>NC_064630.1:39942500-44742500 GCF_023864275.1 Schistocerca cancellata | reverse complement strand
ACATTTCGAAAGCTTCTATTCTCTTCTTGTCTAAACTATTTATCGTCCACTTTTCACTTCCATACATGGCTACACTCCATACAAATACTTTCAGAAACGACTTCCTGACATTTAAATCTATACCCGATGTTAACAAATTTTTCTTCTTCTGAAACGCTTCCCTTGCCATTGCCACTCTACATTTTATATCTTCTCTACTTCGACCATCATCAGTTATTTTGCTCCCCAAATAGCAAAACTCCTTTACTACTTTAAGTGTCTCATTCCCTAATCTAACTCCCTCAGCATCACCTGACTTAATTCGACTACATTCCATTATCCTCGTTTTGCTTTTGTTGATGTTCATCTTGTACCCTCCTTTCAAGACACTGTCCATTCCGTTCAACTGCTCTTCTAAGTCCTTTGCTGTCTCTGACAGAATTAGAATGTCATCGGGGAACCTCAAAGTTTTTATTTCTTCCCCATAGATGTTATCGTTCTGTAACCACTCCGCCACAGACCGTCCATTATGAACAGGTGCTAGATCGTGTTAAAACATGCAATCGCCATCCCCGAATTGCTCCTCAACAGTGGGAAGCAAGAAGCTGCTTAAAACATCCATGTAGACCTGTGGTGTGATAGCACCACGCAACACCACAAGGGGTGCAACCCCCTCCGTGAAAAACACGACCACACCATAACACCACCGCCTCAGAACTTCACTGTTTACACTGCATTCACTGGCCATTCGCCATAGCCACACCCTGGCATCGGATCGCCACTTTGTGTGCTGTGATTCGTCGCTCCGAACAACGTTATTCCACCGTTCAATCATGCAATGTTTACCCTCCTTACACCAAACGAGGCGTCGTTTCGCTTTTACCAGCGTGATGTTAGGCTTATGAGCTGCCGCTCGACCGTGAAATTCAAGTTTTCTCAGCTCCAGCCTAACTGTCATAGTACTTGCAGTGGATCGTGATGCAGTTTGGAATTCCCGTGTGATGATCTGGATAGATGTCTGCCTATTACACCTTACGACCCTCTACAACTGTCAGTCAACAGATGAGGTCGGCCTGTACGCTTTTTTGCTCTACGTGTTCCTTCGCGTCTCCACTATCGCATCGGAAACAGTGGACCTAGGGATGTTTAGGAGTGCGGAAATCTCGCGTACAGACGTATGTACAAGTGACACCCAATCGCCTGACCACGTTTGAAGTCCTTGAGTTCCGCGGAGAGCCCCATTCTGCTCTCTCACGATGTCTAATGACTCCTGAGGTCGCTGATAAACAGTACCTGGCAATAGGTGGCAGCACAGTGTACCTAATATGAAAAACGTATCTTTTTGGGGAGTCCGGATACTTTTTATCACATAGTGTTTATACGCAGGGTGGAGAAAAAATGTGTGACGAAATTTTAACCCTAGATAGATAATGCCAGTAGGAACCAAAATTGCTAATGTTGTGTAGTTCGAAAACATACGATTTTTAAACCACCGAAACGTGGCGCCATGCGCTTCGCTTGGCCGTGGGATTGCTCTGGTGCCGTTCGTCCCGCGCCCCGTCACTGCCTCCACCTGACACGCACACGTGTAGAATAGGTCTTGCTGTTTGACTCCACCTCACGTCAGAGGCATTCACACGTAAGCTTCGCTTCAGAGCATACACACGTCACCTTCGATTTAGTCATACAGTAAGCATGGCGATACAGTGTTCGTTTAAAGAACAACGAGATATGGTTGTTATTTATGAACTAGCCGACGGTAACGCGCATAAAGCTCGACGGTTATATGAGGAACGGTACACAGCAAGACGCCACCCACACCCGCAAACGTTTACAGGAATTCACCGGAAACTTTGCGAAACAAGCTCGTTAGCGGGATATCATGGTGATGCTGGAAGACCTCTAACACGACGGGATGTTGCATTTGTAGCGACTGTTCTCGAGCGTTTCGAGGAAGCACCTACGACAGGTACTCTAGTGGTTGGACCCGACATGGGGGTCACTCGCCGGTTCATCTAGGAGGTTTTGATGGATGACGGCCAGCATCCATTTAGTTTCCACCCTGCCCAAGACCTAAATCCTGTGGCGATTTATGAACACAGGATTAGGTTTTGCCGATGGTTTCTGCGACGTGTTGCACGAGATCCCGACTTCCCCGCCATTGTGTTGTTTAACCGACGAGTGGAGCTTTCATGGGGATGGCCTCTACAACACTCGAAACGTTCATTATTGGACAAAAGGAAATTCTCACGTCACGTACATCTTCGGACACCAGGAACGATTTTCGCTGAACATTTGGGCACGCATTGAGGGTGATCATCTGATTGGGGCAGCCCGTCTGCCTCCTAGATTTTCTGTTGCAAAGTACCTTTACTTTTTGCAAGAAACTCTACCCGGGCTGCTCTAACATGTTTGCCTGGACATACGGATGCGAATGTGGTTCCAGCATGATGGGGCGCCCGCACATAACATTCGTGCTGTGCGCGGATACTTAAGTGAACTCTTCTACGGCCGTATAACTGGCAGAGGTGCTCGTAGGACATGGCCCTTAGAATCATCAGACCTCACTCCACCAGACTTTTTCCTGTAGGGATTCTTCAACGTTCTAGTCCACCCACCTGGACGCGAACCCCCTAGAAACGAAGAGCAATTAATGTATCACATTCCACATGACGCCAATGACACCAGGGCAGTGCCAGGAATCTTTGAAAGACTTCGGCGAAACACCGTTCGACGTTACCGAGCCTGTGTCGCGCCAGAGGGTGGCCAGTTCGAGCAGCTGCTTTAAGTAAACAATATTCTAGCTAAAAAAAAAAAAGTCTCTTTTCAGGGGCAACACAATTTATAAAAGACTTCTTGTAAGCGAACTAACAGCTGTCTACATCTACATCTACATCTACATTCATACTCCCCAAGCCACCTGACGGTGTGTGGCGGAGGGTACCTTCAGTACCTCTATCGGTTCTCCCTTCTATTCCAGTCTCGTATTGTTCGTGGAAAGAAGGATTGTCGGTATGACTCTGTGTGGGCTCTAATCTCTCTGATTTTATCCTCATGGTCTCTTCGCGAGATATACGTAGGAGGGAGCAATATACTGCTTGACTCTTCGGTGAAGGTATGTTCTCGAAACTTTGACAAAAGCCCGTACCGAGCTACTGAGCGTCTCTCCTGCAGAGTCTTCCACTGGAGTTTATCTATCATCTCCGTAACGCTTTCGCGATTACTAAATGATCCTGTAACGAAGCGCGCTGCTCTCCGTTGGATCTTCTCTATGTCTTGTATCAACCCTATCTGGTACGGATCCCACACTGCTGAGCAGTATTCAAGCAGTGGGTGAACAAGCGTACTGTAACCTACTTCCTTTGTTTTAGGATTGCATTTCCTTAGGATTCTTCCAATGAATCTCAGTCTGGCATCTGCTTTACCGACAATCAACATTATATGATCATTCCATTTTAAATCACTCATAATGCGTACTCCCAGATAATTTATGGTATTAACTGCTTCCAGTTGCTGACCTGCTATTTTGTAGCTAAATGATAAAGGATCTATCTTTCTGTGTATTCGCAGCACATTACACTTGTCTACATTGAGATTCAGTTGCCATTCCCTGCACCATGCGTCAATTCGCTGCAGATCCTCCTGCATTTCAGTACAATTTTCCATTGTTACAACCTCTCGATACACCACAGCATCATCTGCAAAAAGCCTCAGTGAACTTCCGATGTCATCCACCAGGTCATTTATGTATATTGTGAATAGCAACGGTCCTATGACACTCCCCTGCGGCACACCTGAAATTACTCTTACTTCGGAAGACTTCTCTCCATTGAGAATAACATGCTGCGTCCTGTTATCTAGGAACTCCTCAATCCAATCACACAATTGGTCTGATAGTCCATATGCTCTTACTTTGTTCAATAAACGACTGTGGGGAACTGTATCGAACGCCTTGCGGAAGTCAAGAAACACGGCATCTACCTGTGAACCCGTCCTGTGAACCTGTCGACAGGTTTGTTCCCGGTACGTCTTATCATGAAACTACAGTGGATGTGTCATGATCCAGGCGGATTCGCCCCCACGCCCCCATTTTGGAAGGCTGGCACACTACCACCGAGCGTGCGAGCTGCCTTGGATACATCGCGAACTCCTGCAGGAAATGCGTTGTCCAGAGCATCCGGCAACAGGGCAATCCCGCGGCCAATGGGAGCGCGTGGCACAAGGCATTCGTAGTTTGAAAGTTGTACGTTGTCGACCAAAAGAACATTAGTAATTTTGGTTCCTACTGGCGTCAGCTCTCCAGGGTTAAAATTTAGTGACACAATTTTTCTCCACGCTGTATATGTTATTGCATTCTTGTTTTCATATTTTATGACAACTGTGTACTATTTCTGAATGTTATTATGAAGCACATGTTCTTTTATATGTTAAACGAACGAAACTGCTACCTAACAAGCCCAGTTCATGCCTAGGGCTTTCAGAATCGTGAATGATAGGAAAAATTGTAGGGATATCGCTGTGTGCTTGGGAGGAGAACACGCCAGTTGAAAAGGTGGAAGGGAGCGGAGCTAGCACACCAGTACCTGAACAAAGAGTCAGTCTGTGGACAGCCATTGATGTGGAAGCAACTGGAGAGAATAACTTGCAATGATGACTCATAACATACTCTTTGTCCTCATACGCTACAAAAACTGTCTTGGTCATTAGCTGAGTGTTGATTATTAAAGAACATAAAGTTTATCTAATTTGTCACCTGGTACATGTTATCACTTTATCCATCCTCATCAGGAGACAAATACAAGGCGACGTAAAATGATTGATGTTGCTTGTATGATCTCGTCAGACCCTAATTTTATTTTGCATTCCGAAAATAGAGAGAATTAAGAGCTTGTACTTCACGTTTGAAGATTAAAATGATCAACGTTTGGTCTGGAATTATTTGCCCATTTTGGGATGGTGACTGTTTTTGTTTCTCGTGCCACGTACTGTTACTGCTGTCTAAGGAACATTGATTCGCATCCCGTCGTCTCTTCGGTTCATCCTTTTTAAATACTAAACCACGTAAGAAAAAGAAATCTGCAGCCTCACTGGTTAAACTGTTTCACGCACCTTCACGGTCATCTAGAACCCCGGCAAAGAGGTAACGTCAAATTTTTGGAAACACCGCTATAATTGTTATCAGCTAGTGCTATAATTGCCGTTGATGTTTAAGGACTATATTACAGCGTTTGATCCGTTACCGAGGCGGAACCAGATATTCAGTTATTGTTCTAACGTGAAATCATACCCTAAGGCTCCAGATACCGTGTTAAATGCAGAGGAGAGAGCAGATAGGTGGAAAGAACACATTGAAAGCCTCTATGAGGGTGAAGATTTGTCTGATGTGATAGAAGAAGAAACAGAGTCGATTTAGAAGAGATAGGGGATCCAGTATTAGAATCGGAATTTAAAAGAACTTTGGAGGACTTACGGTCGAATAAGGCAGAAGGGATAGATAACATTCCATCAGAATTTCTAAAATCATTGGGGGAAGTGGCAACAAAACGACTATTCACGTTGGTGTGTAGAATATATGAGTCTGGCGATATACCATCTGACTTTCGGAAAAGCATCATCCACACAATTCCGAAGACGACAAGAGCTGACAAGTGCGAGAGTTATCGCACAATCAGCTTAACAGCTCATGCATCGAAGCTGCTTACAAGAATAATATACAGAAGAATGGAAGAGAAAATTGAGAATGCGCTAGGTGACCATCAGTTTGGCTTTAGGAAAAGTAAAGGGACGAGAGAGGCAATTCTGACGTTACGGCTAATAATGGAAGCAAGGCTAAAGAAAAATCAAGACACTTTCATAGGATTTGTCGACCTGGAAAAAAGCGTTCGACAATATAAAATGGTGCAAGCTGTTCGAGATTCTGAAAAAAGTAGGGGTAAGTTATAGTGAGAGACGGGTCATATACAATATGTACAACAACCAAGAGGGAATAATAAGAGTGGACGATCAAGAACGAAGTGCTCGTATTAAGAAGGGTGTAAGACAAGGCTGTAGCCTTTCGCACCTACTCTTCAATCTGTACATTGAGGAAGCAATGATGGAAATAAAAGAAATGTTCAGGAGTGGAATTAAAATACAAGGTGAAAGGATATCAATGATACGATTCGCTGATGACATTGCTGTCCTGAGTGAAAGTGAAGAAGAATTAAATGATCTGCTGAACGGAATGAACAGTGTAATGAGTACACAGTATGGTTTGAGAGTAAATCGGAGAAAGACGAAGGTAATGAGAAGTAGTAGAAATGAGAACAGAGAGAAACTTAACATTAGGATTGATGGTCATGAAGTCAATGAAGCACACTGGACTCGCATTCGGGAGGACGACGGTTCAATCCCGTCTCCGGCCATCCTGATTTAGGTTTTCCGTGATTTCCCTAAATCGCTTCAGGCAAATGCCGGGATGGTTCCATTGAAAGGGCACGGCCGATTTCCTTCCCCATCCTTCCCTAACCCGAGCTTGCGCTCCGTCTCTAATGACCTCGTTGTCGACGGGACGTTAAACACTAATCTCCTCCCCCCCCCCCCCCCCCCGAAGTCAATGAAGTTAAGGAATTCTGCTACCTAGGCAGTAAAATAACCAATGACGGACGGAGCAAGGAGGACATCAAAAGCAGACTCGCTATGGCAAAAAAGGCATTTCTGGCCAAGAGAAGTCTACTAATATCAAATACCGGCCTTAATTTGAGGAAGAAATGTCTGAGAATGTACGTCTGGAGTACAGCATTGTATGGTAGTGAAACATGGACTGTGGGAAAACCGGAACAGAAGAGAATCGAAGAATGTGAGATGTCGTGCTATAGACGAATGTTGAAAATTAGGTGGACTGGTAAGGTAAGGAATGAGGAGGTTCTACGCAGAATCGGAGAGGAAAGGAATATGTGGAAAACACTGGTAAGGAGAAGGGACAGGATGATAGGACATCTGCTAAGACATGAGGGAATGACTTCCATGGTACTAGAGGGAGCTGTAGAGGGCAAAAACTGTAGAGGAAGACAGAGATTGGAATACGTCAAGCAAATAATTGAGGACGTAGGTTGCAAGTGCTACTCTGAGATGAATAGGTTAGCACAGGAAAGGAATTCGTGGCGGGCCGCATCAAACCAATCAGTAGACTGATGACTAAAAAAAAAACCGTGAGGCCAGGAGTAACGCCACTGGGCCCTCCCCCCCCCTCCCCCGAAGCATTGGAAGAATGGAACCCTCCTCGTGTGCCGACCTACTCACTCAATATGGTCACCCAGGCTAGGGCAGAGCCGCGATTCAGCGCTGAAAACAATGTGACGCCATTCATTAGCTGGCCATGCTTCTCGCTCGCGGTACCAATCCAAATCCAGACGTCTGTGTTGTGTTAATGAGACCTACACATGGGATAGTAGCTGCCTAGTCCACTTGTTGGTTGTCTCCGAATAAATGGTGTGGGATGACACATAATGCTTCACGGAGTCGTTTGCTTAACATTGCACGGCAACCGTAGATTTGATGGAGTTACGGTGTGCTTGATGCACAATACGCGAATCGACCTCGTAGCACACGGTCGATCAGAACCTTGACACCGAGGATGACTGCCTTAGTGTCCCCATTCAGTCCAACACTGGGCGACTACCATATATGAATACCCGAGAAATCTGGATACTGCGTGATTCGACCAGTCCGCCAACGAGACACACAATGAGGCCGCTTTCAACCTCAGGGGAGTACATCTACATCTACATCCATACTCCGCAAGCCACCTGACGGTGTGTGGCGGAGGGTACCTTCAGTACCTCTATCGGTTCTCCCTTCTATTCCAGTCTCGTATTGTTCGTGGAAAGAAGGATTGTCGGTATGCCTCTGTGTGGGCTCTAATCTCTCTGATTTTATCCTCATGGTCTCTTCGCGAGATATACGTAGGAGGGAGCAATATACTGCTTGACTCTTCGGTGAAGGTATGTTCTCGAAACTTTGACAAAAGCCCGTACCGAGCTACTGAGCGTCTCTCCTGCAGAGTCTTCCACTGGAGTTTATGTATCATCTCCGTAACGCTTTCGCGATTACTAAATGATCCTGTAACGAAGCGCGCTGCTCTTCGTTGGATCTTCTCTATATCTTCTATCAACCCTATCTGGTACGGATCCCACACTGCTGAGCAGTATTCAAGCAGTGGGCGAACAAGCGTACTGTAACCTACTTCCTCTGTTTTCGGATTGCATTTCCTTAAGATTCTTCCAATGAATCTCAGTCTGGCATCTGCTTTACCGACGATCAACATTATATGATCATTCCATTTTAAATCACTCCTAATGCGTACTCCCAGATAATTTATGGTATTAACCGCTTCCAGTTGCTGACCTGCTATTTTGTAGCTAAATGATAAAGGATCTATCTTTCTGTATATTCGCAGCACATTACACTTGTCTACATTGAGATTCAATTGCCATTCCCTGCACCATGTGCCAATTCGCTGCAGATCCTCCTGCATTTCAGTACAATTTTCCATTGTTACAACCTCTCGGTACACCACAGCATCATCTGCAAAAAACCTCAGTGAACTTCCGATGTCATCCACCAGGTCATTTATGTATATTGTCCTATGACACTCCCCTGCGGCACACCTGAAATCACTCTTACTTCGGAAGACTTCTCTCCATTGAGAATAACATGCTGCGTCCTGTTATCTAGGAACTCCTCAATCCAATCACACAATTGGTCTGATAGTCCATATGCTCTTACTTTGTTCATTAAACGACTGTGGGGAACTGTATCGAACGCCTTGCGGAAGTCAAGAAACACGGCATCTACCTGTGAACCCGTGTCTATGGCCCTCTGAGTCTCGTGAACGAATAGCGCGAGCTGGGTTTCACATGACCGCCTTTTTCGAAATCCATGCTGATTCCTACAGAGTAGATTTCTAGTCTCCAGAAAAGTCATTATACTCGAACACAATACGTGTTCCAAAATTCTACAACTGATCGACGTTAGAGATATGGGTCTATAGTTCTGCACATCTGTTCGACGTCCCTTCTTGAAAACGGGGATGACCTGTGCCCTTTTCCAATCCTTTGGAACGCTACGCTCTTCTAGAGACCTACGGTACACCGCTGCAAGAAGGGGGGCAAGTTCCTTCGCGTACTCTGTGTAAAATTGGACTGGTATCCCATCAGGTCCAGAGACCTTTCCTCTTTTGAGCGATTTTAATTGTTTCTCTATCCCTCTGTCGTCTATTTCGATATCTACCATTTTGTCATCTGTGCGACAATCTAGAGAAGGAACTACAGTGCAATCTTCCTCTGTGAAACAACTTTGGAAAAAGACATTTAGTATTTCGGCCTTTAGTTTGTCATCCTCTGTTTCAGTACCATTTTGGTCACAGAGTGTCTGGACATTTTGTTTCGATCCACCAACCACTTTGACATAAGACCAAAATTTCTTAGGATTTTCTGCCAAGTCAGTACATAGCATCTCTGTCTCCTTCATAGTTTTGACTGAATATCTGTCTCTTATTACGCTCCTTATATACCTTATAAGACCCGTTAAAACAGTACAAAAACAGTACCAATGACTCGGTGGCTCTTCTACAGGGTGAAAATTACTTAATTATATGAAATAAAATCGTCATAGCTTCTGAATGGCTTGCGTTAGGATGTTTAAACTGCATGGTTGGCCGCAGGGCATGATGGAAATTAGTATGAGTATGCGCATGGTTTGTTTTAGCGATAAAGACCGCTTTCATTTGGATGGGGTCGTCAGTAAGAAAAATTGGCGCATTTTGGGGAGCGAGAATCCGCATTTCGCAATCGAGAAGTCTCTTCACCCTCAATGGGTGACTGTGTGATGTGCATTGTCCAGTCACGAAATAATCCGTGCGATATTCCTTGATGGCACGGTCACTTCCGGACGGTACGTGAAGGTTTTTGAAGAAGATTTCATCCCCATCATCCAAAGTGACCCTGATTTCGACAATATGTGGTTCATGCAAGACGGAACTCGACTCCGTCGAAGCAGGGGAGTGTTTGACGTCCTGGAGGAGCACCCTGGGGACCGCATTGTGGCTCTGGGGTACCCAGAGGCCACTAGCGTGGTCCTAGATTGGCCGCCATATTTTCCGGATATGAATACATGCGATTCCTTTTTGTGGGACTACAGTAACCCTCCTCTTCTTCGATAGGTCGGGCCACGGCTGACCTACAGGGCGCTTCATGCTGTCCTCCAAGGGCACCTCCTCGTCAGTCGTGGGGAAGCCGTTGACCCGATCACATCGATAACGTGCCTACACTTCTACACTTATCCCCCTTTGGTCGGATCCGACCCAACAGTAGTACATGTGGGATCTGAAACCACCGTAGTAGAGAAAAGTTAAAGACAAGATGTACAGCAACATGTCCAAACCACTTCTGAGCTGAAAACAACTGTTCAGGAGGTCATAGACACTATCAGTATTCCGACACCTCAGCGAGTGATGCACAATTTCGCTATTCGTCTGTGCCACATCATCGCCAGTGATGGCAGGGATATGGAACATGTCCTAACCTAAATCCGAATGCCTGTAGTGATGTTTACATATTGAATAAAGTGTGCGCACGCCGTAGTTAGTAACTAATTTATGTTTTTTGTATAGTTCAATAATTGTCTCCCTGCTGTTGTCATAGAAAATTGCAACTCTAAATCATTCACCTATCCACGGATGGTATGTACATCTACCAATCTGCTTCCGCATCGGACAATGCCTTCTGGGTGCTTCGTTTGTCAGTCAGTGCATTTCGACCTAGAGGACTTATATTACCGTAGCAGGTGGTTGTAATTAAAGTGCAACTACTCATGGAGGTCCAGCGTAAGTTGTAATTATGATGAAACTCGGTAGATACGTTACTGCATTAATGCGGAACCGATTTACTCTGGAAAAAGAAACAGCTAAAGTTTTGACCACCAGTTGCAAATCTGGTGCTGTACACTGTATGACAATATGACATTTCACAAGCCATAAAGTGAGTGAACAGAATACCTGTCTCGTAGAGACAGCGTGTGCTGTTAGAGAAGCTGCTGTATGTGAACGGCAGCAATTACAGAGCTGCTTTGTGAGAGTATCGCCGACTGAAAGGTCTGAAGAGAGGCCCGATATTATTAAATGGTTTAAAGAAGATGATAATGAAATTAAAAAAACATGTGTGAGCTTGGTGTGGCACATGGAAGAGAAAGGCGTCCTATACCAGTGGAGATCATTGACGAAGTTGCTGTTGCTCTAGTTGACCATGAAGCACGTGCCTTGGATAGTGCTAGTGCTTGGGCAATGTCACGAGAATTTACCATCCCACTATCAACAGTATAGAGAGGTTTGAACTCTATTTGGCGCTGGTATCCCTACAGGATCCGTACGGTGCAACAACAGAAATCTCATGATCCACAGCAATGCTTAGAATTTGCTGTTCGGTTTCTGGCACAGATCGAAGTTGATTTAATGGAGTAACGAACCACATTTTACACTACAGTGAGCAGTGATTACACGGAGTACCATTGGAGTACCATTAAACTGCATGTTGTGCACAATCAGTCATTAGACTCAAAGTATGTGTGTAGTGTGGATGTACATGCACCTTAATTTTCGGTTCATTCTCCGTCGAGGAGAATTCCCTCAGAGGGCCTATCAGGAGTACCGTGACGTCTGGACGTTATCGAGACCTCCTTGCACAGTATGTGATTCCTGCTTTGGAAGAGCCCTACTCTGTAGGAACAACTACTTTCATGCAAGATGAAGCAACACCTCCAGTCCCTCAGACAGTGAAAGATGTGCGTAATGCAATCTTCTCCAGAGGTTTTCCAGATGCATGACCTTGAAGCTGGCCGGCCGTGGTGGCCGAGTGGTTCTAAGCGCGACGGTCTGGAACCGCGTGACCGCTACGTTCGCAGGTTCCAATCCTGTCTCGGGAATGGATGTGTGTGATGTCTTTAGGTTAGTTAGGTTTAAGTAGTTCTAAGTTCTAGGGGACTGATGACCTCAGAAGTTAAGTCCCACAGTGCTCAGAGCGATTTGAACCATTTTTGACCTTCAAGGTCACCGGATCTTAAACAATGTTACTCTTGACTCTGGGAATATCGAAAAGAACATGTTTACCTGATGTCACGTTCAGTTCCTGTGTGGAACAAGTTATTCAGATTCCACCAGAACTACTGCGAGCAAGTGTTAATCACGCCGTTCTACGGCTCCAGTATCTCGTCGATGTCACTGGTACTCATACTCAAGAAACTGTATAAATGGCGGTTTGTAATAATATCAACATTACAACATTCTGACCTGTTTGACCTCTTCTGGCCATGTCCTGTTCCTAATCCGTTACATATGGAAACACTACTATACGCTTTTCTGGCATTCACAGCGCCATATTAGCACCTGGTGGCCACAATTGGACCTAAGTCCGGTGCATATCAGTTCCAAGTTGATTTATTAGCATATCTAGCTAATGTCGTTGCCATACGGTAATTACAGCCCATGCTGGACCTCCGTGAATATCTGCACTTCATTTATAACATCCTAGTATCAACATAATTATACAAGGTGAATTTTAAGTTGACAAACCAAAATAACTCGAAAAATAAACTTCACACGAAAAAGTTGATTATATTGGAGTGGGACATCTGCTGGTGCTAAAATTAGCCCGCCACCCCAGCCCCCTGGGGATGGGGCGGAGGCAACTTTAAAATTTTGAGTGGGAACCCCCATTTTTTATCGCAGAAGCAGATTCTACATAAAAAAACTACGTACATTTTGTCTTCAACATTTGTTTTGATTCTTGGTAGTTGGCGCTGTAATTCAAGAAAATCCATGATCTCATTTTTGCGTGGAAATGGTTATGGATCAATAAAAAATACTTATTTACTTCGTGAATTTTGATTCGCTAAAACTAAAACTCTACCTCTCTCCCCATAGGGTGGGGTTTGAGAGAGATGAATCAGTTTTACAAATTTTGACACAAATACTGTATTAATTTATTCTGCAGATTCAGATACGTTTTGTTTATTTCGTGGTCATGAGGCCACACAACTTTTAATTATCAAACAAATCATGTGACTAGCTAACTAACTAACCAAACATCCTACTTTTTATTTATCCGTAACCATTTTCCACGCAAAAATGAGAACATGGATTGTTTTTAATTACAGCGCCAACTACCAAGAATCAAAGCAAATGTTTCAGTCAAAATGAAAATAGTTTTCTATTTAGAATCTGATTCTGCAATAAAAAATGGGGATTCCCATTTGAAATTTTAAAGTTACCACCTGCCCCACTCCCAGGAGGCTGGGGGGAGGGCTAATTTTAGCACCAGCAGATGTCGCCCTCCAAAATAATCAACTTTGGATTTTGCACATTTTTTCGTGTGAAGATTATTTTTTGAGTTATTCTGGTTCGTCAACTTAAAATTTACACCTTGTATAGAAATTTTTTGTATTTGTGCGGATCCACAGCCCCTAGATATGTAATAAACGTGAACATGGTCAGTAGTAGGCAGTAATGCGACTTTTATTTAATTGTGCTATTAGCTAATTTCGACGCCGTGTCATTTTGAAGCACCTGTAAAACCAACATGGAAAAGTACTACTTTGTCTGCATATATCACCAAGGTATAAATAACATTCTACATACCTCACATTAAGACAAAACATGTTGTATCTTAATGTGAGGTATGAAAGTGTTATTTATACATGGCGATATATGCAGACAAAGTAGTACTTTTCCATGTTGGTTTTACAGGTGCTTCAAAATGACACAGCGTCGAAATTAGCTAATCGCACAATTAAATAAAAGTCGCGTTACTGCCTACTACTGACCATGTTTACGTTTGTAATGAACGAGGGTTTGTTTTGTTTATTCTGGATAACACTATGATTTCTTCAGACTGCCAGGGCTTATTCCTTACCACACATCTTTCTCTACCTGAGCAGGCCATGGTTCAAGTGTTTGTCAGGCCATCCACATTTAGGTCCACCACAATTTCCCCTCATTGCTTAAGCTAAATGTTGGGACAGTTCCTTTGGAAAAGCCACTCTGTTTCCTTCGCCGTCGATTCCCAAACCGAGGCTGTGCTGAGTCATCGCCATCTGGATATTCAATGCTAATCACCCTTCCTTCCATTAACACTTGCGTTTCCCGCCGTACTCCTACGCTAATGGGCGTGCCTCACCCGCCTCCCTCTATAAACATTAACGATGATAAAAGCAGGCATGGCACACAAACACGCTACAATAGATAAATGCCACTGGGTACATTGTAGCCTATTCAGCTCTTTCACAAGAAAGCTGTGCCCGCCGTACGTTGCATATTTGATCGACTCGCAGCACCGTGTTGCTTACATAGCACCACAGCAAAGCAGGCGTGGAAACTGAAGGCTTCCGGGGGAGGGGAAGGGACGGACCCGCGCCTAATTGGCCACTCTGGGCTCATTACGGCGTCTCTTTCCGCCCCTGCCTGCCCTCCTCCCCCCACTCCCACACTCTGCCGGCCTCTCTCACCAGATTAGCTTTCTCGCCGTACGCGGAGGTCCTTCCTCGAGGAAGGGCGTTCGGCCTGAGGGCTCGCCCATCTCTGCCAAATAACGTGCTCGAGACTCTGGAGCCGTTTGTTTACAGCTGAATTGGCACTCCTGCTCCCTCTCATTACTTGGAAGAAAACCTGGAACTCAAACAAAGTCTACATCTACATTTACATCTACATGATTACTGTACAATTCACATTTAAGTGCTTGGCAGAGGCTTCATCGAACCAAAATCATACTACCATTCCATTCCCGAACAGCGCGCGGGAAAAACGAACAGCTAAACCTTTCTGTTAGAGCTCTGATTTCTCTTATTTTATTTTGATGATCATTCCTAACTATGTAGGGTGGGCTGAAGAGAAAGTTGGTGACTGAAATTTCGTAAATAGATCTCGCCGCGACGAAAAACGTCTTTGCTTTAATGACTTCCATCCCAACTCGCGTATCATATCTGCCACACTCTATCCCCTATTATGTGATAACACAAAACGAGCTGCCCTTTTTTGCACCCTTTCGATGTCCTCCGTCAATTCCACCTGATAAGGATCCCACACCACCCAGCAATATTCTAACAGAGTGTATTCTAACGAGTGTGGTGTAAGCTGTCTCTTTAGTGGACTTGTTGCATCTTCTAAGTGTCCTGGCAATGAAACGCAACCTTTGGCTCGCCTTCCCCACAATATTATCTATGTGGTCCTTCCAACTGAAGTTGTTCGTAATTTTAACACCCTGGTACTTAGTTGAATTGGCAGCCTTGAGAATTGTACTATTTATCGAGTAATCGAATTCCAACGGATTTCTTTTGGAACTCATGTGGATCACCTCACACTTTTCGTTATTTAGCGTCAACTGCCACCTGCCACACCATACAGCAATCTTTTCTAAATCGCTTTGCAACTGATACTGGTCTTCGGATGACCTTACTAAACGGTCAATTACAGCGTCATCTGTGAACAACCTAAGAGAACTGCTCAGATTGTCACCCAGGTCATTTATATAGATCAGCAACAGCAGAGGTCCCAGGACGCTTCCCTGGGGAACACTTCAGTTTTACTCGATGATTTGCTGTCTATTACTACGAACTGCAACCTTCCTGACAGAAAATCACGAATCCAGTCCTGTTGCTGTTTCTAGTGTGATGTTCCAGAGGAAAAAAGGAGAAAATGTATCATCTAAGCTAATAAAAACGCTTTTTCGGTAAAATATGCATCTACTTTGTCCTGCAGTTCCGAGGTAGACCAACGAATTTCCTTCAGCCTCTTTCCTGAGGGTGGGTTCCATCCCTTGTGGACTGTTCCAGAAGGTCTGCCGAATACCTACCAATAGATGGTACCACCTATTCTTTGGCCTCCTTAAAACGATTCCATGCCCTGCGAACCATGGACTGTGCCGTTCGTGCAGTGGCTAGCGTGGTTCAGCAATACAGACAGACACACTGTAGTTCCAACCGCTGTGGAGTGGTATCTGTTGAGAGGTTTAGGTTACGTTGACGAGCCCCAGCTTGCCTAGCGGCCCGTGCAGCCACGACAACTCCGAACTTGGAATATTTTCAGGGCGCCACAACTCGCCCATTACCTTACACAGCACAGCAATGCTGCTTTGGTTGATGTTACAAGTGCAAATCTGTCAATCACCCGGACTGTTGGCCCTGTAACTACTGAATAAGCTGCTGCCCCTCTTCAGGAACCATACGTTTCACTGGCCTCTCGTCAACCATGTGGTGCTCAACTTTACCCAAGCAAGTGGGTTAGCCCCAGCGCGTGGTCCAGGCTGACCATGACGCTGACGTTGACGTTTGTCGAGGACTGTGCTTTGTGTCTGTGAAGAAGATTTGTATGCCGGGAGTGCTTAAGATGGCGGACTTTGTGAAACCATAATGGCAAATATTTCACAGTTCGTGTAGAAATTAATAATAGCCAGAGTAATCATGACACTTTAAAAAGAAACATGTTCACTACCATTATTTGCACGACGATTCTGATGGTGTAATCAGATTTTCTGTGTCTTTATTAGTTTAAAGTTTAGTATCTGATACAAGTAACACCCAGCAACGAATTTCCGAAATCTAAACGGTTCATCCGATTTTGTCGATTGACAAATCTTTAAAAAGCTATTAGTGTAAACCTAAATTAGTATGAATTACAGACACATATCGTGAATACTACATCAGTTATTGGAGGTCTAAGTGGCTGATTACTGTTGATGGGGTCAGGCCATAAGTACTACACAATTATTCTAAAAAAACAGTAGCAGCACGCTTATAAATATATTTATTCATTCACATCTTTTGTTTATATCCGATATTTTGTATCCCGCCTGGAAGGCGGCCCGTGGGTCTGGTCCTGTAAACCGATGGGTAGGTCGAATGTAGGAAGTGAGAAGGAGCAGGTGAGGTAAGACTCTCGGTACAGCAGTGTGAACTAAAATCAACTTTACTTAACTTTGTGTACAAGTGGTGGTTCGCCCACGATGAAACAGAAACAATGTTGCTAGGTCGTCTCCTCGGAATCAAATGGACTGAATCTGGAGCGGAGCTCGTAAAGCTCCACAGCGCCGGCTAGAGAGCACTGTCGTCGGTGTCTGTCGTAGTGCCAACCTAACAACTTGCAACTACGCTGTGGCATCGTAGCTATCGATACCACACGATATATACTATTAATGAAGAAACTGGTCAAATATTTACTGCGTTTTAGAAAGCACAGAGAGATTAGGCTACTGGGCTATTTTTGTTTCTATTCCTTCGATATAAGTTTATTTAATTTGTTTATGTATTTAATAATGTTTGTTAGAGCGTGGTTATGGTCCATTTATAGGAATATTTATTTAATTTCAAGTTATTTAAATGTAAATCTAGTATTTCGTATGTGTTTCAATATGTTTGAGAGTGTGCATTGGCTTGAGGACATGGCAGGAGTCCTCTAGCCAATCACAGCGCTCGTTACTAGGGTAGGCGACTCCCAAAGACAATGGAGGGACTGTATGGAAGTGGGGGAGGGGCACCGGGTAGCAAAGAAGATGGGAGGTGCTGGACGGGAAGGCGCGATGGGCAGTCGCAGGAAATACACTCCTGGAAATTGAAATAAGAACACCGTGAATTCATTGTCCCAGGAAGGGGAAACTTTATTGACACATTCCTGGGGTCAGATACATCACATGATCACACTGACAGAACCACAGGCACATAGACACAGGCAACAGAGCATGCACAATGTCGGCACTAGTACAGTGTATATCCACCTTTCGCAGCAATGCAGGCTGCTATTCTCCCATGGAGACGATCGTAGAGATGCTCGATGTAGTCCTGTGGAACGGCTTGCCATGCCATTTCCACCTGGCGCCTCAGTTGGACCAGCGTTCGTGCTGGACGTGCAGACCGCGTGAGACGACGCTTCATCCAGTCCCAAACATGCTCAATGGGGGACAGATCCGGAGATCTTGCTGGCCAGGGTAGTTGACTTACACCTTCTAGAGCACGTTGGGTGGCACGGGATACATGCGGACGTGCATTGTCCTGTTGAAACAGCAAGTTCCCTTGCCGGTCTAGGAATGGTAGAACGATGGGTTCGATGACGGTTTGGATGTACCGTGCACTATTCAGTGTCCCCTCGACGATCACCAGTGGTGTACGGCCAGTGTAGGAGATCGCTCCCCACACCATGATGCCGGGTGTTGGCCCTGTGTGCCTCGGTCGTATGCAGTCCTGATTGTGGCGCTCACCTGCACGGCGCAAAACACGCATACGACCATCATTGGCACCAAGGCAGAAGCGACTCTCATCGCTGAAGACGACACTTCTCCATTCGTCCCTCCATTCACGCCTGTCGCGACACCACTGGAGGCGGGCTGCACGATGTTGGGGCGTGAGCGGAAGACGGCCTAACGGTGTGCGGGACCGTAACCCAGCTTCATGGAGACGGTTGCGAATGGTCCTCGCCGATACCCCAGGAGCAACAGTGTCCCTAATTTGCTGGGAAGTGGCGGTGCGGTCCCCTACGGCACTGCGTAGGATCCTACGGTCTTGGCGTGCATCCGTGCGTCGCTGCGGTTCGGTCCCAGGTCGACGGGCACGTGCACCTTCCGCCGACCACTGGCGACAACATCGATGTACTGTGGAGACCTCACGCCCCACGTGTTGAGCAATTCGGCGGTACGTCCACCCGGCCTCCCGCATGCCCACTATACGCCCTCGCTCAAAGTCCGTCAACTGCACATACGGTTCACGTCCACGCTGTCGCGGCATGTTACCAGTGTTAAAGACTGCGATGGAGCTCCGTATGCCACGGCAAACTGGCTGACACTGACGGCGGCGGTGCACAAATGCTGCGCAGCTAGCGCCATTCGACGGCCAACACCGCGGTTCCTGGTGTGTCCGCTGTGCCGTGCGTGTGATCATTGCTTGTACAGCCCTCTTGCAGTGTCCGGAGCAAGTATGGTGGGTCTGACACACCGGTGTCAATGTGTTCTTTTTTCCATTTCCAGGAGTGTACTTGGAGAGTGTTGAGCAGTTTGCGCGTCGTCACGGGACAAGGTAATATTTCGTAGTGCTGACTTGTGCACTTGTGAGATTTAAAAAAAAAAAAATGGTTCAAATGCCTCTGAACACTATGGGACTTAACTTCTACCTAGACTTAGTACTTAAACCTAACTAACCAAAGGGCATCACACACACACACACGTGCCCGAGGTGGGATTCGAACCTACGACCGTAGAGGTTGCGCGGTTCCAGGCTGTAGCGCCTAGAACCGCTCGGCCACATCTGCTAGCTTGTGAGATTTCTGTGGCTTCTGCAGTGAAGATGTAGTATGCATGTAGAAGTGAATACCTCACGAGCTATGTTTTTGCTCATAACTAATTATTTGAAGTAGGAATCTGTTGTTTCCCTGTCATTCAACTTGTACTTTATTTAATTGCTGGACCATCGACACCAATAAGTGTTTTGCAGTAATAAACGGCATTCTTAAAGGTACTTCTGCTATCGTACTCATCTTTAAAGTCGTTAAAAATACTACCTGCAGATTTTATTTAATTGCAATCTTTCATTTATAAATTTCTATGTTACATTCAAAATTCGCAATTGCTGAGTGATACGAACCTTCGCCCATTCGTTTCATGTGTATATTCATACTGTATACTGTAGCCCCAGCAGTATTTGGTTGTTAATGCGGCAACTACGTATCCCAGCCCCTAGACAACGAAACCAGCAAAAACTTTTAATATTTCAACTATTAGTCTGAGGGTACGTAGTTGAGGGCCATTCATTCTTTATTCGAAAGCCCGCAGTTGGAGGTTTCTCCTCCGATATTTGTCCTGCAAAGTGGTAATTCCTTTGCTCTCTGTCATTTAGCGTACTATGCGAAGTGTCAAAACCTTTGCGAAACCAGTAGAGATTTCTGTAGAGTGAACCTCTCACAAAATACAGTGTGAGATCAGTCTCCGCATGTAGGTTTCTGGAAATAGTGAAATTACGCAGTCATATTGACAACTAACACATGCTATCGATAGAGGTCCTAATCTGTCACGTTAAAAGCAATTTGCGTGGGGGCTCGGACTCTAAATAAGTTGACTGCAGAGTGCAGAGACTGGTATCGGTTAGTGCGTTTAACGGAGAGTGGTATCGGAGATGGTTGGAACACTCGGTAACCGGCAGAAGCTACATACAGCGACTTCTCCAGTGGCGGAAGCAGATCAACAGCAGTACGACGGCAGCGTCTTCCAGTACTCAAGGGCAATCTTCAATGTGGACTTCCACTATGGCAGAGGGAACCACCTCAGATCAGGTAAGTGCCTGCGCAAATAGTGCGATAGTGTTTAACTCTCCAGTTCAAGCTCCAGTTATAGATCTCCCGAATATAAGACAGTCAGCGAGTATGTGTAATTCTGAACACGGAAGTGAGCCAGTTAGTCGAAAATAAAAGCATGAAAGTGTATCTAGAAGGAATTCAGGCAAGGCGAATGAATGTGGCGGAGATATGATGTCTCAGCAAATGATCCAGGGATTGGGAAATAATATGAATACAATGGCAAATAATACCAGTACAATTCGAACAGATATGGGCACATTGCAGACAGTTACGGATATAATTCGGAATGATGTGGCTGCAATGCGAACAGAAATAGTTTCCGCTATGAAAGAGGAAGTTGAAAAAATTGTGGGTAAACTTCTAAAAGCGATCGATGATCAATTATAATGTGTCCCAGAGGATATGGGAAAAATTACAGACGAAGTTGTAATAGTAGAATCTAAAATCGAATCAGTGGAAAAAGATCTTGGGGAAAAAATGAATAAGACACAGAGAGAACTTGAGGGCAATGTAAGCGACTTTATAAAAGCGCAAGATGGTCATAAAAGCAATATATATTTAGTCATTAGTGACACTGCCAATCTAGGTGAGGGGAAGAAAGAAGTAGGCAAAATTAAAGAGAAGATAGAGTACAGTATCAATAGTGAAAATGAATTTAAGAAACAAATTCAACAGGCAAAAATTGATTGAAATTCGTTAGCCTCCTAACAGGCCACGCCAGTTATAAATGTCCCTGTGACAAATACCGTATATGTGAAATGTTACACAGATGACGAAAGATGTCACCCAATAGATTTCTTGGCTGCGTATAGGGAGGTTTTGTTCACGGCATGTCTGACGAAGTGAAAATAAAATACGTTAAACGGTATTGGGCCAATGTTAAATGTAGTTCGTGCGAATCGTACCAAGAGTTCGAAAAGTGTTTTTTGAATAAATTTTGGAGCAAGGCAAAACAGACGTGGATCCAAAATGAATTTTTAAACGGGCCGAGTTACAGGTACGTTAATGGGACGATCAGAGATCTTTGCAAGCGCGAACTTGGCAAACTTATGAATGTGAAACATCCGTTGCGGGTTTTACTGGAAATCACCACGTTAAAAAGACGATTACACAAAAATTTGCAGTGGGCTCTTGTCCATAGTCCATGTGATTCTGTGGACGAATTTCTAGAATTTATAGAAAAATTAGAGAGGGCTTTGAAGTTCAAACCTCAGAGCAAACCGGGTGGTAGTTATCAAAATGCGAATCCTAATAATCATCACCAAAATAATAATCGTGAGAGAAATCAAAGGAGTTCTCTGGGTAACAGTAGCTGGAGTGAGCAGCGGGTTCGGAGAACGAACGGGAATGATAACTTCCGTCAATAAGACCGAAGTAAAGAACGCAGATTTGACTGGGGAAATTCGGACGAAGTGCAATCGCTTAACAACCGGTCGGTAAACTGATGTTTGCCACATCTCAGGTTCGGGGATGGCGATCTGAAAAGGCGATGAAAAGGACTTGAGATAATGGTATTGGTAGAAATGTTAATAGGTTTGGAGAAAGGCAACAAATTAGGTAATATGGAGTATGCTTAAGAGGAAGGCTATATAGGTAGCTCTTTCAGTAAAAGCAGGCGCGAATGGCTGACGCATACATTTCTCAGAGATTTAAGTAAAATTAATGGGAATAAATTTGCGGGGAATTATGTAAGTGATGAATGTGTAGTGAATGAGTGTGTGAATGGATCCAGAGGTCGTCAATATTAACTACAATTTTAATATTGCCGGTTTCTGGACGATAATTAACGAACATTTAGAAACTTGTAAACTAGGCATAATACAGAAACTCAGCAAGCTTTTCTGTCTGTTTCCTAGTGAAAAGGGTCCTCATAGTACGTTTAAAAAAAACGGTCATACTTTTTACAAAAAATTGTGAACAAAAATATTATTTTTACACACAATCAAACGGTACTGCTGGAAAAAGGGCTGAAATATAATGTCTCGTCCAACTTGTCAGACAGAAATGTGATTGAAAAAATGCTTGTAGATCTTAAAGTTGATCTCGATAGTAAAAAAAAAACAAAAAAAAAAACTAGATAATGCTTGTCAAACTCGTATTGCTTATGACGCAGCTAACATTTTCAAGAAAAATACAGCCCCTATTTATAACGTTACGCATAATGATAGAAAATAAACTTAAAGAAGCAGAAACCCTAATTACTAATGCAGACAAAGGGTGCTCTTTAGTTATTGCTTATAACTCTGAACATATTTCCAAAATCTTAGATTTCTTTAACGAAAATAATATTTCGGATCTGCACGAGGATCCGACTCCAGTTTTACAAAAAGAGGTCAGGACAGCTATCAACAGCGCAAATTTCCTACTCAAACCGTTCCAGAAGAAAATTCTCATTAACATTCTCATTAACCCAAAACGTCGGTCTCAATTTAAGGGGCTCCGGAAAGGCTCAAAATCATGAAAAGTTCAATTTTTACTTTTTTGCTTTTTCTGAATCTGCAGACTATTACCTTTTAATAGATATATAATTTATTCAATTCCGAAGTCTACAACTATTTTTAAATTTTTTTTGAAATGTGTTCTACATGGGCGTGACCCACTGTGGCGCTGTTAAACTGCTCTCAAATGGTGCTATTATTAACGTCCGTGTTCATCAGGTACATTTTAGTGATGTCACATAAAGTATGTGTTGTGGCTAACCTGTGATGGTTCAATATATATCGCTGGTGTGATTGTCGATTGTTTCATGTTTATTTACTCTGTCGTTATCTCGAAAATATTCGTAATTAATTCTGTAATTGACAAAATACAGAACTATTATGGAATGACTATTAGGCAAAATACACAAAGTGTCGACGAAATGAAGAAGGCTGTTTGGGCTCTTTTTTTTCATACTTCTTCAACCGATGAAAATCCCCAAAGAAGAAGACAGTTGGTGTAAATATAACAAAGGATTGCTAACTGGTGAAGTGTACACTCATAAGCATAGTCCGCCTCATGCAATAATGGAGGTGATATTTTCAGAGACTTAGCAGCACTTGAACTGTTGAAAAAGTGTATTCACGGAAAAACTCAAAACCCCAATGAAAGTGTAAATAGTGTTATATGGTCGAGAATCCACAAGACTGTATTTGTTGGAATAGAAACACTTCACTTTGGTGTGTATGATGCTGTTGCGACTTTCAATGATGGCAACATTGTAAGGTGCAAGGTATTTAGAAATGTGGGAATGAAGATAGGTTCTAACATGGTACGAGCGATGCTTGCTTTAGACAAGGAGCGCCTTCGGGCTGCAGACAGGGCTGTAAAGAGTCTAGAAATACACTAATGGAAATGGAAAAAAGAACACATTGACACCGGTGTGTCAGACCCACCATACTTGCTCCGGACACTGCGAGAGGGCTGTACAAGCAATGATCACACGCACGGCACAGCGGACACACCAGGAACCGCGGTGTTGGCCATCGAATGGCGCAAGCTGCGCAGCATTTGTGCACCGCCGCCGTCAGTGTCAGCCAGTTTGCCGTGGCATACGGAGCTCCATCGCAGTCTTTAACACTGGTAGCATGCTGCGACAGCGTGGACGTGAACCGTATGTGCAGTTGACGGACTTTGAGCGAGGGCGTATAGTGGGCATGCGGGAGGCCGGGTGGACGTACCGCCGAATTGCTCAACACGTGGGGCGTGAGGTCTCCATAGTACATCGATGTTGTCGCCAGTGGTCGGCGGAAGGTGCACGTGCCCGTCGACCTGGGACCGGACCGCAGCGACGCACGGATGCACGCCAAGACCGTTGGATCCTACGCAGTGCCGTAGGGGACCGCACCGCCGCTTCCCAGCAAATTAGGGACACTGTTGCTCCTGGGGTATCGGCGAGGACCATTCGCAACCGTCTCCATGAAGCTGGGCTACGGTCCCGCACACCGTTAGGCCGTCTTCCTCTCACGCCCCAACATCGTGCAGCCCGCCTCCAGTGGTGTCGCGATAGGCGTGAATGGAGGGACGAATGGAGACGTGTCGTCTTCAGCGATGAGAGTCGCTTCTGCCTTGGTGCCAATGATGGTCGTATGCGTGTTTGGCGCCGTGCAGGTGAGCGCCACAATCAGGACTGCATACGACCGAGGCACACAGAGCCAACACCCGGCATCATGGTGTGGGGAGCGATCTCCTACACTGGCCGTACACCACTGGTGATCGTCGAGTGGATACTGAATAGTGCACGGTACATCCAAACCGTCATCGAACCCATCGTTCTACCATTCCTAGACCGGCAAGGGAACTTGCTGTTCCAACAGGACAATGCACGTCCGCATGTATCCCGTGCCACCCAACGTGCTCTAGAAGGTGTAAGTCAACTACCCTGGCCAGCAAGATTTCCGGATCTGTCCCCCATTGAGCATGTTTGGGACTGGATGAAGCGTCGTCTCACGCGGTCTGCACGTCCAGCACGAACGCTGGTCCAACTGAGGCGCCAGGTGGAAATGGCATGGCAAGCCGTTCCACAGGACTACATCGAGCATCTCTACGATCGTCTCCATGGGAGAATAGCAGCCTGCATTGGTGCGAAAGGTGGATATACACTGTACTAGTGCCGACATTGTGCATGCTCTGTTGCCTGTGTCTATGTGCCTGTGGTTCTGTCAGTGTGATCATGTGATGTATCTGACCCCAGGAATGTGTCAATAAAGTTTCCCCTTCCTGGGACAATGAATTCACGGTGTTCTTATTTCAATTTCCAGGAGTGTACAAGCAAGAGTAAACAGGAGGAGGAACAAGAGGAAGCTGGAGGAGGAGTTTGCAGAGGATGAAGGTAATCCATCCTATGCACCTGGAATGCACTAAAAAGTTAATCCAATCTTTGTCGCTCGATTCCCAAAACTTTTATTTTCTCATACTAATTACATGTTTTCTAAGGATCTACCAAACATATTTGTTTCAAACTTTCAGTAAATGTTACACAGTACCTTCTGCATAATTTAACACAGCCTTTTTCCAAAAAACTGTATATTTTTAATATATAAATAAAAAATTGCAAAAAATCATCTTTAAGAACTGAACTAAAATTTTGTAAAATCCCTGTGTTAAGTTATAGCCCATATTCCAATAAATAATCTGTAAAAAGTTCAACTTCCTACCTCAAATACTTTGTGAGGAAAGATGTAATTTATAAGTGTTATTTTAACATTGCAAGTATAGGGCGTTCCGGAGCCCCTTAAAATCCACAAACCTAATCATCCGATACGCCCGATATCTAATAGTATGAATAGTGCATAATATGATCTGGCCAAATTTCTACATGAAACTCTGAGAAAATCATTCGTTTTTGTGAACAATTTTTCCGTCCCATATAGTCACACCTTAGTCCAATAAATAAAATATTTACAATGCAGTTCAGACACCAAGTTAGTTTCTTTCAATATCAAAAATCATTATCATAACGTCCCCGTACAGGAAACGCTTACAATTGTAGAAAAAAATTTATGTCGCTTCAGAAAAGATATTTCAGATGAACAAATCACAGACTTCATGAATATCATCTCAGTTGTAGTCAAGTACAACTATTTCGAATTTAATGGACATCTGCACCAGCAATCCGATGGTCTCGCTATGGGAAATCCGTTAGCTGGCATCCTTGCTGATATTTTCATCAACTCCCTAGAAGAAAAATTGTTTAATTGTTTTCCAGCTGCGTCATAGGCATTCTTTCATATTCCAGATACGTTGATGATATTCTGATCATCTACAAAGGACCCGCTGACGGTGTTTATCGTATCTTTAACCTATTCATTGATCTTCATGAGAAAATTTCTTTCACTATCGAATTTGAAAATGAGGCTCATTAATTAAACTTCCTTGACTTGACGCTTACTGTAGAAACATATAAAATTTCTTTCAATATTTTTCGTGAAGTAACATATACCGACCAAATCGTTCCTGCATCTTCTACTCATCCACAATCGCATAAAAAAGCCTTCTTTCATTCTGCTGTTCACCGAGCCATTTCCATCCCACTTTCTAAAGAAAAGTTCAACGACGAAATCAATTTACTTAAAACAAGAGCAGTTAACGAGTATAAACCTCACGTAGTATATGACGTCCTTAAAAAGAAAACTGCTAAAAGAATTACTACGCTAGGCACTTCTGCTATCGAGTCTAACCAAAAAAAAAAAATTCTCTATTCCTTTCGTGGGGCATATCTCTTATCAGATCTAACGCATTCTTCGAAAGAAATACGATTGCTACGTTGCTTTTTCTACTAATAACAATTTGAAAAAAAAAACTTTATTCATAATTTGCATTCTCTTCGTTCCCCTTTAGAAAATTCTGGTGTCTACAAAACTGTCTGCGATACTTCCTCCTCTTACTATATAGGACAACCTGGACGTGCCTTCACTACCAGCTGTAAAGAACACTTGCTAATAAAAAATGGCACTAGCGCCCAAATTCGTCTTTTGCCATCCTCTAATTACAGGTCATTCACATAAAGCCATCTGCGATAGCAGCATTTTGCACATCGAAAAGAAAGGGCGTAGACTAGATATTCTAGAAGAATTAGAGATTTTCAAGCATTTTGCTCGAAAGGATAGCCGCTTCCTTAACGAACAGCTACAGATACGTCTTCGGGTCTCCTTGTGCAATGTTGCCTAAATGTTCTTTTCCTTCTAAGGTAGTCCTATGTTTTTTTAATTATCAAAGGTTTCTTGGCTGTATTTCACGTCAATATTGCTTTCTACAAGTTCTCATTGTTCTATCTTCATTTTCGTAATGATGTTTTCATGTTTTATCTTACTGTTATAAGCTTTGATGTAGACAAAGTGTTATGTTGTATGCTACTATCAAACAAACGTGGCTTTCCATTGTGTACCAAATACTGTTTACTTATAATCATTTCTGCCTATATTTCAATGTGAAGTAGCCTAATTGTATCTACAGCTACTAGATGGCGCTCTCGTTGCAGTGCCATGTTCACCTGGCCGCATTTGTTAACGCGGCACCTCAGTGCATTTTGCAACCTGCACCATGCAAGTAACGAGCAGCCCTTAGTGGCTCGCCATCACAGTTTTCTTTATCTTAAATATGTTTGTGACTGATGCCCTTTTGGCATATTTATTATTTTATAAATGACAAATAAGTACTGCCAGTCTTTCACGAAGATTCCGTATTTATACTCTGTATCACATGTTTTTAGTCATAATTCTGTGACCATCTATAGACCATTCTTTGATTTAAATTCTAAGGAAGACACTCCTATCAGTGTTGAAACCCGGTTAATTCATTAAAAATAGTGACCGAGGGCTGTTTTCTTTCAATTACGAGGTGCATTCAAGTTCTAAGGCCTCTGACTTTTTTTTCTAATTAACTACTCACCCGAAATCGATGAAACTGGCGTTACTTCTCGACGTAATCACCCAGCAGACGTACACATTTTTCACAATGCTGACGCCATGATTCCATGGCAGCGGCGAAGGCTTCTTTAGGAGTCTGTTTTGACCCCTGGGAAATCGCTGAGGCAATAGCAGCACGGCTGGTGAATGTGCGGCCACGGAGAGTGTCTTCCATTGTTGGAAAAAGCCAAAAGTCACTAGGAGCCAGGTCAGGTGAGTAGGGAGCATGAGAAATCACTTCAAAGTTGTCATCACGAAGAAACTGTTGCGTAACGTTAGCTCGATGTGCGGGTGCGTTGTCTTGGTGAAACAGCACACGTGCAGCCCTTCCCGGACGTTTTTGTTGCAGTGCAGGAAGGAATTTGTTCTTCAAAACATTTTCGTAGGATGCACCTGTTACCGTAGTGCCCTTTGGAACAAAATGGGTAAGGATTACGCCCTCGCTGTCCCAGAACATGGACACCATCATTTTTTCAGCACTGGCGGTTATCCGAAATTTTTTTGGTGGCGGTGAATCTGTGTGCTGCCATTGAGCTGACTGGCGGTTTGTTTCTGGATTGAAAAATGGCATCCACGTCTCATCCATTGTCACAACCGACGAAAAGAAAGTCCCATTCATGCTGACGTTGTGCGCCAACATTGCTTGGCAACATGCCACACAGGCAGCCATGTGGTCGTCCATCAGCATTCGTGGCACCCACCTGGATGACACTTTTCGCATTTTCAGGTCGTCATGCAGGATTGTGTGCACAGAACGCACAGAAATGCCAACTCTGGAGGCGATCTGTTCAACAGTCATTCGGCGATCCCCCAAAACAATTCTCTCCACTTTCTCGATCATGTCGTCAGACCGGCTTGTGTGAGCCCAAGGTTGTTTCGATTTGTTGTCACACGATGTTCTGCCTTCATTAAACTGTCAGACCCACTTTCGACACATCCATAACTCCATCACCACATGTCTCCTTCAACTGTCGATGAATTTCAATTGGTTTCACACCACGCAAATCCAAATGGTTCAAATGGCTCTGAGCACTGTGGGACTTAACATCGGTGGTCATCAGTCCCCTAGAACTTAGAACTACTTAAACCTAACTAACCTAAGGACAACACACACATCAATGCCCAAGGCAGGATTCGGACCTGCGACTGTAGCATTCACGCAGTTCCAGACTGAGCGCCTAGAACCGCTAGACCACCGCGGCCGGCCACGCAAACTCAGAAAACGAATGATTGCACGCTGTTCAAGTAAGGAACACGTCACCATTTTAAGTATTTAAAACAGTTCTCATTCTCGCCGCTGGCGGTAAAATTCTATCTGCCGTACGGTGCTGCCATCTCTGGGACGTATTGACAATGAACGCGGCGTCATTTTAAAACAATGCGCATGTTTCAATCTCTTTCCAGTCTGGAGAAAAAAAATCGGAGGCCTTAGAACTTGAACGCACCTCGTATAACTATTCACGGTCTCTGAACGTGCAGCCATGTACAACATTTTCCCTTAGATATATGTTTCTTTTATTTTTTTATGTATTTAATAATGAGTGTTAGAGCGTTTTTGTGGTCCAGCTGTAGGAATATTTATTTATTCTCAAGTTATTTAAATGTAAATCCAGTATTTCTAATGTGTTTCAAAATGTTTGTTAGTGTGCGTAGGCTTGGAGACATGACGGAAGTGCTATCGCCAATCAAAGCGCTCGGTACTAAGCGAGGTGATAACCGAAGTGAATGGAGGGGGAATTCTGAACAGGGTAGCACGAGGGACAGTCGCACAGGAGACAGAGAGTTGTGGACAGTACGGGAGAGGACATGAGAGTGTGTTGGCCGGGAAGCAGCGACGGACAGTCGCGGGAAAGACAGAGTGTGGAGCAGTTTGCGTGTGGTCGCGGGAGATAGAAATATTGCGTAGTGCCAACTTGTGAGATTTCCGTGGCTTCTGTAGTGAAGACGTAGTATGCGTTTAGAAGTGATTATAATTAATTACGTAAAGGAGAAATCTGTAGTTTCTCTGTTATTCAACATATATTTTATTTAATTGCTGGACCATCGACACCAGTAACTGTTTTACAGTAATATAGGGCATTCTTAAAGGTACTTTTGCTGTCGTACTTATCATTTAAAGTCGTTAAGATAGTACCTGCAGATTTTATTTAATTGCAATCTTTCATTCATAAATTTCTATGTTACATTCTAAATTTGCAATTGCCGAGTGATAGTAACCTTCGACCATTCGATTCGTGTGTATATTCACGTTGTATACTGTAGACTCAGCAGTATTTGGCTTGTAATGCAGCAACTACATATCCCAGCCCCTAGACAACGTAACCAGCCAAAACTTTTAATACTTCAACTCTGAGGTTATGTACTTGAGGGCCATTCAATTTTTAATCGAAAGCCCGCAGTTGGTACTGTGAATAGCTGAAAGCAGAGGAAAAATACAGCCACCTCCTTATACGAGGAATCGCAACAACGTTTCACTAGGCAACTCCGGTCAACGGCTGTTTGTGTATAAGAAATCGGTTGGAAACTTTCCTCATGTCAGCACGTTGTAGGTGTCGCCACCGGCGCCAACCTTTTGTGAACGCTCTGAAAAGCTAATCATTTGCATATCACAGCATCTTCTTCCTGTTGGTTAAATTTCGCGTCCGTAGTACGTCATCTTCGTGGTGTAGCAATTTTAATGGCCAGTAGTGTAACACATCGGACGTGGTTTCTATTAATCAATAACACTAGTTTTTTGTGCTGCTAAATGTGATCTAACTTATTTCTATATCTGTTACGGAAGGCTATATTTAACATGTTTGTTATTTGAGTCTGTCTACAGTTGTAATGGTATGCAGGCACAACAGGCAATTTCAGAGCGGAATGGAAAGTTTTACTTGAACACAGAGGGATGTTATATATGCATGTGCTCGCGCATTGCACGGACCTATATCATTTCCGTCAACTGACGGACTGCATCTCTATTCCGAAATTAGCAGTCTGTCAGAACCAGCAGTTAGCTACTTTTACTCAGGGACTTTACATTCCAACTGCGAGGCAGCTGCAGCGTCATTTCATTGAGTAACACATTGCTTCCACCTGTTTCAAAAGTGTATTATGATGCAAATCAGGGACCGTTGTAAAATTCAGGAAAGGCAACATTAAAGCCTGTAGAGGTAAGAACTGAACCGTTGTGGGTATTTTTTCGAGGAGAGCATACCGCGAATACTTTATCCCCTTTATTGGAAGATGAAAAATTCGAAGAGAAGAAAGATGAAGAGAAAACATGAAGCAACAGAATCTCAGTATATCTTTGACACAGAGTTTCACAGGTGACTGATAAAAAAACAAAGAAACTTTTTTTTCTAGTTCGCAGAAAAAGAGTTGTAACATTACACCAATAGACGCTTGCGAAAAATATCTCAATATGTTATACCCGTTCGGTATTTCCCTCAGCCTCTTGCATTATGGAGTATTACAGAGGGTGTTTTTCATAAAGATCTACTTATGCCTCTTTAGTTATTTTCTATAAGGGGATATGAAATTCCAGGAGGGTGAAGTCTCCAAGAGGACATTGGTACAGATGGTTCCTCGTGTTATGGAAACTTAAAACTGCTTATAATTGATTTTTAACTAGCAAAAATCACTGGAGCAACTGAATAGGTAGCCGTAACAACATCTATTAAATAGCGCACAGAAAACCCTATAACAGCTTCAACATGATTGCAGAAAATCGTTTACAAACTCAGCTTTGCACATTACTCCAGGATTCAGAAAGAGTTTCTTTATTTCGGTACAAAAACTTGAGTGGGCTCCCATTCTTAAAAATATGACTGAATGTGCTGAAACGTCTGGTGTATACTTTGGCTATTGTTTACGACACAGTTATCAACCACACAGTTTTGTGGATAGAGATACAAATAACGTTATAGTTGTGAAAAACAAAGTAGAGGAACAAAAGGGATTTTGTTACATTGGAAGAAAAATAATGTACGGTTGACGAAGCAATGAGGAATAAAAAGCAGACTACCACAGACAAAGACGGTATTACTGCCAAAAGAAATCCACCAAGATCAAACTCAGCCCTTAATTTGTGAAAGATATTTCTGACAATTGACATCTAGAGCGAAGAATTTTACGGAAATGATTCATGAACTGTATGGGAAACTGAGAAGAAGAGAATCGAAGCATTTAAGATATAATAATTAAATCAAGACCCTAAGCTGTCGACAGGTTTTGATATACATCAACGGGGACAGTTGAAAAGGTATGCCTCAACCGATGCTCCCTGCCGCCGTTGGATAAGCAGCTGCAGCAGCAAGTCGTGTACTCCTAGCTCACTTATTTGTTACATAGTTTAATTCTTAATTTCTTTGCGTGTTTTTGGTACTTGCATTGTTTAATTCATAAATTTCTGGCGTATTACAGTATTTGAGAGTTGTAGCATCGCATTTTAGTATCAGAATAGTGTAAAATCGCGTAGTCTCCTTCCGCCGCCGAGCAGTGTGTCAGCAGTGTGCAAGTAGCAGCATTACTGCATTTACTAGGCAATCTTGTATTTTAACAACCGTTTAAATTTTGTGTCGATTTGTTTGTGCTTTCTGTAGATTAGTTCAGACGTTCTTTGCACAAAAGTTTTTAGCATGGATAGGGACTACGACTGCTGTGTTCGGATGCAGGCTGAGTTGGCATCCCTTCGCTCCCAGCTTCAGTCAGTGTTGGCTTCGGTCACACAGCTTGAGGCTGTTGCCAATGGGCATCACTGTGGGGGTCCGGATGGGGGTTTGTCGGGGACGGCCAGCTCGTCCCACGCATCCCCCGATCGGACTACGACTGTGGTTGCCCGGGATACTGCCCGCATTGAGGCTGATCCCTCACCTGTGGTAGAGTGGGAGGTCGTCTCAAGGTGTGGCAGGGGGCGAAAGACATTCCGGAGGGCTGAATGGAAGGCGTCTCCAGTTCGTCTGACGAACCGGTTTCAGGCTCTGTCTCAGGCTGATACTGATCTTCGGCTGGACATGGCTGCTTGTCCTGTTCCAGAGGTTGCCCCTCAGTCTGCAAGATCCGGGCGGTCGCAGAGGATGGGCTTACTGGTAGTTGGGAGCTCCAACGTCAGGCGCGTAATGGGGCCCCTTAGGGATATGGCAGCAACAGAGGGGAAGAGAACCAATGTGCACTCCGTGTGCATACCGGGGGGAGTCATTCCAGATGTGGAAAGGGTCCTTCCAGATGCCATGAAGGGTACAGGGTGCACCCATCTGCAGGTGGTCGCTCATGTCGGCACCAGTGATGTGTGTCGCTATGGATCGGAGGAAATCCTCTCTGGCTTCCGGCGGCTATCTGATTTGGTGAAGACTGCCAGTCTCGCTAGCGGGACGAAAGCAGAGCTCACCATCTGCAGCATCGTCGACAGGACTGACTGCGGACCTTTGGTACAGAGCCGAGTGGAGGGTCTGAATCAGAGGCTGAGACGGTTCTGCGACCATGTGGGCTGCAGATTCCTCGACTTGCGCCATAGGGTGGTGGGGTTTCGGGTTCCGCTGGATAGGTCAGGAGTCCACTACACGCAACAAGCGGCTACGCGGGTAGCAGGGGTCGTGTGGCGTGGATTGGGTGGTTTTTTAGGTTAGATGGCCTCGGACAAGTACAGAAAGGGCAGCAGCCTCAAAGGGTGCGGGGCAAAGTCGGGACATGCGGGGGCCAAGCAGCAATCGGTATTGTAATTGTAAACTGTCGAAGCTGCATTGGTAAAGTACCGGAACTTCAAGCACTGATAGAAAGCACCGAAGCTGAAATCGTTATAGGTACAGAAAGCTGGCTGAAGCCAGAGATAAATTCTGCCGAAATATTTACAAAGGCACAGACAGTGTTTAGAAAGGATAGATTGCATGCAACCGGTGGTGGCGTGTTTCTCGCTGTTAGTGGTAGTTTATCCTGTAGTGAAGTAGAAGTGGATAGTTCCTGTGAATTATTATGGGTGGAGGTTACACTCAACAACCGAGCTAGGTTAATAATTGGCTCCTTTTACCGACCTCCCGACTCAGCAGCATTAGTGGCAGAACAAATAGGAGAAAATTTGGAACACATTTCACATAATTTTCTCAGCGTGTTATAGTCTTAGGTGGAGATTTCAATTTACCAGATACAGACTGGGACAATAAGATGTTTAGGACGGGTTGTAGGTACAGAGCATCGAGTTACATTATACTGAGTGCACTATCCGAAAATTACCTCGAGCAATTAAACAGAGAACCGACTCGTGGAGATAACATCTTGGACCTACTTATAACAAACAGACCCGAACTTTTCGGCTCTGTAAGTGCCGAACAGGGGATCAGTGATCATAAGGCCGTTGCAGCATCCCTGAATATGGAAGTTAACAGGAATACAAAAAAAAGGGAGGGAAGTTTATCTGTTTAGCAAGAGTAATAGAAGGCAGATTTCAGACTACCTAACAGATCAAAACGAAAATTTCTGTTCCGACACTGACAATGTTTAGTGTTTATGGGAAATGTTCAAGGCAATTGTAAAATGCGTTTTAGACAGGTACGTGCCGAGTATAACTGTGAGGGACGGGAAAAACCCACCGTGGTTCAACAACAAAGTTAGGAAACTACTGCGAAAGCAAAGAGAGCTTCACTCCAAGTTAAAACGCAGCAAAAACCTCTCAGTCAGACAAACAGAAGCTAAACGATGTCAAAGTCAGCGTAAGGAGGGCTATGCGTGAAGCGTTCAGTGAATTCGAAAGTAAAATTCTATGTACCGACTTAACAGAAACACCTAGGAAGTTCTGGTCTTGCGTTAAATCAGTAATTGGCTCGAAACAGCATATCCAGACACTCCGGGATGATGATGGCATTGAAACAGAGGATGACACGCGTAAAGCTGAAAAACTAAACACCTTCTTCAAAAGCTGTTTCACAGAGGAAGACCGCACTGCAGATCCTTCTCTAAATCCTCGCACAACCGAAAAAATGGCTGACATCTAAATAAGTGTCCAAGGAATAGAAAATCAACTGGAATTACTCAACAGAGGAAAGTCCACTGGACCTGACGGGATACCAATTCGATTCTACACAGAGTACGCGAAAGAACTTGCCCCCCTTCTAACAGCCGTGTACCGCAAGTCTATAGAGGAACGGAAGGTTCCAAATGATTGGAAAAGAGCACAGGTAGTCCCAGTCTTCAAGAAGGGTCGTCGAGCAGATGCGCAAAACTATAGACCTATATCTCTGACGTCAATCTGTTGTAGAATTTTAGAACATGTTTTTTGCTCGCGTATCATGTCGTTTTTGGAAACCCAGAATCTTCTCTGTAGGAATCAAGGATTCCGGAAACATCGATCGTGTGAGACCAAACTCGCTTTATTTGTTCATGAGACCCAGAAAATATTAGATACAGGCTCCCAGGTAGATGCCATCTTCCTTGACTTCCGGAAGGCGTTCGATACAGTTCCGCACTGTCGCCTGATAAACAAGGTAAGAGCCTACGGAATATCAGACCAGCTGTGTGGCTGGATTGAAGAGTTTTTAGCAAACAGAACACAGCATGTTGTTATCAATGGAGAGACGTCTACAGACGTTAAAGTAACCTCTGGCGTGCCATAGGGGAGTGTTATGGGACCATTGCTTTTCACAGTATACATAAATGACCTAGTAGACAGTGTCGGAAGTTCCATGCGGCTTTTCGCGGATGGTTCTGTAGTATACAGAGAAGTTACAGCATTAGAAAACTGTAGCGAAATGCAGGAAGATCTGCAGCGGATAGGCACTTGGTGCAGGGAGTGGCAACTGATCCTTAACATAGACAAATGTAATGTATTGCGAATACATAGAAAGAAGGATCCTTTATTGTATGATTATATGATAAACAAATGTAATGTATTGCGAATACATAGAAAGAAGGATCCTTTATTGTATGATTGTATGATATCGGAACAAACACTGGTAGCCGTTACTTCTGTAAAATATCTGGGAGTATGCGTGCGGAACGATTTGAAGTGGAATGATCACATAAAATTAATCGTTGGTAAGGCGGGTACCAGGTTGAGATTCATTGGGAGAGTCCTTAGAAAATGTAGTCCATCAACAAAGGAGGTGGCTTACAAAACACTCGTTCGACCTATATTTGAGTATTGCTCATCAGTGTGGGATCCGTACCAGATCGGTTTGACAGAGGAGGTAGAGAATATCCAAAGAAGAGCGGCGCGTTTCGTCACAGGGTTATTTGGTAACCGCGATAGCGTTACGGAGATGTTTAGCAAACTCAAGTGGCAGACTCTGCAAGAGAGGCGCTCTGCATCGCGGTGTAGCTTGCTCGCCAGGATTCGAGAGGGTGCGTTTCTGGAAGAGGTATCGAATATGTTGCTTCCCCTTACTTATACCTCCCAAGGAGATCACGAATGTAAAACTAGAGAGATTAGAGCGCGCATGGAGGCTTTCAGACAGTCGTTCTTCCCGCGAACCATACGCGACTGGAACAGAAAAGGGAGCTAATGACAGTGGCACGTAAAGTGCCCTCCGCCACACACCGTTGGGTGGCTTGCGGAGTATAAATGTAGGTGTAGATGCAGACTCGAACCCTGGACCTCCTGCTTACATGACAGACGCTCTATCCATCTGAACCACCGACGGCACAGAGGACAGTGCGACTGCAGGGATTTATCCCTTGCTCGCTCCCCGTGAGATCGACATTCCCAACTTAACGTCCACACACTACATTTGTAGCGCCCCTGCCCATTACACTCATCACTCGCGGCAGACAATCTTACCGAGTTCCGGAAGAGTTCGGGCAATGCGTGTGCATCCGCACAGAAGAAGAAGGTCAATGGCCCGTTAGCCTTAACTGTCCCTATTGATGTAAATCATCGCCTCTTGACAGCTTATGGTCCTGACTTAATTATCACCCTCATTCTAAGATAGCTGCATGGTCACCGACAGTATCTGTACTGTCGGGGATGTCCGAACGAACAGATACCGTCTTCACACGAAGCATTTAAGTTCTGTTGCTGTACGAAGATGATGAAAATTGGGTGGACTGATAATAAATGAGGAAGTTCACCGGAGATTCTGCTAGAGCAGAAAAATGCTGAATAAATCTGATAAGAAGAAGTGATAGGCTGGTGGGACATGTGGTAAGACACCAGGGAATAACTTGTGCGATTGCAAACAGAGCAGTAGAGTGTGAAAACTCTAGGGGAGACCTGAATCAGAAAATATCCAAGATGTAGTTGAGAACATCGGTTATACGTTTTACTATGACATGAAGAGGTTGTCACACGACAGCGTGTCATAGGCTGCACCAAATCAGCAACATGACTGATCACGCCTACCCACCACAAAAAATAAATAAATAAAAATAAATTGGGCTCCGCATGATTGCGATTCACAGTCTGCCATTCGAAATAGGAAACGAGGCTGTTCAACAGGCTTTCGTCACGCACGCTAAAATATACAACATTCTTCAAGAATATTGACAGGACAACCGCACTTCAAGATGGAAAGCGGTGTTCGTTTGTTGAATATGCATTTGACGAAACTTATCAGTTCTCACGTGACTGCAACAAGTGTCTTTACGCTCATCCTTTGTGTGCTGTGTGGGGGGACAGAACATTTGCGAGCGAGGTGGCGCAGTGGTTAGCACACTGGACTCGCATTCGGGAGGACGACGGTTCAATCCCACGTCCGGCTATCCTGATCTACACTCCTGGAAATGGAAAAAAGAACACATTGACACCGGTGTGTCAGACCCACCATACTTGCTCCGGACACTGCGAGAGGGCTGTACAAGCAATGATCACACGCACGGCACAGCGGACACACCAGGAACCGCGGTGTTGGCCGTCGAATGGCGCTAGCTGCGCAGCATTTGTGCACCGCCGCTGTCAGTGTCAGCCAGTTTTCCGTGCCATACGGAGCTCCATCGCAGTCTTTAACACTGGTAGCATATCGCGACAGCGTGGACGTGAAGCGTATGTGCAGTTGACGGACTTTGAGCGAGGGGATATAGTGGGCATGCGGGAGGCCGGGTGGACGTACCGCCGAATTGCTCAACACGTGGGGCGTGAGGTCTCCACAGTACATCGATGTTGTCGCCAGTGGTCGGCGGAAGGTGCACGTGCCCGTCGACCTGGGACCGGACCGCAGCGACGCACGGATGCACGCCAAGACCGTAGGATCCTACGCAGTGCCGTAGGGGACCGCACCGCCACTTCCCAGCTAATTAGGGACACAGTTGCTCCTGGGGTATCGGCGAGGACCATTCGCAACCGTCTCCATGAAGCTGGGCTATGGTCCCGCACACCGTTAGGCCGTCTTCCGCTCACGCCCCAACATCGTGGAGCCCGCCTCCAGTGGTGTCGCGACAGGCGTGAATGGAGGGACGAATGGAGACGTGTCGTCGTCAACGATGAGAGTCGTTTCTGCCTTAGTGCCAATGATGGTCGTATGCGTGTTTGGCGCCGTGCAGGTGAGCGCCACAATCAGGACTGCATACGACCGAGGCACACAGGGCCAACACCCGGCATCATGGTGTGGGGAGCGATCTCCTACACTGGCCGTACACCACTGGTGATCGTCGAGGGGACACTGAATAGTGCACGGTACATCCAAACCGTCATCGAACCCATCGTTCTACCATTCCTAGACCGGCAAGGGAACTTGCTGTTCCAACAGGACAATGCACGTCCGCATGTATCCCGTGCCACCCAACGTGCTCTAGAAGGTGTAAGTCAACTACCCTGGCCAGCAAGATCTCCGGATCTGTCCCCCATTGAGCATGTTTGGGACTGGATGAAGCGTCGTCTCACGCGGTCTGCACGTCCAGCACGAACGCTGGTCCAACTGAGGCGCCAGGTGGAAATGGCATGGCAAGCCGTTCCACAGGACTACATCCAGCATCTCTACGATCGTCTCCATGGGAGAATAGCAGCCTGCATTGGTGCGAAAGGTGGATATACACTGTACTAGTGCCGACATTGTGCATGCTCTGTTGCCTGTGTCTATGTGCCTGTGGTTCTGTCAGTGTGATCATGTGATGTATCTGACCCCAGGAATGTGTCAATAAAGTTTCCCCTTCCTGGGACAATGAATTCACGGTGTTCTTATTTCAATTTCCAGGAGTGTAGGTTCTCTAAATCGCTCCAGGCAAATGCGGGGATGGTTCCTTTGAAAGGGCACGGCCGACTTCCTTCCCTGTCCTCCCTAATCCTATGAGACCGATGACCTCACTGTCTGGTTTCCTCCCCAAAACAATACAATACAATCCAAAAAACCGAACATTTCCGAGGACAGTGGCCTATTCTGCTTAAACAACGGAGAGATACACACCCCTTCAGCCCGACGTTTGCTGACGAGGTGCTTGCCCAGGGTACATGGATTCGAACGAAAACTGTTATAGCACTGCCAGGATTCTCCCTTAATTAATCTTCGTATCAATAATGGAAATGAGAAATGTTTGGTCTTTTAAAAGTGTAATGTGGAGAATAAAGATAAGAATTGAAGAGGAATCTGATTACTTATTAATGTAACGTGTAAAATGTGAGTTGTATTTAACGCTGAAATAACTACAAAATTATAAAATTTGGCTCTTCCCAGAATTTACCAAACAATATTGTCAGTACTCCATAATATTCATCAATATAGCTGACAAGTTCCTTCAGTGGCTCTGGAATACTACAATATGATAAGTTATTGTGTCTAAACAAACTTTATTCAGCATAAACTATCCATTTTAAAACTTCCCCGCTGTCTCAATGAGCTACCAATGAAAATTTAGCTATTCTGCTGTGACTGGTAGAAGCAAACTCGCTTAATGACAGACACTTCATTTCACACGTATTTCACTAACACTTTGAATAACATGTTGCCGAAACTCAAGCAAAATCTCAGTAAACATACCAAAGAAAGAGCAGTAAGTATAAACAATGTCACTGCCAGTTTACATATAACAAAACAAAACACTAAAGATAAAGTAGAATATACACTGAAGAGCCAAAGAAACTGGTACACCTACCTAATATTGTGTAGGGCTCCTGCGAGCATGGAGAAGTCCCGCAGTACGACTTGGCAGGGACTCGACTAAAGTTCGAAGTAGTGCTGGAGGGAAATGACACTATGAATCCTGCAGGGGTGTCCCTAAATCCGCAAGAGCACGAGGATGTGGAGATCTCTTCTGAACAGCGCTTTGCAAGTCATCCCAGATATGCTCAATAATGTTCATGTATGGTGAGTTTGGTGGCCAGCGGAAGTGTTTAAATTCAGAAGACTGTTTCTGGATCCACTCGCAGAAATTAAGGACGTGTGGGGTGTCGCAATGTCCTGCTGGAATTGCCCAAGTCTGTCGGAATGCACAATGGGGATGAATGGATGTCGGTGACCAGACAGGGCGCTTACGTACGTGTCACGTGTCAGAGTCGTATTTACACTCCAACTGAACCCGTCCCATACCATTACAGAGGCTCAATTAGCTTGATCAGTTCGCTGCTGACATGCAGAGTCCATGGATTGATGGGGTTGTCATCATACCTGTACATGTCCATCGTCTGCATACTATTTGAAACGAGTCTCGTTGCACCAGACAGCGTGTATTAAATCAACAGTCCAAGGTCGGGGTTGGCGGGCCCAGGCGAAGCTTAAAGCTTTTTGTCGTGCAGTCATCAAGGCCACACGAGTGGGCCTTCCAGTCCGAAAGCCCATATCGATGATGTTTCGTTGAATGGTTCCCATGCTGACATTCGTTGATGGCCCATCATTTTAATCTGCAGCAACGTGCGGAAGTGTTGCACTTCTGTCACGTTGAACGATTCTCTTCAGTCGTCATTGGTCCCGTTGTTTCAGGAACCCTTTCCGACCACAGCGTTGTCGAAGAGTTGTTATTTTAACGGATTTCTGATATTCACCGTACACTTGCGAAATTGTCTTAAGGTGAAAATCCCCACTTCATCGCTGCCTCGGAGATGCTGTGCCCCATCGCTTGTGCGCCGACTGTAACATCACGTTCAAACTCACTCAAGTCTTGATGACCTGCCATTGTAGCAGCAGTAATCGATCTATGAACTGCGCAAGACACTCGTTGTCTTATGTAGGCGTTGCCGACCACATAGCCGTATTCGGCCTGTTTACATATCGCTGTATGTGAATACGCATGCCTATACCAGTTTCTTTGCCGCTTCAATGTATCTAATTGCTGTAAGAAGTCAAGGAGATGTGATTCGTGCATTTGATCAAAGAATTTAAAGAAATTAGACAGCGTTTTCGTTAATATCTTATTATGAAAAGCATTACACAATGAATTCAGTTTTAGTTTTAGCCTAGAGCTTCAAATTGCTTGATGTATTATTTAAATGAAGTTAGTGTGGGGGATAATAAGAATGGGAATATTTCACATGGACTCATTAAGCGAAGTTATTTTGTTTCGTAAATCATTCTGAAAATCTTATAATAACGGCGAGTAGCTGTCGCAAACATATACCTTTCGAGGTAAAAATAAATAAAAAAATTAAAAAAGGGAGATGGGGCTATAGGCTTACGCTGTAAGTTTTTTGAAGCCAGAATGGGCGGCGTCTGCCGCCGTTTTAAACAACCCAAAACGATAGCAGAGTGCTGTCTGAAATTGATTCTTGTTCATTATTTCTGCCGTGTACACGCAACAGCTGTTTTGACCACTAAAAATTACAGCGCTTACGTGAATAACATAGTGTTCGTGTACCCGTGTTTGCGCTAGCAATACATTTGGCCTCGTTGATATTACCTGTTTTTGTTGATGTATTTCATATAAACAAGAAGAGAAGAATGTGATGAGAAAAGGATGCTTTCGTCAAGCATTTTATTCCATTTTTACTGCGTTTGTATCGACAGCAAATGAATATGGAACCCCGAAACCAATGCGTCTTTGCTTTCTGGTACTGCTTCTTGTTAGTCACATTTTGAGCTTTCAGCTCGTATGCACAACGTTTTTAATGTTCACGTTTGCTGGAAACTTACCTACATGTCCTTTGTGAACCCATGGAAGTGTGCGGTGAGGAAAGAATCAACATACACCTTCGTATTGTGCTTAGCAACAGAATAGACATTTACTGAAATGTCAAAGAAATAGAAGTGCAAAGAGGTATACCTCCATGGAGAATGGAGTACTTGTTTTAGTAGATTGTCAGTGCATTAGCCTCACTGTAATTTACACACCTGCTTACTTTGAAATCTTACATCTGATGCGCTTGGCTCGAAACGCACAACTTTTTTTAAGAATACCTGAAAAAGTTTCTCGTTGACAACTCCTTTTATACCGTAAACGAATTTCTGTTATTGTTATGTGTAAAGAGTGGTGTGCCGGAATTAGTAACTTGAGTATATCAAACCTGCAGGCTTATGTATTCTTTCAAATTTTTTTAGACGTGAATGACCATCATGTAGCGATATTTACAAAATAATTTGTGGTGTGAATATAAAATGACTTGTTCCACATCATTACAATTGAACATGCAAATAATCCATCGAACATGAAACTAAGTAACTAACTAACTTCCTCACCAAATGTGGTCAACCTCACCGATACCGTCAGAAGAAGATGAAGAAAAAAAAGAGACCCATAATGTAAAAACGTTAAGGAGACTGCTCTTACTAGTTTTCATGCTAATGTTAGACAAATAACTGATAAATCAACGAACTCATTAGGTTCAATTGCAGGAAAAAATACTCTAGAATGAGCCTCCATTCCAAAGGAAATGAATTACCTTTAGTCTGTTCTGTGTACCTGTTCACAAAGGCGTTTTTCTGGGCCACGTGGAGTAGCCACCCGGTTTGAGGCGCCACGTCACGGTTTGCGCGGTCCCTCTCGCTGGAGGTTCGAGTCTCCCCTTGGGTATGGGTGTGTATGTTGTTGTCAGCATATGTTAGTTTAAGTAGTTTCTAAGTCTAGGGCTCGATGACCTCAGCAGTTTGGTCCTTTAGGAATTCACACACACACACACACACACACACACACACACACACACACACGTATTTCTTTGGAAGTAAAAATGCGAAGCTTGAAGTAAAAGGTATGAAAATCTCCAACCTATTCTCGTGACAAGAAATTGGAACACAGGTTGATAAGAAATTTTATCTGGGAATCGTTTTGTTGTTGTTGTAGTATTCACCAGTGACTGGTTTGATGCAACTCTCCATTCTACTGTATCCTGAGAAAGTCTATTCACTTCAAAATAACTGATTCATCCACATCCCTCTTAATCTGCTCAATATATTCATCTATAGGTCTCTATCTACGATTTTTACCCCACACACTTCTCTCCAATAATAAACTGCTGAACCCTTGATGTCTCGAAATGCGTCTTATCAGACGATACCTTCTCTTAGTCAAGTTGTGGCAAAAATTTCCTATCTCCCCGATTACATTCAGTACCCCCTCATTAGTTACGCGATCTACCCACTAATCTCCAGCATTCTTCTGTAGCACCACATTTCAGAAGCCTCTATTCTCTTTTGTCTTAACTGTTTATCGTCCGTGTTTCAGTTCCATACAGACTGAGCTCCAGACAAATACTTTGATAAAAGACTTCTTAGCACTTAAACCCATATTTGTTGTTAAAAAACCTCTATTGCTTCATCTGTTGCCATAGCCACTCTTCATTTAATATATTCTCTACTTTTGGCCACCATCGGTCATTTTTTCTGCTCAAGTATCAAAACTCATCTACTGGTTTCATTGTCTCAATCTAATTCCCTCAGTATCACCTGATTTAATCCGACTACATCAGCTTATTTTTGCTTTGCTTTCGATTGTGTTCGTCTTACACCCTTTCAAGACGATCTCTATTCCATTCAACTGCTCCTCCAATTATTTTGCTATCTCTGACGAAATTACAATGTCATCGGAAGAACTCAAAGTCTTCATTTCTTCCCCTCGAACCTTACAATACTGGCCATTAAAATTGCTACACCACGAAGATGACGTGCTACAGACGCGAAATTTAACCGACAGGGAGAAGATGCTGTGATATGCAAATGATTAGCTTTTCAGAGCATTCACAAAAGGTTGGCCGCGGTGGCGACACCTACAACGTGCTGACATGAGGAAAGTTTCCAACCGATTTCTCATACACAAACACCAGTTGACCAGCGTTGTCTGGTGAAACGTTGTTCTGATGCTTCGTTTAAGGAGGAGAAATGCGTACCATCACGTATCCGACTTTGATAAAGGTCGGATTGTAGCCGATCGCAATTGTGGTTTATGGCATCGCGACATTTCTGCTCTCGTTGGTCGAGAACCAATGACTGTTAGCAGAATATGGAATCGGTAGGTCAGGAGGGTAATACGGAACGCTGTGTTGGATCCCAACGGCCTCGTATCACTAGCAGTCGAGATGACAGGCATCTTATCCACATGGCTCTAACGGATCGTGCAGCCACATCTCGATCCCTGAGTGAACAGATGGGGACGTTTGCAAGACAACAACCATCTGCACGAACAGTTCGACGACGTTTGCACCAGCATGGACTATCAGTTCGGAGACCATGGCTGCGGTTACCCTTGATGCTGCATGACAGACAGAAGCGCCTGCGATGGTGTACTCAACAACGAACCTGGGTGCACGAATGGCAAAATGTCATTTTTTCGGCTGAATTAAGGTTCTGTTTACAGCATCATAATGGTCGCATCCGTGTCTGGCGACATTGCGGTGAACGCACATCGGAAGCGGGTATTCGTCATCGCCATACTAGCGTATCACCCGGCGTGATGGTATGGTGGTGATTAGTGGCTAACGTCCCGTCGACAACGTGGTCATTAGAGACGGAGCGTAAGCTCGGGTTACGGAAGGATGTGGAAGGAAATCGGCCGTGCCCTTTGAAAGGAACCATCTCGGCATTTGCCTGAAATGATTTAGGGAAATCACGGAAAACCTAAATCAGGATGGCCGGAGACGGGATTGAACCGTCGTCCTCCCGAATGCGAGTCCAGTGTGCTAACCACTGCGCCACCTCGCTCGGTGTGATGGTATGGTGTGCCACTGGTTACACGTCTCGGTCACCTCTTGTTCGCATTGACGGCACTCTGAACAGTGGTCGTTAAATTTCAGATGCGCTACGACCCGTGGCTCTACCCTTCATTCGATACCTGCGGAACCCTACATTTCAGCAGGATAATGCACGACCGCACGTTGCAGGTCCTGTACGGGCCTTTCTGGATACAGAAAATGTTCGACTGCTGCCCTGGCCAGCACATTCTCCAGATCTCTCACCAATTTAAAATGTCTGGTCAATGGTGGCCGAGCGACTGGCTCGTCACAATACGTCAGTCACTACTCTTGAACTGTGGTATTGTGTTCAAGTAGCATGGGCAGCTGTACCTGTACACGCCATCCAAGCTCTGTTTGACTTAAAGCCCAGGCATATCAAAGCCGTTATTACGGCCAGAGGTGGTTGTTCTGGGTACTGATTTCTCAAGATCTATGCACCCAAATGGCGCGAAAATGTAATCAGATTGCTCTGAGCACTATGGGACTTAACTTCTGAGATCATCAGTCCCCTAGAACTTAGAACTACTTAAACCTACCTAACCTAAGGACATCACACACATCCATTCCCGAGGCAGAATTCGAACCTGTGACCGGAGCGGTCGCGCGGATCCAGACTGTAGCGCCTAGAACCGCTCAGCCACCCCGGCCGGCGAAAATGTAATCACATGTCAGTTCTAGTATAATATATTTGTCCAATGAATACCCGTTTATTATCTGCATTTGTTCTTGGTGTAACAATTTTAATGGCCATTAGTGTATTACGTAGCCGGCCGCGGTGGTCTCGCGGTTCTAGGCGCGCAGTCCGGAACCGCGCGACTGCTACGGTCGCAGGTTCGAATCCTGCCTCGGGCATGGATGTGTGTGATGTCCTTAGGTTAGTTATGTTTAATTAGTTCTAAATTCTAGGGGACTGATGACCACAGCTGTTAAGTCCCATAGTGCTCAGAGCCATTTGAACCATTTGTATTACGTATTTATTGAGTTAACGACCGGTTTCGTTCGTTGAACATAATCAGGCTGCCTGCAGTTCAACAAAATAGGAAATTAGGATAAAGCCAAAGAATCTTAACGAATAGAATAGACAGCACTCACTGATAGCAGCCTTATACTAGATCCTCACCGAGTTGTGACGCAAACTGACATTGTTCCGTGTAATGTTAAAGACCAAATCAAAAAACACTTATCACAGGCATTCTGCCGACGCTTGTCGGATGCGTGACTTAAGAATACAAATTAGACCAAATGCAAATTCCAAATAACACATTCGAATTTTACAGTGTCCAGAATTTCCCCTACAACTTATTACTACTTAAACCTAACTAACCTAAGGACATCACACACATCCATGCCCGAGGCAGGATTCGAACCTGCGACCGTAGCAGTCGCGCGGTTCCGGACTGAGCCCCGAGAACCGCTAGACCACCGCGGCCGGCTGTGATATTTCTAGGGGCAGATGTGGACTCTGAGCAGAATTAATTGCTTATCAATTGTAGATTAAAACTGTAGAAACTGGGAAAAGGTGCAAAATTACGTAGGTCAGAAAGAATCAGCGAATAGGTGAAAGAATCAGCGGTTGTTGCGAGTTTCAGGTGGAGCACTAGGCAACGGTTGACTAGAAGAGGTGAAAGGAAGATAAAAGGGTAGCTTTAAGAGATGAAATAATGGAGGCAACAGAGGATCAAATAGGTAGAAAGAAAAGGGCTTGTGAAAACAATGAATAACACAGTGGGTAACACAAGAGGTACTGAATGAAAGGTACTGAATGAAAGTTTAAAAATGTATCAAATGAAGCAGGCGAAAGGGAAGAGAAAAAGTTTAAAAATGACATTGAGAGGAAGTACAAAATCACTATGTTGGAATCGCTAGAGGGCAAATTTAAGGATATAGAAGCATATTTTACTAGGGGAAAGATAGATACCGCCTACAGGAAAATTAAAGAGGCTTTTGGGGAAAGGAGAGAGAGCGGTATGAATATCAAGAGCTCAGATGAAAAATCAGTCCTGAGCAAAGAAGGGAAAGTAGAAAGGTGAAAGAAATAAATGGAGGACCTATACAAAGGAAATGAACTAGAAATCAATATTATAGAAAGGGAAGTGAACGTAGACGACGATGATATGGGAGATACAAAACTGCGAGAACAACTTGACAAATCTCTGAAAGATCTATGTCGGAAGAAGGCACCAGGAGTAAACGATATTTCACCAGAACTACTGATAGTCTTGAGAGACCCAGCTGTGACAAAACTCTTCCATGTGGCGTGCAGGATGTATGTGACAGGCGAAATACCCTCGAAATTCAAGAAGATTGTAGTAATTTCAATTCCAAATTGGTGTCAGGTGTGAAAATTACCGAACTAACAGTTTAATAAGTCATTATTGCAAAGTACTAACAGGAACTGCTTACAGAAGAATGGAAAAACTGGTAGAAGTAGACATCAGGGAAGATCAGTTTGGATTCAGGAGAAATATAGGAACACGCGAAGCTATATTGACACTACGACTTATCCTAGAAGATACATTAAGGAAAGACAAACCAACATTTATAGTTGTTGATTTAGAGAAAGTTTTGACAATGTTCAGTGGAAAACTCTCTTCGAAGTACTGAAGGTAGCAGGTATAAAATACAGGGGGCGAAGGGCTATTTAAAACTTGTACCGAAATCAGACGACAGTTATAAGAGTTGAGGGTCGTGAAAGGGAGGCAATGGCAGAGAAGTGAGTGAGACAGGGTTGTAGTCCATCCCTGATGTCATTCATAATGTACTTTGAACAAGCAGTAAAGGAAATCAAAGAAAAACTGATTACAAATTAAAGTTCAGGGACAAGAAATCAAAAACTTTGAGGTTTACCAATGACAGTGTAATTCTGTCAGAAGAGCACTTGAACGATTGAAAAGTGTCTTGAAAGGAGGATGTAAGATGATCATCAACAAAAGCTAAAGAGGGATAATGGAATGTGGTGAAATTAAATCATGTGAAGCTAAGGGATTCAGATTAGGAAACGAGAAGTAGCTGAGGTTTGCTGTATGGGCAGCAAAATAACTGGTGATGGACGAAGGAGGGATGATGTGTCGTTGGTGGGGACTTCAACCTTCCAACGATATGTTGGCAAAAATACTTGTTCAAAACCGGTGGTAGGCAGAAAACATCTTCCGAGATTGTCCTAAATGCTTTCTCCGAAAATTATTTCGAGCAGTTAGTCCACGAACCCACGCGAATTGTAAATGGTTGCGAAAACGCACTTGACCTCTTAGCCACAAACAATCCAGAGCAAATAGAGAGCATCATGACTGATACAGGGATTAGTGATCACAAGGTCGTTGTAGCTAGGCTCAATACAGTTTCTTCCAAATCCACCAGAAACAAACGCAAAATAATTTTATATAAAAAAGCGGATAAAGTGTCACTAGAAGCCTTCCTAAGAGACAATCTCCATTCCTTCCGAACTGACTATGCAAATGTAGACGAGATGGGGCTCAAATTCTAAGATATAGTTGCAACAGCAATTGAGAGATTAATACCTCATAGATTGATAAGAGATGGAACTGATCCCCCATGGTACACAAAACAGGTCCGAACGCTGTTGCAGAGGCAACGGAAAAACCATGCGGAGTTCAGAAGAACGCTAAATCCCGAAGATTGGCTAAAATTTACAGACGCGCGAAATTTGGCACGGACTTCAATGCGAGATGCCTTTAATAGGTTCCACAACGAAACATTGTCTCGAAATCTGGTAGAAAATCCGAAGAAATTCTGGTCGTATGTAAAGTACACAAGCGGCAAGACGCAGTCAATACCTTCGCTGCGCAGTGCCGATGGTACTGTTACCGACGACTGTGCCGCTAAAGCAGGGTTATTGAACGCAGTTTTCCGAAATTCCTTCACCAGGGAAGACGAATGGAATATTCCGAAATTTGAAACACGAACAGCTGCTAGCATGAGTTTCTTAGAAGTAGATACCTTAGAGGTTGCGAAGCAACTCAAATCGCTTGATACGGGCAAGTCTTCAAGTCCAGATTGTATACCGATTAGGTTCCTTTCAGATTACGCTGATACAATAGCTCCCTACTTAGCAATCATATACAACCGCTCGCTCACCGATAGATCTGTACCTGTTGTTGTTGTGGTCTTCAGTCCTGAGACTGGTTTGATGCAGCTCTCCATGCCACTCTATCCTGTGCAAGCTTCTTCATCTCCCAGTACCTACTGCAACCTACATCCTTCTGAATCTGCTTAGTGTATTCATCTCTTGGTCTCCCCCTACGATTTTTACCCTCCACGCTGCCCTCCAATACTAAATTGGTGATCCCTTGATGCCTCAGAACATCTCCTACCAACCGATCCCTTCTTCTGGTCAAATTGTGCCACAAACTTCTCTTCTCCCCAATCCTATTCAATACTTCCTCATTAGTTATGTGATCTACCCATCTAATCTTCAGCATTCTTCTGTAGCACCACATTTCGATAGCTTCTGTTCTCTTCTTGTCCAAACTATTTACCGTCCATGTTTCACTTCCATACATGGCTACACTCCATACAAATATTTTCAGAAATGACTTCCTGCACTTAAATCTATACTCGATGTCAACAGATTTCTCTTCTTCAGAAACGCGTTCCTTGCCATTGCCAGTCTACATTTTATATCCTCTCTACTTCGACCATCATCAGTTATTTTGCTCCCCAAATAACAAAACTCCTTTACTACTTTAAGTGTCTCATTTCCTAATCTAATACCCTCAACATCACCCGACTTAATTCGACTACATTCCATTATCCTCGTTTTGCTTTTGTTGATGTTCATATTATATCCTCCCTTCAAGACACCATCCATTCCGTTCAACTGCTCTTCCAAGTCCTTTGCTAACTCTGACAGAATGACAATGTCATCGGCGAACCTCAAACTTTTTATTTCTTCTCCATGGATTTTAAGACCTACTCCAAATTTTTCTTTTGTTTCCTTTACTGCTTGCTCAATATACAGATTGAATAACATCGTGGAGAGGCTACAACCCTGTCTTACTCCCTTCCCAACCACTGCTTCCCTTTCATGTCCCTCGACTCTTATAACTGCCATCTGGTTTCTGTACAAATTGTAAATAGCCTTTCGCTCCCTGTATTTTACCCCTGCCACCTTTGGAATTTGAAACAGAGTATTCCAGTCAACATTGTCAAAAGCTTTCTCTAAGTCTACAAATGCTAGAAACGTAGGTTTGCCTTTCCTTAATCTTTCTTCTAAGATAAGTCGTAAGGTCAGTATTGCCTCACGTGTTCCAGTATTTCTACGGAATCCAAACTGATCTTCGCCGAGGTCGGCTTCTACTAGTTTTTCCATTCGTCTGTAAAGAATTCGTGTTAGTATTTTGCAGCTGTGGCTTATTAAACTGATTGTTCGGTAATTTTCACATCTGTCAACACCTGCTTTCTTTGGGATTGGAATTATTATATTCTTCTTGAAGACTGAGGGTATTTCGCCTGTCTCATACATCTTGCTCACCAGATGGTAGAGTTTTGTCAGGACTGGCTCTCCCAAGGCCGTCAGTAGTTCCAATGGAATGTTGTCTACTCCGGGGGCCTTGTTTCGACTCAGGTCTTTCAGTGCTCTGTCAAACTCTTCACGCAGTATCGTATCTCCCATTTCATCTTCATCTACATCCTCTTCCATTTCCATAATATTGTCCTCAAGTGCATCGCCCTTGTATAGACCCTCTATATACTCCTTCCACCTTTCTGCTTTCCCTTCTTTGCTTAGAACTGGGTTTCCATCCGAGCTCTTGATGTTCATACAAGTGGTTCTCTTATCTCCAAAGGTCTCTTTAACTTTCCTGTAGGCAGTATCTATCTTACTCCTCGTGAGATAAGCCTCTACATCCTTACATTTGTCCTCTATCCATCCCTGCTTAGCCATTTTGCACTTCCTGTCGATCTCATTTTTGAGACGTTTGTATTCCTTTTTGCCTGCTTGATTTACTGCATTTTTATATTTTCTCCTTTCATCAATTAAATTCAATATTTCTTCTGTTTCCCAAGGATTTCTACTAGCCCTCGTCTTTTTACCTACTTGATCCTCTGCTGCCTTCACTACTTCAACCCTCAAAGCTACCCATTCTTCTTCTACTGTATTTCTTTCCCCCATTCCTGTCAATTGTTCCCTTATGCTCTCCCTGAAATTCTGTACAACCTCTGGTTCTTTCAGTTTATCCAGGTCCCATCTCCTTAAATTCCCACCTTTTTGCAGTTTCTTCAGTTTTAATCTACAGGTCATAACCAATAGATTGTAGTCAGAGTCCACATCTGCCCCTGGAAATGTCTTACAATTTAAAACCTGGTTCCTAAATCTCTGTCTTACCATTATATAATCTATCTGATACCTACAGATTCGAAAATTGCGCAGGTCGTACCAGTGTTTAAGAAGGGTAGTAGGAGTAATCCATCGAACTACAGACCTATATCATTGACGTCGGTTTGCAGTAGGGTTTTGGAGCATATATTGTATTCAAACATTATGAATCACCTCGAAGGGAACGATCTATTATACGTAATCAACATGGTTTAGGGAAACATCGTTCTTGTGCAACGCAGCTAGCTCTTTATTCGCACGAAGTAATGGGCGCTATCGACAGGGGATCTCAAGTTGATTCCGTATTTCCAGATTTCCGGAAACCTTTCGACACCGTTCCTCACAAGCGACTTCTAATCAAGCTGCGGGCCTATGGGGTATCGTCTCAGTTGTGGGACTGGATTCGTGATTTCCTGTCAGGAAGGTCGCAGTTCGTAGTAATAGACGGCAAATCATCGAGTAAAATTGAAGTGATATCAGGTATTCCCCAGGGAAGCGTCCTGGGAGCTCCGCTGTTGATGATCTACGTATATAAATGACCTGGGTGACAATCTGAGCAGTTCTCTTAGGTTGTTCGCAGATAATGCTGTAATTTACCGTCTAGTAAGGTCATCCGAAGACCAGTATCAGTTGCAAAGCGATTTAGAAAAGATTGCTGTATGGTGTGGCAGGTGGCAGTTGACGCTAAATAATGAAAAGTGTGAGGTGATCCACATGAGTTCCAAAAGAAATCCATTGGAATTAGATTACTCGATAAATAGTACAATTCTCAAGGCTGTCAATTCAACTAAGTACCTGGGTGTTAAAGTTACGAACAACTTCAGTTGGAAAGACCACATAGATAATATTGTGGGGAAGGCGAACCAAAGGTTGCGTTTCATTGGCAGGACACTTAGAAGATGCAACAAATCCACTAAAGAGACAGCTTACACTACACTCGTTCGTCCTCTGTTGGAATATTGCTACGCGGTGTGGGATCCTTACCAGGTGGGATTGACGGAGGACATCGAAAGCGTGCAAAAAAGGGCAGCTCGTTTTGTATTATCACGTAATAGGGGAGAGAGTGTGGCAGATATGATACGCGAGTTGGGAAGGAAATCATTAAAGCAAAGACGTTTTTCGTCGCGGCGTGGTCTATTTACGAAATTTCAGTCACCAACTTTCTCTTTCGAATGCGAAAATATTTTGTTGAGCCCAACCTACATAGGTAGGAATGATCATCATAAATAAAGTAAAAGAAATCAGAGCTCGAACATAAAGGTTTAGGTGTTCGTTTTTCCCGCGCGCTGTTCAGGAGAGGAATGGTAGAGAGATAGTATGATTGTGGTTCGATGAACCCTCTGCCAAGCACTTAAATGTGAATTGCAGAGTAATCATGTAGATGTAGATGTAGATATTAAATGCAGACTAGCAATGGCAAGAAAAGCATTCCTGAAGAAAAGAAATTTCTTAACATCTAATATAGGTTTAAGTTTTAGGAAGTGTTTTCTGTGAGTACTTGTCTGGAGTGTAGCCATGCATTGCAGTGAAATATCGACGATAAACAGTTTTGATAAAAAGAGAATAGAAGCTTTCGAAATACGGTGCTACAGAAGAATGTTGTTGATTAGATGGGTCGATCACGTAACTAATGAGGAAGTAGTGAACAGAATTTGGAGACAAGAAATTTGTAGCACAGCTCGACCAAAAGGAGGGCTCAGCTGATAGCAAACGTTCTGAGTCTTCAAGGGGTCACCAGTTTAGTACTGGAGAGTAGTGGTTCAAAATGGTTCAAATGGCTCTGAGCACTATGGGACTTAACTTCTGAGGTCATCAGTCCCCTAGAACGTAGAACTACTTAAACCTAACTAACCTAAGAACATCACACACATCCATGCCCGAAGGAGGATTCGAACCTGCGGCCGTAGCGGTCGCGCGGTTCCAGACTGTAGCGCCTAGAACCGCTCGGCCACCCCTGCCGGCGGAGAGAAGTGTGTGGGGTAAAAATCATAGTGGGAGACCAAGAGATGAATGCAGTAACCAGATGCAGGTTGCAATAGTTATCCACAGATGAAGAGGCTCGCTCAGGGTAGAGTAGAGTGGTGAAATACTAAACACCTTTTTCCAAAGCTGTTTCACAGAGGAAGACCGCACTGCAGTTCCTTCTCTAAATCCTCGCACAAACGAAAAAATGGCTGACATCGGAATAAGTGTCCAAGGAATAGAAAAGCAACTGGAATCACTCAACAGAGGAAAGTCCACTGGACCTGACGGGATACCAATTCGATTCTACACAGAGTACGCGAAAGAACTTGCCCCCCTTCTAACAGCCGTGTACCGCAAGTCTCTAGAGGAACGGAAGGTTCCAAATGATTGGAAAAGAGCACAGGTAGTCCCAGTCTTCAAGAAGGGGCGTCGAGCAGATGCGCAAAACTATACCTATATCTCTGACGTCAATCTGTTGTAGAATTTTAGAACATGTTTTTTGCTCGAATATCATGTCGTTTTTGGAAACTCAGAATCTACTATGTAGGAATCAACATGGATTCCGGAAACAGCGATCGTGTGAGACCCAACTCGCTTTATTTGTTCATGAGACCCAGAAAATATTAGATACAGGCTCCCAGGTAGATGCTATTTTTCTTGACTTCCGGAAGGCGTTCGATACAGGTCCGCACTGTCGCCTGATAAACAAAGTAAGAGCCTAGGGAATATCAGACCAGCTGTGTGGCTGGATTGAAGAGTTTTTAGCAAACAGAACACAGCATGTTGTTATCAACGGAGAGACGTCTACAGACGTTAAAGTAACCTCTGGTGTGCCACAGGGGAGTGTTATGGGACCATTGCTTTTCACAATATATATAAATGACCTAGTAGATAGTGTCGGAAGTTCCATGCGGCTTTTCGCGGATGATGGTGTAGTATACAGAGAAGTTGCAGCATTAGAAAATTGTAGCGAAATGCAGGAAGATCTGCAGCGGATAGGCACTTGGTGCAGGGAGTGGCAACTGACCCTTAACATAGACAAATGTAATGTATTGCGAATACATAGAAAGAAGGATCCTTTATTGTATGATTATATGATAGCGGAACAAACACTGGTAGCAGTTACTTCTGTAAAATATCTGGGAGTATGCGTGCGGAACGATTTGAAGTGGAATGATCATATAAAATTAATTGTTGGTAAGGCGGGTACCAGGTTGAGATTCATTGGGAGAGTCCTTAGAAAATGTAGTCCATCAACAAAGGATGTGGCTTACAAAACACTCGTTCGACCTATACTTGAGTATTGCTCATCAGTGTGGGATCCGCATCAGATCGGGTTGACGGAGGAGATAGAGAAGATTCAAAGAAGAGCGGCGCGTTTCGTCACATGGGTATTTGGTAACCGTGATAGCGTTACGCAGATGTTTAACAAACTCAAGTGGCAGACTCTGCAAGAGAGGCGCTCTGCATCGCTGTGTAGCTTGCTCGCCAGGTTTCGAGAGGGTGCGTTTCTGGATGAGGTATCGAATATATTAGTTCCCCCTACTTATACCTCCCGAGGAGATCACGAATGTAAAATTAGAGAGATTAGAGCGCGCACAGAGGCTTTCAGACAGTCGTTCTTCCCGCGAACCATACGCGACTGGAACAGGAAAGAGAGGTAATGACAGTGGCACGTAAAATGCCCTCCGCCACACACCGTTGGGTGGCTTGCGGAGTATAAATGTAGATGTAGATGGTGAGTTGCATCAGACCAGTCTTCGGACTGAAGACCTCGTAGAACATCAAGCTGACTTGAATTTTGCTCATGTACGGACCAGCATTAACGCATCAACAGTTCTAATTCCTCCTTGATTCATGCGTGAAGCGTAGCAGTGTTACTAATGGGCGTTGCGTAGATGTGATTCTTAGCGAAACCCCACAAAAAGAAGACTGCTCGCGTGAAGCGCGACAGCGCGGTGTCCATGCATTGGGACCACCATGAAACATTCCCCTTTCTGTGTCATTCAGCACACCCTGATGTTCAGCCTCCAATGTGGAGTGCACCATTATGCTTATAGATGACAGAGCACTACATATCTTTAGTGTGTGGTGGCAGGAACTGTTTCAGCAAGTCCAGGTAAGCATTTACCATTACGGTTTTCTCTGGGAAAATAATGACCCAGTCGCTCAACCGCTCATGAGGACACATCAAGCGTTAACCTCTGGGCCACCACGGATGTGTTCACATGTGTTGTATGGGATTTTGGAGCTCCAAATGCTAATACTGTGGCGGTACACGTGGCGACGAATGTGTAACGCTGCTTCATCTGAAAGCAGCAACTTCTTTTCATATACCTGTTGACAACATATAAGCAGGACAGCGTGGGACACACGCAGTGGAAGATCATTTGGCAACCATGCTTGGACCATTTCCACTTTGTTCACAAAGAGGAGCAGCCGCTTAAGTAAAACTTTATGGACGGTTGATCTTGCTGCCTGCAAGTCTCATGAAGCATGAAGTGTTTACTTCAGCCCTGTGAGGTAACGCGTGAGTTGTGGCTCCTTGAAAATACTTTATGTTCAGAGTTGGCGGCCACCACTGGGGCAACTCGGCAACCACGTGATGCCGCACAACCGCCAGACCACGTGGTCCATCGGCCGTGTGCCTGGGAATTCCATGGTGACGCTGTGTCGATGAAGAACACATGCAGGGAGTGCCAAAGATGGTGGACTTTGTGAAACCTTCATCACAGACATTTCACAATTCGTAAAGAAATTAACAGTATCCAGATGACTCATTATACCTTAAAAAGAAAAATGTACATTAACATTATTTGCACAACGATTCTGATGGTGTAATCAGATTTTCAATATCTTTATTAGTTAAAGCTTATTATCTGACTGTAATTATACAAGTAACATCCAGCAACGAATTTCCAAAATCTGAACGGCTCATCCGATTTTGTCGATCTATATGTCTTTAGAACGCTATTAATGTAAACCTAAATTGGTATAAATTACAGGCATGTATCTTGAATAGTACATGAGTTATTGGAGGTCAAAGTAGCCAATTACTATTAATCACTTCAGGCCATAAGTACTCCATAGTTACACGAAAAAAAACGGTAGCAGCATGCTTATAAATATATTTATTCATCTATGTCTTTGTTTATATCTGATATATATTGTTCATGAAGAAATTGGTCAATTATTTACTGTGTTTTAGACAGCACAGAAACATTAGGCTACTGGCTTACTGCTCCTCTAGTCCTTTGTTATATGTTTATGTATTCAGTAATGTGTGTTATAGTGTGTTTATGGTCTAGCCATGGGAATATTTATTTAATTTCAAGTTATTTAAATGTAAACCCAGTATTTCGAATGTGTTAAAAAATGTTTGTGAGTGTGCATTGACTTGGAGACATGAGGGGAAAGCTATCGCCAATCACAGAGCTCGTTACTAAGGGAGGCGACTACGGAAGTGAATGGAGGGGCAGTTCTGAACAGTGTGGCGCGAGGGACAGTACGGCGCGACGGATCCACTGTCGCGGGAAAGTCTTGGAGAGTCGAGCAGTTTTGCACGTGGTAGCAGGAGATGGAAACACTTCCTCGTGGCAACTTGTGCACTTGTGAGATTTTCGTGGCTTCTGTAGTGAAGATGTAGTATGGGTTTAGAAGTGAATATCTTGCGAGCTATGTTGTTGTTCATAACCAATTACGTGAAGTAGGAATGTATTGTTTCCCTGTTATTCAACTTATATTTTATTTAATTGCTGGACCATCGACACCAATAAGTGTCTTGCAGTAATAAACGACATTGTAAAAGGTACTTCAGCTATCGTACTCATCATTTAAAGCCGTTAAGGTACGTTTTGCAGTAATAAACGGCATTCTCAAAAGTACTTCTACTGTCATACTCATCATTTAATGTCGTTAAGGTAGTACCTGCAAATTTTATTTAATTGCAGTATTTCATTTATAAATGTCTATTCATTCAAAATTCGCAACTGCCGAGTGACAGGAACCTTCATTTCGTGTGTGTATTCATATTGGATACTGTAGACTCAGAAGTATTTGGCCTGTAATGCGGCAACTACGTATTCCAGCCTCTAGACAACGAAACGAGCCAAAACTTTTAACGTTTCAACTCTGAGTCTGAGGATGAGTAGTTGAGGGCCACTACATCTCATTATTTCATTCTTATTTTTGAAAGCCCGCAGTGCTGAAATGGCGCTTGCTCTCTGTTGAAATTTGGTTGATACACAGGGGGCATCCACGTCGAGTATCGTCTCCCACACTGTCTCTCTCCTTGGAGTTACTAAACCACCTCACCATGCTTGTTTTTGCTGGTGACGGCGCCTCATATTGGGATTCACATTACTGATACCATAGATTTTAATTCTGCATGCCAGATAAGACATTGTGCCTTCCCCTGATCAATTTAATACAACCATAATCAGCTCTGCAAAAAATGGCAAAGGAAAAATATTGAGAACAGCTAAGAGTTTTATAACAAAACTCAGGTCTCCATCTGAAATAGTTTCGAAGTTAAGATGTTTTGAAATAATAGCGGGACTGTATGGAAAGCATGTATGGGGGGACTACGCTGCATCAGCAATGAAAGGCATGTAGAGAAGAATACAGCTCAGAGGCAAAGATAGGCTAGTCGAATAAGGACTAATGCTTGAAGGATTGGTTAATTTAGTGAACGGGCTGAGGAGAAAGTAGGACTGCAGACGTGTAATGACTGGCACAAGATCGAAAGAAACTAAAGTTGCCATCAAACGAAATGAGAAACTAGGAACAGGTTGGTGGCAGAAGCGACGATGTAGTATGTTAAAATTCCGTGCGTCGTTGATGCTACGACTTATGAATGTACTACAGAGGTGCGTAAGTAAACGTGCAATGTTGCACTCTGCTCTCTTTACGTTCAAAGAGACAGGAAAGCGAGCGTTTGCCGCAATTCGCGTAGCTGGGCATCCGCTTTAACTTGCAGACGCACTTTAAGCGAGTCTCCGGTTTGTTTTATTTTTATTTTGCCGGCGTCCTCCGAGGAGGAACGAACACAAATATCAGTTTTTACAGTGGAAGATCTCTGCAAACTACAAGAGGACGAATGCATTTGTTTTTTCGGTCCTCCCGGACGACGTTTTGGGGCGGGTGTTTTTGCCTTTGTCCGGGAGACGGTATTTCACGTGCGTATTACGAGGGCGGCCAGCGCTGTATCAAAGGAGTGCGCGCGAAGCGAAGAGGGCTGCAAGGTGGCGGCAAAGTCGAAGCCACGGGAGGGGTGGGGCGGCTGTGGCAGGGGGGGGGGAGGGGAGGCGGTGGGTCGCTGCACCAGCGGTCCCTGGTCCGCCGGCACCTTCCTGCTTCCTGCAGCTCCTCCCACCCTCCCTGCACCACGCCATTCGGATCGCTGCGGCCAAGAGGCTAAAGCTGTGCCACGGGGGCTTACTCGCAGGCAGAGTGACGTCACTGGACCAGTCGCTCTTTCAGACGTAACTGGGGGAGAAACAAACCGAAGGAGAAGCAGAGGCCATTCGAGGAACTCGACTCGTACTGTGCACTGGAACAATGTCAGGAATTCTTCAGAACACTCACGAATCGAATACACGTTGTCTTCTTTGTTTTTCGGCCTCTTTTTTCGCATTTGCAGACACATGTAAGTTGTATAGGTTAGTTACTGTCTTTTACAACTGCAATGACATCTACATCTACATCCACATTTAAGTGCCTGGCAGAGGGTTCCTCGAACCACCTTCACAATTCTCTATTATTCCAATTTCGTATAGCGCGCGGAAAGAACGAAGACCTGCATCTTTCCGTACGAGCTCTGATTTCCCTTATTTTATCGTGGTGATCGTTCCTCCCTATGTAGGTCGGTGTCAACAAAATATTTTCGCAGTCGGAGGAGAAGATTAGTGATTGGAATTTCGTGAGAAGATTCCGTCTCAATGAAAAAAGCCTTTCTTTTAATGATGTCCAGCCCAAATCCTGCATCATATCTGTGACACTCACTCCCATATTTCGCGATAATACAAAACGCGCTGCCTTTCTTTGGACTTTTTCGATGTACTCCGTCAGTCCTATCTGGTAAGGATTCCACACCGCGCAGCACTATTCTAGAAGAGGACGGACAAGCGTAGTGTAGGCGGTCTCCTTAATAGGTCTGTTATATTTTCTAAGTGTCCTGCCAATAAAACGCAGTCTTTGGTTAGCCTTCGCCACAACATTTTCTATGTGTTCCTTCCAATTTAAATTGTTCGTAATCGTAACACCTAGATATTTAATGAAAAAAATGGTTCAAATGGCTCTGAGCACTATGGAACTTAACTTCTGAGGTCATCAGTCCCCTAGAACTTAGAACTACGTAAACCTAACTAACCTAAGGACATGACACACATCCATGCCCGAGGCAGGATTCGAACCTGCGACCGCAGCAGTCGCGCGGTGACAGACTGTAGCGTCTAGAACCGCTCGGCCACTCCGGCCGGCTATTTAGTTGAACTTACGGCTTTTAGATTAGACTGATTTATCGTATAACCGAAGTTTAACAAGTTCCTTTTAGCACTCATGTGGATGACCTTACACTTTTCGTTATTTAGGGTCAACTGCCGCTTTTCGCACCATTCAGATCTTTTCTAAATAGTTTTGCAATTTGTTTTGATCTTCTGATGACTGTATTAGTCAATAAACTACAGCGTCATCTGCAAAAAACCGAAGACGGCTGGTCAGCTTGTATCCCAAATCGTTTATATAGATAAGCAACAGCAAAGGACTATAACACTACCTTGGGGAACGCCTGGAATCACTTATGTCATACTCGATGTCTTTCCGTCAATTACTACGAACTGTGACCCCTCTGACAGGAAATCACAAATCCAGTCACATAACTAAGACGATATTCCATAAGCACGCAGTTTCCTTACGAGCCGATCTTACTAAGACCAGACACGCTTCGGTTTATTCTGAAGCATCTTCAGCGGTCACCGTAACAAAAAATTTTCCCCTCTTGCCTCACTAGACAGCGTAAAACAGTATCACAAGCTAGGCAGTATCCCCACCCTAGATTATACACCGTTGCAGCATAGTAAAGCAATAATTTACACACACATTACTGAACACACTTCCCACTACAGAAACACACACACTAGGACAGACACGTTCTAGTCGGAAAATATAAACACTACAGAGCGACAGCAGACGCTTCCACCGCTACAAAAACAAATAAAAGACAATCTCAGCCCTAAATAGCAGAACAAAACACCCGAAATGGCGAGAGGACAAGTGTCCTTATCAACACAGAAAAGTAAATATTTAGTGCAGTGTGCTACATACCCAAAACATACACTTGGAAGAACAACAAGAATGAAGTAAACATCAACAGCAAAATAACATGAGTAACGATGAGAATTAGAGCTGTGTATAGTAGTAAGCGTAGCATGTGAACTGTTCAGAACACTACTCTGAGGAAAAGGAACCGTATTGTTACAGTACCATTGAATATGCCTTAAAATAAGGTGAAACGAGACTGGTCTTAATAAGGCTTTCATTGCAGTTGCAAAAGACAGCAATTAGCCTACACAGCTTGCACAACCCCCCCATGAACCATGGACCTTGCCGTTGGTGGGGAGGCTTGCGTGCCTCAGCGATACAGATAGCCGTACCGTAGGTACAACCACAACGGAGGGGTATCTGTTGAGAGGCCAGACAAACGTGTGGTTCCTGAAGAGGGGCAGCAGCCTTTTCAGTAGTTGCAAGGGCAACAGTCTGGATGATTGACTGATCTGGCCTTGTAACAATAACCAAAACGGCATTGCTGTGCTGCTACTGCGAACGGCTGAAAGCAAGGGGAAACTACGGCCGTAATTTTTCCCGAGGGCATGCAGCTTTACTGTATGATTAAAAGATGATGGCGTCCTCTTGCGTAAAATATTCCGGAGGTAAAATAGTCCCCCATTCGGATCTCCGGGCGGGGACTACTCAAGAGGATGTCGTTATCAGGAGAAAGAAAACTGGCGTCCTACGGATCGGAGCGTGGAATGTCAGATCCCTTAATCGGGCAGGTAGGTTAGAAAATTTAAAAAGGGAAATGGATAGGTTAAAGTTAGATATAGTGGGAATTAGTGAAGTTCGGTGGCAGGAGGAAAAAGACTTCTGGTCAGGTGACTACAGGGTTATAAACACAAAGTCAAATAGGGGCAATGCAGGAGTAGGTTTAATAATGAATAGGAAAATAGGAAAGCGGGTAAGCTACTACAAATAGCATAGTGAACGCATTATTGTGGCCGAGATAGACACGAAGCCCACGCCTACTACAGTAGTACAAGTTTATATGCCAACTAGCTCTGCAGATGACGAAGAAATTGAAGAAATGTATGATGATATAAAAGAAATTATTCAGATAGTGAAGGGAGACGAATATTTAATAGTCTTGGGTGACTGGAATTCGAGTGTAGGAAAAGGGAGAGAAGGAAACGTAGTAGGTGAATATGGATTGGGGCTAAGAAATGAAAGAGGAAGCCGCCTGGTAGAATTTTGCACAGAGCACAACTTAATTATAGCTAACACTTGGTTTAAGAATCATGATAGAAGGTTATATACATGGAAGAACCCTGGAGATACTAAAAGGTATCAGATAGATTATATAATGGTAAGACAGAGATTTAGGAACCAGGTTTTAAATTGTAAGACATTTCCAGGGGCAGATGTGGACTCTGACCACAATCTATTGGTTATGACCTGTAGATTAAAACTGAAGAAACTTGCAAAAGGTGGGAATTTAAGGAGATGGGACCTGGATAAACTGAAAGAACCAGAGGTTGTACAGAGTTTTAGGGAGAGCATAAGGGAACAATTGACAGGAATGGGGGAAAGAAATACAGTAGAAGAAGAATGGGTAGCTTTGAGGGATGTAGTGAAGGCAGCAAAGGATCAAGGAGGTAAAAAGACGAGGGCTAGTAGAAATCCTTGGGTAACAGAAGAAATATTGAATTTAATTGATGAAAGGAGAAAATATAAAAATGCAGTAAATGAAGCAGGCAAAAAGAAATACAAACTTCTCAAAAATGAGATCGACAGGAAGTGCAAAATGGCTAAGCAGGGATGGCTAGAGGACAAATGTAAGGATGTAGAGGCTTATCTCACTAGGGGTAAGATAGATACTGCCTACAGGAAAATTAAAGAGACCTTTGGAGATAAGAGAACCACTTGTATGGACAGCAAGAGCTCAGATGTAAAACCCAGTTCTAAGCAAAGAAGGGAAAGCAGAAAGGTGGAAGGAGTATATAGAGGGTCTATACAAGGGCGATGTACTTGAGGACAATATTATGGAAATGGAAGAGGATGTAGATGAAGATGAAATGGGAGATACGATTCTGCGTGAAGAGTTTGACAGAGCACTGAAAGACCTGAGTCGAAACAAGGCCCCTGGAGTAGACAACATTCCATTGGAACTACTGACGGCCTTGGGAGAGCCAGTCCTGACAAAACTCAACCATCTGGTGAGCAAGATGTATGAAACAGGCGAAATACCCTCAGACTTCAAGAAGAATATAATAATTCCAATCCCAAAGAAAGCAGGTGTTGACAGATGTGAAAATTACCGAACAATCAGTTTAATAAGTCACAGCTGCAAAATACTAACATGAATTCTTTACAGACGAATGGAAAAACTAGTAGAAGCCGAACTCGGGGAAGATCAGTTTGGATTCCGTAGAAATACTGGAACACGTGAGGCAATACTGACCTTACGACTTATCTTAGAAGAAAGATTAAGGAAAGGCAAACCTACATTTCTAGCATTTGTAGACTTAGAGAAAGCTTTTGACAATGTTGACTGGAATACTCTCTTTCAAATTCTAAAGGTGGCAGGGGTAAAATACAGGGAGCGAAAGGCTATTTACAATTTGTACAGAAACCAGATGGCAGTTACAAGAGTCGAGGGGCATGAAACGGAAGCAGTGGTTGGGAAGGGAGTAAGACAGGGTTGTAGCCTCTCCCCGATGTTATTCAATCTGTATATCGAGCAAGCAGTAAAGGAAACAAAAGAAAAATTCGGAGTAGGTATTAAAATCCATGGGGAAGAAATAAAAACCTTGAGGTTTGCCGATGACATTGTAATTCTGTCAGAGACAGCAAAGGACCTGGAAGTGCAGTTGAACGGAATGGACAGTGTCTTGAAAGGAGGATATAAGATGAACATCAACAAAAGCAAAACGAGGGTAATGGAATGTAGTCGAATTAAGTCGGGTGATGCTGAGGGAATTAGGTTAGGAAATGAGACACTTAAAATAGTAAAGGAGTTTTGCTATTTGGGGAGCAAAATAACTGATGATGGTCGAAGTAGAGAGGATATAAAATGTAGACTGGCAATGGCAAGGAAAGCGTTTCTGAAGAAGAGAAATTTGTTAACATCGAGTATAGATTTAAGTGTCAGGAAGTCATTTCTGAAAGTATTTGTATGGAGTGTAGCCATGTATGGAAGTGAAACATGGACGGTAAATAGTTTGGACAAGAAGAGAATAGAAGCTTTCGAAATGTGGTGCTACAGAAGAATGCTGAAGATTAGATGGGTAGATCACATAACTAATGAGGAAGTATTGAATAGGATTGGGGAGAAGAGAAGTTTGTGGCACAACTTGACCAGAAGAAGGGATCGGTTAGTAGGACATGTTCTGAGGCATCAAGGGATCACCAATTTAGTATTGGAGGGCAGCGTGGAGGGTAAAAATCGTAGGGGGAGACCAAGAGATGAATACACTAAGCAGATTCAGAAGGATGTAGGTTGCAGTAGGTACTGGGAGATGAAGAAGCTTGCACAGGATAGAGTAGCATGGAGAGCTGCATCAAACCAGTCTCAGGACTGAAGACCACAACAACAACAACAACAGCTTGCACAAATCGAATTCTACGTTTCTCGGTACTTATACAGCTATAAGTTTATACACGGTATAGGTTCAAACGTTATTTCGAAGGAGATACTTCATTTCTTTTATTTATTAATGTAGTCTTGATAGGTAAATGCCGTCAGGTAGCCTCTTAATTTATATAGGGTTCCAAGCAGAAAATACAGTTTTTAACATAACATACACTTAAATTGTTATAATATAATATACTGCAGTAGATGTTAAAATATTATTGCGAACGAGCTTTGGATGTATCAAAACTAATTTGGAGTGGTAATACTGACTAAAAAGCTGCAGCAAAACCAGCAACAACGGAATGAGCATGTAAGGATGGCAATAGGGAATTCTAATGATGAACTTCGGTGTATTGGGAGAATTTTAGGAAAGCGTGGTTCATCTGTAAATGAGACCACATATAGGACGCTAATGCGACCCACTGTTGAGTACTGTCCGTATGTTTGGGATCCACACCAGGTCGGATTAAAGGAAGACATCGAAGCAATTAAGAGGTGTGCTGTTAGATTTGTTACCTATAGTTTCTAACGACACACAAGTATTACAGAGATGCTTCTGGAAATGGAATGGGAATCACTGAAGCGAAGCTCCTTTTCGAGGAGCACTCTTGAGAAAATTTTAAGAACCGGCATTTGGGGCTGACTGCAGGACGATTCTACTGCCGACAACGTACGTTTAGCGTAAGGACCATGAAAATAAGATCAGAGAGCTTAGGGCTCGTACGGAGGCATGCATATAGTCGTTTGTCCCTCGGTCTATTTGCGAGTATTAAAATACATGGAAAAGAAATTAAAATTTTTGACGTTCGGCGATGACATTGTAATTCTGTCAGAGACAGCAAAGGACCTGGAAGTGCAGTTGAATGGAATGGACAGTGTCTTGAAAGGAGGATATAAGATGAACATCAACAAAAGTAAAACCAGGATAATGGAATGTAGTCGAATTACGTCAGGTGATGCTGAGGGAATTAGATTAGAAAATGAGATACTTAAAGTATTAAAAGAGTTTAGCAATTTGGGGAGCAAAATAACTGATGATGGTCGAAGTAGAGAGGATATAAAATGTAGACTGGCAATAGCAAGGAAAGCGTTTCTGAAGAAGAGAATGTTAACATCGAGTATAGATTTAAGTGTTAGGAAATCGTTTCTGAAAGTATTTGTTTGGAGTGTAGCCATGTATGGAAGTGAAACATGGATGATAAATAGTTTGGACAAGAAGAGAATAGAAGCTTTCGAAATGTGGTGCTACAGCAGAATGCTGAAGATTAGATGGGTAGATCACATAACTAATGAGGAGGTGTTGAACAGAATTGGGGAGAAGAGGAGTTTGTGGCACAACGTGACAAGAAGAAGGGATCGGTTGGTAGAACATCAAGGGATCACCAATTTAGTATTGGAGGGCAGCGTGGAGGATGAAAATGGTAGAGGGAGACCAAGAGATGAATACACTAAGCAGATTCAGAAGAATGTAGGTTGCAGTAGGTACTGGGAGATGAAGAAGCTTGCACAGGATAGAGTGGCATGGAGAGCTGCATCAAACCAGTCTCAGGACTGAAGACCACGACAACAACAACATTTCCGAGTGGAACAGGAGAGGAAATGACTGATTGTGGTACAGGGTACCCTCTAGCAGCGATCATACGGTGGTTTCCGGAGTAACTTACAAGGGACAGGCAAAATAATGTGAACAGTGATAGTAATGGGATGGTTGTGTTTGGCGGTTAACAATGCAGGTAAGGCATTTTCAGTGCGGACTAGGCGTCAGTGTAGGTTGTTTACGAGTAGCGCACACTTCTTATTTGTATTCAGAGGGCGAGGTTGACGTGCAATGAAAGACCTAACAGAGTTCCAAAGAGGGCAGATTGTGGGGACCCAATTAGCTGGAGCATCAGTAACCAAGACAGCCAACTTGCTGAATGTTTCAATAACAACAGCTTCAACAGCCATGACAGTCTATACAAAACATTTAAAGACATCATCGTGTAAATGCAACAGTGGGCGCAAATGAAAACTAAATGACAGAGATCGTCGTACGGTAACACAATTGTGTCAAAACATCACAAAACTACGGCGCCTAAAGTGACTTCATAGCTCATTAGCTATCTTAGAGACACCTTATTTATCAACACTGTCCGCCGAGAACTCCATCAAGTGAATATTCATGCCGCTATATTGAAACCATTAGTGACGGCAAACACCGCAAAGAAGCATAAAATATGGTGTCACGAGCGTAAATACTGGATGTCATACGGTTCGACGAGTAAACGTTTTCATTATCTGCAACATCAGACCGCGTTTCCTTCTGGAGAACGCCATAAGAAGCCTATAATCCTGATTGTTTGATTCCAATGGTTAAGCATGGAGGCGGATGTGTGATGATGTGGGCAGCCATACCACAGTATACTGCTGGTCCCATCATTATTCTCAACGGCCATCTTACAGCCAACGATTTTGTGAACATTTTAGATGATGAGGTGCATCCCGTGATTGAAATGTTGTTCCCCAACAGTGATGCCACATTTCAGGATCATAATGCACCATTCACACAGCCACAACAATACAGTAGAGGTATTAGGAGCGTGCGGCACAGCCCCCAGACCTGAAAGTTACCGAACCCTTGTGGGCGGTATTGGAGCGCATACTGTGGATCAGGTTTCCGCCTCCCTCGTCACTACGCGATTAGAAGAGGTTTAGATCGAAGAGTGACATAACATTCCATTGGAAAATATATAATCACTATATGCCAATATTCCAAGAAGAATCGCAGCTGTGTTATGATCAAATGGGAGTCCAACCCCTTATTAATGAACCATTCCCAAGAAACTGCAGGTGTTCACATTACTTTGCCTATCCCCTGAATGCAGATGTTGAAAGAGATAACTACTGAAACTTCCTGGCAGATTAAAACTGTGTGCCCGACCGAGACTCGAACGCGGGACCTTTACCTTTCGCGGGCTAGTGCTCTACCAACTGAGCTACCGAAGCACGACTCACTTCCGGAACTCACAGCTATACTTCTGCCAGTATCTCGTCTCCTACCTTCCAAACTTTACAGAAGCTCTCCTGCGAACCTTGCAGAACTAGCACTCCTGAAAGAAAGGATATTGCGGAGACATGGCTTAGCCACAGCCTGGGGGATGTTTCCAGAATGAAATTTTCACTCTGCAGCGGAGTGTGCGCTGATATGAAACTTCCTGGGAGATTAAAACTGTAAAGTTTGGAAGGTAGGAGACGAGATACTGGCAGAAGTAAAGCTGTGAGTCGTGCTTCGGTAGCTCAGTTGGTAGAGCACTTGCCCGCGAAAGGCAAAGGTACCGAGTTCGAGTCTCCGTCGGGCACACAGTTTTAATCTGCCAGGAAGTTTTATATCTGCGCACACTCCGCTGCAGAGTGAAAATTTCATTCTGAAGATAACTACTGCTAATAATAATAATTGTAATGCTAGCCAGTGAATTTGCTGCATGTCTCGCAGGGCACGTTGAGTTTCAAGGGTAGTGTATAGGCGAGCATTATCCTGTTGGAAAACAGTCACCTTCTTGTTGCAAGAAGCTCAAGAGAACGGGTCTAACAAAATTTTGAACGTACCGAGCGCTGGTTAGAGTCCGTTCCAGAAACGCCAAACGTGAATCGCAATGCGGACAGTAAGGCCTGGGAAAGCACATGTATGTCTTAGACGAATGCACTCTTCGGGAGAGCGTCCGCTAGGTCCACGTTGTATGTGCAGACGACCATCGCCTGCATGCAGGAGAAATACGCTTCCACCACTGATCACCCCGGCGTGCCATTCCATCTTCCAAGTGATCCTCTGAGGGCACCAGACGTGCCATGCGCGTCGATCCAGTGACGTGAGTGTGTGAGCTCTTAGTCCCAATGCTAATAACCGGTGAGCAACAGTTCGTGTCGACACGCCTGGGCTCACAAGCCTTCCCTCCGTGCTATGGTAGCTGCACGATATGTCAACGCTGTCATTACAGTACGACTATCCTGACAGGAGTCGGTACTGCTTGGACGTCCATAGCCTCATACATGGGTGTGAGACATTCACGTGACCACCGATACCAGTACCGTTGTACAACTGATGCAGCACAACCAACTTGTGTGGCAATTCTCCGAAAGGACCATCCCGCCACTGGGAAGATCACAGTTTGACCCATCTCGCTCAGTTGATTGTAGTGAGCATGAGTGCCTCTTCGGGCATGGTTGGCTGCTTGTTTCACTCGTTTGCATCATATTGGGACTTTTGTCCGGGATCGTTTAATATTAAAGGGTAGACACAGAATGGCTCTCTGGTAGCTAAGCCACTACGCTATCTGTTTGCGGACAATGTTGACGCGATTATCAGCACATTCCCCAGGTGATATATCCCGTGAAAGGTTCAAAATCGACGTCGCCTTTTTTCGGCGGTGTATGTAGTAGAATACATGGTCAAATTGATTGGTGATTTGTGGCTATGCAGAGTGGGAAATTTATTGTGCAGAGCTGCCATCTCTGGGAGGAACAATGGCTGTAAGCGAGCTGGGCACAGAGTCCAACTGAGCTTGGATAACATATACATCATTGCATACTGCTTCAACTCTGCGCCAGATTTCATCAACCGTACTGACTGGCGAGTGGCTGAGTATCAATCTCTCAGCCACCCATCAGAAGGTGTATTTAATCGCTTGGTAAATGTGGAGAAGATGCTGCTGCTAGAACAACAATCAAACACTATCTGTATCGAGCTAGGTCTGGACAGCACAGCTGACTTACTGTCTCGAGCTATCTCACTGAAATGTCATGAAACCTCGACGATGGGACAATGTCACCCATCGTAACACGTCAGAAATCAATTCATGTAATCCAAATTACCGGCAATGTGAACCGGAGGTGACCATGTTGTGTACCCGATGATATTCCGTACCAATACGCCAGATGCCGGGCCTGTGTGATCATCACAGGTGCTGGCAAACTACGTTCTCTTCACATCGTCCGTACATGGGATACAACCAACGTGGCGCTATACGCGGGAGCAGTACTCGTCTCCCATAGATGACGTGGTGCTACTTCTGTACCCAACGCTGCCCTTGGGCACACTATTCTGAGTCCGCACCTATCTGCTGCCACGTTATGTGACACCGCAACAACGGTCGCCATTCTGACGACCTGTGATGCACCTGACGCCGTTGCACTGTGCGTGCGAATACTTTCCACGGTGCGAACGAGGTACTACTTCGAGGAAAATGGTGCAACTGTGTGTTCCTCCTAGCCCGAATGAACATCTTTGTTCTCTCGGCCTCTAGCCGCGTTGAACCATGGATGTCTCGAATGGTGTTGAGTATGGCCATTGTAATGGGACATCCTCCTCTTACATTACTTTTCCCCAACAGTAGTTGTTGGTACCAGTGTTATTTTTCGAATTTTGGACAGGTCAACATTATCTCAGCTGCTTTTCTGAAAACTTTCATATAAATTTATATACATTATGTTATATTTAAAGCTAAAATTTATGAAAAGGAATTACTTTATTTTCGACGTTATAATCGATAAATATTAGTTCTGAATGAACAGTTAAAATTTTGTTAGAAACATTCGAAATTTCGAATTATTTGGCACGCTTAAAATTCATATTATTAATTATGGAATCTAGTATATTATTTTTATTTTTGGATTCATTTATGAAATATCAATCGAAACTAATAGAAATTCATTTGTCAAGATAAACTGTAAAGTCTTTGGAATATTGTTATTTTCATTGAGTCAGACAGTAGTGGGTATGATGTAAGAAATCAAAATACGGTACGATATACGAAATACATTAACGTAACAACAAAAATTCTGCAACAGCAATCTTAAAATTGATTTAGATCAAATCAACCAAAGGGGACTAAAATATGACAATTTCAGCCTCAACAATCAGACCTGTAGACAAGAAGAACTGGAGCGAACTCTAAGTGTAAAGATAAGTAAACTAGAAAGTTTATTGTAAACTTCGCTCCTCTAAGATCTTCATAAGAGACTAATGTGAACAACAGCTGTAAATAGGAAGGCGGGGGAAGATTACACCGTCCAGAACCAATCGACTACATATTTACGTTGTAGTAGTTTGATACCGACCAATGTGAGCAGCAGAATCCGACAGAACGACAAACCATAGCTAGCACAGGTTTCCACGTCATACATCAAAAAATAACTCCATTCCTCTCACAAACTAACACTATTCAAACAGAATTTCTGAATCAAAAACCAATTACATAACCTCTTTTTATCTACAGAACGTAGTGGCATTACTGCTCCTTACTTTTTATGGTTGCACTGAAATGCTAAACATTTGCATAGCTAAGCATGGAGTACAATTAATGCCAGTCTTACGTTCGTTGCACGCATTCTGCTTGGTGTACAAGGACTATTCGGAAAGTAAGGTCCAATCGGTCGCAAAATAGAGACCACAGTGAAAATCAAAAAATGTTTTATTGGCAACAGGTAGCTACACCTTCCACCTACTTCTCTACATAGTCGCCGCTCCGATTTAGACATGTATCGTAGCTATGTACCAACTCTCCAGTACCCGCGCCGTCTCTCCTTTCTGCCAATTCTCTACGCTGATCAGCAGCTTTTTGTCTGCACCAAAATGCTGTCTTCGTAGCCAGTGGTTCATGTAAGCAGAGACGAAAATCAGAGGGAGCCAAGACCTGGCTGTACGGCGGGTCATCCAGTACTCCCCATCTAAAACGCTGCAGGAGCGTCCTCATTGTGTCTGCAGAATGCGGCCGAGAATTGTCATGAAGAAGGAGATGCGTGACAATTACGTTGTGCGTGCTGTATGAAATCAGAAGAATTCACTCACAGGCACTCATACTTGGCGTGAGACAGTATTTTCTAGGCGTCTTTAAATGTTTACTGTGCGCTCAGAAGTAAAAACTCCAAAGTGACGCGATCGATGGCAATACTGATGACACGTCCAACACATCTACGCAGAGCTTCGTCGGATTATCGCTATGGGATCAATTTCGGCATCGATCTGACCTTACTTTCCGAATAGCCGTCGTATCAACCTTAATGTCCGGCAATGAATATTAGAGAGAGAGACAAGTTTTTCCGTTTAGATACGATAGCCACCGATGGTATTGTAAATATGTAGATATATATATTGAGCACCAAAACTCTTCGTAATGTAGTTAACATATAGTATCATAACAAAGTGGGCCGCCTCTATGACCGCTACGGTCGCAGGTTCGAATCCTAACTCGGGCATGGATGTGTGTGATGTCCTTAGGTTAGTTAGGTTTAAGTAGTTCTAAGTTCTAGGGGACTGATGACCTCCCATGTTAAGTCCCATAGTTGACAGAGCCATTTGAACCATAACAAAGTGGACATAATTGTGGGAAATAGTCGTAGAAATGCTAGGTGCGGCACTCACTGGAAAAGAACAACTGATTTTTATAAAGACGTGCGTTTCATATAGACATTATGTTGTTGTTGTTGTCTTCAGTCCTGAGACTGATTTGACACAGCTGTCCATGCTGCTCTAATCTGTGCAAGCTTCTTCATCTCCAAGTAACTACTTCAACTTACATCCTTCTGAATCTACTTAGTTTAGTCATCTCACGGTCACCCTCTATGGCCTTTATCCTCCACACTGCTCCTCAATACTAAATTGGTGATCCCTTGATACCTAGAATATGCCCTACCAAACGATCCCTTCTTCTAGTCAAGTTGTGCCACAAATTTCTCTTCTGTTCAGTACTCGCTCATTAGTTACGTGACCTACCCATCTAATCATTAGCATTCAACGAAAATTAACATTTGTCTGTTTTTTTTTTCTTTTTTAATGGTATGAAAATGCATCTTTACCAGCTACGAGTATTTACTTATCTTATCTGAAATACGTAAACGTAATATGCATGCTGATACTGAATATGTAACTGTTGTGTAATTCAAATGCTGTGCCCAGAGAAATTAATACTGAACCTAAAATCAGAGGAACAACAATCTGGGGACAGTCGACCAGAGAGATGAGTAGTGGCTTCTGTTGCATTGGTCGGCGGCAAGATGGGCGAAAGGCACAAAAAGTAAAGGGCGCTAACAATTAATTATCAGTGTGGAATATTGTACAAAGTGAGCACAGACTGTTGAAAGAGCGAAGGGTTGTTCGATACAGGTGTAACGACTTTTGGGAGGCTGCTTGGTGAAATATTGAGCAATAAATAGGTAAAGTTACTAAAAAATACGTAGAAATTGTCACCTTTGGGAAGGGTAGTTGAAAATGAGTCGAAACCGTCAGAGTTCAAAGGGTAATGGTTCGAAGGAACTCTTAAACAGTGTGCGTATGTATCTTGTGCGTTACTCTTAAATAAGAAATATGGTTATCACAAACCTTATATATACTGACATTGTTGTGAAACGCAGAATGTGTCCGAGTGATTAAACTTTTACGGCATAGTACATCGAATTCACTGTAATTCATAATCAACAAATTGTCACCGATTTTCTTCCAATAAATACTGAATATTCCATCTAAACTAATGAAGCGCTGTCTGTGTGAATTTGATGCTAAGACCGAGTATACAGGGTGTTTCAAAAATGACCGGTATATCTGAAACGGCAATAAAAACTAAACGAGCAGCGATAGAAATACACCGTTTGTTGCAATATGCTTGGGACAACAGTACATTTTCAGACAGACAAACTTTCGAAATTACAGTAGTTACAATTTTCAACAACAGATGGCGCTGCGGTCTGGGAACCTCTATGGTACGATATTTTCCACATATCCACCATGCGTAGCAATAATATGGCGTAGTCTCTGAATGAAATCACCCGAAACCTTTGACAACGTGTCTGGCGGAATGGCTTCACATGCAGATGAGATGTACTGCTTCAGCTGTTCAATTGTTTCTGGATTCTGGCGGTACACCTGGTCTTTCAAGTGTCCCCACAGAAAGAAGTCACAGGGGTTCATGTCTGGCGAATAGGGAGGCCAATCCACGCCGCCTCCTGTATGTTTCGGATAGCCCAAAGCAATCACACGATCATCGAAATATTCATTCAGGAAATTAAAGACGTCGCCCGTGCGATGTGGCCGGGCACCATCTTGCATAAACCACGAGGTGTTCGCAGTGTCGTCTAAGGCAGTTTGTACCGCCACAAATTCACGAAGAATGTCCAGATAGCGTGATGCAGTAATCGTTTCGGATCTGAAAAATGGGCCAATGATTCCTTTGGAAGAAATGGCGGCCCAGACCAGTACTTTTTGAGGATGCAGGGACGATGGGACTGCAACATGGGGCTTTTCGGTTCCCCATATGCGCCAGTTCTGTTTATTGACGAAGCCGTCCAGGTAAAAATAAGCTTCGCCAGTAAACCAAATGCTGCCCACATGCATATCGCCGTCATCAATCCTGTGCACTATATCGTTAGCGAATGTCTCTCGTGCAGCAATGGTAGCGGCGCTGAGGGGTTGCTGTGTTTGAATTTTGTATGGATAGAGGTGTAAACTCTGGCGCATGAGACGATACGTGGACGTTGGCGTCATTTGGACCGCAGCTGCAACACAGCGAACGGAAAACCGAGGCCGCTGTTGGATCACCTGCTGCACTAGCCGCGCGTTGCCCTCTGTGGTTGCCGTATGCGGTCGCCCTACCTTTCCAGCACGTTCATCCGTCACGTTCCCAGTCAGTTGAAATTTTTCAAACAGATCCTTTATTGTATCGCTTTACGGTCCTTTGGTTACATTAAACCTCCGTTGAAAACTTCGTCTTGTTGCAACAACACTGTGTTCTAGGCAGTGGAATTCCAACACCAGAAAAATCCTCTGTTCTAAGGAATAAACCATGTTGTCGACAGCACACTTGCATGTTGTGAACAGCACACGCTTCCAGCAGAAAGACGACGTACAGAATGGCGCACCCACAGACTGCGTTGTCTTCTATATCTTTCACATCACTTGCAGCGCTATCTGTTGTTGAAAATTGCAACTACTGTAATTTCGAAAGTTGGTCCGCCTGAAAATGTACTGTTGTCCCAAGCATATTGCAACAAACGGTGTATTTCTATCGCTGCTCGTTTAGTTTTTATTGCCGTTTCAAATATACCGGTCATTTTTGAAACACCCTGTATATTATACCTAAACTGTTAACATATATTTCAATTCAGCCGCGCAGTCGGAGGCGTCTTGCAACTGTCGGCGCGGCTTTCCCCGTCGGAGGTTCGAGTCCTGCCTCGGTCATGGGTGTGTGTGTTCTCCTTGGAGTAAGTTTAAGTTAGATTAAGCAGTGTGTAAGCCTAGGGACCAATGACTTCAGCTATTTGTTCCCACAGGAACTTACCAAAAATTTCCAAAAATTTCAATTCCAGTAACTTACTACTCACAACTCACAACACTTTAATCGTCAATAATTTTAACGACAATTTTTTAAAACAAAAAGAAAATGTCGCCATACTGGTTGCAGCGACGTGGAAGCAGAAGTAGCGGGATCAGAGATCGCACCATCATTCGCCACCTACACGTGTCATCGCGTTGGTACTGCATCCTTACATACATCTTTGGCCGCCGAAAAATGCTGACGGCAGCAGCGAACAAAATAAACTACGTTGCGTGTAAATCCTTCTGTAATTGAATAAAAGATACCATTTACCTAGCAACATTCTCGGGTAGTAACGTTATAAAACATTTGTTACATTCGCTTGCTCATTAAGAAGCACAGGTAGAGAAAAGTGAGAGGGTTGCTAAATCCAAAGGCAGTTAAGATATTTATTGCAACCACGTGTATACCAACAAATTAATTACACTACTGGCCATTAAAATTGCTACACAACGAAGATGACGCACTACAGACGCGAATTTTAACCGACAGGAAGAAGATGCTGTAATATGCAAATCATTAGCTTTTCAGAGCATTCACTCAAGGTTGGCGCCGGTGACGACACCTACAACGTGCTGACATGAGGAAAGTTTCCAAACCGATTTCTCATACGCAAACAGCAGTAGACCGGCGTTGCCTGGTGAGACGCTGTTGTGATGCCTCATGGAGGATAAATCCGTACCATCAAGTTTCCGACTTTGATAAAGGTCGGATTGTAGCCTATCGCGATTGCGGTTTATCGCATCGCGAAATTGCTGCTCGCGTTAGTCGAGATCCAATGACTGTTAGCACAATATAGAATCGGTGGGTTCAGGAGAGTAATACGCATGGCTGTAACGGTTTGTACAGCCACGTCTCGATCCCGGAGTCAACAGATGCGGACGTTTGCACGACAAGAACCATCTGCACGAACAGTTCGACGACGTTTGCTGCAGCATGCACTATCAGCTCGGAGACCATGGCTGCGGTCACCCTTGACGTTGCATCACAGACAGGAGCGCCTGCGATGGTGTACTCAACGACGAACCTGAGTGCGCGAATGGCAAAAAGTTATTTTTTCGGATGAATCCCGTTTACAGCATCATGATGATCGCATCCGTGTTTGGCGACTTCACGGTGAACGCACATTGGAAGCGTGTATTCGTCATCGCCATAGTGGCGTATCATCCGGCGTGATGGTATGGGGTGCCATTGGTTTCACGTCTCGGTCACCTCTTGTTCGCATTGAAGGGACTTTGAACAGTGGACGTTACATTTCAGATGTGTTACGACCCGTAGGTCTACCCTACATTCGACCCCTGCGAAACCCTACATTTCAGCAGGATAATGCACGACCGCATGTTGCAGGTCCTGTACCTGCCTTTCTGGATACAGAAAATATTCGACTGCTGCTCTGGCCAGCACATTCTCCAGATCTCTCACCAATTGAAAACGTCTGGTCAATGGTGGCCGAGCAACTGGCTCGTCACAATACTCCAGTCACTCTCTTGATGAACAGTGGTATCGTGTTGAAGCTGCGTGTGCAGCTGTACCTGTACACGCCATCCAAGCTCTGACTCAATGCCCAAGCGTATCAAGGCCGTTATTACGGCCAGACGTGGTTGTTCTGCTTACTGATTTCTCAGGATCTATGCACCCAGATTGCGTGAATATGTAATCACATGTGAGTTCTAGTATAATATATTTGTCCAATGAATACCCGCTTATCATCTGCATTTCTTCTTGGTGTAGCAGTTTTAATGGCCAGTAGTGTAATAGGGTGTAAAAATACAATTTACTACCAGAAATACTAACGTGTAGACGGTCGCTGTGGCCAGGCGCTTCAGTTCGGAACCGCGCGACTGCTACGGTCGCAGGTTCGAATCCTGCCACGGTCATGGATGTGTATGATGTCCTTAGATTAGTTAGGTTTAAGTAGTTCTAAGTTGTAGGGGACTAATGACCTCAGATGTTAAGCCCCATAATACTTAGAGCCATACTTACGTGTTACGTAAATTTTCTGCGTGAGTTAGTGGTGTGTATTTAGATGAACTTCGTGTCTTGTGAATTAACTTTTACACAGAAGTAGAGATTCAAAATGGCTCTGAGCACTACGGGACTTAACATCTATGGTCATCAGTCCCCTAGAACTTAGAACTACTTAAACCTAACTAACCTAAGGACAGCACACAACACCCAGCCATCACGAGGCAGAGAAAATCCCTGACCCCGCCGGGAATCGAACCCGGGAACCCGGGCGTGGGAAGCGAGAACGCTACCGCACGACCACGAGATGCGGGCAGAAGTAGAAATTAGCAGCGTAGTGTGAAGGAGGGGCGGGGGAGTAAACATAGTTTCAGTAAATGGCTAATTTACAGATCCCTTGCTTGAGTAAATGAGCAATATAGAGACCTGTGTTTTACGGGCTATTGAAACGAGTCCGAGTAGCTATGACAATGAGCCTTCATATTATATGAGTAAAAGTTATTAGCGCTCCAATTAGCGTATTTTCTAATTACTAAATGCGAAACACAAACGTGGTCTACGATGGAATGGAAATTTCTGTCATTTGCAGGATCAGAGCTGTTTCTTTTTACTGAGCCTGTTTCGATTCCCTTCAGCGGTCGGTCTCCATTTTACCGCCGCTTCCTTGTTTGCATAGCGTTCGGCTTTTACGACTTCATGCAGGCTCCTGCCCGTACGGCAAATATTGAGTGCACGCTGAGCGCTCCCCAATTGTTATTAGGGCCGGTGGGTGTGGCCGTACGTGTCGGGCCGCTAATAAATCCGGCGAGGCGAGGACCGGAGCACAATAACGGCTGCGAGGCAGGCGGGCAGGCCGGCCGCGCGCGCTAACTCGCCGCCGCCGGCCAGCAGCGGCAACTGCCGCCGCCCGTCCTAATTGGTTTTATTGCGTAATACCGCGCGGAGCGCATTAACTCAATTCCGGCGGCGCCGTCCCTCGGCGTCGCTAATTCGGCGTCGCCCGGCCGAAGGCAGCACGTGCGTCGGCGGCCGGCTCTGCAAAACACCTGTTACCGCCGGCAGGGGGGCGGCGCCGACGCCGACGCCGGCGGCTGTGCGCGCCGACGACAATGCGGGGGGAAGCGGCCGCGCGGCAAACCCGATCTGCGGCCAGCTACCTGTTCAGCGTCCCGGCCAAATCGAGATCGCTGCGCCGCCTACCCGCCTCTGCAATCCGTCCCCCGCGGGGAATCACGGCTCCAGAATACATTAAACTACATAATACTACACACGGCCGCCAGCGCCACCGAAACCGGTCCGAACAATAATTGCATCTCTTACTCCCATTGTCCGAATTCACTGCGGTGACCACCCGCACTGCGTGGCAAGTTGAGCGTGCTCTGCGACACGAGTTACTGGCTCCTGCGAAACCAGTACGGACGAGCAGAACACAGCAAGTGCCATCACCTGACTTCCCAGGAACTTCGCTCAGTGGAAGAGCGGTGAAAAAAAGCGAACACAAGTCTCGGCTTATCCATAGATACTCGAGCGTTTGTTAGAAAACGACAATCAAAAGTTTCGAGGTATTTTGGAGGTACTTTATAGGCCTTTTACCGCGCGATGTCCTCAAACGAAATTGTGGCTCCGTGGTAATATACCCCCTCACTTGTTCCTCTTCCACTACTACGAATTACACTTGGCAACTGTTTCTATGTTTCGATACAGTGTATCGATACGTGGAACTGTTTCAGTGCTTCGGAACGGCTGTGATTCACTGTTTCGAAACAGTGTTGTTTCATTCCGCCACTGTCTTGGATAACCGGACCAGATTCGATCTCGAGCCAGACACAGAAACTGTATCGTTGTTTCAAAATAAGGGTGTTTCAGTCCACCTGTGCCTGGAACGGACTAATTGTATCGAAAGAGTGATGTTTCATTCCGCTTTGTGTCGGACGAGATTTGGGCTCGGCACAGGTACTGAAACACAACATACCACTTAATGAACCACTTTCAAGAGCGTCGAAATCTTTTTGACAAGCAATAGCACGAAGCTTAAGACATCCGAAAATAAAGCTTCGTTTCTAGATGACTGTCCTATTCCGAAATGGCGTAACATCTGCTTTATAAACACTAACCAAACAATAAAACAACGCATACTATTCACATTCAAAGTAATAAATATGTGAAAATCATTCAGTTAAATTACACTTTTTTTATAACATACGCTTCTCTGTTCATGTACAGTAATCATATTAAGAAACGCAAGTAAGTCTGCAACATTTTGAATTAAAAAAGGCGTAGAGTTACAGTTATTAGACATACCGGTATACATAAATAGGATGTACGTATAATTGCAAGCAGTCTGTTTGACATATCACTTATAGTGTAATGGTGAACAGGAAGGGCTGGGAAGCATGGTGAATTTATAGTAACTGTCCGAAAAACCTTGAAAGACAAAATTTTTTCTGTTATATTTTGTTATTTATTCGAATTATTTGGCGTTATTTGTGAGTCTATAGTCACTGTGCCTATTATCCACAATGATTCCCTTTGTGTGCATGGAAATTAGCAGGATGGGTATATTACCCATACTAACGGAATGTGGGAATTACAGTAGAATATCCGTTGTTTCTGCAGTTTGCTCCCACCTCCAGTTCCGTTCGTAGTGGTTCTTCTCTCTTCAGCTATGGCTGTCCTCAGCCAATTGAAAAGTATGAAAGTCACACGACATGAAAGCAGCGCATTTGCTACAGGAAATACGAAACTGCCAAGACGCCAAAGTGATAGTTTCATACTTTCTGCGACGTGATTAGCGCTCTCGCACCTCATTTGAGTTTATATGAACATACTTATATAGTAGACATTCAAGATGATAAAATGTGTAGGTTTATTAGATTACAAAACACAAACTGTTTCACTGTTTCGAAACAACGTATCGAAACTTAACATTATACTGTTTCATTTGTTTCGAAACAGTTACGTGTTTCAGTTTGCCCATCTCTCCTACGAATATTTCTCACAAACTCCTTGACGCGGACTTGTGGACACGCAGTGTAAGATGGTCATGTCACTTTGAGTTTTGTATGTCATCGATGTGCACGTCAAAGAGTGAGCAAGTTACGTTACTGTCAAACTGCCTATGGTCTTGTAGTGGCACAGTCTTTACCTCTGCGCAGGCTGATACATTCTTAGTCGAATTATGGTATGTGATGGACATATTTACACTACTGGCCATTAAAACTGCTACAACAAGAAGAAATGCAGATGATAAACGGGTATTCATTGGACGAATATATTATACTAGATCTGCCATCTGATTACATTTTCACGCAATTTGGGTGCATACATCCTGAGAAATCAGTACCCAGAACAGCCACCTCTGGCCGTAATAACGGCCTTGATACGCCTGGGCATTGAGTCAAACAGAGCTTGCATGGCGTGTACAGGTACAGCTGCCCATGCAGCTTCAACACGATATCACAGTTCATCAAGAGTAGTGACTGGCGTATTGTGACGAGCCAGTTGCTCGGCCACCATTGACCAGACGTTTTCAGTTGTTGAGAGATCTGAAGAATGTGCTGGCCAGGGCAGCAGTTGAACGTTTTCTGTATCCAGAAAGGTCCGTACAGGACCTGCAACATGCGGTCGTGCATTATCCTGCAAAAACGTAGGGTTTCGCAGGGATCGAATGAAGGGTAGAGCCACGGGTCGTAACACATCTGAAATGTAACGTCCACTGTTCAAAGTGCCGTCAATGCCAACCAGAGGTCACCGAGACGCGTAACCAATGGCACCCCATACCATCACGCCGGGTGATACGCTAGTATGGCGATGACGAATACACGCTTCCAATGTGCGTTCACCGCGATGTCGCCAGACACGGATGGGACCATCGTAATGCTGTAAACAGAACCTGGATTCATCCGAAAAAATGACGCTTTACCAGTTGTGCACCCAAGTTCGTCGTTGAGTTCACCACCGTAGGCGCTCCTGTCTGTGATGCAGCGTCAAGGGTAACCGCAGCTATGGTCTCCGAGCTGACAGTTCACGCTGCTGCAAACGTCGTCGAATTGTTCGTGCAGATGGTTGTTGTCTTGCAAACGTCGCCATCTGTTGGATCAGGGATCGAGACGTGGCTGCACGATCCGCTACAGCCATGTGGATAAAATGTCTGTCATCTCGATTGCTAGTTGGGATCCAGCACGGCGTTCCATATTACTTTCCTGAACCCACCGATTCCATATTCTGCAAACAGTCAGCAACGTCGCGATACGATAAACCGCAATAGCGATAGGCTACAATCCGAACTTTATCAAAGTCGGAAACGTAATGGTATGCATTTCTCCTTCTTACACGAGGCATCACAAAAACGTTTCACCAGGCAACGTCGGTCAACTATTGTATGGCTGTCCCCCTCCTTCTCCCCAAATGCCACACCAGCAGCTACAGTAGAAAACAATGGACAAAGTGTTGTGGATTAATCTAGTTTAAAACTGTTTACTTTTAAGTAACATTTCTCTACGTATGTATGTATAAACGCCTGACGATGAACAGTACATGTTCGAAACACGTTGCATTATGTTAGATTAAGCATAAAATAAAAAGTGACTGGTAGCAGAAACTTGAAATAAATGATTTCCTCTGGTGTTTCAGCAGATATTTTAAATTTCGTTTCCGCATTGTGTAGCTGGTGTCAGCGCCAGTATCGACGGGGTTTGTTTCGCATTACAAATAAACTTATTTTTAAAAGTGGAATTTTATGCATCCATTCGATAGAGCGATCCCAGATTAGTATCGTCCGATGTTGGTTTAATCAATATGTATTAACAGGGACAGCGATGCACGAGGAATAACCAGAACTACAGCAGTGGCAGCACTGCCCTGCTCTGCCCTGACTCCCACCGCCAAGCGTGCAGTGCTACAGACTCGCTGCTGGATTGCCATTTATCCTTTGTGTTTTACTCTCCCCGTTAATACATATCGATAACACGGAATATCGGAATAGACAAATTTGGGAGTGCTCTACTGAATAGACAAATAAATTTCATATTTAAGAATAATTTTGTTTGTGATGGAAAACAAACTGACACTTTCTGTTTTTGTCACTGTGGCATCGGATGAAACATGAGACTGTGTAAGGTGGAAGGGAATTTTATCACCCCACATATGATTCTCTATGACACGCCGATTTCTATTGATATGGGGCATGCCATACTTTGGACATAATTAGCTTAATTTGCATGACATGAGTGCACATACGTGGCTGGCTTTCGTGTACACCATATTAATAGACCCTTCCCTATCAGCACACAGATAAACTCGCACATTTTATGGCAACATGGAATTGAAGTGAAAGGGCTCTGGTTAGGACGCAGAAGTACGTCATGGAAATCCACTTTAGGAAACATTAACGAGGCACATAAAACCGACCCTCACCGCAAGGAGCCAATTTAAGATCACAATAGTTTGAACGCTCGCCTCTACGCATTTCTAAAGCAGATGAAAGAAATACCCTGTGTCCCAGTTTTACTAAACGGATCACGTGATCCTGTTGTGAATACAACGTTGGCATCACATGTAAAGACACCTGCACTGGCGAAACTTAAACCCCATAACAAAAATTCAGAGTCTGTTTGATCGGAAGGAAGACCAGGAGAGAGAAGGCGACGTCAATGCGACACAGAAGTTTACCAGGAAAATTCTGATTGGCTCGAACAAGCAAGTTTGGCCAAACCAGTGTTGGTGCGAGGCAAGGCTGCTGTGCAGTTCGGAATTTCACGACAATACGGTCAACTGCAGATGGATAATTGGGGCCCTCTTTTAACCTAACCTAAACCTAACCTAACCTACAGCTAACCTAACCTAACCTAATCTAACCTGCTACATGAAGAAATTATATTTCCCCTATTAATTACTGCGTTATTGATAATAATTTCAATATTATAAGGCTATTTGTATAATATATTAAGGTATGTTATATGTGTTAAAGTGGCTTTGGTCTTCCTCATTATGAATACTTTGTCTTAGGACGCTGATGAATGTAAAAGGTATCCCGAAGTATCACGTGCTAAAGAACCTGAAGGCAGAAGAAAAAGAAGAAATATGTGCAATTGGAAAAGAGAAAGATTTAAACGTCGAGAAATTCTGGGAGAGAGTACATCTGTGATATAACAGGACAAACTATTGGTGCTAAAATTCGTGGTCCTGGATGTAAATGTAAAAACAAGTGTCTGAACAAAATTCATAAATGTGTAGAGCAGGTATTCCAATCTTTTTGGGTGATTTCAGTTGCCCAAAGAATTACCTTCTGAGCAACATTAAGACGAAACAAGTCCAAAGGAGGTAATATGATTAATGGAAATCTTAAATTAATTTTTGTATCTTACGTTTTATAAAGAAAATATTATTATTATTTAATTAATGCATTTTAATTTTTTAGGTACCCAAAGAAAAGAAAAAGCACAATTTTGCAGCGAATGGTGGCTTTTTTTGTACCAGGTTAAGGATAATGGCTGTAATATTTTGGTATGTAGAGAAATATAAAATTAATTTAATTTAAGACAGAAGAGGTAGTTAAAGATTAAATTAACGTTGCTTCCCGGATCAACTATAATTTTGTTCTATTTTGCTTACTTATCCATCGTTTGTCTTTAAGTATCATATTTAAACATAAATTCACTAAATTTCTCAGACGTGGGCATTTACCTTTAAAGTTACTTTATTCTTTTTCTTTGTTTCCAGGCTAAAAAGGGAATCCATCAAGGAAAATTTCACCAGAAGCAGTGCAGACAGTTCACAACTACATAAAAAATATACCTAAGTATGCTAGTCATTACAGAAGCTCACAGAACCTTAATAAAGTGTACTTCGACCATGAAATGTCGATTTATTTATTATATCAAGAACATTATTTGAAATATAGTGAAGAAAGTAATGCACCACAAGTAAAAGTTTCGAAATTTCGAGATATTGTTAACCACGATTTTAATATTGGTTTTAAATTGCCTCCACATATCTCGTGTATGTGATGATTTTCAAATTCAAATACGAAATACACAATTGGCCAACTCTGTAGATAAGATTAGAAGATTAAAAATTGAAAGGGTCCTACATCATGCCAAAGATGTCATTACACAGCTTTCCAAGTTAGTTAGGGAAAATCAGGAGGAACATTTTACAATAGTCTTTGAGCTACAACAAACGTTTCTAACACCAAAGCTGATGTCTGGGCCTGTATTCTATAAGGGGAAGTTGTGGATGTATAATACTGGAAATCATGATAGTGGGTCTGAAAAGGGACATATGTTCCTGTGGATCTGATGAGATAGGAAGCTCTCAGATAAAATTACTAGAAACAGAAAAGTCTGAAGCAAACATTCTTCATGTTATTAGTGAAAGTTGCTGAGGTCAAGGCAAAAACTGTGCAACTGTTACACTAGAGAGATCACTAGTGCTACGCCGTTTAACATTGGTTTCCACAAGTTGGACACACAAGATTGCCCTGTTACAGTCATTAGAGAATCGTGCAAGGAGAAGTCGTTTTCAGTCGTTAAAATGAAGCAAGTAGACTCTACAGATCTGACACCTTTGCACATAAATGTTGCAGAGAAGGACAAATATGATGATTGATCTCAGTTCCGATTTTCTGAAGCGAGAGCTTTTCGTTTCCATGAATAAATACCATGATATTGAAAAGTGGAGTAACAGTACATTGATTTTGAAGAATTCAGAACTGTAAATATCACCAGAAATGAACGAGCACATTAGGAGCTTAACCCGTTCCAGCTATCAAGGAAATATTTAAAACGTATTCCAATTTGCGACAAAAAACTCAAAGATGTTATGTCATTAGTGCAACATACCAGATGTTTCGGGTCTAATGAAGCAGGGGATACAACCCGTCGGCTTTGACCAGTGACGTCATATATTACTCATAGATAATAATGTCTTCACTTTCAGCCATAGATTGAAAACAGTTCTGTGTTCCGGATAAGCGCTATTATTTTACATTGAAATAACTCAATGTGTTTTTAAAAGAGATCGCTACATATTGCTTTAAATATTCTTCGTGTGCTTTTACTTAATAATTGGTTGTTTGCAATTCATTCTGTACTTAATTTCTTTCTTAGTGATATTGAGGTAATTTGGACTATTAATTTATTGTTTTAGGACAATTTTTAGTATCTCATTTTCGTTTGCAGGTATGGATTTATCTGTTTCGATGAACCTGGATGATTTGAGAGAGGCTGTTGGCGTAAACATGTTGGCCACGATTTGTTTCTTACAAATGTGTGGTCCCGTTGCCGAGTATGTTCGATGTCGTGAGTGCAGCGAACATATGCGCCTCAGAAGTGTATGTCGTCGCCGTGCTCACGATTTATTCGTATGGTGCTGCAGCAAAGATCGGTTGTGGCGGTCCATTACACGAGGGACGTGGTTCGAAAAATCTAAGCTCACCTTGAGAGACATTATGAAAATCACTTACTGTTGGTGTTTGAGATATCCTGTGTGGCTGTGTGTCCATGAATGTCGTGTGGGTAAGCATACAGTTGTGGATTAGTACTCTTTTTGTAGGGAGGTTTCTGGGGAATACATGAAATAAAGGGGGCCGTTGGGGTTAGGGGGGCGTATTTTGGCAAAAGGAAGTATAACACAGGGGGAACCTCCGGTAGGATTATGGGTTTGGGGGGGCTGTAGTTTCAGGTCAAGAGTGTGACGGTGTAGTGTTTAAAGTAGTACCAAACCCAGGGAAGGAAGTTTTCGTCAGCTTAATTGAAGATCACGTTTCAGAAGGTTCCACTGTAATTTCAGATGGGTTTTCTTCATGTAGGGATTTAGGGTAAAAGGATTATCAGCATCCCGTAGGTAATCACAGTACTGAGTTCAGATCGTTATCCACAGGGGCTTGTACAAATAGCATAGAGGGTTATTGGTCAGCTGTGAAATCTCTTCTAGGGAAGGGGAAACGCCGGATTTCCTCACTTCAAAGTCACTTACACGAATATTCGTGCGGGCGTAGTATTCACCAAACATAATGCCCGTTTAAATGTTTTGTTAACTGTGTTGGGCAGATGGACCGTCCTAAATATGTTAGCTAATTTCACATTAGGATGGGGGTGGGGGTGGGAGGATTGAATGTGTGTGTGTGTTTTCTTAATGTTTTGTTTGTTGTGTATGTGATTTTTGTTGATGTCTTTCTAGGCAATCTTCGGTTCTTCTAAGAAGTTCCCGTGTGGTAAGTTCAGTTTTCCGTTTTTTCTTTTACTACATTTATCTATTTAAGCGTATTTTATTGTTGTATTACACCATTACGTATGTTTTCGTGTACTCCAGTACGTAATAGAAGTTTCGGAGCTGTCGTTCTTCTTCCGTTCCCCAGCACTAGTATCAGCACAATTTTTTCGAAACTGTCCTAGCAGTATTAAAGGCGAAACGCCCGACACAGCTAAAATTTGTACCGCGCCCTCCAGTTGACCTTTACACTGACAATACCTACTCGAAAAGAACGACGTATGTAACATTGATGAGATTTACCCATATATGTCAGCTGGAGAGCAGGATACAAATGTTCTGTATAGCTATATAGCTCAACTAAAGAATGGAATACTATTGTCACTGCTGTGATGAAAACTATAACTTTCAGTCAATACTATTACCATCGAAGGCGAAAACAAAACTGTACCCCATAGTGAAGTACGGGATACAAATTGTATATTTGTCGTCTTATTGCCTTTTCGCGTAATTCAACTGAGATACAGGTTGCAAATGTAACGTACGTCCATTTCCACGTTTTCGTTAGCAGTGTACATTGTATATAGGTCAACGGAAGTATGGGATACATTACGTACGTAGCTCCTTCTGCCATCGGTATTACTACTATCTACGTAAGAACAGACTATTAGTGGTAGCGGAGTCGAAAGAAACAACACATGTAAAATTTGTATCTCGTGCTTCACTTAACCTATGTAGTTCAACTGCACAACAGGATATTAATGCTAACGAAAACGAAGAAATCGACGTAAGCTAAACTTGTATCCCGTACTGCAGTTAACCAATACAGTTCGAATGAGGTTCGAGATACTACCCATATATATATGACGTGAGGTATTGTATGAATATTTCCATCGATTTTTCCCCTTCATTTTCCACAGAAATAATATCATACAAACACGCGATATCCTTAACGTGAAAATACTACTTGCCTTGATATATGTCAACCATATTTTTTGTCTCTCGTATTCCTTTGTTTCTGAACACCTTTGTCAGCTGTAATATCTGTGTAATAAATGATCTCTGGCGAATTCTGACGTCATTGGTCAAAGCTGAAGGATTGTAATACTTAAAACGTATTCCAATTTGCGAAAAAAAACTCGTAGATATTATGTCATTAATGCCATATATACCAAATGTTTCGAAGGGATACTTCAAGAGTGAAACAAAGGAAGAAAGTGATGATAACGACACAAAGATGATATATATTGCGTATATTGTTTGAAATATTGTAGTCACTATGATTCTAAGTTATGTTGTATGTTGATGAATTTTTTGTAAACCTTGTATTCATTTAGTAGGAGACAGACCAAAACCGAAAGTTATGTCACCTAAGGATAAAATATTTTTTATTAATAATATTTAGCATTGTTCACAATATATTGTACCTCTGCATACACGTATATTAACACATTGGAGAAATAAATTACTTTGGACACTTACCCAGAAAAGTTGAAATATTGTTTATGCATTTAGTCAAAGTTTTACAACGCTCTCCCGAAAAATTGCATTTTGTGGCTTTAGATTATATTATTCTCACCTCATCAGTTATTATTGCAAAAATCGCAGGATCTACAGACAACAGGAATGTTCTGAGCATACAGGTTTGATGGATTTGTAATTTGTAATTTGTCTTTTTCTATCTTTCTTCTCTACAGAATTTGCGCACCATCTCCTTTCGTTAGCTGGAGGTTTCGCTGCTCTTCCTGGACTCTGTGCTTCTAATGGAAAAAATTGACCCCTTTGCCCCAGCTAGCTCTTTCCCAAATAGATGATGAAAGTTCTACATATCACTTTCTCACTGGTAGCCAGCAATGTCCAAATTATATATGCATCTGCTACATTTATATCGATCATATTCAAGAAAACCTTCCACACCCAGCGCCTTCTTTTCCCTTCACACTGTAGCATCGCTTCCTGTGGTCCATGGTATCAACGCCACTTCTTGTGGATTGTTTGTCATTATAACTCCAGGCTTCCTTACTTCTTATGGTGATAATGTTTTGTAGCCACGAAGAGACCTAAGAACGGTAACAATCTTGTTCTTCTTAGGAGCATAAGCTGCTATCACCACATCTTGATCCAAGCCAAACAATGTAGCCTGTACTTCACGTCCTTAAGGCATAGTAAGATCAGCAGGCAGCTCGCCTCTTTGTGTTTTCGGATGGTACTGACTAGCGTCATATCCTTTGGCACTAGGTAATGAGCTAAAGCGAGAGATGTAAAAAACCTTTTCAATAAGTTGATTGAACCTCTTTCACTATTATAATTGAGTAGATGATCCCCAAGTATTTTTCTGTATACATAGATTTTTAGTTTTTCATATAGAGATATTCAACGTCCTTCATTCAGTGTATGTAGCATTTCAAGGTTGCATTCTAGATTGTCAGATGGATTCCCTGTACCTTTTGTATGGGAGGCTACTCGAGATCTGTGTGCTCTGTTGACGTGTTCTTTGAATCTGTTGTGGACGTTACGGCATATCTGACCTATGTTCTGAGTTGGGCATTCACTACATAAGATATGTGTGTCGGAGAATGAAAATTTATTTTGACTGCTTTTTAGGTTACGCTGAAAATTTTGGCAAATTTTATTGTTGCTTTGGAATACATTCTTAAACTGTGTCACTTGAAGATATTGGCAATTATTCGGGAGATATTACCGACGAAGGGGAAGCGTTTTGTGAGTGTGATTCCCTGATTCTTAATGTTAAGTTTGTTCATATACTTTTTTTATTTTTTAACTTAATTGTGTGTTAATGTCTGTTTATACCCATTTGCTGCAGCTGTTATTTGTATGACTTATTTAATTCTGGAGGTTCTCGTTACTCGGTGGGATTTGAAGATGTTTATGAAGAAGCTCCTAGTCTGCGCATATTTTGGTGGTATTTGTTATCTTCTTTGCAGATGATTAAAAAGAGACGTTAATGGTATTATTTATTCCCCGCTCACTGGTGAATTTAATATTCTTGTGCACTTTGTTGAATGTTTGGTGGATATCTTGAACATCATCTTTGTTTCCCCATCACTGATCTGACTTGCATCGTGTACATATCTTCTGCAGAACTGAACTTTTTGAATGCATGTTGACTTTTTTGTGAAAATTTTGTGCCCTAGGTGGTTGAGGAATATATCAGCTATAGCTCCTGATATGCTGACACATATATGTGTCACGTAAATGCCCCAAAATTATGTGACGTCCATACCAACTACTCAACTATGCATCTAAGTTCGAAAATTTGTTGTAAAGTGAATCCTTATTCTCAAGGAATAATCCCATATTTATTTCGACATAAATTCGTTAAAAGACAGTATAATCACCTCGCTTTCTTTCATGCTACATTCCACCATCACAATGCTGTAGTATGTTTCGCATTTAAAGACATACGTAGTCGCTTCACGAAAATCTTCTAGCTTTGCAGTCATACAGAAAATTTCATTATCTGCATAATATCTTGTATTCTAGTAGCACTGTTGACTGCACATTATTGGTAGTAAGGAGTGGATGCATGTATGCATTATTGTGTTGCTAATAAAATTATAAAATAATAACAATAATAATAATAATGTTATTATTATTCACTATTATCTGCAGTCGAACTTGCAAATTAGTAGTTTTGTTTTGATGAGTGTTTGTGAGTAAGTAAGCTGTTGTACATACAATAACTTCAACTGCCCTCACGTTTCTGGCTGTTCAGGTAAACATAGCTTGTTACGTAAAGCACCCTTCACCCCCTTCTCCTAATCCCCTACGCGAGTAGGGCGACTTGGGAACGGGCCTGCGTCTATTTATCATGGTACTGAAGTAGCTGTACATCATACATCGTGTATGTGCTGCAACAAATGTTTTAATTTTTTGTTACAGTTTATGTTCACTGATGTAAAATAAGGTGCTCCATTCTCTATTTCACCTCTTAAAGATGGATTTTTTATGTTTCTAAAGCAGCCAATGTTCTTTTACAGAGTCGACGCTATCTCCATAGCAAATTTTATCGATACCGCTTCACCACTTTAGTCATGAAAACGTAACAGACAGAGCTACTTCCTCACTTGTTATGTGTTATATACACCGATGAGCCAAAACGTTGTGACCACGACCCACCGTGACATTGGATTCCGCCTGGTGCTTTTGTGGGGACGTGATGCGGTAACAAAATTATGTAAGCGGAGCAGACACGCATTGGGGATCACCCCAACGAGGATATGGGCACCAAATTGTTAAATCTATTGTGAGAAGCGACTTTGATGAAGAGCTGATTATTATCACACAGAGGTAATTATGCAGAGCCTGTGAACGAGTGTCTCGGAATCCGAGGAAGTAGTCGAATGTTCACGTGCTACTGTCGCGAGCAAGTCTGGAAAGAGGTAGGAGGACAGTAAAAAAACTTCCGCTAATTGCTAAATGGTTGGACGTCCAGGACTCCTCACAGAACGTGCGGTTCGGAGGCTTGTCTGCTCTGTACTCTGTTGAACACGGAGCTCGGCAGCGTACCGCACCCATGTGTTGACTCATAAAACATCGTCAGTTACGATTGCAGTGGGCGCTGGGCTATCGAGATTCGACTGTCGATCTATGAAAACATGTCAGCTCTTCGGGTTAATCATGTTTTTGCTACACTAATGAAATGGTCGTCTCCACAAATGCAGTCATCGAGGTGAACGGTAGCTCTAAATATGCAGCGCGCTACGGATGCAGGCTGGTGCGAACAGTACTATGCTACGGTAGACATTCTCCTGCGCTTGCGTGGGGACTGTTCAAATGGCTCTGAGCACTATGGGACTTCACATCTTAGGTCATGAGTCCCCTAGAACTTAGAACTACTTAAACCTAACTAACCTAAGAACATCACACACATCCATGCCCGAGGCAGGTTTCAAACCTGCGACCGTAGCAGTCCCGCGGTTCCGGACTGCAGCGCCTAGGATGTTATCTCTACAGCGTTTTGAAAGTTTAATTATAATCACCCCGTATATCTCAATGCTGGCGCAGTCGGACATCACTTCCGCTTCTCGGAGCGAACTGATTTCATATTCTTGAGTCAAAAAGATGCCATCCACATTGCATTTTCTTTTGGAGCAACACACGCAGCACATTCCGTTGATTTCTACGCTCTCGTGCAGTACATACTTAGACAGGTCGTGGTGAGGTGGTACTCAGTAGCGAGCCACCGCACACTCAGCCACCGGACCGTGTGTCCCTCACACCAAAAGACTCAGAAAATCTCTCTGAACAACGCCCGATAATTTGTCGGAGGAATTTGGGTATCTACATCTACATCCATACTCCGCAAGCCACCTGACTGTGTGTGGCGGAGGGTACCTTGAGTACCTCTATCGGTTCTCCCTTCTGTTACAGTCTCGTATTGTTCGTGGAAAGAAGGATTGTCGGTATGCCTCTGTGTGGGCTCTAATCTCTCTGATTTTATCCTCATGGTCTCTTCGCGAGATATACGTAGGAGGGAGCAATATACTGCTTGACTCTTCGGTGAAGGTATGTTCTCGAAACTTTGACAAAAGCCCGTACCGAGCTACTGAGCGTCTCTCCTGCAGAGTCTTCCACTGGAGTTTATGTATCATCTCCGTAACGCTTTCGCGATTACTAAATGATCCTGTAACGAAGCGCGCTGCTCTCCGTTGGATCTTCTCTATATCTTCTATCAACCCTATCTGGTACGGATCCCACACTGCTGAGCAGTATTCAAGCAGTGGGCGAACAAGCGTACTGTAACCTACTTCCTTTGTTTTCGGATTGCATTTCCTTAGGTTTCTTCCAATGAATCTCAGTCTGGCATCTGCTTTACCGACGATCAATATTATATGATCATTCCATTTTAAATCACTCCTAATGCGTACTCCCAGATTATTTATGGTATTAACTGCTTCCAGATGCTGACCTGCTATTTTGTAGCTAAATGATAAAGGATCTATCTTTCTGTGTATTCGCAGCACATTACACTTGTCTACATTGAGATTCAATTCCCATTCCCTGTCCCATGCGTCAATTCGATGCAGATCGTCCTGCATTTCAGTACAATTTTCCATTGTTACAACCACTCGATACACCACAGCATCATCTGCAAAAAGCCTCAGTGAACTTCCGATGTCATCCACCAGGTCATTTATGTATATTGTGAATAGCAACGGTCCTATGACACTCCCCTGCGGCACAGCTGAAATCACTCTTATTTCGGAGGACTTCTCTCCATTGCGAATGACATGCTGCGTCCTGTTATCTAGGAACTCCTCAATCCCATCACACAATTGGTCTGATAATGTGTATAACGAGAGGCGGACGTCGAATGACTGTATCAGATTTAATTTGACGTTTGTAATTCACGCACTAGTGTTACCAATAATTATAGGGATCTCATTCCGGTTACAAACTTCTACAACTTGTGGAGGGAACTGAGTACACACTATTTTGAATAGGAACCCATGTCCGGAGACGTCGCCGGCCGTTGTGGCCGAGAAGTTCTAGGCGCTACAGTCTGGAACCGCGCGACCGCTACGGTCGCAGGATCGAATCCTGCCTCGGGCATGGGTGTGTGTGATGTCCTTTGGTTAGTTAGGTTTAAGTAGTTGTAACTTCTAGGTGACTGATGACCTCAGAAGTTAAGTCCCATAGTGCTCGGAGCTATTTGAACCGGAGACGTCATCCGACGATGCTACAGACTATCCGTGTCTCGGAGCGAGAACTGTGCTACAGTGGTTGGAGGAGAGTTGTAATGAACTCTCACGTTAACGTCTCAGCGACCAAACTCCCGTGATACAGATTCAATTGAACCCATTTAGGTCGCTATTGGGCTCAATGAGCGCGTACGCAAATTAGCGGCCAGGCATTTAGGTGAATTACGTAACTTGTGAGTAGACATCTAATTCCACATACCTCCGCAAACCTACCAACAAACTACGCCTGATACTCAGAATTACTGATATATTTCGTTAAGACGGACAAACAAGCTGTTAAGCATGTGCTCATAATGTTTTGGTTCATCACTGTACATACTGAGTTGACAAAGCCATGGGATACCTCCTTGCCCGGCACAGTGCAGCAACTGGACGTGGCACGGATTCAACAAACAGTTGAAAGTCAGTTGCGGAAATAGTGAGCCGTGTTGCCTCTACAGCTGTCCATAAATGCGAATATGTTGCCGGTGCGGGCTGTTGTGCACGAACTAACCTCTCCATTATGTCCCATAAATATTCGATGGGATCCAAGTCGGGGGGTCTGTGTGACCAATTCATTAGCCCGAAATATCCCGGATGTTCTTAAAACCAGTCACGACCAACTGAGGCTCGCTGACGTGACATCGTTGTTTGGGAACATGAAGCACCTGAATGGATGCAAATGGTCTCCATCTAGCCTAACATTACCATTAGCAGCCAATGATCGGTTCAGCTGGACTAGAGGACCAAATCCATTTGACGTAAACACAGTCCACACCATTACGGAGCCGCCACTAGCTTGCACATTGCTTTTTTTGACAACATGGGTGCATGGTTCTGTGGCATCTGAGACAGACGCGAACCCCACCATAAGCTGTTACCAACTGAAGTCGGGATTCATCCGACCATGCCACTGTTTGTCAATCGTCTACGGTACTATGGATATGGTCACTAGCTCAGCAGAGACGCTTCAGGTGATCTCGTGCTATTACAAAGCCACTCTCACCGGGCGTCTGCCGCCGTAGCCAATTTTTGCCAGATTTCGCCGCACTGTCCTTACGGATACGTTCGTCGTAAGTCCCACATCGATTTCTGCACTTAGTTCAGGCAATATTGCTTGTCTGTTAGTAATGACAGCTCCACGTGAACATGCTGCTCTCTGTCGAAAAGCGCCAGGCGTCGGCCACTGCCTTGTCCGTGGTGAGAAGTAATGCCTGAAATTTGGTATTATCGGCCCACACTTAGCACTGTGGCAGTTCGGAATACTGAACTGCCAAACGATTTCTGAACTAGAACTTCCTATGCGTCTAGAATTCCCGTCGTGCGTCGATAATCACGTCGGAAACCTTTTCACATCAATCATCTGAGTATACATGAGAGCTCCGCCAATGCAAGGCCCTTTTATACATTGTTTGTCTGCATATCGGTATCCCATGACTTGCGTCACCTCAATTTATTATAACATTTACCTATGGATTAAACACCCTGAGAGCCGGCCGCTGCGGAGGAGTGGTTCTAGGTCCTTCGGTCCGAAACCGCGTGACTGCTACGGTCGCAGGTTGGAATCCTGCCTCGGTCGTAAATGTGTGTGATGTCCTTAGGTTAGTTAGATTTAAGTAGTTCTACGTTCTAGGGGACTGATGACCTCAGATGTCAAGTCCCATAGTGCTCAGAGCCATTTGAACCAAATACCCTGAGAAGTTTTCATTATGTGCAAACATACTGTTGTGGATTGGCAAGACAGCCAACCCACTATGAGGAAGCCGAAAGGCACGCGTTTAAGCTCAAGCAGGCTGGCGTGAGGTCTGGAACAGGACAAGGAAATGAGACTAGCAAAAAACGTACGTAGCTGCTTGAATACTTAACTTTAATCCATAATTGGTGAACATCGCTCTTGATGGTACATGTTTTACAGCATCAGTAGTAACTGGTAATGGCGCCTTGCTAGGTCGTAGCAAATGACATAGCTGAAGGTTATGCTAACTATCGTCTCGGCAAATGAGAGCGTAATTTGTCAGTGAACCATCGCTAGCAAAGTCGGCTGTACAACTGGGGCGAGTGCTAGAAAGTGTCTCTAGACCTGCCGTGTGGCGGCGCTCGGTCTGCAATCACTGATAGTGGCGACACGCGGGTCCGACGTATACTAACGGACCGCGGCCGATTTAAAGGCTACCACCTAGCAAGTGTGGTGTCTGGCGGTGACACCACACATACTATGTGGAATATATCAACCAATAAAAGCGTTTCCATAGACAAGATTAAATTCCTACTTCGAGAACCTCGCAGGATGTCGAAAGTAATCGTGCATCCGCACCGATGGTGGTGGACTCATTGCCCATCGAGGCGAATCAAGTATATAAATGCGCGGTGTCTGTTCTTTCAGACACGTCCAAAAGAACAGGCACCAAGTGGAACTGGCAGCTGTGACACAATTTATATAAATTGAAACAGGAGGAACCGGGTTCGAATCCCGTTCGGCACTCATTTTCACTTGCCGCCGCTGATTGGGCATAAAGTCCCGATGCATCTGACATGGATAGCTTCTTCCCTTTCCTTTCGTTTCTGCCTCTCCATCTTCAATTTACATATTATGCTTGTGTATGGGTTGTTATGTAACCGAAATTAAACGAATCTTTTTACATCTGTCTTCAGTATTAAGGTATATCTTGTAAACTCCTTAATATATTTCGGAATAATAATGTACATTCAAGTTAACGGCAATCGGACGAGTGAAAGGATTCGTTACATCAGTTACGCAGGTGGGTATTGAATTCAACCGTGTTCCAAAACTAACTTGTGTAGTGCTTCCTATACCTATAAGAAACCATATTTAAAGAATAAAGATAATCCAATTGTACACAGTTTTGTTTCACGTAGATCAAGCTTATGGGCCGCTGATCAACTTCTCTCAGTTCAACTTTAATCATTGTGCTTAGCCACGTAATTCAGTTTGTTTCAACTTTTGTCACTTTACAATATTTCACTTATGTACTTACTTCACCCACGACTGTTTAACACTTCTCCAAATATCAATAATTTATAATGGTCCCTTAGGATGATTTTAGTTTGTCATATTTTACTGATGGCTACCATACACAATATGATCTCACGATCTTCAGTCTACCTTGACTTCCGGAAGGCGTTCGATACAGTTCCGCACTGTCGCCTGATAAACAAAGTAAGAGCCTACGGAATATCATACCAGCTGTGTGGCTGGATTAAAGAGTTTTTAGCAAACAGAACAAAGCATGTTGTTATCAATGGAGAGACGTCTACAGACATTAAAGTAACGTCTGGCGTGCCACAGGGGAGTGTTATGGGACCATCGCTTTTCACAATATATATAAATGACCTAGTAGATAGTGTCGGAAGTTCCATGCGGCTTTTCGCGGATGATGCTGTAGTATACAGAGAAGTTGCAGCATTGGAAAATTGTAGCGAAATGCAGGAAGATCTGCAGCGGATAGGCACTTGGTGCAGGGAGGGCCAACTGACCCTTAACATAGACAAATGTAATGTATTGAGCACACATAGAAAGAAGGATCCTTTATTGTATGATTATATGATAGCGGAACAAACACTGGTAGCAGTTACTTCTGTAAAATATCTGGGAGTATGCGTGCGGAAATATTTCAAGTGGAATGATCATATAAAATTAATTGTTGGTAAGGCGGGTCCCAGGCTGAGATTCATTGGGAGAGTCCTTAGAAAATGTAGTCCATCAACAAAGGAGGTGGCTTACAAAACACTCGTTCGACCTATACTTGAGTATTGCTCATCAGTGTGGGATCCGTACCAGATCGGGTTCACGGAGGGGATAGAGAAGATCCAAAGAAGAGCGGCGCGTTCCGTCACAGGGGTATTTGGTAACCGTGATAGCGTTACGTAGATGTTTAACAAACTCAAGCGGCAGACTCTGCAAGAGAGGCGCTCTGCATCGCGGTGTAGCTTGCTGTCCAAGTTTCGAGAGGGTGCGTTTCTGGATGAGGTATCGAATATATTGCTTCCCCCTACTTATACCTCCCGAGGAGATCACGAATGTAAAATTAGAGAGATTCGAGCGCGCACGGAGGCTTTCAGACAGTCGTTCTTCCCGCGAACCATACGCGACTGGAACAGAAAAAGGAGGTAATGACAGTGGCACGTAAAGTGCCCACCGCCACACACCGTTGGGTGGCTTGCGGAGTATAAATGTAGATGTAGAACGCATCATTCTTCACAATCAGCTTCACAAAATGACAGTGGCACGTAAAGTGCCCTCCGCCACACACCGTTGGGTGGCTTGCGGAGTATAAATGTAGATGTAGAACGCATCATTCTTCACAATCAGCTTCACAAAATTGTCTATGACGAATATTTAGTCATGTCACGACTTAAACATTTCTTCTTATCATCGTTTACCACGACACATCCCAGGCTGGTGCGTTTCCACGAATCCTGGAAGAACGTGTTTTTTTTCAACCCCTTACAGCTAATTAATTTGTTACATATATTCCTGACATGGCCAGTCTATGGGTGATCCACAATGTATGGTGACTGTAGAAAACTTCACAAGCCAGTATCACCAAAAAGCATTTTATTGGACGACCTGTTACGACAGAGATACGTTGTCATCATCGGAAATCAGGCTTTTGAGTTTTTGCAGCGTATTAGCTTCACACTGCATATGTCATGCCACTACCATTGGAGTGCTGCAAAAATCTGTCAAGGGCCGACGCCACACGGCAACACACAGCTGTTGAGTTGGCTGCCAGCTCAGCCCCTGCGACTATTCGACGTTCCGACTCCCTCATTCGCAGCGCGACCTGCAGATGGCCTTCGCGTATACCAGACCACAGTACAGAGGGCGTGTAAATCAGCAAGACAGGTCGCGGACCTTTCTGATAGACTCCTTTGCCGAGACTGTGCGAGTTGCATTCAAGTTCTAAGGTCTCCGATTTCTTTTCTCCAGACTGGAAAGAGATAGAAACAAGCGCATTGTTTTAAAATGCGGCCGCGTTCATTGTCAATACGTCCCAGAGATGGCAGCACCGTACGGCAGATGGAATTTTACCGCCAGCGGCGAGAATGAGAACTGTTTTAAATACTTAAAATGGTGACGTTTCCTTACTTGAACAGCGTGCAATCATCCGATTTCTGAATTTGCGTGGTGTGAAACCAATTGAAATTCATCGACAGTTGAAGGAGACGTGTAGTGATGGAGTTATGGATGTGTAGAAAGTGTGTTCGTGGGTGCGACAGTTTAATGAAGGCAACATCGTGTGACAACAAACCGAAACAACCTCAGGCTCGCACAAGTCGGTCTGACGACATGATCGAGAAAGTGGAGAGAATTGTTTTGGGGGATCGCCGAATGACTGTTGAACAGATCGCCTCCAGAGTTTGCATTTCTGTGGGTTCTGTGCACATAATCCTACATGACGACTTGAAAATGCGAAAAGTATCATCCAGGTGGGTGCCACGAATGCTTACGGACGACCACATGGCTGCCCATGTGGCATGTTGCCAAGCAATGTTGACGCGCAACGACAGCATGAATGGGACTTTCTTTTCGTCGGTTGTGACAATGGATGAGACGTGGATGCCATTTTTCAATCCAGAAACAAAGCGCCAGTCAGTTCAATGGAAGCACACAGATTCACCGCCACCAAAAAAATTTCGGGTAACCGCCAGTGGTGAAAAAATGATGGTGTCCATGTTTTGGGACAGCGAGGGCGTAATCCTTACCCATTGCGTTCCAAAGGGCACCACGGTAACAGGTGTATCCTACGAAAATGTTTTGAAGAACAAATTCCTTCCTGTACTGCAACAAAAACTTCCGGGAAGGGTTGGCATGTGCTGTTTCACCAAGACAACGCACCCGCACATCGAGCTAACGTTACGCAACAGTTTCTTCGTGATAACAACTTTGAAGTGATTCCTCATCCTCCCTACTCACCTGACCTGACTCCTAGTGACTTTTGCCTTTCTCCAACAATGAAAGACACTCTCCATGGCCGCACATTCACCAGCCGTGCTGCTATTGCCTCAGCGATTTTCCAGTGGTCAAAACAGACTCCTAAAGAAGCCTTCGCCATTGCCATGGAATCATGGCGTCAGCGTTGTGAAAAATCTGTACGTCTGCAGGGCGATTACCGCGAGAAGTAACGCCAGTTTCACCGATTTCGGGTGAGTAGTTAATTAGAAAAAAAATCGGAGGCCTTAGAACTTGAATGCACCTTGTAGAGACAGTGAAGTCGTACAGACAGTAAATTAAGTGTTAATTTGTCCTAATGTACTCCGCTCAAGGAGAGCGAGGACAAACTACATGCTCCTGTGTTTCTTGTAGAAGTATTCAAAGTTCCTGGCACTTCAACCACGAAGATTACAGTGACATGTCTGATATAAAAGTATTATGTGTAAGCATGTTATGTTTATACATAACACTTTCACATAACATGTTTATTCATAATACTTCTATATCCGCATACCGATGTGTAGTGATCTTCTTGGTAGGATGTGATACTAATGGATAATATGCTGTAAAAGTTCAAAAGCATAAGTACACCCCAAGGAAGTGCGATAGGACTGTTACTTGTTACAATATATATAAATGATCTACTAGAAGGCGTCAAATGCTCTCTAACGCTGTTAGCAGATGATACGGTTGTCTGTATTAAAGTAGTAGCTCCAGAAGGTAGTAACGATTTGCAGAATGACATCCAGAGAATTGATTAATAGTGCAGGCTGTGGCAGTTGACCCTGAACGTAAAACAAATGTAACACATTGCGTATACTTAAGAAATGAAATCCACTACACTATTGATGACAAACAGCTGGAAACATTATCTGCCGTAAAATATCTAGGAATAATTATCCGGAGCGACCTTCAGTGGAATGGCCACACAAAGCAGACGCCAGACTTAGATTCATAGGAAGAATTTTAAGGAAATGTAACTGATCCCCGAAGGAAGTGCTTGTAAGGCGCTTGTTCGACGCATTCTTGAATATTGTTCAGTTATCTGGGATCCCTGCCAGGTAGCACTGATAGAAGAGGTAGAGAAGATCCAACGAAAGCGGCGCGTTTCGTCACGGGATCGTTTAGTCAGCAGGAACGCATTAGAGAGAGGTTCAACAAACTCCACTGGCAGACGTCACAAGAGATGCGTTGTGCATCACTGAGAGATTTCCTATTGAAATTTCAAGAAAGCACTTTCCGGGAAGAGTTGGACAGCATATAACTTCCCCTTACATACGTCTCGCGTAGTGACCATGAGAAGAAAATCTGAGAAATCTGAGCCAGTACAGAGGCTAACCGACAACCATACTCCGCGTGCACTATTCGCTTGTGGTACAGGGCTCAGTTAGTGGTACAAAAAGTACCCTCCGCCACACACCATTATGTGACAGCGTATGATGTAGATGTAAATTTAGATGTAAGTTCCGATGATGACAGCATATGCCCGACGAAACCAGTCATCCAATAATATGCATTTGTATTGATCTTGGCCTGTGAAGTTTTTTCAGTTACCACAATGTATTACAGTTTGCAGTCGGAAAACGTTAACATTAATTTAATCGTAAAAGTCGACTGAGCATCATAACATTAAAACAGAAGGATTTGCATGCAAGTTCCACCTGTGCAAAGAGAGAGAGTTAAGGTACTAACTGATTTCCTAACCTCGACAACCACTGACGCTTCCTTGTCATAAACGTGAGCATTATTCAACTAACATCGATCGAACTCCACGCAAATGAGTTAAAGTGTAATATGGCAACAAAAAATGAGACGTGTCAGACCAGCTATAGATTATCAGATTTCAGTATTTTTCAGTTTGTGGCACGTAATTCGGAACACGTCTTTCCACATAGTAGAACTTCAAGATATGATATGCTGCAGTGTGGACAGTGCCCACTTGTAACTTATGTAGTGTCAGATTGTGAGTGACCCATAGAAACAGTGTCATAGTGAAACTGGACATCAGTGAATATGCTGGTACACTACACGAGTTTTATTTCGTAATGCGCAATGCATACTTATGGGCAACATATTCAAATAAAATGCAGACAGTATCACATATAAATATGGCATCTGTTCTTTCGGACATGTCCTAAAGAACAGATACCATCTTCATATATATGTGTAGTTAAGGCTCACCGGCCATTTGACTATCTTCTTCTGCGCTGATGCACAAACAGTGCCCGAACTCTTACAGGAATCGGCAAAAAGCCGCGACTAATGAATATAATGGGCAGGGGCACTACGAATATAGTGCGAGACAATAATTTTCGAATGTGGGTCTCATGGGAAGCGTGCCAGAGATAAGTCCCTGCAGTCGCACTATCCTGTCTCCGGTGGCTCAGATGGAAAGAGCGTCTGCCATGTAAGTAGAAGATCCCAGGTTCGAGTCCCAGTCGGGGCAGAGATTTTCAACTGTTCCCGTTGACGTATATCCACACCTGTATGCAGCCAGGTGTATTCATTTCATTGTAATTTGAGACAGTATCAATATAACGATAAGAACGGAGAGGAGCTTGTATCACCCATCTTCAAGAAGGGTACTAGAAGTGATCCACAAAACTATCGTCCAGCATTTTGTCATAGATTGGTTGTAGAATCTTAGAACGTATTTTGAGCTCAAACATGATTAGGTATTTCGAACACAATGACCTTCTCCATGCCAACAAGCATGGATTCCGAAAACATCGATCATTTGAAACACAACATCCACTTTCCTCACGTAACATACTGAAAGCTTTGGATCAAGGCATAGACACAGTTTTTCCTTATTTCAGAAACGCATTTGTGTCAGCACCACACCTACGCTTATTGTCAAAAGTATGATGATATGGGGTATCAAGTGAAATATGTGACTGCACTGAGGACTTTTTGGTATGGAGGACGCAGCCTGTTATTTTGGACGGAGAGTCATCGTCAGATGTAGATGTAACCTCGGGTGCGTCCTAGGGAAGTGTACTAGGAGCCTTGCTGTTCATGTTGTATATTAATGACCTTGCAGACAACGTTAATAGCAACCTCAGACTTTTTACAGATGGTGCAGTTATCAGTAATGAAGTAGTGTCTGAAAGAAACTGCATAAATATTCAGTCAGATCTCGATAAGCTTTCAAATTGGTGTAAAGATTGGCAACTTGCTTTGAATATTCAAAAATTTGAAATAATGCACTTCACAAAACGATAAATGTAGCATCTCATGACTACAATCTCAATGGATCACTGTTGGAATCGGCCAATTCATACAAATACCTGGGTGTAACACTTTGTACTGATATGAAATGGAATGATCACATAGGCTCAATCGTGGGTAAAGCAGACGGTATACTTTGGTCCATTGGAAGGACGCTGTGGAATTGCAACCAGTCTACAAATAAGATTGCTTACAGATTACTCGTACTGCCGGTTCTAGAACATTGCTGAAGTGTGTGCCGCCCGTGCCAAATAGGTCTAACAGAGGATATTGTAGTATACAGAGAAGAGGTAAACGAATGGTCACATGTTTGTGTTATCCATGGGAGGAGAGTGTCACAGGTATACTGAAGAATTTGAACTGGCAAACTCTTAAAGATAGATGTAAGCTATACCGAGAAAGTGTATTAACCAGCTTCATATAATGACTCTAGGAATATTCTGCAACCCCTAAGTATGACCCACATAGGGAACGTGAGGAAAAAATTAGAATAATTACAGCACACACAGAGGCATTCAGTCGTTCAACCCACGCTCCATACGCGAGTGGAATGGGGAGAAACCGTAATGACTGGTACAATGGGACGTGCCCTCTGCCGTGCTTTTCACGATGGCTTGCAAAGCATCGGAAAGTAAAGTCCGATCGGTCCCAAAGCGAAACTAAAAAAATTATTATTTGCAGCAGTTAGCCACACCTTCCAGCTAGCTCTCTAAACAGTCACCGCTCCGACTTAGACACTTGTCGCGGCGTTGTACAAACGCTCCAGTACCCTCGTCGCAGAAAGCAGCCACCTGTGCCTACCGCCAATTCTCTATGCTGATCTGCCTTTCGTTGTCTCTCACAAATATCGTTTTTTTAGCCAGCGGTTCACGTGAGCAGAGATGAACAACGGAGGGAGCTGTATTGTCGGTAATCAAACACTTCCGATCGAAAACGCTATAGGAGCGTCTTCATTGCCCCTGCAGAATGCGGCTGAAAATTGTCTTGAAGAGAGAAACGCATGACATTTATGTTATATGGGTTACATAGCTTCAGGCGAAATCTCTCACCAGATCCACATACTTGCCGGGAGACACTGTTGTTTCAGGCATTTCTACGTGATCACTTTGCGCTCTGAACTGAAAAGAGCGACGTGAAGCGACCGACAGGCACACTAGAGACTCTGCTCAACACATCTGCGCATCACATTTTCACAGTGATTTTCATTTCGCGCCTTACTTCCAGAATACGCCTTGTAGATACACAGGGTAAAAAGTATTTAAACCGACAAACTCTGGGAGGTTGCAGGGGACACCAAAACAAATATTTTTCCCTACTGTCATTTATTCCTATGAGGATTATTTAAACCGGTGGAGGGCGTATTACGCTCTTCAGTTGTTAGAGGTCGTTTTGCGATCTTCAGTTGTTAGAGGGCGTTGCTCTTCAGTTGTAGGCAACTGCTGTCCACCAATGTAGTAGTGCATTGTCTCTGTTTACTAATGGAGCGATACACCTGGTGTGAGTAGACTGATATGGTTGGTACGTACTGCGTAGCGCACCACAACGGACGAGCTGCACAGCGGGTTTATCAACAACAATATCCTAATCGCCGTATCCCGCATCATACGACCTTTGCTGCTGTGTACCAACGTCTGCTTGAGACCGGGTCATTTAGCAGATTACCTGGACAGGGACACCGTCACACGGTAAGAACGCTGCAATTTGAGGAAGCTGTCTTGCAGCATGTGGAGCGGGATCTTTCAATCACCACTCGAGTAATTGCACGTAACATGGGGACGAATCAGACGAATGTAAGAACAGTCCTTCGAGAACAGTTGTTACTTCCATTTCAATTACTGTGTGTCCACAACCTGGAACCAGTTGATTATCCAACCAGAGCACAGTTCCTCTACCGGTTTCAATACTTGGCTCAAGTGGCTCTGAGCACTATGGGACTCAACATCGTAGGTCATAAGTCCCCTAGAACTTAGAACTACTTAAACCTAACTGACCTAAGGACATCACCCACACCCATGCCCCAGGCAGGATTCGAACCTGCGACCGTAGCAGTCCCGTGGTTCCGGACTGCAGCCCCAGAACCGCACGGCGACCGCGGCCGGCGTTTAAATACTCCTCATAGGAAAAAATGACGTAAGGGAAAAAACATTTGTTTTGATGTCCCCTACAACCTCCCAGAGTTTGTCGGTTGAAATACTTTTCACCCTGTAGATTGTCGTTGAAATATTAAACACCACTTTAAAAGTATAAAAACGTGAATGGCGTCCCTGGTTTCGCGGTCACTGTAGGTTACGTATTAATCTACCCGTGTGGTGCTTACGCCGACCACAGGGTTTCTTGCTGAGCACGCAGCCGGCGCAAGTTGGGTGCGGCTTCGCCAGTGGCCCGCTGGCCCCGTGACGTAGAAACACAGTGGCGCTATTACGGCGCGCTCGCCCGGTCAGCCAACTATGCGGCGAGGACGAGCAGACTGTAACTAGTGGCAGCGTGGGTGGGGGGACGGCTGCAGCCGAAGACAATGCGCCGAAGGCGGCCGCGCTCCGTGCTTAATCATCGCGCGCATTCCTCAAGCGCCCGGCGCTGCGAGGGACAAAGCTCTGTGCGAAATTTCCGGCAATTTCTTAGCGTCCCTCCCCGCCGCCCCCTGCCACCCCCAAGTTCCAGCACCCCCTCCATAGTGTCAGTGGCCGGTGGCCCCTATGCCGAGAGCCGTCTGGTGCATAATAACGGCGCGTGGCTCTTTTTCCGGAGGCTGCTCGCCGGCGCACCGATAGGCCAACGCAGGGGTCCGGCAGGCCGCGTATATCGTGCTACGGGCCACACGCGAGGCTGTAACGAAGCGACCCGCGCTTGCCGATAGCCAGCGGCCGGCGTTTAATATGAGCAGCGTCTGGCGTGCCCGGTCATGCTCTCACCCGCTGCTGGAATTTGGGCGTGTTTCGCGGCGATATTAAATTCTGGCGCGGGGAAGCCGGCGCGGGGCAACGGCCGGCGCGCAAGAACCGCTCCATAAATAAGGCTCGCGCGCCGTGTTTAGTCGCCGGGGCTCGCGTTAGCGCCCGATAATGTAATTGACCGAATAAATCATCGCGACTGCGGAACGACTAACACCGCGGCTCGGGCTTCACAAACTCGAAACAAGAAACAAAAAAGACCCAGGGTGTGGTTGCTGACGTTTACAAAACCACAACAAATCTGTGCACTGCAGCGTTACAGCTTTTCAAGCCAAGGCAAACACCAAACACTGCCAACGTACCGACTTACGTAGCGTGCACGTAACATAATTGTTACAAAAAAGTTATCTACAAACAAATATGCACATTTTGGTATTTTCAAGCTCCACATTCAGACATTCGTCAAATCACAGTAACCTGCATAACAGATACTCCTTTTGTCTGGAATTTTTTAAATTTGCACTTGTGTTCAAGCATACGAGGGTTCGTTGAGAGGTTTCACTGTTACTTCGGAAAGCAATCAAGCAGCGACCAAAACACTTGTTTTTTATTCAATCATTATTATAATACAAATTAACCTACTACCTAAATACATTAGAAGGTCCTATTTTTAACTATTACAGTTTGCAATCTGCAGCTTTACTTTCTAACACTGCAGGTCAGTACTATAATACCTTCACCACTATGGAAATTATTCTACTATTACTTACTACACATGTTGTTTTGGTTATTGGATTGAAATTTTCTGCTGCTGCTAGACTTGGATACTACTTTTAACAAGTTACTATGACTACACTACCTGCAGCGTCACAGGTGTGCCAGAAGATACAAACCTAATTGCTGGCCTTTCCCAGGTGAGCTAATCCCAGTGGGAGTGCCCCTGGCACTGGGTTGGCCGATGACTTTTAGCTCTATGCTAATCTTATTATCCTAATTCTGACCAAAACACGTCGTTAGATGATTGATTTGCGGGGCTGGGATCAAACAGCGAGGATATCGGTCCCATCAGGTTAGTGAAGGATTGGGAAGGAAGTTGGCCATTTCCTTTCAAAGGAACCATCCCGACATTTGCCTGGAGTGATTTAGGAAAATCACGAAAAACCTAAATGAGGATGGCCGGACGCGGGTTCGAACTGGCGTCCTCGTGAATGCGAGTCCGGTGTGCTAACCACTACGCCACCTCGCTGAGTCAAGAAACTTGAGGAAGGTGTAAGTCCTCCTCTTCGTGTTCATGCACCTTCTTCTCAACAGTACAGCCCTTGCTAGAGGCCTCCATTATAAAAGTCTGTATTTTCGTTCCTATGCAAGAACACCACCCCTAAAATCAACACGTCATTGTTCTGTTAATGCCTGCTGCTCAGTGTTTTCACCTGAGAAAACAGGAAAAAGTCACTACATGTCACGTTAATAGAATACAGGGTTGAGGCAAAATTTGGAAGTCTGGAGATACAGAAGATGTGATCGTTTTCAGTGACGTATCGCAAATCAGTTAAACAGCTCATGCATCCAAGTTGCTTACAAGAATAATATACAGAACAATGGAAAAGAAAATTGAAGTTCTGTTACAGGATTAGAGAAGATAAAGGCACCAAACAGGCAGTTCTGACCTTGTGGTTGTGGTTTATAATGGAAGGAAGAATAAAGAAAAATCAAGACAGGTACATAGGATTTGTCGACATGGAAAAAGCGTTCGACAATGTGCAAGATGTTCGAAATTCTGAGAAAAATAGGGATGAGTTATAGGGAGAGACGGGTAATGCCTACAATATCTACAAGGCCCAAGAGGGAATAATAAGAGTGGACGACCAAGAACGAAGTGCTCGTATTACAAAGGGTGTAAGACAGGGATGTAGTCTTTCGACCCTACTGCTCAATCTGTACATCGAAGAAGCAGCGACGGAAACAAAAAAAAAAAAAAAAAAAAAAAAAAAAAAAAAAAAAAAAAAAAAACGCTTCAGGAGTGGAATTAAATTCAAGATGAAAGGGTATCAATGATATGATACCCTGATGACATTGTTATCCTGAGTGGAAGTGAAGAAGAATTAGGCCTACATGATCTGCTGAATGAAATGAACAGTCTAATGGGTACAGAACATTGAGCGTAGATCGAAGAAAGACAAAAGTAATGAGAAGTAATGAGAGCAGCGAAAAACTTAACATTATGACTGATGGTCACGAAGTAGATCAAGGTAAGGAATTCTGCTGCCTAGGGAGAAAAATAATCAACGACGGATGCAGCAATGAGGATATGAAAAGCAGACTAGCAAATGGGCATTCCTGGCCAAGAGAAGTCTACTAGTATCAAACATATGTCTTAATTTGAGGAAGACATTTCTGAGAATATAACTTTGGAGCACAGCATTGTATGGTAGTGAAACATGGACTGCGGGAAAACCAGAACAGAAGAGAATCGAAACATTTGAGATGTGGTACTATAGAAGAATGTTGAAAATTAGGTGGACTGATAAGGTAAGAATGAGGGGGTTCTGCGAAGAATCGGAGTGGAAAGGAATATGTGGAAAACATTGACAATGTGAAGGGACACGATGATAGGACATCTGTTAAGACATCTGGAAGTGTCTTCCATGGTATTAGAGGGAGCTGTAGAGTTAAAAACCTGTTCAGTCCCAATGGGGCACTGTTAAGTGGGGCGTTCCCCAAGGGTCGGTGCTGGGGCCACTGCTGTTTCTTATTTATATAAATGATATGCCTTCTAGTATTACAGGTGATTCTAAAATATTTCTGTTTGCTGATGACACCAGCTTGATAGTGAAGGATCTTGTGTGTAATATTGAAACAGTAACAAATAATGTAGTTCATGAAATAAGTTCGTGGCTTGTGGAAAATAATTTGATGCTAAATCACATTAAGGCTCAGTTTTTACAGTTTCTAACTCACAATTCAACAAGAACCGATATTTTGATCAGACAGAATGGGCATATTATAAGCGAGATGGAACAGTTCAAATTCCTAGGCGTTCGGATAGATAGTAAGCTGTTGTGGAAAGCCCATATCCAGGATCTTGTTCAGAAGCTAAATGCTGCTTTATTTACCATTAGAACAGTATCTGAAATAAGTGACACTTCAACACGAAAAGTAGTCTACTTCGCATATTTTCATACGCTTATGTCGTATGGTATAATTTTTTGGAGTAATTCTTCTGATTCAAAAAGGGTATTTTTGGCTCAAAATCGGGCTGTTCGAGCTATATGTGGTGTACGTTCGAGAACCTCTTGTCGACCCCTATTCAAAAATCCGGGAATTCTGACATTGCCCTCACAGCATATATTTTCTTTAATGTCGTTTGTTGTTAGCAATATTAGCCTATTCCCAAGAGTTAGCAGCTTTCACTCTGTTAATACTAGGCAGAAATCAAATCTGCATGTAAAATGCACTTCCTTGACTCTTGTGCAGAAAGGAGTGCAGTATTCTGCTGCATCCATTTTCAATAAGCTACCACAAGAGCTCAAAAATCTTAGCAGTAGCCCAAACTCTTTTGAGTCTAAACTGGAGAGTTTCCTCATGGCTCACTCTTTCTATTCTGTCGAGGAGCTCCTGGAAGAGCTAAAAAATTAAGCAAATTCCAGTGTTACATTGTTGATTGTCGTCATTTAAACTTACGACTTGTCACTGAATATGTTTTTTTTTTTATATTTCATTTTATCTGTTTCTAATATCGTGTTATAATTTCATGTATTGACTCGTTCCATGACAATGGAGACTTCTCCTTAATTTGGTCCCACGGAACAATAAATAAATAAATAAAATAAAAAATAAAAAAAGAGGAAGACAGAGATTGGAATACATCCACCAAATAATTGAGGACGTAGGTTGCAAGTGCTACTTCTAGATGAAGAGGTTGGCACAGGAGAGGAATTCGTGGCGGGCCATATCAAACCAGTCAAAAGGCTGGTGACTGAAAAAGAAAATGTGACGTCGTCGTGAGAAAGAGGAGAAAGAACCCTGAGCCTCGGACCCTTTCCCGTGATATTTCTTCAAGAGCTTCCCCCTGACGAAAATAATGTCAGCTGTGCGTGCACTCATACTGATTCTGGCCCCTCGTTGAATTTATCTGGTACTCGACGGCTTCCCAGGCATCCCGCAAGGGTCAGCCTTGCGGCTTTTTTAAGGCATTTCATTGCACATCCGGCTCTGTGCGTGGTCTTGTCTTGCAGGCTGTTCCGGACGCTAACGACGGTCGCTTGCCGGGGACGGAACACCAGTCCCCTTATTGTGGCTGGCGACCGTTTAAGGTGAAGTGTGCGTGCTGACACTAATTGAGAATCACTGGTTATCTCTGGCTTTGCGATTTATGGGTTTAGTCTGCTGAGTTGGCACACTTCCAACTTCTCCTGCCTTGGTTGGTGGATATGGCCCTTCAAGCATTTCTTATTCAGCAAGGGCCGGTGTCGAAATAAATAAGCACCTTGTCTTCCACATGGTTAAGTGTTGGATGCTATTCGTGAAACCCTGATGCTCCCTTACGGAGCCCCTGTCACTGAAGTTGTGTTTGAATTATTATCCATAGGACTGAGTAGCTTTCGGCAGTGACCGTTATTTTGGCCTGTATTCTCAATTTGTATCCGCAGCCCTGTTAACACGAACAAGGCTGAGTTATCCTCAGTATTATTGTGAAAGGGCTCACATATCACCCAGTAGTAGTTCCTTCATTATCTTATTAAGTGTAAAGATTGATTCTTTAAAGTTATTGTATATCCTAGTTTGAATGCTCAGGTGTTCAAACCTTTATAAACACATTTGTATTTCTTATTATCGGTTTGCCTTGAAGATCGTGTGGCCTAAACGATCACAGGTCCTCTTGCTTTAAGTTTATTTTTCCAAGGCCCGGGCCCTGTGTGCGATCCGTAATTTATTTCTGTTGTGTCTAGACAAGACAGCCTAGACACAATGAGAGGAAGCCGAAAGGCACGCGCTTTAACTCACGCAGGCTGGCGTGAGGTCTGAAACAGGATACGTAATGAATGCTATAACGAAAAGTACGTAGCTTCTGGAATACTTAACTTTAATCCACATTTGTAGAACATCGCTCTTGATGATACATTAATAGAATCTCAATATCACTTGAATACGGCGCCTTGCTAGGTCGTAGCAAATGTAGCTGAAGGCTATGCTAACTATCGTCTCGGCAAATGAGAGCGTAATTCTCAGTGAACCGTGGCTAGCAACGTCGGCTATACAACTGGGGCGAGTGCTAGTACGTCTCTAGACCTGCCGTGTGGCGGCGCTCGGTCTGCAATTACTGACAGTGGCGACACGCGGGTCCGACGTATACTAGCGGACCGCGGCCGATTTAAAAGCTACCACCTAGCAAGTGTGGTGTCTGGCGGTGACACCACAATTTCTTTATTTTTAATGTGTGTCTTGCGTGTTTTAGAGACTGAGCTGAATCAACCAACTGTGTTACACGTGGGCTGAGCTCAAGCAGGTATTACGTTTGCTAATTTATTCATTTTCAGTTCCCTTTTAATCTTTATTTAAATCTATTATTTTTATGGCCTGCAAGAAGGATATTGTATTGTGTCTTTCTTTAATGTTCGTGAAATTTAAAAATTCAGATCTGCGAAGAAAAAAAAGTGATTGAAATATTTTTTGAAGTACGTAAATGCAGTATCTGAAAGATTTTCCTGATTAAATTCGTCTGATTCACTTAGAGTAAATTTTCAGAACTTAATTCTTTGGGATTGTCCATATAATTCAGTGACACTGAGGCACCTTAGCAGCTGCAGATTCAAGCTCCCTACCATCTCATAATCTGTTGACGTCACACCATGGTTGGAAACTAAAGTGTCATCACCTCCTTGCTCGATGACAGTTAGGTATTCGCCATTTGTTGCGCACTTTCTTTAGATCCACTGTCATGGTGTCATAATGATATATATACAGCACTCGTCAATTTTGATGAAGAGAAATAATGTGTATGACTGTGAGCAGTTCCCGAGCACGACACATGGCGACATTCAAAATGTTGTACACGATGTTGGAAACGGATCCTTGATGGATTTTCACTTTTTTTGTTATCGTCTACATAGTGACACAACGATCGAGCACCAAGGTCTGAGTTTCTCATGCACTTCTGGTTGTTCTGAGAGAGAGAGAGAGAGAGAGAGAGAGAGAGAGAGAGAGATGGTCTGGCGCTACTTTCTTCGTCATTCTGATTTGTCTGACCACATTCGAAGCGTCTGGCACAACTCAGGACCGTGTCGTATGGTAGTGTATCGTGGCCGTTCAGATCCACCAACTCAACATTTATTCTTGCAGCGTTCTTCCCTTTCAAGTCGGGGGATTTCACTGTGTGCAAGTACTGCAACCTTCAAACGACAACAATTAATTACGTGACCTTATTTTTTGGGGATGGTGATTAAAACTTTGTGGCTATCCCTCGTAAGACTGGGGTAGACTGACTGCTCGTACAGATCTGCATGGCATATTATTGGTTCAAATGGTTCAAATGGCTCTGAGCACTATGGGACTTAACTTCTGAGGTCATCAGTCCCCTAGAACGTAGAACTACTTAAACCTAACTAACCTAAGGACATCACACACATCCATGCCCGAGGCAGGATTCGAACCTGCGACCGTAGTGGTCGCGCGTTTCCAGACTGTAGTGCCTAGAACCGCTCGACCACTCCGGCCGGCGGCATAATATTCAACTAAGCTTAACTAGCATTATGGGAACACTAACCAGTGGGTTTCAGTTTACACTCTAAGAAAAAGGAAAGACTCACCGAAGAATCATCCAAGTGGGATGGGAATCAGTAGACATTACTCACACGTACAGACAAAGAAAATATTACCATTACAGAAAAATTGGATGATTTATTTAAAAGAAATTGCTTCATAAATTGAAGAAGGCAATAACGTGTTGATCCACATCTGCTCCTCATGCAAGCAGTTACTCGAGTTGGCATTGATTGACAGGGTTTTTGGATGACCTCCTGAGGGATATCGCTACAACTTCCATCCAGTTGGTTAGTTAGAACGTCAAAGTCCCGAAATGGTTGGAGGGCTCTGCCCATAATGCTTCAGACGTCTCAATTGGGGAGAGACCCGGCGACCATGTGGACCAAGGTAGAGTTTAAAAGCACGAAGGCAAACAGTAGAAACTCCTGCTGTTTTCAGGCAGATATTACCTTGCTGAAATGTAAGCCCTGGATGTCTTGCCGTGAAGGGCAACAAAACTTGGCATAGAATACCGTCTAGTTATAGCTGTGGTGTAAACGGAACACAACCGAAGGGGTTCTGCAATGAAAGAAATTGGCACCCCAGACCATACTTCCTGATTGTCGGGCCGTAAGGCGAGCGACAGTAAGGTTGATTCCCGACTGCTGCCCGGGGCATCTCCAGACTCTTCTTCGCTTTTCATCCGGTCTCAGTCAGAATCGAGACTGATAACTGAAAAGAATTCCACTCCACTCGATGACATTCCAGGCCGAAGGCGTGTCTGGACATGACCGGGACAGCAGTGGGATACCAACCTAAGTTTCGCTCGCCAAATGGCCGGACATCCATGACTGATGGTCTTTTAATAGCAGAACCCTCTGGTTGTCAACTGTGGCACCGTTACAGCACAGCCGTACGTCGACCATATTCTTCACCCCGTTTTGTTACCCTTCCTGGCAAGCCACCGTGGACTTATATATCAGCAAGATAATGCACGACCGCACAAGGCGAGTGTTATAATGCTTGTCTTGATGCTTTGCGAGCCCCTACCTTGACCACCAAAGTCATCTCTCCTTAGCTGAAAATATTTCGAGCATTACAAGCAGGGCGCTCTAACTAGCTCTGGATTTCGCCGATCTAACGCGTCAGTTGGACAGAACTTGAGCGATATTCCTCGGGAAGACATCCAACAACTGTAGCAATCAGTGCCAAGTAGAATAACTGACTGCGTAAGACCTAGGGGTGGACTAACGCGTTGCTGTATTGCTCAATTTGTTAAGCTCTTTGTCGTGAACAAAATAATTCAGTTTCTTTGAAATAGTAATCATTTACTGGCCTGTACATCTACATCATTTCTAGCGACTTTTTTTCTCGCCGCTCAATATCAAAGCTTCACATTTTCCTTAGACATACCGATATTTCACAAAACGATGTCCCGCAATCGATTAACAAATATTATAATTTTTACATTTTTCCGACAACAACAATAAACCGCATAATGCCGACCGGCTTTTCAAATTGCGATTCGTAACTGACTATTTTTCCAAAACGTTTAAAGAAACCTTTAATCCAAGTCAAAACATCTCAACTGATGAAGGAATGATACCGAGGCGTGGCCAGTTAAATTTTAAAGTTTACAATCCGTCGAAAATTACGAAATATGGCATACCCATTCGGATGATGTGTGATTCTAGTACGGGTTACATTTCCTCATTCAAGAAATATAGCGGCGCTGGACAGCCTTTACCAAAAACAGTGATGGAACTACTGACACCTTCTTATGGAAAGTGGCATCGCCTCTACATGGATGACTATTATAACAGTGTAAAACTTGCAGAGAAGTTACTTGAAAAGAAATTTCGAGTTTGTGGAACGATACGGCAAAATACAGGATTTCCGGAAAAATTAAAGCGCGCACAAGTCAATGTGTTTGAAGCTGGTCATCAATGGAAAGGTGAAGTACTCGCACAGGTATGGAGAGCTTCGAAAACTAAAACGGTACGAATAATCTCTACAATAAATAATGCCAGTTTGACTGACACTCATAGAAAACGCAGAAAAACCAATTACAGAATAAAAAAAGTTAGAAGTGTATTACACTACAACAAATACATGAAAGGAGTGGATCTGGCAGACCAATATTTGAGTTATTACCCTATATACAGAAAAACTATAAAACGGATAAAAAAGGTTTGCATGTACCTCTTTAACTGCGCATTATTTAATGCGTTCCGTACATGGCAATATTTCAATACAGACCACAAAAGTCTCCGATTTCACGATTTTTTATTGAAAATGTCTGATTCGTGGATAAAAAACCATGTACCTGCTTCTGAGCAAAACTTGGAGGATGCCACTACATCGCGTACGTCTTATCATGATCCGGTTGACAGACTTCCCGGTCACATAAAGCAACACCAGCTAATACTTATTTCCGAATCGAATAAAAGGAAACGAAGGAACTGCCATGTATGTTCCAAAAACCAAAAAAAAGAACAATAAACTTAATGTACAAGTCTGGTGGAGTTGCTTTACATCTTGAATACTGTTTTGCTGCATATCATACGAAAGACATGTACTGTGTACCAAAGACATGCAAATAAACAAATATACACTCCTGGAAATGGAAAAAAGAACACATTGACACCGGTGTGTCAGACCCACCATACTTGCTCCGGACACTGCGAGAGGGCTGTACAAGCAATGATCACACGCACGGCACAGCGGACACACCAGGAACCGCGGTGTTGGCCGTCGAATGGCGCTAGCTGCGCAGCATTTGTGCACCGCCGCCAACAGTGTCAGCCAGTTTGCCGTTGCATACGGAGCTCCATTGCAGTCTTTAATACTGGTAGCATGCCGCGACAGCGTGGACGTGAACCGTTTGTGCAGTTGACGGACTTTGGGCGAGGGCGTATAGCGGGCATGCGGGAGGCCGGGTGGACGTACCGCCGAATTGCTCAACACTTGGGGCGTGAGGTCTCCACAGTACATCGATGTTGTCGCCAGTGGTCGGCGGAAGGTGCACGTGCCCGTCGACCTGGGACCGGACCGCAGCGACGCACGGATGCACGCCAAGACCGTAGGATCCTACGCAGTGCCGTAGGGGACCGCACCGCCACTTCCCAGCAAATTAGGGACACTATTGCTCCTGGGGTATCGGCGAGGACCATTCGCAACCGTCTCCATGAAGCTGGGCTACGGTCCCGCACACCGTTAGGCCGTCTTCCGCTCACGCCCCAACATCGTGCAGCCCGCCTCCAGTGGTGTCGCGACAGGCGTGAATGGAGGGACGAATGGAGACGTGTCGTCTTCAGCGATGAGAGTCGCTTCCGCCTTGGCGCCAATGATGGTCGTATGCGTGTTTGGCGCCGTGCAGGTGAGCGCCACAATCAGGACTGCATACGACCGAGGCACACAGGGCCAACACCCGGCATCATGGTGTGGGGAGCGATCTCCTACACTGGCCGTACACCACTGGTGATCGTCGAGGGGTCACTGAATAGTGCACGGTACATCCAAACCGTCATCGAACCCGTCGTTCTACCATTTCTAGACCGGCAAGGGTACTTGCTGTTCCAACAGGACAATGCACGTCCGCATGTATCCCGTGCCACCCAACGTGCTCTAGAAGGTGTAAGTCAACTACCCTGGCCAGCAAGATCTCCGGATCTGTCCCCCATTGAGCATGTTTGGGACTGGATGAAGCGTCGTCTCACGCGGTCTGCACGTCCAGCACGAACGCAGGCCCAACTGAGGCGCCAGGTGGAAATGGCATGGCAAGCCGTTCCACAGGACTACATTCAGCATCTCTACGATCGTCTCCATGGGAGAATAGCAGCCTGCATTGCTGCGAAAGGTGGATATACACTGTACTAGTGCCGACATTGTGCATGCTCTGTTGCCTGTGTCTATGTGCCTGTGGTTCTGTCAGTGTGATCATGTGATGTATCTGACCCCAGGAATGTGTCAATAAAGTTTCCCCTTCCTGGGACAATGAATTCACGGTGTTCTTATTTCAATTTCCAGGAGTGTATAAAACAAACAAATTTGACATGTATTTAGGTATTTATATTTTCGAAATTTCATGAAAGTGGGGTAACAGGGTTGTAAACGTATGAGAACTAACGACGAGATTAGTAAACCTTAATGATTTATAATCTGCCGATAACGTCAAGAACCGTCAGCGACAAGCCAAGTAATCCGAACTAGCGCCAAGTGAATACATTTGTACGATACGTGCGCACGACAAAGTGTTAAAATCAGGTAACGATGGCTCCACATACCACGACGGCAGGAGGAACACGACTGTGTGTCTCCACAACAATGGAAGAATGGGACCTCTTCCCTGGCGGGTCATGTGCGGCAGTGCAGGACAGCCATGAATCACTGAACACAGCTCGACCTCATGTATCGTCAGTTTGTGCTCCCCGATCACGGTACCAGTTCACACGCAACTGCTTGTGCTGTTGTGTTAACGCCATCCTACGCGTAGGACGATAATTAACTAGCCATATTGCTGTTACAGCAAGGTGACACAGAACTTTCATAAAACCCATTACTTGTTTCCCGATGGCCGGCACAGACGTGAAGGAGTTCCCAGAACGCTGCCTGCTCACACGTCTGCATGCAGTCCAACATCACATACCCCATCAGGCCTGCTGACAACATTAAACACGAACAACACTAATGTGCTCTCGAGGATCTGTAACATCATTCACATACATGGCGATGGTGTGTACGAGTATGTGGTCCGACCATGTCTTCTGGAGGTATCAGTTTTTTGTCCATCACTTTATTATTGATATAATTCCCGGTCCAGCACACTCTTTTAAACTATCAAAATGCCTCTGTACTTCGCCCACGCTCCTGCAAAGCACACAGTTTTAATCTGCCAGGAAGTTTCATATCAGCGCACACTCTGCTGCAGAGTGAAAATCTCATTCTGAAAGCGAATGATACTTTGTGCACCGACATGACTGTGAAGTTGACATATGCATTTGTATGGTGGAACATGATAGCGGCATTATTTCATTCATGCTTGAATTTGGTCAGTAAGTTCCTCGTAATAATTCACACGGTTTCTCATCTTATCATTCATGTGGATGCCTATACAGGCAATAGCACTTTTTTACAATGTTATTTCCATATAATCATGTGAGCGATGCTTCATATTACACTTTTTCCATCCTTTTGTACCCTTACATATGTTTATCCATCACTCTTCAGAATTTTTCATCTTTTAAAATGGATAGCGCAATGGACGAAATTTACGTAGTTCACAGACATACAGCAACAAGGTATATCCTCCATTTGGCTAAAAGATGGCTATGGAGACGAGAAGGGTATGTGGTCGCTAAGTTATAATAACTTTGCCTGATCATGAGAACAATGGACCTCATACGACAGGATATACGCCAGGAAAGAGAGAGTTTCCGATCTCTAAGTGTTTAATTTAGGATCCTCTACTATCCCAAATGTTAGGGTCCCCTCCATAAAACCACCATTCTTTTGTTTTCATTTTCTTTTTTTTCATTTCTTATCATAAATTTATGAATCATGTAGGGAGTATTTTACTTGTATAGTTCAATTAAATAAATGATATAAAAGAAATTATTCAGATAGTGAAGGGAGACGAAAATTTAATAGTCATGGGTGACTTGAATTCGAGTGTAGGAAAAGAGAGAGAAGGAAACGTAGTAGGTGAATATGGATTGGGGCTAAGAAATGAAAAAGGAAGCCGCCTGGTAGAATTTTGCACAGAGCACAACTAAATCATAGCTAACACTTGGTTTAAGAATCATGATAGAAGGTTGTATACATGGAAGAACCCTGGAGATACTAAAAGGTATCAGATAGATTATATAATGGTAAGACAGAGATTTAGGAACCAGGTCTTAAATTGTAAGACATTTCCAGGGGCAGATGTGGACTCTGACCACAATCTATTGGTTATGACCTGTAGATTAAAACTGAAGAAACTGCAAAAAGGTGGGAATTTAAGGAGATGGGACCTGGATAAACTCAAAGAACCAGAGGTTGTACAAAGTTTTAGGGAGAGCATAAGGGAACAATTGACAGGAATGGGGGAAAGAAATACAGTAGAAGAAGAATGGGTAGCTTTGAGAGATGAAGTAGTGAAGGCAGCAGAGGATCAAGTAGGTAAAAAGACCAGGGCTCTTAGAAATCCTTGGGTAACAGAAGAAATATTGAATTTAATTGATGAAAGGAGAAAATATAAAAATGCAGTTAATGAACAGGGCAAAAAGGAATACAAACGTCTCAAAAATGAGATCGACAGGAAGTGCAAAATGGCTAAGCAGGCATGGCTAGAGGACAAATGTAAGGATGTAGAGGCTTATCTCACTAGGGGTAAGATAGATACTGCCTACAGGAAAATTAAAGAGACCTTTGGAGATAAGAGAACCACTTGTATGAACATCAAGAGCTCAGATGGAAACCCAGTTCTAAGCAAAGAAGGGAAAGCAGAAAGGTGGAAGGAGTATATAGAGGGACTATACAAGGGCGATGTACTTGAGGACAATATTATGGAAATGGAAGAGGATGTAGATGAAGATGAAATGGGAGATACGATACTGCGTGAAGAGTTTGACAGAGCACTGAAAGACCTGAGTCGAAACAAGGCCCCCGGAGTAGACAACATTCCATTGGAACTACTGACGGCCTTGGGAGAGCCAGTCCTGACAAAACTCTACCATCTGGTGAGCAAGATGTATGAAACCAGCGAAATACCCTCAGACTTCAAGAAGAATATAATAATTCCAATCCCAAAGAAAGCAGGTGTTGACAGATGTGAAAATTACCGAACAATCAGTTTAATAAGCCACAGCTGCAAAATACTAACACGAATTCTTTACAGACGAATGGAAAAACTAGTAGAAGCCAACCTTGGGGAAGATCAGTTTGGATTCCGTAGAAATACTGGAACACGTGAGGCAATACTCACCTTACGACTTATCTTAGAAGAAAGATTAAGGAAAGGCAAACCTACATTTCTAGCATTTGTAGACTTAGAGAAAGCTTTTGACAATGTTGACTGGAATACTCTCTTTCAAATTCTAAAGCTGGCAGGGGTAAAATACGGGGAGCGAAAGGCTATTTACAATTTGTACAGAAACCAGATGGCAGTTATAAGAGTCAAGGGACATGAAAGGGAAGCAGTGGTTAGGAAGGGAGTGAGACAGGGTTGTAGCCTCTCCCCGATGTTATTCAATCTGTATATTGAGCAAGCAGTAAAGGAAACAAAAGAAAAATTCAGAGTAGGTATTAAAATCCATGGAGAAGAAATAAAAACCTTGAGGTATGCCGATGACATTGTAATTCTGTCAGAGACAGCAAAGGACTGGGAAGAGGAGTTGAACGGAATGGACAGTGTCTTGAAAGGAGGATATAAGATGAACATCAACAAAAGCAAAACGAGGATAATGGAATGTAGTCGAATTAAGTCGGGTGATGCTGAGGGAATTAGATTAGGAAATGAGACACTTAAAGTAGTAAAGGAGTTTGCTATTTGGGGAGCAAAATAACTGATGATGGTCGAAGTAGAGAGGATATAAAATGTAGACTGGCAATGGAAAGGAAAGCGTTTCTGAAGAAGAGAAATTTGTTAACATCGAGTATAGATTTAAGTGTCAGGAAGTCATTTCTGAAAGTATTTGTATGGAGTGTAGCCATGTATGGAAGTGAAACATGGACGGTAAATAGTTTGGACAAGAAAAGAATAGAAGCTTTCGAAATGTGGTGCTACAGAAGAATGCTGAAGATTAGATGGGTAGATCACATAACTAATGAGGAAGTATTGAATAGGATTGGGGAGAAGAGAAGTTTGTGGCACAACTTGACCAGAAGAAGGGATCGGTTGGTAGGACATGTTCTGAGGCATCAAGAGATCACCAGTTTAATATTGGAGGGCAGCGTGGAGGGTAAAAATCGTAGGGGGAGACCAAGAGATGAATACACTAAGCAGATTCAGAAGGATGTAGGTTGCAGTAGGTACTGGGAGATGAAGAAGCTTGCACAGGATAGAGTAGCATGGAGAGCTGCATCAAACCAGTCTCAGGACTGAAGACCACAACAACAACAACAGTTCAATTATATATATATATATATATATATATATATATATATATATATATATATATATATATATGAAATTAAAAATGAAATAAAATAATATTTCACCACGCGACCTTGTTAGCTACACTTCTCGAGGTCTCTTTATCGAGCTACATTTACTCTTATCGAATTTGACAAACACTTTTGCAGTTTGACAGGCTGTTAATAATTTGTTAATATTTCCTCTATCTTTGACAAGCACCTACCACTGGCTATCCAGCGGCGATGACCCACCCCCGACAGCTAAGTAACAATACACGATAGCTCCACTTGATCGAATAACAGCTTGTATAAGTGAAAGTAACAGTAGTGTTCCAGCAAATTGAGATCAGCTGAAGGACACCAGAAGGGTTGTAGAAGCTTCGAGTAGAGAACAGTATGAAGAGGTAAACGATGCGTGCTTATCAGTCGAAAGATTTCATCTTCAGTAACAACAAGAAGGAATGCCTGCAGATAGCAATTTACTTCGCTTACCTTTCGAGGATTTTATTTAGACTGTTAAGTTTTTTATCATCTACCTATTAGAGGATGCTTGTAAGAGTAGAAGGTTCTCGGTGTTACTCAAAATCGGAAACATCACTTAAGACAGGCACTATTACTAACTACACATAAGCAGTGACTGGATTGACTTGTAGCATGTGCCCACGTATCTCCGACAGCAAAGGCCACTGGATGGACTGAGTGGTCAGTGTTTACGAGGGAGCCATAAACCCCCGAGCAGCAAAGGAAAGCAACATCCAAAACGAAACTCCTACCCGTCTGCAGAGAAGTGGATACCAAGAGGCTTCTTGACTGCCATGACATGGGCTCACAATGGCACGAAGGAACAGTCATGCCTATTACCATCTTACATCGTTTTGAGAGGAATTCAAGGAAATTATACGACTCAGTTTCGATAAAATTTTTACCGGTAGCCCTTCATAGACAAAGCTTATGATTAGATCCTGAGAGGATGGTGACACATTAAAACTTGAAAGGCGAGCCAAGTAAGGCCATTATATCATCATCATAAATCAACAGCTTCATTATCTGGATGCTGTGTACAAGTTTCCTCCATACATTCCAACCAAGATAATTACTTTTGTTCATGGCATCGTCCAGTATTCCACCTCTCGCTGCGATGTCCACCTTCATAATGTCCGCCCAGTTTGTTCTTCGTCTTCTTACCCGCCGAGTCCCTTCGACTTTTGTCTCCAGACTTACTCTAGCTCCTCTCTTTGATGATAGCCTTTACGTGAGACCAAGTCGCTTGTGTCTAGGCGTTCTGACATCTTGTATTAGGGCCGTCTTAGTCCCAGCCGTATGTCTCACCTCTTCACTTCTTAATTTGCCCAGTTTTCAGAATGAGTTTTGTTTATTGTATTGAAGAGCTCAATAACGACTGCAGTAGGACCAGCACTCCACGTGAAGGACCACGTTTCTATAGAATATGTCAGGAATGGTTTGAAGTAGCTGTAGAACAGAGTTTTTGATATCGTTCAATTCCACATAAGTGGTATATCACTATGATAGGATCATGTGCTCTTCTGAACCATGTTTGTAACGTCTTTCTTCGCCAGACGATCTCGAGAAAATACTTTTAGAAGTATGGAAAGTTAGGCCACAATTTCTAAGTGTTCAGGTGACAGGATACGACACAAAATGACTTTTCTGAGTAATTTCTTAAAGCTAATTATGTAGTCTTCCTTGTTTAATCCAAGTTTTTTAGCTTCTGCCGATGATAATATCAAATTTTACGTTTAAATTATTTTTATAACCAATTTAATTAAAACTTACCGTTTCATGTTTACCTCCAACTGATGTTTGGACTTCAGAGCCTTCACAAAAGATGGATTTCCTCACAAGCAAGAGAACCGTGTGGAATCGACACCGATCTAAACAAATTTAGTTGATGAACAGTTTAGCAGAAAACTCAGATCTCCGCGCGAATTCACGGCGTGCTCTCCGAGAAAAATTAAATATTTTTCGTGGAGATTTCAGTAACTGAGTGATTATGTTCTATTATTTTTACCTTTTTCAATACTTTATACAAAATAATTACTCGAACATTTTTCAACGTCTTCTGCAATAACAGGTTTCGACCAGCTAGTAGTCATCTTCAGGCTAAAGGCACACGGTGCACGCGATGATGTAAGATTCCCGTTACATTGCCGACAATACTATGTTTTTCTTTTTGTTTTTAGCTTTTTATTATATATTGTTTTGTGTCCGTTTATCAATTACGATACCTTAAGTTTTAATCCGTCACGTACACTGATTAGTCGTAACATTAAGACCACTACCAACCACGAGATTAAATGACACCTGCTGCCGTTGTGGCACATGTTGCGGTGAGGAAAGCTGCGAGGGTCGTCCAGTAACTAGAATTCCCTATTTGTCACTATGCTGCCAGACACAGTGAAGTATGTGCGCCGGTGACCTCTGCTCCGTCATTTATTTATTTATTTCACAGCAAAACAACTGTCAGCTCTCGATATTCGTTGAGAGTTAACTTCCCTCTATGGCGAAGCTTCTATGAGCTTTCAAATATGAATGAGACCGGTGTTTGTCATTCGACCCGTGAGACAAAAATGAAATGGTATAACATACACTCCTGGAAATTGAAATAAGAACACCGTGAATTCATTGTCCCAGGAAGGGGAAACTTTATTGACACATTCCTGGGGTCAGATACATCACATGATCACACTGACAGAACCACAGGCACATAGACACAGGCAACAGAGCATGCACAATGTCGGCACTAGTACAGTGTATATCCACCTTTCGCAGCAATGCAGGCTGCTATTCTCCCATGGAGACGATCGTAGAGATGCTGGATGTAGTCCTGTGGAACGGCTTGCCATGCCATTTCCACCTGGCGCCTCAGTTGGACCAGCGTTCGTGCTGGACGTGCAGACTGCGTGAGACGACGCTTCATCCAGTCCCAAACATGCTCAATGGGGGACAGATCCGGAGATCTTGCTGGCCAGGGTTGTTGACTTACACCTTCTAGAGCACGTTGGGTGGCACGGGATACATGCGGACGTACATTGTCCTGTTGGAACAGCAAGTTCCCTTGCCAGTCTAGGAATGGTAGAACGATGGGTTCGATGACGGTTTGGATGTACCGTGCACTATTCAGTGTCCCCTCGATCACCAGTGGTGTACGGCCAGTGTAGGAGATCGCTCCCCACACCATGATGCCGGGTGTTGGCCCTGTGTGCCTCGGTCGTATGCAGTCCTGATTGTGGCGCTCACCTGCACGGCGCCAAACACGCATACGACCATCATTGGCACCAAGGCAGAAGCGACTGTCATCGCTGAAGACGACACGTCTCCATTCGTCCCTCCACTGGAGGCGGGCTGCACGATGTTGGGGCGTGAGCGGAAGACGGCCTAACGGTGTGCGGGACCGTAGCCCAGCTTCATGGAGACGGTTGCGAATGGTCCTCGCCGATACCCCAGGAGCAACAGTGTCCCTAATTTGCTGGGAAGTGGCGGTGCGATCCCCTACGGCACTGCGTAGGATCCTACGGTCTTGGCGTGCATCTGTGCGTCGCTGCGGTCCGGTCCCAGGTCGACGGGCACGTGCACCTTCCGCCGACCACTGGCGACAACATCGATGTACTGTGGAGACCTCACGCCCCACGTGTTGAGCAATTCGGCGGTACGTCCACCCGGCCTCCCGCATGCCCACTATACGCCCTCGCTCAAAGTCCGTCAACTGCACATACGGTTCACGTCCACGCTGTCGCGGCATGCTACCAGTGTTAAAGACTGCGATGGAGCTCCGTATGCCACGGCAAACTGGCTGACACTGACGGCGGCGGTGCACAAATACTGCGCAGCTAGCGCCATTCGACGGCCAACACCGCGGTTCCTGGTGTGTCCGCTGTGCCGTGCGTGTGATCATTGCTTGTACAGCCCTCTCGTAGTGTCCGGAGCGAGTATGGTGGGTCTGACACACCGGTGTCAATGTGTTCTTTTTTCCATTTCCAGGAGTGTAGTTAAAGCATAGGCGTCGGTTAACCATGCAGCAGGCTGGCACGGATACACTTAACCTTGAGCAGTAAACCACTGAGCCTGTCACTAAGCATTTATTTTGGCAAACACACACTATTAAAATCTTTCTTTGCATTCGTTGATACAAGAACAACAGTATCACCGGATGTAACTAAATTTAGACAAACCCTGCAACTACGTAACAGGCTTATTACCTCAAGCAGTTAATGAGTTAATAACGGTGCACAACTTTTAAAACACCGCGCCTTGGTCTCTTAACAGTTGGAAACAGTCTCCAAAATTTATAAAACAGAAAACTCAACACATCAAGTACGCAATCAAAAAGCCTCTTAGCAACGTTAAAAGAAGCGCATCAATTTAAATAGCACCTGGCGAGGCAGTCAGTTAATTATATTCAAAGCACCGATTTTAAATTAACATGCCGCTATGCAGAAAACATAGAGCAGTAGCACACAGCCCATGGCGAAGCTTTACTTTGCGCTATTTGAGAGATGTCTGCCAGCTAACAGATTAAGTACTAGCTTAAAGCACTGGTAATTAACAGCATTAATAAAGAATAAAATACACTGGATAATAAAAATGTTTATAAATAGAATCTTTCGCTGACTTGATATTCATCATGGCGTTTTGCCGCAGTTGTACAAAAAGTCATTTGAGGCACGTCCTCAGGTAACTGGCGTTTGCTCTGTCACGCCTAGCCGAAGCACAGCTTTCGACAACAACTTGTGACGTAGGCGAGTGTGTCACGCCCCTCGCCAATTACATTGAATGCTTATAATTTCTACAGGCCTTCTACTACAGAAAGAGGGCCGCAGTTAATCCACATATAACAAAATGAGTTAACAGTACAAGGACTAGCACTACCGGCCCACCCGGCTGAACAAGTGGCTACAAATGACAGTATGAGAGACTGAGGGTCATACAAATCACGTGCCCGTCAGTCAACAGATCAACACACAAAACAGAAGGAATAATTATAGTTTAATGCTGATGGAGTGCACGCTGGAACCTAAGTAATCGCCGAGTGCAACGTACACGACCGTGCTTTACTCAAAGGTTCAAAATAACGGCTCATTCCTGACTGATAACCAACCGGAAAGTTTAAGAGTTCAGTAACTTGAAGAAACGTAACTTCACTGTAGAGCCCAGCAAACTCTTTCAGCTTTCAGTCTAGTGAGACTTTCACACCCCCGCACCACGGCCAGTTAGCGCAGCTAGAGATCGCTGCTCTCTCTCTCTCGCTCTCTCTCTTTCTCTCTCCCTCTCTCTCTCTCTCTCTCTCTCTCTCTCTCTCTCTTTCTGTACGCCTCACTCACTACCCAACAGCAAGTCCGCGTTTCGCACGATTGCTTACTTCTTAAAAGCTCTCCCCAAATCGCAGAGTGCGCCATTTCGCTACGAGGACCAGCGATGCCTTAGGCCGGTGAAATCGATCCAGGGTGAAATCGATACAGATGTATCGAGAAACGTCAGAGCAGGGTGTGGAAGAAACTTGCCGGAAGTACCCCAAAAGACGTAAAGGTTACACATTCGGCACGGATACTTATGACGACCATCTTCTGGGACTGTTAGAGAGTATTACTCGTTCACTACCTGCCTCGCAACACCACAGTAAATTCAGAGAGGTACTGTATGTTTCGAGGAATCTTAGACCTGCCATCAAAAGCAAACGTCTTGGACCTTCTTCTCGCGAAGTTCTCTTCCTTTATGACAGTGCTCGGTCTCATTCCACTCGAATGACCCAGGTGGTGTTAGGAAGACTCAGCTGGGAAGGGTTCTCTCATACTTCATGTTCACCAAATCTTGTTTCAAGTGCTCCTCCAACACCATCTTGGAGGTAAGCATTTCAACACCGATGATAAAGTGTCATGAACAGTGAGCATCTGGTTACGGGCGAAACGCCGGACCTGGCACAACACTCGTTTGGAAAAACTTGACTAAAAGAAGGGCTTGGTTGATAGGACACATTCCGAGACTTGAAGGGGTCACCAGTTTAGCATTGAAGGGAAGTGTGGGGCTTAAATACCATACAGGGAGACCAAGAGATGAATACAGTAAACAGATTCAGAAGGATGTGGGTTGCAGTAGTTATCTGTAGATAAAGTGGTTTCCACAGTATACAGTAGCATGGGCAATTGCAGCTGCATCAAATCATTCTTTAGACTGAAAACCCCAACAACAACTGCAGTATTCTGGACCTACTAGAGAATCTGAATACTAGGTACTACTTATGTATGTTACTTACAGTCGCTAACTGAAATATAAATATACAAATAGTCCCTAGTAGAGTTGCAGAGCGATACATTTAAGTGTTAGTGTGTATCCTGAATAAACTGTTCATTGTCTAAGTGCTGAAAAATAAATTGAACTAGGAAATACTCTGCCTCAGGTAGTTTATCATAAAAAATGCGATGCTATGCCGTTTAAGATTACTGTCTGTATTCAAAAAGGAAGAAGAGGAATTTCTGTACATAATGCCAGATCTTTTAATATGAAAAAAATCTGTTATATCTTTGTTCATAACCCTAAGTACTTAGTTGTAACTACTGCGCTATGAAACACATAGCTGTATCAGTATATTTCGTTCTATGGTCAGGGTATCATCGGGTCCATAAAACATTTCAGCTAAGCACTTACATAAGGCGTAAATGCATAGCTAGTTTGATCCTAGACCAAAATCGATGTCCTAAAAAACAAAAACTCTCAGTTAGGCACTTACATATGGTGTAAATGCACCGCTGAGATGTCTTTTGGTCTGATTGTAGACCGAAATAGATCGCCTTTAATAAAACGTACTAATACAGCTGTGTATTTCATAACGCAATTCTCAAAATACTTTTAAGTTGTACAACACTATCTATAGGAGTTAATTCAGTTTTCTATTTGTTTTTCCCAGTAGTTCTGTACAAGATAAAACCAAAGAGTGGCCTATGAAAGGGAAGTTTTCATTACTGGAGTAAATATATAACTTCTTCGTATGATATAAATATAATTATTTAAGTCTTTGTTAATAGACTTAAAAGCCGTGTGAATGATGACATTGCTATGTATACATACGCTTTGAACGACTAGGTTTCATTTCGTGCTCCGCGAGTTCTGTGTAGTTGTTCTACTCTGATATTTTAGGTTTACATTCTGTTTTTTATGTGTTCTGCCCAGTTTTCACGTATTGTGTTTGCTTAATGCATACACACAAAGGCAAACTTTGTTCTTTGAATGAATCTACATCCAGACCTACGTCGGCAAATCACACTTAACTGCACGGCGGAGGGTTTATCGAACCATCCCCACAACAATTCTCTATTCTCGAACATCACGCGGAAAAAGCGAACACCTATATCTTTCCGTGCGAGCTCGGACTCCCATATTATGTTATGGTGTTCGTTTCTCCTTATGTAGGTCAGTGTCAACAAAAATTTTTCACTTTCAGAGGAGAAATTGGTGGTGATATCCTGGCATCCATGATTTATAAGACACTAAAGAATTTTGAAGTTTCACTAGCTCAGGCCAAAGTCGTAAAAAATTTGTGATTACTTACAAATCGGCTCTCATGATACATTACGGGTTTAGTTCCCACTGAAATCTATACTTATTTATCCTGTTAATGTGTTGCTTGTATTCCACTTCAACAAAGGATTGAGATCTTCGGGGGTTAAATAAAAGCGCTTCTGATAAATGATATATATGGACAGACCACAGTCAACTTTCGAAACTTTATTTCGTTAGTACTCACGCAGTGAAAGTGTAAGACACTGATGAACGAATGCTATACTAGTGCGTTTCGAAAACAGCATCCCAAAATAGCACACCAAGTAAATCTCTGTGAAAAATTTTGTACTCTACTGAGTCGAGATCAGCGGCCTGTTAGCCACTTTTGGTGCTGTATCAACGTTGAATGTTCTCTTCGACTGAAATGAAACAGTTACACGCACCCACGCTAAGTGGTTGTGATGGATGCATAATGGACGCTGTGTTCCGGTGGGACGTGGCAGACAATCCCATTTGGCTACGCCGAAACCCGATTGCTGTCAAGGGGCATGTAGTGGAAATTACCTACCCAGGACTGCTATTGGCCTCATCAGTTTGTTGAAAGCGGAAGTAACCGTTTTTAAATATAGAGTACTGGAGATGCAGCAGTGCTTTAAAACTGAAAAAAGTATAACCCCCTCCCAAACTAAACAGTGACCCATTTCATGTACTTAAGACAAGTTATTCTTCGTTATTTCTATTTACGTCTGTGAAAAATTACTTGTATAATACCCGGCATCGGTGGCCGAGCGGTTCTAAGCGCTCCAGTCCGGAACCGAGCGACTGCTACGGTGGCCGGTTCGAATCCTGCCTCGGGCATGGATGTGTATGATGTCCTTAGGTTAGTTCGGTTTAAGTAGTTCTAAGTTCTAGGGGACTGATGACCTCCCATAGTGCTCAGAGCCAAAGATTTTTTTTTTCATACATCACACATCACGTACTTCTAATTCCTTTGTACAACTGTTGCTTGTAACCTGATAAACGACGAGCTACCGGGTGCCTCTCTGAGATGCATCCCAAAACTGCGCTGAGTCATCCCGCCTGCCATTCCGGTCATCGATCTCTGTCTGGATCCTACCATAATAATGGAGCCCTAATCAGCTGACAACGTCGCCTACACCTTGTCCTTAAGTCTATCGTGCTTGTCATCGCCAGCTGAACTATCCTGCCTTCACCACAATCCAGCATCTCGTAAGTTCTGGGGCTTACTATGATCAAACATAAACCGTAATCGTCATCTTACTGTACCTATATAATGTCGCCATGTGGCAGGGGTAAAATACAGCGAGCGAAAGGCTATTTACAATTTGTACAGAAAACAGATGGCAGTTATAAGAGTCGAGGGACATGAAAGGGAAGCAGTGGTTGGGAAGAGAGTGAGACAGGGTTGTAACCTCTCCCGGATGTTATTCAATATGTATATTGAGCAAGCAGTAACGGAAACAAAAGCAAAATTTGGAGTAGGTATTAAAATCCATGAAGAAGAAATAAAAACTTTGAGGTTCGCCGATGACATTGTAATTCTGTCAGAGACAGCAAAGGTCTTGGAAGAGCAGTTGAACGGAATCGATAGTGTCTTGAAAGGAGTATATAAGATGAACATCAACAAAAGCAAAACGAGGATAATGGAATGTAGTCGAATTAAGTCGGGTGATGCTGAGAGTATTAGATTAGGAAATGAGACACTTAAAGTAGTAAAGGAGTTTTGCTATTTGGGGAGCAAAATAACTGATGATGGTCGAAGTAGAGAGGATATAAAATGTAGACTGGCAATGACAAGGAAAGCGTTTCTGAAGAAGAGAAATTTGTTAACATCAAGTATAGATTTAAGTGTTAGGAAGTCATTTCTGAAAGTAATTGTATGGAGTGTAGCCATGTATGGAAGTGAAACATGGATGAGAAATAGCTTGGACAAGAAGAAAATAGAAGCTTTCGAAATGTGGTGCTACAGTAGAATGCTGAAGATTAGATGGGTAGATCACATAACTAATGAGGAAGTATTGAATAGGATTGGGGAGAAGAGAAGTTTGTGGCACAACTTGACCAGAAGAAGGGATCGGTTGGTAGGACATGTTCTGAGGCATCAAGGGATCACCAATTTAGTATTGTAGGGCAGCGTGGAGGGTAAAAATCGTAGAGGGAGACCAAGAGATGAATACACTAAGCAGATTCAGAAGGATGTAGGATGCAGTAGGTACTGGGATATGAAGAAGCTTGCACAGGATAGAGTAGCATGAAGAGCTGGATCAAACTAGTCTCAGGACTGAAGACCACAACAACAACAACAACTGTGTTATCTGAGAGAACTCAAAACTAAGAACGTAAACCAAAGGTTTATACACTCCTGGAAATTGAAATAAGAACACCGTGAATTCATTGTCCCAGGAAGGGGAAACTTTATTGACACATTCCTGGGGTCAGATACATCACATGATCACACTGACAGAACCACAGGCAGAACCACAGGCACATAGACACAGGCAACAGAGCATGCACAATGTCGGCACTAGTACAGTGTATATCCACCTTTCGCAGCAATGCAGGCTGCTATTCTCCCATGGAGACGATCGTAGAGATGCTGGATGTAGTCCTGTGGAACGGCTTGCCATGCCATTTCCACCTGGCGCCTCAGTTGGACCAGCGTTCGTGCTGGACTTGCAGACCGCGTGAGACGACGCTTCATCCAGTCCCAAACATGCTCAACGGGGGACAGATCCGGAGATCTTGCTGGCCAGGGTAGTTGACTTACACCTTCTAGAGCACGTTGGGTGGCACGGGATACATGCGGACGTGCATTGTCCTGTTGGAACAGCAAGTTCCCTTGCCGGTCTAGGAATGGTAGAACGATGGGTTCGATGACCGTTTGGATGTACCGTGCACTATTCAGTGTCCCCTCGACGATCACCAGTGGTGTACGGCCAGTGTAGGAGATCGCTCCCCACACCATGATGCCGGGTGTTGGCCCTGTGTGCCTCGGTCGTATGCAGTCCTGATTGTGGCGCTCACCTGCACGGCGCCAAATACGCATACGACCATCATTGGCACCAAGGCAGAAGCGACTCTCATCGCTGAAGACGACACGTCTCCATTCGTCCCTCCATTCACGCCTGTCGCGACACCACTGGAGGCGGGCTGCACGATGTTGGGGCGTGAGCGGAAGACGGCCTAACGGTGTGCGGGACCGTAGCCCAGCTTCATGGAGACGGTTGCGAATGGTCCTCGCCGATACCCCAGGAGCAACAGTGTCCCTAATTTGCTGGGAAGTGGCGGTGCGGTCCCCTACCGCACTGCGTAGTATCCTACGGTCTTGGCGCGCATCCGTGCGTCGCTGCGGTCTGGTCCCAGGTCGACGGGCACGTGCACCTTCCGCCGACCACTGGCGACAACATCGATGTACTGTGGAGACCTCACGCCCCACGTGTTGAGCAATTCGGCGGTACGTTCACCCGGCCTCCCACATGCCCACTATACGCCCTCGCTCAAAGTCCGTCAACTGCACATACGGTTCACGTCCACGCTGTCGCGGCATGCTACCAGTGTTAAAGACTGCGATGGAGCTCCGTATGCCACGGCGAACCGGCTGACACTGACGGCGGCGGTGCACAAATGCTACTCAGCTAGCGCCATTCGACGGCCAACACCGCGGTTCCTGGTGTGTCCGCTGTGCCGTGCGTGTGATCATTGCTTGTACAGCCCTCTCGCAGTGTCCGGAGCAAGTATGGTGGGTCTGACACACCGGTGTCAATGTGTTCTTTTTTCCATTTCCAGGAGTGTACTTCTGTGTTAATTTCATGCGTTAACAATTTTTCACCATATGTGAACAGAGACGTTTTAAAGACGTATCAAATGACAGCTTCACTGAGTATTCAGTTAAGCTAAACTGCCACGATCAACACTTAAGAGGCCAAATGTACGAACTGCACTTTTTTTACTGGATTCAGTTTACAATGATTCATGAAGTCTAATTCCGTGAAGTGTTGAAGTCTGAAGGCCCCGTTGCAGTTTCTCATGCTTTCCCGTTAACTATGCCCAAAAGGCCAGGGGTCGATGATAGATGAGGAATATTCATGTGAATAGTTCTGAGCATGAAAATACTTCCTGACTTTAATACTAAGCCATGGCTATCAATATTTTAATGCATAGCTTTGAGCAAAACCTGTTGTCATTAAATAACTTGTATAAAAGTTAACGACAAAAGACATCAGTTCTCTTACATCAATTAACTAAACTGTTTACACAAAACTGTTATTCATCTTCAATAAGATAATTATTTTAGCAAACCCTCTTCGTGTTCCTTTAACTATAACTATGTACATACTGTTATACGTCGGGCGTTTAGCTCCTGACTGAGGTTATGTTCAATGGAGCATCCACGTTATGTAATAGACAAGACGTTGTCACGTCCATTCAAGGGGAAGGTAAAACAAACCTTTGTTTCAGTGATTCAGCAATGTAATGGTATCTCATTATACTAAATGTAATTCAACTCTAAACTTATTACTCCAGTTAATTCTGATTGTCGTATATTTATAAATTACGCATAACCGTCTTCTTCCTTCTATTTGGTTCAGCCTCGCTACTCGAATATCGTGTATTTTATTGTGAAATAATAATTAATTTTATCTTGAATACCTTCTTATCTAGTGGTACTGAGTCTATTCCGGGACTTTGCTAATGACTAGTACCTCTGTATATTTTCAGCCTTTTAAATACGCTGGAAGTGGTCGGTTTGATGACAGGATGATAGCGAGTCATAAGCGCGCTGTAGTTCATGCATTTCAGTACTTGTAAGTTCGAACGTTGTTACTGTTATAATGCAAGCCATCTTTTTTGTATTAGAATTTAGCACTGACACTTTTTTGTGTTGCCAATCTTACAGCTTACCAGTGACGAACTCCGATTCTGATTCGAGTAAAACGAGTTATGGAGCAAGAGAATTTTATCTTAATTCTACGCTTGATTTCCGGGACAAACGTCTATATACGTTTTCGTCATTCTCTTGCTGTCGTAGGTGTAATGCTCGTTTCTTTCATCAACAGTTTACCTTCTTATTTAAAAATCAAAATAAAATCCACATCGGTACGTAGGAGATAGCATTACAACACCAACTGTTGATTTGTATTACGATGAATGAGAAACTTGTTGTAGATACTGGTAGTAGTTTAGCTTGAAAAGCTTCTTGAGAATTTTTTATTTGTTTCTTGGTACTATTCCCACCATAATTATACCATGCTCAACATCTCCGACAGAAGAGGGTACGATGCAAATCAGTCGCCTGCGGTCCTGTTTGAAATGGTGCCGTAAATTGGTTTCGCTAGTTCTTTCACCAGGTACTGCACCAGAGTTTCAGGCCCACTGTATTTTTCTATTCTTACTTACGGTATTTCCGTGACGAGGCATTTAGAATAGGTCTCACACGAGAACTCAAGTTGACTTTTCCAGTTTATTGGGAATATACATGCGGAATTTACATCGACTTTCGAGTCTGAAAAGCTTTTCATCGCATTAAACTGACGGACTGTAGTATTCTTTGTAGTGAGCGAAACAATTGTTCCAGAAATCATGGCTATTTGTAAAAAGATCCTCAGCTTTTCTGTTTGCCCTGTTCTGCTTGTCATCGAGTCACAAAAACTTTGTAATAAAGTTCAGTTTCATCAGCAACATACCTGAAATACTACCAAAAGCATTCCATAGAAAACTACCATTGATATTATTATAGTTTCACGCAGCAGTGTTAAAAAGCAGGATGATGTATGCTTCCAGCTCTGGCACAAGGAAGTCACCAGCAAATCTCTGTTCGGAGGAATATTTCTCTCTTCGTAAAGTTGTCTCTTTTTGGTGCGACGAATATCACTCGGCATATTTTCATCAAAAAAAAGATGCCAGCCTTCTTTAGCACTTTGAACTTCGCGAGCACCACCCTATGAATCTGGGATTGCTGTTCCACATATATCGGTGAAGAACTCTTTCGCCTCTCGGGATGCTTTGCCGTTTTTCGCCTTTAGGATAGTCTTCTTTGGAATAATAATGTTCTCTCCTTTGAATTGAAAGCAGCAATATTCTGTTGTAGTTTCTTTTTACTTTGTTTGCATTTCTTCCATTTCATTTTCACTCTCATCCCTACTATTTTCCAGAGTAAAATCACTATATCTGTCACCTCCATCTTTAACATCATCTTTGATGTCTCCGTGTTCACAGATGTCTGCCTGCTCACTACCTGCTTCATACGACGGTTCATCTTCATTATTAACATCGTAAACAATGTCCATAGCTAACGATATGTATATTTCTTCCCATCGATATAGCGTACTCCATATTCACAAGACTAACACTGAAATAAAAATGAATCCTCAGAAGAGTGATACTCAGAAATACAAATTTAAACTCACATCAATGGTAACCTGGGTGAGTTTACACACGATGTTTTCAGAACAGAAATACTGAAGCAGTTAACACACTTCTGTCAACAATGGCCGAACGTATACTACTAACAAATGAACATACCAGGATGGTCAACGTTCTAAGTAGGTTTACCACTTCCCCATGGTAAATTTACACCCATGTTACCATTTAAGAGTTAAGAAGCCGTGCATTCTGACCACTGCTACGCAGTATAGTTATCCCTCATGAAGTTTGCTGTCAATAATCTACTGCAGTTCAAAAGGAATAATAATGCATATAATTTCAATACAAGATGGAAAAATTACATTTATTACTCCACATTGATGTTTTAGTGTGATGGGTGGTGGGTGGGAATTACTACCTCACGTCTGTATATTTAGTAATAATAATTACAATAATCCGTTAAATATGAAACTAAGTGACTAACTAACAAACGCAATCTTTATCACTACCCTGGGAGGAAGCCAGCGACATTTAAAAGGGGAAAAAATATCCAGAAAGAATTTTAAATCATTCATCATTTCGGTAACGATGACTGCCACTGTGGACGGAAAACTATTGGCTCTACAAATTGGAACATATCGGAGCATTTATGGGACACCTGGCTAGCATGAGGTGCCAAGGGAACCCGCTATAATCTCAATAAAAATGGATGGTTTCATCTACCCACGTCTGAAGGCTGGTTTATTACTATTGCATTGCGGTACCTGAAATCTATAGACGGAGAGAAAGTTATGAAAGACGACAACCTCTCAAGTCATATTTTGCTGAGAGTAACAGATGAATGCGAGAAGAATGAAATTTCTCTCATTTTGTTTCCACCAAAAGGTACTCATTTCTTACAGTCATAATCTTGATTGTAAATAGGTTTATTTATATATTTGACACCCCACATGGTGGGCAGTGCTCGCCCATCGCAAGAAAAACTCCTATGGTCCAATATAGACACATGCATTCTTCTCGTTTTTGAAGGAAAATCCGAAAAAGTATCAGCAGCTGAAGAAGACAATATAAGAAGTGCATTACGTTCAGTGAAAATAATTCCGTTTCATCCCTAAAGAATCCTGAGAAAATTTTCTGATGGAAAAAATTCTCAAAACATTTCTAAGGAAGCCTGGTCATCGACCTTTGAAAAGATGTTTCAGAATGTTCGATATGGAGCAGAAAGTAAATTAAATGCCCAACGAAAGAGAAAATTTAGATGTTGCTCCAGGAAAGTCTATTTTGGGCATCGATATGAGAAGTGATACAACGCTGAGTCAGTACCTGCGAATAATGATGTAACACCCACCGCGCGAAAAAGGAAGCAGAACAAAGGGAAGCAGTTCTGGAAACACAGGCTTTTGTGCTCGTTGCGTTTGTATGTCCTGAGATTCCAATGGTCATGCTGTAGACAAACACCAATTGTAAAAGTGTTGCAGGCTCCTAAATTGGAAAAGTGGAAGTTTTTATTCATTGAGAACGTTACAGATTTATGATTCATGCTACCAGTAGAATGTCATTATTAATCAAATATTTTCTAAATATGTGTGCCAAAGTTTATCTAAACATGTTTAAAATGTTTTCTGAACACGTGTAAACTCTTTTGTAACTATGTGTAGAAGATTTGCTAAACATAAAAAATAATATCGAAGCATGTGTATCTTTTAAAAGGATATGGAACTGTGGACGGAAATTGAATGAAGGTTCGAATTTACCCCATTTTACGGGGTTCAATTGTTAAGTTTTATTTCTTAGGACCTGTATGTTTAAATATTTTCGGTTCATATTCTTTGATTATATTATTCTTCATGATTTCCCAAATATCTTGCACTTTTTGTCGTTTGAATTTAATATTCTTTGCCTAGATATCCCAAGGATTACTAAAATTCCGTCTTGTATCACCCCATCTTATGGTACATTAATTTACTCCAATCGCGTTAAATAAGCATATGGATAACAGGATAATGAAACAATCTGTTGATGCTCGTGATAACCGTTTGTGTACATGTGGAGAAATCTTTGCTGTGCCGTCATAGTATTGATTATCAAATTAATAGTTTTTCCTGTTTGTGTGTTTGTTATAACAGCAATAGAAATATACTGGTTCGCTAGCTCACATAATGCTCTACCTAACAGTGCATCATAGACAGGGTGAGTCACTAACTATTGCCACCAAGAATAACTCCGAAAGTATGATAGGAGCTGAAATGTTTGTGGGACAAATGTTGCATGGGACAGCGGGGGCCATAATATGAGGCTGGTTTTTTCTTGCTAGGTGGGGTCGATTCAGAGATATGAAGGTCAAACTTTCTTTTTTTAATTGGATGCTACAGTTTCGTACTTACTTTCTGATATCTGCTTTCGAGACACATCTAATAATGTGTAACAGTAAGGTCTTTGAAGGTCAACGAAGGTCAAAAAGGTAGCATGGGTTCCAGTTACAGAAGGTATTCAAAGTGATGACCATTGATATCAATGCAGTCCTGCAATCTTCTTATCATGGACTTGTAACCTCCCCCTCACTTACCGACCTTAATGACAGTGAAAAAGAAACCGCGTGTACCTAATGGGAGTTTTGGAAAAGCAATCGTCACCGAAGTTAACCTGTCGGTAAAGAGGGAGGAAAGGGTTACATCTAAATGAAAGGAAATGTGCTAATGAAACTGGGGGAAATTAATTTCGAAAAGGGTTAAAGTTAATAAAGAAAGTAAATGTGCAGCCGTTACGTTAGCAATTAACTAGCGGTAATTAGGTATTTGAGATGTGGGGGAAATCACGGTCGCCAGTCCTAAGGACAATTACTATAGTAACTGAAAAAGAAAGGTTATTACACATATAATTAGCACTAGAAGCGTGGCAACTGAAGGTTGACACGCGTAGTGTGAAAACTGAAAGTTTGTCAGAAGTAATTAATTTCGCTACACCCTGACTTAATTTAGCAAAAGAATTAATAAAACCGGAAAATCGAAGTTAATTTAGTGACTGAAGTTAATAGTGAGCTTTCTTTCTGAAGCACATCGAAATTCAGTAAAATACGTTTAGTCTTGGACTACCTCAACAATCATTTCAAAAACTCCTTGAATCTACGCAATTTAGAAATAAGAGATATAACTTTGAACTTGAATTAAATGATTCTGAACAATTAACAGTAGTAAAATTTAGTACGTACCAAGCTGAGCTGCAGTCACAGGTAAGCTAAAATATGGTAACAAAACTCGCACTCTTAATTTGTGCTTGTGTAATCTGAATATTGTAGCCAGCTAACTGAACTTTGAAATTAAAGCAGTGAAATAGAATTAGCTATATTACTTTAGTGCTGGCGTTTAAATTTCAAGACACTCGGGTTCATTTCGGAAAAGGAAGGGACTCTGCTTGGTAATGCAATTGGGACAATGAGCAACAAACGTTCATTCTAATTTGCTGTAATTATAGTGACGAAAATGGAACAAGATTAAAAGCTGAGGTCTGCCATACAGCTCTAAAACTTTACGTGCGTCCAGTCTTCCTTGTAGGTTGATTGAAGGTTTGAAGCCGTCGGTCGAGGAGGTGGCGACAGTCACTCATTGTCGGCCGTCGCTGTTGCAGAAGCTGGATGTTGGCGCGCCTTCTTCTCGACACGGTCACCAGACGAACGGGCTCTTGATGTGCGCTAGTTAATGTTTCCCGTCCGCGACACCATGTCAGAAACTATCATCGCAAGTCGAGCGCAATTACATGCTGCCAAACCCCGAAAGCGCGGCAACTCGCGGGAGCGTCACACCACACACCTGCTCCACTCGCTACTCCCGCCAGACTCTCTCTGCCCGCGCTCCACGCGGCAGAGTTAACACTACCAAAGATCCTACACACTTTGATTCTTGACACGACCTATCATTGTAATCGTTCGATAGCAGTTTTCCCTAGGCAAGACCCCGCGTAAAAATACAAATAATATTTACGAAACAAACCAATTATACATCGACATAAATGCATAAATATACAAATAGTAAAACAATTACAATATACAAAGAGACAGAAATGTCATATCTTGAGGTAACAAAGCAAGGAAAAAAAATAGTACAATAGATGGAAATAGGAGGATATGCATTTCCGGCGTTACAGACTGAGTGGTATTCCTTATCACATCGGCACTTATCGAAGCACATACTCAGACAATTCTCTCTCTCATATCTTCAGGTGTAGTCTTTTACGAATCCCCATAAGAAAGAGGCGCCAAGTATGGCGAACGAGCCGGCCACGACACATCTCCTCCGTGTCCAATAAAACTATTTGGGAATTGTCTCTGCAACTCATTTTTTGCCATCAGTGAAATATGTGCCGGATACTCATCGTGTTGATACCACATTCTGTTCCTTGTTCCTAAATGCATTTCTTCCAATAACAGACCTAATGTCTCTTGCAGGAATGGGGTGCACTTCCTACCATTAAGATTTCCTTCGATGAAATAGGGGCCTATAATTCTGTCCTCCAGGATCCCAGACCATACATTCACCGACCACGGTTTTTGGTGTGCAACTTGCCGCAGCCAACGTGGACTTTCAGTTGCCCAATAATCCATGTTATGCTAATTAACATTTCCATGGTTCGTGAATGCAGCCTAGTCAGTAAATAAAATAAAATTAATAAATGTGTGACGGCCGTTGTGGCCGAGCGGTTCTAGGCGCTTCAGTCTGGAACCGCGCGACTGCTACGATCACAGGTTCGAATCCTGCCACGGGCATGGATGTATGTGATGTCCTTAGGTTAGTTAGGTTTAAGTAGTTCTAAGTTCTAGGGGACTGAAGACTTCATATGTTAAGTCCCACAGTGCTCAGAGCCATTTGAACCATTTTGAATAAATGTGTTATCCTTGTGAATTTGAAGTTGAGCTCATCGGCAGAATTCAATGCGACGCATACAATCCTACCAGTTGATTCTTGGTGGAGACTAATATGCTAGATTCCTTAGCGATTTGACGAGAACTAACACAAGGTTAACTAACCACAGTGGCAAGAACACCAATTTGCATTTCCTCGTTAGTAACTTCCCCTTACCTGATATGTTTCTTATGCGGATCCAGTTGTTCTCACTATATCACACACATGTTTAAATGTACAGTCGTGCTCAAAAGTATCCGAACGACCTGAATTGCATTTCGCCTGATTTGCATACAACCCACATAACGCACCTGTCTAGCAGGTCCTCTAATCGCTCCTTGGTACAATCGTTTGACTATTGAAAATACTTCCAACAAGTCACCACTAGAAAACACTGCACTGTATCGCAATAACTCAAGATGTAAACTAATACTACGATACTACAAATATCAGGGAACACCTTATCACAAGTAAGACTGTCCTTAAGGCTTGTAAGCTCACTTTTATTACAATAAATGATATACCTGAAATGTCCCCAGAATCATGGTATATAAATAAATCTTTCATTAAAATGACACGTTCCACATCATTACGAAATATCGTGTTCATGAGATATGAAATGTGAATTAATCTAATGTAATTTAATCTAATCATAGCATATTGATGACTAGGCATGAAGAGTCATGAATTACCGAAATTTTTGCTAATTCCAGTAACCAAATCTAATCTTGAAAATAAAAGACGACAATTTTTGTAATAAACCGGGACTTCTATCAAGATCCTTTCGTCCCTGTTAACTAACCACGAATGATGTCTGATATACCTCTATTCTGAAGTAACAAAGTGTGGATGCATTTAAAGATGAAGTGTATGATGTGAAGTTCTATGACGGAGATACGAACCCAACACATAAACGGTTTGTTAACTAAGTAAAATCAAATGTTTCGTATCGGTTTTTCTTACCAGCTGCTAGGTGCTTGAATCTAAAATATGGGTACAAACTTTTGTGCCTAAGCGACAATCGAACTGCACACTTACCGTGCATCCACGAATGTAGCTTACGTATCAGTTGCGTACTCAACAATAGTAAGAGGTGTGCGTGTTTGACCAGAAATAACGACACCTATTGCGATTGTTGGCAACACATGAACACACATTAAAAATGTACTTTAATTTTCACTAACCGGCCGGTGTGCACGTGATAGGGCTTGAAATTAAATTATGAATATTTTTGTACTGGATCAGGAATCAGACCCACATACTTACCTTTAGAGAAGACCTACAGAAGATTGCAGTAATGGAAAAAGGAACGAAATGATTGAACTATACTGTTCCGAGAGATTCAGATCCTCGAAAGAAGAGATACGAATTCGAATTACAGTCTAGCAACAAATTTTTCAACGTCTCTAGTTCAATCAAGTACAAGTAATGTAAGAGCTTTGTTCCTTTAAATGGCTATCGGTTCATCAAATAAAATAATACCACGCTATGTAGGCTCACACGACACTTATTCCATCTTTTATCTGAGCTTCTGTATGTCGATAAAATTGGTTCTGAACTGGGAATGCAACTCAAATCGCCCTTAACGCGGAATTTGTCCCTTCGTGACAATACAGCTCGGCTACATTTTGTTGTTTGTTTAAAACTGCAGATTCCTCAACATCTCCACATATTGCGCCTGAATGGGTTCGAATCCTGGATCGGCACTAAAGATTTCATTATGTATTATCAAGATCTGGCATGAGAACACCTATCTGCTGGTGGATAATAATTTCGATTTTTAATGTATTTTCATTCGTTGTCAACACTATCGATATTTGACGTTTTTGACTCCCAGTGAGACACAGGACTATTTGCGAGATGACTGTAAGTTCAACAAGATGCTATTCCTAGCTGCTGGTGGAGAAAAATTCGGTAGCTGACGTATCTTTGTGTGTAGTCAATAACGATATGTTTGGGGCTCTATTCCCAGTCAGCACTGAACTCTTCGTCATATTATTTCTAGTTCAAACATGCTCACATATCGCTGCTGGTGCAACAAACCCATATTTAACGTTCATTTTCTCTAGAATATAACAGTGATAGGTACTGGGTCGGAGCCCTGGGAAGGAAATAATTAAGGTTTCGTCTCGTCATTTCAGTTAAAACATGTAGCTACTGCCGAGAAAATGCGATATGTCACAGTTGATTGTGCTTCGATATCTATCCGATTAGGTTATTGGTTCGAATCCCTGTCCAACACAAAGCTTTACCTCACGGCATTTCAAGTAAGTTACTCGTTAAGAAGCAATATTTAACATCTCTCGTAGTTCGTTAACAGGGACAATAGGTGCTGTGTAGGAGTTCGGGTCCGTTAAAAATGTTTGCGTTATGTAATTAAAAGTTGGTATTTGCTAATTGATTCTGTCTAAAACCGAGGTATATCACTCTCTGTATACCTAATCGGGAATGACTGTTAGTTTCCGTCAGTCACGAAATCTTTGCGTAGTCTGCATGATCTGGGTTTGAATCGATATGCAGAACGAGACGTTTCGTCGTGTCATTTGAAGTTCATGCATATTCTCAACTAGCTGCTCATGAATAATTTAAATTTTTAATGTCATTTTGTGTTAAATAATAAGTACGGTATGTTACTTTGAAGAAGAAATCATGAATACGACGAACTTACTACGTGCATTACCTATCAGACGTAATATTGAGATTGGTAACAGTTCAGGTATATCATTTAGTAATAAATGTTAGCTTAAAAGCCTTAAGGACAGTCTTACTTGTGATAAGGTGTTCCCTGATATTTGTAGTATCGTAGTATTACTTTACATCTTGAGTTATTGGGATACAGAGTAGTGTTTTATAGTGGTGACTTGTTGGAACCATTTTCAATAGTCAAACGACTGTACCAAGGAGCGATTAGAGGACCTGCTAGACAGCTGCGTTATGTAGGTTGCATGCGAATCAGGCGAAATGCAATTCAGGTGGTTCGGATAATTTTGAGTATGACTGTACGACGTGTTGGGTAAGTTGAGGAAATCTGTCAGCGTATAAGTCTCTAGCTCTCACTGAATTTCGTTGGCATTCTCCGTAAATGAGAAGCATATCGATTTGTTCTTCGAAGGGATACATCATTCACATGCCATTAATTCGAAGACACTAGTCTTACCGTTAATATTGGTGTTGTATTGCGAAACCGTCGAATGGTGTTTACATATCAATGGCGCGTTATCTGGATACGCCGTATTCAACGAATATTTACTATTTGCGCGATATACGAGCGAGAATTGTCAGAGAGTGTGCTTCGATAAGTGCCAAAGTGATAAGGAATACCACTCAATCCATGATAAGAAGATTGCAGCACTGCATTGATACGTATAATCATTACTTCGAACACCTTCTGTAAATGGACGTTCATGCCACATTTTGACCTCCGTTGACCTTTAAAGACCTTACTGTTACACATGATTGGATTCGTCTCGATAGCCCCTATCAGAAAATAAGTACCAAACTACGGCATCCCATTTAAAAAGCGCAGTTGACCTTCGTATCTCTGAAGTGACCATACCTAGGAACAAAAAACCAACGTCATATTATGGTCCCGCTGTCCCATGCAGCATTTGTCCCACTAAATTTTCAGCTACTATCATACTTTCGGAGTTATTCTAGGTTGTCAATAGTTAGTGACTCACCCCATATGTATGTTGCCCGAATGTTGCAGTTGTTATTGACTTAATAAACTATTTCTAGAGTAAATGGTAATAGCTTTGTTAATGTGGCTTTATAGATATAGATAAGGTCGTGTCACTATCGTCGCCCTTCTTAGCTGAGTGATCGCATGCACAGAAGATCAGCGCGTTGGACCAGAACACTGGCCAAAATAACTGAGTGAAGTTGTTGTCTACGAAATTTGGAATATGTCATGCTACGTCCGCCAAGAAATAGTGACGAAAACGCGGCGGAGAAAGGGATTTAAAGAAGAACGACGACGGCGCAAAGAAAAAGAAAGGAAAAAAAGTGATCAGCGGCGCTGTCATGTGGGGTATCCGGGTTCTATTTCTGGCACTTTCAGAAAGAAACACGAGAACGGCCGGGAGGGCGGCGTTCTGACCAAGTGGCGCTCGATGCCGAAGCCTATGATGTTATTAGCACAGGATAACACAACAGTCGGTCGGGCACTATACAAGGTGTTCCATTGATCGTGACCGGGCCAAATATCTCACGAAATAAGCGTCAAACTAAAAAACTACAAAGAACGAAACTTGTCTAGCTTGAAGAGGGATACCAAATGGCGCTATGGTGGGCCCGCTAGATCGTGCTGCCATAGGTCAAACGGATATCAGTTGCTTTTCTTAAAACAGGAACCCCCATTTTTATTAGGTATTCGTGTAGTACGTAAAGAAATATGAAAGTTTTAGTTGGCCCACTTTTTTCGCTTTGTGATAGATGGCTCACAATTGTAGACGAACAGTTGGTACCAGCTAGGTTTTTTAAATTAAAATACAGAACGTAGGTACGTTTGAACATTTTATTTCGGTTGTTCCAATGTGTTACATGTACCTTTGTGAACTTACCATTTCTGAGAACGCATGCTGTTACAGCATGATTACCTGTAAATACCACATTAATGCAATAAATGCTGAAAATGATGTCCGTGAACCTCAATGCATTTGGCAATACGTGTAACGACATTCCTCTCAACAGCGAGTAGTTCGCCTTTCGTAATGTTCGCACATGCATTGACAATGCGCTGACGCATGTTGTCAGGCATTGTCGGTGTATCACGATAGCAAATATCCTTCAACTTTCTCCACAGAAAGAAATCCTATTACGTCATATCCGGTGCTTCGACAACCAATCCACCTGTCATTAAATATGCTATTCAATACCGCTTCAACCGCAAGTGAGCTATGTGCCGCACATCCATCATGTTGGAAGTATATCGCCATTCCGTAATGCAGTGAAACATCTTGTAGTAACATCGGTAGAAAATTACGTAGGAAATGAGCATACACTACTCCATTTAGATTGCCATCGATAACAAGGGAGCCAATTATCCTTCCTTCCATAATGCCGCACCATACATTAACCTGACAAGATCGCTGATGTTCCACTTGTCGCAGCCACCGTGGATTTTCCGTTGCCCAATAGTGCATAGTATGCTGGTTTACGTTACCGCTGTTGGTAAATGACGCTTCGTCGCTAAATAGAACGCATGCAAAAAATCTGTCATCGTCCCCTAATTTCTGTTGTGCCCAGTGGCAGAACTGTACACGACGTTCAAAGTCGTCGCCATGCAATTCCTGGTGCATAGAAATATGGTACGTGTGCAATCGATGTTGATGTAGCATTCTCAACACCGACGTTTTTGAGATTCCTGATTCTCGCGCAATTAGTCTGCTACCGATGTGCGGATTAGCCGCGACAGCAGCTAAAAGACCTACTTGGGCATCATCATTTGTTGCAGGTCGTGTTTGACATTTCATATGTGGCTGAACACTTCCTCTTTGCTTAAATAACGTAACTATCCGACGAAAGGTCCGGACAGTTGGATGATGTCGTCCAGGATAGCGAGCAGCATACATAGCACAAGCCGGTTGGGCATTTTGATCACAATAGCCATACGTCAACAAGATATCGACCTTTTCCGCAATTGGTAAACGATCTATTTTAACACTGGTAATGTATTACGAATGTGATCACCGTCCACACTGGCGGAATGTTACGTGATAGCACGTACTTTTACGTTTGTTACTATTATAGCGCCATCTATCACAAAGCGAAAAAAGTGATCCATCTGAAACATTCATATTTCTTTACGTGCTACATGCATACGTAAGAAAAATGGGGGTCCCTATTTAAAAAAAAAAATCGCAGTTGATATCCATTTGACCTATGGCAGCGCCATCTAGCGGGCCAACCACAGCGCCATCTGGTTTCCCCCTTCAAGCTAGACGAGTTTTGTTCTTTGTAGTTTTGTCGTTTGATGCTTATTTCGAGAGATATTTGGCCCGGTCACTATGAATGGACCATCCCGTACACCCGTCTAGGGCCAGATCGCTGAACCTGACTACTTTCTACCACGTCTCACTAGCGCAAGAACGACGCTGTCTTTCGGTTTTAAGTTGCATGTCTGAAAGCAATTTCATTGTTTTCAGTGAATGTTCTAAGTCTCAGTTTCAACATGGTCACTTCATGAGCCACCTTGTTTCACCTCCTCAACCACGCAGCGCTACCTTCTCCCCTTCCAGCTCGCTATTTCCAAGCAGCTCAACAACGGGTGTGAGAATACCAGTTCACGGTTCACTGCAACTGCCTAGATACATTACCCAACTCTGGAGGCGATCTGTTCAACAGTCATTCGGCGATCCCCAAAACAATTCTCTCCACCTTCTCGATCATGTCGTCAGACCAGCTTGTGCGAGCTCGAGGTTGTTTCGGTTTGTTGTCACACGATGTTCTGCCTTCATTAAACTGTCTTACCCACGAACGCACTTTCGACACATCCATAACTACATCACCACATGTCTCCTTCAACTGTCGATGAATTTCAATTGGTTTCACACCACGCAAATTCAGAAAACGAATGAGTGCACGGTGTTCAAGTAAGGAAAACGTCGCCATTTTAAGTATTTAAAACAGTTCTCATTCTCGCCGCTGGCGGTAAAATTCCATCTGCCGTACGGTGCTGCCATCTCTGGGACGTATTGACAATGAACGCGGCCTCATTTTAAAACACTGCGCATGTTTCTATCTCTTTCCAGTCTGGAGGAAAAAAATCGGAGGCCTTAGAACTTGAATGCACCTCATACAAGTTCCCGTGTCATTTATTATGGTTGAAGTACACATGGAATTACCGCGATTGTATCGTGCATCAGACGAAAAGTGTCCCCTGGTGGGATGAACCACATTTTTTTTCCACCGCCAGGTCGATGTTCTTGTGGAATGGCTGTTCGAAACGTGGACTGTGCTGCGGATGCAGGCCGGTGGCAGCAGTGCTATTTAATGTAGCACATTCATCGAGGCCGCCACGAGACTTGTAATAATTGAAGGCACCATGACTACGTGAAAAGTATTGGGAACCGCATGCATTCCGTCAAGATTGCTGTATTCCCAGCCAACAGTGATGTTTTCCAGCGGATAATTATGTCACAAGGCCAGAATTGTGCTGCTGTGATTTGAGGTGCTTGGTAGTAGACTTACGTTCATGTTTTTCCCAACAAATGCACCTGATCTGAAGCCACATGGAATCATCTGGGCGTCTGTCAGGTGCCAGCCCACAAACTATCATTCCAGAATTTAAGAGATTTGTGTGACCTGTGCGTATATATCTGGCAGCACATACCTCCGTAAACCTATCGACAACCTGTTGAATCCACACGACACAGAATCACTACCGTATTGCGTTCAAGATTTAGACCATCACGATCTTATCATCGATCTTATCATGTGGTCACAATGTATTGGCTCATCAATGCCTTAGCATCAACATTTCCATTTCCTGATCTGAATTCGACTCAGAAGTAAAAGATTGATGAGATCATCCACTATAGAATGAAATAGAGCGCAATACAAGACAAGGAACTGTATCCCTATGCGCTTCCACTGTGTCGCTTACGCCTCCTGGTCTCTGTTGTGCTGTGCTGCCTACCCTACTTCGCCTGCGTCCCGGAACGTGTGTATTCTGTCCGATGGTGCCTGCGAGACTCCTGCTAGGCTTTACGCGACGTCTCAGGAGATCGAAGGACTAAATGAAAGGAGCGCCTCAAACAGCCTTAGTTGCCACCACCACTTACTGTAAGTCACTAAGCAAACAAGTACGCCGTGTGTTTCCTGCAGAACTAAGAACATTGCCGGACGCAGCTGCGAATGCAGGGGCGGCGGATGGGAAGCCTCCCCCCCTCCAAAATAGGTAAACTCCACAATAAGCATTCATATCTGTTTTTACATAAATAAATTTCCATTTTCCACAGCCAGCCTTCAGAGAATGAAAACTAATTATCTCGAAAACTGCAAAGACTTTTATGGAACACAATCTACATTTAACACAGATTAATAGTAGGGCCTATACGCATGGACGGGCTTATGACTTGTCAGGTAAGGTTCTTGACGAGTAACAAAGTAAATTTCCAGGCTGACATTACCTCTTATTAGCAAAAAATCCGACATTGTTTGTACAGGTACATATAGAACCGAGCAACTACTGGAAGTTGACTAAGGGAATACGAAAAGAGAAATGCACTCCATTAATTAAAAAAACAGGAAGACCGACTTCCTGAATATAGTGATAAAGACGGAACGAAACAGCTTTCGCCTTATTTACACGACCATAGAGCCATAATCGTCTGTGTTCTCATTCGTAGTTCTAATTAAGGTACCGGTAATAATGACTCCAATCTTTGGTTTTGTATTGTGCAAATTATGACGTTGTTAAAAACATGCCGACGCTAGACGTCACCGACCGTGGCAAGTTTAAATGCCCCGACACTACCCCAGTGTTGGCGTAAGCACTGTAACACGAGGGCGATTAATCATTAATACATCCTTATTCACACCTGTTGTAGTATCTGAAATTGTTTGTCAGTATGTTGTGTTGTTTCCTCAGTGTATTTGGATTGTAGCGAGTACTTGGTGAACCACGTATGGTATTGTTCCTGTGTCAGGTCATGTGAGCACGTATAATTAAACTAGACCTTGGCATATTATCGGTTTAATTTTTGCATCATGATCTGCTTTCTTCTGGCAATGATTGTTTTGGAAACATTGCCTCTTCTGTTTAATTCTGTTTTTATCATTTCGATCTCAGTACAAGATGCAAATTATTTTAAGAGCTTGTGAAAGCACTTGTTCATTTATTATATTTTCACATTGTTTCGACTTGCTTCTACCTAATAATAATGTCGGAAAATTATCCCCGTTGTGTGTACCATTGTTAAGAGCAAGGTATCGTACACCGAGAAGTTGTACGAGATGGACGAATGTTGGTGGGCATGTTTCTACTTTCTAAAGATGACGTGTTTTGAAATTTGGCGCCAGTCAGATAACAGTGGCGTTAATGGCGCCACTATGAGAATGCAAATCAGGTTGGCTTTAAATACACCATGTGACGGTCATGAACGTTAGTTGCCTCTAAGATTGGACGTGGTGAGCTGATGTTAGTCAAGACTGCCTTTGAGGCAACAAAGACGACGCATTTATCAACAGCTCATTAGTTTGAACGAGGCAACGTAATCGAACGATACTGTAAATAACTTGGCAGCGGTTGGTTGTGGTGCATTGTAGTGCCTCTGCAGCAGCATTTCGAGCAACAGTTTCCACCAGTGTCGCAACGAACTGTTGCAAATCGGTTACATCAAGGACAGCTCCGAGCCACACGTCCTATAGCGTGTATTCCACTAGCCCCAAACCACCACAATTTGAGATTTCAGTGGTTTCAAGAAAGAGGTCATTGGAGGGCAGGGTGATGGTCCGTTGCGCTTTCTGATGAAAGCCGCTTCTGCCCCGTTCTCATTGATGACCGGGTGTCGGCTAGGAGGAGCCCTGGTGAGCACCAGCAACCAACCTATCTGCGTGCTAAACACACTGGACCTGCACCTGGAGCTATGATCTGGGGTGCGAATCGTATTAGAGCAGGAGCACTCTCGTGGTTAGCCCACTAACACTGACTGAACATGTGGGGATCAATCTGGCGATTCGACTTGTTGTGCTGCCATTCATGAACAGCTTTCCAGGCGGTGTTTTCCAGCGGGACAAAGCTCGCCGTCATACCGCTGTTGTAATCTAACGTGGTCTACAGTGTGCCGACATGTAGCCTTGGCCTTCTCGTTCACCACATCTGTCTCCAATCGAGCGCATACGGTACATCATTGGACTAGAACTCCAGCGTCATCCACAAACAGCATTGACCGTCCCTGTAGTGACCGACCCAATGCAACAAGCTCGGAAATCGATCCCACAAATCGACATCTGGCACCTGTACAACACAATGTCCGTACGCTTCATGCTTGCATGAAAGTTTCAGGCGGTTATACCGGTTGTTAATGTACCAACAATTCACATTTCCAATGGCTTTTCTCGCGTTTACATTAACCTGCGATCTTGCAGTGTTAATCACTAAAATATATTACCTAAACAAATGTATTCCCGAAATTTCATTACTCTACTTTACTTGTTTCTTAATGCTGCGATCTTTTTCCGTTAGTGTAAAAGAGTTCTCATGGGTATAGCTTGTTTGTGGTCCTTTGGCCTACGTACAATTGTTGGTCTGAGCCTATTATGCATTTTAAAATACTTTGCTAATTGTACTTATTTTACGGTATTGCAGTACCTGTGTTGTCGAAACGTACGATGCAATGTTCCTTCGGCCCGAAGAATCAATGCGTCATACTTCTTAACAAGTCAGGCGTTGCAGTATCGTGTCTATCCGCCGATACCAGGCAGCGACTTTCAATTAAAATATCCCCCCCCCCCCCCCGCCCTCTTTCACCGTCGAATGGTAAATACATAATGTGCACGATTGCAGATTGTTACGTATAAACGACATATGGAAGTTTGGGTTTGGCAGTGATTCATCCACGGGTAGCCAAAGTAGTGAAGGTGACCCTTCGCGTAAAGTGAGCATCAGGGTTCGATTCCCGGTGTGGCACAAATCTTCAATGTCGTCATTCCATCATACAGCTGACGGTTGTTCGCATTCTCAACTGCGAATACATTTCATGTACTTATTTTATTATTCATGTTGTTTTTGCATTATCGTCGTGTGCTTGTGATCTGTTACCTTTTCGGAACTATTTTTTTTAAATTGGAAGGCCATGTAGTTTTGGCCTGATCTAGAGAGTATTAGTCTGTTAATTGTATTGAATTCTGCAGCTTTAAAAACAGCTCCATTTTTAAAATGGTCGAAATTTATTGTAAATTTGTATTTGATAATTTTGGTATTTTATTAAATGAATATTTTAGAGTATTAATTTACTCGCAGCTCACACAAGTAACACTCCTAGCACGGCACAAAAATTGTGAATTAAACGTCTTAAATTAACTGTACGACAAGTGTTCTTCTCAAACTTTCGGAAGAATACCTATCAAATGGTATATTTCCTCAAATTGCAGTTTCTTGAATGTTAAGCTAAGTCAATGTACTAAGCACTGCAGAGAAATCAACAAATTCAGACGCTGTCATGGAAGTTAATATATAAATCACCGCATGCAGGGTGCCAAAAATGTTATTAAACAAATTATTAAATGACTAAAAGTGGAAACATTTACGTTAAATATAATATTATCGATACAGACAGGTCTCGGGGCCGATTGCCCTGGCCATAGAGACGACTCAGTAACTGGGTAAGTACGACGGTGAAATAGGGTATCCCACCCCTAGAAGCAGTCTGTTTTGCATGAAGGCGTGTGTGGCATATGGAAGGTCGGAGCAACGCGTCCAACAGCCCTCCATTCTTTTGTGATGAGAAGTTGACACCTGACAACCTTCAGCTTACAGCAACACCCTGGATGACCTCGTTCGTTCTTCTACTCTGGCTGACCATATGCCTCAGACACAGAACACTTGGCAGCCAGTGCGTTGCTCCTTGGCGACTGTTGTCAGAGGCGGTAGTGTTGCTGTACTGCTTGTAGAGCTGGGGCCAGACAAGGAAAAGGAATGGTATACTTAAAGATTGGTGCATCGGTTCGTCATGTAAACCCAACAGGGAGCGGGAAACAAGTGTATCAGGAAGTGGCAATAGACATCGGAATGAAAGCAGAGATCTTTCTGGAAGTCTGAAGGCTGGGTCGACATTAGGTACGAACGCGACTAGAAGGCAAACTTACTGTCTTTCCGGATTCCTCTGAGTGCCTTCTCACCATATCATCAGTGTCCCTACTCCATTTGACATCTGTAATGGTCATCCAGTCTCTGCCCAACTAATTGACTCTTGACTGCCAGAATGCGTTTCCCCAGGCACCCTCGCTTCACAGTTTTGATACTCATCCTCTCACTCTGTCCTCCAGGCAGCTAAATTATTCGTAATATTGGCTTCCTCATTGGCGGGGGGCCCAATCTGCTACCACTACACATGATCGGCCCTACACTGTACGACCGCGCCTCCCAGCGTTCGTTCAGAGTGAAATTTTCCGACCCTGCAGCGGCTGGCGTGTAGGCCAGGAGGCAAGGACGTCCCGTCTCGTTCCCAGGTGTTCCATGCTTCCGTACTTCACATCGCACGCTGCATAGCTAATTACTTCAAATGTCTGCATTTCTAACTGGACAAGAAAGCAACCACCCAATAAGAAACACACTCGTTTATAACGAGATTGCCTGTGTTTGGCTCATGTTTCCTGAAGTTTTCGTGACTTGACAGCACCCGTCTTGTTGTCTGTCGGACGTTACACCGGGCAAGCCCATCCTGTGAGAGGTAACTCTTCAGTTCATTTGCCTTCTACGAAAGTATCGCGCATCAGTTGCGCCCCTCTTGTACTCAGTGTTCGGAGGCGAAGAACTACTCTAATGACCAGAATGACATTTTCACTCTGCAGCGGAGTGTGCGCTGATATGAAACTTCCTGGCAGATTAAAACTGTGTGCCCGACCGAGACTCGAACTCGGGACCTTTGCCTTTCGCGGGCAAGTGCTCTACCAACTGAGCTACCGAAGCACGACTCAGGCGAGTCAGGAAGGTAGGAGACGAGATACTGGCAGAAGTAAAGCTGTGAGGACCGGGCCTGAGTCGTGCTTCGGTAGCTCAGTTGGTAGAACACTTGCCCGCGAAAGCAAAGGTCCCGAGTTCGAGTCTCGGTCGGGCACACAGTTTCAATCTGCCAGGAAGTTTCATATACTCTAATGACGTAAACCAATTATTACTGCTATTATTTATTATTTTCAAATATTTTATATATTTTAATATTATTACTATTAAAGTCTCAGGCACCTGCGGTTCATTAAAAGTGAGGCTGACAGCAAATAAAAGTAATACAATGGTGCGCGAACCTTATGAACGAAATTAACTTTCGCGTGATGAGACACTGCCAAGTAACACAGCTCGATGAGACTTGACTATAGACAGAAAGAACTGCTATAGTATAATACAGAAGGTAATTGAAAGGGATACGATATGTGACGAACAGAAATGTCATTTCACAATTGAGTCGCCGCGATTTGTGATGGTATCCTGGACAGTACACGAGGCGAGCCGTGGTTTGTAATACGTTGTGTGATCACAACGAACGGCAGCGCAAGCTGTGTGATGTCCTTCCGTGCTGGCCACAAAGTTGGTAAGGAGTGGTTGTGGTAGGGCGTTTCATTCCTCCACATGTGCGGTTGACAACTGCTGCATGGTCGTCGATGGATGCGGCCGTACGGAAATACACCTTCTTACACGGCTCCACAAGTGGTCAACGGGATTTAAGTCGGGGGAACAGGCATACAAGTAAGTTCGCCGAATATCCTTGAGCTGTGCGATGCTCGCTTTTATCCCATTTATTGTTTCTCATCTTCTATTACGGTACTGCCGCCTCGTTTTCTTATTCCATTTACTAGCGTCACTAGCTTCCTGCCTTACTTGCCCGTGAGCGGCAGCAGCAGCAGCACGTATCGATAAGTGCGCTGTCGTGCCATCTCTGGAGAGACCGATAGTATTTCCCTGTCGTCATGTGTCTGGCAATCAGCTGGAGACGAACCAGCAGTGCAGTCGGGGACGGAGCGCCGGTGAGGCGCCGACAGCCAGTGCTCGCCGACCGCTGGACACACACAGAAACTGTCCGACGGAGGCAGATTAGAGCAGGATGACCGTTGCTTTGTCGTTCGGTTGGTCGTCTCATTGGCCGACGTATATTTGGTACTTTCACCGTTTCCGGGCCTGGGTAGTCGGTCGGTTGGCGAGGAACAGCGATGAATTATCCGAGGACGTACACTCCTGGAAATGGAAAAAAGAACACATTGACACCGGTGTGTCAGACCCACCATACTTGCTCCGGACACTGCGAGAGGGCTGTACAAGCAATGATCACACGCACGGCACAGCGGACACACCAGGAACCGCGGTGTTGGCCGTCGAATGGCGCTAGCTGCGCAGCATTTGTGCACCGCCGCCGTCAGTGTCAGCCACTTTGCCGTGGCATACGGAGCTCCATCGCAGTCTTTAACACTGGTAGCATGCCGCGACAGCGTGGACGTGAACCGTATGTGCAGTTGACGGACTTTGAGCGAGGGCGTATAGTGGGCATGCGTGAGGCCGGGTGGACGTACCGCCGAATTGCTCAACACGTGGGGCGTGAGGTCTCCACAGTACATCGATGTTGTCGCCAGTGGTCGGCGGAAGGTGCACATGCTCGTCGACCTGGGACCGGACCGCAGCGACGCACGGATGCACGCCAAGACCGTAGGATCCTACGCAGTGCCGTAGGGGACCGCACCGCCACTTCCCAGCAAATTAGGGACACTGTTGCTCCTGGGGTATCGGCGAGGACCATTCGCAACCGTCTCCATGAAGCTGGGCTACGGTCCCGCACACCGTTAGGCCGTCTTCCGCTCACGCCCCAACATCGTGCAGCCCGCCTCCACTGGTGTCGCGACAGGCGTGAATGGAGGGACGAATGGAGACGTGTCGTCTTCAGCGATGAGAGTCGCTTCTGCCTTGGTGCCTATGATGGTCGTATGCGTGTTTGGCGCCGTGCAGGTGAGCGCCACAATCAGGACTGCATACGACCGAGGCACACAGGGCCAACACCCGGCATCATAGTGTAGGGAGCGATCTCCTACACTGGCCGTACACCACTGGTGATCGTCGAGGGGACACTGAATAGTGCACGGTACATCCAAACCGTCATCGAACCCATCGTTCTACCATTCCTAGACCGGCAAGGGAACTTGCTGTTCCAACAGGACAATGCACGTCCGCATGTATCCCGTGCCACCCAACGTGCTCTAGAAGGTGTAAGTCAACTACCCTGGCCAGCAAGATCTCCGGATCTGTCCCCCATTGAGCATGTTTGGGACTGGATGAAGCGTCGTCGCACGCGGTCTGCACGTCCAGCACGAACGCTGGTCCAACTGAGGCGCCAGGTGGAAATGGCATGGCAAGCCGTTCCACAGGACTACATCCAGCATCTCTACGATCGTCTCCATGGGAGAATAGCAGCCTGCATTGCTGCGAAAGGTGGATATACACTGTACTAGTGCCGACATTGTGCATGCTCTGTTGCCTGTGTCTATGTGCCTGTGGTTCTGTCAGTGTGATCATGTGATGTATCTGACCCCAGGAATGTGTCAATAAAGTTTCCCCTTCCTGGGACAATGAATTCACGGTGTTCTTATTTCAATTTCCAGGAGTGTAGTTTGACCGGAGCCGCTGGCGGTCTCTACGCGGTGTCGGAATGTGTGGGGCTGTTCCCATTGCTACGAGGTCCGTGGCTCACCGACCCTGGACACGAAAGTTGATTTTTGATTTGATCTACCAGCAATTCAACACTGTTCACTTTGTGTCGTTTGGAGTTCGTCGTTGGCTGTTGGGATATTCCTGCTAGCAACAACGTGGTTTTTAAGTTGGAAAATTCTAGCCACCCTCCGGTGGAGTTTCACTGTATTTGGTTATTTGGAATTGAAGTGCACCAACAGAATTTTCTGCCTTGTGGGTGTTAACGTTCCGGTTACCTGCCCTGGCCGTTGACGTTAATTTCAGGCAATGTAGTTTCCTTATTGTGTTGTTGCTGTCCAGTACTGTGTGTAGTTTGACAGCTCCATTTATGATTGGTTGTGGGCGCCAATATCTTCTACGTTGTGCCGTTGAACTCCCTGTTGTGCCGTGGTCGGAGGAAGTGGAAGTTATCTTGTCGGTGGGTCCATTGACTGTCAGTCGGTTGCGTTGTCGTCGGATCGTGGATGGTTGACCCGACTACCTGTCTCACCTAAGCGAGCGTTAGTGTTTGAATTCCAGGCCTACCCTCGAACATCTGGAGAACCTTGGGTGTACTGCCTTTTTTTTATTTGTTCTTTTTGTTTGTAGTTGTATGGCTTCTAGCCGATTTTTTAAAAAATTTAGGTTATTTTTCCCTTAAGGCATAAGATTCTTTAGGTCTTCAGCCTAATTTAAAGAACTGTTTCACGTAAGGCCTTTGGTATTTAAAAAAAATAATGTTATGGAGTTTAAAGCGTTAGGCTTCCAGCCGATTTGAATTTAATTTGTTTGCTCTTGAAGTGACTGATTCCTTGGGCTTTCAGCCTAACTAAAGAACTGTTTTAAGATAAGGCTTTGCCTCTTAAATTTCTGATTTCGGTTGAGCTTTAAGTTATTGGTTTTTAACCATTTTTAAATTAAAGTGGTCTTGCCCATAAGGCATGAGAGTTTACGGTGCATTGATCCGCTAATTAAGCTCCAAAACTAAAGCTGCTTTTTTTTAAAAAAAAAAAAAAGAAAGAAATTTTTCCAGGCTCTTGTAGTGTTTGATTAAATAAAGGGTTTTATGTTCGATTGTAACTGATAGCCGCTTATTTTGGCCTCGTTCCACAACTTAAACTACCTGCCCTGTCCTGCGGGTTTAACAGGACGTCTCAATCCTCTTGTATCAAGAGCTGCTCCTGCTTCTTCCATTTTCCGGCTGAATTGAGCCTTGTGGCGTCCAATTTTCTGTGCATGGCTGTGCCGGTCGAGGTGGTCGAGCGGTCCTAGTCGCTACAGTCTGGAACCGCGCGACCGCTACGGTCGCAGGTTCGAATCCTGCCTCGGGCATGGATGTATGGGATGTCCTTAGGTTAGTTAGGTTTAACTAGTTCTAAGTCTAGGGGACTGATGACCTCAGATGTTAAGTCGTATAGTGTTCAGAGCCATTTGAACCATTTTTTGCATGGCTGTGAGACCTCTTGCAACATGCTACCGTGCTTTCATTCATTTCAACTGAGCTGTTAACATGTCAATTCAGCTTATGCAGGTACATCTGATTTTTATGTTTTGCATCGCAGTGTGTTTGCAGGTAGTTAGTGAATAAGACAGCTAACCATTGTGCAGAGTAGTTCCGAAGGCCAGAGAGCGTGGAATTACCTCTTCCTCCCTCTCCAGTCTCTGCTAGTCAAAACTTGCAAACTGCATGACACCGGGCAGCTAGACATTGCGCAACAGCTTATTAAAAATATCATGAGAATTAATATAATGAAAAGCGTAGCTTCAGTTATTCAGAGAGCCATAAAAGTATCAAAGTGCGTGTTTGATACTAATGGGTACAATTGTTCTTCATTTTTAGAGCTGCAGGATATTGAAGGTTCAAGCTTCTTAAGTTTCGGATAGTAAATGTACCACATCACAAAATCCTCACACTGATGTTTCTGTACTACTAATACGTTTGTTATTTTTCCAGTTTTCCATGAAAGTGTAAATATTGGGTCACAAGGAAGAAAAGTGTTGTACTTTATCTACGCTTAGAAACAGGATAGAACGTGAAAATTCTAGCACTGTGTCCCTGTTGTAATTTAATGTTGCTGTACTAATTTATGTGACAATAAATGCAATATTGACTGGTACAGAGATGGAAATGTGACACGCATCGAGGACTTCTAATAGTTCCATGAAAAAACTTGCAGAGACCGTACCTATCTCAAGTGAGACTCCGAATTTCAACAGTTTCGGCAGTATATAATTTAAACAGTTATCGATTATGTAAATATATCTCCAACTGGGCAAGGTATTGGAGATGAGAATGCTTTTTGAGCATACTGTTTCTGGCGCCAGCAGTAATAAATCGAGTGTTCCCTTCAAATGGTTCAAATGGTTCTGAGCACTATGGGACTTAACAGCTATGGTCATCAGTCCCCTAGAACTTAGAACTACTTAAACCTAACTAACCTAAGGACAGCACACAACACCCAGTCATCACGAGGCAGAGAAAATCCCTGACCCCGCCGGGAATCGAACCCGGGAACCCGGGCGTGGGAAGCGAGGAGTGTTCCCTTCACTGTTCCGAAAAACAAAATGAACATCATTATAGACAGAGGCGTCAGTCTGCTGGAGTCTCTGGATGTGGTCGCTTCGTGACTCATCCTATGTTATAGCCGTGAGCGTGGGCCTCGTTGGGCTATAAAGGGCAAAAACGTACGTGTCTGAGAGGGAGACCTCGGTTCCATTCCATTTCCATATCATGAATTTTAAGTTTCGTGCAGATTTTGTGAAAATCTAATGGCCTAATAGAGTTATTGCCTCATTCTTTCCAATAGTGGGGTGTATTTATCTGCCGCCTGTATTCAAAATCCGGGTGGTGACTGGAGAATTACTTTCCACATGGTTGTTGTTGTGGTCTTCACTTCTAATACCGGTTTGATGTAGTTGTACATGCTAGTTCATCCGGCGCAAGCCTCTTTATCTTTGCGTAATCATCGCAACCCATGTCCATTCGTATCTGCTTACTGTATCCAAGCATTTGTCTCCCTCTACAACTTTTACACTGACTCCGTTTCCTTCCATTGCCTAATGGACAATTACTTGAACGCTCAGAATGATCCCTAAAGTTCCCAAGTCCCGTTCAGTATCTCCTCATTTGTTATTTCATGTAACTATATAATCTTCAATTTTGTTCTATAGCATCTCAGTTTAAGAGCTTCTGTTCTCCTCTTGTCTGACTTGCTTATCGACACCGTTTCACTTCTGTACATGCCTACAGTGCCGACAAATACCTTCACAAAGACATCCAAAAACTTAAATCAGAAGATATCAGAAATGATTTTCTTGCTGCTGCCAGTTTGCGTTTTATACCTTTCACATAGCTGACGCTACAAACCGTATACGTATAGCTTGGTGCCCGCCCGGTTAGCCATGCGGTCTGACGCACTGCTTTCCGGGCGTGAAGGGGCGCCGGTCCCCGGCACGAATCCGCCCGGCGGATTAGTGTCGAGGTCCAGTCTGCTGGCAAGCCTGTGGATGGTTTTTAGGTGGTTTTCCATCTGCCTCGGCGAATGCGGGCTGGTTCCACTTACTCCGCCTCAGTTACACTAGGTCAGCGATTGCTGCGCAAACACTTTCTCCACTTGCGCATATAGCATCACTAATCTACCACGCAAACATTGGGGTTACAGTCGTCTGGTGTGAGACGTTCCCGGCGGGGTCCACTAGGGGCCGAACCACACAATAACCCTGGGTTCGGTGTGGGGTGGCGGATGGGAGAGTGGACTGCTACATCCTGTTGTGAGGTTCTGTACCACTGAGGCTACGGCGGGGATGAAGCCCCTCCGTCGTTTCTAGGTCCCCATTTCAATACAATACATGGTACGAATGGCCTCACTGAGCAGTATGAGGCTGACTACTTGCAGAGCACTTGCCAGACCAGACTGGTAAGCAGAGCTGCAGCGCACGAGACCTGAGGGAGTTACATACATGGTCGGACAGTGTGCTGATCTTGCTTGGATTTTTCCACAGGGCACAGGTGGACCTAATACATAGAGTGGCACGGATATTTTCAGAATGGCGAGGTTCTGTGCCTAAAGCTAAAAATATACACTATAGGAAAAAAATGGTACACCTGGAAAGATGCAGTTGATTTTTATCCAGTGATGATTTTTATCCTTCGGATAATGATTTCAATCTCATCCGCCAACAGATAGTGTAATGGCATAGCTACCAGAGCCCCGTCTGTGTCTACCCTTTGGTAGGGATTGTTCACAGCCAGAAGGCTCAGTGTAATGTAAAAGTGTGAACCAACCAGGCAACCATGCCACGAAGATGCACTCGTGCTTCCTACAGCCAACTGAGCGACTCTGAAATAGGTGGCCTTCTAAGTGGCGGGATGGTCTTCCAGCCGCAATTGTGCAACGATGCTGGTTTCGGTGACCACGTGACACCGGTAGACGAGGTTCTGAACGTCCAGTCAACACAGACGCTTGGTGGGATGACATGTGACTCGTGCGGCTCGTCAACTGACAACTCTTACAGAACTACACACCGTCAGGTGCCTTGCGGAGTCTGGATGTAGATGTAGACGCCCAGCACGAGCGTGGTATTGTAAGGGCAACAGTGGGAGACTATATAGCTACCACAGCATGGTTAAGAGGGCTTGTGGACCCAGGCGTGTCAGAACGAACTGTTGCGAGCACTGTGACTTCGGGCACGCACACCACTAGCCTGTCCTCTACTCACGCCACAGCATCGACATGCATGGTTCGACTGGTGTCGTCAGGGATTCACTTGGAAGTTGAAACGGTGCACAGTGGCCTTCAGCGGCTCTGAGCACTATGGGACTTAACATCTATGGTCATCAGTCCCCTAGAACTTAGAACTACTTAAACCTAACTAACCTAAGGACATCACACAACACCCAGTCATCACGGGCCTTCAGCGATGACGGCTGGTTCTGCCTGCGTATAAATGCTGGCCATCTATGTGTACCACGTAGACCTCTTGAGCAGTGCCTCAAAGAGTACTTTTGCCCAATACACACTGACTCCATCCCAGGCCTTATCGTCTGGGATGGGATAAGGTACAACTCTACTTCACCTTTGATGGTTCTGGAGGGGCGCTAACCGGTCTCAGTACGTGTTAGACGCAAACTTATCCTATTTCTGAAACAGGAAGGCGATATGTTGTTCTGAAAGGATAATGCTCGCCCACACACTGCCAGTGAAACTCAGTGTCCTCTGTAAGATGTGCAGCAACTTCCTTTGCCAACACGATCACAGGACTTGTCTCAAATGGGATATGATGGGATGGCATGTGACTCGTGCGACTCGTCAACTAACAACTCTTGCAGAACTACATGAACAGGTCGAGCAGAGATGGCATAACGTATCACAGGTTGGTATTCGCCATCTGTACATTCGTCTGAAGCTATAGTCAGTGCCTGCATTGATACCGGTGGAGGCTGCACCACATACTAATATGGGTGTTTCAGCATCAGCCGAAACCCGGTACCTCACTACTGCTTCTGCTACTGATCATTTAATGTAATCCTTGCGTACTGTTGCAACAACCCGCCAGGTTAGCAGAGAGCGTTAATGCGCTGCTTCAAAAAATGGTTCAAATGGCTCTGAGCACTATGGGACTTAACATCTACGGTCATCACTCCCTTAGAATCTAGAACTACTTAAAACTGACTAACCTAAGGACATCACACAACACCCAGTCATCACGAGACAGAGAAAATCCCTGACCCCAAATGCGCTGCTTCCTGGACTCGGGTAGGCTCGCCGGCCCCGGATCGAATTCGCCCAGCGGATTAACGACGTGGGCCGATGTGTCGGCCAGCCTGGATGTGGTTTTCAGGCGGTTTTCCACATCCCGCTAGGTGAATATCGGGCTGGTCACCACATCCTGCCTCATTTGCACGACACGCAGACATCTGTAACACTTCCGTGCTATTTCATGTTTTGCACTAGGCGCAGACAGTTGGGGTACACTGATTCCATCATGGGGGGTATGGGGTGGCGGCAGGAAGGGCATCTGGCCACCTCTTTGTATAAACCTTGCAAAATCCGTTGTAACCACGCCGACGCTGCGAACATTGTGGGACAAAGGCGCAGGTGAAAGAAAGAAAGAAAGAAAGAAATGTGTACTGTTGCAACAATAAATCTTGCGTGAACTGAACGCCTCTAAATGAGTCTACTAATTTTTTCCAGCAATGTATATTCATCCAAAATGCTAAATTGACTTCCCAAACAGCTACAGTAAATCTGAAGACAGCATTGAAATCGCAATAAAAAGACGAACTCTATTAACTTTTTACCATATTTGTATCTCATTTAGCACCAAAATTATCAATAGCTGTATCTCGATTTATTTTTAACTACAGGAACAAAAGTTAGAGACACGCTACAAGTGTATACTATACATCCTCTACCAAAGCTTGAGATCTGCAAAATAATGAGCATAATTGACATACATATGAACAGACTATATATTTATTACCAGTATAATTACATATATTGCTCACTGTCAAACAATGAGTTCTCCAAAATTGCATTTAAATATTAGCCACTGCATGAACTCTTTGTACTCTTGTGTTAATATTTGTTTTTATTCAGTAAGAAATTTCCCGGCTTAAATATCCAAAATGTTATTACAACCACTTGTTATTGCACAACTGATAGAAGAGAATAAAGATAACCAGGTGACTAGGGATTGCCATTCCAGTTTCTTTACAATAAATATGTAACGTTACCTTAGTATTTTAAAAATTTGTACTTAAAAGAAATGATATTCAGTTACTACTGTCCAGATGTGCATGCTGTACATATTAGCAATCTTTGAAAGTCTGTATAGAATTGTATTTGAAATGGTATTCTGGCATGCATCAACTCTTCTCATTATCGATGTCAGACATGTGAGATAGCTGAGGAGGGAACAGAGAGAAGATGTATCGTGGTCTCTCGGTAGCTGTCCATCGTCGGATGAAGTGCTAAGAGCATGTGCGACCTATGACGCATGTGAGTGTTAATGCATAATGCATCTAGATTGTACGTAGTCATTCAAGTGCATCAGTTTGAGGCTTTATGATATGTATTCATCCTGAATTAATGCAAACATTTGGTACACAACGTTGTTGTTAGTCGAATGATATTCAGATAGACCATAGTTACCAGTTCAATGTGGGGAATTTGTTCAAGCTGAGTGGATGCACTGCACTGTGCCACTGGCACAAGTTAAACGTTGCCTGTCTATGCCTTGCTTGTGTTGACTGCACTGCTGTATCGAATCATCCATACTTGTCTCACAGTAAAGAATATTGGTTTCTGTAAGCTATCATTCAGTATAACGTATTGCCAGGAGGTAAATAAAATTGAGATTGAGTATTATACCGTTGTCAGAGTACAATTTGGCCCTAATGAGCTTTTCCTATACCATCTTGTTTAATACTTCATAACTATTTGGGTTTGAGATTTATTCACTGATCGTTCCTTAGGCTGGGCTTTTGTGATACAAAGGCATTAGTCAGGGAGCAATGCAAAAATGCACAGCAAACCCCTACAGTAGTAGCAGAACCAATGAGTCAATCTATGGTTATGTGCTTTCCTTCCAGTTGCAGGACAGCAGCAAACTAGTACTATTTCACGATAAATTTCAATTTATAGTTTTTTTACCATAAACCTACCCCATTGGTTGGTCTCATCTGTGGTTAATAATATGTAGCACGTTAAGCTGCATGCTTCAGACATAATCAGCTATTTTTCTGTTGGAGTAATAAAACTCGTGTAGTACCTTTAGTATATTATTTCTCAATGTAGTCCTCTCAGCACCTCCAGATTAGTTCGACTACATTCCGTTGTCCTTCCCATGCTATAGTAGAGCAAAACTATCACTGACTTAACCAGCCAATGTTTCACACATAGAAACAAAAGGAACTTAGAAATTCGGATCTTAACTGTGCCAGGTGCTAAGGAAAGATTAAGATACGTATGAGTTTTTATTGTTTTTATTTTTCTGACCAAGATAAACCGTTAACACACAGGCTTTTACTTGGAACTGTGGTTATATAATTTGAATGAAGAAAACTTCTCATTGCATCACTCAAGTACTAAGAGCTCTTCAGTTAGCGAAAGCTCAAATGGCAGCAAGTGGAATGAATACAGGTATGACAAATTTCAGGATACCTATCTTAGTAGTTAACAGCCTTTTGTTTCGTGGGTGGAGTGAAGCGTAGTTTTTTTTTATTTTTCTTGTGCCTTGGCCGAGCATTTGCGCCCAGTCCACACAGTCATTAACGGATTTGTTATAGTTGGATTAAGAAATGGAGTGGGGGTACCTCGTTACCACCGACGACGGAATGTGTGTACGCCATCCGTCTGCTTGCAGTCTTTTTCCTCTTCTTGTCCTTTTTTTTCATATATTCCTTTCCTTGCTAATTCTGTCGAGAAATCCTCATTCTGTACCATATCAGTCCACCTAATTTTCAACATTCGTCTGTACCAACACGTCTCAAATGCTTCTAATTTCTGCTGTTCTAGCTTTGCCCACGGTCTATGCTTCACCACCATACAACGCCGTGCTCCAAATGTATATTCTCAGAAATTTCTTCCTCAACGTATGGCCTATGTTTGATACTATTACACTTCCTTGGGAAGGAATGCCCTTTTTTTATCCTATTCCGCTTTTTATGTCCTCCTTGCTCCGTACCTGCTGCCCAGGTAACAGAATTCCTTAATTTCTTCTACATCCTGATTCCCAGTTCCGATGTTAAGTTTCTCGATATTCTCAATTCAGCCACTTCTCATAACTGCTGTGTTATCCACGTGAAAATGAGCGAAAGTTTTGGAAATCTTGTCGAATCGGGTGAAATGAAATGGGATTTGGGCAACAGCCTGGTATTCACCTAATGGGATAGAAGAAACTGCGTAAAAATCGCATCCAGGGTAGACGGCACATCGATCCCCCTCGCTAATCAGCCAGACGTATTCTATGGGGAGGCAGCACACCTTCTCTCACTGGAAGCTGTACTTTAACACGCACGGGTAGTTGTGCGGTTGCACTGAAGACTAGTATTTATTAAAATTTAAAATCTGCCAGCTCGCAGGAGGGAGTGGAGAAGTGAGAGGGGGAGGGGGGGAGGAGGAGAGACAAAAGTAACGCAACTGGACTCCCACAGAACCGAGCCCTGGACTCGCAGCACAGTCTGAAGAGAGTGTGTTGCGAGCTGTCCCGTAGCCTAGTGTGGTAAGCGGGTTGCAGCTACTGGCACAGGCAGGGGCCGTCCAGTGCTCGAGTGACTGACTTGTTTCGCCGCGGCGGCTGCCGCACAGTGCATTAGGGGCGCCCACCCAGCGGCCCCCCAGCCTCTTCTGGCGCAGGAGGCGCCTTTCAGCGGCGGGCTTATCTTCTGGCTGTTATCGGCGATGCGGCCGCCGATGGCCGCCTCAGCTCAGCTCAGCCCCTCCCACTCGGCCCGCGCGCGCCTTTGATCCGTCAGCCGTGACAACGGCCGATGCGCCGCCCAAACGAAAACCCATTACTCAACGATACACAGTGCAGGCGGCGTGGAGCAGCACACCCAGCGGCGACCCGCCGGCGGGCTGGGTGAACGCAAAGGGGCTGAAAGGCGGCTGCCGTTCGCCACTTGCGGAACCGGTCGTGTGTACGGCGCCGCTAACTTCGTTCACAAAATAATATCGTTTCGAGTCAAAATGAAAATGCTTTATTGCATTCGTCTGTTAGAATATTTTGTTTGCATAGAAGGATATATCGATGTGGCTTTTTCTGTTCAGATCATAACCTCCCCAGGGTATGGAAATCATTATTTTGTTTAGATCAAAACCTCTCTGGGGTATGGAAATCACTGTGATAATGAAACCTATCTTTCAAGTAAAAAATTACAGTTAATATTTTACTATAGTATTCGAAAGTCCATGTCGATCCATCCATCCCACACACCTTCAGTTTCTTTTATATAAATGACAGTTATTAGCAATAACAGCAAAGCCATAATCATGTTCAGCTAGTGCCATTATGAAATCTCAACGCTTCTAGAACGGTGCCTGCATCAGAAAGTTGTAGAGGTGACTATTGCGTTAAGGCTCCTGTAGAGCCAAATGAAGCAACAGAACGTCTCCTGGAACGTCGTACTAATGCTCACTAGTAAGAGACTCCAGATGTTTACTTCTACAAAGTCCCTAGCAGTCATCGGCCTCCAAGCATAATGGCTAATGAAAATGACCAAAAGTTGGGAGACCGAATTTAAGAAAAGGCTGAGGATTCACTGATAGCTTTTTTAGTAATATATAATGAGTGCACGGACGCTCTTCCCCACAAACAAGGCAAATACGAACAAATGATTCCAAGGTAACATCACGTTAATACTGTGGAACCAGGCCCCTTTACTCGATAACAACCGCAGTTCGGCTAAACTGAGGATCCAAATATCCCATATCCAGATTAAAACAATTGCTGCTTAGCTCCCATAAATCTATTATAGTTCGGGGACGTTGATTGCTGCGTTTCACCTGCTGTTTCAAATATTCCCACACATGAATACCCTTGTTGTAGCTGGGATTCACAGTCATAAAAATCTTTTTGAAGAACATCATCTTTACGTTAGTGTCTGTTATAACTGTTACGCCAGTGTGTAATAAAAACTTATAACAGTCACTAGCTTAAAGATGATGTCCTTAACAAAATTCCCACACATTTCCTAAGGGATTGAGAGTGGATGACTTACATTACCAGTCGAAGTACGGCAGGGTGCCTGGATGTTAGTCAGACAATGAATGTATTGAAACATCCCACAGTAGACGGGAGTACAAGAAAGGACAATATCAACAATAAAGTCGAAATAAAATGTTGTTTAACCGTGACGGTGATCTAATGAGTAGTTTCTGGTCAGGGTATGACAAACACCCGCTGATAAATCTACCACAGGTGACACAAAAAGTTTCAAAGGTTCTTCAAAAAGAGTATTACCAAAATCAAGGTACCCTGTTCGTCTGCTGCTACCAGTGATAATACAAGATTGGCAAGGTGAAAGTCACTGGCTGAAGGCCGTAGTTGTGGAACAAACAAGTTGGTCACACAATATGAAAAATACTAGGTCTTGTAAAAGAGTACGTGCCGGGAATGGGGGATATAATTGTTACATCCCACTCCTGACACGAGTTGTAAAAGAGTACATGGTTTGGGGATCGGGAGAGGAACTTCTGACACCAATGTTAATGTATAAAATGGCAGGGAAGGGGGACGAAAGTTGATAAAAATACCTCGTGGCGGCAATGTGCAGGAGGTCGAAAGGTCAAGATTTGATATTGGGCATCCAGGGCTGCCGTTAAATGACAAAACAGGAAATTAAGTACAATGAACAAGATATATTTCAATATACGGAGTACAAAGACGCCCCTAGGGTCGGAAGTTAGCAGGTTAAGGCCAGTCTAGGAGGTCGAACAATTAAATGAAATGGGTAACGGAAGCGGAATCGGTTGTTGTTAACTTACTCTGGTGGCAGGTCGTGAAAAGCCGAGCCAGAGGCTCTGCCTTCCAAAACGACGTCTGTTCTGCTCGAGGTCTGGATTACAAGCGGAAGAAGCGGTCAATTATGGATATGGACAGGATTCAGAAAGATTAAGGAAAGGCAAACCTACGTTTCTAGCATTTGTAGACTTAGAGAAAGCTTTTGACAATGTTGACTGGAATACTCTCTTTCAAATTCTAAAGGTGGCAGGGGTAAAATGCAGGGAGCGAAAGGCTATTTACAATTTGTACAGAAACCAGATGGAAGATATAAGAGTCGAGGGGCGTGAAAGGGAAGCAGTGGTTGGGAAGGGAGTAAGACAGGGTTGTAGCCTCTCCCCGATGTTATTCAATCTGTATATTGAGCAAGCAGTAAAGGAAACAAAAGAAAAATTCGGAGTAGGTATTAAAATCCATGGAGTAGAAATAAAAACTTTGAGGTTTGCCGATGACATTGTAATTCTGTCAGAGGCAGCAGAGGACTTGGAAGAGCAGTTGAATGGAATCGACAGTGTCTTGAAAGGAGGATATAAGATGAACATCAACAAAAGCAAAACGAAGATAATGGAATGTAGGCGAATTAAATCGGGTGATGCTGAAGGAATTCGATTAGGAAATGAGACACTTAGAGTAGTAAAGGAGTTTTGCTATTTGGGGAGCAAAATAACTGATAATGGTCGAAGTAGAGAGGATATAAAATGTAGACTGGCAATGGCAAGGAAAGCGTTTCTGAAGAAGAGAAATTTGTTAACATCGAGTATAGATTTAAGTGTCAGGAAGTCATTTCTGAAAGTATTTGTATGGAGTGTAGCCATGTATGGAACTGAAACATGGACGATAAATAGTTTGGACAAGAAGAGAATAGAAGCTTTCGAAATGTGGCGCTACAGAAGAATGCTGAAGATTAGGTGATTAGATCATGTAACTAATGAGGAAGTATTGAATAGGATTGGGGAGAAGAGAAGTTTGTGGCACAACTTGACCAGAAGAAGGGACCGGTTGGTAGGACATGTTCTGAGGCATCAAGGGATCACAAAATTAGCATTGGAGGGCAGAGTGGAGGGTAAAATTCGTAGAGGGAGACCAAGAGATGAATACACTAAGCAGATTCAGAAGGATGTAGCTTGCAGTAGGTACTGGGAGGTGAAGAAGCTTGCACAGGATAGAGTAGCATGGAGAGCTGCATCAAACCAGTCTCAGGACTGAAGACCACAACAACAACAACAACAACAGGATTCTGTCTGGTAATTGTCACTGAGGATTATACACCTTAACACACATTCGTTACTGAAGTATTTGTTATTGGACGATTCGCAACCAGCAATGGAAATCCTTTTATAATTCTAAATAATAAACTGATCAGGTCTTACTTCATAGCGATACGGCCGGTGATGTGAGGTCCATTATACCTCGACAGTGTACGACCACAGGCTCATCCGCAATTAACTTTTGGCCCCAGCGCTATCCTTAAAACTGGTTAACCGTGAAGCTTTGCGCTGTGCCCAGTTACTTCTCCACATTATGCCTGGCCATATCGTACCGCGGATCTGGCAATGGAACTAGTCTTGCGTCCTCTCGCAGCAGAATTCCTCCTTTGCGTCCGACCCGCTCGCTCGCTACTAACCGACTCTCTTTACCACTGCCCGACCACGTAGCGCTCCTGCACCCAGCGACAGTACGGCAGTAACACAAAGCTCTTGGTTAACATAACGGTATTTCCTGACTTGCCCAGTGCGTCTACAACAATTCTGTACATTCTCTTTCATTGGTTATTTTGCACACAGGAAATGTTATAACTATATACATACCTACACACACACACACACACACACACACACACACACACACACACACACACACATATATATATATATATATATATATATATATCACAATAATATACACAGCATATTTATAGACTTCATTTAAATGTACATACACTCCTGGAAATGGAAAAAAGAACACATTGACACCGGTGTGTCAGACCCACCATACTTGCTCCGGACACTGCGAGAGGGCTGTACAAGCAATGATCACACGCACGGCACAGCGGACACACAGGAACCGCGGTGTTGGCCGTCGAATGGCGCTAGCTGCGCAGCATTTGTGCACCGCCGTCGTCAGTGTCAGCCAGTTTGCCGTGGCATACAGAGCTCCATCGCAGTCTTTAACACTGGTAGCTTTCCGCGACAGCGTGGACGTGAACCGTATGTGCAGTTGACGGAATTTGAGCGAGGGCGTATAGTGGGCATGCGGGAGGCCGGGTGGACGTACCGCCGAATTGCTCAACACGTGGGGCGTGAGGTCTCCACAGTACATCGATGTTGTCGCCAGTGGTCGGCGGAAGGTGCACGTGCCCTTCGACCTGGGACCGGACCGCAGCGACGCAAGGATGTACGCCAAGACCGTAGGATCCTACGCAGTGCCGTAGGGGACCGCACAGCCACTTCCCAGCAAATTAGGGACACTGTTGCTCCTGGGGTATCGGCGAGGACCATTCGCAACCGTCTCCATGAAGCTGGGCTACGGTCCCGCACACCGTTAGGCCGTCTTCCGCTCACGCCCCAACATCGTGCAGCCCGCCTCCAGTGGTGTCGCGACAGGCGTGAATGGAGGGACGAATGGAGACGCGTCGTCTTGAGCGATGAGAGTCGCTTCTGCCTTGGTGCCAATGATGTTAGTATGCGTGTTTGGCGCCGTGCAGGTGAGCGCCACAATCAGGACTGCATACGTACACCACTGGTGATCGTCGAGGGGACACTGAATAGTGCACGGTACATCCAAACCGTCATCGAACCCATCGTTCTACCATTCCAGACCGGCGAGGGAACTTGCTGTTCCAACAGGACAATGCACGTCCGCATGTATCCCGTGCCACCCAACGTGCTCTAGAAGGTGTAAGTCAACTACCCTGGCCAGCAAGATCTCCGGATCTGTCCCCCATTGAGCATGTTTGGCACTGGATGAAGCGTCGTCTCACGCGGTCTGCACGTCCAGCACGAACGCTGGTCCAACTGAGGCGCCAGGTGGAAATGGCATGGCAAGCCGTTCCACAGGACTACATCCAGAATCTCTACGATCGTCTCCATGGGAGAATAGCAGCCTGCATTGCTGCGAAAGGTGGATATACACTGTACTAGTGCCGACATTGTGCATGCTCTGTTGCCTGTGTCTATGTGCCTGTGGTTCTGTCAGTGTGATCATGTGATGTATCTGACCCCAGGAATGTGTCAATAAAGTTTCCCCTTCCTGGGACAATGAATTCACGGTGTTCTTATTTCAATTTCCAGGAGAGTAGTTAATAAAGCAGGAAAATATTTCTATGTGGGCGTTGTGTTGTTGCTTTCCGGTAACTCCTGAAGGTTAGGCAACCCCTTCAACAAATCTTTGGTGCGATTTGCTAACGTTCAGATGCCGGAGCAGCCGTCAGGTTGAACTGGTGTCATGGAAGTTCATGACAGTCACATTAGTGAACTGCTCAACGAAGTTGAGTGCCCGGCACCCAGGCTGTTTCCGAACTCGGGGGTCTTAGAAGGTGGCGTTGTACTCCATGGAGTTCCGATCGCGTTGCGTCAGCAACGTCTAACTTTGTGAAGAAAATATCTCTGTTGCTCATCACACTGCCAACAGTCGTTTCCGTGTGCGGCATGTCTGGGAATCATGGCTCCAAGGGAAGCCGTGGTTTGATTGACGCCCTTTACGTCACCTCCTGAGGCCTTTTCGAGTCGATGCTGAGCGGAGAGCTATTTTAAATGTTTTTCTTGACTACTCATAAGAAAACCGCGTTATTCGAACGCTGGGTGTCGTGGTTCTTATCTCCATCGCAGAGGCGTCAAAAGAAGGGGTGAAATATAAGAGGGCCTGTGACGATTTTCACACCGCGTGAAACTTCCATAGTGGTGTTGGGCAGAATGTTGGAGAAATTTGGATCCAATGTGACATCATCAACCCACCTTACAGTTCACACGAAATTCTGATCAGTGGTCTTTTTTTCGTATGTGTCGACATCTTGCAGTTCGATACGTGACTTCGCAGGGTACCACGCTTTTGCAGCTTTATAGAGGAAGTTTCTACTCACCTTTGAGCGAAATTTCAAAGTTACGCTTCGCAAGGGAAGAATATTACGGGGTTTCGAAAAAGTGATCCTTCAATTTTCTGGCCAAGTGGATATTGATGAGAAACCCTTTAGACTAATGCAAATTCCAACTTTACGTTGTATTTAGCCAATAATTCCCTATATTGTTTCGGCTAGTATGCCGCACCTCAATAGCCAGTCACAGTGTGTGGTAGCCACGTCACTTGAATAAAGGAGCCCACCAAAACATGGTGTATAAGGCCAGGGTTCTTTGATCGCATACACGGACTGGAGCTTTCTAATGATGTTCGTAGAGAACGTAGAGTGCTTTGAGTGGCAATAAAGTAAACATGATTTCCACATCCAGAAACGTCACGCCGCCTTGTGCATAATAATCGCTGCTTGGCTCTGGCAAAAGTGTGGTGGCAGACGGTCTTCGCCCCGGCGCCACTGACTACCTGCAGATTGCAGCGCGCTTACAGCTCGCCGCACAATATACGACTACAGGGCGACGGGGGAAGTGGTGGCGGCGGGGGCGGCGGAGGCGGCAGGGGGTAGCGGGGGCGGCGGCCGGGTGTCTGCGGCGCTGGCCGCGGTGGCCGCGGTTTGGGGCGGCTCCAACTGGGGCAGCGCACACTGGCCGTCTTCACCGGCGCCGTCCGCCTCTCTGGCTAACTTCGTGCGCCAAAGTCCCGTGGTGCAGCACTTGCCAGCACGGAACTTAGATACCCATTCTCTAACCACGTTATCAAACGAGTACACAGCAGCTCATTAAGATTATAACATTACGAAGGCGGTTTGCAACAAGCTCCAATTTGGCACGATGTGGGGCGGCGGGTGGTAATTTTTGTTATTAAGATGTAGAATGTAATGCAGAAAATATGCTTCCCGGCCGATGCACCATATGTGGGGCGGCGGGTGGAATAATTGTTATTTAAATGTTTTGTTTTTCCCGACCGATTAGCAACACATGTGGGGTGTCGGGTGGAATTTAATTGTTATTAAATGTAGAATGTAATGTAGAAAAGATGCATTCCCGGCCGATTAGCAACATATGTGGGGCGGCGGGTTCAATAATTGTTATATATGTTCCTATTATTTATGCTGTTGTTTGCCGTTCTCAACACTGGCTCTCTAACTACAATATTGGCAACCAGAAAGAGATTAGCAAAACGTGGAGCCTGTAATTAGAATTCCTAGTGCCCACTTCATCTGAGAAATACATTTATAGCTACAGCTTATAGCTCTGAGGAATTAGGAGATTGTCTGGGATTCATAATCAAAAACGATTCTCTCTAAAATGTTCACTATATTCTGAAAGTCACAGACCAAAAAAGAATCCATACAATCAAACTACCAGAGCAGTTCAGAGTCCAATGCGCTGATGCAAATATAACTGTTCAAATTAAATGTTTAAATGAATGCTCACCATAATTTGATGATAATGTTCATCAAACACCACGCTAAATAATGTCTGTCCTGTGGCGCCACGTGAAAATACAACATACGCAAACTAAAGATAGATAATTAAAGTCATCCCAGAATTAACACTTCACTCAAAAACGATTTTATGGTTACGCATATCCCGAGTAACTACGGCATCCGAGTAATTACGGCATCCGAGTCTGTTTATAGCAATGATACCGACGTGACGCGACTCCCGGCACAGGTGGTGCGCTAATCAGCGTCTGGAGAGAACTGGGGCCTTCTTCTCTCGTTTTTTTTTTTTTTTAGCCATGGACTTGTAGTCCGGGGTGATATGTTACAATACAGCATCACCGGTCTATTGCGGTCTAACTGTGTTGGTGAGCCAGTACATTTCCACTGTGCAGTGACTGCGTCACTGCAATTCACTTTGGAGGTGTGGCGGTGGGACTTGTACCCGCGCAGCGTTCTTACATATAAAGCCGCGGTGCGGACGGCTAAGGGAACGCCTGATCAAATCCGCTCTCTCGACTAGCCGCTGGGCTTATAATGCACCACTTTAAGTTATCGAATAAATCATTGCTTCCTTTGCTGATGGCCGATGAAGCTCTCAATTTAAATGTGCAATCAGCACACAAGTGAGTAATCATAATAAAAGTCTAACGTGGCTAAGTCAAATATTTTGGGCGAGATAATTAATTTAATTGCACTACACGCAGTAGACGAGCTCTGAACTTGCCCTTTGGAGGTACGCTATCGCTATAGTTTTATAGTTATTAAGGTGAAACTTCTCACATCTTTATGATTATAGCGGATATCCCTTCTACTTAAATTTAAACATCCTAGCCTTATTTATTCGCCTACTTAAACTATCTTACTTCCTTAATTTCTAAGACAAAAACCAGAAAATCATGAATTTCAACTAATATTTTAATTTGTGAGACCCAGAATACTGTTTCTATTAAATTATTATGAAAAAGGAATCTAAATATAAATTTTTAAGTTTCTAGCTCTTTTCTGTTGCGCCAATGATTTTTACAGAAAAATCGTCCAAATTTCTAAAATGGTTAAAGTTATTGAACTGATATCCAACACATATTGATTTAGTATTACTCCTGACATGCTAGAAACGTTTCAGGTTATTTACTTGATTTTTTAAGTATTGCACAACAGTTATGACGTCAGAGCTAGTTACAGCGGACTGGCTGGCACACAATAGAAAGACTGCTGTGAATCTTATGAGGCGTGAGTATGCTGCTTCCCTGCAACGAGAGTACTATATGCTAGGATATGCGAATGACAGTATTTCAGCAAACTTCAAGAAGTAATGTATGCTCAACGCTGTCTGTGTTCATTGAGTAAAGAAACCTATGCTGCAGGTGGAAATCCAAGATGGAGGTGGATCATAAGAATTATACATGGGTTATGACAAAATTTTGTATAAGAGCTTAAATTTTTAGATGTATCGGTGTCCAGAATTCACACATTTTCTGAGAATAAAACACCAGGAATTCTATGAGTGTCGTAAATGGCAACAAATTAAAGAACTTACAAAATAAGTTGAACGTAGAATACTTTCCAAATGCTTGGTGGAGAGCTTGTGAACTTGGACTCGCTTGCGGACCCAACAGTAACCTACATTCTTGTAAAATTCCACATTAACATGGTGACAGAAGGGAAAAGACATTCACTAAAGAAAAGCAATAACAATTACATATGGAAATATTAAACGAATTCCACACTGTAAATACTTCGATCTAACCAGTCCAGTATATGAAACTAAAACAAAAGAGAACGAAAATATATGCCAAAAGATGCAAACGGGTTACGGACATACCCAAAATACAAGTTGTGTAGCTCAAAGAACACAAAACGTATGCAGAAGCATACAAGAATTAAATCCGAATGCATCTTTCGTTCATAAATACTAAATTTGAACATTGAAAACACTGAAGTAAAGGAACGCAAAATGCTAGTAAAAATACAGTGCACAAAACTTGTAGCCCAAAAGTACTGATTCAGAAGAAAACCGGAAATCAACCAGTATTCAAATACCCATAGTAACATTATAAAAGACAGTTCAAGATTTTATGGACGCATTAAAAGAACGAACGCAGACAGATTCATAAAATCCTTTGGCAAGAGGATTTAAACTAAAACGGACGCGATAACTTGTTTTTGACGAAATCGAAACTGATCTGAAATTAGCGCTAAGTACATCAGAAGATTAGCAATGTCGTGAAATTTTCAGGTGAAAAATCCACAACTGACAACTGGAGAAAGGGGAAAAACAGAGAAGAAGTGTGGAACAACATGATCTTTAAAGAGAAAGGACGGCCACAGGAAGAGAAAGAAGTATTGGCAGAAAGGAAGGCAAAATCCCACCTCTAAGCACTTTGTGTAGTCCTAACGGGGCTATTCGCAAACAGTAATAACGAACATTAATGTGAGCACCGTCTATGTTCGACGTCAACCTGCAATAACCACTCACAGCCGGCATGTGGCTTTACTGGATGTGGGAGGGTATGTAAAGCGTGTCCGGGGATGTGGAAAACAGTGCAGCCACTATTGTTTTTCGGAAACAGAGCGATTTGTCTGGCCTCTGAAAGGGCCTGATCATTGGCTTTCAATCTAAGGATGGAAGCATTCCCAAAACGGCTACGTTTCTTAACTGTTCGCGTAACGGCATAATTAAAGTATACCCTGTATTTGGTGACAACCAAAACCGGCTCAGAGCCAACTGTGATCCACCAAGGGCCATAGATAACAAGCGTGAATGAGAGCTGCGGAGATGTGTACAGGCGAATAGACAGAGTAACCAAGGAGGTACCAGAAGTTGGCTGGGTCATGCACCCACTCTGACTTTTTCCATTGCGACGAAGGCTGGAATTTGCCCGCCATTACCGAAACTGGACGTCCACTGAGTTGTGCCAGATGGCCTTTTCAGATGACTGATGACCGTTCGCATGTACGATGTGATACGTCTGAAAGCGACACCCTGCAACAATCGTCGGAAGAGTCCAAGTTGGAGGAGGGAGTGTTTCGGACTGGGGAATGTTTTCCTGACATTCCCTGAGTGATCTCGTCATTCTGGATGGCACAGCAGATCAACACAAGTATGGATCTATCCTTCGGATCCTAGGGGACCATATTCAGCCCTACAAGCAGTTTCTTTTTTCCTCGACACGATGGCATGCACCAGCTGCAAGGCGCAACGTGACACGCAGGTTACTGAGTGCGCGCATGGTTTGAAGAAGAACCAGAATGAGTTTACCATATTCCTCTGGCCACTACACCGTCCGGATTGGAACTGAATCGAGTATGTGCTGGACGACCTCGATCGGTCTGTTCCCACAGTGGGAACTCAACCGAGGAACCTGACCCAATCTGGCCACGGCACTGGAGTTTGCATGGCTCCAAATCCCTGTCGGTCCCTTTCAGAACTCCACTAAGTCCTCTCCTGCACGTCTCGCAGCGAGCCACACTGTGAAAAGTGTTCTGAGAAGTGGTCATATTGATTTAACTGGACCGTATAAAACTAACTTCCCTGAAACGATTGAATGAAACATCATTCCTCTCATTATGCACCATCATACGACTACAGAACTGTTTTTAAGAGTAGTAGCATGAGTAGAATTAAAAAATAATGCGTTCATTAATGGTAAATACTGCCACACGCACATATCCTGTAGTGTACGCTTTTCAAACATTGTGTACTTTTCAAAGAATAAATTTCTTTATATTACAATTTCTTGGACTTTATGCTAAAGCAATGTACTATTCTGTAATGTACCCAAATTTTTATTGTAGTCTGCAATGGAATTTCCAGGATGGTAGCCAAAGACATGGGTTATGTTTGTGTGAGCTATGTTTTCGTGATCGTGTTGAGGCGTAGCGCCTTCGGTTCGCTCCTGTCACTTGTTAGGACGATATCGTTATAGGCATGAGTCACCGACAGATGTCACCAGCTGACATGGACCTGAGTTACAGAGCTGCACGTAGTTGTACTAGTAGGTGGCAGAGGTCAGCAGTTGACGGACAGTGCTTGCAGTCGTAGTCAAAACAATGTTGTAAAGTTATGTTTGATTAATATTTAATGTATTTGCATAATTATAATTGTTTTATATTTGTAGTAATTAGCAGTGTGAGTGTTGTATGAGTGAAAAAGAACAGAAGTAAATGAAAATTGCTTTGTTTGTTCACGAAGTACCAGTTAAACTATACAGCGGATTTACTATAATTAAATGTGCAGTCAGTTTATGGTACTAATAAATCGTGAGTAGAACACAAATTAATCGGTAATTTCAGAAGGAGTAATTTTATATTTGATACTTTTCTAAATTTGTTTGTTTAGCAATTGCCATAGAAAGAAATGTTTCACTATGATTGGTCATTGAAGTAAAGCGCGGGTTAGCGCGGGATAATACTGCAACCTGATTTGCTGTTTGTGAAATCAGCCAATCAGAAAAATGCAGGCTCGCGCCAATCTATGCTGGAAACAAAGCCTTTGGTGTGATCTAGGTAAGTCGGGACTAAGGGTTCGAACTAGTAACATGTCATTGAAAGCAGCTCCGACAAAAGTACGATAAAATCGAGGAAAAATACTAATTATGAGTTCGTGAAGTAGTACAAAGTGTATTTAAGTGAACGGTATAATGGAAGTCGTGTGGAATTTCGGACGGAATATCAAAATTATTGCTTTTGACTGTTGGTTAAAACCGCGTGGAGTGTTGTGCGATCTAAGACTGGAACAGGTATTACGTGTAGAGCAGAGTGCACAACATTTGAGCGAGCATTTTCTTAACTAATCGATCCGGTGAACTCTATTAACTTCGGTTACGGGTGTAAATACCATAAACTGGTTACGTGTGTGATTGTGGTGTGCGTGGGAGCTTTACATTGTGTATACACTTAGTACGGACTTGGCAGTATTAACTGTGATCTTTATCGTAAAAATACACCTGAAAATTTACATTGCCAAGTTAAAACTTTTATTTCAGTACTAGCCACATCCCGTTTACAGGACAATTCTATCTATGTAGCGACCTGCAGTAGATAGTAGTGGTCTAGTATTTTCTACTACAGCTTTTAGCTAGACAAATGAACATTGCTGGACACTGGCAGGGCGGTGAAAAGTAACGTGCCGCGCCGCAGTGTGCATGTGTATCTTGTGTCATTCAGAATAAGGCTTTTTGCCGAAAGCTTACTTGTTTGGCAGTCTTTTTGTTGTAACTGTTTGCGACTCAGCATCTCCACTATATGGTGCGTAACAGTGCATCCTTTCCATGATGTTGTTATTATTATAATGAAATACTTTACATATTTACCGTAACTAAGAAATATATTATCATTATGCAATATACTTAATGGAAATTTGTGGTAAGGTCTTGTGGGACAAAACGGCGGAGGTTATGGGTCCCTAAGCTTACGCACTAACTTATACTGACTTACGCTAAGGAGAACACACACCCCCATGCCCGAAGGATCACTCGAATCTTTCGTTCTGGCGGTTACACTGGTCATTAATGTATCAGCATTTCACATTTGCATTGTTTTATCTCACGCTTACAGCAGCCTGTGTTCTTGCAATGTTAATCACTTAAATATTTTAGCTAGTCTATTGAGGAAGTTTCACTACTCTAAATTAATCATCTTTCGTTGTTGCGATTTTTTTCCGCCAGTGTATACAGTGGAAATTGACGTGGTCAGGACGACCATCCGTCTTTGCCACAATCACACCCAATGCCAACCACTTTATCCGCCCTGCAAAAATATGCATGGTAGGTGCCATGACGTGCTAATAAGTGTACTAACACTCACATGATAACAATATATTTCAGTTTTAGCTGTTATTCAACGCTACATAGTATATCATACCTTCTTCGACCTGTATTGGACATTTACTGACGATACACGACAAATTACGCTGTTGTCACTTAGTTTTTAAGTCTGTCACTCCTTTCTAAACTGAACCTGAGAGTACATCAACAACTATAAACGTGGTTTTTGTCCTCAAAAGTACTCCCCTCGGACGTTGAGTATGACTCATAAACAACACAGTTCGACAACAAATACTAACTTTCAGAAATGGCAGAAAATACGGTAACCCCAACATAAATGGGGTGGAAGTTACTCTAAAATAAAATAACTGAGTTTTGAATTAAAACACTAACTGCAAACATCTTACTCTACTACCTCAAAGAGAAATGAATTGGGTCTTATAGGCTCATTTTGTGCAAGAGAAATAAGTGTGCCATGTATGGCCTTCAGTGAATTGTAGCCTGAAAAGCTGTGGTGGAAAAAATAATTTACGACAACGCTGTCACTCCCGCCATAAGTTTGCAAGTACCACATTTACAACACCTTATTGAATTACTTATATATATATATATATATATATATATATATATATATATATATATATATATATATATATATATATATATATATATATATATATATATTAAGCAGTGCTTCCAGTTATAGTCCGTAAGAATTTTTTTGTAATTCAATAAGGTGGCGTATATATATGTGAGTCACCTAACATTACCGCTAGATATATTTCGTAAACCACATCAAATACTGACGAATCGATTCCACAGACCGAACGTGAGGAGAGGGGCTAGTGTAATTGTTTAATACAAACCATACAAAAATGCACGGAAGTATGTTTTTTTACACAAACCTACGTTTTTTTCTTAAATGGAACCCCGTTAGTTTTGTTAGCACATCTGAACATATAAACAAGTACGTAATCAGTGCCGTTTGTTGCATTGTAAAATGTTAATTACATCCGGAGATATTGTAGCCTAAAGTTGACGCTTGAGTACCACTCCTCCGCTGTTCGATCGTGTGTATCGGAGAGCACCGAATTACGTAGGGATCCAAAGGGAACGGTGATGGACCTTAGGTACAGAAGAGACTGGAACAGCACATTACGTCCACATGCTAACACCTTTTTATTGGTCATTTTCACTGACGCACATGTACATTTCCATGAGGGGTGAGGTACACGTACACATGTGGTTTCCATTTTCAATTACGGAGTGAAATAGAGTGTGTCCCGACATGTCAGGCCAATAGATGTTCAATGTGGTGGCCATAATTTTCTGCACACAATTGCAATCTCTGGCGTAATGAATGTCGTATACGCCGCAGTACATCTAGTGTAATGTCGCCGCAGGCTGCCACAATACGTTGTTTCATATCCTCTGGGGCTGTTGGCACATCACGGTACACATTCTCCTTTAACGTACCTCACAGAAATAAGTACAGTGGTGTAAGATCAGGAGAACGGGCTGGCCAATTTATGCATCCTCCACGTCCTATGAAACGCCCGTCGAACATCCTGTCAAGGGTCAGCCTAGTGTTAATTGCGGTATGTGCAGGTGCACCATCATGCGGATACCACATACGTCGACGCGTTTCCAGTGGGACATTTTCGAGCAACGTTGGCAGATCATTCTGTAGAAACGCGATGTATGTTGCAGCTGTTTGGGCCCCTGCAATGAAGTGAGGACCAGTGAGGTGGTCGCCAATGATTCCGCACCATACATTTACAGTCAACGGTCGCTGTCGCTCTACCTGTCTGAGCCAGCGAGGATTGTCCACGGACCAGTAATGTATGTTCTGTAGATTCACTGCCCCGTGGTTTGTGAAACCCGCTTCATCGGTAAACAGGTAGAACTGCAACGCATTCTCTGTTAATGCCCATTGACAGAATTGCACTCGATGATTAAAGTCATCACCATGTAATTGCTGATGTAGCGACACATGAAACGGGTGAAAGCGGTGACGATGCAGTATGCGCATGACACTACTTTGACTCAGTCCACCGACTCTCGCAATGTCCCGTGTACTCATGTGTGGGATCATGGCAACAGCAGCTAACACACCAACTGCACCCGCTTCTCCTGTAACGGGCCTGTTACGGACCCATTTGCGTGCTACGACCATACCCGTTGCATACAGTTGACGGTGGATGTTTTGCAATGTGCGGCACGTTGGATGCTCCTTGTCCGGGTACCGTTCTGCATACACTCTGCAGGATTCAGCTGCATTTTGTCGACACTCGCCATAGATGAGTATCATCTCCGCCTTTTCAGAGTTCGAATACACAATGGTCACAGTTCCTACAACACTACGCTGTCACAGACGTCTGGTAACACGGTGTACTACAGTTGGTCTGCGTGCGGAGACGAATGCAGAATAACAATAGCAGCAAGCGCTACATGCGGACACTGCGACAGCTAGACCAAACCACAACAGTGCATTACAGCCACACTCGTAAACACGGTCGTCATCGTAAACATGTCCCTGCAGATGCTTCTCGCCTACCGTGGCCCGTGTTTGTTACAACACGCAACTGAACGTCGGAGGTTTCAAGCGTCAACTTTAGGTTACAATATCTCCGGGTGTAATTAACATTTTACAATGCAACAAACGGCACTGAATACGTATTTGTTTATATGTTCAGATGTGCTAACAAAACTAACTTGGTTCCACTTAAAAAAACGTAGGTTTGTGTTAAAAAACATACTTCCGTGCATTTTGCATGGTTTGTATTAAACAAATACACTAGCCCATCCACTCACGTGGAATCGGTTCGTCAGTATTTGATGTGGTTTACGAAATATATCCAGCGGTAACGTTAGGTGACTCACCCTGTATATATATATATATATATATATATATTAAACCATTTAACATCCTCCCTTCTACATCTACATCTACATTTATACTCCGCAAGCCACCCAGCGGTGTATGGCGGAGGGCACTTTACGTACCACTGTCATTACCTCCGGTTTCTGTTCCAGTCGCGTATGGTTCGCGGGAAGAACGACTGTCTGAAAGCCTCCGTGCGCGCTCGAATCTCTCTGATTTTACGTTCGTGATCTCCGCGGGAGGTGTAAGTAGGGGGAAGCAATATATTCGATACCTCATCCAGAAACGCACCCTCTCGAAACCTGGTGAGCAAGCTACACCGCGATGCAGAGCGCCTCTCTTGCAGAGTCTGCCATTTGAGTTTGCTAAACATCTCCGTAACGCTATCACGGTTACCAAATAACCCTGTGACGAAACGCGCCGCTCTTCTTTGGATCTTCTCTATCTCCTCCGTCAACCCAATCTGGTACGGATCCCACGCTGATGAGCAATACTCAAGTATAGGTCGAACGAGTGTTTTGTAAGCCACCTCCTTTGTTGATGGACTACATTTTCTAAGGGCTCTCCCAATGAATCTCAGCCTGGTACCCGCCTTACCAACAATTAGTTTTATGTGATCATTCCACTTCAAATTGTTCCACACGCAGATTCCCAGATATTTTACGGACGTGACTGCTACCAGTGTTTGTTCCGCTATCATATAATCATACAACAAAGGATCCTTCTTTCTATGTATTCCCAATACATTACATTTATCTATGGTAAGGGTCAGTTGGTACTCCCTGCACCAAGTGCCTATCCGCTGCAGATCTTCCTGCATTTCGCTAGAATGTTCTAATGCTGCAACTTCTCTGTACACTACAGCATCTTCCGCGAAATGCCGCATAGAACTTCCGACACTATCTACTAGGTCATTTATATATACTGTGAAAAGCATAACACTCCCCTGTGGCACGCCAGAGGTTACCTTAACGTCTGTAGACGTCTCTCCATTGATAACAACATGCTGTGTTCTGTTTGCTAAAAATTCTTCAATCCAGCCACACAGCTGGTCTGACATTCCGTAGGCTCTTACTTTGTTTATCAGGCGACAGTGCGGAGCTGTACCGAACGCCTTCTGGAAGTCAAGGAAAATAGCATCTACCTGGAAGCCTGTATCTAATATTTTGTGGGTCTCATTAACAAATAAAGCGAGTTGGGTCTCACACGATCGCTGTTTCCGGAACCCATGTTGATTCCTACAGAGTAGATTCTGGGTTTCCAGAAACGACATGATACGCGAGCAAAAAACATGTTCTACAACAGATCGACGTCAGAGTTATAGGTCTATAGATTTGCGCATTTGCTCGACGACCCTTCTTGAAGACTGGGACTACCTGTGCTCTTTTCCAATCATTTGGAACCTTCCGTTCCTCTAGAGACTTGCGGTACACGGCTGTTAGAAGGGGGGGGGGCAAGTTCTTTCGCGTACTCTGTGTAGAATCGAATTGGTATTCCGTCAGGTCCAGTGGACTTTGTTGAGTGATTCCAGTTGCTTTTCTATTCCTTGGACACTTATTTCGATGTCAGCCATTTTTTCGTTTGTGCGAGGATTTAGAGAAGGAACTGCAGTGCGGTCTTCCTCTGTGAAACAGCTTTGGAAAAAGGTGTTTAGTATTTCAGCTTTACGTGTGTCATCCTCTATTTCAATGCCATCATCATCCCGGAGTGTCTGGATATGCTGTTTCGAGCCACTTACTGATTTAACGTAAGACCAGAACTTCCTAGGATTTTCTGTCAAGTCGATACATAGAATTTTACTTTCGAATTCACTGAACGCTTCACGCATAGCCCTCCTTACGCTAACTTTGACATCGTTTACCTTCTGTTTGTCTGAGAGGTTTTGGCTGCGTTTAAACTTGGAGAGAAGCTCTCTTTGCTTTCGCAGTAGTTTCCTAACTCTGTTGGTAAACCACGGTGGGTTTTTCCCGTCCCCCACAGTTTTACTCGGCACGTACCTGTCTAAAACGCATTTTACGATTGCCTTGAACTTTTTCCATAAACACTCAACATTGTCAGTGTTGGAACAGAAATTTTCGTTTTGATCTGTTAGGTAGTCTGAAATCTGCCTTCTATTACTCTTGCTAAACAGATAAACCTTCCTCCCTTCTTTTTATATTCCTATTAACTTCCATATTCATGGATGCTGCAACGGCCTTATGATCACTGATTCCCTGTTCTGCACTTACAGAGTCGAAAAGTTCGGGTCTGTTTGTTAGCAGTAGGTCCAAGATGTTATCTCCACGAGTCGGTTCTCTGTTTAAATGCTGGAGGTAATTTTCTGATAGAGCACTCAGTATAATGTTACTCGATGCTCTGTCCCTACCAGCCGTCTTAAACATCTGAGTGTCCCAGTCTATATCTGGTAAATTGAAATCTCCACCTAAGACCATAACATGCTGAGAAAATTTATGTGAAATGTATTCCAAATTTTCTCTCAGTTGTTCTGCCACTAATGCTGCTGAGCCGGGGGGTCGGTAAAAGGAGCCAATTATTAACCTAGCTCGGTTGTTGAGTGTAACCTCCACTCATAATAATTCACAGGAACTATCCACTTCTACTTTACTACAGGATAAACTACTACTAACAGCGACAAACAAGTCACCTCCGGTTGCATGCAATCTATCCTTCCTAAACACCGTCTGTACCTTTGTAAAAATTTCGGCAGAATTTATCTCTCGCTTCAGCCAGCTTTCTGTACCTATAACGATTTCAGCTTCGGTGCTTTCTATCAGCGCTTGAAGTTCCGGTACTTTACCAATGCAGCTTCGACAGTTTACAATTACAATACCGATTGCTGCTTGGTCCTCGCATGTCCTGACTTTGCCCCGCACCCTTCGAGGCTGTTGCCCTATCTGTACTTTCCCGAGGCCATCTAACCTAAAAACCGCGCAGTCCACGCTATACACCCCCTGCTACCAGTGTAGCCACTTGCTGTGTGTAGTGGACTCCTGACCTATCCAGCGGAACCCGAAACCCCACCACCGTATGGCGCAAGTCGAGGAATCTTCAGCCCACACGGTCGCAGAACCGTCTCAGCCTCTGATTCAGACCCTCCACTCGGCTCTGTACCAAAGGTCCGCAGTCAGTCCTGTCGACAATGCTGCAGATGATGAGCTCTGCTTTCATCCCGCTAGCGAGACTGGCAGTCTTCACCAAATCAGATAACCGCCGGAAGCCTTCCAAAATCATGACTCAAGAGACCTTAAAAATAAATGAATAAACCTTACAAAGTGACTTCACTAGTGAGAGAATCAATAACTCGAATTTCAGTTGCTTCACTCAGATCACCACGTGTCCCCAGGAAATCAAAAGCAAGAACAGAGGCATCGCACTTCCCATGGCGAGTCCGAATACAAAATGCAACTCCATAAGATCTCAACGTACTTGTGATTTACAATCATGTAGATAAAATCCGAATTCTCGTACCTTGTTGCAATATGAACATAGTTGCTGGTCGAATGCGCCCGTGTCAAATACACACTACAGGTGTCTAAATAACTTCTGCTCATGATGCTGCCAGGGAAGAGAGTGGCTTATGTCGAAAGTAAACGAGGCGCTCAACTGAGAAATACGCATGCAGCGCTGTAATTATCCAGCACCGGTCAAAGCATTAGCATCTCCACAAGAGACACCGTCTCAGTCTTGTTGCAAAGACGTACCGCTGCAGTAGAATCTACAAGTGACGTATCGTATCTGAATTCACAGGTGACCTACTCACGGCATGCTGGTGCTCAATTTATAAAAGATGCTCATGCCACAGTCAGTCAGTCTGGGCGAAACATGAAACTTACAGTGTGTTCCTCGCAGTTGGCAAAAATTTAAGTGTGACACTGAAATTATTTATCCGCATATAACAGGTCTAGATGAAATCAAGTTAACCGTTGAATGTTATTACTAGCTGCATGGTTTCGCTGTGAGGTTTTAGAGTCATTGACAGAATGTTTACGGTCAATAGTGCGGAAATACCAAGTTCATGCAATATTAGTAGTAGGTGACTTTAACCTACAGAGTATAGAATGGGACGTCTATGCTTTCATTACAGGGAGTACTGGCATACAGCATTGTGAAGTTCTTCTGACACGTTTTCCGAAATCTGTCTGGAGTAAGTAGTTCGACAGATCACATGCAATAGAAATATTTTAGACCTCGTAGCTACAAACAGTTCTGATCTAATCGACGGCGTCAGTAGACAGAGAGGGACAAGTCACCATGATGTCACCATAGCGACTTTGATTATTAAATGTTAACAAACTTATCAAGAAGGCTAGGAGAGTATTTCTGTCAGAAAGAGCAGACAGACAGTTGTTAGCATCCCACGTAGACAACGAACAGATATCATTTAGTTCCAGTACAATGGAGGTAGAGGAATGACGGTCGAAGTTTAAACAGATTGTAAATCATGCTCTGGAGAGGTATGTGTCGAGTTAGAGGATTATGGACGGAAAAGCCCACCGCACTTCAACAACGAAATTCGGAAAATACTGAGGACGCAAAGGCTGTTGCACTCTCGGTTCAAATGACAACGTGCGATTGGCGACAGAGAAAAGAAAAGCAGGCAATAGAAATTCGTGACTCTGTAAAAAGATCGGTGCATGAAGCTTGCAGCAATTACCACCGTCATACCTTACCAATGGATACTGCTGAGAACCTGACAAAATTCTGGCCCTACATAAAATTGCTTAGAGGGTCTATGGTTTCCATCCGGTATCACGTTGACCAGACTGGTGCGGCAGCAGAATGCAGCAAAAGTAAAGCCGAAGTTTCGTAATCCGCACTTAAGAAATCGTTCAGGCAGGAGAATCGTACAAACGTGCCCTTGTTTCTCCATCGCGCAGAGTACCGTATATGAGACATAGCAAAGATATTGCTTGTGAAGAGAAACAACTGAAAGAGTTTAAATCAAATATATCGTTAGGTCCCGACGGAATGCCAATTCGGTTTTACAAAGAGTACTCACCCCATGCTTGTCTTGAGTTTACCGCGAATCTCTCAGCCGGGGCAAAGACACAAAGGACTGAAAAGAATAAAAACGCAGATGACTACTATATGTAAGAGGAGTAAAAGAACGGACTCTCAAAGTGAAACGCCCCCTTAGAAAAATTAATTAATTACTGTGTTGGTAAACCCCTTACGTTATTTGATTTTCAAACAGCTGAGCAAAACTGAACGTACTCAGACATTTCTCTCTTTACTTATTCTGATCATCATTAAACTGACATTTAGCGAAACGCAATCTGACTTTCAATAATTCCTACAAAACAATGGCCCTGGCTGACAGTAACCTTACCTTACAAAAATCTTCATCACTCGAAATACTGCAATACAGCGAGCGCCAGTACTGCCAGCTAAATAAAAGATTCAAACTACTGAAGGCACTAACTACTGATAGGCATAGTTAGCAATTGAAAGATTTTAATAGAGAACAAACAATGTATTTACCTTCATAGTGTTCAAAAATGGTTCAAATGGCTCTGAGCACTATGGGACTCAACATCTTAGGTCATAAGTCCCCTAGAACGTAGAACTACTTAAACCTAACTAACCTAAGGACATCACACACACCCATGCCCGAGGCAGGATTCGAACCTGCGACCGTAGCAGTCCCGCGGTTCCGGACTGCAGCGCCAGAACCGCTAGACCACCGCGGCCGGCCATAGTGTTCAAAAGTCGTAATATATGTATCATTTCATGACATCCAGTCTTACAAATTTACTGTCTCTGATGGACACACGTCCAGATCATCCGTCTCAAAACTCCGCCATCTCTCCCCCCACATCCACCACTGCTGGCGGATCACCTCCAACTGCGAAACGCTACGCGCTGTTCACATCCAGCTGGCCAACACTACAATAGCAAGTATTCCAACAACGCCAACCAGCCACAGACAGCACACAGCACAGCCAGTGATTTTCATACAGAGCGCTACGTGGCGTTACCAACATAAAAACCTAAACAGCCTACTTTCAAAAGTTACAGACCCACATCTTTAACGTCGGTTTGCTGGAGAACCCTTGAACATACTCTCAGTCCGAATGTCACAAATTTCCATGAGAGGGAAAATTCTGCCGGCCGCTGTGGCCGAGCGGTTCTAGGCGCTTCAGTCTGGAACCGCGCGACCACTACGGTCTCAGGTTCGAATCCTGCCTCGGGCATGGATGTGTGTGATGTCCTTAGGTTAGTTAGGTTTAAGTAGTTCTATGTTCTAGGGGACTGATGACCTCAGATGTTAAGTCCTATAGTGCTCAGAGCCATTTGAACCATTTCAGCGAAAATTTTCTGTCCACAAATCAGCACGGTTTCGGAAAGCATCGCTTTCGCGAAGCTCAGTTTGCCCTTTTCTCGCACGGGATCCTGCGAACTGTGTATGAAGAACAACAGGTGGTTTCCTTACTCTAGATTCCCATAAAGGTACGAACATACGGTATAGCTCCCCAGGTAAGTGAGTAGCTCGAAGAATTCTTAAGTAACAGAACCCAATATGTTATCATCGAGGAGTAGGATCGCTTTTATTTTCTACATACATTAATTATCTGGTGGACAAGGTGTGCAGCACTCTGCGGCTGTTTTCTGATGATGCTGTGATTTATGTTGAAGTGTCGTCGCTGAGTGACTGTACCAGGATAGAAGATGACTTAGGAAAAATTTTCTGCCGCAGTTGATACACCGGATCCCGTCAGATCACCCGAGTTAAGCGCTGTCGGGTGTGGTCGGCACTTGGATCGGTGACCATCGGGGCCGCCATGCGCTATTGCCATTTTTCGGGATGCACTCAGCCTTGTGATGCCAACTGCGGAGCTACTCGACCAAACAGTAGCGGCTCTGTTCAAAGAAAACCATCATAACGACCAGGAGAGCGGTGTGCTGACCACACGCCCCTCCTATCCGCATCCTCAGCTGAGGATGACACGGCGGTCGGATGGTAATGATGGGCTACTTGTGGCCTGATGACGCAATGCTTTTTGCTTTAGGAAAAGTTTCTAGTTAGTGTGATTAACGGCAGGTCCCTCTAAATGTTGAATCCTGCCTCGGGCATGGATGTGTGTGATGTCGTTGTGTTGGTTAGCTGATGAGTAGGAGAAACAAACGCTAATGTTCGAAAACAGTAATAGTAGTGTGCTTAGTGACCCAACACACAGATTAAATATCTGAGTGCAGCGCTACAAAGAAATATGAAATTGAATGAGCATGTAAGGTCTGTAGCGGGGAAGGCTAAATAAAGATCGACATCGCTTTATTGGAACAATTTTAGGATAGTGTGGTTCATGTGCAAAAGAGAGGGCGTGTAGAACACTAGTGCGATCTATTATCGACTACTGTTACATTGTCTGGGATTAGCACCAGGCCAGATTAAAGCAAAGCATCGAAACAGTACATAGATGGGCTTCTAGATTTGTTACCGATAGGTTCGAACAATACCTAAGTTTTACAGAGATGCATCGGTAACTAATATGGGGAACACTGTAGTAAGACCACGTTCTTTTCGAAGGCCACTGTTGAGAAAATTTAGAGAACTGGCATTTTAACTGAACGATTCTACTGCCACCAACGTATACTCCGCCTAAGGAGATAAGAAAAACTAGAGTTATTGAGGGTGCATATAGACAGTCGTTTTTCCCTCGCTCTGTTTGCAAGTGGAACTGGAAAGGAAACTAACAATAGTGGTAGAGTGTACCCTGCACCATGCACCGTTTGATGCTTTGCGGAGTATGTAAATAGATAACGATGTATAACTGAAACTGTAATATAAATTGGTTTAACACTAAACAATAACCGAAAGTCACTTAAGTTAATTGTTTGTTTACTGTGGAACCTACTCTCTCTCTCTCTCTCTCTCTCTCTCTCTAAGTGTGTGTGTGTGTGTGTGTGTGTGTGTGTGTGAGTGTGAGTGCAAACTGGCAAAATGAACGTTATCAGAGTGAATCTGTCATGGATGCCAGGAGGCAGTGCAATCACCAAATCACCAAGACGTAGTGACTTAATGAAAGTAGTCCTGAACACAACATACCTACGACACATCTATCTAAAAGTCTAGATGTTTCTCAGTTTTAAGTACTTCTTAAAAGACATGTAGAACTATTCCATTGCCGGACCGTTATTAGGGCATAACACTCATCGTTCTTTGCGTCTGATACAGAGAAATAGCAAACAAATGAGTAAATGTCGATAAACACCACATTTCGTACTGTAATAAACCGATTCAGTAGTGGTTATAGAATGGCTTGTCCTAGGAAGGGAAGCTTGTCATTACTCTGAAATGAGTTATATTTGAGGGTGTATTCGCTTTACTGAAATATATAATTTTTCCTTAGATAATTGTCTTGAATTTTGCTTCGTTGACATATTATAAAGGTATGATAACACCACAGGTATACTCTGTACAAAGAACAGTCTCTGCTGCTAAGCTTATGAAAGTCCGGTGAATCTCTGTCTATGAAATGAAATAAATATCTGCACCTTAAATTTTTGTATCTTAAATGTTTAAACACTGGATTAACAAAAAGTAACCTCGTGATGACTGGGTGTTGTGTGATGTCCATAGGTTAGTTAGGTTTCAGTAGTTCTAAGTTCTAGGGGACTGATGACCATAGATGATGTTAAGTCCCATAGTGCTCAGAGCCATTTGAACCATTTTTGAACAAAAAGTAACATTCATTCGCTTCCATGAGCAATCAATTCCAAGGACATCTTCCTTCTATCGCATCACTCCACTATCTCCAGCAAACTGTTCATAAAGAAGAAGTACAAAGATAACATTTAAAGCAAAGAGGTTTATATCGTCGTCAAAGACATTAACTTATAACAGTTTAGTGAAGTTTTGTTAGATTACAGATAAAAAGTTTTTAAGTTAAATCATTGACATTTAGTCTAAAGATACAGGGATATAAGTGCAGACCTATTTGTGGGTGACTGTGGCCAGTGTGTTGAGCAACATTACACCAGTATTTACTTAATTTGCAGAACAATAATTTTGACTATTAGGAGTATCATGTTTCCAGGTTGGGTTGTGGAAGGAGACGACCGACGTGAGTGCCTTTGCTAACGGCACGACATCGTCTGCAGCGCCTCTCCTGGGATCGGGACCAAATCGGTAGGACCTTAGATTACTGGAAAACAGTGGCCTAGTCAGGAGAGTCGTCCCGATTTCAGTTGGCAAGAGGTTCGAGTGTGGCGTAGACCTCAAGAAGCCATGGACCCAAGTTGTTAACAAGGCACTCTGCAAGCTGATGATGGTTCCAAAATGGTGCGGGCTGTGTTTACATGGAACAGCCTGTGTCTTCCGGTCAACTGAACCGATCATTGGCTGGCAATGGCTAATTTCCGCTACTTGGAGACCATTTGCAGCCATTCATTCACATGACGCTCCCATGGAACTTTTATGGATGATAAAGCTCTATCTCAGCAGGGCTACAAGTGTTAGTGAATGCTTTGAAGAACATTCTGGATAATTCGAGTAAATGATTTTGGCACCTAGATCGTCGGACAAGAATTCCATGGAACATTCATGAGGAATAATCGATAGGTCAGTTCGTGCACAAAATCCTGCACCGCCAACACTTTCGCAATTATCTACGTCTATATACACATGGATACCCGCAAATTACATTTAAGTACCTGGCAGGTGAACAACCTTCACAATATTTTTCTATTATTCCAAACTCGTACAGCGCGCGGAAAAATCGGAAACCTATGTATTTCGGTGCGAGCTCTGATTTTCCTTTGTTGTTGTTGTTGTGGTCTTCAGTCCTGAGACTGGTTTGATGCAGCTCTCCACGCTACTCTCTCCTGTGCAAGCTTCTTCATCTCCCAGTGCCTACTGCAACCTACATCCTTCTGAATCTGCTTAGTGTATTCATCTTTTGGTCTCCCTCTTCGATTTTTACCCTCCACGCTGCCCTCCAATACTAAATTGATGATCCCTTGATGCCTCAGAACATGTCCTACCAACCGATTCCTCCTTCTGGTTAAGTTGTGCCACAAACTTCTCTTCTCCCCAATCCTATTCAATACTTCCTCATTAGTTATGTGATCTACCCATCTAATCTTCAGCATTCTTCTGTAGCACCACATTTCGAAAGCTTCTATTCTCTTCTTGTCCAAACTATTTATCGTCCATGTTTCACTTCCATACATGGCTACACTCCATACGAATACTTTCAGAAATGACTTCCTGACACTTAAATCTATACTCGATGTTAACAAATTTCTTTTCTTCAGAAACGCTTTCCTTGCCATTGCCAGTCTACATTTTATATCCTACCTACTTCGACCATCAGTTATTTTTCTCCACAAATAGCAAAACTCCTTTACTACTTTAAGTGTCTCATTTCCTAATCTAATTCCCTCAGCATCACCCGACTTAATTCGACTACATTCCATTTTCCTTATCTTATTAAAAAATTCAAATGTCTCTAAGCACTGTGGGACTTAACATCTGAGGTCATTAGTCCCCTAGACTTAGAACTACTTAAACCTACCTAACTTAAGGACATCACACACATCCATGCCCGAGGCAGGATTCGAACCTGTGACCATAGCAGCAGCGCGGTTCCGGGCTGAGGGTCCTAGAACCGCTCGTCCACATCGGCCGGCTTATTTTATTATTTTGATCGTTTCTTCCTATGTAGGTCGGCTTCAACAAAATATTTTCGTATTCGGACGAGAAAGTTGGTGGCAGTTATTTCGTGAGAAGATTCTGCCGCAACGAAAAACGCCTTTATTTTAATGATGTCCACCCCAAATCCTCTATCATTTCCGTGACACTCTCTCCCCTATTCCGCTATGATACAAAACATGCCGCCCTTCTCTGAACTTTCTCCATGTACTCCGTCAGCCTCATCTGGTAAAGACCCCACACCGCGCAGCAGTATTCTGAAAGAGGGCGGACGAGCGTAATGTAGACAGTCTCTTTAGTACATGTTCTAAGCGTCCTGTCAATTAAACGCAGACTTTGGATAGCCTCCCCCACAACATTTTCTAGGTGTTCCTTCCGATTTAAGTTCTTCGTAATTGTAATTCCTAGGTATTTATTTGAATTTACGGCCTTTAGATTTGACTGATTTATCGTGTAACCGAAGTTTAACGGATTTCTTTTAGCACTCATGTCGTTGACGTCATACTTTAGGTTATTCAGGGTAAACTGCCAATTTTCGCGGAATACAGTTATATTTTCTAAGTCGTTATCCAGATTATGGACGGCTATAGAGGCAGTATGGCTCAGTATTTCTGCAGGGAATTTCCTAAGACTTTTCAGTCCATGCTACGTCGAGCTGCCGCGTTACACTGGATAAAAGGAGATCCGATGCAATATTAGGAAGTGTCTCATGACTTTTATCATGATCATCATCATCAGCCAATTCAATCATTAGACGATGTGGCCTCTTCGAGTCGTGGATTCAGGTAGGCTTTCAGAAGTCTTCTCCAAGTGGGACGGTCTTGGGCAGTTCTCTGCCAGGTGTTACCAGCGATCTTCTTGATGTCTTTGTCCAATCTGTCTGGTGGTCTTCCTCTAGGCCTCCGGTGCTCTCTCGGACTCCACTCCAGTACTAGCTTCGTCCATCTGTTGTCTTTTCTTCTTGCGACGTGGCCAGCCCACTGCCATTTCAAGGAACCTACTCTCTCTAAGATGTCATTAACCTTCGTCACAGACCGGATGTCATCTGCCCTTTTCCTGTCCTTTCTTGTATAGCCCAGCATTGATCTCTCCATGGCTCTCTGTGCTGTACTCAGTTTCCCTTTTGTGAATGAGTTCAGTGTCCATGTCTCGCAGCCATACGTCATCACAGGAAGAATGCATTGATCAAATACTGCTTTCTTCAGATTTACTGGCATTTTTGATCTGAATACTTTTGAATTCTTCCCAAATGCTTGCCAACCAAGCTTGATGCGTCGATAGATTTCTGGTCTTATGTCTCCCTTCATATTTATAATCTGGCCAAGGTAGACATATTCACTGACCTCTTCTAGTAGACTGTCCTTGACTTTCACATCTCCAGCTGGGACCCATTTGTTGGATATTGCTTTTGTTTTGGAAAGGTTCATGTTCAAGCCAATCAGCTGACATTCCGATGCAAGATCTGTAACTAAGTTTTGGAGCTCTGCGAAGTCTTTGGCCAGTAAGGCAATATCATCAGCAAATCTCAAGTTGGTAAGCCTTCTTCCATTAATTCTAATTCCCTTACCTTCCCAGCTCAGCTTTGACATAGCCATTTCCAATATAGCAGAGAACAGTTTTGGGGAGATGGGATCGCTTTGCTTGACACCCCTCATGATGCGGAATTCTTGAGTTGATTCGCCGATGTTAACATAAGCTGAAGAATTCTCGTAGATTTTCCTGAGCACTTCAATGTATGCTGCTCCCACTCCTTACTCACTCAAAGCTTGGAGGACAGCTATATGGCTAACGGAGTCAAATGCCTTTTCAAAGTCAACAAAGGCAATGCAGAGAGGCAGTTGGTATTCATTCGCTCTGCTTATCACTTCACTAACGGTCAGAATGTGGTCAATAGTGCTAAAATTGCTTCGGAATCCAGCCTTTTCTATAGGTTGGGCTGAGTCTAGGGTGGAACTAATTCGGTTTAACAAGATCTTTGTAATAATTTTGTACAAAATTGAGAGCAAGCTGATAGGACGGTAGTTTTTAATATTGTGAATACTTTTGTATCAAAATAATCTTAGCCTTGTTCCACGATAGTGGGATTGAAGCATAATGCAGGCAGGAAGTAAATACTTTTGCCAAGTGATTTACTGTTACCTCTCCTGCCAGTTTGAGGATGTCAACGCTGAGCTCATCATCACCCGGCACTGTTCCCTTCTTCATGCTATCTAGAGCATACTTGACTTCCGATGGGAGTATATCTGGATACACAATATTTAAATTAGATACACTCAAATTTTCCCCTGGATTGCTATACAAATTGCTATAAAAGTCTCTGATGAACTTTAAAACCGCCTCCTTTTCAGTGATTCGACTGTCATTTCCATTGAGTGCGATAATCTGCTTTTTACCGATTGTGAGTTTGCGTTTGGCTGACTTTAAACTTGTCTTGTTCTCCAAGCTTGCTCGTAAGGTGTCTTCAGTGAATTTCGGTATGTCAGTTTTCATTTCTCTTCGCACTGCCTTACATAGTTCGGAATACGCCACCATGTCACGATCGGTTTGGATTTTCATTTCTCTCCTCTGTTGTAAAAGGGTTTCAGTTTTGGCACTGAATTTCTTTGGTTGTTTATTTTTTTGGCATAGGCCACCGACTTTTATCACCTTACTGTATATAAATAATAGTAATTATGTGTGAAATATTTAGTGGTTACAGTTTTACACGATCACGTAAATGTATAATATGAAATTATCGACACTGGATGGTATCAAAGAATTAAGAATACGTATCAGTACTAGTAACCGCTCTCAGTAGAGATCTTTCACTGAAGACAGCTTTCTTTACGTAATTTGTTTCGACTGTCATGTGCAGCTTTTATTCTCAGACAGGAGAATTCTTACTGTGCTGCACTTTTCGTAAACCTGATAGAATCGTGAAAAGAACAAAAAGCTATTGCCGGTTTTTCCTCCAGCGAAAGACGACGATATGAGCATCGATCGAGGGCGAAGTACGGTGTAGCAAGCAGGACGCCATAGCGCCGCCGCGAGAGTACCACCAACGCTCCGGTAGTAAGACGCAATGGCCGTGGAAGTCCGTGGGCGGCCGTCAGAACAGAACGTTGGCAGTCCGGCTACTGGGGAGAGCTGTTCGTCGCATCGCAGCTGTGACGCGGCCGGCGACTGCCGTCTGCCGGCTGCCGTTTATCTGATACTTTACGGTTACGGCGCCGTAATGCGGCCAGCAAACAGCGGGCGCGCCCATTAAAGCAAACGCTGCCGCATTTTCGAGAGATACCATCTGGCCGCGCGGCGCCTGAGAGGTAGGCCCGCCCGCGCGCCACACCACTGCTCCGGAGCGCACTCCGAACGCAGCCGCGCCGGGAAGAGGCCATCCGTGCGGCGAGTCGCGGCGGACGCTTCCGACGTCATCCGAGTACGCCCTAGCGCTGTGACTCTGACCGACAAGCAAGAGTACGGTGGAACTGGAATACTATGCGCTAACAGTCTTACATATGCCACTGCGTCAAGACAGCATAAAGCACGCCAAAATATAAAAACAAACAAATTTTCAGTCTCAGACCTCGCTTATTACAAAACTAACAGCATGAATAAATTATTGAAATTAAAATATATGTGTTAAAATATGTTGAATTGCAAAGGAGTATGAAAAGCTATACCTAAGAGATTGTGAATTATAATAATAATAATAATGGCTTGTGACGAGGGCCTCCCGTCGGGTAGACCGCTCGCTTGGTGCAAGTCTTTTGATTTGACGCCACTTCGGTGACTTGCGCGTCGATGGGGATGAAATGATGCTGATTAGGACAACACAACACCCAGTCTCCGAGAGGAGAAAATCTCCGACCCAGCCGGGAATCGAACCCGGGCCCTTAGGATTGACAGCCTGTCCCGCTGACCACTCAGCTACCGGGGGCGGGCCATAGTGAATTTAGGAACCAATTATTTAGGAACAAATTTGTTTGATCCTTACTTCAGTCTAGTGACTAATTTTAGAATCAAATTAACAAATGCACACTAAAGACCAACATGATTAGTTTCCGCGGTTCTCTACAGTTTTTGTTGTTTTTGGCACGTAGTTATCTTTTGTGCAGCATTTGTAAATGTTTCGCGTCTTGGTTTAAAATATGGTAAAGCTATTTGGAATGTGGATTTCCAGAATGCTAGGTTCAAGTAGCCCGAAACTAGTCATTAGTTATTAAAAAAAATTTAATCTAGAAACGTTGATTGTTTTCCTCGCCAAACGATTTGTAATGTACTGTTACTTCTTCAGTTACAGAATTTTATGGTGACCAAAATGCTATATATTTTTTGAACTATTTACTTGAAATGTGGACAGAGAAACCATACTTCATCAGTCCAGCACCTTAGTGTACCGTGAAACAGAAGGAGTTCCTTTACTGTGCAACATATGATATTTGCAAATGAACTGAATTTGTTCTTAAAATGGAAATTTGTGTCAGTTTCCAATAATTTCTATTTCAAAATGTATTAAACTTTAATCTGTTTTTGATAATACTTATGATTATTCTGATTTCACTTACTGAGTATTATTGTGCATAGAGTAATAATGCAGCTATACTGAAATGAGTATTTCGACTGGAACGCTTTCGCCGGTTCTACGCACTTCAGTCCGGAACCGCGCGACTGCTAAGGTCGCAGGCTCGAATCCTGCCTCGGGCATGGATGTATGTTGTGTCCTTAGGTTAGTTAGGTTTAAGTAGTTCTAAGTTCTAGGGGACTGATGACCTCAGATGTTAAGTCCTATAGCGCTAAGAGCGATTTGAACCATTTTGGAACGCTTTCATTTCGAGTAGAATATTTTTTTTCCTAGGTAAATGACAATGTTGTACCTTGCAACGCGTTTTCACATTTGCAGAAACCTCACTTTTTCTGACTAATATATGTGGTTTCAGGAAAACACTGCAGCAAATAAAAAGTGAATGCCGTGGTTTAAAAACATAGTAAGAAAATATATAAAATAGCTATTGTAGGATTGCCAACAGGCGAAAGTCTGAAAAGTGTATGAGGTTACGAGACCCTCTCTTACACATGAGGGATAGTCAACTCCTTTTCGATTTTACCATGGTGAGAAAAATCACAAGGCAACCATGAAACTTCGGTATCGTTTTAGTCCTTGTGTACATATTCCACATTCAGTGTCATATATTTTTCTCAACGACAGTTGGCTTGCCAAAGACCTATATTGCAGTCTGCAATGTTCCTGTTTAGAAAACATTTCACCTCAATACGATTTCTTTGTTATTTCGGAATTGTTTGCCGAGCAATTATTTATTAATTGGAGGTGGATGTCTCTAGGTACCATGTCAGCAAGGAATGAATGCTGTAAAGGGGGGGGGGGGGGGGCAAAGTAAGATGCCTTGGCAGCATGTATGGCTGTGTGGTGTGACTGTGCCCCATGTGCATGACCTGGGTCGTGAAGCAATAACACCACTCACGATGTCCTCACTGAATTACGGCAGAATTTTCTTGAGACGGTTTGTCCCTTACGAGGATAATCTTTTGTAATGTTACTTAAAATCCGTCTTAATTGCAAAAAAACTTTTTTTTTATTATTCATATGACCGGTTTCGGTTCATTCAGAACCATCTTCAGATCTGATATTTCAGTTACAGGAGTAACACGTCCAAATCCAGCAAAATATGTGACGTAGCATGTGAAAGTTGCTGGATTTGGACGGGTTACTCCTGTAACTGAAATATCAGATCTGAAGATGGTTCTGAATGAACCGAAACCGGTCATATGAATAATAAAAAAAATTTTTTTTTGCAATCAAGACGGATTTTAAGTAATATTATAAAATCACTGATTGCTGTTATCCCATAAGACATTATGTCTGTTTTTGCAAAGATAATCTTTTGAATAGACATCATTCAACAGCTTGGTTTGCTCCTTTCTTTTGGGATAATCATAATACACCAAGCATTTTTCGACGATGATGAGTTGACTAAGCAAGTTCCCTGGAATGGTTTGACTTAGCTACGACATTTGGGCTGGGCGCTCGTATCGCTGGGATTTTTGTATAAGTTTGGAAAGTGTTGAAGGCCAGAGGATGGTGACCTCTGTCATGTAACATGATGAAACCTGACCTTGATTGATATTCATTTTCTCCGTCTTCGCTTTGATTGTCACTCGTAGGTCTTCGAGCAATGGGACATCCATCTCTCTTGAGATTCCCGTTTCTTCACAGAGAGGTGGTCAGTCACTTCATTTATGGCTATTCAGACTCGTTTGACCACACGGGTAGTGATTGCACCACATAACCACGGTGTCATATTGGTGCTTTATTGCTGTACACTTCCAACAAGCCGGTATGGATCATTGGATTGTTGTTACCCTCAACACGCACGAAAATCTAGTAGCAAGCTACTATTCTGCGATGTCGAGACTTCAGTGTGCATCAGGAATGCAGACATCTACTTGCAAACAAAACAGGTTAATTACGTAGAAGGCAGTTAAGACTTTTTGGGACTGTGCGACCACTACCCAAGCTTCATGTGGGAGAAAGCCAAACGCAGATTTTGTCCGCTTTATATACTGAGCTTATCACCTTCAAAATAAAGCCCCTCTGTAGCTACACAGAGACGAAGGCACTGTTTTCTGTATTAAAACAGCGATAAGGAAAGCTTCTGCTCTAACAGTTTTCGGTTAATGGTTACGCTCTTTTGAATACTATTCAAAGTACATGATTAACTCATTTTCGTGCGGTTTTTGTTTTTTGAGTCTTATAAATGACAATCCTGATCATTTTGTGTTCCACAGATGATTAATGTTAATGCTAATAAGAACCACTTCAGCCGTGTTAACGTGCATTTATCATATCGCGATCGTTTTCACAGTCAACATCATCAGGTGATAGTGCAAGAGGTCTTCGCAACAAACTGTACCACAACTATGCCTATATCACAACTCGAGAGTTCTAGTCAACTTATGTGACGTAGATGGCTCGTTCTGGAGACATTACGACGACAAAAATGCTCCGCCGACTGGCTGGCAGAAGCATAGCGAGCAGTGACTGTTGGGAACGTGACGCGATGTGTGCGCTAGACTGGTACAGATTTTAAACTGCAAAACATTCCAAGCAGCGGATGTGGATTCTCCGAATAATTTATTCATTACTACGTGCAGGTTAAAGCTGAAGAAGTTGCAGAAAAGTACGACATTGAGGAGACGGGATCTCAATAAATTGCAAGAACCAGAAGCTGCTCAGAGTATAGAAGCAGCATTAGGCAGTGACTGTCTGAACCAGATCAGTGGAACACAGTAGAAGACTCCCTCTCGCTCCCTGTCATGCCCTCTTCTTCAGACTTGCGCCGTTAACAGTTGTCTATAACCAGTCATCGTAGTCGGAGGACCGAGCGGAAGACCCCCTCACAGATCCTATTTTTGGTACCGCCAATCAACCACACGTTTTAGTTATAGACACACTTTTCAGTACCCTTAAAGCTTCCTGAACATTTAGAGGTATATAGTGAGTCTGTCGTAACGAGAAATTCGCTCTGCATTATATTTAAAATTTTAAATTTCTGTATATTTTCAGGAGACATTTATTGGTTAGACCTGATAGTATTTATCAAATTGACAAATGTGCCACGCACAAGAAACGAGTTCACTTTGAATCAGTCACGCCACGTGCTGTATTCCTCTACGTTACAGAAGTGGCTGAACTGCCTTTGTAACCGAATACTCAGCTGTTGATGTTCATCAGACATATTATTCGGTTTATTTAGATGCGAGGCTTACGGCCTTGCCGCAGTGGTAACACCGGTTCCCGTCAGATCACCTAAGTTAAGCGCTGTTGGGCTGGGCTAGCACTTGCATGGGTGACCATCCGGTCTGCCGAGCGCTGTTTGCAAGCGGGGTGCACTCAGCCCTTGTGAGGCAAACTGAGGAGCTACTTGATCGAGAAGTAGCGGCTCCGGTCTCGGAAAATGACATACGGCCGGGAGAGCGGTGTGCAGACCACATGCCCCTCCGTATCCGCATCCAGTGACGCCTATGGGCCGGCCGGAGTGGCCGTGCGGTTCTAGGCGCTACATTCTGGAGCCGAGCGACCGCTACGGTCGCAGGTTCGAATCCTGCCTCGGGCATGGATGTGTGTGATGTCCTTAGGTTAGTTAGGTTTAATTAGTTCTAAGTTCTAGGCGACTAATGACCTCAGAAGTTAAGTCGCATAGTGCTCAGAGCCATTTGAACCATTTGACGCCTATGGGCTGTGGATGACACAGCGGTCGGTCAGTAGCGTTGGGCCTTCATGGCCTGTTCGGGAGAGGTTTAGTTTTAAGCATTTTTTTTTCAGCTGATACTTTGTAAGCAAGGTTATGTGTATTGTATTTCGGGCATGAAGCATGTGATTATCCACGTTAGTTATCCCTTGAAGAAAAGAGTATATTTACTGCAAGACATCTGTAACGCATACATTATCTATATAAACCTGTAGTGCAATAAAGTGTTTGATAATTATTTCCTTTACGATTAGAACGCTGGTTTGTAATTCATTGTGGATGTGAATGTCACACAAAAATAGGTTTGATGGTACATGGAATCAAAAAATGGCTCTGAGCACTATGGGACTTAACTTCTGAGGTCATCAGTCGCCTAGAATGTAGAACTAATTAAACCTAACTAACCTAAGGACATCACACACATCCTTGCCAGAGGCAGGATTCGAACCTGCGACTGTAGTGGTCGCTCGGTTCCAGACTGTAGCGCCTAGAACCGCACGGCCACTCCGGCCGGCTACATGGAATCGTGTGGATTCTTAGTTGATAGGCGTTCAGTACTTACGTGCGATGTGTTATGTAGCAGTTTTAGAAATATAAGTAGTAGGCTGTATCTCACGTTAAATTGGCAGTGCTGCTATTTTCTGTTTTTCCTTATGCACGTTTCTTTAAATTGGGTTTAACACGTATAGGTGCAGATATTTCTGTTGGTTACTTAGGACGGTGTACTGAACGTCACATCAGTATTTACGTCATTTTCAAACTAATAATTATAGCTAGCAGAATTCGTATATTTTTAGGTTGGGTGGCTTGTGCCACAGGCTCTGCCTAACGTCGTATCTGAATACAGTTCTTTAAAACACAAACTGGTCTTTACATTAGAAACACAGCCTGTCTAGATGGTTGCTAAAATTAGTTGAGGAGACAAAGTGTTATGTAGAAAAATATTTGTTATACCGTGGCTGTCATTCTGTAAATAATAAATTTCAGTAACAAAATACTCACTTTATACATCGATTACCTTAGGTGTTCCTGATCTTAATACCTGTCATAAAAAATCACTTGTTCCAGTTTGGGATTCATCTCTATCTAAAAAAAAAGAAAAATGGTTCAAATGGCTCTGAGCACTATGGGACTTAACATCTGAGGTCATCAGTCCCCTAGAACTTAGTACTACTTAAACCTAAGTAACCTAAGGACATCACACACATCCATGGCCGAGGCAGGGTTCGAACCTGCGACCGTACCAGTCGCGCGGTTCCCGACAGCGCGCCTAGAACCGCTAGACCACCGCGGCCGGCCTCTATCTACATCTGCTTGATTACTCTGCAGTTGAGAATCAACTGCCTGGAGGAGGGTTCATCGAACCACCTTCAAGCTATTTCTCTACTGTTCCACTCCCAAAGAGGTACGGTAAAAACACTTTAGTCTCTCCGTGTGATGTCTCATTTCTTCGATTTTATTGCAATGATCATATCTCTCTATGTAAGTAGATGCCAACGAAATACTTTCGCATTTACCGAGAAAGTTGGTGACTGAAATTTCGTGAGGAGATACTGCCGCAAGACGACTGTGTTTCAATGATTGCCACCCCAACTCGTGTATCGTATCCATGGTGTTATCTTCCCTATTTCTCGATACTACAACACGATGTGCCCTTCTTTGAAATTTTTCAATCCTGTCTGATGCAGATCCGACCCCGCGCAGCCCTACTTCCGAAGAGGACAGACAAGTGTAGTGTAGGCAGTCTCTTTCGTAAATCTGTTGCGTGTTCTGTGTGTTCTGCCAGTAAATCGCAGTCTTTGGTTTTTCTCTACAACACTATCTGTGTCATCGCTCCAGTTTACGTTATGCGTAATGGAAATTGCTAAGTACACTGGTGTCCAAAATTAATGCAATAAACTACTATTTCCCTATCATGCGTCCAATTCACCACATAATCACACAAACTGTCAACAGATGTCGTTACGATTGTGTTCTGCACGGAAGATGGCATTCCGTTTAACGGACAACAACGCCAGCAATGACGTCTGGGCACCTACGAAGCTGGATACGCCTACAGACTCTCTGCTGTGCTGGGCCATAGGAAGAATGGAAGCAGGAGTTGCCCGACGCCTTAATGAGAATTGTTCTGTTGTTTCTCGGATGAGGCGACAGTTTATGGATGCCGAAACAATATCCCAGAGATTAGGACAGGACCGACCACGTGTGACGTCAGAAAGAGTGGCCGTTATTTGGCTGTAAGGGCACGACGGTTCCGCCTTTCTACTGAACTGCAACTGACATATCACCTCGCAGCATCCCCTGGGCGTGTTGTAGCGAGGCAAACGGTTCACAGAAGGCTTCGGCAGAGTGAAGGTTCAAATGGCTCTGAGCACTATGGGACTTAACATCTGAGGTCATTAGTCCCCTAGACTTAGAACTACTTAAACCTAACAAACCTAAGGACATCATACACATCCATGCCCGAGGCAGGATTCGAACCAGACTGGAGCGCCTAGAACCGCTCGGCCACTCCGGCCGGCTATTTGAGCCTGTAATTCAGTGGATTATTACTGGTTCCTTTCTTGTGTATTGATGGGGCGTGCGCAACTTTGCGTGTGACGTCAGAAAGAGTGGCCGTTATTTGGCTGTAAGGGCACGACGGTTCCGCCTTTCTACTGAACTGCAACTGACATATCACCTCGCAGCATCCCCTGGGCGTGTTGTAGCGAGGCAAACGGTTCACAGAAGGCTTCAGCAGAGTGAAGGTTCAAATGGCTCTGAGCACTATGGGACTTAACATCTGAGGTCATTAGTCCCCTAGACTTAGAACTACTTAAACCTAACTAACCTAAGGACATCATACACATCCATGCCCGAGGCAGGATTCGAACCAGACTGGAGCGCCTAGAACCGCTCGGCCACTCCGGCCGGCTATTTGAGCCTGTAATTCAGTGGATTATTACTGGTTCCTGTCTTGTGTATTGATGGGGCGTGCGCAACTTTGCAGGCTTCAGGTATGCATCTTTCGTCGATCGAGCGGTTCCGTTCGATTATTAAGTATGGAGCTATTTTATCGACGTATTCTGAAAGTTACCTTACTGGTATACAGTGTGGACCAGAGGACTTCCATTATTTAGTGTTTGCTACATCGAGGATATCTGCTTCCAAGATATTCGTGTTGGCGGCTGTTCTTAATACGAATTCTGGAGCCTTTTCTATGTCTTCTTTGGTTTGTCTAGATGTTGGTCAATTTCTACCCTGTCCCGGTGAAATGCAACGGAATAGTGGTTAATGGTACGTCGATGCACTGCGCGCTAAGCACTAGCGCTGTCGTAGCAAAGCGAGACTAGTTGTGGACCTCCAACGCTGTGCGGTCGGGCTTCTAAAATGTTGCGACTGGGCGGGGCGGAACGGAACTGCGCTGATTTGGAGCCGCCAGCAGATGTGGTCGAGGGCCAGAAGGGGAGGGGGTGCGGGGGCTGTGGCCTGGGGGGGGGGGAGGGGGGCGGAGGGGCGTGGCGACCATTTGTTATTAATCTCCGCCGGCGCAGGCGCGGCCGCCGTGCCGGGGTCCAGTTGCAGCGGCGGCGCCAGTTTTGCGGTGTTGTCCGGCTGCGGCCGGCGGCAGAGGCAATAACATGGAGATGAGGCGCGCAGCTGGCGGCATCTGCCGACCTGTCCACCGGCGACAACACGCACTTTGCATTCCGCGTGTCCGGCTGGCCGCCGCTCCGGCGCAGGGGGAGCGAGAGCGGAGGGCCCTTAGGCGTTCAGTTCCTCGCTGCAGTACAGTGTCAATCAATGTTGCCAGGCCGGCCTCGGTAGCTGTCCTTGAAACGATATGGTCGCCAGAGGTAAGGAAAGTACAGGGTGGTTACAATTAAACACTCGCGAATCGAGCCAGTGCAGACTGAAAACTACACTACTGGCCATTAAAATTGCTACACCACGAAGATGACGTGCTACAGACGCGAAATTTAACCGACAGGAAGAAGATGCTGTGATATGCAAATAAGTAGCTTTTCAGAGCATTTACACAAGGTTGGCGCCGGTGGTGACACCTACAACGTGCTGACATGAGGAAAGTTTTCAACCGATTTCTCATACGCAAACAGCAGTTGACCGGCGTTGTCTGGTAAAACGTTGTTATGATGCCTCGTGTAAGGAGGAGAAATGCCTAGCATCACGTTTCCAACTTTGATAAAGATCGGATTGTAGCCTATCGCGATTGTGGTTTATCGTATCGCTACATTGCTCCTCGCGTTTTTACCTTTTGTGGTGATAGGCTTAATGAGCAGTGAGTGTATGAGATCACCATCACTTTTACGCACTGTATAGCAATGCCAAGCGCAGCGCGCCGGGGCTGGGGAGAAGGTGTATGAGGGAAGTTTCAATAATGGATAGCTACTGAGGAGTGTGAAGGCACTCAAATGTAGATATTTGTCCCTTGAAACTACAACTACACTTTATATCATGTGACCACGCAGTTAAGTTAACGAGAGACTGTTAGGAGGAAGATGAAAATTTAATATATATTTGGATTAACAATAAGTTCCGAATAAAGGGCCAGAGGTAGGACGCTTGGACATCTCTGATAAGGATCATCGAGTTATGAAATCTTGCCGAATGTGGGAGAAAGACACACAGGTGGGCGCCACAGTCCCCCAGAAGCGACACATTCAGGTGTCGCCAGCCTCCCCAGAAAATGCCCTCAGCCCCGCGGGTTCCCAAACGGGAAGCCCATCGTAGTTCCTCTCTTTCCACCCATGAGGGAGAACAGAAATTTTGGCGAACAATAGCCACCTGCATAACTTTATAGGTCAGGCAACCACAGCTAGAGAACTTGAATATAATGTGAAGGACAGTCAAACAATTAAAATCAAAGATCACAAAATAGTCTTTCTTAAACTGAGTGAGAGTCGAAATAGCAATGGCTGTTTATTGTGTTTCTCCCTGTATGATAACCAGTTTTATACCCTGGAATTACATCTGCAAATCATACACTACTGGCCATTAAAATTGCTACACCACGAAGATGACGTGCTACAGACGCAAAATTTAACCGTCAGGAAGAAGATGCTGTGATACGCAACAAACTGCTGACATGAGGAAAGTTTCCAATGGATTTCTCGTACACAAACAGCAGTTGACCGGCGTTGCCTGGTGAAACGTTGTTGTGATGTCTCGTCTAAGGAGGAGAAATGCGTACCATTCACGTTTCCGACTTTCATGAAGGTCGGATTGTAGCCTATCGCGACTGCGGTTTATCGTATCGCGCGCGACATTGCTGCTCGCGTTGGTCGAGATCCAATGACTGTTAGCAGAATATGGAATCGGTGGGTTCAGGAGGGTAATACGGAACGCCGTGCTGGATCCCAACGGCCTCGTATCACTAGCAGTCGAGATGACAGGCATCTTATCCGCATGGCTGTAACGGATCGTGCAGCCACGTCTCGATCCCTGAGTCAACAGATCGGGACGTTTCCAAGACAACAACCATCTCCAAGAACAGTTCGACGACGTATGCAGCAGCATGGGCTATCAGCTCGGAGACCATGGCTGCGATTACCATTGCCGCTGCATCACAGACAGGGGCGCCTGCCATGGTGTACTCAACGACGAACCTGGGTGCGAGAATGGCAAAACGTCATTTTTTGGATGGATCCAGGTTCTGTTTACAGCATCAAGAAGGTCGCATGCGTGTTTGGCGACATCGCGGTGAACGCACACTGGAAGCGTGTATTCGTCATTGCCATACTGGCGTATCACCCGGAGTGATGGTAGGGGGTGCCATTGGTTACAAGTCTCGGTAACCTCTTATTCGCATTTGCGGCACTTTGAACATTGGACGTTACATTTCAGATGTGGCTCTACCCTACATTCGTTCCCTGCGTAACCCTACATTTCTGGAGGATAATGCACCACCTCATGTTGCAGGACCTGTACGGGCTTTTGTGGATACAGAAAATGTTCGACTGCTGCCCTGGCCAACACATTCTCCAGATCTCTCACCAATTGAAAAAGTCTAGTCAATGGTGGACGAGCAACTGGCTCGTCACAATACGCCAGTCACTACTCTTGATGAATTGTGCTATCGTTTTGAAGCTGCACGGGCAGCTGTACCTGTACACGCCATCCAAGCTCTGTTTGACTCAATGCCCAGGCGTAGCAAGGCCGTTATTACGGCCAGAGGTACTGATTTCTCAGGATCTATGCACCCAAATTGCGTGAAAATGTAATCACATGTGAGTTCTAGTATAATATATTTGTCCAATGAATACCCGTTTATCATCTGCATTTCTTCTTGGTGTAGCAATTTTAATGGCCAGTGGTGTATTTTGCGTGTGGGTACACAACGTTATAGGAATGATATTCAGACTGTGCGCTGAAGGATTTACGTTGTTAGCAGTGACATTGCCATGTCTTGCCGTTATGCGCCGATACTGGCAAGCATGCCAACTCGGGTTTCCGTAAGCCTGTCAAGATTCACGAGACCCGTCCAGTCGGCTGCAGCTGATAACAGGTTGCGCTATCAATCCATCGTGACTACAGAATAGCCAGATATAAGTCTGCGTAGGCAGTTTCATTGCAGCTCATTTATCTCAACGGTGGGAGCAGCAAAGTGAACATACCAAACTTACCCCTTTGCTTGACATGTAGGCCTTGCTGACCCACGAGGGAAGTTCCAAGGGGTTGCGTCGTCAACACAGATCATGAGAGCCCAGAGTGCCAAAGTAAATACATTTCAGTTAGTTTTTGTGTGCCTGGAAGCAGTGGTCACGGCCTCAGCTATTTCAAGGGAAGATAAAACTTTGTTTTTCCTGTAATACTATTGGCCATTTTGATTCACACGTCACCTTGGCTATTCTGACCTACTTGTCATCGCATAAATTTACACGTGTTGTGACGGATTGTTGTATTTTATCCAGATGGATCAACCAAGTACGTCTAAAAGTTGTCCAGCGAGGAACGTACTTCGAGTTGGTGAACCAAATTTTGCCGAACGAATTTTGGTGATGCTCGCTGTACCCTTAGATGATAGTGGCAATGATGCGAGTATGCCTAATGAAAATGGCAACGAAAATTAACAGACACTGCTATGTGCTCCTGTGCAATGACATATAGATCAGTATCCAGATTATTCCCCAAATTGTAATTGTGCTGAAACCGACACATCTTATGACGAAGACCAAAAGAAATCGGATGAGAAAACATCTAGTAATGGTACTGCGGTTCACGACAAAACATCTATGGCTAAAGTGGAATGGAATGGGAAGTCACAGAGCCACAATGGAGAGGGGAGACTTCCTGCTCACAGTATTTTGAGATGTAAGTCACCAAATCTTGTTAGGTATGAATTGCAGTGCTTGGCCGATGAATCTTATGCTTTTGACGTGTGGAATCTGTTCACTGACAGACAGATAATGGAAGAAATTTTGCGTTTCACTGCACAGCACTACACATGCATCTAGCTAAGTCACGCATCAGTCCATCCGAGATAAGGAACTTCTACGATATAACAAAGAACTAAGTGGATGCGTTGACTGGGCTGTTGGTACTGATCTGAATATAAGAAACCAATCATGAAAACTGTTATTCTCTCTTTCCTGCCGGGTGTAAAGGGCGTTCTGTTTTTCGAGCTGCCGCGTCTTTTCCCTGCTTTTTGGCTATAAATGAGACCCTTTTGTTTGATGACCCTGCTGCAAGAAACGAGAGACGTAGATGCGACCCTGCTGCCCCAGATTCGGAAATTTATTCTATGTTCATGGCACAGTGTTAGGAGATGTACGTACTTGCTGATCGAACGACTGTGGATGAATCTCTTCTTCCTTTCAGAGAGCTTTCCGATTCCGTTTATTTATGCCAAACAAATCGGGAATGTACGGCATAAAGTTAATGAACATAGTTGATGCTTGCACCTGCTACATGTTCAGTTTCTATATAAACACTGGAAAAAAACCGGATGGCAAAATCCTTGCTGAGGCTGTAAAAAATTACAGCCCCAACTCAAGGTTTGCTCGTAACAACAGCCTCAATTCAGGGCCGCAACTGAAATGTGACAGCTGACGACTGGTTTAACTCAGTGGTGACTGTGAATGACCTTGGTGGAATAGGGCTGACCTATGTAGACACCATGCGGCAAAATAAAAGTGATTACCCTCTGAGTTCACCACAACCGAAAATGACGACTCAGTGATTCACTCCATGGACTCTCCCTAGATGGTAAAAGTACCTTGTTCTCTTCAAAAGTGAAAGGAATAAGGTTTTGAACACTATATTCTCTATGCAACACTCTAAAGAACCAATGAAAATGGTAAATCTGAAAGCAACCTCTTTTTGCTGTCCTACCAAGGGAGGCGTTGACACATTGGAACACAAAATCGTAATCCACTCTATATAACGAAAGGATGAGAGATGACCTCTTTATGTATTTAGTGGAATACTGAACATTACTGTTGTAAACAACTACATCCCTCACAAAACTTTCGTCTTAGATTAGATAAGATTGACTTTCAATCCAATTGATCCGTATTGAGGAGGTCCTCCAGGTTTTAGAACATGCCAGAAAAACAACAATACATGACAAATATTTACAAATAAGACAAATAAGCTAATGTACCATTCCAATGGTCCCAAGTGGAATGATCGTCATTTTTTAATGAACACTATATCAAAGAGTCATTTTACAAGTGCTAATGCACTGAATTTAAAATATAAAAGTTTATTTATTTATTTATAAGGTAATAAACGTGTAATACAACTACTATAATACTTATTTACAATGAACACGTTGCTGCACTGAAATGGTGCAGAAGTTAGATTGTACTTTTGTACTTACACACACACCCACACCCACACACACACACATATATATATATATATATATATAAAAACACATTACTGCACTGAAATTGTGCAGAAGTTATAGTGTACTTACGTATATATATATATATATATATATATATATATATATATATATATACAGACACACAAATCAGTTGGTTTTACTGAGAAATTCATCAATAGAGTAGAAGGAGTTGGCCACCAATAAATCCTATAGGCTTCTCTTAAACTGAATTTCATTGGTTGTTAAGCTTTTTGTGGCTGCTGGCAAGTTATTGAAAATGTGTGTTCCTCAATAATGCACACCTTTCTGTACAAGAGTAAGTGACTTTAAATCCTTGTGAAGATTATTCTTATTTCTAGTATTGATTCCATGACTTGAACTGTCAGTTTGAAAAAGTGATATATTTTTAATGACAAATTTCATTAAGGAATAAATATATTAGGAAGCAGTAGTTAGTATCCCTAGGTCCCTAAACAGGCTTCTGAAGGATGTTCTTGAGTTAACACAACATACAACTCTTACTGCACGTTTTTGTGCCCGGAAAACTTTAGCTTGGCTTGATGAATTACACCAAAAAATAATCCTATATGACATTATGGAATGAAAGTAAGCATAATATGCCAGCTCTTTCATTTTTATATCCCCTATGTCTGACATAGTTAATGGAACAAAGGTTCAATTTTATCGAGACGGAATGGAAACAGCTTGTGAAACCACACATGAGAGCAAGGCCAGCAAACCCTTCGGTGAATAATGATGTCAAACCTTGGGTACGTAAAACACGAAAAATGAGATTCCTGCCTCAACCATTCCGATGGATGATAAGCTGAAGAAAAGAAAAAATTGTTATCTTTGTCCCCATCGCAAGAAGACAGCCAATAAACGTGTCGACGGCATAGAGCTTGTTTGCGTGCAGTGTTCAAGGAAAATCAGCACTTCTTATCCTCTAAAGAAAAATAATTTTCATGATGTTTTGTTATTTTGTATAAACTAGGTTTTGTACTGCCATGCTGTCACTAATCTGTATTGTCTTTTGTGATGAAAGTTTCTAGTTGAAAACACATACTAGGAATCTGATAATAATCATTGTTACCGATTAGTTGCGTCTGTTGGTAAGCTTTCTGTAAGAAATGTCTGTGTGCGAGAGAAACTATATATGGTGATTTCTAATCTATCTCATGTACTTTAAATGTCTTGTTCAGTTGCTTAGCTGAACTGACTGTTGGTTGGCCCTGTTTTGTGTGTCATGAAATAAATCTTTAAACTTGATGAAGTGCTAAATTTCAAGTAACGAAATTGTATGTAATTCAATGCCAACAGAGACTAACTGTGTGCTCAGTGAAAACTGTATAGCTAGGACTAAGTCGCAAAGTACGTTATGAAAGTTGCGTGATATGAAGTGGATTGTTTCACTTCAAATATCCACAAAAATAAATTACTGATCTACTCGGAGGAAAATAACTGTTTGAAGTTACCAATACTGTTAACTTAAAATTAAACTGTTTGCTAGCACAACACCAGATGATCCCGACTACACACTACTTGATGAGGAATTGATGAATGCAAGATGAGATCTGCTCAGACATAAAAGTGACTAACCTCTTGCTCAGCATGCTGTTTCTATGTCTGGAGTACTGACGTTCTCGAAAGCAAATAAAAATCATCAGATGCAGCAGCTGAAGGGAAATAAACAAAATACCACTAATATCTTTTTTTGACTGTCAGAAACAATCTGTCATTTTGCGTGGCGTAAGGTGCAGAGTACACACCATAAAACATTCACAACTTTACTATGAATCATTGAGGTGCGTTGTACTGTCAAGAAAATTATTCTATAGAAATCAAACTCTGATTTTTGACAAAAAGACTGCACAACATAAGAACACTCAAACAATTACAAAATTCTCTCATTACAAAGGAAAAACAGAAAACGTTTCAACCAACTGCATTGTTTGTGACATAATGGAAAGCAAAGAGATCAAATTAACAATAAATCTGAATGCTATTATTTATCTAAGGGATCAAGATGTCGTTCAGTTAATAGCTCTGATAAGTAAACATTTCATTCTTGTGCATGCAAGTGTTTACCTCGAAAAAAATGGTTCAAATGACTCTGAGCACTATGGGAATTAACTTCTGAGATCATCAGTTCCGTAGAACTTAGAACTACTTAAACCTAACTAACCTAAGGACATCACATATATCCATGCCAGAGGCAGGATTCGAACCTGCGACCATAGCGGTAGCGTGGTTTCAGACTGTAGCGCCTAGAACCGCTCGGCCACCGCGGCCGGCTACCTCGAAAAATTCATCCAAAACTCTTCCCCATCAAAATGCTTGTAAACAAGTTTTCATTTCTATAATAAAGTATCCCAAATAATCTCTCTCATTTTCACAAAAATCGGTCTCATTCTCTGAAGAACAACAAAACCTTAAATAAGAAAGCCCTACAGCTGCACAACTGACTGACTAACAAGTAAACTACAATGAAACCAAACCCAAAGCCAATGATCTTATTCACTGTTCATGTAGTACACTCCTTCATCTTTCTCCCAGTACAGTAAATGTATATTATTTAAAATAACAGAAAACGTATGAGAATTTTACATTTTCCGCAGCCCCCTCCCACAGAAAATATAGAGTTGAAGGTAAAACGTTGCATAACTTAGCACCAATAAAGATACTCTTTAATGTTTCTTGTCATAAATCCTGTGTGTAAGAAAGGGAATGTAACTAGCACAATAATGACACATTTCTTGAAGCACTGGCTCTGTTTCAGAGGTAGACTCAGTAAGGCAGTTGACTGTCCGTTACTGACGACACTCTCATGATTGGTGGTAAACGCAAAATCAAATCTCAGCAAACTCAGGAAAGTGGTTTTGCTCTGACAACTCATATGTCCAGTTGATGTCTTCTAGATATCTTTGTACATAGTATAACTATTTCCTTTATTGTTCTGGGTACTGATTTCTCAGGATCTATGCACCTAAAATGCGTGAAAATGTAATCACATGTCAGTTCCAGTACAATATATTTGTCCAATGAATACCCGTTTATCATCTGCATTTCTTCTTGGTATAGCAATTTTAATGGCCAGTAGTGTATAACGTGACCTGAAGAAAAGAAGGTGTGTAGTTAGTTGTAAAAGAGGCAAGGAACATACTTCAACAGCATAATTCTCTCATATGCCATAGGCAGCAAAAAAAAAAAAAAAAAGATCACACAACACCATAAGGAATATTATGTGTCAGAAATGTATGCCTTACGAGTTGTACTTGATGATCCAAAAGCTTCACGCAGAAAATCGTATTGGTGTTACTTACCATTTCAGATTTACGGTGTGCTAATAAACATATTACTGATCATCACCTATCTTTTACTACCTGCAAGCTAATGAAATGTATCCATGCAAAGAAAAATCAACTTCAGCAAAAACAGGGCCCATGATATATAGCCTAACCGTTATCCCCTTATTCGCATTCGTCATAATACACCAGAATTCCTAATCATTGCCTCCTCCGATCGTTTTATCAAAATGTTCCTCATAATCATCATCATATAAGCAACAATCACTACTATCTTTAACATATTTATCTCTATTGTATCATCATCAACACAGCCGCAAATCTCATAATATCCTCATACCTTGTAAATAATCACTAGCAAATACTCCCTTTTCTGTTTCATTAATCAGTCCTTACACGAGAAACACAGTCACTATTCATAAGTGATACCACTGAGCAAACCATCCTTCGTCACTCTACAACTGATCATGGAAAGAAACCTTCACAAAAAAATACATTACTTCCGACACTGATAGTTTCCTTCAGAAAACACAATCTTACCTTTGACAACATGTTATTATTCCTAAAACTCGTAGGAAATCCTTCACATACTTGAAATGCATCAATACCTGCAGTGCTGACTTCTATAATCTCATCAGAACTGGTACTAAATCTTTCATTTCATAACTTATGACTGCTATTTCTGCATGTAAAAATGATGGTGTTTTAAGCTGTATATTTGTTTCGTCAACCTATGTTTCGCTTCCGCAAGTGAGAAAACAAATTTATCGATACTATCAAGCCTATTTTTGTGGCAGATATGCAGTTTAACGCCATGCTTAAGGGGATAAGTAGGATGTCCCAGATATATCTTTAAGTGAACAAAGTTTAGTGTTGTGGCACATGGTCATAATGTCTTGGCTCATAAGAGTACAGTAAGATACAGCCAGTAGCGCATAGAACAGTCAGTAGCACAGCAGTACCCAGATCACGCAATATTGGTTGGAGGCGACTTTAACCTACCGAGTATATATTGGGACGTCTGCGGATTAACTGCTGGACGTGTAGACAGACAACCCTGCGAACTTACAATCTTTCCGAAAACTGTCTTGAGCGGCAAACTCGACAGCCCACAAGCCATGGAAACATTGTAGATGTTACAGCTACAAATTGGTTTGACGGCGTCAGTAAAGAGACAGGGATCAATGACCATGATGTCATCATAGCGGTTTTGGTTAAGAAAGTTAATAATTCAGTCAAGAGAGCTAGGGGAGTCTTTCTGCTAGAAAGGGCAGATAAGGTGTTGTTAACATCACACTTTGACAAAGATATGACATCATTTAATTCTAGTACGATGGACGGGGAGAAATTATGGGCAAAGTTTCAACGCATTCTAAATCACGCTCTGGAGAAGTATGTGTCGAGAAAGTGGATTAAGGACGGGAAAGACACACTGTGGTTTAACAACGAAATTCAGAAAATGCAAAGGAAGCAAAGACTGTTGCGCTCGGGGGTCAAAACAAAACGTGCAAATGACGACAGGCAAAATTTAACAGAAGTTCATGAGTTTGTAAAAAGATTGATAACCAAAGCTTCCAACTACACTCCTGGAAATTGAAATAAGAACACCGTGAATTCATTGTCCCAGGAAGGGGAAACTTTATTGACACATTCCTGGGGTCATATACATCACATGATCATACTGACATAACCACAGGCACATACACACAGGCAACAGAGCATGCACAATGTCGGCACTAGTACAGTGTATATCCACCTTTCGCAGCAATGCAGGCTGCTATTCTCCCATGGAGACGATCGTAGAGATTCTGGATGTAGTCCTGTGGAACGGCTTGCCATGCCATTTCCACCTGGCGCCTCAGTTGAACCAGCGTTCGTGCTGGACGTGCAGACCGCGTGAGACGACGCTTCATCCAGTCCCAAACATGCTCAATGGGGGACAGATCCGGAGATCTTGCTGGCCAGGGTAGTTGACTTACACCTTCTAGAGCACGTTGGGTGGCACGGGATACATGCGGACGTGCATTGTCCTGTTGGAACAGCAAGTTCCCTTGCCGGTCTACGAATGGTAGAAAGATGGGTTCGATGACGGTTTGGATGTACCGTGCACTATTCAGTGTCCCCTCGACGATCACCAGTGGTGTACGGCCAGTGTAGGAGATCGCTCCCCACACCATGATGCCGGTTGTTGGCCCTGTGTGCCTCGGTCGTATGCTGTCCTGATTGTGGCGCTCACCTGCATGGCGCCAAACACGTATACGACCATCATTGGCACCAAGGCAGAAGCGACTCTCATCGCTGAAGACGACACGTCTCCATTCGTCCCTCCATTCACGCCTGTCGCGACACCACTGGAGGCGGGCTGCACGATGTTGAGGTGTGAGCGGAAGACGGCCTAACGGTGTGCGGGACCGTAGCCCAGCTTCATGGAGACAGTTGCGAATGGTCCTCGCCGATACCCCAGGAGCAATAGTGTCCCTAATTTGCTGGGAAGTGGCGGTGCGGTCCCCTACGGCACTGCGTAGGATCCTACGGTCTTGGCGTGCATCCGTGCGTCATTGCGGTCCGGTCCCAGGTCGACGGGCACGTGCACCTTCCGCCGACCACTGGCGACAACGTCGATGTACTGTGGAGACCTCACGCCCCACGTGTTGAGCAATTCGGCGGTACGTCCACCCGGCCTCCCGCATGCCCACTATACGCCCTCGCTCAAAGTCCGTCAACTGCACATACGGTTCACGTCCACGCTGTCGCGGCATGCTACCAGTGTTAAAGACTGCGATGGAGCTCCGTATGCCACGGCAAACTGGCTGACACTGACGGCGGCGGTGCACAAATGCTGCGCAGCTAGCGCCATTCGACGGCCAACACCGCGGTTCCTGGTGTGTCCGCTGTGCCGTGCGTGTGATCATTGCTTGTACAGCCCTCTCGCAGTGTCCGGAGCAAGTATGGTGGGTCTGACACACCGGTGTCAATGTGTTCTTTTTTCCATTTCCAGGAGTGTACAACCATCATACCTTAGCACAAGATCTTGGTGAAAACCCGAGAAGACTCTGGTCCAACGTAAAATCGCTAAGTGGTTGTAAGGCTACTTTCCTGTCACTCGTTGGCCAGTCTGTTGTGTCAGTGGAAGACAGAAAAAGTAAAGCCGAAGTTTTAAATTTTTCATTTAAGAAATCGTTCATTCAGGAGAACCGTAGAAACTTACCGTGGTTTCACCATCGAACATGTATATAGAACATAGTAATAGGCATCCCTGGTTTAGAAAAATAACTGAGAGAGTAGAAAGCAAATACGTCACCAGGTTCTGATGGAATAAATTTTCGGTTTTACGGCATTGGTCCCTTTCTTAGCTTGCATTTATCTCGAATCTCTCGCGCTGTGCAAAGTCCGAAGCGAGTGGAGAAAAGCGCAAGTGAGTCCTATGTAGAACAAGGGTAAAGGAACGGACCCACAAAATTACTGGCCAATATCCATATCATCGGTTTGGTGCAGAATTCTGGAAAATATTTTGAGACGGTTTACAGTAAACTTCCTAGCGACCAAGAAGCTTATTTACACTGAGCCATGTGTGGCTCGTGTTCGTGCCATATCTCGTTTGACAACCTGTTTTTCTGTACTACCACCTCGTTATGTTAATTTCAATTACTGATGGCACTGAGCTGCCGCCTTGCCTGCCCGTGAGTGGCAGCAGCGGCGCTTATCGATATAAGCCCTGGCGTATTATCTTTGCTGACTGCTGTTACTTCCCGGCTGTCCTGTGTTCAGAGTTAGTTCGGATCTGTTAGTGAGTTGGGAGGGGCTAGCAGTGCAGTTCTGTCCTGACAGTGTTTGACTAAGGACGCGGCACAAGCCCAGTCGGGGCGCGGCTGCAGTGAGGTCCGGACAGCCATGACTTGTCCGACGGTTGCCGATACATGTCGCTTGAGTGCCGACCACATTGGTTGGTCGTCGGTCGTCCTGTCAGACGACGTGTATGTTGGCCGGCGGTCGCTTATGGGTTGCCTGCATGTACCGTGTAACGGAACTGAAATGATGGTGGGCTGACAGTAATTTGGAGCCCGCGCGTCGGAAACGGGCGCGCTTGTGTGAGACTGCCAGGGAGTGCACCATGATGCCATCTATTGGCGAATCTGGGAATTAGCGCTACCTGTCAGACAATGCACTAAGCTCTCGGAGTCAAATGTATTCTTTTTCTTGGTAATTATAAGTTATTACTGTATAATTTAACGTTGTAAAGCGCTAGTAGTAAATTATTATGACTGGTATGAGCTCCAGGGTAATAAATATAAATATTCTTAAATACTAAATGATTTCGGTAAAAAGGTGGTAGGGGAACGCCCCCACTCTTGGTGATACGAGTGTAGCTAGAGGTAGCTGGAGACACAGGGACTGAACAATGGAATGGCCTGGGGAGTGTTGACGTGATCGGACGTGCGTAACTGTGCTCACGCAAAAGTGATTGTGCAACAGAGAAGAGGCGAGTATCGTCGCCGTTTTTGGAGTGAAACGCGACGAATGGTTGTTGAAGCCGCCTCTATGCCACTGGGGCTGATTGTAAGAGTTCCTGCGCCCAGATTTTATGGCAGACGTGCAGTAGCTTATACGAGTGGTACAGCTCGTAGTTCCAGCCGCCATTAAGGGCATGAGGCGTGAAGAGCTGCGTTAGTCACATGCATCTCACCACCAGCACCGACACGTCTACCCAAGGCAAGACTGCTTGCAATTCTTAAGTCGAACTTTGTATACATGTAAAAGGAGAATACCAGTTTTCTTTTATGCAAGTGCAGAGGACAGAATATAGTAATGAGTAAAATTACGACGCATGTTGTTCATTGTAAAGTGTCGTAACCTCAAACATAGTATAGTGAAATCAGACTGAGGCCACCATCGCCTCTTTCATTTACAATTTTTTTGGTTGTAGAATACTTTAGCGTATAAGAACGTTGAAAAGAGCAATGGTCACACCAGAATGAGTCGCCTATTTATAGTTACTTAAATTTTTCTGAGTAACCTTTCAAGTAAAGTCACTTAACTAATTCTGTATCAATTGTCCAAAGAGTAAGATCCAAAATCATTAAATAAGTTGAAGGATAGAATTTTGTTAACCCAAGTTGCACAAATTGTCTTGGTAGTGATTACCAAGCCAATTCACAGAAATTGAGAGAGTATTTGCTTTGTAGAATCATCTAGAATGATCAGAAATAGTAATATTCAGAAATAAGTTTAAATTCAACTCAAGCCATTTCACTTTGAAACGAGCCAAAAATTGATTTTTTCTTTTGCTCCTTCAGAGCTGGCGACCGTAGTTATAAGTATTTTCAGGAGAATTCGACGGTACGTCTGCTGCTCTCGTCGTGCTGATAGGATTATACACTGCTGATAGCAGTGGTGATTGGATACATAAGCTCACTACCAAGTTAAGTGGGTCAGGTAGGCAGTGTTTCCGTGTGAACTGTAGGGCACTGTAGGGCGTGGATGGAACCCGTTCAATCATCACAGCTCTTAGGGAAATAGTCCGGTTAGGAATGTACTAATTATTAGGTAAATACTGGCGAGTAACGGTCAAAAATGTATGTTGTTGTTGTGGTCTTCAGTCCTGAGACTGGTTTGATGCAGCTCTCCATGCTACTCTATCCTGTGCAAGCTTCTTCATCTCCCAGTACATACTGCAACCTACATCCTTCTGAATCTGCTTAGTGTATTGATCTCCTGGTCTCCCCCTACGATTTTTACCCTCCACGCTGCCCTCCAATGCTAAATTTGTGATCCCTCGATGCCTCAGAACATGTCCTACCAACCGATCCCTTCTTCTAGTCAAGTTGTGCCACAAACTTCTCTTCTCCCCAATCCTATTCAACACCTCCTCATTAGTTACGCGATCTACCCACCTTATCTTCAGCATTCTTCTGTAGCACCACATTTCGAAAGCTTCTATTCTCTTCTTGTCCAAACTAGTTATCGTCCATGTCTCACTTCCATACATGGCTACACTCCATACAAATACTTTCAGAAACGACTTCCTGACACCTAAGTCTATATTCGATGTTAACAAATTTCTCTTCTTGAGAAACGCTTTCCTTGCCATTGCCAGTCTACATTTTATATCCTCTCTACTTCGACCATCATCGGTTATTTTACTCCCTAAATAGCAAAACTCCTTTACTACTTTAAGTGTCTCATTTCCTAATCTAATTCCCTCAGCATCACCCGACTTAATTCGACTACATTCCATTATCCTCGTTTTGCTTTTGTTGATGTTCATCTTATATCCTCCTTTCAAGACACTGTCCATTCCGTTCAACTGCTCTTCCAAGTCTTTTGCTGTCTCTGACAGAATTACAATGTCATCGGCGAACCTCAAAGTTTTTACTTCTTCTCCATGAATTTTAATACCTACTCCGAATTTTTCTTTTGTTTCCTTTACTGCTTGCTCAATATACAGATTGAATAACATCGGGGAGAGGCTACAACCCTGTCTCACTCCTTTCCCAACCACTGCTTCCCTTTCATGCCCCTCGACTCTTATAACTGCCATCTGGTTTCTGTACAAGTTGTAAATAGCCTTTCGCTCCCTGTATTTTACCCCTGCCACCTTCGGAATTTGAAAGAGAGTATTCCAGTCAACATTGTCAAAAGCTTTCTCTAAGTCTACAAATGCTAGAAACGTAGGTTTGCCTTTTCTTAATCTTTCTTCCAAGATAAGTCGTAAGGTCAGTATTGCCTCACGTGTTCCAACATTTCTACGGAATCCAAACTGATCTTCCCCGAGGTCGGCTTCTACCAGTTTTTCCATTCGTCTGTAAAGAATTCGCGTTAGTATTTTGCAGCTGTGACTTATTAAACTGATAGTTCGGTAACTTTCACATCTGTCAACACCTGCTTTCTTTGGGATTGGAATTATTATATTCTTCTTAAAGTCTGAGGGTATTTCGCCTGTCTCATACATCGTGCTCACCAGATGGTAGAGTTTTGTCATGACTGGCTCTCCCGAGGCCATCAGTAGTTCTAATGGAATGTTGTCTACTCCCGGGGCCTTGTTTCGACTCAGGTCTTTCAGTGCTCTGTCAAACTCTTCACGCAGTATCTTATCTCCCATTTCATCTTCATCTACATCCTCTTCCATTTCCATAATATTGTCCTCAAGTACATCGCCTTTGTATAAACCCTCTATATACTCCTTCCACCTTTCTGCTTTCCCTTCTTTGCTTAGAACTGGGTTGCCATCTGAGCTCTTGATATTCATACAAGTGGTTCTCTTCTCTCCAAAGGTTTCTTTAATTTTCCTGTAGGCAGTATCTATCTTACCCCTAGTGAGACAAGCCTCTACATCCTTACATTTGTCCTCTAGCCATGTCTGCTTAGCCATTTTGCACTTCCTGTCGATTTCATTTTTGAGACGTTTGTATTCCTTTTTGCCTGCTTCATTTACTGCATTTTTATATTTTCTCCTTTCATCAATTAAATTCAATATTTCTTCTGTTACCCAAGGATTTCTATTAGCCCGCGTCTTTTTACCTACTTGATCGTCTGCTGCCTTCACCACTTCATCCCTCAGAGCTACCCATTCTTCTTCTACTGTATTTCTTTCCCCCATTCCTGTCAATTGTTCCCTTATGCTCTCCCTGAAACTCTCTACAACCTCTGGTTCTTTCAGTTTATCCAGGTCCCATCTCCTTAAATTCCCACCTTTTTGCAGTTTCTTCAGTTTCAATCTGCAGTTCATAACCAATAGATTGTGGTCAGAATCTACATCTGCCTCAGGAAATGTCTTACAATTTAAAACTTGGTTCCTAAATCTCTGTCTTACCATTATATAATCTATCTGAAACCTTTCAGTATCTCCAGGCTTCTTCCATGTATACAGCCTCCTTTCATGATTCTTGAACCAAGTGTTAGCTATGATTAAGTTATGCTCTGTGCAAAATTCTGCAAGGCGGCTTCCTCTTTCATTCCTTCCCCCCAATCCATATTCACCTACTATGTTTCCTTCTCTCCCTTTTCCTACTGACGAATTCCAGTCACCCATGACTATTAAATTTTCGTCTCCCTTCACTACCTGAATAATTTCTTTTATCTCGTCATACATTCCATCTATTTCTTCATCATCTGCAGAGCTAGTTGGCATATAAACTTGTACTACTGTAGTAGGCATGGGCTTTGTGTCTATCTTGGCCACAATAATGCGTTCACTATGCTGTTTGTAGTAGCTAACCCGCACTCCTATTTTTTTATTCATTATTAAACCTACTCCTGCATTACCCCTATTTGATTTTGTATTTATAATCCTGTAATCACCTGACCAAAAGTCTTGTTCCTCCTGCCACCGAACTTCACTAATTCCCACTATATCTAACTTTAACCTATCCATCTCCCTTTTTAAATTTTCTAACCTACCTGCCCGATTAAGTGATCTGACATTCCACGCTCCGATCCGTAGAACGCCAGTTTTCTTTCTCCTGATAACGACGTCCTCTTGAGTAGTCCCCGCCCGGAGATCCGAATGGGGGACTATTTTACCTCCGGAATATTTTACCCAAGAGGACGCCATCATCATTTAATCATACAGTAGAGCTGCATGTCCTCGGGAAAAATTACGGCTGTAGTTTCCTCTTGCTTTCAGCCGTTCGCAGTACCAGCACAGCAAGGCCGTTTTGGTTAATGTTACAAGGCCAGATCAGTCAATCATCCAGACTGTTGCCCCTGCAACTACTGAAAAGGCTGCTGCCCCTCTTCAGGAACCACATGTTTGTCTGGCCTCTCAACAGATACCCCTCCGTTGTGGTTGCACCTACGGTACGGCCATCTGTATCGCTGAGGCACGCAAGCCTCCCCACCAACGGCAAGGTCCATGGTTCATGGGGGGTAAATGTATACGCAAGTGAAGTTAGCAAGGTCCACGTAGCACCTAGTTAATGTGGTTCAATGGCGATGGTAGGAGTGGAGTAAAAGTGAGCTGAGCTTGTGGCAGCTGTGCTGTATTCAAATATTAACAACGTGAATTCACTACTACCTCTTACCATTAGGACTGAGCTATTTACAGTTAAAATACGTAGCAGTAAGCGCAAAGGCGTGACAGCTACAAGTCCGTATTGGTTTTATACATACGGAATTAGGAAGCGGATCATTCCGTCAGTGGAGGGGGTTAAAACAACCGAGTCAGTTGAGAACATACCCCATTTACTGATGGAAAGATTCGGCGGTTCGGTCGCAACCGCCTCGTGATTCGTCCTTGTTATTTCACAGTCGCTGCCGTTAGTATTGTCTAGTCCTTCGTGCAAGTGTTCTTGAAAGTGTGTGATGTCGACTGCTCAATTATTTTGCTCCTGTCTCCATGCATTATATGGTCAAGAATTATGACGTTTTTGGAGAATGAATATCGCTTCAATAAAAATCAACTTGGACAGAGATCTTGCGAAGCTCCGTTCACTCTGTCCCTCCACGAGATGCATAGCGCTGCACGCAATGGCGCTCAATTTGATGAAGTGTTCCTTGGCTTCAGGGAGGCATTTGACACCGTCCCTCACTGCCGTTTAGTGAAATAAATACGAGCTTATCGAGTATCGGACCAGATCAGCGATTGGATTCAAGACTTCCTTACAGATACACCTCAACACATCGCTCTTAACGGAACACAACAGACAGACGTAAAGGTAACTTGCGTAAAACTACAAAGAAGTGTCATAGGACCATGATTGTTTACAATGTATATAAATGATCCATTAGAAAGCGTCGGATGCTCTTCAAGACTATTCGCAAATGATGCAGTGGTTATAGCAAAGCAGCAATTCCAGAAGGCGGTGACGATTAGCAGAATGACCCGCAGAGAATTGGTGAATGGTTCAGCCTCTGGCAGTTGACCATGAACGCAAATAAATGTAACATACTGCTCATACATAAAACTATAGTACTGATCAGAACATGCTGGGAACATTATCTTCCGTAAAATACCCAGAGCCACCTTAAGTGGAAAAAAATGAAATGAGCGTATGGCATTGTTGGTCGGGAGGCCCCCAGACGCGGAAGTTCGGCCGCGGAGTGCGTGTCTTATTTCAGTCGACGTCACATTGGGCGACTTTCGTGCCAGCGATGAGGATGAAATGATGACGAGGACAACACAACACCCAGTCCACGAGCGTAGAAAGTCGCCAACCCAGCCGAGAATCGAACTCGGGCCCACTTGCATGGGAGGCGAGCACCTTACCACCCAGTTAAGCAGGCGGACACCTTAAGTGGAGTGACCACATAAATAGTAGGTAAAGCAGATGCCACACTGAGATTCGTAGGAAGAATCTTACGGAGATGTAACTCACCCACAAAGGAAGTGACTTATAAGGCGCTTGTACGATCAGTTGTTGAATACTGTTTACCAATCTGGGATCCTTACCAGGTTGGATTGATAGAAGAGACAGAGAGGTTGAAAAGAAGAGCGGTGCGTTTCGTCACGGGGTCGTTTAGTGGTCGCAAGTGCGTTACCGAGATGGTCAACAAAACTCCATTGGCAGACGCACGTTACGAAAGAAGCGTTGTGCATGACGGAGAGTTTTATAATTGAAATTTCGAGAGCACACTTTCCGGAAAGAGTCGCATAACATGTTAGTTGTTGTTGGTTGGTTGTTTTTGGGGAAGGAGACCAGACAGCGAGGTCATCGGTCTCATCGGATTAGGGAAGGATGGGGAAGGAAGTCCGCCGTGCCCTTTCAGAGGAACCATCCCGGTATTTGCCTGGAGTGATTTAGGGAAATCACGGAAAACCTAAATCAGGATGGCCGGACGCGGGATTGTACCGTCGTCCTCCCGAATGCGAGTCCAGTGTCTAACCACTGCGCCACCTCGCTCGGTCGATAACATGTTACTTCGGCCTACATTCACCTCACGAAATGACCACGAAGAGAAAATTTGAGAAACTAGAGCTAATACATAGGCTTACCGACAATCACGCCATTCGCTAGTGGATCAGGTAAGGGGGGATCCGTTAGTGGTACCAGAAGTACCCTCCGCCACATACCATTAGGTGGCTTGCGGAGTATGACGTAGATGTAGATGTAGATGTAGATGCAGACGTTTGGCAGTCGGTCGGTTCGTGTGGATCAAGCAGGAAATCGGCGATGTGGGCTGAGCCCGCTGTGCGGTCTCTACGCAGTGTCGGAGTGTGTGGGGAGCCGTTCCGATTGCTACGAGGTTCGTGGCTCATCGACCCAGGACATCAAAGCTGAGTGGTGTTTTAATTACCGAAGCCAGTCGGTTCACATTGTACCGTTGGTTTTCACGGTTACCTCAAATGGCTCTGAGCACTATGGGACTCAACATCTTAGGTCATAAGTCCCCTAGAACTTAGAACTACTTAAACCTAACTAACCTAAGGACACCACACACACCCATGCCCGAGGCAGGATTCGAACCTGCGACCGTAGCAGTCCCGCGGTTCCGGACTGCAGCGCCAGAACCGCTAGACCACCGCGGCCGGCTTCACGGTTACCTGTTGGGGGTATTCCCGTTAGCAACAGCGAGTGTTCGAGTTGCCCGAAGTTTGGCCACCACCCGGTGGAGTTTAACTGTATTTTGGTTATTTGAAGTCCAAGTGCATCAGCGGAATTTTCTGCCTTGTGGCCGTTAACGTTCCGGTTACCTGCCCCGGCCACTGACGTAAAATTCAGGCAGTGTTCTTTCTCAACAAGTGTGTGTAGTTTTGACAGCTTATGCATACTTGGTTGTGGGTGGCTACTCCTTTTACGTTTTGGCTTTGGAGTTCCTTGCGTACTGGTCGGGTGGAAAGCAAGTGGGTCCGTTGACTGTCTCTTGGTTGGGTTGCTGGCGGATCGGATATAGTTGGGCCGACTACCTGTCTCAGATAAGCGATAGTTAATATTTCAAGTGCAGACCGACCCCCGGAAACTTCTGAGCGCCGCTGGCTGTATTGCCTTTTCTTATTGGCGTTTGACTGTGTATCTTAATGGCTCATAGCCGATAGTCTGAATTTGTTTGCTTTTAGTTGGTTTTTAAATAATCGGCCATCAGCCGCTTTAAAATTGAAAGTTCCTTACTTGTCAAGTCTTGCATTGTTTGGGCCTTCAGCCTTATTTAAATTTTTTTTATAAAGCTTTGTCTTTCTGCCTTTTTAAAATTTATTGTAGTTCACTATCATGGGCCTCTAACCGTCTTAAAATTAAAATTCCTTACTTGCTAAGCCTTAGTTTGTTTTGGGCTTCAGCCTTTTTTTTTTTTAAATTATTTAAGGATAAAGCTTTGGGCCTTCTGCCTTCGAAAATTTATCGTAGTTGAGTTTTTAAATCATGGGCCTTCAGCAGTTTTAAAATTAAAATTCCTTACTTGTCAAGTCTTAGATTGTCTGGGCCTTCAGCCTCATTTGAAATATTATTTAAGGATAAAACGTTGCACTTTTTGCCTTTCGAAAATTAATTGTAGTTTTGTTTTAAATCATGGGCCTTCAGCTGTTTTAAAAATTAAAGAGGTTGTGCCCTTAAGCCATAAGATTGTGTGACATATGCATTCGATAGTTAAGCACGGAAATTTGCGCTGTAATGTCTGGGAACCTAAATTAAGTTATACGTGTAACTGACAGCCGCTCATTTTTGGCAACTTTCCACAATTCCAACCACCTGTTTTGGCCTGCGGATATAACCAGGCGTTTCACTGGAATCAGCATGGCTTTGGAAAGCGACGCTCATATAAAACTCTTTCTCACACGATGTACTGCATGCTGTAGATGAAAGGCAACAGGCAGATTCCATTTTCCTAGATTTCCATAACGCATTTAACACAATGCCGACTTTCAACAAAGGTACAAGGGCACGGAATACGTACCTAGACATGTGAGCGGCTCTAAGACTTGTTGTCCTCGACAGCGAGTGTTCATGAGAGACAAGGTTATCGTCAGGAGTGCCACAGGGAAGTCTGATAGGACCGCTGTTATTTCCTGTATGCACAAATCATCTGACGGACAGGGTGGATAGCAATCTGCGGTTGTTTTCTGATATTGGTTTGGTGTATAGGAAGGAGTAGCAGATGAGTGACTGTAGGATGATACAAATGACGTAGGCAATATATATACACTCCTGGAAATTGAAATAAGAACACCGTGAATTCATTGTCCCAGGAAGGGGAAACTTTATTGACACATTCCTGGGGTCAGATACATCACATGATCACACTGACAGAACCACAGGCACATACACACAGGCAACAGAGCATGCACAATGTCGGCACTAGTACAGTGTATATCCACCTTTCGCAGCAATGCAGGCTGCTATTCTCCCATGGAGACGATCGTAGAGATGCTGGATGTAGTCCTGTGGAACGGCTTGCCATGCCATTTCCACCTGGCGCCTCAGTTGGACCAGCGTTCGTGCTGGACGTGCAGACCGCGTGAGACGACGCTTCATCCAGTCCCAAACATGCTCAATGGGGGACAGATCCGGAGATCTTGCTGGCCAGGGTAGTTGACTTACACCTTCTAGAGCACGTTGGGTGGCACGGGATACATGCGGACGTGCATTGTCCTGTTGGAACAGCACGTTCCCTTGCCGGTCTAGGAATGGTAGAACGATGGGTTCGATGACGGTTTGGATGTACCGTGCACTATTCAGTGTCCCCTCGACGATCACCAGTGGTGTACGGCCAGTGTAGGAGATCGCTCCCCACACCATGATGCCGGGTGTTGGCCCTGTGTGCCTCGGTCGTATGCAGTCCTGATTGTGGCGCTCACCTCCACGGCGCCAAACACGCATACGACCATCATTGGCAACAAGGCAGAAGCGACTCTCATCGCTGAAGACGACCCGTCTCCATTCGTCCCTCCATTCACGCCTGTCGCGACACCACTGGAGGCGGGCTGCACGATGTTGGGGCGTGAGCGGAAGACGGCCTAACGATGTGCGGGACCGTAGCCCAGCTTCATGGAGACGGTTGCGAATGCAACAGTGTCCCTAATTTGCTGGGAAGTGGCGGTGCGGTCCCCTACGGCACTGCGTAGGATCCTACGGTCTTGGCGTGCATCCGTGCGTCGCTGCGGTCCGGTCCCAGGTCGACGGGCACGTGCACCTTCCGCCGACCACTGGCGACAACATCGATGTACTGTGGAGACCTCACGCCCCACGTGTTGAGCAATTCGGCGGTACGTCCACCCGGCCTCCCGCATGTCCACTATACGCCCTCGCTCAAAGTCCGTCAACTGCACATACGGTTCACGTCCACGCTGTCGCGGCACGCTACCAGTGTTAAAGACTGCGATGGAGCTCCGTATGCCACGGCAAACTGGCTGACACTGACGGCGGCGGTGCACAAATGCTGCGCAGCTAGCGCCATTCGACGGCCAACACCGCGGTTCCTGGTGTGTCCGCTGTGCCGTGCGTGTGATCATTGCTTGTACAGCCCTCTCGCAGTGTCCGGAGGAAGTATGGTGGGTCTGACACACCGGTGTCAATGTGTTCTTTTTTCCATTTCCAGGAGTGTACTTGGTGTGATGAATGGCAGCCATCTCTAAATGTATAAAAATGTAAGTTAATGCATAAGAGTAGGAAAACAAACCCATAATGCCGTAGGAGGGCATTAGCAGTGGACTGTTTGATATAGTCACGTTGATTAAATATCTGCAGATCGATATGTAACGGAATGAACATGTAAGGATTGTCGTAAGGAAGGCGAATTACCGACTTTGGTTTATTGGGAGAATTTCAGGAAAGAGTGGCTCATCTTTTAAGGAGACCGATTATAGGACACTAGTGCGACACATTCAATTGGTTGAGATCCACACCAGGTCGGACTGAAGGAAGACATGGAAGCAGTTCAGACGCGGGCTGCGATTTGCTACTGGTAGGTTCGAACAACACGGAAGTATTACAGAGATGCTTTGGGATCTGAGCTAGGAATCAATGGACGGAAAGCGGCCTTCTTATCGAGGAGTACTTTTGAGAAAATTTATAAATTTAGACAACCGACATTTGAGGCTGATGCAGAACGATTCTACTGCCGGCAACGTACATTTTATGTAAGGACGGTGAAGATTAGGTTAGAGAAGTCAGGGCTTGTATGGAGGGATATACAGAGTCAGTATTTTGTCGCTCTGTTGGCAAGTGGGTCAGGTAAAGAAATAACTGGTAGTACTACATACCGTGGCTTTTGGATTATATATGTAGATACCGATGAAACTCAGTTTCATGACCTTTAACATTATTCCCATACGTTTCCCAGGCGTTTAAGAGAAATCAGAGCTCGAACAGAAAGGTAAAAGGTGTTCGTTTTTCCCGCGCGCTGTTCGGGAGTGGAATGGTAGGGAGCTAGTATGATTATGGTTCGATAAACCCTCTGCCAAGCACTTAAATGTGAATTGCAGGGTAATCATGTAGATGTAGATGTAGAATCCAATATTTTGTTGTCAGTGTGGAAGCAGAAGAAGAAATAATAAATGTTAAAGACACATAATCGATTCTCAATTTATATTAAAAAAGATGTGCTTACAAGAAAGCGATAGTTCAATACAAGTGTTTGTCTAGAACCGTTACAATATAAGAAAATATGTGTGCCTAAGATGAATATACGAGGTATTACGGAAATACTTTTTTCATCTTGATCACCATCAAAAATTTATGAAGCGCCTTAAAATCCAACTTAATATAAAGTAAGAGAGAGGTCGAACAAGGATTTGTGTTGCCTGTGTATTCCTTCAGCTTTTATTACGAAGCTCTCATTCAACATACTTTGGAAGATTTGTAAAAAGGAGTTATTAGTCGACAGCAATATTATTGCACGTGAGAAGACAGCGCTTCGGTCGGATTATCGTGACTTTTTATCGCGACATTTCGCTGAACATTTGATACTGTATGCAGACGTGTCCTGAAAGAATTCACAGTACGACACGTTTTCCTTAATCACCACTGCACTTGTTCGCTGTAAGACGTGGTGTACAGGGTAACGCCACGGGAGGTCAAGTGCAATAATATCGTTGTCGAGTATTGAGGTACACGAAATTTGCTTAAATAACGAACTCCATTCTAATAGTGCGGTACTAATCATTGATGATACATATGTCCTGGAATAACTTGTCAAAGAAATATGAGAATACAGCAGATTACCCTTTCTAAATCTCAGCTCCAAAGAGGTGTTATTCAGGATACTTAAAACGAATTCAATTTTATTTCAAAACTCTGACAAACTATTTTATGCGATCCCCAAAGAAAGAGTCATGAAAATTAAACATTTAAATACATAGCTTTCAGAAAACTGGAAATTTGAGAATGAAGCAATATATTGCATTGAGTAAGATCGACAGGCGTTCTGAAAGTTTTAGAATTCATGAAAATTTCAGATTCTGACCTAAAGTAGAAGTCTGTAAAATGTTATGTTCGATCGATACTTCTCTATGATTTAGAAGCTTGGCCAGTGAAAAGGAACATTATTATCGAACAAAAGGTTTGGAGATGGATGTGCCATACAGTAGGTTCTTAAGATACCTTCGGCTATGAGAAAAATGTGTATGTTCTTAAACGTGTCAGTAGAGACCGAAACATATCCAGCGTATTTAGAAACAGAGGGATTTCGCATTTAGGCCACATCATGCAAACTGATGTTGTGATTCTTGTAGCTGGTAACTCAAGAAAAAAAAATATGGAAGATGAGGAATGAAAGAAAGAAGACGACTCAGCCGCGAAATTTTGGGCAGTAAACAAGCACTATATGACACTCAATCACTGACAGGCGCCGCAGGAAACGAAGAAGCTGCGGAGGACGTAACAGAAGGCAGGTAAGAAGAAGATGTAAGCAACGCAAATGTACGTCAACGATCTATAAAATCTGTATATATTTCGTGTATTCAAAGACCTCATTACAAACGCTAACATCACCGGTAGCAAACTAAATGCACGGTGAACTGTTTGTTCGATTTTCGCGTTAAAAAAGTACACTAAACGGTCCGCAGTCTTCTACGACGTTCAGTCGGAAAGGCTTTCATTCACATCGCTGACATGTGTTTAACGAAAGGAGCAATTCAAGTGTATTCAGAAACATCTGTCGATGTTGGCAACCACTTTCAGGGAAGCAGATTTATTGCCGCCCCGGAGCAAAGACTTGAAGTTGGACCGGGATTAAACGCTTGGAAGAAAGTCAACACAACGTCCACCAACTTCTGCGTGGAACTTTCGAGGACATTCACTGTAGGGGAAACTCCGGGTAAATTGAGTCCGCTCAGAATGCAAATCTAAGGCTAACGCATTAAAGTAAGTGCCCGACGCGGCATTCTTTCAAAGTTTCTCACTTGACAACAATGCGGACTACTTAGCCGAAAATTTAACAGCACTTCACAAATTACTGTCTAATTAATGGCGGAAAACTTGTCGTTCCTTATTGCATTATAAACATTCCTTCGATGTGTACGAAACAACACTCAGAGATTTTTACGTAAGCGAGCGTGATATTGTTGAATATTCCCTAAACATTGAGAGCAAAAAATTTGCTGTACTGTTCTCCCTTTCGTATTGTCTAAGTAGGCCCTCAATTGGTGTCTGGGGATTGGTAAATACCTGAGCACAGATGTATGAATAATACCATGAAACGATTGTTTAACGTCATTTATTGAGGATCACGCAAAACGCGCTTGGCCAACATTTTCTAGCGTATCCCTAACTGTTTTCCTGAAAATTTTCTGCCACTGTCAGTCCACACGTTTGAGTGACGGGCCCGCTCAATTTCACAGGGCTTAAAAGATTATTTGTTTCCCCTTTCAACGACCCACTCCGCATGAAAAAGCACTGGAAAAATAGAACAATAACACATCAGTCATTTTTCGCATATTCGTGTAGCTTAGAATGTTGAGTAACATCTACATGAAGTTTTCTGTGTTTTATTTTATTACAGATCCTAAAAGCCAGGAATTTACTAAAGAACCAAAAACGTGACATGTAGCGAACTAATTAGGATCGTACTGTTTCGAACTTTGTAACTGCTTATTTCAGCACTGCAGTTGGTAAAATATTAACTATGCACATCCTAAACAGCTAAATACCATACATCGTAAGAAAGAGTCAGTTTCATAAAACTTTGTTATAAGTCGATTAAGTGCGCTGCTGCAGACGCAGATTCAGTTCACTGACATACGTAAATACACTTTGGCTACACACCACAATGCCATGCTGAAAATACACGGAACTGATATTTAAAAAAAGACACAAGTAGGGTCTTAGTTCACTTCGTGACAGTCGTGGGTAGCGTACTTCAGCATTAACTTATTTCAGTCTTCCAAACGCTATTATTTTACCTGCTCATCATTATGCAGGATTTAAAAAAATAAAAGTGTATTTTCAAAAATGAAGTAATCTCACTTTCTATACTAAAATCACTTTCGTGACACTCAGCAGACATAATGACTAATTTCGAATAGCGGAACATTTCTTTTTATGTAGGTGATGAAAATGTACTTCCAAACCCCATACTTAATCGTTTTCGCATTGACTCGCTGAAACAGCAAGTCGAATTAAATCACTAACATTGTTTCTCTATCGTCGAACTACGGTTCCCATTACAAAATTTCCTGTAGCTGCTCAAAAACGTACAAATTTGTTAGAAGCCCCTGTTTCGAAATAAACTTATTGTTGAAACTTCTTACAGAGCGCTGTAAAGAATCACAAAAATGACATGTTTCACGATAATCGAATCACTTTATCTGATTGATTTTGATGAATGCTGAGTGAGTTACTATTCCTTGAAACAGAAGTACAATCATACTTGGAGCTTATTTTTGTATTTATCCAGTGAGGTGGCAAAACCATTAATCTATTGGCCATACTACGGTAAGGGGCGGTCATTTAAATCCCAGTCCAGACGTTTAGATTTATTTGCTTCGTGTTTTCGTTAAATAACCACAATCGAATGACGAATTTTTTCCTTAGTCATACAGTGACCTTTGTAGATAGCCCGGTTTTCCCAACAGTATGTTATGAATTAACTTTATCTATCTCAGACTAAGTACCTACATCGATAGTATGTTCGTTTCATTTTTATTTATTTATTTATTTATTTTTACACATTGCTAAGCAAAATTCCTGCCTTTGGAGCTCAACGTTTGGACGGGCATATGGCATGACTGAAGGCACAGGGCAGCCTTTCACTCGCCCAGTCACTAGAAGGGGAATAATGGTCATCCCATCACTGAGAATGGTCCCAATACTCGGCTGATAGCACGGCGAGTAGACGTAGAGACTTCCTGGGGCTTCTGGAACGAGCAAAAGTCTCTGCCTCTAACAGAGAGGGAACCCATGACCTCCAGGGCCGAAATATAGGGTTCCGCCCGCCAAGCCACCGCGGCTTTTTAATGGCATGGAGTAAAGTGTGTGTTTAGCAGAAACACGAGTCTTACATATTATCAGAAAAATCGCTTTACTGAGCAACTAGTGTCTGTAGTCAACGACTGTATCAGGAAGTCATTGGCTTCTTATGGCTGAGGTTTGCAGTCATGTAGAACTTTCTAAAGGACATCACACTCGGCATCGAATACACAAATTATTTACTTTCACTGAAACTTCCTGGCAGATTAAAACTGTCTGCCGGACCGAGACTCGAACTCGGGACCTTTGCCTGGCAGAAGTGACGCTGTGAGGACGGGGTGTGGGTCGTGCTCGGGTAGCTCAGTTGGTAGAGCACTTGTCGGCGAAAGGCAAAGGTCCCGAGTTCGAGTCTCGGTCCGGCACACAGTTTTAATCTGCCAGGAAGTTTCATATCAGCGCACACTCCGCTGCAGAGTGAAAATCTCATTCTATTTACTTTCACTGTTGCAATTTCTGCCTTAAGGCCATTATGAAGTACTTTACTGCAAAGATAGTGCTTCAGAACGTGTCAAACAAACATTGTTAAAAGGCGCAGATACGACGATGACTTGTACATGTTGAGAAAAACTTCTTTGTTTAAATGAGTGTGTCTGTACTTAAATTGCAGAATGAGTGAGTAAATGAAACTTCTACGTTTTTTTGATTCTGAAACAGCTGAGTAAACTTGAACGTACTGAGCCTAGTTTCACTGTACTTTTTCTTATCATGTCAACACTGACCCACAATATTCTAGCGCAACACAATCTCACTGCTCAAAAAAAATTACAACCTGACTTCAAATAATTAATTCAAAAGAATGGCCCTGACTAGAAAGAAATCTTAACAATAATCTATACATTTCATCAAGCACTTACCTCACAAAAATCTTTATTACGCGAACTACTGCAGTACAGAGAGCGTAAATACTGCCAGCTAAATAAAATATTCTGACTACTAAAGCCACTAACAACTAACAGGCATGTGGTTAGCAAAGGAAAGATTTTGTTGGAAACCAAATAACGTATTTTGTACCTTAATAATGCGAGATCCAGTTCAAACACGAATATAAATCGTCATTCACATCTAGTACAACAGTATATAATCATGAATAATATCCAGTCTCCAAGTCGAACATGTACAGATGTTTAGCCTACGCAAACACTTCAGACCTCTACCCTTCATCAATGCTAACTTCTCAAATCTAACACCCATCACTGCTGGCTGTTCACCTCCAACTGCCCAACAGTACTTCCATCACTGCTGGCTACTAACTTACAACCGCCCAACACTACTGGCGATTAACTTGCAACCACGAGTCCGACCAGCCTCAGAGTCTCTTACAAAGAAAGCGCAGTCAGAGATCCGATGCGAAGCGCTACACAGCGCAGCCAACACAGAAGCAGCCCACTTACAGTTGGAGGATGTGAAAAGTGTGAGGTGTGCTGAAGTAGACTTTTATTCCTTTCTTTATTTAGTTGTTTGTTTACTTATTTCATCCAAGGACCACTCACAACGATATAGTTGTTGTCACAATAATACCATAAATACCAAAAGCTCAAATATAGTTATACACAAAGTAGTTGAGTATACTCTAGGGAATAGAGCATGTGGTCAGCTATGGCCTCCATGAGAAATCCTGTAAATTGCCTGAAGTTATCCAGGAAAACCACGAAAAACCCAAAATCGGAATAAGCAGACAGAGCGAACCCTGTCCTCCCAAATATTGGGTCAGCTGTACTACTTCATTCGGTTGTTCCCTATTTACGGGCGTTCTTTGATTTACACGCAAGTATATTCTGAGAAATAATGAAAATATTTTTGCTCTTTATCACCGAGTACACTAAGGACACCCGCTGATGACATTAGGACCATGAAAAGCTGCCATACCCCTTGCGTTAATCCCACTCTGTTGCAGCAACCAATTCCCAGGCCACCAACACTCAAGTTTGCTCCATGTTTTCTTGCTGTCCTTCATTCCGTGCACCTGAACAAAAAAAAAATTGTGTCAGGAAGTCATTACTACCGTACATTGTAGGTGCTGATACACGACTTTCTTGCAAATGCAGTTAACCGGGATCATATGCCGAAATGCAAAAGGTGTTGTATTCAACCCCTTTCATTATTACCTCACTCTGAGTTCTCCAAATAATCTTCAATTGTGTGGTATGCATTAGTTATGAAAAACGTTTTATGTCCCTTTTTGAACAGGTTTCTTTTAATGCCTGTGCACTATACCACTTGATAATTACCGTAAGTCTGAAATTGTAATACTGAAACTAAGTAATTTCCACAGTCAACGATAAAATAACAGCTTCCAAATAACATCAGGAAGAGTAACTGTCACCTCACTAGAGCTATGAATATAGAGACTTAACAGTTGCTTTAAAAATAGTTATTCTATATGGGTACAAGTAGCTTAAAACGTGAATAGGTGGCCTTATTCGAAAAGATGTAATTCATTGGGTATTCTCGGCATGCACATGTGGCAAACACAGCCGGCTACAAGCAGTTGCATCGTGTATATCGGTTTCTTTTATTTCAGTCAGTGAGTGGCAAGCCAAATCAGAAGCTTCATTTTTAGTAAAGGAGACGAAATATTTTAAAGCAGTGCGTAGTGTCATCAATATGTCGAACTCATAATAAAAGATTGCAAATGTCTAACCACTCGTGCAATATGCTATTCACTACTATATCCAGACAGTTAGAACAAATGTGATACAAAACCTCGGTGAAAATGCTAAAGTAAGGTTTTGTCAAAAAAAATGTAAAATTTGACCATCAGTAAGTAGATATTCTCTGCCAGAGTATTACAAGTGAAAGGTTTGAGGCTGTGGCACACAAATATTGCTAACAAGGGAACCTCCTCATCGCACCCCCCACAGATTTAGTTATAAGTTGGCACAGTGGATAGGCCTTGAAAAACTGAACACAGATCAATCGAGGAAACAGGAAGAAGTCGTGTGGAACTATGAAAAAATAAGCAAAATATACAAACTGTGTAGTCTATGGGATAGGCAACTTAAATGCCAATTGAGATCAGGAGCGCCGTGGTCCCGTGGTTAGCGTGAGCAGGTGTGGAAAGAGAGGTCCTTGGTTCAAGTCCTCCCTGGAGTGAAAATTTTAATTTCTTTATTTTCGCAGTTATTATCTGTCCGTTCGTTCATTGACGTCTCTGTTCACTGTAATAAGTTTAGTGTCTGTGTTTTGCGACCGCACCGCAAAACCGTGCGATTAGTAGACGAAAGGACGTGCCTCTCCAATGGGAACCGAAACATTTGATCGCAATGTCATAGGTCAACCGATTCCTCCACAGGAAAACACGTCTGATATATCCTATGCGACACTGGTGGCTGCATTTGCGTCACATGACAGGAATATGTTGTCGACCCACCTAACTTGTGCACTTCGCGAATGGGTAGAAAGATTCTTCTGCCTTGCCCGATTTAGGTTTACTTGTAGATGTGATAATCACTCGCAAAAAAGTGATGAAAACATAAGAGTTTGTCGCATAAACTGCAACAAATGAATGCAACAGTTCCACAGTCGCACAGTTTTCCCTGTGCTCTGTCAAAACATATGTTTTTAACGCTTTCAAATTTTTCCGTGTGTAGACCGTCAAATCCTGCATATGTCCAAGCAAATCTGAACATGTCCTGGAATTTTGGAGAGCGAAGTTGATTGTGTGTGTGTGTGTGTGCCTGAACTTTGAAAAATTAAAATTTTGACTCGAAGGAAGACTTGAACCAAAGACCTCTCGTTCTTCAGCTGCTCACGCTAACCACGGGGCCACGGCGCTGCTGAGCTCTTGCTATCCTTGATGTTGCTTATCTTGCACATGGACTACTCAGTCTGTATATTTTGTTTATTTTTTTCATAGTTCCACACAAGTTCTTCCTGTTTTCTCGATTGATCTGTGTTCAGTTTTTCAAGGCCTATCCACTGTGCCAACTTATAACTAAATCTGAGGGGGGTGCGATGGGGAGGTTCCCTTGTAAGAAGCAACTAGTACAAACAGCTCTAAAAAAAGACAAAAAAATTAAAGCAAAAAATCTAAAAGAAGATGAAGACATAATTCTATTTAATAGTCTAAGTTCACATCTGCGGAAGTGCAGCGTTGTGCCACGGCATGAAGCAAACTAACTCACTGCTACTGCAGACGATTACGTTGCAAAATGCTGCACCATCACTATTTTAGCGCCAAGGCACAAGATTTCATCGGTGGCGGGTCTGCACAACCCCTCGGTTTGTTGAAAAGTCTTGCCTGCACAGGTAATTTTATACGGTTCAGAAAAAAAATAGTCACCCAGAAAATATTATGGAGAGCGTTCTGAGTCTAAACTACCTTCCGGATCTTCAACACAAGCACTGCAAATAGATTAAACATTCAAACATTGGCACTCGCCTGGTGCCAACAAACGATAGACCATGAATCAGAAAAAGTTTTTCTTCCTAACTTGGAGTCACTAACCGTTGGCCTGCGATGCGCTGAGATCGTGTAATACAAAACGTGTGACACACGCAGCTGACGCCGGACATGGGTCCACACACCTCTCCTGCGTAGCCATTACGAGAATTTTACTGTTTCACTGAATGACAAACAATGACTACAGCAGCAGCATAGTACACAAACTACATGACACGAGTGGAAAGAATATACTGACAAAAGACACCAAAATTAAAATCAGTCCTAGCATACCAACATATAACAATAACATACAATGCATTTTTACACCAGAAAACCCAGCCCTCAGTAAAAAATGGCATGCCTCAATACACCATAATGACCTTACATACAAAATTACTAACATCGTCAAAAAACGAAAAATTGTTATATCCTTCAAGACTATTAACATAATACAAAAGAAACTGAAAATTGTGAAGCAAGAGAAATATAATTAGAACAATTCAGTGAACTAACATACAATAGCTGCAACTCTAAACATATTGGGATGACTGCAACTAATTTCAACATCAGGTACAAAGTTCATGTAAGGGTATTGAAGTGTAAATGTTGTTGTTGTTGTGGTCTTCAGTCCACACACTGGTTTGATGCAGCTCTCCATGCTACTCTATCCTGTGCAAGCTTCTTCATCTCCCAGTACCTACTGCACCCTACATCCTTCTGAATCTGTTTAGTGTATTCATCTCTTGGTCTCCCTCTACGATTTTTACCCTCCACGCTGCCCTTCAATACTAAATTGGTGATCCCTTGATGCCTCAGAATATGCGCTACCACCCGATCCCTTCTTCTAGTCGTGCCACAAATTTCTCTTCTCTCCAATTCTGTTCAATACCTCCTCATTAGTTATGTGATCTACCCCTCTAATCTTCACCATTCTTCTGTAGCACCACATTTCGAAAGCTTCTATTCTCTTCTTGTCTAAACTATTTATCGTCCACGTTTCACTTCCATACATGGCTACACTCCATACAAATACTTTCAGAAACGACTTCCTGACACTTAAATCTATACTGGATGTCAACAAATTTCTCTTCTTCAGATACGCTTTCATTGCCATTGCCAGTCTACATTTTATATCCTCTCTACTTCGACCATCATCAGTTATTTTGCTCCCCATATAGCTAAACTCCTTTACTACTTTAAGTGTCTCATTTCGTAACCTAATTCCCTCAGCATCACCCGACTTAATTAGACTACATTCCATTATCCTCGTTTTGCTTTTGTTGATGTTCGACTTATGTCCTCCTTTCAAGACACTGTCCATTCCGTTCAACTGCTCTTCCAAGTCCTTTGCTGTCTCTGACAGAATTAGAATGTCATCGGCGAAGATTTTATTTCTTCTCCATTGATTTTAATACCAACTCCGAATTTTTCTTTTGTTTCCTTTACTGCTTTCCGACAGATGCTGCTCAAAGTTCGTCCATGTCGCAAAACGCATTTACTAATCTAATTCCTGCAGCATCATCCGATTTAATTCGACTACATTCCACTATCCTCGTTTTGCTTTTGTTGATATAGTGTAAATGTCCCCAATCCAAAAATACATACTGTGAAGGACAAACAGCTAAAATCAAAGATTGTAAAATAGTCTAAATGGGGCCACTCTTAAGACTAATAGTCTAAAGAATGGTCCAATTTAGATTATTTTATTACATGTGATTTTAATTGTTTGATTCTCCTTCACATTATGTATATGTGGAGTGGGTACCACCAAAGATGGTACAATAGTCTACATTAAACTGAGTGATAGTCCTAATCCGCAATAGCTGTATACTCTGATTTTCCTTATATGACGACCGGCTTCATATCCTGGAGGTATATTTTCAGGTCACATAGAACTAATACTTTATGTGCCACGACTTCCAAGGTGCAAGTGCACATAAAACACGTCACTGCTCGGTAAAACTACGTATGAACCGGCATATGGTCATCTGATACTGATCATGCACGGTGCGGATCGTATGCCCATCTGCCTGTTCATTCATGGTTTTACTGAAGAATGACAGGTTTTATGCACGCTTGTAACTTGGAAGTCGTGGCACATGAAATATTAGTTTTATACACTACTGGCCATTAAAATTGCTACACCAAGAAGAAATGCAGATGATAAACGGGTATTCATTGGACAAATATATTTTACTGAAACTGACATGTGATTACATTTTCACTCAATTTGGGTGCATAGATACTGAGAAATCAGTACCCACAACAACCTCCTCTGACCGTAATAACGGCCTTGATACGCGTGGGCATTGAGTCAAATAGAGCTTGGATGGCGTGTACAGGTACAGCTGCCCAAGCAGCTTCAACACGATAGCACAGTTCATCAAGAGTAGTGACTGGCGTATTGTGACGAGCCAGTTGCTTGGCCACCATTGACCAGACGTTTTCAATTGGTGAGAGATCTGGAGAACGTGCTGGCCAGGGCAGCAGTCGAACATTGTTTGTATCGATAAAGGCCAGTACAGGACCTGCAACATGCGGTCGTGCATTATCCTGCTGAAATGTAGGGTTTCGCAGGGATCGAATGAAGGGTAGAGCCACGGGTCATAACACATTTGAAATGTAACGTCCACTGTTGAAAGTGCCGTCAATGCGAACAAGAGATGACCGAGACGTGTAACCAATACGCCGGGTGATACGCCAGTATGGCGATGACGAATAAATGCTTCCAATGTGCGTTTACCGCGATGTCGACAAACACGGTTACGACCATCATGATGCTGTAAACAGAACCTGGATTCATCCGAAAAAATGGCGTTTTGCCATTCGTGCACCCAGGTTCGTCGTTGAGTACACCATCGCAGGCGCTCAGCTTCAAGGGTAATCGCTGCCGTGGTCTCCGAGCTGATAGTCCATGCTCCTGGAAACGTCGTCGAACTGTTCGTGCAGATGGTTGTTCTCTTTCAAACGTCCCCATCTGTTGACTCAGGGATCGAGACGTGGCTGCACGATACGTTACAGCCATGCAGATAAGATGCCTGTCATCTATACCGCTAGTGATACGAGGCCGTTGGGATCCAGCACGGCGTTCCGTATTACCCTCCTGAACCCACCGATTCCATATTCTGCTAACAGTCATTGGATCTCGACCAACTCGAGCAGCAATGTCGCGATACGATAAACCGCAATCGCGATAGGCTACAATCCGACCTTTATCAAAGTCGGAAACGTGATGGTACGCATTTTTCCTCCTTACACGAGACATCACAACAACGTTTCACCAGGCAACGCCGGTCAACTGCTGGTTGTGTAAGAGAAATCCATTGGAAACTTTCCTCATGTCAGCAGTTTGTTTCATATCACAGCATCTTCTTCCTGTCGGTTAAATTTCGCGTCTGTAGCACGTCATCTTCGTGATGTAGCAATTTTAATGGCCAGTAGTGTATGGTTTGCAGATATAACTCCAGAGTATAAAACTGGTTATCATACAGGGAAAAACACAATAAACAGCCATTGCGGATTTCGACTCTCACTCAGTTTAAGAAAGACTATTTTGTCATCTTTGATTTTAATTGTTTGACTGTCCTTCACATTATATTCAAGATCTCTGGCTGTGGTTGCCTGACCTATAAAGTTATGCAGGTGGCTATTGTTCGCCAAAATTTCTGTTCTCCCGCATGGGTGGAAAGAGAGGAACTTACGATGGGCTTCCCGTTTGGGAACTCACGGGGCTGAGGGCATGGTATGGGGAGACTGGCTAAATCTGAATGTATCCCTTGTGGGGGACTATGGCGCCCACCTGTGTGTCTTTCTCCCACATTCGGGAAGATTCTATAACTCGATGAGCCTTATCAAAGGTGTCCAAGCGTCCTACCTCTGGCGCTTTATTCGGAACTTATTGTTAATCCAAACATATATTAAATTTTCATCTTCATTCTAACAGTCTCTCGTTAACTGCGTGGTCACATGATATAAAGTATAGTTGTAGTTTCAAGGGACAGATATCTATATTTGAGTGCCTTCAGACTCCTCAGTAGGTATCCATTATTGAAACTTCCCTCATACACCTTCTCACCAGCCCCGGCGCGCTGCGCTTGGCATTGCTATACTGTGCGTAAAAGTGATGGTAAACTCATGCACTGCTCATTAAGCCTATCACTACAAAAGGTATATGTTGTGATAACCTCTGACGGCTCTCAGCAGCCTGCTGTAGTCAACTTCTTCATTGCCGTATGCACTCTGTCTGCTGTTTAGCTAATGTTGAGAAGAAAGCCTCACAGCCAACCAGACAAACATACTGGCGACTGCCTGTCTGATATCTGAGTCACCGCCTAGTTAAATGGTCGACTCTCTAAACAGCGAAAAGTCCGCTTCAACAGTAGCTCATTTGTGTTATCGTACACTGTAGCTAGCTTATCATCTATACGCCAATGCTGCATTCTATCAAGGGCAACACGTGCACGTTCTACCCACGTAGCACTGTTGTCGACAGAAACCAGTACCAATAAATACACTCCTGGAAATGGAAAAAAGAACACATTGACACCGGTGTGTCAGACCCACCATACTTGCTCCGGACACTGCGAGAGGGCTGTACAAGCAATGATCACACGCACGGCACAGCGGACACACCAGGAACCGCGGTGTTGGCCGTCGAATGGCGCTAGCTGCGCAGCATTTGTGCACCGCCGCCGTCAGTGTCAGCCAGTTTGCCGTGGCATACGGAGCTCCATCGCAGTCTTTAACACTGGTAGCATGCCGCGACAGCGTGGACGTGAACCGTATGTGCAGTTGACGGACTTTGAGCGAGGGCGTATAGTGGGCATGCGGGAGGCCGGGTGGACGTACCGCCGAATTGCTCAACACGTGGGGCGTGAGGTCTCCACAGTACATCGATGTTGTCGCCAGTGGTCGGCGGAAAGTGCACGTGCCCGTCGACCTGGGACCGGACCGCAGCGACGCACGGATGCACGCCAAGACCGTAGGATCCTTCGCAGTGCCGTAGGGGACCGCACCGCCACTTCCCAGCAAATTAGGGACACTGTTGCTCCTGGGGTATCGGCGAGGACCATTCGCAACCGTCTCCATGAAGCTGGGCTACGGTCCCGCACACCGTTAGGCCGTCTTCCGCTCACGCTCCAACATCGTGCAGCCCGCCTCCAGTGGTGTCGCGACAGGCGTGAATGGAGGGACGAATGGAGACGTGTCGTCTTCAGCGATGAGAGTCGCTTCTGCCTTGGTGCCAATGATGGTCGTATGCGTGTTTGGCGCCGTGCAGGTGAGCGCCACAATCAGGACTGCATACGACCGAGGCACACAGGGCCAACACCCGGCATCATGGTGTGGGGAGCGATCTCCTACACTGGCCGTACACCACTGGTGATCGTCGAGGGGACACTGAATAGTGCACGGTACATCCAAACCGTCATCGAACCCATCGTTCTACCATTCCTAGACCGGCAAGGGAACTTGCTGTTCCAACAGGACAATGCACGGCCGCATGTATCCCGTGCCACCCAACGTGCTCTAGAAGGTGTAAGTCAACTACCCTGGCCAGCAAGATCTCCGGATCTGTCCCCCATTGAGCATGTTTGGGACTGGATGAAGCGTCGTCTCACGCGGTCTGCACGTCCAGCACGAACGCTGGTCCAACTGAGGCGCCAGGTGGAAATGGCAAGGCAAGCCGTTCCACAGGATTACATACAGCATCTCTACGATCGTCTCTATGGGAGAATAGCAGCCTGCATTGCTTCGAAAGGTGGATATACACTGTACTAGTGCCGACATTGTGCATGCTCTGTTGCCTGTGTCTATGTGCCTGTGGTTCTGTCAGTGTGATCATGTGATGTATCTGACCCCAGGAATGTGTCAATAAAGTTTCCCCTTCCTGGGACAATGAATTCACGGTGTTCTTATTTCAATTTCCAGGAGTGTATTTGCTACTATCATCTCGGTAATGTAGGATGCACAACAGCTTTTCGCACTACAGATCAGTCTGTGAAACATTGCTTCCGCTTATGTCTCCAATGCTGAACAACAGCTCTAAGATTTCAGCCGTCGGGGTGCTGTTAGGGCAGCCTAGTTTCATCGTAGCATCGCTTGAGGTAACGACTCCATTGATAGGCCAATGTCCAGGGACGTACACAGGTGTAGTGACGTTTAGATTGCTGTTTTCATAACAGAGCTAAAAGACAACCACTGTTCACCGATTATCCAAAACTACGAAATATTGGTAATTGGTTCTTCGGCGGGATGCGCTTCTGCCACATAATGTGGCCTTTTGGTACCTTCGGGCTGCCTGTTGAACAAAACACTGTTCAACATTCTCTGAATTCCACACAGCGGATATATAGCCATCCGATTGTAGATCAACAGATCAGGTATTGATTACTGAATGCTTCCTAGCAACTTTCTCTTATAAGGCACGTGAGGTTGGTGATCAGATGAGTGAGGAATGGCGCCCTAGTATCGGCACTGGGGAAAAGTCTCACGAACTAAATTGATCCTGTAACGACATTTATTCGGAATGAAGAGTGTTCAAATGGTTCAAATGGCTCTGAGCACTATGGGACTCAACATCTTAGGTCATAAGTCCCCTAGAACTTAGAACTACTGAAACCTAACTAACCTAAGGACATCACACACACCCATGCCCGAGGCAGGATTCGAACCTGCGACCGTATCAGTCCCGCGGTTCCGGACTGCAGCGCCAGAACCGCTAGACCACCGCGGCCGGCGAATGAAGAGTGTGCTCGTGAACATTAAATACTGAAAACATATGAAATCCTTACAATATGATTTTGTGAGCGTAAACTATTAATCATCGTTACTGAGCGAGTATTAACTTTGCTCAGGGACGCAGAATGGACACTCAGGTGTTCAGACGCAAATACTCAAACATTTACAGAATAACCTAAAGGAATATTCACCATTTGCGAGCAAGAGTTGAATCGCCAAAACTTGCTTGTAACTCGGAAAGAAAAGTACAAGAAAGTTAATCGGAATCTGGATGTATGAAGTGAATGTTGATCAGATAAGGAATAAGTTCGGATCCTAACGGCTTACTGTACCGGCATCCACAGTCAAACTTTTGCAAGTCGGATAAAAACCGCTGCAAATGTTGTAAACCCTTTATTAAAGGCATGACCGGTTTCGTAATTTAAATTACATCATACTGTGCAAATGTGAAGAAAGAGACCATAAACAGTATCACGCAGAGACCACATCACAACGATAAAAAGTGTCCACAAGACTGAATACTTACACTATAGCGGCCAAGCCACTTTTTCAGTCTGATCCCAACACTTCCTTTAAAATTTGGGAAATTTCGCAAAAATCAACTGTCATGGATTAAAACGCGGCCACGAAACTGGGAACTGTGAACAAATGGGAGGAGGTAAAAAATTATAAAAGCGCCGGAAACAGTGAGGGAGAGGGAAGGGGAGGGGAAGGATGGAATAAAGATGTAGAGTAAACAGCCGAAACAGCTTTTATTGTCTCCAAGCCAACTGGTCAACTCCAAGATAAAACTCCCCACATCTCCAATCTTGAGTGCTGTGTTCAAGATTAGAAGTCATTTTGGAGACAATATACACTGATAATAATGTACGGCATCCGAGCATGAATGTTGTTATTTCATTAACTTCATAAAGATGCGTTCTGATAATTCAATTAACGATTCCATATCACACTTGAGCGATGTATGTATCAGAATAACAGGAGAATTGCTAAGATTAGTAAGTCAAGATTTTCACTTGTCACGTATGTTATGTAAGTGGTTGTACGACGCCGATCCTAATCCAGCACATACGCCGCTGAGTTATGTTATGTATCGATAAAGGCTTCACAGCAATCAATCGCAGTGATATTCCTTGTTTGTGATTACTCCATAATGAGGTTTGATGTAACAAGACCTTCACCAAAGCTAGTCATGTAAACTTTCTGTAATTTACTGCGACTATGGTTCGACTGCTGAACTGAATTGAACTGAAATAAATTTGAAAAACTTACATTTAGTGCCGTTCCTTAATTTTTCTCATGCCCAATTACAGAACTGAAGGGACGTGAAGATTTTTACATCCATTTGGGGTTCGATTTCAAGAAAGTCAAGAAATATTACAGAACTACAAGACGTGAAGATTTTTACATCCATTTCGGGTTATATTTTCAAGAAAGTCAATAAATATGATTAAACAAAAACTTAATAGATGTAATGGTTATAATTTCGTAAGGCATGGAATCTGGCTCTTGGAGGAATGAAACTGCAGAAATGTCGTCAAGGTGTTACCGCCGCCGAACATACACTCCTGGAAATTGAAATAAGAACACCGTGAATTCATTGTCCCAGGAAGGTGAAACTTTATTGACACATTCCTGGGGTCAGATACATCACATGATCACACTGACAGAACCAGAGGCACATAGACACAGGCAACAGAGCATGCACAATGTCGGCACTAGTACAGTGTATATCCACCTTTCGCAGCAATGCAGGCTGCTATTCTCCCATGGAGACGATCGTAGATATGCTGGATGTAGTCCTGTGGAACGGCTTGCCATGCCATTTCCACCTGGCGCCTCAGTTGGACCAGCGTTCGTGCTGGACGTGCAGACCGCGTGAGACGACGCTTCATCCAGTCCCAAACATGCTCAATGGGGGACAGATCCGGAGATCTCGCTGGCCAGGGTAGTTGACTTACACCTTCTAGAGCACGTTGGGTGGCACGGGATACATGCGGACGTGCATTGTCCTGTTGGAACAGCAAGTTCCCTTGCCGGTCTAGGAATGGTAGAACGATGGGTTCGATGACGGTTTGGATGTACCGTGCACTATTCAGTGTCCCCTCGACGATCACCAGTGGTGTACGGCCAGTGTAGGAGATCGCTCCCCACACCATGATGCCGGGTGTTGGCCCTGTGTGCCTCGGTCGTATGCAGTCCTGATTGTGGCGCTCACCTGCACGGCGCCAAACACGCATACGACCATCATTGGCACCAAGGCAGAAGCGACTCTCATCGCTGAAGACGACACGTCTCCATTCGTCCCTCCATTCACGCCTGTCGCGACACCACTGGAGGCGGGCTGCACGATGTTGGGGCGTGAGCGGAAGACGGCCTAACGGTGTGCGGGACCGTAGCCCAGCTTCATGGAGACGGTTGCGAATGGTCTTCGCCGATACCCCAGGAGCAACAGTGTCCCTAATTTGCTGGGAAGTGGCGGTGCGGTCCCCTACGGCACTGCGTAGGATCCTACGGTCTTGGCGTGCATCCGTGCGTCGCTGCGGTCCGGTCCCAGGTTGACGGGCACGTGCACCTTCCGCCGACCACTGGCGACAACATCGATGTACTGTGGAGACCTCACGCCCCACGTGTTGAGCAATTCGGCGGTACGTCCACCCGGCCTCCCGCATGCCCACTATACGCCCTCGCTCAAAGTCCGTCAACTGCACATACGGTTCACGTCCACGCTGTCGCGGCATGCTACCAGTGTTAAAGACTGCGATGGAGCTCCGTATGCCACGGCAAACTGGCTGACACTGACGGCGGCGGTGCACAAATGCTACGCAGCTAGCGCCATTCGACGGCCATCACCGCGGTTCCTGGTGTGTCCGCTGTGCCGTGCGTGTGATCATTGCTTGTACAGCCCTCTCGCAGTGTCCGGAGCAAGTATGGTGGGTCTGACACACCGGTGTCAATGTGTTCTTTTTTCCATTTCCAGGAGTGTACATCGATAAGCGAATCGTATGTTTGAACGCTTTCACCATAGATGGCGCGTGTGTAAGGCTAGGCGCAAACTGAGACGCGTATAACACGTGTATAACACGTGTGACGTGACACGACACTACAGCGTGACACGCACGTGCCGCACAAGTCGCGCGGTTCCAGCGCATATTGCGATGCGCACACTATACTTCCCACGTGCCGACTAGCGACGCTCTGCGCTGACAGAACGGAAGCGAGCGCAACTTGTTACCTTTCTCAAACGATTTTACAGAAACTATCCACGGAAAATATATCATTTTTGCCTTACTTGTAGCGTTATATGTCAGCTTCGTGGCGAAGTGCTCATCACCTCGCTAATGACCATCCTTATTGTGATGCACACATTTTAGTAAGGCACTACGCAAAACTCAAAAAATTGGCAACGAAAATTAGGGGGTCGCTATGATTTTTGCCTTACTTGTAGCGTTATATGTCATTTTCGTGGCGAAGTGCCCATCACCTCGCTAATGACCATCCTTATTGTGATGCACACATTTTAGTAAGGCACTACGCAAAACTCAAAAAAATGGCAACGAAAATTAGGGGTCGCTATGATTTTGCGTTTGATGCGTATTACACCATATGTTGCTGCGTATGAAATTTAGCTAACATGCTGAATTTTTGTTTAGACTCGGTAGGAAGTCTATATCTGCCTTCGATCTCGAGAAAATGGATCCCATGTAGCGCGCTCACTTCCGATCTCACGCCCGCGAGAATGAAAACTCGCAACATCTCTCATTATCCTAAACCGCTAGAGAGATCGAAACGAAAGTTTGGTGAATTATAGCACACAAGGAGGAGAGTGTTTGCCAGTTCTTAAACACACAGAACTTTCTTATTTGTGGCAATATATCAGTACTTATACTTCCCTTTTTATTTATATCACCCCAGCGGCTGTAATTTTTTAAGAGTTATCGACAGCTAGCGATACAAGAGCTTCCTAGAACGAAATTAATATGAAATTTCTTCTTTTATGTTACTGCAAACCGACACTATGAAGTTTTTCGTAAGCTTTGGAGCTCTGTGATTGCCAATTACTTGTTTAATGAGGCACTCCATTTCGGAATTCTGTCTCAATAGCTGCTGTGTGATGAGTTTGACGAATTACACTGTGACAAATGAAGTACAATTAAATCAGTCACCAAGAGAAATGCGGCCGTTACTCACAAACGGTGATGCTTCTTCGAATGAGAAAAGGTTAACAACTCACACAAAAATAGATTGCCAATCCTGTTGGAATTTTGGTGGAATCCCCGTAACCCATCATATTTTTAACATTGAGCGACTGGAATGGAAACGTACCAAAGGATTTTATTCCTTCTCTTGATCTGAGCAGTATTAAAATAACGACGAGCGTTCCTTTAGGCGGAATGACTGACACATGCCAGATACTGGTTACTCACCTAAGGTTTGACAAACTGACAATGTGTGATCGAGAATAAAATTGTTGTTGTTGAGAAAAATACAACTGATCTGTCGCACAACACAATGATCAGTGTATTGTCAGCAGCGGAGGATAATGCGCGCGACAGGGAATCAAAAGCTAACCATGTGTGCCTTGTGAGTTGGAGTTCGAAAAACATTGCCATGAAAGTAGATCTGCCTTTGTCAGCAGTACATTTCAACAAATTAAATATATCTAATCATAACACTCTTTTAGAATATTCCTACTATCGTAACAATACCGATCATTTTCTTCATTTGTGTAGCCTGTTGTATAATTAGTTTATTAATGCTGATAATGTGCATGCAACAATTAAAATGCTTTTTCTCATCACGGCGAACCAATTAAAACATTGTTACTTGTGACTGCTTTTCGACTGTTTCTAGCTTGCAGTGGAAATGTCATGTTCACATGCATGTAATACACTGCATGATATACATTATTACATCCATATCTAAGTAATCACAGTGAGACTTCTATACTTCTTGGACGCTTTTTACCAGGAGCACAAAGGGATCACAACTGTGGAGATTATCCCTTTCTAAATTTTTGTAACAGACCGTGCAGATACGCCAGCATACTAGGCAGCGAGAAGATAACCTTGTTTTAGTTTCCTGCCTTGATTCTTAATCACATGATTTTGTAATATTCCTTGCTTCCTTATTCACTACCCACTGTCCCTTCTTGCGATCTGAAAACATCGCGGAGGCATATGATACAAGAAAATGGTTCAAATGGCTCTGAGCACAATGGGTCTTAACATCTGAGGTCATGAGTCCCCTAGAACTTAGAACTACTTAAACCTAACTAACCTAAGGACATCACACACATCCATGTTCGAGGCAGGATTCGAACCTGCGACCGTAGCGGTCACGCGGTTCCAGACTGAAGCGCCTATAACCGCACGGCCACACGGGCCGGCCATATGATACAATTCCAGCGGCCAATGGCTCATCAGTTACTGATGTATGCATTTTCCTTGACAGAAGAGAAACAAAACTATACAGATATAAGTAACAGAAAAGTATAATGTACTAACGGAGAAAACTGGAGCGTTTAAATGGCGAAAAACGAAACCCTACCCAAAGGCAATAAAATTTAGTACACAGTAAGGCAAAATTTATCGTATGGGCAATACTACCACTGCTCATATGCGCCGTTCCGATGTGAGCATATAGCAAGGCTACTTTTCCGCTCGCCGCCTCTAATTTCCCACGGTGCTAGCGAGGCACGCACGACGCACGGCGCGAGAAACTGTGCCGCAACCACAACGCCGCGCGACCTGGTGCAGGCGCGTGTCGCGTCCCAGTCGCGTCCCAGTCGCGTCGCGTCACAATTTGCGCGGTCCCATTTGGACCTGTGATGTTACAAAAACGCGCGCTGCGCTGCGTCGCGCCACACGCGCTATACGAGTCTCAATTTGCGCCTAGCCAAGTGTACCTCCTTGCTGCCGACCAGCATCTATGTATGACCCGCTCTTGCGACGCACTCTGAGGATGACCGAACGATACGGGTTCGAAATATTTGGGGAAGAAGTACTATTTGCGTGGCCGCATGCCAGAAATTCAATGGATTACTATTACGCCGAGAGAAGTTAAAACTGCCAGTTATTATTTTAGTGCTTAACACAATCAGTGAGTTACTGCTTGTGCTGATTTGGTCACTAACTACTTTCTTTTTCATTTCAAGGGCTCTTTGTATATGAAAGTTTTCCTGTAACGTGAGGATTTTTTTTTGTTATAATTCTTCTCCCTTACAATTTTCATGTCCTGTTCTATGTTGGATGGCCATACCCATGTTCCGTCGGGTGTTCAGCCAAGGTAGAATCGTAAGCGGTAATTTACCCTCACGGAAGTTGCGACAAAAGCCTTTTTTTTTGTTTTTTTTTTTTTTTGTTTTTTTTTTTTTTTGTAATCTGGAAAACAAAAGAGAAGTATGATGAAATGTAACATTTTTCGATTATTCCCTTTTAAGAGAGCGATTGAACTTGAGTAGTCATGATTTCTTCTTCTTTATTCGTTCCTCCCAAAATCTCTTCATACATTCACTCTGTTCTCTCTTGCGTTCTTCCGACCATCTTTTTCCCGTTCTGTTCGCCGTGTGTTCTTGTTTAAATGTGTGTTTCTTTATTATGTTTCTAAACTGTCTTTGTTATTTACGTTGTCTTGTGTGATCCCCAGTTCTTTAATGTCTTGTTCTGTTACAGTGATCCACTCTGTCTTGTTTTTGGTCTTGTTTACTATCCCCAATATTTGCCTTGTGAGCCTGCTTTTATTCATCCTGCTGATATGTCCATAAAATTTCATCCTTCTCTTTCTAATAGTGTCTGTTATTGTTTCTATGTCTTTGTAAATCTCTCTTGTTGGCCTCTTCATCCAAATCCCTTCCCGAAATACTGGTCCATATACTTTCCTCAGAATTTTTCTTTCCTCCTTTTCAATCTCTCTGATCTTCGTATGACCATGAATCACTGTAGTTTCTGCAACATAAAGTGCTTCTGGTAGAACTACTGTGTGTAATGTCTTAGTTTCGCATTGACAGAAATATATTTCTTATTATAGTGATTCCAAGTGAGCTTATACGCTTTTTGTAATCTGTAGATTCTGTCTTTATTGGCTATTGAGTTCAGTCCTGATGGTTGGATTATCTCTCCCGGATATCTGAAGTGGGCAACTTGTGCCACTTTCCTGTATTGAGTAGTAATGGGGAGATTATCTACAGGTTTGTTTCCATATACTATTTTTTCTCGTAGGAGATTTGGAGCCCAGCTTTCTGTGAGATTTCGTGTAGTTTTTCCAATGCAAGTTTGGCTACGTCTCTATTGTTCGTTAGAATGGCAAGATCGTCCGATAAAACCAGACACTTCACCCTGATTCTCTGCTCTTTTTTGATCCCAAGCTGAATTCCTTTTATTTCCTTTTCCATGTCCTCACAATTTTTTTCCAGAAGAGGGGACATTCCATCTCCCTGGCGAAGACCAGTATGGATATGAAATGCTTCTGATCTTTCTCCCATGAATTTGAGGTTGTATCTGTTAATGCCTATTGAATAATTGACCTAGTTTTCCTTAACTCCTCTGAAGTGTGAAATAATGTTTTTCTATCTATTTAATCTTAAGTCTTTTTAAAATCGACAAAAGGTACCACAGTATTTCTTCATCTTCTCATTTGCAAAATTGTTTTTGAGTTCCATATCTGTTTGATGCTAGATCGACCTTTGCGAAACCTTGTCTGATACTCCCCTATTAACTGGTCCGCTTGTTCTTGTGTTTAACAGGGCCTTTGAAAGAATTTTCTATATTACAGGGAGCAGTGAAATTCCCCTGTAATTATTAGGATCGGTTTTTGCACCTTTCTTGTGGAGAGGTTGAATTAATGCACATTTCCACTCTGCAGGTATTTGTTCAGTTTCGCAAATATTTTATATAATTCTGTGGGTTACAGACGACTGAAGATACTTCATGCATAAAAGAAGAGAAAAGTCTATGGCAAAAAAAACCAACTGCCTTTCATTCGGTTGCGAAGACGAACATGCTTGCATGAAGTTTGAAACAACTAAGGAACGACGAAAAGCGGAAGAGAAAAACGATTATTAATTTAATTAGAGTCGTGGAGTGAAGGAAGATGCAATGTCCAATAGTGAGAAATGTATGTTGAGACTTTTGGACATAAGGGGATGAGGACCGCGAGTTGAGAGACCAAACAAAGACGCAAGAGTGAATAGGAGACCTGGTAGCGCTCGACCCCAGTGAACGTACCGCAATCAGACTGTGGAGTTTTTTTTTTTTAGCAAATGTAAGCTTAAGAGTGCCCTAACTAAGTTAATATCAACATACCTACCCACACAGTTCAAATATTAATAATTTTCGTTGTAATGTTGATATTTGGCTCTGTTGACACAGTTTGTAGGCCATTGACTCGGTCGGATGTGGGATGCCGGCTGTGAACCACAGGCGCGCGGCTGTCCGGTAGAGTCCGAGAAGACTACAATAATTCGGGTTATATGAGCTTTAGTGCGCGGTATTGTTTTATAAAGGAAGCCGCCATAGTATATAACAATAAAAGCCTATTGTTCTCTGAAAGAGAAATCGGAAAGGGACGATCACAGCCAAATTTGTTACGTACCAGCATCCTGGAATCTGATCTATGACAGGATCATTATGTAAACACTTTTCAGTTTCTTTAAAATAGTGATTAGGTTTAGACGCCGGTGTGAATCTGATACAGGGAAAATCCTTCTTTGCACCTGATGGCGCCGAAACACTATGAGTTTTCACTCATGGACTCGGGACTATCGACAGCTTACACAGAGGTATCGGTTCACTCGTAATTCCTATAACCCATCCAAGATTGGGCATGCAAGAATTGTTTTTATATTGACATCTGTATGTCGATACATGCATCATGGCGTCACGGGATGGAATAAATTGGAGCGGGATAAAGTGGCTTACGAGTATAAGATTGCTTGGTAAGCTTGTAACAGTGCGTGAGGACAGAACTAAAATACGAGTTTTCCATTTATCGCATTTGGCTCTGGGCACTCTTGTGACAGCTTCTCTGTTTTTTATCGCAGAGAGGGACTCTGCAAGAGCAACTGTTTCGAACAGGTCTGCTGTAGCAGCAAACTGGATGTTGGAAACCCGTTTTCGACGTAGCCGCATGGTACGAGGATTCTCCTTTGTCGCCTCGACTGAACTCGTAAGAGTGTAATGATGTAGCACATCCCTGATCTGTGCAATTTAAAGTTAGCTTCTGTTTCCTCCTTCACTAAATCTCACCTACAGTTATAACGTTACGCCGTGGACAAAGTTAAAGGCTTCACGCCGCAAATGTCCGTTTAGTGCTAACGTCATGCATGGGTGTTCACCCCGAACACTGTTCGTCAGACGCACACAAACACACTGTCATAATCACTACAAAAATTAGTTCTGCCCACACGCACTGTTACAAGCCCACCAAGCAGTCGTACACTGGTAGGCCACTTTAACCAGTTTCAATTTATTCCATCCCGTGAAGCCATGACGCATGTATCGACATACGGATACGGTGATAAAAGCAATCCTCCAATGCCCAATTTTGGATGGGTTATAGGAATTACGAGTAAGCCGACAACTCTGCGCAAGCTATCGATAGTCCCGAGTTCATTTTCGCGGGATATTACACGTCTTTCTCCGAGTTCATGACAGGATTCAGCATTGTTTCCAACTGTTATGTGTCTGATAGAAATATGACTATTATTTAGTACCCTTCTTTGTACAAGCTCGATCCAGCTTCAACAGTATTCCGACATAACCCGCACAACTAGTTTATAAATTCACCAGCCAGCGCAAGTAGTTAACCAATTATACACTGGTCTATCGGCAATAAAATCGAAGTTACCATTGCTTTGCACAAGTAGTTAATAAATTATATACTGGTGTACTGCCAATAAAATGAAAGTTACCATTCCCTTTACACAGCAGAATGTGTATCTTCATTCCACTTGATTTTACGATGCCATTCTTCACCTCGTAATGTGCCATTGCCACTATAATCAAGGCCTATTACACCACATCGTTTCGCAGAATGGTCAGTTTTACACTTTTCTAGATTGAAAGTTCGGTGTAATAATGGATTAACAATTCGTCACGTTCCTTACACTTTTATAGATAATCCATTCTCATAGGTAATCTGATCATCCTCGGGGCTTTTGTGCCAAAGGAGAACAAATACATGTCAAGTGCATACGGTAACTGTACACAGTGCCCTATAACAACATTTACTCGGATATACATGTATTATGTACAGAAGGTATATTAACAGCATAAAATATTCTTGCAAAGACGTGTTGAATTGTACATTCCACAGGTCCAAAAAATACCACAAAACGTGCTTGAAAAAGACGATCTGAACTGTATATTCCACAAGTGCAATAATCAATCGTAGTGACTGTTCCATTGGTTCCTAGTAGAATACATTAGACATTATGAATGACAGAACACATTAGACTGGTTTGTCAGTCTACAGTGTTCATTATGTTAACAACCTGTCTTCTGATGTTGTACGCCATCTTCAAGAATAAAGACAAATGTTTGCGGCTATGATATGTTTGTGGACTCAAATATTTTAAAATAAGTGCATGTAAAAAGTATCTTTGATAGTTTCCAAAGACAACGATTGTTCGATTTACAACTAAAAGGAGGAGAATTATTCCAGTAATATTCGATGTACAACTAGTTAGTTTAGATAAAATTTGTGACATAAAATAATGAATTACATGACAAATTCAAACCTTTGTTCTGAGAAGGAAAACGAGTTGAACGCCGTGGGTGACAAGTTCTAAAGGGATGGCTTAACATGACCTCTTGACTTCAGCAGGTCAGATGTTACAAACACGTAAAATATTACAAGTCATACTAAACAGATAAGTTAAAACAGCTGTTAGTACACGAAGTTAAATTTTAATAATGTGAGTGAAACAGCAGTAAATGAAGTAAAGGTAAAATGGGTCGCTCTAGTAGGAGGGATAATTTACATTTGGTCTGGACGGGATTATTAGGAGTACCAGCAATTACAAGCGGTGAGTGAGGAAACTGTGTCTGCTCATTCAGTACTGAACTTGAGCAAGCTAGTTCATCATCCTCGCTTTTTGTATGTCATGTAAGACTTGATGTTTCTTCAAGCAGGTGTTGGCAGGTAAGTGTCAGTGAAGGTACACTTCTTGTATATCTTCACAGTTCGAATGCGATCAGCAATATCAAAGGTTTAGTCTAAATAACTTATGGAATTATCCCCAAATTCAGTTGCGTATTTCATATTTTTCTGCTTGTAATTTAGCTCTTTGAAGAATGTTTGAAGTTGTCTTGTAGTTTTTGCCCATATGCACAACACATCATCAACATACCTAACCCAGCATCCAGTCTTGGAAGAGTTTGGGTTGTTTACCAAGAAATGTTTCTCCAAAATTGTCCATGAAGATTTTACATTGCATACTGGAATAACTCGTTTTAATCCTAAATCCCACATTAACAGTTGTCATCTTTGAAGACGAAGCGAGTTGCCCTATAGACGTACCTAGTTCATAACCTTGAACTGCACAAAAATTTCACAGCCACACATATTTATTTTTGTACCTGGCGACGGCGCGTAAAGTAATAAATATTGTAGAATATTACATCAGTATCGTGTCATTTTTCTGTTCATGGTTAACCAGTGTCTCGAAATGCTCCATTCTGCATAACTTACGTGACAGGTAATGATGTACGAAGGCTATTCGGAAAGTAAGTACCGATCGATTTCGAAATGAAACCCACTTTGAAAATCGAAGATATTTCATTGTGAACTGACCGCTACACCTTCCAGCTGCTTCTCTAGACAGTCGCCACACCGACTTAGACATTTGTCGTAGCCTTGTACGAACTTGCCAATATCCTCCTCATAGAAAGCAGTCACCTGTGCTTTCCACCAATTCTCTACGCTGGTCTGCGGCTCGCTGTTTGTGCCAAAATGCTGTCTTTATAGCCATAGGATCATGTAAACAGAGCTGAAACAAAGGGGGAGCTAATTACGGGCTCAATTAAGGGTGATCAAACACTTCCGATAAAAAACACTGCAGGGGGATCTTCATTGCCCCTTCAGAATGCGGCCAATAATTGTCATAAAGAAGGACTTGCACGACAGTTATGTTATGTGGGCTGCATGACTTGAGGCGAAATCCCTCACCAGGCATTCATACTTGGCAAGAAAGAAAGATTGGGTTTGACGTCCCATCAACATGGAGGTAATTAGAGATGCAGCATAAGCTCAGATGGGGAAGGAAATCGGCCGTGCCCTTCAAAGGAAACATCCCAGCATTCTTGTGAAGTGATTTAGGGAAATCATGGAAAACTTAAATCTGTATGACCGAAGGTGGGTTGGAGCCGTCGTCCTCCGGAATGCCATACTTCGTGGGAGACATTACTGTTCTAGTCGTCTTTACGTGCTCACTGTGTGCTCAGAACTGAGAAAAGCAACGCGACTCGATCGAAAGGCGTACCAAAGACACTGGTCAACACATCTGTGCAAAGCGCCGTCAGATTTACACTGTGATTTCGATTTCGCGCCCGATCGGACCTTACTTTCCTAATAGCCTTCGTATTTCTCTCTTCCAATGAAGATTACTTATTACATTTATTTATTACACGTCACGTTTCGTAGGATCAAATTGAGGAGCAAATCTGCAAGGTCATGGAACGTGTCAGTACATGAAATTACAAGATAAAAATAATAACAGATAAAAATAAGACGTTTATGAACCCGAAAAAAGTCAATCCATAACTTCAAGTAAACTCAGTCAACAATACAACAAGAATCAGCTTAAGTTTTCAGGGAACTCCTCGAAGGAATAGAAGGAGTAACCCATGAGGAAACTCTTCAGTTTCGATTTGAAAGGGAATAATCTAATATTGTTAACAGGAAACGACAGTAAGGAAGATATGTATATTCAGAGGCTGATGTCAAAATACCCAGACTCGTGAACAGAATTCGACAAGATGTTCGTGAACTTACGTCACTGCCCGAACCGCCAGTTTCTGAGCCAAAAATATCCTTTTAGAATGGGAAGAGTTACCCCAAAATACGTATAATACCAGACGACATAAACGAATGAAAATAATCAAAATAGACTAATTTCGTGTCGAACGATCACTGACTTCAGATTCAGTGTGAATAGTACAAATGGCAGCATTAAGTCTTTGAACAAGATCCTGATCGTGAACTTTCCATGACAGTTTACTATCTATCTGAACACCTAGAAATCTGAACTGTTCAGTTTCACTAATCATATGCCAATTTTGAGAAATTAAAACATCTGGTTTTGTTGAATTGTGTGTTAGAAATTGTAAAAACAGAGTATTGCTGTGATTTAGCATTAGTTTATTTTCTACAAACCATGAACTTAGGTCATGAACTGTACTATTTGAAATCGAGTCGGTGTTGCACACAACATCCTTTCCTACCATGCTCCTGTCATCAGCAAACAGACGTATTTTACAGTTACTCATAACACTAGATGGCAAGTCATTTATATAAATAAGGAACAGGAGTGGCCCAAACACTGATCCCTGGGGCACCACCACTCCAGTTGACTGTACCGCCCCCCCCCCCAGACCCCTCATCACAGCCATTCTCAACATTATGAATAATGACGTTTTGCTTTCTGTTGCTATAGTAAGAGGTGAACTAACTGTGAGCTAATCCCCGTATACTGTAATGGTCCAACTTGTGGAGCAATATTCTGAAATCAACACAATCAAACGCCTTAGTTAAATCAAAAAATATGCCTATTGATCAAAACCTTTTGTTTAACCCATCCGGTTCCTCACAGAAAAAAGAGAATATAGCATTTTCAGTTATTAAACCACTTCTAAAGCCGAACTGTGCATCTCATAGAAAATCATGTGATATAAAATGATCAATTATTCTTACATACATAGCCTTTTCAATAACTTCAGCAAACACTGATGGTATGTAAATAGGTCCGAAATTATCTACATTCTCCCTCCCTCCCTTTTTACAAAATGGCTTTACTACTGATCGTTAAATACTGTACATATATCTGATTTGTCAGTAACAGAAATATTTTTACTATGAACTGACTTTATATCGTCGACCTTGTGATGCTCACCAGACGCTTCCTTCAAACTTACCATTTGGTTTTAATTTTATCTTGTGAATTAGCTATTCTACACACATCGAAAAAGTTTTACATTACCTCGGTTCCGAGAGTTCCAGAACCTGTACAGAGGTGATGGTCCAGACTGCTGCACGCACCAGTACCTCTGATATCTAGTAGCACATCCTCTTGCATTGATGCAAGCCTCTATTCTTCGTGTCATAATATCCACAAGTTCATCAAGGCACTGTTGGTCCAGATAGTTTCACTCCTCAACGGCGAATCAGCGTAGATCGCTCAGAGTGGTTGGTGGGTCACGTCATCCATAAATAATCCTTTATCCCAGGCACGTTCGATAGGGTTCGTATCTGGAGAACATGCTGACCACTCTAGTCGATCGATGTCGTTATGCTGGCCGTCCGTGGTGGCCGAGCGGTTCTAGGCGCTGCAGTCTGGAACCGCGCGACCGCTACGCTCGCAGGTTCGAATCCTGCCTTGGGCATGGATGTGTGTGATGTCCTTAGGTTAGTTAGGTTTAAGTAGTTCTAAGTTCTAGGGGACTGATGACCTCCGAAGTTAAGTCCCATAGTGCTCAGAGCCTTTTTTTTTTTTTTGGTCGTTATGCTGAAGTAATTCATTCACAAGATGTGCACGATAGGGGTGCAAATTGTCGTCCATAAAGACGAATGCCTCGCCAATATGCTGCCAATATGGTTGCGCTACCAGTCGGAGGCTGGTATTCCCGTATAGTACATCCGTTACGACACCTTCCATGACCACCAGCGGTCCCACATAATGCCACCCCAAAACAGCAGGTAACCTCCACCATGCAGCACTCGCTGGAAAATGTGTCTAAGGCGTCCGGCTGACCGGATTGAATCGAAACACGTCTCCGACGATTGTCTGGTTGAAGGCATATGCGACACTCATTGGTGAAGAGAACATGATGCCAATCCTGAGCAGTCCATTCAGCATGTTGTTGGGCCTATTTGTACCGCGCTGAATGGTGTGCTGGTTGCAAAGATGAACCTCGCCATGGATGTTTGTAGTGAAGTTGCGCATCATGCAGCCTATTGTGTGCAGTATGAATGGTAACACGTGGCTGCACGAAAAGCATTATTCAACATGGTGGCGTTGCTGTCAGGGTTCCTCCGAATCATAATCCGTATGTAGCGGTTATCCACTGCAGTAGTAGCCCTTGGGCGGCCTGAGAGAGGCATGTCATCTACAGTTCCTGTCTCTCTGTATCTCCTCCATGTCCGAAAGACATCGCTTTGGTTCATTCCGAGACACCTGGACACTTCCCTTGTTGAGAGCCCTTCCTGGCACAAAGTAACAATGCAGACGCTGTCGAACCCCGGTACTGACCGTCTAGGCATGGATAAAGTACAGATAACATGAGCCATGTACCTCTTTCCTTGTGGAAATGACTGGAACTGATTGGCTGTCAGACCCCCTGCCACTCATGCATGGTTGTTTACATCTTTGGGTGGGTTTAGTGACATCTCTGAACAGTCAAAGGGACTGTGTCTGTAATACAATATTCACAGTTAACGTCCATCTTCAGGAGTTCTGGGAACTGGGGTGATGAATAACTTTTTTTGGTGTGTGTATTTGCATAGAGCATACTTTTTGCCTGATCCTTCTGGTCCTCCAGGTTGGGGGTTGGCATGGGGCTAATAACCCCATACTGTAAAATAAGAATATTACGGAAATTCAACAGAAACCTCGGAAACTGGATGGAAAGCATGTATCACGACCCCGGCAAATGAAACGGATAAAGGATCTAACAGTAGCATCATGGAATGTGAGGACAATGCTTCAGCCTGGAAAGATGAAAGAAATAGCCAATGAAATTTTAAAATTCAAATATGATATTGTAGGGCTACAGGAAATAAGATGGCATGGGAATGGGCAGATAGATAAACCTGAGTACTCATTGGTATATAGTGGACCAGAAGAAAGAACAAGCCAACTTGGAACAGGGTTTATAATAACTAGGGAAGTTAGGATAAGCCTTCTAGAATTTGAACCCATAAATGAAAGGATGTGCAGACTCAGACTAAAAGGTAAATTTAGGAATATATCAATAGTTAATGCACATGCACCAACAGAGGAAAAAGAGGATATAATTAAAGAACAGTTCTATGAAGACTTGGAAAAAGTATACGGTGCAGTACCTAAATATGACCTGATGCTAGTAATGGCTCTGAGCACTATGGGACTTAACATCTATGGTCATCAGTCCCCTAGAACTTAGAACTACTTAAACCTAACTAACCTAAGGACAGCACACAACACCCAGCCATCACGAGGCAGAGAAAATCCCTGACCCCGCCGGGAATCGAACCCGGGAACCCGGACGTGGGAAGCGAGAACGCTACCGCACGACCACGAGATGCGGGCGATGCTAGTAATAGGAGATTTTAATGCAAAAATAGGGAGGAATGAACATCTGTATGGAGTTTCTGGAAAATATTCACTACATGAAGAAAACAATGAGAATGGAGACTTACTATGCCAATTCGCAGCAAGGAATAATATGATTATTAAAAGTACCTGCTTTCCACATAAAAGGATCCATCTGGGTACTTGGAAGTCTGCAGCCAATGGAGTAGTCAATCAGATTGATCATATTTTAGTGATTGCACGCCACTCCACGTCAGTTACGGATGTACGGAGCCGCAGAGGACCAAACTGTGATTCAGACCACTTTCTGATAAAATCGGTCTTGAGAGAGAAACTGTCACTAACAAATGGCAACAGAATGGGAAAGATGATGAAATGGAATACAGACAAACTGAACATCCCTGATGAAGCATAAAAATACCAAGTAACACTAAGCAGAAAGTTGAGCAATGAAGAGACCACAGTAGGAGTAGATGAAAGGTGGAACAGGTTTGAAAAAGCCATTAAGGATGCTGCAGAGGAAATAATAGGCATAAGAAGGAATAGAAGAACCCAGGAGTGGTTTGATGAAGATTGCAGGTCAGCAATAGAGGAAAAGAACAGGGCAAGAACAAAAATGCTACAGAGAGAAACCAGAAATAATGTGGAACAATATAGAGAATTAAGGAGAAGAGCTAACAGACTGTGCAAGAGAAAGAAAAGAGAGTGGAATAAGAAGAAATTTCAAAAACTAGAAGAACTAAAAGAACAGAGTGAAATAAGAAAGTTCTATCATGCCATAGGCAAAATGAAGAATAGATTCCAACCAAAAACAATGGCCTGTTCCAGTAAAGATGGGAAAATGATAAGGGAGGAAGAACAGATAGTGGGAAGATGGGCAGAATATTTCAAAGATACACTAAGCACCAGCCTAGAAGATGAAGAGACAGCTGCACAGGAGGGAAGAGTGGAGCTGGAAGTAGACAATGAAACCAATGAGGCAAGAAAACCAACACTACAAGAGGTCTCCTAGGCTGTGCACAAGTCAAAAACAATCGGGCCTTTGGGAAGACAGCATAATTGCTGAATTAATAGAAACTGGTGGTGAGGCTGTAATAAAGGAACTGCACACATTAATATCAGATATATGGGAAACAGAAACTATGCCAGATAACTGGAAAATTGGAATAATAGTCCCCATTTATAAGAAAGGGGACAGAACAGCATGTGAAAACTATAGAGGTGTAATACTCCTAAGTACAGCTTATAAGATATTCACAAGTATATTAAACGAAAGGATACAGAAGTGTGCAGAAGGCATTCTAGGGGAATATCAGTGTGGCTTTCGACCGGGCAGAGGAACAACTGATCAAATATTTGTGATAAGGCAAATGATGGAAAAGTTCTATGAATATGATATAGATCTGCATTTCTTATTCATCGATTTCAAACAAGCCTTTGACAGCATAAATCGGCAAGAACTATACAAAGTACTGAAAGAAGTTGGTAAATGTGCTAAATTAATAAGACTAATCAGAATGACAATGACAGAGACAGGAGCAAAAGTAAAGGTCCTTAGCAGAACAAGTGAAAGCTTTGACTTTAATAAAGGTGTGAAGCAAGGGGATAGTCTCTCCACTGTCCTATTCAACATTGCCCTGCATAGTGCAGTAAATAAAGTCAACAAAAGAGGCACCATATTTATGAAAACTAGCCAGATATGTGCATACGCTGATGACATTGCTATAGTAGGAAGAAATACCAATACACTCCTAGAAACATACCGCGCAATGGAAACAGAAGCTTTAAAAATTGGCCTCATAGTAAATGAAAACAAAACAAAATATATGGTAATGTCACAATCTGAGGCCAGAAGAACCCCTAAAAACCTAAACATCAATGGGAAATGCTTCAATGGAGTGTCCTCTTTTAACTACTTGGGAGCCCTAATAACAAATGATAACGGTATTGGAAAGGCTATAAGGGAAAGAATACAAGCAGGAAACAGAGCTTACTTTGCAAATATGCAGCTTTTCAAAAGTAGCCTTGTTACAAGAAAAACTAAATTGCTAATATATAATTCCCTAGACCGCCCAGTTATCACATACGGCTCAGAGGTATGGACGTTGACAGAACACGATAAAAAAGCTCTAAGAAGCATTGAGCGGAAAATACTACGCAAAATCTATGGGCCAATAAGGGAGGAAGAAGGCTGGAGAATACGCTACAATGCTGAATTACAAGAGTTAATACAAGGCAGGGAAATAGTAAAATTTGTTAAATCACAGCGAATACGATGGCTAGGACATTTGGAGAGAATGGCAGAGGATAGAATTCCAAAGAAAATGATGAAAGGTATGATCCATTCAGTTAGGCGAAAAGGAAGGCCTAGAAGAAGATGGATCGACAAGGTAATAATGGTATCAGCAATATGGGAGTCCGGGGTTGGAAACGAGTAGCAAATAACCGAGAAGTGTGGAGGAAGATTGTTGAAGAAGCCAAGGCTCACCAAGGGCTGTAGAGCTACTGAAGAAGATACTTTTTGCCTACCTAATAACATTTATAAGCACCTTACAATACTGTTTGTAATGAACTACTGTAGCTTGATTGTGATTACTTCTAACATTTTGATATAATTCCTGTTTTGTTCTACAAGATATCCTTATCCCACTAGTCAGCCGCCCGGGCTGCCTTTTACTGCTAGTACGCCGTTTAGAACGTTCTAATGCAAAGTAACTCTCAAAGAGCTTGAGAAATGTGTTAAGGATTAGATTTATCAAATGACTCTGAGCACTATGGGACTTAACTTCTGAGGTCATCACTCCCCTAGAACTTAGAACTACTTAAACCTAACCAACCTAAGGACATCACACACATCCATGCCCGAGGCAGGATTCGAACCTGCGACCATAGCGGTCTCGCGGTTCCAGACTGCAGCGCCTAGATCCGCACGGCCACTTCGGCCGGCGCATTAGATTTATCATTTATGATATCGGCACTATAAACATCCTGCCACTCTTGTTCCTTGATAAGCTTTAAAAAACTCTGTATCGCTGTTGGATTAACTTTCCTACATAGTTTGTAATTATATGTGACATTTGTTTGAGTACAAAAGCCTTTTAGTGTTAAAATTTGTGCATTATGGTCTGAAAGGCCATTCACCCTTTTACGAACAGTGTGTCCATCTAGTAATGAAGAATGAATAAAAATATTGCTCGAACAGTCCACGAGTATACTGCCGGTTCACAGTGTCCAACGGGCACAATATTTCGGCGATCAGACATGTCGCCGTCGTCAGGTTCGCTGACGAACTGAGTTCCTGATTTTTTTTACTTTATTGTAATTTTAATCACCTGTACAGGCGGGCTGGCAGCAGCATATTACGCTGCTCTTCAGCCTTAAGTGGAACAATAACATGACATATAGGTGATACAGACAAATAATAAAAACGGCGGGCAAAAAATGGAGATACAAAAAACAATAAACATGAAGCCGTTCACGCTGGACGCGAAAAAACAGGAACACTCGGTGATACGGCGCACAGGACACGGAGGACGGCGACGGCACACGTGAACAGTGTTGGCGTGACGGTGACAGAACACTAAACACAAATCGAGGCACACACACGACACACAGATGGCGATGATCTCCGGCGCGCGAAAGTCCACTGCGCGTGTACGAGTCTGGGGACCTGCCAAGAGTGGAGGAAGAGGAGGAGGAGGAGGAGGAGGGGAATGGGAGAGGGGAGAGAAGAGATGCCATGGGAAGAAGAGAGAGGGGGAGGGAGGAAGGGGGCGGGGAATCCCTGGGGAAGAGGGGTGGAGGAAGGGGGGAAAGGAAAGAGAAGGGAAGGGAAGGGAGGGAGGGAGGGTGCCTAATGGAAAGGACACAGGAAGTGGGGCGGGAGGATCAAAGTTGATAGGGGGGGTAGATGGAGGGGAGGAGGACATCATCAGGGAGGGGAAGCTGGCGGAAGCCACCGTGGGAGAGGGTAAGGAGGGTGGAGAGATGGAGACCAGGTGGGACGTGGGAATACAGGCGCGGCAGCGGGCGGGGATGGGAGAGGATTGGGGAGACGAGCGGGTGAGGAGGATCAAGTTTGCGGGAGGTGTACAGGATCCGTATCCTTTCAAGGAAAAGGAGGAGGTGGGGGAAGGGGATGAGATCATACAGGATCCGTGTGGGGGAGGGGAGACGGATGCGATAGGCAAGGTGGAGAGCATGGCGTTCAAGGATTTGGAGGGATTTATAAAAGGTAGGGGGGGGGGGCGGAGATCCAGGCTGGATGGGCGTAACAAAGGATAGGGCGGATGAGGGATTTATAGGTGTGGAGGATTGTGGAGGGGTCCAGACCCCACGTACGGCCAGAAAGGAGCTTGAGGAGACGGAGGCGGGAACGTGCCTTGGCTTGGATTGTCCGGAGATGGGGAGTCCAGGAGAGGCAACGGTCGCGGGTGACGCCAAGGTACTTAAGGGTGGGAGTGAGGGCGATAGGACGGCCATAGACGGTGAGATAGAAATCAGGGAGGCGGAAGGAAGGGGTGGTTTTGCCTACAATGATCGCCTGGAGCTCCTGAGGGCGGGCGGTCGATTTAAATCCCCTCTCCCCGCGGGCCACTCTCTTCACCGTCCGTGCCCTCGCGCCGGCTATCGCAAAGACGTGGGCATCGGACTCTGTCGTAGCGTCGATATGCTTGCTACGTCTGCCCTGGTCGCCAGTTCGTACTTCTTGCTGAGAGTCTTCCTAATTACATTCAACGCCGGGTCCCAAGCCTTGCTGAGATTGTAGCCGCAATCTCGGTTGATAAAATCTTCCCTGGTGCGGATTTCGATAGCCTCCCTTATAACGCTGTCCCAATATTTAGACATGTGAGCCAGGATCTTGGTACGCTCATAATGCATCTCGTGTTTCTCGGACAGTCAGTGCTGTGCTACCATCGACGTATTTGGATATTTCAGTCGAGTGTGCCTTTGATGTGCTCGGCAACGATCTTTGATGGTGCATACCGTTTGTCCGATAAAGTCTTCCCACACTCACAGGGAATTTGGTATATATGCCGGCCTTCCTCAAACCGAGGTCATCTTTCACACTTCCCAGTAACGCCCGCGTTTTATTGGGCGGGCAAAAGACTGTTTTAACTCAGTGATTCTTTAATATACGGCCGATTTTCCCCGATAGTGCGCCATTGTACGGAATAAAGGGACGGGCTACCTCTTCTTCCGTGACTTCATCCGTCTCCACAGATTGTGCTGTGGTGGTGCGACGGAGAGCGCGTCTAATCTGCCATTCCGAGTACCCAGTTTTTGGGAACACCGTTTTGAGGTGTTCCAATTCCTGGAGCAGATTCTATGTGTCTGAAATGCTGCGCGCCCTGTGTAGTAGTGTTTTTAGTACTCCTTTCCTCTGAGAAGGGTGGTGGCAGCTGTCTGCATGCAGGTACAGGTCAGTGTGTGTTTTCTTCCTGTACACACCGTGGCTCGGGGTACCATCAGCTCTTCTCTTGACCATGACGTCCAGAAATGGTAATCTTCCTTCTGCTTCGGTCTCCATAGTGAATTTGATGTTTGGATGTATGGAGTTTAGGTGTGTAAGTAAGGAAATCCAGGAGCTTGTCCCTACGATGGGACCAGATGACGAACGTGTCATCGACGTAACGGAAGAATCAAGTCGGTTTCCAATTGGATGACGCCAAGGCTTCCTCCTTTAAGTGCTCCATGTACAAATTCGCGACCACCGGCGAGAGTGGGCTGCCCATTGTGACTCCATCCGTTTGCTCACAGTATTCCCCATTAAACAGGAAATGCGTTGAGATCAAGACATGCCTATAGAGTTCGGTGGTCTTCTCGTCAAATTTCTGCCGACTCTCGTAGAGGCACCCTGGTGAATAGTGAAACCACGTCGAAGCTTACTAGGATATCAGTGTCTTTCAGTCTAAGTTGTCGAGACGTTTCACGAAATCCACGGAATTACGGATATGGTGAGGGCATTTACCTACATAGGGACTAAGTAATTCACACAAATATTTTTCCAGCAAGTAAGTAGGTGCCCTAATGTTGCTGACAATCGGGCGCATAGGACCCACTCTTTGTGGACCTTAGGGAGTCCATAGGGTCATGGTGGTACATATCTTGAGGTGACAATTTCTTGGCGTCCCCCTCTGGTAGATCCGCGTCCTTGAGTAGAGCCCTGGTCTTGTTCTCCACCTTCTTCGTGGGGTCAGCGTTGATCTTCCTATAGGAGTCGTCATCTAGCAGGCGCTGCATCTTCACAATGTAGTCCTTACGGGAAAGAACAACAGTGGCATTCCCTTTGTCAGCAGGTAAGATAAGAATCTCAGAGCACTCTTAGGTCTCGAATGGCCACCCTCTCTCTACTGGTAATGTTAGTCTTCGTAGGTTCAGTTCTGATCAGAGCCCAGCAGGTTTCCCGACGCACTTCTTCTGCTGCTTCAGGTGGTAATCGCGCTGCAACCTGTTCCACTGCACTGACGATGTCCGCGACCAGAACCGAAACCACCTCATGAGACAGCTCCATGTCAGTGAGACTGATCATCGTCTTGCATGGTGCCACTAGCGATGGTTTATCCGAGAGACGTGAGAATTTTGAAATCTGACGTCCAGTGGCCTTTTTATGTGCAGAATCGGCTGTCGTCCAGGTAACACCATTCACCCAGTCCCAGGTCCACGAATTAAGCTGATTGGCCAGTTTAAGATGAAGTTTAAATCCTGGGAGTTATATTCAAGGCTGCGGCAAGTAAAGTGCACCCTCTCACGTACCAAGGCAAGGCTGGCCCGTCTCTCAATTCTCTTGGCTGCTGCAGAATCGATGTGATGCGTGACCTTAGCAAAGTTCGGAACTATCTGCTCGGTACGACATTTCTTCAGGAATGCAAGAGCACTCAGCAAACGGCATCTTCGGTGTCGCAGCTTGTCGAGTTTCTTCCTGCTGCGATAGATCTCCTCCCCGTAAAGGTATATGATGTGATTCTTCAGTTTCTCCCGGCGTATTTGTTGCCCGAACAGTCCACCGGTATACTGCCGAGCAACAAATACGCCGGGGAGAACTGAAGAAACACAAAAAAAATATTGTCTATGAATGTGCTACTTGTTGGCAAAAACACAATCAGATCATAAGAATTTAGGAGATCTATCAACATCCCTTTTCTTGCACGAACATATACAAAATTTATATTGAAGTCACCAATTGTAACTAATTTCTGGTACTTACTACAAAGTGAAAGACCTGAGTCGAAACAAGGCCCCCGGAGTAGACAACATTCCAGTAGAACTACTGACAGTCTTGGGAGAGCCAGTCCTGACAAAACTCTACCATCTGGTGAGCAAGACGTATGAAACAGGCGAAATATCCTCAGACTTCAAGAAGAATATAATAATTCCAATCCCAAAGAAAGCAGGTGTTGATAGATGTGAAAATTACCGAACAATCAGTTTAATAAGTCACAGCTGCGAAATACTAACACGAATTCTTTACTGACGAATGGAAAAACTGGTAGAAGACGACCTCGGGGAAGATCAGTTTGGATTCCGTAGAAATGTTGGAACATGTGAGGCAATAGTGACCCTACGACTTATCTTAGAAGCTAGATTAAGGAAGGGCAAACCTACGTTTCCAGCATTTGTAGACTTAGAGAAAGCTTTTGACAATGTTGACTGGAATACTCTCTTTCAAATTATAAAGGTGGCAGGGGTAAAATACAGGGAGCGAAAGGCTATTTACAATTTGTACAGAAACCAGATGGCAGTTATAAGAGTCGAAGGGCATGAAAGGGATGCAGTGGTTGGGAAGGGAGTAAGACAGGGTTGTAGCCTATCCCCGATGTTATTCAATCTGTATATTGAGCAAGCAGTGGAGGAAACAAAAGAAAAATTCGGAGTAGGTATTAAAATTCATGGAGAAGAAATAAAAACTTTGAGGTTAGCCGATGACTTGTAATTCTATCAGAGACAGCAAAGGACATGGAAGAGCAGTCGAACGCAATGGATAGTGTCTTGAAAGGAGGATATAAGATGAACAGTAACAAAAGCAAAACGAGGATAATGGAATGTAATCGAATTAAGTCGGGTGATGCTGAGGGAATTAGATTAGGAAATGAGACACTTAAAGTAGTAAAGGAGTTTTGCTATTTGGGAAGCAAAATAACTGATGACGGTCGAAGTAGAGAGGATATAAAATGTAGACTGGCAATGGCAAGGAAAGCGTTTCTGAAGAAGAGAAATTTGTTAACGTCGAGTATAGATTTAAATGTCAGGAAGTCATTTCTGAAAGTATTTGTATGGAGTGTAGCCATGTATGGAAGTGAAACATGGACGATAAATAGTGTGGACAAGGAGAGAATATAAGCTTTTGAAATGTGGTGCTACAGAAGAATGGTGAAGATTAGATGGGCAGATCACATAACCAATGAGGAAGGATTGAATAGGATTGGGGAGAAGTTTTGGGCACAACTTGACTAGAAGAAGGGATCGGTTGGAAAAACGTGTTCTGAGGCATCAAGGGATCATCAATTTAGTATTGGAGGGCAGCGTGGAGGGTAAAAATCGTAGAGGGAGACCAAGAGATGAATACACTAAGCAGATTCAGAAGGATGTAGGTTGCGGTAGGTACTGGGAGATGAAGAAGGTTGCACAGGATAGAGTAGCATGGAGAGCTGCATCAAACCAGTCTCAGGACTGAAGACCACAACAACAACTACAACTACAAAGTGAATCAAGAACCCTCTCTAGCACAAATTCTGTAAAGTCAGAGCACATATCGCAACCGTTAGTGACTACAACCAACTCAAAAAAGTGTAAAACACTGTCAGGAACATAAATCCTGGACGTCTTATAAAGCTCTAGCGTGTATTTCACTCCTCCCTAACAATCGAACCTTAAGTTCTGTCACGAGAAAAGCCACGTATAACACAAACGTGCAGTGAATCGCGCTAATGTTACCCTCTGAGATGATTTCGAAGATTTGACTGCGTGGGTGTCTAATTTTGAAACTGGTGAAATTAACAGGAAAACTAAACGGACTTCAACCTTGGGAGTTAATGACAGTGGTAAAATCATAAGTCAAGGAAAAAATGGACGGTCACCAGACCAATTAAGCACATTAATTTGGATATATATGTTTAAGAAAATTTAATATTCGTTATTGAATTTACTTTCATTGATATTTCCCTTAGAATTACACACAGGATACAAACTGACACAGTGCACTCTGAACTGTGTGTAGCAGGATTTACCAATAACGCGCACACCAGTGTATTATAGGAAGCAAATTTGCACCAAGCTCATACTATTCACAGCTACACTCAAGGGCACTACCTAATGAAACACTGAAATGTTACTGCATAAAGTCCAGAACCAAATTTTGACATGAGGGGCTTTTATCTTAACTGACAGGAAAAAAACGAATAAAGATTAATAATATCATAAATACACTGTTTAAACACCTCTGCATATATCAGTTTTCCATTGCTACTGTAATAGTACAGTTTTCTTTCTGACAGGTGGAGAATATGATGGGGACCCATAAAATTGTATAGTTTCACTAGTCAACGCTCTTTAATTATTACGGTAGAAAAGACTAATTCAAAAAGCTAATCATTCACTTCACTTGGAGTAGTTCATAATTTGCATTGCAAGACAATAAAATACAACATTGAGCTTAATTAATTTTAAAAAAACGTAACCATTCATGATAGAAATCAAAGCCACACCATTTTTAAAATGAGCTCACTTATGTTCCTTTTTATCACCTGTGAAGCAGGTTATTTACACAATCTTGCACTGTAATCCTACAAAACAATATTTTTTAATAAACTAAGGATACTTTAGCCAAAGGCTACCCACCTTTTGTGGTTTTAACTTTAAATTTTGCTACTCCTTTTATTTTAGACAAAAAATTACGTTTAAACACTTGAATGCAAGAATTGTTAATTTCAATCAGGATACTTGGTTTTAGTAGCATTTAGATGAGGGCCCTGCGTAGGTTCGTGATCAGGATAGAAAATATGGTTGTAGACACGGATTTATAATGTTATGATTATTATTAAAACAACACACAAATTAAATGGCCCATGCCCATATAGATTACTGAATGTATGAAGTATGAAGTTAGTGATGCAGTGACGAAGATCGGTGGCAAGCGACATGGCGGCTATCTGTACTCACGGCTCTCGATGTTTTTTTTTTTAGGTGTTCCAATGCTCTATAAAATCTCTTCTTCGCGTCGGATTTTCAACATATTAGAGCCATTCCTTTTTGCCGAGAATACCAAATAATAGACGGATCCACATCTGAGGAAAATCCTTTGTAAAGCAGCTTCCAATAGCCCCTATTAGCACCGTCGAAGTATTCAATGCTAAGGCTAGACACATACTGGGTACCGTTCGCACAAAGGAGCCGCTCAGTTCGACCGACAAAGCCACCTTTCACATTGCGCCATTCCACTTCCGTTGCGGGGGGACTTCCCTACATCTTTTACATGTAGAAGTGCCGTAAGCATGAACCAGTTTTCAATAAATATTTTTCTTTTTATATACTTACACATATTATAATAATATACGCTTTTATTAAATACCTTTGTTTTTTTCATATATTCATTAGAAAACTATAATTCTCTTGTCACGTATCAAGGAGTTTAATTAAATAAATCAGAGTACACACTCCATAATTGCAGATACACAGCTACATGATATAAACCTACTTCTAATCGATATAAGTGTTACACGTCCCCCACGTTTCATTCAGGGGTACATCACTGAAACATCAATAACACTTCAAAACATTGTTGGGCGATAAAACAATTTCTTTTTGCAAATACATTACACAACAAACACTCCATATAACTGTTTATATAGACATTATTTCATCAAGTATTAAAAATAAAACATGAATTTTGGTTGCATTAAGAAAATATATACTATTCTATACATGTGTCTATGTTGTGTAAAATATATGTATATGAATTTACATATCACTTACATACACAACTGACACTACACATGGTTATTCTATACCTATTTGTCGTTGTATAATCATTAAGTAACTATGTTTTGTCTGCTTTAAATATTCGCCTATAGACACATTTAGCAGTCCTACACTATTTTCAGCATCAACATTTGTCTACCTGTTGACACATTTCGTAGTCCTTTTGATCACGCTGCATTATTCAGTCAATGCAGTCCTTATATTTGTCGCAGTCTGGAGTTTGTTTACATGTAATTTGTATATCCAATGATGTTATACCGAACCTGAAACTTACAGACATGTATCAGTAGTCCCATAACAAAGAAGTCAATTATTCAACATAAAAACACTTGACAACACAACATCATGAACAAGAACAAATAGAGTAAAATACTGTTTCATTAAATACATATACACTTTTACATTTTGCCCCTTATTACTCATTTCTGTGAACGTAAGGTCTTAAATCTACATCGTTACGAACACCTGTTGGCTTCTTGACTTTAGGATAAACAAGATAATTGGCGTTGGTGTGCGGAGCTCCTTAAACTTCAGAGGGACCATTATAAATATATTTGGATTTAGAAATTTCTAGTTTTTTTTTCAGTAGATTTTTCGTGAGTTTTTATGAGAACAAAAACCCAATTTTGAATACGGCCACTTTAAGGCCCTTATTGTGCCTTTTAGATCCGGATCCCGCTTTTTCTTTCATTCTTGATAGCCCACTAAACCCGCTGGGCAGAACAGGTGATTAGGACTGTGGAAAGGGCCAAATGAGGTTATGATCAGTTTCACCTTAAAATTGCAATTTATTGTAATTTCATCTACATCTACATGATTACTCTGCAATTCACATTTAAGTGCTTGGCAGAGGGTTCAACGAACCACAATCATACTATCTCTCTACCATTCCACTCCCGAACAGCAAGCGGGAAAAACGAACACCTAAACCTTCCTGTTCGAGCTCTGATTTCTCTTATTTTATTTTGATGATCATTCCTACCTATGTAGGTTGGGCTCAACAAAATATTTTCGCATTCGGAAGAGAAAGTTGGTGACTGAAATTTCGTAAATAGATCTCGCCGCGACGAAATACGTCTTTGCTTTAATGACTTCCATCCCAACTCGCGTATCATATCTGCCACACTCTCTCCTCTATTACGTGATAATAAAAAATGAGCTGCCCTTTTTTGCACCCTTTCGATGACCTCCGTCAATCCCACCTGGTAAGGATCCCACACCGCGCAGCAATATTCTAACAGAGGACGAACGAAAGTAATGTAAGCTGTCCCTTTAGTGGACCTGTTTCATCTTCTAAATGTCCTGCCAATGAAACGCAACCTTTGGCTCGCCTTCCCCACAGTATTATCTATGTGGTCTTTCCAACTGAAGTTGTTCGTAATTTTAACACCAAGGTACTTAGTTGAATTGACAGCCTTGAGAATTGTACTATTTATCGAGTAATCGAATTCCAATGGATTTCTTTTGGAACTCATGTGGATCACCTCACACTTTTCGTTATTTAACGTCAACTGCCACCTGCCACACCATACAGCAATATTTTCTAAATCGCTTTGCAACTGATATTAGTCTTCGGATGACCTTACTAGACGGTAAATTACAGCATCATCTACGAACAACCCAAGAGAACTGCTCAGGTTGCCATCCAGGTCATTTATATAGATCACGAACAGCAGAGGTCCCAGGACGCTTCCCTGGGGAACACCTGATATCACTTCAGTTTTACTCGATGATTTGCCGTCTATTACTACGAACTGCGACCTTCCTGGCAGGAAATCGCGAATCCAGTCGCACAACTGAGACGATACCCCATAGGCCCGCAGCTTGATTAGAAGTCGCTTGTGAGGTACGGCGTCAAAAGCCTTCCGGAAATCCAGAAATACGGAATCAACTTGAGATCCCCTGTCGATAGCGGCCATTACTTCATGCGAATAAAGAGCTAGCTGCGTTGCACAAGAACGATGTTTTCTGAAACCATGCTGATTACGTTGAATACATTATATGCTCCAAAACCCTACTGCAAACCGACGTCAATGATATAGGTCTGTAGTTCGATGGATTACTCCTATTACCCTTCTTAAACACTGGTGCGACCTGCGCAATTTTCCAATCTGTAGACACAGATCTATCGGTGAGTGAGCGGTTGTATATGATTGATAAGTAGGGAGCTATTGTATCAGCGTAATCTGAGAGGAACCTAATCGGTATACAATCTGGACCTGAAGACTTGCCCGTATCAAGCAATTTGAGTTGCTTCGCAACCCATAAGGTATCTACTTCTAAGAAACTCATGCTTTAGCGGCACAGTCGTCGGTAACAGTACCATCGGCACTTGCAGCGAAGGTATTGACTGCGTCTTGCCGCTTGTATATTTTACATACGACCAGACACATTTACAACCAAAATGGCAAATAGCCGAACTTTTACAACTACGAGTTTCAAAATGCTATTATTTCATGGCTGAAGGCCTCTAAAAAGAATCTTAAAAATCAACAAGATAAAAATGCGCATAAAATAGCAAATAAAATAATTAAAATATATGTTGATCACAGCTAGGCTGAAAGCCTGAAGGCAATGGTGGATAGGCAAACAAAAACAAGATACAATACAAACGGTTGAAGGTCCACAATAAAATTTTCAAGATTTTAATTTAATTACTATAATCTTTTAAAGGCAGCAAGCTGCAATGTTTAAGCTTCAAAGGTAATTTTAAGAATAAGGTTTCAAGGCTGAAGGACCACAGTCAATTTACCAAAATTATATATATATATATAAACATAAGACATAAGTTTTAAGTAGCTGAAACTGGAATAAAAGAAAAGACAACACTACGACAATAACGTTTCAGCAAACACACTCTTTCCCGAATTCAAACTCACTCACATAAAACACAGTAAAACCAAGAAATTTTCTTTTATCATTGGCTATGATAGATTATAAACAGACGATTAAACACCAGTGAGAAAGACAGTAAAGACAACGGCACTCAGAAGCCTCCAGGGGGCCGGTCTGCCCTCGTTCACTTAGGTGAGACAGTTGGTGAGCCCTACTACACTTGATCCGTCGGAACCCCTACCAAGGGATAGCCACGGACCGACCGACAAACGACTTGCTTGCCACCAATCGGTACATGAGAATTCAAATACAAAATGTTATGGGCGTGATTATCCACAATCAAATATGTATATGCATTAAGCTGCCAAAACTACACACGGTGTTGGACAGTGACAACAGGTGAGGAAAGGACAATGCCTAAAATTACGTTAGTGGCCAGGGCAGGTAACTGGAACACTAACGGCCACAAGGAAGAAAATTCCGCTGCTGCTCTTGAATTGTGGTCAACCAATATACACTCCTGGAAATGGAAAAAAGAACACATTGACACCGGTGTGTCAGACCCACCATACTTGCTCCGGACACTGCGAGAGGGCTGTACAAGCAATGATCACACGCACGGCACAGCGGACACACCAGGAACCGCGGTGTTGGCCGTCGAATGGCGCTAGCTGCGCAGCATTTGTGCACCGCCGCCGTCAGTGTCAGCCAGTTTGCCGTGGCATACGGAGCTCCATCGCAGTCTTTAACACTGGTAGCATGCCGCGACAGCGTGGACGTGAACCGTATGTGCAGTTGACGGACTTTGAGCGAGGGCGTATAGTGGGCATGCTGGAGGCCGGGTGGACGTACCGCCGAATTGCTCAACACGTGGGGCGTGAGGTCTCCACAGTACATCGATGTTGTCGCCAGTGGTCGGCGGAAGGTGCACGTGCCCGTCGACCTGGGACAGGACCGCAGCGACGCACGGATGCACGCCAAGACCGTAGGATCCTACGCAATGCCGTAGGGGACCGCACCGCCACTTCCCAGCAAATTAGGGACACTGTTGCTCCTGGGGTATCGGCGAGGACCATTCGCAACCGTCTCCATGAAGCTGGGCTACGGTCTCGCACACCGTTAGGCCGTCTTCCGCTCACGCCCCAACATCGTGCAGCCCGCCTCCAGTGGTGTCGCGACAGGCGTGAATGGAGGGACGAATGGAGACGTGTCGTCTTCAGCGATGAGAGTCGCTTCTGCCTTGGTGCCAATGATGGTCGTATGCGTGTTTGGCGCCGTGCAGGTGAGCGCCACAATCAGGACTGCATACGACCGAGGAACACAGGGCCAACACCCGGCATCATGGTGTGGGGAACGATCTCCTACACTGGCCGTACACCACTGGTGATCGTCGAGGGGACACTGAATAGTGCACGGTACATCCAAACCGTCATCGAACCCATCGTTCTACCATTCCTAGACCGGCAAGGGAACTTGCTGTTCCAACAGGACAATGCACGTCCGCATGTATCCCGTGCCACCCAACGTGCTCTAGAAGGTGTAAGTCAACTACCCTGGCCAGCAAGATCTCCGGATCTGTCCCCCATTGAGCATGTTTGGGACTGGATGAAGCGTCGTCTCACGCGGTCTGCACGTCCAGCACGAACGCTGGTCCAACTGAGGCGCCAGGTGGAAATGGCATGGCAAGCCGTTCCACAGGACTACATCCAGCATCTCTACGATCGTCTCCATGGGAGAATAGCAGCCTGCATTGCTGCGAAAGGTGGATATACACTGTACTAGTGCCGACATTGTGCATGCTCTGTTGCCTGTGTCTATGTGCCTGTGGTTCTGTCAGTGTGATCATGTGATGTATCTGACCCCAGGAATGTGTAAATAAAGTTTCCCCTTCCCGGGACAATGAATTCACGGTGTTATCATTTCAGTTTCCGGGAGTGTAGTTAATTCCACCGCATGGTGGTTAAATTTCAGCAATACAAACCCTCTGTGTTGCTCACAAGAAACTGTCCCCAACAGTGAGCCGCCGAAACGAACCACACAACATGAACGGACGTGGATTGGGTACTTGAAACTACTACTCAACTTTGACGTCCTGGGTCGGTGAACCACGAAGCTCGTAGCGATTGGACAGCTCCACACACGTTCCGACACTGCACAGGGACCGCCAGCTGACCCAGCCGACTCCACCGCGCAGAGATAACTTCCCTCATCCGCTACAGCCGACCGACTGCCCTCTCAGAATGCTGACAACAGCTAAAATAGTCGTCAGTGGAAATAACGCCCACTACACACACAACCTGACAAACACTTGCACGAAGACCTGAACGATACCCAACAGTAACTAAGCATGCACGAACATAAATCAGGAGTCGATGCACACACACACACACACACACACACACACACACACACACACAGCCAACTCATGAATGATTGGTGAGCCAAAACGCGTCGTCCGGTAGGATGACCGACCGACGATCCACCAAGACCGTGGCCCGGCTCAAGTGATGCGTGGCGGCAATGGTCGGGCGAGCCATGTCGACGCAGACCTCACTGCTGCTCCAACCCGACTGCACTAGTGCCGCATTGCAACTCCCCCGACTGGCAGGTCCGGACTGCGCTCCAGACGCGTTTCAACTGACTGGCAGCCCGAACTCGCGACCCAAACTCCCTGACGACCGACAACGACCGGGGAGTAATAGCAGTAGAGCAAAGATACTGCGAGAGGGGCTATGTCGATACCCGCTGCTAGCGCCGGTCACAGCCAGGCAAAGCAGCAAATCAGTGACACCAGTAATTTAAATTAACGTAGTGAGGTGGAAGTATTTTAAAAACAGGGTGTAAAATACGTGATGGCGGGAACACGAGCCACGCACGGCTCAATTCTTTTTCTTACTAAGTCTTCTTTCTCTCCCAGATCCAGTTCTACATGTGGTGTCACCGCCAGACACCACACTTGCTAGGTGGTAGCTTTAAATCGGCCGCGGTCCATTAGTACATATCGGACCCGCGTGTCGCCGCTGTCAGTAATCGCAGACCGAGCGCCACCACACAGCAGGTCTTGAGAGACGTACTAGCACTCGCCCCAGTTGTACGACGAGTTTGCTAGCGACTACACTGACGAAGCCTTTCTCTCATTTTCCGAGAGACAGTTACAATAGCCTTCAGCTAAGTCCATGGCTACGACCTAGCAAGGCGCCATTAACCATATCTTAAAGACTCTCACTTGTATTATCAAGAGCGATGTACCACAAGGATGAATTAAAGTTAAGTATTCTAGCAGCTACGTACTTTTCTTTATAGCATTCATTACGTATCCTGTTTCAGACCTCAAGCAAGCCTGCGTGAATTAAACGCGTGCCTTTCGGTTACCCGTCACTGTGGACTGGCTGTCTTGTCAGTCCACAACACTACATATGGTGGAAATTGTAAGGTTTCTTCAACCATCCTATTGCTCTTATGATTAAGAGTGGTGTAAATCCGGTGGTGTAAATCCTGTAGTTTCATGGTGGAGGGTATTCATTACAATTTCAAAGTCTGCAATAAACCTTCTCCATGCCTTATGAGTGTGCTGGCAGTAAGTGCGACTATCAGATCGCTCCAAGAAATGTTATTTGCTGGCCATTCACGTATGTCTGGGGATCCTTCGGTTTTCCGATTTCGAAGTCTTTCACGACTCTAATCAATTCTTGCCCCGGTATCGCATCGTCTGGTGGCTCTTTCTTTTTCGTTTCGGTATTTACTGCCGGATTTTTTTGCGATAAGACTTCATTTTGCTTTTCAGATACATCTCAGATTATATTTTGTTCTCTTTATTTCGTAGTCTGAACTATCATCTATTTCATATTCACTGTCTGATTCTAACACGATCGCTACTCTTAGACAACGAGCAAGCTGCTCTTTTGACCTTTCGTCAGTCTTAGTATTTTCAAAATTTCCATTCTTTCCTAAAATTTCTATTTCATTTTTAGTCACAGGCATTTCTTCAATATCACTTTCGAAGACGTCAGCTTTAACTTCATATTTAGTATAACCGCCTCGGATTTCAGTGGTTCGCATATACTATCTGAATCTGTGTTTTCATGATCATCAACAATATTTAAGTCTTTCGTCAGCCAGGATCCCTTCATCCGCACAATCGAGAGTTTCATCTTCCTCCAGATTCCTATTTATACCGACCATTTTTCTGTTTCTAGTACCAGTTTAATGAACACCAGCTGCTGGCGTGCTGTGCACGGCGCCTTCCTTTCCCTTGTCAACCACTTCCTCTGAAATCGCTGCTCGCGCACCATGAGCGCCGCTAATTACTTTCATCTCCTTTTCATTTTCGGTCAACGCCCTCTTTTCGACGTTTCCAGTTTCGTTTCTCCCTTTTTTTTAATTCTCTGGCTGTAAAACCCTTTTTACAGTTTTCCCACTCATATTGCTTTAAACCGTAAATCATTACGCCATTCCGCGATTCCTGGAAACAAAAAGTAAATACTGCTCGGTGTTGCGTGATGCAGTTCCTAACATTTATTGAAACTGTTCAACCCCACCTACACAAAGGGTTTCGCAATGATACTGTCTCAATTCTCACAGGTTAATAGAAAATTCATGTTGAGTCATTTGATGACGCTCTGACTACAAAACTATAGTTAGTTCTGGGTGTTAAGAAGTTCACAGTACGTTCCAAGAGATACGCTGTATAAACGATGTTTTTTTAAAATTACGTTGTATCTTCTTTCTCGCGTAGTATCCATATCTTTAAATGTTTTTACTAGAAGAGTCAAGAATACAAGTCAGGCGAGTCTGAAACTTCCAGGCAGATTAAAACTGTGTGCCGGGCCGAGACTGGAACTCGGGACCTTTGCCTTTCGCGGACAAGTGCTCTACCAACTGAGCTACCCAAGCATACTTTGCCTACTTTCATTCCATAATGTCATATGGTATAATATTTTGGAGCAACTCTTCAAGTCAAACAAAAGTTTTCAGAGTCCAAAAGCGTGTAATACGTATTATTTGTGGATTAAATTCAAGGACGTCCTATAGAAACCTCTTCAAAGAACTGGGTATACTAACTACTGCCTCTCAGTATATTTACTTCTTAATGAAATTTGTCCTAAATAATATATCTCTTTTTCCAACAAACAGCTCAGTTCATACATACAATACCAGGAACAAAAATGATCTGCATAAGGACTTAAAAGCACTTACTTTAGTTCAAAAAGGGGTCCACTACTCACAAGGGAACCTCCTCATCGCACCCCCCTCAGATTTAGTTATAAGTTGGCACAGTGGACAGGTCTTGAAAACCTGAACACAGATAAATCGAGAAAACAGGAAGAAGTTGTGTGAAAAAAATAAGAAAAATATGCAAACTGAGTAGTCAATGTGTAAGAAATGCAACATCAAGGATAGCTTGAGTTCAGGAGCGCCGTGGTCCCGTGGTTAGCCTGAGCAGCTGTGGAACGGGAGGTCCTTGGTTCAAGTCCTCCCTCGAGTGAAAATTTTTCTTTCTTTATTTTCGCAAAGTTATGATCTGTCCGTTCGTTCATTGACGTCTCTGTTCGGTGTAATAAGTTTAGTGTCTGTGTTTTGCGACCGCACCGCAAAACCGTGCGATTAGTAGACGAAAGGACATGCCTCTCCAATGGGAACCGAAAACATTTGATCGCAAGGTCATAGGTCAACCGATTCCTCCACAGGAAAACACGTCTGATATATTCTATACGACACTGCTGACGGCATGTGCGTCACATGACAGGAATATGTTGTCGACCCACCTAACTTGCACACTTGGCGAATGGGTAAAAAGATTTTTCAACCTTGCCCGATTTAGGTTTTCTTGTGGATGTGATAATCACTCCCAAAAAAGTGATGAAAACATAAGAGTTCGTCACATAAACTGAAAATAAAAGATTAATCTTTTCACTCGAGGGAAGACTTGAACCGAGGACTTCTCTCTGCGCAGCTGCTCAAGCTAACCACGTGACCACGGCGCTCCTGAGCTCCGAGAGTCCTTGATGTTGCTTATCTTGCACATGGACTACTCAGTATATTTTGCTTATTTTTTTCATAGTTCCACACAACTTCTTCCTGTTTTCTCGATTGATCTGTGTTCAGTTTTTCGAGGCCTATCCACTGTGCCAACTTATAACTAAATCTGAGGGGGGTGCGATGGGGAGGTTCCCTTGTCAGGAACACTCATCTTCAATAATTTGCCAGCAAACATAAAAAATTTTGTTACAAATAAAGACCAGTTTAAAAGGAGCCTGAAAGACTTACTTGTGGCCAACTCCTCCTACTCCATTGATGAATTTTTTAATAGAAACAAATGATTTATTGTACATACTCATACTATTATTATTGTCACTTTAGCTTAAATAGTAGTATATTGTATATACTCATACTATTAGTATTCTTATTTCAGCTTGAAAAAAAAATTGACATGTTCCACATCCACGAGGATCTCCTCAGCACGGATCTATGGAACGAAAAACTAATCTAATCTAATCTAAGCACATGTGCCGGGCCGAGACACGAACTCGACCAAAAAATATTTAGAAGCAGTAATTCATCACCTGAGTGTTAGATTTGCAGTTGACGTGCATTAAATTCAGAAAGTACGGAAAGAACTTTATCAATAAAAGATAGACCTCTTATTATGGCGTTACGGCTTCGGCGACTACTGTAAACAGTTTCCGAATGCCCAGTCGCACTTCGCTCTGCTCAGATGCCAAATATCACGTTCGCGGCATGACTATGAGTAACGGAACTGCATTCAGTTTCGTGTTCGACGCCAGCAAATGGCTCATAAAATGACGCCTACTTTAAATACGATAATTGGTGCTTTGATTTAATAATGCGTTCGCCAGTTAACGGCTCTCCCTTCCAGAGTAATGAATAGCAGCAGCAGTGCCTACGGGCGATTGCCACAATTACCGAATCGCGCAGCAGCTGACGGGCCGGGGCTTATCTCATTACCGTTAAACTGCCTGCCCGCGCATGCGCGCAGCATCTCCAGGCTACCGACCCGCTCCACAGGTTGCAAAGAGGGACTAGAGTGCTACCTCTGCTACGGCCTGAATCATGTCGCAAGTTTTCGGTAGATTTGACAATATTTCAAAGTACTCGCAGGTTTAGAGACAGTTTCAGCGCTTCAGGGTTATAAAGACACAACAAAAATTTAACAAGGAGAGGTCCCCAGCAGTGGGGGTCATCTTTTTGAAGCCATCGGTACGGCGATATAGGTTAAGGTCCTAATATCACACCCTGCAGCCATTTACCCTGGCGGGCCATCGCTTGCAACTAATAGACAAAAAGAAAAATAAGTTTCGGAATTTCGCAAAGAACGCAGCATCTTTAATAAATTAGCATTCTGTACAGTGGTTATGTAACGTAAGCGCTAGGATAAGGGCTTCACATGAAGAAGATGGTAGGTTGGAATTTCGTCAGGTGACTCTTTTTTTTTGGGGGGGGGGGGAGGTGGGGTAAGTCTTTATCGAAATCACGTTAATCGTTATTTTTATTCATTTAATTGGTTTAAATAAATTTTTATTTCTATTCTTTTGATTTTAGTCACTATGTACCCTTTTTCATTTGTTCTCATTTTTTTTCTTTCTATCATAGATGTTCCGCTCGGAATTTTATTGAATGTAACTATATTAATACTTATTTATGTATTACAGTATTAAACATTTGATAAAATTTATCGGTTCAAAAATAACTGACGATATAATCTATTTGTACTGACTGTGCAACAGTATCAAAAGTGTATTTTTCATTACAAGATGTGTATTTCTCGTTGTGGTCGTCATGCAGATATTTAAAACATTAACTCCTATTGTATTGGGCACAAAGAACATAAGGAGGAATTAAAAGTAAATAGAAATGCAAGGAAAATAAAGAACAGAAATAATAAACGTAATAACGTGGATGGAGAAGTACGACAATAAAACGAAAGAAATTAGATCGAGATTAATACGTAAAATTAATTAAAACTACATGAACAAAGATTGCAAGTGAAAAAAGAATCATAGTAAGAAAAATGAGACCAAATGAAGAAGTTTATATGATGATTATCATGATTTCAGAAAGGAACAGAAATAAGAAATTACATTTAAACCTATTAACTGAACAAAATAATGATAAAAGTCATTTCGATAAGGATTTGAAGACAATGAACTCTAACTCATCTCCGTTGATTTTAAGCCACAACTAACTGCATGTGATACTCTTACCCTATCTACCAATCTATAATTTTTGCCTTTTTAAATCTACTGAGGGTCATCCAAAATTCCGAAATCTGAGTTGTTCTTACAGCATAGATTACAGCGTACAAGACTGCTATGTCTTAGTCTCTTTCCTTACTAACATCCCACGTCCAATTTTTGTATCTTTCTCTTGTTCGATTTTAAGAAATCAAACGAAGAACACGTTTGGCGACACCGCTTGAATTTGCGGTCGCAACAGCCTGATTGGCTAACTTCAAAGCCAATCAACTCGGAAACGGCGTCACGTGCCGATTTTTTTTAAACAATTATTTCTCGGCACAACGTACCCCGCAACACCCTAACAAGCTTTTCAGACTTTCTGTCCACCCTGTATAAAAACACATCAGGGTATCTGACTGTTTTAGTTACAGGAGAAAGGGACAGACAGAATAATATTAATCAGCAGGAGTGCAGAAACCTATAGTTTCTCTCATACGATGTATTACACTCCTACATGAATAACTTACAACAAACTCTAAGAATCCCAACTGCGAACGTGCACTTGACGACAAACACGTTACAAGTGTTCCACGTAGCCACCGTTCATGTGAAAGCAAGTTTCAGCGCGTTTCCTCGTTGCCAGTACACATGCAAATAAATCGCCGGCGTTTTCCGAATGCATTGATAACCATCCACAATGCATTTCCGGAGTTCGCCGACACAGTCAACGGAACTGTAACGCACCAAAGCTTTTAAATATCCCCACACACAAAAAAATCCAACGGACTCAAGTCATGGGACCTGGTATTGGCGAGCCGCGACCGACACTCTTGTTCGCGCTTTTTATCTCAGAATACACCCAGGAAAATGAGTCGCTGCAGCATCATGCGCGTACAGCACCTTAAGGAATATCAACCAAATAGCCAATTAACATGTGTTGCAATAAATGAGGGTATACACAACCAGTAAGCCGGCCAAGTAGAAAACGTGGCTCTATCAGCTGACCACGGATGACACCTGCCCAAATGTTAACGGAAAATCTCCTCGTATGTGCCGTCTCAGTAGTACCGTATGAGTTCTCATTACCCAGTTTGTTGTGGAACGTGCACGAGAAACTGTGGATCATTCCCACATCGTTTAAGGATACAGCGACAGAAAGTAACGAGGACTGTAAAATCAGGTGCGGCCAGGGGTGACTATTGAACCTGTCTCAGATTTGCAGTTGCTAAATATACGTGAGAATTGTATATATATCCTATTCCCCCCCACTTCTCTGCCTCATCTCCTCTCCCCTCTCTTCGTCCACCTTCCTCCTCTCTTTGTCCATTTCCTCCTTATTCCCCCCCCCCCCCCAGTGTTTGTGCATCACCTCCTCTCCTTTCCCTCAGTCATTTGTTTTTCCCCACTCTTTGTGTCCGTTTCGTCCCCCTCCTGTCTTTCCTCTTACCAATCTCTCTGATCTTGAACCTTTTTTTGTTGTTTTTTGCAAACGGAACCTTGATTTGAAATAGAAGTCACTTAACGTGAATGTGTAAATCCGATGGATCGTTGGTATACAAGTTATGAGACACACCTCTTTAGCAGCTCGGGATCTCTGAGGTAATGTTTTTAGCATAGTTTTAATCTCTGAATGGGTGAGATTACAAAGTTTGAGACGAGTCAGATTTCGTAGTAGTTTTCTAATCATAGGCAAACAAGTCATACATATCAACTTTTCTGCTTTCTTTGAAACAGACGATGAAGCGCAAAATGAAACAGAGTATTGTTGCCTATACAATTTTTGTTTAAAAAGATATATTGAGAGGAAAAATATATATGGAACAAACAATTTGTGTAATAGAATACATTCCCTCCTATGTGCCCTCATGGTACCAATCTACTGGTCGACGTCGCAGCCAACGACTTGGTGCGTCAATAACCTGCCCTGCGGAGTGCGTCCTTCATTGGGCCAAACTGATGAAAGTCGCAAGGTCCAAGGCCCGGGATGTAGGGTGAATAAGGAAGAACAGTCTAGTGAAGTACTGAGAGCTCGTCTCAGGTGTGCAAACGTGTGTGAGGCCTTGCGTTGTTGGAGTAGAAGTTCGTTTTCATTTTGTGGCGACAAACACGCTGAAGCCGTTTCTTCAGTCTTCTGATGGTAGCTCAACACTCTTGACAGTTGATCGCTGCACCGTGAGGGAGGACATCAAACAGAGTAAACAGTTCATAGTCCCAAAAGACCGTCACCCTTATAACACTCCTGTCAGCTACTGCTATACCATAACCTCAGAACTGGAGGCAATTTGCAAAACAGAATTATTTTGTTGGAGTAATAATGGTATAAAGCAACAGAGCAGTGTTACCCCCTGAGAGGAATTTTGTTATGTTGACCGTGTTTTACCTAACGGAGGTGGCTTATCGGAAGTGAAAGTGAGAATTACGTAAATATTTGAACAGTAGCAAACAAAATTTTGCCTATCTGCACTGATTATAGAATAAGGAAAACGGTCGCCAGCCTAATTAGGCAAGAGAAAGATTAACGTTCTCGTTTAAGAAAGTAAGTATAAGTAACTGTAACGGATCAACACAACCTATACTTTGTCAGACGCGAGTGCAGTGAATTCTGTCACATACATATGTTTACGGTAAGATTGAAACTAACAGAGCAGCAGAAACAATTTGCAAAATTATAACAGATACCGAAACACACTATCACTTTCAGGGCTTACACAAAGTGAATAGTCTTTATAACATTACTATTAATATGCACTTCTAATACACAAGAGAGACAAACACTTAGCAAACATGAGTATATAACGTTTCACAACTGCAGCTTTCTCACTTTTACTACTGCGAAACACAATGTTGACAAAATTGCAAGAAACTGACTCACCTTTTAGAATTTAGTACAGACAACAATGTGATCATTTACTTTATAAGCCTCAGTCTTAAGAACTTTTAATTTTGAAGTTAGCAACAGCACTTTAATAACCAGATTTTATAGGAATATTTTCAGCAAACAACATTTACTTTAACTCACTCTCTTGCCATCTTAACTTTAACTTTCTTTTTACTATGTTGAAGAGGCATTAATGAGCAAAATATTGGGCTTTAATGTTCTTTTAGTAAGGACACTCGGATATCACTTTAGCTCAAACGGTGAGGAACCTGAGAGGTGTTATGATGAGGAGAAAAATCAACGTACGTACATAAATTCAGATATAAATTACCTTATATTTGAGCACACTAACACATCCATTAAGCTGATCCTTCACTGTACATCATTGTAGTATTCCGATGTAATGATTGCGCAATGTGGTGGCAACTGCATGTTGTTAGGTGGAATTGCAGGTAGAATTGCTGGACTCTGTCATTTCTTGGTGGCGATGATCGATACCAATCCCAGAATATTTCCAGCTATTTAACCATTCTTCCGAGGCATTGGAAAGCGGCAGGAAAAGCCTCTCTCGGAACCAGCACAATATGCATCTTTTACATGGCAGTGCACAGACTCGTAGCTCGTCTCCGACTCGTAGCTCGTCTCCGACTGCTGGCTCGTCCCCGACTCGTAGCTCGTCTCGTCCCCGACTGACTCTTGTTCCCGACTTTTTTCACCTAGGCCAACCACAATTTGCGTGCGCTACTCAGTTCCTTTCCCGAGGGGAATCACAACAACTTTTACATACAGAATAACTAAGAACTCTAAGTGAGGATCAGTAGTTTACATAACAGTAACCAAATACATTAAATAAAACAGAACATTTGCACATATTGACATTTCTACAAAAAAATTATTCATTCAGAAATTAAAATTATATACAGTAGGATTTGTTCCCTCCAATTGAGACAAAGAATTTAAATGACAGATATACTACATTGCATCGAATCAAACCAGGACATCAAAGTTTTAACAAAGAAAGGAGTACACAATTTTATGTTATTGATTCAAACACATTTACAGAAGATCAACAATGTAACATTAAATAAAACAAAAGCAAAATAAATCAGTACAGCATTAGAGCTATGGTGTTACACCCTGACTTGACCGGCTGACTGGGACTTCGAAGTTTTCCTTCGGAGGAGAGATGGTGTGGCATCATTCCATGAATTGCCGTTTTGTTTCTGGTATAAAGTGATGAAACCAAGTTCCATTGCTATGAGGATGTTCGACAGAAAACTGTCACGATCAGCCTCGTAACGTGCAAGTAATTCCACACAGATGGTCCTTCGTTGCTCTTTATGGTCTTCGGTCAAGCTGCGAGGAACCCAGCGGTAACACTCCTTTGAGTACCGCAACTGGTGGACGACTACGTCTGCGCTAGCAACAGACACGTCCAGTTGAGCAGCCTGTGATCAGTCGATCACCTCGAATGAGAGTGTCCGCACGTTCCAACACTGCGAGAGACACAGCAGTCTGCAGCCGGCCGGCACGCGGGAATTGGGACAGGTTTGTGCGACATTGCTGTGACAGTCAGACGCCGCGACCAACAACTCACCGTGCTTTTGTTCACTTCCAGGTCTCCGTAGACACTCCGCAAGCCCCTATGAATATCTGCGATGCTGTGATTTTTCGCAAAAACAAACTCAGTGACAGCTCTCTGCTTGGATCCCACCTCCGTTACAGATGCCATTTTGAAGTCTACGAATAGCACCGCCATCTGTCAGAACGTTTTGAAACTATAATAGCTTTTGCGGGAAGTTTCGACAATGTCCCACAAAAACTTCGGCATTTTTTCAACCTAAACTCACCGAGAAAAAAAAAATGCGATGCGTTACTTGCTAAACACCTTGCGTAGCAGAAACTAAGTGGGTGAAAGAACTCGAAACTACACATTTTTACAGCACAGTAAATCATTTTCTTTCACGCAGTCAGTGTTCACTGAAAACGTGTACATTGTCGTTCAAAAATATACATAGCCTATATGCATCTGAATGCTTATTACATCATCGTACAAAACCATGAAGTAACTCGACTAACAACTTCACAAGATTTTTGTTTACAACATTTCCTCTTTCTATGTTAAATATATATTTATATAATGTATAAATTTAAAAAAAAAACATGTGTAGAGTATATCCGTCTGAATGTTCATTAGAGCATGATACAGAAATCTGAAGTAAATCGGTGAAGAGCTCTTCAGAATTGTTATTTACAACTTTTCCCATTTATTACATAATTATACATATATGAAAATAAGTAATCTATATACATCCTAGTGTTCATTAGAGTATAGTATCAAATCGATCAATGTCTTTTCGAGAACTTTGCTAACAAAGCTTCTCCTTCGTTATACACAGATTTATACTTTAAATACGTATCCCGACACGTCCACATCATTTTCTTTCCGGTCATAGACGCATACTCTACGCCATTCTGTTCCATGATTCATCTGGTTGTGGGCAATAGACGTAACAATTAATTTGTTTTCTGGATACCGATACACAGGAAAAATCGAGACAATGATTTAATGGAAAACAAGTAGATATCTTAAAAAATACGATAACAGTATGACTCCTCATCACTGAATATTGTAATGCAGGGAGAATTCTCTCTTTTGCAGTAGACATAATTAAAGTGTTAAAACAGACTAATCGTACCATTTGGCCCAAACTTAGTTTTATAATTCTCTCGGAAAGTCCGTGTACTGTATATATCAAGGAACAATTACGAAAATATCAAGATATTATAGGGAGCTCTGGTTCTTCAACCAACAACAGATAAAATCCTTATACTGAACTTACGTAACCTATAATTAATATGTCCCTAACTCGAACATTTAAAAAATAGCAACATTTTCATTAATAATAGTATGCTAAATAAACTCATGTCTTCATTCGCAAATCATATACGCCTGTATCGAGTATTATAACACTAAACTAACCTTAACGCTTAGATCACTAAGCGCTCACCTGGTAAGGCATTAGCCGGCCTTCGTGGCCGAGCGGTTCTAGGCGCTTCAGTCCGGAACCGTGCAACTGCTACGGTCACAAGTTCGAATTCTGCGTCGGGCATGGATGTGTATGATGTCCATAGGTTAGTTACGTTTAAGTAGTTCTAAGATCCATTTGAACCATTTGGTAAGGCATTACGTCGGTCACAGGGACAGGGTATGCAACAGCGCCCTACTGGCAAAATGGTTCAAATGGCTCTGAGCACTATGGGACTTAACATCTTAGGTCATAAGTCCCCTAGAACTTAGAACTAGTTAAACCTAACTAACCTAAGGACATCACACACACCCATGCCCGAGGCAGGATTCGAACCTGCGACCGTAGCAGTCCCGCGGTTCCGGACTGCAGCGCCAGAACCGCTAGACCACCGCGGCCGGCCCTACTGGCAAACATTCCAACACGTTCGAGAGTGAAAATTCATTCCGGAAACGTCCCACGCGCTGTGGGTAGACCGTGTCCCCGCCATATCCTTTCTTCCGGAACTTCTAGTCTTGCAAGTTACATAGCAGAACTACCGTAATTTCGGAAAGTAGGCGATGAGGTACAGGCTGCAGTAAAGCTGTGAGGATGGGTCATGAGTCATATTTGCATAGCTCAGTAGGTCGATAACTTGTCCGGAATAAGCAAAGGTCACAGGTTCGAGTCTCGGTCCGGCACACACTTCGATTTTGCCAGTAAGTTTCATATCAGTGCACACTCCGCCGCAGAGTGTAAAATCATTCTGAAAGTAAATTAAGTTTTTTAAAAAAAATAAACTTTGTCATTGAAAAACCAACATTGGAAGTAATACATTTTCGTTGTATAATCTCACTCAGAATCTGTTCACTTGATCCATAACTTATTAATGCAAACACATTTGTGGTATCGTCCACATCCGTTCTTGCGCTTTTCCACAGCACGTGCCCCTTCATCGCACCAAAAATGTAAAAATCGCTGTTCTGTTGGGTCCCATGCGGGTCCTAAACTAAATTTAAATTCAATGGAAGATTACCTCAACTGCATAAGAAAGAGCATGAACCTGAATCTAAATCGTACCTTTTGAAAGCTTCCCACTCCTCTCTCTCTTCTTCGCATTTCACACTGGAGAATCGTGCAAGACGTAGCATCACTTTAACATCGCACAGACTAGGGAATCGGTAGAACTCCATATCCTGTCGAGTTGTATAATTACTGGTTGCGGCTCACCCAGAGGTAATTGGGTTGCTAGCTGTTTTTGGGAGTATTTTGGTAGTGACTGGTGTGTATCGAGAAGGGACATAGAAATAGGCATTCCTGGCGTTGAGAAGCAAATGGCGAATTTAAAACCAATAAGTAGCAAGGTCCGGTTTTATAGAGGGTAGTCTTTGCTATCGGTCCCTTTCTTAGTTTGCATTTGTCGCGAACCTCTCGTCCAGAGAAAAGTGCAAGACAACTGAACGAAGGCGCAGATAACTCCAGTATACGAGACCAGTAAGAGAACGGACCTGCAGTACTAACGACCAAGTCGGTTTGCTGCTGGATTCTTGAGGATATTCCAACTTCGAACATAAAAAAATGCCATGAGATAGAACAGCTTCTGTCAACAAATTTAGAAAGCATTGCTGCCCTTTTCTTACAAGTAATCCTAGAAACCACGGATGAAAGGCAAGAGCCACACTTCGTATTCCTACGAGGGTGAGCCAAATGAAAACCTTAAATTTTTTTAAATATTATGTATTGTGCAGAAGTAGTACAAAGCTGTATCACTTTTCAACATACTCTCCCCCACGCTCAATGTAAGTCCTCCGAGCGCTTACAAAGTGCATAAATTCCTTTACAAAAAAGTAGTCCGCGCAACCCCTCATGCACCGTGTGGCGTACCTCTTCATCAGAACGGAACTTCTTTCCTCCCATTGCGTCTTTGAGTGGTCGAAACATATGGAAATCACTTGGGGCAAGGTGTGGTGGATGAGGAAGACACTCAAAGGCAGGTCTGTGATTGTTGCAACTGTTGTACGGGCAGTGTGGGGTCTTGCATTGTCATGTTGCAAAAGGACACCTGCTGACAGCAATCCACGTCGATTTGATTGCAGGTCGCAGATGATTTTTTAGGAGATCTGTGAATGATGCACTGGTGACAATGGTCCATCTAGGTATGTAATGCCCCAAAATGACGCCTTTTTCGACTCAAAAGAGAGTTAGCATAAACTTCCCTGCCGATGATTCTGTTTTGGTGATGAGGAATGGCGCCATTCCATGCTAGCTCTCTTCGTTTCTGGTTGGTGGAAGTGAACCCAGGTTTCGTCCCCAGTAACGATTCTTGCAAGGAAGCCATCATCTTCTCGTTCAAAGCGCTGAAGAAGTTCTTCACAAGCATCAACACGTCGTTCTCTCATTTCAGGAGTCAGTTGCCGTGGCATCCATCTTGCAGACACTTTGTGAAACTGGAGCACATCATGCAAAATGTAGTGTACTGACCCATGAATAATCTGTAAACGTGCTGCAATGTCATTCAGTGTCACTCGGCGGTTTTCATACACTATGGTTTCAACTGCTGCAATGTCCTGTGGAGTCACAACTCGTTGTGCCTGACCTGGACGAGGAGCACCTTCCACTGAAGTCCCACCATTTTCAAACTTCCTACTCCATTCTTAGATTTGCTGCTGTGACAAACATGCATCACCGTACTGAACCTTCATTCGTCAATGAATTTCAATAGGTTGCACACTTTCACTACGCAAAAACCAAATAAGAGAACGCTGTTCTTCCCTGATGCAAGTCGGAAGTGGGGCGGCCATCTTTATACTGATACTGCGACGGTATGTGTAAATCTGCACTATGCTGCCACCTACAGGCCATTCTACACGCTGTTTGTAGCACGCTTACCAACTTACAGTACAACGGCGCGAAATTTCGGTTTGTTATTACAAATTTAAGGTTTTCCTTTGACTCACCCTCGTAGATTTTCGGAAAGCTTTTGACGCAGGTGTCAACAAAGCTCCAAAGCTGAGGAAAAGGTTCTCAGATATATCTATGGCTGGAAGACTGTTGAAGTAATAGAACCCAGAACGTTGTAACAGATGGCGAGTGTTCATTAGAGACTGCGGTATCGACTTAGGTGATAGGAGTGTCCTTGTTCTCTATAAACGTAAACGATCTGAGGGACAGGATGAGCAGTAATCTGCCTCTCTTTTCTCACGACGATGTATTTATTGTACGGTTAGGTTTCGTCTTTAAGTGACGTTAGGAGCATTCAGTGTTACTTGGACAGAATTTCTGTTTGGTATGCTGAACAGCAGTTTGCTCTAAACGTGGAACAAATGTTAGTTGATGCATTTTCGGATAATAATGCTACAGTGTTCAGAAACAGTGTTAGTGACGTACCGCTTGACACACCTTGACACGCTTATGTATACTACGAGGTGCATTCAAGTTCTAAGGCCTCCGATTTTTTTTCTAATGAACTACTCACCCGAAATCGATGAAACTGGCGTTACTTTTCGACGTAATCACCCTGCAGACGTACACCTTTTTTACAACGCTGACGCCATGATTCCATGGCAGCGGCGAAGGCTTCTTTAGGAGTCTGTTTTGACCACTGGAAAATCGCTGAGGCAATAGCAGCACGGCTGGTGAATGTGCGGCCATGGAGAGTGTCTTTCATGGTTGGAAAAAACCAAAAGTCACTAGGAGCCAGGTCAGGTGAGTAGGGAGCATCAGGAATCACTTCAAAGTTGTTATCACGAAGAAACTGTTGCGTAACGTTAGCTCGATGTGCGGGTGCGTTGTCTTGGTGAAACAGCACGCGCGCAGCCCTTCCCGGGCGTTTTTGTTGCAGTGCAGGAAGGAATTTGTTCTTCAAAACATTTTCGTAGGATGCACCTGTTACCGTAGTGCCCTTTGGAATGCAATGGGTAAGGATTACGCCCTCGCTGTCCCAGAACATGGACACCATCATTTTTTCAGCACTGGCGGTTACTCGAAATTTTTTTGGTGGCGGTGAATCTGTGTGCTTCCATTGAGCTGAGTGGCGCTTTGTTTCTGGATTGAAAAATGGCATCCACGTCTCATCCATTGTCACAACCGACGGAAAGAAAGTCCCATTCATGCTGTCGTTGCGCGTCAACATTGCTTGGCAACATGCCACACGTGCAGCCATGTGGTCGTCCGTCAGCATTTGTGGCACCCACCTGGATGACACTTTTCGCATTTTCAGGTCGTCATGCAGGATTGTGTGCACAGAACCCACAGAAATACCAACTCTGGAGGCGAGCCCGAGGTTGTTTCGGTTTGTTGTCACACGATGTTCTGCCTTCATTAAACTGTCGCACCCACGAACGCACTTTCGACACATCCATAATTCCATCACCACATGTCTCCTTCAACTGTCGATGAATTTCAATTGGTTTCACACCACGCAAATTCAGAAAACGAATGATTGCACGCTGTTCAAGTAAGGAAAACGTCGCCATTTTAAGTATTTAAAACAGTTCTCATTCTCGCCGCTGGCGGTAAAATTCCATCTGCCGTACGGTGCTGCCATCTCTGGGACGTATTGACAATGAACGCAGCCTCATTTTAAAACAATGCGTATGTTTCTATCTCTTTCCAGTCCGGAGAAAAAAAATCGGAGGCCTTAGAACTTGAATGCACCTAGTAAATATCTAGGTGAAACGGAGTAAGCGATATGATGTGGAACGAGCACGCAAGGTCGATCGTAATAAAATGGTCGATTCCAAGAATTCTAGGAAAGTGTAGGCATAGAGGAAGCAGACGGCCTGCAGAACATGTGTGCGACCCATACTTCAGTACAGGTCGAATGTTTGAGATGTTCACCAGGTCGGATTAAAGGAAGACATTGAAGTAATTCAGATGCGTGCTGCTAGAGTTGTTACCGGTAGGTCAGATCAACAGAAGCGTATTACAGAACTGCAACGCATACTCAAATTGGCTCCTTGAAGGGAAGAAGAACTTCATATCGCAAAACATGTAAAGCGCCGACAGGCGGGACTCAAGATCTAACTCAAAACAACAGGGGATCGTACTGTACCAACGTCGCGATGCCGCTGATGTATGCCTTCCTGCAGCCCAAAATTGCTTGAGCAAACCAATCGACCATTACAGCAAGAATTAGATACAGTTTTTGTATTGACAGTCGATGTTATGACTGTGGATCGCTATCCGATCTCAGAAGATTCCAGCAGTAGCCGAGCGCCTGGCAAACACTTGAAGCCTCGTTTGTAGAGTAGTTGCACTATTAGACACGAAATTGGGGACAGATCAACCCTTCGATGATTAGCAACTACAACGATAATAAACACTGACGAGACAGACTCAAATGCTAGATAATAAAAAACAGCATTTTCACTATACGCAAAATTCGAGGTCGTACAGCAATGCTACTATACCACAAATAGCTACACCGAAATATCCAAATGACACTGACAGTCGCTATCTACCAGCAGTGACGAGACTAGCAGAATACAGCGAAAACACACGTTATCTCCCTATCATCCAAAACACGACACCAAAATTATTTCAGTACGATACCTATTTATATTACGTAAATCCAGTTTGCAATTGTCCTTAGAAGCAACGACTTCTTTCCAGCGCAGAACAATCTCTGTGGAACAGCCTCGTAATATTTTAATAACTGTTAACATTAATCTCAGATATGAAATGAGTTCAAAGACCGACTCATATTAAACTCGTATTTGGACAACGTTTATACCAGGGTAAAGATAACCGAAGCGATAATTCTATTTCTTTCTGTGTAGTCTAACGTTGTTAAGTAAATAATGAATTCGTAATGTATTCCACGGATTAACCAGTACACGTTTGTGAGTATGATCGCTGACTTTTCGTAACAACTTCATACAACTTCAATATAAGAAAACTTGTCTTTATTTGGGCTAGTTATGTCAATACAAGTTCAAATCTACTCACACCCCACAGAAACGGACATTCAAGAACAAACAAAAATATTTTAAAAAAGCTAGGTTCCACCACCTCGTTTACCTTAACCTTAATTAACAATTTAAACAAAACTCAGCCTCTTCAGGCGTTAGTACAACGCGACACACTAAAGTTCCCTAAATTAACTCAGGCCAATCGTCGCTTCTACTACCCAAGTGTTTTTTTTTTTTTTTTTTAGTTACGTGTTGCTTGTAAATGGTTCCTTTCTATTTTCGTCGCTTAGCAACTCACTCTGCTGCTGCGATCTCTCATTTCAAGTTGAGACAGTTCGAATATAAACGATCCAATTCTAGAGCCGCTGTATGATCGTGGCATCCAAACAACAACCAAAAATGTGTTCGAGGCTTTCCCTTCTCGATCCACACCAGTCATTCCCAAACTACTCCCAAAAACAGCTAATAATCCAATTACCTCTGGACGAGCTGCAACCACTAATTACACAACACGGATAGAATATCGGGTTCTACCCATTCCTTAAAAATCCTCAAATGCAAATCTCTCTCTCTTTCAGCCGGCCGCGGTGACCGAGGGGTTCTAGGCGCTTCAGTCCGAAACCGCGCGACTTCAAAATGGTTCAAATGGGTCTGGTAACTATGGGACTTAACATCTGAGGTCATCAGTCCCCTAGAACGTAGACCTACTTAAACCTAACTAACCTAAGGACATCACACACTTCCATGCCCGTGGCAGGATTCGAACCTGCGACCGTAGCAGTCGCGCGTTCCGGCCGGTGTGGCCGTGCGGTTCTAGGCGCTTCAGTCTGGAACCGCGTGACTGCTACGGTCGCAGGTTCGAATCCTGCCTCGGGCATGGATGTGTGGGATGTCCTTAGGTTAGTTAGGTTTAAGTAGTTGTAAGTTCTAGGGGACTGATGACCTCAGAAGTTAAATCCCATAGTGCTCAGAGCCATTTGAACCATTTTGTTATATAAATGGAAACTTCTTTCGTAAATATTTTCTATCTTCATTTGCCGCTCTTACGATATAGTTGACTGCATGTAGTAGTAAAATGTTCGTACCTTTCAGGTTTCAAAGCAATGTGTCCACGAAAACTCTAGGTATTGAGTGGATAACTATCAATCGTTTGGGATACACGCAGTTTCGTGTAAGTTTTGTCAAATACAGTTCTTGGGACACAGATTCATCGGATCAGGTGGGTAAAAAACGGCATTTTACAACATCGGCTTCTCACTTTGGAATCGACTTAACTATTTATAAATTCTCTTTTTGCTAAGATGTAGCTTGTTTGGTGTGGCTGGGGTCTCTACTGTCACTCCTTAAACAGTTTATGGAAACGTGGAAGAAATGGCCTTCGGAGATGTAACAGCTATCGTTTTTCCTTAGCAGATCACTCACCCTCTGATCTTTTGTCCATGCGTCGGACTGTGTTTCTTACAGCAGGTATTTCGGAACCTAAAAATGGCTCTGAGCACTACGGGACTTAACATCTATGGTCATCAGTCCCCTACAACTTAGAACTACTTAAACCTAACTAACCTAAGGACATCACACAACACCCAGTCACCAGGAGGCAGAGAAAATCCCTGACCCCGCCGAGAATCGAACCCGGGAACCCGGGCGCGGGAAGCGAGAACGCTACCGCACGACCACGAGCTGCGGACATTTTGGAACCTAGTGAAGACTTCTTTAACAAAAGGGGGACCACAGGGAAGCTACAGGTCAATGAAATTACAGTCTGGCAGTGCATCTATTTATAAAAGGCAAGTAAATGAGAGCTAGCCCTGTCACAAGTTTTCTAAACTACTGACAGTAGTGCAACCAGGGAGCAGACAGTGAAAAGAACAAACATTCACACTAACAATAACGTCTTAAGAACAAAGACCAGTCCTTAGTGAGAGCGCAAAAATTAATTAACATTAACGAAAGACGCCACCCATAGGTGAAGACCACGCCCGGGTTCCCGGGTTCGATTCCCGGCGGGGTCAGGGATTTTCTGTGCCTCGTGATGGCTGGGTGTTGTGTGCTGTCCTTAGGTTAGTTAGGTTTAAGTAGTTCTAAGTTCTAGGGGACTGATGACCATAGATGTTAAGTCCCATAGTGCTCAGAGCCATTTGAACCATTTTGAACCATAGGTGAAGAAAATGGTTACAGTAAGAGGGACGAACAAGAGAGCTTACCTCGCTATGTGTCGATTTGCAGCCCTGGTATGTTGCGGTGCAAACGTAGTGCCTGCGCAGTCGCATCCGTCAAAGTTGCAGCGTGCTTCGTAATTACGAACATCACGAGCGGCACCCGCATGGCTAACACAAGGCCGCTCCAAAGGTTATGGAAAACAGCACGTGCCAAAAAATAGCGGTAACTGCTGCACGATGAACCTCGCGATGTCAGCATCTTTAAAAACTACAAAGGAATGGGTGCAGGACTACTCTCCAGGCTAATTAAAGACTCGGACGACGATCTGCAGTGTAACCGCAACGTATACTGAAAGGTCCGTTGATTGGTCTAAACTCGGGGACTCCGTTGGTTGCCCTGTTACTTTCCCTGATCGTGTCTTCAAGTTTCGACTGCCTCATGAGTTTGTAACGCCGGAAATGCATATCCTCCTATTTCCATCTATGGTACTATAAATTTTTTTCCCTATTGTGTTACCTGAAGATATGACGTTTCTGTGTCTTTGTATATTGTAATTGATTTACTATTTGTATATATATATGCATTTATGTCGATGTATAATTGGTTTGTTGTGTAAAGATTATCTGTATTTTTACGCTGGGGCTGGCCTAGGGAAAACTATGCTATCGAACGGTTACATCGATAGGTCGTGCGGAGAACCAAAGTGTTTAGGATCTTTGGTAGTGTGAACTCTGTCGCGTGGAGCGCGGGCAGAGCGAGCGAAGTCTGGCTGGGGTAGCGCGGTGGAGCAGGTGTGTTGTGTGACGCTCCCGCGAGTTGCCGCGCTTTCGGGGTTTGGCAGCATGTAATTGCGCTCCATTTGCTATGATAGTTTCTGACACGGTGTCGCGGACGGGAAGCATTAGCTGGCGCACATCAAGTGACCGTGTCGAGAAGAAGGCGCGCCAACATCCAGCTTCTGCAACAGCGAGGCTGACAATGAGTGACTGTCGGCACCTTCTCGATCGACGGCTTCAAACCTTCAATCAACCAACAAGGGAGACTGGAAGCACGTTAAGTTTTAGAACTGTATGGCAGACCTAAGCTTTTCAAACTGTTCCATTGTCGTAACTATAATTACAGCAACGTAGCATGAACATTTGTTACTCATTGTCCCAATTGCTTTACCAAGCAGGGTCCCTTCCTTTTCCGGAATGAATCCGAGTGTCGTTGAAATTCAAACGCCAGCATTAAAGTAATATCATTCCATTTCACTGCTTTAATTTCAAAGTATTCATAGCTGGCTACAAAATTTATATTAAACAAGCACAAATTCAGAGTGGGAGTTTTGTTACCATATTTTAGCTTACCTGTGACTGCAGGTCAGCTTGGTACGTTTCAATGTTAAATCTCTTATTTCTAAATTGCGGAGATTCAAGTAGCTTTTGAAATGATTGTTGAGGTAGCCCAAGACTAACCTTATTTTACTGAATTTCGTAGTGCTTGAGAAACAAAGCTCACTATTAATTTCAGTCACTAAATTAACTTTCAATTTTCCGGTTTTATTAATTCTTTTGCTAAATTAAGTCAGAGAGTAGCGAAATTTATTACTTCTGACAAACTTTCAGTTTTCACTCTACACGTGTCAACCTTCAGTTGCCGCGCTTCTAGTGCTAATTATATGTGTAATAACCTTTCTTTCTCAGTTACTATAGTAATTGTCCATAGGACTGGCGACTGTTATTTCCCCCAAATCTCAAATATCTAATTACCGCTAGTTAATTGTTAACGTAACGGCCGCACAGTTACTTTCTTTATTAACTTTACCCCTTTTCAATATTAATTTCCACCAGTTTCATTTGCATTTTTCCTTTCATTTGGATGTAACCCTTTCCTCCCTCTTTACCGACAGATTAACTTCGGTGACGATTGCTTTTCGCAAGTTTCCATTAGGTACACGCGGTTTAATTTTTCACTGTCATTGAGGTCGATAAGTGAGGGGGAGGTTACACGTTTACTGTATTCGATGCGAAAATATACGCAATCTTGGGGGCTCTGGACGAGACGAAATGTGTTACGGCTGCTAAATTCACTGTCTGTTCGAATTCTCTGAGTGCTCCTCACTCTCTACATCGCTTGTACCCAGCAGATGAAGTAATCCAGAATATCAAGGACGCTCTCCTCCGACTGCAAACGCTGGGGAAGGAGGTGCCTTTCTGCTGGGTGCCAGGGCACACGGGTACTGCGGGGAACGAAAGGGCGCATGTAGCAGACAAGTAGGCTTGCTTGTCGCGATCCTCAGTTATTTCAGAGTGCCGTCCCCCTGCATGCTATCGCCTCGCTGTTGAGTTACAGAGTCATGCGTCAGTAGGAGGGAGAGTGGCTGGAAATGTCAGACAGTAGACTGCGTCTAGTCAAGTCCACAACGCGGCCGTGGCGTATGTCCCTCCAGCCATGCTTGAGCGATAACTTCCTCCTCACTCGTCTTCGAGTATACTACAATCCTCTGACGCTTGGCTTCTTGATTCGGCGAGACGACCCTCCAATGTGTGATGCTTGTGGCGTACACATCACTGTACGCCACATTTCATTAGACTGCGTTTTATTTTCAGACCAGAGGACAGCAGAACATTTGCCGAGAGATCTGTACTCTTTTTAAGCGACGTTCAAACGAATGTGGTGAGAGTTTTAAGGTTTTGTGATACGTCCATTTTGTTTAGGGAGATGTTCTTAGTGTGTCAAGGGGGTGTTATTTTATAATTGGTCAGCCACTTTCCCTGTGCCGTTATTTTAGCTCCTCTTTCGTTTTATCTATAGCACCTTTCACCAATCTCCTTTGTCTCAAGGCATGTGAGATACGGTAATTGTGTGGGTCAACAGGAAAGGGCGAGAGTGAGTGAGAGAGCGTGTGTGATAACATTGTTTAGTCGTTTTTCCACATTTGTTTCTTTCAGAATTTATAAGGGTATTGATAACCTTGCTGTTGAGCTTAAATATCTACAACATTTCGCGGCCCTGTCAGCAACTGTATAAATATTAATTTTAATTTTAATAATGAACAGCCTCAGTTTCACCGTTTACCTAGAACTTACCTAGGTTTCAGTCGGGATAACCCCACCTTCTTCAGAGTAACAGTAACTACCGTTTGTCCATAGTGGCCATCGTCAAACTAAAAGTACAAATCCATAAATTATCGTCAGACTGTAAAACTTATCTGGCACTGCCTCGGCCCCACTTCGCGACCGCGATGCGGCAGCCACGAGTGCCGTACTGGATCTGTAGTTTTAGCTTGACGGTGTCCACTATGGACAAACGGTAGTTACTGTTATTCTGAAGAAGGTTGGATTCTCCCGAGTGAACCCTAGGTGAATTCTAGGTAAACGGTGCAGCTGAGGCTGTTGATTATTAAAATTAAAATTGCTGTTGAGGACCTGTAAACTCCAAATAAATACACACACACACACACACACACACAACATAATAAAACTGGAACTACATTACTTTTTGTATAAAGTAAGACACATGTAAGCATTGGTCTGCAACACGCCATGGTAAGAGGAGTGTGTAGAACAGCGAAACCATAATAAGTGATTTAGGTGGTAGAGAGGTGGCGTGCACCAAGGTCCAATTGCACCGTCTTTTGTGTGACCGGAAAGATCAGTGTTACGCACGCTCATTCGGTGTGGAGCCATCATACAGAGTGGAAGCACGTAACCATGTGACACTATGCGTCGACGACATCACAAGGTGCAACACATGGATGTTAGTGAGTTCGAATGGGGCATAACTGGTCTCTGGAAGGCGGGTCTGTCCCTCCGTGACACTGCGGCTCGAACCGAACAGGACTCGCTGGTTCAACACTGAGGAGAATGTGGAACCAGCGAATAGAAGAGGGCCGTACAGAGCGGCCACTGGGTACCAGACGACAAAATGTGGCCACGCCGCACGATGACTGCCGTCTTGTCTGATTGGCCGTAACGGACAGAACGTTTTCGCCAACTCTGTTGGCGCGAAGCTGGAGCACTGCTTCAGCTGCCTCAGGTGTGGACATGCCTTCTGCGTCGACGGTTCGATGGCGTCTTCTGCGGGTTGTACTGATGGCGAGCTTGCCACTGCCTCGGCTTCCACTGACCACAACCCACCAATGGTGCAGGCTGTAATGAGCACCTGAACGCCAAACCTGGCCTGCTGAGTGGTAAAATGTAGTGTTTTGGACCAGTCCCGCTTCAGCTTGTCCTACAGTAGTGGCTGCATCCGCGTTCAATGCCGAAGAAGTGGACGCAATCAGGCAGACTGTTCTTGAGCAGCATATTGAGCAAACGCCAAGTTTGATGTTTTGGGGCGCCATTACGAATAACTCTCGATCTCACCTCCTAGGTATTGAGGGCAATCTGAACAGCTACCGCTACGTCAGGGAAGTCTTACAGACCGAGACACTCGCCCTCCTGCAGGAAATTCCATATGGCATATTTCAGCAGGACAATGCCTGGCCACATGCGACGGGGAATGTGCAAGCCTTCGTGGAAGAATGACAGGTACCACTGATTCCCTAGCCTTCCCGTTCACCTGACGTGTTGCCACTGATCATGATCGGGATAAGCAACATGTTCAGGGGCTCTATGATTCCATGCTAAGCCATATAGTGCCTCTGGCTGCAGCTCGTGGTGGCAGTATTCTGTACTGAATTTGCACAGTCACAGTGCAAGTACCGGCCTGCAATGATAATCATTTGTGTAGTGTCATGTCCCTGTTTAGTGGACTAAATTTCATTGTGATCATTTTTCTCGGGTTTGGTGTTTCTCCAAAGAGTACAGGTAAAACACTTGTGAAACTCACACGGAGGTAGTTTGTAAACCACTTTGTGCAGGGAAGAGTGAAGAGTATGTAAGTAGGCTGTTTATATTTTCTTATTGGCAACGTTACGTAGCGCTCTGTATGAAAATCACTGGCTGTGCTGTGTGCAGCCTGTGGCTAGTTTGCATTGTTGTCTGCCATTGTAGTGTTAGGCAGCGGCAGCTGGATGTGAACAGCGCGTAACGTTGCACAGTTGGAGGTGAGCCGCCAGCAGTGGTGGATGTGGGAAATGAGATGGCGGATTTTTGAGTACAGAATGGATATTATGTATATTATGCTTTTTCTACACATTAAGGTAAATACATTGTTTGTTCTCTACAAAAATCTTTCATTTGCTAACTATGCCTATCAGTAGTTAGTGCCTTCAGTAGTTTGAATCTTTTATTTAGCTGGCAGTAGTGGCGCTCGCTGTATTGCAGTAGTTCGAGTAATGAAGATTTTTGTGAGGTAAGTGATTTGTGAAAGGTATAGTTTAATGTTACTCAGGGCCATTCTTTTGCAGGGATCTTTGATAGTCAGATTGCGTTGCGCTAAATAATATTGTGTGTCAGGTTAAGCACAGTCGTGTATAATGGTCCTAAGGGGACGTTTCATAAGTACTGCAGTTCTTACTTCGCAAAATATCACAATTTTTGTTTTGTTTGCAAAGCCCCATTAATGATAGTTGACAAATCGCGTCGAGTGTTTCACTGAAGCAGCCCGCAAATATGAGCACCGGTCTGGATGGTGTCCACGGCGTTCGCCGCCACCGCCACCGCCACCGCTTTCCCTCCTCCCCCCCCTTCGCCGTCCGCCCCCACCTCACCCCTCACCCCCCCCCCCCCACGGTGCAAATGGATTTCGACGAGGGCGGCCTCTCGGCGGCTGTCCGCAGGGTTGCAGGTCGCAGTCTCTCGCGACGGTGCGGCGGCGCCATGAATCTGGATTAGGACCGCAGCCGCTGCTGCCGCTGGCTAATGGTCTTTCTTACTGAAACGTTTCGCCACTTGCTGGCGGCAGCCGCCCCCTCCCCCACCCACCCTCTTCCCTGCCCCCCACTGTGCCCTGCCACCCCCGCTCTCAGTCCCAGCAGCGCTCCGCGGCCACCGATTTGTCGACCGGAATATTGAGTGCCGGGCTTAGGCTGCAAGGAAATATAGATCAGAACCTCGGTACTGCGGCCGCGAAGAGTGCGTTCCGAGCAGCCGCTGGCACCTGTTCTCCTGCCTCCACTCTTACACTGTTACTCAGCCACCCACGCTTTGCTTCGACGTCGACGGGTTAACACGTTAAACGGCTCCGGCTTGGAGCTTAACTTCCCGTCGACTACGATATCTTCACAGATGGAACAGGGATTGGACCACTTTGTCGGAGAAACACTCACGTGGGGATGCATTTCTACGGAGTCTGGGGGCTCTTGGTTGGACAAGCAGTTTTCACAGGAAGTCTGCGAGTTGGCGAAACCAATGAATGTGCAACAAAAAACCTGGTTGGGGTGACAGACTAAATTGTAACTTCGCGGGAGGTGTAGCTTAGGTTGGAAAGTGACAGTTTTATCGTTGTGGCCGAGCGGTTGTAGGCGCTTCAGTCCGGAACCGCGCTCTTCTACGGTCACAGGTTCGAATCCCGCCTCAGCCATGGGTGTGTGCGATGTCCTTTGGTTAGGTTTAAGTAGTTCGAAGTCTAGGGACTGATGACCTCAGATGTTAAGTCCCATAGTCCTTAGAGCCATTCGAACCATCTAACAGTTTGGTTGTGACTTGCCGAAATCGACGAATGTGAAAGTAACAGCGCAACTGAAATGTCTCGGGCTCCACCGATATGCAAACATTTTCTGCCTCCATAAAACTGTCGCTTCGCAGAAATGTCACGAACGCGATGGCACACTGAATGAACGAAGATCAGGAACTCGATTGCAGCCGCTTCACAAGGACCTCCCAACTTACGCCTCAAGCATCGAAAGACCTTTGACAAAGGCAAATTCGCAGATCTCGATACCCAGATGAGGATTAGAATCATGAACTGATCAAATGTGCGAGACTACAGCCTTACCATTTCTGCTCGATAATTGAGTCAGATGTAATCAAAATGTCGTAGCTGGGAAAACTGTTTACGGGCAGTAATTCCCAATACTCTCACGCCGTCTACTCGTCTGTGATTTTGAAACCTACAAATAAGGTATTAGCTGTTAGTGATTATAGAACGTGGTACGAAGAAATGAAAATCATTGTTATGCTGGCGATGCAGTACTAATGACCAAATGTGAAGATAACTTGCAGAATCTTTCACATATATTTAATGTTGCAACCAAAAACTCAAATATTGTCATACCCACTCAAGAAACCAAGTGCATGACGAGATCTGTGCAACCAGTTAGATGCAAATTGGAAGTGGATGGAAAAATTATTCAGCAGGTAATGAATTTAAATATCTTTGTACTGAACTGCCCTGCAGTGTAAATGACGAACAGGAACTTAAAGAACAAGCAGATAAAGCAAAGTGGCAGGTAGTTTAAGTGATACTATTTGAAAAAAGAAGCATATAGGAAAAGATACAAAGGCAAGAATATACAAGACAATAGTGAGACCAATTATAACAAACACAGCTGAGACAAGACCGGAAAATTAAAAAAACAAAGAGACTTTGGCAAATCACGGAAATGAAAATTGTGCAAAAACTTACAGGCAAGACAATGAGACATAGAGAGATCACTGAACACATTAGAAATGGATGTAAAGTGGACTCCATTAACGAGAGGTGTATTGTCGTCTGGAAATGGAAAAACTGCTAAATAAATATTTTCTTGCGCGTGAAAAGACATGAAGTGCCAAAAGCAGAAAATCGAATAAACTAAGGTAATAGCCGTGTCTGTGCTGCAACAAAATCAAAGAAAATACAGTGTTCATTCTTAACGCTAATTGTGTAAAGACTGTGCCAATCGTCCGGTCTTAGACCAGAGAGTCCGGTTTTTAAATGAAAAAGTGTAGTGTCCGGTTGAACTTCCCAACCGGACCTCAAAAGACCGGTTTTTCGGGCCTCCTTAAATTAGGTTCAAAATGGTTCAAATGACTCTGAGCACTATGGGACTTAACATCTGTGGTCATCAGTCCCCTAGAACTTAGAACTACTTAAACCTAACCAACCTAAGGACATCACACACATCCACGCCCGAGGCAGGATTCGAACCTGCGACCGTAGCGATCACGCAGTTCCAAACTGAACCGCCTAGAACCGCACGGCCACACCGGTCGGCTCCTAAATTAGGCTAAATTCATATTTCCTTATTTCATTTTTTAAAATCTTTTTTACAGAAGCCAAATTATGAAAATGGAGTCAGTGAAACTTTTCAATTTCATCATTCTTCGGTTTCAATATTTTGTATCAGACTGTGTCACAAGTTGGGAACATTGTGGATTCGTCGAAACGAATTCCAATGCATTTTAAAATAAGTTGGCGCGTTCATTTGTTTGACAAGCCATCTGAAAGACATAAAGAGGCTTTATATTTTTATTACACTGTGGTGTCCATTGTCGTCCATTGTCATCAAGTCATTTGAAGACCGCTTCAATAAGGACGAACTACGAAACACAGGCCAATAACAGCTTGAATTTTGTTATGGGAGCTGCACATCACTTCCACGTGGGCAATAAGGAATTACAATACCAGTTTATGTCTATTTGTTCTTCTGCACAGTTATATTATGTGGCAGCAAAAAAAAAAAAAAAACAACAAACAAAACAACATGTGATAATGTTCCATTTTGATTTTATTGTCGGCGCTTGCAATAAAGAGCTACTAATTCCAAACAGAAAACCGCTGTCGAACAAATTAACGCGCCAAATATACACATTGTTGCGAGCGGCTGATTGATTTAGTGATGTATTTTGTTGTGGCGGCTGTATTAAGTGAACAGCACACGACATGCGTTTAGTTTAAAATGAAAGTGTTCAAGAACATCATTATAGTGACTGAGTGATACGTGTACGTATATAATATCGTATTATAGCTAGTTTCTCAAATGCACCAGGATAGAAAACAGTGCTTTGATTTTCATTTCAATGACAAACGGCTATAAGAAACAGACTTTTCGGGATTACTTTCGAAACGAGGTGAATATACTGGATATTGTAAAACATGCCGTGTAAGTTTTACAGTGAAATACGACTCAGTGAAATCGGTAAATCATCATTCCAGTCCCATGACTGATATTGATAAGGTGCTAAGAAATTTCGTGCCAGAGGGAACTAGTATCGTAGAGGCAGTGTAGGCATCGGAAGTCATATTAACATATCAATGAGTGAAACTTCATCGCAGCTACCTCTCGCAAGATTGTGGAGATGCTCTCCTGTCTCACGTTTTGTTTCAAGATTCGAAACTATAATACAAAATTCACTGTGGACGAACTAAAGTTGAGCTATAGTCGAGAATTATTGGCTCCACAATCTCTGCAACAAATACTGAAAAAAGTTCGCACAACTCCATTCTCGGTTGCATGTGATACCTCAAATAAAGGAAATATGAAACTACTTCCTTTTGTATCTGGTACTTCGATCAAGAAATGACAACGGTTTCAGCTGTTATAAAATTTTCACGAAGACGCTGACGAAAATCAACTTCTATAGCCAAGAAGCTTAAAGAGAGCATGATTAAGTCGGGTCTTTCAGGACTGCAACTAGATGCTTTGGTGAGGACAAATGTTCTGTCAATTACAAGAAAAACCAATCTGTTTTAATGGAGTTGGGAAAAATATCTGGAGTATCACGTTGCAGGACGTGGTCACATGCATATACCGCAAAATACTGCGAAATATGGACTAAAACAACTGTCACATGATGTCGAACCGTTAGTGGTTAAGATATTCAATGAGTTTTCTTCAAACGCGAAGAACTTGAATGAGCTGAAGCACTTTCTTGAGTTCTGTGGGCAGAGTACTACACACCACTCCGGCCTGTTCCTACACGCTTCTTGACTCTTTTTTTCTGCTGTAAATAGATTGCTCCAGAACTGGCCATTGTTAAAGTCCTATTTTCTAAGCCAGAGTGAAGATAATACTGCCAAACGTAGCTGGACATTCGTAGCCTATGGAAACGACAGTGAAGTGGACAATGAAGTATCACTCACAGAGATTTACATTTATTTTGTCCACAACGTTACGCATTTGTTTAACACAATCATAAAAGACGTGGAAAGTGGCTATATAAAAATAACTTGAATATATTCCGTATTCCTGAAGTTGCGCGCAGAAATTATTAATAGCCAAAGAAATACTTTCAACGGATTCAAGTTATTACAGGAGTTGAAAAAATGTCTGTAATATGAACAATCAAAATTTGTCAGAGAAGCTCAGCAAGTTTGTACTAGGATTCTGGAATATCTAGAAAAATAGTTTGCGTTGAGCAAAAATTCAATTTTCAAGCATATATCTCAGTTAAATCTCGAAGAGCCCCTTAAAAAGGAAAATAGAATGAAACTCATAGATTATTTCAATGTAAATTTAAACGCTGATGAACTATTTTCTGAAACATGTGCACTGAATGAAGTCTTGCCAGACTCAAATATTTCAAACAAATGGGGGACTTTTTTAAGAGATTCAGTGCATATAATTTGCTGAAAGTTGTTCAACGTGTGCTAGCAGTTCCATCGTCCAGTGCGTTTATAGAGCGGATTTTTAGTGTGATGCTAAATATCTGGAGCAATGAAAGAGACAGACTGAAAGCGGAAGTGATGAAAGGCGAACTATTTGTAATTTTAACTACCGTATGAAATATGCTGAAGTTGATAAATTTGTCAAATCCGACAATGGGAAAGAAATTGTTAAAGCTGTTAAATCAGAGAAGGAGCATAACTTCAAAATATAATTAGCAAAGAAACTTGATTCGCAGTATTAACAGTGAGTATCATCTTATGTAAATGGGTGTTTTCTGTTGTAGCAGCTACAATGTATGCATTGCGAAATGTATTGTGAATAATAATAATAATAAAGTAATATAACAATAACAACAATAATAATAATACATTTTTGAGAGGTCCCGTTTTGGGTCCAGTTAAAGTTGACAACCCTAACTGTGATACTAGTAGACTGCCGGTGTGGCCGAGCGGTTCTAGGCGCTACAATCTAGAACCACGCAACCGCAACGATCGCCGGTTCGAATCCTGCCTTGGGCATGGATGTGTGTGATGCTCTTTGGTTAGTTAGGTTTAAGTAGTTCTAAGTTCTAGGGGACTGATGACCTCAGAAGTTAAGTCCCATAGTGCTCAGAGCCATTTTTTTTATACTAGTAAAACTTACTTCTGTTCGAGTCCTTCGAAGAATAAGGCGCAAACATGGACACTAACATTTTATTACGTGGATGGAAACGTCTGCGATGTGATAGTTTCTATTCTTCATCTTAGAATACAATTATTGTTCGTTAACTAAAATAGTGACTTTATTTATTGTTCATATGTGTGTGTAAAGCACCTTTCCTCCGAGTTATTTCTAGTTTCAGTGTAGCAGCTGTATGTTAATTGTTGGCCGCCATTGCTGCAATATTCTCTAAATTCACTAAATCTGGACGTGGTGCCCACATATTCGCCGAAAACTAGTTTCATTGATGAAGAGAAATAAAATGTGAAAGCCATACAAACACACATTATAAGAATCTTAAATTATTTTAGGTACACCAGGACGCAGCCAGCCACGAATGTTAAACAATGACGCAATTTATTTTATTTTACATTTTCAAATACATATAAACAAACCACATTTACCCTGAAAATAAGATAGCTCACGTTGTCCTATTTAATCAGCTGTTTAAGAGAATAATCGTAGTCACACCATTATGAATCTTTAAGCAAATAGTAATTATCGTGAGACGTTCGACTTTAACTACGTGTACTATTACGTGAAATGGACACCATTCTCTTAACAGTGCGGCATACATCCAACTTACATGAACCTCGTATGAAACATACACATACATTTTTAATAAGAAGTTAGGGTGTATTACAGGGGCGCCCAATGTGGGGCCAGAGAATCATAATCTCTATGCATGCAACAATTAACATTTTTCAGTATTTGTAGATAAGTGAACTTTTGTACATGTATATGCCTTTTCCATCCATTAATGCGATTGTAATTTCTCTTTCATGTACGGCTATTGAGACCTTTGAACGAGAAAGACAAAACATTAACCATTCAAGAAAATACACCAGTAAAATTAAACGACAAACAGAGCTAATAGTCTACACAAGGTAAGAAGCTATGTGCATGTTTTTGCAATTTACAGGTCATGTTTTAGTGAGACTGCTGGGCATGCAGCCAAACAGGTTTGCATAAACAGTTTTTAAATAATTTACATAGCATGAGTTGATTAAGTGTTAACTAATGTCAAGGGTAATTATTTCATATCAGTGGAAGAATTTTGGATATGTATTTGTTTGCAGTTAGCTGTTACTAGTGCAATGTTGTGTGTTCGTGTATACTGGGTTGACATTGCCTATCATTATGGTTAGGCTAACGAGGAAACGCAGGAGTGACGTGGAAAGAATCCCCAGTGCGGAACACCACGAGAGATTAGCAGATTTAGACAGTATTCTTATTATGGACAAAGTGACTTCTGAAGCCCAAGTATGCCAGACAGAAGGACGTGACGAATGTTTTGAGACACTAAATCCCGAGCGTGGAGACGTGTCTAGTGAGTGTACTGTAAGTAGGCTGTTTAGGTTTTTTTAATGGTAACGCCACGTAGCGCTCTGTATGAAAATCACTGGCTGTGCTGTGTGCAGTCCGTGGCTGGGTGGCATTGTTGGAATTTGCCATTGTAGTGTTGGGCAGTTGGCTGTTAACAGCGCGTAGCGTTGCACAGTTGGAAGTGAGCCGCCAAGCAGTGGTGGATGTGGGGAGAGAGATGGCGGAAATTTGAGAGCCGATGATCTGGACATGCGTCCATCAGAGACAATGCATTTGTAAGACTGGATGTCATGAACTGCTATATACACTCCTGGAAATGGAAAAAAGAACACATTGACACCGGTGTGTCAGACCCACCATACTTGCTCCGGACACTGCGAGAGGGCTGTACAAGCAATGATCACACGCACGGCACAGCGCACACACCAGGAACCGCGGTGTTGGCCGTCGAATGGCGCTAGCTGCGCAGCATTTCTGCACCGCCGCCGTCAGTGTCAGCCAGTTTGCCGTGGCATACGGAGCTCCATCGCAGTCTTTAACACTGGTAGCATGCCGCGACAGCGTGGACGTGAACCGTATGTGCAGTTGACGGACTTTGAGCGAGGGGGTATAGTGGGCATGCGGTAGGCCGGGTGGACGTACCGCCGAATTGCTCAACACGTGGGGCGTGAGGTCTCCACAGTACATCGATGTTGTCGCCAGTGGTCGGCGGAAGGTGCACGTGCCCGTCGACCTGGGACCGGACCGCAGCGACGCACGGATGCACGCCAAGACCGTAGGATCCTACGCAGTGCCGTAGGGGACCGCACCGCCACTTCCCAGCAAATTAGGGACACTGTTGCTCCTGGGGTATCGGCGAGGACCATTCGCAACCGTCTCCATGAAGCTGGGCTACGGTCCCGCACATCGTTAGGCCGTCTTCCGCTCACGCCCCAACATCGTGCAACCCACCTCCAGTGGTGTCGCGACAGGCGTGAATGGAGGGACGAATGGAGACGTGTCGTCTTCAGCGATGAGAGTCGCTTCTGCCTTGGTGCCAATGATGGTCGTATGCGTGTTTGGCGCCGTGCAGGTGAGCGCCACAATCAGGACTGCATACGACCGAGGCACACAGGGCCAACACCCGGCATCATGGTGTGGGGAGCGATCTCCTACACTGCCCGTACACCACTGGTGATCGTCGAGGGGACACTGAATAGTGCACGGTACATCCAAACCGTCATCGAACCCATCGTTCTACCATTCCTAGACCGGCAAGGGAACTTGCTGTTCCAACAGGACAATGCACGTCCGCATGTATCCCGTGCCACCCAACGTGCTCTAGAAGGTGTAAGTCAACTACCCTGGCCAGCAAGATCTCCGGATCTGTCCCCCATTGAGCATGTTTGGGACTGGATGAAGCGTCGTCTCACGCGGTCTGCACGTCCAGCACGAACGCTGGTCCAACTGAGGCGCCAGGTGGAAATGGCATGGCAAGCCGTTCCACAGGACTACATCCAGCATCTCTACGATCGTCTCCATGGGAGAATAGCAGCCTGCATTGCTGCGAAAGGTGGATATACACTGTACTAGTGCCGACATTGTGCATGCTCTGTTGCCTGTGTCTATGTGCCTGTGGTTCTGTCAGTGTGATCATGTGATGTATCTGACCCCAGGAATGTGTCAATAAAGTTTCCCCTTCCTGGGAGAATGAATTCACGGTGTTCTTATTTCAATTTCCAGGAGTGTATTTTAGGACTTGTGAACACTATTAAGGTAAATACATTATTTGTTCTCTGTCAAAATCTTTCATTTGCTAGCTATGCCTATCAGTAGTTAGTGCCTTCAGTAGTTTGAATCTTTTATTTAGCTGGCAGTAGTGGCGCTCGCTGTATTGCCGTAGTTCGAGTAACGAAGATTTTCATGAGGTAAGTGATTTGTGAAACGTATAGGTTAATGTTAGTCAGGGCCATTCTTTTGTAGGGATTATTGAAAGTCAGATTCCGTTGCGCTAAAAATATTGTGTGTCAGTTTAAGCACAGCCATGTATAATTTTTCTAAGGGGACGTTTCAGTACTTACGGTGTTAGGTGACAATCGCGTTGTCGATGTTACGGGGCAGGGGGCAGGCACAACTGATCCTTTGCCAGTGATACGACAGGTACAGGATCTAATTTCTGTATTGCTACTGAAGTTAGAATTGCGTGAAAAGGTAAGAGAACGGCTTCGAGAAGAAGAAGAAAAAATAATCTTGGAAGAGGAACGAGAAAAAAAAAAACAAATAATCTTAGAATAGAACGCGAAAAAAGTCCTTAGAGAGAAAGAAATGTTAAGACAGTTTAACGAAGCTTTAGTTAAGTGTAACGAAGAGATTCTATAATCCATTCGTCATAAGAATAAACCTGATGTAAACATTGAACTGCGTATTCTTCCACGTTTGCTGGAACCTCATTGGACTTCCGTTTCACATGGGACTGCAGCCAAGATGTCTCGAGTACTGTCAAGTATGATAATAAAGGAACGTTTTGTGCTGTGCGTTAAGCGCGCATCGGCTTAGCGATAATACGGGACAACAGCTTTACCGGCGTATTTAACTTGGACAGCACTTGCCGGTCAGCTGGTACAGCTGGCCTGCAGTGACGTGGCCAGCTGCAGTTAACAAGTAAAAGGAGACGAGCAGAGGAGCAATAAAGCTTCGAATGTCATTAAATTTTTAAGCAGAATGAAATAGTAAACTGAAAATCTCCCACAATGAGCTCCTTAGACGACTAGACCAAAACCGCAAAACATTATCGTTTTTAGATAAGGTACTACTGTAATTAAAAACAAGAATGATGAAAATTCCTGACTTAGCCACAGGGTAGTTTTTCTGCATAAGCTGTGTGTAACGTTAAGAGAGTACTGAAGGGTTTCACCGTATATTTAAGTACTGAGGCCACTGAAGATGTTGCTTAGTCAGTCGTCTGGCAATCTCTTAGCTCCTTCCTAATCCGAATCCGATAAATATATTTCCGTCCTGGAAGTGTCACCTGCTACCTTGATAACGAGCCTATAAACAACAGAGTCCACGAAGTCAACCAGGCGCAGCATTTTCTCTTCTTGTTTTACTACAAGCCGTTCAATATGAAACGTCCCCTTAGAAAAATTTATGAATTACTGTGCTGATAAAACTGTTACATTATTTGCTTTTCAAACAGCTGAGCAAAACTGAACGTACTCAAACATTCACTAAAGTGACACACAATACTTTTAGCGCAACGCAATCTGACTTTCAGTAATCGCTACAAAGAATGGCCCTGACTAACATTAACCTATACCTTTCACAAATCACTTACCTCACAAAAATCTTCGTTACTCGAACTACTGTAATACAGCGAGCGCCACTACTGCCAGCTAAATAAAAGATTCAAACTACGGAAGGCACTAACTACTGATAGGGATAGTTAGCAAATGAAAGATTTTAATAGAGAACAAACAATGTATTTACCTTAATAGTCATAATATATATAGCAGTTCATGACATCCAGTATTACAAATTTCAAAACTCCGCCATCTCTCTCCCCACATCCACCACTGCTGGCGGCTCACCTCCAACTGCGCGACGCTACGCGCTGTTCACATCCAGCTGCCCAACACTACAATGGCAGACAACAATGCAAACTAGCCACGGACTGCACACAGCACAGTCAGTGATTTTCATACAGAGCACTACGTGGCGTTACCAATAAGGAAACCTAAACAACCTACTTACAAATATCCCGCCAGCATTCGGCAGTGACGTGTGAAAAAGCTGCGTGCGTTAGTTCCAGTATGTCTAGGACGTTAACAGTCTTGTTACTTCTCGGACTAAATCCCACAGCTTGGCTCCATATCAGTTCTGCTGGGTTCGTATTGTAATGGTAGAGTGGCAAATGTAAAAATGCAGCATTTGTATGATGTGCTCGATGCTGCGGAAATCATTTTTTTTTTCATATTTCTACGATACTTATCTACCTCTGTGGTATAAAACGATGGACATAGTCTAAATAAAGAGTATTTGGTTTTTCATTTTTGCCTTAAAAATTAAATTGTTATGTTTTCTTAATTTAAACAACTTTCATGAACAGTCTTTCGTAAAACATCGATAATTAATAATTTGCTTTTGAAATGGAAACAGGAATTTCATGTCCAATATGTAATTACAAACAAGAAGACATGCATTATTCATAAAAAATTATGATGGGTTTTATAATTACGAGATGTAGTATTCCAAATTGACCAAGAAAGAAAAATGAAATTGGGGAGATTTCAACCAACGCACGAATAACCGCATTTGGCTGACATTCCATTACGCTACCAACTGTGCTACACATTCATTGAAGTTGGATTTATCAGCTGCATTGAATACAAAAGTGGGCAAACTCTAAAGCCGATTACCTCCGTAAATTTATGAAAGACATTATGAACAGCCTATTTCTCGGTACTTTTTAACCGTGTTCCACGCGCGTGTTTCACTACAGAACAGAAAACAGCCTCCGCCATTTTCATACTGCTCATTAACAGCGTGACAATCAGTGGACTCATTTAACGTAACTTTGTGATAATATCTCTAATACATAAGTAAGACCTACTTCCAAGAGCGTAACACCAGCAGTCCACGTGTGCTACGGCTCCTGACCAATCATCGCGTTTGTGTTTGTTTGCATCAAGTTTATTCTTATGATGAGTGGATCATAGTGAGGCTAAATGAAGTATATGCTGCTCGTGGATAGCATCAAGAAAGACTTGTCATGTACACGTCGTGACATTAGCGCTTTGCAGACAAGTTGCAAAGATCTACCACAAACTGTGAAACAACTTAGTGACCACGTGGAAAGTTTAAATCTGAATCTAAATCAGTTAGAACAAAAGGTGTAAAAGCTGGCCACAGCGGTAGACGAACTAAACAAAGACATGAAAGAGACAATTAAAGAGGAGGTGAAGCTAGAAATGGCGAACGCAGCATCAGACGTAGTCTCTGGCAAGGATGATACCTGCCAGGGACTGCAAGAGGAATTTCAGAGTGTTAAGAATTTAGTTCAGTTCACGTTTGCAGCGTGGCAGAATCAAAGTAGGAAGCAGGTCAGAGAGCCTGAACAAGAAATAAAAAGTGAAAGACATTACAAAAAAATAGAATGTGTCTCGTTCTCCATCTCAGTACGGGGACATACCTTTTGATACATCGCCATTTCAAACTGTGTATCATGGAGATGCAGGTCGTGTGAGTTCACGCTTCCCGGATTTAAACAGAATGACTACTAGCTTAGACCCAGTAGTACAAACATTGGCCAGTCTGATGCAGGAGGAATGCTTGATTAAGCACCGGTAATTCCAAACATTTAATGAGGACAAAAGGACAATCCACCATCTACATCTACATCTACGTGATTACTCTGCTATTCACAATAAAGTGCCTGGCAGAGGGTTCAATGAACCACCTTGAAGCTGTCTCTCTGCCGTTCCACTCTCGAACGGCACGCGGGAAAAACGAGCACTTACATTTTTCTGTGCGAGCCGTGATTTCTCTTTTTTAATCGTGATGTTTATTTCGCCATATGTAGGTGGGTGCCAACAAAATGTTTTCGCAATCTGAGGAGAAAACCGGTGAGTGAAATTTCATGAGAAGATCCCGTCGCAACGAAAAACGCCTTTCTTTTAATGATTACCATTCCACGTATCATGTCTGTGACACTATCTCCCCTACTTAGCGATAATACAAAACGAGCTGCCCTTCTTTGTACTTTTTCGATGTCATCCGTCAGTCCCACCTGATGCGGATCACACACCGCACAGCAATACTCCAGAATATGGCGGACAAGCGTGGTGTAAGCAGTCTCTTTAGTAGACCTATTGCACCTTCTAAGTGTTCTGCCAATGAATCGCAGTTTTAGGTTTCCTCTACCCACAATATTATCTATGTGATCGTTCCAATTTAGGTTATTTGTAATTTTAATCCCTAAGTATGTAGTTGAATTTACAGCCTTCAGATTTCTGTGACTTGTATTTATGAAGGACTTCAGCAGTGTTTTGACTCGATCGTGGAGCGAGCGGCAAAAAATACAGTTTGCAATATCGCACGTAAGGGGAGAAGCCTCGTTGTGGGCATTACAAGTTGCGGAAATTTGTCACAGTTTAGCAGAGTTGGAAAAAATTTTTCCTAGGACGATTTTCGTCATGTTCTGCACAAGAACATTTGCGTAAAATTGGTATATAGTTCAGAAATGTATAACCCGAAACGGGGAGTCTCAGGAAATACACTCCTGGAAATGGAAAAAAGAACACATTGACACCGGTGTGTCAGACCCACCATACTTGCTCCGGACACTGCGAGAGGGCTGTACAAGCAATGATCACACGCACGGCACAGCGGACACACCAGGAACCGCGGTGTTGGCCGTCGAATGGCGCTAGCTGCGCAGCATTTGTGCAGCGCCGCCGTCAGTGTCAGCCAGTTTGCCGTGGCATACGGAGCTCCATCGCAGTCTTTAACACTGTTAGCATGCCGCGACAGCGTGCACGTGAACCGTATGTGCAGTTGACGGACTTTGAGCGAGGGCGTATAGTGGGCATGCGGGAGGCCGGGTGGACGTACCGCCGAATTGCTCAACACGTGGGGCGTGAGGTCTCCACAGTACATCGGTGTTCTCGCCAGTGGTCGGCGGAAGGTGCACGTGCCCGTCGACCTGGGACCGGACCGCAGCGACGCACGGATGCACGCCAAGACCGTAGGATCCTACGCAGTGCCGTAGGGGACCGCACCGGCACTTCCCAGCAAATTAGGGACACTGTTGCTCCTGGGGTATGGGCGAGGACCATTCGCAACCGTCTCCATGAAGCTGGGCTACGGTCCCGCACACCGTTAGGCCGTCTTCCGCTCACGCCCCAACATCGTGCAGCCCGCCTCCAGTGGTGTCGCGACAGGCGTGAATGGAGGGACGAATGGAGACGTGTCGTCTTCAGCGATGAGAGTCGCTTCTGCCTTGGTGCCAATGATGGTCGTATGCGTGTTTGGCGCCGTGCAGGTGAGCGCCACAATCAGGACTGCATACGACCGAGGCACACAGGGCCAACACCCGGTATCATGGTGTGGGGAGCGATCTCCTACACTGGCCGTACACCACTGCTGATCGTCGAGAGGACACTGAATAGTGCACGGTACATCCAAACCGTCATTGAACCCATCGTTCTACCATTCCTAGACCGGCAAGGGAACTTGCTGTTCCAACAGGACAATGCACGTCCGCATGTATCCCGTGCCACCCAACGTGCTCTAGAAGGTGTAAGTCAACTACCCTGGCCAGCAGGATCTCCGGATCTGTCCCCCATTGAGCATGTTTGGGACTGGATGAAGCGTCGTCTCACGCGGTCTGCACGTCCAGCACGAACGCTTGTCCAACTGAGGCGCCAGGTGGAAATGGCATGGCAAGCCGTTCCACAGGACTACATCCAGCATCTCTACGATCGTCTCCATGGGAGAATAGCAGCCTGCATTGCTGCGAAAGGTGGATATACACTGTACTAGTGCCGACATTGTGCATGCTCTGTTGCCTGTGTCTATGTGCCTGTGGTTCTGTCAGTGTGATCATGTGATGTATCTGACCCCAGGAATGTGTCAATAAAGTTTCCCCTTCCTGGGACAATGAATTCACGGTGTTCTTATTTCAATTTCCAGGAGTGTATATTGAGAAGTACCTAAGTACAACAAGAAATTTTGATGAGCCATTATCACACAGAAATCTGTTGCGAATATTAAAGGCATCATTAAATGCTTCATTTGTGTGACCACAGTGTTCGTAGTTGCTTTATTATTCATGTGGGTATTTTTGATCCGTTGTTGCAACTACAAAACTGCGTGATGCTTTCATCAGACGCGTTTCGCTTTATTGAGGTAAAACATTATCAGTGGTCTGTAATCCTAGCAGACAGCACTTCCCGATGTAAGCGAGAAATCATCTGAAAAATCGACCTGTTCTTAACGAACTGTTTTTTGATCTAAAGAGCAAATCAAAATGTAAGTAACTTAATTACAGACTACTGATAATGCTTTACCTCAATAAAGTTAATCGCGTCTGGCGAAAAAATCACGCATTTTTGTAGTTGCAACGACGGATCAAAAATACCCTTATGAAATATTAAAGGTACGTATGGATATCTCGATTAGAGAAAAATTAGTGCATGTACCAGACACATATCTCAAAACTTGCTTGCTGTGGTAGACTAGTTAGACCTCAAACAAGATGACGTTAAGAGGGCAAATGAAAATAACGTATCGAACTACAGTAATGGGAAAGGGGAAGGAAACCGCAGTAACCGTGGGACTGATGGTAACCATAAAGGAGGTGGTTTCAATCCTTACAACTACAACAGCAATCTGGACAACGGTTATTAGAGCCAAGATTCTTACAACAGTGTTAATCATAGTAACAGTAGACTGCAGTCTGGCAATCCCAATAATGGTAACTACCAAAACAAAAACAACAATCCAAATCGCAGAAGGCGAGGTGACAATGGATGTAATTCCAACAGTAATAAGAACATGCGCACTTCAAATGGGTCTTGGGCAGAATCTCAGACCTAGTTATTGGAACCCTCATTCAAGGCAACAATCACAACATCAACAAAATATACCGCTATACCATGTTACCGCGATACCAATGCCTGAGACATCATACAAGTCGCATTGGCAGCCCTCGCTCTGTAGCGAACGAAATCAATTACCACAGCATAGTGTACGTATTGCGGAGGTAACGGAAAGCAATCAAGAACAACCTCAACAAGTTTCAAACTATGCGCAGCCCCTATTAGCCTTCGGCGGGAGTGGCGGCACGAAGTGAAAGCACACAGTATAATCCCGTAAACATGGTTAGATATAATGACGGTCGAGACCTCTAGCAACAGTTGTCCGAGGATAGCCGCAAAAAGTAATGTGTCGAAAAGGTACATTCTGCGATAATGGGCAGTATAAATGATACTCAAGTGTTCTTCGTAATCGATACCGCCCATTGGTTTCGGTTATGGATAGTAATTTCTACAGACGTGTGAACCAAGTTAAGAGGTAACCTATCCCGCCGTAAAGAACTGCAAAGTAGTGTGTGCCATTGGGGCGAAGACTCAAGTAATTAAGCACCAGCTGCAGGCCGTGGTGGCTTTCGGAAAAGGAGCAATATTATGCACTTTCCTTTTAGTGAGTAATTTGTAGGTACCGTCATCCTAGGTCGGGATATTACACGAGAGAGGGACGCACAAACTGACCTCTCTCATGGACTCATTAGCTTCAGAGACCATAATATACAATTGGTACTGGAGACGGTAAAAACTGTAGAAAGCCATGGCGAGTTTTGTCCGCCAGTTCGTATCCGATATATCCGAACGAACATATTGTAGGTAGACAATAATCATTAACAAGATGGTTATTGTCAGATTGGGAATGATCACACGCCAGAAGCTCAGGAAATACTTGAATGAAAGTTAAAGAATCCCAGTACCTAAGCTGGGCACAAGAACATGAATTATCACACCATTTGAAACAACATGAAACCGTATTCTCGGAAACCAGGAATTATTCGGGGATACGCAATGGCATGCAAGTTTAGGAGCATCAAACGTACTGTCGAGTTCCCTACTCGGTGCCGTGGTCCCGAAAATAAGCTGTCATGTAGGATATAAGATACTAGATTGGGATATAATAGAACCGTCATTTTCCCCACTACTGACAATATGAAGTCATATACATCTACAGATACATGGATACTGGAAATCACATTTAAGTGCCTTGCAGAGGGTTTATCGAACCACCTTCACAATACTCTATTATTCCAATCTCATATAGCGCGGGAAAAGAACGAACACCTATATCCTTCCGTACGGACTCTTGATTTCCCTTATTTTATTATGGTGATTGTTTCTCCCTATGTAGGACGGTGTCAAAAAAATATTTTTGCATTCGGAGGACAAAGTTGGTAATTGGAGTTTCGTGAGAAGATTCCTCTGCAACCAAAAACGCCTTTGTTTTAATGAAGTCCATCCCAAATCCTGTATCATTTCAGTGACACTCTCTCTCCTATTTCGTGACAGTACAAAACGTGCTGCCCTCTTTTTTAATTGGTCGATAAATGACAGTGTCGTCTGAAAACAACCTACGACAGCTGCTCAGATTGTCTCCCAAATAGTTTATATAGATAATGAACAGCAAAGGGCCTATAACACTAACTTGGGGAACGCCGGAAATCATTTTTGTTTTATTCGATGACTTTCCGCCAATTACTACGAACTATGGCCTCTCTGGCAGGAAATCACGAATGTAGTCACATAACTGAGACTATATTCCATAAGCACGCAACTTCACTACAAGCGGTTGTCTGGTACAGTGTTAAATGCCTTCCGGATATCCAGATATGCGGAATCAATTTGAATTCCCTTATTTATAGCACTCACCGCTTCTTGCGAGCCGGCCGGAGTGGCCGTGTGGTTCTAGGCGCTACAGTCTGGAACCGAGCGACCGCTACGGTCGCAGGTTCGAATCCTGCCTCGGGCATGGATGTGTGTGATGTCTTTAAGTTAGTTAGGTTTAATTAGTTCTAAGTTCTAGGCGACTGATGACCTCAGAATTTAAAGTCGCATAGTGCTCAGAGCCATTTGAACTTCTCGCGAGTAAAGAGTTCGTTGTGATTCACAACAACGATGTTTTCTAAATCGGTGTTGTCTGTGTGTCAATAGACCGTTCTATTCGAGGTAATTCATACTGTTCGAACACAATATATGTTCCAAAAAATCCTGCTGCATACCGACGTTAATGAAATGGGCCTGTAATCCAGTGGATTACTCCCGCTACCTATCTCGAATACTGGTGTGACCTGTGGAACTTTCCAGAGTTTGGGTACAGACCTTTCGTCGAGCAAACGGTTGTATATGACTGTTAAGTATGGAACTATTGCATCAGCATTCTCTGAAAGGAAGCTAATTGGTAAACAGTCTGAACCAGAAGACTTGCTTTTATTAAATGATTTAAGTTGCTTCACTAAGTCAGGTAATACTTTTATCCACGTGTTGATACTAAAACGTTTTATACATAATCTGAAGTATTGTGCTAAAGCATCAATTAGATACTTTTCTTTGTATATTGTAGTCGCTATGTATTCCTTTTTTTTTTTAGTTTTACTTTCATGTTTTTGACAGAAGATTATGTAAGTAGGCTGTTTATATTTTCTTATTGGCAACTATGTAAGTAGGCTGTTTATATTTTCTTATTGGCAACTATGTAAGTAGGCTGTTTATATTTTCTTATTGGCAACGTTACGTAGCGCTCTGTATGAAAATCACTGGCTGTGCTGTGTGCAGCCTGTGGCTGGTTTGCATTGTTGTCTGCCATTGTAGTGTTGGGCAGCGGCAGCTGGATGTGAACAGCGCGTAGCGTTGCGCAGTTAGAGGTGAGCCGCCAGCAGTGTTGGATGTGAGGAGAGAGATGGCGGAGTTTTGAAATTACATATATTATGACTTGTGATGATATTAAGATAAATACATTGTTTGTTCTCTATTAAAATCTTTCATTTGCTAACTATCCCTATCAGTAGTTAGTGCCTTCCGTAGTTTGAATCTTTTATTTAGCTGGCAGTAGTGGCACTCGCTGTATTGCAGTAGTTCGAGTAACGAAGATTTTTGTGAGGTAAGTGATTTCTGAAAGGTATAGTTTAATGTTACTCAGGGCCATTCTTTTGCAGGGATCTTTGATAGTCTGATTGCGTTGCGCTAAAAATATTGTGTGTCAGTTTAAGCACAGTCGTGTATAAATTTTTCTAAGGGGACGTTACATATGGCGACCCTGCCGCAGAGTCCCTTATATTAGTTGTAGTACTGCAATTGCTTTGCCTATTTAAAATTTTTGTCCTTGATGTTTGTGTTAATTGTTTTATGCTGCTGCATTGCCTCGTCCCTTAGTTTAGCATCTGAGCTCAGTAGATTTAAGTTAGCTTAAGAAGGGATAGACTGTAAGAAATGAGTTGCGATTAATTGGAAGAAATGCACTGAGAGGTTATACGAGAAAAATACAGAAAGCATGCTTGGATAGGATTTTTTTGGTGGAAGCAAAGGTTGAAATAAGACGAACGATCTATGGAATGAAGTTTTGGGTTGGACTGCAGTACCAAATGTTACACTGAAAACGAACCCTGTCCTTTCCTTTTGTGTTATCCCACTATGTGTTTGTGTACCCTTGTGTATTTTTTTCTTCCTGTCTCTGTGTAGTTTCATAGAATTTTTTCTTCTTCTAATACTAAGCTACATTCACTATGATGAGGAATACTGTTATCCTCAAATATAATTGGCATTAATAATATGTTATTTACCTTGTAAATATGCTTGGACATTATTTATTCTGTTTTGTTTTAATGCTCATGTGTGAAGTTGATGTTTCGAAAGTGATTCTGATCTTTTATTTATGTACTCATGTCATAATTCCTGTAACACTGATGTATATGTATATTTCTATTCTGTTGTACAGCTTGTACTACAAATGTTCCCTGTATTGTTATGTTCTTTAATGATGTATTTTGTACCTTTGTAATTGTATTCTCATGTTATAAAATTGTAATTGTCACCAGTTCATGATATTATTAACTTGTAAGTTCCATTTCACTGCACACGTTTCTGTTGGTCATGGTATATGGACAATATGGGAGAAGCAGGGACTGTTAGTGTTTGCACGTGTGTTAATAATTCAGCAAGGGACTGGATAACAGCATTGCTGGTTCTGAGGACAATTCCAAAAACTTTGTGAGTGCACAAGTGGAAAACACTGAAATTTTACTGTGATGAACAATCGGGACTGTCTTTATGGACTGTGAGAAAATTTTAGCTTTTGACCAACATTGTATCAATAAGTGTGTGCATTTGACATCTTTGTTATTGTAATTATGAAAAACTTTATCAAATCATTATTGGCTACTGCCCAAAATAATTTGTAAAATTTTTTGTGGGGAGCATGGGGGCTATGTAAGTAGGCTGTTTATATTTTCTTATTGGCAACTATGTAAGTAGGCTGTTTATATTTTCTTATTGGCAAATATGTAAGTAGGCTGTTTATATTTTCTTATTGGCAACGTTACGTAGCGCTCTGTATGAAAATCACTGGCTGTGCTGTGTGCAGCCTGTGGCTAGTTTGCATTGTTGTCTGCCATTGTAGTGTTGGGCAGCGGCAGCTGGATGTGAACAGCGCGTAGCGTTGCGCAGTTAGAGGTGAGCCGCCAGCAGTGTTGGATGTGAGGAGAGAGATGGCGGAGTTTTGAAATTACATATATTATGACTTGTGATGTTAAGGTAAATACATTATTTGTTCTCTATTAAAATCTTTCATTTGCTAACTATCCCTATCGGTAGTTAGTGCCTTCCGTAGTTTGAATCTTTTATTTATCTGGCAGTAGTGGCGCTCGCTGTATTGCAGTAGTTCGAGTAACGAAGATTTTTGTGAGGTAAGTGATTTCTGAAAGGTATAGTTTAATGTTACTCAGGGCCATTCTTTTGCAGGGATCTTTGATAGTCAGATTGCGTTGCGCTAAAAATATTGTGTGTCAGTTTAAGCACAGTTGTGTATAAATTTTTCTAAGGGGACGTTACAATTAGTACAACGGATAGGAACTCTGATTTTCAATTATCCGAGATTTCATATTTGAAATGAGAACAAGTATTTATTCTTTGTTAATTATGGCAAGATATTATTCTTTCTATATTAACATTTATTTAATGTGTATGTATATATGTGATGTCATATTTAAATTGTCCATCATGTATTCTTACAACAAAGCCATTAAGGTGAGAAATTTTACGGCTAAAAAATAAAGAAAAAACGGTAGATACTTGCATAGCTGGTAGGATAATTGATACGCGTAGTCCACTTAATCAAACGGAATTTTAATTTCTTATATGAGGACGTTTTGAGTCAAATTTTTGCTGTGAGTTTGTTTTTGGACACTGTAAGACTGCGATTTCTGTCGTGTTTCTCGTTTGTTGCTTTTAGCTAAGGCGAAGATACGTGCATGCAGGTCCTCATTCATATAACATGTAACCGAGCAAACGGAATGAAACATTTATGTAAACCATTCACGGCAGTTTTATCCCATTAATGAGTAATTGGCAATAACTCAGGAAAGTTGCTATTTTGTAGAAAGGCTGCACAAGTCAGTCTTTGTAAACAATACATGTACACTGGGAATTTCTTGACATGTATACAGTGGAAGGATCGAAATAATTAAATGAACTGACTAAAATATCCGCATGTATGTACTGTACACACACTGAACTACGAACACTGAAATGTACCTCAAATTCTGTGTTACCCAGTTCAGTAAAAGTCATTTGAGTAAAAGAAAAGACATTTGGGTGACTAATTAGCACATTGCATGATGTGTATCAGTGACTTAAAGACCTCTTAGAGTGCTGAAAACTTTACTTCGGACGGAAGGACGTTCCTCGTACAGTAGCTTAAAGATGTGGTAATAATAACACGCAGACCCTTTCCAAATGAACTGTGAACTGTATCAGAGCGTACCTAGTGCAACAAGTTGCGAAACATCCTGTACCTACACAGTCCGCAACAGTAATATATATGGTGCGGTCATTGGGAAGCTGCGAATGCTGCCAAATCCGGAAAATGGAATAGAAATAAACTGCCGACGTTGGCTTTTAGGTGGACGCTTTTAATAGTGCAAAACCTAGTACGTAGTGTCCACGTACATGGTCCAGTGATCGAATAGCAAGCCTAAACGAGTTGACCGTGACTATTTATTGCAGAATGCAACACGATCATAGACAGTGATACCCACAAACTATGAGCGAGTGGAATTTGAATGGATAGAAGACTAACTTTTTTCTTGCAGGTTATAACAGCATAAATTAGGTCAACTAATACTACTCTTTGCTTTCATTACCTTCCTACGTGATGTAGTTCTGGGGCGTCTTACAGTACGTACAACGCCGACAGTGTATGTCGAATTTAGGTCTAGAAAGATCTGCTAATGATATTTTCATGGATATTAATAAATGGTTTAACGCCAACTCACTGACAATAAACTTCGAAAAGACTCACTATATGCAATTCAGAACCTATAAGAGGTTTGCACCCAGCATATGCGTAAAGTATGAAGAAGAGCAGATAGAAAAGGTTGACAGTCTTAAATTACTGGGATTACAGCTTGATAATAAATTCAGTTGGGAGGAGGACACCACAGAACTGCAGAAACGCCTTAACAAATCTGTATTTGCAATTCGAGTGTTAGCAGACATAGGCAACATAAAAAATGAAAAAGCTTGCATATTTTGCCTACTTTCATTCCATAATGTCATATGGTATAATATTTTGGGGGTAACTCTTCAAGTCAAACAAAATTTTTCAGAGTCCAAAAGCGTGTAATACGTATTATTTGTGGAGTAAATTCACGGACGTCCTGTAGAAACCTCTTCAAAGAACTGGGTATACTAACTACTGCCTCTCAGTATATTTACTCTTTAATAAAATTTGCCTTAATTAAAATATATTTAATTTTCAAACAAACAGCTCAGTTCATACATACAATACCAGGTACAAAAATGATCTGACAAGGACTTAAAAGCACTTACTTTAGTTCAAAAAGGGGTCCACTACTCAGACACACTCATCTTCAATAATTTGCCAGCAAACATAAAAAAATTAGTTACAAATAAAGATCAGTTTAAAAGGAGCCTGTAATACTTACTAGTGGCCAACTCCTTCTACTCCATTGACGAATTTTTTAATAGAAACAAATGATGTATTGTATGTACTCATACTAATAGTATTGTTATCTCAGCTTTAAAAAAAATTTACATGTTCCACATCCACGAGGATCTCCTCAGCACGGATCTACGTAACGAAAAACTAATGTAATCTGATCAGGGTGCAAGTTTCAACGCATGACCATCTCGCAGCTACGCCGTCGTACGGTACCGACAAAATTCTAGTTCCAGCCACGCAGGCTACTGCGACTTGTCGACGATGACGTACACAAAAATAGTGTACTCAGCACGAAGATTGTAAAAATTATTAAGGAAAGAAACAAATCGCTGTGAACCGAAAATATTTAACAATGCAGAGTACACGAACAGCAATACGAAAACCCAAAGCTTTTATCTCATCGGTAGTAAGGTACTTGAGTGAACTATTTTCAGCCGGCCGAAGTGGCCGAACGGTTCTAGGCTGTACAGTCTGGAACTGCGCGCCCGCTACGGTCGCAGGTTCGAATCCTGCCTCGGGCATGGATGTGTGTGATGTCCTTAGGTTAGTTAGGTTTAAGTAATTCTAAGTTCTAGGGGACTGATGACCTCAGAACTTAAGTCCCATAGTGCTCAGAGCCATTTGAACAATTTTTTTTTACTATTTTCAGTTGCAATGTATGTTTCTAAATTGTCAGTTTTACCTTGTATGTGAATTACTTTAACCGTTGGCAAATCAAAGTCACCTGAAAGACCATAACTCACGACGTTAATAGTCACTTTTACAGTCATATGATGCAGCTTGAAGCCTCTTGGCTGGTTTTGTTCCCAGTTTTCCATAGCTTGTAAATCCAATTGGGGGAGCAAGTTTTAAACAATTTCCGCGTCGCATCTGAAGTCTTTTCCAAGCTGCATTCACACACACACACACACACACACACACACCACGCGCGCGCGCGCGTGCGCGCTAATGTACACCACAGATAATTATAAGATGAGAACTGCTTTCGCAGTGACAAACTTTGTATACTTTTAAATACTATGTGATTATCAGAACTAGTCAATGTACATTTAATTACTAATACTGGCCTAACGTCAATTTTTTTTTTGTACACGTGTGTTTCTGAAAAGTTTTTACTGAAACTTTACTACATGAAACCATAATTTTCAAGTCAGCAATGTAGAAACATTTGACGCATGAAAAGTGACGTTTACGGTCAAACGTTTCCAGGGGGCCTTGTGTTGTTGCCTGGAAATGCAAAAAAGTACTATATAAATATTTTCGGACGTGTGAAAAGACACGAAGTGATAAAAGCACAATATCAAGTAAACTACGATAATAGTCGTATCTGCGATGCAACAATGTTCATTGTTAACACTAATTGTGTCAAGACAGTGGTACTAGTAAAACTTACTTCTGGTCAAGTCCTTCGAAGAATAAGACGCAAATTTGTAGACTAACATATTATTACGTGGATGGAAAGGTCTGTTATGTGATAATTTGTTTGTTATCATGAAATAACTGATTTTACTTAATGTTCATATTTGTGTAAAGCACCTTCCCTCTGAGTTATTGCCATTTTCAATGCAGCAGATGTACGTTAATTATTGGCCGCCATTGCTGCAATCTTCTCTAAATTCACTAAAGCTGGGAGCGGCGCCCACATATTCGCTAAAAGCTGGCTTCATTAATCAAGAGAAGTAAAATATGCAAGCCATACAAGCAATTATTATTACATCTTTAAATTATTTCAGATACAGCAGGACGCAACCAGCCGCGTGTGTTAAACAACTACGCAGCTCATTTTCTTTTACGATTTTCAACTATTTTTAATGTTCAGTAGGTCACTGCAGCTGTACATGTAGAAACCACATGCACCCTGAAAATTAGATAGCTCTTGTTCTCCTGATAATCTGCCCTTTAAGAGGTTAGTCGTCGTCACACTCTTATGAAGCTAGCCACATCTTTAAGCAAATAGTAATTATCGTGAGACGTTCGACTTTAAATACGTGTACTATAAAGTGGAATGGACATCACTCTCTTAACAGTGTTGTATATATCCAACGTATATGAACCTCGTATGAATTTACACTTGTATTTTTAATAATAAGTTAGGATATATCGCAGAGCGTACATAAGAGAAAGCATGACTGGAAAGAACACATAAATAGGATGGATGAAAGGAAAATTCTGAAAATACTAAGACACAAATCATCAGATGGTGCAAGAATTATTGGCCATCCAAGGAAAAGTCGGAACGATAATCTCATGGTAGATTGAGGAACATTGAAGGAAACATGCTTTAGCCTACGAAGAAACGAGGAGGAGGAGGAGAAAGAAGAAGAAGAAGAGACATACTGGGAACATGACGTTAGTGATGCACCGTAACCGTCTTACGAACACATGTTTCTAAGTACGTATTTCAGCCTCGGCCACACAAGTAGTAGTTACCGATTTTCACTTCTTAGCAAGACATCATTGGCTTATTTCTTTAAAAGGAAAGAGGGTGGGGTAGTGAAATATAAGGAAACTAACATACGAAATCAAACTCACGTTACAGTTAAATATACGCACTTGAATGCGTTACATGCTAATTCATCAAAGTACAACTAAACAGGACGGAGACTCTCACTGCGGATGTGCAGTATATTTTATAAAGATGGTCCTCCACGTCTCGTAAATATTTGGAAACGGTCGTGATTTACCGCCGAGATCCGCCAGTTAAAAGTTCTACTAAGCAACCTCTTCCGTAGTACAAGTCATCATCAGGAACCATAAAATATTTACAACAGTTTACAAGACGATATAAAATCAATGATGTAAAATAATAAATTATTCAGTGATGAATATTGGATTTTATATTGAGCCCATTCATTTTATTCCAATGAAATTCACCAAACAGCCTCGCAGTTGCGCCTAACCTGCAAATTGCAGTCAAGTCTTCGAAGAAAAAATTTGGGCTACGAATTCACGACATCCACAAACATATGTCCCCTCTATACCAATATCGATTATTTTTTACACGTGCATATGGGGCCTGAAGATGGAATATTGAATTCCCGAATCTGGTAGCGAAAATAAAATAACATAGCATCTCCATTTCGTTTATCTTTGGCGAATTTCATTGTTAAATATTTGACCAGCCCCTGTCCCACGTCCACGATGGATGTAAAGAGACCATTCATTTTATTTCGCTTACTAAACTGCTACACTTATTTATGATACATGATGATAGTCTGTGGAACGAAAGTCAGTGTAAATAAAAAAAATTATTGTGAGCAGCTCCTGTTGGTGAATCATGACTTCGTACACACACACACACACACACACACACACACACACACACACACACAAAACAGGATTCACGAACAGAAGGTGCTCACAATAGTCGCGCGGGATTAGCCGAGCAGTCTGGGGCGCTGCTGTCATGGACTGTGCGGCTGGTCCCGGCGGAGGTTCGAGTCCTCCCTCGGGCATGGGTGTGTGTGTGTTTGTCCTTAGGATAATTTAGGTTTAGTAGTGTGTAACCTTAGGAACTGATGACCTTAGCAGTTAAGTCCCATACGATTTCACACACATTTGAACACTTCTTTTTGCTCACAATAACTTCTTTATATATATGAAGAGTCAAAGAAACAGGTACACTTAATATCGCGTAGGGCCCCCGCGAGCATGCGGAAGCGCCGCAACATGATGTGGTATGGACTCGATCAATGTCTGAAGTAGTGCTGGAGGGAACTGAGGTATCCCAGATACGTGTATGTCATGTATGGGAAGTTTGGTGGTCTGCGGAAGTGCTTAAACTCAGAAGACTGTTCCTGGAGCCACTCTGTAGCAATTATGGACGTTTGGTGTGTCGCATTGTCATGCTGGAATAACCCAAATCCATCGGAATGAACAATGGACATGAATGGATGCAGGTGATCGTACAGGATGCTTATGTACGAGTCAACTGTCAGACTCGTGTCTAGACGTATCAGGGGTCCCACATCATTCCAACTGCTCATGCTCAACACCATTGCAGAGCCTCCATCAGCTTTAACGGTCCCCTGCTGACATTTAGGGTCTATAGATTAATGAGGTTGTATCCATAGCTGCACACGTGCATCCACTCGATTCAATTTCAAACGAGATTCCGGAAGTGTGTGGCCTTAAATGTCTATGCAAAAGGTCGATCAATTACAGTAAATTACTGGCCAATGGAGTGTAGGTACAGAGCTAACATTAGACAGCGTCCTAGATGCGATCAGTCGAGTTCACATGAGACTAATTTGGTGGCAAAGCATCAACATGACTTCGGTGTCATGCTACACGGATCATTATAGAACGATTATGGCCTTGTGACACGTATAGTTATCCTGCAGGAACATACAATTACCGTCGGGGATGCCATCGACCATGAAGGGAGGCAGGTGGTCCGCAACAATATCACGCAGTCTTGAGCTGTCATGGTGGATACGCAGGGCAGGAAGCCTTTGGCCCGGATGACGGCGTATCCAAAAGCAACCATCTTACTTGCTTCAAGAAAAAAGTTATTAATACCACCAGGCGACACATTTCCATTGATCCACGGTCCAATATCGACGGTTTCGTGACCTCTGCAGTTGTAACTGATGATGTAATTGTGTTAACATGAGAATAGACGTCGTCTGCTGCGGTGCCCCATGTTCAGCTATGGTGCTCTCGAGTAACACCTGTGGCTGCACCAGCATTATAGATTGTTGTCAGAGCTGCCACACATCGGCGCCTATTCTAGTTTATGAAGAGGGTAAGGCTCCGACGTCAATGTTTTGTGATGCAGTGTGCACGTGCCATGCTTTGTTACCTTGTCGTGGTTTCACCGTCCTGCAACCACTCGACATGGACGCTCACGAGAGTGGGGTGTGAACAGACGACCAGTCACGCCGTCTCCGAGATGATCGTTCGCAGGAGTTGGGCCTTAACAATCAGTCCTTCGCCGGAGTCACTTAGGTCAGCGCACTTCTCTTTCTTCCTATCCGCTCTCTCCTCTCCATTTAACAGTGGAACTCTAGTTGCACCCTTAATGTTACCACTCTTGCTTTTAATCTCACAGAAGGTTGTTTTGACTTTCCTATAAGCTGAGTCAATTCTCCAGACAACTATATCTTTTTCGATTTCTTCACATTTTTCATGGAGCCATTTCTTCTTAGCTTCCTCAGCGATTGTTTTTCTGTATTCCTGAATTTCCCTGAACATTTTCGTACTTCCTTCTTTCATTGGTCAGCTGAAGTATTTCTTCTCTTAACCATGATTTCTTCGCAGCTACCTTCTTTGTACCTACGCTATTCTTGGAACTTCTGTGATTGCCCTTTTCAGAGATGTTCATTCCTCTTCAGTTGTACTGCCTACTGAGCTATTCCTTATTGCTTTACCTATAGCCTTAGAGAACGTCAAGCATATTCCTTAGTACTTTCGTATCCCACTTCTTTGTGTGTTGAGTCTTCCTGACTAACCTCAAACTTCAGCCTCTTCTTCATTACTACTACATTGTGATCTGAGTCTATACCTGTCTGTGGCTACGCCTTACAGTCCAATATCTGATTTCGGAATATCTATCTGACCATGATATAATGTAACTGAACTCTTCCTGTATCGCCCGACCTTTTCCAAGTATACCTCCTCCTCTTATGATTCTTGATCAGAGTATTCGCTATTACTCGCTGAAACTTCTTACAGAACTCACTTAGTCTTTCTCCTCTCTCGTTCCTTGTCCCAAGCCCATATTATTCTGTAATCTTTTCTTCTACTCCTTACCCTACAACTGTGTTCCAGTCCCCCATGACTGTTAGACTTCCGTATCGCTGCACGTACTGTACTACCCTTCAAGTATCCTCATGTGCTTTCTCTATCTCTTCATCTTCAGCATGCTTCGTTGGCATATACGTCTGAACTATCGTTGTCGGTGTTGGTTTGCTGTCGATTCTGATAAGAACAACCCCATGATTGAAGTGTTCACATTAACTCGCTCTGTGCCCCACCCTTCCTATTCATAACGAACCCTACTCCAGTTATACCATTTTCTGCTGCTGTTGGTCTGAGCCTATACTCATCTCACCAGAAATCCTTGTCTTCCTTCCATTTCACTTCACTGACCCCTACTATATCTATATAGAGCCTCTGCATTTCTCTTTTCAGATTTTCTAGCTTCTCTATGACGTTCTGGTTGGTTATTCAATCATTTTTCTCGTGATCACCTCCCCCTTGGCAGTTCCCTCCCGGAGATGCGAATGTGGGACTACTCCGGAATCTTTTGCCAATGGAGAGATCATCGTGACACTTTTTCAATTACAGGCCGTATGTCCAGTGGATACACATTATGTGTCTTTAATGAAGTGGTTTCCATTGTCTTCTGCACCCTCATGCCATTGATCATAGTTGATTCTTCCTCGCCGGCCGGGGTGGCCAAGCGGTTCTAGGCGCTACAGTCTGGAACCGCGCGACCGCTACGGTCGCAGATTCGAATCCTGCCTCGGACATGGATGTGTTATATGTCCTTAGGTTAGTTAGGTTTAAGTAGTTCTAAGTTCTAGGGAACTGATGACCTGAGAAGTTAAATCCCATAATGCTCAGAGCCATTTGAACCATTTTTGATTCTTTCGCTTTTAAGGGCAGTTTCCTATCCCAAGGACAAGAAAGTGCTCTGAACCCCTGTCCGTTCGTCCGCCCTGTTTGACGTGGTCGTTGGCAGAATGAGCTCCTCTTACACAGAAAATCTTCGACCGCCAATGCTGATTATTAATCAAAGTTGAAGCGGTGGCGGGTTTCGAACCCGGAACCGAGGACGTTTCGATTACTAATTAAGGACGCTACCCCTAGTGGTGAGTGGCGTGGCGTGCCGTGCGGACGTGTTCGGCGATCGCTCCGCTTGTTTTGTCGTTTGATGTGGGAAAAAGTGGTCGGTGTGCAGTGCAAGTTTCAGCGTGGATAGCTAAAGGCGAAATCTGTCACGTTACGTGTTAAAGTCTAGTTCGGATACCGTAGTTTGACCGTGAGAGGTCTTTATTTTCTTTGATAGTGAATGTATTCTTGCGTGGCGTGTGGCAAGTTTCGTCGGCGGAACGGGAGGCTATTGTTTTCTCTGTGGGCTGCGACCATGGAGGTATAAATAAGAGGAGTTGTCATGACGTCACAAACTTGAAGCCGATCCAAGTGAAGATCCGCCATGTTAGATACCCCAAAACATTCGCTTCTAGTACTTTCATTCCGTGCAGTCGCGAAGTCTTTTGATAAAAAATGCTGGCTTGCGTCGCTTACTGGTGTACTAATTTATTTATTTATTTTATTTATTTATTTATTGTTCCGTGGGACCAAATTAAGGAGAAGTCTCCATGGTCATGGAACGAGTCAATACATGAAATTATAACACGACATTAGAAACAGATAAAATGAAATATAAAAAAAAACATATTCAGGTGACAAGTCGTAAGTTTAAATGAAGACAATCAACAATGTAACACTGGAATTTGCTTAATTTTTTAGCTCTTCCAGGATCTCCTCGACAGAATAGAAGGAGTGAGCCATGAGGAAACTCTTCAGTTTAGACTTAAAAGAGTTTGGGCTACTGCTAAGATTTTTGAGTTCTTGTGGTAGCTTATTGAAAATGGATGCAGCAGAATACTGCACTCCTTTCTGCACAAGAGTCAAGGAAGTGCATTCTACATGCAGATTTGATTTCTGCCTAGTATTAACTGAGTGAAAGCTGCTAACTCTTGGGAATAGGCTAATATTGCTAACAACAAACGACATTAAAGAAAATATATACTGGGAGGGCAATGTCAGAATTCCCAGATTTTTGAATAGGGGTCGACAAGGGGTTCTCGAACTTACACCACATATAGCTCGAGCAGCCCGTTTTTGAGCCAAAAATACCCTTTTTGAATCAGAAGAATTACCCCAAAAAATAATACCATACGACATAAGCGTATGAAAATATGCGAAGTAGACTACTTTTCATGTTGAAGTGTCACTTATTTCAGATACTGTTCTAATGGTAAGTAAAGCAGCATTTAGCTTCCGAACAAGATCCTGGACATGGGCTTTCCACAACAGCTTACTATCTATCCGAACGCCTAGGAATTTGAACTGTTCCGTCTCGCTTATAATATGCCCATTCTGTCTGATCAAAATATCGGTTCTTATTGAACTGTGAGCTAGAAATTGTAAAACTGAGTCTTACTGTGATTTAGCATCAAATTATTTTCCAAAAGCCACGAACATATTTCATGAACTACATTATTTGTTACTGTTTCAATATTACACACAAGATCCTTCACTATCAAGCTGGTGTCATCAGCAAACAGAAATATTTTTGAATCACCTGTAATACTAGAAGGCATACCATTTATATAAATAAGAAACAGCAGTGTCCCCAGTACCGACCCTTGGGGAACGCCCCACTTAACAGTGCCCCATTGGGACTGAACATCACTACCACTCTCAATATTGCGGAGAATTACCCTCTGCTTTCTGTTCTTAAAGTAAGAGGCGAACCAATTGTAAGCTACTCCCCTTACTCCATAATGGTCCAATTTCTGCAGTAATATTTTGTGGTCACCACAGTCAAAAGCCTTCGTTAAATCAAAGAAAACACCTAGCGTTCGCAACCTTTAATTTAATCCGTCCAAAACCTCGCAGAGAAAAGAGAATATAGCATTTTCAGTTGTTAAACCATTTCTAAAACCAAACTGAACATTTGACAGCAAATTATGTGAATTTAAATGCTCCAGTAACCTTGTATATACAACCTTCTCGATAACTTTAGCAAACATCGATGGCATAGAAATAGGCCGAAAATTGTCAACATTATCAATGTCTCCCTTTTTATAAAGTGACTTCACTACAGAGTATTTTAATCGTTCAGGAAACCGACCACTTCTAAAGGAAAATTTACAGATATGGCTGAGAACTGGGCTAACATACATAGAACAATACTTCAGTATTCTGCTAGATACCCCGTCATATCCATGAGAGTTCTTGGTCTTGAGTGATTTAATTATTAACTCAATCTCCCTCTTGTCAGTATCATGGAGGAGCATTTCAGGTAACAGTCTCGGAAAACTTTTTTCTAAGAGCGCTATATGATTCCCTGTTGGGACTAGGTTTCTGTTCAGTTTACCTGCTATATTCAGAAAGTGATTATTAAATACTGTACATATATGCGACTTATCAGTAACACGGACATTCCCACTACGCACTGATTCTATATCCTTGACCTGTCTCTGCAGACCAGCAACTTCCTTTACGACTGACCATATGGGTTTAATTTCATCCTGAGACTTAGCTATTCTATCTGCATACCACATATTTTTTGCCTTCCTAATAACATTTTTAAGCACCTTACAATACTGTCTGTAATGGGCTGCTAACGTTTTGATATAATTGCCACTTTGTTCTACAAGATATTCTTATCCCTCTAGTCAGCCACCCAGGCTGCCTGTTTGTGCTAGTACCCTGTTTTAAACGTTCTAACGGAAAGCAGCTTTCAAAGAGCATGAGAAAAGTCTTGAGAAAAGCATTATATTTATCGTCTACTGTATCAGCGCTATAAACATCTTGCCACTCTTGTTCCTTTATAAGGTTTACAAAGGTCTCTACAGCAACTGGATCAGCTTTCCTGAACAGCTGATTACTATATTTAACACGTGTTGCAGCATAAAAATCTTTTAAAGTTAAAATTTGCGCATCATGATCTGAAAGGCCATTCACCTTTTTGCTAACAGAATGCCCTTCTAGTAATGAGGAATGAACAAAAATGTTGTCTATGGTTGTTCTACTGTTCCCTTGCACTCTCGTTGGAAAGAATACGGTTTGCATAAGATTATATGAATGAAAGAGGTCTACAGGCATCCTCTTCCTTGCACAATCACTTATACAATTAATATTGAAGTCACCACATATAACTAACTTTTTGTATTTCCTATAAAGTGAACCAAGAACCTCCTCTAGCTTTAGCAAAAACGTTGTGAAATCGGAGTCTGGGGATCTATAAATAACAACAGTTACAAGTTTAGCTCCGTTAAATTTAACCACACCTGCACAACATTCAAACACCTTTTCAGTGCAATACTTTGAAACATCAATTGACTCAAATGCGATGCCGTTTTTCACATACATGGCTACTCCCCCACACCGCATAGAGCTCCTCGAAAAGCAGCCAGCCAACCTGTATCCTGGTAAAGGAAGCCTCTGAATTATCTCCTTATTTAAGAAGTGTTCAGATATACCAATAATTTCAGAGTCAACATCTATAAGCAGTTCACTAACTTTATCTCTAATACCTTGTATATTTTGATGAAATATACTAATTCCCTCATTACTCGGATACCTAAGCTTTGTGAAAAGTGATTCCCTTGTTAGAGAGACTTCCCTTAAGCAGGAATACCTATCAGCTGACTTCAATCTAAAAAAGGTGCAGCTCTAACACCCACTACTGCAGGAATTTTCCCATGAGTGATCCCACCAACCCCACCTATGCTGTCACCTATAAGCTTTGCCAACCTCCCCTTCCCATACCTGTTGAGGTGCAGGCCGTGTCTAGTGAAACCCGTCCTGCTGATAGACTCCACCGACACCACTGAAATGTAAACCATGCTTTCTGTCATCAGCGCACCCCCAAGTCTCATGTTATTACGCCTGACGGCTGTATTAAGATGAGGCCGATCGTGACGCTGAAACAGTTCCACGAAATGCACATTCGTGTTGCCAGTCTGAGTGGCTATCTTTTCCAGGTCACCATCTATGTTATACTCCCCATCCCTATCAATACTATTACCAGCCCCACCCACAATCACTACCTGATCCTCTTTAGTAAAATCCCTACATGACCCCCCTATGTTAACAGTCACCTGAGCCAACCCTGCATTAGGCTTCACAATGCTGGTGACCTGGTACTCACTCCACAGCACTTCCTGCAACTGCTGGCCTACACCTCTGCCATGAGAACTACCTAACAGCAGAACCTTCTTCTTCCTCTTCGACTTTGCAACTGTTCTAGCCACCATAACTACTGAGGTCTGCTGCATACTTCCTACATCTACAGCTACTAGAGATTCCTCTCCACTAGACTCTGACAGTTGGTCATACATATTGTAAACACCAATAGTAAAACTATCTGAAAATCTTCTTCTCCTAGCAGATCTCTTGCCAACAGCCAGCTCCCATTCCCCAACCCCCTTCTCCCTCCTCATCCTATCTAGCTCCTCCTGTGCGTTTTTCAACTGCACCTGAAGGACACAGATCTTACTCTCCTGCTCCTCTATCAATTTACTCTTGCTACATAACCTGCAGTTCCAGGAGAGGATCTCATCAGAATGCCCACTGGCTTCCCCACTGCATTCCCCCCAGTGAAAATACTTCGAACAAGTCTCACACCGCAATCCACTACTCACGAACCTACGGCAAAGCCCACACTTCTCACTCATGGTAAAATTTTACTTTTTCTAAGTTCCGCTACTACAATAAGAAGATGTTAAAAACCTGACTACAATAATCACAAACTTACTCTACAAGGAAAGTAACTACTATTATTAACAGTATTAATAAACAACAAATGTGAATATAACAAAAGACTAATACAGAAAGAGAGTCAAACGTCTAATGACACAGTAACGAAGCTGTAAACAGTTCCCAAAAGGTTATTCTGAATTTATTTCACCAGAAAACACCAAGAACAATCATTCTGATTGTAGTCTAAAGTTTAAACAAATCACATTTCATTCGTAAGTGGACTTATTTAAGCGCTATTTCCTTGTATATACTTGAATATCTGATTTGCTGTAGAGTTTTACAGTATGGTTTTATTTCTGTGATTTGACTTTAGATTTCCTATCAGTCAGAAGCGAAGAGCTCTCTGGAGGTGAGCAATGCTCTTGGTTTTCAGTGTTTGTTTATTCGCAAGTAACTGAAAAGTCCTGGCGAGAGATTTCCTGGAAATGGGGACTAATGTTTTAAAATGCGAAAATTTAATATAAAAGTAATGTAACCACATGTAGTTAATTAAATCTTCAGTAAAATGTGTGGAACACCAGTTACAGTGGTTAAATTGTAAGTACTTAAAGGGTTACATATTTGTTAAAGTAAAGTTACCTATCTATGTCCAGGCTATTTAGATCATCACATTAAACATTGTGTTGTCGTGTTACCCTGTAAATTGCTGTTATTTGTCACACTGAATGTCACTTGGTAGGTACAATTTAAAAACAAAGCAGATGTGTAAACTACAATGGGCCTGACAATCTTTAATTCCGCTCTTTTCCTTTGTAATTTAACAAATCTTTCACTTTGTTGACATGACAGCTGGCTTTTTGTAGAATCCCTGCATACATCTATGGGCCAACAAAGGAAGTAAGGCAAGTTCCTTGCAAACTTGAACATTTAAAACTTGCATTTGACTTGAAAATGCAACGAATACAAATCGGTGCCACTTAACTGTCAATCATTGCTCTTGAAGTTCTGGCTTTATCAATTATCGACACAAACACAATGAAAGTGAATAGAAATGGATTACGAAAGCACGCTTCTCATAGCACATACTTCTCGGTTATTCGAAGTGTATAAACAAAAAGGAATTACAGTACTGAGGCCGTGTCGTATTACTGTATCGAATACGCATTTAAGACCAGAAAAACGTTTGAAGTTGCGTTCCTTATACTGTGTTGTTCACTAAAACAGTGTAACATTTACTAAATAAAATAAATGTCACGTGCACACGACAGAAATAACGAACAAGAAGGAATTGTAAACACTCGTCTGCTAATGTTTTGGGGGATCCAAGATGGCAGCAGGCCCCGCCCACTGGCTTCAAAACAACGTACAGCGGAAGTCGGTAGCGCCATCTCCCCTTATCCTACCTCCATGGCTGCGACGCGCTGCGCTTTCTGCTGGCGGCGCGGAGTGCAGCGGCTTGCAGTGACGTCGCACCCAGACGGCGCTGACACAACACCTTCTAACACACAGGCCTCCCAGCGAAGACGAGTAGGCCATGTGACGTCACTTCCACTAGGCCAGTGATGGAAAGACAGATTTTGCTACAACTAGCGCTGCTGGTGGCCAAAACGGGATCTAATAGCCATACCAACCATGCATGCATCAAAAGGCACCGGTAGAATACATTGTTCGTTTAATTGAAAATGAGTATAAAGTAGCGCCGTTTACAAAGCAATATGCGATAATAAATCTGTACCGTGAGATGCTGTGCTTAATTTGTGTGGATTTACCGTTATAAGCAATTCGAAATTCTGTGTTTATGTTGGCTCACCAACCCGGGAAACAAAACTTGTGTCCTGTTTAGTTTCAAAGTATAGTGGTTGATTCGTCGAAATTACATCTCCGTTTAACTCTGAGATTTGATTTAATCGTTCGAAATGGTGTATAAGTGTTGTGTTCCACGTTTCAGAGGAAAATGGGCCACGAGTAGCGGTGTTTTCTTTTCCTAAAAGCACTGAACTACAGCAGAAATGGATATCTGCAATACATCGTGAAAATTTCCAGGTTGCACAGAATTCGAAGGTAAGCTCAGATTCTTTACAATTCAGTGAGATTGTCTCAGGGCGTGTGTTCTTTAATTTAGAGAGCGGGAGCAACTAATCACATATTTAAGAAGCACGCTCTTTAGATGTTCATTAACAACTTGAATTCGATTGATTTGATGCCCTTCTCTAGAAGATCAACTACATTACATACATTACTGAGTCACTGGAAAACTGTGATCTACTTATGCAAGAATAGCTTTAGCCTTTTAACCTGAAATGCCGAGTGAACAATAATCGATTTGATCTTAAGATAACTGACACTAATCCCATGTGGTACCATTAGTTCCCCTCGGGATTATTACACGTAGCTGATAAAACATTTTCTCATTATTTCAAGGTCTGCGAGCTCCACTTCACTGAAGACCTCATTCTGAAACATAGCGAATATTTCGTCAGTTCCATAGGGAAGAAATACTCTGTGCCACTTCCAAAACCACGCCTTGAAACAGGAGCCATACCATCCATTCTGCCTAACTGTCCGAAATATCTTTCGTCAGTTTCTTGTTCGAGGGAAGTGGAGATGAGAGACGAAAGCGTCTAGAAAATAGAGACTTAGAAATAGCTATTGCAGCGAGTGTAGCAACTCATGCTCAGTATGAACAGGATTTAGTGGGTATCAAACTGCCTAATGACTGGCATCCGATAAAGTCAGAAAGTTCCATAACTTTTCTTCTAATAGACGTCAAAGGTATTCCTACACTTCTGTGTTGTGTTGCGGTGACTACTGACCTGAGTATGTCTTTATGTGAAGGTAAAAGTGTAATCTCAAAACTTGGTACAAGAAAGTTCCTTTAACTATAAACCATTTAAATGACTTAATTAACACTGTTGATAACTTGGAGAACTTTACTAGGAATAAAAATGGTAGCACTGGAAAAGACCACTTGCTATTCGTTACTGATTATTTGAAAGATATGGCAAAACATTTTGATGAGAGTGAAAGTAAAAAAAAAAAATTTTATGTGAGCAGTTGAATCTAATGGGAGTCCGCAAGAGCCATTACAGATACTCAACAGAATGTATTATATTTTGCAGTATTCTATTTTCAATATCACCACATGCTTATAAGTTTATAAGAAGTACACAGTATATTGTGCTACCTCATCCTAATACCCTGCACAAAATCTGTTCCCATTTTCAATCAAACCCAGCAGCTGAGCAGCTAGGTGGCAATTTTCTGATGTATATAAAACAAAAACCCCAGTTTCTTTGTGAATCAGATCATGTTGTTTCACTAATGTTAGATGAAATACACTTGAAATCTTATTTAGACTTCACAGGAGGTAACACTTTGAGTGCTACATTCAATTGTAAAAATGTGGCAACTAGTGCTCAGATTTTTATGATACAGAGCTTGTTGTCTTCATATAAAGATGCAGTCCACATTCTTCCAGTAAAAAATATAAATGGTGAAGGACTTTTCACTGTAATAAAGAAAACAATTTCCAGACTGCGTGCAATAGGTTTTAAGGTAGTCTGTGTTGTTAGTGACAACAATTCAGTTAACAGAAGGGCAATGTCATTCTTTGCTTCCCCTCCTCAACTGTCAACTGTGTACAAACACCCCTATGATGACACTGATCCTCTTTTTTATGTTTTAGATTCTGTTCACATTTTAAAATGTGTCAGAAACAATTGGATTAATAAAAGAGATCCTGATCGGACAATTATGTAACCCCAGGTTGAAACAGATTCAGCAAATACACAGCTGTGTATGGCCAGATTCTCATCAGTTAAAAAACTTCATGACATAGAGTGTACATAGATAGTAAAATTTGCCATTAAGCTTAATTTAAAGTCTCTTTTTCCAAGTACCCTGGAGCGACAAAATGTCAAACTTGTACTTAATGTTTTCAATGAGATGACTGTCCAAGGTTTGCTAGCCTTGGGGGAATATCATCATATTGAAAGTTTTGTGAGCACTACTAAATTCATTAAATTAATTTGTACATGGTGGAACATTGTTAATATTAGCTCACCTAGTAAAGATATCCGTTTCAAGGATGCAATGCTGAAACGACTCTCGAGCACAAGTAATGAAAATATCAGATATTTAGAAAGATTTCTATCATGGCTTGATAAATGTAAGCATATTTCTTATAGTACGTTTGGATTATCCAGTGATACACATTTGGCCATATCACATACCATTCATGCCCTTCTAGAACTGACCAAGTATTGCACTGAGGAGCTGAATTTTAAATAAATTTTGCCAGGCAAGGTTCAGACAGATGCTCTAGAAGCAAGATTTGGAAAATATCGAACAATGGCAGGCTCTCAGTATTTGGTATCTTTGAGACAGGTATTTGAAATTGAATCCAAGCTAAGAATTCAGACTCTGCTTTCCTTGAAAATTTCATCCTCTGCTCTTGGTGAAGTTGGCATAGGTTTAGATTCTTTTGAAAGTGATTGTGTAGATGATACTACATTACCACCACCATCAAACTTTGAGAGCATAATGGATTTCAGTGAAGAACAAGTTCAGTCTCTTCAGGAATACTTGCCTGCTTTCACATACTTGTCAGGATACTGTGCCAGAGCTGTTCTTAACAAGCTGAGGTGTGAAACATGTAAAACATACTTAGTGCTTGATAAAACATTATCAGTAATAGAAAGTGATGAACTTATAAGAAAGGTAGATAGAGGTGAATTGTATTGCCCTAATAATGAGGTCATTAATGCTGTTATTTTCACTTATTTGGTTGTTAAAAACTTGGTGTCTGGAGAACATGAGCTCTCCTTCATGAGATGTACATCCCAGAGAAATCTAGTTATAAGATTAGCTGTCGATGTAATTAAAAGGGAAGACTTTATCCTAAGGGAGTTTTCTTGTAGTCAGGTAGATCACACTGATGACAAAATTCTTCAGTCTGTAGTGAAAGTAACATGTAATATATTTCTCATTAATTATGTTAAAAAATTAATGACATCCATATTGGCAGTAAAAAGAAAAAGAGAAAACTGTCAACTGTAAAGTAGTTTAGAATAAATTTTGTGACAGGTTAACAAACATTTACATTTGTCATTCTCTCCTAATTCCTATTTTTCTCTACTTGATGTGTGTAGCTGCATTGCTTAAAATGAATGTGCATAAAATTAAGCCTATATTCTATTTACAATGATTTCATATCATTATCAACAATATTCTGTTCCATATTTGAGAGTTTTGATGAGAGAGACACACAAAGGTGTCAAACTTACAAAATCCCTGATTTTGCTTTGTGGGTTAAAGGTTAGAGTAGATTTAGTTTTTGTACTGTAGACTCAAAAATGATATGAGTCTCATGGGTGTGGGACATGTCAGGAGATATAACATAAAAACATAGGACACTTTAATATAATACTCACTTCCCTGATCATTTTCCAAGTAGATTGTCAAGATATTCAGATACTTTACAGTAAACTGAAACTGCTAATATCTACAGAATGTACACAGTCAGAGCGAAACATAATTATACACTTTTGTTAAATATATCATACACAAATTACCTAATCTTGACTGTTGTGGCCAAGTGCTGTCAGAGCTTAAATCTAACAGACATTTCTACTTCAGCTGTTCTAACAGTCCCTGTTAAAAAAAATTCATCTGTAGAGTACACCTACCAAGAAGCTTTTCAACCTGTGCTTTATCTTAAATCAAGTTTTTAATGGTTGCTGGTAATTTATTGAAAATGTGTATTCCTGAATATTGGACCAAGGTAAGTGATTTTAGGTCTTTATGTAGATTGCTGTTATTCCTAATATTGGTACTATGTATTGAGCTATTGGTTGGAAGTAGAGACATTGTTCGCAACAAATTGCATTAAGGAATAAATATACTGAGAAGCAGTGGTTAGAATTCCCAGTTCTTTGAGTAGATTTATACATTACATTCTTGAATTTACACCACAAATGAGTCTTATTTCACGCTTTTGCATCGGTTAAATGAGCGTTTGTAATTAAACTTTTCACTGTGACAATATCTCCAATATCTATGCGATCATCGATGAGCCATTCATACCACAGTGAATTACATTTTTGTCCCAGTAATAAACTTTTGATCACTACAATAATTTCGCCATCCTGTCTGTTAACTGTTACGAAGTATCAACGTTAGTGTCATTTTGTGACTAATGGATCTAGGTTTCTGTAGCGACGTTTTTCTTAACAAGTAAGTCAGATTTTGCATACCATTTTAAACACACCAGAAGGAGATCACATTGTGTTGTAAATCAGTGTGCCACATTGCGCGCGATATCATACAAGGGCGTCACAATTTCTCTGTAAAGGGCAAATTTAATGAACAGTGAATTTGTTATGGTTTCACGAAAGAAATACACGTTCATCGGCTCTAACGCACAGGCTGTCTTGCAGCGGCAGAAGGTGTTAGTCTAGCGCTGAGGACGTCATAGAGGCCTGTGTATCAGAAGGTACTGGCTGACAGCGCGGATTGCGACGAGCTGACTGCGCGAGCCACAGCTGTTCGTTGCGTCAGGCGTCCCAGACAGCAGCGGCCGACTCAGCGAACGCCGTCTGCGGAAAGCTGGCTGCAGCTACTCTCAACTGGTGTGTGGCTGTTTGTTTCCTGGCGTTACCGATTAACAGCGCGGAAAACTGTGGACCAAATCACAGACCGTACTGCGCTTAAGGAACTAGCTGCACTCGGTTTAGAGACAAACTACATGCGCCACGGATCCAGAATTTGGGAATCGGCTGCCGTATAGCAAATTTCGTCCGATGTGCGCTCTCTTTGCCTCACTGTGTGCATCGGCTTTTAGACTACGTTAAGCTCCACGTCCGCGAGTATACGAGGACACTGGAGCACACAACCTGGTCCACGCTGGCGGCAGCCGCTGCTACTTTGGAAAATGCCGAACGTGCTCCCGGAATCAATGCGAGCTACACATCAGTCGGAGGACGCCGAAACAGTGATGCGGCTCCGACCGGCAGGAGCACGGGGGCAATAAGACGAGTGGTATCCAGCGAAGAGTTAATTCCCAAAAGAAAGAAAATGCAAACTAAAATGGTAAGCGCTGTAGATGAGATCCTAGCGGAGTTCCAGAATGAACTAAAACAAAAAAGGGCGTCAACCACAATTACATCGCAGGTTAGAGACAAAATTTGGACACTCGCACTAGGTCAAGCAAGGCTTTATGTACAAAATGAAGAGCTCAGAACTGAAAACGCCAGACTCAGAAAAGGACTAGCGTTTGCAAACGCACCAGATGCCCAGGAACGCATTCGGGCCTGGAACAAGAAATAACGGAACTCAAATCCGAAAATCAGAGATTAAATTTAGAAAATAAACCCTCCCACTCTGATTTTCAGCGGTTGTGGCTGCCGGTCCAGGAACGCATTCAACAAACAAAAGCTAGACAGTCCAGCACACTCTTTTTTTAAATCAGAAACCAACCAAGATGCGAGAACAAGTAGAGAAACCGTCACTAAAAAATTAACCCTAAGCAAGACAAATTAAGAATAGAATCAATCAGATCAACAGCAGACACCGTGATAACTGAAACAGAATCACAAGTAGATAAGAAAAAGATAATAGAAAAAGCAGCACAGCTTAAGGACATTAGGTGTGAAGAACCCAACAGGTTCAGACCCTTGCTGGCAGTCCACCATGTCTCAATATATTTAACTGACCAGGAATTCTTAGAAGAGCTCTAAGAAATAAACCTGAGTGAACACATTACTAAAGACGAGTTCGAAAACGAGGTGAAAATAAAATTTAAATCAGGACCTAAATGCAAAAGGACAGTGTCGCCAAGAGTAAGATTACTGTTGCTTCAAAAAGAAAGGGTTTTCATTCAATTTGAATCTGTGTACATCAACGACGTTGTCTCTGTACAAAAACATTTTAAGGGGCTCCGGAACGCCCTATACTTGCAATGTTAAAATAACGCTTATAAATTACATCTTTCCTCACAAAGTATTTGAGGTAGGAAGTTGAACTTTTTAGAGATTATTTATTGGAATATGGGCTACAACTTAACGCAGGGATTTTACAAAATTTTAGTTCAGTTATTAAAGATGATTTTTTTCAATTGTAATGAAAATTCACAACATTTTTTTGCAATTTTTTATTTATATATTCAAAAATATACAGTTTTTTGGAAAAAGGCTGTGTTAAATTATGCAGAAGGTACTGTGTAACATTTACTGAAAGTTTGATACAAATATGTTTGGAAGATCCTTAGAAAACATGTAATTAGTATGAAAAAATAAAAGTTTTGGGAATCGAGCGACAAAGATTGGATTAACTTTTTAGTGCATTCCAGGTCCATAGGATGGATTATCTTCATCCTCTGCAAACTCCTCCTCCAGCTTCCTCTTGTTCCTCCTTCTGTTTACTCTTGCTTGTATTTCTAGACTCTTTACAGCCCTGTCTGCAGCCCGAAGGCGTTCCTTGTCTAAAGCAAGCATCGCTCGTACCATGTTAGAACCTATCTTCATTCCCATATTTCTAAATACCTTGCACCTTACAATGTTGCCATCATTGAAAGTCGCAACAGCATTATACACACCAAAGTGAAGTGTTTCTATTCCAACAAATACAGTCTTGGGGATTCTCGACCATATAACACTATTTACACTTTCATTGGGGTTTTGAGTTTTTCCGTGAATACACTTTTTCAACAGTTCAGGTGCTAACCATCACAGGCTAACCACAACACATACTTTATCTCACATCACTAAAATGTACCTGATGAACACGGACGTTAATAATAACACCATTTGACAGCAGTTTTACAGCGCCACAGTGGGTCACGCCCATGTAGAACACATTTCAAAAAAAATTTAAAAATAGTTGTAGTCTTCGGAATTGAATAAATTATATATCTATTAAAAGGTAATAGTCTGCAGATTCAGAAAACGCAAAAAAGTAAAAATTGAACTTTTCATGATTTTGAGCGTTTCCAGAGCCCCTTAATTGTTGGGGCTTCGGTCAAAAAAGATCCAGTATGTGGAAGATGTGCAAAATCGGGACACAAAAAGTCAAAATGCAGACAGGAGAATCCTGGAGGCCGTATACCATGCAAACACAGAAACCGAACATGCGATAAGGCATTGGGTGCCAGACTGTCCTACATATAAGCAGCTCCACGAAAGACAAATAAAGCGCACAGAATACGATGTTCTGGACAACGTCCATTAATAAGGAGTGCTACCATAACTGTCAGAAACCCACCCCCCTAACACACGCAGGAACAGACGTAACTAATAACACAAACAGGCAAAGGTACAAATAGCCGTCGACTTGGAAGAGAGGCTGGCGGTGAGCCGTTGTCTGGCGGCAACACATGGGGATATTACAACCCCCAAATGCAGATACCGATACTAATGTAATGCCTCAGTTCTGGGAGACAATACAGTGTACGTACTTCAGCATTACCGACTATATAGACGATATGTGCATGCAGGGTGCAATTGAATATGAGGTTGCCAGGCACCTGAAACATCACATGTTTGATTGGGCCGTCTTCCAGCCTGGTGTCATTTTACGAGTTGACGAACTGGAAGACGAAATACTGCGAGATAGTACAGAGAAATACAACGATGTCCTTAAACATCGTGAGAATAAACATGTCACTGAGTTCACAAGAAATCCAACACCACGGGCAACACAAACAAAGACAATTGCACACTACCCGTGCACACAAGTAGAATATGATACAACCAAATGTAGACCCTATATTACACCACCGCGTTTTGTCTACGGGGCTAGTTCACACAGTCACTACGAAAAACAAAACAGTAATGTAGCTGAACAGAAAGACACATCCTGCACCGGCACAACACCAGACACAAACACCCCAGAAACGGACATACAACAGTCACATTTTACGAACAAGTCCCCGATGCCGGCCGCGGTGGTCTCGCGGTTCTAGGCGCTCATTCCGGAGCCGCGCGACTGCTACGGTCGCAGGTTCGAATCCTGCCTCGGGCGTGGATGTGTGTGATGTCCTTAGGTTAGTTAGGTTTAAGTAGTTCTAAGCTCTAGGGGACTAATGACCATAGATGTTAAGTCCCATAGTGCTCAGAGCCATTTGAACCATTTTTGAAGTCCCCGGTAGAGATCAAAAACAACAAGTCACTATCAGGGGAAAAGTTCAGCGAAAACACATCGAACTCCATACTATCAGAAACCATAAAGCAGGAAAGACGTGCTGCACTGAAAAATTACTCGAAATCGGAGCAACAAACAAACAGTCAAGAACACCAACAAGATACAACCAAAGATCCCAAGTTGAATACCGTTAATTATATAAACTACTAAAACTTAGAAATTAACCTACGGCTTAGCAGACTAGAAAACGAGAATATTTTTCAAATAGCTCTTCGCTAAGTAATACGAACTAAGCATGCAAACAGGGATAAAATCTGCTTTCCAATTACAGAACAAAATGACAGGATTACCTTAAGCGTTGAAAATCTGCCACCGAAACCCAAAGATCTATGTAAGCTTCCTAGAAGCTCCCCTAGGGAGGCATATGTGCGAGGGGGAGAGGATCTAAACCTAGAGAAAATACAAAAGGACTTCGTGAGAGCACATGGACGTGTGTTTATGGATTTTGAAGAAACCACATCCAAGTATTTTTCCTTCACCAGATATCCCTTCTGAAGGTAATACAACTAAACTGCCAGGGCAGTACCCTTGTAAACATAGAACTAGGAAGGCTCTTAGAAGAAACAAAAGCAGACATCGCCTGCGTTCAGGAATCTCTTCTGCGAGGCGGGAGAATTTAAGAGCTCCCCTCACATTACATCACGGTAGCCGGAACACCAAACGCGAAAGCCGCGATAATAGCAGTTAATAAAAACCTCATAGTAACACAGATCACCCAGTTTTGCTCTGAACACATTGCCGCAGCAGAAATAACAGACGGACAGGATTTATGGCTCATGTTGTCTATTTACGCTCAGTACTCGTATGATATAGAACCTTTCTCAGACAAACTAAAAGACATTGTACGACATTCAGAAAGAAAAAGGCTGCTCTTTCTAACTGATATCAATGCAAAATTCCCCTTGTGGAACTGAGATAGAATTGACGACAGAGGGCAACTAGTGCTTGACGTGGTAAATGAATGCAACCTCTACCTACTGAATAGGGAGGGTCAGCCACCTACCTACCGCGGAGACGCCGGTGGTGTAAGTAACATAGACCTTTCCCTAGGGAACGCAAAATCTCTTCCATTAGTCAATATATGGAGGGTATTAAATACAACCACACACAGCGACCACAACGCAATCGTCATAACCACGGACAGATATATCAGTACACATAACATGGACCACGAACAGCAGCATTTACTCATAGGAAGATCCGACTGGCAAAAAGTTCGAGATATTGTTGAGGCGTCGTCGCTACACACTGTTCAAGGCAGTATAAATTACAAAACGCATATACTGACAGAGGTCCTACGAAGAGCACAGGAAGCAGCATGGTAGCGTGGGATACCACGCGCAAAAACTGGGTGGGGACAGAAACAATCATGGTCGACAGAACTGGCAAGATTAAGCAAGGATTCACGGGACAAAAGAAAGTACTACCAACAAGAAAAGGAAGCTTCTGAAAGACAGATAAGACTTGATCTGTATCTTGGCACTAAACAGAAATACCAAAAACAACTAAAGATGTCGCTTGGGCGGAGAAGGCTCGAAGAACTTTTATTCCGAGGCTCCTCCTCCCCAATGACATCCTGTATACTGTTTAAAGTATACTGCACAAAAGAATTAATGTGAAGCTAAAATTCATGTATTCCATGTATGAAGTACTCAATCAGCATTTAATCTGCATAATCTTTGTAAACGTACATTAGCACAAACCATTTCAGACGAGAATGCCTCGAGGTTGTACCGAGAACTTCTCATCTGAAATAGGTATAAATAGGCCATTATTAACCAACATGCTACTTAGACTGTATTACTCATCCAAATACAGCATATCACTTCCCTCTACATACTACAAATTATTCTTAACCACGATTATTGTGTTACAGTTCCTTTTTTTTTTTCTTTTTCTTTGATATTCGCTTTATATAAATTATATTATCATCAACTAGGTAGAACAAATTATATGCAACCATTTTAACAATCATTAAGCATTCAATTCGCTGTAACCTCAGAGAAATCTTTATATATATGTTCTTTATGTTATTTAAAAAAACATTAAGAACTGTATAGAGATAAGAATGTAACAAAGAGAAGTCTTTGCTATTAGTTTCAGAAACATCCGACCCACCTTACGTTTCAAGGCGGTGGGTTACTCTGTAGTGTTAATGAAATAAATAAATACCCCTAGGCCGGAGGTGGGGTCGAATCGTCGCAAAAAATTATTCCTTATTGGTCTCTGCTGCACTTATGAATTTTCCTTAATCATTTGATTACCAATTTTATTTCAAAAATATTAATGTACAGTTATTTTAATTTATGTCTTAGTCAGATGTAACAATATGAAAAGAATATTTCCCTCCATTTCGTTTTGCAAAAGGGTTGCGGAGGGGATTTGGGGATAGGACGCAGGATTATTCATAACTATCTCCAGTGTTTCTGGCTGCTCAAAAACTTCAAGACATATGGGGAACGGTCACACGTCAGTGGACAGAGCGTCTATAGCTTACACTCAATGTGGGCTTCGTTTGTGACGTGACAAGCAGCAGTTCGTAGGTGCAAGTCGTTGACGTGATGCGTCCGGGAAGGCGCGAAGGCAGGCCGTTTTGCGAGTCTGCTAATTGGGTTGCCTATTTGCAGGTGCGAATTAATTGAATGTGACAGTACGGAGACGGGTGTTGACAATGAAACTTGACGACAACACAACCTACAGCAGCAATCTGGAATTATAAGTTCTCTGATAACCACCAGTAGCCTTATCTTACCAGTACTACAGGGGTACATGGTAATAACACGCAACAGATTCCAGTGGGTTCGCTAATAACTTTTCGTATGACTGACTGGGGGCTGTCTGAAACTGTCTCCCATCCAATCACAGAAGTGATCCGTCCCGATGGCGGTCAAATGATTAAAACCTCACATGTTCGCAACAAGCGGCATTCGATGTCCCAAAGGACAGTGGTCAGAATGTCATAGCCAATCACTGGATAAGCGCTTGTTGGAACTAAAGGCTACATTTAATTACGTAAGAGTATAAAATTCGTAACTTTTAATACCGTGCTACCTGTCTTTCCAGTCTTCCCCGAACGGTTGGCGCCACCCAATGTGGCGCCACGTGACCAGTGGCACATCTTGAGAGTGCAAACCCGTTCTAACCAGACTGGAACGAATTTCTCAGCTCCAAACATGATGCACAGTCGCTCATCGAGCCAGCACTTTGAACAAAGCTGCAGAGTACCGTACAAAACCGAGAGCTCTCCTGCTTTGTACACGGTTGTGAGAGCGTTTTACCCGCACCATAGACACCATATAATCAGTTTTAGGACGTATGGGATGCAGTGAACAAGACCACATATAAGATCTGTCAGTGAAGTGACAGTGTGAAAAAAATGGTTCAAATGACTCTGAGCACTATGGGACTTAATATCTGACGTCATCAGTCCCCTAGACGTAATCCTAAGCATTACTCTTGTACCAAAATCAGCATCGACAAAATGTGGTGAATGTCACCCTGACAACTTCCTTGCCATGTCTGAAATAGAGACTGTGCCATTTCATGAAGGCTACTGACTTGGGGCTGAAAGTGTATGTCTCCCATCCAGTGACAGAAGTGACAACTCAGGACACCGTGCAGGCCCGTCAGGAACCCATACACCACTGAGGGCATCTGCACTGCGAACTGCTGTGTAGGATATTTCCTTATCTTCACTGGAATACGCCATCTGGAACCCTGGTCACGAAGGTATGACAACAACGTTTATCTTCGTGTCGCATACTGATACGCATTTAGTCTCCCTTCAACAACCACGAAATCAGTTCCATTACCACGTCGTACAGCTCCCATACCATGACTCCAGGGGTTGAGAGGTATGGGTATCGAGAAACTGTGCTTCCTGTGGCCTTTCACCGTGTCGCCTCCTAATATGTCCACGTCATTGTGACAGCCACAGGTAGATACCAGTCACATCCCTGAACACCACACAATCCCCGTAAATGTCTGGCTTTCAACAACGCAAGTCTCTATTATCTGTGGTAGCTTGTCAGCAGTAAGTGTCGCATGACATCCCGAGAGCTCAACTCACATTCCAACAATCTATTCCTAATCGTTCGGGAATGCACTCTGCCCGTTACCTCTGTCCAGATTTCAACTGCTGTCATCTGCCAATTCGTCAGAGCCAGTCGCGTCTTACGATCTCCTCGTGTCGAAGTCCTTCTGGAAGGACTTGTTACTACCCTATCGGTACACTGGTAGCCTGAGTCCATTTCGTCACGACCTGGATTTTGTGCACCCACGTCATTCATGCCAGTATTTCGTCGTGTATCAAAGTCCTAAACATGGTAATAAGCACAGGCACGTCCTCTAACCCTCCTGTGTTGCCATTCCACCCGAGAAGCTCAAGCAAGATTAGACACACTCAGTAGTCATCACGTACATACTCCTTCCTGTAGGAAAAGATCTTTTCATTACTGAAAATAAGCTCGAAGAGAGATGGAATTTAATAACTACCTCGATTCCCGATGCCATCAGGGATTTTTCCTTGTTGGGTAAACTGGAACGGGGTGCACCCATCACTTCAGGACAATTGACGAGATGCTTTCCAGAGTAACAACGGCTCCAGGTCGCGAAAACTAATAACGGGTCAGAAGAAAGGTGTACTGTCCACACGTCACTTCATAGTGCAGTCAATGACGCCGCTGGCAGAGGACGACATGGTGGTCGGTCAGTACCGATGTGCCCAGCATTGCACGTGGACTGAGTTGACCTTTACATAGAGGCACTGAAAAACTGCAGTATAAGTTTGGTACTGTTTGGTCAAGGTGTTCGTGATTAATACTTTTTTTGTACGTTGGTGAATCTGCGGCTTTTCAATCACGAGATACAGTGATACTTGCTGTCGCAGTAGGAAATCGTTCAGCGGTTTTCCGTAAGCTGAATTTAGGACTCCACCGAACTGTAGTGTTACACAAGAGGGGATGATGTTGAGCTCTTACGAACGCCGTATATTCGCATATTATTTATCTCAGATGTGAGATAAAAACAATATCTGAGTTTGTATTCATTAATCGGCACTGATATCGTAGATGCAGCAACCGTTAGTGTTTAGTGTCTTAGATTTTTCACTCTACTGCTGCCTAGGTATATGTTAGCTGCTGTAACAGTTCTGATAATAAATGTAACTGGGTTTTCTCTTTTGATGCTGGTCAATTGTCAGGATGAGCATCCCTGCAATGTGCATTTAATTCTAAAGCATTATGTCAGGGTGAAAATACTAAATAAATTAATTTTTCTCTCTTAACAACATGTGGGCAGGGTGGGTTCTTCCTTGGCTCGCGTATGAGGTAGAATGAAACAGCATTTTTACAGAAGATAACTTTTATTGAAGATTTGTACAACTATTTCCTTACTCGATGTCCTGGCTCTGAGAGCGGCAGCTGTGTCGTTTGCGAAGCCTTCTGCTGCGGCAGCGGCGGCGTCTGATTACGCGTGGCAGTGTGTATCTCGTGTCGCCGTCTCGCCCAGGTGACTGGAGACGCGCAGCGCGAGGTGGCCCGTTTAAGCAAAGTCGAGCATCGGATGTTGATACCCTGGATGTGGCGTCCCAGTGTTTCTCTTCTCTAAGCGGCCGCGTGTGTTGTGCGTCGGCCAGCGGAGCGGAGCGGCGCGGCGGGGGAAGGCCAGTGACCCGGACTCGAACAACGGACTCCCGCTTGAAAGTCTTCGGCTGTCAGATCTTCATCCCAGATCACAGGTGACTGCTGATGTGAAGCCGTCTCCTTCCCATCCTCACGAGTCACCCAGGTACGTAAAAATCAGACTTCAAATACCTTTTAACTTCTGTCTTCTGGCGCCGAGGCTGCTGCTTGCTATTCCATTACAGCGGCGGACTTGGTGCGGCTGTGCATGATGTAGTCTCTTCTTGCATGACGGTCTTCAGCACCGAAACTGACTGAAAACTACTGCTACTCTTCTCTTCTTCCTTCGTCTGTCAGGCTCACTGCGTCTCGCGTATTTATTCACTTCAGTTTACTGGAGGTGAACGACTTCACGGTCATTGCCTCTTCTGTCACGTTGAAAAGCTTCTTGAAGAATCATCTTAACGATGGTCATTGGCTCTTGGAATGTAGGCAAGGGCCTTTGCTCACATGTGACAACTGAGAAACACGTGAGCTGGTCGGGCGATGCCCTGATGGCTGAATCGACAGCGTCCGCTTATGTGGAACTTGCTGACTTCGTGGTCATTGCCTTTTCTGCTCTGCTGTTCTGCCCGCTGTTTGCCAGTGTGTAATTCTTCTAAACTAAACTAAGTGTTTCATTAATATTCTAATTTCTACTTCATTTTGATTTCACTAATTTATTTACTTAAGTACTACTCAGCACTGCACAGAATACTGGGCAGGCAGAATAAACACACTAGGACGTTGAATAGTCTCTGAATTTGTCATAGACAGCATATAATCAGTTTTAGGACGTACGGGACGCAGTGAACAAGACAACATCATAAGATCTGTCAGTAAGTGACAGTGTGAAAAAAATGGTTCAAATGACTCTAAGAACTATGGGACTTAACATCTGAGGTCATCAGTCCCCTAGACTTAGAACTACTTACACCTAACTAACCTAAGGACATCACACACATCCATGCCCGAGACAGGATTCGAACCTGCGACAGTAGCAATAGCGCGGTTCCGGACTGAAGCGCCTAGAACCGCACGGCCACACCGGCCAGCTGACAGTGTGAAGTGACAGACATAGTCGCTTATGATTTTGTTTCACAAGTGAGCTTACGATAGCTCACGGAGAGATTAACTGGCAGCAGTTGCAAATATTAGTTTTCCAAATAAACGTAACTGTTTCATTAAACTGGACGTCATAATCTACGTCCAACTACTAACGAGAGGGACTTTAATTTCCCCCAGGACCTGTAAGCGCAGAATGAATATCGTGCGGCAGTGAAAAAAAAAAAATCGACCAGATTCAAGTAATTTAGGCAGATGACACTGAAAGTTTGTAAAACAAATGGTCGAGAGGGAGCGGGACTCACATACTGAGGGTTCCGCACAAACTTAATTATGTATATAGGCAGTTCATCCATTCCGGGAATCGAGGATTCGACTTTGATGCTGGCGTGGTATCGGTTGAGGCGATTCCAAGACTTTCGAGAATGTTTTAATTTCAAGTTTAAATTTGGATAACAAATGACAAATGAAATTGTTTTTCGTGTGATATTAGTAGAGACTGAAAATTGTCTCATTTTTTCCTCTACTTTTACGCGAAACGTTGCTTCCTGCCAAATTTCGCAATTCTACGTAGGTCTTGATGAGTGACTTTGAGAGTATCAAAATACGTATCATAAACGGCTGTATCTACTACATTGACTCAGAACGTAAAGCTTATTGTACTGCCAACAGACCATACACCTTAGTATATGGAATAAAGTCCAACTTGATACGTATATCCGTTCCCGAGAAATAGGGGTTTGAATAAAAACGAGATACGTATGTAGATATACGCTGATGAGTCAAAGAAACTGCTACAACTGCCTAATATCGTGCAGGGCCCCCGCGAGCACGCAGAAATGCCGTAACACGAGGCGGCATGGATTCGACTAATGTTTGGAGTAGTGCTGGAGGGAACTGGCAACATGAATCCTGCAGGGAAATATATAAATCCATAGGAGTACAACGGGATGCAGCTCTGTTCTGCACTTGCAAGGCATTCCAGGTATGCTCAGTAATGTTCATGTCTTGGGAGTTTAGTGCCGGCGGAAGTGATTAAACTCAGAGGAGTGTTCCTGGAGCCACTCTGTAGCAATTCTGGACTTCTGGGGTGTCACACTGTCCTGCTAGAATTGGCCAGGTCAGTCGGAATCCACAATGGACATGAGTGGATGCAGGTGATCAGACAGGAGCCGTATCTATAGCTATCAAGGGTCCCATATCACTCCAACTGCACACGCCCCACACCATTACAGAGCCTCCACCAGCTTGAAAAGTCCCCTGCTGACACGCAGGATCCATGGACTCATGAGGTTGTGTTCATACCAGTACACGTCCATCCACTCGATACAATTTGAAACGAGACTCGTCCGACCAGGCAACATGTTTCCAGTCATCAAAAGTCCAATGTCAATGTTGACGGGTCCAGGCGAGGCGCGAAGCATTGTGTCGTGTAGTCATCAAGGGCGCACGAGTGGACCTTCGGCTCCGAAAGCCCATGTCGATGGTGTTTCGTTGAATGGTTCGCACGCTGAGAATTGTTGATGACATAGCATTGAAATCTACGGCAATTTGCGGAAGGGTTGTACTTCTGACACGTTGAACGATTCTCTTCAGTCGTCGTTGCACCCGTTCTTGCAGGATCCTTTTCCGACTGCAGCGATGTCGGAGATTTGATGTTCTACCGGATTCCTGATATTCAAGGTACACTCGTGAAATGAATAATTAAATCAAGACCCTAAGCTGCCGACAGGAGTTGATATACAGGGTGTCCCAGCTATCTTGTCTACCCAAAATATCTCTGGAACAATAACAGCTATTGGAAAACGACTTTCACCGGTATCAATGTAGGGCTGGGGCCCATGAATGTACGTATTTGGAAACATTCTAAAACGAAAGCATATATGTTTTTTAACACAAACTTATGTTTTTTTAAATGGACCTCCTATATTTTTTTCTTCAGCAATCAATAGCATGAGAAAGCACATACACACTGGCGTTGATTGCATCGCAATATTCCCATTACATCCTGAGATATTGAGACGCGAAGTTGACGCTTGAAACACCCGACACGCGCTGCTAGCGCACGTCCTGAGGCTCAGGCGTGAACCCCATGCTGCCCGTAATCGCGATGTGATTGACATGTGTAATCACACCTCCATACTTATCAAGAGGGACACTTCCTTGTCAATGACATCGCGATTACGGGCAGCATGGGGTTCACGCCTGAGCCTCAGGACGTGCGCTAGCTGCGCATGTCGGGTGTTTCAAGCGTCAACTTCGCGTCTCAATATCTCGGGATGTAATGGGAATATTGCGATGCAATCAACGCCATTGTGTATGTGCTTTGTCATGCTATGGATTGCTGAAGAAAAAATATAGGAGGTCCATTTAAAAAAACATAAGTTTGTGTTAAAAAACACATATGCTTTCGTTTTAGAATGTTTCCAAATACGAACATTCATGGGCCCCAGCCCTACATTGATACCGGTGAAAGTCGTTTTGCAATGGCTGTTATTGTTCCAGAGATATTTTGGGTGGACAAGATAGCTGGGACACCCGGTACATCAACAGGGACAATTGAAAATCTGTGCCCCGACCGGGACTCGAACCCGGGATCTCCTGCTTACATGGCAGACGCTCTATCCATCTGAGCCACCGAGGGCACATAGGATAGTGCGACTGCACGCGTCTATCCGTTGTACGCTCCCCGTGAGACCCACATTCCGCACTTAATGGCCACACAATAGATACGTTGTGCCCGTGCCCATTACAAGCATTACTCGCGGCAGGCAATCTTACCGAGTCATGTAAGGGTTCGGGCAATACATGTGCATCCGTACAGAAGACGAAGGTCAATGGCCGGTTAGCCTTAACTATATGAAGATGGTATCTGTTCTTACGGACATGTCCGAAAGAAAAGATACCATCTTCATATACTCGTGAGATAGTCGTATGGGAAAATTCCCACTTCACCGCTATGTCGGAGATGGTGTGTCCCACCGCACGTGCCCTGAATGTACCACCACGTTCAAACTCACTTAAATCTTCATAACCTGCCACTGTAACAGCAGTAACCGATCTAACAACTGCGCCAGACACTTGTTGCCTTATACAGGTTTGTCCATTGATAGTGACTGGCCCAAATATATCACGAAATAAGCATCAAACGAAAAAACTACAAAGAACGAAACTCGTCTAGCTGGAAGGGGGAAACCAGATGGCGCTATGGTTGACTCACTAGATGGCGCTGTCATAGGCCAAACGGATATCAACTGCGTTTTTTTTAAAAATAGGAACCCCCATTTTTTATTACATATTCGTGTAGTATGTAAAGAAATATGAATGTTGGAGCACTTTTTTCGCTTTGTGATAGATGGCGCTCTAATAGTCACAAACGTAAAAGTTCGTGGTATCACGAAACATTCCGCCAGTGCGGACGATGGTTCAAATGGCTCTGAGCACTATGGGACTTTAACTTCTAAGGTCATCAGTCCCCTAGAACTTAGAACTACTTAAACCTAACAACCTAAGGACATCACATACACCCATGCCCGAGGCAGGATTCGAACCTGCGACCGTAGCAATAGCGCGGCTCCGGACTGGAGCGCCTAGAACCGCAAGGCCACCGCGGCCGGCCCAGTGCGGACGGTATTTGCTTCGTGATACATTCCCCGTGTTAAAATGGACCGTTTACCAATTGCGGAAAAGGTCGATATCGTGTTGATGTATGGCTATTGTGATCAAAATGCCCAACGGGCGTGTGCTACGTATACTGCTCGGTGTCCTGGACGACATCATCCAAGTGTCCGGACCGTTCGCCGGATAGTTACGTTATTTAAGGAAACAGGAAGTGTTCAGCCACATGCGAAACGTCAACCACGACCTGCAACAAATGATGATGCCCAAGTAGGTGTTTTAGGTGCTGTCGCGGCTAACCCGCACACCACTAGCACACAAATTGCGCGAGAATCGGGAATCTCAAAAACGTCGGTATTGAGAATGCTACATCAACATCGATTGCACCCATACCATATTTCTATGCACCAGGAATTGCATGGCAACGACTTTGAATGTCGTGTACAGTTCTGCTACTGGGCACAAGAGAAATTACGGGACAATGACAGATTTTTTTCACGCGTTCTATTTAGCGACGAAGCGTCATTCACCAACAGCGGTAACGTAAACCGTCATAATACGCACAATTGGGCAACGTAAAATCCACGATGGCTGCGACATGTGGAACATCAGCGACCTTGACAGTTTAATGTATTGTGCGGCATTATGGGAGGAAGGATAACTGGCCCCCATTTTATCGATGGCAATCTAAATGGTGCAATGTATGCTGATTTCCTATGTAATGTTCTACCGATGTTACTACGAGATGTTTTGCTGCATGACAGAATGGCGATGTACTTCCAACATGATGGATGTCCGGCACATAGCTCTCGTGCGGTTGAAGCGGTACTCAATAGCACATTTCATGACAGGTGGATTGGTCGTCGAAGCACCATACCATGGCCCGCACGTTCACCGGACCTGACGTCCCCGGATTTCTTTCTGTGGGAAAAGTTGAAGGATATTTGCTATCGTGATCGACCGACAACGCCGACAGCGCATTGTCAATGCATGTGCGAACATTACAGAAGGCGAACTACTCGCTGTTGAGAGGAACGTCGTTACACGTATTGCCAAATGCACTGAGGTTGACGGACATCATTTCGAGCATTTATTGCATTAATGTGGTATTTACAGGTAATCACGCTGTAACAGCATGCGTTCTCAGAAATGATAAGTTCACAAAGGTACATGTATCACAATGGAACAACCGAAATAAAATGTTCAAACGTATCTACGTTCTGTATTTTAATTTAAAAAAACCTACCTGTCATCAACTGTTGGTCTAAAATTTTGAGCCATATCTTTGTGACTATTATAGCGCCATCTGTCACAAAGCGAAAAAATTGGTCCAACTAAAACATTCATATTTCTTTACGTACTACACGAATACGTAATAAAAAATGGGGGATCCTGTTTTTAAAAAACGCAGTTGATATCCGTTTGACCTGTGGCAGCGCCATCTAGCGGGCCAACCATAGTGCCATCTGGTTTCCCCCTTCAAGCTAGACACGTTTCGTTCTTTGTAGCTTTTTCGTTTGACGCTTATTTCGTGAGATATTTGGCCCGGTCACGATCAATGGACCACCCTGTGTAGGCGTTACCGACCGCAGCGCCGTATTCTTCCTGTTTACATATCTCTGTATTTGAATATACATGCCAGTACCAGTTTCTTTTGCGCTTCAGTTTAAACGTTCTGATAGATCTTGGGTTTTGGCGATAATTCGGGAAGGAAGATCGACATGAAACGGGAAAGGACGTCTGAAATTGCTTAGGGCAGGCAGATTAAGTTCTATTCAGCAATATAAATAATGAGGTTAATCGGAAGATTTAGTTCTGGAAAGTGCGCAACTGGAAGTGTAATTTGAACCATGTGGGATCTGATGAGAAATAAACTTCTGCAACGTGTTACAGTAGAAGGAAGTGTAGGCGTTACATGGGCTTAGGAGGTACGACTCGAAGAGCTGCTACGAAGAGAAAGGGAAAGAAGTCTATGGGAATACCGTAATATTACACGCAACTGAGGAAGACAGGACTATAAAAGTTGAAGATGTCAAGTCTATGGGAAGCTCCCACAAGAAAAAAGGGACTGTAAAAGAAATAAGTATTACAGCATTCAGAAATAGTTATGTCGTACTGCAAGGAACCAGAGACGTAAAACCGAATTTGCTACTCCTGCCTTGCTGCAACCGTGTGAGGTGGTGCAATAGTTGAAACACTGGTCTGTTGGGTCAGTTGAGGGTCAAAGCTCTTTCTGAAAGTATAAATGTAGGTGTCTTGCGATTTGCTTAAAGCCCTTAAGTACCTGTACCATGCATTTTCACTTACTGTTTTTGACTCATTTCTAATGGTATCTCTTCGGCGACGAAGATTTGTACTGTAATGTTCCTTTCTCTCACTGACGTTGTAATCGCAGAACGTGAACTCTTGAGCTCCTTCCCTAGCTGTCCGGTCTGCAGCGACGACTAACACTGAACGTGCAGCCACAGGTATAATTTGCCATTTAAATCGACTGGTAAAAGAGATACGTATTTACTTCTTTCGAAATTCAGACTTACCTAATGAGCAGCAGATATGAGACAAGTGTCTCTTAATATTGCGTACAGGCTGCCTGAAATTCGTAGCTCCAAGAAACGGGTGAACCTCAAATGCAGCCATCAAATTTCGGAAGTTGTTCAGTGATATTTCTCGAGAATTTAGGTGTAAGGGATCCATTGTCTCCGGTGTCTTCTTATACAGTAATTCCATCTCTTTTGATTTCTGGCCCCTATTTATCTTTATATCAGTACTGTACTGAAAATATTTGTATAACGTAGCACAGGTTGACGGTATGTTCTGTTCCCTCATGTTTCGTGCTGTGGATAATAGTAATGCGTACTTTGCTCCTCGTTCTCAAGCTTGTATTGAGTAGTTCCAGATTCCGTCTCAGGTTAGTTTTCCAGCAGTGTTAGTTGCACGTTAACAGTGGTGCACAGCAGTATGGATGTGTTCACGGATGAACAACTGGTCAACGTTCACCTCGTGTACGGGTTCACTAGATGCAATTCAAAAGCGACACGACCACGCTTCACTGAGCTGTCCCCCGCAGAAATGGCGCTCACATCACTGTACTTCCCCATCTGTACGTAGGCTGCGGTATGTGTTGTACATTTTGGTGATTGCACATTGAAGGCTTATTCACAGATGTGAGGGTAATTTCACCGAAACAAAGGTGACGAAGATAACAAGTAGAATAAGTACATTATTACTCTGTAAAAAGCTAACGGAATCGTGGTTCCTTATTAAAAAGTACTCAGAAAATGTCCCTGAAATGTCCTCTGGAATTCTGTCTATGAAGTTTGGGCTCAACTTGTCCAATAAGCACTCCTACAAAAATACTCTGAAAACGTCCCTGTAATGTCCACAGAAATTCTGTCGATGAAGTTTAGGCTTACTTTCTATAGTAAGCTATTCTAGATTCTGAAAAACTCAATACGGAACAGAAAGCTGCATTATCTTTAAACAAATTGTTTACTTCTTGCAGGTCTATAAAAATTGCTGAGATTGTAATTTGCCCGACAGGACCAAGAAGGATGTAACCTGGACCGAAGTACCTGTTTACATAGGCTGTATAAAAGCTCTTCACCTTCCGCTCCACCCCCTTCCTCACCCCATAAGGAAAGATATTTCAAAGTGTTCGTCATATCTGACTCTTCATTATAGTTCATTGAAATTGTTTCTGCAGTAGAGTGATACCCAATGTAGGCATTACACTCAACTAGCAAACCGAAAGAATAACATATAAGTAAATGACCGTAACGACATTATGGTCAACATCACCGTGAGAATATCCGTTATGGCTACTTCTCCTTAATTAAGGATTTTCTGGTAACGTTGAAATTTTATGTCCAAACCTGTAAAATGTTTGTATTTCGATTGCAAAACGATAGGGTATGGGCTATTGTTGCAGCCTCTGTGGGGACTTCTTTTCCAATGATGAAGCAGCTTTCGGCATCTCGTTCGTCTTCAAGGAAGAATTGTTTTGAGAAGATTTTAAGAACGCTATCTTAACTTTAGTTAAAACTAAGTAAAAATAACAACACATTCATTTGTGATATGTGGAATGTAGAGCAACCATTAGGAACAGAAAAATTTCTGCTGTTTCGTTAAACAGGATGTCTGACTATTATTAGTACAAACGAAAGAGCGTGTAGAGGAAGAGAAAACAAGCAAATAATCGCAGTAAGCACAGATACAGAAACCAATGGTTTCCCTGATACAACCTATTACGACTGATTACATGAAGTCTTTGTAACAAACTCCCCGAGAATATAAGCTGTGGCTATGCACAAACACATTACAACATCAACAAATGTTCGGCATGGCCGCCGTTCATGTGAAGCCAAGCTCCAGCACGTCTCCTCATCCATGACGGTACAAGTTCAAAATATTCAGGGGTGTTCTGAATGCATTGCCAACCATCTACAATTCGTTCTTGAATAAAATCGACACTATCAACAGGTCTAGAATTTACCAAAGCTTGCCAGTATCCCCACACAAAAAAGTCCAATGGTAAAAACTTCTTGGAGTCGTGATCCCATAAATATTTCTTTATTTCGAAAGTTTTTGCTGTCATCTCCAGGTTTCAAAATTGTTTTGTTACAGAACATGTTCATTTTGAGTTGGAACCGCACGCCAAGTTGTCTTGTTATTAACGTGAGCTTCCAACTCATAATGAACACGTTCTGTAACGAAAATTTTTGAAGGCATAAAGATGACATTATCTATCGAAACCGGCTGTCCTAAATGAAAAAAAATATGCAGTCTTATCTTTAGAAATTTTTTAGCAAGTAAGACAGATGACTCTTTCTGATTTCTCATCATGAGAAAATTCAAAATCTGACGGGTTCAAGTCAAGGGATCAGGAAAGCCGTAGCATTGGTGGGCCACCACTAATACACTTGTCGAAATGCCGTTTACCAGTACTTGAGTACCCAAATCAAACAAGGGCAATTTATCAAGCTGCAATTTAAGTCTCACTTGATATACAGGACACAAAATCCCATCTGAGGCCGGCGATCATTTTTATCTTAATAATTGGCAACCAATGGTGTACAATCGCAATAAAGTCAAGACATCTTCAATTGACTTTTTTTGTTAGAACTAGTTAGGCGTTTGGGGACTACACCCATCTTCAGACATCACAAATTTCAATTCCATCCTAACCAACAAGGCGTACACTGCTGACAACTCAAAGAAATAGTCCCATAACATATGACTATAGGCTCTGCTTCAAGGCTGCTTGTGTTGCAGCTATAGTCATATGTTACTGCACACTTTCTTTGAGTTGTCATGGGTGTATGCATGGTTGGTTAGGAAGGAGTTGAAGTTTGTGATGTCTGAAGATGGGTGTAATCCAGAAACGCGTTATATGTTCTAATGAAAGGCTCAATTGAACGTCTCATGACTTTATTGCGATTGTACAGCATTGGTTGCCAATTATTAAGTCTCACTTGCCTTACACATACAAATTGTTGGAACATTGGCGTGACTGCACTTTTACATACCCTTGTTTCATTATCCTCTACTCAATCATTTCGTTTGTACCAGTGAAAGTCAAACATACTGTATAATTACTGTCTCACTACGGTTTAGACATACTTGATCTTTCTGCCACTCTAAAACGTTTATCAAAAACAATAAGAAAATATTGGCAGAGCAAATGTGTCACAGTATGGTTTCCATGTATGCAACTACATTACAAGTTACAGAGAAGAACAATTTTCGTATCGGGAAAATATTATGACATACAGAAAGGATTATTTCAGTTTCTAGCAATAAGGCAATTAGCAGCGAACTTAAAAAGCTATATGCAGGAAATTTCCTGTATGAGACTGGTTCGACAGACCACGTTTTAGCAGACAACTTGTTGGTAGCGGCAGTAGCCTGTATTGAATTAAACCTTCAATACAATGTCTCTGTCTGTTTGTACAAATGACGTGTTGTAACACATGAAACTGCTGAATTATTTTTTAATTGCATTTAAAGTAATGGTATGAATGAAAATACATAAAGATGATGTCCCTGTAAGACTGATCATAAACTATAGGGGAAGCCCTGATCACCTCTTGAGCCAAAATTTAATAAAAAGAAAAATTATACTTTAAATAATTTGCATTTTCTGGAGAACACAGCTGAACAAAATTAAAATATTAACATCATACCAGAGAGCAATTTTCTTTCATTAAATGTGGTGAACTTATATACATATATCCGTGTAGATGAAGTAAGTAATATTCTAACGAACAATTTTCTTAAATATGGGAAACTTTGTGAGGTAGAAGTGATCGAACTTAATTAACTTTCCCTATAACAATTTCATTTTTGGTGACAAAATCTTCAAACAAAATAAAGGCTCAGCCATGGGCTATAACGTGACAGGAATATTAGCTAATATTTCTCTTTATCAGATATAAAATAAGTTCTTCAGAGAATATCCAATCCTAATTGACAAGATATTGTATTATAAATGGTATGTAGATGGCACAATTATATTATTCAATGGAACAAAAGAAACAGAATCCACAGTCCATCAGAAATTTAGCGAACTTCACAAAAACAAATATTTCACCATTGAGTATGAAAAAGAGGAGAGCATAAACGTTTTAGATATCACTATCCACAATCTAAATGGAAATGGAACTCACACTCGTATTAATACTCAAGTTTCCAAAAATCAGTCATTTCTATTGGGATAATTCACTTTACATCATGTCATCCCACGACACATGAAGTATTTCTTCATGCCATGGTAGACAGAAGAATCCACTTCCCACTATCTGATAACAACAATGAAGTAGAGCTAAATACATTAAAACACATAGCTATGAAAAATTGATACGATCTTGATTTTGCTAGTGAAATCTACATATATAAGAAAATAAAAACTATAAAGTAAATAAGAGAGAAATAACCTTACTAAATGACGAGGAAAAACACAAACAAAAGTACTCGGCCTTACATTATATGGGACAAACATCTGACAAAATTACCCACATATTTCGTAAAACGAGAATAAAAATTGTTTTTCGGACTAGCAACACAATACAATCCAATATAGGATATAAACCTGATCCGATATCCCACTACCACCAATCAGCCATATATAAAATACAATGCAACAATTGCAATAATGAGGTGTTGCCTGCTGGGAGAGGCACGACGAATGACGTCACCCTCGGTACAACACGCCTCTTCCTCTCCTACTCCTTTGGTTACGTAGTTTTCCCGTATCCCGGCGTGTCCGAGTAGCCATCAAAGGACCAACTCCTTGCCTTGCTTTTGCATCCACTACAAGGCATCGTGGATGAGGAGTGAAGTTTTTATACTGCATATATTTGATGTATCGGTTACAGGGCACTTAGCGAGTCAGAGCAGATGTATACTTTTTGCTGCGTCACTTTCGTACTGGCCTTATTCCCCTCGTGACTCCCTACAACTTGTGAAGATGTTCCTGATTGCAACAGATAATTTTTTCTTCTTTCTTTTCGTTTCTTTCATTTACTCTGTGCATACATCTTTCATGATACAGAACCTTTTTTTTCGTAGTATTAAATGTAACTGTTGTTTTGCTTCGTTAGTATTGTTGCACGAACCTCTTATTAATTCAGTATGCAAAATTTCAATGTATGTTTCATCTTCTCTATAATGTTCTCATGAAACGCGCTGTGTAACAGAAAATGTAATGTGCAAAACTCTTGTATGAAATGTGATGCGAAAGCGATGTCGATAGTTTGGAGTCGGAGAATTACAGTGAGTAGAGTTGCCAGGTCCTCCGAATTTTCGGAAGATCTTCCGACATTTTTAAGTATTCCAGAAAATACGTAATTCTGCGTAACTCTTCCGAAATTTTCCTATCTTCCAGGGGTATTCCGAATTTTTCCGATCTTTCTTCGTCGGTGTTATATGCTGCTACATAACACATACCTGACAATTCAATCACAAAGGAACATTGTGTTAACAATTACTACCGCTATACTACTAGAGCAGTGATTGGACACAGGGGCTGGCTAAGCCACGAAAAACAAACGCTGTCCAGCTGACGCATGCGAAGTTCCGCTGATTCAACAAAGGAGCGTACGGCAACAAAACGCGTGCATCGCATGGGCAGTTCGTGCCTGTTACAAGGTGACACCGCATGCTTGTGCAAAGCAGGAGACCGTTGTGCTTGTTTCATCTACATCTACATTTATACTCCGCAAGCCACCCAACGGTGTTTGGCGGAGGGCACTTTACGTGCCACTGTCATTACCTCCCTTTCCTGTTCCAGTCGCGTATGGTTCGCGGGAAGAACGACTGTCTGAAAGCCTCTGTGCGCGCTCTAATCTCTCTAATTTTACATTCGTGATCTCCTCGGGAGGTATAAGTAGAGGGAAGCAATATATTCGATACCTCATCCAGAAACGCACCCTCTCGAAACCTGGCGAGCAAGCTACACCGCGATGCAGAGCGCCTCTCTTGCAGAGTCTGCCACTTGACTTTGTTAAACATCTCCGTAACGCTATCACGGTTACCAAATAACCCTGTGACGAAACGCGCCGCTCTTCTTTGGATCTTCTCTATCTCCTCCGTCAACCCGATCTGGTACGGATCCCACACTGATGAGCAATACTCACTCAAGTATATGTCGAACGAGTGTTTTGTAAGCCGCCTCCTTTGTTGATGGACCACATTTTCTAAGGACTCTCCCAATGAATCTCAACCTGGTACCCGCCTTACCAACAATTAATTTTATATGATCATTCCACTTCAAATCGTTCCGCACGCATACTCCCAGATATTTTACAGAAGTAACTGCTACCAGTGTTTGTTCCGCTATCATATAATCATACAATAAAGGATCCTTCTTTCTATGTATTCGCAATACATTACATTTGTCTATGTTAATGGTCAGTTGCCACTCCCTGCACCAAGTGCCTATCCGCTGCAGATCTTCCTGCATTTCGCTACAATTTTCTAATGCTGCAACTTCTCTGTATACTACAGCATCATCCGCGAAAAGCCGCATGGAACTTCCGACACTATCTACTAGGTCATTTATATATATTGTGAAAAGCAATGGTCCCATAACACTCCCCTGTGGCACGCCAGAGGTTACTTTAATGTCTGTAGACGTCTCTCCGTTGATAACAACATGCTGTGTTCTGTTTGCTAAAAACTCTTCAATCCAGCCACACAGCTGGTCTGATATTCCGTAGGCTCTTACTTTGTTTATCAGGCGACAGTGCGGAACTGTATCGAACGCCTTCCGGAAGTCAAGAAAAATAGCATCTACCTGGGAGCCCGTATCTAATATTTTCTGGGTCTCATGAACAAATAGAGCGAGTTGGGTTTCACACGATCGCTGTTTCCGGAATCCATGTTGATTCGTACATAGTAGATTCTGAGTTTCCAAAAACGACATGATACTCGAGCAAAAGACATGTTCTAAAATTCTACAACAGATCGACGTCAGAGATATAGGTCTATAGTTTTGCGCATCTGCTCGACGACCCTTTTTGAAGACTGGAACTACCTGTGCTCTTTTCCAATCATTTGGAACCTTCTGTTCCTCTAGAGACTTGCGGTACACGGCTGTTAGAAGGGGGGCAAGTTCTTTCGCGTACTCTGTGTAGAATCGAATTGGTATCCCGTCAGGTCCAGTGGACTTCCCTCTGTTGAGTGATTCCAGTTGCTTTTCTATTCCTTGGACACTTATTTCGATGTCTGCCATTTTTTCGTTGGTGCGAGGATTTGAAGAAGGAACTGCAGTGCGGTCTTCCTCTGTGAAACAGCTTTGGAAAAAGGTGTTTAGTATTTCAGCTTTACGCTTGTCATCCTCTGTTTCAATGCCATCATCATCCCGGAGTGTCTGGACATGATGTTTCGAGCCACTTACTGATTTAACGTAAGACCAGAACTTCCTAGGATTTTCTGTCTAGTCGGTACCTAGTATTTTACTTTCGAATTCACTGAACGCTTCACGCATAGCCCTCCTTACGCTAACTTTGACATCGTTTAGCTTCTGTTTGTCTGAGAGGTTTTGGCTGCGTTTAAACTTGGAGTGAAGCTCTCTTTGCTTTCGCAGTAGTTTCCTAACTTCGTTGTTGTACCACGGTGGGTTTTTCCCGCCCCTCACAGTTTTACTCGGCACGTACCTGTCTAAAACGCATTTTACGATTGCCTTGAACTTTTTCCATAAACACTCAACATTGTCAGTGTCGAAACAGAAATTTTCGTTTTGATCTGTTAGGTAGTCTGAAATCTGCCTTCTATTACTCTTGCTAAACAGATAAACCTTCCTCCCTTTTTTTATATTCCTATTAACTTCCATATTCAGGGATGCTGCAACGGCTTTATGATCACTGATTCCCTGTTCTGCACTTACAGAGTCGAAAAGTTCGGGTCTGTTTGTTATCAGTAGGTCCAAGATGTTATCTCCACGAGTCGGTTCTCTGTTTAATTGCTCGAGGTAATTTTCGGATAGTGCACTCAGTATAATGTCACTCGATGCTCTGTCCCTACCACCCGTCCTAAACATCTGAGTGTCCCAGTCTATATCTGGTAAATTGAAATCTCCACCTAAGACCATAACATGCTGAGAAAATTTATGTGAAATGTATTCCAAATTTTCTCTCAGTTGTTCTGCCACTAATGCTGCTGAGTCGGGGGGTCGGTAAAAGGAGCCAATTATTAACCTAGCTCGGTTGTTGAGTGTAACCTCCACCCATAATAATTCACAGGAACTATCCACTTCTACTTCACTACAGGATAAACTACTACTAACAGCGACGAACACTCCACCACCGGTTGCATGCAATCTATCCTTTCTAAACACCGTCTGTGCCTTTGTAAAAATTTCGGCAGAATTTATCTCTGGGTTCATCCAGCTTTCCATACCTATAACGATTTCAGCTTCGGTGCTTTCCATCAGCGCTTGAACTTCCGGTACTTTACCAACGCAGCTTCGACAGTTTACAATTACAATACCAATTGCTACTTGGTCCCCACATGTCCTGACTTTGCCCCGCACCCGTTGAGGCTGTTGCTCTTTCTGCACTTGCCCGAGGCCATCTAACCTAAAAAAACCGCCCAGCCCACGCCACACAACCCCTGCTACCCGTGTAGCCGCTTGTTGCGTGTAGTGGACTCCTGACCTATCCAGCGGAACCCGAAACCCCACCACCCTATGGCGCAAGTCGAGGAATCTGCAGCCCACACGGTCGCAGAACCGTATCAGCCTCTGATTCAGACCCTCCACTCGGCTCTGTACCAAAGGTCCGCAGTCAGTCCTGTCGACGATGCTGCAGATGGTGAGCTCTGCTTTCATCCTGCTAGCGAGACTGGCAGTCTCCACCAAATCAGATAGCCGCCGGAAGCCAGAGAGGATTTCCTCCGATCCATAGCGACACACATCATTGGTGCCGACATGAGCGACCACCTGCAGATGGGTGCACCCTGTACCTTTCATGGCATCCGGAAGGACCCTTTCCACATCTGGAATGACTCCCCCCGGTATGCACACGGAGTGCACTTTGGTTTTCTTCCCCTCCCTTGCTGCCATATCCCTAAGGGGCCCCATTACGCGCCTGACGTTGGAGCTCCCAACTACCAGTAAGCCCACCTCTGCGACTGCCCAGATCTTGCAGACTGAGGGGCAACCTCTGGAACAGGACAAGCAGCCATGTCAGGCCGAAGATCAGTATCAGCCTGAGACAGAGCCTGAAACCGGTTCGTCAGACAAACTGGAGAGGCCTTCTGTTCAGCCCTCCGGAATGTCTTTCGCCCCCTGCCACACCTTGAGACGACCTCCCACTCTACCACAGGTGAGGGATCAGCCTCAATGCGGGCAGTATCCCGGGCAACCACAGTCGTAGTCCGATCGGGGGATGCGTGGGACGAGCTGGCCGTCCCCGACAAACCCCCATCCGGACCCCCACAGTGATGCCCATTGGCAACAGCCTCAAGCTGTGTGACCGAAGCCAACACTGCCTGAAGCTGGGAGCGAAGGGATGCCAACTCAGCCTGCATCCGAACACAGCAGTTGCAGTCCCTATCCATGCTAAAGACTGTTGTGCAAAGAAAGTCTGAACTAATCTACAGAGAGCGCAAACAAAACGACACAAAATTGAAACGGTTATTAAAATACAAGATCGCCTAGTAAATGCAGTAATGCTGCCACTTGTGCACTGCTGACACACTGCTCAGCAGCGGAAGGAGACTACGCGATTTAACACTATTCGAGTACTAAAACGCTATGCTACAACTCTCAAATACTATAATACGCCCGAAATTTATGAATTAAGCAATGCAAGTACCAAAAACACGCAAAGAAATTAAGAATTAAACTATGTAACAAATGAGTGAGCTAGGAGTATACGACTTGCTGCTGCAGCTGCTTATCCAACGGCGGCAGGGAGCACATTGACTGTGACCAACCGACACTGGCCGTTCAAAACAAAAACAAATGACAGACGACTATGCGAATTTACACTATTCAGGTACTAAAACGCGATGCTACAACTCTCAAATACTATAATACGCCAGAAATTTATGAATTAAACAATGCAAGTACCAAGAACACGCAAAGAAATTAAGAATTAAACTATGTAACAAATGAGTGAGCTAGGAGTATACGACTTGCTGCTGCAGCTGCTTATCCAACGGCGACAGGGATGTGAATTCGAAGTCGGATTTCGAATCCGTGGTAACAGAGCCAAACAAGGTAAAATATGCTACGAAATATAATCCCAAAACGGAAAGAGGAACAGTGTTTAGTAGTTGACCCAGAAGCAGCAAGAAAGGCAATTATATTCTGCTGTTCATGTGATTGTGATCTAAAAATTACGTCTGAGAAAAGTGATGTAGTGAAGCACACGAGTGGTAAGAAGCGTGTAATAAATTGTGGTGCCCAGCAAAGGCCACCAAAACTTACCGGTATGTCATCAGCTAGTGGCAACTCAAGATTACATGACACAGTTAAGGCCAGTGAAATTCGCATTGTTAGTTTAGTTGCAGAGCATGATTTACCACTTCAGGTTATTGAACATTTAGCGAAACTCACCCAAGTAATGTGTCCTGAGTCACAAGTTGCAAAACATATTCATTGCGGCAGAACAGATGTAGCTGGAATTATAAATAATGTCACAACCAAGGGAAGATTAGTGAAACTAATTTACACCCTTCAGACGGATAAATTTAGCCTCATTGTTGACGAATCAACAGACCAGGGGCGCATGGGGTGTACCGGTATAAGACATCTGTGTTAGGCGGTACGTGTCCTAAGTGAAGGAAACTAAGTAATTGATGCCCTCCTAAAATTGATTTCTCTTATTGGTTCTACTAGTGACATGTTATGTCAGGAGACTTAAGGTCTTCTGTGACAATATTTCTTACCAAGAGATTTGGTTGGTTTCGCAGTGGATGTAGCGAGTGTTATGTTAGGGGCGCATCATTCCTTATCCACTTTGCTTAAGCAAGATATTCGAGACCTGTTCATTTGCGCTATACTCTTCTTACGCTTGCTTAACCTTTCCTAGAGGCATTGAAAACCTAGCGAGGGGCGTGTATAATTATTTCCAGTGTATCCCTAAGCTCATTCGTAAACTTAAAGAGTTTCAGAACCGAACAAACTACTTCATACCATCCACAAACGCTGCTTCTCTTTACATATGCTTGTATCCACGTTTCTTGACCAATATCATTCTCTGAAACTGTTTTTTTATCGATGCTGTGGCTAGCGACAGACTTCTGGCAAGCGACACAATTCTGCAGAAATTGAAATATAGTACTACAAGACACTTTCTTACTCTTTTGAATTTAGTGTTGCCTGTCTTCAACACGTTTAATCTTAAGATGCAGGCAGGGTCGCCTCAAATCCAGACCATGTATAGTGATTTTGGGGTAAATTTGGGAATGGCGTTAGAATTTTACATGAAGGAAAACTATCTAAAATCAACTACCTTAAAAGAAATTCAGTATCGAAATTAGACTCATTTTATGTCTCTTGATGAAGTGCATTTAGGAGCAAGGGTTTCGTAGATCATTGACAAAAATTCATATCTGACTTGTGATCAATTGAAGAACTTTAAACTTCGACGCTTAGACTTTTTGACTGAGAGTACTCAACAGATATTCAAACGGTTTCTTTTCAGTGATAATGTTATGAAAGATTTGGAGGCACCTGACCCAATTTGCCTTAGAGACAAGAGAATTCGACAGTTTCCAGTCTCGCATCAAAGTTTCCATGTTTAACTAAAATGCAATACAAGAAATTGACACTGAATGGAGGCTACTGAGAAATGCCGAGGCAGAATCGAAGAGTACAGATATGGATGAATTCTGGAATGCTGTCCGTAAGCTGAAACGAGTAGATGGAACACCTGTGTTCCCCTAGTTATCAGCCATGATGATGTCACTGGTGTCATCGGAAAGAATATTTTCGACAACAAACAGAATGAAAGGTAATGTAAGAAACAGATTGAGCACTAGAACGATAACAGGACTTTTAAATTATAATAGGAATACGAGATTTGAGCCCTGTTGCAACTTTCTTGTTGGCACGGAATTTCTACGTCTGATGACTAATGTCATTTACAAGGACGACGAAGAGGAATAAGAAGAAGCCTAGACAGGTGAATGAAAGTAGTACAATTTTCTCTCAACGACGCTGTTTGTTATATTAACCGATAAATGGTATGGCTGGATCATGTGGACTGGAATTTTGTTTTTTGTTTAGTTTTAATGTCTGCAACACTGTAGCACCGCAGTTCTCGTAAGGTAATGGTACAATCCGACATGTCTGAACCCATCCTGAAATTTTTATGCAGGAAGAGTACAACGAAGAAATGCAGTGTAAAAATTTTAGCTGCTTAAATGCACTACAAGAATTTCTTTAAACGCTAACCTAAAGAGCCTACTTACAACAGCCATTCCCTCCTAGCGTGCAACTCGGCCGTGAGAAGAGAGCTTAGCGCACATATCCAGGATGACACAGACGAATTTTTAGCACATACACCACACAAAATAGCCTGTATCAAATACGTTTTGAATGACTGTTAGCTTATATCGACAACTAAAATGTTGCAAGAGTAATTCTTGCAAAAGTGACTAGCAGATAGGAATAAAGCCTGTGTTTTATGTTTCATTACGGACGACTTCCATCAATCGGACTTTGATTTGTCGAAATGTAATACTTCTCAGGCAGACATCATTTTATAACTTTCCTGTAGTAAGGTTATTATCCTTATTATTTTTTATTTTCTGACTATACACCAATTTTTCTTTCGATTGGGCCAGACTGACCTAACATACACAGAATGAAATTTTTCTAACGATATATTTTCTTTCATGCTAGACTGAATTCCGTTGCCTTCTCATGATGAAATAAAAAATCCAACTCTAAACTCGATGAATGTGTATAGTCAATAAATGCTTGATCAAGTAGAGAGTGAGTTAAGCTTCAACAATGACTTGGATCTTGCTTAAAATTATAGAATAAAATCATGGCCGTGATTCAGAGCTTGGCGAGGAAGAGGAAAATGAAAATGAGGCGGAAAATGGAGAGATGTTAGAAGCAACTAGATCAAACGACAGAAAAACGAAAGTTTACTGCAGCACACCAATATCCAGTGACTGTTGGAAAAAGTTTGTAGAAAATATGTATAAAACACTGTTTGGTTTTGTTTACTTCCTGGTTATATTATTTCATTGCAAAGAATCCTACTTCTATAATACATTAATAATTCCTGACTCAACAATTTTATTACAGTAAAAAGATACCAATTCTTTTTACACAAAATTGTTGTTACATTAAAACATTTATTCAAGGAAAAAATGTATAGAGTTCATTGTAAGTCATTTTCTTAAGTATGTTCACCATAAAAATTAATAACTATTAAGATTAAATTGACTATATGAGACAGTTTTATTTTCAGTCCTTATTTACGGGCAGAGGGTTATCCGAAACTTTTCCTATAGCTTCCGCAATTTTTAGGCACTATCTTCCGAAAAAGAAAAATTCGGATTTGGCAACAATGACCGTCAGTTGTGTTTTGGGTTGTGAGATGTGTGCGCGTATGTGTTGTGCTTAGACAGAAACACACCTTAATTTATGGCAGTGTTCTTATTTTTCGGTAAAGCTTTAAACTGAACTTCGACGCGCATACTATGATATCAAATGTAAGATTGTATGAATACTGTGAGCTTTGTGGAGTACTAGCCTACAAACAGCAGTGAAAATGAGCACGCAAATGGACATTGCTCGTGGTTAGAACCGAACTGTTCTGCACGTTTCGCAAGTATACAAACTGACGTAATTTAAAATTATTATCTTGTCTGTAACTTAATGAGCTGTCGTGCGTGTTAAGATATTAGCTGTCACCGTGGAGAATTTTAAACGGCTCGTTACGTGTGGTACTGTTTTTCGCCAGAACTTTGAATTCGCGATCGTGATTGCTGAAAGTAGACGGGCAGTGATATCGCGTTCGGCAGGTCAAAGTAAATATTGTACTTCAACTGTGTACGGGGCGTTGATAACGCAGCAGTGTGTGTAAGGGACGCTATTCTCGCGCACGTTGTACTACAACGAGTATGTGCGACCAGCTAATGGCAATAGGAATACAACGGAAGGTAATATTGCCTGGAGAATCACACACTGAGGAGGAGTCGTATCCAATGTAATTTCGTGACGGTGGAGCTATAATAATTACGCTGCCAGAACCAACAAGCTGTCGCTAACGGAAGAACGTAATGGCTACAAAAACACAAGCTGCAATGCAATGCGCTCTCCCCTTGTAAAGACTCAGAGAATATCGTGTAGTTTCAAATGTAACCTTTTACTCTTTTCTCACAAACAATGTTGAAATTGTTGACCCACCATTAATAGTAGTCTTTGCTATTTGCTACCACTCTCTTATTTATTTATTTTATTGTAGTTGATTTTGCATGTGATTTAGTATTGTTTCGGAGGGGATGTGTCTTCATGCAAGTGTGTACTGTTTTCATTGGGTACATTTACGTTGTTTTGTTGTAGTATGTGCTATTATTTTGGAGGGTGTGTGTTTTCGTGCAAGTGTGTAGTATTTTCATTGGGTGCACTTACGTCGTTTTGTTGTAGTATGTAGTATCCCGCATAAGTTACGGCGTCCGCCGTGAAATTCCCAGCGCCGACCAATTACAATACGGCGGCCTGTCCGCCATTGGTACAAGGCAGACAGCAGGTGAGAATTCTGAATGGGACAACTGTCAGCTACGTAAACTGTGTTTACATTCAATAAGACGGCATGCCATACCATCAATGATATCCGTTCTTTCGGAACAGATACTACCTTCATATATCGTTAAAATATGGCTACCTGGCCATTGACCTTCTTGTGTGAACGCACACGTTATGGCCCAACTCGTACGGGACTTCGTAGATTAATCTGCCACGAGTAATGGGCAAACATCTATTAGGCGCACTAAGAACGTAATGGTGTGGACATGTTGGGAATGTGGGTCTCACGGGGAGAGTGCAAGGGATAAGTCCCTGCAGGCGCACTATCCTCTGTGACCTCGATGGCTCAGATGGATAGAGCGTCTGCCATATAAGCAGGAGATTACGGGTTCGAGTCCCGGTTGGGGTACACATTTTCGACATGTCCCCAATGATGTATATCAACGCCTGTTTTCAGCTACGGTGTCGATTTAACTTGGAGCACTGGGATAAGATTAAAATCACTTTGGACCTCTGAAGACGCCACTGCGGCTGTTTGTTCCATCCCTTGCTGCTTATTCACAGAGCTGATGTATCGAAGTTCGTGAGCCAATCTTCAGCGTGTGTACCAAATGGCTCGATGCCACATGGCCGTTTCCTGAACATCCGCTCAAAATTCGGCTGGTGTGGCTCGATAATGCCAATTACTGAAGCAGTACTAATATTTTCAGCACATTTCATTGCCGTAAGGAGGTACCGGTGTGTTCGAAATTATTGTTCGTCAGCCTCTGCTCAGGGACTGTGAACTAGGCTGGGCTCCAGTTTTTAGCCTAATAACATCCTACTGTCCGCAGCTCGTGGTCTTGCGGTAGCGTTCTCGCTTCCCGTTCACGGGGTCCCGGGTTCGATTCCCGGCGGATTCAGGACTCTTCTCTGCTTCTAGGTGACTGGGTGTTGTGTGTCTTTCATCATCATTTCATCATCATTGACTCACAAGTCGCTGAAAAGGACTTGCAATTCCGGCGGCCGAACACCCCGCATGGGGTCTCCCGGCCAACAATGCCGTACGATCATTTCATTTGAACATCTTACTGGACAGCGTCTGACATCCTGAGGTAGTAGACACATTCATGAAACACACTACCATCGTAATTTGTGCCTTTGCACGAAACTAAATATACACTCCTGGAAATGGAAAAAAGAACACATTGACACCGGTGTGTCAGACCCACCATACTTGCTCCGGACACTGCGAGAGGGCTGTACAAGCAATGATCACACGCACGGCACAGCGGACACACCAGGAACCGCGGTGTTGGCCGTCGAATGGCGCTAGCTGCGCAGCATTTGTGCACCGCCGACGTCAGTGTCAGCCAGTTTGCCGTGGCATACGGAGCTCCATCGCAGTCTTTAACACTGGTAGCATGCCGCGACAGTGTGGACGTGAACCGTATGTGCAGTTGACGGACTTTGAGCGAGGGCGTATAGTGGGCATGCGGGAGGCCGGGTGGACGTACCGCCGAATTGCTCAACACGTGGGGCGTGAGGTCTCCACAGTACATCGATGTTGTCGCCAGTGGTCGGCGGAAGGTGCACGTGCCCGTCGACCTGGGACCGGACCGCAGCGACGCACGGATGCACGCCAAGACCGTAGGATCCTACGCAGTGCCGTAGGGGACCGCACCGCCACTTCCCAGCAAATTAGGGACACTGTTGCTCCTGGGGTATCGGCGAGGACCATTCGCAACCGTCTCCATGAAGCTGGGCTACGGTCCCGCACACCGTTAGGCCGTCTTCCGCTCACGCCCCAACATCGTGCAGCCCGCCTCCAGTGGTGTCGTGACAGGCGTGAATGGAGGGACGAATGGAGACGTGTCGTCTTCAGCGATGAGAGTCGCTTCTGCCTTGGTGCCAATGATGGTCGTATGCGTGTTTGGCGCCGTGCAGGTGAGCGCCACAATCAGGACTGCACACGACCGAGGCACACAGGGCCAACACCCGGCATCATGGTGTGGGGAGCGATCTTCTACACTGGCCGTACACCACTGGTGATCGTCGAGGGGACACTGAATAGTGCACGGTACATCCAAACCGTCATCGAACCCATCGTTCTACCATTCCTAGACCGGCAAGGGAACTTGCTGTTCCAACAGTACAATGCACGTCTGCATGTATCCCGTGCCACCCAACGTGCTCTAGAAGGTATAAGTCAACTACCCTGGCCAGCAAGATCTCCGGATCTGTCCCCCATTGAGCATGTTTGGGACTGGATGAAGCGTCGTCTCACGCGGTCTGCACGTCCAGCACGAACGCTGGTCCAACTGAGGCGCCAGGTGGAAATGGCATGGCAAGCCGTTCCACAGGACTACATCCAGCATCTCTACGATCGTCTCCATGGGAGAATAGCAGCCTGCATTGCTGCGAAAGGTGGATATACACTGTACTAGTGCTGACATTGTGCATGCTCTGTTGCCTGTGTCTATGTGCCTGTGGTTCTGTCAGTGTGATCATGTGATGTATCTGACCCGTTCTTATTTCAATTTCCAGGAGTGTACAATGAAGGGCCAAAGAAAGTGGTACACCTTCCTAATGTCATGTAGGGCTCCCGCGAGCACGTAGAAGTGCCGCAACACGACGTGGCATGGACTCAGCTAATGTCTGAAGTAGTGCTGGAGGGAACTGACACCATGAATCCTGCAGGGCTGTCCATAAGCCCCTAAGGCTACGAGGTGGTGGAGATCTCTTCTTAACAGCACGTTGCTCGGCATCCCAGATATGCTCAATAATGTACATGTCTGGAAAGTTTCGTCACCAGCGGAAGTGTTCAAACTCAGACGAGTGTTCCTGGAGCCACTCTGTAGCAATTCTGGACGCGTGGGGTGTCGCAGTGTCATGCTGGAATTGCCTCAGTCCGTCGGAATTCACAATGGACGTGGATGGATGCAGGTGATCAGACAGGTTGCTTACGCACGTGTGACCTGCCAGAGTCGTATCTAGACATATCACGGGTCTGATATTAGTCCAACTGAACACACCCCACGCCATTACAGAGCCTCCACTAGCTTGAACAGTCCCCTACTGACATGCAGGGTCCGTGGATTCATGAGGTTGTGTCCATACCAGTACACGTTCATCCACTCGATACAATTTGAAATGAGACTCGTCCGAACAGGCAACATGTTTCCAGTCATCAACAGTCGAATTTCGGTGATGACGGGCCGAGGCGAGGCGTGAAGCTTTGTGCCTTGTTGTCACCAACGGTGGAGATCGGCTTCGAAAGCTCATATCGAAGATGTTTCGTTGAATGCTTCGCACGCTGACACATGTTGATGGCCCAGCATTGAAATCTGCAGCAGTTCGCGGAAAGGTTGCATTTCTGTCACGTTGAACGATTCTCTTCAGTCTTCGTTCGTCCTGTTCTTGCACGATATTATTCCGGCAACAGCGATGTCAGAGTTTTGATGTTTTACCGTGTAAGTAGGCTGTTTAGGTTTTCTTAACGCTCTGTGTGAAAATCACTGGCTGTGCTGTGTGCAGTCTGTGGCTGGTTGGCATTGTTGTAATACTCGCCATTGTAGCGTTCGGCAGCTGGATGTTAACAGCGCCTAGCGTTGCGCAGTTGGAGGTGAGCCGCCAGCAGTGGAGGATGTGGGGAGAGAGATGGCGGAGTTTTGAAGTTTGTAACACTGTATGTCATGAACTGCTATATATATTATGACTGTTAAGGTAAATACATTGTTTGTTCTCTATTAACATCTTTCAATTGCTAACTATGCCTATCAGTAGTTAGTGCCTTCCGTAGTTTGAATCTTTTATTTAGCTGGCAGTAGTGGCGCTCGCTGTATTGCAGTAGTTCGAGTAATGAAGATTTTTGTGAGGTAAGTGATTTGTGAAAGGTATAGTTTAATGTTAGTCAGGGCCATTCTTTGGTAGGGATTTTTGATAGTCAGATTGCGTTGCGCTAAAAATATTGTGTGTCAGTTTAAGCACAGTCATGTATAACTGTTCGAAGGGGACGTTTCAACCGGATTCCTGATACTCACGGTATACTCGTGAAATGGTCGCACGGGAAAATCCCCACCTGATCGCTACCTGGGAGATGCTTTGTCCCGTCGCTTGTGTGCCGACTATAACACCACATTCAAACTCACTTAATTCTTGATGACCTGCCGTTATAGCAGCAGTAATCGATCTAACAACTGCGCCAGGCGTTGCCGGACGCAGCGACGTATTCTGCCTGTTTACATATCTCTGTATTTGAATACACATGCTTATGCCAGTTTCTTTGGCGGTTCTGTGCATATTGCATGCCAAAAAATGAACTACCCAGCAAACGTGGCCCGATTCCAATGTAATTTCGTACACGGAACAACCATTGGCAAGTATGTAAATGACTGGAGTTTGTACTCTCTGTGGTAAGTGGAACGAGCACCAGAATGAGTTAGACTTTTTCGGTTTTAGTGTTATCATGTGGTCTGTGTTGTGTTGGCAGAAGAGCCAACACTGTGTTGCTAAAGGAGGCCGAAATGCACGCGTTTTAGCTCACGCAGGCGGGCGTGAGGAGGGAAGGACTATACTGACGTGAGGTCTGGAACATGACAAGGAATTAGAATTCAGAAACCGGACGTAATTAGTTTGATACTTAACTTTAATCCATTAATGATGAACGTCGCTCTTGACGTACATGATTCACAATATTATCTGTTCAGAATAGTAACTGAATATGGCGCCTTGCTAGGTCGTAGCAAATGACGTAGCTGAAGGCTATGCTAAACTGTCGTCTCGGCAAATGAGAGCGTATGTAGTCAGCGAACCATCGCTAGCAAAGTCCGCTGTACAACTTGGGCGAGTGCTAGGAAGTCTCTCTAGACTAGACCTGCCGTGTGGCGGCGCTCCGTCTGCAATCACTGATAGTGGCGACACGCGGGTCCGACGTATACTAACGGACCGCGGCGGATTTAAAGGCTACCACCTAGCAAGTGTGGTGTCCGGCGGTGACACCACAGTCTGAAAGGGTCAGATGTTGAATTATCACTGCGAAGGATACGGAGATGCCACGTATCGTGTGAGATAGCATTGTCAGCACCTGACAATCTGAAAGGTCTCATTTTGTGTCTCCATTCGGCTGGCTGATGGAATAGTCCAGTACCCAGATTTGTGGGGCATTAACGGTGAGAGTGGTGCAGTGCTGGACTGCATGGGAAGTCATTGCAGGCACATTCCCTAGTAATGTTCCAGTCTACCACACTTGACCACCACAGGGGAGATTCGTCGTATTGTGCAAGACGCAACTGGCACCCGACCTCCAGTAAAGGACTCCCTGCAACATTCTGTATCACCTCGGACCATTGGTTGCAATGCAGCGATACATTCGTTGGCTGCCGTGAACACCACATTTCAAATGGCTGCCTCCAGAGTGCTACCTTGTCCGGAAACAGTGACGCGTAGCACCGTGGAAAATTTTGGAAATTTGTGGTAAGGTCATACGGGACCAAACTGCTGAGGTCATCGGTCCCTAAGGTTACACACTACTTAGTCTAACTTAAACTAACTTACGCTGTGGACAACACACTCACCTATGCCCGAGGGAGCACTCGAACTTGCCCGCATCTCGTGGTCGTGCGGTAGCGTTCTCGCTTCCCACGCCCGGGTTCCCGGGTTCGATTCCCGGCGGGGTCAGGGATTTTCTCTGCCTCGTGATGGCTGGGTGTTGTGTGATGTCCTTAGGTTAGTTAGGTTTAAGTAGTTCTAAGTTCTAGGGGACTGATGACCTAAGATGTTAAGTCCCATAGTGCTGAGAGCCATTTGAACCATTTTTTGAAGCACTCGAACCTCCGACGGGGGCAGCCGCACGGACCGTGACAAGGCGCCCAGACCGCGTGGCAACCCCGCGCGGCGTAGCTCCGTGTTCAGCCATTAATAGCGGTTCTGCACTAACCTGAATGGCGATCGTCGGCGAGCACGGCTGTGACATGGGTAGAGGTTACTCTGGCGCCGTGGTGTCGGGAACTATCGGGTATAACTTTAGATCATGCATGGTAGCGACTGAGGGCACTATAATGGGTCAACAGTAGGTCATGGACATCCTGCGTCCTGAAGTGTTACCTCTCATGCGAGAAATCGCGCTGCCATTTTTTAACAGAACAATGCTCGTCCACACGTGGCACTGATATCGGGGATTACAGGATCATGGAAATGACATGGAAGGACTAGGCCCCTTCAGCTAACATCTTTTATCATTGAACATCAACAACATTTATTTTTATATATTTTCTTTTATAATACTTTCCCTTTGAGAAACAGGTACAAAAATGTAAGTTAATTTGTGGTTACGAGCTGTCAAAATGGTAAGACAGCCGTTATATTACAATAATAACAACTTCAAAAAATTAAAGAAATAAGACCTTAACGATATTGGTCGTTTTAAAAATTTTAAATTAAACAGTTTTAAATAAACCATCCAATTAAGATAACGAAAACAATGCTAGACAAATTTCTTCAAGTGAATTCGAGTCCAAGACATTAGGCGGGCCCCGAGAAGATGAATATTAACAAGTAAAGGACCGAGGTCCGAGGCGATACACAGTATTGTAAGGAGTCCTATACAGTAAAATTTAGAACAAAAATACATTATGTGTTTAACATTAAAGAGAAGTTTCCTTTAATTTACGTCTATGGTCGCAAACTTTTTGTTTAACAGATTAACGGTTTCGGTCTTTAATGACCATCATCAGATGTGTTTCATAAAAACAAAGTCCTAATGTACTGCAGCCATAGTGGCATCGTCATATGTTAAATGCGGAATCAGCACCAGCATCGTCAAGTACATATAAATCAGATCACATGCAAAAAAAAAAGTAAGAAAAAAAAGTTTGTGACCATAGACGTAAATTAAAGGAAACTTATTACATATACGGGACACTGTGTTTTTTCGCGACGATGTAGCAGCTTGTGAGATTAAAGAAGATTTCCTGCCCGAAGCCAGTTAATCAAAGGCCTCTTGGCAGCAGAATTTCGTTTACTGTGCAAGTGAGAAAACATAAGATACTCAGCTTGAGCACAGACAACCAGGACGGGCGACTGTAACAAACGGCAAGCCGCACAAGGAAATGCTCGAGAGCTAGATCACACGGCCGCAAGTGAGCCAGGCGCACGCAGTAAGAAGCCGCCGACACGAAACACTGTCCCAGCAACTTAGTAATTGCTGTTAACAAACAAGGAAGATAAGTTTCTCACTGAATTACACTACAAGTAAAGTTGTATTTTAACCGTGATTGCAGTTATGGAACCTTTCAAGTAAGTTAATACGCCCTAGGAAATAAGCTTCGCTAACAGAGAACTACAGAACGGGAGCTTAATTTCTTCCATGAAGAAACATAAAAGCTAGGCTGAAAGCTAGGCTGAATACCGTAACACCTACAACCATCAAAAAGAAACGCAAAGTATATCTATTTAAAAAGCTGATAAAAATGCCCTTAACGCCGTTTTAAGAGACAGTCTTCACTCTTTCCGATGTGATGATGTTAGCCCAGAAAAGTTGTGGAATGATTTCAAAGAGATAGTATCGACAGCAATTGAGAGATATATATACCACATAAATTAATAGGTGATGGTACACAAAACGGGTCAGGTCGCTGTTGCAGAAGCAGCGAAAAAAGCGTGCCAAATTTAAAAGAACGCTAAATCCCCAAAACTGGCAAAGTTTCACAGAAGGTCGAAATATAGTGCGTACTTCAATGCAAGATGCTTTTAAGAATTTGCATAACGAAACTCTGTCTCGAAATCTAGCAGAAAACCCAAAGAGATTCTGGTCATACATAAAGCATACCAGCGGCAAGACGCAATCAACACCTTCACTGCTCAATAATGATGGTGAAGTCACTGATGACAGTGCCACTAAAGCAGAGTAATTAAACACGGTTTTTCAAAACTCCTTCACCAAAGAAGACGAAGTAAATATTCGTTATTTCCAATCAAGAACAACAGCCAAGATGAGAAACATAGAAGTAGATATCCTCGGTGTGGCAAAGCAGCTTAAATCACTTAATAAAGGCTAGGCTTCTGGTCCAGACTGTATACCAGTCAGGTTCCTCTCAGAGTATGCTGATACAATAGCTCCATATTTAGCAATTATATACAACCTCTTCCTCACAGAAAGATCCGTACCTAAAGACTGCAAAATTGCTCAAGTTACACCAATACTCCAAAAGAGAAGAAAGAGTAATCCGTTGAAGTACAGGTCCATATCACTAACGTCGAACTGCAGTAGGGTTTCAGAACATATACTTCGTACTGTGAAGTACCTCGAAGAAAACGATTTATTGACACATAGTCAGCACGGATTCAGAAAATATCGTTCTCTCGAAACGCAACTAGCTCTTTATGCTCATGAAGTAATGAGGATCGGCAGGGGATGTCAAATTGATTCCATATTTTTAGATTTCCAGAAGGCTTTCGACATCGTTCCTTACAAGCGTCTTCTAACCATACTTTTGTGCTACGGAATATCGCTTCAGTTGTGCGACTGGATTCGTGATTTCCTGTCAGCAAGGTCACAGTTCGTAGTAATAGACGGAAAGTCATCGAGTAAACCCGAAGTAATATCCGGCGTTCCGCAAGGAAGTGTTATAGGCCCTCTAATTGTTCCTGGTCTATATTAACGACATAGGAGACAACCTCAATAGCCGTCTTGGACTGTTTGCAGATGATGCTGTTATTTACCGTCTTGTAAAGTCATCAGATGATCAAAACGACTTGCAAAATGTCTTAGATAAGATAGATGTATGGTGCGAAAAGTAGCAATTGACCCTGAATAAGGAAAAGTGTGAAGTTATTCACATGAGTACTAAAAGAAATCAGCTAAATTTTGATTACGCGGTAAGTCACACATATCTAAAGGCTGTAAATTCAGCTAAATAGTTAGGGATTACAATTACAAGTAACCTAAATTGGACCGATCACATAGATAATATTGTGGGTAGAACAAACCGAAGACTGCGATTCATTGGCAGAACACTTAGAAGGTGGGACAGGTCTACTAAAGATACTGCTTAAACCACGCTTCTCCGGACTATTCTGGAGTATTGCTGTGCGGTTGTAACGCCGGAAATGCATATCCTCCTATTTCCATTTATTGTACTATAAATTTGTTTTCCTTATTTTTGTTACCTGAATATATAACATTTCTGTGACTTTGTATATTGCAATTGTTTTACTATTTGCATTTATGTCGATGTATAATTGGTTTGTTTCGTAAATATTATTTGTATTTTTACGCTGGGTCTTGCCTAGGTAAAACTGCTATCGAACGATTACATCGATAGGTCGTGTGAAGAATCAAAGTGTGTAGGATCTTTGGTAGTGTTAACTCTGTCGCGTGGAGCGCGGGCTGAGAGCAGAGAGAGTCTGGCTGGAGTAGCGAGTGGAGCAGGTGTGTTGTGTGAAGCTCCCGCGAGTTGCCGCGCTTTCGGGGTTTGGCAGCATGTAATTGCGCTCGCCTTGAAAAGATAGTTTCTGACATGGTGTGGCGGACGGGAAGCATTAGCTGGCGCACATCAAGAGCCCGTTTCGCCTGGTGACCGTGTCGAGAAGAAGGCGCGCCAACATCCAGCTTCTGCAACAGCGACGGCCGACAATGAGTGACTGTCGCCACCTCCTCGATCGACGGCTTCAAACTTTCAATCAACCAACAAGGAAGACTAGAAGCACGTAAAGTTTTAGAACTGTATGGCAGACCTCAGCTTTTCAAACTGTTCAAATCACAAAATTACAGCAACGTAGCATGAACCTTGGTTGCTCATTGTCCCAATTGCATTACCAAGCAGGGTCCCTTCCTTTTCCGGAATGAACCGAGTGTCATTGAAATTCAAACGCCAGCATTAAAGTAATATTCTATTTCATTGCTTTAATTTCAAAGTTCAGTTAAAGTATTCATAGCTGGCTACAATGCCTAGATTCCACAAGCACAAATTAAGAGTGCGAGTTTTGTTACCGTATTTTAGCTTACCTGTACTGCAGCTCAGCTTGGTATGTACTAAATTTTACTATTGTTAACTGTTCAGAATCATTTAATTCAAGTTCAAAGTTAAATCTCTTATTTCTAAATTGCGTAGATTCATGTAGCTTTTGAAATGATTGTTGAGGTAGTCCAAGACTAACCGTATTTTACTGAATTTCGATGTGCTTCAGAAAGAAAGCTCACTATTAACTTCAGTCACTAAATTAATTTTCGATTTTCCTGTTTTATTAACTCTTTTGCTAAATTAAGTCAGAGTGTAGCAAAATTCATTACTTTTGACAAACTTTCAGTTTTCACACTACACGTGTCAACCTTCAGTTGCCACGCTTCTAGTGCTAATTATATGTGTAATAATCTTTCTTTTTCAGTTACTATAGTAATTGTCCTTAGGACTGGCGACCGTAATTTCTCCCAAATCTCAAATATCTAATTACCACTAGTTGATTGTTAACGTAACGGCCGCACATTTACTTTTTTTATTAACTTTACCCCCATTTCAAAATTAATTTCCACCGGTTTCATTAGCATTTTTCCTTTCATTTAGATGTAACCCTTTCCTCCCTCTTTACCGACAAATTAACCTCGGTGACGATTGCTTTTCCCAAATTTCCATTAGGTACACACGGTTTAATTTTTCACTGTCATTAAGGTCGATAAGTGAGGGGGAGGTTACACGTGGCGACCTGGTGACAGGACAATCTTCGGATTTGAGGTTGTTCTGGACACGAATTTTGCATTGTGCAAATCTCGTAACAAAGTACTGGTTACGAAATGTTCGATACGTCAGCCAGAATATTAGTGTGAGGAATCCTAATTAGATTTGAGATTTGGCATTTATATTGAAAATTATTAAAATGAGTGAAGGCAACAATTACCAAAATTTGGTAGGCTTGGATAAGGAACAATCGGTCGAACAGTGGGAATCGCGCACCGCGGTACCCATTGTTCAGGGGCAGGCGGCTAGCATGAAAGACGCGACCGCCGAAACGCAACAAAGAGCAGAAATGGAATTCCACACTTCAATTGCGAGCATAAATACTCGCTTTTATTCCGAAATTAGCAGAATTGAGAAAAGTATAGGAGAATCAGTTGCTCCGATCATCGAGAATAAAGTGACGGAACAAATTCAATTAGTGAAAAAAGAGGATCCCCCGGTGGAACCTGAGGAAAGCTGACTGGAATAAATACCGATCCTATGTTGAGAAAACGATAAATCGGATACCACCAAAACCTGAGAACTACAAAAGATTCGTAAACTTAGTACAAAAAGCGGCCCTAAATGCAATTCCACGAGGATCGAGAAAGGAATACACCCCCTGCTGGACGAAAGAGTGTGAAACACTACTGGAGGAATATGAGAAGACTGGGGACGAGGAGACTGCAGACCAACTGATCAACGCCATGAATGAGGAACGTATTAGTAGATGGAAGGAGGCGATGGAAAATCTAGATTTTACCCACTCCAGCAGGAAGAGCTGGGGCCTGCTAAGGAAATTAGGCGGTGCCACAGCGCCTAACAGGCCGACTCTTGGAACCAGCGCATCTGAGATTGCAGCTGTCCTGAAACAGACCTCCAAAATCCAGCTAAAAACAGCCGAAAAGAGAGAAATTTCCCAAGAGCTAAGCAGTTTATTGCTTAATAACCCAACCAACACGGGCATTGTAAAAGAAGTGGAGACAGAAGAGATATCCCAGGCGTTGAAGCTAATGAAGACAGGAAAAGCAGCCGGACCTGACAACATCCTACCAGAATTCTTAAAGGAATTGGGAACTTTAGGAAGAAGGTGGCTGGCCAAACTTTGTACGGAATGCATAAGCACGGGGGTTGTGCCTAAGGAATGGAAAGAAGCAAAAGTCATTGCAGTGCTGAAACCCGGAAAGACTGGAGATAATCCTAGGAATTACAGACCAATATCCCTGCTATGTACCTCCTATAAATTATTCGAGAGAATATTGCTGAGTAGATTAACTCCATACATCGAAGCCAACCTCCCAACATACCAAGCGGGTTTCCGAGCAGGTAGAAACTGCTGCGATCAAGTGCAGTCCCTCACAACCTATATTGAGAAAGGCTTCCAGAACAAGATGAAAACTGGCCTGGTCCTCATAGACCTCACATCAGCTTACGACACAGTATGGATTGAAGGGTTACTGCTTAAGCTAACTAGAATCATAAATTGCAAGCAGACTTACAAACTACTCAAGAACATACTAACGAACAGGAAAATTAAGGTCTCACTCCATGGTACGAACAGTAAGAGCATGGTTCTGAATAATGGTCTGCCACACGGTTCGGCACTAGCACCCGCTCTCTTCAATCTATATATAGCTGACTTGCCAGAAACTAAATCACGCAAATTTGCATATGCAGATGACCTGGCCATCGCATATCAGAGTAAAAACTACAACGATCTCGACGAGACACTGAATACAGACCTTGAAGTCCTGAACGCCTATTACTCTAAGTGGCACCTACTTCCCAACCCCAACAAAACAACCAGCACTATAATGCACCTCAACAACAGAGAGACACACAGAAAATTACAGATCTTTTCGAATGGCCAAAGCATAATACATGAGGATAAGCCTAAATATTTGGGAGTGAAACTAGACCGGACCCTAACGTACGGCTCACACCTCGAAGACACAAAGCAAAAACTAAAATCCCGCAATGCTATCCTTTCGAAACTGGCTGGAACAACATGGGGATGTGGAACGAGCACTTTGAGAACTTCAGCACTAGCCCTTGTCTACAGTGTAGCTGAATACTGTTCACCAGTCTGGAGGAGAAGTGCACACGTATCTAAAGTGGATGTCCAGCTGAGGGAGACAATGCGAATAATCTCGGGAACACTCAGGGCCACCCCCTGTGCATGGCTTCCTGTACTAGCGAACATAGAGCCTCCAGAAATCAGGCGATCACAGCTAGCCCTAAAAACCTACAGGAAAATTATAGACAACCCGAACCTCCCTATCCACCAAGATCTGACACCGACACACAGGCTTAAATCCAGATCACCTTTTTGGAAAATCGGTGAAGAACTACAAGCCTTTGAGCCGAGAACGGCCTGGAACGAAGTATGGTCGGCAAGTGAATTTAAGAACAAAAACTTAGTACACGATCTGAACAAGAAGATTGATGGCTTCAAACTACCAAGAAGAGTGTGGACAGCTCTAAACCGGTTCAGAACGAATGTTGGGAGATGTAAACACCTGATGAACAAGTGGGGCCTGGCAGACAGCGCTGTATGTGAGTGCGGTGAAATACAGACAATGGACCATCTACTCGTGTGCAAAGTGTATGGCTATGGTGGTGAACTCATGGACATACATAGACTCAGTGACTCAGCCATAGAGTGGCTCAAAAACATATCTAATATAGTGTAGAATTATATTGTTTTCTTTTTAGTATATAGTGATAAGAATATTGTAAATTATGCCTCTGTGATGCCGAACGAGTAAAAAAAAAAGGGTCAAAAGAAGGTGGAAACTTTAAAGGCTTTAGTATCCGAAGTAGATACCAAAGTGAGGAAGCAGGCTAATACCTGCGAAGAGAAAAAAAGGGAAGTAGAAACGCTTGCGACAACCACTTGCCAAGTAATTACGAGAGTGTCGGAATTAGAAAAGAAACTTGACGAAAAACAGAGCTATGTGCCAATCTATGCACATAGTTCGGAATTGTTGACGAAAGAGGAGCGGTTCGACCCCTTGAAAAAAGGCGGTACACACGCGACGGATTTCATTATGAATTGTGAAAGAGTTTTATCCAGATCATGGACTAATGAGAGAAAAATTAATGCGATTATTGATGTGTTGGCTGGTGATGCCAAGCGTTGGGGCTTAAACCTCAACATTACGAACCTGACTTTTGACGAATTTAAAAATTTGTTTCTGGCTGAATACTGGTCAGAGCAAAAACAGCAAAGTGTCTGGCGCAAATTTGTCGTATCGAGGCCTTTCGATGCGAATTCGCGCGGTTCGATGAAGGAGTTTTGTGAGGGCTCGATCCGCAAGTTGGAATATTTGCGTGATCGCCGCACGGAATCCGAAATAGTCTGGGAACTCTACAAGAAGCTTCCAGATGATACAAAACGATACGTGGGAAGCAATTACAGGACAATCAATGATTTCCTGGAAGGAGTTGAGGACGAGGACTATTGGCGCAGTAATCGCGACGGTGGTAGAGGCCGTGGTAACAACAACGGGTACCACAGCAACCACAACAACGATAACCATGGGAATAATGCATACCGCAACCATGGCAGCAATAACAATAATGGTTCGGACCGTAATAACAATCGGTACAATGCAAATAATAACAGGAATGACGGAAACCAGTATCATACTAACGTGATACGGGCTTCACAGAATAGTAATAACGCCAGAGGGTGTGATCAGCCGCCTCAGCAGCATCCGGGGAGCGTATCTGCTGGGACGAGACAGGGAAACCATTAGCCGCGCCGGTGAGGGGCCGACCGCGCGTGGAGAAATTTTGGCGGCCCAATAACAGGAGAAAACCCAGGTGTCGTCGTTATGAAAATTCCGTGTGGAATAATCAACGGCGGGAGAGTGTGCCAGTGTTAGGAGAAAGGAGTGCGCCCACAAGTAGTAGAGCAGCTGTATACACGGCAGTAGGAAGTACATTCACTGTCAGTGAGAACAATTTAAGTAGTGTTCCGGAAATCGATTATAAAGTGGCAGCTGTAACACCCACAGCGGAACTGGAGATTGAGTTTAAGAATGATTCGCAAGTGTCGAGAGAAGATCAGATGTCGGATAAAACGTCCGTCATCGAGCGAGGGGATGCAGAGAGGGATGAGGTCTGGTTAAGGCAGTTCGGTCGCTTATACGACGAACTAAGAGATTATAGGGGCCTCTATGGGAGAAGTGTTTATGGGGAGCGCGTGCAGGATTTTCCCCGTCTCGTCCCGCAGGAAGATAGTGTTTGTGAAATGACAAAAAGTTCTGGCCCTAACCGGCAGACTTTACTAGAAATAGTTGATGTTAATGGGGAGCACGAGCAAGATTCGTCGTGTTTCGTCCCGCAGAGTTGGATGTTGAATTAGTAACGGAAAGTTCTGGCCCTAACCGGCAGACCTTACCGAAAGTTTCAGTGGTAGAAGTAGCCGACCCATCCGACGCAAACCTCCAGTTTAAACATTGCGAGAGTATTAAGGAGAAAGATTTCGAAAATTTTAGTGATAGCCGGACACGATTGGTAGAAAAGCACATAGATTACAGCGTGTATGAGGTTAGAGCTGACATTATACGGTCAGACGATAGCAGTGTGGGTGGCGCAGATCTAGAGGAACTAATTGCAGATACTACTGGGCACATTCCTCCAGGTAGATTGGTGGATGAGATCAATCTGGCCAAAGAGGAATCAACGAAGGTGACAATTGGTGAAATGATAGCAGGGCAACACTCACTAGTTGACGAGTTACAGGAAAAGGTTTCGGTATTGGAGGCGAAGCTACAGACTAAGCCTCAGGACGAACGTGTTGAAATTAAAACTGTATGTGAACAGAGGCTGAAAAAGCAGCCAGATAAGCAGGATTTAGGATCAAAGCCGGATCGTTTTTTCTGGAATGACCTGGATATAGACGAGGATTTATCGTGGGAAAATAAAGAAGCAGTCGAGGACAAGTGTAGACAGATAGTAGTGTCTGTTAATATGCACGACCTACAACTAAAAGTGCTGATTGACACCGGTGCAGAATTGAGTGCTGTATCTGGGAAAATATTTGAGTTACTGAAAGACAGACCTGGCATCGTAGTTATGCCAGTAACAGGAATGAAAATTATTGGTGCTACTGGGAAGGCCAGTAAACCGGTCACAAAACAGATTTTTGTCCACTTCGAGATATGTGGGGCATGATTTGAACAAGAGTTTGTCGTCGTGCCAGACTTGACTACGGAAGTAATTATCGGGTTAGATTGGCTATTAAAGTACCGTGCAGTGATTAACTGCGAAAGCAAAACTTTGACATGTATGTCACTAGATAAAACAATGGTAGTTGGTTTTGACGAGGCAGGAGACGGTGTGCATAGGCAATACCAGCCTATACACATTGTTAACTGGCCGGATGACATTTACGTAGGAATGAATTTGAACTACTGTAATGTGAGGAATCTCGGCATTGTCAGAAGTAACAGTTTAGTGCAAGAGATAATCAAATTCCCTCCACGGATTGACATTAGTATTGGTGTTAAAAAAGATCGTTTGCGAGAAGTAATGAAGCTAAAAGGCGATGCTCGCATACGTCGTCATGACGCTAAAGCGCGTTTTGCTAAGTTTGCAATCGGAGACTTAGTACTTGTAAAAGCTCATGAGAAATCGAGCGAGATAGACCATGAAATCTCTAAATTTAAGTTTGTTTATAATGGACCATATAAAGTCATTGGTATATCTCACACAAATGCTTATTTCTTAGAGTATCCAAGCTCTGGAAAACTATTAGGTATACGGAACATTGTAGACTTGAAATTGTACCAACCTAGGATTGATTAATACCACAGATTGGTAATTTATACAGTATGTAAATATAGAATGTAAGATATAAGGATTTGCTAGGTTGCCATGCTTATGCCTGACCAAGAGGTCATTAAAGAAGTTGTAATTAATAAGTAATTAATGTTGATTAAATTATTTAAGAGTTACTGAATATTAATCAATTTAAAAATCCAAGCTGCTAGTTTAAGTTTACAGCTGAGTCACAGTAGATTAAGGAATGTAAATATGCTTTTGTAACTAGCTGTCAGATTTCATGAATGTGTGTTTTACTAGTCATTGCCGATGTACTTAGACGCTGTTTTAAGTTTCAGGCTAGTACATGCGTGTGATGATGGACAGTGTTGAGTTATCCACTGTGATAGTATTAAGGGACTCCTTGAGATTAGTCGGGAGTGAGTTTTTCCTAAAGAATTCAGTGAAACGGACGTTCTGGAAATGCCGTTACACAGGCGAGTGAGATCAAGCGTGCCGCACAGGCGGGCGCAACAATACTTGCGAGGCGAAGCCGCTGTCGGCTCTTGTTCCGCTGTCGGCATTCTTTGTACTTCCGAGTACGGAAGGCGGAATTGTTTTTCTTCCTGGACAGCTGAAACAATTCTACTGTCAATATTTATGGTTTTTTCGATCTGCTGAATATTATTTTCTTGTTTAGCATTAAGTGGACTCTCATGGCGAGAGTATTAATTATGAGAAGGTTATATTAAATGTGTATAATATGTAATTAATAATTAATTTGCCTATTTTGATCTACCTGTTTTTATGACCATGTACTCTGATTAATTGTGTAAATAGTATTCCACTTCTTGATAGTGTTACGGATTTTGACGATTTTGGAATAGCTAAACCATTTTCTATGTTTTCTATGAATTTTAATATGTTGTCAACCTGTTTCATTTTGATCAAGATGACAGAGTGGAATAAGATTAGGAGTGTCTCCACTCAATTATTATCGTCTAAAAATTGGTCTATGGTTAATTAGGCGAATGCTAAATTTTGTTGATGTTTTGAGCATATGCATTTCCGCTGTTTCTTTTTTGGGACATTTTCTGAGTCTGTTTAGGTTACACAAACATCCTCAGACAATCTGGGGCACGTGTAATGCCGGAAACGCATATCCTCCTATTTCCATTTATTGTACTATAAATTTGTTTTCCTTATTTTTGTTACCTGAATATATAACATTTCTGTGTCTTCGTATATTGTAATTGTTTTACTATTTGTATATATATATATATATATATATATATATATATATATATATTTATGCATTTATGTCGATGTATAATTGGTTTGTTTCGTAAATATTATTTGTATTTTTACGCTGGGTCTTGCCTAGGGAAAACTGCTATCGAACGATTACATCGATAGGTCGTGTGAAGAATCAAAGTGTGTAGGATCTTTGGTAGTGTTAACTCTGCCGCGTGGAGCGCGGGCTGAGAGCAGAGAGAGTCTGGCTGGAGTAGCGAGTGGAGCAGGTGTGTTGTGTGAAGCTCCCGCGAGTTGCCGCGCTTTCGGGGTTTGGCAGCATGTAATTGCGATCGCCTTGCGATGATAGTTTCTGACATGGTGTCGCGGACGGGAAGCATTAGCTGGCGCACATCAAGAGCCTGTTTCGCCTGGTGACAGTGTCGAGAAGAAGGCGCGCCAACATCCAGCTTCTGCAACAGCGACGGCCGACAATGAGTGACTGTCGCCACCTCCTCGATCGACGGCTTCAAACTTTCAATCAACCAACAAGGAAGACTGGAAGCACTGAAGTTTTAGAACTGTATGGCAGACCTCAGCTTTTCAAACTGTTCAAATCACAAAATTACAGCAACGTAGCATGAAACTTTGTTGCTCATTGTCCCAATTGCATTACCAAGCAGGGTCCCTTCCTTTTCCGGAATGAACCCGACTGTCATCGAAATTCAAACGTAATATTCTATTTCACTGCTTTAATTTCAAAGTTCAGTTAAAGTATTCATAGCTGGCTACAATACTTAGATTCCACAAGCACAAATTAAGAGTGCGAATTTTGTTACCGTATAGGGCGAAGCTCATCATCTGGGAGGGGTAGACGGTGGAAGTTGTGTTGGGAAAGGAGATGGAGGGTGTGGAGATGGAGAGAGGGAGGGACACAACGGTAAAGGCGCGCAACTGGTTGGGAGTGGAGAGGAAGGGAGACACCAGGGGGTGAGGGGGATCAAGGCGGCGGACAATATATAGCGTGCGGATGTGTTCAAGGAAAAGGAGAAGGTGGGGGCTGGACTACGGCAGAGCGGGTCCCTATATACGGAACCGGAGGGAGCGGCTATTGGCCGCTGTCTGCACGTGGCTTAGCGGTGGCGCCCTCGCTGCGCGAGAGCCGCTGCGCGGAACAGCCGCTGACCACGTCCATTTGTTCTGCCGTGTGTTCGACTTCCGCGGCGGAAGGTACTAGAGTAGCCATGTATGGAAGTGAAACATGGACGATAAATAGTTTGGACAAGAAGAGAATAGAAGCTTTCGAAATGTGGTGCTACAGAAGAATGCTGAAGATTAGGTGGGTAGATCACATAACGAATGAGGAGGTATTGAATAGAATTGGGGAGAAGAGGAGTTTGTGACACAACTTGACAAGAAGAAGGAAGAGGTTGGTAGGACATGTTCTGAGGCATCAAGGGATCACCAATTTAGTACTGGAGGGCAGCGTGGAAGGTAAAAATCGTAGAGGGAGACCAAGAGATGAATACACTAAGCAGATTCAGAAGGATGTAGGCTGCAGTAGGTACTGGGAGATGAAGAGGCTTGCACAGGATAGAGTAGCATGGAGAGCTGCATCAAACCAGTCTCAGGACTGAAGACCACAACAACAACAAGTAAGTTTAAGTAGTGTGTAGCCTAGGGAACGATGAACTCTGCAGTTTCGTCCCTTAGGGATTGATTCTCACACACACACACACACACATACAAATCTATTTAATAATTTTTGTATCAAAACTGTATACCAGTAATTTCATTTCGAAACCACTCATAAAAACTGTATCAAAAACGCAAATTTACGTTAAAATAAGTTTAGATATACTTACTTTCACTGTCAGTAATCTCCTCGGAATGATCATTATGAAAAAAAGACAGTGTGTCACAATCTCCTACAATCATGTAGCACAACCGCCGCGCCGATTGTTCTTCTGAACGCTGTGACTGCTCCAATGCAATGCATTCGTAGAAGTACCTCAGCGAACCACTAGATGTCTCTGTCTTGCAATAGCATCAATGGATTCGTGCTAAGGTCACTGGTAATTAAAAAACCACTGGCACTGGTTAAAAGCGCTGTATAATGGCAATACCAGAGAGCACACCAACTTCTAAAACACCATGAAAACAAACATGTAACAGAACAACTGGTTCTCTTGCATAAGTATTTTAAAACAAACAGTTAAAAAAAAAATTAGATAAGACATAGGCCCCTGATATAGGTATGGGTGACAATTGGGCACTTTACATAACCATAACAACGTTAACCATCATAAGACAAGTTACTTCAAACTCGCACAGAGCAGGCAGGGCTGTACACTATTCACAAAATCACAGAGTCAAGTAACAAGGCGTCCGTGACGGCTCACTTAAACATAAACACGAACGTCTGTTCCAACAGCTTGGGGAGCAGAAAATCGGCGCACAGACCTGAACAACTAGTTGCGCACAACATAAGCGAACCAGACCCGCAAAAGATGTGCTGATCCACAGTCCGTGTGCTGCTGCCCCACCCCCTCCCCGCACCGGCTCCGTTTGTGCGAAAACTGCCGTCAACTGCCGGCGTCGCGTTCTTCTCTCTCTCTCTCTCTCTCTCTCTCTCTCTCTCTCTAGGCGCGGCTCTAGCGGTCGCTTTAGAAAACTCGGCGAGACAGCGATAACCGCACAAGGGAGAAATCCGCGCCCCCTCGTGAGACGCCAGCTAAAAGTTATCGATAGCGGTGGCTTGCTAGGTCCCCATATCAGTCCGCAATAGAACTTGGATCGAACCAGTTCGGACGACAGATACATTCCAGTGCCACTATAGAGGATATCAAGGATCAGTCAGAACATTTGTGAGTTAGCATGTCTCACGGAAGGATATAACGCCGTTATGACATCCTTCCCAACCGAAACACTGAATGCATGATACCGATATTTTTTTCTGCCTAGTTCTTTGTAAATTTTACTCGATATTGTCACGTAGAAGAAGGTGTAAGTGGATGAATGATGAACACTTACTTCACTTGACGAAGGTTTATACAGAAATTGTTGCATATACAAGAGCGCGAAGCGAACTGCCTCTGGCCAGAACACATACAGTATATATACAGCTACAGAACATTCCAGTACAATGATTCTTGACACTTGCGGATACTTCTAGAACGTACTCTAAACGAATATAGAAATTAAAATTGTACAGTCGAGGTGAGTTTTGAACTCGTGTTACGTCGTCCTAGTCCGGGAACGAGTCATCGGTCCTGCATACTCCGACTCCCAGTGACTAATTCTCGCCCTGACGGTGGTCCTCTTAGAACTTCTTTTGCCACTACGCTCTTCGTCACCTTTCCGCTTGTTGCCTGTCGCTGGAGCTTCGAATTTACCCTGGGTTGCAGGATCCTTATTGGGCTTCATTCGAAGGACATGGACCGTATGTGTGATCTTTCGTCGTCTTCTATCGGGGTCGAAGTCTTCAACTTCATAAGTAACATCAGACAACTGAGTTACATTCATATAAGGTCCAAAGTAGTGCCTCAGGAGCTTCTCAGAGAGTCCAACCTGACGAACAGGACTGAAAAACATGGTTCAAATGACTCTGAGCACTATGCGACTTAACTTCTGAGGTCATCAGTCGCCTAGAACTTAGAACTTATTAAACCTAAGTAACCTAAGGATATCACACACATCCATGCCCGAGGCAGGATTCGAACCTGCGACCGTAGCGGTCGCCCGATTTCAGACTGTAGTGCCTAGAACCGCACGGCCATTCCGGCCAGCACGGGAGTGAAGATCCAGAAGAGGTCACCAGGCTGGTAGACAACAGGGCATTGGCTAGCGTCATACCTTCGGCGATCGTTTCCTTGAGCCTGCAGCGTGCGGAGTCGAGCTAAATGCCGAGCTTCCTCAGCTCTGGTTGACACCCGGCAGATGTATTCGTCGTCCACGTCATCAGGATGGAACGGAAACGCAGTGTCCATCGTCATAGTCGCCTCATGCACATGCACCAGGAAAAATGGCGTAAATCCTGTGGTGTCTTGTCTGGCGGTATTGTAGGCAAACGACACTAAAGGTAGCACCTCATCCCAGTTGCTCTGCTCAGCATTGACGAACATTAATAGCATGTCGGCCAAGGTCTTATTAAGGCGTTCAGCAAGCCCGTTAGCCGGCCGGTGTGGCCGAGCGGTTCTAGGCGCTTTCCTCTGGAACCGCACGACCGCTACGGTCGCAGGTCCGCATCCTGCCTCGGGCATGGATGTGTGTGATGTCCTTTGGTTAGTTAGGTTTAAGTAGTTCTAAGTTCTAGTGGACCGATGACCACAGATGTTAAGTCCCATAGTGCTCAGAGCCATTAGAACCATTTTTGAAGCAATCCCGTTAGTTTGCGGATGGTATGCACTCGTCATGTGATGAGTAATGTTGCACCAACGGTTTATCTCTGTCACAAGATTCGATTGAAAAACGTTCCCTCGATCCGTTCTTGTTCATCTTCCTTTGCATCTTCGTCGTCACGGAGTTGGCGTTGGCTAAGATAGGTCTGCTGTCTTCTGACGCGGCGTCATCAAACATCCTCCACCTTTCTCAACAATAGCGCACCGCATGTCCCGGTCGTCCGCAGTGGGAACATACTGGTTGGTTATCCTGGGTCCTACAGACGCCGGTCTTCCTTGGTACTCAAACAGGTTCCACATGCGGCATTGTAGGAACGTAACTCCGCCTGGGTCTCGATTTTTTCACCGTTTTAAAGGGAATGAAGGAAGAGAGATTGGGTTCAATGTCTGCTCCGCTTCCTCCCTTATGACCTCTTGAAGTGTCTCGGTTTTTTGCTCGCCGTGCAATCCAAGTGCCTTCTGAACTTCGTCTCTCACTATCTGACAAAGAACACTTGTTAAATCAGTTTCTTCCTCCATCACATACATCCATATGACGTTTGAAGGCCTTTAAAACTTCTTGCTTGTAATTCTTTTTTGATGTTTTGTCTCGATATACTGGCTGTATAAACCTCTTTCAGGAGAAGGGCTTGATACATGTCCTCAGCAACACCGTTCATGAGAAGTGCAACCTTATCTTCCTCCTTCAATCTAGGATCCACTATTTTACACAGCTCCAAGACGTCCTGAATATAGGGTGCTATAGTTTCTCCTAGAAGGAGTGCCCTGCACTTTAATTTATCTTCAGCCTTGCACTTCTATCGTTGTGTGTCGCCGAAATACTTGCGCTGTTCCGCCTGAAATACTTCGCAGCTTGTGAACTTTCCCTCGTTGTTCTCATACCATTGCTCGGCAGTGCCCTCCAAGTAGAAAAATACGTTAGCCAAGCACACGGTGTCATCCCACTTGTTAAATTTGGCTGTACGCTCATATACGTTCAGCCACTTGTTTGGATCTTGGTCATCATCACCAGGGAACCTGGAAGGATGTCTCATGTGGTGGCACACAGTTACTGTCCTCGTAACGTCCTCTCCTTCTTCTGTCTCCGATAGATTGCGATCTGTTGAATATGGCTCGAACTAGGGTTTCTCGCCACGTAAACGGCGGCTTTGTCGTGATCTGACGGGAGCCACTGTGTCGTCGATAATGTGCGCTATCACAAGTTCCAAAACCCAGTGGCTCCACCAGAATACTGTCACGTAGAAGAAGGTGTAATTAGATGAATGACGAGCATTAACTTCATTTAACGAAGATTTATTCAGCACCTGTACATACAAGAGCGCGGAGCGAACTGCCTCCGACCAGAACACATACAGTATACAGGGTGTTTCAAAAATGACCGGTATATTTGAAACGGCAATAAAAACTAAACGAGCAGTGATAGAAATACACCGTTTGTTGCAATATGCTTGGGACAACAGTACATTTTCAGGCGGACAAACTTTAGAAATTACAGTAGTTACAATTTTCAACAACAGATGGCGCTGCAAGTTATGTGAAAGACATAGAAGACAACGCAGTCTGTGGGTGCGCCATTCTGTACGTCGTCTTTCTGCTGTAAGCGTGTGCTGTTCACAACGTGCAAGTGTGCTGTAGACAACATGGTTTATTCCTTAGAACAGAGGATTTTTCTGGTGTTGGAATTCCACCGCCTAGAACACAGTGTTGTTGCAACAAGACGAAGTTTTCAACGGAGGTTTAATGTAACCAAAGGACCGAAAAGCGATACAATAAAGAATCCATTTGAAAAATTTCAACGGACTGGGAACGTGACGGAGAAACGTGCTGGAAAGTTAGGGCGACCGCGTACGGCAACCACAGAGGGCAACGCACAGCTAGTGCAGCAGGTGATCCGACAGCGGCCTCGGGTTTCCGTTCGCCGTGTTGCAGCTGCGGTCCAAATGACGCCAACGTCCACGTATTGTCTCATGCGCCAGAGTTTACACCTCTATCCATATAAAATTCAAACGCGGCAACCCCTCAGCGCCGCTACCATTGCTGCACGAGAGACATTCGCTAACGATATAGTGCACAGGATTGATGACGGCGATATGCATGTGGGCAGCATTTGGTTTACTGACGAAGCTTATTTTTACCTGGACGGCTTCGTCAATAAACAGAACTGGCGCATATGGGGAACGAAAAGCCCCATGTTGCAGTCCCATCGTCCCTGCATCCTCAAAAAGTACTGGTCTGGGCCGCCATTTCTTCCAAAGGAATCATTGGCCCATTTTTCAGATCCGAAACGATTACTGCATCACGCTATCTGGACATTCTTCGTGAATTTGTGGCGGTACAAACTGCCTTAGACGACACTGCAAACACCTCGTGGTTTATGCAAGATGGTGCCCGGCCACATCGCACGGCCGACGTCTTTAATTTCCTGAATGAATATTTCGATGATCGTGTGATTGCTTTGGGCTATCCGAAACATACAGGAGGCGGCGTGGATTGGCCTCCCTATTCGCCAGACATGAACCCCTGTGACTTCTTTCTGTGGGGACACTTGAAAGACCAGGTGTATCGCCAGAATCCAGAAACAATTGAACAGCTGAAGCAGTACATCTCATCTGCATGTGAAGCCATTCCGCCAGACACGTTGTCAAAGGTTTCGGGTAATTTCATTCAGAGACTACGCCATATTATTGCTACGCATGGTGGATATGTGGAAAATATCGTACTATAGAGTTTCCCAGACCGCAGCTCCATCTGTCGTTGAAAATTGTAACTACTGTAATTTCAAAAGTTTGTCTGCCTGAAAATGTACTGTTGTCCCAAGCATATTGCAACAAACGGTGTATTTCTATCGCTGCTCGTTTAGTTTTTATTGCCGTTTCAAATATACCGGTCATTTTTGAAACACCCTGTATATACAGTTACAGGGGATTCCAGTACAATGATTCTTGCCATTTGTGGATACTTCTAGAATGTACTCGAACCGAAAATAGAAATTAAAATTTTATAGTCCAGGTGAGTTTGATCTCACAACCCTCCATGCAATAGTTTATTATGATAATCACTACACCACACTGCTACTCAGCTTCTTCTGCGACAATATTGTAATCACCGAAAAATCACAGAAAAATACGTAAAGACTTATCATAGGTTAAGTGAACATTTTAGAGACTTTGACACTTTCAGCCACAATATTCTAAAGCAGTCGAACATGGAAGCTACCCAACGTGAGAAGGCCGATGACTAGCCGAGTTTGCGCAGCAGCAGTCAGCACTTCGATAGACCAAAGACCGAGCAGACGGGCAATGCTTTGAAGGATAACAGCGACCAGCGCAGCTGGCACATCAGCGGTCAATGCTCCCACTGAACTCTTGTGCGTGACTTATCTGGCGATGCGGAGGAGGACGACAGTACAATTCCCGACCATGCCAGCATAGAGACAAAACAATGGACAACCGGCATGTGTTTCGACATTGGTGGCGTTTCTGCCCAACGAGAGAAGCATAGACCGACAACGAGAAGTCAGACGCCGCCCTGGAAACTTTGTGACATTGGCGAAAACACCGAATAAATATCTCTGACAAACGGGCATGAGGGGGTCCTTTGAGGGGAGAAGGAAGACGCGAAGAAACGTAGACTGGACGGATGGACCGATGTTTAGTTAGTGGTCGTCGTACTTCGAAAAATGGTTCAAATGGCTCTGAGCACTATGGGACTCAACTGCTGTGGTCATAAGTCCCCTAGAACTTAGAACTGCTTAAACCTAACTAACCTAAGGACATCACACACATCCATGCCCGAGGCAGGATTCGAACCTGCGACCGTAGCGGTCGTGCGGTTCCAGACTGTAGCGCCTTTAACCGCTCGGCCACTCCGGCCGGCCGTCGTACTTCGCCACAACGACTTAGCTGCTACGCTGCCCCACAGAAGAAGACGTCGATACCTCGTCAATAGTTCAGTGCAGAAGATGCTAACCCAGATGCTACCCGAAAGAAGTTCCTGTGGTACTTACCCAGGTGGCTGGTGATGACGAAGGGACTGCGGCCTCACCAAATGGGCCACCTGTGAACCAGAGGTTGATTGACTCCGTCAGAAGGCTCCGAACCTGAAGTCATTGGTTGAATTCCGGGACAGAGCACTCCAAGCCAGGCAGTAACCGCTTGTTAATGACTCAACGAGCGAATTCACGAGGCGAAGACCGCTCCGCAGCCGTTGCGAGTCACGGGCACTGTTTTGAATAGAAGAATACGCGGTGTGCGCCCGGCTGCAACACGAGCCGTCGCCCTATCAGCGGTCACTGGATCTGCACGCAAAGACTCCGCCGGTCGGCATCCGCGATGAACTGAGAAAGCTACAATACATTGTATTACTCTGTTGGTTTAAAGTGTCTTATGTCTCAATAAATGAGTGTTAGGGGAACTACCAATGTTTCTCTCATCTTCACCCGCTAGGTAAAGCACCCATTCCACGGCCCACGAAGTGTCGTTTCCCTCCCGCCACTCCTTCCAAAATAATTACGTTTGCTCCCCTATTTCATTGACGCTCAATATCTTGTGTCACTAAATCACGACTCGCTACAATCTTAACAAGTCTCATACCGTCGTGTTTCTTCTTCTTCTTCTTGTCAATGTAATCCGTATACACTCCTGGAAATTGAAATAAGAACACCGTGAATTCATTGTCCCAGGAAGGGGAAACTTTATTGACACATTCCTGGAGTCAGATACATCACATGATCACACTGACAGAACCACAGGCACATAGACACAGGCAACAGAGCATGCACAATGTCGGCACTAGTACAGTGTATATCCACCTTTCGCAGCAATGTAGGCTGCTATTCTCCCATGGAGACGATCGTAGAGATGCTGGATGTAGTCCTGTGGAACGGCTTGCCATGCCATTTCCACCTGGCGCCTCAGTTGGACCAGCGTTCGTGCTGGACGTGCAGACCGCGTGAGACGACGCTTCATCCAGTCCCAAACATGCTCAATGGGGGACAGATCCGGAGATCTTGCTGGCCAGGGTAGTTGACTTACACCTTCTAGAGCACGTTGGGTGGCACGGGATACATGCGGATGTGCATTGTCCTGTTGGAACAGCAAGTTCCCTTGCCGGTCTAGGAATGGTACAACGATGGGTTCGATGACGATTTGGATGTACCGTGCACTATTCAGTGTCCCCTCGACGATCACCAGTGGTGTACGGCCAGTGTAGGAGATCGCTCCCCACACCATGATGCCGGGTGTTGGCCCTGTGTGCCTCGGTCGTATGCAGTCCTGATTGTGGCGCTCACCTGCACGGCGCCAAACACGCATACGACCATCATTGGCACCAAGGCAGAAGCGACTCTCATCGCTGAAGACGACACGTCTCCATTCGTCCCTCCATTCACGCCTGTCGCGACACCACTGGAGGCGGGCTGCACGATGTTGGGGCGTGAGCGGAAGACGGCCTAACGGTGTGCGGGACCGTAGCCCAGCTTCATGGAGACGGTGGCGAATGGTCCTCGCCGATACCCCAGGAGCAACAGTGTCCCTAATTTGCTGGGAAGTGGCGGTGCGGTCCCCTACGGCACTGCGTAGGATCCTACGGTCTTGGCGTGCATCCGTGCGTCGCTGCGGTCCGGTCCCAGGTCGACGGGCACGTGCACCTTCCGCCGACCACTGGCGACAACATCGATGTACTGTGGAGACCTCACGCCCCACGTGTTGAGCAATTCGGCGGTACGTCCACGCGGCCTCCCGCATGCCCACTATACGCCCTCGCTCAAAGTCCGTCAACTGCACATACGGTTCACGTCCACGCTGTCGCGGCATGCTACCAGTGTTAAAGACTGCGATGGAGCTCCGTATGCCACGGCAAACTGGCTGACAGTGACGGCGGCGGTGCACAAATGCTGCGCAGCTAGCGCCATTCGACGGCCAACACCGCGGTTCCTGGTGTGTCCGCTGTGCCGTGCGTGTGATCATTGCTTGTACAGCCCTCTCGCAGTGTCCGGAGCAAGTATGGTGGGTCTGACACACCGGTGTCAATGTGTTCTTTTTTCCATTTCCAGGAGTGTATTTGTTTTTCTGTCAATTCTACGGAGTATCTCCTCATTCCTTCCCTTATCAGTCCATCTACTTTTTAGTATTCTGCTGTAGCACCATACCTCAAATGCTTCGATAAATCTATGGTCCGGTTTTCCCAACGCCCATTATTAACAGCCATGCAATCCTGTTACGCAAACGTACAAATTAAGCAGCATGTTTCACTCCAGAAGACTTCTCTGCGCTAGTGTGCTTTTTATGCCCTCCTTGCTCTGCCTGTCATGGGTTATTTTGCTTCCTGGGTAACAGAATTTCTTAACTTCGTCTACTTCGTACCCATCGATTTTGATGTCGAGTTTGTCGCTAATCTCAGTTCTGCTACTTCCCATTATAGCACTAATTGTTTATGGTTCATCTAAATTTTTTATAATTTTTTTCCTTTAAAAATTTCGCAAATTGGTACTATATTATATGTAAAGGTACAATAACGTGTGCTATACTGGAGGTTGAAGTTCTTTGTTTTGACAAACGTTAGTAGATATTTTAAACGAATAAATGAACTTGGAATTGAGACTTCCTAGCTTCAATATAATATTACTTATACTGCGTTTCTTTTGAACCGCTGGGTTGCTTTACTGCAAGTTTAAACGCAGCCAAAACCTCTCAGACAAACAGAATCTAAATGATGTCAAAGTTAGCGTAAGGAGGGCTATGCGTGAAGCGTTCAGTGAATTCGAAAGTAAAATTCTATGTGCCGACTTGACAGAAAATCCTAGGAAGTCCTAGTCTTACGTTAAATCAGGAAGTGGCTCGAAACAGCATATCCAGACACTCCGGGATGATGATGGCATTGAAACAGAGGATGACACGCGTAAAGCTGAAATACTAAACACCTTTTTCCAAAGCTGTTTCACAGAGGAAGACCGCACTGCAGTTCCTTCTCTAAATCCTCGCACAAACGAAAAAATGGCTGACATCGAAATAAGTGTCCAAGGAATAGAAAAGCAACTGGAATCACTCAACAGAGGAAAGTCCACTGGGCCTGACGGGATACCAATTCGATTCTACACAGAGTACGCGAAAGAACTTGCCCCCCTTCTAACAGCCGTGTACCGCAAGTCTCTAGAGGAACGGAAGGTTCCAAATGATTGGAAAAGAGCACAGGTAGTCCCAGTCTTCAAGAAGGGTCTTCGAGCAGATGCGCAAAACTATAGGCCTATATCTCAGACGACGATCTGTTGTCGAATTTTAGAGCATGTTTTTTGCTCGAGTATCATGTCGTTTTTGGAAACCCAGAATCTACTATGTGTGAATCAACATGGATTCCGGAAACAGCGATCGTGTGAGACCCAACTCGCTTTATTTGTTCATGAGACCCAGAAAATATTAGATACAGGCTCCCAGGTAGATGCTATTTTCCTTGACTTCCGGAAGGCGTTCGATACAGTTCCGCACTGTCGCCTGATAAACAAAATAAGAGCCTACGGAATATCAGACCAGCTGTGTGGCTGGATTGAAGAGTTTTTAGCAAACAGAACACAGCATGTTTTTATCAATGGAGAGACGTCTACAGACGTTAAAGTAACTTCTGGCGTGCCACAGGGGAGTGTTATGGGACCATTGCTTTTCACAATATATATAAATGACCTAGTAGATAGTGTCGGAAGTTCCATGCGGCTTTTCGCGGATGATGCTGTAATATACAGAGAAGTTGCAGCATTAGAAAATTGTAGCGAAATGCAGGAAGATCTGCAGCGGATAGGCACTTGGTGCAGGGAGTGGCAACTGACCCTTAACATAGACAAATGTAATGTATTGCGAATACATAGAAAGAAGGATCCTTTATTGTATGATTATATGATAGCAGAACAAACACTGGTAGCAGTTACTTCTGTAAAATATCTGGGAGTATGCGTGCGGAACGATTTGAAGTGGAATGATCATATAAAATTAATTGTTGGTAAGGCGGGTACCAGGTTGAGAATCATTGGGAGAGTCCGTAGAAAATGTAGTCCATCAACAAAAGAGGTGGCTTACAAAACACTCGTTCGACTTATACTTGAGTATTGCGCATCAGTGTGGGATCCGTACTAGATCGGGTTGACGGAGGAGATAGAGAAGATCCAAAGAAGAGCGGCGCGTTTCGTCACAGGGTTATTTGGTAACCGTGATAGCGTTACGGAGATGTTTAACAAACTCAAGTGGCAGACTCTGCAAGAGAGGCGCTCTGCATCGCGGTGTAGCTTGCTCGCCAGGTTTCGATAGGGTGCGTTTCTGGATGAGGTATCGAATATATTGCTTCCCCCTACTTATACCTCCCGAGGAGATCACGAATGTAAAATTAGAGAGATTAGAGTGCGCACGGAGGCTTTCAGACAGTCGTTCTTCCCGCGAACCATACGCGACTGGAACAGGAAAGGGCGGTAATGACAATGGCATGTAAAGTGCCCTCCGCCACACACCGTTGTGTGGCTTGCGGAGTATAAATGTAGATGTAGATGTAGATGTAGGTGTAGAAAAGAATTGAATAGTCTGAATTACTTATCCAAAAGATACAACACACAGTCAAATAATACAAAAAGGGTAACTCTGTTGATTAGCTTTTCATATTAACCGTACTATTCTCCCGTAGTATCTTTTATTTGGAAACTAAACTAAATTTAGTAAGAGGGTTACACGTGGCAACGTAGAGACATGCACAAGCATACTAAATTACAATAGTAGTGGTAGAATTATACATGGCGCCTGGTGATAGGACCTTTTACAGCAGTTAAGAGTCCATAAGTAGTTAAGCACAGTTATACAATGTGATTCTACAATTTCTCTAGCGGTATTTCACACCAGGCTGTTCACCCGAGATTTATTTCGTCACAGTTACACGTTTTACAGATAGGTAGGATTCTCTTGGAAGAAATATAAATGTCTCAGGGGCACTAATTTGTTCAACTAGTGAGGAGAGAGGTACAGCAGTATAAATTACTATATATGTGGTTTAAGGAATTATTAAAAGTGGATAAAGATAAGTATATAGAGTATAGCGAAGTAAAGCAAGAGGATAAGAGTGATAACACTTCTGTAAAGAGTGATTAGGAGCAGAACAGACAGGAATCGATTTTACTGATGGAAAAGCAGGTAGAAAACATTGATTTGGGGTATGAGACTTTTATGCTGTTAAGCCCATCTCAGATTAAGAAAGAAGTAGATTTAGAAGAGGAAGACAAGGGGGTAGACAATAATCAACAAAATGAACAAGAATCGATTGATTTGTATACATTACTGCACAGTATGCATACACAGCTATACCACAAAACTAGAACTCTTCAGCTTTAAGCGAACAAATGCTGGCACAAAACATGAGCACATCAATTTTTAGCAAACTAATGCAGGCTCAAAATGAAAAAGTTGAAAATCAGAATAAAATTAGTCACGAACAGACTAAGGTCACTAAAACTCTATCTGGAAAAATGGAAACACAGTCTAAAAACACTGTCAATATGAACGAAAAATTTAAGAAACAGAGTGAACAAATGGAAAGGAATAACCAAAAGTTAGAAGAAGTTAATAACAAAATAGGCTTTCTGACTGAGGAACTTATCAACATGAAGAAAGATGTGAAAGATTTAGGTGAAACTGTTAGTAATATACAGGCAGAAATTGTGGACATTAATGACAGATTTGAAACCGAAGTAGAAAAAATACAAGACCAGGTCGAACCTGTGGTAGAGTCAAAGGTTGAAGAAAAATGTTCCCATGTTAAGAAAGCAATAACGAAAGCGAACAACTAAGAATGACTGTTCAAGAGACTGAGAAAAACCTAGAAAGGAAGGAAGAGTATTGCGAAGAGAAATGTTGCAATAACATTTCCAGTATACAAGAAAACGTTAGTGACCTAGAAAGAAAGGTTACATGCAATGGCCCTTGTGTGGTAGACTGAACACCAGTTTACAAGGTACTAGAGGGCGAAGAAAAATTCGACCCTTACCAAAAACGCAATGATTATCTGCTGTGGATTTCATTAAGAACTGAAAAAGGTTATTTCCTGAAAATTACAGAGCAGGAAAAAGTAAATGTCGTAATTAGTGGTTTAGCAGGAGATGCTAAACAATGGGGAGTTAACTTAAGCACTGAAGCAACGACCTTCAGAGAATTTAGACAAAAGTTCTTGGACGACCATTGGTTTGAGAAGATACAAAATTACCTCTGGCATGAGTTTATAGTGGTGAGAATGTTCGGAGGTAAAGGCCAAACGAACTTGAAACACTTTCGTGAGTCATGGTATGGGAGACTGGCTCACTTAAGGAACTGAAGGAGTATTTCCAAGACCATATGCGAACTCTGGAAGAAATTAACAGAAGATTCCAAAAGATATGTAGGCAGTAACCAATGTATTTTTTCTGCATTTTTAGAAAACGTGATTGACGACGACCACTGGCAAGAAAACAACTTCCGTCAGAATAATAACCGCTGGAATGAAGGGCACAATCGGAATAACAGCAATGATAAGGAGAATGATAACCATTATCAGGTTAATACTGTTCAAAGAAGGAGATTTTCCTCTAACCATTGCGGATGAGGACATAGGCCGCGAAATAACTCCGGTAGAGCAGAGTTAAACTAAATAAGGCAAACGTTGAGGGTCGGACGGACGCGGGAACAAGATACAGGAGGCCCAAACGCAAGACATATTCTCGACGTAGACAGACAAGCTTCGATACGCTGCAGTACGGTGCAGATGAGATGCCGCGCCCTAGGCCTGCCGTGACAGATGGTAGTGTAGGTGAATCAGTCGGCTAGCAATGGCCACATTTCGTGTGCTAAGACGCCGCTGCTGCGGACCGCTGTAGCGAGAATTAATTCTGTAGCAGTGCTGACAGAAAGTGACGTCACAAGGCAATCAACTGAGGCTGTGAGTAAGCCAGAAGACGGGGCATCGCCCGCTGAAACCAATCTGGAGGCTATGGACAGACATCGTGCAGTAACTGAGATGGAGGAGCGTTTGTACGGAACTGAGAATTGGTGTATGCAGGTGAGTGATCTGTATGATGGTATAAAGCAGTGTAACGAAAATGAAGATAGCGTTACTACGACCGGAAAGGAGGTAAAGGAGAAAGGTCTATTGTTTGAAGCCGCACAGAGTATGCGAGCTGCCAAAACAATCGAATCAAAGAGCACCGCGCACAGAACAAGTGTCGCTAATGTTAGGGAAAATGAAGATGTCGTAAATAGACGTGAAGCAGGAGATGTAGATTTACACTTTGCTGAAGAATCATTCATTGACAACGAATCTGCGGATATATTTCTGTCATTTATAAGCCTGATTTGAGGGAAAACGAATTTGTCCGTTTGAGAGAAATCCACAAAGATTATAATGTTTATGAAGAGGAGACTGATGACTTCAGGAAAGATGAGGAGGACAGTTCTGATGAAGACGAACTACCAACAGAGGAAAACAAACTGCGTTCTACAAAATATAAACTAGAGGAACTCGTTACTAGAGAACGAATCCAGAAGTGCATGAATTACGAGACTAGCGACGATCTAAAGTTCCCAAAGAAATTAGGAAGGGTTTTCATATTAGAAGCCGACAATGATAGCGAAGACGCTGACTTAAATGAAAACAAAGAAATCTATCAATCTAGTGATTCAGAATCGGAGGAAAAGAAGCTTACTGGAAAACTCTGTCTGACAGAAATGAAAACACCAGAGAATGAGAATATTTCGTGTGAAAAGTTGCCAAAACTGGGCAGCAAACAGGAAAATGAAGTTACTCGAGATGAAATAAAATTTGTAAATGACGACATCTTTGAAGAAGCAGTAATGTCAATACAGGATCCGGAAGACATAACTGATCCTAAGAAAAAGAAACCATCAAACGAAATGATTAATAAACAGCAACAACAAAAGATGTAAGTAGGCTGTTTATGTTTTCCTATTGGCAACGTTACGTAGCGCTCTATATGAAAATCACTGGCTGTGCTGTGTGCAGTCTGTGGCTAGTTAGCATTGTTGTCTACCATTGTAGTGTTGGGCAGCGGCAGCTGGATGTTAACAGCGCGTAGCGTTGCGCAGTTGGAGGTGAGTCGCCAGCAGTGGTGGATGTGGGGAGAGAGATGGTGGAGTTTTGAAATTTGTAAAACTGGATGTCATGAACTACTATATATATTATGATGTTAAGGTAAATACATTGTTTGTTCTCTATTAACATCTTTCAATTGCTAACTATGCCTATCAGTAGTTAGTGCCTTCTGTAGTTTGAATCTTTTATTTAGCTGGCAGTAGTGGCGCTCGCTGTATTGCAGTAGTTCGAGTAATGAACATTTTTGTGAGGTAAGTGATTTGTGAAAGGTATAGGTTAATGTTAGTCAGGGACATTCTTTTGTAGGGATTTTTGAAAGTCAGATTGCGTTGCGCTAAAAATAGTGTGTCAGTTTAAGCACAGTCATGTATAAATGTTCAAAGGGGACGTTTCAAAGATTGTGAAGGATTTTGAGATCGGAAAGAAGAAAGAACCACCTGAATTAGAATGTAAAGAGATGAAGTCCATTTCATGGGAGTATGTAATGGTAGACCAAGACTTATTGCATGGGAAAGAAACAGAAAACCAAACTGCTGATGCGCTGTCAAGGGTACCTGAAGGCAGTGAGCAAACCAATATAGAAACCAATGAGGATGGAACTTTTAAATTTCATACTTAAAAGAGGTAGCTGGTAGCAAAAGAAAAGCCAATATATATAAAAAATATTAGCAGATTCCAAAATGAAACTGAAGTGTGGAAATCAGTGAAGATCAAATTTGACAGTAATTATTGTCCACAGATACTAGAATTTTACAAAATATTTAAAGCGGTACAGTGTATTAGAAAAGGGAAAATTTGTCAAGAATGGTTAGTCTGTTGGCCATCATAGTTTGAAATTGAATTAATTGATCACTTTCATTTGGCATATGGACATCGTGGGGTGAAAAAGTGTCATGAGATAATTGCAAGTGTTGTCATAAATTGGGAGTAATGCTTTGAAGAAGGTTACACAACGTTTAAAGTGATGTGATGTTTGTCAAAAGGGCTAAAGTTGCCAACAATACAAACAGAGGTGCTACGCAGATCCTCAAAACATTACATATGTTAGTGCTATTGTCTATGGACCTTTATGGGCCCCTACCTAAAACCGCTGGAAATTTTACCTACATTCTAGTTGTTTTAGACGTATTTTCAAAATTTATTAAACTGTATCCAATCACGAAAGCCACAGCGAAAGCGGTTTTCCATAAAATGTTGGAATACTTTAATGAGATAGGAATACCAAGGAGAGTACAAGCTGACAATGGTCCTCAATTTATTGCAAAATTATGGTTGGAAGGAATTTAGCAAAAAGGAATACGAGTAACACACATTTCAGCCAGCTATCCATCTAGTAATCCTGTAGCATGCTATATGCAAGAATTAGGAAGACTATGCAGGACGTACCGTCGCCAAAACTATACAACATGGGACACATTTATTCCAGAATTTGAAGTAGTCATGAACTCATTACAACATAAAACCACTGGTTTCACAACTGAAGAAATTATGTTAGGTCATGAAACTAAAAGGTTGATAGAAAAAGTGTTAGAATACCTACCCAGTAAGGAAATGGATTTCTTAAAGAAAAAGAAAATGGTGAGGGAAGTAAGTAGAGGAAAAACAGAAGCAAGAGTCAAAAGGCATAATGAAAAGGTAAAATTTTCAAAATTTAACGGTGGTGAACAGGTACTTGTTAAAGTTCACGAAAAATCTAGTCAGATTAATCATGAGACTTGAAAATTTAAATACGTTTACTATGGTCCTTTTCAAATTCAAGGAATACCACACACTAATGCATACTTTCTGGTTCATCCTAAGTCCAGAAAACCACAAAGAAACATTGTTGACCTAAAGAAATATATAGCCAGACATATACAAAAAATTTTAACTATTATTATCCAGTGTCTGTATTATGAATGAATTTTATTGCGACCATGTTAATATCAGGTCACGTTTCAGTTTCAGGTTTTGCATAAAAGGGTAATGATGGAAAACTGAAACAAATGTGTCACTTAGAGGACTGTTAAATGCAATAATACAGCATAAGGACCACAAAAATATTTTTGACAAAAATTATGTCAAAATAAAAGGGGCATCCTACGAGGAGGAATGAACAAAATGTTCTTAAAGAAAATGTAAAATGGACTGATTTTGATCTCATAAAGAGGCAGCCAAAAGAAAAGTGTATGTTTCCCCCAATGAATCATGGACCTTGTCGTTGGTGGGGAGGCTTGCGTGCCTTAGCGATACAGATAGCCGTACCGTAGGTGCAACCACAACGGAGGGGTATCTGTTGAGAGACCAGACAAACGCGTGGTTCCTGAAGAGGGCCAGCAGCCTTTTCAGTAGTTGCAGGGGCAACAGTCTGGATGATTGAACGATCTGGCCTTCTAAACCAACCAAAACGGCCTTGCTGTGCTGGTACTGCGAACGGTTGAAAGCAAGGGGAAATTACAGTTGTAATTTTTCCCGAGGGCATGTAGCTTTACTGTATGGTTAATGATGATGGCGTCCTCTTGGGTAAAATATTCCGGAGATAAAATAGTCCCCCATTCGGATCTCCGGGCAGGAACTACTCAAGAGGACGTCGTTATCAGGAGAAAGAAAACTGGTGTTCTACGGATCGGAGCGTGAAATGTCAGATCCCTCAATTGGGCAGGTAGGTTAGAAAATTTAAAAAGGGAAATGGATTGGTTAAAGTTAGATATAGTGGGAATTAGTGAAATTCGGTGGCAGGAGGAACAAGACTTTTGGTAAGGCGAATCAGGGATATAAATACAAAGTCAACTAGGGGTAATGCAGGAGTAGGTTTAATAATGAATAAAAAAATAGGAATGCAGGTAAGCTACCACAAACAGCATAGTGAACGCATTATTGTGGCCAAGATAGACACGAAGCCCACGCCTACTACAATAGTACAAGTTTATATGCCAACTAGCTCTACAGATGACGAAGAAATTGAAGAAATGTATGATGAAATAAAAGAAATTATTCAGATAGTCAAGGGAGACGAAAATTTAATAGTCATGGGTGACTGGAATTCGGTAGTAGGAAAAGGGAGAGAAGGAAACGCAGTAGGTGAATATGGATTGGGGGTAAGAAAAGAAAGAGGAAGCCGCCTGGTAGAATTTTGTGCAGAGCATAACTTAATCATAGCTAACACTTGGTTCAAGACTCATGAAAGAAGGTTGTATACATGGAAGAACCCTGGAGATACTAAAAGGTATCAGATAGATTATATAATGGTAAGACAGAGATTTAGGAACCAGGTTTTAAATTGTAAGACATTTCCAGGGGCAGATGTGGACTCTGAGCACAATCTATTGGTTATGAACTGTAGATTAAAACTGAAGAAACTGCAAAAAGGTAGGAATTTATGGAATTGGGGCCTGGATAAACTGAAAGAACCAGAGGTTGTACAGAGCTTCAGGGAGAGCGTAAGGGAACAAATGGCAGTAATGGGGGAAAGAAATACAGTAGAAGAAGAATGGGTAGCTTTGAGGGATGAAGTAGTGAAGGCAGCAGAGGATCAAGTAGGTAAAAAGACGAGGGCTAATAGAAATCCTTGGGTAACAGAAGAAATATTGAATTTAATTGACGAAAGGGGAAAATATGAAAATGCAGTAAATGAAGCAGGCAAAAAGGAATACAAACGTCTCAAAAATGAGATCGACAGGAAGTGCAAAATGGCTAAGCAGGGATGGCTAGAGGATAAATCTAAGGATGTAGAGGCTTATCTCACTAGGGGTAAGATAGATACTGCCCTCAGGAAAATTAAAGAGACCTTTGGAGAAAAGAGAACCACTTGTATGAATATCAAGAGCTCAGATGGAAACCCAGTTCTAAGCAAAGAAGGGAAAGCAGAAACGTCGAAGAAGTATATAGAGGGTCTATACAAGGGCGATGTACTTGAGGACAATATTATGGAAATGGAAGAGGATGTAGATGAAGATGAAATGAGAGATATGATACTGCGTGAAGAGTTCGACAGAGCACTGAAAGACTTGAGTCGAAACAAGGCCCCGGGGGTAGAGAACATTCCATTAGAACTACTGACGGCCTTGGGAGAGCCAGTCCTGACACAATTCTACCAGCTGGTGAGCAAGATGTATCAGACAGGAGATATACCCTCAGACTTCGAGAAGAATATAATAATTCCAATCCCAAGGAAAGCAGGTGTTGACAGATGTGAAAATTACCGAACTATCAGTTTAATAAGTCACGGCTACAAAATACTAACGCGAATTCTTTACAGACGAATGGAAAAACTAGTAGAAGCCGACCTTGGGGAAGATCAGTTTGGACTCTGTAGAAATATTGGAACACGTGAGGCAATACTGACCCTGCGACTTATCTTAGAAGCTAGACTAAGGAAAGGCAAACCTACGTATATAGCATTTGTAGACTTAGAGAAAGCTTTTGCCAATGTTGACTGGAATACTCTCTTTCAAATTCTGAAGGTGGCAGGGGTAAAATACAGGGAGCGAAAGGCTATTTACAATTTGTACAGAAACCAAATGTCAGTTATAAGAGTCGAGGGGCATGAAAGGGAAGCAGTGGTTGGGAAGGGAGTGAGACAGGGTTGTAGCCTATCCCCGATGTTATTCAATCTGTATATTGAGCAAGCAGTGAAGGAAACAAAAGAAAAATTCGGAGTAGGTATTAAAATCCATGGAGAAGAAATAAAAACTTTGAGGTTCGCCGATGACATTGTAATTCTGTCAGAGACAGCAAAGGACTTGGAAGAGCAGTTGAACGGAATGGATGGTGTCTTGAAAGGAGGATATAAGATGAACATCAAGAAAAGCAAAACGAGGATAATGGTATGTAGTCGAATTAAGTCGGGTGATGAGACACTTAAAGTAGTAAAGGAGTTTTGCTATTTGGGGAGCAAAATAACAGATGATGGTCGAAGTAGAGAGGATATAAAATGTAGACTTTTCAATGGCAAGGAAAGCGTTTCTGAAGAAGAAAAATTTGTTTACGTCGAGTATTGATTTAAGTGTTAGGAAGTCGTTTCTGAAAGTATTTGTACGGAGTGTAGCCATGTATGGAAGTGAAACGTGGACGATAAATTGCTTAGACAAGATGAGAATAGAAGCTTTCGAAATGTGTTGCTATAGAGGAATGCTGAAGATTAGATGGGTAGATCACATAACTAATGAGGTGTTGAATAGGATTGGGGAGAAGAGAAGTTTGTGGCACAACTTGACTAGAAGAAGGGATCGGTTGGTAGGACATGTTTTGAGGCATCAAGGGATCACCAGTTTAGTATTAGAGGGCAGCGTGGAGGGTAAAGATCGTAGAGGGAGACCAATAGATGAATACACCAAGCAGATTCAGAAGGATGTAAGATGCAGTAGGTACTGGGAGTTGAAGAAGCTTGCACAGGATAGAGAAGCATGGAGAGCTGCATCAAACCAGTCTCAGCACTGAAGACCACAACAACAACATGCTATGGGTTCACAGGAGCCAAGAAGGACTGCCATAATAGCTATATTGGGAGCAGCAAACTGTTCTATTAAAGTGTAGTAATTTTGTATTATTAATGTTAAAATGTTTATGTATAAAGTGTGATATTAAGATGTAGCTTGTAACAGACTTAAGTATATAGTGTTTGTAATATGTAATTGAGAGAGAATTATGGTTAGGGAGGACAATGCTTTAACGTAAATGAACCAATGAATCCTATTATTTTAGGGTATTTCAATAATGCTTATCTGTAGGGGACATAATTGAAACAGGATCGTATTTAACATTATTTGTTTATGGTTCATCTAACCTTTTACTTTTTTTTCCTTTAAAAATTTCGCATATCGCTACATTTTCTGTATAGGTAAAATAAAGTGTGCTATACTGGAGGCTGAAGTTCTATGCACTGTATGTGAGTAATGTGTGTGAAATACTATGTAAATTGGCTGTTACGTTAAATAATTTTCTGATGCCATTTAGTATTTAAAAATATTTGTGTGTATAAACTGTTCATGTTGATGTAAATTTGGCAGTTGTAAGAAATGGTCACGCTTAGGAACAATGTAAGAAACAGGTGTTATGTAAAATCCAGTGTACTTTCGTTTGAAATGAATGTGGTTTTGGGGAGTGGAATAGGTGGCAAGGACGAATTAGCGCGCTACCTAGAGGAAGCGCGGGAAGTAAGTCACACAGGCTGTAGGCAGCAGTAATTGAGGCAACACACTTGTGGAGCAGGAGAAGCATATGTACAAAAATGCCTCGGATGAAGACTGCAAACAGCTTAGGGCATAACTGCGAGTTGTTAAGCTGCTATGTGTAAAATTTAACGACGCCAAGAAGAGAAATTGAGCCCACACAGCAAGATTCTTGCAGGCCGTACTGTGGGTAGTGCAGCAGCTATAATTTTCGCCACACCCAAGCCTACAGCCACCAAATATATTTTTTGTATTCTACTTCTATATAGTGCGAACCATTTCCTTAAACTGTGTATTATTAGTGAATAATCATTCTTGAACTTTAAAAAACTGGTCCACCCTGTTATTTCATCCTAATCATACACCTATATAGGGTTCCTTCCTGGTGTTTGATTAATCTGAGTATCTTGTTTTACGGACTTATCAACTGCCAAATTAATATAAAGCGGCACCATTTCAATTGTTTTTTTTTTTGTAAATACTGAGAGTAATAGTTTTTGAAAGTAAATTCCAATAAGAAAGCAGTTTTCTTGAAGTGAAATGTTCAGTATAAAAAGTGTGTGTTTTAGTATCCAAGCATTTTAGTATTTAAATTTACTGGTTATGGAAAGTGCTTTTCTAGAGGTCCCCCCTGGCCAATTTTTTTAAATTTCCTTGAAGTTATTTACTGGTCTTTTTCTCTTTTGGAATAATATTTATTTGAAGAAGCAACTTAAATAGTACCAAGAAAGTAGGCAACATTCATATTTCTGCTTTTCCAATACTTTAATACATTACTGTTCCATTGCCTGGATCGGCTGGCGAACGTTAGTACATATTTTAAACCACTAAATGAACTTGGAACTGAGCTGTCCTAGCGTCAATATAATGCAATTCATACTGCGTTTCTTTCGAACCGCTGGGTAAGATCTTAGGAAAAGAAATGAATAATCTGATTTACTTATCCTTTTGACACAAACCACCGTCAAATACTGTAAAAAGGGTAACTCTATTGATTAGCTTTCCCTATTAACAGGACTATCCTCCCATTGTGTACTGTGTTTGGAAACTAAACTAAATTTAGTAAGATGGTTACTCGTGGCAATATGGTGACAGGATTTCTGTTATTTAGGTCAAAGCGTACTGAATTACAATGATAATGGTAGGGTTATACGATCACTTCTTTCTTTGGTTATTCTCAATCCATATTCTGTACTCATTAGACTGTTCATTCCATTCCACACATTCTACAATTCTTCTTCACCCTCTCTGTGGACCCTAATATCATTAGCGAATATCATCATCAAATCCTTTATGAATTTTAATCCGACTCTTCTACCTTTCTTTTACTTCGGTCATTCCTTCTTCAAAGTGAAGATTGGGCAGTAGAGGCCAAGAACTGCATTCCTATCGTAAAGCTTTTTTAATCTGATCATTTCTTTCTTGATCTTCTTGTACTACAGTTCCCTCTTGATTCTTGTACGTAATGTTTGTTACTCGTCTTTTGCTATAGCTTACCTCTATTTTTCTCAGAATTTCGAACATCTTGCACTATTTTACACGGTGGAACGCTTTTTCCAGGTCGGCAGATCCTACAAACGTGTCTTGATTTTTCTTCAGTCTTACTTCCTTTATCGAACGCAACGACAGGACTGCCTCACTGATGCCTTTACCTCACAAACTCACCTTCATGTAACAGACCTTCCATTCTCTTTTGCATTCTTCTGTATATTATTTTTGTCAGTGGCTGTTAAGCTGATTTTGCGATAGTTGTCGCACTTATCTGCCCTTACTATCTTCGGAATTGTGTAGACGATATTTTTCGGAAAAATTTTGGTGGAATATCGCTATTCTACACACTGAGAGGTTACTAGCCTTCTGTCTTGACTCCTTCCATTTATATGCTAAATTCATCTGCCCCTTCTAACGACTGGTGATAGGTGGACCACTTTGATTTCATAGTGCTAAAAGTCTCATGACGTTATTTAATGCTGGGGAATGTGTTGCATAAAACCGCAATGGTTGTCGGTCGAGGCTTGTAGTTTCATTCTAAGAATGCGTGGGAAGCGCTCAGTTGGCACAGACCGCAGAGAGCGAGAGGGGAGCCCACACGGCATTCAGAGGCTTTGTTCCGGCCTACGCGTGTCACGGAGCCAACTGAGAGAGAGCTCACAGAACTCCACTGTCAATCAAACTACACTCCTGGAAATGGAAAAAAGAACACATTGACACCGGTGTGTCAGACCCACCATACTTGCTCCGGACACTGCGAGAGGGCTGTACAAGCAATGATCACACGCACGGCACAGCGGACACACCAGGAACCGCGGTGTTGGCCGTCGAATGGCGCTAGCTGCGCAGCATTTGTGCACCGCCGCCGTCAGTGTCAGCCAGTTTGCCGTGGCATACGGAGTTCCATCGCAGTCTTTAACACTGGTAGCATGCCGCGACAGCGTGGACGTGAACCGTATGTGCAGTTGACGGACTTTGAGCGAGGGCGTATAGTGGGCATGCGGGAGGCCGGGTGGATGTACCGCCGAATTGCTCAACACGTGGGGCGTGAGGTCTCCACAGTACATCGATGTTGTCGCCAGTGGTCGGCGGAAGGTGCACGTGAGCGTCGACCTGGGACCGGACCGCAGCGACGCACGGATGCACGCCAAGACCGTAGGATCCTACGCAGTGCCGTAGGGGACCGCACCGCCACTTCCCAGCAAATTAGGGACACTGTTGCTCCTGGGGTATCGGCGAGGACCATTCGCAACCGTCTCCATGAAGCTGGGCTTCGGTCCCGCACACCGTTAGGCCGTCTTCCGCTCACGCCCCAACATCGTGCAGCCCGCCTCCAGTGGTGTCGCGACAGGCGTGAATGGAGGACGAATGGAGACGTGTCGTCTTCAGCGATGAGAGTCGCTTCTGCCTTGGTGCCAATGATGGTCGTATGCGTGTTTGGCGCCGTGCAGGTGAGCGCCACAATCAGGACTGCATACGACCGAGGCACACAGGGCCAACACCCGGCATCATGGTGTGGGGAGCGATCTCCTACACTGGCCGTACACCACTGGTGATCGTCGAGGGGACACTGAATAGTGCACGGTACATCCAAACCGTCATCGAACCCATCGTTTTACCATTCCTAGACCGGCAAGGGAACTTGCTGTTCCAAGAGAACAATGCACGTCCGCATGTATCCCGTGCCACCCAATGTGCTCTAGAAGGTGTAAGTCAACTACCCTGGCCAGCAAGATCTCCGGATCTGTCCCCCATTGAGCATGTTTGGGACTGGATGAAGCGTCGTCTCACGCGGTCTGCACGTCCAGCACGAACGCTGGTCCAACTGAGGCGCCAGGTGGAAATGGCATGGCAAGCCGTTCCACAGGACTACATGCAGCATCTCTACGATCGTCTCCATGGGAGAATAGCAGCCTGCATTGCTGCGAAAGGTGGATATACACTGTACTAGTGCCGACATTGTGCATGCTCTGATGCCTGTGTCTATGTGCCTGTGGTTCTGTCAGTGTGATCATGTGATGTATCTGACCCCAGGAATGTGTCAATAAAGTTTCCCCTTCCTGGGACAATGAATTCACGGTGTTCTTATTTCAATTTCCAGGAGTGTATGATGGGGTTCGAAGCATTCGACACGGTTCGTCGCTGTAGAACGCTGAGGGCGGTAGTCTGAAGTGTTGGCTGCCTCCTTGTAATCTACGGTGAGACATCATAAGTCTTGCAATGTCTGGACCTACCCGTCCCGTTGGTCAGGCTTCTGGAAATTCAGAAGTGTTTTAAACCTGCTCTGATTCGCCCATCGACTGCTGGCTTCAGACGGGAATTTCTAGAGCAAACTGTCAAGGAAAATGTGCTCTGATTGGTCCACATCTCGAGACATTATGCCATGGGTATGTATTAAACGTGACAGTTTTCACGCTATTTGCAGCAAGAGACACACTTTTCCTGATTAGCGTTCGTGGCTGACATGGTCCAGACAGCAGAGTCGTGGGCAGGGGCTCGTGGAAACGGACACTCTAGGTTTGAATGGTGAAGATGAAAGGTCGCTGGTTTTAGTCGCCGAGGACTGTGAATCCAGACTTCGTGGTGTCCGAGTCCTACCGAGCGAGATTCTGCTCCTTCAGATACTACCATGTACGGCCAATTTACCGCCAGAGCAGACTGGCGAGAGTATGCATCAGCACAGGCGATAGGTGGTTGCTGATGTTAGCAAAGGATACGCACCGTTACGACAGTACCGTTAATCCTGGATCCCGCCATAGTATGGTTTCCATTTGTTATTCAGTCAACCACTGAAGTAACTAAAACTTTTGATGGATTTCGTTCGTGTTAATGATTAAAAGTGCACCTAGGGTTCGGTAATGCTCTCCCAGTTGCTTCATACCTTTATTACAATGACTTTTTCTAACAGTCATGTCACTCAGTCTTGTGCTATGTCATTACTTTTAATATAATATAACATCAGTTTAATTTTGTCTTTCATTTGAAGTAAGTTGTAATTCCCTTAAGATTATTATTATTATTGCACTGATTGACTTTTCCGTCGGTTCTTGGTAGAATGCTATGAATGAAATACACACAACAATATTGTACAATATTTGTTACTTTTTTATACGAACCAGTTTTCGGTTGTTATGCCATCGTCAGGTACAAACATAAGCACATGATTCAGTGAAATTTTGTTGGATCAAAGAACTTAAACTAGTGCATGCATAGCGTATCTACATTTCCAGAGATGAAAATGTTAGTGTTGGAGTAAAGCGGGATTATTTCAGTCTAAATGCGTTGTAAGATTATTTAATTAAGATTAACTATGTGGAGCGTTAACTAATGAACTATAGACAATTTATAAAAGTTGTACATGGAAGAACATAATCGAACAATAAGCTTCTGTGACAAATTCCAAAGACGTGGCTGATATAAGTATGCTTAAAGAAGGCCACAGTTACAAGGTGAAACATGAAGTGTTACATCAGATCCACGAAGGAAGGAAGATGAACTGCCTTGAAATGATGGAAATTAATAAACACATGTCCATCATGCCAACCTAGTACTGAATTACCAGACACAGTGCCTTTTCTCACCACTTATCTCTACAAATACTACTCATAACCCCATCCAGGCCATGTTGTAAATTGCCCCTCTTACTCACGCGCTCCATCTGCTTCATTTCACTTACTATAATTTTCTTTCCTTGTGTTCCAAAATATTTACTTGTGTAATCACAGCTGCATCACTTACCTCCTTAATATCTTTATTATATGTTATCTGTTTGTAATCTATGATCTCTTAAGGCCAAGATTATTTTGTTGAATCACATCTTTGGAATGTGTCACCAAAGATTATTGTTCAATTATTTTCTTCTGTGTGCAACTGTTGTAATTTGTCTATAGTTCATTAGATAATCTGTCACAAATTTTGTCTTAGTTCCATAATCTTACATAGCATTTACACCGCAATAACCTCTCTTGTTTTATTCCTGTTCTAACACTAACACTTTCATCTCTGGAAATGGAGATACCCTGTGCATGTACTAGCTGAAAGTCTTTGACCCAACATAATTTCACTCGCATCTTTGTACCTGATGATGCAGCCGGAAACCAGTTCGTTTCACAAATATTAAATATGCAACTTCCTGGAAGATTAAAGCTATGTGCTGGACCGAGACTCGAACTCGTGACCTACGCCTTTCGCGGGCAAGTGCTCTACCATCTGAGCTACCCAAGCACGACTCACAACCCGTCCTCACAACATTACTTCTGCCAATACCTCGTCGCCTACCTCCCAAACTTCATATAAGCCGTCCTGCGAACCTTGCAGGACAAGCACTCCTGGAAGAAAGGATGCTGCGGAGACATGGCTTATCCACAGCCTGAGTGATGTTTCCACAGTTACATTTTCACCCTCCAGAGGAGTGTGCGCTTACATGAAACTTCCTGAAAGATTAAAACCGTGTGCTGGACCGAGTTCGAACTCGGGGCCTTTGCCTTTCGCGGGCAACTGCTTCACCATCTGGGCTACGCAAGCAGAAGTACTGTTGTGAGGACGAGTCGTGAGTCGTGCTCGGGCAGCTGAGATAGTAGCCGGCACTGTAGTTCAGCCTGTTCGGTCACAGGGCCGGTTGCCCTCTGTCATAAAAAAAAACTGAGTAAAGGAATCAAGATAAACTTGAACGAAACGAACAATACCGAACAAAATTATAAAATAAAAAACAAAGAAAAGATGGTAGAGCACTTGCCCGCGAAGGACAAAGGTCCCGAGTTCGAGCCTCTGTCCAACAGACGGTTTTAATGTTCCAGGAAGTTTCATGTCAGCGCAGACTCCGCTGCAGAATGAAAATCTCATTCTGGATTAGTAAATATTGTAGAATATTATGCCAGTCTGTGTGTGTTTCATTCATAATAATAATAACAATAATAATAATAATTATTATTATTACTATTTGTCTAGTGGGTTAGAAATTAGTCGTTGAAGAAGATTTTATGGCAGTTCCCCACCTTAACATTCCGTGTTAAGGTCATTTTTGAGAAAGCGATTACGTGGGGATTTTGAAACTTAACATTCAGTCTTAAGGAGTGCGCGACAGAGTGTGGGCAGTTTCATCATTGCGGTACGATTTCACATCCACACACCTACATCTACATCTACATTTATACTCCGCAATCCACCCAACGGTGTGTGGCGGAGGGCACTTTACGTGCCACTGTTATTACCTCCCTTTCCTGTTCCAGTCGCGTATGGTTAGCGGGAAGAACGACTGCCGGAAAGCCTCCGCGCGCGCTCGAATCTCTCTAATTTTACATTCGTCATCTCCTCGGGAGGTATAAGTAAGGGGAAGCAATATGTTCGATACATCATCCAGAAACGCACCTCTCGAAACCTGGACAGCAAGCTACACCGCGATGCAGAGCGCCTCTCTTGCAGAGTCTGCCACTTGAGTTTGCTAAACATCTCCGTAACGCTATCACGGTTACCAAATAACACTGTGACGAAACGCGCAGCTATTCTTTGGATCTTCTCTATCTCCTCTGTCAACCCGACCTGATACGGATCCCACACTGATGAGGAATACTCAAGTATTTGTAAGCCACCTCCTTTGTTGATGGACTACATTTTCTAAGGACTCTCCCAATGAATCTCAATCTGGCACGCTGCGCGGGATTAGCCGAGCGGTCTAAGGCGCTGCATTCCTGGACTGTGCGGCTGGTCCCGGCGGAGGTTCGAGTCCTCCCTCGGGCATGTGTGTGTGTGTTTGTCCTTAGGATAATTTAGGTTAAGTAGTGTGTAAGCGTAGGGACTGATGACCTTAGCAGTTAAGTCCCATAAGATTTCACACACATTTGAACACTTTTTTTTCAACCTGGCAACCACTTTACCAACAATTAATTTTATATCATCATTCCACTTCACATCGTTCCGTACTCATAGTCCCAGATATTTTACAAAAGCAACTGCTACTAGTGTTTGTTCAGCTATCATATAATCATACAGTAAAGGATCCTTCTTTCTATGTATTCGCAGTACATTACATTTGTCTATGTTAATGGTCAGTTGCCCTGCCTGCACCAAGTGCCTATCCGCTACAGACTTTCCTGCATTTCTAAAAATGGATCAGATGGCTCTGAGCACTGTGGGACTTAACATCTGAGGTCATCAGTCCCCTAGAACATAGAACTACTTAAACCTAACTAACCTAAGGACATCACACACATCCATGCCCAAGGCAAGATTCGAACCTGCGACCGTAGCGGTCGCACGGTTCCAAACGGAATCGCCTAGAACCGCTCGGTCACAACGGCCGGCTCCTGCATTTCTGTGCAATTTTGTAATTCTGCAACTTCTCTGTATACTACCGCATCATCCGCGAAAAGCCGCATAGAACTTCCGACACTATCTACTAGCCATTTATATATATTTTGTGAAAAGCAATGGTCCCATAACACTCCCCTGTGGCACGCCAGAGGTTACTTTAACGTCTGTAGACGGCTCTCCATTGAGAACAACATGCTGCGTTCTGTTTGCTAAAAACTCTTCAATCCAGCGACATAGCTGGTCTGATATTCCGCAGGCTCTTAGTTTGTAAGTGGCGTAACGTAACACCAACATGAACGTCGTACGGTCGCCACTTTCCCCAATGATTTTATAAATTCCGATACCCTCTCAGTTCAATTCAGTTTCAGTTCCGCTCCTCGTGGGGCCTTCTTTTGCCAGTTGGTGGAGACAGTAGAGATAATGAGGAGGTAGCCGCTCAGAGAGAGTACGGTTGCCCTGGCGACGTGCAGTTGCGGCTCATGGACTGGTCGGGTGGCGCAGCGGGCTGCCCGCTACGCGACGCTGCTGTGTGCGGCGACCGCTCGGCTAATCCCGGCGCGTGGCGTCGCGATGCTGCACTGTGCGCCGCCGTATATTTTTGCAGGCGCCGCAATCAGGGCGGGCTAAGCCGGCACCCGGCTAAGCCGCGCATTAGCCCGCCCTCTGCTGTGTGGCGCGCCCTCTGCCCTCGTCTGCACAGCACCCCACCCAGCGGTCCGGTCCCGCACACACTGGTAGCCGTCTCGCAAACGTATCTTCCATACTGCGTATCAGTCCGCCAGTTGCGAGACACTGTTCGCACTTTCCTCCGCTAGGACCGTCTCATTTCTGGTTATGCGGCATTTGCATTGGGGCCAACAACAGACAATGCAGAAAAAAAATTACATAAATTGGTGAAAAAAAAGTTCAACACTCAAGACCACATAAAAGATTTTTTTTTAATTTTTTTATTTAAGACAACCGGTTGCAATAGACTTTGCTGTCACCTTCAGGTCTTAAATACTTCTTTTATTTTCATTTCTTTGGTTGGTTGGTTGGTTGGTTTGGGGAAGGAGACCAGACAGCGTGGTCATCGGTCTCATTGGATTAGGGAAGGATTGGGAAGAAAGTCGGCCGTGTCCTTTCAGAGGAACCATCCCGGCATTTGCCTGCAGTGATTTAGGGAAATCACGGAAAACCTAAATCAGGATGGTCGGTCGCGGGATTGAACCGTCGTCCTCCCGAATGCGAGTCCAGTGTGTAACCACTGCGCCACCCCGCTCGGTTCCATTTTTTTTTTTTTAACATGTTCATTTTACGATAGGAAATCAAATCAGACATCTTCCAGCCGTCTAATTTCCGAACCGTTATCTTATCGGCCTACCAGTTTCGTCGATTTACTACGCCATCTTCAGGTTCCCTGACCGAAGTGTATGAAGATTCCAATCAAGGTTCCGGTCATAATAGGGTCTAGCACTCAAATACAAGTGTCCGTACATGTCTGCTTGATACAGCGATCTCTTCAACCACCATTTGCCTATGTGTCGGTCAGGGTGTCTAAAGACGGCCTAGTAAATCGCCGAAACGGATAACCAAATAAAATAACACTTCGGAAATCAGGCGGCTGAAAGGAGTTTGATTTGACATCCTGTACTGAACAGCCGATTCTGGCATCCATCTCTGAAAAGGTGAACATAACAGAGATGTTCATTTTACACTGAACTTGAAACGTCCCCTTAGAAAAATTATACACGAGACTGTGCTTAACCTGACACACAATACTTTTTTAGCGCAACGCAATCTGACTTTCAGAAATCCCTACAAAGGAATGGCCCTGACTAACATTAACCTGTACCTTTCACAAATCACTTACCTCACCAAAAATCTTCGTTACTCGAACTACTGCAATACAGCGAGTGCCACTACTGCCAGCTAAATAAAAGATTCAAACTACGGAAGGCACTAACTACTGATAGGCATAGTTAGCAAATGAAAGATTTTAATAGAGAACAAACAATGTATTTGCCTTAATAGTGTTGAAAAATCATAATATACATAGCTGTTCATAATATCCAGTATTACAAATTTCAAAACTCCGCCATCTCTTTCCCCACATCCACCACTGCTGGCGGCTCACCTCCAACTGCGCAACGCTACGCGCTGTTCACATCCAGCTGCCGCTGCCCAACACTACAATGGCAGACAACAATGCAAACTAGCTACAGACTGCACACAGCACAGCCAGTGATTTTCATACCGAGCGTTACGTAACGTTGCCGATAAGAAAACATAAACAGCCTACTTACAAACTTCATGCAAAAGATGTCAAACGGATAAAAATCAGCACGTTATAAAAGTTCAATCGGGGTTCAATCACCGCTAAAATATTTAGAAACATAAAGCACCCTGTGCAAAAGGCCCTGTCCATTTACGCATCGCTCACAGATGCTTATTACATCATACAAACACGGTGCAAAATAGCACATCTGTTTACATGCTGGACATATTCTAAACATTGCAAATCCACTTGAAATGGCGTATAAGGTACCTTATATGCCATTTGTGCGTGAGGTTCAACGTCAAACGAATATGTTTTACAACAAAAGGATTTTAAGACCTGAAGATGACAGCAAAGTCTATTGCAACAGACTTTCTTAAATAAAGATATATTTTATATGAATCGTTTGTTACAATTAAAAATGAGCGCCCTTCAGTACTCTCAAAATGAGAAAATTCAATAAATTGGTGAGGCTAAATTCAAAACAGTACAGCCTACCGCTATGTCATACGAACATACCACTGTGGACTCTTCGAATCAGTACTCAGCTTCTCAGCTAGCACGTGGGCATACGAACCGAACGTTTTCACCAACAAAGCATCAGTCAGATGGGGGCAGAGAAGTATGCCACGTAGGCCAATTGCAGCCTTTCGCGGCACGTCAGTGGATGCACTGTGTGTGGTGCTCGGAATGTGACCCATAGGTATAACGATCAAATACAGAGCTGCAAGGTACTGGTTACAGATGGGGAGACTAGATAAGGTACTCAAAATAACTGGTGTACCCATACGTCAGCTTAAAAAGTGGCGGTTGCGTACATGACAACACGGGCGGGATGTAAGTGATAAGACTTCCTGCCTGACATAAGGAAGCAGTTGAGAATGACACATATCGACCCCAGCCACTGGTACATTTCTTAACTGGACACGGACCTTATCACATGCTCTTAACAACACGTGAGTCTGAGACACATACGTACATGCACATCCGGGGAATAAGGTTCCCCAGAACACATTGCCTTCTTCTGCAGATGCTACGCAAACACTACACATACACTTCCCTTTGACTGCACTCAAACAGACACACATATAAAAACAGCTATAACAGACGGAGAGCAATGGACACAACCAAGTGTACGAGAGTTATTTAGAAACTAAGGAACGATTGGTCGCGAAATGGAAACCACAGTGAGAATCCGATGGAGTTTTGCACAGGTGTGTTGGGCAGTGTCTCTAGTATGCCCGTCGATCGAGTTACGTCGTTCTTTTTAGTTCTGAGCACACAGGGAGCATATAAAGGTACCTAGGACAATAGTGTCTTCCGCCAAGTACGAAGGCCTGGTGAGAAATTTCGCCTGAAGCTATGCAGCCAACATTACATAACTGTCTTGCGTTTTCTTCTTCTAGACAATTGTCAGCCGCATTCTGCAGGGGACATTTTATAATGAGGGTATTGAAAAGTTGGTACAACGCTACTACAAGCGTCTAAGTCGAATCGCAGACTATGGAGATAAGTAGCTAGAAGTTGTCGCTAACTGTTGCAAATAAAACAGTTTTGATTTTCACTGTGGTTTCCATTTCGCGACCTGTCGTTCCTTACTTTCCGAATAGCCCTCGTATTAACAAATAATAGTTCAAAAACAACATATGAAGAGTACCTGCAGACACGACATACCAGACATGCTTATATGAAACGTATCCACGATCTCCAGAGGGTGGGCAGCGAAACCCACAGAGGCAGTGAAAACAGTGACCCTGAAGATGAGCAGGAGGGGAATGGATATGAGACGTAACTGTAAAAAGGACACTTAGAATTACGAATCAGACATAACACGCAAAAATCTACTGACAAATTATACTTATCACTCAAATAACAGTTAAAAAAAGCAAATACCAAAGTAAATCCATTGTAAGTTGCTGGCAGTCTAGCCAAGAAAGCACACAGTGTCGTTCGCGGATGGGAACCTGATGTCAATGAGTAGGATTAGCAATACCATTCTCTACTACTAACTATAAGTTGTGACTGGCGGTCAACATGTCGAAGAAGCCATTCCGAGGTATTCACTTCCAGTCACAGTCCGACATGGCACTAACGTATCTGTCCTCTATCCTATCATCTTTTTATAGTCCTCTTACAACAACAAAATATCATTCATATTCAGCTTCAAATTATTGTTATTTAAAAAAATATTTCATACAAAAAGAAAACATAAAAAAGTACAAAACAGATGACAAACGAGAACTGTACTATGTGCGACCTATTTTAAAATATCAGGTAACCTGTCTTTAAATTTACAACAATTAAATAAAATAATAAAGTATACACAGATCTCACAAAATTGATGGAAAAGCGACACTTACATAGACAGATGGCGGTAGTATAATGCAGGCGAAGTATAAAATGGCAGAGCATCGTCAGAGCTCTCATTTGTACTCAAGTGATTCATGTGAAAATGTGTCAGACATGATTATGGCCACACGAGGCGAATTAACAGACTTCGAATGCGGTATAGTAGCTAGCATGGGGTATTCCATTTCGGAAATCGTTAGGGAATTCAATATTCCGAGATCCACAGTATCAAGAGCTTGCCAAGAATACCAAATTTTAGGCATTACTGCTCACCACGGACAATGCAGTAACTGATGGTCTTCACTCAACGACCGAGAGCAGCGGCGTTTGCATAGTCTTGTCAGTGCTAACAGACAAGCAACGCTGCTTGAAATAACCGGTTACACGACAAATCAGTCTAATCTAAAAGCCGTAAATTCAACTACATACAATTACCAGCAACTTAATTTGGAAGGAACACATAGAAAATGTTGTGGAGGGAGGCTAACTAAAGACTGCGTTTCATTGGCAGTGTAAGTACGCTGTTTAGGTTTTTATGTTGGCAACGCCATGTAGTGTTGTGTATGAAAATCGCTGATTGCGCTGTGTGCAGTCTGTAGCTGGTTGGACTCATTGTTGGAATATTCGCTTGTGTAGTGTTGGGCAGTTGGATGTGAACAGCGCGTAGCATTGTGCAGTTGGAGGTGAGCCAGCAGTGGTGGATGCGGGGAGAGAGGTGCCAGAGTTTTGAGCGGACGATCTGGACCTGTGTCCGTCACAAAAAGGAAATTATATATATATTATGACTTTTGAACACCATTAAGGTAAATACATTATTTGTTCTTTATCAAAATCTTTCACTTGCTAGCTATGCCTATCAGTAGATAGTGCCTTCAGTAGTTAGAATCATTTATTTAGCTGGCAGTATTGGCGCACGCTGTATTGCAGTAGTTCGAGTAACGAAGATTTTTGTGAGGTAAGCGATTCATGAAAGATATAGGCTATTCTTTTGTAGGATAAACGCCAATGGTGGAGGAGTATTTATAGCAGTAAAGAATTCAATAATATCCAGTGAAGTTATTAGCGAATGCGAATGTGAAATAATCTGGGTTAAGCTAAGTATCAAAGGTGGGTCAGATATGATAGTCGGATGCTTCTATAGACCACCTGCATCAGCAACCGTAGTAGTTGAGCGCCTCAGAGAGAACCTGCAGAACGTCGTGAAGAAGTTTCGTGATCATACTATTGTAATAGGGGGAGACTTCAATCTACCAGGTATAGAATGGGATAGTCACACAATCAGAACTGGAGCCAGGGACAGAGACTCTTGTGACATTATCCTGACTGCCTTGTCCGAGAATTACTTCGAGCAGATAGTTAGAGAACCAACTCGTGAAGCTAACGTTTTAGACCTCATAGCAACAAATAGACCGGAACTTTTCGACTCCGTGAATGTAGAAGAGGGTATCAGTGATCATAAGTCAGTGGTTGCATCAATGACTACAAGTGTAATAAGAAATTCCAAGAAAGGAAGGAAAATATATTTGCTTAACAAGAGTGATAGGGCACAAATCGCAGAATATCTGAGTGACCACCATCAAACGTTCATTTCTGAGGAAGAGGATGTGGAACAAAAATGGAAAAAATTCAGAAACATCGTCCAGTACGCCTTAGATAAGTTCGTACCGACTAAGGTCAAAAGCGAGGGGAAAGATCCACCGTGGTATAACAATCATGTACGAAAGGTACTACGGAAACAAAGAAAGCTTCATCATAGGTTTAAGAGTAGTCGAATCATAGCTGATAAGGAAAAGCTGAACGAAGCGAAAAAGAGCGTAAAGAGAGCAATGAGAGAAGCATTCAACGAATTCGAACATAAAACATTGGCAAACAATCTAAACAAGAACCCTAAAAAGTTTTGGTCTTATGTAAAATCGGTAAGCGGATCTAAATCCCCTATTCAGTCACTCGTTGACCACGATGGCACCGAAACAGAGGACGACCGAAGAAAGGCAGAAATACTGAATTCAGTGTTCCGAAACTGTTTCACTGCGGAAAATCGTAACACGGTCCCTGACTTCAGCCGTCGCACGGACGCCAAAATGGAAAATATTGAAATAAACGATATCGGAATTGAAAAACAACTGCTATCACTTAGTAGCGGAAAAGCATCCGGACCAGACGAGATACCCTTAAGATTCTACAGTGATTATGCTAAAGAACTTGCCCCCTTTCTATCAGCAATTTATCGTAGATCGCTGGAAGAACGTAAAGTACCTAGCGTCTGGAAGAAAGCGCAGGTCGTTCCCATTTTCAAGAAGGGTCATAAATCAGATGCGAATAATTATAGGCCTATTTCGCTTACGTCAATCTGTTGTAGAATAATGGAACATGTTTTGTGTTCTCGTATTATGACGTTCTTAGATAATACAAATCTCCTTCATCATAACCAACATGGATTCCGCAAACAGAGATCATGTGAAACTCAGCTCGCCCTATTTGCCCAAGAAATTCACAGTGCCGTAGACACTGGCGAGCAGATTGATGCCGTATTCCTGGACTTCAGGAAGGCATTTGATACGGTTCCGCACTTACGTTTAGTGAAAAAAATACGAGCTTACGGAATATCGGACCAGGTTTGTGATTGGATTCAGGATTTCCTAGAAGAAAGAACACAACATGTCATTCTTAACGGTTCAAAATCTGCAGATGTAGAGGTAATTTCGGGAGTACCGCAAGGAAGCGTGATAGGACCTTTATTGTTTACAATATACATAAATGACTTAGTTGACAACATCGGTAGCTCCGTGAGGCTATTTGCAGATGACACGGTTGTCTACAAGAAAGTAGCAACATCAGAAGACTCGTACGTACTCCAGGAAGACCTGCAGAGGATTAATGCATGGTGCGACAGCTGGCAGCTTTCCCTAAACGTAGATAAATGTAATATAATGCGCATACATAGGGGCAGAAATCCATTCCAGTACGATTATGCCATAGGTGGTAAATCATTGGAAGCGGTAACGACCGTAAAATACTTAGGAGTTACTATCCGGAGCGATCTGAAGTGGAATGATCACATAAAACAAATAGTGGGAAAAGCAGGCGCCAGGTTGAGATTCATAGGAAGAATTCTAAGAAAATGTGACTCATCGACGAAAGAAGTAGCTTACAAAACGCTTGTTCGTCCGATTCTTGAGTATTGCTCATCAGTATGGGACCCTTACCAGGTTGGATTAATAGAAGAGATAGACATGATCCAGCGAAAAGCAGCGCGATTCGTCATGGGGACATTTAGTCAGCGCGAGAGCGTTACGGAGATGCTGAACAAGCTCCAGTGGCGGACACTTCAAGAAAGGCGTTACGCAATACGGAGAGGTTTATTATCGAAATTACGAGAGAGCACATTCCGGGAAGAGATGGGCAACATATTACTACCGCCCACATATATCTCGCGTAATGATCACAACGAAAAGATCCGAGAAATTAGAGCAAATACGGAGACTTACAAGCAGTCGTTCTTCCCACGCACAATTCGTGAATGGAACAGGGAAGGGGGGATCAGATAGTGGTACAATAAGTACCCTCCGCCACACACCGTAAGGTGGCTCGCGGAGTATAGATGTAGATGTAGATGTAGATGTAGGGATTATTGAAAGTCAGACTGCGTTGCGCTAAAAATATTGTGTGTCAGTTTAGGAATGATCAGAATAAATAAAGAGAGAAATGTCTAGGTACGTTCAGTTTTGCTCAGCTGTTTGAAAACCAAATAACGTAGAAGTTTACCAGCAATATCATTCACAATTTTTCTATGGGGAAGTTTCAGCAGGACTCTTAGAAAATGTAACAGACCCAATACGCTTGTCTTTTTAGAATACTGCTCCGCGGTGTGGGATCCTTACCATATAGGACTGACGGAGTACATAGAAAAAGTTCAAAGAAGGTCAGCACGTTTTGTACTGTCGCGAAATATGGGAGAGAGTGTCACAGAAATGATACAGGATTTGGGCATGACATTATTTAAAGAAAGGCGTTTTTCTCTGCGACGGAATCTTCTCACGAAATTCCAATCACCAACTTTCTCCTCCGAATGCGAAAATATTTCGTTGACGCCGACCTACATAGGGAGGAACGATCACCACGAGAAAATAAGGGAAATCAGAGCTCGTACGGAAAGATATACGTGTTCATTCCTTCCGCAAGCTGCACGTGATTGGAATAACAGATAATTGTGAAGGTGGTTCGGTGAACCTTCTGCCAGCTACTTAAATGTGATTTGCAGAGTATCCGTGTAGATGTAGATGTAGATAAAATGAACATGGGACGCGCGAAGAATGTGTCCGTTAGAACAGTGCGGCGAATTTGGCGTTATGGGCTATGGCAGCAGACGACCGATTCGTCAGAGCTTATGGTGGTGTTCGAGAGAGTCGCAGACCCAAGTTGTCATCAAGGCACTGTGCAAGCTGGTGGTGGCCCCATAATGACATGGTCTGTGTTTGGACGGAACTGACGGGGTCCTCTGGGCCAATTGGACAGGTAATTGACTGGAAATACAGTCATGCTCATAAATTAAGGATAATGCTGATACATGTTGAAACAACGCTCTGGTGGGCGGTTTTCGGGTTTAAACCGCTTCGGGGAATGACCATGCGGTGCATTTGACCTGCGGTCGTTGCACGGTGGCGCTGGCAGCAGTCCACATACGCAGAGGTGTGTTGGTGCATGTCAGAGTACGGTGCAGCGAGTAAGTGTGCAGACGTTTTCAGACGTGATAATGGTGACCGTGAGTTGAAAATGGCACAAAGAACACATATTGGTGACGATATGAGAGGTAGAATACTAGGGCGATTGGAGGCTGGTCAAACGCAGCAGGTCGTAGCACGGGCCCTCCGTGTGCCACAAAGTGTGATCTCAAGTTTATGGCAACGATTCCAGCAAACAGCAAACGTGTCCAGGCGCTACAGTACGGGACGTCCACAGTGCACAACACGACAAGAAGAGCGATATCTCACCATCAGGCCTGCAGATGGCCACAGAGTACTGCAAGTAGCCTTGCTCAGGACCTTACTGCAGTCACTGGAACAGTTGTCTCCAGACACACACTCTACAGACGACTAAACACATATACATACATGGTTTATTCGCCCGGAGACCTGCAAGATGCATTCCATTGACTCCTGGGCACAGGAGAGCCCGTAAAGCCTGGTGTCAATAACACAGTACATGGTCATTGGAACAGTGGTCCCAGGATATGTTCACGGACGAATCCAGGTATAGTCTGAACAGTCATTCTCGCTGGGTTTTCATTTGGCGTGAACCAGGAACCAGATACCAACCCCTTAATGTCCTTGAAAGGGACCTGTATGGAGGTCGTGGTTTGATGGTGTGTTGTGGGATTACGACTGGTGCACGTACACCCCTGCATGTCTTTGACAGAGGAACTGTAACAGGTCAGGTGCATCGGGATGTCTTTTTGCACCAGTACGTCCACCTTTTCAGGGGTGCAGTGGGTCCCACCTTCCTCCTGATGGATGATAACGCACGGCCCCACCGAGCTGCCATAGTGGAAGAGTACCTTGAAACAGAAGATATCAGGCGAATGGAGTGGCCTGCCTGTTCTCCAGACATAAATCCCATCGAGTGCGTCTAACATTCTGCATGGTGTCTGTTCTATATCGTGTCTCCCTACCACTTTAGCGCAACGACACTCTGAGCGTGTTTTTTAGGGAATTGGCTAGTTTGAACCTGGGACCTGTTGCTGGTAAGGCGACGCCAGACCACACATGACATGTAGAATTCAGAAGAGTTCAGTGAGACTAGCGATGATATAACCAAATACTTAATGATTTCAGCGTCAGCTCCACTGCACTCCCTGTAAAAGAATCTTAATACTAACTAAATGTAGTGGAAGGGGTTCAAGGCTTTCCTATTTTTAGTTAGCTGGTAAAATAACGTCGAAAAAGCAGTTAAGTTTACCATTGGAAATTTTATTCTACTCACAAAACGTTGTTTATAAATTGCACTATTGGTAAAACGAAATGTTTTAATACAGGATGGTAAAAACCAACTGCGTTCAACAAAAATTTGAACGAATATTCCCTGAATGGGATCGAAGGATGACCTATGCCATATCACATCTACAATCTAGGTTTAAATTAAGTTTCACGAAAGAGAAAACTATCAAAATGGTCTACAGTGACCCTCAATTATCTTTAATTACTTACTTTTTACTTCAAGTGGCAAATGTGAACACCATGAGCTTTAATTGACGATCGACACTAGTATTACGCAAAAAGGGGGTGTAACAGATGAGACTTCTGCAGTTCTGAGTGAAGCTTTATGCGCTGTTATGCGGCATCGCGTGCGTTCATTACCTTGTCAGTGTTCGTCAGGGGGCAGCGGGCAGCACAGCTCTGCTCACCTCGCCGTCTCGGAAGCAACTCTCTCCTAACTTCTCCATACTACAATTTACCGAAGTTGGTTTAAAAAACTATCTGGCTGTGTTTTCATCTGACCAATCAGGGTCTCAATGTTAACCTTACGCTCCGCCTACAAAAATTCTGTCTATCCAATGAGAAACGTGAGACTTTTCGTGGTGGGGCAATGTTTTTAAAGTTTGCAACGTAACAGAGACGCGAGAAAGTCTCACGCTAAAACGTACAGGTGGTGTAGACCTTTTTTGTGTTATCGTAAGATCTATACTGTTCTCCTGGAGAGCTCTATCTTTTAACATGGGCTGGGGGGTGGTCCGGACTTAACAGAGACGCGAAAAAGTCTCAAGCTAAAACTTGCGTCTGGGGTGGCCCTTTTAGCGTTATCGTAAGATCTATACTGTTCTTCTGGAGGGCTCTAGCTTTTGACATGGCTGACGTAACAGAGACGCGAAAAAGTCTCACGCTAAGGCTCTAGCTTTTAACATGGTCTGGGAGGTGGTCCTAACGGTTAGCTGGAGACGTGGGTGTCCGTCCCTTATCGTAGGGCCTTCTAACATAACACGGTTCTGCTCTCGGCTTCTGTTAGCGTTTCTCCCCTCGGAACTGCGTCTGTCTCACGGTGGGAATGCATGACATGCATTTAGGCATTCTTGTGTTAGTCTGTGGTATTCCATTTGCTCACTCGTTACTCGTATTACTTTGGTTAATTTAATGTCACGATTTATTCGGAGCTATGTGACATACTACTGGATTTGCTTATCATGTCAGGGTTTTCATGGAAGGTGTTGGATTTGCCTGACACCTTACACGCGTCTGGGATGCTCTCGGTCGGCGTATCGCTGCACGTCTTCAAACCCCTACGACACTTCAGGAGCTCCGGCAGTCACTGGTGCAAGAATGGGAGGCTATACCCCAGCAGCTGCTCTACCACCTGATCCAGATTAAGCCGACCTGTTGTGCGGTCTGTGTACATGTGCATGGTGATCATATCCCATATTGATGTTGGGGTATATGCGCAGGAAACAGTGGCGTTTTGTAGCACATATGTTTCTGGACGGTTTTCTCAACTCTTCACCAATACCTTGGACTGACAGTTCTGCATCGTGTCGTGTGTGTTCCGTATGTGCCTATGCTACTAGTGCCAGTTTTGTGTAGTGCCATGTTGTGTGGCACCACATTCTGCAATTATCTTTAATTTATTAGCGTGAGTGTAGTTCGGCTACACGGAGACCATCTGCAGCCAGTTATGGACTTCATGTTCCCAAAACTATGGAATTTTTATGGATGACAGTGTGTCATGTCACTGCCCACAAGTGTGCCCGCTTGGTCTGAAAAACAATCTGGCCACTTTGAGCCTTTGCCACCCAGATTACAAGTCACGAATCCAATCGAACACTTATGGGACGTAATAGAGAGGTCAGTTTGTGCACAAAATCTTGCACCGGCAACACTTTCGTAGTTATGGACTGCTATTGAGGCAGCATGTCTCAGTGCCCCTAACGGGACTTCAACGACTTGTTGCGTCCTTGCCACGTCCGACAGCTGTACTACGCCGGGAAAGAGGTCCGACACGATATTAGCAGGTATCCAAGGACTTTGGTCGCCTTAGTGTCCGCCCCCGTTAGCTGACTGGTCATCGCCGCGGTATCCCACGCCATCGGGCCCGGGTTCGATTTCCGCCTGGGGCAGGAGATTTTCTACGCTCAGAGACTTCGTGTTGTGTTGTCCTTATCATCATTTCATCCCCCATCTCCTGTAATGGTTCTTTATTTACGTGATCATTACGGCACTCCAACCCCAGTTCTCGATACAAGTAATGACGTACTACTTTTCTGTGAAGTAACAGACATATTTTTGTGACAATATTCACATTTGGTTTTATTAATGTATAGGTACTCCTATGTATCGATATATTACAGTGATATGGTTCTTGTGTGTATTCATTTCTGTGAGACTGTCATAATCTTTGACTTACTAGTAACCGTTTTGGCGGGAATGCGCACAGAGCAGTCTTTGTTTCACATTGCAGAAGTTAAGTTGTTATTTCGCTTTGTAAAAGAACAGTCAAGTCTTGTGTTTGGTTAAAGTGGAAATTAAATATATGAAGATGAATACAACACTGCATTCTTGATGACCTGACAAGTAAGAAGAAGTATATGTGAATTTAGAAGTTTAATAAAAATGTGGGTCGTGAACACCAAATCAAAAATTAGTTCTACCATACCATTGTTCTGATCTGGGATTGTTTGATCATTAAGAATTTCCTGAAAAACTCATTTGTTAGGTCTTCAAATATTGCTAAAATACAGATCTGGACCTTCTAGCAGCCAAAGTGGAATCACCCTAGAATCAACAAGATGAGCCATAACAACTTCGACGAAATCTATTCAAGATAAGTGCCAAAATTAATGACTTTTTTACAGTGACTTCATTATTTCGATTCTGACGATACCATCCACAGTCAATAACTTTGTTGTTGCCCGATAAAGCCAACATATGCTGCGTGAGCAACATTATTAATTATTTAATTAACATTATTAATTATTTAATTTCCATTTTTGTCACCTCAGTATACTACAGCAACACTCTGAAGGCAACAGCCTCGTCATCCAATCAGGTCAGTAAGCGTCTAGGTATGTACGCGGACGAAGCACACTTTTTCCTTCCTTCCTCGCCACACTCACACTTGGAAACGCTGTTTACATCGCTCTGCACTCCGACGACTAAGAAAAACTTGAGACACGTTCTCTTGTGAGTAATCTGAGACGGGTATTGCACAACCGCAACTTAGAGAAATTTCGATGAGAATGTTGCACGCTTGCGCTGCATTGGCCTGTTTACGTTTTACATGCTATTTCAGCTGCAATTTAGTATCAGTGTCCGTAAGGTTAGGTTTCGTTGTTCCTACGAGTACATTTCCCGAATACGAAACTATCAAGTCATCCGTGGATATATAGGCTGGATTTCATTTTACTGTCCCATTTGTTTAATGCTATTACGGGCATTGGAAAGTATATGGAGTTCATTTCAGCTTTTGTGAATATGTGGTTTTTGCAGAATCACGTAGTCCGACTGTGGACAATCGTGTCTGTGATTCAGGAATATTCACGTTTATTTTCAATAATAACTGAAATTGACACGAAACGCGTTCCTTTTTCCAGAAATCATTCTATAAGTTTACAAACTATTACAGTCAGTGGCACATGCGCTCGTTTAGCTTTCGCTCTGGCCAGTAATGTGTGGTGGGACAAGTTAATATAAACGATTTGCCTTCAGTACCTTACATGCCTTTGATAAACTGCCTTCATGAGATGAAATATTCCACAGTTTTCTACAGGATTTTCAGCCCAGTTTTGATAAGTCGCAAGCTGCAGAGAACTTCGAGACACATTACGTTTTACTAAGGATTAGGCTACACAGAAGGCTGTCCCTTTTGCATTGCATGCTTTTTTCTCTATAAGTAAAGATGCATACACACATATAATTAAACGTCCCCTTAGAAAAATTATAAATGACTGTGCTTAAACTGACACACAACATTTTTACCGCAACGCAATCTGACTTTGAAAAATCCCTACGAAAGAATGGCCCTGACTAACAACAACCTATACCCTTCATGAATCACTTACCTCACAAAAATCTTCGTTACTCAAACTACTGCAATACAGCGTGCGCCAATACTGCCAGCTGAATAAAAGATTCTAACTACTGAAGGCACTAACTACCGATAGGCATAGTTAGCAAATGAAAGATTTTGATAGAGAACAAACAATGTATTTGCCTTAATAGGGTTCAAAAGCGATAATATATATATATATATATATATATATATATATATATATATATATATATATATATATCAGTTCATGACATCCAGTCTTATAAATTTACTGTCTCTGATGGACACACGTCCAGATCATCCGGTCTCAAAACTCCGCCATCTCTCTCCCCACACCCACCACTGCTGGCGGCTCACCTCCAACTGCGCAACGCTACGAGCTGTTAACATCCAACTGCCCAACACTACAATAGAGAATATTTCAACAATGCCAACCAGCCACATACTGCGCTCAGCACAGTCAGTGATTTTCATACAGAGGGCTACGTGGCGTTACCAACATAAAAACCTAAACAGCCTACTTACAATATGTTTTGTGTAGAACGGCTGAAAACTTCAGACATTACTTTGTCTAATTTTAGCACTTCCTAGAGGACAACATAGTGGTCATAAAGAGTCTGAAAAGCCTGTTATGTGTTGCCGCGTAGGTTGTGCTCAGACATAACTCTTAGGAAAAAAGCTTGATACGTTCCGCCTTTTCCAAGTTAATTAGCACTGAAGTTAGCCAATCAGACCGTTGTGCGCCCAAATTCAAGCTACCCGCCAGATGGATTTAGTGTCAGTCGATCTTACAGCGTAGATCATAGTGCACGAGACTGCCTAGCCTTTGACTCGGCTTCGATTCTTCGTGCCGCGCCATCGCTTTCTTGTTCGGTGTTAGGAAACGTTCGGCGACAGCGTCTCCGACGAGCCACTTGAAACTGTGCGCAGAATGGCCTGATCGGCGAACTTCTGTGCTAATTAACTCCGAAATGACATAACATATCGAATTTCTCCCCTGATAATTATTTCACGACACTACGTACCCTGCAACATCCTATTCAGACTGTTTCTGACCACCCTGTCTCTTCCGTTTGTAACGCCGGAAATGCATATCCTCCTATTTCCATCTATTGTACTATAAATTTGTTTTCCTTATTTTTGTTACCTGAATATATGACATTTCTGTGTCTTTACATATTGTAATTGTTTTACTATTTGTATATATATATTTATGCATTTATGTCGATGTATAATTGGTTTGTTTCGTAAATATTATTTGTATTTTTACGCTGTGTCTTGCCTAGGGAAAACTGCTATCGAACGATTACGTCAATAGGTCGTGTGAAGAACGAAAATGTTTAGGATTTTTGGTAGTGTTAACTATGCCGCGTGGAGCGCGGCCTGAGCAGAGGGAGTCTGGCGGGAGTAGCGAGTGGAGCAGGTGTGTTGTGCGAAGCTCCCGCGAGTTGCCGCGCTTTCGGGGTTTGGCAGCATGTAATTGCGCTCGACTTGCGATGATAGTTTCTGACATGGTGTCGCGGACGGGAAGCATTATCTGGCGCACATCAAGAGCCCGTTTCGCCTGGTGACCGTGTCGTGAAGAAGGCGCGCCAACATCCAGCTTCTGCAACAGCCACCTCATCGATCGACGGCTTCAAACCTTCATACAACCAACAAGGAAGACTGGAAGCACGTAAAGTTTTAGAACTGTATGGCAGACCTCAGCTTTTCAAACTTTTAAAATTGTTGCATCACAAAATTACAGCAACTTAGCATGAACCTTTGTTGCTCATTGTCCCAATTGCATTGCCAAGCAGGGTCCCTTCCTTTTCCGAAATGAACCCGAGTGTCGTTGAAATTCAAACGCCAGCATTAAAGTAACATAACTCAATTTCGCTGCTTTAATTTCAAAGTTCAGTTAAAGTATTCATAGCTGGCTACAATATCTAGATTACACAAGCACAAATTAAGAGTGCGAGTTTTGTTACCGTATTTTGGCTTACCTGTGACTGTAGCTCAGCTTGGTACGTACTAAGTTTTACTATTGTTAATTGTTCAGAATCATTTAATTCAAGTTCAAAGTTAAATCTCTTATTTCTAATCTGCGTAGATTCAAGTAGCTTTTGAAATGATTGTTGAGGTAGTCCAAGACTACCTGTATTTTACTGAATTTCGATGTGCTTCAGAAAGAAAGCTCACTATTAACTTCAGTCACTAAATTAACTTTCGATTTTCCGGTTTTATTAATTCTTTTGCTAAATTAAGTCAGAGTGTAGCGAAATTTATTACTTCTGACAAACTTTCAGTTTTCACACTACACGTGTCAACCTTCAGATGCCACGCTTCTAGTGCTAATTGTATGTGTAATAACCTTTCTTTTTCAGTTAGTATAGTAATTGTCCTTAGGACTGGCGACCGTAATTTCCCCCAAATCTCAAATATCTAATTACCGCTAGTTGATTGTTAACGTAACGGCCGCACATTTACTTTCTTTATTAACTTTACCCCTTTTTCAAAATTAATTTCCACCAGTTTCATTAGCATTTTTCCTTTCATTTATATGTAACCCTTTCCTCCCTCTTTACCGAAAAATTAACCTCGGTGACGATTGCTTTTCTCAAATTTCCATTAGGTACACGCGGTTTAATTTTTGACTGTCATTAAGGTCGATAAGTGAGGGGGAGGTTACACGTTGTGCTATAACAGTTCGATCACTATCACATGCTGCCATAGCAGTGCCTAAATAGCGTTGTTTGTTCATTAGCGGGTTAAATACAGAGTATTTTAAAAAAGAACCTTACAAATTTAAAAATTCATATAAATTAATTGAAAGGAGGTATAGAGCTGGATTTAGTGTTATTTTATAGGGAAACACATCAGATATTTTTACCTTAAACTAAAGATGTTGTATGTGGCTGCCGTTGGTTATCCTGCACACATTCCACTGGGAATCAATTTCTTCCCAAACTCGTTGTAGCATTGCTAGTGTATCCTGTTCATTGGCGGTATCCTCAGTAGATCTTTTAAAATTATCACCTCGGTCGAACATACGAGGTGCATTCAAGTTCTAAGGCCTCCGATTTTTTTTTCTAATTAACTACTCACCCGAAATCGATGAAACTGGCGTTACTTCTCGACGTAATCGCCCTGCAGACGTACACATTTTTCACATCGCTGACGCCGTGATTCCATGGCAGCGGCGAAGGCTTCTTTAGGAGTCTGTTTTGACCACTGGAAAATCGCTGAGGCAATAGCAGCACGGCTGGTGAATGTGCGGCCACGGAGAGTGTCTTTCATTGTTGGAAAAAGCCAAAATTCACTAGGAGCCAGGTCAGGTGAGTAGGGAGCATGAGGAATCACTTCAGAGTTGTTATCACGAAGAAACTGTTGCGTAACGTTAGCTCGATGTGCGGGTGCATTGTCTTGGTGAAACAGCACACGCGCAGCCCTTCCCAGACGTTTTTCTTGCAGTGCAGGAAGGAATTTGTTCTTCAAAACATTTTCGTAGGATGCACCTGTTACCGTAGTGCCCATTGGAACGCAATGGGTAAGGATTACGCCCTCGCAGTCCCAGAACATGGACACCATCATTTTTTCAGCACTAGCGGTTACCCGAAATATTTTTGGTGGCGGTGAATCTGTGTGCTTCCATTGAGCTGACTGGCGCTTTGTTTCTGGATTGAAAAATGGCATCCACGTCTCATCCATTGTCACAACCGACGAAAAGAAAGTCCCATTCACCCTGTCGTTGCGCATCAACATTGCTTGGCAACATGCCACACGGGCAGCCATGTGGTCGTCCGTCAGCATTCGTGGCACCCACCTGGATGACACTTTTCGCATTTTCACGTCGTCATGCAGGATTGTGTGCACAGAACCCACAGAAATGCCAACTCTGGAGGCGATCTGTTCAACAGTCGTTCGGCGGTCCCCCAAAACAATTCTCTCCACTTTCTCGATCACGTCGTCAGACCGGCTTGTGCGAGCCCGAGATTGTTTCGGTTTGTTGTCACATGATGTTCTGCCTTCATTAAACTGTCGCACCCACGAACGCACTTTCGACACATTCATAACTCCATCACCACATGTCTCCTTCAACTGTCGATGAATTTCAATTGGTTTCAAACCACGCAAATTCAGAAAACGAATGATTGCACGCTGTTCAAGTAAGGAAAACGTCGCCATTTTAAGTATTTAAAACAGTTCTCATTCTCGCCGCTGGTGGTAAAATTCCATCTGCCGTACGGTGCTGCCATCTCTGGGACGTATTGACAATGAACGCGGCCTCATTTTAAAACAACGCGCATGTTTCTATCTCTTTCCAGTCCGGAGAAAAAAAATCGGAGGCTTTAGAACTTGAATGCACCTCGTAAACATACAGAAAAAAGTGTCACCCGTAGTGCAGCATCTCCAGGCAACATTAATGCCGAAACCGTAATGAGTTATGTTGGTTGTTCCAGCCAGACATGCGGCGTCACAGGTGGACATGTACACTCAAATATCACACAAACACTGCATCGCTACCGTGAGTTACGTCGTCAGTGGAATGTCGCATGACCGCCTATTACCATTTGTACGCAATATCAACACTCCAAAGCGACCAATTTTCTTGCAGAGGGGTGAATGATATTTTGGCCGTGTAGCTCAGGTGACGGTTTATGACTTTGTAAAGATGCTGCACTGTTTTCGTAAATAACGTCCAATATTTTCTCTCACAATGGTGAAATAACGGATATATACTAAGTCAAACACTGGAGTCCGCGTAGAATAGTATAATCAAAATGGTTCAAATGGCTCTTTGAACTATGGGACTTAACATCTGAGGTCATCAGTCCCCTAGACATAGAACTGGCTCAAATGGCTCTGAGCACTATGCGACTTAACTTCTGAGGTCATGAGTCGCCTAGAACTTAGAACTAATTAAACCTAACTAACCTAAGGACACCATACACATCCATGCCCGACGCAGGATTCGAACCTGCGACCATAGCGGTCGTTCGGCTCCAGACTGTAGCGCCTAGAACCGCACGGCCACTCCGGCCAGCCAGACTTAGAACTACTTAAACCTAACTAACCTAAGGACATCACACACATCCATGCCCGAGGCAGGATTCGAACCTACGATCGTAGCAGCATCGCGGTTCTGGTCTGAAGCGCCTATAACCGCTCGGCCACAGCGGCCAGCAAAATGCTATAATCCTCGCGATTAGTAACCTCGAGTGTGTAGCATTAAATTCGTTTGTCCAACAATCTCATCGATTCACATACACTAGAAGTGACCCGAACCAAGTTCACACGCGGCATAATCGTAGACTGCATGTTTCTGACACCCAGAAGTGACGCACACTGCGTGAATGTGGCTGTCAGAGAATGGGCATAGGTGCCTCAAACACATCATGTCATAAACAATTTTATTTCAGCACCATTCACGAACTATCCTTTCCTGGACGACTGAGCATACCGTTCGGAATGTTAGTTCTACAGAAAACCTTAGTCTTCATGTACTACTATGGTCAAAGCAAGTAGGGAATGTCAAGAGACGTCAAACAAAACGTAATGAAAAACTAATGGTTTCCTGTATTATGGAAACTTTTCATTCAGCTCCTTTGCAATACAGGTTGAAACGTATTTACATTAAATGATGTATCAAGGGTGTAAACAGAAAGCATGGTTTCTGTAGCTCGTACCTTCAGCGCAGCGTAGGATATTTTAATATGACATTTAAATGGAAACTGGAAAGAAAGAAAACTCTATCAACCTGCCAGTTTACTGGCCCCTGTGCTACTTTGTTTCTAGCAGATAGCACCTATTTGCCTACGGCAATCATTCTTTTATGTATGTTTCCATCTCAAACACCGGCTGTGCTGTACTATATTGTTATAGCTGCTCTGTAATTTCCTCTGTATGATTCAGAACATAATAGCACAACGTATACGACACCGCAGTAGCCCAGAAAAATGTCAAGTAAACGCAAAGACTCTGTACACAAGTAAACAAGGGAAAAAAAATGCAAACATGGTTGAGCATGAAAATGGGGAAGACCGGAGTTGGAGCTTTCTGACGTATCTGCAGTGCCTCACCTGAGTGAAACTCAAGCTAATTGAATAAGATTCGAACTTTGAGTAATAATCCAACTTCGCACCATCAAACACATGCAGACTTGGGTCGTCGTCAATAAAACTGAAAGTTGACCAGTACAAGCATATGACGGGACATAGCGTTAGAAGATGTCGATTCTATTTCTCGAGCCGTCCAAGAACTTTTGCGGACGGCGATAAGGTCCATTCCTCCACGAGTGCCGATTTCTGTGCGCACCATCACTCTGGCGTCTCTTTGCTACAATTTTCGAACTCTAACGTTTATGTACGTAACTTTACACGTAACTTCGCTATCTAGATGCGTTGTTTCTCAGAATTTACCGTAGATAACCATTTGGCCAAAACAAAACATATACATACGATGTACCCCTCTACCTACAAAGTTCCTCCAACAATGTACTCGGGCAGAGCTCAATCGCGTCTTTGAGAAATATGTGGTGTTCATAGAGACGTTCGAGAACTGTGGAGGACACTATTAGCTGACGTTTCTCGCGCTGTTTCTATGCGATCTTACAGTTTTGTTCTGCTCCGTTGGACCTGCTGAGAGCATAATGTAACCACCTCACCATTGTGACGTCTCCAGTATGACAGATGAATGTCTCCATTTGTTTTACGTTATCCGAGACTGGAGTGGTATCAGCTATAACGAACTGGATTCTCTCACAGGTTCATCATGCTATAGACAACGCTCCATTACATTTCTACGACATGCTGAGGAGAAACACGAACAAAAATGGGTAACAGGGAAAATATTTCATGCACCTTAAGGTATGCAACCCAGCTTAAATCATCCGCAACAGATGCGGGTAAGGTGTATGAGGTATCTTTCGTGCGTTTCGCTTTGCGCACCCTGTAAAATAACGCTGAAAATAGCAACCTGCCACACAAATATATGTGATCAAACACTACACACAACATGCTGCTCTTACTACAACACACAATTCAGTTTCTTAGATTAGGAATATATCAATAAAATATCCTATACCAATAACGAGGTCTATTGTTCAGCCAAAGCAAAAATTAAGAATTAACCAAGCCCAAAGTACACAGTAAAGGCCATTGTCTGACACATTTACTTTGAACTGAGTCTCCACTCTGTATGGCGAATCGATATATCCTAAGGAATTAACCTAGACATTGATGATCAACTGAAAAATTGTCCATGGTTGATATTCTTCTAATTGTGGGACAATGAACTGTTGCAAAATGTCTAAGTATATGTTAGCGGTAATGGATTTTTCCACTTCGAGGACGATCTTCAACGCTGCCTGTTTCGTTAAACTTTGCATACCATCGCTTTATTGATTTAATGTCAGGAGGGCTGCGTCCATAAGAAGCCAGAAATTTACGCTGAACACTGATGGGCGATTTCGTTTCATGAAACCAAAGCACACATTGCGCTTTCTCCTGCTTCGACGCCATTTCACCAGCAACTAACGTGACTTAACAGACCGCATCGGTGTTGTGGAGCACTAGCGCCATCTATTTATCACTACAACTAGTAACATTAACCTAGGTAACGACATCAAATGTAACTTATTATGTCAAACTTATTCTGTTATGAATTTTTACAATCAGGGCAAGAGTTCGTGCTCACACTGTACTTCGTACTATCCACCTTATTGTCCCTCTTGTCTAAATAATCTGTCACGGTTTAGGTTCGTATCCCTATGCCTCTTCTCGTTCTACCCTCCACACTAGATTAGAATTTTTTGGCTCTTTCTGCACCCCTTTTTATTTTTGACGGATATTTCAGTTTCTTCCAAATATAGCCCTACCACTGCTATTGTAATTTAGTATGCTTTTTACTAAATAACAGAAAAACCTGTCTCTGTATCGCCACTTATAACCCTCTTACTAAATTTACTTTAGTTTCCAAATAAAGCACACTATGGGAGGATAATACTGTCAATATAAAAACCTAATCAATAGAGTTACCCTTTCTATAGGATTTGACCATGTGTTGTGTGTATGGATAAGTAAACCAGAGTATTCAATTCTTTTCCTAAGATCTTACCCAAAGTTTAGGAAGAAACTCAGTATGAATAGTATTATATTGAAGCTAAAACAACTCAGTTCTATGTTCATTTAGTGGTTTAAAATATGTACAAACGGTCGCCAGCCTATCCAGGCAATGAAACAGTGAAGTATTGGAAAAGCAGAAGTATGAATTTTGCCTACTTTCTTGCTACTGTTTCAGTTGCTTCTTCAAATAAATATTGCTCCACGTAAACAATGTCGGTGCAGACACTGGAATTATTTGACTACTGCACCCCTGAACATTACGTTTTTAGAAGAGAAGAAGCCCAGTAGATAACTTTAAGGAAGCTAAATAAATTTGGCCAGGGGGGGTACCTTTAGAGTATTTTCCATAACGAACTTTCTTAAATACTAAAGTAGTGTCTAAGACACTAAAGCATACACTTTTTGTACTGAACGTATTTCAAGAAAACTTGTTTCTTAGTGGAATTTACTTTCAAAAGCTATTACTCTTTGAACTAACTCAGTATAGTCATCAAACACATTCTACTACCTTTGCTTCAATTTCACTGAATTTTACGTAAGCAAACTTTTTCTATAACACTTTGCAGTAGTTGAGAAAACTTTTAAAACAAGAATAGTTTGACTTTATTTCTCTGTAATGTACTAAAGCATGGACGTGTTATTACTCTGACTAAAATTTTCATTGCGCCTTTTACTGAAGCAACTACATTACTTTAAGTATAGCTCAAGATGAAAATATTTATGAACTCTTTAACTTTATGATCAAAATTACATTTAAATCTATTCAATTTACACTCTTCCACTACTGAGAGGTAATTTAGTTACTACATCATTTAGTCCCTCACACATATATCTCATTATTTACACAAAAACAGTTTAAATGGTGCCTCTTTATATTAACTTGGCACTTTGTAAGTCTGTAAAACAGGATACTCGGATTAATCAAACACTAGGAGGGAACGCTATATAGGTGTATGATTAGGATGAAATAACAGGGTGAACCAGTTTTTTTTTATTCAAGAATGCTTATTCACAAATAAAATAGAGTTTAAATTAATTGTTCACGCTGTACGAAAGTAAAATACCAACAAAAAATCTTCTCTGGTGGCTATAGGTTGGGTGTGGCGAACAGTTATGACGGATACACTACCTACAGTACGACCTGCCAGTATCTTGCTGTACAGGCTCAATTTCTCTTCTTGGCGTCGTTCACTTTTACACACAGCAGCCCAACAACTCGCAGCTATGCCGTAAGCCGTTTGTAGTCTTCATCCGAGGCATTTTTGAGCAAATTTTTGAGGAAAGCTTCTCCCGTTCCACAAAATTGTTGCCTGAATCACTGCAGCCTACAGACTGTGTGACTTAACTTCCCGCGCTTGCTCTGGGTAGCAAGCCAATACGTCCTTCCCACCTTTTCCACTCTCGTGAGCCACTTCCGTCTCTAGCAAAAGGACATTTTACGTAACAACTATTTCTTACACTTTTCCTAAGCGTGACCATTTCTTACAATTGTCAAATTTATATCAAGGTTAAAAGTTTATACACACAAATATTTTTAAATACAAAATGTTATCAGAAAATTATTTAATGTAGTAAACAATTTACACAGTATTTTACATACAGTATTCAGATACAATACAAAGAATTTCAATCTGCAGTATAGCACACTTTACATATACAGAAAATATAGTACCAATTTGCGAAAATTTTAAAACAAAAAATCATGAAAATTTAGGTGAACCATAAGCAAATAGTGTTATTCAAAGATGACGTGTAATTTTACAGTCCGGCTTATCAAAGGGATCGGGTTCAATGGTTTTCTTGCTGGGAGTCGTTACATCCCCTTCGACTATCGTCTTGACAATTGTTGCGTTTGTAGTTAGTCTGTGGTTTCCAGTAGGGCTTGTTAGCAGATCACTCAACGATTCAGAATGCATATCCCCTTCTACGAATTTCCCGTTCCAGGAATATCTGGTGCGTCGCCAAGTCCTTATCTCGATGGCTCATGGAACAAAGTTCAGGGACAGACGTTTAGCTCACTGACACGATGTTGCTGTGAATTTCTCCTCATTTACACGCCTCACCTTGCTTTGGGTAGTTCTTTCATATGCTCTGAAGAATTGTCGTCTTTCAGAGAGCTTCTGTTCAAAATGACACAACGCGGGTAATTGCTTAATTTCTCATACAACGTAACGATAGTGCAGGAATTGTTTCATCGCAGCCCTAGTATATTACCACACACACGGCGTCGTGAAATACGTTTACTGTTTCAATTGCGGGCGTAAATCACTGCACCGCCGATGTACAACAGCTGAAGGTTTTGAAATAGTGGAAATCGCGAGCATTAATAAAGTAGAGGAAACCCGACAGTACGGTTTGATACAGGCGGCGCTGTTCAATTGTGCGTGATGATCAACGACTCCATAAAACACTCCTGGAGTAGGCGGTGGCATCTCGCACACCGCTACGCACCTCACACATCAAGCACGGACTGTTTATATTTACCGCGTGTTATAATTCTTCAATTCGCTTGTTTTGTCACGTCCCATGACAGAAATGAATGGACCCCTGGGAGCGACTACTGACTGCTCACTATCTTTAAAGCACAATAACGAAAATGGAATCCCAGGGAAAATCTTTTAACACCGCATATGCATTGTTCCTCTACAAATCCCCGTTTCATTAACCTATTGTAACTGAAGCTGTTTCTTAGCGTTGCGGTAATCAAGATTTTCCGTCATCCCCTTGACCATTTAGTCGGCTTCTCGTCTCTTCTCATCATTTCCACACGACTTCTTTCCATGAATCAGTGCGCATATCTCAGTATTTGATTTATTGACCGCGATAAGAGGTGGGGAGCTTATAGCACGACATTTGTAAACCGAACGAGAGGACATTCTCAGGTTTTATAGACAGTACAGGAAATCGAATACCAGGGAAGTTCTTCTGTTAAATCCACTATCGATTCGCTACGCCCTCCTTATCTGATCATACGATGTGTTCCGTCACCAATAAAGGTACGAAGAATCCTAATGTTCCATTTTTCTTCCACGAGTTAAACATTTATTAAGTCTCATGGAAGACCGCCACAAGTTAGGGCCTGCAGTGCGTACTGATTATAAATTTCCATTTCAGGCATTTTGTGAATTTACTTGTCAATACTGTATTGAAGGCCTCAGATGTACTGTTAGCTTTATTCTCCTGCTTATGTCTTCCATTCTCCATTCTTCCATCCTGTCCGTATTTTTCAGTTGCTGAAATACATGAATCGGGTAAATGAGTGTATAATGTCATTTGAATCTTCGAAGATTTTCCTTCAAGAAACGATACATCGCTTTAGTCTCATTTTAATTTACCAAAATAATGGTTAAAATTCTGGTGCATCATCAGCACGGTTCTTATCTAATGAGCTCTTTAAAAAGAAGAAATGTTCCCCTTAGGATGGACCAGACAGTGGTACGAAAGTTTTTTTTTGTTTTGTTTGGCTTTAGGGTGCAAAAAAGAACTGGGGTCATACGTGAAGGGAGTGAGACAGGGTTGTAGCCTCTCCCCGATGTTATTCAATCTGTATATTGAGCAAGCAGTAAAGGAGACAAAAGAAAAATTTGGAGTAGGTATTAAAATCCAGGGAGAAGTAATAAAAACTTTGATGTTCGCCGATGACATTGTAATTCTGTCAGAGACAGCAAAGGACTTAGAAGAGCAGTTGAATGGAATGGACAGTGTCTTGAAAGGGGGATATAAGATGAACATCAACAAAAGCAAAACAAGGATAATGGAATGTAGTCGAATTAAGTCGGGTGATGCTGAGGGAATTAGATTAGGAAATGAGACACTTAAAGTAGTAAAGGAGTTTTGCTATTTGGGGAGCAAAATAACAGATGATGGTCGAAGTAGAGAGGATATAAAATGTATACTGGCAATGGCAAGGAAAGCGTTTCCGAAGAAGAGAAATTTGTTAACATCGAGTATAGATTTAAGTGTCAGGAAGTCGTATCTGAAAGTATTTGTATGGAGTGTAGCCATGTATGGAAGTGAAACATGGACAATAAATAGTTTGGACAAGAAGAGAATAGAAGGTTTCGAAATGTGGTGCTACAGAAGAATGCTGAAGATTAGATGGGTAGATCACGTAACTAATGAGGAGGTATTGAATAGGATTGGGGAGAAGAGAAGTTTGTGGCACAACTTGACCAGAAGAAGGGATCGGTTGGTAGGACATGTCCTGAGGCATCAAGGGATCACAAATTTAGCATTGGAGGGCAGCGTGGAGGGTAAAAATCGTAGAGGGAGACTAAGAGATGAATACACTAAGCAGATTCAGAAGGATGTAGGTTGTAGTAGGTACTGGGAGATGAAAGAGCTTGCACAGGATAGATTAGCATGGAGAGCTGCATCAAACCAGTCTCAGGACTGAAGACCACAACAACAACAACGTGCCCGAGTCGAAACTAAAGAACACGAACACAGATTGGAGTTAAACGACTGTACGTCAGTCTCAGTGGATAGAATAGGAGACAGCTAAAAACAGGCACGTGGAAAAAGGGCTAAGAAAAAAAACACCGTAGAGAAATGAAGATCCAAAACTAAAAATTAAATTGCCTCTACCATATTGCTTCGGCGGATAAAAAGTAAAACGCGGTCGACAGCCCGCGCGTCATTCGCTAAAACAGCTGCTAAATCAGACGGCAAAACCAGGCTGGAACGTGTATTGCTAATAAAAAGGGCATTCCAGCATAAAGTGGCGGACAGAGAAAATTTGGGCGCAATGTGTACAAAGCGGTGGGGTAGCGCCACTTAGCAAATGACGATGGCTAAAAAGACAGTGCCCAATAAGCAGCCGAGCTAAAATAATCTCCTCCCAGCGGGAGGGCCGAGAGGATGTCGTCCAAGACCCTGGGAGAAGCTTGATAAGCCGGAGCTTATTCCAGTGAAGGGAGGACCACTGGTGATGCCAAAGGAACGCCGCCTCCTGACAGACGGCAACGCAGAGATCATCGGAGGGAGTAGAGGTACTTGCGTGCTGAGGTACGAGGATTGCAGCAGACCCAACTCGCTTTATTTGTTCATGAGACCCAGAAAATATTAGATACAGGCTCGGCTCCCAGGTAGATGCTATTTTTCTTGACTTCCGGAAGGCGTTCGATACAGTTCCGCACTGTCGCCTGATAAACAAAGTAAGAGCCTACGGAATATCAGACCAGCTGTGTGGCTGGATTGAAGAGTTTTTAGCAAACAAAACACAGCATGTTGTTATCAACGGAGAGACGTCTACAGACGTTAAAGTAACCTCTGGCGTGCCACAGGGGTTTGTTATGGGACCATTGCTTTTCACAATATATATAAATGACCTAGTAGATAGTGTCGGAAGTTCCATGCGGCTTTTCGCGGATGGTGCTGTAGTATACAGAGAAGTTGCAGCATTAGAAAATTGTAGCGAAATGCAGGAAGATCTGCAGCGGATAGGCACTTGGTGCAGGGAGTGGCAACTGACCCTTAACATAGACAAATGTAATGTATTGCGAATACATAGAAAGAAGGATCCTTTATTGTATGATTATATGATAGCGGAACAAACACTGGTAGCAGTTACTTCTGTAAAATATCTGGGAGTATGCGTGCGGAACGATTTGAAGTGGAATGATCATATAAAATTAATTGTTGGTGAGGCGGGTACCAGGTTGAGATTCATTGGGAGAGTCCTTAGAAAATGTAGTCCATCTTCAAAGGAGGTGGCTTACAAAACACTCGTTCGACCTATACTTGAGTATTGCTCATCAGTGTGAGATCCGTACCAGATCGGGTTGACGGAAGAGATAGAGAAGATCCAAAGAAGAGCGGCGCGTTTCGTCACAGGGTTATTTGGTAACCGTGATAGCGTTACGGGGATGTTTAGCAAACTCAAGTGGCAGACTCCGCAAGAGAGGCGCTCTTGCATCGCGGTGTAGCTTGCCCGCCAGGTTTCGAGAGGGTGCGTTTCTGGATGAGGTATCGAATATATTGCTTCCCCCTACTTATACCTCCCGAGGAGATCACGAATGTAAAAGTAGAGAGATTAGAGCGCGCACAGAGGCTTTCAGACAGTCGTTCTTCCCGCGAACCATACGTGACTGGAACAGGAAAGGGAGGTAATGACAGTGGCACGTAAAGTGCCCTCCGCCACACACCGTTGTGTGGCTTGCGGAGTATAAATGTAGATGTAGATGTAGATGTAGATGTCAGCAGAATCGTTTCCTGGTAGACCGACATGACCAGCGACCCACAGAACATGACACTGGCTCCACCACGAGTGAGCAACTGACAGCTGTCCTGGAGCTGCTGCACTAAGGGATGAGCGGTGTACAACGCACATAGGCTTTGGAGGGCGCTGAGTGAGTCTGAGCAGAGGACACAACTGGAAAGGCTGTGTCGCCGGATGTACTCCGTGGCCTGAGACAATGCGAGCAGCTCGGCTGTAAATGCGGAGCAGTGTGTAGGAAGCCGATATCGGAAGACGTGGGCACAACAGACCCTACGGTCAGAACGGGAGACATCAGTCAATACAAAGACACTATCGCGAAGTTCCATGCAAATGTAAAGAAGGTAAGAAAGTAAAATTACATTTTAATATTATCATTACCGATGTGGGGTAACGGTTGATTTTTATCCGTAATTATTAGTAGCATTCGACTGTAATTTTTGTTCTACATACAACAACTCGCTTCGAGAGATAATGCTGTCACATCAGATTTTAAAATGTAGCTCATGAGGTTAATAAAGTACACTACTGGCCATTAAAATTGCTACACAACGAAGATGACGTGCTACAGACGCGAAATTTAACCGACAGGAAGAAGATGCTGTGATAGGCAAATGATTAGCTTTCCACAGCATTAACACAAGGTTGGCGCCGGTGGCGACACCCACAACGTGCTGACATGAGGAAAGTTTCCTACCGATTTCTCATACACAAACAGCAGTTGACCGGCGTTGCCTGGTGAAACGTTGTTGTGATGCCTCGTGTAGGTAGGATAAATGCGTACCATCACGTTTCCGACTTTGATAAAGGTCGGATTGTAGCCTATCGCGATTGCGGTTTATCGTATCGCGACATTGCTGCTCGCGTTGGTCGAGATCCAATGGCTGTTAGCGGAATACGGAATCGGTGGGTTCAGGAGGGTAATACGGAACGCCGTGCTGGATCCCAAAGGCCTCGTATCACTAGCAGTCGAGATGACAGGCATCTTATCCGCATGGCTGTAACTGATCGTGCAGCCACGTCTCGATCCCTGAGTCAACAGATGGGAACGTTTGCAACACAACAACCATCTGCACGAACAGTTCGACGACGTTTGCAGCAGCATGGACTATCAGCTCGGAGACCATAGCGGCGGTAACCCTTGACGCTGCATCACAGACAGGAGCGCCTGCGGATGTGTGCTCAACGACGAACCTGGGTGCACGAATGGCAAAACGCCATTTTTTCTGATGAATCCAGGTTCTGTTTACAGCATCACGATGGTCGCATCCGTGTTTGGCGACATAGCGGTGAACGCACATTGGAAGCGTGTATTCGTCATCGTCATACTGGCGTATCACCCGGCGTGATGGTATGGGGTGCCATTGGTTACACGTCTCGGTCACCTCTTGTTCGCATTGACGGCACTTTGGTCGTTACATTTCAGGTGTGTTACGACCCGTGGCTCTACCCTTCATTCGATCCCTGCGAAACCCTACATTTCAGCAGGATAATGAAGGTCCTGTACGGGCCTTTCTGGATACATAAAATGTTCGACTGCTTCCCTGGCCAGCTCGTTCTCCAGATCTCTCACCAATTGAAAACGTCTGGTCAATGATGGCCGAGCAACTGGCTCGTCACAATACGCCAGTCACTAATCTTGATGAACCGTGGTATCGTGTGGAAGCTGCATGGGCAGCTGTACCTGTACACGCCATCCAAGGTCTGTTTGACTCAATGCCCAGGCATATCAAGGCCGTTATTATGGCCAGAGGTGATTGTTCTGGGTACTGATTTCTCAGGATCTATTCACCTAAATTGTGTAAGAATATAATCACAGGTCGGTTCTAGTATAAAATATTTGTCCAATGGATACCCGTTTATCATCTGCATTTCTTCTTGGTGTAGCAGTTTTAATGACAGCAGTGTAAAATGTCTGGCAACACAATTTCGGCGTTCGCAAAATAAAATGGAATGGAAACACATTGGAACATGTGTCTTCGTGTTACGTTAAAACAGACGATTTGTATCAGTGGCCGTCCCACCTCTTGCCGCAAACTGTGCCAGGCTGAATGCTGCTGATCTACTGTGGTCTCCCAGTTGACAATTACGCAGAGCTCCGGGCAAGTTTAGTTGTGGACTGTCACGGTGTCGTTACAACGTGAGCGCAGATATTGGCTTGACCATAATGCTGTTCTACTGGTCGCCAACATTTTCCTCATTTTCTACGTGTACGGTGGTTAGCTTATAGCTACTTCATCTTAGCCACTGTGATACCGCCGACATGTCGATTCATAACAACCCCCTACCGGAGCGCTGCATAACCGTCAACTTGAGGCGGCCACAGCAAATCTGCAGCATCCGGCCCGGCGCAGTCTGCGGTGTCACGTGGGTCAACCACGAACACAAGTCGTCGATTTTAATGTAACACGAAGACACATAGTTCAATATGTTTTCATCCCATTTTATTTTGCCAACGGCTCAATTGTGTTGCTGGACTTTTTGATGTTTTAACCTCATGAGCTACATTTTACAATTTGATGGTGACAGCATTGTCTGTCGAAATGCGTTGTTGAGCAGCGTATATAACAAGAATTGCGTTTCTGTGCTACTAATTTTTCGGTAAACATACGTTAATGTTGCATGAGTAATCTATCCGTCTTACTTTCCCTGTGTAGTAATTCATGATATTCAAATCGAGTCTCCAGCTGGAACATAGCGTCATATGGACACAATATTTCGGCAGTCCATCTGGCCGGCGTATTCTGGTAAGTAAGCTATCGCTGGATCTGAAATCAAACTTTTATTTTTTTGTGAGGGGTTGAAATACAGCTTCACCGGTGGCTCACGGTCTTACTGTCTTGGTGGATAGTGACACTGTTCCATTCGACAAAGATGTCATTCCAAAGATATCATCACTGGAGTCCACTTTGAAGCTGTGGCGGTGGGACTTGAAATCCCATACCATCCTCCGACGGTGGAATTTCAGGTCGCAGGCAGATACTAAGTAACTACGAACTACATTAGATATCAACAGTGGTGGTTTACGATGGTCGATACCCATCCAGTGGTCAAGTCAATACAAACGCTTTATTACAAAATTGTTGAGGCTTTCGTGGCCACTTGTTGACAAACTGCCAATTGGCTTCTGTCTCGGGTTCTTCGGCCGACGTTCATCTAATGATTTTTCTGACGTTTCGCCAGCACGAGTGGCTGGCATTGTCAAAGCTTCACCCTCCATTGCCGGTGGTGAACTGGAGCCGAGCTCGCGGGCGCAGACTATATGTACCTGGCGCGCCAACGTCTGAGGGCTTCTCCGCGGTCATTTCCGGTGCGGTTCTCCTCTTGCTACCTGCGACGGTCGTTCGCTGCAGTACGGGAAGCCAGGATCCGTTTACCTTAAGGCTTTCCTCTTTCTTGTTCAAACTATTCGCGTGTTTTTGTATTTCTACAGCTTCTCTGAACAAGCGCGTGTGATAGTGCTTCTCTACAGCCAGAACTTCCGTGTCGGCGAATTTTATTACGTGGTCGGTCTCATTCAGTGCGTGTTCTGCCACGGCCGATTTCTCCACCTGCCCCAACCTGCAATGTCCCTTATGTTCCTTGATCCTGGTGTTAATGGATCGTCCAGTAATTCCTACATAAACTTTTCCGCATGTGCATGGTACGCGGTATATTCCCGACATTGCAAGTGGGTCTCTTTTCACCTTCGCCGATCTAAGACACTCTTTGATCTACCTTGTCGGTTTGAAAATCGTCTTTACGCCATGTTTGCGCAATATACGGCCGATTCTGTCCGTCACTCTTGGAATGTATGGCAGAAAGGCCGTACCCGACATTTCTTTTTCTGGTTCCTTACTTCGCCGAGTGTTTGGCTCTGTTACACTTCTAATATAATTTGTGGAGTACCCATTGCTCCTCAGGACAGTTTCCAGGTGTTGCATTTCTCGTTTGAGGTGTTGCGGCTCACATGTTCGTCCTGCTCTCGTTACGAGCGTACTAATCATGCCTCTTTTCTGGCTCGGGTGGTGGTTTGACAGGCACTGGACTCTGCGACTTGCAAACCTAAGGTGTGGTACAGGTACGTCGATGATACTTTCGTGATGTGGAGCCATGGTGAAGAACAGCTCGGTGACTTCCTAAGACACTTGAACAGCCTCCAAGCCAACATAACATTTACCATGGAAGTAGAAAAGGACAAGAAACTGCCATTTCTAGATGTGCTGGTCACAAGGGACGGCGAAAACCTGGGACACAGAGTGTATCGAAAACCGACTCACACGGACCGATACTTGCACATACTGTCGCCGCCCCTTGTGACCAGCACATGATGACAGACTAAAGGCCGAAATACTAAATGCCTTTCTCCAAAGCTGTTTCACAAAGGAAGACTGCACTGTAGTTCCTTCTCTAGATTGTCGCACAGATGACAAAATGGTAGATATCGAAATAGATGACAGAGGGACAGAATAACAATTAAAATCGCTCAAAAGAGGAAAGGCTGCTGGACCTGATGGGATACCAGTTCGATTTTACACAGAGTACGCGAAGGAACTTGCCCCCCTTCTTGCAGCGGTGTCCCGTAGGTCTCTAGAAGAGCGCAGCGTTCCAAACGATTGGAAACGGGCACAGGTCATCCCCGTTTTCAAGAAGGGACGTCGAACAGATGTGCAGAACTAAAGACCTTTATCTCTAACGTCGATCAGTTGTAGAATTTTGCAAGACGTAATATGTTCGAGTATAATGACTTTTCTGGAGACTTGAAATCCACTCTGTAGGAATCAGCATGGATTTCAAAAAGGACGATCGTGTGAAACCGAGCTCGCGCTATTCGTCCACGAGACCCAGAGGGCCATAGACACGGGTTCCCCGGTAGATGCCGTGTTTCTTGACTACCGCAAGGCGTTTGATACAGTTCCCCAAAGTCGTTTAATGAACAAAGAAAGAGCATATGGACTATAAGACCAATTGTGTGATTGGATTGAAGAGTTCCTAGATAACAGAACGCAGCATGTCATTCTCAATGGAGCTTCCGTAGTATGATTTCAGGTGTGCCGCAGGGGAGTGTCGTAGGACTGTTGCTATTCACAATACATAAAAAATGACCTTGTGGATAACATCCGAAGTTCGCTGAGGCTTTTTGCGGATGATACTGTAGTATATCGAGAGGTTGTGCCAATGGAAAATTGTACTGAAATGCAGGAGGATCTGCAACGAATTGACGCATGGTGCAGGGAATGGCAATTGAATCTCTGTGTAGACAACTGTAATGTGCTGCGAATACATAGAAACAAAGATCCTTTATCGTTTAGCTACAATATAGCACGTCAGCAACTGGAAGCAGTTAATTCCATAAATTATCTGGGAGTAGGCATTAGGAATGATTTAAAATGGAATGACCATATAAAATTAATCGTCGGTAAAGCAGATGCCAGATTGAGATTCATCGGAAGAATCCTAAGCAAATGCAATCCAAAAAGAAAGTAAGTAGGTTACAGTACACTTGTTCGCTCACTGCTTGAATACTGCTCACCGCTGTGGGATCCGTACCAGATAGGGTTGATAGAAGAGATAGAGAAGATCCAACGGAGAGCAGCGCGCTTCGTTACAGGATCATATAGTAGTCGCGAAGGCGTTACGGAGATAATAGATAAACTCCAGCGGAAGACTCTGCAAGAGAGACGCTCAGTAGCTCGGTACGGGCTTTTGTTGAAGTTTCGAGAACATACCTTCACCGAGGAGTCAAGCAGTATATTGCTCCCTCCTGCTTATATCTCGCGAAGAGACCATGACGATAAAATGAGAGAGATTAGAGCCGACACAGAGGCATACCGACAATCTTCCTTTCCACGAACAATACGAGACTGGAATAGAAGGGAGAAGCGATAGAGGTACTCAAAGTACCCTCCGCCACACACCGTCGGATGGCTTGCGGAGTATGGATGGAGATGTAGATATAGATACACTGAAGTGTCAAAGAAACTAGGGTAGGCAAGCTTATTCAAATACAGAGATATGTAAAGAGGCAGAATACAGCGCCGAGGTCTGCAACGGCTGCATAAGACAACATAGGTCTGGCGCAGTTGTTAGATCGGTTACTGCTGCTAACAATGGCAGGTTTTCAAGATTTAACTGGATTTGAAAGTGGTATTATAGTCGGCACACGAGCAATGGGACACAGCATATCCGACGTAGTGATGAAGTGGGGATTTTCCCGTACAATCATTTCACGAGTGTACCGTGAAAATCAGGAATCCGGTAAAACATCAAATCTCCGACATCGCTGCGGCCCGAAAAAGATCCTGCAAGAAGGGGACCTACGACGACTGAAGAGAATCGGTCAACGTGAGAGAAGTACAACATTTCGGCAAACGGCTACAGATTTCAATGCTGGACCATCAACAAGTGTCAGCGTGCGAACTATTCAACGAAACATAATTGACATGGGCTTTCGGAGCCGAAGACTCACTCGTGTACCCTTGATGAATGCACGATACTTGGCTTTACGCCTCACCTGGGCCCGTCAACATCGACATTGAACTGTGGATGATTGTAAAAATGTCATGTTCAAATTGTATCGATGCGGGTGGACGTATAGTGGTATGGAGATAATATCATGAATCCATAGACCCTGAAAGCCAGCAGGAGGCTGTTCAAGCTAGTGGAGGATCTGTAATGGCGTGAGCGAGCGCATTTGGTGTGATATGGGGCCCCTGATACGTCTACATACTAAGCTGTACGTAAGCTGTAATGCCGGAAATGCATATCCTCCTATTTCCATCTATTGTACTATAATTTTTTCCCTTGTTTTGTTACCTCAAGATATGAAATTTCTGTCTCTTTATATATTGTAATTGTTTTACTGTTTGTATATATATATATATATATATATATATATATATATATATATATATATATATATATATATATATATATATATATATATATATATATGCATTTATGTTGGTTTGTTTTGTGAATATTATTTGTATTTATACGCTGGGTCTGGCCTAGGGAAAACTAAACTATCGAACGAATACATCGATAGGTCGTGTGGAGAACGAAAGTGTTTAGGATCTTTGGTAGTGTTAACTCTGCCACGTGGAGCGCGGGCTGAGCAGGGAGAGTCTGGCTGGGGTGGTGGAGTGGAGCAGGTGTGTTGTGTGAAGCTCCCGCGAGTTGCCGCGCTTTCGGGGTTTGGCAGCATGTAATTGCGCTCGACTTGCGATGATAGTTTCTGACATGGTGTCGCGGACGGGAAGCATAAGCTGGCGCACATCAAGAGCCCGTTTCGTCTGGTGACCATGTCGAGAAGAAGGCGCGCCAACATCCAGCTTCTGCAACAGCAACGGCCGATAATGAGTGACTGTCACCACCTCCTCGATCGACGGCTTCAAACCTTCAGTCAACCAACAAGGAAGACTGGAAGCATGTAAAGTTTTAGAACTGTATGGCAGACCTCAGCTTTTAAAACTTTTAAAATTGTTGCATCACAAAATTACAGCAACTTAGCATGAACGTTTGTTGCTCATTGTCCCTATTGCATTACCAAGCAGGGTCCCTTCCTTTTCCAGAATGAAACCGAGTGTCGTTGAAATTCAACGGCAGCATCATTCGATTTCACTGCTTTAATTTCAAAGTTCAGTTAAGGTATTCATAGCTGGCTGCAATATTTAGATTACACAAGCACAAATTAAGAGTGCGAGTTTTGTTACCGTATTTTAGCTTACCTGTGACTGCAGCTCAGCTTGGTACGTACTAAGTTTTACTATTGTTATTTGTTCAGAATCATTTAATTCAAGTTCAAACTTAAATCTCTTATTTCTAATCTGCGTAGATCCAAGTAGCTTTTGAAATGATTGTTGAGGTAGTCCAAGACTAACCTTATTTTACTGAATTTCGATGTGCTTCAGAAATAAAGCTCACTATTAACTTCAGTCACTAAATTAACTTTCGATTTTCCGGTTTTATTAATTCTTTTGCTAAATTAAGTCAGAGTGTACCGAAATTTATTACTTCTGACAAACTTTCAGTTTTCACACTAGACGTGTCAACCTTCAGTTGCCACACTTCTAGTGCTAATTGTATGTGTAATAACCTTTCTTTTTCAGTTACTATAGTAATTGTCCTTGGGACTGGCGACCGTAATTTCCCCCAAATCTCAAATATCTAATTACCGCTAGTTAATTTTTAACGTAACGGCCGCACATTTTCTTTCTTTATTATCTTTACCCCTTTTCAAAATTAATTTCCACCAGTTTCACTAGCATTTTTCCTTTCATTTAGATGTAACCCTTTCCTCCCTCTTTACCGACAAATTAACTTCGGTGACGATTGCTTTTCCCAAATTTCCATTAGATACTCGCCGTTTAATTTTTCACTGTTGTTAAGGTCGATAAGTGAGGGGGAGGTTACAAAGCATCCTGTCTGATCACTGCACCCATTCATGTCCACTGTGCATTCCGACGGAATTGGGCAATTTCAGCAAGACAATGCGACCCCCACATGTCCAGAATTGCTATAGACTGGTTCCAGGAACACTCTCACTCATCTGAGTTTAAACACTTCCGCTAGCGACCAAACTTCCCAGACATGAACATTATTGAGCATATGGAATGCCTTGCAACTTGCTGTTCAGAAGAGAGATGTACCCCCTGATACTCCTACGGGTTTATGGACAGCCCTGCAGGATTCGTGGTGTCAGTTCCCTCCAGCGCTACTTCAGTCCATGCCACGTCGTGTTGCGGTACTTCTACTTGCTCGCGGGGGCCATACACGATATTAGGCAGTTGTACCAGTTTCTTTGGCTCTTCGGTGTGTCTTCTCGCTTTTACCATACATGTGGTATTCATATAAAGCCACCCTGATATCACTATATATTGCTTAGCTTTGGCCCAAGTGCATAGTTTTGTTTTTCTTTGTAGTCCCCTGGCTCTTGCTGGAAGAACTTGCTGAATGCCTCACAAGGGCGCCAACAACTTTCTGGACTGTGTTGTCTTTCGGTTTTCATCCATTAACAGCCCACCGTATTATAGCGCGCACCACGCGACAACCGCCGAACAAACTAAAATCGAGTTTGCGAAGTAATCCATCAGGGATAATGTTTCTTAAAAGCGGCGGGGACCATTAAACTGTCTTAAACTGAGAATTAACCCAGTTGGGCCGCGCGGGCTGCGCGGTCGATGTAATGCGCGCCGGGGCACTCTTGGGCTGTCCCTCAGAGCGGCGGGAAGGGCCCCACCCGATAATTCCCAGTCTGCCGCCCGCGGCCAAAGGACTCTCCCTAATTCGGTTTTAATTCCCGCCTAATCTGGATGGAAGACAATTCCATAAAGCATCAGCTTTTGAGTACTTCGTTACGCACCGCTAATAAGTCCTCCTGCAGCATGATAAAAGCAAATTATTATCAAGCCTCTGGATCACAGGTAGAGCGGTAGGCCTATTCGTATTCACCACCAGCCCTTTGTTCACTTTCATCTGCCCAGGAAAGGCTGATTTGTGCGCAGGAGCAAATTAATAAAGAGGCACAATTCGTGTGAGCAACGAGGAATAAATAAATTGAACAAAGTAGATAACTTCATATCTGCCAGTGTGATAGGACCTTTGAAGTTTCATAGGACCGTTTCTATTTTCTATATACATAAATTATCTGGTAGACAGGGTGGACAGCAGTATGCCATTGTCCGCTGATGATGCTGTTGTGCACGGGAAAGTGTCGAAGATAAGTGACTTAGAATGATGCAAGACGACCTAGAAAAAATTTCTAGTGGTTATGGTGAATGGCAGCTGGTTCTTAATGTAGAAGAATTCTAAGTTCATGCGCATGAGTAGGACAAACGAACCTGCAATATTCGGATATAGCATTAGTAGTGTCCTGGTTGGCACAGTCACGTCGTTCAAATATTTGGGCGTGACGTTGCGAAGCAATATGAAATGTAACGAGCTTACGAGGATTGTGGTAGGGAAGGCAAATGGTCGGCTTCTGCTTATTGGAAGAATTTTAGGAAAGTATGGTTCATCTGTAAAGGAGACCGCATATAGGACGCTAGTGCAACCTCTTCTTGAGTACTGCTCGAATGTTTGGGATCCGCACCAGGTCATATTGAAAGAAGACATCGAAGCAATTCAGAGACGTGCTGCTATATTTGTTACCGGTAGGTTCCATCAGCATGCATATGCTTCGTGAGCTCAAGTGGGAACGCCTGGAGGGAAGAAGACATTCATTTCGAAGAACACTACTGGGAAAATTTAGAGAACCGGCATTTGAAGCTGACTGCAGAACGATCCTACTGCCGCCAGCATACATTTCGAGTAGGGACCACGAAGATAAGATACTAGAAATCTTCGCTGATGCGGAGGCATATAGATAGTCGTTTTTCCCTCGCTTTATCTGCGAGTGGAACAGGGAAGTCTACGACTAGCTGTGGTACAGAATACCCTCTGCCACGCAGTGTACGGTTGCTTGAGGAGTATACACATAGATGTAGATGTAAGTATCTGGAAACTCGTAAAGTATATTCACAACCTTACACTCAGTTTCCCTAATTGTCTATCAAAAACAAGTTTCAAGTGAGTTCTGATTTGCGCTAGCACCATATACGACTAAAAATAATTTACGTGCACAGTTCACGTCCATGTTCAGCCCTCACGGCAATTTGCAGGGTCTGGTACGTTAGGAGTTCAACAAGCTCAAGGCGGATATACGAGGTGCATTCAAGTTCTAAGGCCTCCGATTTTTTTTCTCCGGACTGGAAAGAGATAAAAACATGCGCATTGTTTTAAAATGACGCCGCGTTCATTGTCAATACGTCCCAGAGATGGCAGCACCATACGACAGATGGAATTTTACCGCCAGCGGCGAGAATGAGAACTGTTTTAAATATTTAAAATGGCGACGTTTTCCTTACTTGAACAGCGTGCAATCATCCGTTTTCTGAATTTCCGTGGTGTGAAACCAATTGAAATTCATGAATGTGTCGAAAGTGCGTTCGTGGGTGCGACAGTTTAATGAAGGCACAACATCGTGTGACAACAAACCGAAACAGCCTCAGGCTCGCACAAGCCGGTCTGACGACATGATCGAGAAAGTGGAGAGAATTGTTTTGGGAGATCGCCGAATGACTGTTGAACAGATCGCCTCCATAGTTGGCATTTCTGTGGGTTCTGTGCACACAATCCTGCATGACGTCCTGAAAATGCGAAGTGTCATCCAGGTGGGTGCCACGAATGCTGACGGACGACCACACGGCTGCCCATGTGGCATGTTGCCGAGCAATGTTGACGCGCAACGACAGCATGAATGGGACTTTCTTTTCGTCGGTTGTGACAATGGATGAGACGTGGATGCCATTTTTCAATCCAGAAACAAAGCGCCAGTCAGCTCAGCTCAATGGAAGCACACAGATTCACCGCCACCAAAAAAATTTCGGGTAACCACCAGTGCTGAAAAAATGATGGTGTCCATGTTCTGGGACAGCGAGGGCGTAATCGTTACCTATTGCGTTCCAAAGGGCACTACGGTAACAGGTACATCCTACGAAAATGTTTTGAAGAACAAATTCCTTCCTGCACTGCAACAAAAACGTCCGGGAAGGGCTGTGCGTGTGCTGTTTCACCAAGACAACACACACCACAAGTTAAGGTAAATGCGAGGAAAGGAATCAGCCTGACTGGACTGAACGACAAGCTAAGGTTAATCACATGGGCAAAATGCGATCGACTCGAAGCCCGAATGCAAGAAGACATGCCAAGAAGACATACCATGTTTAATCTCACGGAGAATACCTTCGACGATTGTGGCATTATTTAAACACGTGCTTACTTCAACATACTTCTTATTTCATGACCAATATTTCGAACAAGTGGACGGCGTCTGTCTCCTGTGGTGGCCAATTATTTTACAGAGGACTTGGAAGAAAAATCAGTACAGTCAGCCACTCTCAAACCGTCTTGTTTTCTGTGTTATTTGGATGATACATTTGTGGTGTGGCCACATACAATTGATAGTCTACCTACGTTTCTTCAGCATTTAAATTCGCTCCATCCGAATGTATACATCACCTTGGACGTGGAGAAAGAATATACATGGCGTCACTTTTCAGTTGACAAACCAGAATAACTCGAAAAATAAGCTTCACACGAAAAAATGTGTAGAATCCAAAGTTGATTATTTTCGAGGGGGAATTTATTGAAGAATCAGATTCTACATAAAAAAAAACTATGTGCATTTTGTCTGAAACATTTGTTTTGATTCTTGGTAGTTGGCGCTGCAATTCAAGAAAATCCATGTTCTCATTTTTACGTGGAATATGGTGTAATGGAAGTTTGTGACACCGAATGTATCAGGATGAACAAATGTAGCGGGACGACACCAAATGTAGTGGATGGGTGCCAGGAGGTGCCGTAATTAAAACTCAGCGAGAACTTTCCAAATGATTTATTTGCTTCCACTACAGTGCTTCGTTCACTTCGGTCTGTTCACAGGGCCCCGCAATGCTCGGGAAGTACCCCAGCGGTCTGTGCAACGCGACGCTGTGTCGTGCTGGCCTCGGCCAGTCCGCTGAGTTCCGATGATGTCAGGATTAGAGATGGGGGATCCGCTCCTGAACTGATTCATAGAGTTGAATCTTTCAAAGGAGTGAACAATCAGTGATTCAGAAAAAAAGAAAGGTAGCTCCAAACGTTTCCCACGGCAGAGAGAGAGAGAGAGAGAGAGAGAGAGACGGAGCATACCAGCAGCGCCTCTGCTGGTCAGAGCACAGTGCACGCCACACAACACAGCCGGCGCCAGCCTCTGCCCTGCTTCTACCTTGGCTGCCTGCATTGTGCAGTGCCCCATTGGATTTTGTGTTTCACATATGCTGTGCCGTCTCTGTTTGTCCTCTGCCGCGTGCAGTGTCTGGCGCAGCTTAACTTAGCATCGCACTCTGTCGGCGATCGTTTCAGTCGCACGTCCTGCCCTCTGGGCAGTTGATACGAGGAACAGGACAGAGAGCCTCCTAGCGGAGAACATAAGAACTACTTGCAAGAACCTGCTCGCAAGAGAACCCACGATTTGTCTCAGAGCGGGTGACTGGTGGCCGTTCACCGCTCCCCCCACCCTCGGAACTTGCCCGCTCAACGCTCACCCCACCGTTCTCGACTCTAGCCAGAGCGTTGAGCAAAGCAACTCAGGTGTCACTCCAGTCTCTGCGGTCTTAGCTCATGCAGTAATACAGCTCGCGGCCTGACCTGCTTGACTCAGCGCTTCTGCATCAGAGTTCATCTCTACTGGATATTGTTCTTCGTAGTAATACCGCTATGTATATTACATTATTATGATATGTATACATCATTTGTTTTTATTTTATTTTTATTTGTTTAAACTGATCAGATTAGGTTCCTGACGACTCCTCTTACTATAGGATTTTTATTATGGACACTCGAATTTAAGCTTTAATTACAAGCGAACTGATAAACGTATAGCAAAATGTGATACACCAATATTTTCCTTGTTTTATTCTGCGTAAGGCTATATGCAGCACTTTAGTCTTACAGTCAAATTTATATATATTTTTTTCTTATTCTGGTACGGATTTTGCGATTTTAGGCGTCTTCGGAAGGAAACGTTCACTTTAAAAATATATGGCTTGCGATGTATTTGTACGAGGTTAATGAAATTTTAATACATTATAGCCAAATATATTGTTAATGTAAATCTCAAGTTACAACATTTTCCGATCACCCAAAAGACCACTATAGTGCAAAATAAATCAATAATAAAAAACTTTGTCATATCGTGGATATTTCAATAAAGAATACAAAATTCTTACTCATTATCTGTGTTACTTCAAAATAGGATCAAATAAGATCGAAATACAGGTATAGTACTGGAATAAACCAAGTTTAAAGGGCAACGTGCCTTCCATTTATTTTCTATTGTGAATGAGTGGTGAGTCATGAAAAAGAGCTAGTTCATTTCAGGGAGTGAAAAGTTCTGATCCGATCTCTGAAAAGAACAGTTTTGCCCATCTCTAGTCAGGATGGCTGCGCGGATGACCTTAAGGCTACTCGCAGATGATGCAGTTGTCTATACCAAAGTAGCAAAGCCAGAAGATCTAAGAATTTGCAGAACGACCTGCAGAAAATTGATGATTGGTACAAGCTCTGGCAGTTGACCCCGAACGTAAATAACTGTATTGCGCATACATAGGAAAAGAAGTCCACTACCTTACAGCCACACTATCGATGATAAACAGCTGGAGACAGAGTCTGCAGTAAAATATCTAGACGTAACTATCCAGAGCGACCTTAAGTGGAATGACCACATAAAATAGATAGTGGCAAAAACAGACACCAGACTCAGATTCATCGGAAGAATCTTAAGGAAATGTAACTCATCCATGAAGGAAGTGGCTTATAAGACGCTTGTTCGTCTGTTTCTTAGGTATTGTCCAGCTATCTGGCATCCCTATCAGGTAGGACTGATAGAAGATATAGAAGATACAACAAAGAGCGACGCTTTTCGTCATGGGATCGTTTAGCTGGCGAGAGAGCGTTACGGAGATGCTAAACAAACTCCACTGGCAGACGTTACAAGAGAGGCGTTGTCCATTACGGAGAGTGTTACTATTGAAACTTCGGGACAGCACTTTTCCGGAGGAGTCGGACAACATATTACTTCCTCCCACATACATCTCGCGTATTAATTACGAGGAGAAAATTCGAGAAATTAGAGCCAATACAGAGGTTTACCGACAATCATTCTCCCACGCACTGTTCGCGGGTGCAACAGGGTTGAAGGGATTAGATAGTGGTACCGAAAGTACCCTCCACCACATGCCATTAGGAGGCTTGCTGAGTATGATGTAGATGTAGATGTACCTTTTCTTGAGGTTTTAGTACTAAGGAAAACAGATGGCACCTTGGGACACAACGTGTACCACAAGCCAACGCATACAGATCTATATTTGCAGGCCACAAGCTGCCATCACCCGAGACAATGCGGTAGTGCATTACGTACGTTAGTTCATACAGCGCTTGTGGTATCTGATCCAGAGAGCCTGTCGAGTGAGAAACGACACTTGAAGATAGTGTTCCGACAAAACGGTTATTCTGAGAGACAGATGCATTTATGCCAAGAGAGTTCAACCCATAAAGCAGAATGAAGATACGAAGACACCCACCACACTCACCACTTTGGCCTTCTTGTTGTACTTTGGTGCCATGTCGTCAAGAATCGGAAGAGTCCTCGGAAGATATGACATTAAGTATGTTTCAACCATCCGTGAAGCTGAGAAGCCTGCACTGTTAGTAAACATAGCATACAGCGCATGCGCATTAGGCCAGCTCTGCGACGTCCGGCAGAGAGCGTTTGAGTATGGAGCCATCTATCTGCAAATCATTGCACATGCGTGATTTCCGCGCCATCTCGTGTTCTATATACACGGGCGTCTACGTGCGGATACCGTCAGTCGTATCTAGCCACCAGCGAGGTACAAGCACCTGAAGATGTCGGACAGCTGCTCAGAGGAAATATTGTAGAATTTGCACAACGTCATCCGGCGGCGACCGTACTTTCCGAAGACTATCGCTGCCAGCAGTTTTGTGCAGTTACTACATTCCTGCCACGTTTTTCTGCAGTGTATCAGAAGTGACATCCAGCCTCCCTTAGCCCTATTACACGACCTCATTCAAGCTCAGTGAGGTGACTATAATAGCGTCATTTTCACCTTACAGGCGTTCTTGACTACCGTCAATTCACCACGTCCAATCTCAAAGCTAACGTTGAAACGTCCCCTTAGAAAAATTATTGAATTACTGCGCTGATAAATCTCTTACATTATTTGATTTTCAAACAGCTGAGCAGAACTAAACGTACTCAAACATTTCGCTCTTTACCTATTCTGATCAACACTAAACTGACACACAATATTTTTCGCGCAACTCAATCTGACTTTCAATAATCGCTACAAAAGAATGGCCCTGACTAACAATAACCTATACCTTTCATGAATTCTTACCTCACAAAAATCTTCGTTACTCGAACTATTGCAATACAGCGAGCGCCACTACTGCCAGCTAAATAAAAGATTCAAACTACTGAAGGCACTAACTACTGATAGGCATAGTTAGCAAATGAAAGATTTTGATTGAGAACAATCAATGTACTTACCTTAATAGTGTTCAAAAGTCATTATATATATATATATATATATATATATATATATATCAGTCCATGATATCCAATATTACAAATTGACTCTTTCTGATGGACACACGTCCAGTTCGTCCGCTCTCAAAATTCCGCCATCTCTCTCCCACATCCACTACTGCTGGCGGCTCACCTCCAACTGCACAACGCTACGCGCTGTTAACAGCCAACTGCCCAACACTACAATAGCGATTATTGCAACAATGCCAACCAGTCTCAGACTGCACACAGCACTGTCAGTGATTTTCATATAGAGTGCTACGTGGCGTTACCAATATAAAAACCTAAACAGCCTACTTATAACGTACGTTCACGACCGTTAAAATTTGTATTTAAAGTAAACATCTAGCGGCTCGGCTCTGAATTGCTTCAATGTCTTCATTTAATCCGGTCTGGTGTGGATCCCATACACCCGAGCAGTACTCGACAATAGGTCACACTAGAGACGTATGTACGTTTACCTTTACAGATGAACGACATTTCCCTAAAATTCTCCCATTAGACCGATGTCGACCTTCCGCCATCGCTACCACAATCCTCACATACTCGTCCATTTCATACCGCTTTGCAACGCTGCGCCCAGATATCTATGCGACGTGGCTGTGTCAAGAAGGACATTCATAATTCTGTATCCGAACGTTACTGGTTTGTTTATCCTACTCATCCGCATTAAGCTACATTTTTCTATATTTATCCGCCATTCATAACACCTTCTAAAAATGTTGTCCGCGTCATCGTGTATTCTCCTATGGACAGCCAACTTCGGCGACTTCCCGTTCACCATAGCATTATCAGCAAACTAATTAACTCGGAAATCACGCAACATATCCAATTTCTTTCTTAAAAATTATTTCTCAAATTTAAATTCATCCATGTTACATGGATGTTGTTTGAGGTCTGCGACTGTATTGTAAGATTATGTAGAATAATTTATACTGCTGCAGTCACTTTTTACTAATATTGTATTAGCAGAATGCATTTCGGCAGCATGCTGCCATCATCAGGTGCATTATACAGTTAGTTATACGTCTGCTGATAGGTTATGTACATTACCTGTATGTGCCAGTGGGGTTAATAATCGAAAAATAAACATTCCTGTTGGCGATTTCATTTTCTGGCACACAGAGCACAGTAACAGTTAAATCAAAACTTAGCATTTTCACAAAAATTTACATCGTTGCAAGAAGATGTACTTCGTCAGTCCTATGTGGCATGGACCCCACACCGCGCAGCAGTATTCTAAAAGAGTACTGACAAACGTAGCATAGTCAGTCTTTTTAATAGATATGTTGCATTTTCTAAGTGTCCTGCCAATAAAACGCAGTCTTTGGTTACACTTCCTCACAACAATTTCTTGTGTTCCTCCAAATTTAAGTTGTTCGTAATTATAATACCTAGGTATTTAGTTAAATTTACGGCTTTTAGATTTGACTGATTTATCGTATGACCGAAGTTTAAGGAATTCCTTTCGGCACTCATGTGAATGATCTCACACTTCTCTTTATTCAGGGTCAATTTTCACACCATTCAGATATCTTTTCTAAATCGTTTTGCAATTTCTTTTGATCTTCTGATGACTTTATTAGTCGATAAACGACAGCGTCATCTGCATACAAATTAAAACGGCTGCTCAGATTGTCTCCCATATCGTTTAAACAGATAAGGAACAGCAAAGGGCTTATAGCACTACCTTGGGGAACACCAGAAATCACTTCTGTTTTACTCGATCACTTTCCGTCAATTACTAAGAACTGTGACCTCTCTGACAGGAAGTCACAAATCCAGTCACATAACTGAGACGATATTCCATAAGCTCGCAATTTCACTGTAAGTCGCTTGTGTGGTACAGTGTCAAAAGCCATCCGGAAATCCAGAAATACAGAATCGATCTGTAATCTCTTGTAAATAGCAAAAATGGCTCTGAGCACTATGGGACTTAACTGCTAAGGTCATCAGTCCCCTAGAACTTAGAACTACTTAAACCTAACTAACCTAAGGACATCACACACCCATGCCCGAGGCAGGATTCGAACCAGCGACCGTAGCGGCCGCGCGGTTCCAGACCGTAGCGCCTTTAACCGCTTGGCCACCACGGCCGGCTTGTAAATAGCACTCAACACTTCAAGTGAATAAAGAGCTAGTTTTGTTTCACAGGAACTATGTTTTCTAAATCCATGTTGACTGTGTGTCAATAGATCGTTCACTCTGACCAAGTAACCCTTATATATTTCGAAATATTTAGTCTAGTGCTCTGGCACTTAACGAAGTGGAATTGTTTTTACAGCAATTTCAGTTTTAAATAACATATGTTGAGGGTACACGGAACGAAGTACCAGACGCCCTATCCAACCTGTCAATAAAAGAGACTCATACAGTACGATGTGCCGATGACGGGGAGCACATAACATTGCTTTATACACTGAAGAGCCAAAGAAACTGGTACACCTGAGTAATATCTTGTAGGGCCCGCAGGAGTACGCAGAAGAGCCGCAACACAACGTTTCAGTGACTCGAATGACGTCTGAAGTAGTGCTGGAGGGAAATGGCACCATGAATCCTGCTTGGGTTGTCCATAAAGCCGTAAGAGTACGTGGGGGTGGAGATCTCTTCTGAACAGCACGTTGCAAGACTCCCAGATAGGCTCAATAATGTTCATGTCTGGGGAGTATGGTGACCAGCGGAAAAGTTTAAATTCAGAAGAGTGTTACTGGAGACGCTCTGTAGCAATTCTGGATGTGTGAGGTGTCGCATTCTCTTGCTGAAATTTGCCCAAGTCCGTCGGAATGCACAATGGACATAAATGGATGCTGGTGATGACAGAATGCGTACCTATGTGTCACCTGTCAGAGTCGCATCTAGACGTATTAGGGGTCCCACACACACCAACTGCACCCGCGCCACACCATTACAGACCCTCCACCAGTTTGAACAGTCCCCTGCCAATAAGCAGGTCCATGGATTCAAGAGTTTGTCCCCATACCCGTACATGTCCATCCGCTCGATACAATTTGAAACGAGACCCCTCCGACCAGGCAACATGTTTCCAGTCATCAACAGTCCAATGTCGATGTTGACGGGCCCAGGCGAGTGTAAAGCTTTGTGTGGTGCAGTCATCAAGGGTACACGAGTAGACTTTCGGTTACGAAAACCCATATGGATGATGTTTGGTTGAATGGTTCACACGCGGACATTTGTAGATGGCCCATCATTGAAATTTGCAGCAATTTGTATTGGCGTTGCACTTCTGTCGCGTTGAACGATTGTCTTTAGTCGTCGTTGGTCCTTTTCTTGCAAGATCTTCTTCCGGCCGCAGCGATGTCGGAAATCTGATGTTTTACCGGATTCCTTATATTCACGGTACACTCGTGAAACGATCGTACGGGAAAATCACCTCTTCAACGCTGCCTCGGACATCGCTCGTGTGCCGACCATAGCACCACTCTCAAACTCACTTAAATTTTGAAAACCTGCCACTGTAGCTGCAGTAACCGGTCTAACAACTGCGCCAGACACTTGTTGTCTTATATAGGTGTTGCCGACTGCAGTGCCTTATTTTTCCTGTTTTTATATCTCTGTATTTGAACACGCATACCTATACGATCCCTTCAGTGTATTATGGGAGTTCAGGAAGTGATGAAAATTGAAAGCATCTGTAAAAACCTCACACTGTATCAGAATCAGTATGAGATACAGAAGCTGATAAAAGGGAACTTGATTAAAAAATATTGGCCGTAAATACCCAAAGCATAACAGAATACACTGTCATGAATTTTTCAGACAGACAGTGAAAATTCAGCTGACTGGGGAGCGTATTGCACAAGGAGTACACAAATGAACTTTTGGTTACATCCATTTGAGTTTTGAAGATATGTGTGCAGAAATTAAGGGACAACATGTTAAAGAAGGTGAATAATTGTATTTGAACTTGTGATAAATGCCACACGCCGAAATTCACTAATCAAACTTGTAGACTTAGTATGCAGAACGTTGAGCCAAATGCTGTTATTTGATAGTTAGCAGTTGATTTTTATGACTCATTATTGAAGGAATTTTGTCTCTATATTTGTAGTGTTAGAATTATTTTCAAAATGAATGGTATCCTACCCGTTGCGGAAGACTAAAGGAAAAGCAATCCTGGATAAACTAGGAAACGACAACTTTTTGAAATCCGGTAAACCTCAAAACATTCTATTTGATAATGGGTCGTAATTTACATGTAAAAAAATAGTAATGTGATGTATACTTCAGCTTATCATCCAGGAAGAAGTCCTTCAGGACGTTACATAATGCAAATTGGGAGACTATGCCTCACATACTGGAGCAACAATCAAAGTTTATTGGGAAATAATGCTGAACAATTCAAGATGTACTGAATAGTGAAGTCTATGTTGTAACAGGATTTACTCCATAGGAAATTCTGTAAGGGCAAATATTTTTATGTTTTCTGAAAGAGAAAATATCTTAGTCACCTAAGTTCAAGTTAAGTTAGGATGAGAAAAGAATATAATGATGTAAATGGCAGAAGAGAAACCATCAGAGGAGAAGAAACGATATGCTAAAATAAAATCTGTTTATATTAACGTACAAGGCTGAATATAGGAAATGACTTGAGAAGTTTGAATGAATAAATGATGAGATATTGAAGTTCCTGATGTGTACAAAAGACCATTCGAGGTGACAAGTGTATCTCATCCAACTGTATACTTTCTAATGCATCATAAGTCGAAGAAGGAACTTCCCTTTAAAAACATGGTTGATTTAAAACGTATAAGATGAGAAAACAAGAAGTGTGAATTTTATGAGTAGGATGAAAATTGCATAAAAACCTTGTGGCTCAAGAGATAAGATAGCGTGCACATTTTCATTTTTTTTGAAGATTAAAGTATGTGTTTTTAATAGTTTGCAAGATTTCTGAAGGCAGATAGTATTATTTAATGAACCAGTACTTCACAACTTTTGAAGTTGTTTGAAACGCGTAAATGGAGGAGTACTGCTTTGAAAGTAACGGTAAAACATAAGTTATGTTTTAAATGAAATTAGGGTTTGCAGGTATGCTTAATATGTAATATTGTGTACCTTAGTACTAAGGAATTGATTGACAATTTGGATTTGTGTTTTTCTGTCAGAACATCCACACACTAACTGACGAAAAGTCATCGAGTAAAAGTAATATCTGGCGTTCCCCACGGAATTGTTATTGGCCCTCTATGATGCCATCTTTTCGCCTTCTACAGTCATCAGATGATCAAAACAAATTGCAAAAACATTTAGGAGAGATGTATGTATGGCGCAAAAGGTGACAGTTGACCCTAAGTAATGGACAGTATAGTCATCCACATGAGTGCTTAAAGGGAGCTGCTAAATTTCGGTTTCGCGGTAAATCACACAATCTAAAGGCTGTAAATTCAGCTACGTACATAGGAATTACAATTACCTACAACTTAAACTGGAATGATCAGATAGATAATGTTGTGGAAAAAGTAAACCAAAGTCTGCAATTTACTGACATAATACTTACGGACTGCAACACATCTACCAAAGAGACTGCTTACACTACGCTTGTCCACCCTATTCTGGAGTACTGCTGTGCGATGAGGATGCACATCGCATTGGACTGACGGGGCGCATCGAGTAAGTTCAAAGAAGGGCCGCTAGTTATGTGTTATCGCGAAATAGGGGAGAGATTGCGACGGATATGATGCATGAATTGGGGCGGCAATCACTGAAACAAAGGCAGTTTTCGTTCAGTCATGTACCCACTCCTTAGTGTGAAAATATTTTGTTGGCACCACATGAATAGGGAGAAATGATCATCATAATAAAATAAATCATAACTCGCACAGAACGGTTTAAATGTTCGTTCTTCCCGCTTGCTGCTCGAGAGTGGAACAAAAGAAATATCGGTGAACCCTCCGCCAAGCACTTAATTGTGAATTACAGAGTAATGGTGTAGATTTAGATGCAGATGAATGTTCATTCTACTGATGATCAGGCCGGGGACGGGGGAGGGGGGGGGGAGGGGGCAGGGGGAAGGGCAGGCAGGGAGGCAAATCGGAAAACTGATTTTACCTAGTGTGACTTTTTGCATTATAATATAAATTAAAATTCGATTCAGTCTTTTAATAGATCCGACAGGCCAAATACGGCACTGAGACTGGAGACAAAAAATAGTTAGCTCAAACCTATCCTTGTGTGACCTGTTTTCTACTACATAGAAATCCTTACGAAGATACAGATATAGCAACGTTCACCATCTACTTTGCTTTACAAGAGTTGATCACATATACTCGTACTATCGTGAATCTTCCTCTGCTGTTTTTCATCAACTTCTTTAAACATGAAACTCCATTCACTTGATTTCAATCATAATCAAGAACTAACAATATTATAAGAGTAAGAAAGCATTTTGACACTAGACAATTTCCATTGTATCTAGTATAGGTCCAAACATTTCCCGTGGGGAGAGCTGGTGGCAGGGGGGAGGCGGGGAAGGTTACGGTGAACGGGCCCTCTGGGGAAACACTGCGTGTTGGCCTGCTACCTGCTGATAACTGTGAGTTGCTTTTGATTACATGAAGAGCTACATTTGTGTTTTGCCATTTTTTGAGAGAAAATGACATGAAGGAGGCAAGTGTGAAGATACTACTATAGCGCGATATTCTTTTCCTGTTGCTATCGATAGTCGAGGGGTATTTTGTGTTCACTTAAAAGCTTAAAATATGGTAATCTTTGTAATATTCTGTGAGCGATGAGTTCTGAAAGCTATTGATGGTCTTCTAGTGGGGCGAAACTAGTCGTGTCTTCTAATAAAAAGTGTTCTACAGTCAGTCCGGGATATTTCTTCCAAAATGATTACAAAATCGCATTACGTTACTGATAGAGGTAGGCGGGCGAAGCTGCCGCGCTCAGCCCACTGCAATTCTCACACATTAAATTACACCTTTTCAACAATAACAAAGTACAGCATCCCAATGTTAGACCACTCATCGTATTCGTTTGACCTAGCGCCATTTTATTTTTATCGATTCACTATGGTCAAATCAGCGTTAAGAAGGACAATATTTTAGACCGTTGAAGCAGCGGAAGGAAAAGCGGGACCTGCCATCAAGAAGCTCATAGATGAAGACTTCGAGCACTGTTTCCATCGAAGGAAAATTTTCAGGGATCGTTGTAAGGCTACGGGAGGGGAGCATATTGAAGGCAACAGTCAATAAATATGTATGTTTTTGAAGTAAAACGTTTTAGAGCAACAGTCCCGACATTTTATAGCCATACCTCGTATAAAACCAATAACGTTAGAATAGTGATGAGGAATGGTTAATAAGTACAGAGACGTTAGTAAACATTGCTTTTTTCTAGGTGAAATACGTATAGCGTACATCACCTAATGAAGATATTTCATTCCATAAAGAAGTGGTCATTTTCAAGAGGAAAGTTCTAGCGGAATATTTTACTAAGGACTACAATTGATAATAATATGGTTTATGGACCACCAAAATCGGATGACGATGCACTACTTACCCCCCCCGCCCCTGTGTCTTCATTGGACAATAAGACTCGTCGGAAGTTCCTTCCTCGTAAATTATATTCACAAAGAGTTAAGTAATTGAAGTATCCTGATCTTGAACACTTCTACTGGAAATGCAGGAGCATATGGTTCATACTGCATACTTGATATTACAATGAAATCAACACAAATGGTGTTGGTTGATCGTCAAAAGCAACAAGTAAACAACTTTGTCACTCTTCCCTAACAACAAAAGGAAGACTTTCACAGTCATTGCTCTTTCTCTACTAGTTGACTATCAAATGTTTAAGCACTCGCTCTCCTTTAAAGGAGCACATCGGAACACATTAACACTTAAGTTTCTATCTGTACGACTTCACTGTCTCTACAGCCTCGACAAAGGCGTCTAACAGAATACCAATAGGTCCGCGAGCCGGTTCCGAGGTCCCTTGGCTGCAACGGCGGTGTGCGGCCGGCGGTGCTGGATCCTGAACAGACTTCCTCTCTTGGCTGGGTGCGACGTACACCATGTGATCAAAAGTATCCGGACACCTGGCTGAAAATGTCTTACAAGTTCGTGGCACCTTCCGTCAGTAATGCTGGAATTCAATATGGTGTTGGCCCATCCCCAGCCTCGATGACAGCTTCCACTTTCACAAGCATACGTTCAGTCAGATGCTGGAAGGGGAATGGCAGCCCATTCTTCACGAAGTGCTGCTCTGAGGAGAGGTATCGACGTCGGTCGGTGAGGCCTGGCACGAAGTCAGCTTTCCAAAACATCCCTAAAGCGTTCTGTAGGATTCAGGTCAGGGCTCAGTGCAGGCCTGTCCATTGCAGGGATATTATTATCGTGTAACCACTCCGCCACAGGCCGTATGTTATGACCAGGTGCTAGATCGTGTTGAAAGATCCAATCGCCATCCCAGAATTTCTCTTCAACAGTGGAAAGCAAGAAGGTCCTTGAAACAACAATGTAGGCCTGTGATGTGATGGTGCCACGGAAAACAACAATGGGCGCAAGACCCCTCAATGAAAAACACGACCACACCATAACACCACAGCCTCTGAATTTTACTGTTGGCACTACACACACTGGCAAATGACGTTCACCGGGCATTCGCCATACAAACACCCTGCTGCCGGATCTCCACATTGCGTACCGTGATTCGTCACTCCACGCAACGTTTTTCCACTGTTCAATCGCCCAATTTTTACGCTCCTTATACTAACCGAGGCGTCGTTTGGCATTAACCGGCGAGATGTGTGGCTTACGAGCACCCGTTCGTCCATGATATCCAAGTTTTCTCACCTCCCGCCTAAGTGTCATAGTACTTGCAGTGGATCCTGATGCAGTTTGGAAATCCTGTGTGTTGGTCTGGATAGATGTCCGCCTATTACACATTGCAACCCTTTTTTAACTGTCGGCGGTCTCTGTCAGTCAACAGCGAAGTCGGCCTGTACGCTTTTGTGCTGTACGTGTCCCTTCACGTCATGTCTACTTCACTGTCACATCGGAAGCAGTGGAGCCAGCGATGTTTAGGAATGTGTAAATCTCGCTTACAGACATATGACACGGACATCCAATCACCTGACCACGTTGGAAGTCGTGAGTTCTGCACAGCGCCCCATTCTGCTCCCTCACGATGTCTAATGACTATTGAGGTTGCTGATACGGAGTACCTGGCAGTAGGTGGCAGCACAATGCACCTAATACGAAAAACGTATGTTTTTGGGGTCTTCCAGATTCTTTTTGTCACATAGTGTAACTGCTGTGATCGTTGTGGACGCGGTCCTTAGTATACGCACGGCTGACGTACACCTCTTCCTGGCTGGCTGCCCCTGACATTGGCCGATGCAGCAAAAAGTTCGTGGTATGAACGACCTCTCTTGGTGATTTACATGCCCCTTGTACTGTGGTCGTGTGTACCCGAAGGCATTGTGCAGGTCGGGCTGCAAAGGAGTCGGAGCGTCATGTAGTCGCAGGGGCTGTGCTGGCAACCTGCATGACGGTGGTGTATTGCTGTGTGGCTTCGGCGCTAGACGGCTTATGCGACGCGCCTGTGATACAGGTCTCATTGACGTGACCAGATAAGGCGTAGCACCTTACATCGTGCCTATTGCAATCGTAATAGCAATACACAGCCGTGCAGTATGAGTTACGCGCAGGAGTCATGTGATCAGATGTCCCAGTGTGTGTAGGTTCTATGCCATCTGGTAGAGATCACCAGTTGACAATGTTTGAGCTTCCGTCAAAATACTGTCATTTTTATTTACAGTTCTGTCTCTCTAATTTTCTAATTGTTTATTGCTATTATAATTGTGCTTAGCTACGGGAGTGAATGAAGGTGTGAATGTGAAATAATGCCTCATATAAAGTTTTTTACGTTGTACACTGAACTAACTAGTCTCGTGAGAAATGTTTCAGAATGACATGTGTGTGCGCTAGTCATTCGTACTGGAGGATTTGTTATAAACTATTTCGCCAGTTTATGATACTGGGGAAATGACATTGTGATTTCGGTAAAGCAGTTTTGTTAAGAGGGAGTTAATCTTATATTTGTGGGTTTTCAGAATTTATTTACGATAATTTACAGTTCGGATTCGGTGGCAAATTTTGATTAGTTCTGTATATATTCGCGGGATTGAGCGGATATGATTCTGTTTCCGATTGTCTGTCATGTATCTCTGCCAATCAGAAGTTAGCACATTCACAAGTATTCTGGGAACTAGGAACTTCTTTTGTGTAGAGAGATGAGGAGAGTCGAGGCTTGGATCTCCTAGTGAGGAGACCTATAAATAGGTCCTACGATGAGATATATTAATAGTGTCATATTTGTATACCAAATGTTTGAGAAGTGCCGTAAAATGCGACAATGTGATGTGGAATTCAGAAATTTCGGTGACTCTAAAAAACAACTAAATTCCGCGTGGCGTGTTACTTACACGCGAACGTGAACATTTTGTTACGTGAGACTGATTATAATAACATATGATCAGAGCTATTCTAAAAGAAACAATCTGTTTGTAAACTTTATGTGAAAGATAACTAATAATTATCTTCAACTGGCTACGGTTTTGAATGATGTGTGAGTGCTGACTTTTCAGACTTTGTACAGTTTAGAGTAAGGCTTGGTAGTAACTGGTGTATGCAAGCTTATCGAAATACAGTGAAATTTAACGCATATAAACACTTTCATTTAACTACACTCCTGGAAATTGAAATAAGAACACCGTGAATTCATTGTCCCAGGAAGGGGAAACTTTAATGACACATTCCTGGGGTCAGATACATCACATGATCACACTGACAGAACCACAGGCACATAGACACAGGCAACAGAGCATGCACAATGTCGGCACTAGTACAGTGTATATCCACCTTTCGCAGCAATGCAGGCTGCTATTCTCCCATGGAGACGATCGTAGAGATGCTGGATGTAGTCCTGTGGAACGGCTTGCCATGCCATTTCCACCTGGCGCCTCAGTTGGACCAGCGTTCGTGCTGGACGTGCAGACCGCGTGAGACGACGCTTCATCCAGTCCCAAACATGCTCAATGGGGGACAGATCCGGAGATCTTGCTGGCCAGGGTAGTTGACTTACACTTTCTAGAGCACGTTGGGTGGCACGGGATACATGCGGACGTGCATTGTCCTGTTGGAACAGCAAGTTCCCTTGGCGGTCCAGGAATTGTAGAACGATAGGTTCGATGACGGTTTGGATGTACCGTGCACTATTCAGTGTCCCCTCGACGATCACCAGTGGTGTACGGCCAGTGTAGGAGATCGCTCCCCACACCATGATGCCGGGTGTTGGCCCTGTGTGCCTCGGTCGTATGCAGTCCTGATTGTGGCGCTCACCTGCACGGCGCCAAACACGCATACGACCATCATTGGCACCAAGGCAGAAGCGACTCTCATCGCTGAAGACGACACGTCTCCATTCGTCCCTCCATTCACGCCTGTCGCGACACCACTGGAGGCGGGCTGAACGATGTTGGGGCGTGAGTGGAAGACGGCCTAACGGTGTGCGGGACCGTAGCCCAGCTTCATGGAGACGGTTGCGAATGGTCCTCGCCGATACCCCAGGAGCAACAGTGTCCCTAATTTGCTGGGAAGTGGCGGTGCGGTCCCCTACGGCACTGCGTAGGATCCTACGGTCTTGGCGTGCATCCGTGCGTCGCTGCAGTCCGGTCCCAGGTCGACGGGCACGTGCACCTTCCGCCGACCACTGGCGACAACATCGATGTACTGTGGAGACCTCACGCCCCACGTGTTGAGCAATTCGGCGGTACGTCCACCCGGCCTCCCGCATGCCCAATATACGCCCTCGCTCAAAGTCCGTCAACTGCACATACGGTTCACGTCCACGCTGTCGTGGCATGCTACCAGTGTTAAAGACTGCGATGGAGCTCCGTATGCCACGGCAAACTGGCTGACACTGACGGCGGCGGTGCACAAATGCTGCGCAGCTAGCGCCATTCGACGGCCAACACCGCGGTTCCTGTTGTGTCCGCCTTGCCGTGCGTGTCATCATTGCTTGTACAGCCCTCTCGCAGTGTCCGGAGCAAGTATGGTGGGTCTGACACACCGGTGTCAATGTGTTCTTTTTTCCATTTCCAGGAGTGTATTATTAACCTTCCACTGACAAAACAATTTTTAGTGCTACTTCAGGTTACACGGTGTACAGATGGTTTTTTCTATAGCTTTTCCCTGCTGAGAACTGCGTTTCGGTAACTTCGAGGAGACGAGCGTGTGAGAAGAGATTCACCACGAGGTGATAGGAACTTTTTATGCAATAGCAGTGCACCGCCCCGCCGCACAGTCTCATATGACAGCTTGATCTTATTAGGAAACTAAAATCATACTTTCAGTGATTTAAAAAGGAAATTAATTTATTTCATTAATCGCTTTTTCATTATATTATTATATTACCGTTTCACGATTATTTTAGATTTTGACATGGCATTCATTCTTGTAGAAATTGTGTGTGTCACCTACAATGAAAGAAAATTATTATTTTAATTTTTTTCATCTTTTGCCGCATATAAATGTGTAATTGCAGTTTTTGTGATAGTTGTTGCTATCGTCTGCATATTAAGACGATTTGTATGTCGAATTACGTGCTGCTTTGTGCAATGTGCTAATAGAAAATCCAAGTCTTATAATGTCCGCCATTAAGAAGGCTGGTTATGAGCAATTAGGAAAGTGTAGGTGGGCTAATTGGTGAAGTATTTAGCTCAAGTGAAAACTTCAAATGGGACAGATGCATTTTGGATGTTTCTTTACATCAGAAGTCGTCATATTGTATGATTCATGGGCTATTGTGGGACATTGCTTACTTGTTTCTTGGAATATCAGTACTTGTTTCAGTTGAGTCAGTTTGGAAACAGTCAAATTTTATTATCATTTGTTACGTACTAAACACCTTATGCTGGTTTCAGTAGAAACTTTTCAGGTTTCTTCCACTTTCAGTATTTTTGATCAGATTCTGTTTCACTTTCACTTCAATTACCATTAGGTCTAAGTTTGGTATTGTAAGTTCCTGCTAGTACTTTGCCCCACCTCAGTATCTAATACACGAAGCTGGGGGTGGTGAATGTATCAATTACGAATACTACTTCATAGCTATGCCCGTATAGTGCCCTAGCAGAGTATCTAGTTTTACCAATCAACAGTGAGGTTATTTTGCTTTTAACGCCGACAAAGACATTTACAGGTACACGATAATACCACAGCTATGCGTACGTAAATATGTTACATAAAAATGCTATGTAAAACTGTTACGTTGCACTATTAATATTTTTCTTTGTATTTAACAGAAGACTATGATAAATGTTTGTTTATGAAGATGGCAGTGTTGGTGTTTGTGGTAGATATATGGGCGTCCTATATAAAGAGGCACAAATTACAATCAGTATGGAACTTCAATTTTGTGCCGCAGAATCCTGGGACAAGCCATTAAAAGGGGCTATCGAGCAACGATTGGGTCTAAATAAGGCAGTAAAATATGGGGATGGTCTTCAAGAAGATTTCTACATAGTAAAATCTTCCAATAATATACGGTTTAGCATTCTATTAAATTTTGGTTTCATTTTTTTAAATTTATTCCATATGGCTAATATTACACCCACAATTTTTTCGCAGATTGTCTAACGTTCCACAAGACAAAGGGATTGTGGCAGTAAGGACAAAAACACAACCTGGAGGCCCATTATACCACGTCCTCCTACATTATTACTAATAAATTGTACGAGTACCAGCGCCGTCATTTCTGGTGAAGTAGCATTAGGGAGGGTCCTATTGGCTTATAACTAAATAAGAAGTACGGTACACATAGAAATTGAGAATTTTTTGTAATACTTTGCGGTGTGCGTTGTACCCAGTCTAAAGTAAGAGAGGTCTTTAGGTTCTAATCTGGTAAGCTTAAATACGAGGGCGTACTAAAAGCAACACCTCCGGAATTTTTATACGAACACTATTAAAGCTTTTTAGGTAAAACAAACCTTGTTAATCTTTTGCATCTTTATTTGTCATGTCTGCATATCTATTTGTCAACATGATCATCTTGCTGAGGAACACATTTCTCCCAACGAAAGATAGTTTGTTGATAGCATCGCAATTGACTGTTTGACAGTGTTGATGAAGCCACAACTTCACTTCTGCTTGCACCTCTTGATCACTATCAAAGTGACATCGCCGGCCAGAGTGGCCGAGCGCTTCTAGGCGCTACAGTCTGGAACCGCGCGACCGCTACGGTCGCAGGTTCGAATCCTGCCTCGGGCATGGATGTGTGTGATGTCCTTAGGTTAGTTAGGTTTAAGTAGTTCTAAGTTCTAGGGGACTGATGATCACAGCAGTTAAGTCCCATAGTGCTCGGATCATTTGAACCATTTTTGAAAGTGACATCCTCGAAAGAGTTTCTTTGGTTTTGAAGACAGACGAAAGTCGGATGGAGACAAGTCGTGATTTTACAGAGAAAGTTCGATGACAGTGAACCCAATGTGAGGGGTAGTTGTCGATGTCGCGGCAGTCATCTGGCAGATGTCCAGTCTCTCTCTTCCACGTCAGAAGTAAGCATTCGAGACACCCACCGTACGTACGGTTTTCTGTACCACCGTTCTGCAATGATGGCCGCTATTCCCTCTCGTGATATGCCACACGTATCTTAGAACTGTATCTCTGGTATCCAAAGATTTTCTGTGATGAGTTCATCGACTTGATTTCGATGAATCTCGTCAGTTGCTGCACGTCGTCGTCCACACAAGAGTTCTGTCACACTGGTTCAGGTTTCATCACCGTCTCCTTCATTACGATCACAGACAATCCAACGTCGCACATTACAGATGTTGATACAAGAATCATCGTACACAAATTCTTCTATGGATTTCAATAGCAGGCACTTTTTCTGTGGTTAGAATCTCACGCACCGACTTGATTACGTTACATGTTGCTGTCTGAGCCATTACATTTCGCAGTCCTCTAGCGGCAGAGGCTTGCAACTTACATCAGTGAAGCGAGAAAATCGACCGAGTAATACGAAAAGGTGGTCACGTCATTTTGATTTTGTAAGTTATCGATGCGCACGTCAGATAGAGAGAGCAAGTTATGTTGCTGTTAAACAATCTGCGGTCTTGTTGTGGCACAATCTTTGGCTCTGCACAGTCTCATACATTCTTAGATGAAATGTGGTAGGTGATGGACGTATTCAGTACTGCTGTGTTGGCCTATGATTGTATTTGTTAGATGCAGAAAGATTTATTGTGAAGGACAGCAAGAATGAATATGATGTATGTATTGGCACGTCAAAAGAATATAATTTTTCAATAATTTTTTTAGATTGGAAGAGAAGAAGTTTGAGGTAAGACCGCAGTAGTGCGCAGCTAATTTGTTAGAATAATTTGTGTCAGCTAATTAATTTTCTCAGCGCTGAGAGGCAGATCAACCCACTTCCCCGAGTTTTACGTTAAGCAGTTTGGCTTTTATAGAAATTCTCTGTTAACATTGTACTCTTTTCAAATCACTATTATCTTTGTGAAGCACAGTACTGTTCAGTTCAATGTTATGTGTGAAGATTATAACTTTAGTATGTCGTTATAAGTGCTGTTCTGCCACCTTAAGGCATATATAACGGTAATATGTAGGCGTAGTAATAATTGTTCTAGTCCTGTCTAAAGGTCGCTTACAACTCTCACGGTGTCTACTCTTGAAGTTACGTTTAGTACTTCAGATGTTATTCTAGCTTCGGTAGTTGAAGTACTTAAACATGACTACCCATATAACAACCGCTAGTGTCCTCAGATGCAGCGTAATGGATAGAGCTCCATCAAATGTGAAGTTATGGTATAGTAGTGGTTGCAGCTTTTCTGTTTCGTCAAAATACTTCTTGTGAGGGATAATAGTACTGAAAATCACGGTCGCCAGCCAAAATGACGAATCGATTGACGTTATTCAACGAATTCACCAAAATTAGTCTTTACTATATTTTGGTTCTTATTAAGACGTTTTTTTAATAATTTATATCACTGAAGGAGCAGGCTAATGCACGTAGATAGCTGATTCAGAATTAGTCACACGCACACAGAAAGTTTTGGTCCATGAAAACAACGCCGGAACGACAATAATGCCTACTTACGTTTCTGAAGGCAAGATCAGCAACACTGCCTCTGAAAACATGTATTATACACAAGAAATATTTTAGGTTACTTTTGTTAGTATCTAAATGATTGCAAAAGGTTTTGTACTTGAATTTTCTTAGTTTCATTGATATAGTTACTTTACGTAATTTCTGGGACAGAAGGTCCCAATAACCAAGTTCACACACGAGGTAGAATTGTTATCTACAACTCTCCACCTTTACTTTAATTGCTGCGCTTGAGTGATAATTTAAACTTATTTTGAAAGAAAACACTCAGTTGCGCAAAAATGTTTCACACTAATGGATTCTCGGTTTCTTTCTCTTTAGTATAGGAAAGGATCCCTACTTGGAACACTTTAGGTTAAATGAGTAGTTATGCGTAAAAAAATTAAAAAAATAATTGTTGAATAAACCACACAAAAAATTGTCAACACAGCTCATATACAGAACTATTTACAGTTAATTTCAGTATCGCGGTCGTGAGCACAGTTGCTGGAGCTTTAGGTGCTTTGAAGGCACGTATCGTTTTGCAGCGACCGAGATTATTACTTGTCTTCGTGGCGTCGAATTATGCGACTTATACCAGCGCAGTTATGTGTTTGGCTTTCCTGGGGATCTGCGTCAGTCTACTTAATGGATGCCTTAAACCATTTCACACCCAGAAACCAACACTCGTTGCAGACATAATTTTATATCTCCTCTAAAGCGTTGCAAACTTGTACCTTAGCACTTCCCCTTCACTCACATCTATTAATCAGTTAAACTTTTGCTTTTTTAAAACAATACTGAGGAGTACAGCGCTCATCGGCTTTCGTCACCTGCCTCCACAGTGTCTTGCGCCTGTCTGACCCTTTCCGCTTGTCCCCTCTCCTACATGCTTCCGCTAGCAGCAAAAAATATCCACCTTTTCAGATCTTCCGGGACGTCGGTAGATCGCTACTGGCTTTCACCTACATTTACCTTTAGTTCTGAGCTGGTGTTGACTTCACTTTACAAACAATTATACATAGTCACATAAAACATAGTTATTGTTACTTACATGACATTATAAACATTTGTTAAATCCATAGAAACATTAAACTTCACACAGTCGAAGAATATTGTCTTCTGCAGACACTTATACACTACATACTGTACAAATCTCATTCTTTGCTTCATTAGTGCAAGGTCTCTCAACTCTAAAAGGGTCGATAGAAGATAATGCGAAATTTTACTCTGTCTTTTTGAATAAATACTTCACTCTAAAACTGTTGCCTCAGAATATCATTTCATACGAATAGTTACTCTCCCCCAACCCACTGTTTAAAGAAGATTTTTATTTCGCATTACCACATTGCACCATGTGGTCTGTAACAGTTTTATTATTTATTTAAATGTATGTATTTAGCTAAGATGCTGCCTGCATGCTGCTTGCTGTCACGCTTTCTAGAAATCTGCAACAATATGGTCAAGATGCGAGGTACGTGGAAATTTTGATTAGGGCCAGGTACTTGTTTTAATTCAGTTGTATTCAGACCACCTACAGTTCAGTTCAAATTAGTTTCTGTTTATTCAAAGGTTAGCGTACGACTTTATGTTGGATAACAGTTTATGGGTGCGTAGTTTTGGTATATGTAGATATTTTTATGGAGTGGGATGTGAAGTTGGGCTGCATTTCATACAGAAACGTGTAGTGGGCAGTTTACAATATTCATGATATGTAATGGCTTAACCAGTATTGAGAACACAGTAAAAAATTCGAAGGCATTGATTTTCAGCACGTCCTCGTAAATACCGGGTGATCAAAAAGTCAGTATAAGTTTGAAAACTGAATAAATCACGGAATACTGTAGATAGAGAGTTACAAATTGACACACATACTTGGAATGACATGGGTCTTATTAGAACCAAAAAAATACAAACATTCAAAACATGTCCGACAGATGGCGCTTCATCTGATCAGAACAGCAATAATTAGCATAACAAAGTAATACAAAGCAAAGATGATGTTCTTTACAGGAAAAGGTCAATATGTCCACCATCATTCCTCAAAAATAGCTGTAATCGAGGAATAGTGTTGTGAACAGCACCGTAAAGCATGTCCGGAGTTATGGTCAGGCATTGGCGTTGGATGTTGTCTTTCAGCATCTCTAGAGGTGTCGGTCGATCACGATACACTTGCGACTTCAGGTAACCCCAAAGCCAATAATCGCACGGGACCTGGGAGGCCAAGCATGACAAAAGTGGCGGCTGAGCACACGATCATCACCAAACGACGCGGCCAAGAGATCTTACACGCGTCTAGCAATATGAGGTGGTGTTTTTTTGTTTTTTTGTTTTTTTTTGTTCTAATAAAACCCCATGTCATTCCAAGCATGTGTGTCAATTTTTACCTCTCTATCTACATTATTCTGTGGTTTATTAAGTTTTCAAATTTATACTGACTTTTTGATCACCTGGTAAATAAAATGGCCAAAAGAGAATTGTGGTTTATCTGATTAAAACGACTATGTCAGGCATGGAAGTATTGTGATGAAAATTAGGATGCAGGTCAGGTATGGAAACGTCGACACTACTGGAATTTCAGTCCCTCCTGCGGACACAACAGTTCGTGATGGCAGATCATTGTGAACACGGTGGTCGAGAAGACGTATTCAGTGGTAGGACGTCTGTGACAATGCACTGCCCCTAAGTGAAAGTCACTATTCGCTGACAGGGCTCTGCGATTCGCCTCGCATCGCAGTGACTGCTCCAGGGAACGCAGCGCGCAGTCGCTCGTGGCGAGACACAGCACAGCGGAGCAGAGTTTACTGGCAGAGCCAATCTGGCGGGCACAATGCGCGTTGTCCTTTGTCGGCCCGCCCTCTGAGAGGGCGCCGCCATCACGCCCCCGCCGAATTAATTTTCACTGCCGGCCGGCGAGCGCACAGCGGGAGGAGGGGGAACCAGTTTCCGCGGCGGAAGCGGCCGCTATTCATAAGCCGCGGCTCTACACGCCGCCGCGCCCGACAACACTTTTAAAACGCAAACGGGCGCGCGGCGCGCATTTAAAATGTATTCGGCTCTGGCGGCGCTGACGTTTGAAAAGCCGCGGCGTGCGCGGCGGGGCGCGGCCGCCGCTGTAGCGCCGGACATAATTTCGTACTTAACGCGCCGGCGGCGGCCGACATTTCACGCGGGACACGTCACATTAGCGGTCGCCACGTCACGCGGCACTTGCCGCAGGTCTGCCAACGGCGCGGACACAAAACAACAATGGGGCGGGTTAAATATGTGCGTAGCGTACTTGTTGCGTGGCAACTTTTAATAGCCCTCCAGTGGCGAGGAGCGTTTACATTCCGCAGGCGCTCTGACCGCGGCGCGACTGCCACAAACTTTACTCCGCAATGAGGTACTTGGCGGCATTTCCCTTAATTGGATTTGTTACGGGCGCAGCATAACTGGTTATGTACAGCATTTCCGTCACATTGTGCTATATTTTGTCACCAGCTGCTCTCGCTCTTAATAATAAATTTCACCAGGAAAGTTGCCAAGTACTGACGGCCAACTCCTGTTCGATAGTCACGGCGTCTATTCATCACAGACTAGGGTATCGTCAGGAGTGCCACAGCAAGTGTGATAAGTCTGCTCTTCTCTTCAATGTACCTAAACGGTCAGACGACGTAAGTTGAGCAGCAGTCTGTAACTGTTTGCTGTGACGCTATAGTGTGTGGGAAGTGTCACCGTCGAGTCACTGTTTTGTGTTGGCCGAAAAGCCAACACCGGAAGGCGTTCGATACAGTTCCGAACTGTCGCCTGATAAACAAAGTAAGAGCCTACGGAATATCAGACCAGCTGTGTGGCTGGATTGAAGAGTTTTTAGCAAACAGAACACAGCTTGTTGTTATCAATGGAGAGACGTCTACAGACGTTAAAGTAACCTCTGGCGTGCCACAGGGCAGTGTTATGGGACCATTGCTTTTCACAATATATATAAATGACCTAGTAGATAGTGTCGGAAGTTCCATGCGGCTTTTCGCGGATGATGCTGTAGTATACAGAGAAGTTGCAGCATTAGAAAATTGTAGCGAAATGCAGGAAGATCTGCAGCGGATAGGCTCTTGGTGCAGGGAGTGGCAACTGACCCTTAATGTACATTACAAATGTAATGAATTGCGAATACATAGAAAGAAGGATCCTTTATTGTATGATTATATGATAGCGGAACAAACACTGGTAGCAGTTACTTCTGTAAAATATCTGGGAGTATGCGTGCGGAACGATTTGAAGTGGTATGACCATATAAAATTAATTGTTGGTAAGGCGGGTACCAGGTTGAGATTCGTTGGGAGAGTCCTTAGAAAATGTAGTCCATCAACAAAGGAGGTGGCTTAAAAAACACTCGTTCGACCTATACTTGAGTATTGCTCATCAGTGTGGGATCCGTACCAGATCGGGTTGACGGAGGAGATAGAGAAGAGCGGCGCGTTTCGTCACAGGGTTATTTGGTAACCGTGATAGCGTTACGGGGATGTTTAACAAACTCAAGTGGCAGACTCTGCAAGAGAGGCGCTCTGCATCGCTGTGTAGCTTGCTCGCCAGGTTTCCTGAGGGTGCGTTTCTGGATGAGGTATCGAATATATTGCTTCCCCCTACTTATACCTCCCGAGATCAGGAATGTAAAATTAGATAGATTAGAGCGCGCACGTAGGCTTTCAGACAGTCGTTCTTCTCGCGAACCATACGCGACTGGGACAGGAAAGGGAGGTAATGACAGTGGCACGTAAAGTGCTCTCCGCCACACATCGTTGGGTGGCTTGCGGAGTATAAATGTAGATGTAGATGTAGATGTGTTACGAGTGGAGGCCGAAATGCACGCGTTTTAGCTCACGCAGGCTGGCGTGAGGAGGGATGAACTATACGAACGTGAAGTCTGGAACATGACAACGAATGAGGGTTCTGAAACTGGACATAATTAGTTTGATACTTAACCTTAATTCAGTAACGAGGAACACGCTCTTGACGGTACACGATTCACAATATTATCTGTTCATAAGACATATACTAACTGAATATGGCGCCTTGCTAGGTCGTAGCAAATGACGTAGCTGAAGGCTATGCTAAACTGTCGTCTCTGCAAATGAGAGCGTCTGCAGTCAGTGATCCATTGCTAGCAAAGTCGGCTGTAAAACTGGGGCGAATGTTAGTGAGTCCCTCCAGACTAGGCCTGCAGTGTGGCGGCGCTCGGTCTACAATCCCTGATAGTGGAGGCACGCGGGTCCGACGTATACTAACGGACCGCGGCCGATTTAAAGGCTACCACCTAGCAAGTGTGGTGTCTGGCGGTAACACCACACACTGTAGGATGATACAGGATGACTTGAAACTTCCTGGCAGATTAAAACTATGTGTCGGACCGAGACTCAAACTCGGGATCTTTGCCTTTCGCGGGCAAGTGCTCTACTGGCAGAAGTAAAGTTGTGAGGACGGGCCGTGAGTCGTGCTCGGGTAACTCAGATGGTAGAGCACTTGCCCGCGAAAGGCAAAGGTCCCGAGTTTGAGTCTCGGTCCGGCACGCAGTTTTAATCCGCTGCAGAGTAAAAATCTCATACACGATGACTTGGCCCGAATTCCTCTATGGCGCGATAAATGCAGCTGGCTCTGAATGCGGAAATTTTTAAGTTAATGCAGATGAGTAGAAAAACTGTCGACTAACCTTCCAACATCAACAAAAGCAAAACGAGGATGATGGAATGTAGTCGAATTAAGTCGGGTATGCTGAGGGAATTAGATTAGGAAATGAGACACTTAAAGTAGTACATGAGGTTTGCTATTTAGGGAGCAAAATAACTGATGATGGTCGAAGTAGAAAGGATATAAAATGTAGACCGCGAATGATTAGGAAAGCGTTTCTGAAGAACAGAAGTCTGCTAACATCGAGTATAGATTTACGTGTGAGGAAGTCGTTTCTGAAAGTATTTGTATGGAGTGTAGGCATGTATTGAAGTGAAACATGGACGGTAAATAGTTTGGACAAGAAGAGAATAGAAGCTTTCGAAATGTAGTGCTACAGAAGAATGCTGAAGATTAAATGGGTAGATCACACAACTAATGAGGAGGTATTGAATGGAATTGGTGAGAAGAGAAGTTTGTGGCACAACTTGACAAGAAGAAGGGACCGGTAGGTAGGACATGTTCTGAGGCATCAAGGGATCACAAATTTAGCATTGGAGGGCAGTGTGAAGGGTAAAAATCGCAGAGGGAGACCAAGAGATGAAGACATTAAGCAGATTCAGAAGGATGTAGGTTGCAGTAGGTACTGGGAGATGAAGAAGCTTGCACAGGTTAGAGTAGCATGGAGAGCTGCATCAAACCAGTCTCAGGACTGAAGTCCACAACAACGGCAACAACCTTCCAATATATACATTCCAGTATCATTACTTTTACCACCTACCGAAAATCTGAATAACCAACTTTTGCAGTGCTGACGCACAGGAAGACAGTCACTAAAGTTGAGAAGGTACCGACACAGATGTGGAGCAATGCAGACTCCAGTGCTCTTTCCTGCTGCGCTAGATTTCTCGATTTAGAATCCATGGCGCTGAGAGCCCGATCGACATTGTGTTTAAATCCGGGCTGTTTGGTAGTAAGGGGAGGACGGGTAGCTCACCCCCGTGCTCTTCGAATCAGCCGTACGACACGCACCACAACGGAGCCGGGAGATGCCGTCTTGAGAAATAAACAGACAGCACGTAGTGGTGGACATGGTCCCCAAGGATAGATGCATACATGTGTTGAGCCACTGCGCCTTCCAGAATGTCGAGATCACCCACGCAATCCGACGGAACCATTTCCCATATCATAACGGACCCTCCTCCGTTCTGGACCCTTCCGATCATTGTGTACAAACGCCAATGTCCATCTGTCCGATGGACCACAAAACGGGGTTGATCTGACAAGAACAACTGTCGCCACTCAGTGGACGCGCATTTGCCGGTACTGCCCTGCAAAGTCCCGCCTTCGTCTCCGATGAACAGCTGTGAGCATGGGTGCATGAACCAGGCAGCAATGTTCGCTGAACGGTCGTTGAGGAGACACTGTTGGTAGTGAAGGTCATCTGTAAATGAAGCAGCATTTAGAACACTCGTCCCACCCATTCTTGATAGTGCTCGTGTGACTGGGATCTCCATTAGGCCGTATTAAAGGAAGAAACTGAAGCAGTTCAAAGGCGTGCCGCCATATACACTCCTGGAAATGGAAAAAAGAACACATTGACACCGGTGTGTCAGACCCACCATACTTGCTCCGGACACTGCGAGAGGGCTGTACAAGCAATGATCACACGCACGGCACAGCGGACACACCAGGAACCGCGGTGTTGGCCGTCGAATGGCGCTAGCTGCGCAGCATTTGTGCACCGCCGCCGTCAGTGTCAGCCAGTTTGCCGTGGCATACGGAGCTCCATCGCAGTCTTTAACACTGGTAGCATGCCGCGACAGCGTGGACGTGAACCGTATGTGCAGTTGACGGACTTTGAGCGAGGGCGTATAGTGGGCATGCGGGAGGCCGGGTGGACGTACCGCCGAATTGCTTAACACGTGGGGCGTGAGGTCTCCACAGTACATCGATGTTGTCGCCAGTGGTCGGCGGAAGGTGCACGTGCCCGTCGACCTGGGACCGGACCGCAGCGACGCACAGATGCACGCCAAGACCGTAGGATCCTACGCAGTGCCGTAGGGGACCGCACCGCCACTTCCCAGCAAATTAGGGACACTGTCGCTCCTGGGGTAAGGGCGAGGACCATTCGCAACCGTCTCCATGAAGCTGGGCTACGGTCCCGCACACCGTTAGGCCGTCTTCCGCTCACGCCCCAACATCGTGCAGCCCGCCTCCAGTGGTGTCGCGACAGGCGTGAATGGAGGGACGAATGGAGACGTGTCGTCTTCAGCGATGAGAGTCGCTTCTGCCTTGGTGCCACTGATGGTCGTATGCGTGTTTGGCGCCGTGCAGGTGAGCGCCACAATCAGGACTGCATACGACCGAGGCACACAGGGCCAACACCCGGCATCATGGTGTGGGGAGCGATCTCCTACACTGGCCGTACACCACTGGTGATCGTCGAGGGGACACTGAATACTGCACGGTACATCCAAACCGTCATCGAACCCATCGTTCTACCATTCCTAGACCGGCAAGGGAACTTGCTGTTCCAACAGGACAATGCACGTCCGCATGTATCCCGTGCCACCCAACGTGCTCTAGAAGGTGTAAGTCAACTACCCTGGCCAGCAAGTTCTCCGGATCTGTCCCCCATTGAGCATGTTTGGGACTGGATGAAGCGTCGTCTCACGCGGTCTGCACGTCCAGCACGAACGCTGGTCCAACTGAGGCGCCAGGTGGAAATGGCATGGCAAGCCGTTCCACAGGACTACATCCAGCATCTCTACGATCGTCTCCATGGGAGAATAGCAGCCTGCATTGCTGCGAAAGGTGAATATACACTGTACTAGTGCCGACATTGTGCATGCTCTGTTGCCTGTGTCTATGTGCCTGTGGTTCTGTCAGTGTGATCATGTGATGTATCTGACCCCAGGAATGTGTCAATAAAGTTTCCCCTTCCTGGGACAATGAATTCACGGTGTTCTTATTTCAATTTCCAGGAGTGTATATTATAGGTAGGTTCGATAAACACGTAACTATTGAGGATATGCTTCGTGGACTCAATATGTTATACGATCACCATGCACACGTACACAGGCCGCACAACGGGTTTGCATAATCTGGATCAGGTGGTCGAGCAGCTGCTGGGGTGTAGCCTCCCATTCTTGCAACAGTGCCTGTCGGAGCTCCTGAAGTGTCCTAGGGGTTTGAAGACGTGTAGATATACTTCGACCGAGAGCATCCCAGATGTGCTCGATGGTGTTTAGGTCTGGAGAACAGGCAGGCCACTGCATTCGCCTGATATCTCCTGTTTCAAAGTACTCCTCCACGATGGCAGCTCGGTGGGATCGTGTGTTATCATCCATCAGGTGGATGGTGGGACCCACTGCACCCCTGAAAAGGTGGACTACTGGTGGGAAATGACGTTCCGGTACACCTGACCTCTTACAGTTCCTCTGTCAAAGACATGCAGGGATATACGTCCACCAATAATAATTCCAACCCACACCATCGAACCACGACCTCCATACAGGTCCCTTTCAATGACATTAAGGGGTTGGTATCTGGTTCCTGGTTCACACCAGATGAAAACCCGGCGAGAATCACTGTTCAAACTATACCTGGACTCGACCGGGAACCAAACCTGGGACCACTGTTCCAACGACCATGTACTGTGTTCTTGACACCAGGCTTTACGGGCTCTCCTGTGACCAGGGGTCAGTGGAATGCACCTTGCAGGTCTCTGGCCGAATAAACCATGCCTTTTCAGTCGTCTGTAGACTGTGTGTCTGGAGACAACTGTTCCAGTGGCTGCGGTAAGGTCCCGAGCAAGGCTACTTGCAGTACTCCGTGGCCGTCTGTGGACACTGATGGTGAGATATCGGTCTTCTTGTGGTGTTGTACACTGTGAACGACCCGTACTGTAGCGCCTGGACACGTTTCCTGTCTGCTGGAATCGTTGTCATAATCCTGAGATCACACTTTGTGGCCCACGGAGGGCCCGTGCTGTGACTTTCTGTGTTTGACCAGCCTCCAGTCACCCTAGTATTCTATCCCCTATAACGTCATCAATATGTATTCTTTGAGCCATTTTCAACACACAGTCACCATTACCACGTCCGTAAACGTCTGCACACTTACTCCCTGCACCGTACTCTGACATGCACCAACACACCTCTGCGTATGTGGACTGCTGCCAGCGCCACCGTGCGACGACCGCAGGTCAAATACACCGCATGGTCATACCGCGAGGTGATTTAAACCCGCAAACCGCCCACCAGGGCGTTGTTTCACCATGTATCAGCATTATCCTTAATTTATGAGCGTGAGTGCAGGTAGTCCCTTTTTCCTCCCCACATCTGCATTTGGAACACGGAAGGGAATGACTAATAGTGGTAGAAGGCCCTCCGCCGAGCACTGTAATGTGGACTGCGTCGCATGTGTGTAGATGTTGACGTAGATATGATTTACGTGAAGATGGTAACTGCCAGTTCCCACATCTGTGACTGCGTGAAAGTGTTTCTGTCGAGTGTATGTGTTTGTGACAACGAGGAAAACAGCAACCCTTGGATGCAAGGGAAAGCAGTGACTCAACCGCTAGTTAAGAAACGAAACGAAACACGATTTGGAGATCTCTTCGTGCTGGACTCCAGCTCCTATGAGGTAGGCAAGTTCCGAGCGCTAACAGATGGTTTTCAGAAATTATCTGAGCTGTAGGAGCTACCTCGAATCAGTTGTCGTTTCTCCATTGTAATAAAAGTTGTACTTCTGAGTAATAGTCGCTGCTTAAAAGGAATATTTCCTCTCTAGCCAAGACTGTCGTGCTTGGTGGTATGGCGGTGATTCGTGCGTGGAAATCGAAAGGTCCTGGGATAGATCACGAAAATTTTGAAGTTGACTTTCGGACAGCCTCCACCTCTCAACGATGCGAGGTGTCGACAGGAACGAGACATTCAGATTCCGCTTTAAACCGTAGGTTCAAAGGCCCCAGTTGGGTAACTGGAGTAGATTAGGGAGACGCAAGTCGCCAGAGCGTCGTCCAGTTGAACGACTTCCACACTTCCGTCGATTAACAGGAAAGACTTCCAAAGACTGGAAATTTGCACAGATCACACCAACATCCAATAAAGTTAGTAGGAGTAATCCACTAAATTACAGACTCATATCGTTATCGTCGATATGCAGAAGGATATTGGAACATATATTGTGTTCGAACGTTATCTATTACCTCGAATAAAACTGTCTATTGATACACAGTCAGCATAGGTTTAGAAAACATCTTTCCTGTGAAAAACAACTAGCTCTTTATTCGTATTAAGTGTTGAGTGCTACTGACAAGGAATTTCAAATCAATTCCTTATTTCTGGATTTCCGGAAGGCTTTTGACACGATACCACGCAAGCGGCTTGTAGTGAAATTGCGTGCTTATGGAATATCATTTCAGTTATGTGACTGGATTTGTGATTTCCTGTCAGAGAGATCACAGTTCGTAGTAACTGACGGAAAGTCATCGAGTAAAACAGAAGTGATTTCTGGCGTTCCCCAAGGTAGTGTTATAGGCCCTTTGCTGTTCCTTATCTATATAAACGATTTGGGAGACAATTTGAGTAGCCGTCTTCGGTTGTTTACAGATGACGCTGTCGTTTATCGATTAATAAAGTCATCAGAAGATCAAAACAAACTGCAAAACGATTTAGAAAAGATACCTGAGTGGTGCGAAAAGTGGCAGTTGACCCTAAACAACGAAAAGTGTGAGGTCATCCACATGAGTGCTAAAAGGAACTCCTTAAACTTCGGTTACACGATAAATCCGTATAATCTAAAAGCCGTAAATTCAACTAAATACCTTGGTATTACAATTACGAACAACTGACATTGGAACGAACACATAGCAAATGTTGCGAGGAAGGCTAACCAAAGACTGCGTTTTATTGTCAGGACACCTAGAAAATATAACGGACCTACTAAGGAGACTGCGTACACTATGCTTGTCCTTCCTCTTTTAGAATACCGCTGCGCGGCGTGGGATCCTTACCAGATAGGACCGACGGGGTACATCGAAAAAGTTCAAAGAAAGGCAGTACGTTTTGTATTATCGCGAAATGTGGGAGAGCGTTTCACAGAAATGATACAGGATTTGGGCTGGACATCATTAAAAGAAAGGCGTTTTTCGTTGCAATATAACTTCTCACGAAATCCCTATCACCAACTTTCTCCTCCGAATGCGGAAATTATTTTGTTGACACCGATGTACACAGGGAGGAACGATCACCACGATAAAATAAGGGAAATCAGAGCTCGTACGGAAATACACTCCTGGAAATTGAAATAAGAACACCGTGAATTCATTGTCCCAGGAAGGGGAAACTTTATTGACACATTCCTGGGGTTAGATACATCACATGATCACACTGACAGAACCACAGGCACATAGACACAGGCAACAGAGCATGCACAATGTCGGCACTAGTACAGTGTATATCCACCTTTCGCAGCAATGCAGGCTGCTATTCTCCCATGGAGACGATCGTAGAGATGCTGGATGTAGTCCTGTGGAACGGCTTGCCATGCCATTTCCACCTGGCGCCTCAGTTGGACCAGCGTTCGTGCTGGACATGCAGATCGCGTGAGACGACGCTTCATCCAGTCCCAAACATGCTCAATGGGGGACAGATCCGGAGATCTTGCTGGCCAGGGTAGTTGACTTACACCTTCTAGAGCACGTTGGGTGGCACGGGATACATGCGGACGTGCATTGTCCTGTTGGAACAGCAAGTTCCCTTGCTGGTCAAGGAATGGTAGAACGATGGGTTCGATGACGGTTTGGATGTACCGTGCAGTATTCAGTGTCCCCTCGACGATCACCAGTGGTGTACGGCCAGTGTAGGACATCGCTCCCCACACCATGATGCCGGGTGTTGGCCCTGTGTGCCTCGGTCGTATGCAGTCCTGATTGTGGCGCTCACCTGCACGGCGCCAAACACGCATACGACCATCATTGGCACCAAGGCAGAAGCGACTCTCATCGCTGAAGACGACTCGTCTCCATTCGTCCCTCCATTCACGCCTGTCGCGACACCACTGGAGGCGGGCTGCACGATGTTGGGGCGTGAGCGGAAGACGGCCTAACGGTGTGCGGGACCGTAGCCCAGCTTCATGGAGACGGTTGCGAATGGTCCTCGCCGATACCCCAGGAGCAACAGTGTCCCTAATTTGCTGGGAAGTGGCGGTGCGGTCCCCTACGGCACTGCGTAGGATCCTACGGTCTTGGCGTGCATCCGTGCGTCGCTGCGGTCCGGTCCCAGGTCGACGGGCACGTGCACCTTCCGCCGACCACTGGCGACAACATCGATGTACTGTGGAGACCTCACGCCCCACGTGTTGAGCAATTAGGCGGTACGTCCACCCGGCCTCCCGCATGCCCACTATACGCCCTCGCTCAAAGTCCGTCAACTGCACATACGGTTCACGTCCACGCTGTCGCGGCATGCTACCAGTGTTAAAGACTGCGATGGAGCTCCGTATGCCACGGCAAACTGGCTGACACTGACGGCGGCGGTGCACAAATGCTGCGCAGCTAGCGCCATTCGACGGCCAACACCGCGGTTCCTGGTGTGTCCGCTGTGCCGTGCGTGTGATCATTGCTTGTACAGCCCTCTCGCAGTGTCCGGAGCAAGTATGGTGGGTCTGACACACCGGTGTCAATGTGTTCTTTTTTCCATTTCCAGGAGTGTATATATGCGTTCATTCTTTCCACGCTCTATACGAGATTGGAATAATAGAGAATTGTGAAGGTGGTTTGATGAACCCTCTGCCAGGTACTTAAATGTAATTTGAAAGCATCCATGTAGATGTAGATGTAGATGTAGTGTAGATGTAGATTACAGAACGGGCTTCCACTTTGAAATCCCTTTCTCTCAATTACTCACTGCGTGCTCCATACGTCTGTTCCCCAAATCATGAAACGCCAAATATGAACAACAAAATTTCGACAAAATTGTAAATGCAGTTGGTGGATACGGTTATAATAAACAATGACGGTTCAAAAATAACTGATCAGCGACGTGGGTGGCACCTCTTTGCCACGTGATCTTCACGCAGAGCGGCCAAACTTCCTCCCTCAAAACCTATTATTGTTGACCAAGGAGGCAGCGATCATCACACATTCACTCCGGTTCGTCAGACTGCTTGGACTGAACAATTCCCTAATATTATCTGTCTCGTTAAATGTACTATCGCTCTGAACGGCCCAGCATAACGAAGGAACAACAACGTTAATGTTGTGAATACAGTGCCAAAGGAAACTGAGTTATAGTGCTACCGAGCTTAATGGAACTTTCTTAGGATTCCATGGTGCCAAGGGAACCAACAAAGTGAGCTTATAGATCTCGCTGCAGATGGAGCCACTCACAAGGTGGCATTACGGAGTTTGCCTCTTCGAATTTCTGGATTTACAGAGTTTCCTAAGGCAGTGCAACGCAATCCCTTACAGAAACTGTTGGAAAAAATATCCTATGTTGAATAGAACATCTCCGAGCGTTGTGAAGTACAAAATATTTGTGGAATGTTGGATGAATCGCCGGTAGCTGAAGGCATAGGGTATTATTCTTCTTTTAGTGCGGTTACTGGTTCGATTATTACGAGTAACGATGTTTCTTATCTTCATTTATAAATTCTATATTCATTATACGGAGATGTTAATTAACAAATACTGAATCAATAGTGATAACAGAAATGAAATAATAATTTTTAATTTCTAATTTCATGAAAATGAGTGTATTGAAAATAAATTAAATTTTCGTGGGAAACATCAAATAGAAAATAAAATACTTTTTATTTCCAGAGATTGAACAGTGTAATTCATTAATACTATTTCTTCATTTAACGATAAGGCACATCGTACGTCTGTATCAAATTTTAATTTACAATCTAGTGATTAAAAATACAAAGATATTATTTCATTGAAATATACAATTCAGGTTTTTGTTAGCTAATATTTCGATTTTATAATAGATATAAAATTTAAAGAAAAGTGGAAAAAGTAGCTACTTTTAACAATCGCACCAACGACCTTGAGAATACAAAACTTCCACGCTACACGTTCAGCTACCAGCGACTCTTTTAATTCGCTACATTTTTTTTTTTTACGCTTACTGGTGCCACTCAAAAATCTTATAATCTTCAAAGGCCATTTTTTTCGGTAAATTTTTCAGTTATGTCCTACTTGAAAAATTTACCGACAAAAATGGCCTTTGAAGATATGTTATGTTATGTCCTACTTCCCCCCCCCCCCCCATGAACCATGGACCTTGCCGTTGGTGGGGAGGCTAGCGTGTCTCAGCGATACAGATAGCCGTACCGTAGGTACAACCACAACGGAGGTGTATCTGTTGAGAGGCCAGACAAACGTGTGGTTCCTGAAGAGGGGCAGCAGCCTTTTCAGTAGTTGCAAGGGCAACAGTCTGGATGATTGACTGATCTGGCCTTGTAACAATAACCAAAACGGCCTTGCTGTGCTGGTACTGCGAACGGCTGAAAGCAAGGGGAAACTACGGCCGTAATTTTTCCCGAGGGCATGCAGCTTTACTTGCATGGAGAGCTGCATCAAACCAGTCTCAGGACTGAAGACCACAACAACAACAATGTCCTACTTCACTTGGAAAATATGGTTCAGGCATTGAACTTCAGACCCAGTAAGTATTTAAAAAAAAAAGAGGGCAGGCGGTTCACTTGTTCCCCTTATTAGACTGGATATCTAGTGTTACAAGTGTATCTTCGTGAGTACCCTAAAGTGGTCCAATTCATTGTATAGGTAAAGGGAACTACTGGTTAATATGTGCAGCTGGTGCTGCATGTCCTACAACGTCACAATAAAATCAGTTTTTGAACAATATTTCATGTTTTAGAAAGCACTCATTCAATGGAAAGTGTTCAGCGATCGGTGTGTAATATTAAAATTCAGTAAAATAGAATTGATCGCAAGAGAAGTTTAATTTGGTTTGCAACCGCTTTCGATCTATAATCAAGATCATCTTCAGGCCACAGACACTTGCAATATGATAGTAATACATTACCTGCACGTACGAGTAACGTTCACTTTAGAGAGGGTGTACAAACCGACCACCTTGAGTTTTCGAGCCCTTCATCACTCGTTGGGTCATATTTTGCTGGACCCTACTCAACACACCTGAATCCACCATTGCCGAAGCGGCAAGGTCGTGTGCATCCATGTTCCTTTAAGTGTCCCAGTGGATTAAGGTCCGGGCAACGTGGAGACCAAAACATTTGACTTCACCGACCAATCCATTTCCCTGGAACGCTTCATTTCAATTTACGCACATTCATTTCAAAGTGTGGCAGTGCACCATCATGCTGAAACCATAGCTGCCGCTGAAAACACATCGTTCAAATGGCTCTGAGCACTATGGGACTCAACTGCTGAGGTCATTAGTCACCTAGAACTTAGAACTAGTTAAACCTAACTAACCTACGGACATCACAAACATCCATGCCCGAGGCAGGATTCGAACCTGCGACCGTAGCGGTCTTGCGGTTCCAGACTGCAGCGCCTTTAACCGCACGGCCACTTCGGCCGGCGCTGAACACAAAGTAGAACGTTTTCTTATACTTCGGGCGAAGTATTGCAAAGAAACGAACAATACGGGGGAGTATTCGACTCGTCCGGCAGTAGGAAACGGCCCAAAAGCACTTCTCCCACAATTCCAGCCCACAGATTTACGCCAAAGCGTGCCTGAAATCAGCGTTCACGGGTGGCATGTGATTTGTGTCACGACCATTAATGGCGGTTGTAGGGGTTGAAAATATCTTCATAAGTGAAACTAGATTCGTCAGTCATTATCACGTTACTAATAAAATCTTCGTTATCTTCCACTTGGTGCAACAGCCATTCACAAAACTCTTCTCGTCGAATGTGGTCTTCTGGCTGCTAGTATTGAGTTCAAGTGTACTGATATCGAAGAAGTTCATCATCGGGCAGTACTTCAACAACCAATCTTTGAGATATCTGGCACTGTCTTGCAATAAATCACCGACGTGATTGGTGAACGCTTTGAAGAATCGCGTCCTGGGTTTGTGGAGTATATCTAATCCTTGAACAACCTTTGTCCATCGGTTTCCCGAAGGCGTTGCTCCAGTAAGAACAGCTAGGTTCTCGGATGCACCCAGCACCAAAAGCATATCGACGTAGTTATTGGTTGTGTACTCCATCAGAAAGCCGCCCTATATGAACTTGACAGGACAAGTCATCGTTGTGAACATCGCCGTTAGTAGATACATGCATGTACGATAATAGGCTCCATTGTCATGTTAGCCTATTGTATGTGACAAAATGGTATTATGAATGAGATTTTCACTCTGCAGCGGAGTGTGCGCTGATATGAAACTTCCTGGCAGATTAAAACTGTGTGCCCGACCGACACTCGAACTCGGGACCTTTGCCTTTCGCGGGCAAGTGCTCTACCATCTGAGCTACCGAAGCACGACTCACGCCCGGTACTCACAGCTTTACTTCTGCCAGTACCTCGTCTCCTACCTTCCAAACTTTACAGAAGCTCTCCTGCGAACCTTGCAGAACTAGCACTCCTGAAAGAAAGGATATTGCGGAGACATGGCTTAGCCACAGCCTGGGGGATGTTTCCAGAATGAGATTTTCACTCTGCAGCGGAGTGTGCGCTGATATGAAACTTCCTGGCAGATTAAAACTGTGTGCCCGACCGAGACTCGAACTCGGGACCTTTGCCTTTCGCGGGCAAGTGCTCTACCATCTGAGCTACCGAAGCACGACTCACGTCCGGTACTCACAGCTTTACTTCTGCCAGTACCTCGTCTCCTACCTTCCAAACTTTACAGAAGCTCTCCTGCGAAGATCTAGCAATACAGCTACTCCATTAACGCCATAAGGAAGTATTTCAATGAATTGTACAGAAGGTTATCAGAGGTGCAAGATGCAATAGAGGAACTTAACTAAACTCTTCTCGAACAGGACATGAAGGCTAACGGAACCGACCGGCCGCCGTGTCATCTTCAGCCCATAGCGTCACTGGAAGAAGATATGGAGGAGCATGTGGTCAGCACATCGCTCTCCAGGCCTTATTTCTGTTTACGAGACCGGAGCCGCTACACGCATTATGAGTAGCGAGACCATGTAGTAAGTATAAGCAGAAAATGTGACTGAGCAGTTGTGGCTGGCAAGTTGCTGTAATGTAGCTGAGCAAGGAGACCCAGGTTCGATGCTCGACAGGGTGACCAGATGGATGTGGCAGAAGTTGGGCTGCAGGTGACAGCGAGTCGACGACTTGCTTATTCCGAGGGAAGGGAAAGAGACGGTTCCCTGGTGTTCTTGACGAAGCTAGGCTGGATGATCCAATAACTCAGTGTGTTGAAATAGAAAACTAAGAGATTCACTGAACATAACAAAACTGCTTATACATGTGATACATAATATCTAATGACTATGTCTGATTCATGATAGTGAGATGAGATCACTAGAATTGTTAACATGTCTATAAAACTGTTATTAAAAAATTAATCATTAAAATTTTTGTCAAATCAATAATTTATAATATAGACAGAATATACGCGCATGTGCCACATTATTATATATATCTCTTGACGTCAGCTGAAGAAACAAGTCTCTACCATTGTTAAATTAGTAAGCAAATAGCTAATTATTTAGTGACAAAACTTGTAACGTCCCCTTAGAAAAATTATTGAATTACTGTGCTGATAAATCTCTTACATTATTTGATTTTCAAACAGCTGAGCAAAACTGAACGTACTCAGACATTTCGCTATTTACCTATTCTGATCAACACTAAACTGACACACAATATGTTTAGCGCAACGCAATCTGACTTTTAATAACCCTACAAAAGAATGGCCCTGACTAACAATAACCTATACCTTTCACAAATCACTTACCTCACAAAAATCTTCGTTACTCAAACTACTGCAATACTGCGAGCGCCAATACTGCCAGCTAAATAAAAGATTCAAACTACTGAAGGCACTAACTGCTGATAGGCATAGTTGGCAAATGAAAGATTTTGATAGAGAACAAACAATTTATTTACGTTAATAGTGTTCAAATGGTCGTAATATCTATATCGTCCACGATATCCAATATTACAAATTTACTGTCTCTGTCCAGATCATCAGCTCTCAAAACTCCGCCATCTCTCTCCCCACATCCACCACTGCTAGCGGCTCACCTCCAACTGCGCAACGCTACGTGCTGTTAACAGCTCGGGGTGGCCGAGTGATTCTAGGCGCTACAGTCTGGAACCGTGCGACCGCTACGGTTCTAGGTTCGAATCCTGCCTCGGGCATGGATGTGTGTGATGTCCTTAAGTTAGTTAGGTTTAAGTAGTTCTAAGTTCTAGGGGACTGATGACCTTAGAAATTAAGTCCCATAGTGCTCAGAGCCATTTGCACCATTTGTTAACAGCCAACAGCAAAACACTACAATAGCGAATATTACAATAATGCCACCCAGCCACAGACTGCACACAGCACAGCCAGTGATTTTCATACAGAGTGCTACGTGGCGTTACCAATATAAAAACCTAAACAGCCTACTTAAAAACTGAAAAATGGACCTAAACCATGAACACTTCTTATGTACACAGCTAATTGATTATTGTCAAGATAAGTATCACATACTATTGTCATATCAGTCCATATGTTTATTTAACGATATTTTCGTAACTTTATATATGTAAGGTTGTCATTTGACTATCGTAGGAACTTAGCGGCAATATGTGTAAAGATGTTGTACTGACTAACGTCAACTACAGCTCGGAATATTGCAAGCAAAATGAATAAAGATGGTTGGTTATATTAAGAATAGAGAGAATATTGTAAGTTAAAATCTTCAAATTTAATCAAGAGCATTTACCTGTACATTCAAAGTTATGTAAATATTGTAATACGACTGATGTCATGGTGTTCAGTTTGGAAGACACAAAGTCGACTAAAGCACTGATCATGTGACCAAGGTTTTGAATACGCTAGCAAGGCACAGCTATAATTCTGTTGTAGGTGTGCGGTTGGATTTGGAAGTGTTCGTAAGATACTTTTCAGAGCAGACCTGCTCGCCTTTAAGTATGTTTTCTTCGGATGTACTAATGTTTCGATGTTCACCATATCGGGGGTTAGAATATTTTGGAACTCTAACTGCAGGCGAATATAGAGTCACAGGTAGGTTATCAGTGACTGACAAATTCTGATCAAAACAAAATTTGTTAATGTTTAAGGACTTGTATGCAGCTGTTGAGCTTTGATATCATCGCTGTAAATTTTTTTAGTGATTTTGTTGCTCAGATCCAAGAGTTAATCCTGTCTCTAAAATGTTCAGCTTGCAGTACAAATTAATAATTCTGTGCTATTTTGATTTACTATTGTATTGCTTTATAGTCAATATTAGGCCAAAATTCGGAATGAAATTTGTGTCAGAAGTTCCACTTGTGTTTGGGCATGAAAAGGGTAATATCATAGCCGCACCATACACAAAATTTTAGCTCATCATTCGGCACATATATCTGTACCATGATAAGTGATGTACAAGCGGCTATTCCTTTAAGTCTAGAAAGTAGTGAAAAAAGCAATCACCCCAACCAGTCACACATTTCAATACGACGTGCCAAATCGAAAATTCTGAGGTTCAGTGCAAGCCAAGCAGGGACCGTCAAGCTAGTGCCGGATTACGTGTGGCAGTGGCGTGCCCGCATTTGGGTCAAGGTCGGTTGTAAATGGAATGACAGTAGTCCAACTGAATAGAGGGATGGGCAGCAGACGTAGAAAAGCATCAAGTGAATACCGTATTTCGGCTTATTGTATATCTGAAGGGATTCAATATCCATTATTTATCAGCCGGGAGACACGTTCTCAGACGTGAATTTTCTCTCGGCTGTACCGTTGAGTTTCCGCCTGAGAGATTTTCCTCCTGAAGCTGCGCCGGTGGCGGTTTCCACACTGCTCCGCCTGGCGGCAACTCACTTAAAACTTTTCTCTTGTCGCAGCCGCTGAGTTGGGAGGTTTTCTTTTTTTACTTCTTTTTTTAAATCGACTACCTCCCCGTCTCAGAAGCAAACACAGTGTCAGATGGCGTCCAATATTTACGATATTACTTTGTGTGGTAATAAGAACTAGTTACTCACACATATGGTTGACACACAGAAATTAATCTTAGTTCTCGTTTCCTGTACTCAAGGTGGTGTCCAAAGTTGTGACTGTTATGTCATCAATTTGAGCTCCGTTCTACACATCTTCATGTATCAAGCGGTATAGTAAAGGGACATACTCTTGTGCATTAGACTACGTTTTTTTTATGACCTGCGCTCGTTATATTCATAACTCAGGAGCTAGGATAATAATATAAACACAGAAGACTGCAGTTCGGAGTCCTGTCGTCGACGAGATGTACGAGGGTGTGTTGAAAAGTAATGCACCCGAATATTTTATGTGAAAATTCGTAAAACTCTATAAATAAAACAAATTTTATTAACATTCCACACCTTTATTCTTAATGTTTACATAGTTATTTCTCAACCTAGTCACTCTGACGACGAACACATTTCTCCGAACGAAAGACCAGTTTGCTGATACCGTCACGTTTACGTCAACATCAGCATGGTTCCTCTGTTAATCTACATCTACAACTACATTTATACTCCGCAAGCCACCCAACGGTGTGTGGCGGAGGGCACTTTACGTGCCACTGTCATTACCACCCTTTCCTGTTCTAGTCGCGTATGGTTCGCGGGAAGAACGACTGCCGGAAAGCCTCCGTGCGCGCTCGAATCTCTATAATTTTACACTCGTTATCTCCTCGGGAGGTATAAGTAAAGTAATATATTCGATACCTCATCCAGAAACGCACCCTCTTGAAACCTGGACAGCAAGCTACACCGCGATGCAGAGCGCCTCTCTTGCAGAGTCTGCCACTTGAGTTTGCTAAATATTTCCGTAACGCTATCACGGTTACCAAATAACACTGTGACAAAACGCGCTGCTCTTCTTTGGATCTTTTCTATCTCCTCTATCAACCCGACCTGGTACGGATCCCACACTGTTGAGCAATACTCAAGTATAGGTCGAACTAGTGCTTTTTAAGCCACCTCCTTTGTTGATGGACTACATTTTCTAAGGACTCTCCCAGTGAATCTCAACCTGGCACCCGCCTTACCAACTATTAATTCTATATGACCATTCCACTTCAAATCTTTCCGTACGCATACTCCCAGATATTTTACAGAAGTAACTGCTACCGATGTTTGTTCCGCTATTATATTTTCGTACGATAAAGGATCCTTCTTTCTACATATTCGCAATACATTACATTTATCTATGTTAAGGGTCAGTTGGCACTCCCTTCACCAAGTGCCTATCCACTGCAGATCTTCCTGCATTTCGCTGCAATTTTCTAATGCTACAACTTCTCTGTATACTACAGCATTATCAGCGAAAAGCCGCATTGAACTTCCGACAGTATCTACTAGGTCATTTATATATATTGTGAAAAGCAATGGAGCCATAACACTCCCCTGTGATACGCCAGAGGTTACTTTAACGTCTGTAGACGTCTCTCCATTGAGAACAACATACTGTGTACTGTTAGCTAAAAACTCTCCAATCCAGCGACACAGCTGGTCTGATATTCCGTAGGCTCTTACTTTGTTTATCAGGTGAGAGTGCGGAACTGTATCGAACGCCTTTCGGAAGTCAAGGAAAATGGCATCTACCTGGGAGCCTGTATCTAATATTTTCTGGGTCTCATGAATAAATAAAGCGAGTTGGGTTTCACATGATCGCTGTTTCCGGAATCCATGTTGAATCTTACAGAGTAGATTCTGGGTTTCCAGAAATGACATGAAACGCGAGCAAAAAACATGTTCTAAAATTCTACACCAGAGCGATGTTAGAGATATGGGCCTATAGCTTTGCGCATCTGCTCGACGACCCTTCTTGAAAACTGGAACTACCTGTGCGCTTTTACAATCATTTGGAACCTTCCGTTCCTCTAGAGACTTGCTGTACGCGGCTGTTAGAATGCATTTAAGTGCCTGGCAAAGGCTTCACCGAACTAGCTTCACAGTAATTCTCTATTATTCAAATCTTGAACGCGCTCGGAAAAAACGAACGCCTATATCTTTCCATGTGAGCTCTGATTTCCCTTATTTTATTATGACGATCGCTTCTCCCTATGCAGATCGGCGACAACAAAATATTTTCGCGTTCGGAGGAGAAACTTGGTGATTGAAAGTTCGTGAGAAGCTTCCACCGCAATGAAAACCCCCTTTTGTTTAAATGATGTCCACCACAAATCTTTTATCGCGTCAGTGACACTCTCTCCCCTCTTTCGCGGCAATACAAAACGTGCTGCCCTTCTTTGAACTTTCTCGATATACTCCGTTAATCCTATCTGCTAAGGATCCCAGGCTGCACAGCAGTTCTCTAAAAGAGGACGGACAAGCGTAGTGTAGGCAGTCTCTTTAGGTTCTCTGTTACAATTTCTAAGAGTCCTGCCAATAAAACGCATTGTTTGGTTAGCCTTCTCCACAGCATATGCTTCGTTCTTTCCCATTTAAGATGCTCGTAATTGTAATTCCTAGGTATTTCGTTGAATTTACGGCCTTCACATTTGAGTGATTTGTCGTGTAACCGAAGTTTAATGGATTTTTTTTTACCACTCACCTGAATTACCTCACACTTTTTGTTATTAACGGTCAATAGCCAAATTTTGACCTGTACAAATATTTTTTCTAAAACTTTTTGCAATTTGTTTTGATATTCCAGTGACTTTACTAAGCGACAGGTTCATCTGAAAGCAAGCTAAGACGGCTGCTCAGATTGTCCCCAAATCGTTTATATAATAAGGAACAGCAGAGAGCTTATAATACTGCCTTTGGAAATGCCAGAAATCACTTTTGTTTTACTCGATGATTTTCTATCAATTTCTACGAACTGTGACTCTTATGACAGGAAACCACGAATCCAGTCACGTAGCTGAGACGATATTCCATAAGCAAACAATTTCACTTCAAATCGCTTATGTGGTACAGCGTCAAAAGCCTTCTGGAAATATAGATATACGAACCAATTCTAAGTCGCTTTTCAATAGCGCTCAGCATTTCGTGTGTGTAAAGAGCTAGCTGTGTTTCACAACAACGATGGTTTCTAAATCGGTGTTGACTGTGCGTCAATCTACCGTTCTCTTCGGGATAATTCATGATGTTCCAACACAATATACACTCCTGGAAATGGAAAAAAGAACACATTGACACCGGTGTGTCAGACCCACCATACTTGCTCCGGACACTGCGAGAGGGCTGTACAAGCAATGATCACACGCACGGCACAGCGGACACACCAGGAACCGCGGTGTTGGCCGTCGAATGGCGCTAGCTGCGCAGCATTTGTGCACCGCCGCCGTCAGTGTCAGCCAGTTTGCCGTGGCATACGGAGCTCCATCGCAGTCATTAACACTGGTAGCATGCCGCGACAGCGTGGACGTGAACCGTATGTGCAGTTGACGGACTTTGAGCGAGGGCGTATAGTGGGCATGAGGGAGGCCGGGTGGACGTACCGCCGAATTGCTCAACACGTGGGGCGTGAGGTCTCCACAGTACATCGATGTTGTCGCCAGTGGTCGGCGGAAGGTGCACGTGCCCGTCGACCTGGGACCGGACCGCAGCGACGCACGGATGCACGCCAAGACCGTAGGATCCTACGCAGTGCCGTAGGGGACCGCACCGCCACTTCCCAGCAAATTAGGGACACTGTTGCTCCTGGGGTATCGGCGAGGACCATTCGCAACCGTCTCCATGAAGCTGGGCTACGGTCCCGCACACCGTTAGGCCGTCTTCCGCTCACGCCCCAACATCGTGCAGCCCGCCTCCAGTGGTGTCGCGACAGGCGTGAATGGAGGGACGAATGGAGACGTGTCGTCTTCAGCGATGAGAGTCGCTTCTGCCTTGGTGCCAATGATGGTCGTATGCGTGTTTGGCGCCGTGCAGGTGAACGCCACAATCAGGACTGCATACGACCGAGGCACACAGGGCCAACACCCGGCATCATGATGTGGGGAGCGATCTCCTACACTGGCCGTACACCACTGGTGATCGTCGAGAGGACACTGAATAGTGCACGGTACATCCAAACCGTCATCGAACCCATCGTTCTACCATTCCTAGACCGGCAAGGGAACTTGCTGTTCCAACAGGACAATGCACGTCTGCATGTATCCCGTGCCACCCAACGTGCTCTAGAAGGTGTACGTCAACTACCCTGTCCAGCAAGATCTTCGGATCTGTCCCCCATGGAGCATGTTTGGGACTGGATGAAGCGTCGTCTCACGCGGTCTGCACGTCCAGCTCGAACGCTGGTCCAACTGAGGCGCCAGGTGGAAATGGCATGGCAAGCCGTTCCACAGGACTACATCCAGCATCTCTACGATCGTCTCCATGGGAGAATAGCAGCTTGCATTGCTGCGAAAGGTGGATATACACTGTACTAGTGCCGACATTGTGCATGCTCTGTTGCCTGTGTCTATGTGCCTGTGGTTCTGTCAGTGTGATCATGTGATGTATCTGACCCCAGGAATGTGTCAATAAAGTTTCCCCTTCCTGGGACAATGAATTCACGGTGTTCTTATTTCAATTTCCAGGAGTGTATGTTCCAAAATCCTGCTGCGTAGCTGTGGCAAGTTTCACTTTACTGACGAAGCCACAACGCCACCTCTGCTTGCTGGGCTTCATTAGTATGAAAGTCAAGTCATCGAAGATGTACTTCAGTTTTGGAAGCAGATGAAAACCGGTTGGGGCCAAGTTGGGAGAATATATAGGACGATGGATGACTATGAAACAAAGGCATCGGATTGTTGCAGGTGTCGCAGCGCTCGTGTGTGGTCTGTATTCTCTTGTTGAAGGATAGAATACCCCATGTGTGAAGGAACTCTTCGAATTCGTTCCTCCAGTTTTTGGAGGGTCTCACAGTTTGAAGTGGTGTCTTTAAACATGAACTCCAAACGCACCGCACCTTGAACATCCCAGAACACTGTGAGCATAACCTTGCATACTGATGCCATGGTCTTGATCTTTTTTGGCACCGGTGATCCTCTGTGGTGCGAAAATGGTAAACCCAACTTTAATACTAAAAGGTATCAGATAGATTATATAATGGTAAGCAGAGATTTAGGAACCAGGTTTTAAATTGTAAGACATTTCCAGGGGCAGATGTGGACTCTGACCACAGTCTGTTGGTTATGACCTGTAGATTAAAACTAAAGAAACTGCAAAAAGGTGGGAATTTAAGGAGATGGGACCTGGATAAACTGACTAAACCAGAGGTTGTACAGTTTTTCAGGGAGAGCATAAGGGAACAATTGACAGGAATGGGGGAAAGAAATAAAGTAGAAGAAGAATGGGTAGCTTTGAGGGATGCAGTAGTGAAGTGGTTCCTCAAAACCAGCAGACCCCATTCTGTCGCCTCTTCCTATCGTCCCATCTGCCTTACCTCTGTCTTCAGTAAGGTCTTCGAATCTACCCTCCCCCATCGTATCCATCACCACCTTAATCAACACCACCTCCTCCTCCTTACCCACTGTGGCTTCCGACCCTCCTTCTCCACTGCAGACCAATTCCTTAACTTTGTCCACCTACTTTCCCTCCAACTTAACTCTCGTCACTCCACCATTTTTGTTTCACTCGACCTCAGAATGCTTATGACCACATATGGCATCCCAGTCTCCGCTTTATACTACAAACGTACGACCTGCCTATCAATTTTGTCTATCTAATCGCTTCTTTCCTCTCACGCCTTCCTTCCTATGTCACTCTACTGTGTCTTTTGTCCCACTGCTGGTGTTCCCCAAGGCTCCGACCTCTCCCCTCTTCTGTATCTCCTGTACACTGCCGATATGCCCAAGCCATCTCCCCATCTGCATGCCTCCTCCAAAATGCTGATGACACCACCTTCCTGGCTCTCTATCCTACCCTTCAACAGTCCGAACACACCCTCCAAACCTACCTTGACCAGTGGTTCGTTTGTATCAACCTCTCCCAGGCAATCACCATAGGCCACACCTAACCACTTATGACCGTCCCACCCAGCTCACCCCCACCCTGATACATTGGCCTCACTCTCGACCATCACCTCACCTGGACCTCTCCTGACCATCCAGCAGAAAGCCCATTCCCACCTACACCTCCTGAAACTCCTGTCCGGCCGGACATGGAGATTCCATCCTTCCACCATCCTCCATACCTACAAATCCCTCATCTGTCCCATCCTCTATTATGCCAGTGTTGCCTGGGTCTCCGCCCCTCTCCCGCTTTTATAAGGCCCTCGAAATCTTAGAATGCCACATGCACCACCTTGCCTTCTGTATCTGCCTTCTGTCCCCCACACAACACTGGTATGACCTCATCCACATCCCGACATCCTCCTTTTCCTCCAGCATATTCACATCCTTTACACTGTCCACAAGCTTGATCCCCCCCACCCCCTCCTTACTCTCCACCCATCGACCCCCACCCCTAGCTGTTGCTGCGCCTCTATCGCTTTGTCCCTACCTTTCTCCACCTTCACACCCTCCATCTCCTTCATCAGGGCAATTTCTAGCACCTGGCCCTTCCTACCCCCTCTTTCCCTCCTCCCTCCAGAGCGGTTTTTCCTCCTCCACCCTGAGTCTCTGCAACCCCTCCTCGGCTATTTCCCTCTCCTGTCCTTCCCTCCCTGGCCCTCTTTGGCGCACTCCTCGCCCTGTCTACCGTTCTCTCCCCTCCTCCTCCTCCACCGCCTGTTCCCCCCTTTCTTCCCTTCTCCCTCTTATCCGTACCCCTGGCAGATCCTCTCATTTTGTTCTTCACAGTCAGTGTGCTATATCAGTGTTGTGTGCGGTGCTGTTCTACAGTGATGTCTAGTGCTGTGGTTTTAATCATGTTCTGGACTTGTACATGAAATTTCTGATAGTGATTATTATGTTCTACGCCGCCCAATCTCTACTTTTATGCTCTGTCCATGCTTCGCCTTGTGTTCTTTTATTCGTCACAGTGTGTGGTTTATTTGTGTACACCTTTTTAAGATTTTTATCTCGATCTGAAGAAGGGCAGCATCCTTTTCAGTAGTTGCAGGGGCAACAGTCTGGATGATTGACTGATCTGGTCCTGTAACAATAACCAAAACGGCCTTGCTGTTGTGGTACTGTGAACGGCTGAAAGCAAGGGGAAACTACAGCCGTAATTTTTCCAAGGGCATGTAGCTTTACTGTGTGATTAATTGATGATGGCATCCTCTTGGGTAAAATATTCCGGAGGTAAAATAGTCCCCCATTCCGATCTGCGGTCGAGGACTACTCAGGAGGACGTCGTTATCAGGAGAAAGAAAACTGGCATTCTACAGGTCAGAGCGTGGAATGTCACATCCCTTAATCGAGCAGGTAGGTTAGAAAATTTAAAAAGGGAAATGGAAAGGTTAAAGTTAGATATAGTGGGAATTAGTGAAGTTCGGTGGCAGGAGGAACAAGCCCATTGGTCAGTTGAATAAAGGTCATAAATACAAAATCAAATAGGAGCAATGCAGGAGTAGGTTTAATAACGAATAAAAAAATAGGAGAGCGGGTAAGCTACTACAAACAAACAGCATAGTGAACGCATTATTGTGGCCAAGACAGACACGAAGCCCATGCCTACTACAGTAGTACAAGTTTATATGCTAACTAGCTCTGCAGATGACGAAGAAATTGAAGAAATGTATGATGAAATAAAAGAAATTATTCAGGTAGCGACGGGAGACGAAAATGTAATACTCATGGGTGACTGGAATTCGAGAGTAGGAAAAGGGAAAGAAGGAAACGTAGTCGGTGAATATGGATTGGGGCTAACAAATGAAAAAGGAAGCCGCCTGATAGAATTTTGTACAGAGCATAATTTAATCATAGCTAACACTTGGTTCAAGAATCATGAAAGAAGGTTGTATACATGGAAGAACCCTGGATATACTAGAAGGTTTGAGATAGAGTATATAATGGTAAGACAGAGATTTAGGAACCAGGTTTTAAATTGTAAGACATTTCCAGGGGCAGATGTGGACTCTGACAACAATCTATTGGTTATGAACTGTAGATTAAAACTGAAGAAACTGCAAAAAGGTGGGAATTTAAGGAGATGGGACCTGGATAAACTGACTAAATCAGAGGTTGTACATTTTTTCAGGGAGAGCATAAGGGAACAATTGACAGGAATGGGGGAAAGAAATACAGTAGAAGAATGGGTAGCTTTGAGGGATGCAGTAGTGAAGGCAGCAGAGGATCAAGTAGGTAAAAAGACGAGGGCTAGAAGAGATCCTTGGGTAACAGAAGAGACACTGAATTTAATTTATGAAAGGAGAAAATACAAAAATGCAGTAAGTGAAGCAGGTAAAAAGGAATACAAACGTCTCAAAAACGAGAGATCGACAGAAAGTGCAACATGGCTAAGCAGGGATGGCTAGAGGACAAATGTAAGGCTGTAGAGGCTTATCTCACTAGGGGTAAGATAGATACTGTCTCCACGAAAATTAAAGGGACATTTGGAGAAAAGAGAACCACTTGCATGAATATCAAGAGCTCAGATGGAAACCCACTGCGAAGCAAAGAAGGGAAAGTAGGAACGTGGAAGGAGTATATAGAGCAGGGGCGGGCAGGAATCCTGCACATGTGCGGTGCACTTGCACACGTGCAGTTAACATGTGTTCCGCGTGCACACAGGGGCAAGCTGGCCACCCGCTAATCTCCCATCCCCACCATACCTTCTGTCCGCTCCTTCCTCTGTAATGCGTTTTGTTTCCTAGCTTGCTTTATTGAGTGAATGAATAAGGTTAGTAGGAGTGCTTGAAAGAAATCAGGGTTTGCAAGAGTACCTATTACCTACGATACGTTTTATTTAATTATCACAGGTGGAGGTTACAATACGTTTAATATGTGGAACAAAATTTCTGCATACAGACAAACACAAACAGTTACGTAAATTTTCATCACTGATGTTTGCTCTTAACCGAGACTTATTAATTCAGCAAATGGTTTTCCAGCTCTCGCTATATTAAGCGCAGTCTTATAACTTGCACATACCGCTGGGCTATTATTGTTGTCGTCCTGAAAACTTGAAAACAGTGCTCCATAAAATGTTAAATCAGTTATATGAGAGGCATGACGAGAGAAAGTCGCAGATCTCTCGTGACAACAGCAACTACGACAAATTCAAATGGCTCTGAGCACTATGGGACTTAACTGCTGTGGTCATCAGTCCCCTAGAACTTAGAACTACTTAAACCTAATTCGGGAGGACGACGGTTCAATCCCGCGTCCGGCCATCCTGATTTAGGTTTTCCGTGTTTTCCATAAATCGTTCCAGGCAAATGCCGGGATGGTTCCTTTCAAAGGGCACGGCCGACTTCCTTTCCCGTCCTTCCCTAATCCGATGAGACCGATGACCTCGCTGTCTGGTCTCCTTCCCCAAAACAACCCAACCCAACTTAAACCTAACTAACCTAAGGACATCACACACATCCATACCCGAGGCAGGATTCGAACCTGCGACCATAGCGGTCGCGCGGTTCCAGACTGTAGTGCCTTGAACCGCTCGGCCACTCCGGCTGGCCAACTACGACAGATTCATCTGGTATCGTCAGATCGCTCTTCTTAAGCTCAGTCAATTCCCCATCCGCTCAGAATCCGACAATAAATTGTACTCGTCCTTGTGAAATTTATTACAATGGCCTTCAATACTAAACTTCCGTTGACCAGGGAAAATACTGCCACATATTAAACATTTCGAATTTTCATGTTTTTGCACAAAGAAAAATTGATTCTCCCATTACTTTTTAAAAGATAGCAAATCTCCACTTCTCCGTTTCTTGAAATACAACGTTCACTACATAGTGCTCGCTTCGCATCAACGTCCGCAGCTTAGCCTGGCACTACACTGCCGCAACCTGCCGGCTGTCGCCACAGCCCCGGTCGACGCCTGCAGGCGAGCAGCATACATGCAGCGCTGTGCGCTCATGAGCTGCGTGCAACGTTTGCCCGACCCTGATTTAGAGGGTCTATACAGGGGCGATGTTGTTGAGGACAATATTATGGGAATGGAAGAGAATGTAGATGAAGTTGAAATGGGAGATGTGATACTGCGTGAAAAGGTTGACAGAGCACTGAAAGACCTAAGTCGAAACAAGGCCCCGGGAGTAGACAACATTCCATTAGAACTAATGATAGCCTTGGGAGAGCCAGCCTGAAAAAACTCTACCATCTGGTGAGCAAGATGTATGAGACAGGCGAAATTCCCTCAGACTTCAAGAAGAATATAATAATTCCAATCCCAAAGAAAGCAGGTGTTGACAGATCTGAAAATTACCGAACTATCAGTTTAATAAGCCACAGCTGCAAAATACTAACGCGTATTTTTTACAGACGAATGGAAAAACTAGTAGAAGCTAACCTTGGGGAAGATCAGTTTGGATTCCGTAAAAATATTGGAACATGTGAGGCAATACTGTCCCTGCGACGTATCTTAGAAGAAAGATTTAGGGAAGTCAAACCTACGTTTTTAGCATTTGTAGACTTAGAGAAAGCTTTTGACAATGTTGACTGGAATACTCTCTTTCAAATTCTGAAGGTGGCAGGGGTAAAATACAGGGAGCGAAAGGCTATTTACAATTTGTACAGAAACCAGATGGCATTTATAAGAGTCGAGGGACAGGAAAGGGAAGCAGTGGTTGGGAAGGGAGTGAGACAGGGTTGTAACCTCTCCACATTGCTATTCAATTTGTATATTGAGCAAGCAACAAAGAAAACAAAAGAAAAGTTCGGAGTAGGTATTAAAATCCATGGAGAAGAAAATAAAACTTTCAGGTTCACCGATGACATTGTAATTCTGTCAGAGACGGAATGGACAGTGTCTTGCAAGGAGGGTATAACATGAACATCAACAATAGCAAAACGAGGATAATAGAATGTAGTCGAATTAAGTCGGGTGATGCTGAGGGAATTAGATTAGGAAATGAGACACTTAAAGTAGTAAAGGAGTTTTGCTATTTGGGGAGCAAAATAACTGATGATGGTCGATGTAGGGAGGATATAAAATGTAGACTGGCAATGACAAGGAAAGCGTTTCTGAAGAAGAGAAATTTGTTAACATCGAATATTGATTTAAGTGGCAGGAAGTCGTTTCTGAAAGTATTTGTATAGAGTGTAGCCATGTATGGAAGTGAAATGTGGACGGTAAATAGTTTAGACAAGAAGAGAATAGAAGCTTTCGAAATGTGGTGCTACAGAATAATGCTGAAGATTAGATGGGTAGTTCACATAACTAATGAGGAGGTATTGAAGAGAATTGGGGAGAAGAGAAGTTTGTGGCACAACTTGACTAGAAGAAGGGATCGGTTGGTAGGACATGTTCTGAGGCATCAAGGGATCGCCAATTTAGTACTGGAGGGCAGCGTGGGGGAAAAATCGTAGAGGGAGACCAAGAGATGAATACACTACGCAGATTCAGAAGGATGTAGGCTGCAGTAGGTACTGGGAGATGAAGAAGCTTGCACAGGATAGAGTAGCATGGAGAGCTGCATCAAACCAGTCCCAGGACTGAAGACCACAACAACAACATCTCCATTTTTAAGGTCAGCCCCTTTTGTATGGTATCTTCCATTATATTTCCCCTTTTTTAAATGTCTGTTTCGCCAATTTTTCTCGTATATGTAGTTTTAAATGTCTTCATGTTATGTACTGTCTCTCGGATGAAAAGTCGCGCCTATGCTGCTGTCAGCCCACCCCTGTTGGGGAATTGAAATTCAATAAAGAAAAAAATCTGGGTTTCACATCCGGAATACTCCCTCTTGAGGCCTACGTTCGTATCCACTGATCCATCTAGGCCCTCTCAATGCTCTTCGTCATGTTCCCAAACTTCGAGCACGCCTGTTTTATCAGCTATGGAATTTCAAAAGAGCGCACATTCCTCTGATGAGTGAGAGATTCATTCTGGAGATCGTAATTTGCTGCGCTTTAATGTCCTTTTTCTTGTACAGGCCTTGTTGAGGATGCCAGCAATAAGTACCACGTAGTTTTGATTCTCACGTGGACAGCTGTATTACGAACCTAACTAGTCGTGTACACTATTTTTCGTGTTTCAGATGTAACAAACAATTCCTGCCTTGTCACCAGTTTTGGTTTAGAGAATGAAACCACGTTGCACTGTTTCTTATCTGTGCAATTAGCCAGTTTCAATCGTGGGTCATTTTCGAGCTCTTGTAAGTATGAAAGGTGGCTACACTGAGCCACAGCGCCAGAGATCGCGCCAGAGAGTATTATTCCGCCGCCTCCACTGGCAGTGATTATTGAGAAGTAGCGGTGGGCAGTTCTTGCCGAGAAGTTGTGGTGGACAGTGCTTGTCGTGAAGTCGGAGTGGAGAGTTGTTGAGATGTGGTAGTAGTGAGTGTTTGTTCCATGTTTTATGCAGTTGTTTGATGGGAGAGATAGCAGATGTTATTCTAATGGAGATATTGTAATGATCAGAGTGCATTTCGTCAATATATATGAAGGTAACAAAACACTATTTTCTTTTTATTATTTCTGTGTCTTAAATAATGCGTCAGTACAGGTTCAGTCAACAAAGCATCTGGCTTGTGTTCTTGTATTAGAGTGTAATTCTGGTTTTCTTGCGCAATTATAGTATTTCTAATTTTTTTAATTACTTCAATATAAATGGTATTTGAAATTTCTTGTCTTATTGGAGAAGAACCGTGCCAGATGTGTACGTTGAGTCACACTTCCACACAGAACAGCTACACTTGCGTTTGTTGTTTCGTAGGTTTTATAGTTGCTGGGGACTTAATTAATTAATTGTGTTAACAGAAATTTTCTTTCATTCTTTGTTGTTGTTCTATGCAGTCAGATTGCGTACTAAAACTAGTCAGGGCCAACCGTTTACGAGACAGCGTAATCGGACTCACAGCTACGAAAAATTAAAAATATTTTCTTATTTATATAAATAAGCCCCCATGCACGTGGCGACCGCTGCTTCGGATCGTCCCTTGGAATTCTTCTGATTGTAAAAATAGTACACAGTAGTATTGTTGTAGTAATTTGTAATTTAGTAATTGTAGTCTATATTGCATGTGTAGATTTGGTAATTGTCATTCTTCTAATGGTATTTTTTTTACAGAATTGAATTTTGTTATCTTGTATACGGGTTTGACAATTTTGTGCAGTTAGGAAGATTTCAATTGTTCGTTAATCGTGTTTGAGGGAAACATTTCGTGTGAATGGTATTGTTGGAGATAAAGTGTCATTGTGTGTAATTTTCATATAGTGACGAGTTTTGTATATTTTGTAAATGATTACGCGATCAATGAAAAAGGCAAAAATGATGAATAGTGAGAATGACGAAATTGTTAACATGGCGAACTCGCCAACACAGGAGAACAGTGTGATGAATAATGAAGTTGAAAATAATTTAATAAGTCGGGAAAATAGTCCGGAACCGTTTCAAAATTTTTCTCAATCAGAAAATTCACAGAATATGAGATTAACGATAGAAGATTCTGAAATAGTATCGAACACAGATAGCTTTATGGCTATGCAGAAGGAAGTTAGTTTTGTGGGAAATGTTAGGGGCGAAAAGAATTTCGAACAAGTTAACACGGAGCAGTTGATGAGTGCAATATTAAATTTGGGATCTCGGTTAGAATCACAAATGGAAACACGGTTAAGCTCAGATAGCTTTATGGCTATGCAGAAGGAAGTTAGTTTTGTGGGAAATGTTAGGGGCGAAAAGAATTTCGAACAAGTTAACACGGAGCAGTTGATGAGTGCAATATTAAATTTGGGATCTCGGTTAGAATCACAAATGGAAACACGGTTAAGCTCACTGGGATCACAGTTGGAATCTAAATTTAAAACAGAGATGGGAACTTTGGCAACACGGTTAAAAACTGATATGGAAACAATGGAAACACAGTTAGATTCACGAATAGGGACATGTCTCAAAAACATGAAAGATGAATTAAAGAAAGAAATTAGAGAAGAAGTACAACCGATTTTGAATTCTCACAATAATAGATTAGTTGCAGTAGAGATTAGATAAAGGGAACAGGATAGAGAACAGGAAGAAAGAGATCGCGTGATAGTACAGAAATTTTCAGAGTTAAATTTACAACGTGCACACGATAAGGAAGAAATATTTGAGAGAATCGAGGAATCCGTACCAAATGACAGATTAAATAACCTAACACAACAGTATGAACAGTTAACTACTAAATGTGTTGCTACTGAAACCCGAGTCGCGACACTTACAGAAGACGTAAATAAACAGAAAGAACAAATAGGTGATTTATCGGAAAGAATTGAGGAGATTTCAGATAAATTGACAAGTCTTAGCTTAAATGGGGACAGAGATTCAGATGATACAGCTCCATTGCCATTTTCAGAAACCGAAGAGTACCAGAACATAAATAAGCATGTTGAAAATCAGGGAAAATTTAATGAACGCGTGAAAAGGGAATTTGAGGCATTACGAAAGCAAGTCAAACAAATCGAAGGCGAAATTGTAGGAAAAGACAGTAGAAGAAATTTAGAATCACAGATAGCAGAGGGCCTTGAAGAAAATAATTTGTTTCATTTACGAGATGCAACAAGAGAGCGCCAGGCGCGCGAACTTGACAATAATCGACATTCGGACTGGGACAGACGCGGTAGGTCTTTGTCGCCACGAGGAGAAAACTTTGACTATAAACACTTTTTGACTGTTCGGAAATTTAAGATCTTCCGCAATTCTAAGAATGACATACATCCATGTGCATGGTTAGATCAATTTATGTACGCACTTCCACCAAATTGGCCACTAAGTCACAAATTGGAATTTATGTGTAGATATTTAGAAAACGAACCGGCGACGCGCATGCGTGCACTCATTAGAGATTTTAATAATCTAAATGATTTTTATCATGCATTTCTATCGGCATATTGTTCCGAAAACACGCAAGACAGAGTCAAACATAGTCTTATTATGCAGCGTAATTTTAAACAGTCTGAGTTCCGCACGCCGGCAGAATACTTTGAAGACATGATTCGAAAGAATCAGTTCCTTTCCAACCCTTACAGCCCGACTGAATTAATTCGCATTTGTTTAACTAAGCTGCCACAATCCATAAGACAAATTGCTTTAGCTGGAAGATGTAAAGACGACATTGAGACTTTTAAGACGTTGCTACAAGAACTTGAGTATGACAACGACGGCGGGACTTCTTGTAATTTTTTCAGTAACAGTAATCACAATAGATTTTCAGAGAGAAGGGATAATGATCGGAACGGACGTTATATGGGTAATTTTGAGAATGACAGACGAAACAGACAGGATAATAGATATCAGCCGTATGACAATAACAGACGTTCGAACAGAAATTACACAGACAACTATAATAACGGTAATTCCTACCGGAATGATCAATCATACGGAAACAGTAATCGGTATCATCAAGACAGAAATTATTCATACAATAATAGAAATTCTTACTACAGAAATAACCAGGGTAGTAGATCTAACAGTAATTTCAGAAGTGACAGTCGAAATTACACAAGAAGTAGTTATGCAGACAGACAGGAAAATAGAAATTTTAATAACAGACACAACCAAGAATTTGCATCTAACAGACAGGAGAGACCTAATTGGCATCCTCCACGTGACAGAACTTCAGAGAGACAAGTGCAAATCGTAGAAATTGATCCGCGAAATGACGGGAATAATCAAAGACGTGACGCAAACAATCGACAATGACTAGTAGCTTCGGCTTCTGGCAGCAATATAGACGATTCAGAAAGTAATGACACTACGACTTTACACTACGTACGCTTGGAAGACATGAGAGACATTTTGCTAGACGAAAAGGAAAATAATTTAGATGCATTTTTACATCCTGTTATTGAAGTATGTGTGGGTAAGAATAAGTTCACGGCAGTTTTAGATTCTGGGAGCCCACTGAATGTCATTAGTGAATCAGTTTTTCGTATATGTGTAAGAACTATTGCTTGTCCTGTGTTACCTGTTTCTAAAACTATAATTCGAGGCGCTATTTCTGGAAAAAGTGTGGAAGTTAAACAACAGACCAACCTAAATTTCATTTGTCAAGGATACGAATTTTCTGTTAATTTTATTATTGTTCCATTACTCAGTACACAAATTATATTAGGTATGGAATTTCTTAACGCACATAAAGCGGTTTTGAACTTTAAAGAAGGAAGTGTGAATTTGACTGTTGCCGGAATGCCGAAATGTTTGAAATTTTTCGAGTGTTTAGCAAGATCTGAATCAGATACAAAATGTTTAAGATTTCTTACTTCTGATGTTTTTGTTGAGCATTATGACGACAGTGTGTTTATTCATGACAATGACAATAGATACAGAGACGCGATGGATGATATAATTAATAGCGAAGAATTAATTAATGAAAAGGTTAAGAAAGCTGAAGTGCCAGATGACGTTGCAAGAGAAGAGCTGTACCACATTTTGTCTTCACATGCTACAGTATTTAGTCATCACACAGGAACTATACAAGGCCTACAATATCTATTTAAAGTAAAAGAACACACACCATTTCGCGGGAAAACGTACGCTATTCCTTTGGCTTACAGAGACAAGGTTAAGAGTGAACTTCAATACATGTTAGATCAGGGCATTATTGAGCCAGCAGTCAGTCCTTATACCAGCCCATTACACGTCGTTCTTAAAAAGGATGGGTCAATTCGTTTGGTTCTGGATTCCAGACAGATAAATAATATCATCATTCCTGAAACTGACCGTCCACAAAATTTAGATGAACTTCTTCAACATTTCCATGGAATTAAAGTTTTATCCACGATTGATATGCGCGCAAGTTTTTGGCAAATAGAACTCCACCCTGATTGTAGAAAATACACTGCCTTTTTAGCCTTTGGTAATTGTTACCAGTTTCGGAAATTACCGTTTGGACTTACTGTATCTTCTGCAGCATTCATTCGTAGCCTAAATGAAATTTTACCTGTTTATCTCCGTGACAATATTACTTCATATGTTGACGATATTCTTATTGCTAAACGTTCTTGGAGTGAGCACAACAAAATTTTGGATTCATTATTACGTATCTTTGCGAGAGTTGGCATTACAGTAAACTTGGAAAAATCTGAATTTGGTCGTTCTCAGGTGAAATTTCTCGGTCACATTATTTCTACAGAAGGTATTCTTCCTGATCCTGAGAAACTAGACGCTATTCGTAATTATGCTGTTCCTACCACAAAACGTGATGTTCGTAGTTTCCTTGGTGTCTGTAATTTTCTTAGACGCTTTGTTAGATTGGACAATTTGGCCACACCTCGTTTATGTGAACTATCTGGAAGGAAATCTAATTGGTGTTGGGATGAGGAAGCTCAGTTAGAATTTGAACAACTTCGTGATGCTTTAGTTGCTGCTCCACTTCTTTCACATCCGGATTTATCTAAAGATTTTTGTTTGGCGACGGACTCATCATACAAAGGGCTAGGTGCACATTTATTTCAAGAGATAGAAGAAAACGGCGTTGTAGTACAGAAAACTATTGCATTTGGAAGTCGTGTTCTCTCTAAATCAGAAAAGAATTATTCGATTACGGAACTCGAAGCCTTGGCTGTTGTATGGGCTTTCACAAAATTTCGCACATTTTTGTTTGGCAGACATACTAAGGTTTACACCGATCATCGAGCTCTGGAATTTCTTATGTCGACAAAATTAACGCATGGAAGATTGTCACGATGGGCGTTGTATCTACAGGAATTTGACTTTAGTATTGTTTACATACAAGGATCTTCAAATATTATTGCTGATGCTTTATCTCGTGCACCTATGGGTTTGAAACAAAGTGCCGAAGAGGACTGCAAAGAAAGCAATTATTGTTTGATGTATATTCAAGGTGTTGCGTTTGAGAATTTTATTTCTTCTTCGCTCCAGGACATCGCTAAGGAGCAAAATAAGGATCCAATCTGGAAGGACATTAAGGAGAAGTGGAGGAGGAAGGAAAGCGTAGCGATTAGACAGCATTATTTAGTTCGCAATGATATCCTTTTTAGACGAAAATCGGTCGACAACTCTGTTTGGTTAGTTTGTATTCCTGATAAGTGGGTCAATAAATTGATTTGGTACACACATTTCAGTTATGCACACTTTGGTCCCAGAAAATGCTTTCATAAATTACGAGAAAATTGCTACTTCAGTAATATGGAAAAACGTATTGGATCTGTTCTTGCCAAATGCAAATTATGTCAAAAGGCTAAGCCGCCAACTATTTCTCACAGAGCACCGTTGTTTCCTATCATTCCAGCGAAATTAAAAGACATGTCTGCAGTCGATTTGTTCGGTCCAGTGGTTCGTTCTACTAATGGTTTTACGTACATTTTCGTAGCAGTGGAACTGACATCAAAATATGTGTGTTTTACACCTTTACACAAAGCAACAGCTCGTTCAGTATCTAACGTTTTCATCAAACATTTTCTTAAAGAAGTGGGTCATGTTGATAAGGTTATATCAGATAATGGATCACAATTTCGCTCTAAAATTTGGGTTCGTACTCTACGACGTCATAAGATTAAACCAATTTTCATTTCACTTTTTCACCCTCAATCTAACGCTTCAGAGAGATGGATGAAGGAAATCAATAAATTGTGTCGACCTTATTGTCATCAGAATCACAGAACGTGGGATCAGTATCTTCATATTTTTCAAAACATTCTGAATGAACTTCCTAATGACTCAACTTCTTTACCGCCTATTGTTGTTGTTGTTGTTGTTGTTGTGGTCTTCAGTCCTGAGACTGGTTTGATGCAGCTCTCCATGCTACTCTATCCTGTGCAAGCTTCTTCATCTCCCAGTACCTACTGCAACCTACATCCTTCTGAATCTGCTTAGTGTATTCATCTCTTGGTCTCCCCCTACGATTTTTACCCTCCACGCTGCCCTCCAATACTAAATTGGTGATCCCTTGATGCCTCAGAACATGTCCTACCAACCGATCCCTTCTTCTGGTCAAGTTGTGCCACAAACTTCTCTTCTCCCCAATCCTATTCAATACTTCCTCATTAGTTATGTGATCTACCCATCTAATCTTCAGCATTCTTCTGTAGCACCACATTTCGAAAGCTTCTATTCTCTTCTTGTCCAAACTATTTACTGTCCATGTTTCACTTCCATACATGGCTACACTCCATACAAATACTTTCAGAAATGACTTCCTGACACTTAAATCTATACTCGATGTTAACAAATTTCTCTTCTTCAGAAACGCTTTCCTTGCCATTGCCAGTCTACGTTTTATATCCTCTCTACTTCGACCATCATCAGTTATTTTGCTCCCCAAATAACAAAACTCCTTCACTACTTTAAGTGTCTCATTTCCTAATCTAATACCCTCAACATCACCCGACTTAATTCGACTACATTCCATTATCCTCGTTTTGCTTTTGTTGATGTTCATCTTATATCCTCCCTTCAAGACACTATCCATTCCGTTCAACTGCTCTTCCAAGTCCTTTGCTGTCTCTGACAGAATTACAATGTCATCGGCGAACCTCAACGTTTTTATTTCTTCTCCATGGATTTTAATACCTACTCCGAATTTTTCTTTTGTTTCCTTTACTGCTTGCTCAATATACAGATTGAATAGCATCAGGGAGAGGCTACAACCCTGTCTTACTCCCTTCCCAACCACTGCTTCTCTTTCATGCACCTCGACTCTTATAACTGCCATCTGGTTTCTATACAAATTGTAAATAGCCTTTCGCTCCCTGTATTTTACCCCTGCCACCTTTAGAATTTGAAATAGAGTATTCCAGTCAACATTGTCAAAAGCTTTCTCTAAGTCCACAAATGCTAGAAACGTAGGTTTGCCTTTCCTTAATCTTTCTTCTAAGATAAGTCGTAAGGTCAGTATTGCCTCACGTGTTCCAGTATTTCTACGGAATCCAAACTGATCTTCCCCGAGGTCGGCTTCTACTAGTTTTTCCATTCGTCTGTAAAGAATTCGTGTTAGTATTTTGCAGCTGTGGCTTATTAAGATGATTGTTCGGTAATTTTCACATCTGTCCACACCTGCTTTCTTTGGGATTGGAATTATTATATTGATTGATTGAATTATTATATTGAAGTCTGAGGGTATTTCGCCTGTTTCATACATCTTGCTCACCAGATGGTAGAGTTTTGTCAGGACTGGCTCTCCCAAGGCCGTCAGTAGTTCCAATGGAATGTTGTCTACTCCGGGGGCCTTGTTTCGGCTCAGGTCTTTCAGTGCTCTGTCAAACTCTTCACGCAGTATCGCATCTCCCATTTCATCTTCATCTACATCCTCTTCCATTTCCATAATATTGTCCTCAAGTGCATCGCCCTTGTATAGACCCTCTATATACTCCTTCCACCTTTCTGCTTTTCCTTCTTTGCTTAGAACTGGGTTTCCATCTGAGCTCTTGATGTTCATACAAGTGGTTCTCTTATCTCCAAAGGTCTCTTTAATTTTCCTGTAGGCAGTATCTATCTTACCCCTAGTGAGATAAGCCTCCACATCCCTACATTTGTCCTCTAGCCATGCCTGCTTAGCCATTTTGCACTTCCTGTCGATCTCATTTTTGAGACGTTTGTATTCCTTTTTGCCTGCTTCACTTACTGCATTTTTATATTTTCTCCTTTCATCAATTAAATTCAATATTTCTTCTGCTACCCAAGGATTTCTACTAGCCCTCTTCTTTTTACCTACTTGATCCTCTGCTGCCTTCACTACTTCATCCCTCAAAGCTACCCTTTCTTCTTCTACTGTATTTCTTTCCCCCATTCCTGTCAATTGTTCCCTTATGCTCTCCCTGAAACTCTGTACAACCTCTGGTTCTTTCAGTTTATCCAGGTCCCATCTCCTTAAATTCCCACCTTTTTGCAGTTTCTTCAGTTTCAATCTGCAGTTCATAACCAATAGATTGTGGTCAGAATCTACATCTGCCCCAGGAAATGTCTTACAATTTAAAACCTGGTTCCTAAATCTCTGTCTTACCATTATATAATCTATCTGATACCTTTTAGTATCTCCAGGGTTCTTCCATGTATACAACCTTCTATCATGATCCTTAAACCAAGTGTTAGCTATGATTAAGTTGTGCTCTGTGCAAAATTCTACCGGGCGGCTTCCTCTTTCATTTCTTAGCCCCAATCCATATTCACCTACTACGTTTCCTTCCCTCCCTTTTCCTACACTCGAATTCCAGTCACCCATGACTATTAAATTTTCGTCTCCCTTCACTATCTGAATAATTTCTTTTATTTCATCATACATTTCTTCAATTTCTTCGTCATCTGCAGAGCTAGTTGGCATATAAACTTGTACTACTGTAGTAGGTGTGGGCTTTGTATCTATCTTGGCCACAATAACGCGTTCACTATGCTGTTTGTAGTAGCTTACCCGCATTCCTATTTTCCTATTAATTATTAAACCTACTCCTGCATTACCCCTATTTGACTTTGTGTTTATAACCCTGTAGTCACCTGACCAGAGGTCTTGTTCCTCCTGCCACCGAACTTCACTAATTCCCACTATATCTAACTTTACCCTATCCATTTCCCTTTTTAAATTATCTAACCTACCTGCCCTATTAAGGGATCTGACATTCCACGCTCCGATCCGTAGAACGCCAGTTTTCTTTCTCCTGATAACGACATCCTCTTGAGTAGTCCCCGCCCAGAGATCCGAATGGGGGACTATTTTACCTCCGGAATATTTTACCCAAGAGGACGCCATCATCATTTAATCATACAGTAAAGCTGCATGCCCTCGGGAAAAATTACAGCTGTAGTTTCCCCTTGCTTTCAGCCGTTCACAGTACCAGCACAGCAATGCCGTTTTGGTTATTGTTACAAGGCCAGATCAGTCAATCATCCAGACTGTTGCCCTTGCAACTACTGAAAAGGCTGCTGCCCCTCTTCAGGAACCACACGTTTGTCTGGCCTCTCAACAGATACCCCTCCGTTGTGGTTGTACCTACGGTACGGCTATCTGTGTCGCTGAGGCACACAAGCCTTCCCACCAACGGCAAGGTCCATGGTTCATACTGATATTAAAAAACAAAGCACCGACAAATCGCATTTCTGAAATCGTTCCTTTTCCGCCTACACGGAAACTGCGGCATTCTGAAGTTGTCAACCTGGCTTTGCAAAATATTGCATCTGCGGCTGCTAGAAGAGAGAAATCAGCGAAACGTCCTGGTCATTTAAAAATCTTGTCAGTTGGTCAAAAGGTATTAATTAAGTCTCATCGTTTGTCTCACAAAGGAAAAGGCTTGTGTCGCAAATTTTTTCTGCATTATAACGGTCCATATAGAATTCGCAAAATTATTCATGATAACACTGTTGAAGTAGAAACTCTTAAATCTCGGCGCTCTAAGGGAATACATCATATATCTAACGTTAAAATTTTTGTGGAATGACATACTTTTGAGAAACTAACAGTTGTATGTAAACACACGCAGAAAGCAAGGATACCGCGCCGTGTTCCGGCGGCGGCAGATACTCAAAGCAACAGTGAAGTCTGCGCGCCGCACAAGGCAGTCGTTGACCGCAAACAATTACTTCCTACGTCACGCGCCTACAGCTGATTGAGCGCTCAGTGCGAATGCACTGACAGCCGTAAACAAATACACAGTCTAACTTCTCCGATTAAATTCAGTATAAAGCTATTGTGACTTTATAAATTATGTTATTAACATTCAGTATGTTTCAGGATACGGTTATATAAAATACTTAAGAACTTCAGGTAAACTCTGTGCGTGTCCGACGTTAAGACGACTTGCTATGGAGAAAATTTCAGGAAGAATGTAATTTCGAAGAAGAAACTAATAAACTAAAAAAGGTAACGATTAATTGAGTTTATTTTTCAGGTAACATATTTCCACTTTGGTACGTACTTTAGACGTAATTTGCTGCTCCCGATTACGTGATTCATACTTTGTACTAAATTTCATGTTCTATGAATTTACTTGTGAAGCGACGTGCTTGCGTACATTAACTGATTTTGACAATGATTGATTAATGAACAGGGTTGTTACTTGTGTATATTATGCATCGCTTGGCTGCACTGCTTTTTCACTGATGTCATATTTTTCTATTATGTGCCTGCTGTGCTTATTTATTTAAATTATAATTGTCACTTGATTAATTGTGCTGATGTGATTATGTATGTAGGTTACACTTTGTGATTTATCTGCTTGCGCCTTCATGTTTACTTATTAAGATTACATATGAACATTTATTTGCTTATGCTGATATGATGATAATGACCTGTTTATTATGTAAGATACATATTTGCTGCTTTGCGTATGGATTGCATATTTACACATTTCTGTTTTCTTGTCATAACTACTCCTTAATTTGATATATAGAAATGCTCACATACTGTGTACGAACATAGAGTGTAGGTCACACTATGATATTAATTATAAATTGTTTGCTTGGCAGAGCCTCGTTGTAGGAATTGTGCTGCATCCACTTGTTGACATTCTGTTCTCTACTGGTATATTTACTCGCTATTGCATGTTTTGCTTACGCTCAGTGCCTTATATTTTTAAGATAAGAAAATGAACTGCTATAATTCGACGAACGACATTAGTACACGAAACTTCATAGAAGGCACATGAGCTGGAGGTTTTATGGAAGCTGTATAAATTTATGCTAATAGGAAGGAAGCTAACGACATGACATACCAACACTAGGTTTAGACCATTGACAGCTATTACACTGCATTCTTCGTGAGCATTTGAAATAGGAAGTGACACTTGACACAAGAAATACTCCACATGTTTGCTTCTGTTTTCCCATGATTCTTGAAGTGGTGTACACACTGTGAAATATTACGATGATACACACTCCGTAATCGTACTTAATTACTGAGAGTTCTTCGAACTAAAGGCTGTTAGAAGTCATGTATGCATTTCTTTTATTTAATGATGGACAAGGTAACCAAAACGTATCTTATAATTTATAATGAGTAGAAGATTTGGGTCAGATGGATTACACAGAGGTTGTGTGTGGACATTGTGTCTTCGGATTGTATGAGATGATGAAGTTTTCATTAGGATTTTATCTGTACTTGTTCGAGGAGACTGACTAGAGGAAAGAGTTCTCATGGAAGTGAAATGATATTGGTGCTGAGGTTTATATGTATCGACGTATTGAAGAGGTATTATTGAGGTATTGAGATTATGTGAAGTTGATGATTATTGGAGTTTTCGTGGACAAGAGGTAAGATAAATGATATTGATGATAATGTTTATATGTATCGACGTATTGAAGAGGATTATTGAAATATTGAGATTATGTGATGCTGATGATTATTGGAGTTTTGGTGGATAAGACGTAAAGTAAGTGAGGAGCATATTTTTTTTGTTGGTCTGTATGGAACAAGGAGGATGAAGATGGCAGACTAGAACACTCAACTAGAAGGAAGATTGTCTACACACACACTTTGTTAAATCACTAAGCAGTATATACTTTTTTTTTTTGGAGAGAGGAAGTAATTGCATATCTTGGCACACTGACAGTTGTTCAGCAACCGTACATTTTGATCTGGCTTCGCAAACATTGGTCTTGACATGATGACTATGACGTTGACTAACTATTATTGACTGTTATACATTGCTACCACTACTACTTGATACACAAGTTGAACATGAAATTTTGACAGAATTGCATTTACACAGTTAACACAATTCACCTACACAGTAGCACTTAATGTGGATGAAAGATGAGTGAGTGTGTTTTGTGTGTTTTCCTTTCCTAATCCCAAATATTATTTTACTTGTTTGTTGTAGCTTGCACTGACACCCATAAATATTATAGGTTTAGTGACATTTGTGTGTTTGTAATAGTTAATATGACAATTATCTGATATCATTTGTGTGTTTATTATTATTTGTATGTTTAGTGTAAGAGCATTGAGAGTAACTTTGTAAAAGCAATTGTGTGTGCATTCAAACTATTGTTCATGCCTGAACTGTCTGATTAGTGATAGTGAATATTATGGACTGTGACTTGCACTTTTTCTACATGATTGGTGCCACTAGGACATGTTTAATTTCTGCTGATAAACTGCTGATGAACTGTGTGATTAATGATAGTGAATATTATGGACTGTGACTTTCACCTTTTCTACATGATTGGTGCCACTAGGACATGTTTAATTTCCGCTGATAAACTGCTGATGAACTGTTTGATTGGTGATAGTGAATATTATGGACTGGTGTCAGCACCTGTTCAACATTGCTGGGTGCCACTGATGGACTGCTTCTACTGAAATGATGTTACTTCTTGCTATCTGCACCTGCTTAACATTACTGGGTGCCACTGATGGAACTGATTCTACTGAAATAATGTCAGTTGTTGGTGTCTGCACCTGCTTAAGATTGCTGGGTGCCACTGATGGAATTGCTTCTACTGAGAAGATGTCACTTGTTGCTGTCTGCACCTGCACAACATTGCTGGGTGCAATTGATGGAACTGCTTCTACTGAGATGATGTCATTTGTTGGTGTATGCACCAGCTCAACATTGCTGGGTCCCACTGATGGACTGCTTCTGCTGAAATGATGTCACTTGTTGGTGTCTGCACCTGTTCAACATTGCTGGGTGCCACTAATGGACTGCTTCTACTGAAATGAGGTCACTTGTTGCTGTCTGCACCTGTCAACATTGCTGGGTGCCACTGATGGAACTGATTCTACTGAAATAATGTCAGTTGTTGGTGTCTGCACCTGCTTAACATTGCCGGGTGCAACTGATGGAACTGATTCTACTGAGATGATGTCACTTGTTGCTGCCTGCACTTGCTCAACATTGCTGGGTGCCACTGATGGACTGCTTCTGCTGAAATGATGTCACTTGTTGGTGTCTGCTCCTGCTTAACATTACTGGGTGCCACTGATGGAACTGATTCTACTGAATGATATCACTTGTTGGTGTCTGCACCTGCTCAACATTGCTGGGTGCCACTAATGGAACTGCTTCTACTGAAAAGATGTTACTTGTTGGTGTCAGCACCTGTTCAACATTGCTGGGTGCAACTAATAGAACTGTTTCTACTGAGATGATGTCACATGTTGGTATTTGCACCTGTTCAACATTGCTGGGACTGTCAACTACTTGTTGTGAAAGCATTTTATCTGAATATTTGTATAAACTGATTTTTTTGTGTATTTACTGTTTATGAAATGTTATGAGACTCTTACCTGTACATATTCGATTGAATTGTTTAACCACATGATATTTGTGTAAACTATTATGTAAAGTCATATGTATGAAAGAATTTCTATTCCTTACTGTATTTTATATATTAGGTTATTGAAAGGTCAGTGCAAAGCCAAAAAATTTATCTAGTTATATGATATTTACGTATTAATATTATCTTTTATTTTTGTCTGTATTTTTTTTAACGAATTTGGTGGTATTTTCACCACCAATGCTGGCAAAAATACCATCAAATTCTAGCCCGTGGAGGAAGGGCATATGAAAGGTGGCTACACTGAGCCACAGCGCCAGAGGTCGCGCCAGAGAGTATTATTCCGCCGCCTCCACTGGCAGTGATTATTGAGAAGTAGCGGTGGGCAGTTCTTGCCGAGAAGTTGTGGTGGACAGTGCCTGTCGTGAAGTCGGAGTGGAGAGTTGTTGAGATGTGGTAGTAGTGAGTGTTTGTTCCATGTTTTATGCAGTTGTTTGATGGGAGAGATAGCAGATGTTATTCTAATGGAGATATTGTAATGATCAGAGTGCATTTCGTCAATATATATGAAGGTAACAAAACACTATTTTCTTTTTATTATTTCTGTGTCTTAAATAATGCGTCATTACAGGTTCAGTCAACAAAGCATCTGGCTTGTGTTCTTGTATTAGAGTGTAATTCTGATTTTCTTGCGCAATTATAGTATTTCTAATTTTTTTAATTACTTCAATATAAATGGTATTTGAAATTTCTTGTCTTATTGGAGAAGAACCGTGCCAGATGTGTACGTTGAGTCACACTTCCACACAGAACAGCTACACTTGTGTTTGTTGTTTCGTAGTTTTTATAGTTGCTGGGGACTTAATTAATTAATTGTGTTAACAGAAATTTTCTTTCATTCTTTGTTGTTGTTCTATGCAATTAGATTGCGTACTAAAACTAGTCAGGGCCAACCGTTTACGAGACAGCGTAACCGAACAGACAGCTACTAAATCAAAAAATTAAAATTATTTTCATATTTATATAATTAAGCCCCCATGCAAGTATTGACATTTGTTTATACATTAACTGTCTGCAGGTTCTCGCATATAAATATACTTCATAACCCAAGTTACTTGCACAGCTTGTAGTTCGCACTTTCTTTCACATCTTTCTACGTAGCTGGTGCATGTGGACAAGTGCACAGTGCGTATGTGCCGCAAAAAGAATATAATAGTAAACATGATTACCTCCACTAACCGTCACATACATAAAGCTGCCATATCGTGGTGTAGACGCAGCTATTAGGATACTACCGAAGAAGTTTAATATCCTGTCTATGGATAGTGGATAGCATTAAGTAAGCTACTGGCACAATAATCAATGGTATATATTCGTCGTTTTCCCAGGTGCTATCGTATTAAAAGCAGAGGACCGACTCCTATACGCCGTATCACATGTACTATCAGAATTTGCAGTATAAACTACAAAACGCTATATCGGGACTCTTAATGAGGCGTGCCACTCACTCTCTAAAATAAGATTGGTGATCATAGCTTCACGACGAGTCTCTTGCAGAACTGGGGCGGCTGCATCACACCTGTCGCAGTCCACAAAGACTAACGAGATATCTGGAGCGTCTTTCTTCTCCAGATGTGGATGTTGCTCACCCATCACCTACCCTATTAGTGTTTGGCCACAGTCAACGGCATCTCTGCCGCAGCTATCGACGCTCAGAGCAAACCTGGGGAGGAGCCAGATGGAGGAAAGCAGTCACCTGCTCTGCTCACAATCTTTATGATGTCCTTGCTTCTGACACAATTGCCACCGATGCTTTTACTCCTTTCCTGGATAGCTTGGTTGGCGTGGTTGCTCTCGGATTAAAAGATGATTTTTTAAGGTACTTTACTCGCGATGACATACATCGCCTTACTGTTGGCTCACCATCGCAAAAATCGCCGGGACTAGACGCCATTCCTAAGGGATTTTATGTAAATTTTTGCCCTCTCATAGATGACACTATTAAGTCATTGGCAAATGAGGTGTTCCGGGAGGGGGTTTGATTCCTGAATCTAAGATTCTAATTCCGAAGACAGCCGGTCGTCCAGACATTTGTAAATTTCACCCGATCACACTACTTAATCTCGATTGCAAAACTGTCGCACGGGCGGTTAACAGTGCTTTGACGTTGCTGAAAGAGAAAATTCTGGCTGTTCACCAAAGTTACGTACCTGGGCGCACGATTCTGTGGTCAAATGCCGAGACGTTGTATCGGTGACTGCAGTATCTTCTATCTCTGGTGCCCGGTCACAGTCCTACTATGTGTCAGGTATTATCCAATCTTTTTACTGGTATTCATGCACTGTGGTAGTAAGTGGACAGCGTAATCCCCAAATCATCATCCGACGGGACTTACCGCATGGGAGCCTTCTCTCCATGTCGCTTTTTGTCTTGTCTGTCAAACCTCTGCTTCGCCCTATTGCTCATCAGTTATGCAGCTTTTGGTGAAAACTTCTTGGGACGAGCGAAGGCGAATGATGTTAGAGTATTACAACGTCATGTCAATGATATGCGGTACCCATGGTCTAGGGGTAGCCGGCACGGTAGCTCAGCGTGTTCGGACAGAGGGTTACTTACCCTCTATAATAAAAAAACTGAGTGAACGGATCGACGAAGAGCCTGAACAGGTGTCATCTGACGTCGGCCCCGAACAAATTCAAGGAACAATATAGCACAAAATGAGATCAACCTAAAAAAAAGGGGTAGCGCCTTTCATTAATAATCAAAACGTCTTCGGTCCCGGGTTCGATCCCCGCCACTTCCTAAATCTTGATAAATAATCAGCATTGGCGGCCGAAGACTTCCGGCATAGGAAGTCAGCCCCATTCTGCCAACGGCCTTGTCAAAGACCGCGGAGGAGCGGATAGAGGTTCAGGGCACTCTCTTGTCCTAGGGGTGGGAAATTGCCCCTAAAGGCGGAAGAATCAGCAATGATCAACGACATGAGGATGCAGAAGGAAATGGAAACCACTGCATTAAAGACACGTAACGTGTATCCACAGGACATGTGGCCTGTAATTGAAGAAGTGTCATGATGATCTCTCCATTGGCAAAAGATTCCGGAATAGACCCCCATTCGAATCTCCGGGAGGGGACTGCCAAGGAGGAGTTTACCATGAGAAAAAGATTGAATAACCTACGAAAGGATAACGTTCTACGAGTCGGGGCGTGGAATGTCAGAAGCTTGAACGTGGTAGGGAAACTAGAAAATCTGAAAAGGGAAATGCAAAGGTTCAATCTAGATATAGTAGGGGTCAGTGAAGTGAAGTGGACGAAAGACGATTTCTGGTCAGATGAGTATCAGGTAATATCAACAGCAGCAGAAAATGGTATAACAGGTGTAGGATTCGTTATGAATAGGATGGTAGGGCAGAGGGTGTGTTACTGTGAACAGTTCAGTGACCGGGTTGTTCTAATCAGATTCGACAGCAGACCAACACCGACAACGATAGTTCAGGTATACATGCCGACGTCGCAAGCTGAAGATGAACAGATAGAGAAAGTGTATGAGGATATTGAAAGGGTAATGCAGTATGTAAAGGGGGACGAAAATCTAATAGTCATGGGCGACTGGAATGCAGTTTTAGGGGAAGGAGTAGAAGAAAAGGTTACAGGAGAATATGGGCTTGGGACAAGGAACGAAAGAGGAGAAAGCCTAATTGAGTTCTGTAACAAGTTTCAGCTAGTAATAGCGAATACCCTGTTCAATAATCACAAGAGGAGGAGGTATACTTGGAAAAGGCGGGGAGATACGGGAAGATTTCAATTAGATTACATCATGGTCAGACAGAGATTCCGAAATCAGATACTGGATTGTAAGGCGTACCCAGGAGCAGATATAGACTCAGATCACAATATAGTAGTGACGAAGAGTAGGCTGAAGTTCAAGACATTAGTCAGGAAGAATCAATACGCAAAGAAGTGGGATACGGAAGTACTAAGGAATGACGAGATACGTTTGAAGTTCTCTAACGCTATAGATACAGCAATAAGGAATAGCGCAGTAGGGAGTACAGTTGAAGAGGAATGGACATCTCTAAAAAGGGCCATCACAGAAGTTGGGAAGGAAAACATAGGTACAAAGAAGGTAGCTGCGAAGAAACCATGGGTAACAGAAGAAATACTTCAGTTGATTGATGAAAGGAGGAAGTACAAACACGTTCCGGGAAAAACAGGAATACAGAAATACAAGTCGCTGAGGAATGAAATAAATAGGAAGTGCAGGGAAGCTAAGACGAATTGGCTGAAGGAAAAATGTGAAGACATCGAAAACGATATGATTCTCGGAAGGACAGGCTCAGCATACAGGAAAGTCAAAACAACCTTTGGTGACATTAAAAGCAACGGTGGTAACATTAACAGTGCAACGGGAATTCTACTGTTAAATGCAGAGGAGAGAGCAGATAGGTGGAAAGAATACATCGAAAGCCTCTATGAGGTGAAGATTTGTCTGATGTGATAGAAGAAGAAACAGGAGTCGATTTAGAAGAGATAGGGGATCCAGTATTAGAATCGGAATTTAAAAGAGCTTTGGAGGACTTACGGTCAAATAAGGCAGAAGGGATAGATGACATTCCATCAGAATCATTGGGGGAAGAGGCAACAAAACGACAATTCACGTTGGTGTGTAGAATATATGAGTCTGGCGATATACCATCTGACTTTCGGAAAAGCATCATCCACACAATTCCGCAGATGGCAAGAGCTGACAAGTGCGAGAATTATCACACAATCAGCTTAACAGCTCATGCATCGAAGCTGCTTACAAGAACAATATACAGAAGAATGGAAAAGAAAATTGAGAATGCGCTAGGTGACGATCAGTTTGGCTTTAGGAAAAGTAAAGGGACGAGAGAGGTAGTTCTGACGTTACAGCAAATAATGGTAGCAAGGCTAAAGAAAAATCAAGACACTCTCATAGGATTTGTCGACCTGGAAAAAGCGTTCGACAGTATAAAATGGCGCAAGCTGTTCGAGATTCTGAAAAAAGTAGGGGTAAGATATAGGGAGAGACGAGTCATATACAATATGTACAACAACCAAGAGGGGATAATAAGAGTGGACGATCAAGAACGAAGTGCTCGTATTAAGAAGGGTGTAAGGCACGGTTGTAGCCTTTCGCCCCTACTCTTCAATCTGTACGTCGAGGAAGCAATGATGGAAATAAAACAAAGGTTCAGGAGTGGAATTAAAATACAAGGTGAAAGGATATCAATGATACGATTCGCTGATGACATTGCTATCCTGCGTGAACGTGAAGAAGAATTAAATGATCTGCTGAACGGAATGAAGTCTAATGAGTACACAGTATGGTTTGAGAGTAAATCGGAGAAAGACCAAGGTAATGAGAAGTAGTAGAAAAGAGAACAGCGAGAAACCTAACATCAGGATTGATGGTCACGAAGTCAATGAAGTTAAGGAATTCTGCTACCTAGGCAGTAAAATAACCAATGACGGACGGAGCAAAGAGGACATCAAAAGCAGACTCGCTATGGCAAAAAAGGCATTTCTGGCCAAGAGATGTCTACTAATATCAAATACCGGCCTTAATTTGAGGAAGAAATTTCTGAGGATGTACGTCTGGAGTGCAGCATTGTATGGTAGTGAAACATGGACTGTGCGAAAACCGAAACAGAAGAGATTCGAAGCATTTGAGATGTGGTGCTATAGACGGATGTTGAAAATTAGGTGGACTGATAAGGTAAGGAATGAGGAGGTTCTACGCAGAATCGGAGAGGAAAGGAATATGTGGAAAACACTGATAAGCAGAAGGGACAGGATGATAGGACATCTGCTAAGACACGAGGGAATGACTTCCATGGTACTAGAGGAAGCTGTAGAGGGCAAAAACTGTAGAGGAAGACAGAGATTGGAATACGTCAAGCAAATAATTGAGGACGTAAGTTGCAAGTGCTACTCTGAGATGAAGAGGTTAGCACAGGAAAGGAATTCGTGGCGGGCCGCATCAAACCAGTCAGTAGACTGATGACAAAAAAAAAAAGAAAAAGAAAACAATGATATATTCTTGCTCAAGGACATATTCGATTACTTTTGTTCTCTCTCTTTGGGGCCCGTATTAATGTACGGAAATGTACCCTACTACCACTGCAGGGTTTTCAACACTTTCTCATTCCATAGTCAACGGTGGTTGTTCGCCACAAATCGTTGTGGATTACCGTGGATCGCCGCCGAAGAAAATGGCTGCGTCCAGTTGGCGGGAGCAGCCGAATCGAATTCAAGGGGCAATTCGTGAACACGAACACCGTTCCCTTAACCATCTTCACAGAATGCGGATCTTAGATCTCTAAATTTTCAGCAAAGTGTACTATGTTGCACATACATTCCCGCTGCGGTGATGGGGTGCAAACTGATGCAATTGTCCGGTCGTTCCATTTGGAAAAGTCAAATTTTTCGACTTCGGTAAGAAGCAGTTGCGAGGCCCCGTCCCGTTGGAGGCGTGGGACTTCTTAATATCAATGTGAAGACTTCAGCACTGTTTATACGGCGTAACGTTTTAACATGTACTCGAGCTACTTATTCTATTACATCTCGCTTATTTACGTGGCTTCGACCGGCCCCTTTGACCCTTTCTGCCGATGCTGGCCGGATCAACTCTACACTGCGGCCGGTACGTGAATTTTACATTATAATAAGTTTTCTGGGAGGCAACATATTATCGACGACGCACCTTACCACCAGATCTTTGCTTTTTCGTTGGGTATTACCATCATCCCCCTCCCCAGTTGAAATGAGCGAGACATTGATATCCTGGAAAACAGTGCGGTTTCATGTTAGTCCTTCTATTCTCCCGTTGGAAGTCGCCTCATCGTGGTATAGTGTCACTCACAATCAGATCCCAATGAATGAACGCCTCCATCGAATTTGTGTTACTCCAACTGGTTTTTGTGACACATATCATCAACCTGCTGCATTACCACACCGGCTTGTCTTTTGCAGACGAGAACACTGGCATTGGATTTGCCGACAACTGGCTCTCCTCACCCGATCAGCTGAAGCTGCTTTCTCGGTTGAACTTCTTCTGCGTCCCGACTTTTCCGTCTTTCCTCATACGAACACTAATTCGACTGCATATCTTCTCAGGCACCACGCCCCTTACATAGTTTCGTTTGACAACAATCCTGACCCCATCGTTTTCACCAATTTACCATGAACGCTTATTGGAAATGGCAGTGGCTTCCATGTTATAGTGCGTTATTTGCCAATATGTTGCACCCTATCATCAGTAGTCAATGAATTTTTCCCTTGTTTCGGAACCTTCTCACAGTCTGTTCTTCCTAGAGGAAAATTCTGTTTCCTTTGAGTACCGAAACTGCGAAATTTCTGTCCATCCAGTTTTCTTTTCATAAAAAATAAAAACAAAAATCAAGAAAAATTAAAAAATATAAAGAAGGTAGTCTGGGAGCCAGCGACAAAAACGCTCAACTATACTTGCTATTTTATAATGTTGTTATCGACGAATTCATCAAAAAGTTTCCATGCTGGAATATGTCAAGCCATGCACATTCAAACTTGTCGTAAAATAATCCGAAAATTACTTTACACCCACTAAAACCATTTTAATGTATTACGAGTAATATAAATTGTTGACGGAAAAGATTCACAAGCACTCAACGTCGTCAGCAAAACTTTTGTCTTTTGCTTCGTTTCTCATCATCGTCCAATCTCATGTGCATTTTCCCTTTCAATTTTGCTGAGTTTTGGAATAAAATAAAATTTTGTATCTAATGTTTTTTAAATATACACAATCCACTCGTATTAAATGTGACCACCACCTCTTTTCAGCGTCAATGTGCAATAACAATTCACACATGACATATGGCAGCACCAGCAGTAAAGGGTATATAAATGATAACGAGGGACGCGGAAAAATGAATTTTTTGTCGTAGTTCGGGATCGGATGTGTTTATCTGACATCCAAAAGGGCATGATAATTGGCTTTCGGGCCAAGGGTGGAAGCCGTTCCGAAACGGCTAAGTTAGTAAGCTGTTCGCTAACCGCCGTGTTTTAAGTATACCGTGCATGGCCAGTCGGTGACATTTTATGGTGGACCATTATATGCTGGACTAAAATTACATCAGTCTCATCGGATTAGGGGAGGACGGGGAAGGAAGTCGGCCGTACAGGCCGTGCGTTTTCAGAGGCACCATCCCGATATTTGCCTGGAGCGATTTAGGGAAATCACGGAAAACCTAAATCAGAATGGCCGGCCGCGGGATTGAACCGTAGTACTCCCGAATGCGAGTCCAGTGTGCTAGCCACTGCGTCACCTTGCTCGGTGGACCACCATTATATGACGTGGACAAGAGTGATGTGGTATATGGGATTAACTTTGATGGCCTCTGCGTCTTAATGTTATCCAACTTCAAGTCATCTTTCAGATGGAAGCTGTCTTCCCTATAGCTTTCAACTGTGTCCCCTGCAGAAATAAAAATAGTGATCATAAAAGGAAATCACTGTAGTTGACAAGGAAGAGAGACATGATGTTGTCTGTCCCCAATGTTATTCAAGCCGTACATTGAGCAAGCTCTTTAGGAAACGAAGGAGAAATTTGTAAAGGTTATGTAAGTTCAATTCATAACTGAGAGGTCAGAGTGGCTGACTCAAATTCGCGGTACAGCCAGGAACTTTTCCTTGATGGGAGGACTGGTATCGGTTGCATTTCGCCTAGTGAGGCCATATGAGAACCGATTAATAGTGATTCCGAGGTCAAGGCACCCGACTACAAGCAAGAGAGTGTTCTATTGACTACATGCCCCTCCACACCGCAACCTATGACGCCATTGGCAAAGGATGACACGGCGATCGGCCGGGACTGATTGGCTCATTTACGGCCAGAACACGGAACTTAACTTTACGATTCTCCACGAAAGATCAGGGAGGAATTTCGTCGTTTTTCCCATGGCACTGAAATTATGTCAGAAGTAGAGGGGGTGTGAAATGTAGACTGTTTCTTTTGACTTTAAAGTTAGGTCTTAAGAAGTTTTCACCTGGAGTGAATGCTTCTACGGAAATGAAATGTGTACTATAAACAGTTCAGGCAAAAGGATAACAGAAGTTGGTGAAGGGTCATGCCAAAGTAAAATGCTGAATATCATATTGGTAGGTCGAGTATCTAACGACGAGGACTGGACCGAATTCGAGAGAAAGGATTTTTATGGCACAACTTTACTAAAGGAAGGGACTGGTTCTATTAAATATCATGTGACATCAAAAGTCGTCAATTTGGTGATGGACGGGGCTAAATGTGTAGTCTAGAGGATGACCAAGGCTTGAGCACAGTAAGCAGGTTCTAATGGGTGCAGACAGAGATGAAGGGGCTTGCAAAGGATAGAGTAGCGTGGAGAGCTACAGCAAACCAGACTTCAACAACAATAGCAGCAACAATTTGGTTCAAATGGCTCTGAGCACTATGGGACTTAACATCTGAGGTCATCAGTCCCCTAGAACTTAGAACTACTTAAACCTAACTAACCTAAGGACATCACACATCCATGCCCGAGGCAGGATACGAACCTGACACCGTAGCGGTCGCGCGGTTCCAGACTGAAGCGCCTAGAACCGCACGGCCACACCGGCCGGCAGCAACAACTTGAAAATCCAGGTTCTCTCCTCCTTTTCAGAAACGTTATTTTACCTCTGTTACGCTTATTACTAGCACACCAGATGACCTATGTGCCCTAGTTATGCAAGCCTTCTTTTCAAATTATGTGTCATATAATGAAGTGATCTTCTTCATTACGTATGTAATTCCAGTCGTATTTAACTATGGTTCTATCTGTGCTACGTAAAACGTAGCGAACTTTGTACTGTTTTATACCGTTTGAAGCTCATTTATAAATGTTACTCAATAATTTGTAAAATTAATTATTGTTAAAAGCTGTATTGGTTATTCGTACAATTTGCTTCAGAAAATGTTTAATATACAAAATTGTTTTGCTCAAGTCACTAGTGGCCCGCTTGTGCCGCGCCCTACATTACGTTTACCTGGCAGCGTGACTAGTTGCCACACAGTCAATCTCCTCACATCACACCGGTGTTACTTACGTTTTAATGTTTGATTTTGAAGAACATTATGTCTTATATTTTAAAGTAAGACTTGAGAAACTCAGCTCTTAAATCACTGTACATCTTTGACGATATGTTCATCATGTAAGTACAATTTGTTTTACACTCGTTTACATTAATGTAAACTTTTATTAGATAAGATATTTAATCTGACATATTCGCCTCTCCCCTCTCCTCTACCTCCTGTTCACGGCAGATATGCCCCAACCCCCCCCCCCACCAGTCCACCTCTTGCAATATGCTGATGACACCGCATTCCTCGCCCTCGCTCCTACCCTCCACCGGTCCCAACGCCTTCTCCAGCATCACCTTGACCTTTTTGCTGCATGGTGCAACCAGTGGCTCCTGAAACTCAACCCTTCCAAGACCCAGGCCATCAACGTAGGTCGTACCACTCGCTCCTTCCGGCTCCTGGATTTCTCCCTTACTGTCTGCGCCCGTCCTGTCCGCCTTACCCCCACCCTCACCTACCTTGGCCTCACCATTGCCCGTCACCTCACCTGGATCCCTCATCTCCGCTCCATCCAATCCAAAGCCCACAACCGCCTCCGACTCCTCAAACTCCTCTCTGGCCGGACATGGGGGTTGCACCCCTCTACCATCCTCCACACCTACAAATCCTTAATCCGTCTCATCCTCTGTTATGCCAGTCCTGCCTGGATATCTGCCCCCCCCCCAAAATTCTATAAGTCCCTCCAGATCCTTGAGCGTCATGCACTCCGCCTCGCCTTCCCTTCCCCCATCTGCTCCTATTCCTCGAACATATCCGCATCCTCTACACCTCCCGCCGTCTTGAACCCCATCAGCCCCTGGTTGCTCCTCTCCTCTCCCATCCCCGCCCCCTGCCACGTGTTCACCGTTGTGTCCCCCCTACCCTCCATCTCTACACCCTACATCTCATTTCCCAAGGTGGCTTCCATCAACTCCCCCTCCCGGAAGATGCCCTCTCCCTCCATTTATCCCTCCTATCAACTCTGATCCTCACTCCCCCTCCTTTCCTCTGTCCTTTCCCTGGGCTCCCTCTTCCCCCCCTTCTGTCCTGTTTTCTCCCCACTAAACCTCTCCCTACCTCCCTTCTCCCCCCCCTCCGAGTCCTTTCGTATTCCCCTCCCCTGCCTACCCCACTCCCTGTCGCGTCTGCCCAGCGCCCCCCATCCCTCTTATGGGTCCTCATCCTCCATCAGCTCCTTTCCCGGCTCCCCCCCCCCCCTTCGCTTTTACTCTCCTTTCCCCCCTTTTTCTCTTTTTCCATCATCTGTCCAGTTTCCCCCCACCTGCTCTCAGCTGTGGTATGTCACATTTGCCAACTTTTTAGTGCAGTGTTCCAGTGACTATTCAGTGTTGTTCGTCTTTCTCATGTTGCGAACAGAAACCATGCTGTCGCTAGGTGTGAATTTTATGTCTTTTGCGAACAGAAACCAGACTGTCGCCGTGTTTTTTTAATTGTCTGTCTATTGTTTTATCTGTCTGCTTCGTATGTATTTTATTAGCATCATCATCCCTCTGTTCTTTGTTTTAACTTCCACGATTTCCTTTCGCCTGTTTTTATTATTTATTCTCTTCGTCTTTGTAACAAAGTCTGTAGGCTGAAGAGCGGCATACTAAGCTGCTGCCAGCCGGCCCCCTTCGGGGGAATTGAAATTCAATAAAGAAAAAAAAAGACATATTCGTTTTAGGTAATTACCTTACCTTCTGATGAAGTCATCCTTAGAGGTGACGAAACCTGGCCAAGGTATATAGAAAATCTATGCAACTGGTTGGCAGATTTTTACATATTTTTCAGAAAAGAAAACGTGGATAACAGACTGGTACGCAAAACGTAAGGACGAAAGTAGTTTTCGCGTGATGCGTCACTGACAAGTAACGTATCTCAATGAAGTTTGGACCCTACACAAAAAGAACTCCAGAGCCTAGTACAGAAAGTAATTGAAAGAAATACGGAACGCGATGAGACGAAGAGAAATAATATTCTTAGTTAAAGTCACCGCTATTTATAACGGACCCTCGGGTGTTATAAACGTCGGGACGTAGTTCTTAATAGGCTGTGTGATAACTATGGACGCCAGTGTACGCTCTGCAACCCATCCCCATGCTGGCCACAAAGTTTTTGGCGCATGGTAAGTGTTGCAATACGTGTTACCAACGGATCCGAGAAGTGCTCAAAGACAAGGAAACTGGCAGGCCACTCAATTCGCCAAATATCCTCTCGATCCAATAGCTCGTTTACTTTTTTTTTTTGTCGTCAGTAGTGTTACTCCTGGCCTCACGGTTTTTTTTTTAGTCATCAGTCTACTGAGTCGTTAGATGCGGCCCGCCACGAATTCCTTTCCTGTGCTAACCTCTTCACCTCAGAGTAGCACTTGCAACTTACGTCCTCAATTATTTGCTTGACGTATTCCAATCTCTGTCTTCCTCTACAGTTTTTGCCCTCTACAGCTCCCTCTAGTACCATGGAAGTCATTCCCTCATGTCTTAGCAGATGTCCTATCTTCATGTCCCTTCTCCTTATCAGTGTTTTCCACATATTCCTTTCCTCTCCGATTCTGCGTAGAATCTCCTCATTCCTTACCTTATCAGTCCACCAAATTTTCAACATTCGTCTATAGCACCACATCTCAAATGCTTCGATTCTCTTCTGTTCCGGTTTTCCCACAGTCCATGATTCACTACCATACAATGCTGTACTCCAGATTTACATCCTCAGAAATTTCTTCCTCAAATTAAGGCCGGTATTTGATATTTGTAGACTTCTCTTGGCCAGAAATGCCTTTTTTGCATAGCGAGTCTGCTTTTGATGTCCTCCTTGCTCCGTCCGTCATTGGTTATTTTACTGCCTAGGTAGCAGAATTCCTTAACTTCATTGACTTCGTGACCATCAATCCTGATGTTAAGTTTCTCGCTGTTCTCATTTCTACTACTTCTCATTACTTTCGTCTTTCTCCGATTTACTCTCAAACCATACTGTGTACTCATTAGACTGTTCATTCCATTCAGCAGATCATTTAATTCTTCTTCACTGTCACTCAGGTTAGCAATGTCATCAGCGAATCGTATCATTGATATCCTTTCACGTTGTATTTTAATTCCACTCCTGAACATTTCTTTTATTTCCATCATTGCTTCCTCGATGTACAGATTGAAGAGTAGGGGCGAAAGGCTACAGCCTTGACTTACACCCTTCTTAATACGAGCACTTCGTTCTTGATCGTCCACTCTTATTATTCCCTCTTGGTTGTTGTACATATTGTATATGACCCGTCTCTCCCTATAGCTTACCCCAACTTTTTTCAGAATCTCGAACAGCTTGCACCATTTTATATTGTCGAACGCTTTTTCCAGGTCGACAAATACTATGAAAGTGTCTTGATTTTTCTTTAGCCTTGCTTCCATTATTAGCCGTAACGTCAGAATTGCCTCTCTCGTCCCTTTACTTTTCCTAAAGCTAAACTGATCGTCACCTAGCGCATTCTCAATTTTCTTTTCCATTCTTCTGTATATTATTCTTGTAAGCAGCTTCGATGCATGAGCTGTTAAGCTGATTGTGTGATAATTCTCGCACTTGTCAGCTCTTGCCATCTGCGGAATTGTGTGGATGATGCTTTTGCGTAAGTCAGATGGTATATCGCCAGACTCATATATTCTACATACCAACGTGAATAGTCGTTTTGTAGCCACTTCCCCCAATGATTTTAGAAATTATGATGGAATGTTATCTATCCCTTCTGCCTTATTTGACTGTAAGTCCTCCAAAGCTCTTTTAAATCCCGATTCTAATACTGGATCCCCTATCTCTTCTAAATCGACTGCTGTTTCTTCTTCTATCACATCAGACAATCTTCACCCTCATAGAGGCTTTCAATGTATTCTTTCCACCTATCTGCTCTCTCCTCTGCATTTAACAGTGGAATTCCCGTTGCACTCTTAATGTTACCACCGTTGCTTTTAATGTCACCAAAGGTTGTTTTGACTTTCCTGTATGCTGAGTCTGTCCTTCCGAGAATCATATCTTTTTCGATGTCTTCACATTTTTCCTGCAGCCATTTCGTCTTAGCTTCCCTGCACTTCCTATTTATTTCATTCCTCAGCGACTTGTATTTCTGTATTCCTGATTTTCCCGGAACATGTTTGTACTGCCTCCTTTCATCAATCAACTGAAGTATTTCTTCTGTTACCCATGGTTTCTTCGCAGCTATCTTCTTTGTACCTATGTTTTCCTTGCCAACATCTGTGAGGGCCCTTTTTAGAGATGTCCATTCCTCTTCAACTGTACTGCCTACTGCGCTATTCCTTATTGCTGTATCTATAGCGTTAGAGAACGTCAAACGTATCTCGTCATTCCTTAGTACTTCCGTATCCCACTTCTTTGCGTATTGATTCTTCCTGACTAATGTCTTGAACTTCAGCCTACTCTTCATCACTACTATATGGTGATCTGAGTCTATATCTGTTCCTGGGTACGCCTTACAATCCAGTATCTGATTTCGGAATCTCTGTCTGACCATGATGTAATCTAATTGAAATCTTCCCGTATCTCCCCGCCTTTTCCAAGTATACCTCCTCCTCTTGTGATTATTGAACAGGGTATTCGCTATTACTAGCTGAAACTTGTTACAGAACTCAATTAGGCTTTCTCCTCTTTCATTCCTTGTCCCAAGCCCATATTCTCCTGTAACCTTTTCTTCTACTCCTTCCCCTACAACTGCATTCCAGTCGCCCATGACTATTAGATTTTCGTCCCCCTTCACATACTGCATTACCCTTTCAATATCCTCATACACTTTCTCTATCTGTTCATCTTCAGCTTGCGACGTCGGCATGTATACCTGAGCTATCGTTGTCGGTGTTGGTCTGCTGTCGATTCTGATTAGAACAACCCGGTCACTGAACTGTTCACAGTAACACACCCTCTGCCCTAACTTCCTATTCATAACGAATCCTACACCTTTTATACCATTTTCTGCTGCTGTTGATATTACCCGATACTCATCTGACCAGAAATCCTTGTCTTCCTTCCACTTCACTTCACTGACCCCTACTATATCTAGATTGAGCCTTTGCATTTCCCTTTTCAGATTTTCTAGTTTCCCTACCACGTTCAAGCTTCTGACATTCCACGCCCCGACTCGTAGAACGTTATCCTTTCGTTGATTATTCAATCTTTTTCTCATGGTAACCTCCCCCTTGGCAGTCCCCTCCTGGAGATCCGAATGGGGGACTATTTCGGAATCTCTTGCCAATGGAGAGATCATCATGACACTTCTTCAATTACAGGCATGTCCTGTGGATACACGTTACGTGTCTTTAATGCAGTGGTTTCCATTGCCTTCTGCATCCTCATGTGGTTGATCATTGCTGATTCTTCCGCCTTTAGGGGCAATTTCGCACCCCTAGGACAAGAGAGTGCCCTGAACCTCTATCCGCTCCTCCGCGGTCTTTGACAAGGCCGTTGGCAGAATGGGGCTGACTTCCTATGCCGGAAGTCTTCGGCCGCCAATGCTGATTATTTATCAAGATTTAGGAAGTGGCGGGGATCTAACCCGGGACCGAAGACGTTTTGATTATTAATCAAAGACGCTAACCCTAGACCACGGGTCGTTCACATACGCATTTCGATTCTGTCGCGAATTGTCATCCATAAAAGTGAAGTCAGGTGCCAGCTCACCCTCAAATAGACGTACATGGGAAGGCGTACAGTATCACGCGAATGTAGACCGGTGAGTGGACCGTGATCAAAGATTTGGAGGTCAATACGCTCCTGCAGCTTTAGGACTCCATAAATCATAACACCTGGACCACCAAAACGAACATGTTCAACGATGTTCCTGGGCCTACTACAATATTTCGCACCGAGCGAGGTGGCGCAGTGGTTAGACACTGGACTCCCATTCGGGAGGACGACGGTTCAATGCCGCGTCCGGCCATCCTGATTTAGGTTTTCCGTGATTTCCCTAAATCATTCCAGACAAATGCCGGGATGGTTCCTCTGAAAGGGCACGGCCGACTTCCTTCCCTAATCCGATGAGACCGATGGCCATGCTGTCTGGTCTCCTTCCCCAAACAACCAACCAACCAACCAATATTTCGCGATATGAGAGTATGTCCAGTATCGCCGGGCACGGTCGCTCTGGTGGTCTATGTCCCATACAGTAGGGAAGCATAATTTTGCATGGGAGTACTGGCATCCAAATCTTTGAACGCAGTACTCTCCAAGCAATTTATCTGTCTGTTTTGCTCTTTCTTGGACATCACCATAGAGATTCAAAACAACCAACACACACATTTTCCATATACCGAAAACCGATAACAACAGACACAGTTATACTTGAGACATCACAATACCCCAATTCTCAAAGCAGGCAGCACTTAGATACATGATCCACAGACTAAACATAGTACCATTACATATAGACAATTACAAAAAGAAATGAATACTGTAATACAAATAGTCACAAACTACGGATACAAAGAGAAATTAGTAACAAACCTGAACAATGAAATCAAGAAACAGGAAAGAACAAACATTCAACTGTCACCAACACAAGGACAAAATGACACACAAACAAATACACAAAATACAATAATAGAAAGAACAAAGAGTGTGAAAGAAGCGGAAAATAAAAGATGGTACACAGTGACATACAACCACAAATACACACACAGAATATCCAATATTTTCAAAAACAGGGCACAAAAATAGCACACCAAACCAACAACTCAATTCAGAAATACTTCCCAAAAACAATAGGAAAAACTGATCTGTATCAAAATCGAGAATATACCAACTGAAATGCAACACATGTGATGGAAGATAAATAGGTCAAAGCAGGAGGACATTTGACAGCACATACAAGGAACCATGTGAGAGCATGGAAGTATAGGACAAATCATTCAACTTTTGCAGAACACTTACACCAACCCCAACATAAAATTACAACCAGAGACACAGAGATGAAAATCATAACGATAAACAACAACAAACACCTCCTTACCTTACAAGAAAACTACCACATCAAAAAAAAAACATATCAGAAAAGAAACAACTCATAAATGATCAGGTCAACTTGGCAAACTACCCACTCTTTAAACTGATTGGCCACTTAATATAGCACTATAACTACAAATGTAACCACAGGCACCATTTACCTCTACCATTTCCTCCCAGACGTGTCCCATAATCACAGTCCAGGCCATCCCTGTCGTTCCTCCCCCCCCCCCCCCCCGACTTCGGAAAAAAAACCACCACCCCTCTAACGTCTCTACCTACATACAAGACATTTTCACTAACTCTCTCTCTCTCTCTCTCTCTCACACACACACACACACACACACACATACACACACACAATCTTTTCATAGGTTGGCAACACTCATTACGTGGACGAAAACAAACGACTAGAACACTTTAGCAGTGATGAATGAAAAACAGTTGAGAAACTCAATTATAAATAGTGCAGCGCAGGAAATAACGCAAAATGCCAAAAACTGCAGATGTCAACATCAACCTTTGCTAGCAAGAGGTGAAGGTGCAGATTATGTAAAGAAACACCGTAAGTAGCTTACAGACCAACTTCATAAAGAAAACGCTGTTTTCAAATTAAAAGAATAAAAAAATAAATGTACAAACGTGTGTATCCAATTTACAGAATACCACAGAAGGTGCCTTGTAAATAAAAGCGAAACACATCTGGTGTAATTCTTTTTAATTTCAATGCAGTCAGCTCAAGACAGATAACATATAATAACAGATGTTAACATTTTCTGCAGAAGATGGCCACACAAACAAACGTGTTATTGTGACGCTCCACTCCTTTCCCATGTTTGTCTTTCCAGGGATGCATTCGGCCCTGTCTTCATTTTCATGGATGCCAATGCTCGAATGCATCGCACGGCTCAGGTGAAGCTGCTGTTGGGAAGAGAGGATTTTCGGCGACTGGACTGGCCTGCCCATTCCCCCGACTTAATTCCCATGGATGACGTCTGGGTCCGCGTGTACCAACAACCATCCAGTGGCTCCCAAGCGCACTGGTGGAGGAATGGCAATCCCTGCCACAAGAACTTCTTACCGACCTCGCGGCGGCCGCGGGATCACGTCGTAGTCATTCGTGATCACACAGCGTAGCAAGAAGTACACACCGCCTTTTTTAACGTCCAGGGGACCATAACGCATCGCGGTGACTTCACTGTGTTTAACCCAAGTGGTACCGATTGGACAGTCTACGCTCATTTTGCCGAGTTATATCAACTTCGCCTTCTTCAGCAATGAGTCTATGAGTAACAGTAGACGAAAATCTAAACTAGACAGAACACGTAACTGCAGTGTACAAGAAGGTATCAGCATGCCTCCATTCCCCACAAAAATATAGAAAGCTCTTCTCTCTTGATCTGAACGAAGAAATTTATTCATTAAAGCGATGTTATCCTGCGAGGACTTCCTCAGGATAGCTCACGGTTCCTGGAGTTGGTTATGAATGTCTATGCTCTTTATATCTGTGATGTCCGAATCTTTGATGATATTTCACCATCATATGCAAAGATACCCTGGCTGTGTGCTGGCAAGCACAGATGTTTCCATACCCTCTGTCCTCAAAAATGGTTCAAATGGCTCTGAGCACTATGGGACTTAACATCTATGGTCATCAGTCCCCTAGAACGTAGAACTACTTAAACCTAACTAACCTAAGGACAGCACACAACACCCAGCCATCACGAGGCAGAGAAAATCCCTGACCCCGCCGGGAATCGAACCCGGGAACCCGGGCGTGAGAAGCGAGAACGCTACCGCACGACCACGAGATGGGGGCCGTCTGTCCTCTCTCGTGTCGTTGAAACCTCGTAGTCAAGGAAGGAAGGATTCGGTTACGGTTTTCGACGAGGCCATAATCAGTTACTATTGATTCCCTTTTCAATTACGCGCATTTATTTTAATACAGTAATTCCAGGCTCAGCAATAAATCACGATATCTCACGTTATTAATGAATAAACAACTGTGTAATTAATAGTGCTTTCACTACGTTACAATTTACCAAATGAGAATAAAATTCAGACACACCAAATATTGTTTTAAAAACAAGCCAATGTGATCCCAATTAGAATTTTAAGGCAAGTAACCACAGTCACGGCTGAAGTCCTTTAACGCCAAGAATGGCAATTATAAAAAAAATTAACAAACATACAGTAAAAAAGGAATGCAATAGCAGAGGTTAATTTCAAAAGACAGGCAACTGATCACCAAACGGGTGAGACAAAAATGATGGTAAACTTGGTAGCACAATCATTTAAACCTGCTGTAACGCCAAGAATGGCAGTTATATAAAAAATTTAGAAACATACAATAAAACAGCAAATACAATAATAAAACACAAGGGTCAGTCACAGACGGTGCAACAGAAATCGGCCTCTGAGTAGGTCCGGCAAGAAACCCTTTCGTGAGCAGTGAGATAGGCAGCCAAGAGTTGCATTCACTTAACAAGGTGGTAACTCAGACTAGTGTCAGTCTAACGACGATAACCTTGCTGAGGCTACCTGAAGTCCAATAAACTAAATTCAAAGATGGCGTATGTGTATGCCAAAGCCGGAAACAGAGGTCTGGAGTCTGCCCGCAGAATACTGTGCTTAGAGTGCCTGGAACGAAAAAGGAATCACTACCACCAGAGTAGAAGTATCGACAACCTAACTACAATCAAGAAAGCTGTCAAAACAACACGCCTCATCGCACAGCAGAGGCAAGGCGAGGAAACGTACACTGCTGTTACATACACTAACCCCCCAGGGCAGGTAACTGGGTCATTAGCGGCCACAAGACAGTAAAAATACCGCTGGTTGAACTTAACCAATAGTAACAAACTGAACGCAATAAATTGTAATCAGACGTCCAGGAAAGATAATCAGATGTCCCTTCCCCAAGCACTCCACTCGCTGCTCTTCACCTTGGCAACACTACGAGCAGCAACACGAACCCAAGTCACTGGAGAATCGCAAGATCTCGTAATAGCGGAGGTTTCTCTACTTGAATCCAAATGCACTCAACTTAAAGCTTGCAGGATCCGGTTTATGACGAGGTCGTGCACCCTCGTGACCACCGGCCTTCGATCCAGCAGTCCACGCGCGCCGTCAGCGGTCCCGGTGTGTTCACTGGCTCCTCCTGAGTCCCCAACCCAACTGGCACACTCACACTACCTGGAAAAACAACGGCGTCGCCCCAAAGATAGGGCAACAGTTACTACATACCGGTAACCGCCGCTGCTGCCACTGACGGACAGGCAACGCTTGCGAAACCGATTGGCGCCAGTTAACACGAGAAGAAGAAAAACAACCTAAACCATGGCAACTAAACGATACCGTCTGGCCTGCAACAGAGGGCGGAAACCTACAAACTGCACCAATGCGAGCTGCAGCACAGTTCAGTCTTAACAACATACACCGACCCTCATATCTTTCCTCAACCTTAACACTCTTATCTGAAACAAAAATGACAGAAACATTAGTTCCCAGAGAGAAACCCGTTCTTTACCACTCCACCCACATTCTACGAATCCTTACCTGCACAAGGAACCCGACCTTGGAATAACCCCCCGCAGTATATTAGAGAACATCTTCAGTTTCAGAAGACTATTATTGAGGTATCTATTAAAGCAGTAATAATGATTACCATTGTCCATGTACTTCCTCTACGATATTGTCCAGAGATCGCGGTGCCACATCAAAGCAACGTGAATCGATACCACAGGCATTAGCAATGACGCTATGCATTCGCAACAATGTACTGGAGGCGTGTTTTCTGGAAGACCACGCCTCCCTCTCAGCAACAGCAGCACCTTCTCCCTGAGGTCAGTATAGGTCGAGCATACAGCATGTCCGAGACTTCATCTACAGCAGCCACCACCAACTAGTAGATAACAGCAGATAACATGTACTTTCGCAACGCTTCAACTTTGTAGCTCAAGAGAACAGTTTGTTAATTGGTGTATCTGGTGATGCTTTGCTCGTCCATGACAGTTGTAAATTATCCAGTACTCCTGTGGCAAACAAGTGCGTCATAGTTAATTAAATCTTCTACTCATTTAAGTAATAATAAAGTGGACTAACATTTTATGTGCTCAAATGTGACTTCTCCCAGAGCACTCTAAGAAACTACAGTTGTGGCCAGACGAAAATAGTTTAGCCTGGAGATAACACACTTGTTGCCCTTGCACATTTCTCTTTCCAGCCATGTAGTTGTTGTTGTGGTCTTCAGTCCTGAGACTGGTTTGATGCAGCTTTCTATGTTACTCTATCCTGTGCAAGCTTCTTCATCTCCCAGTACATACTGCAACCTACGTCCTTCTGAATCAGCTTAGTGTATTCATCTTTTGGTCTCCCTCTGCGATTTTTACCTTCCACGCTGCCCTCCAATACTAAATTGTTCATCCATTGATGCCTCAGAACATGTCCTACCAACCGATCCCTTCTTCTAGTCAAGTTGTGCCACAAAGTCCTCTTCTCCCCAATTCCATTCAATACCTCCTCATTAGTTATGTGATTTACCCATCAAATCTTCAGCATTCTTCTGTAGCACCACATTTCGAAAGCTTCTATTCTCTTCCTTTTATTCTTTCCAGCCACACCTTGCACATTTCCATGACTATGTGTTGTGTGCTGTCCTTAGGTTAGTAGGTTTAAGTAGTTCTAAGTTCTAGGGGACTGATGACCATAGATGTTAAGTCCCATAGTGCTCAGAGCCATTTGAACCATTTTTTGCACATTTCGCAGTATTCATAGCTGGTCCAGTCTTCTTAAATTTCTTTTCTCCACAACTCACTAGATGAGAAAACATCTGTTTTCATACCATCCACTACCGTTATTGCTATCATTCTTATTATTGTGTTACTTATAATGTCACTACAGACACTCAAATCGTTTTAATACTTTTTTCTTATCGATATTGTTATTTCTTAGATAACTATGATGTAAGTGAGGTTCTGTATATGGGAAATCCTGGTACAATGTAAGAGAGAGGCTGATGGCCCTAATAAAATCTGGTTGCAAATCAAATGAGCAAAAAAGAATAGTACTTCTTTCATTTCTTTCAGTTATCTTCTGTACTAGACACTGAAGTGACGAAAGTAATGGGGATAGCGGTATGCACGTATACAGATGGCGGTAGTATCGCGTACACAAAGCATAAAACAGTAGTGCACTGGCGAAGCTGTCATTTGTACTGACATGATTCATATGAGAAGATGTCTGACGGGATTGTGGCCGCACGACCGGAATCAGAACAATCTGAACGTGGAATAGAAGTTGGAGCTAGACGCATGGGGCAATCCGTTTCGAAAATATTTAGGGAATGCAATATTACGAGATCTGCAGCGTCAAGAGTGCGCCGAGAAAACCAAATTTCTGGTATCTCTTCTCACGATGGACAACGCAGTAGCGGACGGCCTTCACTTAACGACCGAGATCAGCGGCGTTTGCGTAGTATTTAATGCTAACAGACAAGCAAGACTTCGTGAAATCACCGTAGAAATCAGAGTGGGACGTACGACGAACATGCAGCAAATTTTGGTGTTAATGGACTACGGCAGCAGAAGACCGACGCGAGGTCCTTCGCTGACAACACGACGTTGCCAGCAGCGCCTCTCCAGGGGTTGCCATCATATCAGATGGACCCTAGAGGACTGGGAAACCGTGGCCTTGTAACACTCCTGTCTGCTACTGCTGTACCTTAACCTTAAAGTTGTAGGCAGGTCGTGAAATAAAACTATCTTGTTAAAGCAATTATGGTATAAAGCAACAGAGCAGTGTTACCCTCTGAGAGGAATTTTGTTATGTTGATCGTGTTGTACCTAACGGAGGTGGCTTATCGGAAATGAAAGTCACAATTACGTAAATATTTGAACAGTAACAAACAAAATTTTGCCTATCTGCACTGTTTAACTGATAAAGAAAACGGTCGCCAGCCTAACTAGGCAAGAGAATGATTAACATTCTAGTTCAAGAAAATAGTTATTAGTAACTTTAATGGATAAACACAACCTACACTTTGTCACACGCGAGTGCAGTGAACTCTGACACATACAAATGTTTACGGTCAGATTGAAACTAACAGTTAGAGCAGCAGAAACTATTTGCAAAATTATAACAGATACCGAAACACACTATTACTTTCAGGGCTTATACAAACTGAATGGTCTTTATAACGTTATTATTGCTATTCACTGCAGAATCATTAATTGGATATAGGTTAGAGTCTCCCTCAGTTCAATACTTTACTATTTACAATGAATGTTAATTGGAATCCACTAACAGGTTGCTTCTCACTATCATTTGAATAAAGAAATTATGGTTTTCATAATTAGTGGTCTTCCCATTACTTGTTACCTAGCATTAACACAATAGACAAACTGTGGATCCTGTTCTATTATTAATATGCACTTCCAATACACAAGAGAGACAAACACTTAGCAAACATGGGTATATAACGTTTCACAACTGCAGTTTTCCACTTTTACTACATTGAGAGACAAAATTAACATATGTGTAAGATACTGACTCACCTTCTGCGATTTACAACAGGCAGTTTTGTGATCATTTACTAAGGAAAACTTTATAAGCCTCAGTCTTAAGAACTTTTAGTTTGAAGTTGGCAACAACACATTAATAAGCAGTTTTACTAGGAAAATTATTTTCAGCAAGCATCATTAACTTTAACTCACTCTCTTGCCACATTAACTTTAACTTTCTTTTTACTTATTTCAAGAGGCATTAATTAGCAAAAACACTGGTCTTTAATGTTCTTTCAGTAGGGACACTCGGTAATCACTTTAGTTCAAACGGAGAGGAACCTGAGAGGTGTTATGATAAGGAAAAAATCAACGTAGGTACATAAATTCAGTTATAAGTTACCTTATATTTGTGCACACTAAAACATCCAATGAGCTGATCCTGCACTGTACATTATTATAGCATTCCGATACAGTGATTGCGCAATGTGGTGGCAACTGCATGTTGGTAGGTGGATTTGCAGGCACAATTGCTGGACTCTGTCCCTTCTTGGTGGCGATGATGAATACCAATTCCAGAATCGTTCCAGCTATTTATCCATCCATCCGAGGCATGAGAAAGTGGCAGAAAAAACCTCTCTCGGAACCAGCGCAGTATACAACATTAACATGGCAGTGCATAGTTGGGTAGCTCGTCCCCGACTGGTAGTTCGTCCCCGACTGACTCTTGTTCCACCTTTTCTACCTAGGCCAACCACAATTTGCGCGCGCTACACAGTTCCGTTCCCGAGGGTAACCACTACACCTTTTACATACAAATTAACTAAGAACCCTAAGTGAGGATCAGCAGTTCACATAACAGCAACCAAATACATTAAATAAGACAGAAAATTTGCACATATTGACATTTCTACAAAAAATTGTTCACACAGAAATTACAATTATATATTGTAAGTTTTGTTCCCTCCAAATGGGACAAGGAATTTAAATGACAGATATACTACATTGCATAGAATCAAGCCACGACATTAAAGTTTTAACCAAAGAAAAGAGTGTACAATTTTGTGTTATCTATTCAAACAAACACATTTACAGAAGCTCAACGATGTAATATTAAATAAAACAAAACCAAAATAAATCAGCAGAGCATTAGAGTTATGGTGTTACAGCCATATCAGATGATTCCCGATTTCAGTAGGTAAGAGCTGATAATAGGGTTAGAGTGTGGTGCATACCCCTCGAAGCCTTGAATCAGGTTGACACCAAGGTACTGTGCAAGCTGGTAGTGGCTCCATAGTGGCTGTGTTCACATGGAATTGACCGGGTCCTCTGGTCCAACTGAACTGATCAGTGACTGAATATGGTTATGTTGGGCTGTTTGGAGACCATTTGCAGCCATTCACGGAATTCATGTTCCCAAGTAACGATGAAATTTTTGTGGATGAGAATGCGCCATGTCACCAGAGCACAATTGTTTGCGATTGGTTTGAAGAACTGTAGTTCCTTCTCAAGATTGTCGCACAGATGGCAAAATGGTAGATATCGAAATAGACGACAGAGGGATAGAGAAACAATTAAAATCGCTCAAAAGAGGAAAGGCCTCTGGACCTGATGGGATACCAGTTCAATTTTAAACAGAGTACGCGAAGGAACTTGCCCCCCTTCCTGCAGCGGTGTACCGTAGGTCTCTAGAAGAGCGTAGCGTTCCAAAGGATTGGAAAAGGGCACAGGTCATCCCCGTTTTCAAGAAGGGACATCGAACAGTTGTGCAGAACTATAGACCTATATCTCTAACGTCGATCAGTTGTAGAATTTTGGAACACGTATTGTGTTCGAGTATAATGACTTTTCTGGAGACTAGAAATCTACTCTGTAGGAATCAGCATGGGTTTCGAAAAAGACGGTCATGTGAAACCCAGCTCGCGCTATTCGTCCACGAGACTCAGAGGGCCATAGACACGGGTTCACAGGTAGATGCCGTGTTTCTTGACTTCCGCAAGGCGTTCGATACAGTTCCCCACAGTCTTTTAATGAACAAAGTAAGAGCATATGGACTATCAGACCAATTGTGTGATTGGATTGAGGAGTTCCTAGATAACAGGACGCAGCATGTCATTCTCAATGGAGAGAAGTCTTCCGAAGTAAGAGTGATTTCAGGTGTGACGCAGGGGAGTGTCATAGGACCGTTGCTATTCACAATATACATAAATGACCTGGTGGATGACATCGGAAGTTCACTGAGGCTTTTTGCAGATGATGCTGTGGTGTATCGAGAGGTTGTAACAATGGAAAATTGTACTGAAATGCAGGAGGATCTGCAGCGAATTGACGCGTGGTGCAGGTAATGGCAATTGAATCTCAATATAGACAAGTGTAATGTGCTGCGAATACACAGAAAGATAGATCCTTTATCATTTAGCTACAAAATAGCAGGCCAGCAACTGGAAGCAGTTAATACCATAAATTATCTGGGAGTACGCATTAGGAGTGATTTAAAATGGAATGATCATATAATGTTGATCGTCGGTAAAGCAGATGCCAGACTGCGATTCATTGGAAGAATCCTAAGGAAATGCAGTCCGAAAACAAAGGAAGTAGGTTACAGTACGCTTGTTCGCCCACTGCTTGAATACTGCTCAGCAGTGTGGGATCCGTACCAGATAGGGTTGATAGAAGCGATAGAGAAGATCCAACGGAGAGCAGCGCGCTTCGTTACAGGATCATTTAGTAATCGCAAAAGCGTTACGGAGATGATAGATAAACTCCAGTGGAAGACTCTGCAGGAGAGACGCTCAGTAGCTCGGTACGGGCTTTTGTCAAAGTTTCGAGAACATACCTTCACCGAAGAGTCAAGTAGTATATTGCTCCCTCCTACGTATATCTCGCGAAGAGACCATGAGGATAAAATCAGAGAGATTAGAGCCCACACAGAGGCATACCGACAATCCTTCTTTCCACGAACAATACGAGACTGGAATAGAAGGGACAACCGATAGAGGTACTCAAGGTACCCTCCGCCACACACCGTCAGGTGGCTTGCGGAGTATGGATGTAGATAAAGATGTAGATGTAGAAGAATATCGTGGATAATTCGAGTGAACGATTTGGCAACACAGGTCCACGACACGAATCCCATGGAACGTTTACCGGACGTAATCGAGAGGTCCGTTCGTGTACAACGTCCTGCACCGACGACACTTCCGCAGTTATGAACGGCGTTACAGGCTGCGTGGCTCAGTACTCCTGCAAGGGACGTCCAACGACTGCTTGAGTCCATGCCACGTAGAGTTGCTCAACTACGGCGGGCAAAAGGAGGTCGACACGACATTAGCACGTGTCCAGTTACTTTTCTCTCTTCATTGTAGTCTTTCTGTGTATGGTGCAAGTTTGAACGATCTATGCCAGTTTGCAGTGACACATAATGCCAAGACTAGTTCCGTCCTTACGTCTTGCAAACCTCTGTAGTTAGTAAGCGAAAGAAAGATCAGATTTCAACGTTCCATCCGTAGAATATACAGGGGATAGACAAAATAATGACAACGCCTGTATTTACTTGGGAATGGTTTATTAATAAGTTGGACCCCCGTTTGCCCGTAATACAGCTGCGATTCTTCTTGGAATACTGGCATATAATCATTGTATAGTCTCCAGTGGAATGTCATGCCACTCTTCGATTAGAATGTTTAAATGTGCGTGAATTCTTCTTAAGGGACGAAACTGCTGAGGTCATCGGTCCCTAGACTTTCACACTACTTAAACTAACTGAAGCATAAGTCTTACCTTATGCTAAGAACAACACACATACCCACGCCCGAGGGAGGACTCGGACCTCGGCAGTCCGTGACATGGCGCCTTAAACCGCGTGGCCACTCCGCGCGACTCTTCGATCAGAACCTCTTCTAACGAGGGAGGCGGAAACCTGCTCCAGAGTCTGGGCTCCAATGCCGCGCACATGTGTTCGATAACGATCGAGTCCGGCGACTGTGCTAGCGAGGGAAGATGCTGCAGTTAAGATGTATGCTCCTCATACCACGACTGTCCTATCCTGGCTGTGTGAAAGGGTGCATTATAGCCCTAAAATACGCCGTCACTGTTGGGGAACAACATTTGAATCATGGGGTGACTTGATCACCTAAAATGTTCACATAATCCTTGGCTGTAACACGGCCTTTGAGAGTAATGGTGGGACAATACGAGACTGGAATAGAAGGGAGAAACGATAGAGGTGCTCAAAGTACCCTCCGCCACACGCCGTCAGGTGACTTGCGTAGTATGGATGTAGATGTAGATGTAGACCATCAGAATAGTGTGATACGGCTGCCCACACCATCACACTTCCACTTGCATGCTTAGCAGTTGAAATAAAGCTACCAGGATTGCAGGCTTCTTTTGTCGTTCTCCAGACGTAAACCTGGTCCGATGTAAATACGAAAACATTGAATGGTTCAAATGATTCAAATGGCTCTGAGCACTATGCGACTTAACTTCTGAGGTCATCAGTCACCTAGAACTTAGAACTAATTAAACCTAACTAACCTAAGGACATCACACACATCCATGCCCGAGGCAGGATTGGAACCTGCGACCGTAGCAGTCGCGCGGTTCCAAACTGAAGCGCCTAGAACCGCCCGGTCACCGCGGCCGGCCCTTTGGAACTCTACTAGGCTTTTCATTGCACGTCGACTTCGGCCTCTGAATGCAAAAACGAAGTATACACTGACCGTAAAGCACCTGCACTGATGCCTAGTCCGTACTGAACACGTACAGTCCAGCGCAACACGTGCCTTAGCTGCGTTGTTGACCGTACCATTACTACCAATGGTCACATTATTTTGCCTATGTAGCTACCAAATTGATCGATACCGTATCGGTGTCTTATCAGCATCTCCCCGCGTCGTGATTCACCCATGTTATCGCGCGTCAGTCCTCGGCAGCCGCACCAGCCAAACACCTGCGCTGCTCAGGTGGCATAATTAGCAGGGGGCGGAGACAGCGCCGGCTGGACTCGGGGTGCAGCGCGCGCGGCCCGGCACAATACCGTCAGCGGCCGTGGCAGCTTTGACAGCCGCTGCCGTCCCACAATGCGCGCTCGTTATTTCGAAGCCGGGGGCGACGCCGTCCTTCCGGCCGCGGACAGGCGGGGGCGGCGTCGGCGGCGGCGGCGGCGGCGGCGGCGGCCATCCGGCGGTGGCGCCGGCCGGCGACGCATTTCTGAGAACCCGCCATTCTTCTTGCTTCTGTTACGCAGCCCATTGTCCGGCTAATGGCGGCGACTTTCCGACTAGTAATAATGGGGCGAGCGGGCGAGGTGCTGTCTGTGCACCGAGGTCTGGGACTCTCGTTAGCGTCAAACGAGCCAGTCAACGCATCTGCGGCTCATCAGCGCTGCGCAGAGCAGCTGCGCTGACGCCGCACTGTGCCCAACAGTTGGCTACTAGAGATGGGCAAAACTGTTCTTTTCAGAGATTGGATCAGAACTGTTCACTCCCTGAAATGAACTAGCTCTTTTTCATGACTCACCACTCGTTTACAATAGAAAATAAATGGAAGGCACATTGCCCTTTAAACTTGGTTTATTCCAGTACTATACCTGTATTTTGATCTTATTTGATCCTATTTTGAAGTAACACAGATAATGAGTAAGAATTTTGTATTGTTTATTGAAATTTCCACGATATGACAAACTTTTTGATTATTGATTTATTTTGCACTATCGTGGTTTTTTGGGTGATCGGAAAATGTTGTAACTTGAGATTTACATTAACAATATATTTGGCTATAATGTATTAAAATTTCATTAACCTCATACAAATACATCGCAAGCCATATATTTTTAAAGTGAACGTTTCCTTCCGAAGACGCCTAAAATCGCAAAATCCGTACCAGAATAAGAAAAAAAAAATATAAATTTGACTGTAAAACGAAAGGGCTGCATATAGCCTTACGCAGAATAAAACAAGGAAAATATTGGTGTATCACATTTTGCGATACGTTTATCGGTTCGCTCGTAATTAAAGCGTAAATTCGAGTGTCCATAATAAAAATCCTATAGTAAGAGGAGTCGTCAGGAACCTAATCTAATCAGTTTAAACAAAGAAAAATAAAATAAAAACAATTGATGTATACATAACATAATAATGTAATATACATAGCGGTATTACTACGAAGAACAATATCCAGTAGAGACGAACTCTGATGCAGAGGCGCTGAGTCGAGCAGGTCGAGCCGCGAGCTGTATTACTGCGTGAGCTGAGACCGCAGAGACCAGAGTGACACCTGAGTCGCTTTTCTCAACGCTCTGGCTAGAGTCGAGACGATGGGGCGAGCGTTGAGCGGGCGAGTTCCGAGGGTGGGGGGGAGCGGTGAACTCACCCGCTCCGAGACAAATCGTCCGTTCCCTTGCGAGCAGGTTGTTGCAAGTAGTTCCTATGTTATCCGCTAGGTGGCTCTCTGTCCTGTTGCTCGCATCAACTGCCCAGAGGGCAGGACGTGCGACTGAAACGATCGCCGACAGAGTGCGATGCGAAGTTACGCTGCGCCAGACACTGCAGGCGGCAGACGACGCACAGAGACGGCACGGCATATGTGAAACACAAAATCCAATGGGGCACTGCACAATGCAGGCAGCCAAGGTAGAAGCAGGGCAGAGGCCAGCGCTGGCTGTGTTGTGTGGCGTGCACTGTGCTCTGACCAGCAGAGGCGCTGCTGATATGCTCTGTCTCTCTCTCTCTCTCTCTCTCTCTCTCTCTCTCTGCCGTGGGAAATGTTTGGAGCTACCGTTCTTTTTTTCTGAATCACTGATTGTTCACTCCTTTGAAAGATGCAACTCTATGCATTAGTTCAAGAGCGGATCCCCCATCTCTATTGGCTACTGCTGTTACAAAGCAAGCTGTTGACCATGAGTAACATTAGCCATCATTACGTCTTATGGCTGAACCAGTGTTGTCAACTCAGCTTTTTCAGAGGTAACTCTGGCTAATTTTTATCACTATTTAGTTGGCAATCGAGTGCCTTACCTGGCTCTCGGAAATATGACTTTCTTTTTCACAATCATTTCGCTTATTTTCTAGCCTTTTTTCCCCTTTGAGAACAAGAAAATTAGTTGCACTGAACTAAAATCTCAAAACTCCAGTCAGTATTCTATGAAAATCTATTATTACACTGAATTAAAAAGCACAGTAAAGCAAATTAAAGTTGTATAGGTGTCTGTTCTGGGCTCGTCAGCACGGACATACACAAGCCCAAAAACATAACTACCAAAAAGAAACAGAGCCTAAATGGAAACGCTGTTGCAGCGTAGCATAGTAGCGCAACTTCTGAATAATGAAGGAAGCTGTTCTAAGCAAAGCAGGCGTTGATATGTGCTGGATGAATTAGATGGCACGCTATTAACTGTCGCAATAAACAATGTGCCAGCGACTGAACTGAGGAGAAGAACAGCAAACTTCTGTTCACTGCAGGAGTTTGTCACTTGTAAGAAATAATGTAATATTACAGTTCAGCTATTCTGAACTTTGTCCTGTAACTACCAGAAAGGGCTTGTAAGAGCAAAGGACTTGCAAGAACAGTTGAACGGAATGGACAGTTTCTTGAAAGGAGGGTATAAGATGAACATCAACAAAAGCAAAACGAGGATAATGGAATGTAGTCGAATTAAGTCGGGTGATGCTGAGGGAATTAGATTAGGAAATGAGACACTTAAAGTAGTAAAGGAGTTTTGCTATTTGGGGAGCAAAATAACTTATGATGGTCGAAGCAGAGAGGATATAAAATGTAGACTGGCAATGGCGAGGAAAGCGTTTCTGAAGAAGAGAAATTTGTTAACATCGAGTATAGATTTAAGGGTCAGGAAGTCGTTTCTGAAAGTATTTGTATGGAGTGTAGCCATGTATGGAAGTGAAACATGGACGATAAATAGTTTAGACAAGAAGATTTCGAAATGTGGTGCTACAGAAGAATGCTGAAGATTAGATGCGTAGATCACATAACTAATGAGGAGGTTGTTGGGGAGAAGAGGAGCTTGTGGCACAACTTGACTAGAAGAAGGGATCGGTTGGTGGGACATGTTCTGGGGCATCAAGGGATCACCAATTTAGTACTGGAGAGCACCGTGGACGGTAAAACTCGTAGAGGGAGACCAAGAGATGAATACACTAAGCAGATTCAGAAGGATTTAGGCTGCAGTAGGTACTGGGAGATAAAGAGGCTTGCACAGGATAGAGTAGCATGGAGAGCTGTATCAAACAAGTCTCAGGACTGAAGACGACAACAATAACTACTACTACTACCAGAAACATTATTTACGTTTTTGCTGTGAGAAAAAGAAAGTTATGCGAATGAAACTGACATGAAGATGTTTACTCTTATTTAAATACATTTGTGCGTAATAATATCGAGGTTTTAAAAAGGACTACTAACATTTTATATGCATATCATAGAGATAAAAACTCAAGTTTGTAATGTGCATTCGAAGTACTAATGCATCCAGAAATCATTTCTATAACAAGATAGACCTTTTAATTGTTGTTTTACGCTTATCTCTCCGGCTAATAAAGCTATTCAGATGAAAGATCGTACATGCATTTCAAATGTGATGCCAAATCCTGAGGAACAGTTATTTTCTGAAGTTGTTTTCAACCGTATTACACACATTATTTGTGTAAATATGGCTAAATTATTTTTTAAGGGCCAAATTTAAAAGAGCCCATCAGAAGAATATCGCCATTGATTACATTTTGATTTATTTGTGAATAAAATGTGATCAATTGTTTATCGTGTAGGGGACGTATACACACCTTACTGGATTTTCGTATACGTCGCTCTTTCATTTAAATGCCTTACCCAGTATAAGTATTGCAAAATAAAAAGCACAATAATACACTTTGTTTTATTTCTGCATGTTTGTGGCTTTTTCCATAGACATATTTACCTTATTTCGTTTTAGAGAACTGGCAACATTTAGCAGAACAGCTTTGGTTCACTAGTTTGCTATAGTCCTCTTAAACATAACGTTGCACAGGTTGGCTGAAAATGTATTTCTATTGCACGATCAATTGTACAGTGTTATCGGTTATTCCTAGCACAAATTTTTAATACAGGGTGGTACACGAAATGCCCTGAGTACAGGCTGCTTGTCAGATACGCACGAATTGTTTCCCCCATTAACTGATATAATAAATAAACGTGTTTTTTCGTGGAATGCGCCAGCACTGTTATAGGTCCGCATTTTCAGTATCAAGGAAACTAGATAATTTTTTTCTCATTTCGTCGTTCTCAGTGGTTATTCATACAATATGGAGCCAAAAGGCACAGCAAGGATTTTTTTTTCCTTTTATACGGCCCGCCACGTATTCCTCTCCCGTGCCAGACCCTTCATCTCAGAGTAGCACTTGCAACCTACGTTCTCTATTATCTGCTGGATATATTCCAGTCCCAGTTTTCCTTTAAAGTTTTTGCCCTCTACAGCTCCCTCTAGTACCATGGAAGTCGTTCCGTGATGTCTCAACAGATTTCCTATCATCCTGCCCTTCTCCTTGTCAGTGTTTTCACGTATTCCTGTCCTCTCTGATTCCACGCACACGCAGAACTCCTTCATTCGTTTCCTTATCAGTACACCTAATTTTCAACATTCATCTGCAGCACTACATCTCAAAAGCTTCGATTCTCTTCTCTTCCGGTTTCCCACAGTCCATGTTTCACTACCATACAGGAGAAAGGAAACTGGCGTTCTACGGATCGGAGCATGGAATGTCAGATCCCTTAACCGAGCAGGTAGGTTACAAAATTTAAAAAAGGAAATGGTTAGGTTAAAGTTAGATATAGTGGGAATTAGTGAAGTTCGGTGGCAGGAGGAACAAGACTTTTGGTCAGGTGAATACAGGGTTATAAGTACAAAATCAAATACGGGTAATGCAGGAGTAGGTTTAATAAAGAATAAAAAAAATAGGAGCAAGGGTAAGCTACTATAAACAGCATAGTGAACGCATTACTGTGGTCAAGATAGACACGAAGCCCACACCTACTACAATAGTACAAGTTTATATGCCAACTAGCTCTGCAGATGATGAAGAAATTGATGAAATGTATGATGAGATAAAAGGAATTATTCAGATAGTGAAGGGAGACGAAAATTTAATAGTGATGGGTGACTGGAATTCGAGAGTAGGAAAAGGGAGAGAAGGAAACATAGTAGGTGAATATGGATTGGGGGTAAGAAATGAATGAGGAAGCCGTCTGTTAGAATTTTGCACAGAGCATAACTTAATCATAGCTAACACTTGGTTCAAGAATCATGAAAGAAGGTTGTATACATGGAAGAATCCCGGAGATACTAAAAGGTATCAGATAGATTATATAATGGTAAGACAGAGATTTAGGAACCAGGTTTTAAATTGTAAGACATTTCCAGGGGCAGATGTGGACTCTGACCACAATCCATTGGTTATGAACTGCAGATTAAAATTGAAGAAACAGCAAAAAGGTGCGAATTTAAGGAGATGGGACCTGGATAAACTGACTAAACCAGAAGTTGTACAGAGTTTCAGGGAGAGCATAAGGGAACAATTGACAGCAGTGGGGGAAAGAAATACAGTAGAAGAAGAATGGGTAGCTCTGAGGGATGAAGTAGTATAGGCAGCAGACGATCAAGTAGGTAAAACGACGAGGGCTAGTAGTACTCCTTGGGTAACAGAAGAAATATTGAATTTAATTGATGAAAGGGGGAAACATGAAAACCCAGTAAATGAAGCAGGCAAAAAGGAATACGAACGTCTCAAAAATGAGATTGACAGGAGGTGCAAAATGGCTAAGAAGGGATGGCTAGAGGACAAATGTAAGGATGTTGAGACTTATCTCTCTAGGGGTAAGTTAGATACTGCCTACAGGAAAATTAAAGAGACCTTTGGAGAAAAGAGAACCACTTGTATGAATATCAAGAGCTCAGATGGAAACCAAGTCCTAACCAAAGTAGGGAAAGCAGAAAGGTGGAAGGAGTATATAGAGGGTCTATACAAGGGCGATTTACTTCAGGACAATATTATAGAAATGGAAGAGGATGTAGATGAAGATGAAATGGGAGATATAATTCTGCGTGAAGAGTTTGACAGAGCACTGAAAGACCTGAGCCGAAACAAGGCCCCGGGAGTAGACAACATTCCATTAGAAATACTGACGGCCTTGGGAGAGCCAGTCCTGACAAAGCTCTACCATCTGGTGAGCAAGATGTATGAGACAGGCGAAGTACCCTCAGACTTCAAGGAGAATATAATAATTCCAATCCCAAAGAAAGCAGGTGTTGACAGATGTGAAAATTACCGAACTATCAGTTTAATAAGTCACAGCTGCAAAATACTAACGCGAATTCTTTACAGACGATTGGAAAAGCTGGTAGAAGCCGACCTCGTGGAAGATCAGTTTGGATTCCGTAGAAATATTGGAACGCGTGAGGCAATACTGACCCTACGACTTATCTTAGAAGAAAGATTAAGGAAAGGCAAACCTACGTTTCTAGCATTTGTAGACTTAGAGAAAGCTTTTGACAATGTTGACTGGAACACTCTCTTTCAAATTCTAAAGGTGGCAGGGGTAAAATACAGGGAGCGAAAGGCTATTTACAGTTTGTACAGAAACCAGATGGCAGTTATAAGAGTCGAGGGGCATGAAAGGGAAGCAGTGGTTGGGAAGGGAGTGAGACAGGGTTGTAGCCTCTCCCCAATGTTATTCAATCTGTATATTCACCAAGTAGTAAAGGAAACAAAAGAAAAATTCGGAGTAGGTATTAAAATCCATGGAGAAGAAGTAAAAACTTTGAGGTTCGCCGATGACATTGTAATTCTGTGAGAGACAGCAAAGGACTTGGAAGAGCAATTGAACGGAATGGACAGTGTCTTGCAAGGAGGATATAAGATGAACATCAACAAAAGCAAAACGATGATAATGGAATGTAGTCGAATTAAGTCGTGTGATGCTGAAGGAATTAGATTAGGAAATGAGACACTTAAAGTAGTAAAGGCGTTTTGCTATTTGGGGAGCAAAATAACTGATGATGGTCGAAGTAGAGAGGATATAAAATGTAGATTGACAATGGCAAGCAAAGCGTTTCTGAAGAAGAGAAATTTGTTAACATCGAGTATAGATTTAAGTGTCAGGAAGTCGTTTCTGAAAGTATTTGTATGGAGTGTAGCCACGTATGGAAGTGAAACGTGGACGATAAATAGTTTGGACAGGAAGAGAATAGAAGTTTTCGAAATGTGGTGCTACAGAAGAATGCTGAAGATTAGATGGGTAGATCACATAACTAATGAGGAGGTATTGAATAGAATTGGGGAGAAGAGGAGTTTGTGGCACAACTTGACGAGAAGAAGGGACCGGTTGGTAGGACATGTTCTGAGGCATCAAGGGATCACCAATTCAGTATTGGAGTGCAGCGTGGAGGGTAAAAATCATAGAGGGAGATCAAGAGATGAATACAGTAAGCAGATTCAGAAGGCTGTAGGTTGCAGTAGGTACTGGGAGATGAAGAAACTTGCACAGGATAGGGTAGCGTGGAGAGCTGCATCTAACCAGTCTCTGGACTGAAGACCACAACAACAACACAATACTGTGCTCCAAATGTACATTCACAGAAATTTCTTCCTGAAATTAAGGCCTATGTTAGATACTTGGAGACTTTTCTTGGCCAGGACTGCCCTTTTTGCCACTGCTAGTCTGCTTTTTATGTCCTCCTTGCTCCGTCCATCATTAGTTATTTTACTGCCTAGGTAGCAGAATTCCTTAATTTCATCTAACCATCCATCCTGATGTTAAGTTTCTTGCAGTTCTCATTTCTGCTACTACTCATTACTTTCGTCTTTCTTCGATTTACTCTCAATCCATATTCTACCCTCATTAGACTGCCCCTTCCATTCAGCATATCATGTAATACTCCATTTTGTCTCAGGATAGCAATGTCGTTATCGAGTCGTGTCACTGATATCTTTTCACCCTGAATTTTAATTCCAGCAAAGTATACAGTTGGAAAAAAGTAACCTCATTGATTTGTGATTATGCGTCCTTTGCTACTGACCGACACAATTAACTGTGTCAGTCAGAAGCAACGGAGGCATAGTCTAAAATCAATGAGGGTACTTTTTGGCAACTGTATACTTTGCTGTGTCTTTGGCGCCATGTTGTATGATTAATTGCGGTTAATAGCAAGGTGAGTGGCTAACCACCACAGATGAATTTTATATCAGTGCAACTGAGACGGAAAATAAAAAATATATATATATATTAATTTTCCTCAGGTAAAAACGTAATAATTAGATAGTAAATAAATAACAAATATTTAAATAATAAAAATATAAACAGCCTACCAGTTGCAATGGATAATGAAATTCTTTACCTAGGTTTCGACAAATATAAATTTGTCTTCTTCAGAAGGTAGCAATTTTACATCAGTAAGGACTAATGTACCATCGCCGTTTTTACAACTGTCGGCATAGATCCATGTGTCAAATATAAAATATAGGCCTAGAATTAGGGTTTGTCACGTAAATATAAAATAGTTCATGGATCTTGGAGAGCTCACAATTACCTAGGTAAAGAATGTCTTTATCCATTGCAACTGGTCGGCTGTTTATAATTTTATTACGTGAAACCGTTGCTGTTGTGCAGCAATGTTTAAAATATTGACATATTTAAATGGAATGGTCTGCATTTACTGAACTAGTATTGTCTCCCACATTACATTACATCAGGTTCTGAAGGCGACCTCCTTGCACTTCAATGCATTTTTTGGTACGTTCTAACGTGCTAATACACTTTGCGCATCTGTACATCATCGGTTCTCAAAATTTCATTACGAAAATTGTCCTTCATGTCTTCTACCGTCATTGGGTAACTTGCACACTTTTCTCTTTAAATCATCTGACAGATAAAAGTTTTCTGTGAATATTTCATGAATTCTTGAGACAGTCTTGGGTGAAGAATAACAAGTTACCCCATCCCTCTCAGAGACAGTATAAGGCAGTTGATGAGAGGTCAATAGGCGTAAAATTCATTAAAGATTCGCTTGTAGGCAGCAGTGTTTACTGTTGTTTCCAAAAATATGGGAACCACATTCGGCTTGCTGAAACGACACACCACATTCTGATCTTTCCCCGTGAAAACATTCTTCGTTAATCGTATAGGTATTGTTTGTTGACCAGTATCTGGTGTTCTGGGAGAACGCTTCCTCTTAGATGGAATCAGGCTTCATTACGCTCGAAATACGGCAGCGTATCCAGAATTCCACTCTCAGTTGTTTGTCGTACCGACGTACTGTGATTTACTCGCTTTGCCTTATCTTCCTCCTTCAGTTCTTGGACATATGTCATTTTGCAGGAATTCGTTCCTGTAGGCTGACAAGACCTCCGCTAAATGTTCATTTCTTGCGACAGTTTGCGTATCGACTTCCTTGGACCCTGGAGCATTGTGCTCGAATTTCGCTATCATAACCTGTGTACCGACGGAAGGGGTTAGATTCTTTTTTGTGTTTGCAACTGACCATGTAGTACGCCACTTTCTCAGCAAATCTTGAATACTGCTGTCTGCTGGTATGGAAACGCCAGGAAACGTCCTTACAAAAATGTGCTTTCCCCGTCCTGTGTCTAGTTCACGATATACACGTAAAAACTGTCAACAGATCTCCGTACGGTCGTGTTCTGCACGGAAGATAACATTCCGGTCAACGAATAACCGTGCCAACAACGACGTCAGGGCATCTATCAAAAACGGAAATGTTTACCGGGTAGTCCAAATCCGCAATCCCTGCGTACACAGCCATGTATGGCACAGTGAAGACGTCTACCACACTCTCTCCACTGGAGGGACGTACGAAGAATGGAAGCGGGATAGTCGCGAACTAATGTGGCCCGATGACTTAATGTGAATCATTCTGTTGTTTCTCGGATTACGCGACAGTTTGTACGAGGGTGAGTCAAATGAAAACCTTAAATATTTTTTAAATATTATACACTCCTGGAAATTGAAATAAGAACACCGTGAATTCATTGTCCCAGGAAGGGGAAACTTTATTGACACATTCATGGGGTCAAATACATCACATGATCACACTGACAGAACCACAGGCACATAGACACAGGCAACAGAGCATGCACAATGTCGGCACTAGTACAGTGTATATCCACCTTTCGCAGCAATGCAGGCTGCTATTCTCCCATGGAGACGATCGTAGAGATGCTGGATGTAGTCCTGTGGAACGGCTTGCCATGCCATTTCCACCTGGCGCTTCAGTTGGACCAGCGTTCGTGCTGGACGTGCAGACCGCGTGAGACGACGCTTCATCCAGTCCCAAACATGCTCAATGGGGGACAGATCCGGAGATCTTGCTGGCCAGGGTAGTTGACTTACACCTTCTAGAGCACGTTGGGTGGCACGGGATACATGCGGACGTGCATTGTCCTGTTGGAACAGCAAGTTCCCTTGCCGGTCTAGGAATGGTAGAACGATGGGTTTGATGACGATTTGGATGTACCGTGCACTATTCACTGTCCCCTCGACGATCACCAGTGGTGTACGGCCAGTGTAGCAGATCGCTCCCCACACCATGATGCCGGGTGTTGGCCCTGTGTGCCTCAGTCGTATGCAGTCCTGATTGTGGCGCTCACCTGCACGGCGCCAAACACGCATACGACCATCATTGGCACCAAGGCAGAAGCGACTCTCATCGCTGAAGACGACACGTCTCCATTCGTCCCTCCATTCACGTCTGTCGCGACACCACTGGAGGCGGGCTGCACGATGTTGGGGCGTGAGCGGAAGACGGCCTAACGGTGTGCGGGACCGTAGCCCAGCTTCATGGAGACGGTTGCGAATGGTCCTTGCCGATACCCCAGGAGCAACAGTGTCCCTAATTTGCTGGGAAGTGGCGGTGCGGTCCCCTACGGCACTGCGTAGGATCCTACGGTCTTGGCGTGCATCCGTGCGTCGCTGCGGTCCGGTCCCAGGTCGACGGGCACGTGCACCTTCCGCCGACCACTGGCGACAACATCGATGTACTGTGGAGACCTCACGCCCCACGTGTTGAGCAATTCGGCGGTACGTCCACCCGGCCTCCCGCATGCCCACTATACGCCCTCGCTCAAAGTCCGTCAACTGCACATACGGTTCACGTCCACGCTGTCGCGGCATGCTACCAGTGTTAAAGACTGCGATGGAGCTCCGTATGCCATGGCAAACTGGCTGACACTGACGGCGGCGGTGCACAAATGCTGCGCAGCTAGCGCCATTCGACGGCCAACACCGCGGTTCCTGGTGTGTCCGCTGTGCCGTGCGTGTGATCATTGCTTGTACAGCCCTCTCGCAGTGTCCGGAGCAAGTATGGAGGGTCCGACACACCGGTGTCAATGTGTTCTTTTTTCCATTTCCAGGAGTGTATATTGTGCAGAAGTGGTACAAAGCTGTAACAATTTTCAACATAATGTCCCCCACGCTCAGTGCAGTACGAAGCACTTACAAAGCGCATAAATTCCTTTAGAAAAACAAATTCTTTCGGTAGTCCGCGCAACCACTCATGCATGGAGTGGTGTACCTCTTCATCAGACGTCCGCAGCTCGTGGTCGTGCGATAGTGTTCTCACTTCCCACGCCCGGGTTCCCGGGTTCGATTCCCGGCGGGGTCAGGGATTTTCTCTGCCTCGTGATGACTGGGTGTTGTGTGATGTCCTTAGGTTAGTTAGGTTTAAGTAGTTCTAAGTTCTAGGGGACTGATGACCATAGATGTTAACTCCCATAGTGCTCAGAGCCATTTGAACCAATTTCTTCATCAGAACGGAACTTCTTCCCTCCCATAGAGTCTTTGAGCGGTCGAAACATATGTAAATCACTTGTGGCAAGGTCTTGTGAGTATGGTGGATGCGGAAGACACTCAAAATGCAGGTCTGTGATTGTTTCAACTGTTGTATGGGTAGTGTGGGGCCTTTCATTGTCATGTTGCAAAAGGACACCTGCTGACAGCAATCCACGTCGCTTTGATTGGATTGCAGGCCGCAGATGATTTTTTAGATCTGTGTATGATGCACTGGTGACAGGGGTTCCTCCACGCATGTAATGCTCCAAAATGACGCCTTTTACGTCCCAAAAGAGAGTCAGCACAACCTTCCCTGCTGATGTTTCTGTTCGAAACTTCTTTGGTCTTGGTGATGAAGAATGGCGCCATTCCTTGCTCGGTCTCTTCGTTTCCTGTTGGTGGAAGTGAACCCAGGTTTCGTACCCAGTAACTGTTCTTGCTTCTCGTTCAAAGCGCCAAATAAGTTCTTCACAAGCATCAATACGTCGTTCTCTCATTTCAGGAGTCAGCTGCCGTGGCACTCATCTTGCAGACACTTCGTGAAACTGGAGCACATCATGCACAGTGTGGTGTGCTGACCCATCACTAATCTGCAAACATGCTGCAGTGTCATTGAGTGTCACTCGGTGGTTTTCCTTCACTATGGATTCAACTGGTACAATGTTCTGTGGAGTCACAACTCGTTGTGTCTGACCTGGACGAGGAGCATCGTCCACTGAAGTCACACCATTTTCTAAATTCCTACTCCATTCGTAGACTTGCTGCTGTGACAAACATGCATCACCGTACTGAACCTTCATTCGTCGATGAATTTCAATAGTTTTCACACCTTCACTACGCAAAAACCGAATAACAGAATGCTGTGGTGCAAGTCGCAAGTGGGGCGGCCATCTTTATACTGATACTACGACGGTATATGTGCATCTGCACTATGCTGCCACCTATAGGCCATTCTGCACGCTGTTTGTAGCACGCTTACCAACTTCCAGGATAACGGCACGAAATTTCGATTTGTTATTACAAAATTTAAGGTTTTCATTTGACTCGTAGAGACCGAAACTGCATCCCGGAGACCAGGACAGACCCGACCACGTTGTTGTTGTTGTGGTCTTCAGTCCTGAGACTGGTTTGATGCAGCTCTCCATGCTACTCTATCCTGTGCAAGCTGCTTCATCTCGCAGTACCTACTGCAACCTACATCCTTCTGAATCTGCTTAGTGTATTCATCTCTTGGTCTCCCACTACGATTTTTACCCTCCACGCTGCCCTCCAATACTAAACTAGTGATCCCTTGATGCCTCAGAACATGTCCTACCAACCGATCCCTTCTTCTGGTCAAGTTGTGCCACAAACTTCTCTTCTCCCCAATCCTATTCAATACTTCCTCATTAGTTATGTGATCTACCCATCTAATCTTCAGCATTCTTCTGTAGCACCACATTTCGAAAGATTCTATTCTCTTCTTGTCCAAACTATTTACCGTCCATGTTTCACTTCCATACATGGCTACACTCCATACAAATACTTTCAGAAATGACTTCCTGACACTTAAATCTATACTCGATGTTAACAAATTTCTCTTCTTCAGAAACGCTTTCCTTCCCATTGCCAGTCTACATTTTATATCCTCTCTACTTCGACCATCATCGGTTATTTTACTCCCTAAATAGCAAAACTCCTTTACTACTTTAAGTGTCTCATTTCCTAATCTAATACCCTCAACATCACCCGACTTAATTCGACTACATTCCATTATCCTCGTTTCGCGTTTCTTGATGTTCATATTATATCCTCCCTTCAAGACATCATCCATTCCATTCAACTGCTCTTCCAAGTCCTTTGCTGTCTGTGTGACATCAGAAAGAGAGCACCGTTCTCTGGCTGTAAGGGGACGACGGTACTGCCTTCGTACTGCATAGCCACTGACATCTGACTTAGCAGCATCCACTGGACGTGTTGTACCGAGGTAAACGGTGCACAGAAGGCTTCTACAGAGTCTCTTTTATTGCCAGAGACCTGCTGTGTACATACCTCAGATGCATCTTCACAGAAAATTTGGAAATTAGAGGTAAGGTCTTATGGGGCCGAACTGCTGAGGTTATCGGTGCATAAGCTTACACACTGCTTAATCTAACTTAAGCTACCTTACGCTAAGGACAACACACACACCCATGCCAGAGGGAGGAATCGAACCTCCGACGGGTGGAGCCGCGCGAACCGTGACAAGACGCCTAAGACAGCGCGGCTACCCCTCTTGGCCATCTTCAGTGAAAGGAACGTCTAGAATGGAACCGTCAACATGCCACTTGGACTGTCGGACTGTGGGCCAATGTTCTGTTCACAGATGAGTCCCGATTTGGTCTGGAGAGTCATTCTCGACGGATTCGCTTCTGGAGGGAACGTGGAACAATATTTATGGATCCAAACATTGTGGAGAGTCTTCGATGTCGAGTAGGATACCTAACGGTGTGAGCAGGGATTATATTGACTACTTGAACCCTCTTCATGATATTGTATAGGTGAATCGGCAAGGTTTAGCTGCTGTCAGGTATCATGACGAGATCTTTGGATCTCATATGGGGTTGTTGCGAGGTGCTGTGAGCCCAGACTTCGTACTGATGGACGATAATGTTCGATCTCATAGAGCACGAGTGGTTGATATTTCCTTGGAAACGGAAGAATTTGCACGCATGGCGTTGCCTGCTCGTCTTCCAGATTTGAATCCCATAGGGCAAATCTGGGATACACTAGTGACAGAGGTTCCAACATGTTAGCATCCACCAGCCACTCTGCAAGACGTGGGAGTGGCCCTGCTGGCAGAATGGACGTTATTGCCTCAACACGAGATTTATGGCAACGTTTACAGCATACCACCTTTGTCAGGCCTGTATTTCTGCCAGAGGTGGTCACACCCATATTATGCACATTGACCAGTTGTCAGAATGTGTATCTACATCCTTTAAGTTAAAAAAAACGAACAAAGTATTTGTTTAACGTTATACATGTTGCGGTTGTTTACGTTCTGTATTCTTTAAATTGTTTATACTTCACTGTCTCCTGTTTATACTGTTTTGTGGCAAAATAAATGCAAATTAGCAAAATTTCTGTTTGTTGCTGTAATTTGGGACCGCAGTTTACTTCACACGTAAGTGGTTCAATGAACCCTCTGCCAGGCACTTAAATGTGATTTGCAGAGTATCCATGTAGATAGATAACCAATTCGCAATGCCTAATACGGAATGTAGTCGCAACAGCTTCGAAACAATACGAGTAGTTGCCAACTGATGGATAATATGCCACAGTCTGGTACTCACGGTGCGTTTTTCGTGTGGTACCCTATATAACTCACGAAACAGCGCAAAAGTACCGGTACCTTTGCCTTATGTTTATAAGGAATTTATAGTGAAGCAACAATGTCATATACCATTCGAAATTTTTATCGGTTTTTATTTTTGGAATGTCTATTAATTTAGAATGTAAACTGACCGATGTCCATTTAGTAGACTTATAGTCTTGCAGTACTTGAGGAAAGCGAAATATGTGTAACTATTTTACGCGTAAAGGTCGCTTGTTGAAATTTGCAGACAACCTGAAGAACTAGTGTCTCTGCTCGGACAACATAAAAATGCGTAAGTAGCGCTACACCTTTTCCACTGTAAAACACTATACCCTTTCTTAATTATCAGTTCTTCAACCGAAATTTTCGAGTTATGATCATTTGATCAATCTTTTGCTACGTGCAAATTAAAACAGCAATGATCTATTTTAATTACGAGCCAGTGGAATTCTTTGCCAGAGGAAGGTCAGTTTCCGTGGATATACGTATATATTCACGGAAACTGACCTTCCTCTGGCGAAGAATGCTATATATATATTGCATCATTGTCTGTAGTTCAAACATGCCTAGACGGTCAATACTGCGGTTCGATCGCGTCCGCATTGTTACTTTGTGCCAGGAAGGGCTCTCAACAAGGGAGGTGTCCAGAAAAAATTACAATACACGAAACATTACATAATACGTACGAATGACTAGTACCAAGCAGATGAATGTCAAGTACACTAATATTATTATTATGTAGTATTATGCCTGGTGGCAGGTCTGTGTCTTTGTACGGAGAATTTCTGATGCCAATGTTCCTTGTCTTCAGTTTCTTTCTTTAGTCTGCTATATTCCTTTCCATCTTTCATGTCATCCGAAAGTTGAATTCTTCTTCTTCTTCTTCGTTCTACCTTTCCTTCAATTTTCCCTTCAGTGACTTCGTGTATGAGCCCTCCGTGCCTAAATATGTGTCCGATCCAGTTGGCCTTTCTCTGAAGAGTTTTATTCAGTATGTCTCTATTCTCCCATACTCTTATCAGTACATTTTATCTTCTCTATTCTCCTCCAGCACCACATTTCTAAAGGTATTTTTCTTTTCTCATGATCCACGTCTCTGCTCCGCACAGTGCAATGTTCCAGATGTAGCACTTCACTGGTTTCATCCTCTGTTCAAAGCTTAACGTGCTGGTCAGCAGACTCCTCTCTTTACTGAATGCAGTTTTGACCATAGCGATACCTGCTCGAATTTCACTGCATTGGGCATCGTTTGTTCTTGAACTGTTTCACATGTTCCAGTTCTCGATTGTCGATTGTTATCCTCATAGGTTTCCCCATTTTTTATATCCACATCACCTTTGATTTTTCTATGTTGATTTCCATCTTACATTTTCTTCCAGTTCCTACCAACTGGTTCATCATGTGTTGCAGTTGTCTTTGATTTTTAGCTAGTACTACCAGGTCATCCGCATATTCGATGGTATTGATGAGGCGTCTTCCTATCCTGAACTTTCCGTATCCTTTCAAAGCTTTGCCATTCCCCGTACAGGTTGAAGAGACTCGGCGATAGACAACATCCTTGTCTCATGCCTCTTCCTATTTCCACTCTGCTTCTTTCTCCATAGTTCAGCAGCACATTTATTCTTTGTCCCAGGTACAAGTTGAGAATTAGTCTCCAACCTCTCCAGTTTATTGCTATCTCCTTAAGGATGTTCATCAATTTCATCCACTTACCTCTGTCAAAGGCCTTCTGCAAGTCTGCAAAACAAACACAAACTTCTTCGTTAACAGCCAAAACTCTCTCTGACAATATCCTCACAATGCCGATGGTGACTCTGGTTCCTTTTCCCTTCCTAAATCCAAACTGGTCCTCTCGTATTACTTTTTTTACATTTTATGTTCCAGCCGTCTGTTGAGTACTCTTGCAATAATCTTCGCTACGTGTGAGTTTAAACTGATTGTTCTGAAATCACTACATTTCTTGGCTTGCTGTTTCTTCTTAACAGCAACTATTGTGACATCCAAAAATTCCTCAGACCATTTCCCACTTTCGTAGATTTTATTTATGTAATGCGTCAGTGCCTTCAAACCCTCTTTCCCGATTTCTTTCAGCAAATCCACCGGTATGTCGTCATTTCCTGTGGGTTTCCTCCTCTTCATGTCCTTAATCGCCTTCTCTACTTCAGTTGTCAGTCTTCGTCAATGTCTTCCTCTCTCCTTATTTCAGTGCCTATTGGGCGATCTTTCTTATCGTAGAGTTCCTTTATATATTCTGCCCATTCTTTCAGCACCTCCGTTTGTCCTGTAACCATTTGTCCTCTAAAGTCTTCTATCCCGAAAGTCCTTACTAGTTTGTTTTCTCTACCTCCCAGCTCCTTTCTTTTCTGGTACATAAGATCATACCTTCCACTTCCTCGTAGTTCCTCTACTTCGTCGTACAATCCTCCTATATACTTTTCTTTCGGTTTGTCGGTTTCTGTTCTGAGCGCATTGTTAAGTCTTCTATATTCTTCTTCATTAACATTTTTGCACATCCTCCTTTTAAAGCATCTCATTGGTAATCCATGGTTTCCCTGCTCTCTTTGCTTCCCTCACAACTTCGCTCTTTGACATATTCCATAAAACCTGTTTAACATTTTGCCAATGCTCATCCACATTCACTTGTATTTGCACCTGTCATTTTCCTAAATTGTTGTTCTCTCTTAGCTTTTCCAGGTCCCATCTCCTCTCTTGCTGTCGTATTCTTTTCAATCTTGTACTGATGTCTGCAACCAAAAGGTTGTGATCAGAATCGACATCAGTAGCTGGCAGAGTCCTAGCGTCTTTCACACTATCCCTAAACCTGTGTTTGACGAGTATGTAGTCTATCCGGTATCTGTTATTGCCTCCTGGGCTCTTCCACGTGTACAGTTTACTCTTTCTTTTATGGAACCAAGTGTTCATCACCACCAAGTTGTTTCTCTGATAGAATTCCACTAACAGCCCTCCTCTGTCGTTTCTTCTTCCTAATCCATACTGACCGACGATGTCTGCTTCTCTACCTTGTCGGACCACACAGTTAAAGTCGCCCATGATTATGATGTTTGCTCTTCCTCTGCCTTCAGAATGTATGGTATCTTCTATTTCATCGTAAATTTTCTCGACTCCTACGTCGTCATGGTCTGATGTTGGCATGTACACTTGTACTATCAGAATATCCACTGGTTGTGCACCTATTTTCACAAACATTAAACGATCGCTATGGCATACCACTTTAGTCACACTTTGAACTACTTTATTTTCCATCACTAGTGCCACACCACGTTCAAACTTTTTCCCTCGGTATAAAACATGGTGTAATTGGCCGATGTTACTTCACCCCTATCTGCCCACCTCACTTCACCTAAACCCATTACGTCTACTTCATATTTGTCCATTTCGCTGTTTAGATATTCCAGTCTTCCTGATGTTCGAAGTGTTCTTACATTTCCATGACCCGATCCTGAACTTAAACTGATTATCTCTTTCGATGACTCCCTCTGAAATACTCCCCACCTGGAGATCCGGCCGAAGGAGTAGTTTACCTCCGGAATATTTTACTCCAGGAAGTTTCATCATGATTCTGCGTCTTCCGACATGAAACATAAGATAATTAAACTGAACAGTTACAGATATACAATATACACAGTTAAGACAATAAAACTGCACACTTTTGGTTACGAAAAAAAGAAACAAAGAATGATACAACCTGGGAATGGATGAAAACCGAAGATCATGCTATATAAGAGATATGTTTCACAGTTGCGAAGTTCAACAAGTGCTCTTGGCTCGTAAGATATGTGTAGTGGACTGACCCGACAGCCAGTCCACTATGACTTGTAGCCGAATAGCACGCGTTTAAGCTCACGCAGGCTGGCGTGAGGTCTGGAAAATGACAAGGAATTATAGTAGCCAAAAATAGTACATAGCTTCTGGAATACTTAACTTTAATCCATAATTGGTGTACATCGCTCTTGACGGTAAAGGTTTTACAATCTCAATATAAACTGGTAATGGCGCCTTGCTAGGTCGTAGCAAATGACGTAGCTGAAGGCTATGCTAACTATCGTCTCGGCAAATGAGAGCGTATTTGTCAGTGTAGCTTCGCTAGCAAAGTCGGCTGTACAACTGGGGCGAGTGCTAGGAAGTGTGTCTAGACCTGCCGTGTGGCGGCGCTCGGTCTGCAATCACTGACAGTGGCGACACGCGGGTCCGACGTATACTAGCGGACCGCGGGCGATTTAAAGGCTACCACCTAACAAGTGTGGTGTCTGGCGGTGACACCACAATATGCATTTTAGAGCCCATATTCAATGGATATTTTGTCTTGGTTGGGTCCATACTATCGCGTCTCAAAGTCTGGAACAACTTTTTTTTTCTCACCCTATGAATTACGTAGAAATAAGAGGTCTTATAATGCATCTTATATACATGGCGGCAGCTGCTACTACTTAATCTTTTGTTTATTACTGATTGCAAACTCCACGCACCAATGCTGTTTCGGTAGTTAAAAATCAAATTAATAAAAATGTATGTGCAATATATACGATGCCATCAGCGTTGTGTATTAGTTTGTATTTATTTACGATCGGTTTCGGTGACACAATTCACGATTTTTAGGTCCCTTGGTATGCAGAAGATATCCTGGTCAGCCAAAACATTAAGACCACCGACCCACTATCGATATAATCGCGTCCACATAAAAGCAGGGTCACCTGGCGAGGGAAGACCACTAGCCAGACACACGCATGGTGCATGTAGTACCAGTGAGCGTGCTGTCTGTATGGAGAGATGGAAGGCGCGGTCTGTTTGAGTCTGACCGAAGGCAGAGTGTGTGGGCCCAGACGCTGAGATCAATCATTTCGGAGACTGCACGACTTTTAGGGTGTTCGTGGAGTGCTGTGGTGAGTGTCCTCAACATGTGGTGAAACCACATCCACAGTTTGAGGGGTTGGGTGGCCACCCCCTCATTACACATCTCGGACGTCGTAGGCTGGACGGACCGGTGAAAGAGGCCAGGTGGCGAAATGTGAAGTAACTAATATCAGATTAAAACTGTGTGCCCGACCGAGACTCGAAATCGCGACCTTTGCCTTTCGCGGGCAAGTGCTCTACCAGTGAGTACCGGACGTGAGTCGTGCTTCGGTAGCTCAGATGGTAGAGCACTTGCCCGAGAAAGGCAAAGGTCCCGAGTTCGAGTCTCGGTCGGGCACACAGTTTTAATCTGCCAGGAAGTTTCATATCAGCGCGCACTCCGCTGCAGAGTGAAAATTTCATTCTGGAAGCATCCCCCAGGCTGTAGCTAAGCCATGTCTCCGCAATATCCTTTCTTTCAGGAGTGCTAGTTCTGCAAGTTTCGCAGGAGAGCTTCTGTAACGTTTGGAAGGTAGGAGATGAGATACTGGCAGAAGTAAAGCTGTGAGTACCGGACGTGAGTCGTGCTTCGGTAGCTCAGTTGGTAGAGCACTTGCCCGCGAAAGGCAAAGGTCCCGAGTTCGAGTCTCGGTCGGGCACACAGTTTTAACCTGCCAGGAAGTTTCATATCAGCGCACAGTCCGCTGCAGAGTGAAAATTTCATTCTGGAAATATCCCCCAGGCTGTGGCTAAGTCATGTCTCCGCAATATCCTTTCTTTCAGGAGTGCTAGTTCTGCAAGTTTCGCAGGAGAGCTTCTGTAAAGTTTGGAAGGTAGGAGACGAGATACTGGCAGAAGTAAAGCTGTGAGTACCGGACGTGAGTCGTGCTTCGGTAGCTCAGTTGGTAGAGCACTTGCCCGCGAAAGGCAAAGGTCCCGAGTTCGAGTCTCGGTCGGGCACACAGTTTTAACCTGCCAGGAAGTTTCATATCAGCGCACAGTCCGCTGCAGAGTGAAAATTTCATTCTGGAAATATCCCCCAGGCTGTGGCTAAGTCATGTCTCCGCAATATCCTTTCTTTCAGGAGTGCTAGTTCTGCAAGTTTCGCAGGAGAGCTTCTGTAAAGTTTGGAAGGTAGGAGACGAGATACTGGCAGAAGTAAAGCTGTGAGTACCGGACGTGAGTCGTGCTTCGGTAGCTCAGTTGGTAGAGCGCTTGCCCGCGAAAGGCAAAGGTCCCGAGTTCGAGTCTCGGTCGGGCACACAGTTTTAACCTGCCAGGAAGTTTCATATCAGCGCACAGTCCGCTGCAGAGTGAAAATTTCATTCTGGAAATATCCCCCAGGCTGTGGCTAAGTCATGTCTCCGCAATATCCTTTCTTTCAGGAGTGCTAGTTCTGCAAGTTTCGCAGGAGAGCTTCTGTAAAGTTTGGAAGGTAGGAGACGAGATACTGGCAGAAGTAAAGCTATGAGTACCGGACGTGAGTCGTGCTTCGGTAGCTCAGTTAGTAGAGCACTTGCCCGCGAAAGGCAAAGGTCCCGAGTTCGAGTCTCGGTCGGCCACACAGTTTTAATCTGCCAGGAACTTTCATATCAGCGCACACTCCGCTGCAGAGTGAAAATTTCATTCTGGAACTAATATCAGACTTTAATGCTGGGCAGAGTACAAGTGTGTCTGAACCCACAGTGCACTGAACACTCCTAAAGATGACCCTCCGCAGCCGACGTCCCATGCATGTGCCAATGTTAACACCACGACAAAGTGCGACTACAACAGAAATAGGCACGTAACCATCGCCACTGGACGTTTGGCACAGTGGTAGAGCATTGCACGGTTTGACGAATGCCGATACCTCACTCGCCATGCCGATAGGAGGGCGCAAATGCGCCATCTTCCAGAGGAACAGCTCCTTGACACCTGTTCAAAAAATGTTCAAATCTGTGTGAAATCTTATGCGACTTAACTGCTAAGGTCATCAGTCCCTAAGCTTACACACTACTTAACCTAAATTATCCTAAGGACAAACACACACACCCATGCCCGAGGGAAGACTCGAACCTCCACCAGGACCAGCCGCACAGTCCAGGACTGCAGCGCCTTAGACCGCTCGGCTAATCCCCTTGACACCTGTACAGCGGAATCAAGACAAGCTGCAGGCCGCATCATTACGCTCTGGGGACCATTCACGTGGGCATCAATGGAAACAACGGACTTCTTGCGAAGTACCATGACAACCAAGGAGTATCGTACACAGTTTGCAGACCAAGTAACCCCTTCATGACGATCATGTTTCCCGAGGGCAGTGGCATTTTTTAACAAGATAATGTACCATATCTCAAGCCCAGGAGTGTGATGGATTGGTTCGAAGAATACAGTGGCGATTTCCAATTGGTGTACTGGCCCCCCAACTCGCCACATCTGAACCCGTTCGAACACATGTGGGATGTGGTTGAATGTGAAGTCAGACCTTATGCCCCCTCCCCTGAATTTACAGGAATTAGGTGACTTATATATGCAGATGTGGTGCCAACTCTCTCCGGCAACCTGCCATGGCTTCACTGCTTCCATGCCATGACGCATCGTCGCTGTTATTTTTGGAGAACATAACAGCCTATACCGTAGGTTGGTTGGTGGGTTTGGGGAAGGAGACCAGACAGCGTGGTCATCGGTCTCATCGGATTAGGGAAGTATGGGGTAGGAAGTCGGCCGTGCCCTTTCAGAGGAACCATCCCGGAATTTGCCTGGAGTGATTTAGGTAAATCACGGAAAACCTAAATCAGGATGGCCGGACGCGGGATTGAACCGTCGTCCTTCCGAATGCGAGTCCAGTGTCTAACCACTGCGCCACCTCGCTCGGTATACCGTAGGTATACATGCTTATTGAGGACTGTATTACTCTTTTATTAAAACAGAACATTATTCATGCGAAATACACTCCTCAATAACCCTATATCCCTGCTGCATACGCTGTTTGGTTCTTCATACACAAACTGCTATAAATTTGTTACGACAGACAGTTCTGTAATTGATGTCTTCATTATTTTAAAACTATGTTAACATATTTATTGTGCATAAGGATCTGAAGATAGTGATTTGTGTCACCAAAACCAGTACTACTCAATGAGAGCTAAAACACTCAGCTGAAGGCATCATCATTATTTGTGAGTGCAGGCTTTCTCGGCGAATTTCATATATGAAGTCTTCACAGGTTGTCAGCCGAGTAGTGTCGTCGTCTCGTAGCAAAGTTTCGATGGAATGCGTCTCCATCATCTTCGCGGCGAAGATGATGGAGACGCATTCCATCGAAACTTTGCTACGAGAAGACGACGCTACTCGGCTGACAACCCGTGAAGACTTCATATATCATCATTATTGCATACAAACATAGCAGCTGCTTCGCATCACCTGTCAGAAGATGGGTGTATATAACATAACTTGGTTTCTTAACTCGGACATTGTAAAAATTCCACCCCTATAAATATCTTCGACGGATGATCTAACCAAGTTTTGGATACATTACTTTATTACTGTATCAACAAGTGTCCCAGATATAAATAAATAACGTTAGGCAAATTCAGTTAACTTTGCTGAAGGATTTGCGTCGTTGTTTCTTCTATAGTATATGACCTCCTCATGGTAAAAAAAATGTTCAAATGTGTGTGAAATCTTATGGGACTCAACTTTTTAAGGTAATCAGTCCCTAAGCTCACACACTACTTAACCTAAATTATCCTAAGGACAAACACACACGCACACCCATGCCCGAGGGTGGACTCGAACCTCCGCCGGGACCATCCGCACAGTCCATGACTGCAGCGCCTTGGACCGCTCGGCTAATCCCGCGCGGCTCTCCTCATGGTAAAAAAGTCACCCAAGTTGGTTGCACGTCGAAGTCGGTGTATGAATTTTCACGTCGAGAGAAAAAAAAACGTACAGTTCCAACATTTTATTTACAAAAATGATGATCGTAACTGCGGGCAACATACCATGAAGCGCGCTAGTTCGTAAAACACTCTTCGCTGCCACTTTTCACTCAGAATCTTCCCGTTACTCAGAGACTAACCGTAAATAAATTGAGTAAAATGATTTGTATTAACTGGCGCTTAGTGCCTCGCAATATACAGTACCTGATAAAGACAGTCGCGCAACGCGTGCCTTACTCAGTATTTTGCTTCAGTAGAAGTGTTCATCCAACTTCTGGTGGCTTCTAGGAGAAATGCAATAAGGGCCACTTGTCGCGATGCTTGCCACTCTTTCGCGCATGATGGTAGCTCTATCTTCCCCATCACTGACGCGCGCATAAAAGTTAAAACTTTTCCATCAAAGTAGCCCCAAAATATTTCTTCTATGCGAGTCGTGGCGCTCGTTACTGGCGCGCCGGTCTCTTGGATGTCCATTATCGATCCTTCGATGTTTCTTGTCTTTGCTTGTCTTGCTGTATTCTGCATTCGCGGGGCGCGGGGCAGTTGACGTTTGCTCGGGCTACCTGCTGAGACGCCGCGAGGTACGAGGTGGGAAGCAACCACGTATATGTGGAGTTGGTTGTACGCGGTCTGCCGGTTCAGCACGGAGGATATGTGTTGGCTGCCTGCCTGTCTGCTCTCTTGATTTTGCTCTCCGTGCCTTGCGGCCGCCTAGCTTGGGTTGCTGCCTGGTGTATCCTACACGAGCCATACCGGACGTCAAGCAGAAGCCAGCAGCAGTTAAGCATCCTTGCGTTTCTTTAAAGAAAAGGAGAAAATGTATAAGACCTTTTGTAACCAATTTTGGTGGCCTCTTAAGTGTGGCCTTCGCGTTTACACTGCCTTTGGGGAGAGCTAATTCTTTTAAATTTAAATAGTTGGGTTTCCCTGTCCTTTATAATCTTTTGGGGGTTTTATTTGAATTTTCTCTATGGGGTTCCTTCCTTGTACTTGGTTAAATGTTTACTTGTATAGCGGGAAGTGACTCCTGGTTAAAACTCGGAGAAGGTGTTTGATGTTACTGCCGCTTCCGTCATTTGTCTTTTCAATTAAGTGTTGTCATCCCTTCGAGCGACCTGGTGTCACTCTTCGTTAATTAATGCTGGTTTATGTGTACTTAATTTTGAATTGGCCCTTTTAATTAATATTTTGGAGCGCAATATAGCACTAAGGCAACCTCATTGTATACCACCTTGTGCCCTGGTCTAGTACCTTAATTTTCAGTGGCACGAGTTAGCTCCACTACCGGTTTTACTGATGTGCTCCCTTCAAAATCTTGTCTTGTATAAGTTTGCCCCATGTGTGTCTGGGAACACAGAGATGAGCTTTAGTGTGACTTCAGTGCTAGTCAGTTAACGGAATCTTCATTTTGGCTTGGCTTCCAGTGAAGAGTTTGAGTGGAGCGTAGTGTGTTTGATTTGTTATTCATTTAATTACTGTAAGTTTGTTTATTTAATGGGGAGCAAGACATTTAAAGACTGTTGGTATTAACTCCCATAGTTGCGGGGTGTTACTAATTCGTTCCAAATGCCCTACTACTTATTCAATGGCAAGGCTGTTGGTTACTGTGAGTACAAATTCACGCTATTTATTTGTTACCGATATTGTTGAAGTGTCTGTGTCGCGATTCAATCACTAGCTACGTGTCTGAGCTAAATTGATATAAACCTTACATTGCCTCCTTAAAATTTGTTGCCAGCAGAAACCCTTAAGAGAACTAAGTTTTGTCTTTGCTTATGTTAACCTTTACTGGGAGCAATATTTCATGTAGTTAAATTTTGTGTATTTCTCCGATGTAATAAACGAGTGGTAAAAGAAAAAAGCAAAGGGGCCTGGTCCTTCCCATTGTGTCCGGTTTGTAACACGTATCACTATGGTTGCCAGTCTTAGTCATCAAAACAAATTGTCTGAAAATTGCCATAAGACTGATGGTACTCACGAGCCGTCGGGTAATGAAGAGCGGCACTCCAGCAGGCTGTACTTGTTGTGGGACTGCCACGCACCCTGTTTCTCGCGAACGCCCCCGCGCTGCCCCTGCTGATAGCAGGCGGCTTGTAATGCTTAGTGACCCAGCCGCTGGCAGCGGGCCACGCTGGCGCCGTTCCCACCCACCCAGAATTACCAACATTCAACAGGGCGGCAGCGGCGCACTCTACGGTCGCCGTATTGTAGTCTTCAGCAGACATTTAAAACATTTAAAAACCGTACGCGGTATCAGGGATCCGTTTCTCAAGAACAGGCGCCACAAAGATTTGTGATACCGCGTATCCACTGAAATACAGTGAAAATCAATAGTACGTGTCAATCGAAATTTATTTTTTTCATTATCCGACGACTACACTCCTGGAAATTGAAATAAGAACACCGTGAATTCATTGTCCCAGGAAGGGGAAACTTTATTGACACATTCCTGGGGTCAGATACATCACATGATCACACTGACAGAACCACAGGCACATAGACACAGGCAACAGAGCATGCACAAGGTCGGCACTAGTACAGTGTATATCCACCTTTCGCAGCAATGCAGGCTGCTATTCTCCCATGGAGACGATCGTAGAGATGCTGGATGTAGTCCTGTGTAACGGCTTGCCATGCCATTTCCACCTGGCGCCTCAGTTGGACCAGCGTTCGTGCTGGACGTGCAGACCGCGTGAGACGACGCTTCATCCAGTCCTAAACATGCTCAATGGGGGACAGATCCGGAGATCCTGCTGGCCAGGGTAGTTGACTTACACCTTCTAGAGCACGTTGGGTGGCACGGGATACATGCGGACGTGCATTGTCCTGTTGGAACAGCAAGTTCCCTTGCCGGTCTAGGAATGGTAGAACGATGGGTTCGATGACGGTTTGGATGTACCGTGCACTATTCAGTGTCCCCTCGACGATCACCAGTGGTGTACGGCCAGTGTAGGAGATCGCTCCCCACACCATGATGCCGGGTGTTGGCCCTGTGTGCCTCGGTCGTATGCAGTCCTGATTGTGGCGCTCACCTGCACGGCGCCAAACACGCATACGACCATCATTGGCACCAAGGCAGAAGCGACTCTCATCGCTCAAGACGACACGTCTCCATTCGTCCCTCCATTCACGCCTGTCGCGACACCACTGGAGGCGGGCTGCACGATGTTGGGGCGTGAGCGGAAGACGGCCTAACGGTGTGCGGGACCGTAGCCCAGCTTCATGGAGACGGTTGCGAATGGTCCTCGCCGATACCCCAGGAGCAACAGTGTCCCTAATTTGCTGGGAAGTGGCGGTGCGGTCCCCTACGGCACTGCGTAGGATCCTACGGTCTTGGCGTGCATCCGTGCGTCGCTGCGGTCCGGTCCCAGGTCGACGGGCACGTGCACCTTCCGCCGACCACTGGCGACAACATCGATGTACTGTGGAGACCTCACGCCCCACGTGTAGAGCAATTCGGCGGTACGTCCACCCGGCCTCCCGCATGCCCACTATACGCCCTCGCTCAAAGTCCGTCAACTGCACATACGGTTCACGTCCACGCTGTCGCGGCATGCTACCAGTGTTAAAGACTGCGATGGAGCTCCGTATGCCTCGGCAAACTGGCTGACACTGACGGCGGCGGTGCACAAATGCTGCGCAGCTAGCGCCATTCGACGGCCAACACCGCGGTTCCTGGTGTGTCCGCTGTGCCGTGCGTGTGATCATTGCTTGTACAGCCCTCTCGCAGTGTCCGGTGCAAGTATGGTGGGTCTGACACACCGGTGTCAATGTGTTCTTTTTTCCATTTCCAGGAGTGTATTTAACTTATCAATCCACTGCTGGTATCGAAATAACATATTTTCTTCTACACTGGAAAATTCAAAATGTTGTTGGAAATTATTAGAGATTTTACACCTTAGGATGCAGAAAGCACACGGCTCAGAGAAATCTTTCGAAAGTTATTTTGTTTATTTATAGACCCAATCACATTATTATGACACAGTCATAACTGGTTTCGGCCATACAATGATCATCTTCAGATTATAAAGGCGGCATACACTGAACACAGTTTCATGCGTTGTCAAACTAGCTGCGTTTCACAATGCATGAACCTGTGTTCAATGTATGCCGCCTTTAGAATCTGAAGATGGTCATTGTATGGCCGAAACCAGTTATGACTGTGTCATAATAATGTGATTGCGTCTATATAAACAAAAAATGTTTACAAAATAATCAATCACTCACTCCATTGACAAAATGTCGTTTTTTCCAAAATCCTTCGAAATCTGCAGGAATGATGAATTTAATTCATGAAAGGGGAAAATATAAAAATGCACCAAATGAAGCAGACGAAAGGAAATAACAATTCTAAAGAAATGAAATTTTCAGTAAGTGTAAAATGACTTAATAGGAATGGCTAGAGGACAAATGTGAGGATTTAGAAGCAAATTTCACCATGGGAGAGATTGATACAGCCGACAGGATAATTAAAAAAGTACTTGGAGAAAAGAAAAGCTGCTGTACGAACATCAAGGGCTCAGACGGAAAAGCAGTACTGAGCAAAGAAGGGAAAATTGCAAGGTGGAATAAGTATATAGAGGGTCCATACAAGGGAGGTAAGCTCCAAGAGTATATTATAGACAGGGAAGAGCAAGTAGAGATATGACACTGCGACAAGAATTTCACAGAATACTGAAAGATTTAATTGGAAACAAGGCCCCTGAAGTAGATTACATTCCCTCAGAACTACCGATAGCCTTTGGAGAGCCAGCTGTGAACAAACTATTTAATCCGGTGTGCAAGATGTAAGAAATAGGCGAAATACCCTCAGATTTCAAGCAGAATGTAATAATTCCAACTCTAAATAAAGCAGTTGCTGACAGGTGTGATTATTAACGAACTATCAGTTCAGCAGGTCATGGTGGCAAGATATTGACATGAGTTATTTACAAAAGACTGGTAGAACCAGAGGTCGGGACAGACCAGTTTGGCTTCCAGAGAATTGCGCGAATACGTGAGGCATTAATGAGCCAACGGCTTGTCTTAGAACATAGGTTATGCAAAGGGAAACCTACGTTTATAGTTTTTGTAGTTTTGGAGAGCGTTTGACGTTATAGACCGGAACACTCTCTGTGAAATTTTGAAGGTAGAAGGGATAAAATACAAGGACCGCAAGGATACTTATAACTTGTATAGAAACCTGATGGCAGTTATAAGAGCCGAGAGCCGTGAAACGGTAGCAGACGTTGAGAAGGGAGCGAGACAAGGTTTTACCCTGTCGGCGATGTTATTCAGTCTATAAACAGAACAAGCGGTAAAGAAAACCAAAGAAACATTACGAGAAGGTGTTAATGTTCAGGGAGAAAAAAATAAAATCTTTGAGGTTTGCCTATGAGACTGTAATTCTGTCACAGACTTCGGAGAGCAGCTGAACGGGATTGACAGCGTCTTGAAAGAAGGATATAAGATGAACATCAACAAAAGCAAAACAATAATAATGGAGTGTAGTCGAGTGAAATCGGATGTTGCTGAGTGAATGATATTAGGAAACGAGACAGCGAAAGTAGCATATGAGTTTTGGTATTTAAGTAGGAAAATGGCTGATGACAGCTGGGGTAGAGATGATATAAAATGTAGATCGACAATGGCATGAACAGTGTTCCTGAAAAAGAAAGATTTGTTGATATCGAATGTAAATTTAAGTGTAAGGAAGACTTTTGTTAATGTATTTGCCTGGAACATGGAAATCAAACGTGGACGATAAATATTTTAGCAAGAAGAGATTAAATACTTTTGAAATGTGGAGCTACCGAACACTGCTGAAGAATAGATTGGTAGATGGCGTAACTAATATGGAGGTACTGAATAGAATTGGGGAGACAAGTAGTTTGTGGCACAATCCGCCTAGAAGGAAGGATCGATTGGTAGAAGACGTTCTGAGTCGTCATAGCATCACCAGTTTAGTATTAGATGGAAATGTGTGAGGGAGACCACGAGATGAATACATTGAACACATTCAGAAGGATGTAGTTTGCAGTAGTGAAACGCCCCCTTTGAACAATTATACATGACTGTGCTTAAACTGACACACAATATATTTAGCGCAACGCAATCTGTGTTTCAAAAATCCCTACAAAAGAATGGCCCTGACTAACATTAACCCATACGTTTCACAAATCACTTACCTCACAAAAATCTTGGTTACTCAAACTACTGCAATACAGCGAGCGCCACTACTGCCAGCTAAATAAAAGATTCAAACTACTGAAGGCACTAACTACTGATAGGCATAGTTAGCAAATGAAAGGTTTTGATAAAGAACAAACAATGTATTTACCTTAATATTGTTCAAAAGTCATAATGTATATAGCAGTTCATGACATCCAGTCTTACAAATTTCAAAACTCCTCCATCTCTCTCCCCACATCCACACTGCTGGCGGCTCACCTCCAACTGCGCAACGCTACGCGCTGTTCACATCCAGCTGCCCAACACTACAATGGCAGACAACAATGCAAACTAGCCACAGACTGCACACAGCACAGCGAGTGATTTTCATACAGAGCACTACGTAACGTTGCCAATAAGAAAACCTAAACAGCCTACTTACAGTAGTTACTCGGAGATGAAGACGCCTGCATGGGATAGAGTAGCATGGAGAGCTGCATCGAATCAGTGTTCAACTTAAGACTACAGCAACACACCTCAAGAAATGGCAAGCTGATGAATATTTACTGGAGTAGAGTGTCTGGAGGGTAATGTTCGAAAGACTTTATATGCTACCTGACAAGAAATGTGAAGCATCCTAAAGTGGACGAAAAGAAACGTCACGGGATTAGGGGAATGTGGTATTATTTCGGCGATTACAATACCTAGTCAGTCTAATGAAGAACTTGGCAGTACAAGCCCCTTTAGTACTACGACGTTCAATTCCATCCGCCATCGAGTCACTGATTCGGTTGGGAAGGCTGTCAGAAACCCGTTTATCCTCTCCTCAAATGAGCTGGTCCAAAAGTGTTGTAAATGGTCCTTGATATCCTGGACACTGCTTCTGGGGACGAGGCGACGTCCAAGCTCGTCGTACACGTGTTCTACCAAGACTGATCCGGGTACCGTGCTGACTGCAGGACTACCTGAGAGGTGTATGGTAGCTAGCTTAGATTTACTGTAGGCGGAGGTTGAGTGGGTACTACAACACACATCCAACATTAGTTCATTATACTACAACTCCTTTATGTAAAAAACTTAAATTGGATGCTTCCAGATCCGCTTGAATGATAATACACTATGTGATCAAAAGTATCTGGACACCAGGTTTAAAATGACTTACAAGTTCGTGGCGCCCTCCGTCGGTCATGCTGGAATTCAATACGGTGTTGGCCCAGCTTCCACTCTCGCAGGCACATGTTCAATGAGGTGCTGGGAGGTTTCCTGGGGAATGGCAGCCCATTCTTCACGGAGTGCTGCACTGAGGAGAGGTATTGACGTCGGTCGGTGACGCCTGGCACGAAATCGGCGTTCCAAGACATTCCAAACATGTTCTATAGCAATGAGATATCACTCTGCAGCGAAGTGTGCGCTGATATGAAACTTCCTGGCAGATTAAAACTGTGTGCCCCACCGAGACTCGAACTCGGGACCTTTGCCTTTCGCCGGCAAGTGCTCTACCATATGAGCTACCGAAGCATGACTCAAGCCCGGTACTCACAGCTTTACTTCTGCCAGTATCTCGTCTCCTACCTTCCAGACTTTACAGAAGCTCTCCTGCGACCCTTGCAGAACTAGCACTCCTGAAAGAAAGGATATAGAGGAGACATGGCTTAGCCACAGCCTGTGGGATGCTTCCAGAATGAGAGCTTCTGTAAAGTTTGGAAGGTAGGAGGCGAGGTACTGGCAGAAGTAAAGCTGTGAGTACCGGGCGTGAGTCGTGCTTCGGTAGCTCAGATGGTAGAGCACTTGCCCGCGAAAGGCAAAGGTCCCGAGTTCGAGTCTCGGTCGGGCACACAGTTTTAATCTGCCAGGAAGTTTCATATCAGCGCACACTCCGCTGCAGAGTGAAAGTCTCATTCTGGAAACATCCCCTAGGCTGTGGCCAAGCCATGTCTCCTCTATATCCTTTCTTTCAGGAGTGCTAGTTCTGCAAGGTTCGCAGGAGAGCTTCTGTAAAGTTTGGAAGGTAGGAGACGAGATACTGGCAGAAGTAAAGCTGTGAGTACCGGGCGTGAGTCGTGCTTCGGTAGCTCAGATGGTAGAGCACTTGTCCGCGAAAGGCAAAGGTCCCGAGTTCGAGTCTCGGTCGGGCACACGGTTTTAATCTGCCAGGAAGTTTCATGTTCTATAGGATTTAGGTCAGGACTCTGTGCAGGCCAGTCCATTACTGGGATGTTATTATCGTGTAACCACTCCGCCACAGGCTGTGCATTATGAACAGTATTGAAAGATGCAATCGACATCCCCGAATTGCTCTTCGACAGTGGGAAGCAAGAAGGTGCTTAAAACATCATTTTAGGCCTGTATTGTGATACTGCCACACAGAACAGCAAGGGATGCAAGCCCCCTCCATGAAAAACACGACGACTCTATAACATCACAGCCTCCGAATTTTACTATTGGCACTACACACGCTGGCAGGTGACGTTCACCGGGTATTCGCCATACCCACACCCTGCCATCGGATCGCCACATCGTGTACCGTGATTCGTCACTGCACACAACGTTTTTCCACTGTCCAATAGTCCAATGTTTAAGCTCCTTACACCTAGCGAGGCGTCGTTTGACATTTACCGGAGTGATGTGTAGGTCACGTGCAGCCGCTCGACCATGAAATCCAAGTTTTCTCACCTCCCGCCTAACTGTCATAGTACTTGCAGTGGATCGTGATACAGTTTGGAATTAATGTGTGATGGTCTGGAGAGATGTCTGCTTATTACACATTACGACCCTCTTCAACTGTCGGAGGACTCTGTCAGTCAACAGACGAGGTCGGCCTGTTGTGCTGTATGTGTCCCTTCACGTTTCCACTTCACTATCACATCGGAAGTAGTGGACCTAGGGATGTTTAGGAGTGTGGAAATACCAGGTACAGACGTATGGGACAAGTGACACCCAATCACCTGACCAAGTTCTAAGTCCGTGACATTCGCGGAGCCCCCCTTTCTGCTCTCTCACGATGTCTAATGACTACTGAGGTCGCTGATATGGAGTACCTGGCAGTAGGTGGCAACACAATGCACCTAATATGAAAAACGTATATCAGTATTTTAAACATGGCTGCACAACAGCAACGGTTCCACGTAATAAAATTATAAACAGCCGACCAGTTGCAATGGATAAAGAAATCTTTACCTAGGTTTCAACAAATTTAAATTTGTCTTCTTCAGAAGGTGGCAATTTTACATTAGTATAGACTGATGTATCATCGTCGTTTTTACAAATATCTGCATAGATCCATTTGTCCAAATTAAAATATAGCCCTGGAAATAGGGTTTGTCATGTAAATGTAAATTAGTACATGGATGTTGCAGAGCTCACAACGACGATGATACATCAGTCTATACCAATGTAAAATTGCCACCTTCTGAAGAAGACAAATTAAAATTTGTTGAAACCTAGGTAAAGCTTTCTTTATCCATTGCAACTGGTCGGCTGTTTATAATTTTAAAAACGTATATATTTGGGGGTGTCCGTATACTTTTGATCACATGTGTAGGTATATTTCTTACTGACGCCGAGTACAAGAATACTGTTTTTAACAGGAAATAGCTTGATTAGTACTGACAAGATCAGTTAAATATGAATGTACAATTAACTTAAAACTTTCTTGCACTGTTCTGACTGATGATGCAAGCTCTGCCGGATCTAAGCTTTGTTGATGCAGCAGTCTTGATTGACGATCACAGAGTGGTGCGGGCGACGCTGGGCTCCGACGTAAGTAATTATCTGGCAGTGGCGGCACTTGAATCCTCCCAAGGGCGCCTCTTCATCAAAGTCTCTCATTCGTGGCAGCGGCCGGTATCGGCTGTCTTTAGCTCATGATGCCTTTGTGATGAAACACCTGTAACTTGGGATCTGGCTTTCCCGACGGTACGACATTCCTCCACCACCAAACACCGACCCCTCCTCGTGTAGTGCTGGGTCACATAAAGACGACGGGGGTGAACGCCTGAATGTGGACGCAGATGAGAAGACACTGCAGCGATGCCTAGTGGCAGCTCTATGTCCGAACCCTCTTCTCCACCTTGCGAGTGACTGGGAACACCGTCCGAAAGTCAGGCCGCAAGTGGCACACTCGCATCCTGGGACGCAGACACTGTGGTCGGGATGAAAGGAGGCGTATCTCCAGGCGTGTCGTTCCGGCCGCCTGGGGGCGGCGCCTATACGGACACAGCCTCTAGCTGCAGGACCGGTGGCAAAGTCGACGACGGTGGTGTGGGCCAAGGCGGTAAAAGGTCTATCTCCATTGGTACTGCTATGGTAGATCTGACTACTTTTGCGGACCTCAGCAACATGCTGGCTTCAAAAAATGGTTCAAATGGCTCTGAGCACTATGGGACTTAACATCTTAGGTCATCAGTCCCCTAGAACTTAGAACTTCTTAAACCTAACTAACCTAAGGACATCACACACATCCATGCCCGAGTCAGGATTCGAACCTGCGACCGTAGCAGTCCCGCGGTTCCGGACTGAAGCGCCTAGAACCGCACGACCACCGCGGCCGGCCGACATGCTGGGTCTGTGCGGATAATCACCGGTCTAAGGGCACTGCAGTTCATTCTGTTGACGCCAATGCAGGATACATCTACACCCTTACTCCGCAAGCTACCTGACGGTGTGTGGCGGAGGGTACTTTGAGTACCTCTATCGGTTCTCCCTTCTATTCCAGTCTTGTATTGTACGTGGAAAGAAAGATTGTCGGTATGTCTGTGTGGGCTCTAATCTCTCTGATTTTATCCTCATGGTCTCTTCGCGAAGTATACGTAGGGGGGAACAATATACTGCTTGACTCTTCGGTGAAGGTATGTTCTCGAAACTTCAGCAAAAGCCCGTACCGAGCTACTGAGCGTCTCTCTTGCAGAGTCTTCCACTGGAGTTTATCTTCTCCGTAACGCTTTCGCGATTACTAAATGATCCTGTAACCAAGCGCGCTGCTCTCCGTTGGATCTTCGTCCTATCAACCCTATCTGGTACGGATCCCACATTGGTGAGCAATATTCAAGCAGTGGGCGAACAAGTATACTGTAACCTACTTCCTTTGTTTTCAGAATGCATTTCCTTAGGATTCTTCCAATGAATCTCAGTCTGGCACCTGCCTTACCAGCGATTAATTTTGTATGGTCATTCCATTTTAAATCACTCCTAATGCCTACTCCCAGACAATTTATGGAATTAACTGCTTCCAGTTGCTGACCAATCCAGAGGAACCTTGAACGATGTACGACGAGCAATCCAATACTTGTGCTCCCAGCGCTGTTTCTTGCCAAAAACGTCGTCCGGCATCTGGAATTTCGTCTCGCTTGGTGGAAAGAACTGTTTCTGTGGCAGCCGCAGAAGATGCAGGATTGGATGGTGACTTGACGGTCTTCCTGGCGTGTTGCAAGGAACGGTAGAAGGATAGAAAATTTTTTTAGGCCAACTTCCATGTTTGGGTGGGACGGAGATTCTACATGTGACTTTTGAATGTTAGATCGGACAGTTCAGCTTCACTGATAGAGTACATGTTGTATGCCGTTGCTGGCATAAAACTTTTAGAAATCAGCTGAAGTGAATTGTTGGCCGTTGTCTGAGAGACAAGAACACCAGGAAGACCTTTGAGGCAAAAAATTGAGGGCAAAACCGGTACGATAATCCCAATAGTGGTGGATGCCATGGGGACCGCACAAGGAAATTTGTTGTATGTGTCAACCACCAGCGGTCATCCCATGTTCCAGAATGAATCCACGTAACCAGTGGGTATAAATTGCCATGGTCTGGACCAATGTGGTCACTTGGAGAAGCGTTGTGGCAGAGCGGATTGACGTTCTGTGCAAACATTAAAACACGAGAACTCATTTGCTGCATTTTGGCGCCCATGCCCTGCCAAGTATAACGGAGCTGGGCGTGCTGCTTTGTGAGAACTGTCCTCCAGCGACGTTATTGCAACAAAGACGAAACTTCCCACTCGATGGAATAAGGAATCACAAACTGTGGATTGCCATTCTCTGTATGCAGCAGCAGAACACCTAACCATGTGATTAGCAAACATGGGTCAAATGGGTCTTAGCACTATGGGACTTAACATTTGAGGTCAACAGTCCCCTAGAACTTAGAACTACTTAAACCTAACTGACCTAAAGACATCACACACATCCATGCCCGAGGCAGGATCCGAACCTGCGACCGTAGCGGTCACGCGGTTCCAGAGTGAAGCGCCTAGAACCGCTCGGCCACAACGGCCGGCCTGTTATTAGCACACGGTGATAGAGAACGTAGTGACGTGCCACGGGGTGGGGAATTTCTTTCAAACACTTTCGCCGCCCATGGTACACATGTAGCAAAACTGCCCAAAGAGCTGAGTCTGTTGCTCCAGAAAAATGCCGAGAATCGAGGGGAAAATTTTGAAGTATTCCAAAATCTTGAGTATCAATTTCCTAACATGGTTCCTCAGACAAATCGAATGATGTGTCAGTACCAAAAATAACTGAGACAACAAGTCAGTGTTCGAATGTTCTACAGTGGGCGCGTACAATACTCTTTTGGATAATTTGACAATAAGATAGCCCAAAGTTACAATTTCTGCGCTGTCTTCGGCGGGAAAAGCTCGGATAGATTGAACAAATCGTTTAAGACCAATGATCTGTAATCAGATAGAACTTGCGACTGTATATGTATTGATGAAACTTCGTTCCACTGTAGATAGTGGCGAGCGTCTCTTTTTCTAGCTCACTGCAATAATTGGGTTTTGTTGAAAGTTTTCAAGGGAAAAGCAGGATCAGATGAACCAGTTCTGTGGGGGAGCACAGTTCCAATCCTGTAAGAAGATGCATCCATACCTAATACAACAGGCTTAGCTGGATCAAAACAAATCAGACAACCACAATTTCACAGTGCATACCTTAACTGCTGAAATGCGCCCTGACATTCCTGGGAACACACAAACGGATGAACTTTCTGCCGCAGCTGGTACAGCGGAGCAGCAATTTGCACAGAATTCGCAATAAAATTAACGTAATATGTCAACTTCCACATGACAGCTTGTAGCTCCTGGGCGTTACAGGTGCCAGCATATCTTTAATCGAAGCCAGGTGCGAATGAGCAGGATGAATATCCAATGCATTTATGATATGCCCTAAACATTCTTCATGGCAGGAGGGCAGCTTTTGATCATTACACTTTAAGCCAGCTGCAGCAGGCACAGTAAACAAACATTCTAAGTTTAGCAAATGCCCATAACAACGTCATTCAGATAGTTTGTACATGAAGGGCTTTGGCATTTAATTGTTCCAATAAACATTGAAAACAGCAGGAGCTGAAGCACTTCTGCATGGTAGTCTTTGAAACTGGAACAAACCCGTACGAGTGTTTATTACAAAATATCTCCTGGAGTGCTCATCCGGCAGTAACTGTAAGGATGACTCATGTAAATCACCCTTGGAGAAGTATCTGCCCTGTTCCAATCCGTCCACTGATTTCTCTGCTTGTGGGAGAGAAAATACATCCACAGCTATTTGTGGGTTTACAGTGTACAAACAACTTATGGGAATTCAGGCAGGTTATACGACGTATTTACAGCGACCGCCAATATTTCGGCGGGAGCACACTCCGCCATTTTCAAGGCGCAAACTGCAACGGATAGGCAATGTACAGGCAAATTTAAAGCTTCAGTTCTTGGAGTAATTCAGGAAAGATGACACACACACACACACACACACACACACACACACACACACACACACCACACCACACCACACACACACACACATACCACACCACACACACACACACACACACACACCACACCACACACATTGAACACTAGTCAGACGTATCGATAGTGAAAGACTAACAACTAGCAAGTGAGGTGACAAGGAAGAGAGCAGGATTCCAAGCAGAGTTTAAACAAAAACCTCCATCCCTGTTGACAAGGTTGCTCGCTAGTTTAAGCTCAACAGGCTTCCTAATAACACTGTCCCAATAGCTGGACGAGCATGCCAATATCGCGCTATTGTTACGTGGTACATTCAAGTTCTAAGGCCTCCGATTTTTTTTCTAATTTACTACTCACCCGAAATCGATGAAACTGGAGTTACTTCTCGACGTAATCGCCCTGCAGACGTACACATTTTTCACAACGCTGACGCCATGATTCCATGGCAGCGGCGAAGGCTTCTTTAGGAGTCTGTTTTGACCACTGGAAAATCGCTGAGGCAATAGCAGCACGGCTGGTGAATGTGCGGCCACGGAGAGTGTCTTTCATTGTTGGAAAAAGCCAAAAGTCACTAGGAGCCAGGTCAGGTGAGTAGGGAGCATGGGGAATCACTTCAAAGTTGTTATCACGAAGAAACTGTTGCGTAACGTTAGCTCGATGTGCGGGTGCGTTGTCTTGGTGAAACAGCACACGCGCCGCCCTTCCCGGACGTTTTTGTTGCAGTGCAGGAAGGAATTTGTTCTTCAAAACATTTTCGTAGGATGCACCTTTCTGGATTGAAAAATGGCATCCACGTCTCATCCATTGTCACAACCGACGAAAAGAAAGTCCCATTCATGCTGTCGTTGCGCGTCAACATTGCTTGGCAACATGCCACACGGGCACCCATGTGGTCGTCGTCGTCCGTCAGCATTCGTGGCACCCACCTAGATGACACTTTTCGCATTTTCAGGTCGTCATGCAGGATTGTGTGCGCAGAACCCACAGAAATGCCAACTCTGGAGGCGATCTGTTCAACAGTCATTCGGCGATCTCCCAAAACAATTCTCTCCACTTTCTCGATCATGTTGTCAGACCGGCTTGTGCGAGCCCGAGGTTGTTTCGGTTTGTTGTCACACGATGTTCTGCCTTCATTAAACTGTCGCACCCACGAACGCACTTTCAACACATCCATAACTCCATCACCACATGTCTCCTTCAACTGTCGATGAATTTCTATTGGTTTCATACCACGCAAATTCAGAAAATGAATGATTGCACACTGTTCAAGTAAGGAAAACGTCGCCATTTTTAGTATTTAAAACAGTTCTCATTCTCGCCGCTGGCGGTAAAATTCCATCTGCCGCACGGTGCCGCCATCTCTGGGACATATTGACAATGAACGCGGCGTCATTTTAAAACAATGCGCATGTTTCTATCTCTTTCCAGTCCGGAGAAAAAAAATCGGAGGCCTTAGAACTTGAATGCACCTCGTACATAAAATAAGGTGACCAGTAACCAAACAATGTTCGTCAATAGGAGATCTACTTGGCTGTTGTAATCGTGTTTGCCGTTTATGCTCAGTACATCGGTTGTCCACGATCCTGCTAGCCTGCCCAATATATGCTACGCCACAGTTACAAGGAATGCGATATACACCCTCCTTACGCAAAACAAGGTCATCCTTAACACAACACAAAAGCACTCTAATTGTACATGGGGGTCGGAAAATACATTTCACGTCGTATTTCCGAAAATTCGATTGCTCTTGTTGGATGTGCTTCCTACGTAAGGCAAAAAGGCAGTAGACGTAGGTGTCGACTCAGTATTCCGAGAGTTGTTCAGAAAGTAAGTTCCGATTGGTCGTGAAATGGAAACCACAGTGAAAACCAGAAACGTTTTATTTGTAACAGTTAGGTACACGTTCCACCTACTACTCTACATAGTCGCCGCTCCAACTTCGAGTGCTGTCGTAATGTTGTGTCAACTTTCCTCGTCATAGAAAGCAGCCGCCTGTGCTTTCGGCCGGTTATCTGCGCTGGTCTGCAGCTCCTTGTCTGTGGAAAAATTTTGTCTTCATAGCCAGCGGTTCTTGTGAGCAGAGATGAGACTCAGGGGGAGCCAATTAAGGACTGTACTGTGGGTGATCAAACACTTCTCATCGGAAACGCTGCAGGAGCTTCATTGCCCCCGCAGTGTGCGGCCGACAATTGGCATGAAGAAGGAACTGCTCGACAGTTGTGTTATGTCGGCTGCATGACCCAGGCGAAATCTCTAACTAGGCCCTCATACTTGGTGGGAGGCGCTATTGCCTACGCATCTTTACGTGCCCACTGTTCACTCAAAACTGAAAAGAGCGACGAGACACGATCGACGGGCATACTAGAGAGACTGCCCAACACATCTGTGCAAAGCTTTACCGGATTTTCCCAGTAGTTTCCATTTCGCGACTGATCGGAACTTACTTTCTGGACAACCTTCGTGTCATCAGTCAGTGTCGGAAATGACATGTGCCCTCTGTACAAAGGTACGAAGCACCCCTCCATTCTGAGCCGTATGGTGACAACTATCAGCCTGTAAATACACTCCTGGAAATTGAAATAAGAACACCGTTAATTCATTGTCCCAGGAAGGGGAAACTTTATTGACACATTCCTGGGGTCAGATACATCACATGATCACACTGACAGAACCACAGGCACATAGACACAGGCAACAGAGCATGCACAATGTCGGCACTAGTACAGTGTATATTCACCTTTCGCAGCAATGCAGGCTGCTGTTCTCCCATGGAGACGATCGTAGAGATGCTGGATGTAGTCCTGTGGAACGGCTTGCCATGCCATTTCCACCTGGCGCCTCAGTTGGACCAGCGTTCGTGCTGGACGTGCAGACCGCGTGAGACGACGCTTCATCCAGTCGCAAACATGCTCAATGGGGGACAGATCCGGAGATCTTGCTGGCCAGGGTAGTTGACTTACACCTTCTAGAGCACGTTGGGTGGCACGGGATACATGCGGACGTGCATTGTCCTGTTGGATCAGCAAGTTCCCTTGCCGGTCTAGGAATGGTAGACCGTGGGATCGATGACGGTTTGGATGTACCGTGCACTATTCAGTGTCCCCTCGACGATCACCAGTGGTGTACGGCCAGTGTAGGACATCGCTCCCCACACCATGATGCCGGGTGTTGGCCCTGTGTGCCTCGGTCGTATGCAGTCCTGATTGTGGCGCTCACCTGCACGGCGCCAAACACGCATACGACCATCATTGGCACCAAGGCAGAAGCGACTCTCATCGCTGAAGACGACACGTCTCCATTCGTCCCTCCATTCACGCCTGTCGCGACACCACTGGAGGCGGGCTGCACGATGTTGGGGCGTGAGCGGAAGACGGCCTAACGGTGTGCGGGACCGTAGCCCAGCTTCATGGAGACGGTTGCGAATGGTCCTCGCCGATACCCCAGGAGCAACAGTGTCCCTAATTTGCTGGGAAGTGGCGGTGCGGTCCCCTACGGCACTGCGTAGGATCCTACGGTCTTGGCGTGCATCCGTGCGTCGCTGCAGTCCGGTCCCAGGTCGACGGGCACGTGCACCTTCCGCCGACCACTGGCGACAACATCGATGTACTGTGGAGACCTCACGCCCCACGTGTTGAGCAATTCGACGGTACGTCCACCCGGCCTCTCGCATGCCCACTATACGCCTTCGCTCAAAGTCCGTCAACTGCACATACGGTTCACGTCCACGCTGTCGCGGCATGCTACCAGTGTTAAAGACTGCGATGGAGCTCCGTATGCCACGGCAAACTGGCTGACACTGACGGCGGCGGTGCACAAATGCTGCGCAGCTAGCGCCATTCGACGGCCAACACCGCGTTTCCTGGTGTGTCCGCTGTGCCGTGCGTGTGATCATTGCTTGTACAGCCCTCTCGCAGTGTCCGGAGCAAGTATGGTGGGTCTGACACACCGGTGTCAATGTGTTCTTTTTTCCATTTCCAGAAGTGTACAAATCGGTGTGAGTACGTTTCCAGTAAACTGCATGTCCCAATGATCCATCAGCCTTCTTCCTAACCAAAACGTCAAGAAAGTGAAGGCAACCATCCCCTTCCACCTCCATCGTAAAATGAAAGTTCAGGTGGATAGAGTTCAGATGTACTAAAAATCATTCAAATTCTCCCTGCCATGAGACCAAACAACAAAAGTATCATCACCATATCTGAAGAGACAGGTGGGTTTCAAAGGCGCCGACTCCAGTGCACGTTCGTCGAAGTCTTCCATAAACTAATTTGCAATCACAGGAGACAACGGATTGCCCATCGCGTTTCCATCTGCCTGCTCGTAATACTGGTCATTGAATAAAAAGTAAGTGGATGTAAACACATGCCGAAAGAGATTAGTTAATTCAACACCAGACCTAGCCTCAATTAACCGCAGCGAATCAGACAGAGGAAGGTGAGTGAAGAGAGATACCACACTAAAACCTACTAACAAAAAAAAATATGAGAGTCATTCAACCGCATTCCCTCCAAACGACGTAAAAAATCAGCCGAGTTCCTGATATAATGTTCATACAGACTATCTTGTGGACTTAATAGAGAAGCAAGATGCTTGGCTACACGTTACGTCGGAGATCCGATTTTGCTCCCTGTAGGACGGAAAGAAACCCCTTCGTTGTGTTCCTGTGGAAGGCCATATAACCTAGAGGGAACCGCACTATAGGCGTTAAGACTCTTAGTACTGCCCTGCGACAAACCACTTTTCTTCAGGACGCTGTTGGTCTTTCTCTCAACACTTTTCGTGGGGTTAGCATCGATTCTGCGTTACGCTGAGTCAGATAATAAACTTTGCATCTTTTGTATATACTCCTGTTTGTTTAAGACAACGGTGGCATTGCCCTTGTCTGCAGGTAAAATAACAATATCAGGACCATCTTTGAGTGTAAAGCAGCCCTCTCTGCTGCTGTTACATTACTCTTGGGTGGGGGAGCCCTAGTCAACACAAGGCATGCATCCCTCCTAACCACCTCTGCAGCGTCTGGAGGTAGTTTGCAAACTGCCTGTTCAATTGAACTACCGGCAAGCTCTTCGGTGTAGGTGCAAAATTTAAACTCTTTCCTAGCACGGATAAGGTTGCGTCGTCAAAAGATTTCGCTGTGAGATTTATCACAGAACGTCAAGAAATTTAACTACCAGCGATTGAAACGTTTAAACTTTACCAAATGCTGAGTAGTAACAGAATTGTATTCCCAGTCAACTTGAGTCCACACACACGATTACAGCAGCCAAGTAGATCTGCTACTGCCGAACATTCTTTGGATGCTGGTCTCTCTGTGTTATATAACAATACCGAGATATTGGCATGCACGTCCACCTATTGGGACCCTGTTATTAAGATGCCTGTTGAGATTAAATTAGCGAGCAACCTTGTAAACAGAGATGGAGGTTTTTGTTTAAACTCTGCTTGGAATCCTGCCCTATTCCTTGTCAAAAAACAGAGGGACAGAATCAACGTTACCTCAGCTGCTTGTTCGTAGTGTTTCACTATCGATACCTCTGACTGTGGTCATCTTTGGTGGCACTAGTGTTCAGTGTGTGTGTGTGTGTTATCTTTCCTGAATTACTCCAAGAACCGAGATTTAAAATTTTTCTGTACATTGCCTGCTCGTTTCAGTTTGTGCCTTGAAAATGGCGGGCTGTATCCCGCCGAAGTATCGGCGGTCGCTGTAAATATTACCCGGCTGAATTCCCATAAGTTGTTTGTACACTGTAAACCCGCAAATAGCCGTGGATTTATTTTCTCTCCCACAAGTAGAGAAATCAGTGGACAGATTGGAACAGGGAAGATTCTTTTCCAAGGTTGATTTACATGAGTCATCCTTACAGTTACTGCTGGATACATTTCTGCATTTTTCAACGTTTATTGGAACAATTAAAAGCCTTCATGTACAAACTATCTGAATGATATTGTTACTATGGGTTGTATGCCTGCTGGGCATTTGGTAAACTTAGAATGTTTGTTTAAAGTGGCTGCTGCAACTGGCTTAAAGTGTAAGCTCTGGTTTCATGTCCAGGTATGACCTTGTTCACCACACTTAACACACATTGAGTCATGGGAAGAACAAAAGTTTCTATGTTTAGTGGAGAAACTTCGAGGACAAGACTTGGCGGATCCAGAATAAGAATGAACTGTGCCCAGATTTATGAATTTTATAATACATTAACATTTCTTTGATGTGAGGTCCGCCAGTTATGCAAAACAGCGTTTTTCTCAGTACCCAAACACGTTTCGACACCAGTGTGCCATTATCAGTGGGTTTTCGTTTTTATTTGTTCTGCAATGGGAACATTTTTGTTAAATAATTATAAAATTATGTGCATTTTTAGTTCAAACAACAGATCGTTTCTTTTTCTAACTACCTTTACATTTGGTGTGCATGTATTTTCTGGATCACTTGTGTGTTAAACACTACAGGGAGCTTGACATCTACAACCAAACGATGTTGATGAGAAGATTTTTTGCTGGGAGTTAACCTATCTTCTAGAATGTAATTAATTCTCATCAACATCATTTGGTTGCAGGAAAACACAGGAGATAGATGGAATTTGTAGATGGGCAGAGGTCAGGTGGAAAAGGAAGATGGCTATGAGGAGATGGACAGAGAGAGTGAAAGGAGGACGTGGACAGCAGAAGGGATAGGATGGTAAGGGTGGATAGATAGGGTGGAAGATATGGGCAAAGAGGGGGATGAGGAGGCGAAGAAACTAACAGAAGTGAGAGGAATAGGTGGAAAGAGAGACAGGGGGAGTAAGTAGTGGACAAAGAGAGGAGGAATGGAGGAGATGTATGCAACATATGTGCTGACTGTGTACACAGGCGAAACTGAGAGGAAAAGGCTAATGAAACGTACAAAAATACACAGCAATTGTAAATAGCTCCATAATAACAAATGGTGAATCTAAATAATAGAGGATTTTGTAAATATATCCACTAACTTTAGTTTTAATTTGCAAGGCCATTTAAGGCATGATGGGTGTTAATGTATTAGTAATTCATTTCTTTTCTTATATTTGTCTGAAACATATAACTGAAGGAATGACTCTGGGAAAGGTAACAATGGAGAGAATTCAAGTTATATTGTAAAAGGAATTAGAATTTTTGAGAGTCTGTAATTTTCTATTGATTACATGTGTTAGTAATTAGGGGTAGCTTGAGGAATTATTTGCATTGCTTCTAAAACAGTTTAAGCTAAAATGATGAGCGGATAGAAAATTGAGTTTTGTAGACAGGGACAAAAATCAAAACCTAAACTGTGTGTAAAATATCAGTTGCATAATATTTTGTTATATGTCAGTCAGCGTAGAAAAGATTTCACTTCTTCTTCCACAGGCTGAGTTATGTTGGTTGTACTGCTAGGAAAACAAGAATTTAGAAAAAATGAGAAAGATGTCCTTTTGTTTATCTGTAGAATGACAATTTGTATTTATTGTGTATGTTCTCAGGATGACTACACTTCATTTGTGTTTGAGACATGTTATCATGAGAGGTTCTAATAATAACGCATGATAAAATGGAGGGGGAGGGGGCACATGTGAAGATAACATTTTGATACAGTATGATGTTGCTCTTTTCTGTGTACATTCTCATTTTCCTGTTCTTTGCTTTCTTTCCTTGGCACATTGTTTCTTTGTGCAATTTTTTTTTTGGATACGTCAGCGAATTGCTGTGCACAGAACTGCTATAAAATTATGATTTTTTATGAAACTGTATTCGGTAGAATGCTAAATGAGATGTATTGGGCTGTGGGATGTATCGAGAAAAGTCGTTACATCAACGGCAACAATGGAGTCGGTGGAGCGGAGAGGGAGTAGATTGTTGCATCACTGAGTGCGGAAGCGCTGACTCCTTGTCGCATACCAAAAACCTGTTTTATTGGTGATATGTGTTTTGTTTTCGATATATACCGTAGGCAAGAAAGCTAATAATCAAATTTGTCGCATTGCTTCTCGTTCTCAAATGATATTCGTGCAATTTATTTTGAAATTACAATGTGTACGCCAAGCTGTGTGAATATCGTGCGTGTGTAGTATCAAGTGTGAGCAGCACGAAATGTTTAGTGTGCGGGCTGTCAAATTAAATTAGAAATACGGCACTGCATTTTCATACATGACCTTATGTTCACAACATTTGGCTTCAGTGTAGGATGTACTGCTTACCGCATGATTGATTTGAGTGTACGGTATCCAGTGTGGACCATACGGACTGTTCGGTGCCTAGCACTGTTTGTTAAATCAAGTTATTGTTACACCGCTTTGTCATTTGGGGGGTTTGGTGCTCGGTTCCTATTTGAGCTACAACCATGGGGTGAAAAGTTTTCGATTTAGTCGGGACCAGAGGCCATTTGTATAGCCAGTAGAAGAACTGAATTACTGTAGCTATGTTACCGTAGATTCAGCAAAGTCTCAACGGCGATAATGAGCTGGTGACCAGGTACATTTTGCAAATCCATTAATTACTTTTGCAGAAGATTTACATGAGCTGAAATTAATGCTGAGTTAATAGCACCATTTTTAAGTGCACCGTTTAGATTTTCCGCTGAAAAACAGTTACCCTCGTTCACATTTTACGTGGAAAAACAGTCACTCTTAAGTAACTCCGGACTAGAGCGACACTAATGGTCCAAATTTGGTACACCGTTATATCGGCCCTTGGTGTAAGACAAGTTTTAAACGTTTAAAAAAATGTTCCTTCGTTTGGATTTTAGGTGCAGAAAACGCATTGTTCTGGAAGGTTTTTGAAGCGCATCACTTCTGTACTTTAAACTTGTACGAATCGGTTCGAACTTTGCTCGAAGGCAAATATATGGATAACGTCAAATCGAATTTTTATTACCCAATGATCATTATCCATTTTCGAGATACGATGGCTTAAAATCCAGTTAAATGTAGCACGCAAAATATTTTCTTGCGTGTATTTAATGTAGGGAAACAGTTTAAACTGATTCACAAAAATGAAAAATGCATTCTTACTAAAGAATTAAAAACCCGCTTTCAAAAATCTAACTTCATTCGGATGTTAACTGAAAAACGCGGTTCTTATGAACTTTCTTACGCGAAGCACTTCTGCGTTTCAGCCATGTGCGAATCTCTTCAACTCTTGTAAGAGAATAGCCAAATACATTTAATTAAAGGTCGTCCTATTATTTTGTGAAATCTTTTTTCGTTGCCACGGTATAAGCAACACGGTTCAAAAGACAATTAAAAATAACCTATACCGGATCAGTCGTCGCCCGAGTTCATAAAAATGTATTCGGTTGCAAAGCTATAGCGGTCTAATGTCGAAATTATGTTAGAGTAAAAGTCGTGGGACGGAATGAAAAATGCTGCAACAGCACAAAAAAGGTGAATATGTCCTGGACGGAGCTAGCTAGGCATGTAAAATAAGGGAACTAACTTTTTGACTTAGCTGACAGCTTCAAACACATTTAGATCAAAACTTTTTGACATTTTCGCGCTTTTCTACGAGTTAACCCTACTCCCCGAGTGCGCTGAGCTCCCTTAGCTGTAAGGTGTTGGCACAGGTGCATTTTGAAGTTTATAGGCTAAATTCTCTGATCATTTACCCAAAATGCAGAAGATTCGCCAGCCATAGTAAGCAGTACATAATGGCTTGTGGAGCTCTAGTGGCATGTTGTATCATATTGCACGACATGACGGATGCCATGTTGGATGATATCAAGGCGTGTGTCTTACTATACGGGATGGTATCGTGTATCACGTTCGCTCGCTTCACACTTGACACGATTTTACGTGACATGGGTGCTAATACCAACAAGTAAATATGTCAGGATGCTCTGATTTAAATATTTTTGAAGCTGTCAGAAAAGTCGGAGAGCTAGTTCCCTTTTTCTTATATCTCTAATTCTGTCTAGGACATACACTCCTGCAAATTGAAATTAGAACACCGTGAATTCATTGTCCCAGGAAGGGGAAACTTTATTGACACATTCCTGGGGTCAGATACATCACATGATCACACTGACAGAACCACATGCACATAGACACAGGCAACAGAGCATGCACAATGTCGGCACTAGTACAGTGTATATCCACCTTTCGCAGCAATGCAGGCTGCTATTCTCCCATGGAGACGATCGTAGAGATTCTGGATGTAGTCCTGTGGAACGGCTTGCCATGCCATTTCCACCTGGCGCCTCAGTTGGACCAGCGTTCGTGCTGGACGTGCAGACCGCGTGAGACGACGCTCCATCCAGTCCCAAACATGCTCAATGGGGGACAGATCCGGAGATCTTGCTGGCCAGGGTAGTTGACTTACACCTTCTAGAGCACGTTGGGTGGCACGGGATACATGCGGACGTGCATTGTCCTGTTGGAACAGCAAGTTCCCTTGCCGGTCTAGGAATGGTAGAACGATGGGTTCGATGACGGTTTGGATGTACCGTGCACTATTCAGTGTCCCCTCGACGATCACCAGTGGTGTACGGCCAGTGTAAGAGATCGCTCCCCACACCATGATGCCGGGTGTTGGCCCTGTGTGCCTCGGTCGTATGCAGTCCTGATTGTGGCGCTCACCTGCACGGCGCCAAACACGCATACGACCATCATTGGCACCAAAGCAGAAGCGACTCTCATCGCTGAAGACGACACGTCTCCATTCGTCCCTCCATTCACGCCTGTCGCGACACCACTGGAGGCGGGCTGCACGATGTTGGGGCGTGAGCGGAAGACGGCCTAACGGCGTGCGGGACCGTAGCCCAGCTTCATGGAGACGGTTGCGAATGGTCCTCGCCGATACCCCAGGAGCAACAGTGTCCCTAATTTGCTGGGAAGTGGCGGTGCGGTCCCCTACGGCACTGCGTAGGATCCTACGGTCTTGGCGTGCATCCGTGCGTCGCTGCGGTCCGGTCCCAGGTCGACGGGCACGTGCACCTTCCGCCGACCACTGGCGACGACATCGATGTACTGTGGAGGCCTCACGCCCCACGTGTTGAGCAATTCGGCGGTACGTCCACCCGGCCTCCCGCATGCCCACTATACGCCCTCGCTCAAAGTCCGTCAACTGCACATACGGTTCACGTCCACGCTGTCGCGGCATGCTACCAGTGTTAAAGACTGCGATGGAGCTCCGTATGCCACGGCAAACTGGCTGACACTGACGGCGGCAGTGCACAAATGCTGCGCAGCTAGCGCCATTCGACGGCCAACACCGCGGTACCTGGTGTGTCCGCTGTGCCGTGCGTGTGATCATTGCTTGTACAGCCCTTTCGCAGTGTCCGGAGCAAGTATGGTGGGTCTGACACACCGGTGTCAATGTGTTCTTTTTTCCATTTCCAGGAGTGTATTTTTGAAGCTGTCAGAAAGCACATGCGCAGCCCTTCCCGGACGTTTTTGTTGCAGTGCAGGAAGGAATTTGTTCTTCAAAACATTTTCGTAGGATGCACCTGTTACCGTAGTGCCCTTTGGAACGCAATGGGTAAGGATTACGCCCTCGCTGGCCCAGAACATGGACACCATCATTTTTTCAGCACTGGCGGTTACCCGAAATTTTTGTGGTGGCGGTGAATCTGTGTGCTTCCATTGAGCTGACTGGCGCTTTGTTTCTGGATTGAAAAATGGCATCCACGTCTCATCCATTGTCACAACCGACGAAAAGAAAGTCCCATTCATGCTGTCGTTGCGCATCAACATTGCTTGGCTACATGCCACACGGGCAGCCATGTGGTCGTCCGTCAGCATTTGTGGCACCCACCTGGATGACACTTTTCGCATTTTCAGGTCGTCATGCAGGATTGTGTGCACAGAACCCACAGAAATGCCAACTCTGGAGGCGATCTGTTCAACAGTCATTTGGCGATCCCCCAAAACAATTCTCTCCACTTTCTCGATCATGTCGTCAGACCGGCTTGTGCGAGCCCGAGGTTGTTTCGGTTTGTTGTCACATGATGATGTGCCTTCATTAAACTGTCGCACCCACGAACGCACTTTCGACACATCCATAACTCCATCACTACATGTCTCCTTCAACTGTCGACGAATTTCAATTGGTTTCACACCACGCAAATTCAGAAAACAAATGATTGCACGCTGTTCAAGTAAGGAAAACGTCGCCATTTTGAGTATTTAAACAGTTCTCATTCTCGCCGCTGGCGGTAAAATTGCATCTGCCTCACGGTGCTGCCATCTCTGGGACTTTTTGACAATGAACGCAGCCTCATTTTAAAACAATGCGCATGTTTCTATCTCTTTCCAGTCCGGAGAAAAAAAAATCGGAGGCCTTAGAACTTGAATGCACCTCGTATAAAGGTGGAGAGTACGATGTTGCTGGAGGTGACAGTTCTGTGTCTGTATAAACACAGACATCTTTATATATTCTAAGTACTATTATGTAGACGCATAAGTAGTAAAATTTGGTTGATTTACATTTCTTTTATTGCTGCATTGTTAATGACCAGCAGAGTTTCTTTGTTCGGTCTCAGTTGTTATTTCTAAACAAGTTTCGCTTCTGGAACGTCTCGGTTGTCCGTACCACTCGAGCGAAAGCTCCCTCGGGTCGCGGAGAGTGCCTGGACACGGCGGCGGGAGCAGCGGCGCGCACAGTGGGATTGTTGACGAGTGACTCCGCCATTACGGCGGGCGGCCGCTCTCATTCCGGGGAGCCCGCCGTCCAGTGTCTCGCCAGGCTGAGCCCGCGCGGGCGCACAATTGCATTATCTTAATCTGGGGAGCGGCGCGGAATGGCGGCGCCGGATTCCTGGCAGCGCGGCCGCCGCGCCGCTGCGGACGCAGCCGCCGTGAAATGGCCACGGCCCGGCGCGGCCTCCTAATCGCGCCCTCCAGATACCATCGCCGCTCGTGTTTCGCTGGAGGAAACGAAACACAGTGCCTCCCCCGCGTTCTCAGAGTCGCCAGCGCCGTTCATCACGTCTCGTCTCTTCCGAGGCGGTTTGCTACTTGTTGCGGGTGGTGGCTTATCCAGATGCCAATTTGACCTCCGTATTTTGACGTTCCCTGGTGTGCAAAATTCAAGGACGAAAGTAACTGTCGCGTGATATTTCACTACCAAGGAAAATATCTCGTTGAAGCTTTGACGATACGCAGAAAGGATTAGAGTGAAATTTTCACTCTACAGCGGAGCTGATATGAAACTACCTGGCAGATTAAAACTGTGTGCCGGACCGAGACTCGAACTCGGGACCTTTGCTTTTCGCGGGCAAGTGCTCTACAAACTGACCTACTCAAGCACGACTCACGCCCCGTCCTCACAGCTTTACTTCTGCCAGTACCTCGTCTCCTACCTTCCAGACCTTACATAAGCTCTCCTGCGGAACTTGCAGAACTAGCACTCCTGAAAGAAAGGATTTTGCGGAGACATGGCTTAGCCACAGCCTGGGGGTTGTTTCTAGAATGAAATTTTCACTCTACAGCGGAGTGTGCGTTGATATGAAACTTCCTGGCAGATTAAAACTGTGTGCCGGACCGAGACTCGAACTCGGGACCTTTGCCTTTCGCGGGCAAGTGCTCTACCAACTGAGCTACGGAAGCACGACTCGCGCCCGGTACTCACAGCTTTACTTCTGCCAGTATCTCGTCTCCTACCTTCCAAACTTTACAGAAGCTCTCCTGCGAAACTTGCAGAACTAGCACTCCTGAAGGAAAGGATATTGCGGAGACATGGCTTAGCCACAGCCTGCGGGGTTGTTTCTAGAATGAAATTTTCACTCTACAGCGGAGTGTGCGCTGATATGAAACTTCCTGGCAGATTAAAACTGTGTGCCCGACCGAGACTCGAACTCGGGACCTTTGCCTTTTGCGGGCAAGTGCTCTACCAACTGAGCAAGTTTCGCAGGAGAGCTTGTGTTTGGAAGGTAGGAGACGAGGTACTGGCAGAAGTAAAGCTGTGAGGACGGGGCGTGAGTCGTGCTTGGGTCGCTCAGTTGGTAGAGCAGTTGCCCGCGAAAGGCAAAGGTCCCGAGATCGAGTCTCGGTCCGGCACACAGTTTTAATCTGCCAGGAAGTTTCATAGAAAGGATTGTTACAGTTTACAAGGTACGACAATAAAGTAATGAGACTGACTTTCTTTGCAAGATGTGGCAACCCTGCAGGCTTGCGTAGGCGCAATATCTTTGACGTTGGTCTATAAACTTCTTCTAGTCCAAGCGGCACATCGAGCAACTGCTCAGTCGTGAGTTATGCTGCAATAAGTTAACACGTGTTTGTGTCTCTCTTCACAGGAATGGAACCGCATAATATTGCGCAACGGTATGCCATTTCTTCTTGCGTTAAATTGGGTGAAAACGCCACAACAACTTACAGTAAGCTTCAGAAGACTTTTGGAGAGGAGGTTATGTGAAGAGCTCAAGTTTTTCGTTGGCATAAAATGTTTAGTGAAGGGTGAACGAGTGTTAAATATGAAGACCACAGTGGACGACCATCAACCTGACGGACGGATGGCAACTTGGCCAGCGTGCCTGAACTCGTACGATCTGATCGAAGACTATCCGTGAAAATGATTGCAGAAGAACTGAACATCAATCGAGAAACGGTTCGTCTAATAATAACTGAAAATCTTGGTATGAGAAAGATTTGTGTAAAAATGGTCCCCAAAAATCTCACACCACAACAGCAGAAACGAGGAAAAATGTGGCAACCGATCTGTTAGAGCAAACGTAACACAATCCTGAATTGTTGAGCCGTCTTATTACTGGTGATGAAAGTTGGTTTTTTCAGTACGATCCAGAGACAAAACGCCGAAGTTCGCAATGGTGCTCAAAGGGATCACCTGGACCAAAAAAAGCTCACATGTCAAAATCAAAAGAGAAATGCATGCTTGTGTGCTTCTTTCATTCCAAGGGAATTGTTCAAAAAGAGTGGGTGCCTCCTGGACAAACAGTTAACCAATATTACCACAAACTAATTTTAGGAAGACTTCGTAAGAGAGTTCTTCGTGTCCGTGCCAACATTGCTGGTAATTGGATTCTGCATCACGAAAATGCGCCATCCCATACTGCTCTGTCAGTACAGTAATTTTTAACCTCAAAACAAATTTCAGTACTACCACAGCCAACTTATTCACCAGATATCGCTCCGTGCGACTTTTTTCTATTTCGAAGAGTCAAAACGGCGGTCAAGGGACACCATTTTCAAACAACACAAGATGTCCAAATAGCTGTGACCAGGGGTTTGGGGGATATTACAGAATATCAGTTACAGAAATGTTAGCATCAATGACAGAAGCGCTGGAAAAAGGGTGTACAATCATAAATGATCTACTTTGAAGGAGACAACACTAAACTTGACTAAGACGGTAAGCAACTTTTTGTCTTACATCAGTCTCATTACTTTATTGTCGCACGTCTTATTACAAATGGTAAGTCAAAGAAATAAGCAATTAGACCTACAGAGATGACACTTTTATTCAATCATTACAGTGAAGGTACGATGAACCCTTCGACATTATGAAATATGAACACGGTCCATAATAGGGTGTGAGATCACCACTGATGACAGCGCATGCCTGCAAACTGTTCTCATGCTAGCCACAAGGTTGGTGAGATGTTCTCGTAGGGAGTCCTCCTCCAGTGTTGTAGACAGATGGTGGATTGTCGCTGGTGCTGCAAACGTACTGCAATACGTCTTCACACCGCACTTCACACGAGCTCGATGGGAATCAAGATGGGGAAACACGCAGGGCAGCCCATTCGCCGAACATCCTCTCGTTCCAAGAGCTCCTCAAGCTGTGGAGTTCGATAGGGTCGCATCTTGTCATTAATAAAAATGAATTCAAGGCCAAGTGCATCAGCCGGCCGGTGTGTCCGAGCCGTTCTAGGCGCTTCAGTCCGGAGCCACGAGCCTGCTACGGTCGCAGGTTCGAATCCTGCCTCGGGCATGGATGTGTGTGATGTCCTTAGGTTAGTTAGGTTTAAGTAGTGTCTAAGTCTAGGGGATTGATGACCTCAGATGTTAAGTCCCATAGTGCTCAGAACCATCTGAGCCAAGTGCAATCCCTGAAAAGACGCACACAGGGCAGGACTTCGGTGTCACACTAATATTTACTGGTCAGTGAATCGTGTTAAAGGATGTGGAGGTCACTACCCCACGCAACAACTATGCCTCTGCATAACACCTGGACCAGCAAAACAATTGTGTACCACAATGTTTATTGGCGACATTAAATGATCCCATCTCACCTATGTGAGGGTACGTCCAGCATTTTCGAAAGAGACGACATTCGGCAAATGGATTTTCCTACCTGTTCCCTACGCCCATCGAGCACGGATGCGTTGGAGAGACGTATTGCAGTGCGTACAGATGCAAAAACGATATCCAGCAGTTATCAACCGCGCTGGTGGAGCAGTGGGGCGACCTACGACAAGAACCGCTTACCAACTTTGCGGCCAGGGTGGGAACACGTCGCAGAGCACGCACTGCTGTCCATGCTCACCACACACCCTATTGTCATCCATCCTCCACCTTTTGTGATTTCCAGGAACTATGAAACATCGTCGTCATTTCTGCACAGTTATTGCCATTTTTGTTGCTCTCACTGCGTATTTCTTTCAGTTGCTTTATGAACTGCTCTATATTGTAGGAGCTCTTTCCATGTGTGGCTCCTACTGTGTTACCAGATACATAGCGCAGAGCGTTGTCGCTGCAAAGTAGAGAACGTTTCTGAAAGTGAAAGTGTAGCCTGCTTAAAAGAAATGTGTTTCCAGCCCCAACTTATGTTAAGAAGATGTACACTGATGCTCATAAATTAAGGATAACTGAAGAATGTGGTGCCACACAATGTAGCACTACGTAAAACTGGCGCTAATAGCATAGGCACATAGGGAACGCACACGACGCAGATCTGTAAGTCCAAGGTATTGATCATAAGTTGAGAAAACCGTCCCGAAACACATGTGCTACAAACCGCCACTGTTTCTTGCGCATGTACCCCTACATCAATATGGGACGTGATCACCATGCACACGTACACAGGCCGCACAACGGGTTGGTATACTCTGGATCAGGTGGACGAGCAGCTGCTGGGGTATAGCCGCCCATTCTTGCACCAGTGCCTGTCAGAGCTCCTGAAGTGTCATAGGGGTTTGAAGACGTGCAACAATACGCCGAGCGAGAGCATCCCAGACGTGCTCCATGGGGTTTAGGTATGGAGAACAGACAGGCCACTCCGTTCGCTGATATCATCTGTTTTAAGGTACTCCTCTACGATGGTAGGTCGGTGGGCCGTGCGTTATCATCAATCAGGAGGAAGGTGGGACCCACTGGCGGACATACTGGTGCAAAATGACGTCCCGATACACCTGACATGTTATAGTTCCTCTGTCAAAGACATGCAGGAGTGTGCGTGCACTAATCGTAGTCCCACCCCACACCATCAAACCACGACCTCCATTCAGGTCCCTTTCAAGGACATTAAGGGGTTGGTGTCTGGTTCCTGGTTCACGCCAGATGAAAACCCGGCGAGAATCACTGTTCGGACTATATCTGGACTCGTCCGTGAACATAACCTGGGACCACTGTTCCAATGATCATGTACTGTGTTCTTGACACCAGGCTTTACGGGCTCTCCTGTGACCAGGGGTCAGTGGAATGCACCTTACAGGTTTCCGGGCGAATGAACCATGTCTGTTCAGTCGTCTGTAGATTGTGTGTCTGGAGACAACTGTTCCATTGGCTGCGGTAAGGTCCCGAGCAAGGCTACCTGCAGTACTCCGTGGCCGTCTGCGGGCACTGTTAGTGAGGTATCGGTCTTCTTGTGGTGTTGCACACTGTGGACGTCCCGTACTGTAGCGCCTGGACACGTTTCCTGTCTGCTGGAATCGTTGCCATAATCTTGAGATCACACTTTGTGGCACATGGAGGGCCTGTGCTACGACCTACTGTGTTTGACCAGCCTCCAGTCGCCGTAGTATTCTACCCCTCATAACGTCATCATTATGTGTTCTTTGAGCCATTTGCAGCACACAGTCGCCATTAGCACGTCTGAAAACGTCTGCACACTTTCTCACTGCACCGTACTCTAACATGCACCAACACACTTTTGCGTATGTGGACTGCGCCAGCGCCACCGTGCGACGACTGCAGGTCAAATGCCCCGTATGGTCATACCCCGAGGTGATTTAACCCCGCAAACCGCCCACCAGAGCGTTGTTTCACCGTGTATCACCATTATCCTTAATTCATGAGCAAGTGTATTTGACATTCTTACAAGGGAACCTCCCCATCGCATCCCCCTCAGATTTAGTTATAAGTTGGCACAGTGGATAGGCCTTGAAAAACTGAACACAGATCAATCGAGAAAACAGGAAGAAGTTGTACGGAACTGAAAAAAATAAGCAAAATATACAAACTGAGTAGTCCATGTGCAAGATATGCAACATAAAGGAGAACGGGAGGTGAGGAGCGCCGTAGCCCCATGGTTAGCGTGAGCAGCTGTGGAACGAGAGGTCCTTGGTTCAAGCCTTCCCTTAATTGAAAAGATTTTTTTTATTTTCAGACAATTAGTGTCGGTCCGTCCGTCCGATGCGAGGTAACTTTGCCGTAGTATGGGGACGTTGTATGAAAACGTTAAAAACATATGTTTTGATAGAACACAGGGAAAACTATGCGACTGTGAAACTGTTGCATTGATTTGTTGCAGTTTATGTGACAAACTATTATGTTTTCATCACATTTTTGGGAGTGATTATCACTTCCACAAGAAAACGTAAATCGGGCAAGGTAGAAGAATCTTTTTACCCATTCGCCAAGTGTACAAGTTAGGTGGGTCGACGACATATTCCTGTCATGTGACGCACATGCTGTCACCAGTGTCGTATAGAATATACCAGACGTGTTTTCAGGAATCGGTTGACCTATGACTTTGCGATCAAATGTTTTCGGTTCCCATTGGAGAGGCACGTTCTTTCGTCTACTAATCGCACGGTTTTGCGGTGCGGTCGCAAAACACGGACACTAAACTTATTACAGTGAACAGAAATGCCAATGAACGAACGGACTTTGCAAAAATAAAGAAAGTAAGTTTTTTACTCGAGGAAAGACTTGAACCAAGGTCCTCTCGTTCCGCAGCTTCTCACGCTCACCACGGGACCACGGCGCTCCTCAGCTCATACTCTCCTTGATGTTACATGTCTTGTGCATGGACTACTCAGTTTGTATATTTTGCTTATTTTTTTCATAGTTCCACACAACTTCTTCCTGTTTTCTCAATTGATCTATGTTCAGTTTTTCAAGGCCTATCCACTGTGCCAATTTATAACTAAATCTGAGGGGGGTGCGATGGGGAGGTTCCCTTGTTGGAGACATTACATAATATTTCAGCTAGTCAAAGTTTTTGAAAACGACGTGCTTAAACACTCCCTATTTAATTTTACGTATATCAATGTTTCTTTGGTTATTCGGTAATCGGAATTTTAGTGGAGGAGATTTACAACATATCACGTTCAGCAGGGAACTACATCGTCTACCTATCGGTCACGAGGTATCTGTAATTAAAGGCTATCGACATAGCAATTACATGTGACCAGGATATGTTATCAATGACCACATAATGTTAATGAACTTAATTTATTGGTTTCTAGCCATAAATGTCTCTAGCTACGCCTTCCACACCCACACTATTGTAACCACACTGATAATTTGTCATTCTGAAGAAGTCATCACTTAACTGATCCCTAGTCTCCGCATCGGAACTACTTTCAAATTTTACTACAGTCTCCTACAGGCCGTTACTCCACATAAATTGTAATCAGTATAATTTCAGTTCTGCTCACTCTTTACTTCTTAATACAGTTCTTCTCTCAACACTGTCATTTGCTCTTACTGCAGCTAGTCCACATCTTAATGATCCGACTATCACTTCTGCATCAAGGTACCTACCCGCTCGCATGGCCGCTCCTTACTTAGTAGAATAATGCCGGTACGACTTGGCAATGCTTCCAACGCAGAAAAACGGCATTTAGTGCGCCGAAGGTTCCTGAATGCCAAACTCCTCGCTAGCGGATGTTAATCAAAGAGTATGAGTGTAGCAGGCACAGTACTCTTACACGTGACGATTTTGAAGCAATTTCTCGGCCGAGAAAATTTCAGCCGTTTCAAAAATATTTACATAGAGCTAGCCCTAATTAAAATTAAGAACAGTTTTTACACGTATACCATTCGTGACGTCAAGATTTTTATTTGATTTTTGCAGGACACAGATTTTTATAACGATTTCCTATTGCCATGGGGATTGGAGCGCTGTGGTGGCTACCAGCACATCACAACTTCGGTCGTTGAAAGCCAGATGCTAAGCAATAGAACTGATACTATAAAAATAAATTCTCTCAGTCTACACAGTTAAAGTTTAAATTTCTGGTAAAAATAAATAGTTGTGTACAGGTGTAAACACACCATTTCATTCGAAACACACATTCTTAATTCATTTTATAATACTATATTTTTTAATCATTGTTCTTTACATCTCTAGGCAACATCACAATTAACATTACTTGGTAAACTGCCCAGAATATTTTAAAAGAAAATAACAGTATCATAAAACATCAAGCGATGACATTCTATAATTAAAAAAACAAAGAAAATAATCTTATCAAATAAAGTGAAACTTGGAAGAAACAGACAGAACCTTGAAACTGATAGCTTGGCTTTCGTTGATTATTTAACAATATTAGCGGAGAACCTACGAATTGCAATGATGCAGATAAACTTCTCCAAGAGGAGGCAGAAAAAAACTTCGTTTGAAAAAATTATATACTTGGTCAATGTTAAAGGTGCACCAAAATATGGAAAAATAAAGAAGATTTCAGAAATTTAATAGCTATGAGGAATAATCCAGCCAAATACTCTGGACAAAGTAGCTAACATAAATAGAGCTACGGAAATGGGAACGACATTCATCTTAACAAAAAACATGTACAAAAAAACTCGTTTTCTATTAATACGAAGTTGAGGTATTATAATGTGATGATTACAACCAGGTTTCTTTATGCCTCATAATGCCTCGCCATAAAGCAGTTAAAAAGTTAAATAATTTGGGAAAGAACGAAACAAGAGATATTCAAAAAAATTGGGTGCAAAATATAAAAATTAATACTGGAGATTGAGGACAACGCGGACGAGTATGAAAACTGCGGTTATGACAGATACCATGAGAAAATGTGGTATTAGATTTTATTGTCACTTAAGAAGAATCGGCTACAAGAGAACGAAAAAATAATTAGTTTCTGTGATAAAAAGCGAAAAACCCAAATTTCATGAATTATATAAGTTAAGAAATTGAGAATGGCACACAAAGTCAAAACAGGCATGAATTCAGGGAAAAGGTACGAGAAGTCAAGAGTTTCCAGAAGAAACTCCTAGAGGTACATGGACAGAGGAAAGAAGAGCGCAACAGAGAGCAAGAATTAAGAAGTATTGGGAAACCAAAGAACAGGAAAATATTATGATGTCATAAACCAGCTGTTTCACATGGTCCTCAGTTATCCAAATTCGAATAATGTTAATAATGGTAATAATAATAATAATAATAATAAGCATTATAATAGTGAAGAGGTTTTGGGAAGAGAAAAAGAAGAAGGAAACAAGAAAAAAAATGAATAATCATGTAACATTCAGGTTAATCAATGTCCTGGAGACGAAAATGTGTAATAGCAATAATAACTGTACATGGGAGTGCTGAAAAGTGGGCCTAATGCCTCAGACTTTTTCAGTCTGTTCTCAATATCGGTTGAGGTACGGTATTACATGTCATACATATTACTCAGTGGACTTTCCTATTTCAGTGACGCAAGTTGAAGTCATCTGCCGCTGTAGGGCTCTGAACTCTAGAGTGTAACTTGGCGGTTTGTAACGTAATTACGTCAGTGCGAGAGAACCACATGCCACACCCTCTCCCTCAGAATTTCAGTACCAGACCACACACTAGCCTTGAAACATCTGCAATAATCCAACGCGTTGGATTCACTCTTATCGATGATCCTCCATTCTCGACTTAGCTCAGTTCGATTTTCATCTCCTTCCAAACCTTAAAGAACACTTTAACAGTGATGAAGCGGTGTAAGCTGAGATGAAGTTGTGGCTCCGTAAAGAGAGTCAAACATCCTACAGTGACGGCATCAGCAAACTGATCTCTGGTTGGGAGAAACGTGTACTTCGCCAGGGTGACTATGTTGAGCAATAAGTATATATAGGCATGAAGAGTGAAACTGTAAAATGTTATTAACGTTTCTTTTATTTAAGAAGCTTTAAGAGTTACACATTAAAATTCGGTTGCACTACTTTTCAGCAAGCCGGGTAATAGCAATAAAAAAACATAGGGCATAACTTTTTCCTTGATTGTACAAACGCTGATTGTGCGCTTTTCCACTGACTGTGTGTTTCGTTATTGAAACTCTGCTTCTGAACTGCTATAACAAATAAGGGAACAGTGTACGACAAAACATAATACGCTTTTGTTCCAGGGAATATGATCCGGTAGACGGATTCTTCGAACAGATTCTTTGTGAACAAATACTTTCAATTGTTTAGCTTTTTGGAAAAGAGTACCTCGTTTATGACTCTTGTAACTCAACTGATCATAATTTTCTGTCACGCAGGGGATTGTTTCTTCAGCGAGTTGTGCCGGCCGAAGTGGCCGTGCGGTTAAAGGCGCTGCAGTCTGGAACCGCAAGACCGCTACGGTCGCAGGTTCGAATCCTGCCTCGGGCATGGATGTTTGTGATGTCCTTAGGTTAGTTAGGTTTAACTAGTTCTAAGTTCTAGGGGACTAATGACCTCAGAAGTTGAGTCCCATAGTGCTCAGAGCCATTTGAACCATCAGCGAGTTGTGCTTGTGTGATCTTTAGATAATTTTCAAATTATCAGTTGTGCACAAATATCGAGTTTTACAAGCAAATGACCTTGACATTTGGTAGAAAATACAGATCCCCACATATGAATTGTAAAAATGGATGTCCGCATGTACAGGGCTATTACAAATGATTGAAGCGATTTCATAAATTCACTGTAGCTCCATTTATTGACATATGGTCACGACACACTACAGATACGTAGAAAAACTCATAAAGTTTTGTTCGGCTGAAGCCGCACTTCAGGTTTCTGCCGCCAGAGCGCTAGAGAGTGCAGTGAGACAAAATGGCGACAGGAGCCAAGAAAGCGTATGTCGTGCTTGAAATGCACTCACATCAGGTCAGTCATAACAGTGCAACGACACCTCAGGACGAAGTTCAACAAAGATCCACCAACTGCTAACTCCATTCGGTGACGGTATGCGCAGTTTAAAGCTTATGGATGCCTCTGTAAGGGGAAATCAACGGGTCGGCCTGCAGTGAGCGAAGAAACGGTTGAACGCGTGCGGACAAGTTTCACGCGTAGCCCGCGGAAGTCGACGAATAAAGCAAGCAGGGAGCTAAACGTACCACAGCCGACGGTTTGGAAAATCTTACGGAAAAGGCTAAAGCAGAAGCCTTACCGTTTACAATTGCTAGAAGCCCTGACATCCGATGACAAAGTCAAACGCTTTGAATTTTCGGCGCGGTTGCAACAGTTCTTGGAAGAGGATGCGTTCAGTGCGAAACATGTTTTCAGTGATGAAGCAACATTTTTTCTTAATGGTGAAGTGAACAGACACAATGTGCGAATCTGGGCGGTAGAGAATCCTCACGAATTCGTGCAGCAAATTCGCAATTCACCAAAAGTTAACGTGTTTTGTGCAATCTCACGGTTTAAAGTTTACGGCCCCTTTTTCTTCTGCGAAAAAAAACGTTACAGGACACGTGTATCTGGACATGCTGGAAAATTGGCTCATGCCACAACTGCAGACTGACAGCGCCGACTTCATCTTTCAACAGGATGGTGCTCCACCGCACTTCCATCATGATTTTCGGCGTTTCTTAAACAGGAGATTCGAAAACCGATGGATCGATCGTGGTGGAGATCATGATCAGCAATTCATGTCATGGCCTCCACGCTCTCCCGTCTTAACCCCATGCGATTTCTTTCTGTGGGGTTACATGAAAGATTCAGCGTTTAAACCTCCTCTACCAAGAAACGTGCCAGAACTGCGAGCTCGCATCAACGATGCTTTCGAACTTTTCCGTATTGGTTGTATTGTGCTGCCACCTACTGCCAGGTACTCCATATCAGCGACCTCAGTAGTCATTAGACATCGTGTGAGAGCAGAATGGGGCGCTCCGATCCGATCGTGGTCACGTGATTGAGTGTCACTTGCGTCATACGTCCGTAGGCGAGATTTCCACACTCCTAAACATCCCTAGTTCTATAGTTTCCGATGTGATAGTGAAGTGCAAACGTGAAGGGACACGTACAGCGCAAAAGCGTACAGCCGAGCTCGTCTGCTGACTGATAGTTGGAGAGAGTCATAATCTGTAATAGACACACATCTATCCACACCATCACACAGGAATTCCAAACTGCGTCAGGATCCACTGCATGTACTATGGCAGTTAGGCGCAAGGTGAGAAAACGTGGATTTCATGGTCGAGCGCCGCTCGTAAGCCATGTAACACGCTGGTAAATACCAAACGACGCCTCGCTTCGTGTGAGGAGCGTAAGCACTGGATGATTGAACAGTGAAAAAGCGTTGAGTGACGAATCACGGTACACAGTGTGGCGATCCGATGGCAGGGTGTGGGTAGGGTGAATGCCCGGTGAATGTCAGCATGTGTAGTGCCAACAGTAAAATTCGGAGGCTGTGGTGATATGGTGTGGTCTTCATGGAGGGGGCTTGAACCCCTTGTTTTGCTTGGCACTATTACGGCACAGACCTATACTGATGCTTTAAGCACCTTCTTGCTTCCCACTGTTGACGAGAAATTCGGGGCAACTGTTCATAATGCACAGCATGTGGCGCAGTGGTTACACGACAATAACATCCCTGCACAGAGTCTTGACATGAATCCTATAGAACACGTTTGGGATGGTTTGGAACGCCGACTTCGTGCCAGGCCTCACCAACCAACACCGATACCTCTACTCAGTGCAGCACTCCGTGAAGAATGGTCTGCCATTCCCCACCAAACCTTCCAGCACCTGATTGGACTTATGCCTGCGAGAGTGGAAGCTGTCATCAATGCTAAGGGTGGACCAACACCATACTGAATTCCAGCATTACCGATGGAGGGCGCCACGGACTTGTAAGTCATTTTCAGTCAGGTGCTCGGATACTTTTGATCACATAGTGTATTTATATACATACGTTCCACATGCCAACCACTGGACGTATCTCAACTAACTTTGTGCAATATCATTTACTGTCTGGAAAGAATCTCCGGGGGGTTAAGAACCACCGACCTACCAAATGGGTAGTGGTAGAGATGAAAAGGAAATGTAGGCCACGACACGCCATACTGATATTTTAGTCATCCAGTATTTGTGTCTGAGAGGTAGTCATCCAGCATTTGCGACTGAGAGCAGGTAGAGACATGCAATAAACTTCACACGAATTTCAAATCTTTACGCTGACGAAAGAAAAAATCTGATGGCTTACTACATTCTCGGTGTTTATGGTTGGTTGGTGGGTTGATTTGGGGGCAGGGGTCCATCTGATTACAGAAGGATGGGGAAGGACGTCGGCCATACCCTTTCCAAGGAATCAGCCCGGCCTTTGCCTGAAGCGATTTAGGGAAATGACGGAAAACCTCAATCAGGGAAGCCGACAGCGGGTCTGTCGTCCCCCCGAATGCGAGTCCAGTGTGCTAACCGCGGCGCCACCTCGCTCGGTCGCTGTTTACGCATCGTAAATGTCACATGAAGCGTTACATTTAATTTATTACTTCTTTACTCCTATCTATACTCTTCACACCTTTTGCAGACAGTATTGACGTATCTACATCTACATCTACATCCATACTCCGCAAGCCACCTGATGGTGTGTGGCGGAGGATAACCTGAGTACCTCTATCGGTTCTACCTTTTATTCCAGTCTCGTACTGTTTGTGGAAAGAAGCATTGTCGGTATGCTTCTGTGTGGGCTCTAATCTCTCTGCTTTTATCCTCATGGTCTCTTCGGGAGACATATGTAGGAGGGAACAATATACTGCTTGACTCTTCGGTGAAGGTATGTTCTCGAAACTTTAACAAAAGCCCGTACGAAGCTACTGAGAGTCTTCCACTGGAGTTTATCTATCATCTCGGTAACGCTTTCGCGATTACTAAATGGTCCTGTAACGAAGCGAGCTGCTCTCCGTTGGATCTTCTCTATGTCTTGTATCAACCCTATCTGGTACGGATCCCACACTGCTGAGCAGTACTCAAGCAGTGGGCGAACAGCGTACTGTAACCTGCTTCCTTTGTTTTCGGATTGCATTTCCTTAGGATTCTTCCAATGAATCTCAGTCTGGCATCTGCTTTACCGACGATCAACTTTATATGATCATTCCATTTTAAATCACTCCTAATGCGTACTCCCAGATAATTTATGGAATTAACTGCTTCCAGTTGCTGACCTGGTATTTTGTAGCTAAATGATAAGGGATCTATCTTTCTGTGTATTCGCAGGACATTACACTTGTCTACATTGAGATTCAATTGCCATTCCCTGCACCATGCGTCAATTCGCTGCAGATCCTCCTGCATTTCAGTACAATTTTCCATTGTTACAACCTCTCGATACACCACAGCATCATCTGCAAAAAGCCTCAGTGAACTTCCGATGTCATCCACCAGGTCATTTACGTATATTGTGAATAGCAACGATCCTATGACACTCCCCTGCGGCACACCTGAAATCACTCTTACTTCGGAAGACTTCTCTCCATTGAGAATGACATGCTGCGTTCTATTATCTAGGAACTCCTCAATCCAATCACACAATTGGTCTGATAGTCCATATGCTCTTACTTTGTTCATTAAACGACTGTGGGGAGGTGTATCGAACGCCTTGAGTAAGTTAAGAAACACGGCATCTACCTGTGAACCCGTGTCTATGGCCCTCTGAGTCTCGTGGACGAATAGCGCGAGCTGGGTTTCACACGACCGTCTTTTTCGAAACCCATGCTGATTCCTACAGAGTAGATTTCTAGTCTCCACGTATACCACTGAATATACCAGAGAAACAATAATATAGGAAATTGAGTCCACCTTGATGCAAAACACCTCGTTATTCGTTTATTCCATTATTATCCCAGACTAATTTCGGTGACAAATATCATCATCAGCAGCAGTTTTTTTTTAAATCTAAAACATGCATAAAATGGCATGGTTGTACAAACACAGTAAAACATTATTGCACAGAAAAGCTGCACAGTAACATCAACACAGTACACTCACAAATCCACTTCACAATGGAATTAAAAGACAACAAGAAACTAAATTTCTTGGATCTTATAATCACAAGAAACAACCACCAACATGAATTCTCCATCTACAGAAAACCCACGCCCACAAGCACTGTTATCCACAGCTCATCCAACCACCCGGCAGTGCATAAATATGCCAGTCCAAACACATTCTCTACAGGATAAACAGAACAACTCTTAAACCAGAACACTGCACACAGGAACTAAATATAATCAAACAAATTGCTGTTGAAAACGACTACAAAACAGACATCATAAACAAACTCAACAACCAGGTAAAACGGAAACATGCAGTACACACAGACAACACAGCAGACCACACCACTTAAGAAAAAAGAGAGAGATGGTACACACTAACATACAATAACAAAATATCACATAGAATAGGAAACGTCTTGAAAAAGCAATGGATCCCAATAACATTCAGAACAAACAATACATCTCAGAAAAGACTAAGACCAGTCAGAAAAACCCCAGGCAAATTCAGCAACTCCCCTCAGGCCCACTACACAGGACAAACAAGCAGAAATTTCCGAACGAGGTACACAGAGCACATGAGAGCTCTAAAAAGTGACAGCACACATTCAACTTTTGCAGAACACCTAATGAACAAAAACCACAACCCCACTAATATCGAAAACGATCGATGCATTCTGAGAAACAGTAACAGTCTACACCGACAACTAACAATACAAGAAAATTAGTAGAATACAAAAGGCTATAGTCTAAGGGAAAAATGTAATAAACGAAAACACAACACTGCAACAACACACGCTTTACCGCTCTGAGAGAACTGACCGAGGACACAGAACAGCAAGCACACACACGCAAAAGAACCACTTCCCCATCACACACAGAGACATAAATTATGAACAGAAGTCGTCGTAATTCACGCTAAAGTTTTTCATGGCCTTTCTCGCCACATGCGATACGCCTCTCGCGACACACGCGAACAGCAAGATGGCGTAATATTCTGGATCAGAACCAAAGTGCAAAAGTTTTGTTTTTCTGTGTATAAAAGCAGCCACATACCATCCAACGAACGTGAGTACACGAATAGCTAAGCAACAGATCAGTACACACCAAATAACTGGTTTCCACAACACTACCACAACCGCAAGTGTATACTGCTGACATACGAAGTTCACCTTGTAGTATTTGTTTACTAACAGCCGTTCACATGGTTGCAAAATGGCTCTGAGCACTATGGGACTTAAGTTCTGAGGTCATCAGTCCAACAGAACTTAGAACTAATTAAACCTAACTAACCTAAGTGACATTAAAAGCAACGGTGGTAACATTAAGAGTGCAACAGGGAATTCCACTGTTAAATGCAGAGGAGAGAGCAGATAGGTGGAAAGAATACATTGAAACCCTCTATGAGGGTGAAGATTTGTCTGATGTGATAGAAGAAGAAACAGGAGTCGATTTAGAAGAGATAGCGGATCCAGTATTAGAATCGGAATTTAAAAGAGCTTTGGAGGACTCACGGTCAAATAAGGCAGAAGGTATAGATAACATTCCATCAGAATTTCAAAAATCATTGGGGGAAGTGGCAACAAAACGACTATTCACGTTGGTGTGTGGAATATATGAGTCTGGCGATATACCATCTGACTTTCGGAAAAGCACCATCCACACAATTCCGAAGACGGCAAGAGCTGACAAGTGCGAGAATTATCGCACAATCAGCTTAACAGCTCATGCATCGAAGCTGCTTACAAGAATAATATACAGAAGAATGGAAATGAAAATTGAGAATGCTCTAGGTGACGATCAGTTTGGCTTTAGGAAAAGCAAAGGGACGAGAGAGGCAATTCTGACGTTACGGCTAATAATGGAAGCAAGGCTAAAGAAAAATCAAGACACTTTCGTAGGATTTGTCGATCTGGAAAATGCGTTCGACAATATAAAATGGTGCAACTGTTCGAGATTCTGAAAAAAGTAGGGGTAAGCTATAGGGAGAGACGGATCATATACAATATGTACAACAACCGAGAGGGAATAATAAGAGTGGACGATCAAGAACGAAGGGCTCGTATTAGGAAGGGTGTAAGACAAGGCTGTAGCCTTTCGCCCCTACTCTTCAATCTGTACATCGAGGAAGCAATTATGGAAATAAAAGAAAGGTTCAGGAGTGGAATTAAAATACAAGGTGAAAGGATATCAATGATACGATTCGCTGATGACATTGCTATCCTGAGTGAAAGTGAAGAAGAATTAAATGATCTGCTGAACGGAATGAACAGTGTAATGAGTACACAGTATGGTTTGAGAATAAATTGGAGAAAGAAGAAGGTAATGAGAAGTAGTAGAAATGAGAACAGCGAGAAACTTAACATCAGGATTGATGGTCACGAAGTCAATGAAGTTAAGGAATTCTGCTACCAAGGCAGTAAAATAACCAATGACGGACGGAGGAAGGAGGACATCAAAAACAGACTCGCTATTGCAAAAAGGCATTTCTGGCCAAGAGAAGTCTACTAATATCAAATACCGGCCGTAATTTGAGGAAGAAATTTCTGAGGATGTACGTCTGGAGTACAGCATTGTATGGTAGTGAAACATGGACTGTGGGAAAACCGGAACAGAAGAGAATCGAAGCATTTGAGATGTGGTGCTATAGACGAATGTTGAAAATTAGGTAGACTGACAAGGTAAGGAATGAGGAGGTTGTACGCAGAATCGGAGAGGAAAGGAATATGTGGAAAACACTGATAAGGAGAAGGGACAGGATGATAGGACATCTGCTAAGACATGAGGGAATGACTTCCATGGTACTAAAGGGAGCTGTAGAGGGAAAAACTGTAGAGGAAGACAGAGATTGGAATACGTCAAGCAAATAATTGAGGACGTAGGTTGCAAGTGCTACTCTGAGATGAAGAGGTTGTAACGCCGGAAATGCATATCCCCCTATTTCCATCTATTGTACTATAAATTTGTTTTCCTTTTTTTTGTTACCTGAATATATGACATTTCTGTGTCTTTACATATTGTAATTGTTTTACTACTTGTATATATATATTTATGCATTTATGTCGATGTATAATTGGTTTGTTTCGTAAATATTATTTGTATTTTTACGCTGGGTCTTGCCTAGGGAAAACTGCTATCGATAGGTAGTGTGAAGAATGAAAGTGTGTAGGATCTTTGGTAGTGTTAACACTGCCGCGTGTAGCGCGGGCAGAGAGAGTCTGGCTGGAGTAGCGAGTGGAGCAGGTGTGTTGTGTGAAGCTCCCGCGAGTTGCCGCGCTTTCGGGGCTTGGCAGCATGTAATTGCGCTCGACTTGCGATGATAGTTTCTGACATGGTGTCGCGGACGGGAAGCATTAGCTGGCGCACATCAAGAGCCCGTTTCGTCTGGTGACCGTGTCGAGAAGAAGGCGCGCCAACATCCAGCTTCTGCAACAGCGACGGCCGACAATGAGTGACTGTCGCCACCTCCTCGATCGACGGCTTCAAACCTTCAATCAACCAACAAGGAAGACTGGAAGCACGTAAAGTTTTAGAACTGTATGGCAGACCTCAGCTTTTAAAACTGTTCAAATCACAAAATTACAGCAACATAGCATGAACCTTTGTTGCTCATTGTCCCAACTGCATTACCAAGCAGGGTCCCTTCATTTTCCGGAATGAACCCGAGTGTCGTTGAAATTCAAACGCCAGCATTAAAGCAGCATCATTCGATTTCATTGCTTTAATTTCAAAGTTCAGTTAAGGTACACTCCTGGAAATGGAAAAAAGAACACATTGACACCGGTGTGTCAGACCCACCATACTTGCTCCGGACACTGCGAGAGGGCTGTACAAGCAATGATCACACGCACAGCACAGCGGACACACCAGGAACCGGGGTGTTGGCCGTCGAATGGCGCTAGCTGCGCAGCATTTGTGCACCGCCGCCGTCAGTGTCAGCCAGTTTGCCGTGGCATACGGAGCTCCATCGCAGTCTTTAACACTGGTAGCATGCCGCGACAGCGTGGACGTGAACCGTTTGTGCAGTTGACGGACTTTGAGCGAGGGCGTATAGTGGGCATGCGGGAGGCCGGGTGGACGTACCGCCGAATTGCTGAACACTTGGGGCGTGAGGCCTCCACAGTACATCGATGTTGTCGCCAGTGGTCGGCGGAAGGTGCACGTGCCCGTCGACCTGGGACCGGACCGCAGCGACGCACGGATGCACGCCAAGACCGTAGGATCCTACGCAGTGCCTGGGGTATCGGCGAGGACCATTCGCAACCGTCTCCATGAAGCTGGGCTACAGTCCCGAACACCGTTAGGCCGTCTTCCGCTCACGCCCCAACATCGTGCAGTCCGCCTCCAGTGGTGTCGCGACAGGCGTGAATGGAGGGACGAGTGGAGACGTGTCGTCTTCAGCGATGAGAGTCGCTTCTGCCTTGGTGCCAATGATGGTCGTATGCGTGTTTGGCGCCGTGCAGGTGAGCTCCACAATCAGGACTGCATACGACCGAGGCACACAGGGCCAACACCCGGCATCATGGTGTGGGGAGCGATCTCCTACACTGGCCGTACACCACTGGTGATCGTCGAGGGAACACTGAATAGTGCACGGTACTTCCAAACCGTCATCGAACCCATCTTTCTACCAGTCCTAGACCGGCAAGGGAACTTGCTGTTCCAACAGGACAATGCACGTCCGCATGTATCCCGTGCCACCCAACGTGCTCTAGAAGGTCTAAGCAAGATCTCCGGATCTGTCCCCCATTGAGCATGTTTGGGACTGGATGAAGCGTCGTCTCACGCGGTCTGCACGACCAGCACGAACGCTGGTCCAACAGAGGCGCCAGTTGGAAATGGCATAGCAAGCCGTTCCACAGGACTACATCCAGTATCTCTATGATCGTCTCCATGGGATAATAGCAGCCTGCATTGCTGCGAAAGGTGGATATTCACTGTACTAGTGCCGACATTGTGCATGCTCTGTTGCCTGTGTCTATGTGCCTGTGGTTCTGTCAGTGTGATCATGTGATGTATCTGTCCCCAGGAATGTGTCAATAAAGTTTCCCCTTCCTGGGACAATGAATTCACGGTGTTCTTATTTCAATTTCCAGGAGTGTATTTATAGCTGGCTACAATATTTAGATTACACATGCACAAATTAGGAGTGCGAGTTTTGTTACCGTATTTTAGCTTACCTGTGACTGCAGCTCAGCTTGGTACGTACTAAATTTTACTATTGTTAATTGTTCAGAATCATTTAATTCAAGTTCAAAGTTAAATCTCTTATTTCTAAATTGCGTAGATTCAAGTAGCTTTTGAAATGATTGTTGAGGTAGTCCAAGACTAACCGTATTTTACTGAATTTCGATGTGCTTCAGAAAGAAAGCTCACTATTAACTTCAGTCACTAAATTAACTTTCGATTATCCGGTTTTATTAATTCTTTTGCTAAATTAAGTCAGAGTGTAGCGAAATTTATTACTTCCGACAAACTTTCAGTTTTCACACTACACGTGTCAACTTTCAGTTGCCACGCTTCTAGTGCTAATTATATGTGTAATAACCTTTCTCTTTCAGTTACTATAGTAATTGTCCTTAGGACTGGCGACCGTAATTTTCCCCAAATCTCAAATATCTAATTCCCGCTAGTTAATTGTTAACGTAATGGCCGCACATTTACTTTATTTATTAACTTTACCCCTTTTCAAAATTAATTTCCACCAGTTTCATTTGCATTTTTCCTTTCATTTATATGTAACCCTTTTCCTCCCTCTTTACCGACAAATAAACTTCGGTGACGTTTGCTTTTCCCAAATTTCCATTAGGTACACGCAGTTTAATTTTTCACTGTCATTAAGGTCGATAAGTGAGGGGGGAGGTTACACGTGGCGACCGTGACAGGACAATCTTCAAATTTGAGGTTGTCCTGGACACGAATTTTGCATTGTGCAAATCTCATAACAAAGTGCTGGTTACGAACTGGCCGTCACGTCAGCGAGAATAAGTAGTGGTTGCAATCCTAATTAGATTTGAGATTTGGCATTTATATTGGAAATTATTAAAATGAGTGAAGGCAACAATTGCCAAAATTTGGTAGACTTGGATACGGAACAATCAGTTGAACAGTGGGAAACGCGCACCGCGGTACCCATTGTTCAGGGGCAGGCGGCTAGCATGAAAGTCGCGACCGCCGAAACGCAACAGAGAGCAGAAATGGAATACCAAACTTTAGAAAATGTTTCGGAATCGGAAGTGAAAATCAAATCTGAATCCCTTGATGATGAATACGGGCGGACAATTAAAGAGGAAGCCACTACGGAAGTAAAACCGGTAGTTTCCGGGAATTTAACTGATTTATTGAATGTTTTGATTAACGAAATCAAGAGTCAATCGACAGAAATTAAAGCTCTGTCGGCCAAGCAAGAAGATCAGGCTGGCAAGCAAGAAGCTCAGGCTGCCAAGCAAGAAGCTCAGTCTGAAAAAATTGAACGGATGCTAGACGATCAGAACAAAGCTATTAACGTTGTTAACAACAATGTTGGAGTTGTTAACACAAAAGTTGATAAAATCAAAGAAGATATTGTTGTGATTAATACCGAAATCGGTAATCTTAAACAGGAAATGGTAAACGTTCAGGCGGAAATTGCGAACATAAATACTCGTTTTAATTCCGAAATTAGCAGAATCGAGAAAAGTGTATAAGAAGCATTTGCTCCGATCATCGAGAATAAGGTGACGGAACAAATTCAATTAGTGAAAAAAGAGGATCATCAGAAGGTGGAAACTTTAAAGGCTTTAGTATCCGAAGTAGATACCAAGGTGACGAAGCAGGGTAATACCTGCAAAGAGAAAAAAAGGGAAGTAGAAACGCTTGCGACATCCACTTGCCAAGTAATTACGAGAGTGTCGGAAGTAGAAAAGAAACTTGACGAAAAACAGAGCTATGTGCCAATCTGTGCACATAGTTCGGAATTGTTGACGAAAGAGGAGCGGTTCGACCCCTTCAAAAAAGGCGGTATACACGCGACGGACTTCATTAAGAATTGTGAAAAAGTTTTACCCAGATCATGGACTAACGAGAGAAAAATTAATGCGGTTATTGATGTGCTGGCTGGTGATGCCAAGCGTTGGGGCTTAAACCTCAACATTACGAACCTGACTTTTGACGAGTTTAAAAATTTGTTTCTGGCTGAATACTGGTCAGAGCAAAAACAGCAAAGTGTCTGGCGCGAATTTGTCGTATCGAGGCCTTTCGATGCGTGTTCGCGCGGCTCGATGAAGGAGTTTTGTGAGGGCTGGATCCGCAAGTTGGAATATTTGCGTGATTGCCGCACGGAATCCGAAATAGTCTGGGAACTCTACAGGAAGCTTCCAGATGACACAAAACGCTACGTAGGAAGCAATCACAGGACAATCAATGATTTCCTGGAAAGAGTTGAGGACGAGGACAATTGGCGCAATAATCGCGACAGTGGTAGAGGCCATGGTAACAACAACGGGTACCACAGCAACCACAACAATGATAACTATGGGAATAATGCATACCGCAATCTTGGCAGCAATAACAATAGTGGTTGGGGCCGTAATGACAATCGGTACAATGCAAATAATAACAGGAATGACGGAAACCAGTATCACACTAGCGTGATACGGGCTTCGCAGAATAGTAATAACGCCAGAGGGTGTGATCAGCCGCCTCAGCAGCATCCGGGGAGCGTATCTGCTGGGACGAGACAGGGAAACCATTAGCCGCGCCGGTGAGGGGCCGACCGGGCGTGGAGAAATCTTGCAGGCCCAATAACAAGAAAAAAACCCAGGTGTCGTCATTATGAAAATTCCGTATGGAATAATCAACGGTGGGAGAGTGTGCCAGTGTTAGGAGATAGGAGTGCGCCCACGAGTAGTAGATCAACTGTAGACACGGCAGTAGAAAATACACTCCTGGAAATTGAAATAAGAACACCGTGAATTCATTGTCCCAGGAAGGGGAAACTTTATTGACACATTCCTGGGGACAGATACATTACATGATCACACTGACAGAACCACAGGCACATAGACACAGGCAACAGAGCATGCACAATGTCGGCACTAGTACAGTGTATATCCCCCTTTCGCAGCAATGCAGGCTGCTATTCTCCCATGGAGACGATCGTAGAGATGCTGGATGTAGTCCAGTGGAACGGCTTGCACGCCATTTCCACCTGGCGCCTCAGTTGGACCAGCGTTCGTGCTGGACGTGCAGACCGCGTGAGACGACGCTTCATCCAGTCCCAAACATGCTCAATGGGGACAGATCCGGAGATCTTGCTGGCCAGGGTAGTTGACTTACACCTTGTAGAGCACGTTGGGTGGCACGGGATACATGCGGACGTGCATTGTCCTGTTGGAACAGCAAGTTCCCTTGCCGGTCTAGGAATGGTAGAACGATGGGTTCGATGACGGTTTGGATGTACCGTGCACTATTCAGTGTCCCCTCGACGATCACCAGTGGTGTACGGCCAGTGTAGGAGATCGCTCCCCACACCATGATGCCGGGTGTTGGCCCTGTGTGCCTCGGTCGTATGCAGCCCTGATTGTGGCGCTCACCTGCACGGCGCCAAACACGCATACGACCATCATTGGCACCATGGCAGAAGCGACTCTCATCGCTGAAGACGACACGTCTCCATTCGTCCCTCCATTCATGCCTGTCGCGACACCACTGGAGGCGGGCTGCACGATGTTGGGGCGTGAGCGGAAGACGGCCTAACGGTGTGCGGGACCGTAGCCCAGCTTCATGGAGACGGTTGCGAATGGTCCTCGCCGATACCACAGAAGCAACAGTGTCCCTAATTTGCTGGGAAGTGGCGGTGCGGTCCCCTACGGCACTGCGTAGGATCCTACGGTCTTGGCGTGCATCCGTGCGTCGCTGCGGTCCGGTCCCAGGTCGACGGGCACGTGCACCTTCCGCCGACCACTGGCGACAACATCGATGTACTGTGGAGACCTCACGCCCCAAGTGTTCAGCAATTCGGCGGTACGTCCACCCGGCCTCCCGCATGCCCACTATACGCCCTCGCTCAAAGTCCGTCAACTGCACATACGGTTCACGTCCACGCTGTCGCGGCATGCTACCAGTGTTAAAGACTGCGATGGAGCTCCGTATGCCACGGCAAACTGGCTGACACTGACGGCGGCGGTGAACAAATGCTGCGCAGCTAGCGCCATTCGACGGCCAACACCGCGGTTCCTGGTGTGTCCGCTGTGCCGTGCGTGTGATCATTGCTTGTACAGCCCTCTCGCAGTGTCCGGAGCAAGTATGGTGGGTCTGACACACCGGTGTCAATGTGTTCTTTTTTCCATTTCCAGGAGTGTACATTCACTGTTAGTGAGAACAATTTAAGTAGTGTTCCGGAAACCGATTATAAAGTGGCAGCTGTAACACCCACAGCGGAACTGGAGATTGAGTTTAAGAATGATTCGCAAGTGTTGACAGGAGATCAGATGTCGGATAAAACGTCCGTCATCGAGCGAGGGGATGCAGAGAGGGATGAGGTCGGGTTAAGGCAGTTCGGTCGCTTATACGACGAACTAAGAAATTATAGGGGTCTGTATGGGAGAAGCGTTCATGGGGAGCGCGTGCAGGATTTGCCGCGTCTCGTCCCGCAGAAAGAAAGTGTTTGTGAAATGATAGAAAGTTCTGGCCCTAACCGGCAGACTTTACTAGAAATAGTTGATGTTAATGGGGAGCACGAGCAAGATTCGTCGTGTTTCGTCCCACAGGAGTTGGATGCTGAAGTAGTAACGGGAAGTTCTGGCCCTAACCGGCAGGCTTTACCGAAAGTTATAGTGGTAGAAGTAGCCGACCCATCCGACGCAAACCTCCAGTTAAAACATTGCGAAAGTATTAAGGAGAAAGAGTACGACAATTTTAGTGATAGCCGGACACGATTGGTAGAAAAGCACGCAGATTACAGCGTGTATGAGGTTAGAGCTGACGTTATACGGTCAGACGGTAGCAGTGTGGGTTGCGCAGGTCCAGAGGAAGTAATTGCAGATACTACTGGGCACATTCCTCAAGGTAGATTGGCAGATGAGATCAATCTGACCAAAGTGGAATCAACGAAGGTGACAATTAGTGAATTGATAGCAAAGCAACACTCACTAGTTGACGAGTTACTGGAAAAGGTTTTGGTATTGGAGGCGAAGCTACAGACTAAGCCTCAGGACAAACGTGTTGAAATTAAAACTGTATGTGAACAGAGGCTGAAAAAGCCACCAGATAAGCCGGATTTACGATCAAAGCCGGTTGGTTTTTTCTGGAATGACCTGGATATAGACGAGGATTTGAGGATTTACTGTGGGAAAATATAGAAAATGCCGAGGACAAGTGTAGACAGATAGTAGTGTCTGTTAATATGCACTACCTACAACTAAACGTGTTGATTGACACTGGTGCAGAATTGAGTGCTGTATCTGGGAAAATATTTGAGTTACTGAGAGACAGACCCGGTATCGTAGTTATGCCAGTAACAGGAGTGAAAATTATCGGTGTTACTGGGAAGGCCAGTAAACCGGTCACAAAACAGATTTTTGTCCACTTCGAGATATGTGGGGCACGATTTGAACAAAGAGTTGGTCGTCGTGCCAGACTTGACTACGGAAGTAATTATCGGGTTAGATTGGCTATTAAAGTACCGTGCAGTGATTAACTGCGAAAGCAAAACTTTGACATGTATGTCACTAGATAAAACAATGGTAGTTGGTTTTGACGAGGCAGGAGACGGTGTGCATAGGCAATACCAGCCTGTACACATTGTTAACTGGCCGGATGACATTGACGTAGGAATGTATTTGAACTGCCGTAACGTGAGGAATTTCGGCATTGACAAAAGTGTAGAAAGTGAATTGGAAGAGATAATCAAATTCCCTCTACGGATTTACATTAGTATTGGTGTGAAAAAAGATCGTTTGCGAGAAGTAATGAAGCTAAAATCCGATGCTCGCATACGTCGTCAAGACGCTAAAGCGCGTTTTGCTAAGTTTGCAATCGGAGACATAGTACTTGTAAAAGCTCATGAGAAATCGAGCGAGATAGACAATGAAATCTCTAAATTTAAGTTTGTTTATAATGGACCATATAAAGTCATTGGTATACCTCACACAAATGCTTATTGCTTAGAGTATCCAAGCTCTGGAAAGCTATTAGGTATACGGAACATTATAGACCTGAAATTGTATCAACCAAGGATTGATTAATACCACAGAAAGGGTAATTTGTACAGTATGTAAATATAGAGTGTAAGATTTAAGGATGTGCCATGTTGCGATGCTTTTGCCTGACCTAGAGGTCATTAAAGAAGTTGTAATTAATAAGTAATTAATTTTGATTAATTTAATTTTTTAATAAATTTAATCTTGATTAATCAATTGAAAAATCCAAGCTGCTAGTTTAAGTTTTCAGCTGAGTCACAGTAGATTGAGGAATGTAAATATGATATTGTAACCAGCTGTAAGATTTCATGAATATGTGTTTTACTAGTCATTGCCGATGTACTTAGACGCTGTTTTAAGTTTCAGGCTAGTACATGCGTGTGATGATGGACAGTGTTGAGTTATCCACTGTGATAGTGTTAAGGGACTCCTTGAGATTACTCGGGAGTGAGTTTTTCCGAAAGAATTCAGTCAAACGGACGTTCTGGAAACGCCATTACAAGGGGGAGTGAGATCAAGCGTGCCGCACAGGCGGGCGCAACAATACTGGCAAGACGAAGCCGCTGTCGGCTCTTGTGTCGCTGTCGGCTCTTATGCCGCTGTCGGCATTCTTTGTACTTGCGAGTACGGAAGGTGGAGTTGTTTTTCTTCCCGGACAGCTGATGTGAAAGAATTCTGCTGTCAATATTTATGTTTTTTTCGATCTGCTGTATATTATTTTCTTGTTTAGCGTTAATTGGACATGACGAGAATATTAATTATTAAAAGGTTACATAAAAATGTGTATTCTATGTAATTAATCATTAATTTGCGTATTCTGATCTACCTGTTTTTTATGCCCATGTACTCTGATTAATTTTGTAAATAGTATTCCATTTCTTGATACTGCTAGGAATTTTGATTTTTAGAATAGCTAAACCATTTTCAATGTTTTCTATGAATTTTAATATGTTGTCAACCTGTTTTATTTTGAGCAAGATGACAGAGTGGAATAAGATTAGGAGCGTCTCCACTCAATTATTATCGTCTAAAAATTGGTTTACGGTTAATTAGACGAATGCTAAATTTTGTTGATGTTTTGAGCATATGCATTTCCGCTGTTTCTTTTTTGGGACATTTTCTGAGTCTGTTTAGGTTACACGAACATCCTCAGACAATGTGGGGCACGTGTAACGCCGGAAATGCATATCCTCCTATTTCCATCTATTGTACTATAAATTTGTTTTCCTTTTTTTTGTTACCTGAATATATGACATTTCTGTGTCTTTACATATTGTAATTGTTTTACTATTTGTATATATACACTCCTGGAAATTGAAATAAGAACACCGTGAATTCATTGTCCCAGGAAGGGGAAACTTTAATGACACATTCCTGGGGTCAGATACATCACATGATCACACTGACAGAACCACAGGCACATAGACACAGGCAACAGAGCATGCACAATGTCGGCACTAGTACAGTGTATATCCACCTTTCGCAGCAATGCAGGCTGCTATTCTCCCATGGAGACGATCCTAGAGATGCTGAATGCAGTCCTGTGGAACGGCTTGCCATGCCATTTCCACCTGGCGCCTCAGTTGGACCAGCGTTCGTGCTGGACGTGCAGACCGCGTGAGACGACGCTTCATCCAGTCCCAAACATGCTCAATGGGGGACAGATCCGGAGATCTTGCTGGCCAGGGTAGTTGACTTACACCTTCTAGAGCACGTTGGGTGGCACGGGATACATGCGGACGTGCATTGTCCTGTTGGAACAGCAAGTTCCCTTGCCGGTCTAGGAATGGTAGAACGATGGGTTCGATGACGGTTTGGATGTAACGTGCACTATTCAGTGTCCCCTCGACGATCACCAGTGGTGTACGGCCAGTGTAGGAGATCGCTCCCCACACCATGATGCCGGGTGTTGGCCCTGTGTGCCTCGGTCGTATGCAGTCCTGATTGTGGCGCTCACCTGCACGGCGCCAAACACGCATACGACCATCATTGGCACCAAGGCAGAAGGGACTCTCATCGCTGAAGACGACACGTCTCCATTCGTCCCTCCATTCACGCCTGTCGCGACACCACTGGAGGCGGGCTGCACGATGTTGGGGCGTGAGCGGAAGACGGCCTAACGGTGTGCGGGACCGTAGCCCAGCTTCATGGAGACGGTTGCGAATGGTCCTCGCCGATACCCCAGGAGCAACAGTGTCCCTAATTTGCTGGGAAGTGGTGGTGCGGTCCCCTACGTCACTGCGTAGGATCCTACGGTCTTGGCGTGCATCCGTGCGTCGCTGCGGTCCGGTCCCAGGTCGACGGGCACGTGCCCCTTCCGCCGACCACTGGCGGCAACATCGATGTACTGTGGAGACCTCACGCCCCACGTGTTGAGCAATTCGGCGGTACGTCCATCCGGCCCCCCGCATGCCCACTATACGCCCTCGCTCAAAGTCCGTCAACTGCACAAACGGTTCACGTCCACGCTGTCGCGGCATGCTACCAGTGTTAAAGACTGCGATGGAGCTCCGTATGCCACGGCAAACTGGCTGACACTGACGGCGGCGGTGCACAAATGCTGCGCAGCTAGCGCCATTCGACGGCCAACACCGCGGTTCCTGGTGTGTCCGCTGTGCCGTGCGTGTGATCATTGCTTGTACAGCCATCACGTGGTGTCCGGAGCAAGTATGGTGGGTCTGACACACCGGTGTCAATGTGTTCTTTTTTCCATTTCCAGGAGTGTATATTTATGCATTTATGTCGATGTATAATTGGTTTGTTTCGTAAATATTATTTGTATTTTTACGCTGGGTCTTGCCTAGGGAAAACTGCTATCGATAGGTAGTGTGAAGAACGAAAGTGTGTAGGATCTTTGGTAGTGTTAACTCTGCCGCGTGAAGCGCGGGCAGAGAGAGTCTGGCTGGAGTAGCGAGTGGATCAAGTGTGTTGTGTGAAGCTCCCGCGAGTTGCCGCGCTTTCGGGGCTTGGCAGCATGTAATTGCGCTCGACTTGCGATGATAGTTTCTGACATGGTGTCGCGGACGGGAAGCATTAGCTGGCGCACATCAAGAGCCCGTTTCGTCTGGTGACCGTGTCGAGAAGAAGGCGCGCCATCATCCAGCTTCTGCAACAGCGACGGCCGACAATGAGTGACTGTCGCCACCTCCTCGATCGACGGCTTCAAACCTTCAATCAACCAACAAGGAAGACTGGACGCACGTAAAGTTTTAGAGCTGTATGGCAGACCTCAGCTTTTAAAACTGTTCAAATCACAAAATTACAGCAACATAGCATGAACCTTTGTTACTCATTGTCCCAACTGCATTACCAAGCAGGGTCCCTTCCTTTTCCGGAATGAACCCGAGTGTCGTTGAAATTCAAACGCCAGCATTAAAGCAGCATCATTCGATTTCATTGCTTTAATTTCAAAGTTCAGTTAAGGTATTTATAGCTGGCTACAATATTTAGATTACACAAGCACAAATTAGGAGTGCGAGTTTTGTTACCGTATTTTAGCTTACCTGTGACTGCATCTCAGCTTGGTACGTACTAAATTTTACTATTGTTAATTGTTCAGAATCATTTAATTCAAGTTCAAAGTTAAATCTCTTATTTCTAAATTGCGTAGATTCAAGTAGCTTTTGAAATGATTGTTGAGGTAGTCCAAGACTAACCGTATTTTACTGAATTTCGATGTGCTTCAGAAAGAAAGCTCATTATTAACTTCAGTCACTAAATTAACTTTCGATTATCCGGTTTTATTAATTCTTTTGCTAAATTAAGTCAGAGTGTAGCGAAATTTATTACTTCTGACAAACTTTCAGTTTCACACTACACGTGTCAACCTTCAGTTGCCACGCTTCTAGTGCTAATTATATGTGTAATAACCTTTCTATTTCAGTTACTATAGTAATTGTCCTTAGGACTAGCGACCATAATTTTCCCCAAATCTGAAATATCTAATTACCGCTAGTTAATTGTTAACGTAACGGCCGCACATTTACTTTATTTATTAACTTTACCCCTTTTCAAAATTAATTTCCACCAGTTTCATTTGCATTTTTCCTTTCATTTATATGTAACCCTTTCCTCCCTCTTTACCGACAAATTAACTTCGGTGACGATTGCTTTTCCCAAATTTCCATTAGGTACACGCGGTTTAATTTTTCACTGTCATTAAGGTCGATAAGTGAGCGGGGAGGTTACAAGGTTAGCACAGGAAAGGAATTCGTGGCGGGCCGCATCAAACCAGTCAGTAGACTGACGACCAAAAAAAAAAAAAAAAAACCTAAGGGCATCACACACATCCATGCCCGAGGCAGGATTCAACCCTGCGACCGTAGCGGTCGCGCGGTTCCAGACTGTAGCGCTTAGAACCGCTCGGCCACCCCGGCCGGCTCACATGGTTGCAGATGACATGATGTTCGCTAAGTATAAATACGGCAACAGAAAAGAAGAGGACAGAAAATATGACGCAAACAGTGCCAATAATTGCTTAAAACATGCTGTAACATACAATAAATAAGGAGTATGAAAGTATCAATAGAAAACTATATTTCAAAAGACGAATTGTATAATGTAATAATGTTTTACTGTGTTTTTACAACCATGCCATTTTCTGCATGTTTTAGATTAAAAAAAACCGCTGATGACGGTGATATTTGTCGCCGAAACTAGTTTGGGATAATAAAGAAATAAACGAATAACAATGTGTTCTGCCGCGCTGGATTAGTCGAGCGCTGCAGTCATGGACTGTGCGGCTGGCCCCGGCGGAGGTTCGACTCCTCCCTCAGGCATGGGTGTGTGTGTTTGTCCATAGGATAATTTAGGTTAAGTAGTGTGTGCGCTTAGGGACTGATGACCTTAGCAGTTAAGTTCCATAAGATTTCGCACACATTCGAACATTTGAACAAGGTGTTTTGCATCAAGGCGGACTCAGTTTCTGATATTATTGTTTTTCTATGCAAACACACCAAATAGAAGAGTTCCTAGGTAATATTATTTTACCAGAAAAATTACGACGCATAGCTCAGGAGATATAACGTCATAAATATTGAGATGTGTGAAAAACTACCGCTTTTTGTGTGACATTTTAATTTATTACTTGTTTGCTACTGACTCTAATAGCAACACATTTTGTAAACAGTAGCTTGAATGTGGCTTCAAAAAATTACCACTGTACTACATGTAGTTTAGGAGATATGACGTCTTTTACTGAGATGTATGAAAAACTGCGGCATCATGTACGACGTTTTAATTTATTATTTCTTTACTCATAAATCTATTCGCAACACGTTTAGCGGACCGTACACGTATGCTGCTAAATGTAGCTTAAAAAATAAACTGTCGGAAAAAATTAGTACATCGTTTTCGAGGTTTGCAGTTCACTCAGAATTAATGTTGCAACAGTGCATATAGGTTACATGAAATGATTACGTTTACAGATCAATACCACAAGCGGTTCTGAGGTACCAGGTATCGACCCATGCTGAAACATTCGTATTGGTGTGTGGTGCAGCCTCCACAGGTAGCAATGCAGGTGCTGACTCAGGCATCTAGCCAGTTGTGCAGATGGCGAATACTGCCCTAGGATATGTCATGGCACGCCTTCTCGGTCTGATTACGTAGTCCTGTAAGAGATACTGGCTGACAAGTTGCACGAGTCACTTCTCGTCACATTATATCCCACAAATGCTCCATGAAAGACAAGTCCGGATATCGTAATAGTCAGGGAAGTTGCTGCACCTCTTACAGAACACATTGAGTTTCATGGGCAGTGTATGTACAAGTATAATCCTGTTGGAACGACGGCCAGTGTGGCCGAACGGTTCTAGGCGCTTCAGTTTGGAACCACGCGACCGCTACGGTCGCTGGTTCGAATGCTGCCCCGGGCATGGATGTGTGTGATGTCCTTAGGTTAGTTAGGTTTAAGCAGTTCTAAGTTCTAGGGGACTGATGACCTCAGACGTTAAGCCCCATAGTGCTCAGAACCATTTGAACCTCTTGGAACAACACATCATCTTCCTGATGCAAAAACAGCAAATAAATAGGTCTAAAACCATCCAGTACGTACCGACCGCTGGTTAGCGTGCCCTCCAGAGACACCAAAGGTGAACGAGAGTTGTAGCTTATCACACCCCAGACGATAAGACCTGGAGTGACCCAGAGTATCTTGGATGAATGTACTCTACGAGACAGCGTTCACCAGCATTACGTCGTAGGGCAAACGACCATCACTTGTGTGCAGGCAGGATCTGCTTTCATCCCTGAAGACCACGGTGAGTCATTCCATCTTCCACGTGATCCTCTGACAGCACCAGTAGACCCGTGCACGTCTATGCTGCGGCGTAAATGGAAGACGGGCAAGAGTTGTACCTGTCCACAGTCCCACTGCTAATAACTGGCTTGCAAACCTTAGTGTTGACACGTCTGGGCTGTGCTGTGGTAGCTGTAGATCTGCCACTGCTGCCCTCACGATACGACGATCCTGGCAGGCCTCTGTCCTGCATGGACGTCCAGAACCTCGTCTATGAGTGTGAAAATATTCACAGACCACTGATACTAGCATCGCCGCACAGCTAGCGCAGCATGCCCAACTTGCGTGACAATTCCGCGAATGGGCAATCCCGCTCCTTGGAAGGCCACAATCTGACCCCTTTCAGACTCCCTCAGTTGGCTGTTGGAACCACGAATGCATCTCCGTGGCATTGTTGTCTGATTGGTTCACACATCTTCATCACACTGATCCTTCTGGCTGTGAGCATTCCCTGTTAAATGGTAGACGCAGACGGCGCTCTGGTAGCTATGTCACTGCGCTATCTGTTGCAGGACGACGTTGAATCCATTATCACTACACCCACTATCCCTCAGGTGGCGTATGCCACCATCAGATCCAAATCTTCATCGTCTTTCCATGCATACCATTTTTTTCCGACGATGTATGTCATGTAGGACACAAAGATGAGGAAGTTGTTGTTGTTGTTGTTGGTGTGGTCTTCAGTCCTGAGACTGGTTTGATGCAGCTCTCCATGCTACTCTATCCTGTGCAAGCTTCTTCATCTCCCAGTGCGTACTGCCACCTACATCCTTCAGAATCTGCTTAGTATATTCATCTCTTGGTCTCCCCCTACGATTTTTACCCTCCACGCTGCCCTCCAATACTAAATTGGTGATCCCTTGATGCCTCAGAACGTGTCCTACCAACCGATCCCTTCTTCTGGTCAAGTTGTGCCACAAACTTCTCTTCTCCCCAATCCTATTCAATACTTCCTCATTAGTCATGTGATCTACCCATCTAATCTTCAGCATTCTTCTGTAGCACCACATTTAGAAAGCTTCTATTGTCTTCTTGTCCAAACTATTTACCATCCATGTTTCACTTCCATAGATGGCTACACTCCATACAAATACTTTCAGAAATGACTTCCTGACACTTAAATCTATACTCGATGTCAACAAATTTCTCTTCTTCAGAAACGCTTTCCTTGCCATTGCCAGTCTACATTTTATATCCTCTCTACTTCGACCATCATCAGTTATTTTGCTCCCCAAATAGAAAAACTCCTTTACTACTTTAAGTGTCTCATTTCCTAATCTAATACTCTCAACATCACCTGACTTAATTCGACTACATTCCATTATCCTCGTTTTGCTTTTGTTGATGTTCATCTTATATCCTCCCTTCATGACACCATCCATTCCGTTCAACTGCTCTTCCAAGTCCTTTGCTGTCTTTGACAGAATTACAATGTCATCGGCAAACCTCAAAATTTTTATTACTTCTCCATGGATTATAATACCTACTCCGAATTTTTCTTTTGTTTCCTTTACTGCTTGCTCAATATACAGATTGAATAACATTGGGGAGTGGCTGCAACCCTGTCTCACTCCCTTCCCAACCACTGCTTCCCTTTCATGTCCCTCGACTCTTATAACTGCCATCTGGTTTCTCTACAAATTGTAAATAGACTTTCGCTCCCTGTATTTCACCCCTGCCACGTCATAAACACTGAGATGCCTGAAAAACTGCAGCATGATGCACGACGTTTTAATTTATGCCCTCTTTACTGCTATATTTACAACGCATTTTCCATACAGTAGCCACAAATAACACTGGGTGTACATGCAAAATTATATCATTGTACAGCAATTAGTTCAAGGGGTCCAACGTCATGAACATTGCATTGCATGAAAATGAAAGTGCAGGGTGAAATTCGCTAGACATACAGGTGAGATATGTATACAAATATATGTGAAATATGTCTGATATGAGCGTATGTGGGCAAAGCCACAAGCAAAAAGCTTATTTTCAACCCATGTCGTGATTTCAATCATAATTGGTAGTCATATTAGTTACAATCTAGAAAGTAATAAAGTAGGGGTAAGAAATGCCAGCCTCATATTGGGGTGACAGTGAGAACGTGGAGAGAGAAGTGGGGAGGAGGAAATGGACAGAAAGTAAGGGGGAATGAGGAGGTAGGTGCAGATTGTGGAGGAGGAGACAGACATAAATAGGGGAAGGAGATATGGACAGAGGGGAGAGGTGGAGATGGAGAGAGAAAGGAAGGAGGAGGAGTAGATGGAGGGGTGGGGAGGAAGAGAGAGATGGAGGAAGGAGGAGAAGATGAAAAGGTGCAGGAGGATATGGATGTAGAAAGTGAAAAGTAGGAAGAGAGGGGAAAGGAGGAAATTGACACAGAAAGGAAATGCGTGGAGATGAACAGGGAGTTGGAGGATGAGGAGGAGGAGATGGACAGGAAAGGTGAGACGAGGAGATACGACAGAAAGGGGGGAATAAATTGACAGTGAGAGGGAAGAAGAGAAGATGGACAGAGAGAGACGTGGACAAAGAGTGAAGGTTGAGGATTTGGGCAGAGGGAGGGGATAAAGGAGATGGACGGACAGAAAGTGAAGGAGGAGGTGGACAGAGGGAGGGGGAAGGAGGAGATAAACCAATAGAAGGTTGGAATAAATATGTACCCTGGCAATGCCGAATACTCAACTAGCTCTAAAATAATTTTAATGTCAAAAGGAGGGTCAGCACTGATCGTTGAAGTAGAAATCTTTATTCATGTTGCACATCGATTTCAATCACTGTGTGACCATCATCAATGTTAGTATTAGAACCCTGTGGACTCATGTGTGCTGTACAAGCAGTGTGTATGAGTCCAAAGGGATTCAATATTAGCACTGATGATGGTCACACAGAGATTGAAATCGATCTGCAACATTAATAAAGATTTCTGCTTCAGCGACAAATGCTGACCCTCCTTTTGTTATTAATCTGATGTGATTGTCGTGGTGCACGCAACTCCTAATGGAGTCCCTATTGGAAATAATATTGATTCGGTTTTAGCCATTAAAATGGAGCTCCTCCCTTTTTATCGGTATCATAACGGCTCTGTATGAATGTCGAATGTTGTATTCACCCATATTAGTCTGCCTCCCAAATTAAAATGTAGCAAGAAGAGAAACGTACTTCACGGAAAAGTAATACTGAACCGGCATTTTTATACACTCCTGGAAATGGAAAAAAGAACACATTGACACCGGTGTGTCAGACCCACCATACTTGCTCCGGACACTGCGAGAGGGCTGTACAAGCAATCAAGCAATGATCACACGCATGGCACAGCGGACACACCAGGAACCGCGGTGTTGGCCGTCGAATGGCGCTAGCTGCGCAGCATTTGTGCACCGCCGCCGTCAGTGTCAGCCAGTTTGCCGTGGCATACGGAGCTCCATCGCAGTCTTTAACACTTAACATATGGGGGGAACCTTACAAGATCGTGACCGAAAAAATCAAGAGCCCACTGGTTCTGGGAACGCTACGACAGGATGACGGGGTGATGACTAAAGGATGGAGAGGCACAGCGGAGTACCTGCTAGGCAAACTCCTTCCTGACGACATCGCCACCACAGACACACCTGAACAAGCAGCATTGAGACGAGAACTTACCACAGCCTACACCACACCAACCGTCACCTGTCCGTTTGCGCAGGAAGAGGTGGCGATAGCGATCTCAGAACTTAAAAATAAGAAAGCGCCTGGACCAGATGGTATCCACTCTGAGGTACTAAAACAGATAGCACCGCAGATCACCCCATACCTCACAACACTGCTGAACGACGCATTAAGGCTAGGCCGTGTGCCTGCAGTGTGGAAAGCCTCTAGGGCGGTCATCATCAAAAAAGCACCAGACAAAGACCCCCCAGAACCCAAATCATACAGACCCATATGCCTCATCAATACACTCGCTAAAACACAAGAAAAACTCCTTTGCAAAAGACTACAAACACATCGCACACTTCGGGGACTGACACCACACCAATATGGCTTTCGGGAAGGAAAGTCTATTGACGATGCAATCAACAAAGCACTTCAAATTGTACACAACACACCTACAAAGTACACACTAGCCATTATAATTGACATCTCGGGTGCATTTGACAATCTATGGTGGCCGGCCCTCTTCAAGAGGCTCAGACACCTGCAGGTACCGGAATCCCTGTACAACAGTCTTGTAGACTACTGCAGGGACAGAACAGTCGCTTGGCACATGGACGACAAGAAAGTAATCAAACGCATTACCAAAGGTTGTCCACAAGGATCGATCTGCGGCCCCATCTTCTGGGACATAATGTTAGAACCGCTCCTAGAATTACTTGAGGAGCACAATGCGACAGATGGAGTTGTCGCTTACGCTGACGACCTGCTTGTGGCAGTGTCAGCAAACAACCGTGCCCAGCTAGAAGACAGAGCCAATGATACACTCAAAACAATTACACAATGGTGCACAGACAACAAGCTCAAGGTAGCAGAAAATAAAACAACCTACACACTACTAAAGGGCATCCTGCATAGGAACCCAGCAGTCAAAATCGGGGACACAAACATTAAAAGATCAAAAGTAACACGCTACCTTGGAGTCTACATAGACGAACGGTTGAACTTCCACGAACACATACGAATATCCACGGACAAAGCAGAAAAAATACTGCACAAACTGGCAAGGCTAAACTCGGAACAATACAGACTACCACTGTCAGTCATACGAACATATCATTGCGCTCTCTTCGAGTCGGTACTATGTTTTGCTGCCAGCACGTGGGCCCATAGACTCAGCCTATCCACTAACAGAACCGCCGTACGGCAGGGGCAAAGAAGCATTCTGCTTCGACTAACAGGGGCCTTCAACACAACCTCAGTCGACGCACTTTGCGTCGTGATGGGAATCTTCCCAATAGACGTAACCATAAGATACCGTGCGGCAAAGTGCTGGCTAAAGATGGGGAAACTAGACCAGGTTCGGCAGATCACTGGTGTACCATATGCTACATCACGTCAACTCAAAGCATGGCGAGTGGATACCTGGCAGAGCGAGTGGGCTAACAGCGATAAGGGCCGACGAGTCTATAGCTTTTTCCCTGACATCAAAGAACGATTAAGACTGAAGCATATCGGTCCTAGCCGCGGTATGGTACATTTTCTGACAGGCCACGGCCCTAATCCCACGCACCTGAGCCGCATGAGTCTGCAGCAGACTACCAGATGCACATGTGGGGAAGAAGGCTCCCCAGAACACACTGTCCTATTCTGCGGGCAACACACAAACATTAGACACACACTACACATTACCCGGCAGAATACCCAAGATGAAATATACACCATTCTACGAGACCCAGACCTATGTGACAAACTTAATACACTAACTGACGAAATATCCGGGTCCCTGTATACCGAATATCTAAACAATAGACCATTCAGAAGGCAAGGCCGGGGACGCAGACCACAGAGTGCCCATGACATGGATAGCAGTACAAACACCTCGGGCGAAGACACAGATGTTGAGATAAGCCATGTCGACGACCCATTGTGGCAACCTGCGTATGAGTAGTCTAGGTACCTGAACAACATCCAACACTAAAGAACACACACATGCACACAACATCACAAATGAGCAATAGTCAAAAGCCAGGCACTTACCCCAGGGACCTACGCATCCTGGCGAGAAGCAACACCCAGCCTGGATGGAAGGATCTTAATTGTGGTTCCCCTTAGCTGGGCCCAACCCGACGGATACTTAACGTAGATCGGGGAAAACCACCGTCCAGGCTGAGTTGCCGCGTAACCAGGAGGCGGGAACTGTTCTTAGATGCATATGTACACACATACACATACACGCACATACCACATACATACAAGAACACACACAAGAGGATATGCAGTCAAAAGGTGACATGACACCTGTAAACAAGGGTTAACTCCAAGATAGGCACCTACCATACGAACCTACGCCTCCCGACGAGAGGCAACACTGGGCCTGGATGGAAGGATCTTAATTGTGGTTCCCCTTAGCTGGGCCCAACCCGACGGATACACAATGTAGATCGGGGAAAACCACCATCCAGGCTGAGTTGCCATATAGCCGGGAGGTGCCAATCATTCATCAAGCGAGAACTTGTCTGACAAGCACACATACACACCCACAACCACACATAATGACACACACACAGACCTAAACAAATTCAATAAAATCACTCCATCACATCTAGACTAGTTAATATTTAATTTTGCACTATGTAAGTAGTAAAAAGCTAATTAAGTTTACAAGTACATATGTGAACTGTGAGTGGCGGCCAGCGTCTTGAAGGTCATTCCAAGACCCTGACCGCAACCCACACATAGGTGGTGGTAATTTCTCTATCCTTTTCTTTCCTATCTTTCTGTTTACTCCTTCTTAAATTCAAAATGAGATTGTTTTCCATTTCCGTATTATTTATATTATTTGTAATGTATCTAAAAGCTGCACAACGAACAAAAACGAACAAATAACGTAAAAGCCCGCCTCCACGTGGCAAGACTTGGGCAACAGTGTGAGTGGGATCGGGAACAGGGGAGGTAACTCATAACCACTCCTGGGCCCGAGCCCAGTCACAGTGGCTAAGAGGCTTAATACGACCCACCATAAGCAATTAGAAGGTGGGTCAATAAATAAAGAGCAGCAAGTGAAAAAAAAAGTCTTTAACACTGGTAGCATGCCGCGACAGCGTGGACGTGAACCGTATGTGCAGTTGACGGACTTTGAGCGAGGGCGTATAGTGGGCATGCGGGAGGCCGGGTGGACGTACCGCCGAATTGCTCAACACGTGGGGCGTGAGGTCTCCACAGTACATCGATGTTGTCGCCAGTGGTCGGCGGAAGGTGCACGTGCCCGTCGACCTGGGACCGGACCGCAGCGACGCACGGATGCACGCCAAGACCGTAGGATCCTACGCAGTGCCGTAGGGGACCGCACCACCACTTCCCAGCAAATTAGGGACACTGTTGCTCCTGGGGTATCGGCGAGGACCATTCGCAACCGTCTCCATGAAGCTGGGCTACGGTCCCGCACACCGTTAGGCCGTCTTCCGCTCACGCCCCAACATCGTGCAGCCCGCCTCCAGTGGTGTCGCGACAGGCGTGAATGGAGGGACGAATGGAGACGTGTCGTCTTCAGCGATGAGAGTCGCTTCTGCCTTGGTGCAAATGATGGTCGTATGCGTGTTTGGCGCCGTGCAGGTGAGCGCCACAATCAGAACTGCATACGACCGAGGCACGCAGGGCCAACACCCGGCTTCATGGTGTGGGGAGCGATCTCCTACACTGGCCGTACACCACTGGTGATCGTCGAGGGGACACCGAATAGTGCACGGTACATCCAAACCGTCATCGAACCCATCGTTCTACCATTCCTAGACCGGCAAGGGAACTTGCTGTTCCAACAGGACAATGCACGGCCGCATGTATCCCGTGCCACCCAACGTGCTCTAGAAGGTGTAAGTCAACTACCCTGGCCAGCAAGATCTCCGGATCTGTCCCCCATTGAGCATGTTTGGGACTGGATGAAGCGTCGTCTCACGCGGTCTGCACGTCCAGCACGAACGCTGGTCCAACTGAGGCGCCAGGTGGAAATGGCATGGCAAGCCGTTCCACAGGACTACATCCAGCATCTCTACGATCGTCTCCATGGGAGAATAGCAGCCTGCATTGCTGCGAAAGGTGGATATACACTGTACTAGTGCCTACATTGTGCATGCTCTGTTGCCTGTGTCTATGTGCCTGTGGTTCTGTCAGTGTGATCATGTGATGTATCTGACCCCAGGAATGTGTCAATAAAGTTTCCCCTTCCTGGGACAATGAATTCACGGTGTTCTTATTTCAATTTCCAGGAGTGTAGCTTGCAACTAATCTCGTCACAGGGCTGTCGTAACTAAAAAAGAAATAACTTTTGCAGCACCATAAGTGACAAATAACAAGCAGTTATTAAAGTAATGTACAAGTTTAACACTCATCTTTCGTTTATGATTAAAAAGGCGTGGCACTGAAGTGAAAGATATGAACATTTATCTCAGTGATGAGGAACTAATCTGACAGTTCATCCTGCACTGCTGTTACGCAGTTTATTGCTAAGGCACAGTTTACCATAAACGTTTCAATACTCGGTATTAACTCTCCGATGAACACTCGTGGGTAGCTACTGTGCTATGACTGAGGCGACTGTAGATAACTGGAACTGTACTCCAACCCATCAGTAGCTGGAACTACCTTTTGACGCTCTGGTGAATGTCTGCAAGGCACTGCGCTCTGTGGTTATATCTGTTAACTGCGGTTGACTGTATGCATAGCTTCCAATATTTCTGTGCTCTCTCTTTTTCATTGTCATGTCCACACAATGACAACATGACGCCATGTTTTTCCACGGATCTGAAACTTCTCTTAGCTTACAGATATGGCTTATGTAGTTTATAATAGCTGTCAGCTTATTTCCGAGACCCACGAATGTATGGCAGCTACCAGACCAGCAGTAAACAATTGACGTCTCCGACAAAAAGTTTTAAAAACACTATTGCACAAGAGGACTGTGGCCTACGAGATCTAATTTCAACACAGAACCATCCACCATAGAGCTTATAAGGTGTAAAGTACCTAATGTGGTGTTCTCCGATAAATGTACATTAGTAAGGGTCATCAACATCGACAAGGGTTACGAGTTAGAGGCATGGCTATTCACAAACCACTATGAAAGAATTAGGTAGATAACACATGAAGACCATGTAATGGTCGCCTGGTCGTAGATATAGCTAATTGCTATAATCGCACTATTTCACTCCCATTTACGGAGCTTGTCAGCACTTGATGTTAGGTTGGCGCCATTAAAATGCATTGTGTTGTAGTAATCGCTGCTACTTGCTGGATCGCTGCTGTCTCTCGATGCTGATGCTGGCTCTACATCTGGTTGTCTAGGGTTAAAAACATGAGGTCCCGTGCTTTTTATGTGCTTTTGATGATAAAGAACGAGCGAAACCAACAAATATGTAAACTTCAAATATTTATTACTCTGGTGGCCATCTTAATTCCACCGTCCACCAAAGACCATGACTCAACACAAAGTAGTACTTCCGTTACATGTTCTTTGCATTGTTTATCCACCTCAAACAATAACACACAAACACACTTTACCAAAGTGACATTCCGACTGCCTCCCGACCGTTCTTGCTGCTTGTATTTATAACATTGTCAAAGAACTACTAAAAAGAGATATGGTTTACAAGTCACATGTACATCAGTTATCATAATTTGTGCAGAAAAGTTATTAATTTGCATCGAGTTACATAATTTAACATGTTATTAAAATGACAGACAGATTTGTTGACTTGACAGAATAATTCTTTGTTACCGAAAGGCCGTTTTTTAGAAGTTTGTCAATTGACTTCTCTAATTTGCATAAATAAGTAAATAATATGAATTATTAAGAATTACATTGGTTTTCGTCTAAAATAGGATTGATTTCGTGAATACTGAGTGAAAACGCTCCTAGTGAACAAATAGGTTTCACTGGGTGATTTTTATTTAAGGAGATCCAAAATACCTAAGTTGTCCACTATTTTTCGTACTTCATATTAATTATTTAAGATGCACTCAGTGTTTTTACATGATGACATTTGCTGTATCAGTGATCAAGTGATATTAACTTTTGTGTGGGTCAGTTATTCAGTATAATTTAATGGGTTGACTGTTTATGGAGACATGTTATTATTAAACTGGTTGAATTTGGAGGGTATCGCATACTTCGGTACAGTAAAGCCTTAAATATGTTCCGTTACAACCACCATGAGAGAAGACTGAGGAAGTAAGTTTTAAGTGGTATAGTCTAAAGAAGAATCGTGATGAAATTAGGGTGCCTCGATAGATGCAAGAGATGAACGTGTGAGGAAAGAAACAAAGGAGAAGGGACAAGTGGCTAAAAGAAGTGGAAGAAAGGCTTCGAAGGAGGAGAATTACAGAGCCACAGAGTCGACAGACAGGTGCGGAGAAGACAAGAAAACTTGAAGAGATTCCAGTTGTAAGTAGAAACTGCCAGTGGCAAGCAACTCTACAAGAAAAAGGTGATGATGATTGTGATGAACCCAGTCAACAGACTGTACACAGGTTGATAATACGTTGGAATTAACTTCTTTTTTATTAAAAACGTCAATAAACAAAAGATTCCTCTATTTACATTCACAAGAACAAGCGGTGGTACTGTAGTTTGACTTGACATTTATTAACTAGAATGTAATTTTATTTGCATTTGTGTGAGGCATCTGCATACTAAATAAAGGGATTAGGACCGCCAGCCGCAAGAATCTGATTAGATTGTCAGAAACATTTATTTTGAGACACAAAAATGTTACTGTCCATGGCTACTGAGTATTTCACAAATCGCAATTACTAATGAAATTATATAATACACTCCTGGAAATGGAAAAAAGAACACATTGACACCGGTGTGTCAGACCCACCATACTTGCTCCGGACACTGCGAGAGGGCTGTACAAGCAATGATCACACGCACGGCACAGCGGACACACCAGGAACCGCGGTGTTGGCCGTCGAATGGCGCTAGCTGCGCAGCATTTGTGCACCGCCGCCGTCAGTGTCAGCCAGTTTGCCGTGGCATACGGAGCTCCATCGCAGTCTTTAACACTGGTAGCATGCCGCGACAGCGTGGACGTGAACCGTATGTGCAGTTGACGGACTTTGAGCGAGGGCGTATAGTGGGCATGCGGGAGGCCGGGTGGACGTACCGCCGAATTGCTCAACACGTGGGGCGTGAGGTCTCCACAGTACATCGATGTTGTCGCCAGTGGTCGGCGGAAGGTGTACGTGCCCGTCGACCTGGGACCGGACCGCAGCGACGCACGGATGCACGCCAAGACCGTAGGATCCTACGCAGTGCCGTAGGGGACCGCACCGCCACTTCCCAGCAAATTAGGGACACTGCTGCTCCTGGGGTATCGGCGAGGACCATTCGCAACCGTCTCCATGAAGCTGGGCTACGGTCCCGCACACCGTTAGGCCGTCTTCCGCTAACGCCCCAACATCGTGCAGCCCGCCTCCAGTGGTGTCGCGACAGGCGTGAATGGAGGGACGAATGGAGACGTGTCGTCTTCAGCGATGAGAGTCGCTTCTGCCTTGGTGCCAATGATGGTCGTATGCGTGTTTGGCGCCGTGCAGGTGAGCGCCACAATCAGGACTGCATACGACCGAGGCACACAGGGCCAACACCCGGCATCATGGTGTGGGGAGCGATCTCCTACACTGGCCGTACACCACTGGTGATCGTCGAGGGGACACTGAATAGTGCACGGTACATCCAAACCGTCATCGAACCCATCGTTCTACCATTCCTAGACCGGCAAGGGAACTTGCTGTTCCAACAGGACAATGCACGGCCGCATGTATCCCGTGCCACCCAACGTGCTCTAGAAGGTGTAAGTCAACTACCCTGGCCAGCAAGATCTCCGGATCTGTCCCCCATTGAGCATGTTTGGGACTGGATGAAGCGTCGTCTCACGCGGTCTGCACGTCCAGCACGAACGCTGGTCCAACTGAGGCGCCAGGTGGAAATGGCATGGCAAGCCGTTCCACAGGACTACATCCAGCATCTCTACGATCGTCTCCATGGGAGAATAGCAGCCTGCATTGCTGCGAAAGTTGGATATACGCTGTACTACTGCCGACATTGTGCATGCTCTGTTGCCTGTGTCTATGTGCCTGTGGTTCTGTCAGTGTGATCATGTGATGTGTCTGACCCCAGGAATGTGTCAATAAAGTCAATAAAGTGTCCTGGGACAATGAATTCACGGTGTTCTTATTTCAATTTCCAGGAGTGTATTATGACCATTATTCACCATCAGCATCCTTTAAAAGATTAGACTATTGGCTGTTTCGAACTCGCAAACAATTTCATCCCCTTCTTTCCCAAGGTCTCCCAATATTTCTTTTCTCATTCGGTTTATAGTTCAAAATCTTTTGCGGAATTAGTATTTAATGCTGTTCTAATATCTCCATTTCCAATCAAGTCTCTTCTTGTACAGCCTCTCATCATCCTTAGGAATCCTATTTCCTCTGTTTGATTTTTTTTGAACCCAGCTTTCACTTCCACAGGATAACACTGGAGCTGCTATCAGTTTATAGAAATTCATGATGGTCTCTTTTTTGTACTTTATAGACAAATGTTCTGCTAATGATGCGCCGGCCGTGGTGGCCAAGCGGTTAAAGGCGCTACAGTCTGGAACCGTGCGGCCCTATAGTCGCAGGTTCGACTCCTGCCTCGGGCATGGATGTGTGTGATGTCCTTAGGTTAGTTACGTTTAAGTAGTTCTAAGTTCTAGGGGACTGATGACCTTAGAAGTTAAGTACCATAGTGCTCAGAGCCATTTGCTAATGATGCCACAGACAGCTTGGAATTGGTGCATTTTATTTACAATATGAAAGTCAACATCAGAACTTACAGCACAGTCTAAGTAATAGATTTGAGAGACTTTCTCTGAAACTGTATCCTTAAACAATTTTTGCTACCACTGGAAATATTCCTCGGAATAGCATAACTTGCGTTTCATTATTTTTCATACAAGAAATTCAAAATTTAATTACTTGCATATTTCGTTCGGCTGCTGTATTGATCTTTGGAGGTCGTTTTCCTTATTTTCAATATTAACAGTATCGTCTTCAAACAGAGGCACAGTCAGATATTTCTCATTGGTTATCTTAATTCATTTGTTCAGTCTAAAAAGTGGTTCAAATGGCTCTGAGAACTATGGGACTTAATATCTGAGGTCATCAGTCCCCTGGACTTAGAACTACTTAAACGTAACTAACCTAAGGACATCACTCACATCCATGCCCGAGGCAGGATTCGAACTTGCGAATAGAAGCAGCGTGGTTCCGGACTGAAGTGCCTAGAACCGCTCGGCTACAACGTTTGTTCAGTCTACATTTCCTTTTATGAACAATGATGTCAGTGCCTGGATACTAACTCCAGCAATGACTAACTGCACCACTTTTCGTTATTTTGTGTAGTGAAAAATTTTACATTTGTGCACATCAGAGCAACTATTGGTCTTTGCACCATTTTGAAGTCCTATCAAGACCAGATTGGATATAAGTTCTTAGGCTTTCATAGGTAGTTTCATTTGGACTAAAAGCGTCTTGAGTGTTAGGCCGTGTTATTATAAAACACTAAAGCAATTACCCCTATAACTGATGTACCAATTCTCTTCACAGCAACCCTCTTCAGAGTAATTAAACTGCCGCACTGATGAGGACCACTCCAAAGAGTTTCGAAACGTCAGCTGTACTGAAAGCTGTACGTTCGTTCACCTCTGATAGGGAGGGCAGGATGCCCATGACATGCGTTATGAGTGACGTTGCCTATTACGTCTGAATACTGCAACGCCGTTTGTCATATTGTCGTGAAACAACACACAGCAAAGTTAGAGCCTCCGGGGAAATGAACACAACTCTCCCAAGTCAACAAACAAATCTACAATTATACAAGACGGGCGAGTGCTATGCTCGTTACCTTCACTAAGTAATAAATAGCTGATAGTTGAATTTGGCGACTGTCAACATCAGAGGGAGTACAACAATCTTTGGTGTCTCACAGGTTACACTTGTTATTCTTGGGTCGCGTAACATCTACATCTACATTTACATCTACATCCATACTCCGCAAGCCACCTGACGGTGTGTGGCGGAGGGTACCTTCAGTACCTCTATCGGTTCTCCCTTCTATTCCAGTCTCGTATTGTTCGTGGAAAGAAGGATTGTCGGTATGCCTCTGTGTGGGCTCTAATCTCTCTGATTTTATCCTCATGGTCTCTTCGCGAGATATACGTAGGAGAGAGCAATATACTGCTTGACTCTTCGGTGAAGGTATGTTCTCGAAACGTACCGAGCTACTGAGCGTCTCTCCTGCAGAGTCTTCCACTGGAGTTTATCTATCATCTCCGTAACGCTTTCGCGATTACTAAATGATCCTGTAACGAAGCGCGCTGCTCTCCGTTGGGTCTTCTCTATGTTTTGTATTAACCCTGTTTGGTACGGATCCCACACTGCTGAGCAGTATTCAAGCATTGGGCGAACAAGCGTACTGTAACCTACTTCCTTTTTTTTCGGATTGCATTTCCTTAGGATTCTTCCAATGAATCTCAGTCTGGCATCTGCTTTACCGACGATCAACATTATATGATCATTCCATTTTAAATCACTCCTAATGCGTACTCCCAGATAATTTATGGAATCAACTGCTTCCAGTTGCTGACCTGCTATTTTGTAGCTAAATGATAAAGGATCTATCTTTCTGTGTATTCGCATCACATTACACTTGTCTACATTGAGATTCAATTGCCATTCCCTGCACCATGCGTCAATTCGCTGCAGATCCTCCTGCATTTCAGTACAATTTTCCATTGTTACAACCTCTCGATACACCACAGCATCATCTGCAAAAAGCCTCAGTGAACTTCCGATGTCATCCACCAGGTCATTTATGTATATTGTGAATAGCAACGGTCCTATGACACTCCTCTGCGGCACACCTGAAATCACTCTTACTTCGGAAGACTTCTCTCCATTGAGAATAACATGCTGCGTCCTGTTATCTAGGAACTCCTCAATCCAATCACACAATTGGTCTGATAGTCCATATGCTCTTACTTTGCTCATTAAACGACTGTGGGGAACTGTATCGAACGCCTTGCGGAAGTCAAGAAACACGGCATCTACCTGTGAACCCGTGTCTATGGCCCTCTGAGTCTCGTGGACGAATAGCGCGAGCTGGGTTTCACACGACCGTCTTTTTCGAAACCCATGCTGATTCCTACAGAGTAGACCATGGTAAAGGTGCCGGACATTTCTAGGATCTTGAAATTTAAGTTAAGTGTGCTTACAACAGATTTTTATTTGCTGTAATTGGTGGACACCGTTCACAAGAAGTTGACAGAGAGCAAAGTTATCTAAATTCTCAATTGAATTTACACAAAACGACACTGGCACTGTGGCGAGGTACTAAATTACATTAAAAGACTTTATGGGTAAATGCAGCAAGATACCCTTACTTCTGCAGTTTGCAGTTTCAGAGCTAATGAGACAAAATCACGAACTAAAATTCGAACCAGCAACTCAAGTTACGTACCAGTACAAGTAACTAGCGAGCTGCTCGAAATATGGATCACGCTACTGCGAACTGTGACCTTTACATTTCTCCAAAATATGCAAAGAGTGCGCCCATCAGAACCAGATAGCAGCACGGAGACCAATAACCACGAATCTTAGTTCTCTCTCCTGAGCTCTCTATTTTCGCGAAAATCTAGAGGGGATGAGTCAACGCTGTTGCCGATGTGGTGGATGAGAGTACCATTTAAAAAATCAAAAAGAAAGAAAACAGGAGTGCAGTAGAAACTTACCACGTTTACAGTGCAAAACGCACATGACCAAGGCATGAGGTTGTTACCTGGCTAGAACCGTGCCTCGTTGATTGGTCGACTTCTCTGAACCAGGCATGGTGGGAGCGACACGTTCTATTGGATACACCAACATTTTTTCAATTAGTCTTTGAGGACGGTACAGTGGCACAGTGTCCTCTTCCCATAGCGACGACAGGCTCCGGATCTTCCCACACAATCCACAGAGCCGCAATTCCGTAAAAACTGCTCATCCCCTTAGGGAGGTTCGTTTTTCCTAATGGTACTGACTGTCTTCTGCCTAAAAACAGGAGCCTGAGACCGCACTGTGAATGCATATTCCCAGAAATAAAAATGCAACACTTTCGTTCCTAGAAAATATGTCCAGTGCTCACAATGAAATAGCCATGAAATAATGTCAGCAAAGTGAAAAAAATATAGCTTAGCGGTATGTAACAGTAACGTCACAGAATAACCGTTTTAATACTGTTCATATGCAGACTGTAGCTACGAATGAAAATTTGTACTGTGGTGTCACCGCCAGACACCACACTTGCTAGCTGGTAGCTTTAAATCGGCCGCGGTCCGTTAGTACATGTCGGACCCGCGTGTCGCCACAGTCAGTATTTGCAGACCTAGCGCCACCACATGGCAGGTCTAGAAAGACGTACTAGCACTCGCCCCAGTTGTACGACGACTTTGCTAGCGACTACACTGACGAAGCCTTTCTCTCATTTGCCGAGAGACAGTTAGAATAGCCTTCAGCTAAGTCCATGACTACGACCTAGCAAGGCGCCATTAACCATATCTGGAGAGAGTCTCATTTGTATAGTCAAGAGCGATGTACCACAAGGATGAATTAAAGTTAAGTAAACAGACGATACGTACTTTTCTTTATAGCATTAATTACGTATCCTGTTCCAGAATCCACGCCAGTCAGCGTGAGTTGACGCGTGCCCTTTCGGTATCAAATGGTTCAAATGGCTCTGAGCACTATGGGACTCGACTGCTGAGGTCATTAGTCCCCTAGAACTTAGAACTAGTTAAACCTAACTAACCTAAGGACATCACAAACATCCATGCCCGAGGCAGGATTCGAACCTGCGACCGTAGCGGTCTTGCGGTTACAGACTGCAGCGCCTTCAACCGCACGGCCACTTCGGCCGGCCCTTTCGGTATCTCCGCCTTGTGTCTAGACTGTCTTGTCTAGACACAACATGTACCATGGCCGGGATTCGAAACCCTGCCTTGGTACAAATTTTAATTCGTCGCTTCAGTTTACATACAAGGAGATTTTTCCTACCGTGTACACTCTCGAGGGACTGATCGATGAGAGGATACGAAACAAAAAAGTCTAATGAACTTATGTTCGGAAATGCATGGTTTTCATGCTAGAGAGCATTTACTCAGTCATTCTTTGTTCCAGAGACTGGGGTCTGGTAAACGCTGTACCATGCTGCCACAGTTACAGTATGCGTGTTTTCCTCCTATAGGGTGATACTGTTCCTCATACGTCATGTCCTAGGCCCTCTCCTGCCACAGTAATTGCTAATGTTGTGTCCGATTCACTTCTCTTTCTGACTCGCCTTGTAGTGGATATGATACAGCGTCGTACACAATGGTCCCGTATTCGAATCGAGAGCTTGCCGACGCGGGGTTTACTTACTGAAAGGTAAACGGCAACGGGCGTCGTGCAGCAAGATTGTATCAGGAGACCTACCCCCGTCAACAACAACCATTGCATGGGGGCTTAATTAAATTTTTATGATTATACAAATAATTTTTACTGTCTGTCCGGTTACGCAGTCTCGTAACCGGTTCGCCCTGACTAGTTTTAGTACGCAATCTGACTGCTTAGAATAACAACAAAGAATGTAAGAAAATTTCCGTTAACACAATTAATTAATTAAGTCCCCAGCAACTATAAAACGTACGAAACCAAAGCACAAGTGTAACTGTTCTGTGTGTGGAAGTGTGATTCGTACACATCTGGCACGGTTCTTCTTCAATAAGACAAGAAATTTTAAGTACCATTTATATTGAAGTAATTAAAAAAAATAGAAATACTATAACTGCGCAAGAAAACCAGAATTACACTCTAATACAGGAACACAAGCCAGATGCTTTGTTGACTGAACCTGTAATGACGCATTATTTAAGACATTGAAATAATAAAAAGAAAGGGAATTTTTTTTTACCTCATATATATTGACGAAAAGCACTCTGATCGTTACAATACCTCCATTTCCAACAACATCTGCTGTCTAGCCCATCAAAACTGCATAAAACATGGAACAAGCACTCTCCACCACGACTTCGCAACAACTCTCCACTCCGACTTCACGACAAGCACTGTCTACCACCGCATCTGAACGACTACTCTCCACTACGACTTCTCTACAAGCACTCTCCACTACATCTGAACAAGAACTCTTCACTCCGACTTCACGACAAGCACTGTCTACCACCGCATCTGAACGACTACTCTCCACTACGACTTCTCTACAAGCACTCTCCACTACATCTGAACAAGAGCTCTTCACTCCGACCTCACGACAAGCACTGTCTACCACCGCATCTGAACGACTACTCTCCACCACGACTTCTCTACAAGCACTCTCCACTACATCTGAACAAGAACTCTTCACTCCGACCTCACGACAAGCACTGTCTACCACCGCATCTGAACGACTACTCTCCACTACGACTTCTCTACAAGCACTCTCCACTACATCTGAACAAGAACTCTTCACTCCGACCTCACGACAAGCACTGTCTACCACCGCATCTGAACGACTACTCTCCACTACGACTTCTCTACAAGCACTTTCCACTACATCTGAACAAGAACTCTTCACTCCGACCTCACGACAAGCACTGTCTACCACCGCATCTGAACGACTACTCTCCACTACGACTTCTCTACAAGCACTTTCCACTACATCTGAACAAGAACTCTTCACTCCGACCTCACGACAAGCACTGTCTACCACCGCATCTGAACGACTACTCTCCACTACGACTTCTCTACAAGCACTGCCAGTGGAGGCGGCTGAATAATACTCTTTGGCGCAATCTCTGGCGCTGTGGCTCAGTGTAGCCACCTTTCACCATAGCATTGAATGTTGGCAACAGTCTTTCGCCGTTTGTCTAAGACAGGGTCGTTTCAGGAAGCAGGAAATCGTGAAGGACGTACCCGAAATGTTCGGACACCAGGCTTGGGGGGAAATGCGATTAACGCTGTGAATGGCGACCGCCGTATCAGTACAAGGAAGTTGGCCCGCCAGTACAGGGTAAGCCAGACGACCGTGTGGAACAATCTCCGTAACAATTGTTACAACCCTTATCACTTACAGTGTGTGCAGGGCTTACTAGCGACAAACTTTCCACATCGGGGGCAGTTTTGTCATTGGTTTCTTTACCTGGCGACCACGATTCCGGGATTTGTGTCATCCATCCTCTTCACAGATGAGGCGAACTTTACACGTAGTGGTATCATCAACTTTCATAAAAGTCATCTATGGGATAGTGTGCAGAACCCCCATGATAGGGTGACAGCGAATCATCAGCATCGGTGCAGCCGAAATGCGTAGGCCAGGATAATTGGCGGCCGTATTTTGGGACCGGTGTTCCTTCCACGCCGCCTTACAGGCCGGAACTATCGGTGTTTCTTGCGGGTGACTTTGTCTCCCCTGCTGGAAGCAGTGACATTGATGATTCCAAGGGTTATGTGGCTGCTATATGATGGTGCTCCAGCCTGTTTCGCCGTTAACGTCCGGACGCATTTCAGTTTGAAACGTCCCCTTAGAACAATTATACAAGACTGTCCTTAACCTGACACACAATATTTTTAGCGCAACGCAATCTGACTTCCAATAATCCCTACAAAAGAATGGCCCTGACTAACATTAACCTGTACCTTTCACAAATCACTTACCTCACCAAAAATCTTCGTTACTCGAACTACTGCAATACAGCGAGCGCCACTACTGCCAGCTAAATAAAAGATTCAAACTACTTTTCTCTGCCTCGTGATGGCTGGGTGTTATGTGCTGTCCTTAGGTTAGTTAGGTTTAAGTAGTTCTAAGTTCTAGGGGACGTATGACCACAGCAGTTGAGTCCCATAGTGCTCAGAGCCATTTGAACCATTCAAACTACGGAAGGCACTAACTACTGATAGGGATAGTTAGCAAATGAAAGATTTTAATAGAGAACAAACAATGTATTTACCTTAATAGTCATAATATATATAGCAGTTCATAATATCCCGTATAACAAATTTCAAAACTCCGCCATCTCTGTCCCCACATCCACCACTGCTGGCGGCTCACCTCCAACTGCGCAACGCTACGCGCTGTTCACATCCAGCTGCCGCTGCCCAACACTACAATGGCAGACAACAATGCAAACTAGCCACAGACTGCACACAGCACAGCCAGTGATTTTCATACAGAGCGCTACGTAACGTTGCCAATAAGAAAACATAAACAGCCTACTTACAAGTTGTATACTTATATGGATGTGGTGCCTGTTCTTTTGGTCATGTCCGAAAGAACAGACACCATATCCATACAAGTATATAGTTCTGTCAATACCGTCCACGACCTTCTTCTTCTGTGCGAATGCACACATATTCCCCGAACTGTTACGGGACTTGGTAAGAATGTCTTTTTCACCTCTCCCCGTTGATATATTCAACGCCAGTCAGCAGATGAAGATATTAATATCATTCTAATTTCATTTGTGTCTTCCCTGGTCGATGGATCGGACAAGGGGGGGAAGGGGGGGGGTTCCGTTTCATGGCCTGGTCGTTCAGCGAATCTCGACGCTCGCGCTTTCTGGTTACGCGGCCATCTCAAACGTATCGTGTATGCAGAGCCCACTCCAGATGTGGAAGCAATGGAGCAGCGTATTTATGCTGCCTTTGACACTATTCGGATGCATCCTGGCCGATATGAACGTGTGAGATAGAATGTGCTACGGCGCATACACGCATGCGTTGAGGCACATGGAAATCATTTTCATCACATACCGTAATTATTGCTGCATGGTACAGCGCGAATTAGACAGCAGTCTCTTTAACAATGTAAGACTGAATGAACGGTGTCTAGCTTGGAAACCACGCATTTCTGGACACAAATTCATCAAACATTTTTGTTCTGTATCCTCTCATCGATCAATGCCTAGAGTTTGTGCACAGTGGATGGAATGTTTCCTACCCATGTGGCCTAACAGCTAAAATGACTTTATTCATGTAACTAGACATTTGTGCACCTTCATTCTGATCGAGACAGCTTATTACGTTTGAGTTCAGAATCTATTATGAGATTCTGAAACGACAGTGATATTTAACTTTAGTGTCGTTGAACACTTCAGGGGTTCATCTTTTGGAGTGACCTGTGCTTTCATGCAACCACTTGACATCTTCCTTATTCCTGTAATCTGTAATATATTACTGTTTCTGTGAAAGCTGATACAAAATTTGTCTCTACAGTGGTATGCAATTAAACTGGATGAATACTTTCATATATTCATTTCAAAAGGAACAGTTTGTCGTGTTACCCTTTACCTATCAATTTTAATTTTCTTTTGACGAAAATATATACGCGTAATTGCGCAAGTGATCTACACTCCTGGAAATGGAAAAAAGAACACATTGACACCGGTGTGTCAGACCCACCATAATTGCTCCGGACACTGCGAGAGGGCTGTACAAGCAATGATCACACGCACGGCACAGCGGACACACCAGGAACCGCGGTGTTGGCCGTCGAATGGCGCTAGCTGCGCAGCATTTGTGCACCGCCGCCGTCAGTGTCAGCCAGTTTGCCGTGGCATACGGAGCTCCATCGCAGTCTTTAACACTGGTAGCATGCCGCGACAGCGTGGACGTGAACCGTATGTGCAGTTGACGGACTTTGAGCGAGGGCGTATAGTGGGCATGCGGGAGGCCGGGTGGACGTACCGCCGAATTGCTCAACACGTGGGGCGTGAGGTCTCCACAGTACATCGATGTTGTCGCCAGTGGTCGGCGGAAGGTGCACGTGCCCGTCGACCTGGGACCGGACCGCAGCGACGCACGGATGCACGCCAAGACCGTAGGATCTTACGCAGTGCCGTAGGGGACGGCACCGCCACTTCCCAGTAAATTAGGGACACTGTTGCTCCTGGGGTATCGGCGAGGACCATTCGCAACCGTCTCCATGAAGCTGGGCTACGGTCCCGCACACCGTTAGGCCGTCTTCCGCTCACGCCCCAACATCGTGCAGCCCGCCTCCAGTGGTGTCGCGACAGGCGTGAATGGAGGGACGAATGGAGACGTGTCGTCTTCAGCGATGAGAGTCGCTTCTGCCTTGGTGCCAATGATGGTCGTATGCGTGTTTGGCACCGTGCAGGTGAGCGCCACAATCAGGACCGCGTACGACCGAGGCACACAGGGCCAACACCCGGCATCATGGTGTGGGGAGCGATCTCCTACACTGGCCGTACACCACTGGTGATCGTCGAGGGGACACTGAATAGTGCACGGTACATCCAAACCGTCATCGAACCCATCGTTCTACCATTCCTAGACCGGCAAGGGAACTTGCTGTTGCAACAGGACAATCCACGTCCACATGTATCCCGTGCCACCCAACGTGCTCTAGAAGGTGTAAGTCAACTACCCTGGCCAGCAAGATCTCCGGATCTGTCCCCCATTGAGCATGTTTGGGACTGGATGAAGCGTCGTCTCACGCGGTCTGCACGTCCAGCACGAACGCTGGTCCAACTGAGGCGCCAGGTGGAAATGGCATGGCAAGCCGTTCCACAGGACTACATCCAGCATCTCTACGATCGTCTCCATGGGAGAATAGCAGCCTGCATTGCTGCGAAAGGTGGATATACACTGTATTAGTGCCGACATTGTGCATGCTCTGTTGCCTGTGTCTATGTGCCTGTGGTTCTGTCAGTGTGATCATGTGATGTATCTGACCCCAGGAATGTGTCAATAAAGTTTCCCCTTCCTGGGACAATGAATTCACGGTGTTCTTATTTCAATTTCCAGGAGTGTATAAAGACTCTGTGGATGGAATGTGGAACATTTCGTATACTGTGAATTTACTTACTTCGGTATTTGCAATTGAAGAGAGGAGTTGGGTGGTACGATTGCAGCTGAACTGTAATTAGCGGCATTGTTAGAAGCTGCCAATTTGAATACGGAATGTAATTTGATATATCATGATGACATTTCGCTTCATATAAAATGATGATGTATCTTTAAATATATTTATGAAGATCATTTATGGAAAGACGTGATTTCATGAATGGAAAAGGTACATTTAATTCTTCGGTTATCTTAACTTCTCCCTTGCCTCTGGCTAGGAATACTATTTGGTGTGTCGTAACTCGTAGGGAACATTGTATCTTGGGAAATCAGCCGGTCGTTTATGTTCTATTTTCAGACATTAATTTATGGAAATTTATCGAAATTAAACGCAACTTAGGCACTGATTCCCATGTTGCGTAATGAGTACGTGGTAGCGCAAGACGGCTTCCCAACGGTGTACGATTGTGCCTCTGACTATTTTAAGAATTTTCAGAGTCGTCTGTCACCGCAATTCTGCACAGCCACAGAAATTTTTTCCAGGTGCTGACTTCGACAAAGTGAGACAGACAGACCATTATTACGAACTGCAACTGCCCTTTACACAACATTAATCATTTTGCTTCATAGACTTGAAAATTCCAATAGATATTAAATTAATACTTGGGAGTGCGGGAGATATTTGAGTTAAAAATGTTGGGAAAGCGACTTCTATCGCCCAAAAGTTTCCATTCGAGTAACCAGATATTACTCAGTCACAATAATTTAACTTCAATTTAATAGGGAGAGAAGTTAAAAGTTTAACACTGAGTTTAGCATTTCTGCTTATACTTTCCTACCTTTAATTAACCTTTGTCACGCATGTGTGTCTGGAAACTAAAAACGGTACCACTGTCAGCCTTTACATATCACCACAACTTCTTTATGTTTCGTGAGAGATCTTCCGCTAAGATTCTGCTAGGCTAGTGAAGGCTTCATCAATGCCCTCTCGAAATACAACACGTTTCTTTCACTGTCTGTCTATTTATAACACTACTCTTTATTTTACAGCTGCCGTGCAGTAGTCATGATTTCTTTGGTAGTTTCTTTAAGAGATCGTAAACCATGGTAAGTCCTTGCCATCACGAACTCATCTAGCTTCGGAGACAATTCCCCAGCATGCACTTATTCAGCGGTAAACATTTTCAGTTCATCTTTGAAACATGAAACGCATGTCTCTTTATTTGCTTAATTTTTCTGCTTGCTTGTCGTAACAAATGCTTCATGGTCACGGATAAGAGTTTCACTGTGAGCACCCTCCAAGAGGTCAAGTCTATTTGGTGCCATTGTACGTAATACGTATTTGTTAGGATTGGACTTCCAGACTATGTGTTGCAAGTAGTATTCGGAGAAAACATTGAGCATTACTTTGCAGAATATACACTCCTGGAAATTGAAATAAGAACACCGTGAATTCATTGTCCCAGGAAGGGGAAACTTTATTGACACATTCCTGGGGTCAGATACATCACATGATCACACTGACAGAACCACAGGCACATAGACACAGGCAACAGAGCATGCGCAATGTCGGCACTAGTACAGTGTATATCCACCTTTCGCAGCAATGCAGGCTGCTATTCTCCCATGGAGACGATCGTAGAGATGCTGGATGTAGTCCTGTGGAACGGCTTGCCATGCCATTTCCACCTGGCGCCTCAGTTGGACCAGCGTTCGTGCTGGACGTGCAGACCGCGTGAGACGACGCTTCATCCAGTCCCAAACATGCTCGATGGGGGACAGATCCGGAGATCTTGCTGGCCAGGGTAGTTGACTTACACCTTCTAGAGCACGTTGGGTGGCACGGGATACATGCGGACGTGCATTGTCCTGTTGGAACAGCAAGTTCCCTTGCCGGTCTACGAATGGTAGAACGATGGGTTCGATGACGGTTTGGATGTACCGTGCACTATTCAGTGTCCCCTCGACGATCACCAGTGGTGTACGGCCAGTGTAGGAGATCGCTCCCCACACCATGATGCCGGGTGTTGGCCCTGTGTGCCTCGGTCGTATGCAGTCCTGATTGTGGCGCTCACCTGCACGGCGCCAAACACGCATACGACCATCATTGGCACCAAGGCAGAAGCGACTCTCGTCGCTGAAGACGACACGTCTCCATTCGTCCCTCCATTCACGCCTGTCGCGACACCACTGGAGGCGGGCTGCACGATGTTGGGGCGTGAGCGGAAGACGGCCTAACGGTGTGCGGGACCGTAGCCCAGCTTCATTGAGACGGTTGCGAATGGTCCTCGCCGATACCCCAGGAGCAACAGTGTCCCTAATTTGCTGGGAAGTGGCGGTGCGGTCCCCTACGGCACTGCGTAGGATCCTACGGTCTTGGCGTGCATCCGTGCGTCGCTGCGGTCCGGTCCCAGGTCGACGGGCACGTGCACCTTCCGCCGACCACTGGCGACAACATCGATGTACTGTGGAGACCTCACGCCCCACGTGTTGAGCAATTCGTCGGTACGTCCACCCGGCCTCCCGCATGCCCACTATACGCCCTCGCTCAAAGTCCGTCAACTGCACATACGGTTCACGTCCACGCTGTCGCGGCATGCTACCAGTGTTAAAGACTGCGATGGAGCTCCGTATGCAAACTGGTTGACACTGACGGCGGCGGTGCACAACTGCTGCGCAGCTAGCGCCATTCGACGGTCAACACCGCGGTTCCTGGTGTGTCCGCTGTGCCGTGCGTGTGATCATTGCTTGTACAGCCCTCTCGCAGTGTCCGGAGCAATTATGGTGGGTCTGACACACCGGTGTCAATGTGTTCTTTTTTCCATTTCCAGGAGTGTATTTTCATGCATATGTCATATAAATGTATAACTGTTTCAGTCTATTGCTGGGTGATTTAATTCTCCTCCAATTATAATAGTGTGATTGAGGAACATATAGACCAACGAACTGTGGGTCTCTCTAATTTTTTAGGTTATATTTGCGTGTGAGTCTGGTGACCGAGAGAAGAACCAAAATGTAAACTTATGCCCATCATTGTTACTGAGTCATGACCAGAAATTCTCACCCGCAGCTGCAGTTTAAATCTCAGTGGATTTGAGCTTCCTGTGAACTGCGAAAAATACACCATCTCAATTTCTCATTAGTGTAACCTTTCGATATACACTTACATTTATCTCAAAAACGTAACTGCTTTCTATTGTGAGATTTAGCCAACTTACTGTGCCTAGTATCAGACTATATGAGCTCCACTGCTTTTTAGGACTAATGTGGTGGTGGAGAACCCATCTCTCTTGCTGAATCTATAATATTTTTTCTTAAAAATGAATCATAATTTTTAAAGTATTTGACACACGGGACGCTGGGCCATACGGGGGAAGGAGCGTCAACGTTGTCAGAATGGACGGGGCAGATGCACACCATAATCGTGTTTTGTCTGGATCCAGAGACCAAGTATTTGCACAATTAAGCACTTATCAGAGACGGCTGAGTAATGGAGCGACGACGAATGAATACTTTCTTTTTGAATGTGTCTGCAGTTTGGTGTTGGAAATTGGAGCATAAAGGAGGAACTACAAAACTTGTTAAATAACTCGATTCGAGACAGAAAGTGTCTAAACCCACAGATCAGTTTTATGGACACGCCGATATAAACTGCATAACGTTATGGGAGAAATCCTATTATTGTGTGTCACTTCTTCAACGCCAGTCTTTGATTCTAGTCTCTATGAGACTATTCGTTGTGATAAACTTCATCTATGGCTAGGGAGCACAATGATCGACAGAAATAGACTGTAGTCGCCTGCTCACTAGCAACTCTGGCCACAGATGCAAGACATTCACCGTCTATTGTTTCCATGCTTCCACCTACACATGTTATTAGCTGATGTCTACGCCCAGTCATTTATGCTGTCGACCAGCCAAATACCACAAAGGAACGACATACAGCTAAGAAGTCCTGTTATAGGCAACATTTTGTTTGTTTCAGACTAACAATAGCTAAAACGTAGGAACAACGACCCTCAGAGATTTGCGATAATATAAGGAGCATACCATTATCTTACGGCTGTAATTTTAGTGGTGGAAATACGTTATTTTCTGATTGTGTGTTGTAAAGGCTAACTAAAATTAAGTAGCCTGATAACTCATAGCTAGAGTTGGGATAGCTTTACGAAAAACACATGGACGGTGGACCCACATATTCCGTCCTTTGTTATTTCATGCAACACACTTTATTACTTAACAACAGTATCATAATGATAATTTAAAAGACTTATTATGAGAATCAAAATTCTCACAATCGAAATTTGAACAGGATCAGTTCACTAAAAACAAATTTTAGCAATTACACCATTAAGAGCAGGACCTGAAACCGGAGGTATACAGTTCCCAAACACGAAAAAGGTCACACAAACTGGGCGTGGCTGCAAGCAAGTTCAACAAACAATTATTCCAACCCAATGGATTACAGTCACGGTCAATAAATTTATTGACAATTTCCAAGTATAAGTAACTGGTACAAAATTTGATAACATTCATCCACATACAGGAAGATCACCTGTCACGCCACTGATTGTAGCTGTTGGAAGGCTTCTTATCAGGGTATAAACCTTAATAAAAAACCATAAAGCAATAAAATACACAATCCCTCAAAACAGAAAAACTGGGAAGGTATAAAATTTAAATATACATCCCAACCGCTATCCTCCAAGGAAACATTGAAAATGACATTTAATAAATACACAGCTGCCTAAAATTCAAGATTAAGGTGGGAATATATGCAACTTAAATGTTCCAACCAGCAGAAACGTTGACAATACTTTTTATTAATATACAATTTCCCTAAATTCAAGATACGTTGGGAGTACATGCAATTGAAATGTACTTCCAACTAGTAAAGATCAGCAGAAACGTTGACAATGACCTTTAACAAATATGCAATTACCCAAAATTCAAAGTAAGCTGAGAGCTACAGCAGGTGGCTATATCACAGCCAACAAGGAACGAGCAGCTAAGTTTCACAAAAAAGTGGAAGTAGCTAATGACTGTGGACCAAGGTGAGGTTCGACAGTTTATACTGATAAGTAACAGGTCTTAAACTTAACGTACTGAGAAGTAGTAATAAGAGTGGAAGGTTTAAACATGTAGTTAAGAGGTATAATGAGGAGAAACTTCGGCTTGCAAGTACGCCTTAAACCTCCTCTTCTTCTTCTTCTTCTTCTTGAGTAGCGCCGGCCGGAGTGGCCGAGTGGTTCAAGGCGCTACAGTCTGAAACCGCACGACCGCTACGATTGCAGGTTCGAATCCTGCCTCGGGCACGGATGTGTGTGATGCCCTTAGGTTAGTTAGGTTTAAGTGGTTCTAAGTTCTAGGGGACTTATGACCACAGCGGTTGAGTCCCATAATGCTCAGAGCCATTTGAGCCATTTTTTTCTTGAGTAGCGCTACAGCCCTTGGTGAGCATTGGCTTATTCAACAATCTTCCTCCACACTTCTCGGTTATTTGCTGCTCTTTTCCACCCCCGAACTCCCATACTGGTGATATCCAATATTACCTCGTCGATCCATCTTCTTCTAGGTCTCCCTTTTCGTCTAACTGAAAAGATCATACCTTTCATCATTTTCTTTGGAATTCTATCCTTTGCCATTCTCTCCAAGTGTCCTAGCCATCGTATTCGCTGTGATTTCACAAATTTTACTATGTCCCTGCCTTGTATTAACTCTTGTAATTCGGCATTGTAGCGTATTCTCCAGCCTTCATCCTCCCTTATTGGCCCATAGATTTTGCGTAGTATTTTCCGCTCAATGGTTCTTAGTGCATTTTTATCGTGTTCTGTCAACGTCCATACCTCTGAGCCATGTGTGATAACTGGGAGGTCTAGGGAATTATACATTAGCAGTTTAGTTTTTCTTGTAACAAGGCTATTTTTGAAAAGTTGCATATATCATTTGTTATTATGGCACCCAAGTAGTTAAAAGAGAACACTTCACTGAAGCATTTCCCATTGATGTTTAGCCTTAAACCTCCTGAGCTGATTAAATTCACCACATAGAGCAACGTACTGGTTCCCGCTTAATCGGTGACACTCCGCCATGGCACGCATCAAACGATCAACCCTACGCAACTTGAGCCACCACGATGCGACTGATAGGGTCACCAGACTGCCAGCCAACCCAGACGCCGTGCGACGATGGAAGTGCTGTCGCGGAAAAAAGCAAATACGCCTCTGGTGCGGGCCCAGGCAACAGGAACGTGTCGTCACGCCGCCAACACACATCAAATTAGTATAAAATATGCACTGCACTAAAAAACGTTTTATGTCAGACACTAAAACTGGACACTATCATTCACTGCTTTTAATAAATGAATCTTTTGACTTCACTGCAGAAATATGCAGACAATTTAAAAATTTTCACTGTAGAGAGTGCCTGGCCCCCTGCTCGTTTAATGGCTCTGAGCACTATGGGACTTAACATCTGAGGTCATCAGTCCCCTAGAACTTAGAACTACTTAAACCTAACTAAGCTAAGGACATCACACACATCCATGCCCGAGGCAGGATTCGAACCTGCGACCGTAGCAGTCCCGCCCACTTCTCACACATGGATAGCTTGCTTGTTGGGTTTAATGGAATTGGTACATGAAATAGTTTATTTTTACAACGTTAAAAGATGTACCACCTGGAATTTATACATATACAAAAAAAATTTCCCGAGATCATGCAGCTTTACTGTATGGTTAAATGATGATGGCGACCTCTTGGGTAAAATATTCCGGAGGTAAAATAGTCCCCCATTCGGGTCTCCGAGAGGGGACTACTCAAGAAGACGTTGTTATCAGGAGAAAGAAAACTGGCATTCTATGGATCGGAACATGGAATGTCAGATCCCTTAATAGCGCGGATAGGTTAGAAAATTTAAAAACGGAAATGGATAGGTTAAAGTTAGATATAGTGGGAATTAGTGAAGTTCGGTGGCAGGAGGAACAAGAATTTGGTCAGGCGAATACAGGATCATAAATACAAAATCAAATAGGGGTAATGCAGGGGTAGCTTTAATAATGAATAGGAAAATAGGAGTGCGGGTAAGCTACTACGAACAGCATAGTGATCGCATTATTGTGGCCAGGATAGACACGAAGCCCACGCCTACTACAGTAGTAGAAGTTTATATGCCAACTAGCTCTGCAGATGATGAAGAAATTGATGAAATGTATGATGAGATAAAAGAAATTATTCAGATAGTGAAGGGAGACGAAAATTTAATAGTCATGGGTGACTGGAATTCGATAGTAGGAAAAAGGGGAGAAGGAAACGTAGTAGGTGAATATGGATTGGGGCTAAGAAATGAAAGGGAAAGCCGCCTGGTAGAATTTTGCACAGAGCACAACTTAATCATAGCTAACACTTGGTTCAAGAATCATAAAAGAAGGCTGTATACATGGAAGAAGCCTGGAGATACTGACAGGTTTCAGATAGATTACATAATGGTAAGACAGAGTTATAGGAACCAGGTTTTAAATTGTAAGACATTTCCAGGGGCAGACGTGGACTCTGACCACAATCTATTGGTTATGAACTGTAGATTAAAACTGAACAAACTGCAAAACGGTGCGAATTTAAGGAGATGGGACCTGGATCAACTGAAAAAACCAGAGCTTGTAGAGAACTTCAGGGAGAGCATTAGGGAACGACTGACAAGAATGGGGGAAATAAATACGGTAGAAGAAGAATGGGTAGCTTTGAAAGATGAAATAGTGATGGTAGCAGAGCATCAAGTAGGTAAAAAGACAAGGGCTAGTAGAACTCCTCGGGTAACAGAAGAAATATTGAATTTAATTGATGAAAGGAGAAAATATAAAAATGCAGTAAATGAAGCAGGCAAAAAGGAATACAAACGTCTCAAAAATGAGATCGACAGGAAGTGAAAAATGGCTAAGCAGGGATAGCTAGAGGAAAAATGTAAGGATATAGAGGCTTATCTCACTAGGGGTAAGATAGATACTGCCTACAGGAAAATTAAAGAGACCTTTGGTGAAAAGAGAATCACTTGTATGAATATTAAGAGCTCAGGTGGAAACCCAGTTCTAAGCAAAGAAGGGAAAGCAGAAAGGTGGAAGGAATATATGGAGGGTCTATACAAGGGCGATGTACTTGAGGACAATATTATGGAAATGGAAGAGGATGTAGATGAAGATGAAATAAGAGATACCATACTGCGTGAAGAGTTTGACAGAGCACTGAAAGACCTGAGTCGAAACAAGGCCCCAGGAGTAGACAACATTCCATTAGAACTACTGACGGCCTTGGGAGAGCCAGTCCTGACAATCTCTACCATCTGGTGAGCAAGATGTATGAGACAGGCTTAATACCCTCAGACTTCAAGAAGAATATAATAATTCCAATCACAAAGAAAGCAGGTGTTGAAAGACGTGAAAATTACCGAACTATCAGTTTAATAAGCCACAGCCGCAAAATACTAACGTGAATTCTTCACAGACGAATGGAAAAACTAGTAGAAGCCGACCTCGGGGATGATCAGTTTGGATTCCGTAGAAATATTGGAACACGTGAGGCAATACAGACCCTACGACTTATCTTAGAAGAAAGATTAAGGAAAAGCATACCTACGTTTCTAGCATTTGTAGACTTAGAGAAAGCATTTGACAATGTTGACTGGAATATTCTCTTTCAAATTCTGAAGGTGGCAGGAGTAAAATACAGGGAGCGAAAGGCTATTTACAATTTGTACAGAAAGCAGATGGCAGTTATAAGAGTCGAGGGACATGAAAGGGAAGCAGTGGTTGGGAAGGGAGTGAGACAGTGTTCTAGCCTATCCCCGATGTTATTCAATCTGTATATTCAGCAAGCAGTAAAGGAAACAAAAGAAAAATTCGGAGTAGGTATTAAAATCCATGGAGTAGAAATAAAAACTTTGAGGTTTGCCGATGACATTGTAATTCTGTCAGAGACAGCAAAGGACTTGGAAGAGCAGTTGAACGGAATGGACAGTGTCTTGAATGGAGGATATAAGATGAACATCAACAGAAGCAAAACGAGGATAATGGAATGTAGTCGAATTAAGTTGGGTGATGCTGAGGGAATTAGATTAGGCAATGAGACACTTAAAGTAGTAAAGGAGTTTTGCTATTTGGGGAGCAAAATAACTGATGTTGGTCGAAGTAGAGAGGATATAAAATGTAGACTGGCACTGGCAAGGAAAGCATTTCTGAAGAAGAGAAATTTGTTAACATCGAATATAGATTTAAGTGTCAGGAAGTCATTTCTGAAAGTATTTGTATGGAGTGTGGCCATGTATGGAAGTGAAACGTTGACGAGAAATAGTTTGGACAAGAAGAGAATAGAAGGTTTCGAAATGTGGTGCTACAGAAGAATGCTGAAGATTAGATGGGTAGATCACATAACTAATGAGGAGGTATTGAATAGGATTGGGGAGAAGAGAAGTTTATGGCACAACTTGACTAGAATAATGGATCGGTTGGTAGGACATGTTCTGAGGCATCAAGGGATCACCAATTTAGTATTTGAGGGTAGCGTGGAGGGTAAAAATCGTAGAGGGAGACCAAGAGATGAATACACTAAACAGATTCAAAAGGATGTAGGTTGCAGTAGGTACTGAAAGATAAAGAAGGTTGCACAGGATAGAGTAGCATGGAGAGCTGCATCAAACCAGTCTCAGGACTTAAGACAACAACAACAACAACAAAAAATACATTTACAGCTACGTTTTAGTTTGAGATATGTAACGCCGGAAATGCATATCCTCCTATTTCCATCTATTGTACTATAAATTTGTTTTCCTTATTTTTGTTACCTGAATATATGACATTTCTGTGTCTTTACATATTGTAATTGTTTTACTATTTGTATATATACATTTATGCATTTATGTCGATGTATAATTGGTTTGTTTCGTAAATATTATTTGTATTTTTACGCTGGGTCTTGCCTAGGGAAAACTGCTATCGAATGATTACATCGATAGGTCGTGTGAAGAATCAAAGTGTGTAGGATCTTTGGTAGTGTTAACTCTGCTCGTGGAGCGCGGGCTGAGCAGAGAGAGTCTGGCTGGAGTAGCGAGTGGAGCAGGTGCGTTGTGTGACGCTCCCGCGAGTTGCCGCGCTTTCGGGGTTTGGCAGCATGTAATTGCGCTCGACTTGCTATGATAGTTTCGGACACGGTGTCGCGGACGGGAAGCATTAACTAGCGCACATCAAGAGCCCGTTTCACCTGGTGACCGTGTCGAGAAGAAGGCGCGCCAACATTCAGCTTCTGCAACAGCAACGGCCTACAATGAGTGACTGTCGCCACCTCCTCGATCGACGGCTTCAAACCTTCAATCAACCAACAAGGAAGACTGGAAGCACGTAAAGTTTTAGAACTGTATGGCAGACCTCAGCTTTTAAAACTGTTCAAATCACAAAATCACAGCAACGTAGCATGAACCTCTGTTCCTCATTGTCCCAATTGCATTACCAAGCAGGGTCCCTTCCTTTTCCGGAATGAACCCGAGTGTCGTTGAAATTCAAACGCCAGCATCATTCGATGCTTTAATTTCAAAGTTCAGTTAAGGTATTCACATGCTGGCTACAATATTCAGATTATACAAGCACAAATTAAGAGTGCGAGTTTTGTTACCGTATTTTAGCTTACCTGTGACTGCAGCTCAGCTTGGTACGCACAAAATTTTACTAATGTTAATTGTTCAGAATCATTTAATTCAAGTTCAAAGTTAAATCACACTTTCGATGTGCTTCAGAAAGAAAGCTCACTATTAGCTTCAGTCACTAAATTAACTTTCGATTTTCCTGTTTTATTAATTATTTTGCTAAATTAAGTCAGAGTGTAGCGTAATTTATTACTTCTGACAAACTTTCAGTTTTCACACTGCACGTGTCAACCTTCAGTTGCCACGCTTCTAGTGCTAATTATATTGTAATAACCTTTCTTTTTCAGTTACTATAGTAATTGTCCTTAGGACTGACGACCGTAATTTCCCCCAAATCTCAAATATCTAATTCCCGCTAGTTAATTGTTAACGTAATGGCCGCACATTTACTTTCTTTATTAACTTTACCCATTTTCAAAATTAATTTCCACCTATTCCATTAGCATTTTTCCTTTCATTTACATGTAACCCTTTCCTCCCTCTTTACCGACAGATTAACTTCGGTGACGATTGCTTTTCCCAAATTTCCATTAGGTACACGCGGTTTAATTTTTCACTGTCATTAAGGTCGATAAGTGAGGGGGAGATTACGGATACTGAGTTTAACCAAAAACTAAATACAGCTATATATCTGTTTGCACATCCGTTCGGATATATTTAAGTAAGTGGTTCGAGCTGCACGCTTCGTGCTCCAGTTGTGGAGGTGCTTTATGTGCGTCCACAACTTGCATATTTATGTAAAACGGTGGTTCGTGCCCCATGTTTTGGGCGCCATTCTGGTGGTTCTTATATATTATGAAAAGTTGGAGTTAATGTTATTGTGCCTGCTTCAAAATTGGAAAATTATTTACGTCAGTGACTCAGTTGTGGTACTTCTCGCAGTTAGCTTGCCCGACCCGGTGTTTTTATATTAAAAGACACCACCAACTAATATAATTCCAGATATATAGATGAAATGACTACTAAATTGGTTTTTGTCCATGATTTGCACTCGTTTGAAAATACAATGCTAAGGAGAATCTCTCGATATCGTTAAACTAGGATCGAAAAAATTTACTGAACTCATTTTTCTCAATTGTAATTTATTACTGGAAACATTAGATATTGGTATTGTTTCAAAGGAAGAACCGCTACTCAAGAGAGATCTCCTACATTTAAATTTATTTTTACTTCTCAAAATTAGCGAATAAAAAGATATTTATTACAACTCTGGGCCGTTATCATTTAGCACAATAGCGCTATATAATTTGCATAAAGAATTTAAATCTACTACTTCATGAATACGGGTAAACATTAGCAACATTTCTTACTAATATTTGATTACATTTAGGCTCAATATTAATTGAAGCTTACACGTTGTCGTGCCTCGTCACAAAATGACTTTTTACATTACGAAGAAACAAAAGGTAAGAGCGAGCTATGTTTTTTTTCAAAAAAACAGAGATTACAATTACATTCGCAGATCATATTAATTAATTACAGAGTCACTGTTATTTTTCTGAGATAATATTTATATTTCGTTACGACGTCAGTTTTGGTATATTTGCGAAGTTATTCAGTATCACTTTTACTACGTTGCGTGGCGTACCGCTACAGAAGGCGTGACGTGCAGGATTGCAGTCACGGTGTAATTGCATCCAATCCATACAGGCCATCGTCGAGGAGGAGCCGTCAACTTAAAGCTTTCAGGGAAGTCGGGATCTTGCTGACAAGGCTGCTCGAGACGTCCATAGCTCTTCGCGAGCCCGCCGCTACCAATCCTTAAGCGAGCCGGCGAGGCTTGCTCCCGACCGATTTAACCTTTCGCGGTTTCACGAGACCCGCGCCGAAAAGCCGGAGTCCCCCAATAGCAATAACTTGCCCGTCACGTGCCCTCCACCCAGCTGATGATTCAGCCCCCCCCCCCCCCAAACCAACAGTACACACATATCTACCAAAGACCTTAGGTCGCGGCACACGATCGAATCTACAGGGTGTTACAAAAAGGTACGGCCAAACTTTCAGAAAACATTCCTCACACACAAATAAAGTAAAGATGTTATGTGGACATGTGTCCGGGAACGCTTAATTTCCATGTTAGAGCTCATTTTAGTTTCGTCAGTATGTACTGTACTTCCTCGATTCACTGCCAGTTGGCCCAATTGAAGGAAGGTGATGTTGACGTCGTTGCTTGTGTTGACATGCGACTCTTGGCTCTACAGTACTAGCATCAAGCACATCAGTACGTATCATCAACAGGTTAGTGTTCATCACGAACGTGGTTTTGCAGTCAGTGCAATGTTTACAAATGCGGAGTTGGCAGATGCCCATTTGATGTATGGATTAGCACGGGGCAATAGCCGTGGCGCGGTACGTTTGTATCGAGACAGATTTCCAGAACGAAGGTTTCCCGACAGGAAGACGTTCGAAGCAATTGATCGGCGTCTGAGCACGGAACATTCCAGCCTATGACTCGCGACTGGGGAAGACGTAGACGACGAGGACACCTGCAATGGACGAGGCAATTCTTCGTGCAGTTGACGATAATCCTAATGTCAGCGTCAGAGAAGTTGCTGCTGTACAAGGTAACGTTGACCACGTCACTGTCTGGAGAGTGCTACGGGAGAACCAGTTGTTTCCGTACCATTTACAGCGTGTGCAGGCACTATCAGCAGCTGATTGGCCTCCACGGGTACACTTCTGCGAATGGTTCATCCAACAATGTGTCAATCCTCATTTCAGTGCAAATGTTCTCTTTACGGATGAGGCTTCATTCCAACGTGATCAAATTGTAAATTTTCACAATCAATATGTGGGGGCTGACGAGAATCCACACGCAATTGTGCAATCACGTCATCAACACAGATTTTCTGTGAACGTTTGGGCAGGCATTGTTGGTGATGTCTTGATTGGGCCCCATGTTCTTCCACCTACGCTCAATGGAGCACGTTATCATGATTTCATATGGGATGCTCTACGTGTGCTGCTAGAACATGTGCCTTTACAAGTACGACACAACATATGGTTCATGCACTATAGAGCTCCTGTATATTTCAGTCGAAGTGTTCATACTCGAACTTGTTCTTCACGGCACGGGTTCTATCGACCAATAGGAGCGTTCCCCTTATTTTGTAGAAATTATTTCTACCAATCGCAAGGTCCCTACCATTAAACTGCGTCGAAACTTTGGCTCTTTTCTTCTTCCTAGCGCGTCTCCGCCAATTGTACACTTTGTACCCGTTCCAGAAGCCTAAATGCGTACATTGACTCTCTCACGTGTGTACCACTCACTGGACACGTGATCGAAAATGCGGTCCTGGTCTTGTTTCGTATCTATTTGGAATTCCGAAACACAGTTTTATAAAAGCTATTTTTTCCTGTCCTCCCTCAGATGGTCCGTTACACTCGCTCTCCCCGTCTGAGTCACCTGCTCGGTCGTTGACTTTCCACCTGGGACACCCCTTAAGTGGTTTCTGTTGTACCCCCTGTTGTGTGGCCTTGCCTCCTCCCTCGTCCCTCTGAATTCCAAACTCAAACGCCTCTTGCTGCTTGTTTCACATTCCGCCCAAACATTCATTATAGGAACGGTGTGTTAATTGCTGTCGATGAATGTCATCCCTTTTTGCGTTACATACTGCTAGGAAAATTTGCTCATTACCCCCGAATTAAGTTAGGTATCATATTCACCTTCCCATTGCGATGTATAAACCTCTCATGTAAAGTGCGAATCTGACCTTCATTTATTCTGCCACCTTACATTCTTCGGCATTTTGCAACCTTTTTTTAATCTGTACTTTCGGCCTGAAAACTTGCCGTAGAGTTGTCCGGTATGCTGTTGTGTGATAAAAGCTTTGTTACTAAGTTCAGATTTCTCCGTAGACTTCTGTAAAAAGTCTTTCATTTCTTGGTTGTTCTTAGGTTTTAGTCAATAGTGTAACACAAGCATTCCATTAACGAAGATTCTGTAACCGAAGTAACGAAGACGAACAACACAACTTCATATGGGAAAATAAAATGATAATATTATGTATGGGACACAGAAGACGTTCAAAAGAGAGAAAAAAGATGTAAGTCTTTGTTAAGAGAGAGATATTGATGTAACGTAGAAGGCAGCCGATAAAATGTCGTCATATGACTTGGGCGCCAAACAAGAAGTGAAAATGTACGAAGTGTGAGGAATGACATAATTAGTATTGTATTGCTTAATGTGGACTGATTTGTGTCTTACACTATGGTATTCCATAGGAAAACATGATCAGCACTAATAGCGAATATTTGGTTATAACAGGCCTAACATCGTGTACATGTTTACACTGATGAACAGGTGACTCTTAGTGATGAGCTATGATATATTGTTGGACATTGTACAGTCTAAATTGCAGCTAAAAGTTACTCGTGCTACAACCAGTTTTTTTTATTCTCTGCCATGTTCACACAGCCGCATGACGTAATTAAAACAGAGCTTACATAGTGCCTCGTTGTTCGTCGGCAAGTGTCAGCTGCAACGAATAATATAGTGAGTTCTTTTTTATAGTTATCCAGTCTGCTTCCCCTATGACGGTACTGTACAGCTAAACCTTTAGCTACATGCGATTGGTAGCGTAAGTACACATAGTACTAAATATTACATGTCAAAACTTGAAGTAAAGAATCTGCAGCACCTGCCTCATGTTATAGCTCATTAACAGCTTGGCTCCTATATATTAACAATCTCGCGGCGTGAAACAATAGTAGATTCAGAAGAGAGTAACTGAGGACTGTTTTAACAAAATTCAACGAATTATATAATTCTACAGGAGAGGTATTTTGTAGTTGAACTCAATGCTATTGACTCAAAAAATTTCAACAATATTATACTGCTCATCCATGTGGATATGAATTGATGACGGAATAATTGAAGTTCACAATTTATCTCTTTTGCTAGAGAAAAAAGTTAGAAATTACTTAGCCGAGCGGTCTAAGGCGCTGCAGTCATGGATTGTGCGGCTGGTTCCGGCAGAGGTTCGAGTCCTCCCTCGGGCATGGGTTTGTCCTTAGGATAATTTAGGTTAAGTAGTGAGTAAGCTTAGGGACTGATGACGTTAGCAGTTAAGTCCCATAAGATTTTACACACATTTGAACATTTGAACATTTTTTTAGGGCTTACAAATTTTTACAAAACTCAACATATCCACGTTTTAAACATGTTTCTTCTATATCGCTACGAATATTTTAATATTTTTATTCGTACTTTTCCAAAATAGTCAGTGAATATTAAAGTTTTCTACACAGAAACTAACGCTCTACAACTTTAATGCACAACAGTTTTCTTTTCAAGAAGTTTTCTATGAGTTACAAGCTTTGGAACCTGTGCATAATGCACTCTTCCGTCAAATTGATAAAACTTGACGATAGATTGTGGTTAAATGGCTGAACCGATTTTGGCTCTTAGGTAAGTCAATCTATGCAAAATTTTATGCTCTTTCATTCTGGTATATAGAAAGTTTTCTTTAGGATGTATCGCTTTCGTATTACAGGCGAAAAACTGAAAACGTCAGAACACAAAGTATTTTTTCGAACCTCAGAAGGTCAGTACAAGCCATATATCGTCGCAAATTCATTTAACTCTTATCTGGAATATCTAACGTGTATTAAAATTATTTCTAGCTTTCGCATATTTATTGGATAGCAAAATTCTAATTTGCCCAAACTAATTGCATTAAGAAATTACCCTGCTCAACTCAAGTTTTATTCATATACAGGTTATCTCTAAAATGTATACGATCACTGAAACACAAACATCCTGATTTGCACGTTGTTTCCTTTGTTGCGTCAATATGGTTACAATTTATATTCAGATCTTGATTTGACGTTGACGACTCCTGCTTTATCTTGCACTTTTCACCTCCTGAACTGTTTCAGAATATTCTGAATCTTATAGCATCTCAATAACAATTTTCCAAGAAGAATGTACTACAGCAGCTAATACTCTTGTAGCAAAACTGTCAAACAGCGACAGTATGCATTTTTGTCCAATAATCGCTAAGCAAAGAGTTGATTTATCCTTTAGGTTGTTGTGCAATTGCCTGACAGTAAACACAAGTCAATGTAAATGATATTAAATTAAATTTTTAAATTTCATTTTCTAAGTTAAAAACATGCAGTATAAAAGGAGGATTAGATGAGTTACGTGGAGTTTTTAAAAACAGAGATATCGAGGTTTGTGAAAATTTCCTATATTCATGCGTTGTTGAGTTTTATTAAAATGGTACTCAATTATAAAGCTTAACTGACTGTTCTTACGATAAAATGACCTTCCATGTGCTAGAGTTGCAATGGATGGAGAACTTCAGGAAAGCTAATGAAGGTCAGATAGCGGAGTGCACTACTTCCAGAGAACTATAAAACAGAACACTAGTCTCCTTCAGTTACCAAGAACGCGACAGCAGCTCCGCAATTACGGTTACGAAACGCTATACCTTCATGTCCTCTTAGACTTCACCTGTTTCGAGAGGCACGTTGGAGGACGCGTTGCTAATTCGTTTGGCTTCAGCTGAACCCTCGGTACTTTCCTGGATTTGCAGTGACACAATTAGCGGGTGGAGAACGCAGTTGGAAGTAACATAGCCTTCACTACATGAGCAATGGCTTCCCTGATTACCTGAGAACTGAGTAACACAGATTCCGGGATTTTTCCGCAAGTTATTTGCGTATTTTCACATACTAATTTTGTTAAAATACATCATGAAGGAATCTGTATGAAATATCCAAAAGTATCAAAAATAGTATTTGGTATGTTATACAAGTTTAGAGAGTTACAAAGTAACAACACATGGGGGACAACATCCGAAAGATGGTGATCAAATATACATGTGTGGAGAATCACATAACACAAGTAATCCCGAACATTTCGTTGACAATTCTGTATAGAGAAACGAAGTCTCCTATAAACAATGGTAGGAAAATGATAAGATTAAGTAATGTTCTGTATGGTAATACATGTTGAAAACACTCTTTTTCAATAGCATTACAAACTTCTTCTATACACGAGCTCAGGAAGATGACTTTTTGAGGTTTACTGTTATATTTTCGCAGAAATAGCCAGATAATTTTCTAAATGCCCAGCACTGAGCAGAACTCCGTTCTGCAATGTTGAAGCAATTACTGAAGGTGATAGGGCGTTTTGCTTGATGCCTCCAGAATGTCCAAAGTCCATGTTATGTGGTTCACCCTTTGGGTGTTTTGATGTCTTCGGAAGAACAAACGACATAAAGGTAAGCCTGGAACGGATCAAAAATGAATGTACCATCTTTCAAATGAACCTATATGTATGGAACACTTGCTACTTTTATACGAATCACAAACAAGTTGGAAGAATATACAATTAACTAATTTGTACGTACACTTACCACGATGTAAATATTTCATACAGCTGCGCATCGTCTAGGCTAGCGTCTTCTCTGGATCGCTATATTTATCGAACTGTGCCAACAGGTCAGGAACGTTAGCATCCAGAAAAGGCTTGGTGTTAGGAAGGAAACGGTGATCATAGGTACATAGATAAAATAATATCAGGCGAGTGAGCTTTCATGAGACAGAGAAGCCGTTCCTCTAGTCTTTCCATATGCTGTGCTTCTTTCTGTCTTTCCTAGTGGCTAATAAATACTATTTTCACATCATGCATAACTTGTTTTCATTTTGACATAACATAAAACGTCGTTTAAGGTATTACATCTGTCTTCCTGCTTTATATTCCTTCGTTTACATATTCAGTTACAATTTATAGACACATTTGAAAACTTAATACAATATAATACCTGTTAATACTCTTTCTTCACAATAATCGTATGTGAGATGTATCTACTTTGGCAAAAATTTTAACTTATACCGACAGAAACATCAGATCAACTCAATAAAAAAAGCAAGTAAGACATTCAACATGTTACTCAGGTTATAAGTTGAGTGAACTCCATTACTTTCTAATATCACCAGCTGACATTTATTTACTTTAGTGTTCTGATTTATTTATATAACAATGTTGTAGGAGTTTTCTCGCCCGTGTGTGTTCAATATTCTTGACATAACACATCCATCAGAGACAATAACGATAACCACGTTTGTAAAAGCGTATGTAACTCCACGGACTTTTCCATTAAGTACTGGTGAAATGATAAATTATGTACGTCACAGGATTGTCTACTGGAAGAAAGTAGCAGCTAGTGAATATCATTATTCAAACAACAGCTTTTCATGTTGAATTCCGCAAAACATATACGTTGGGGTACCCTGTACGTGTAAGACATTTAATAATCCCATGGTTTCTACAAGATGTGAAGTTATGTGCACAGGATCGGCAGTAATGTCGTATCGTGTTAAAAGACAACGTGGAATTGATGAATCAGAGCTTATTTCTTTATCAAGGACAAAAGATTATAATTTGCATTGTAGCTCATTCATGCTGTCTGTCACACCTTTTATGTTTGTTACTATGTTACTGTGTTGATTTAACGTGGAATTATATTTTGCATAAACCTTCCCTTATGTGCATCACATTCTTTCGAATATATATTGTATTAACTACAGAATCACGATGAATATTTTTCTGTACGTACATTAATATTGTCAGTTTTCTGTCCATTACTTATCACAATTGCTTGTACTATCTGTAGTACAAGTACCTCCAGACGTTTCTTCGTGAATAGTAGTTTGCAGAAGTAAAGAATTACGCAAAATATTATAGTATTCTAAAATAAAATAAACAAAGTGGGGTAATGTACAGATTTTTAAGATACCAAAATTGATAAATATTACAGCCATCTTAGAAGAACCACTATGTTACTATTCCACTAAGAGAAATATTCGACTCTGTAGGCTGATTGTTGCTTCTATTTCGTACTACTGCTTCCGTTTCCTATTCGCAAGCTGCATTTATAGATGATTTACTTTATAATTTCTTTGCGATCATTCTATTAACAACAGTTCCTATGACAGGAACTTGCACAAATGCCTCCAGTGACTTCATCTGCGGGCTCTATGATTTTTGTGCAAACAACATAAAGCAAATTTTGTGCTGTTTGCCTCTAACAACATGGTGGTACAATAGTACAACTGGACAAACACAAAACTTGGAAACATCCAGACTGAAAAAAACCAAAAATGGAAACTAGATCATACCTGAATGGCTAAAGATTATCACAGCCAATTCTACTACGTGAAAGTTCTGAGATGGACAGATACTGGATCACATCATTACACTATAAAAATAAAAATTAAATTCACTTCCTTGACAAAGAAACAATCCCATCCCAAGAAGAGAACCTACAACCCTCATAAACTGATAAGTAACAAGAAATATGAAGAACAAACAAGAAATATAAAACTAACAGTTGGTCTAGAGGAAATAGTTCCCCTGTTCAAACAAATAGCTGAACAGGTACCCTCAGAAAATCCAAGGAAAATAAAATCAGTGGTGGAAAACGAGTGAGATAAAACAATGGTAGATAGACATCAAGCCTGGTTAATGTATCAGAGTCATAAAACAGAGGAATCACACTTAAACTCACAGAGAAGAGGAAGATAATCTAAAAAATAATAAGAATAGTTAAACTTCAATATCAGTAAGATATGTTCCTAATGATCGAAACAAACAACGAGAAAACAAACTCAAACTCAAGGGATTACTACAAAATATTTGGCAGACATCTATAAAGATAAGACCCTCCAACTTTAAAATTAAATGATAAAAATAATAAGAGTCCCAACAGCAGAGAAAACATAGAAATTTTAGCAGAAACATTTAACAAATTACTAAATTGATAAAATTCCACAGTATTACTTGAAACAAAGAGACCGTTATCAAAACACCAGCAAAAATATATAAGCCCACGCACAAACCATGAAGTCTACAAATCTTTGAAAGAGATCCGAAGCTTCCCTTTAGACATCGCATAGAAAGCCATATGGAAAATTCTATACAATTTTTGTAAAGGTCAACTTGAATGGAACTAGAAAAATACCAAGGAGGCCCTATACCCTATAGAAGGTGCCCAGAACACATAATCACTTCGGAAATAGGTAATGGATTACTACAAAAGCAGACAAAATCAACAAATTATAACATTTGTAGACTTCAAAAAACCTTATAGTTATGTCCACAGATCTTCAATATACTAAGTTATTTCGGTCCCTATCCCAAATTAATAGAAATGATAAACTTAACTGTAACAAATGCTGAATGTAAAGTAAAATTCAGAGGAGAAATATCTGACACTTTTACGATTAAAGTGGAGCTAAACGGGGAGATGGTTTATCGCCGTTTCTTCTCAACTGTGCACTCAACTACATGATGAGGGAATTGTACAAAAAAATGCTAAAACATAAGAATGAAAACCAAGAAAGATCAAATAAACGTAAACTGCTTGGTTTTCGTAGGTACTTAGGATTACTTGCTAATAACATTTAAGAAGCTATAAATCAAATAAAAAGCCTAGAAAATGTAGTACAAAAAATAGGACTATTGGTATCATTCAGAAGACTGAGATAATGGTAGCAGATTCACTAGTAATCGACGGCATAACATAAATAACAGAAAAGTAGAAACAGTGAAACACATATTGAAAATTTTAACATACAATTTGGACGAGAAATCTGAATGGCATGTGAGAACTATCAAAATGATAAAAGCTTAACATTTTCATGGTCTACATACGCTGAAAATATCTGTCAAACTAAATTTAAAAAATTACAAGACGGTGGTCCAACCAGAAGGGAAACTCTTTTCAAGTCACCCAGAAAAACAGCATTGACTAAATCCTAAAAGGAGAGAAGAATAGCCAGAACATGCACAAACGAGAAATATTAAAAAGCTGGACAACGGCAGATAGAGCCAAATGAAGTAGTGTGCAGTGAACTGGAGCCCATTACAGATCCTGTGCGGAAAAATAAGATCCTTTTTTTTTTTTTTGGTCATATTATGAGGACACCGGGTATCAGATTATCGAGAAAAATTATAGTGAGACTCTGAAACATGAAGCAACCAATAGGAAGCATAAAGGATCAGGGTGGACATGAAAGACCTAGACTTAAACATGGGGGATCTGCAAAACAAAACAAAAAAATTAAAGAAACTGAAAAATATAAAAATAAGATTTAAACCAAAAATAGAAAAACGAGAAACGGTAAAAATGATATTTACGGATGAAAAAGGACTAAAAATATCAGAGTGGATGAAAAGATACTGTGTAACCTCCCCCTCACTTTCCGACCTTAATGACAGTGAAAAATGAAACCGCGTGTACCTAATGGGAGTTTTGGAAAAGCAATCGTCACCGAAGTTAACCTGTCGGTAAAGAGGGAGGAAAGGGTTACATCTAGATGAACGGAAATGTGCTAATGAAACTGGTGGAAATTAATTTTGAAAAGGGGTAAAGTTAATAAAGAAAGTAAATGTGCAGCCATTACGTTAACAATTAACTAGCGGTAATTAGGTATTTGAGATTTGGGGGAAATCACGGTCGCCAGTCCTAAGGACAATTACTATAGTAACTGAAAAAGAAAGGTTATTACACATATAATTAGCACTAGAAGCGTGGCAACTGAAGGTTGACACGTGTAGTGTGAAAACTGAAAGTTTGTCAGAAGTAATAAATTTCGCTACACCCTGACTTAATTTAGCAAAAGAATTAATAAAACCGAAAAATCTAAAGTTAATTTAGTGACTGAAGTTAATAGTGAGCTTTCTTTGTGAAGCACATCGAAATTCAGTAAAATACGGTTAGTCTTGGACTACCTCAACAATCATTTCAAAAGCTACTTGAATCTACGCAATTTAGAAAGAAGAGATTTAACTTTGAGCCTGAATTAAATGATTCTGAACAATTAACAATAGTAAAATTTAGTACGTACCAAGCTGAGCTGCAGTCACAGGTAAGCTAAAATATGGTAACAAAACTCGCACTCTTAATTTGTGCTTGTGTAATCTGAATATTGTAGCCAGCTCTGAGACTTTAACTGAACTTTGAAATTAAAGCAGTGAAATAGAATATTACTTTAATGCTGGCGTTCGAATTTCAATGACACTCGGGTTCATTCCGGAAAAGGAAGGGCCTCTACTTGGTAATGCAATTGGGACAATGAGCAACAAAAGTTCATGCTAAGTTGCTGTAATTATATTGACGAAAATGGAACAGTTTGAAAAGCTGAGGTCTGCCATACAGTTCTAAAACTTTACTTGCTTCCAGTCTTGTTGGTTGATTGAAGGTTTGAAGCCGTCGATCGAGGAGGTGGCGACAGTCACTCATTGTCGGCCGTCGCTGTTGCAGAAGCTGGATGTTGGCGCGCCTTCTTCTCGACACGGTCACCAGACGAAACGGGCTCTTGATGTGCGCTAGTTAATGTTTCCCGTCCGCGACACCATGTCAGAAACTATCATCGCAAGTCGAGCGCAATTACATGCTGCCAAACCCCGAAAGCGCGGCAACTCGCGGGAGCGTCACACAACACACACCTGCTCCACTCGCTACTCCCGCCACACTCCTTCTCTCAGCCCGCGCTCCACGCGGCAGAGTTAACACTACCAAAGATCCTACACACTTTGATTCTTCACACGACTTATCGATGTAATCGTTCGATAGCAGTTTTCCCTAGGCAAGACCCAGCGTAAAAATACAAATAATATTTACGAAACAAACCAATTATACATCGACATAAATGTATAAATCTATATATACAAACAGTAAAACAATTACAATATACAAAGAGACAGAAATGTCATATCTTGAGGTAACAAAGCAAGGAAAAAAATAGTACAATAGATGGAAATAGGAGGATATGCATTTCCGGCGTTACACGTGCCCCACATTGTCTGAGGATGATCGTGTAACGTAAACAGACTCAGAAAATGTCCCAAAAAAGAAACAGCGGAAATGCATATGCTCAAAACATCAAAAAAATTTAGCATTCGTCTAATTAACCATAACCCAATTTTTTAGACAATAATAGTTGAGTGGAGACACTCCTAATCTTATTCCACTCTGTCATCTTGCACAAAATAAAACAGGTTGACAATATATCAAAATTCATAGAAAACATAGAAAATGGTTTAGCTATTCCAAAATCATTAAAATTCGTAACACTATAAGAAATGGAATACTATTTGCAAAATTGATCAGAGTACATGGTCATAAAAAACAGGTATATCAAAATACGCGAACTAATAATTAATTACATAGAATACACATTTTTATGTAACCTTTTCATAATTAATATTCTCGTCATGTCCAATTAACGCTAAACAAGAAAATAATATACAGCAGATAAAATAAAACATAAATATTGACAGCAGAATCCTTTCACATCAGCTGTCCGGGAAGAAAAGCAACTCCACATTCCGTACTCGCGAGTACAAAGAATGCCGACAGGGGAACAAGAGCCGACAGCGACACAAGAGCCGACAGCGGCTCGGTCTTTCCATTATTGTTGCGCCCGCCGGTGCGGCACGCTTGATCTCACTCCCCCTTGTAACGGCGTTTCCAGAACGTCCGTTTGACTGAATTCTTTCGGAAAAACTCACTCCCGAGTAATCTCAAGGAGTCCACAAACACTATCACAGCGGATAACTCAACACTGTCCATCATGACACGCATGTACTAGCCTGAAACTTAAAACAGCGTCTAAGTACATCGGCAATGACTAATGAAACACACATTCATGAAATCTGACAGCTAGTTACAAAAGCATATTTACTTTCCTTAATCTACTGTGACTCAGCTGAAAACTGGCAGCTTGGATTATTAAATTGATTAATATTCAGTAACTCCTAAATAATTTAATCAACATCAATTACTTATTAATTACAACTTCTTTAATGACCTCTAGGTCAGGCAAAAGCATCGTAACATGGCACATCCTTAAATCTTACACTCTATATTTACATACTGTACAAATTACCCATTGTGTGGTATTAATCGATCCTAGGTTGGTACAATTTCAAGTCTACAATATTCCGTATACCTAATCGTTTTCCAGAGCTTGGATACTCTAAGCAATAAGCATTTGTGTGAGGTATACCAATGACTTTATATGGTCCATTATAAACAAACTTAAATTTAGAGATTTCATTGTCTATCTCGCTCGATTTCTCATGAGCTTTTACAAGTACTAAGTCTCCGATTGCAAACTTAGCAAAAGGCGTTTTAGCGTCATGACGACGTATGCGAGCATCGGCTTTTAGATTCATTACTTCTCGCAAACGATCTTTTTTCACACCAATACTAATGTCAATCCGTGGAGGGAATTTGATTATCTCTTCCACTAAACTTTTACTTCTGTCATCCAACAGGATTTCCTCTGGAGAAAATCCCGTCGATTCATGTCTCGAGGTGTCCACAATTCTCTCAAATTCTGCTACATATCTGCCCCATGCCCTATGGTTGTGATGGCAATAGGTACGGCAAATTCGGCCTCGTCTTTGTTCGTGTGTTACGTTTGACACACCGTCTATAATACTTTCCAATTCACTTTCTACACTATTGTCAATGCCGAGATTCCCCACATTACAGTAGTTCAAATTCATACCTACGTCAATAGCATCTGGCCAGTTAACAATGTGTATAGGCTGGTATTGCCTATGCACACCGTCTCCTGCCTCGTCAAAACTAACTACTATTGTTTTATCTTGTGACGTACATGTCAAAGTTTTGCTTTCGCAATTAATCACCGAACGGTACTTTAATAGCCAATCTAACCCGATAATTACTTCCGTAGTTAAGTCTGGCACGACGATCAACTCTTGTTCAAATCGTGCCCCACATATCTCGAAGTTGACAAAAATCTGTTTTGTGACCGGTTTACTGGCCTTCCCAGTAGCACCGATAATTTTCACTCCTGTTACTGGCATAACTACGATGCCAGGTCTGTCTTTCAGTAACTCAAATATTTTCCCAGATACAGCACTCAATTCTGCACCGGTGTCAATCAACACGTTTAGTTGTAGGTCATGCATATTAACAGACACTACTATCTGTCTACACTTGTCCTCGGCTGTCTCTTTATTTTCCCACAGTAAATCCTCGTCTATATCCAGGTCATTCCAGAAAAAACCATCCGGCTTTGACCCTAAATCCGGCTTATCTGGCGGCTTTTTCAGCCTCTGTTCACATACAGTTTTAATTTCAACACGTTTGTCCTGAGGCTTAGCCTGTAGCTTCGCCTCCAATACCGAAACCTTTTCCTGTAACTCGTCAACTAGTGAGTGTTGCTTTGCTATCAATTCATTAATCGTCACCTTCGTTGATTCCACTTTGGTCAGATTAATCTCATCCGCCAATCTACCTGGAGGAATGTGTCCAGTAGTTTCTGCAATTACTTCCTCTAGATCTGCGCAACCCACACTGCTATCGTCTGACCGTATAATGTCAGCTCTAACCTCATACACGTTGTAATCTATGTGCTTTTCTACCAATCGTGTCCGGCTATCACTAAAATTTTCGCAATCTTTCTCCTTAATACTCTCGCAATGTTTAAACTGGAGGTTTGCGTCGGATGGGTCGGTTACTTCTACCACTGAAACTTTCGGTAAGGTCTGCCGGTTAGGGCCAGAACTTTCCGTTACTACTTCAACATCTAACTCCTGCGGGACGAAACACGACGAATCTTGCTCGTGCTCCCCCTTAACATCAACTATTTCTAGTAAAGTCTGCCGATTAGGGCCAGAACTTTCTATCATTTCACAAACACTACCTTTCTGCGGGACGAGACGCGGAAAATCCTGCACGCGCTCCCCATAAACACTTCTCCCATACAGACCCCTATAATCTCTTAGTTCGTCGTATAAGCGACCGAACTGCCTTAACCAGACCTCATCCCTCTCTGCATCCCCTCGCTCGATGACGGACGTGTTATCCGACATCTGATCTTCTCTCAACAATTGCGAATCATTCTTAAACTCAATCTCCAGTTCCGCTGTGGGTATTACAGCTGCCACTTTATGATCGATTTCCGGAACACTACTTAAATTGTTCTCACTGACAGCGAATGTATTTTCTACTGCCGTGTATACAGCTGATCTACTACTTGTGGGCGCACTCTTTTCTCTTAACACTGGCACACTCTCCTGCCGTTGATTATTCCATACGGAATTTTCATAACTGCGACACCTGTGTTTTCTCTTGTTATTGGGCCGCCAAAATTTCTCCACGCCCGCTCGGCCCCTCACCGGCGCGGCTAATAGTTTCCCTGTCTCGTCCCAGCAGATACGCTCCCCGGATGCTGCTGAGGCGGCTGATCACACCCTCTGGCGTTATTACTATTCTGTGAAGCCCGTATCACGTTAGTATGATACTGGTTTCTGTCATTCCTGTTATTATTTGCATTGTACCGATTGTTATTACGGTCCAAACCATTATTGTTATTGCTGCGGTATGCATTATTCCCATGATTATCATTGTTGTGGTTGCTGTGGTACTCGTTGTTGTTACCACGGCCTCTACCACTGTCGCGATTATTGCGCCAATTGTCCTCGTCCTCAACTCTTTCCAGGAAATCAGTCACTGTCCTATAATTGCTTCCTACGTAGCGTTTTGTATCATCTGGAAGCTTCTTGTAGAGTTCCCAGACTATTTCGGATTCCGTGCGGCGATCACCCAAATATTCCAACTTGCGGATCCAGCCCTCACAAAACTCCTTCATCGAGCCGCGCGAATTCGCATCGAAAGGCCTCGATACGACAAATTCGCGCCAAACACTTTGCTGTTTTTGCTCTGACCAGTATTCAGCCAGAAACAAATTTTTAAACTCGTCAAAAGTCAGGTTCGTAATGTTGAGGTTTAAGCCCCAACGCTTGGCATCAACAGCCAGCACATCAATAACCGCATTAATTTTTCTCTCATTAGTCCATGATCTGGGTAAAACTCTTTCACAATTTTTAATGAAATCCGTCGCGTGTATACCGCCTTTTTTCAAGGGGTCGAACCGCTCCTCTTTCGTCAACAATTCCGAACTATGTGCACAGATTGGCACATAGCTCTGTTTTTCGTCAAGTTTCTTTTCTAATTCCGACACTCTCGTAATTACTTGGCAAGTGGTTGTCGCAAGCGTTTCCACTTCCCTCTTTTTCTCTTCGCAGGTATTAGCCTGCTCCCTCACTTTAGTGTCTACTTCGGACACTAAAGCCTTTAAAGTTTCCACCTTCTGTTGATCCTCTTTTTTCAGTAATTGAATTTGTTCCGTCACCTTATTCTCGATGATCGGAGCAACTGCTTCTCCTACACTTTTCTCGATTCTGCTAATTTCGGAATCAAAACGAGTATTTATGCTCGCAATTTCCGCCTGGACGCCTATCATTTCCTGTTTAAGATTACCGATTTCGGTATTAATTACAATAATATCTTCTTTGATTTTATCAACTTTTGTATTAACAACTCCAACATTGTTGTTAACAACGTTAATAGCTTTGTTCTGATTGTCTAGCTTGGCCGATTGACTCTTGATTTCGTTAATCAAAACATTCAATAAATCAGTTAAATTCCCGGAAACTACGGTTCCACTTCCGTAGCGGCTTCCTCTTTAATTGTCCCCCCGTATTCGTCATAAAGGGATTCAGGTTTAATTTTCACTTCCGATTCCGAAACATTTTCTAAAGTTTGGAATTCCATTTCTGCTCTTTGTTGCGTTTCGGCGGTCGCGTCTTTCATGCTAGCCGCCTGCCCCTGAACAATGGGTACCGCGGTGCGCGTTTCCCACTGTTCGACCGATTGTTCCGTATCCAAGTCTACCAAATTTTGGCAATTGTTGCCTTCACTCATTTTAATAATTTTCAATATAAATGCCAAATCTCAAATATAATTAGGATTACTCCCACTACTTATTCTCGCTGACGTAACGGCCTGTACGTAACCAATACTTTGTTACGAGATTTGCACAATGCAAAATTCGTGTCCAGAACAACCTCAAATCTGAAGATTGTCCTGTCACCAGGTCGCCACGTGTAACCTCCCCCTCACTTACCGACCTTAATGACAGTGAAAAATGAAACTGCGTGTACCTAATGGGAGTTTTGGAAAAGCAATCGTCACCGAAGTTAACCTGTCGGTAAAGAGGGAGGAAAGGGTTACATCTAGATGAACGGAAATGTGCTAATGAAACTGGTGGAAATTAATTTTGAAAAGGGGTAAAGTTAATAAAGAAAGTAAATGTGCAGCCATTACGTTAACAATTAACTAGCGGTAATTAGGTATTTGAGATTTGGGGGAAATCACGGTCGCCAGTCCTAAGGACAATTACTATAGTAACTGAAAAAGAAAGGTTATTACACATATAATTAGCACTAGAAGCGTGGCAACTGAAGGTTGACACGTGTAGTGTGAAAACTGAAAGTTTGTCAGAAGTAATAAATTTCGCTACACCCTGACTTAATTTAGCAAAAGAATTAATAAAACCGAAAAATCTAAAGTTAATTTAGTGACTGAAGTTAATAGTGAGCTTTCTTTGTGAAGCACATCGAAATTCAGTAAAATACGGTTAGTCTTGGACTACCTCAACAATCATTTCAAAAGCTACTTGAATCTACGCAATTTAGAAAGAAGAGATTTAACTTTGAGCCTGAATTAAATGATTCTGAACAATTAACAATAGTAAAATTTAGTACGTACCAAGCTGAGCTGCAGTCACAGGTAAGCTAAAATATGGTAACAAAACTCGCACTCTTAATTTGTGCTTGTGTAATCTGAATATTGTAGCCAGCTCTGAGACTTTAACTGAACTTTGAAATTAAAGCAGTGAAATAGAATATTACTTTAATGCTGGCGTTCGAATTTCAATGACACTCGGGTTCATTCCGGAAAAGGAAGGGACTCTACTTGGTAATGCAATTGGGACAATGAGCAACAAAAGTTCATGCTAAGTTGCTGTAATTATATTGACGAAAATGGAACAGTTTGAAAAGCTGAGGTCTGCCATACAGTTCTAAAACTTTACTTGCTTCCAGTCTTGTTGGTTGATTGAAGGTTTGAAGCCGTCGATCGAGGAGGTGGCGACAGTCACTCATTGTCGGCCGTCGCTGTTGCAGAAGCTGGATGTTGGCGCGCCTTCTTCTCGACACGGTCACCAGACGAAACGGGCTCTTGATGTGCGCTAGTTAATGTTTCCCGTCCGCGACACCATGTCAGAAACTATCATCGCAAGTCGATCGCAATTACATGCTGCCAAACCCCGAAAGCGCGGCAACTCGCGGGAGCGTCACACAACACACACCTGCTCCACTCGCTACTCCCGCCACGCTCCTTCTCTCAGCCCGCGCTCCACGCGGCAGAGTTAACACTACCAAAGATCCTACACACTTTGATTCTTCACACGACTTATCGATGTAATCGTTCGATAGCAGTTTTCCCTAGGCAAGACCCAGCGTAAAAATACAAATAATATTTACAAAACAAACCAATTATACATCGACATAAATGTATAAATCTATATATACAAACAGTAAAACAATTACAATATACAAAGAGACAGAAATGTCATATCTTGAGGTAACAAAGCAAGGAAAAAAATAGTACAATAGATGGAAATAGGAGGATATGCATTTCCGGCGTTACAACTGGACAATGCGGGAAGAAAACTTACTGAGGAAGACGATGCTAAAATGATTGACTGACGTAGTCTGATGAGTCCATAAAAGAAGAAGAAGAAGACGATGAAGACGGCTAGGAAACCGTTTAAACTACAATAATACTTCAAATTATCGTGTAACATCACGAGCACAGATAATCGTACAAATTACTATTTCTAAAACATTCACATTCTCCTTAGGCGTAGTGAATGAGTTGCGTGTTATACGAGGGCTGTCCAGAAAGTAAGTTACGATCGGTTGCGAAATGGAAACGACTATGAAAATACGATAAAGCTTTGCAAAGATGTGTTGGGCAGTGTCTCTAGTATACCGCTAGGTAGAATTACGTCGCTCTTTTCATTCCTGAGCTCTTAGTGAGCGCATACAGATGTTATAGAAAATAGTGTCTCCCGCCAAGTACGAGGGCCTGGTGAGAATTTTTCCCCTGAAGGTATGCAACCAACATTACATAACGGTCGTGCGGTTTCTTCTTCAAGACAATTTTCAGCTCATTCTGCTGGGTCAATGAAGATGTTCCTGCATCTTTTCAATTGGAAATGTTTGGTTACCCACAATACAGCCCGTAATTGTCTCCCACTGAGTTTCATCTCTGCTCAAACGAACCGCTGGCTATGAAGACAACATTTTGGCACAGACAACGAGCTTTAGGCCAGCGCAGAGAATTCGCGGAAAGCACTGGCGGCTGCCTTCTATGATGAGGGTATTGGAAAGTTGGTACAACGCTACAACGAATGTCTGAGTCAGAACGGCGACTACGTAGAGAAGTAGCTGAAAGGTGTAGCTAACTGTTACAAATGAAACATTTCTGATTTTCACTGTGGTTATCATTTCGCGATCAATCGCAACTTACTTTCTGGACAGCCCTCTTAGTTACAGTTATTATTGTCGCAAATCCTTCAGTTGATCCAAATCATAATGATAACACGTGGCACAGTCATGACGTCCTCAGTCGAGGTGAAGAGTGGCGGCGTGTGCATTATAAAGCCTAGGTATCGCCGTTGTATGGTAACATGTGAGTTAGTCTCTTGTCCCTCCAGGAGACAGCCGAGTGCATGCATTCTAAGGAAAACTACGGCTATTGTTCCGACGGTGATTCCATTGCCGGCATTAATTCGAGTATGTCGCAGTTGGAACAACGGACAAACATCAAACTGTTCCAATAATTTGGCAAAACCGCTACCAAAAAGTTTCCATTTGATGCAGCAACAGGTTTATGGCGACGACGTACTGATTCTCAGTGTTATGTGTAGGTGGCACCGACTTTTTTCACCGTGGACAAACAGAGTGATTGACGACATGCACGCTGGGCGGCCACGAACCGTTCAAACAGAACGCATGACTGAAAGTATAATCGAAGCCTTCTGAACTCGTATCTGTAAGTGATTGTTATCTGATAAACAGCTTTACTGTATGGTTAATGATGATGGCATCCTCTTGGGTAAAATATTCCGGAGGTAAAACAGTCCCCCACTTGGATCTCCGGGCGGGGACTAGTCACGAGGACGTCGTTATCAGGAGAAAGAAAACTGGTGTTCTACGGATCGAAGCGTGGAATGTCAGATCCCTTAATCGGGCAGGTAGGTTAGAAAATTTAAAAAGCGAAATGGATAGGTTAAAGTTAGATATAGTGGGAATTAGTGAAGTTCGGTGGCAGGAGAAACAAGACTTTTGGTCAGGCGAATACAGGATCATAAATACAAAATCAAATAGGGGTAATGCAGGAGTAGCTTTAATAATGAATAGGAAAATAGGAGTGCGGGTAAGCTACTACAAACAGCATACTGATCGCATTATTGTGGCCAAGATAGACACGAAGCCCACGCCTACTACAGTAGTACAAGTTTATATGCCAACTAGCTCTGCAGATGACGAAGAAATTGAAGAAATGTATGATGAAATAAAAGAAATTATTCAGATAGTGGTAAGACAGAGATTTAGGAACCAGGTTTTAAATTGTAAGGCATTCCCAGGGGCATGTAACGCCGGAAATGCATAGCCTCCTATTTCCATCTATTGTATTATTTTCTTTCCTTGCTTTGTTACCTCAAGATATGACATTTCTGTCTCTTTGTATATTGTAATTGTTTTACTATTTGTATATTTATGCATTTATGTCGATGTATAATTGGTTTGTTTCGTAAATATTATTTGTATTTTTACGCTGGGTCTTGCCTAGGGAAAACTGCTATCGAACGATTACGTCGATAGGTCGTGTGAAGAATCAAAGTGTGTAGGATCTTTGGTAGAGTTAACTCTGCCGCGTGGAGCGCGGGCAGAGAGAGAAGGAGTCTGGCTGGAGTAGCGGGTGGAGCAGGTGTGTTGTGTGACGCTCCCGCGAGTTGCCGCGCTTTCGGGGTTTGGCAGCATGTAATTGCGCTCGACTTGCGATGATAGTTTCTGACATGGTGTCGCGGACGGGAAGCATTAGCTGGCGCACATCAAGAGCCCGTTTCGCCTGGTGACCGTGTCGAGAAGAAGGCGCGCCAACATCCAGCTTCTGCAACAGCGACGGCCGACAATGAGTGACTGTCGCCACCTCCTCGATCGACGGCTTCAACCTTCAATCCACCAACAAGGAAGTCTGGAAGCAAGTAAAGTTTTAGAACTGTATGGCAGACCTCAGCTTTTCATACTGTACCATTTTCGTAACTGTAATTACAGCAACGTAGTATGAACCTTTGTTGCTCATTGTCCCAATTGCATTACCAAGCAGGGTCCCTTCCTTTTCCGAAATGAACCCGAGTGTCGTTGAAATTCAAACGCCAGCATTAAAATTATACCATTCGATTTCACTGCTTTAATTTCAAAGTCAGCTGGCTACAATATTCAGATTACATAAGCACAAATTAAGAGTGCGAGTTTTGTTAGCGTATTTAGCTTACCTGTGACTGCAGCTCAGCTTGGTACGTACTAAATTTTACTATTGTTAATTGTTCAGAATCATTTAATTCAAGTTCAAAGTTAAATCTCTTATTTCTAAATTGCGTAGATTCAAGTAGCTTTTGAAATGATTGTTGAGGTAGTCCAAGACTAACCGTATTTTACTGAATTTCGATGTGCTTCAGAAAGAAAGCTCACTATTAACTTCAGTCACTAAATTAACTTTCGATTTTCCTGTTTTATTAATTCTTTTGCTAAATTAAGTCAGGGTGTAGCGAAATTTATTACTTCTGACAAACTTTCAGTTTTCACACTACGCGTGTCAACCTTCAGTTGCCATGCTTCTAGTGCTAATTATATGTGTAATAACCTTTCTTTTTCAGTTACTATAGTAATTGTCCTTAGGACTGGCGACAGTGATTTCCCCCAAATCTCAAATACCTAATTACCGCTAGTTAACTGTTAACGTAACGGCTGCACATTTACTTTCTTTATTAACTTTACCCCTTTTCAAAATTAATTTCCACCAGTTTCATTAGCACATTTCCTTTCATTTAGATGTAACCCTTTCCTCCCTCTTTACCGACAGGTTAACTTCGGTGATGATTGCTTTTCCAAAACTCCCATTAGGTACACGCGGTTTCATTTTTCACTGTCATTAAGGTCGGTAAGTGAGGGGGAGGTCACACGTGGCGACCTGGTGACAGAACAATCTTCGGATTTGAGGTTGTTCTGGACACGAATTTTGCATTGTGCAAATCTCGTAACAAAGTACTGGTTACGTACAGGCCGTTACGTCAGCGAGAATAAGTAGTGGGAGTAATCCTAATTATATTTGAGGTTTGGCATTTATATTGAAAATTATTACAATGAGTGAAGGCAACAATTGCCAAAATTTGGTAGACTTGGATACGGAACAATCGGTCGAACAGTGGGAAACGCGCACCGCGGTACCCATTGCTCAGGGGCAGGCGGCTAGCATGAAAGACGCGACCGCCGAAACGCAACAAAGAGCAGAAATGGAATTCCACACTTTAGAAAATGTTTCGGAATCGGAAGTGAAAATCAAATGTGAATCCCTTGATGACGAATACGGGGGGACAATTAAAGAGGAAGCCGCTACAGAAGTAAAACCGGTAGTTTCCGGGAATTTAACTGATTTATTGAATGTTTTGATTAACGAAATCAAGAGTCAATCGGCAGAAATTAAAGCTCTGTCTGCCAAGCAAGAAGGTCAGGCTGCCAAGCAAGAGGCTCGGGCTGCCAAGCAAGAAGCTCAGGCTGCCAAGCAAGAAGCTCAGTCTGAAAAAATTGAACGGATGCTAGACAATCAGAACAAAGCTATTAACGTTGTTAACAACAATGTTGGAGTTGTTAATACAAAAGTTGATAAAATCAAAGAAGATATTGTTGTAATTAATACCGAAATCGGTAATCTTAAACAGGAAATGATAGGCGTTCAGGCGGAAATTGCGAGCATAAATACTCGTTTTTATTCCGAAATTAGCAGAATCGAGAAAAGTGTAGGAGAGTCAGTTGCTCCGATCATCGAGAATAAGGTGACGGAACAAATTCAATTAGTGAAAAAAGAGGATCAAAAGAAAGTGGAAACTTTAAAGGCTTTAGTGTCCGAAGTAGATACTAAAGTGCGGGAGCAGGCTAATACCTGCGAAGAGAAAAGGAGGGAAGTGGAAACGCTTGCGACAGCCACTTTCCAAGTAATTACAAGAGTGTCGGAATTAGAAAAGAAACTTGACGAAAAACAGAGCTGTGTGCCAATCTATGCACATAGTTCGGAATTGTTGACGAAAGAGGAGCGGTTCGACCCCTTGAAAGAAGGCGGTATACACGCGACGGATTTCATTAAGAATTGTGAAAGAGTTTTACCCAGATCATGGACTAATGAGAGAAAATTAATGCGGTTATTGATGTGCTGGCTGGTGATGCCAAGCGTTGGGGCCTAAACCTCAACATTACGAACCTAACTTTTGACGAATTTAAAAATTTGTTTCTGGCTGAATACTGGTCAGAGCAAAAACAGCAAAGTGTCTGGCGCGAATTTGTCGTATCGAGGCCTTTCGATGCGAATTCGCGCGGTTCGATGAAGGAGTTTTGTGAGGGCTGGATCCGCAAGTTGGAATATTTGCGTGATCGCCCCACGGAATCCGAAATAGTCTGGGAACTGTACAAGAAGCTTCCAGATGATACAAAACGCTACGTAGGAAGCAATTATAGGACAGTCAAGGATTTCCTGGAAAGAGTTGAGGACGAGGACAATTGGCGCAATAATCGCGACAGTGGTAGGGGCCGTGGTAACAACAACGAGTATCACAGCAACCACAACAATGATAACTATGGGAATAATGCATACCGCAATCTTGGCAGCAATAACAATAGTGGTTGGGGCCGTAATGAGAATCGGTACAATGCAAATAATAACAGGAATGACGGAAACCAGTATCACACTAGCGTGATACGGGCTTCGCAGAATAGTAATAACGCCAGAGGGTGTGATCAGCCGCCTCAGCAGCATCCGGGGAGCGTATCTGCTGGGACGAGACAGGGAAACCATTAGCCGCGCCGGTGAGGGGCCGACCGGGCGTGGAGAAATTTTGGCGGCCCAGTAACAAGAGAAAACCCAGGTGTCGCCGTTATGAAAATTCCGTATGGAATAATCAACGGCGGGAGAGTGTGCCAGTGTTAAGAGAAAAGAGTGCGCCCACAAGTAGTAGATCAGCTGTATACACGGCAGTAGAAAATACATTCGCTGTCAGTGAGAACAATTTAAGTAGTGTTCCGGAAATCGATCATAAAGTGGCAGCTGTAATACCCACAGCGGAACTGGAGATTGAGTTTAAGAATGATTCGCAATTGTTGAGAGAAGGTCAGATGTCGGATAAAACGTCCGTCATCGAGCGAGGGGATGCAGAGAGGGATGAGGTCTGGTTAAGGCAGTTCGGTCGCTTATACGACGAACTAAGAGATTATAGGGGTCTGTATGGGAGAAGTGTTTATGGGGAGCGCGTGCAGGATTTGCCGCGTCTCGTCCGGCAGGAAGATAGTCTTTGTGAAATGATAGAAAGTTCTGGCCCTAACCGGCAGACTTTACTAGAAATAGTTGATGTTAAGGGGGAGCACGAGCAAGATTCGTCGTGTTTCGTCCCGCAGGAGTTAGATGTTGAAGTAGTAACGGAAAGTTCTGGCCCTAACCGGCAGACCTTACCGAAAGTTTCAGTGGTAGAAGTAACCGACCCACCCGACGCAAACCTCCAGTTTAATTAAACATTGCGAGAGTATTAAGGAGAAAGATTGCGAAAATTTTAGTGATAGCCGGACACGATTGGTAGAAAAGCACATAGATTACAGCGTGTATGAGGTTAGAGCTGACATTATACGGTCAGACGATAGCAGTGTGGGTTGCGCAGATGTAGCGGAAGTAATTGCAGAAACTACTGGACACATTCCTCCAGGTAGATTGGCGGATGAGATTAATCTGACCAAAGTGGAATCAACAAAGGTGACGATTAATGAATTGATAGCAAAGCAACACTCACTAGTTGACGAGTTACAGGAAAAGGTTTCGGTATTGGAGGCGAAGCTACAGGCTAAGCCTCAGGACAAACGTGTTGAAATTAAAACTGTATGTGAACAGAGGCTGAAAAAGCCGCCAGATAAGCCGGATTTAGGGTCAAAGCCGGATGGTTTTTTCTGGAATGACCTGGATATAGACGAGGATTTACTGTGGGAAAATAAAGAAACAGCCGAGGACAAGTGTAGACAGATAGTAGTGTCTGTTAATATGCATGACCTACAACTAAACGTGTTGATTGACACCGGTGCAGAATTGAGTGCTGTATCTGGGAAAATATTTGAGTTACTGAAAGACAGACCTGGCATCGTAGTTATGCCAGTAGCAGGAGTGAAAATTATCGGTGCTACTGGGAAGGCCAGTAAACCGGTCACAAAACAGATTTTTGTCAACTTCGAGATATGTGGGGCACGATTTGAACAAGAGTTTGTCGTCGTGCCAGACTTGACTACGGAAGTAATTATCGGGTTAGATTGGCTATTAAAGTACCGTGCAGTGATTAATTGCGAAAGTAAAACTTTGACATGTACGTCACAAAATAAAACAATAGTAGTTAGTTTTGACGAGGCAGGAGACGGTGTGCATAGGCAATACCAGCTTATACACATTGTTAACTGGCCGGATGGTATTGACGTAGGTATGAATCTGAACTACTGTAATGTGAAGAATCTCGGCATTGACAATAATGTAGAAAGTGAATTGGAAGAGATAATCAAATTCCCTCCACGGATTGACATTAGTATTGGTGTGAAAAAAGATCGTTTGCGAGAAGTAATGAAGCTAAAAGCCGATGCTCGCATACGTCGTCATGACGCAAAAGCGCGTTTTGCTAAGTTTGCAATCGGAGACTTAGTACTTGTAAAAGCTCATGAGAAATAGAGCGAGATAGACAATGAAATCTCTAAATTTAAGTTTGTTTATAATGGACCATATAAAGTCATTGGTATACCTCACACAAATGCTTATAGCTTAGAGTATCCAAGCTCTGGAAAACGATTAGGTATACGGAATATTGTAGACTTGAAATTGTACCAACCTAGGATCGATTAATACCACACAATGGGTAATTTGTACAGTATGTAAATATAGAGTGTAAGATTTAAGGATGTGCCATGTTACGATGCTATTGCCTGACCTAGAGGTCATTAAAGAAGTTGTAATTAATAAGCAATTATTTTTGACTAAATGATTAAAGAGTAACTGATTAGTAATAATCTGAAAAATCCAAGCAGCTAGTTTAAGTTTTCAGCTGAGTCACAGTAGATTAAGGAATGTAAATATGATTTTGTAACTTTCTGTAATATTTCATGAATGTGTGTTTTTATTAGTCATTGCCGATGTACTTAGACGCTGTTTTAAGTTTCAGGCTAGTACATGCGTGTGATGATGGACAGTGTTGAGTTATCCACTGTGATAGTGTTTATGGACTCCTTGAGATTACTCGGGAGTGAGTTTTTCCTAAAGAATTCAGTGAAACGGACGTTCTGGAAACGCCGTTACAAGGGCGAGTGAGATCAAGCGTGCCGCACAGGCGGACGCAACAACACTGGCGAGGCGAAGCCGCTGTCGGCTCCTGTGCCGCTGTCGGCTCTTGTGCCGCTGTCGGCATTCTTTGTACTTGCGGGTACGGAAGGCGGAGTTGTTTTTCTTCCTGGACAGCTGATGTGAAAGAATTCTGTTATCAATATTTATGTTTTTGTCGATCTGCTGTATACTATTTTCTTGTTTAGCGTAAGTGCACACTCATGACGAGAATATTAATTGTGAAAAGTTTGTATGAAATACGTATTCTATGTAATTAATTATTAATTTGCGTATTTTGATATACCTGTTTTTTATGACCATGTACTCTCATTAATTTTGCAAATAGTATTCCATTTTTTATAGTGTTACGAATTTTAATGATTTTGGAATAGCTAAACCATTTTCTATGTTTTGTATGAATTTTGATATGTTGTCAACCTGTTTTACTTTGTGCAAGATGACAGAGTGGAATAAGATTAGGAGTATCTCCACTCAATTATTATCGTCTCAAAATTGGTTTACGATTAATTAGACGAATGCTAAATTTTGTTATGTTTTGAGGGTATGCATTTCCGCTGTTTCTTTTTTGGGACATTTTCTGAGTCTGTTTACGTTACACGAACATCCTCAGACAATGTGGGGCACGTGTAACGCCGGAAATGCATAGCCTCCTATTTCCATCTATTGTATTATTTTCTTTCCTTGCTTTGTTACCTCAAGATATGACATTTCTGTCTCTTTGTATATTGTAATTGTTTTACTATTTGTATATTTATGCATTTATGTCGATGTATAATTGGTTTGTTTCGTAAATATTATTTGTATTTTTACGCTGGGTCTTGCCTAGGGAAAACTGCTATCGAACGATTACGTCGATAGGTCGTGTGAAGAATCAAAGTGTGTAGGATCTTTGGTAGAGTTAACTCTGCCGCGTGGAGCGCGGGCAGAGAGAGAAGGAGTCTGGCTGGAGTAGCGGGTGGAGCAGGTGTGTTGTGTGACGCTCCCGCGAGTTGCCGCGCTTTCGGGGTTTGGCAGCATGTAATTGCGCTCGACTTGCGATGATAGTTTCTGACATGGTGTCGCGGACGGGAAGCATTAGCTGGCGCACATCAAGAGCCCGTTTCGCCTGGTGACCGTGTCGAGAAGAAGGCGCGCCAACATCCAGCTTCTGCAACAGCGACGGCCGACAATGAGTGACTGTCGCCACCTCCTCGATCGACGGCTTCAACCTTCAATCCACCAACAAGGAAGTCTGGAAGCAAGTAAAGTTTTAGAACTGTATGGCAGACCTCAGCTTTTCATACTGTACCATTTTCGTAACTGTAATTACAGCAACGTAGTATGAACCTTTGTTGCTCATTGTCCCAATTGCATTACCAAGCAGGGTCCCTTCCTTTTCCGAAATGAACCCGAGTGTCGTTGAAATTCAAACGCCAGCATTAAAATTATACCATTCGATTTCACTGCTTTAATTTCAAAGTCAGCTGGCTACAATATTCAGATTACATAAGCACAAATTAAGAGTGCGAGTTTTGTTAGCGTATTTAGCTTACCTGTGACTGCAGCTCAGCTTGGTACGTACTAAATTTTACTATTGTTAATTGTTCAGAATCATTTAATTCAAGTTCAAAGTTAAATCTCTTATTTCTAAATTGCGTAGATTCAAGTAGCTTTTGAAATGATTGTTGAGGTAGTCCAAGACTAACCGTATTTTACTGAATTTCGATGTGCTTCAGAAAGAAAGCTCACTATTAACTTCAGTCACTAAATTAACTTTCGATTTTCCTGTTTTATTAATTCTTTTGCTAAATTAAGTCAGGGTGTAGCGAAATTTATTACTTCTGACAAACTTTCAGTTTTCACACTACGCGTGTCAACCTTCAGTTGCCATGCTTCTAGTGCTAATTATATGTGTAATAACCTTTCTTTTTCAGTTACTATAGTAATTGTCCTTAGGACTGGCGACAGTGATTTCCCCCAAATCTCAAATACCTAATTACCGCTAGTTAACTGTTAACGTAACGGCTGCACATTTACTTTCTTTATTAACTTTACCCCTTTTCAAAATTAATTTCCACCAGTTTCATTAGCACATTTCCTTTCATTTAGATGTAACCCTTTCCTCCCTCTTTACCGACAGGTTAACTTCGGTGACGATTGCTTTTCCAAAACTCCCATTAGGTACACGCGGTTTCATTTTTCACTGTCATTAAGGTCGGTAAGTGAGGGGGAGGTTACAGGCAGATGTGGACTCTGACCAAAATCTATTGGTAGATTGTGGTCAGTAGTTTAAAACTGAAGAAACTACAAAAAGGTGGTAATTTGAGGAGATGGGACCTGGATAAACTGAAAGAACCAGAGGTTATAGACGGCTTCAGCGAGAGCATTAGGGAACGATTCACAACATTGGGGGAAAGAAATATAGTAAAAAAAGAATGGGTAGCTTTGAGGGATGAAGTACTGAAGGCAGCAGAGGATCAAGTAGGTAATAAGACGAGGGCTAGTAGAAGTCCTTGGCTAACAGAAGGAATGTTGAATTTAGTTGATGAAAGGAGGAAATATAAAAATGCAGTAACTGAAGCAGGCAAAAAGGAATACAAACGACTCAAAAATGAGATCGACAGGAAGTGAGAAATGGCTAAGCATGGATGGCTAGAGGACAACTGTAAGGATGTAAAGGCTTATCTCTCGAGGTGTAAGATAGATACTGCCTACAGGAAAATTAAGGAGCCCTTTGGAGAAAAGAGAACCACTTGTATCAATATCAAGAGATCAGATGGAAAACCAGTTCTAAGCAAAGAAGAAAAAGCAGAAATGTGGAAGGAGTATATAGAGGGTCTATACAACGGGCGATGGACTTGAGACAGTATTATGGAAATGTAAGAGGATATAGGTGAAGATGAAATGGGAGATCTGATACTGCGTGAAGAGTTTGACAATCCTGAGTCGAAACAAGGCCCCAGAGTAGAAAACATTCCATTAGAACCACTGACAGTCTTGGGAGAGCCAGTCCCGACAAAACTCTACCATCTGGTGAGCAAGGTGTATGAAACAGGCGAAATACCCTCAGACTTCAAGAAGAATATAATAATTCCAATCCCAAAGAAAGCAGGTGTTGACATATGTGAAAATTACCGAACTATCAGTTTAATAATTCACGGCTGCAAAATACTAACGCGAATTCTTTACAGACGAATGGAAAAACTAGTAGAAGCCGACCCTGAGGAAGATCAGTTTGGAATCCGTAAAAATATTGGAACACGTGAGGCAATACTGACCCTACGGCTTATCTTAGAAGCAAGATTAAAGAAAGGCAAACCTACGTTTCTAGCATTTGTAGGCTTAGAGAAAGCATTTGACAATGTTGGCTGGAATACTCTCTTTCAAATTCTGGAGGTGGCAGGGGTAAAATACAGGGAGCGAAAGGCTATTTACAATTTGTACAGAATGCAGATGGCAGTTATAAGAGTCGAGGGACATGAAAGGGAAGCAGTGGTTGGGAAGCGAATGAGACAGGGTTCTAGCCTATCCCCGATGTTATTCAATCTTTATATTGAGCAAGCAGTGAAGGAAACAAAAGAAAAATTCGGAGTAGGTATTAAAATGCATGGAGAAGAAATAAAAACTTTGAGTTTCACCGATGACATTGTAATTCTGTCAGAGACAGCAAAGGACTTGGAAGAGCAGTTGAACGGAATGGATAGTGTCTTGGAGGGAGGATATAAGATGAACATCAACAAAAGCAAAACGAGGATAATGGAATGTAGTCGGGTGATGTTGAGGGAATTAAATTAGGAAATGAGACACTTAAAGTAGTAAAGGAGTTTTGCTATTTGGGGAGCAAAATAACTGATGATGGTCGAAGTAGAGAGGATATAAAATGTTGACTGCCAATGGCAAGGAAAGCGTTTCTGAAGAAGAGAAATTTGTTAACATCGAGTACAGATTTAAATGTCAGGAAGTCGTTTCTGAAAGTATTTGTATGGAGTGTAGCCATGTATGGAAGTGAAACATGGACGATAAAAAATTTAGACAAGAAGAGAATAGAAGCTTTCGAAATGTGGTGCTACAGAAGCATGCTGAAGATTAGATAGGTAGATCACATAACTAATTGTATTGAATAGAACTGGGGAGAAGAGGAGCTTGTAGCACAACTTGACTAGAAGAAGGGATCGGTTGGTAGGATATATTCTGAGACATCGAGGGGTCACCAATTTAGTATTGGAGGGCAGCATGGAGGGTAAAAATCGTAAAGGGAGCCCAAGAGATGAATACACCAATCAGATTCAGAAGGATGTAGACTGCAGTAGGTACTGGGAGATGAAGAAGCTTGCACAGGATAGAGTAGCGTGGAGTGCTGCATCAAACCAGTCTCAGGACTGAAGACCACTGCAACAATAATAAATTTCCTGTGTACAGTTACTTTCATTTATACTTGTTAGAATTACAGCACAAAACTATATATTGCAGTACAAAATTTCTACGCCATATTTCAATCATATGTAAATTTCTAACAATAAGAAACCACAGAGTTACGAACATAAAAAAACTGGATTAGATAACACGCTGACTTCCGTAATTTATCCATTAATACAATCGCACGTAGTATCGAAAAAATACCGTTAGAAAATCCTTTCTAAATATTATTGACTCCACTGCACGGCAGGCCAGCTTCCGTCCTTTTTAAAGCAAGTACACTGCCAGACCGTCTGACACACACTGAACGCTACTAACCTCTCTGACGAAGATCTGTTGTCTCAGCAACGGACTTGCAAGGAATGTGGTTAAACCGATACTAAAGATGTTGAGTACATTTATCAGATTCCTAACTTCATTCACAGTTACGGCCAAAACTCGAAAATCCCGGGACAGTCCCCTTTCAAGACTACAGAGAGAGGTTGCATTGCTGTTGCGTGCCAAACGCTAGCAAACGTTAGATCATATCCCAGCAGGGACAGCCACTGCACATGCTACCAACATTCTGACTTGACCATGTAGCGTTTTACCCAGCACTGTGTGCCACGTATTCTGATGAAAGACCGTCGCATGACGGTTTATGGAGACCCGACTAGCAATTCTGACGATGATTCGACGTTTCTCTGCAGGTGATACATGGTAGTTCCTGTGCTAATACGCACCTACCGACAATCCACCATTTGAAAAATGCCAATATTGCCACGACAGAATAAAATCCGAGGCAAGTCAGGTAAAGGGCAAGGTGATGCTTGAACTGTTTTTTTTTTATTCAAATGAAACTATTCACATGGTACTCATCCCAGATTACGGAACGGTAAGTAGAACACCGACTCCTCGTTAGCGTCTTGAGCTTTGGTGTGTGAAGTACTGGTTATGCTTACAAGACAGCGCTCTGTCCCCCTCCAAGAACAACTTGCAAGGCAACAGGTTACCGTTTTGCGGCACCTTCTTTACTCACCTGATTTCTTTCCACGAATGAAAGCACTCCTACGTGGACGAAGATTTCATTCTGGCGAAGAAGTCATGACTGTCAAAACACAAAAGTGTACCACGAGTTACGCGGCATGTACTGAGCAGAATGTATGATATACTACGGTCTATGTGTAAGCCAGAGCACAAATTACAGTCTACATACAAGCCAGATAGAAATGAAGTTGTCTTATTCTTCTGTTGTAGACATTTAATTACTTTTTCAACTACAAACATTTTTGGAATCTTGTCTGTAGATAACTGCAAAGACTGCTGCTGTGGAATCGAAAAATGTAGCACCTTTGTGGAATGTGACAAATTGTTTACCTGTGTTGTTGCTATTCTGATGGCTTCACCTTCACCTTCAAAACTCCAGTGGGGCGTTCGTCAAGTTCGATAGAGATAATTTCGGCGTATGAGGGTAAGTCAATCATTATCTGGAAAGAAGTTATAAAATTTTATTGTAATCAAATAGGTAACTCACAAGAACATCATTTATCGACATAGTCTCCTTGCGTTTCAACGCACTTGGTCCATCGCTCTACAAGCTTCCTGATGCCCTCATAAAAAAAAGGTTCTCGGTTGAGCCGCGAGCCAGGAATGCACCTCTTCTTTCACCATACCGATGGGCTCTTAATGCCTGTTTGAGTGGACCAAACTAGTGATAGTCAGAAGGGGCAAGATCGGGACTACTTGGGGGATGATCCAATACTTCAAATTTGAGTTTCTGGAGCGTTTCAGCAGTGTGGGCAGCAGTATGCGGACGGGCATTGTCGTGGAACAACACAGCACATTTTGACAGCAATCCTCGGCGTTTGCTTCGAATTGCAGATTTCAGCCTGGCGGTAAGCATCTCACTGTAACGTAAACAGTTTATTGTTATGCCCCTTTCCCCATAATGTTCCTGTACTGGACCTTTTGCGTCCAAAAAAACCATAAGCATCAGTTTTCCTGCGGACGGTTGAGTCTTGAACTTTCTCTCGCCCGGCGGATTTGGATATTTCCTTTCCATACCCTGCTGTTGACTCTCCGGCTCGTAAATAATGGATACATATTTCGTTACCAGTAATGATCCTGTCTAAAAAGTTTTCCCCTTCGTTACCATAGCGATCCGAATGTTTTTTGCAGACGTCCAAGCGCGTTTGTTTATGCAACTTTGTGAGTTGTTTTGGGACCCATCTTGCACAAACTTTATGAAACCTAAGTCTGTTGTGCATGGTTTCGTAGGCAGAACCGTGACTAATTTGCAGACGATGTGCCACTTCGTCAGTAGTTAATCGTCTGTCTAAGAGAATCATTTCACGTGAACGCTGAATGGTTTCTTCATTTGTGGCGGTAAACGGTCGTCCGCCTCCTTCATCGCGCGTAACACTTGTGCGACCATTTCGGTATTTTTCAATCCATTAATAGACACTCCTTTGTGGAAAAACACTGTTCCCGCACAGTAGCCAAAGTCTTTGATGAATTTCGGCCCATGATACGCCTTCCGACCACAAAAAACGGATCACCGATAGCTGCTCTTCTTTGGTGCAAATAGACAACGGAGCAGCCATGATTAACAGCACGGCAGCGATAACGAAACTGACCTAGCAGCTTGAAAATTGCAAAGGTATAACAACAAATAAACAAAGCATGCGTCACAACGTAAAACGACAGTACTACCAAAATAAAAAAAAATATCACTAAATTGCGGATAATAATTGACTTACCCTCGTTTATACCTGCAGCAAAGTTTTCTCCTTTGTTCATTGATTGATGCACCATCTGCGTAAATGTGGAACAACTGGTCTTTAGGATATCTCAGATTTATCGTTTTCAGTGTCTGCGTAAAACAATTTCACTTTAACAAGACCTTGTATGTCTTTCCAAATACACTCCTGGAAATTGAAATAAGAACACCGTGAATTCATTGTCCCAGGAAGGGGAAACTTTATTGACACATTCCTGGGGTCAGATACATCACATGATCACACTGACAGAACCACAGGCACATAGACACAGGCAACAGAGCATGCACAATGTCGGCACTAGTACAGTGTATATCCACCTTTCGCAGCAATGCAGGCTGCTATTCTCCCATGGAGACGATCGTAGAGATGCTGGATGTAGTCCTGTGGAACGGCTTGCCATGCCATTTCCACCTGGCGCCTCAGTTGGACCAGCGTTCGTGCTGGACGTGCAGACCGCGTGAGACGACGCTTCATCCAGTCCCAAACATGCTCAATGGGGGACAGATCCGGAGATCTTGCTGGCCAGGGTAGTTGACTTACATCTTCTAGAGCACGTTGGGTGGCACGGGATACATGCGGACGTGCATTGTCCTGTTGGAACAGCAAGTTCCCTTGCCGGTCTAGGAATGGTAGAACGATGGGTTCGATGACGGTTTGGATGTACCGTGCACTATTCAGTGGCCCCTCGACGATCACCAGTGGTGTACGGCCAGTGTAGGAGATCGCTCCCCACACCATGATGCCGGGTGTTGGCCCTGTGTGCCTCGGTCGTATGCAGTCCTGATTGTGGCGCTCACCTGCACGGCGCCAAACACGCATACGACCATCATTGGCACCAAGGCAGAAGCGACTCTCATCGCTGAAGACGACACGTCTCCATTCGTCCCTCCATTCACGCCTGTCGCGACACCAATGGAGGCGGGCTGCACGATGTTGGGGCGTGAGCGGAAGACGGCCTAACGGTGTGCGGGACCGTAGCCCAGCTTCATGGAGACGGTTGCGAATGGTCCTCGCCGATACCCCAGGAGCAACAGTGTCCCTAATTTGCTGGGAAGTGGCGGTGCGGTCCCCTACGGCACTGCGTAGGATCCTACGGTCTTGGCGTGCATCCATGCGTCGCTGCGGTCCGGTCCCAGGTCGACGGGCACGTGCACCTTCCGCCGACCACTGGCGACAACATCGATGTACTGTGGAGCCCTCACGCCCCACGTGTTGAGCAATTCGGCGGTACGTCCACCCGGCCTCCCGCATGCCCACTATACGCCCTCGCTCAAAGTCCGTCAACTGCACATACGGTTCACGTCCACGCTGTCGCGGCATGCTACCAGTGTTAAAGACTGCGATGGAGCTCCGTACGCCACGGCAAACTGGCTGACACTGACGGCGGCGGTGCACAAATGCTGCGCAGCTAGCGCCATTCGACGGCCAACACCGCGGTTCCTGGTGTGTCCGCTGTGCCGTGCGTGTGATCATTGCTTGTACAGCCCTCTCGCAGTGTCCGGAGCAAGTATGGTGGGTCTGACACACCGGTGTCAATGTGTTCTTTTTTCCATTTCCAGGAGTGTATCTGCGTCCTCAGTGTTACCACATATTGTCACTGTTCGCATCCGCTCTGAGAATTCAGTACACGTGAGGTGCCTAGCTGCGTTCACTGCTGTGAGCGGAATGCGTGGGATTTCTGATAAGGTTCACCAGCTTGCAGTCTTGTACATATTGTCCCCTGCTCAGAAAACAGCACGTAGATCTTTTGACCTGAGGGTGTAATGAACGGTCAGCGAGGAACTGATTCTACTTAAATGACTGAACCTTTCACGATTTTGGAATTTGAAGTGTATTTAATTCGGCAGAACACAAGAAATAGTGAATTATATTTATTTATCTACCGCGTATTTAAGAATTCATACGTCATTTATAATCTCACAAGTTCCCTCTCTAAACACCGGTAACTAAACACATACATTTGAAACTTCCTGGCTGATTAAAACTGTGTGCCGGAGTGAGACTCGAACTCGGGACCCGAACAGGTCACGAATTAGAGTCTCGGCCCGGAATACGGTTTTAATCTGCCAGGAAGGTTCATATCAGCGCACACTCCGCTGCAGAGTGAAAATCTCATTCTGGAAACATACATTTAGTTATGCTTTTTACTGTTCTGGACAAAACATTATTTTATAGAACTGAAATAGAATCGATCGCACCAGACAATGTGTCTGCGCCTCATGACTGCTCGTTTTGGAGTGATTTGGCAGCTCAAACCACTTCGTCTCGGAGCGCTGTTTAGGCAGGACGCTAAGATACCCATAGTGCTTCGTCTGCCTATTAGCTTAACTTTTGTTCTGAGTTTTGTTTATTATTACCCCTTTGAAATAAGTGGGCGGAAATCTGCTACTTAGAGATGCCTATGTTTCAATGTCGAAGAAATCTTTTATAACAATAATGATAGAAAATGAACGTTGTGGCGCGGTGCCCTTGAACACAGCAGCCAAAGACAATTCGGACGGTCTTTCCCACGAAAGGGGTAGCGGTGCTGGTACTGACACGTCACGCTACTGATTACGTCATCCGCTCAATGCTGCTGTTTCAGGTTCTCCGAGGATAATATCATGGTGCTAGATATGATGAAAATTATAAATATTACAGTTGCTGTAGCTCTCGTTAATAATTCATCTGTTTCACTTTTTATTTATAACTGCCTGAGAATCAGATCACTGTCTCGGTTAGAATATATGGCATGGGAGAAGGCATGAGTACCATTCTTGATATGACTGCATACAGACGTGTTTCTCATCGAGGATATTATGAAGCCAGTTATTCTGTTAGTACGGTAGTTCGGTCGCGGTGCGTGGAACGGTGTGACTGTAGTGAGCAAAAATCCACGATACTCTTACGCAAAACTAAATAATACATGTAACTCACAAACTTCACGGCATATTTGAATATGTTTTTAACATGCAATGTAATGCTGACATATTCCTGAACGTCTTTCATCCATACTATGCTGGATGGACGTGGATGATTGTGGTTGGTAGATATCTCAAGATAACGCGCGATGTGCAACACTTAGTTCTCTTAATAGAAGCAATATTCTCTATGACTTTTGAACTTTACCGTATTAGTGAATATACTCGCTTACACAATGCTCGCCCTGTTCCATCCATACTGGCATTAGCATTACTTCAAGCTATGGGTGACAGTGCGGGGCCAAAGCTATTTCAATAATATTATGATGTGATCGATATACAATAGATGAATAAGCGAAATGATTAGCGAAAATGCACTGAAATATTAAAAGGATTATACTCACAAAGAATAAGCGAAATATTTGTCCGAAAAGAGCACAGGTTGTCCCAGTCTTCAAGAAGGGTCGTCGAGCAGATGCGCGAAACTATAGACCTATATCTCTGACGTCGATCTGTTGTAGAATTTTAGAACATGTTTCTTGCTCGAGTATCATGTCGTTTTTGGAAACCTAGAATCTAATATGTAGGAATCAACATGGACTCCGGAAACAGCGATCGTGTGAGACCCAACTCGCTTTATTTGTTCATGAGACCCAGAAAATATTAGATACAGGCTCCCAGGTAGATGCTATTTTTCTTGGGTTCCGGAAGGCGTTCGATACAGTTCTGCACTGTCGCCTGATAAACAAAATAAGAGCCTACGGAATATCAGACCAGCTGTGTGGCTGGATTGAAGAGTTTTTAGCAAACAGAACACAGCATGTTGTTATCAATGGACAGACGTCTACAGACGTTAAAGTAACCTCTGGCGTGCCACAGGGGAGCGTATGGGACCATTGCTTTTCACAATATATATAAATGACCTAGTAGATAGTGTCGGAAGTTCCATGCGGCTTTTCGCGGATGATGCTGTAGTATACAGAGAAGTTGCAGCATTAGAAAATTGTAGTGAAATGCAGGAAGATCTGCAGCGGATAGTCACTTGGTGCAGGGAGTGGCAACTGAGCCTTAACATAGACAAATGTAATGTATTGCGAATACATAGAAAGAAGGATCCTTTATTGTATGATTATTTGATAGCGGAACAAACACTGGTAGCAGTTACTTCTGTAAAATATCTGGGAGTATGCGTGCGGAACGATTTGAAGTGCAATGATCATAAAAAATTAATTGTTGGTAAGGCGGGTACCAGGTTGAGACTCATTGGGAGAGTCCTTAGAAAATGTAGTCCATCAACAAAGGAGGTGGCTTACAAAACACTCGTTCGACCTATACTTGAGTATTGCTCATCAGTGTGGGATCCGTACCAGATCGGGTTGACGGAGGAGATAGAGAAGATCCAAAGAAGAGCGGCGCGTTTCGTCACAGGGTTATTTGGTAACCGTGATAGCGTTACGGAGATGTTTACCAAACTCAAGTGGCAGACTCTGCAAGAGAGGCGCTCTGCATCGCGGTGTAGCTTGCTCCTCAGGTTTCGAGAGGGTGCGTTTCTGGATGAGGTATCGAATATATTGCTTCCCCCTACTTATACCTCCCGAGGAGATCACGAATGTAAAATTAGAGAGCTTAGAGCGCGCACGGAGGCTTTCAGACAGTCGTTCTTCCCGCGAACCATACGCGACTGGAACAGGAAAGGGAGGTAATGACAGTGGCACGTAAAGTGCCCTCCGCCACACACCGTTGGGTGGCTTGCGGAGTATAAATGTAGATGTAGATGTAGATGTAGAAATCACTGCAGTGTACCGTCCGATTATCCATTTGCTAGTTAGGAATATTTTTACCTTTGAATTCATCTGTATTTTTTCTCTTGGTATCTGTTGATCATCGGTAGAGTGCGACTGACGGAAACGCACTGAGAGATTGAAAACTGATCTGCTTGATATAAGATGTCGTTATTACAGTCTGAGTGACGAAACCGTGCAAGCATCGTGTTATGTCGGACAAATGAAACTATAAACACAGTTCCACATGTACTGTGAAGTTCGGGTAACACTCGTATCACACTCCTTCCTGCAGACGTGACATCATTTTGACATCAGGTTCAATACAGATGAACGTAGGAACTGCTATCGACTTCCGTTAGTGTTTGATGTGGGCCTTTGACGCATGAATAACAGCTCACACATGTCCTTAGCGGCAGAAATATGCCAACCGGAAGGGCCATTGGTTTGAAGGACGACTTTTGAAATGACTGATATCCGCGAAATATTTGTGACAAGGAAGAATATGAATGACACCGTTTCAGTCGCAGCAGGTTAACCTATCCTCTTAGGTACCTATCCAGCTAGACGCTCGGAGATCCCCAAATATTCGGAAATAAAGATACAGAGCTTTGTCAGAAGAAAGAATGTGAATTTTATTGCTGTTGGTTTCACTCGCAGCACTTTAAACTATCCTTTGGGGTTCCTGCCTAACTGCACACGGAAATCGCCACATTTTCGGGAAATAAACAGCCAAATATTTATGTCAACTTGCGCTGTCTAATAAGACTGAAATGATAAATAACATCGAATATTGTAGAACATACTTGTATTACACTCATAAGAAAGTTCCAGAATCTGTTAACAGCGCTAAGATGAAAACAAAATTGCATATAGTGAGATGCAAACTTACATTCTACAACTTTATAAACCACGACATCACCCATTACACTAGACACAGTTTAAGGGAAACGTTTCTTAAGTCTATCTTGAAGGCTCATCACTGATGTGTTATTAGCTGACATTTAATGGTAAGGGTGTCGTGTCCGAAATACATTTTCAATGCTTGCCTAGAGACGACATTCTGCAAGTTATAATACAGAGTAGCTAAATGTACCAAAAGAAATACGGGTCCTGCCGCATCGATTGTCGTAATTCCGGTGGGCCTCGCGATACTGCGATGTCAAAATGAGCTGATAATAGCAGGAAGTGTTGTGAGACGAGCTTTGCAAGCAGAGTTTGTGTGTCACAGAGTATATAGCTCAGACCGAACGTGAGGAGAGGGGCTAGTGTAATTGTTTAATGCAAACCATACTGAAATGCACGGAAGTATGTTTTTTAACACAAACCTACTTTTTTTTAAATGGAACCACGTTAGTTTTGTTAGCACATCTGAACATATAAACAAATACGTAATCAATGCCGTTTGTTGCATTGTAAAATGTTAATTACATCCGGAGATATTGTAACCTAAAGTTGACGCTTGAAACCTCCGACGATCAGTTGCGTGTTGTAACAAACACGGGCCACGGTCGGCGAGCAGCATCTGCAGGGACATGTTTACGATAACGACCGTGTTTACTAGTGTGGCTGTAGTGCACTGTTGTGGTTTGGTCTAGCTGTCGCAGTGTCCGCATGTAGCGCTTGCTGCTATTGTTATTCTGCATTCGTCTCCGCACGCAGACCAACTGTAGTACATCGTGTTACCAGACGTCTGTGACAGTGTAGTGTTGTAGGAACTGTGACCATGGTGTATTCGAACTCTGAAAAGGCGGAGATGATACTCATCTATGGCGAGTGTCGACGAAATGCAGCTGAAGCCTGCAGAGTGTATGCAGAACGGTACCCGGACAGAGAGCATCCAACGTGCCGCACATTGCAAAACATCTACCGCCAACTGTATGCAACAGGTATGGTCGTAGCACGCAAACGGGTCCGTAACAGGCCCGTCACAGGAGAAGCGGGTGCAGTTGGTGTGTTAGCTGCTGTTGCCATGAACCCACACACGAGTACACGGGACATTGCGAGAGCCGGTGGACTGAGTCAAAGTAGTGTCATGCGCATACTGCATCGTCACCGCTTTCACCCGTTTCATGTGTCGCTACATCAGCAATTACATGGTGATGACTTTAATAATCGAGTGCAATTCTGTCAATGGGCATTAACAGAGAATGCGTTGCAGTTCTACCTGTTTACCGATGAAGCGGGTTTCACAAACCACGGGGCAGTGAATCTAGGGAACATGCATTACTGGTCCGTGGACAATCCACGCTGGCTCAGACAGGAGAGCGACAGCGACCGTGGACTGTAAATGTATGGTGCGGAATCATTGGCGACCACCTCATTGGTCCTCACTTCATTGCAGGGGCCCAAACAGCTGCAACATATATCGCGTTTCTACAGAATGATCTGCCAACGTTGCTCGAAAATGTCCCACTGGAAACGCGTCGATGTATGTGGTATCAGCATGATGGTGCACCTGCACATTCCGCAATTAACACTAGGCTGACCCTTGACAGGATGTTCGACGGGCGTTTCATAGGACGTGGAGGACGCATAAATTGGCCAGCCCGTTCTCCTGATCTTACACCTCTGGATTTCTTTCTGTGGGGTACGTTAAAGGAGAATGTGTACCGTGGTGTACCTACAACCCCAGGGGATATGAAACAACGTATTGTCGCAGCCTGCGGCGACATTGCACCAGATGCACTGCGGCGTGTACGACATTCATTACGCCAGAGATTGCAATTGTGTGTAGCAAATGATGGCCACCACATTGAACATCTATTGGCCTGACATGTCGGGACACACTATTCCACTCCGTAATTGAAAACGGAAACCACGTGTGTACGTGTACCTCACCCCTCATAGTAATGTACATGTGCGTCAGTAAAAAAGACCAATAAAAAGGTGTTAGCATGTGGACGTAATGTGCTGTTCCAGTCTCTTCTGTACCTAAGGTCCATCACCGTTCCCTTTGGATCCCTACGTAATTCGGTGCTCTCCGATACACACGATCGAACAGCGGAGGAGTGGTGCTCAAGCGTCAACTTTAGGTTACAATATCTCCGGATGTAATTCACATTTTACAATGCAACAAACGGCACTGATTACGTATTTGTTTATATGTTCAGATGTGTTAACAAAACTAACGAGGTTCCATTTGAAAAAACGTAGGTTTGTGTTAAAAAACATACTTCCGTGCATTTTTTTTTTGTTTGTATTAACCAGTTACACTAGCCCCTCTCCTCACGTTCGGTCTGTGGAATCGATTCGTCAGTATTTGATGTGGTTTACGAAATATATCCAGCGTTAATGTTAGGTGACTCACCCTGTATAGCTTCCCCCTGTGGGTATTTATTGCTCCATGATTACCAGAATTATGCTCGCCAAATTCACCCACTGCCACGCACCGTGAACAGCATGAGACCAAGACGTATCTACCACCACAATCAAGAGTAGGTGTCAGTGGGTGGTCATGGAGAAAAGTCTGTCAGTATGAACATACCCAAACGGTTTGTACATAGACACAGAAAGAAAGTATTTGTACAAATGCCCTACGGGACATTGTTTCATGTTGGTCTCTTGTGGTAACAAGTTTTGTAGGGTGGTCATGTCATTTTGATTTTCATATGTTATCGATGTGCGTGACAGAGACAGAGAAAGAGAGAGAGAGAGAGCAAGTTACGTTACTGTCAAACAATCTTTGGTCTTCTCGTTACACAATCATTATCTATTGGCTGTCTCATACATTCTTAGTTGAAGTGTGGTAGGTGATGGACGTATTTAGTGGTGCTGTGTTGACTGGTGATGGTATCTGTGACATAAAGAAAGACTGATTGTAAAGGACAGCAAGGATGGATATAATGTATATATTAGAAAGGGAAGAGAATATAAATTTTGAATAACGTCAGTATTTTTTGAAGAGAGGAAGTCTGAGGTAAGACTCCAACACTGTGCACCTAATTTGTAGAAACGATTTTTGGCAGCTAATTAACTTTGTTCACTTGCTCAGAACTGAGAGAAAGACCACCCCACTTTTCTGAGTCATGCATTAACACATTAACTGATTAAGCTAACTGATTTTTAAATAAATTCTCTGTTAACATTGTACCCTCTTTAAATCATTGATCACTCTGTTAGCATAGTATTATTCAGACCAATGTTACGTGTGAAGTTCACACGAAGTTTTACTCTGTATTGAATACATACTTCATTCTAAAATCGTTGTTTTGGAATATTATTTCATAGGAGTAGTTACTCTCTCCACTCTGCTGTTTATCATGACACATTACCACATGTGGTATGCAACAGTTGGATATTTGTTTAGAAATACACTCCTGGAAATGGAAAAAAGAACACATTGACACCGGTGTGTCACACCCACCATACTTGCTCCGGACACTGCGAGAGGGCTGTACAAGCAATGATCACACGCACGGCACAGCGGACACACCAGGAACCGCGGTGTTGGCCGTCGAATGGCGCTAGCTGCGCAGCATTTGTGCACCGCCGCCGTCAGTGTCAGCCAGTTTGCCTTGGCATACGGAGCTCCATCGCAGTCTTTAACACTGGTAGCATGCCGCGACAGCGTGGACGTGAACCGTATGTGCAGTTGACGGACTTTGAGCGAGGGCGTATAGTGGGCATGCGGGAGGCCGGGTGGACGTACCGCCGAATTGCTCAACACGTGGGGCGTGAGGTCTCCACAGTACATCGATGTTGTCGCCAGTGGTCGGCGGAAGGTGCACGTGCCCGTCGACCTGGGACCGGACCGCAGCGACGCACGGATGCACGCCAAGACCGTAGGATCCTACGCAGTGCCGTAGGGGACCGCACCGCCACTTCCCAGCAAATTAGGGACACTGTTGCTCCTGGGGTATCGGCGAGGACCATTCGCAACCGTCTCCATGAAGCTGGGCTACGGTCCCGCACACCGTAGGCCGTCTTCAGCTCACGCCCCAACATCGTGCAGCCCGCCTCCAGTGGTGTCGCGACAGGCGTGAATGGAGGGACGAATGGAGACGTGTCGTCTTCAGCGATGAGAGTCGCTTCTGCCTTGGTGCCAATGATGGTCGTATGCGTGTTTGGCGCCGTGCAGGTGAGCGCCACAATCAGGACTGCATACGACCGAGGCACACAGGGCCAACACCCGGCATCATGGTGTGGGGAGCGATCTCCTACACTGGCCGTACACCACTGGTGATCGTCGAGGGGACACTGAATAGTGCACGGTACATCCAAACCGTCATCGAACCCATCGTTCTACCATTCCTAGACCGGCAAGGGAACTTGCTGTTCCAACAGGACAATGCACGTCCGCATGTATCCCGTGCCACCCAACGTGCTCTAGGAGGTGTAAGTCAACTACCCTGGCCAGCAAGATCTCCGGATCTGTCCCCCATTGAGCATGTTTGGGACTGGATGAAGCGTCGTCTCACGCGGTCTGCACGTCCAGCACGAACGCTGGTCCAACTGAGGCGCCAGGTGGAAATGGCATGGCAAGCCGTTCCACAGGACTACATCCAGCATCTCTACGATCGTCTCCATGGGAGAAAAGCAGCCTGCATTGCTGCGAAAGGTGGATATACACTGTACTAGTGCCGACATTGTGCATGCTCTGTTGCCTGTGTCTATGTGCCTGTGGTTCTGTCAGTGTGATCATGTGATGTATCTGACCCCAGGAATGTGTCAATAAAGTTTCCCCTTCCTGGGACAATGAATTCACGGTGTTCTTATTTCAATTTCCAGGCGTGTAGATGTGTAGCTTAGCCGCTGCCTGCTTACTACGAAGTTATTCCGAAAGTAAGGTCCGATCGGTCGTGAAACCCAAAGCAAAGTGAAAATCCTATAAAGCTTTGCGTAGGTGTGTTAGACAGTGTCTCAAGTAAGCTCGTTAATCGCATCACGTCTGACTTTTCAGTTTTGGGCGCACAGTGAGCACGTAGAGATGCCTAGAAAACAGTGTCTTCCACCAAGTATCAGTGCCCGTGAGAGATTTCGCCTGATTTGATGCAGCCCTCACATCATAACTGTCATGCAATTCCTTCTTCATGACAGTTCTCGGCCGCACTCTGCAGTAGCAATGAGGACACCCCTACAGCGTTTTCGTTGGGAAGTGTTTGATCGCCCTCTGTACAGTCCTGACTTTGCTCCCTCTCACTTTCATCTCTGCTGACATGAACCGCTGGCTATGAAGTCAACGTTTTGGCACAGACAACGAACTGCAAATCAGCACAGAAAATCGGTGAAAAGTGCAGGCGGCTGCCTTCTATGAACGAGGCTATTGGAAAGTTAGTACAACGGTAAGATAAATGTCTCAGGATGAGCGGAGACTATGTAGAGATGTGGCTGGAAGGTGCGGCTAACTATTGAAAATAAAACACTTTTTATTTTCACTGTGGTTTCCATTTCACGACCTATCGGGACTTATTTTCGAAATACGCCTCGTATTTGTGTTGTGCTTTCGAGAAATCTGCAACAATGTTGTCAAGACGTGAGGTAACTGTGTAAGTAGGCTGTTAAGGTTTTTATGTTGGTAATGCCACGTAGTGTTGTGTATGAAGATCGCTGACTGCGCTGTGTGCAGTCTGTGGCTGGTTGGACTCATTGTTGGAATATTCGCTTTTGTAGTGTTGGGCAGTTGGATGTGAACAGCGCGTAGCGTTGCGCAGTTGGAGGTGAGCCCCCAGCAGTGGTGGATGTGGGGAGAGAGATGCCAGAGTTTTGAGAGAGGACGATGTGGTCGTGTGTCTGTCAGAAAAAGGAAATTTGTAAAATTGGATATCACAGAATTATGTATATATATATATATATATATATATATTATTATTATTATTATTATTACTGGTGTTTTGCCCTTATAGAGCGCATTTGGACTAAACTACATGGCCAGTTCCTTTTGCTGCCTTCCTTGCTGCCCAAACTTCCCTCATTCGCTCGCTGTGTTTCTGTTTCCGGTCCTCTGTCCATGCTTCTTGTCGGTTTTGTGTCTTCGGTTTCATCTTGATTGCCTTTTTGGTTGCCCATATTTCTTTCATCTTCCGGCTGTGATCTTGCTTGCGTTCTTCGGTCCATTTTACGCCTGTTCGTTTGTCACATTGTATCTCATGAAGTTTACTTTTCTTAATGATGTTTCTGAATTTTATTCTGTCGTTTATTGTGCCTGCTGTTATGTCGAGTTGCTTCAGGTCGTTTTCTACCTCTGCCACCCATTTGTTGTTCCTAGTGGTTACCCAGTCAAAGATCTGTTTGGTCAGTGTGTGTGATGGCATTCTGTATAGGTGTCCATAGAATAGTAGTCTGCGTTTTCTAATCTTTTCTGTGATTGTCTCCGTATGTTTGTATAGTTCCTCTGTAGGTTTCTTGATCCATATTTCATTGTTGTTAGTTGCGCCAAGTATTTTCCTAAGTATTTTCCGTTCTACTTTTTCTAGTTATCTGATACGTGTATGCCCTAGGATTAGTGTGGTCTCTGCTGCATATAGTTCCTCGGGGAGCACCACCGTGTCGTAGTGGCGTAATTTGGCTTTTTGTGAGATAGACTTCTTGTTGTAATGATTCCACACTACTTTGTATGCCTTGTCCAGTTTAGTTTTTCTTTCTTCGTTTGAGTCTCTGTTATGTCCACTCATTTGTAGTGTTTCACCGAGGTATTTGAAGTTTGCCGTTTTGTAAATCATGCCATACTTTGTGTTCAGAGATGAGAGTTTCTTTGTGCTCATAAACTGTGTCTTTTCGTAAGAAATGCGTAGTCCCGTTTTGGAAGCGATTTCGTGTAGTTTTTCAATAGCGTCTTTTGTTTCTTTTGTACCTTTCGTGACAATCGCCAAATCGTCTGCAAAAGCCAGGCATTTAATCTGTAGGTTTCCTAAGGTTATCCCCTGTTGTGATGTTTCCCATTCTATTATTACCTCATCTAACACCAGATTGAAAAGGACAGGTGAGAGGCCATTGCCTTGTCGGACACCAGTGTGAATTTCAAAGGGCTCTGATAGTTCCCCACTAAACTTTACTTTGGAGGTCGTGCTTGTTAAAGTTTGCTCTTTGATAGCCCGTGTTTTGTTGTCTACTTTGTATTCTGCTAGAATTTTGAACAGAGTTTTCCGTTCGATAGAGTCGTACGCCTTTTTGAAGTCGACGAAGGTAATGATCAGGTTCTGTTTGTGTTGTAAAATCATTTTCAGGTTCCAAATTTGTTCCGCACCAGACCGCCCTTTACGGAAGCCTGCTTGGTATTCCCCAATCAAGTGGTCGGTCTGGCATTCTAGTCTGTTTAGTAAAGCTTTAGAGAGGATCTTGTATGTGACCGGTAGAAGAGATATTCCTCTGTAGTTGTTCGGGTCAGTCTTGTCACCTTTTTTGTGTAGTGGGTGTATCAGGGCTGTTTTCCAGTCGTCAGGAATTTTCATGATCTTCCAGATATCTTCCAAGATCCTGTGGATGTCTTTGGTGAGTTCTGGGTCTTGTAACTTCCAGATTTCCGCGATGATGGCGTCTTCTCCTGGTGCTCTACGATTCTTGAGTGACTTGATTATTTCTTCTTCTAGAGTTGGAGGTTCACTATCTGGATTGTACGTGCTCGTTTCTGTCATCATTTCTTCCATAGGGGGGTCCGTGTTGAGCAGTTTTTCAAAGTACTTTGTCAGAATGTCACAATTGTTTTTGGTATTGGTTCCTAGGGTTCCATCCGGTCTTCTGAAGCACAAGTTGGGTGGTTGATATCCAGTCATATTTTCTCTGAACGTTCTGTAGAAGTTTCTTGTATTGTTCTTCATGAAGTCCGATTCGATCTCCGTCAGTCGCCGTTTATCATACTGTCGTTTTTCACTGCGAATGATTTTGCTTGATTGCTTTTGTGTTTTCAGGAAGTTCATCCAAGTCTCTTGGGATTTATGGCTACTAAATTTTTTCCATGCACTGATTCGTTGGTCTATAGCTTGGTCACATGTGTGGTTCCACCAACGGCGTTTCCTTGTGCGTGGTGCTTGTGCTAGTTTCATGGCCTCTCGGATTCTTCCTGGAAGTTGTGTCCAGTCTGTTGTTTTCTCCATTTTAATTTTGTCTAATATTTGTGTCTGGTTTAAAGTAAGGTATTCTGGATCTGGTCTAACAATTTTGTTCTTCTGGAGATTTTTCTTGGGCAAAAGACGAATCCTGATCTGTAGTAGGTGTTGGTCTGAGTCGAAGTAGCATTTATGTGCGTCTATGTTCAAAATTTCTTTTTGGGTGTCTTTCTGGACTATTACGTGGTCGATTTGTAGTTCTTGCTTTCCGCTGGGGTATTTCCATGTGGTAAGTTCCCGTGTTGGTTCCTTGAATTTTGTTGACATAATGGCGAGTTCGTGGCTTTTGCAAAAGTCTATCAGATGTTTTCCATTTTTGTTTATATATATATATATATATATATATATATATATATATATATATATATATATATATATATATAGCCTTTTGAACACTGTTAAGGTAAATACATTGTTTGTTCTTCATCAATATCTTTCATTTGCTAACTATGCGTATCAGTATTTATTCCCTACAGTAGTTAGAATCTTTTATTTAGGTGGCAGTATTGGCCCTCGCTGTATTGCAGTAGTTCGAGTAACGAAGATTTTTGTGAGGTAAGTGATTCATGAAAGGTATAGGTTATTGTTAGTCAAAGCCATTCTTTTGTAGGGATTATTGAAAGTCAGATGGCGCTGTGCTAAAATATTGTGTGTCAGTGTGTTAGTGATGATCAGAATAAGTACAGAGAAAACGGTCTGAGTACGGCGAGTTTTGCTCAGCTGTTTGAAAATCAAATAACGTAAGAGTATTTCCACCACTGTTATTCGTAATTTTTCAGAGGGGACGTTTCAACTGGAAATTTTGATTAGGGCCAGATAATCGCTTTACTTCTTTGAGCATTTAATATGAGGACAAGTTGTATTCAGATCAGTTACAGTTCAATTCAAATTTGGTTCTTTTTAGTCTAAGGTTAGCATACGAGTTTAAATTGGATAACAGTTTATGGGTCCATAGTTGTGGTAACTGATAGACTTTTATAGAGTCGGCGGTAAAGCTGGGCTAAGTTTCAAACTGCAACAAATATGGTGCGGCGGTTACAGTTTATATAGGTGTGTGAGTGTATATCCAAGTGGCTAGAGGACCAGCAAAACATTTACGTTGGGTGGGCTGTATGAAAGTTACAAACGTACCTCGGACCACGACAAAATGCCTGCGATACTACAAATATAAAAAAAGTTTTGCAACATCGCGGTTGCCAGAACTCCTGATGATAGACGTTGGCTGTGGACATTGTATCACAGACACAGTCCCTTTGACTGTTCAGAGATGTCACTAAACATGACCAAAGATGTAAACAACCATGCATTAGCAGCACCTATTAGACGGATGGGGTCCGACAGCCGATCAGTCATTCCAGCAGGAAGAAGGTACACTGTTCATATTGTCTGTAGTTCAAATATGCCTAGACGGTCAATACCGCTGCTCGATCGCGTCTTCATTGTTACTTTGTGCCAGGAAGGGCTCTCAACAAGGGATGTGTCCAGCCGTCTCGGAGTGAACCAAAGCGACGTTGTTCGGACATGGAGGAGATACAGAGAGGCAGGAACTGTCGATGACATGCCTCGCACAGGCCGCCCAAGGGCTACTACTGCAGTGGATGACCGATACCTACGGATTATGGCTCGGAGGAGACCTGACAGCAACGCCACCATGTTGAATAATGGTTTTCGTGCAGCCACAGGACTTCGTGTTACGACTCAGACCGCAATAGGCAGCATGATGCGGCGTGGTTCATCTTTGAAACCAGGACACCATGCAGTGCGGTACCAGATGGGCCCAACAACATGCCGAATGGACCGCTCAGGATCGGCATCACGTTCTCTTCACCGACGAGTGTCGCATATGCCTTCAACCAGAGAATCGTCGGAAACGCCTTAGTCACACTGTCCAGCGAGTGCAGCAAGGAGGAGGTTCCGTGCTGTTTTGGGGTGGCATTATATGGAGCAGCTGTACGCCGCTGGTGGTCATGGAAGGCGCCGTAACGGCTGTACGATACGTGAATGTCATCCTCCGACCCATAGTGCAACCATATCAGCAGCATATTGGCGAGGCATTCTTCTTCATGGACGACAATTCGCACCCCCATCGTGCACATCTTGTCAATGAATTCTTTGAGGATAACGACATCGCTCGAATAGAGTGGCCAGCATGTCCTCCAGACCTGAAGCCTATCGAACATGACTGGGCTAGATTGAAAAGGGCTGTTTATGGCGGCGTGGCCCACCAAGTATTCTGAGGGACCTACGCTGAATCGCCGTTGAGGAATGGGACAAATGGTTCAAATGGCTCTGACCACTATGGGCTGGTTCAAATGGCTCTGAGCACTATGGGACTTAACTGCTGAGGTCATCAGTCCCCTAGAACTTAGAATCACTTAAACCTAACTAACCTAAGGACATCACACACACCCAAGCCCGAGGCAGGATTCGAACCTGCGACCGTAGCGGTCGCGCGGTTCCAGACTGTAGCACCTAGAACCGCTCGGCAACTCCGGCCGGCCAGGAATGGGACAGTCTGGACCAATACTGCCTTGATGAACTTGTGGATAGTATGCCACGACGAATAGAAGCATGCATCAATGCAAGAGGGCGTGCTGCTGGGTATTTGAGGTACCGGTGGGTACAGCAATCTGGACTAATACCTCTGAAGGTCTCGCTGTATGGCGGTAAAACGCGCAATGTGTGGTTTTCACGACCGGAAAAAGGGCGGAAATGTTGTTTATGTTGATCTCAATTCCAATTTTCTGTACAGGTTCCGGAACTCTAGGAACAGAGTTGATGCAAACCTTTTTTTGGTCTGTGTAAAACCACCAGGCGGATCATTGCTACGGTGTTAAGCCCGGTCCACACGCAACGATCTGTGTGCCCAGACATCGGCGCAGATGTCTGTACATGCAAAACATCGCTGCAATTGTGATGTGTTCACACCAAACAAACCCCAATCTACTACTCGCCTGCCATCTGTCGGTGTAGAAAAGGAATAGCAGTGGCAAGCGACTACGCTCCCCGTAAACGTCAAAAATTTAATTCATTTATTTTGAAATATAGGAATGGAGGAAGTTCTGTTGTGGTCTGTGTTCGCAGCTTGTGATGCAAAAAACATTCAGACCAACCGCAGGAAACAGAAAGCGGTCAAAATGGTGTAGACAGTGGGTGCTAAAGCGAAAGCAGTTTTCTCACGTAAATTTACTGCGAGAGTTGCAGGGCGAACCTAACGACTGGCGAAATTATTTGCTGATGGATGTCGAAACTTATAACTATCTCTCAAAGTTTTTAACCCCTCATATTATGAGAAAAAATACTTGTATGAGAAGGGCAATTTCTCCTCATGAACGGCTGGGGATAACATTAAGATTCCTAGCAACAGGAAGGGGCTACAAGGATTTGGAATTTTCAACTGCAATATCGAAACAAGCGTTGAGTGAAATAATACCCAACACATGTGAAGCTATTTACGCTGTCCTGAAGGATGAGTTCATGAAAGCAAGTCAAGTAAATTAAGTCTGTCAAGTTACAGATAATATTTTTGGTGTTGTAGGCGTGTTTAAAACACAGTAGGCCCATATTATTAGAGATTATATACCTACATGGCCAATGAGCTATGGTTTACTTTGTTTCTGAGTAGGCATTTTCAGTTCGCTACTGTGTAGAAGCAACCTGTTACAAACTTTTGTTACGGGATACAAAACTCCTACACCAGATTTTCTAGATTTCTGAACTTTGGATAACTGTTTTCGGTAAACAGTTGGCAACGAATTTTTTTTTTTTTTATTACTGTTACTCTGTTTGCCGAGGCGTCAACTGTCCGCAATTTTTCAATTAGAGCATTGTATGCTGCTGTCTTTTTGTCTCGGTCACTATATTCTTTACTGTTAATCTTCCACAAACACGGGTCGTTTCTATATACACTCCTGGAAATGGAAAAAAGAACACATTGACACCGGTGTGTCAGACCCACCATACGTGCTCCGGACACTGCGAGAGGGCTGTACAAGCAATGATCACACGCACGGCACAGCGGACACACCAGGAACCGCGGTGTTGGCCGTCGAATGGCGCTAGCTGCGCAGCATTTGTGCACCGCCGCCGTCAGTGTCAGCCAGTTTACCGTGGCATACGGAGCTCCATCGCAGTCTTTATCACTGGTAGCATGCCGCGACAGCGTGGACGTGAACTGTATGTGCAGTTGACGGACTTTGAGCGAGGGCGTATAGTGGGCATGCGGGAGGCCGGGTGGACGTACCGCCGAATTGCTCAACACGTGGGGCGTGAGGTCTGCACAGTACATCGATGTTGTCGCCAGTGGTCGGCGGAAGGTGCACGTGCCCGTCGACCTGGGACCGGACCGCAGCGACGCACGGATGCACGCCAAGACCGTAGGATCCTACGCAGTGCCGTAGGGGACCGCACCGCCACTTCCCCGCAAATTAGGGGCACTGTTGCTCCTGGTGTATCGGCGAGGACCATTCGCAACCGTCTGCATGAAGCTGGGCTACGGTCCCGCACACCGTTAGGCCGTCTTCCGCTCACGCCCCAACATCGTGCAGCCCGCCTCCAGTGGTGTCGATACAGGCGTGAATGGAGGGACGAATGGAGACGTGTCGTCTTCAGCGATGAGAGTCGCTTCTGCCTTGGTGCCAATGATGGTCGTATGCGTGTTTGGCGTCGTGCAGGTGAGCGCCACAATCAGGACTGCATACGACCGAGGCACACAGGGCCAACACCCGGCATCATGGTGTGGGGACCGATCTCCTACACTGGCCGTACACCACTGGTGATCGTCGAGGGGACACTGAATAGTGCACGGTAAATCCAAACCGTCATCGAACCCATCGTTCTACCATTCTTAGACCGGCAAGGGAACTTGCTGTTCCAACAGGACAATGCACGTCCGCATGTATCCCGTGCCACCCAACGTGCTCTAGAAGGTGTAAGTCAACTACCCTGGCCAGCAAGATCTCCGGATCTGTCCCCCATTGAGCATGTTTGGGACTGGATGAAGCGTCGTCTCACGCGGTCTGCACGTCCAGCACGAACGCTGGTCCAACTGAGGCGCCAGGTGGAAATGGCATGGCAAGCCGTTCCACAGGACTACATCCAGCGTCTCTACGATCGTCTCCATGGGAGAATAGCAGCCTGCATTGCTGCGAAAGGTGGATATACACTGTACTATTGCCGGCATTGTGCATGCTCTGTTGCCTGTGTCTATGTGCCTGTGGTTCTGTCAGTGTGATCATGTGATGTATCTGACCCCAGGAATGTGTCAATAAAGTTTCCCCTTCCTGGGACAATGAATTCACGGTGTTCTTATTTCAATTTCCAGGAGTGTATTTTAATGCCCTGTGCGCACAAATACAAACACTACACTGAGGAAAGAGCTGTTTCGCGCCAGATTTGCGGCGATCTCCTGTCCACACGCTCCAACTTGTCTGCACAGATGTGGTTTGAACCCACAGGTTTGAGAGGTTTTGCTCAAACCTCCAACTCCAACTTCCAGGTTTGCACACCCTCAGGTTGGTGCAAATGTTCTCTTCACACGCAACGATCTGTCTGCGCAGATGTGATGTGCGCAGACGTTTGCGCAGACAGATCGCTGCGTGTGGACGGGCCTTTAGGCCTACAGAGCGGCCACAGTGAGAGCGCTAGGACAGGCACTGTAACACACACACCGCGATGGGAGCCGAGCAGGCCGCGGGCTGCCGGGTCACAACGCTGGGTGCGGCTGCGGCGGCCGCGTTCTGTTCACGCCTGAGTGGGCTGGCTGTCCGGTCACAACGCGGACGGCGCCGGCGGCAGCGGCGGTTGCGTCGGCCAAGCGTTGCGTCGCGTTGCGTTGCGTTGCGCTGGTCTGCCTGCGGCACTGTCATTGCCAGCTCGCGCCGATTGGACAAACGTTTGTCAGAGCTTACGCGTTTCCAATTGCTGCGTCGTATTACAGTAACCATCAGTCCACTTAACAACTCCACAGCCGCAAATTTGCCAAATGCATAGCGGACCTGGAATGGGCTTGCTCTGGAATAGCAATCAGACGTGCCAATCGGAATCAGTTATGAGCTGAGGAGAACTTTTCTTCTTAGTTGTTTACAGTATACCCTGGAACCGCTAATTTACTTTCAACACTTTTTCTTATAAATTTACTTTATCTACTAGAGATTGGTTCAAATAGTTCAAATGGCTCTGAGCACTATGGGACTCAACTGCTGTGGTCATAAGTCCCCTAGAACTTAGAACTACGTAAACCTAACTAACCTAAGGACAGCACACAACACCCAGCCATCACGAGGCAGAGAAAATCCCTGACCCCGCCCGGAATCGAACGCGGGAACCCGGGCGTGGGAAGCGAGAACGCTACCGCGCGACCACGAGATGCGGGCTACTAGAGATTCATCAAGAACATTAAGGGGCTCCGGAACGCCCTATACTTGCAATGTTAAAATAACGCTTATAAATTACATCTTTCCTCACAAAGTATTTGAGGTAGGAAGTTGAACATTTTACAGATTATTTATTGGAATATGGGCTACAACTTAACACAGGGATTTTACAAAATTTTAGTTCAGTTATTAAAGATGATTTTTTCTTCAATTGTAATGAAAATTCACAAAATTTTTTTGCAATTTTTTATTTATATATTCAAAAATATACAGTTTTTTGGAAAAAGGCTGTGTTAAATTATGCAGAAGGTACTGTGTAACATTTACTGAAAGTTTGAAACAAATATGTTTGGAAGATCCTTAGAAAACATGTAATTAGTATGAGAAAATAAAAGTTTTGGGAATCGAGCGACAAAGATTGGATTAACTTTTTAGTGCATTCCAGGTCCATAGGATGGATTATCTTCATCCTCTGCAAACTCTTCCTCCAGCTTACTCTTGTTCCTCCTCTTGTTTACTCTTGCTTGTATTTCTAGACTCTTTACAGCCCTGTCTGCAGCCCGAAGGCGTTCCTTGTCTAAAGCAAGCATCGCTCGTACCATGTTAGAACCTATCGTCTTTATTGTTTACAGTAATAACACATACCTTTGGCTTTCCAACATTTCTCCTTTTCTTAAAAGCCTTCAGAGGATTTCTAATAACTTTACTTTTACTCATTATTATACTTCAACAAAACAGAGACTCAAGAAACAGAATTAATTACGAATATTTTCGAGATAACGACAGAGTAAATAAACATGAAACAATCGACAATCACACCAGCGATATATATTGAACCATCACAGGTTAGCCACAACACATACTTTATCTCACATCACTAAAATGTACCTGATGAACACGGACGTTAATAATAACACCATTTGACAGCAGTTTAACAGCGCCACAGTGGGTCACGCCCATGTAGAACACATTTCAAAAAAAATTTAAAAATAGTTGTAGTCTTCGGAATTGAATAAATCATATATCTATTAAAAGGTAATAGTCTGCAGATTCAGAAAACGCAAAAAAGTAAAAATTGAACTTTTCATGATTTTGAGCCCTTCCGGAGCCCCTTAACACATTTAATCACACTATGTGAGCGCGGAAGTAGTTGCCAATGGGTAACTGATGAAAAATAAATTAAATTTCTTTCAACAAATGAAAATTTGATTCCTAAATGCCTTGTTTTTAAAACAGATTTAAAATTATAATCAGAAAGCACCCTGTAAATATCAAGTTACAATTTATTCAGTGGCAGAAAGAACAATTTTTGACTGTATGAGCTTTCGGGCTGAGAACCTTGCCGCTCCCTTTTGACACGGCCGTAGTCACGACCGCTCACAACAACCTCTGAGAGACTACACTGCTGAAAATCTGCAACACACCAGATTACTTTAAACTAAAAAATTTTAGCAGCTCACACAAGCACATAAACTATGCATATCGTTGGAGGGATGGAAATGGTACAAAACACTAACATTAAAAGATTAACTTGCCACCGGAGGTGCAACTTGATTTTACAAAAAAACTCTTACGGTGCAAGGGTTGCAACTTTATATACTAAAATCACCATTTAAATAAAACCCATGAAATGCAGTTTTACATAAAATGTACAAGGTTGGCCAAACATGCTCTACATTACAAACATACCACCTCTCAAGATGATAGGCAAGATCAAAACATATTTCAGGAATTCGGCCGTTACACTTCAAGCAATAAATTCGTTAACACCGAATCCGACAAACATGACAGAGGCAGCTATTAACGTACGGCAGACCGACAGATACTAACTGCCTGACAGATGCGCACGAGAGACAGACCAGCAAGCTGGGGACGAGGGACTGACCAAAAAAAAACAAGTAGAATTGAACAAGTAAATGAAACAACATATCAGCAATCACTTAACTTCTATTAAACTGCGATTTCTGGCGAAGACCCGGCGCAGTACCCCCAAAGCGCTCTCCCGAACCGTCGGCTGCCAGCCACTTCAACGGACGCAGGAACGCGCCCCGATCTCCCGTCTCACGGCGTCGCAGCTCGCGCGGGCCAGACCGATGTCGTGGGTTGACTCCTGTTGCTCTCGTGTCGGCCGCGAAGCCACTACCCGTCGCTATACGGCGCGGCCCACTGGACTCACGTGGCGTCCTCACATGCACAGACGCTCAAGACGGACAAGTCATCTTGTGTCCCAGTGCGCGACCGACCAACCGATCGATCCAACCGACAACGACCATTGCCTGAACAAACTCGAGTAGACTGGCGGCCTAACACATACCAGCACTCTGGACGACAGCAGACGCTAACTGCCTCACCAATGCGGACGAGAGACAGACCCAGACTGACTTGGCTGACCAAACTGACTACTCTCCCCCCCCCCACCCCCACCACCAGTGAGCTCATAGCGCCCCTTCAGGGGCTCCGGAAAGGCACAAGATCATGAAAAGTTCAATTTTTACTTTTTTCCGTTTTCTGAATCTGCAGACTATTACCTTTTAATAGATATATAATTTATTCAATTCCGAAGACTACAACTATTTTTAAATTTTTTTTTTTGAAATGTGTTCTACATGGGCGTGACCCACTGTGGCGCTGTTAAACTGCTGTCAAATGGTGTTATTACTAACGTCCGTGTTCATCAGGTACATTTTAGTGATGTGAGATAAAGTATGTGTTGTGGCTAACCTATTTTCAGAGACTTAGCAGCACCTGAACTGTTGAAAAAGTGTATTGACGGAAAAACTCAAAACCCCAATGAAGGTGTAAATAGTGTTATATGGTCGAGAATCCCCAAGACTGTATTTGTTGGAATAGAAACACTTCACTTTGGTGTGTATGACGCTGTTGCGACTTTCAATAATGGCAACATTGTAAGGCGCAAGTGTTATGGGACCATTGCTTTTCACAATATATATATAAATGACCTAGTAGATAGTGTCGGAAGTTCCATGCGGCTTTTCGCGGATGATGCTGTAGTATACAGAGAAGTTGCAGCATTAGAAAATTGTAGCAAAATGCAGGAAGATCTGCAGCGGATAGGCACTTGGTGCAGGGAGTGGCAACTGACCCTTAACATAGACAAATGTAATGTATTGCGAATACATAGAAAGAAGGATCCTTTATTGTATGATTATATGATAGCGGAACAAACACTGGTAGCAGTTACTTCTGTAAAATATCTGGGAGTATGCGTGCGGAACGATTTGAAGTGGAATGATCATATAAAATTAATTGTTGGTAAGGCGGGTACCAGGTTGAGATTCATTGGGAGAGTCCTTAGAAAATGTAGTCCATCAACAAAGGAGGTGGCTTACAAAACACTCGTTCGACCTATACTTGAGTATTGCTCATCAGTGTGGGATCCGTACCAGATCGGGTTGACGGAGGAGATAGAGAAGATCCAAAGAAGAGCGGCGCGTTTCGTCACAGGGTTATTTGGTAACCGTGATAGCGTTACGGAGATGTTTAACAAACTCAAGTGGCAGACTCTGCAAGAGAGGCGCTCTGCATCGCGGTGTAGCTTGCTCGCCAGGTTTCGAGAGGGTGCGTTTCTGGATGAGGTATCGAATATATTGCTTCCCCCTACTTATACCTCCCGAGGAGATCACGAATGTAAAATTAGAGAGATTAGAGCGCGCACAGAGGCTTTCAGACAGTCGTTCTTCCCGCGAACCATACGCGACTGGAACAGGAAAGGGAGATAATGACAGTGGCACGTAAAGTGCCCTCCGCCACACACCGTTGGGTGGCTTGCGGAGTATAAATGTAGATGTAGATGTAGATGTAGATTTAGAAATATGGGAATGAAGATAGGTTCTAACATGGTACGAGCGATGCTTGCTTTAGACAAGGAACGCCTTCGGGCTGCAGACAGGGCTGTAAAGAGTCTAAAAATACAAGCAAGACTAAACAGGAGGAGGAACAAGAGGAAGCTGGAGGAGGAGTTTGCAGAGGATGAAGATAACCCATCCTATGGACCTGGAATGCACTAAAAAGTTAATCCAATCTTTGTCGCTCGATTCCCAAAACTTTTATTTTCTCATACTAATTACATGTTTTCTAAGGGTCTTCCAAACATATTTGTTTCAAACTTTCAGTAAATGTTGCACAGTACCTTCTGCATAATTTAACACAGCCTTTTTCCAAAAAACTGTATATTTTTGAATATATAAATAAAAAATTGCAAAAAAATGTTGTGAATTTTCATTACAATTGAAAAAAAATCATCTTTAATAACTGAACAAAAATTTTGTAAAATCCCTGTGTTAAGTTGTAGCCCATATACCAATAAATAATCTGTAAGAAGTTCAACTTCCTACCTCAAATACTTTGTGAGGAAAGATGTAATTTATAAGCGTTATTTTAACGTTGCAAGTATAGGGCGTTCCGGAGCCCCTTAAATGCACGTGAACAGGCAACCTTTCCCCTTTCCCACCAGTGGGAGACACCAAAGCTGCGATTGGCACAGCGGTGCCACCGCCAGAAACGGAGGGCGACTGCTTCACACTACGCGCTGCGGCGCGCTCTTCAGAACAGCAATTTTTACCACGGCTCAGTCATCTTTCAGCAGTCTAATTGTCTGTGTCTCTGAATCAGAACCGTGCTACAATGGTTTGAAGAGCATTATAGTGAACTCACGTTGACGTCTCGGCTACCAAATTAGCCTGATGTAAATCCTATGGAACACATCTGGGTCGGTATCGGGCGTCATCACCGCGTTCGCAGATCAGCGGCACGTTATTTTCGCGAATTAAAAGACCTCTTGGTAGACACCTAATGCCACACACCTCCACAAAACTACCGACAAACTGTCGGATCCCTGATGCTCGGAATCAGTGATGTATTCAATTCCAAAGACGAACATGTAAGCTGTCGAGTGGGTGGTCATAATGTTTTGGCTCATGTGTGTACAGGGCTATTACAAATGATTGAAGCGATTTCATAAATTCACTGTAGTTCCATTCATTGACATATGGGCACGACACACTACAGATACGTAGAAAAACTCATAAAGTTTTGTTCGGCTGAAGCCGCACTTCAGGTTTCTGCCGCCAGAGAGCTCGAGAGGGCAGTGAGACAAAATGGCGACAGGAGCCGAGAAAGCGTATGTGGTGCTTGAAATGCACTCACATCAGTCAGTCATAACAGTGCAACGACACTTCAGGACGAAGTTCAACAAAGATCCACCAACTGCTAACTCCATTCGGCGATGGTATGCGCAGTTTAAAGCCTCTGGATGCCTCTGTAAGGGGAAATCAACGGGTCGGCCTGCAGTGAGCGAAGAAACGGTTGAACGCGTGCGGGCAAGTTTCACGCGTAGCCCGCGGAAGTCGAAGAATAAAGCAAGCTGGGAGCTAGACGTACCGCAGCCGACGGTTTGGAAAATCTTGCGGAAAAGGCTAAAGCAGAGGCCTTACCGTTTACAACTGCTACAAGCCCTGACACCCGATGAGAAAGTCAAACGCTTTGAATTTTCGGCGCGGTTGCAACAGCTCATGAAAGAGGATGCGTTCAGTGCGAAACTTGTTTTCAGTGATGAAGCAACATTTTTTCTTAATGGTGAAGTGAACAGAGACAATGTGCGAATCTGAGTGGTAGAGAATCCTCACGCATTCGTGCAGCAAATTCGCAATTCACTAAAAGTTAACGTGTTTTGTGCAATCTCATGGTTTAAAGTTTACGGCCCCTTTTTCTTCTGCGAAAAAGACGTTACAGACACATGCTTGAAAATTGGCTCATGCCACAACTGGAGACCGACAGCGGCGACTTCATCTTTCAACAGGATGCTGCCCCACCGCACTTCCATCATGATGTTCGGCATTTCTTAAACAGGAGATTGGAAAACCGATGGATCGGTCGTGGTGGAGATCATGATCAGCAATTCATGTCATGGCCTCCACGCTCTCCCGACTTAACTCCATGCGATTTGTTTCTGTGGGGTTATGTGAAAGATTCAGTGTTTAAACCTACTCTACCAAGAAACGTGCCAGAACTGCGAGCTCGCATCAACGATGCTTTCGAACTCATTGATGGGGACATGCTGCGCCGAGTGTGGGAGGAACTTGATTATCGGCTTGATGTCTGCCGAATCACTAAAGGGGCACATATCGAACATTTGTGAATGCCTAAAAAAACTTTTTGAGTTTTTGTATGTGTGTGCAAAGCGTTGTGAAAATATTTCAAATGATGAAGTTATTGTAGAGCTGTGAAATCGCTTCAATCATTTGTAATAACCCTGTATATCTTACAGTTTAATAAGTTGCGTTCGAAATGCCGATACTCTTTTTGAAACACCCTGTATTTTGCTTCGATAATCGATTACTTAAACTGTATCTCAGCTTGAGTTGCTGTAGGGAATAATAAAGAGCTGTGGTCAGCTACTCAATATTTATAAATTGGAAGATGCTACCCTCCCATAACGACTGAACAACGAGAAGGACTATGAGTTACAGACTTGGCGCATAAATAAGCCGACGGCAGCGGCACACCATCCAGCGCATGGCGCGTGTGATTGACAGCGGAGTGCAGCGCCGGCTCTGACAGAGCTGCGCTGATGGGGTGATAACCTGGCAGGGCTGTTTGGTCGGCCAATAAAGGCCATCGCCGGTCGGTTTATTTCAATTAAGCGGCCATTCGGGCCCGCTGATACATGTGATTAATGTCATTCATGTAGATCAAAAACGGCCGCTCCCGCCCCTAGACGGGGAACCGGGGCGCGTCTTTGTGCGACCGCCGCGCCATCCGCGAGAATTAATCAGCTCATTACTCCGTGAAATGGCCAGCGCCCCCCAAAAGGATTTAAAATTATTTACGTGAATTGATTTAATCTAAATCGCAAATTATTGCTATGAATAAATCTATATCGCGGACTACGTACTAGACGTAATGCACTCATCACACACGGACGTGTAAGTCCACACTTACTAATGTAAATCGTGTCCCAGTAGCCATACGTTCAAACATAATATCCAAAAGACAGGGAGGTTCTAACAACTGGAAATGTCCCCTGTTCTAACAACTTTTTACCTATTCGCCACAGTTAAGATTTTCATTTCTCCATTCGTCTGGATTCATTTGTGTCTACATACAGTCATTGTACTCAACTGCGAGGTGCAGGGCAGTGGGTAATTAGTATACTGAATCAGATTTTCACTCTGCAGCGGAGTGTGCGCTGATATGAAACTTCCTGGCAGATTAAAACTGTGTGCCCCGACCGAGACTCGAACTCGGGACCTTTGCCTTTCGCGGGCAAGTGCTCTACCACCTGAGCTACCGAAGCACGATTCACGCCAAGCTGTGAGTACCGGGCGTGAGTCGTGCTTCGGTAGCTCAGGTGGTAGAGCACTTGCCCGCGAAAGGCAAAGGTCCCGAGTTCGAGTCTCGGTCGGGGCACACAGTTTTAATCTGCCAGGAAGTTTCATATCAGCGCACACTCCGCTGCAGAGTGAAAAATCTCATTCTGGAAACATGCCCCAGGCTGTGGCTAAGCCATGTCTCCGCAATATCCTTTCTTTCAGGAGTGCTAGTTCTGCAAGGTTCGCAGGAGAGCTTCTGTAAAGTTTGGAAGGTAGGGGACGAGGTACTGGCAGAAGTAAAGCTGTGAGTACCGGGCGTGAGTCGTGCTTCGGTAGCTCAGGTGGTAAAGCACTTGCCCGCGAAAGGCAAAGGTTCCGAGTTCGAGTCTCGGTCGGGGCACACAGTTTTAATCTACCAGGAAGTTTCAATTAGTATACTGTCATATGTTCCGATTTCTTCCATTACCAATCCTTAGTGGAGCGCATGAGGGATCCATAAGTACAGAGTCATAGGTCATAAGTCTAGACATTTTTATTGGCTACTGAGGACCGTGCACTGAATGACATTACGCCAGTACTTTTATATCATTTGCAGACTAGTAATTAGAGTTATTAGGACTAGTGTCTTTTTGCGTTGGTTAGTACCTCCAAGTACATGTGGCATTATCAAGTCAATAATGCTTATTATCCCCTAGGCAGCAAGTCAGTGGCGATGCGTGGACTCAAAACGGTTAGTGTACACTGACAGGCGAAGTTCACTTAGTGGCACAGTTAAGACAGTGCAGAAAACATAGGTAGTAAAATATGTGTCGTGTTTGCGGGAAGACTGTTTGACGCAGACAAAAAGACACTAACGCACTGAAGTGAGTAAATATTAATGGGGCCAAAGAACACAATAACTGCACTTATACCCCTAACACAGTATATTATAAAAATGGATGTACACTATGTGATCAAATGTATCCGGACATTGGGCTGAAAGTGAATTACAAGTTCGTGGCGCCCTCTATTGATAATGTTGGAATTCAACATGGTGTTGGCCTACCCTTAGCCTTCATGATAGCTTCCACTCTCGCAGGCATACGTTCAATCAGGTGCTGGAAGGTTTCTTCGGGAATGGCAGCCCGTTCTTCACGGGCATGTACGGACCATATACTGTATTCAAACATTATGAATCACCTAGAAGGGAACGATCTATTGATACGTAATCAGCATGGTTTCAGAAAACATCGTTCATGTGCAACGCAGCTAGCTCTTTATACGCACGTAGTAATGGCCGCTATCGACAGGGGATCTCAAGTTGATTTCGTATTTCTAGATTTCCGGAAAGCTTTTGACACCGTTCCTCACAAGCGACTTCTTATCAAGCTGCGGGCCTATGGGGTATCGTCTCAGTTGTGCGGCTGGATTCGTGATTTCCTGTCAGGAAGGTCGCAGTTCGTAGTAATAGACGGCAAATCATCGAGTAAAACTGAAGTGATATCAGGTGTTCCCCAGGGAAGCGTCCTGGGACCTCTGCTGCTCCTGATCTATATAAATGATCTGGGTGACAATCTGAGCAGTTCTCTTAGGTTGTTCGCAGATCATGCTGTAATTTACCGTCTAGTAAGGTCATCCGAAGACCAGTATCAGTTGCAAAGCGATTTAGAAAAGATTGCTGTATGGTGTGGCAGGTGGCAGTTGACGCTAAATAACGAAAAGTGCGAGGTGATCCACATGAGTTCCAAAAGAAATCCGTTGGAATTCGATTACTCGATAAATAGTACAATTCTCAAGGCTGTCAATTCAACTAAGTACCTGGGTGTTAAAATTACGATCAACTTCAGTTGGAAAGACCACATAGATAATATTGTGGGGAAGGCGAGCCAAAGGTTGCGTTTCATTGGCAGGACACTTAGAAGATGCAACAAGTCCACTAAAGAGACAGCTTACACTACACTCGTTCGTCCTCTGTTAGAATATTGCTGCGCGGTGTGGGATCCTTACCAGGTGGGATTGACGGAGGACATCGAGAGGGTGCAAAAAAGGGCAGCTCGTTTTGTATTATCACGTAGTAGGGGAGAGAGTGTGGCAGATATGATACTCGAATTGGGATGGAAGTCATTACAGCAAAGACGTTTTTTGTCGCGGCGAGATCTATTTACGAAATTTCAGTCACCAACTTTCTCTTCCGAATGCGAAAATATTTTGTTGAGCCCAACCTACATAGGTAGCAATGATCATCAAAATAAAATAAGAGAAATTAGAGCTCGAACAGAAAGGTTTAGGTGTTCGTTTTTCCCGCGCGCTGTTCGGGAGTGGAATGGTAGAGAGATAGTATCATTGTGGTTCGACGAACCCTCTGCCAAGCACTTAAATGTGAATTGCAGAGTAGTCATGTAGGTTTAGATGCAGATGTAGAGTGCTGCATTGAAGAGAGGTATCGATGTCGGTCGGTAAGGCGTGGCACGAAGTCGGCGTCCCAAACCATACCAAAGGTGCTCTGTGGGGTTCAGGTCACGACTCTGTGCAGCCCAGACCATTACAGGGGTGTTGTTGTGGAGTAACCACTCCGCCACAGGCCGTGCATTATGAACAAGTACTCGATCCTGTTGAAAGGTGCAATCGCTATCCCCGAATTGCTCTTCAACAGTGGGAAGCAAGCAGATGCTTAAAACATCATTGTAGGCCAGTGCTGTGACAGTGCCACGCAAAACAACAAGGGATGCAAATCCCCTCCATGAAAAACACGAACACACCATAACACCACCGCCTGTGAATTTTACTGTTTTCACTACACAAGCTGGCAGATGTTCACCGGGCATTCGCCATACCCACATCCTGCCATCGGATCGCCACAATGTGTACCGTGATTCACCACTCCACACAAAGTTCTTTCACTGTTCAATCGTCCAATGTTTACGCTCGCTACACCAAGCGAGGCGCCGCTTGGCATTTACCGGCGTGATGTGTGGCTTATAAGCAGCCGCTCGACCATGAAATCCAAGTTTTCTCACCTCAGAACTGTCATAGTACTTGCAGTGGATCCTGATGCAGTTTGGAATTCCTGTGTGATGGTCTGGATAGATGTCTTTTACACATTAGGACCCTCTTCAACTGTCGACAGTCTCTGTCAGTAAACGGACGAGGTCCTCCTGTACGCTTTTGTGCTGTACGTGTCCTTTCACGCTATGGTCTGGGGAATGTTTTCGAAGCCTTCCCTGTATGATCTTGTCATATTGGAAGGCACAATGATCATCAATGTATCTATCTATCTATCAATGTATCTATCCTTGAGAATATGTCCACTTCGCTGGCCGGAGTGGCCGTGCGGTTCTAGGCGCTACAGTCTGGAGCCGGGCGACCGCTACGGTCGCAGGTTCGAATCCTGCCTCGGGCATGGATGTGTGTGATGTCCTTAGGTTAGTTAGGTTCAATTAGTTCTAAGTTCTAGGCGACTGATGACCTCAGAAGTTAAGTCGCATAGTGCTCAGAGGCATTTGAACCAGCCATGTCCACTTCTACATGCAGTTTGTTTTTCCTCGAAACGATGGCATATACCAGCAGGACAATGCAACGCGTCACACAGCTCGCAGTCTATGTGCGTGGTTCGAACAGCACCGGAATGTGTTTACCGTACCCCCTGGCCAACAATCCCCCCAGATCTTAACCCAACCGAGAATCTGCAGGACCGCTTCGATGGGACTGTTCACGCCATGGATCCTGAACATAGAAATGTTGTGCAGCTGGCCACGACACTAGAGTCTGTACAGCTCCACGTCCCTGTCGGTAGCTTCTACAACCTCGCTGACTCAGTTGCTGCACATCTCGAAACAGTGCAAAATGTGGTTATTCAGGCTTCTGACAGGTGGTCACATTAATGTAATTAGACAGTGTAAATAAATACAAATGGATTTTTAATCAGTAAGTAGTTTATATGAACTAAGACTGAGCACGGTTGAAATATTTCAGTCAGGTTGAACTGCAATTACCTCTTAGTATAGCATCCTTATCTCCTAAGCTATTATATTTACGCTACTGCGAACTAAATTTCATGAATGAAGGGACCTGATCGTGAAAGAAAAGGTAATACATATGAGTTCACTTAATTACTAAATACTGCTACAAACCCTGAATAAAAGTAAAACGGGGGTAATGGAATGTAACAGAAGAAAAGCAGGAAATGCTCAGGTAGTTGCATTAGGAGATGAGACACTAAAAGCAGTAGATGAGTTTTGTCATCTGCGCAGAAAATGGATGGCGGTGGCCGTAGCAGGGAAGAATATTAACATTACCAAAGAAAATGATTCTGAAAAAGAGAAATCTGTTAGCATAGAATATACATTTCAGTTTTATGGAGCCTTATCTGAAGCTATTACGCGGGAGTGCAGCCTTGTAAGGGTTATGACGCGGACGATGAAGAGAAATGTGGAGGTGACGATATTTCTTTGTTTTTTTTGTCTCTCTGTTTCTTGAGATAGACAACTGAGACAAGAAGAAAGTAGATGCACTTGAAAGTAGTGCTACAGAAGACTACTGAAGATTAGATCGATAGATCAGGTAACCAATTAAGAGGTACTGGTTCGAATTAGGGAGAAACATTTGTGGCACATACTGTTTAAAAGGGACTAGTTATATGGTGTGTAAATGTTCTTGACGGGGCACCGAGACTACACTACAGTAAGCTGGTTCAAATGGTTGTGCGTTATTCAGGAATGATGAGACTTGCACATAGAAGTGAGCTCTACCAAAACTACGGTTTGGTAGTTTTGGTACAGTACATAAAAGACGTTCTAAATTGTAAGATTACCTGTAGTGTTGGTAGCACTGACCGAGAAAGAAACACAAATGGATGTGTGAAAGAGAAATGGGGAGGTGACGATATTTCTTTGTTTTTTGTCTCTCTGTTTCTTGTTTAGCGCATAATTAGTTCAAAAATGGTTCAAATGGCTATGAGCACTGTCCTCTAGAACTTAGAACTACTTAAACCTAACTAACTTAAGGACATCACACACATTCATGCCCGAGGCAGGGTTCGAACCTGCGACCGTATCGGCCGCGCGGTTCCAAACTGCAGCTCCTAGAACCGCTCGGCCACACCGACCGGCGCATAATTAGTACTGCGCATCGTTCAGTGTGAGTCCATAACGTATTTTAGTCATTACAAAGTATAAATAGGAATTTTAAGTAAAAAATAATTGGCTACGTACATTCTGCGTGTTTATGTAACCATCGCAATTACATTGACGCAAGTACAGTTTACATGCACAAACATAAGAAATACTGTATAGTTATTGTTATTATCTTGTACTCAACACAACATTCTTCATCGTCATCAAATGTAATAGTTTCTTGCTGTTATTGATAAGTGCGAAAGTTGTTAATATATACAATGAATATGTTCTGCATAAGCTCGACGAAGTATTGAAGCGATGTTCAATTATGTTTTTGTTTTGTGGTTCTTCTTTTGAGGAAACTGCATGTTCTAGCTCTATATGATAAATGTGTATTGTTTCCTTTATTTTTACTGTAACATCCCTCTGTTTCACATTACAAATTAACAATTTTCGAATAAAATCTGAATTAAACATTGACAGTTTCAATTTTGCTGTAAACTCTGTTTAGATTTAAGTAACAGACACGACGATAACTATGTAGAACAGTGGTGGTCAACCTTTTTTAACTACCACCTACTTTTGTATCTCTGTTAGCTGTAAAATTTTCTAGCTGCCCAGCGGTTCCACTATAATGGTAGTCTATTAAGTGGGGAAGTAACTTTATATCATAGAGTTTATAATGTAGACTTACAGCAAGTTAAAACAAATATGAGTAATCACTTGCCACATACTTTATCTCAGATTTTATGAAAACGTGATGAAAATGTTTTTAAAACCCTTTCCACCTGTGACCCATCATGACAGCTGAAATGCTCACTAGTTGGCTGTAGGGACCAGCTGGACTACCATTGATCTAGAACAAATTTGGCCACACGGAATTAGCCGAGCGGTCTAAGGCACTGATGTCATGGACTGTGCGGCTGGTCCCGGCGGAGTTTCGAGTCCTCACTCGGGCATGGGTGTGTGTTTGTCCTTAGGATAGTTTAGGTTAAGTAGTGTGTAAGCTTAGGGACTGATGACCTTAGCAGTTAAGCCCCATACGATTTTACTCGGTTTATAGGTGGTGTGCTGGCATACACTGGCGCCACACATCATACGCCATAGAGGCTACGAAAGTATCGATAGAGGCCAACGACAACACTTGCTGGAAACACGCCGCCAACGCCCTCTCAGCTGCCATCATTTAGGATCAACGCCGCAGACCAGAGGGTCAATTTAGTCAGTTAGTTCGTTCCAGTTAGTTCAATTACTTCGAGTCTGTATGCTATGGAGTTTCAGTGAGTTACTGAGGTTGAGCCACAGACTTAGCCTCTAGCACAGAGACAGGCAGCACATAGCAACGTTATAGTGAAATAGTGCACTTCAACAGAATTGAGGCTACGTGGACTACAACGAAGAGAGCTTGTACCAAAGCACATGGAAACCTAAGTAGATCTTCGTTTATGAATAAAGAAACCAATTAATAATTGTGTGCAGTCTGTGTTAAGGAATGAGGATGTGGGCCACCAACCTCCTCTGACTGCTTCTTATGGTACAACTCTACAAGACAACGAGACGTCATGAAAGCGGCTAAAGAGAACACAAAATATGGTACTTTGCTTCCAGTTTCTAGGGGAAAATAATTAGACACTGATCGCATATGAAAACAGAGCGATCCAAGAGAAGTAATTCCTGATAGGTATGCAACACGCATAAAGTGCAGGTAATGCGGCGACGATCTTAAGTGATCAAGTTGCTAAGAAAATAATCGTAGTCTAGGCCTATTTGTAATATCCTATGGTAGTTTCACAACTTGCGTAGGACAGACTACAACGGTGAGACGTATCACACAAGTCTTCGGACTAAAGAGCACAACTACTACAAAAAAGGTTTACCTTTAGCGGAAGATGTGCATACAGAACAGTCCCAAAATGTCGTTAATAACGACGCAGTGCATTTGCGAAGCCATTAGATGTTCACTATGCTTGCGCAGAGTGCCTCAGCCCTGTAAACAAAAGATGAACGCTGCTTTCTTTGTGTCTGATGTGTGTCCACGGTTGAGACAAAAGTTACGTTCCGACCCCCCTCGCTACATGTTGGTGACTGGCGGAATAAGTGAGGGTGGTGGAGTGGGGCTGAGCGACGCTTCGTTATCACTAGGGACGGGCTGCAACCGTTAATCGCAGCGCGGAGGGAAGAATGCGTAAATAATTGCGGCCCGCCTCTGTGGTGGTGGGTCTGGCGGCGTATCGCGGGTGATTTATCTGGCAAACAGCACAGGGGCCGCGCTTGCGACCGCCGCTGCGGCGAGGGGTGGCGCGCCCCTATGTCACGGCGTCTAAAGCCATTCCAGCCGACGAACACCAGGTTTTTTTTCTGAAAGAAGGAAACGGCAAGTCTAAACAAATGTGTACGCCGTGCACTGTACGAATCACTCTTGGTAGGGATATACGTATGCAGAGAAAGAAAAGAAAACTGGCCAGGTGCGAACACAGCTCCTGCATTGAGGTTCCGTACAAATTATCACCCATTCCGTGAATCGCTAATATCGACGATTTCTGCCCTGATGTCTACATTGATACTGGTAAGATATTGTCACCAGGAATTCCAAGAATTCCGAGAATATTTTACTTGTACTGAGAATCCTCCTTTTGCGCCAAATTTCGTGATTCTAGGTCAACGGGAATTACCCTACTCAGTGACTTTGCGAGAATCAAATTATGTGACTTCAAATGACCGTATCTTCCGATTGCAGTGATTGAGAAGCTTAACTTTATGCATCACCAAGGAACCATAGACCTACGTATGTAATGCATATTTCAACTTAGTACGTCTACACGTCCATGAGAAAAAGGGGCCTTAACAGACTTACAGACAAACCGTCGAACAACAGATGACAAAGAAGTTTTTTTCTGTATGATGTAATTACAAATTAAAAACAACGCATTTTTTCCTTTAGCTGTACCATGAAACCTTGTTTCTTGCAAAATTTCATGATTACAGGCCTACAAGAAGTAGTACCCTATAGGTTTAATGAGTGACTTTGGGAGTTTCAAAATATGTGACATAAATGGCCGTATCTTTTGATTCTATTGACCTAAAAGCTTAATTTGTTTCGACCCTCACGAATACATAGACCTACGTATGTGATATAAATTTCAACTTGATACGGCTATCCCTTCATGAGAAAAAGTGGTTTTAAGACGCGGCCGGACACACAAACAGTGGGTTATGAAATGACAATCGAAGTTTTTTGGTGGGATGTAATTACAGACCAACAATTTTCTGACGTTTTCCTTTATTCTTACAGTGAAACTTTGTATCTTGCCGAATTCCAGCATTCCAGGCCGGCGGTAAGTACCCTACAGTTCTTGATGAGTTAAAATGGTTCAAATGGCTCTGAGCACTACGGGACTTAACTTCTGAGGTCATCAGTCACCTAGAACTTAGAAATACACTCCTGGAAATGGAAAAAAGAACACATTGACACCGGTGTGTCAGACCCACCATACTTGCTCCGGACACTGCGAGAGGGCTGTACAAGCAATGATCACACGCACGGCACAGCGGACACACCAGGAACCGCGGTGTTGGCCGTCGAATGGCGCTAGCTGCGCAGCATTTGTGCACCGCCGCCGTCAGTGTCAGCCAGTTTGCCGTGGCATACGGAGCTCCATCGCAGTCTTTAACACTGGTAGCATGCCGCGACAGCGTGGACGTGAACCGTATGTGCAGTTGACGGACTTTGAGCGAGGGCGTATAGTGGGCATGCGGGAGGCCGGGTGGACGTACCGCCGAATTGCTCAACACGTGGGGCGTGAGGTCTCCACAGTACATCGATGTTGTCGCCAGTGGTCGGCGGAAGGTGCACGTGCCCGTCGACCTGGGACCGGACCGCAGCGACGCACGGATGCACGCCAAGACCGTAGGATCCTACGCAGTGCTGTAGGGGACCGCACCGCCACTTCCCAGCAAATTAGGGACACTGTTGCTCCTGGGGTATCGGCGAGGACCATTCGCAACCGTCTCCATGAAGCTGGGCTACGGTCCCGCACACCGTTAGGCCGTCTTCCGCTCACGCCCCAACATCGTGCAGCCCGCCTCTAGTGGTGTCGCGACAGGCGTGAATGGAGGGACGAATGGAGACGTGTCGTCTTCAGCGATGAGAGTCGCTTCTGCCTTGGTGCCAATGATGGTCGTATGCGTGTTTGGCGCCGTGCAGGTGAGCGCCACAATCAGGACTGCATACGACTGAGGCACACAGGGCCAACACCCGGCATCATGGTGTGGGGAGCGATCTCCTACACTGGCCGTACACCACTGGTGATCGTCGAGGGGACACTGAATAGTGCACGGTACATCCAAACCGTCATCGAACCCATCGTTCTACCATTCCTAGACCGGCAAGGGAACTTGCTGTTCCAACAGGACAATGCACGTCCGCATGTATCCCGTGCCACCCAACGTGCTCTAGAAGGTGTAAGTCAACTACCCTGCCCAGCAAGATCTCCGGATCTGTCCCCCATTGAGCATATTTGGGACTGGATGAAGCGTCGTCTCACGCGGTCTGCACGTCCAGCACGAACGTTGGTCCAACTGAGGCGCCAGGTGGAAATGACATGGCAAGCCGTTCCACAGGACTACATCCAGCATCTCTACGATCGTCTCCATGGGAGAATAGCAGCCTGCATTGCTGCGAAAGGTGGATATACACTGTACTAGTGCCGACATTGTGCATGCTCTGTTGCCTGTGTCTATGTGCCTGTGGTTCTGTCAATGTGATCATGTGATGTATCTGACCCCAGGAATGTGTCAATAAAGGTTCCCCTTCCTGGGACAATGAATTCACGGTGTTCTTATTTCAATTTCCAGGAGTGTACTTAAACCTAACTAACCTAAGGACATTACACACATCCATTCCCGAGGCAGGATTCGAATCTGCGACCGTAGTGGTCGCGCGGTTCCAGACTGTAGCGCCTAGAACCGCTCGGCCACCACGGCCGGCTCCTGATGAGTGATTCTGCGAGTATCAGAACATGTAGTATATGTGGCCGTATCTTCTGACTGAACTGACTTACAGGCTTCAGTTAGTATGTGACTTAAATTTCAACTTTATGTGTCCACCAGTTCTGAGAATATCGGTTTTTAACGGTCGCAGTGAGAGGCACAGACAGAGAACAAAGTGGTCCTATAGGAGTTCCGTTTTCACTGATTGAGGTACGGAGCCATAAAAATGCTAATTTTTGCCAAATACTGGCTGAATCCCAACTCTCCTGATAAAATTTTGACGATTTTTCAGCGATATTTTGGGGTATTTTGGCATAAGAGACTCATGGTCATCGTAACAGTGTACTGATGTAGTTATGTTTCACTCGGTAGTTTACCCACTCATCTTTGTTTCTGTGAAGTCTCTAATATACAATCATCACAACGCTCAGAACAAAACACAGAGGAATGCAACAGCCCACAGGTACACTTTTATCACAGTGTGTTCAGTCTCTTTTGTCAATGTACAGTACAATGTATAACAAATGCCGAAATATTCCTTTCAAATTAGAATTATATTAATACCTTCAGCTGCTGTCGTCGGGCGTTGATATACACTCCTGGAAATGGAAAAAAGAACACATTGACACCGGTGTGTCAGACCCACCATACTTGCTCCGGACACTGCGAGAGGGCTGTACAAGCAATGATCACACGCACGGCACAGCGGACACACCAGGAACCGCGGTGTTGGCCGTCGAATGGCGCTAGCTGCGCAGCATTTGTGCATCGCCGCCGTCAGTGTCAGCCAGTTTGCCGTGGCATACGGAGCTCCATCGCAGTCTTTAACACTGGTAGCATGCCGCGACAGCGTGGACGTGAACCGTATGTGCAGTTGACGGACTTTGAGCGAGGGCGTATAGTGGGCATGCGGGAGGCCGGGTGGACGTACCGCCGAATTGCTCAACACGTGGGGCGTGAGGTCTCCACAGTACATCGATGTTGTCGCCAGTGGTCGGCGGAAGGTGCACGTGCCCGTCGACCTGGGACCGGACCGCAGCGACGCACGGATGCACGCCAAGACCGTAGGATCCTACGCAGTGCCGTAGGGGACCGCACCGCCACTTCCCAGCAAATTAGGGACACTGTTGCTCCTGGTGTATCGGCGAGGACCATTCGCAACCGTCTCCATGAAGCTGGGCTACGGTCCCGCACACCGTTAGGCCGTCTTCCGCTCACGCCCCAACATCGTGCAGCCCGCCTCCAGTGGTGTCGCGACAGGCGTGAATGGAGGGACGAATGGAGACGTGTCGTCTTCAGCGATGAGAGTCGCTTCTGCCTTGGTGCCAATGATGGTCGTATGCGTGTTTGGTGCCGTGCAGGTGAGCGCCACAATCAGGCCTGCATACGACCGAGGCACACAGGGCCAACACCCGGCATCATGGTGCCCAGAGCGATCTCCTACACTGGCCGAACACCACTAGTGATCGTCGAGGGGACACTGAATAGTGCACGGTACATCCAAACCGTCATCGAACCCATCGTTCTACCATTCCTAGACCGGCAAGGGAACTTGCTGTTCCAACAGGACAATGCACGTCCGCATGTATCCCGTGCCACCCAACGTGCTCTAGAAGGTGTAAGTCAACTACCCTGGGCAGCAAGATCTCCGGATCTGTCCCCCATTGAGCATGTTTGGGACTGGATGAAGCGTCGTCTCACGCGGTCTGCACGTCCAGCACGAACGCTGGTCCAACTGAGGCGCCAGGTGGAAATGGCATGGCAAGCCGTTCCACAGGACTACATCCAGCATCTGTACGATCGTCTCCATGGGAGAATAGCAGCCTGCATTGCTGCGAAAGGTGGATATACACTGTACTAGTGCCGACATTGTGCATGCTCTGTTGCCTGTGTCTATGTGCCTGTGGTTCTGTCAGTGTGATCATGTGATGTATCTGACCCCAGGAATGTGTCAATAAAGTTTCCCCTTCCTGGGACAATGAATTCACGGTGTTCTTATTTCAATTTCCAGGAGTGTATATCAACAGGGACAGGTGAAAATGTATGCCCCAACTGGCACTCGAACCCGGGATCTCCTAATTACATGGGAGACGATCTACCCATCTGAGCCACCGAGGGCACAGAGAATAGCGAGACTGCTGGCACTATCTCTCGCACGCCTCCCGCGATACCCACATTCTCACCTTGTATGTCCACACACTACATTCGTAGTGTCCCACCCCAACGCACTCATTACTCGAGGAAGACATTCTTACCATGTGCCGTAAGAGTTCGTGGAATATGTGTGCATCACCACAGAAAAAGGTCATGGCTGGTACTGCCAGAACTACGTACTTATATGGATACGGTGTCTGTTCTTTCGGACATGTCAGAAAGAACAGGCACCGTATCCATATAAGTACAGGGCTATTACAAATGATTGAAGCGATTTCATAAATTCACTGTAGCTCCATTCATTGACATATGGTCACGACACACTACAGATACGTAGAAAAACTCATAAAGTTTTGTTCGGCTGAAGCCGCACTTCAGGTTTCTGCCGCCAGAGCGCTCGAGAGCGCAGTGATACAAAATGGCGACAGGAGCCGAGAAAGCATATGTCGTGCTTGAAATGTACTCACATCAGTCAGTCATAACAGTGCAACGACACTTCAGGACGAAGTTCAACAAAGATCCACCAACTGCTAACTCCATTCGGCGATGGTATGCGCAGTTTAAAGCTTCTGGATGCCTCTGTAAGGGGAAATCAACGGGTCGGCCTGCAGTGAGCGAAGAAACGGTTGAACGCGTGTGGGCAAGTTTCACGCGTAGCCCGCGGAAGTCGACGAATAAAGCAAGCAGGGAGCTAAACATACCACAGCCGACGATTTGGAAAATCTTACGGAAAAGGCATTTCTTAAACAGGAGATTGGAAAACCGATGGATCGGTCGTGGTGGAGATCATGATCAGCAATTCATGTCATGGCCTCCACGCTCTCCCGACTTAACTCCATGCGATTTGTTTCTGTGGGGTTATGTGAAAGATTCAGTGTTTAAACCTACTCTACCAAGAAACGTGCCAGAACTGCGAGCTCGCATCAACGATGCTTTCGAACTCATTGATGGGGACATGCTGCGCCGAGTGTGGGAGGAACTTGATTATCGGCTTGATGTCTGCCGAATCACTAAAGGGGCACATATCGAACATTTGTGAATGCCTAAAAAAACTTTTTTTGAGTTTTTGTATGTGTGTGCAAAGCATTGTGAAAATATCTCAAATAATAAAGTTATTGTAGAGCTGTGAAATCGCTTCAATCATTTGTAATAACCCTGTATATTCCATTCGGGTACTGTCCAAAATGTCAGCCAAAATGATCTGGGAAGGGTGTACAGCGCTGCACCATAAACTGTCTTGCACACTGAAGAACTGCAGGAGTTTGGCATACTAATTCTGTGGCTTACATTATCGTAGTAACGAGGTCCAAGTGAGTGCTGCTCTAGGTCCACCGTCACGGAACGAAACTACAGGGTAGGGAAAAAATTTGATACTTGAGTCACAGGACATTGCCAAGCAGTGGCACCAGTCTAGTTCGTGACACCAAAACAGCAGGGATCCGGAACTCTACCAGAAAACGGTCTACAGGTCTCGTTCCGAAAGTTCCACTGTCAAGACTTACTCCGCAGTGTTAAACGGGTATCTGATGGTGCCGCTGCATCCATTATCTAATAGTGGTAAAAACAGACGTCTACGGAAGTGCGTACTGCATGACAAAAAAAAGTCAGTCATTGAGAACACATGGTCTGACGTCAATGTAACCTGTAACACGTACATGCCATTGGTGAGTGCGTCAATGATTACAGCTGCAATTTCCTGTGACTGGTGGAAGAGGCACCAAAGGGTAAAATTGGTGTCGGAGTTTAGTGCTATTACCAGGACCCGTATGGCAAGTAAGGAGAGTGAACAGTGTCAGATGTTGAATGATCACTGTGAGCTAGATTGGAAAGCTGCGTACTCATGTGAGACGGCGTTATCAGCAGCACGGCGTTATCAGCACCTTATAGACTTTCAAAGAGGTCTTTGTAGGGCTCCATTTGACCGGATCATCGAATCACTCAATATCCATATTTGTAGGCATTCGTATGTGACAGAGATCCGATCTGGAACTCCGTGGGAATTTAAGGGCAGGCATACTCTTCCCCTATTTTCTGTTCGACCACGTCTGGCCACCATAAGGGAGGATCGTCGTATTGTGCACCAAACACTTTGTAACCCCTTAAAATCTGCGCCTGCCACCCGAAAACAAGTGAAGGGTTGCCTGTAACAACCTGTGTCATCTCGCACCAACAATCTGAGACTAGCAGCAGACAGACTGGAGAATGCGTAGGCTGTCGTTGCTATCACTATACAAACGACTGCGTTTTGGAGCGCTACCGAGACCGGAAACCACGAACTGCTGATGAATGGCGTTGCATTGTGTTCAGTAACAGATCGTGATTCTGCACTATAGCTGCATAACCCTTGTTTGCGACCTGTGTAGGGACGCCATTCTTCCATTGTGTTGGAGGGGCGCAGCAGTGTATTTCTGGCATCGTGGTGTGGAGAACTATCGAGTATAAATTGAGGTTACGGCTGGCAGCTATTCAGGGAACTCTGACGGCCAAATGCACATCGCAGACACCCTGCACCCCACGTATTACCTCTAATGCGACAGTATTGTGGCGTCATTTTTCAATGGAATAACGCTCGTCCGTGTCTGTCACGTACCTCAGTGGACTGTCTGCGTGATGGTAAGGTACCCCCGATGGACAGTAACATCCCCAGATCTGTCCCAGACAGAACATGTGTGTCATCAGCTCGCACATCACAGCTGTTCCACTGAAAATATCCGGGATATCGACACCCAGTTACAACATTTGTGGGCCAAATTGTTTCAAGAGAGGGTGCAGTAGCTTTATGACACGCTTTTCAACCCAGATAGAACATGTGTGTCATAAGCTCGCACATCACAGCTGATCCACTGAAAATATCCGGGATATCGACACTGTTGTGGGCCAACTTGTTTTAAGAGTGGGTGCAGTAGCTTTATGACACGCTTTTCAACCGAATTAGAACATGCATTCAGGCACGAAGGCGTGCAACATCAAATTAATAAGTGGGCCCAAGCTGCCAAATTCTTTGTAAATTTGAGTCGACTTTTTAATTACTAAAATTACACCGAACACTCTCTCAGTTGCTCCTTCTGTTCTGGTGCTACACTTGTTTTGTCAGGAACTGTATTAGAGTGCAGCTATCCTCGTTCCAACAGATTTGGCCGAGAAGAAGGAGATTAGTTCCCACGTGTAACTTAATTCGAGGTGTTGTGTGTTGGACAGTCACATCACTTTCTGTCGTAAAGTAGGCCGAAAGAGAGGGATTACATAACTGCTTCGAAATGCTGGATTTATAGGCAAAGCTGCCGTCTGGGTGAACGGTACGGTGACGACAAAACAGCATGACGCGCGTTTCACCGGGAGGGAAATGAAATCCATGGTCCTGCATACAGCACGAAGCCGTCTGCGTGGCTCTTTCGACATGACGTTTGGTGAGGTTCACAGACTGAGATCTGCACCATATGCCAAAGTTATCAGCACAGAGATCAGGAGTAACCGCCGCTATGACGTAGACAATGAGTCCATTGATGTCTACACGGAAAAGGATTACGTTAGACGGAGACTTACTGTACACCATTCTGCGTCTGTAGTAAAGTGGGTTGTGTTCCAACTCCAACTCTGAACGATCGTTGGATCACGTGCTTTTAGATGAAAGTCAACAAAATTACACAAAATCTCCAGACGTGGAAAGTGGTCAAGATATGACGGTGCCAGATCGTCTCAAGAACATTATTTAAGTCGATAAAATTGAAAAAGCTAGTGGAGTTTAATAAAGATAGTCGTATAGCCATTTCTAATCTGACAAGATTGTCAGCAGTGGACCACCCCCACTCTCTGCTGGAAACCAAATTTGGTGGGTGAACAAAAGGCATTGTGACTTCAAGCTACAGCACAATTGATGGGCCACCATCTTTTGGAGCAATGTACACAGCACACGATTGAGTCTGAAGTCTCTAGAAGAGCGTAGCGTTCCAAAGGATTGGAAAAGGGCACAGGTCATCCCCGTTTTCAAGAAGGGACGTCGAACAGATGTGCAGAACTATAGACCTATATCTCTAACGTCGATCAGTTGTAGAATTTTGGAACACGTACTGAGTTCGAGTATAATGACTTTTCTGGAGACTAGAAATCTACTCTTTAGGAATTAGCATGGGTTTCGAAAAAGACGGTCATGTAAAACCCAGCTCGCGCTATTCATCCACGAGACTCAGAGGGCCATAGACACGGGTTCACAGGTAGATGCCGTGTTTCTTGACTTCCGCAAGGCGTTCGATACAGTTCCCCACAGTCGTTTAATGAACAAAGTAAGAGCATATGGACTATCAGACCAATTGTGTGATTGGATTGAGGAGTTCCTAGATAACAGGACGCAGCATGTCATTCTCAATGGAGAGAAGTCTTCCGAAGTAAGAGTGATTTCAGGTGTGCCGCAGGGGAGTGTCATAGGACCGTTGCTATTCACAATATACATAAATGACCTGGTGGATGACATCGGAAGTTCATTGAGGCTTTTTGCAGATGATGCTGTGGTGTATCGAGAGGTTGTAACAATGGAAAATTGTACTGAAATGCAGGAGGATCTGCAGCGAATTGACGCATGGTGCAGGGAATGGCAATTGAATCTCAATGTAGACAATTGTAGTGTGCTGCGAATACAAAGAAAGAAAGATCCTTTATCATTTAGCTACAAAATAGCAGGTCAGCAACTGGAAGCAGTTAATACCATAAATTATCTGGGAGTACGCATTAGGAGTGATTTAAAATGGAATGATCATATCAAGTTGATCGTCGGTAAAACGGATGCCAGACTGAGATTCATTGGAAGAATCCTAAGGAAATGCAATCCGAAAACAAAGGAAGTAGGTTACAGTACGCTTGTTCGCCCACTGCTTGAATACTGCTCGGCAGTGTGGGATCCGTGCCAGATAGGGTTGATAGAGGATATAGAGAGGATCCAACGGAGAGCGGCGCGCTTCGTTACAGGATCATTTAGTAATCGCGAAAGCGTTAAGGAGATGATAGATAAACTCCAGTGGAAGACTCTGCAGGAGATGCGCTCAGTAGCTCGGTACGGGCTTTTGTCAAAGTTTCGAGAACATACCTTCACCGAAGAGTCAAGCAGTATATTGCTCCCTCCTACGTATATCTCGCGAAGAGACCATAAGGATAAAATCAGAGAGATTAGAGCCCACACAGAGGCATACCGACAATCCTTCTTTCCACGAACAATACGAGACTGGAATAGAAGGGAGAACCGATAGAGGTACTCAAGGTACCCTCCGCCACACACCGTCAGGTGGCTTGCGGAGTATCGATGTAGATGTAGATGTAGATGTAGATGTAGATGTAGATGTAGAGGGTACGAAGCAGTTCCCATTCTGCAAATGGTTTGTTATATGGCCCTGAAGGCTGAAAAATAAAGTGTTTGCATGTCCATCCTTTTGACAGGAGGTCTTGGGGGCGACGGCCGTTTGCTATTGTGAGAAAATAAAACGCCTACAGCCGTCCTTATGATTCTATTTATTTTTTACCCACCAGTTTCGGCGCTTCAGTGCGCCATCTTCAGGCTGTAGTTGATGCTGAAGGGGTTGATGGATGGAGTGCTGACTCCAAAGTTTTCAGATAGTCTGCGTAACCAGTTATGTTGGCCACTGGTGCTGTCTATATAGAGATTGTGTCAACCGCTTCAGCATCAGCTACATCCTGAACATGGAGCATTGAAGCGCCGAAACTGATAGCTACAAAATAAATAAAATCGTAAGGACCATTGTAGACGTTTCATTTTCCCACAAATGAAAAATAAATGGCGAGATGGTATTGTCTGTAGTTTGTTTGCAAGCCTGGGTAGCGAGAGGGTAAGAGTGTTGCAGATACTACTGCAAAATGGAGCGTGGAATGGATCAGTACAAATACAGTCGTGAAGCCAAAGGCGAGAAAAAGTAGTTGGCTCTTGGTGGCCAGATAACCCACAGAGTTTGGGCCACACTGGAAGCAGGGGACATGTATTCACAGAGAGGAGATGTATCGTCTTTCCTTTTATGTTTTATTACAAAGGTTTCTTGATCACACCTTCCTCAACATTATGAGTCTGACCATGGAAGGGTGTCTTCAGAATCGCTATAAAACTCGCTAGCGACACCAGATTGTCACCAGAATTTCTTAAATACACAACGGGACTGCCATTGGTGACAAGGATTCTTCGAGAATGGGTCACTACATCAGTGTCATCGGTAATTGCAGCTGTTTGCAACAGATCCAAATTAGGAGAAAGCAACAGCTACTTGCGAAGAGTAGGTGTGTCTGTATGCTCTCTGGGGTGCCCAAAGGGGCATATCTATTGAAAGGGAATCAGATGGGAGTGACATGACTACCAGAAAGTGGTCACTGTCGCGGAGATTATTATGTACAGGCCATTGTAGGAAAGCTGCTAAGCTGCGTGAGCAAAGGTTTAAGAACAAGCGGTGTACTCTACTGAAATGGGTAGAGCATGCATCATTGAGTTAATAGAGCTCAAAATCAAGAAGCAGCTGTTCGATGAGGAGACCCTTACCAGATTGTTACTAACACACTCATAGGGGGATAGGCGCATTAATGTCCTCGAGAAAGAGGAATGATGGAGAGAGATGCTGCATCAGGTTAAGCAACTAAGAGTACCATATTTCCCTGTTCGACGGCCGATAAAAGCAGCAAATGATGACATCAATGGTCGCTAGAAACCGCACAGCCATCGCATCCAACTATGGTTTCAATACAGACATTTGTACAAACCAACGTGTAAATACTATACACGCCAACTTGGGATTGGCACCAAAAAATGGTTCAAATGGCTCTGAGCACTATGGGACTTAACTACTGTGGTTATCAGTCCCCAGAACTTAGAACTACTTAAACCTAACTAACCTAGGGACATCACACACATCCATGCACGAGGCAGGATTCGAACCTGCGACCGTAGCGGTCGCGCGGTTCCAGACTGTAGCGCCTAGAACCGCTCGGCCACTTCGGACGGCGATTGGCACAATTCCTACAGTAAGTGCAGTAGGAACTGAGTTGACGGCAATGAATTCCAGAAGATGAATTTCCCGGGGAACGATAAGGCTTGCAGAATAGAGAGACAGTAGTTGTCTTAGTTCAGAGAGGTGGCAGTTCCACCCATTACAAATTCATTGTTATGATTACCTTGGGGCAGTCTGGTGGAGCAGGGAAGAATGAAGAGGCCAGTGTAGGGAACCACGCTGAAGGGTCCCTAGGATGAGGATGTCAGGCTCGTGAATCATGCTGACGATTCACCACTCGCTCCATCTATATTGGTGCAATGTCTAGGACCACAAGTCCCAGGTGAGGAAGAATAGGAAAATCAAGGGGTGTCACACCTCTTGCAGGACTACTATACAGCGAGCACTTGCATTTGCTTCAGCTGCTGACCAATATTAGGCTTCAAGTCCGCATTGTCCCCAGAGGTGGGGTCTACATCTACATCTACATTTATACTCCGCAAGCCACCCAACGGTGTGTGGCGGAGGGCACTTTACGTGCCACTGTCATTACCTCCTTTTCCTGTTCCAGTCGCGTATGGTTCGCGGGAAGAACGACTGTCTGAAAGCCTCCGTGCGCGCTCTAATCTCTCTAATTTTACATTCGTGATCTCCTCGGGAGGTATAAGTAGGGGGAAGCAATATATTCGATACCTCATCCAGAAACGCACCCTCTCGAAACCTGGCGAGCAAGCTACACCGCTATGCAGAGCGCCTCTCCTGCAGAGCCTGCCACTTGAGTTTGTTAAACATCTCCGTAACGCTATCACGGTTACCAAATAACCTTGTGACGAAACGCGCCGCTCTTCTTTGGATCTTCTCTATCTCCTCCGCCAACCCGATCTGGTACGGATCCCACACTGATGAGCAATACTCAAGTATAGGTCGAACGAGTGTTTTGTAAGCCACCTCCTTTGTTGATGGACTCCATTTTCTAAGGACTCTCCCAATGAATCTAAACCTGGTACCCGCCTTACCAACAATTAATTTTATATGATCATTCCACTTCAAATCGTTCCGCACGCATACTCCCAGATATTTTACAGAAGTAACTGCTACCAGTGTTTGTTCCGCTATCATATAATCATACAATAAAGGATCCTTCTTTCTATGTATTCGCAATACATTACATTTGTCTATGTTAAGGGTCAGTTGCCACTCCCTGCACCAAGTGCCTATCCGCTGCAGATCTTCCAGCAGTTCGCTGAAATTTTCTAATGCTGCAACTTCTCAGTATATTACAGCATCATCTGCGAAAAGCCGCTTGGAACTTCCGACACTATCTACTAGGTAATTTATATATATTGTAAAAAGCAATGGTCCCATAACACTCCCCTGTGGCACGCCAGAGGTTACTTTAACGTCTGTAGACGTCTCTCCGTTGATAACAACATGCTGTGTTCTGTTTGCTAAAAACTCTTCAATCCAGCCACACAGCTGGTCTGATATTCCGTAGGCTCTTACTTTGTTTATCAGGCGACAGTGCGGAACTGTATCGAAAGTCTTCCGGAAGTCAAGAAAAATAGCATCTACCTCGGAGGCTGTATCTAGTATTTTCTGGGTCTCATGAACAAATAAAGCGAGTTGGGTCTCACACGATCGCTGTTTCCGGAATCCATGTTGATTCCTACATAGTAGATTCTGAGTTTCCAAAAACGACATGATACCCTGGAGGAACGTCTGTCTACTGCGAGGAATATTCTCTGGCCAAGTTTACGGGATCAGGATCACCGATGTTGGTATGAGAGGGGGTGATAAAATAGTCGGCTCTGCCTAAGACCGGGTTTTGTCGCAGTGTGATGAGAGGCTGATGTCATCTGGATCGGTGAGAAGGTTGGTTGTGCAGTTGTCGCGAATCTGCTCTTCATAACAAGGTGGTGAAGACGTTTTATCTCCTTTTAGCGTTGGATAATGATACTCGATGAATGGTCTTGGATTTTTAGACTGCCCGTTCCCTCTTGTAAGCAGGACACGCTGGCGAGTAGGAGACATGCTGCTCCTGACAGCTGACAAGTTTTAGGATGCATACAAGGTGATCTGTCGTGCTGAGTACGTCCATAGTTGCCGCATATGGATTCATTCTGACATCGGGATGACATATAGAATGTCCGAAACCGGGCCACTTTAAGCACCATGTAAGTAGTAGCACGCAGAGCTAAGATCATCATCTTTCCTGGGAGCGTGGTCCAATTGAGGGCTGTAATAAATATACCCACATCAACCGTATTTTCCTCTGGTTCTTTCTAAATACGGCAGACGAACAGCACTGCCTGCCATTCCAGGTATACATGCAGTGCTTCATCAGACAGTAATATCACGTTCTGGTGAATAATCGTCTTGGTTTTATTTTAACTTCTATGTGGATTTAAAGAAACTGGACTATCGAATAAACAAGCACAATAATGTAAGCCTCTGCTGCCACCTCTCCAAGCTTATCTTCGAAGTGTCCCACGTAGAAGTGAATTCTGGTCGTTAGAAAGATCTTGCCTACAGAAGAGGTACTGCGGCGGCGCGGGTAATGAAATTGCGGCGTAAATATTTGATCACCGCCTTTCGTCGTACTGTTCACTACAAAAGTTCCGCCTACCTCAGTATGGCGTCTGATCACCAGCCCGTTTCTCTGTATGCGTAAGTACTGTTCAGACGACATTAAAAGCAGCGTTGATGAAAACCGTTGTCGATACTCACGTTGCAAAGTCCGCGTAAACTCGAGTAGCAAGCTATCCTGTAGTATCTTATAACAGTTTTTGGGTGGAGGGCGATTGCTTCATGTCTTTAGCAAAAGGTCAAAATTCCGAAAGGAGTGTAATTATTTTCTTAGTTCAACAAAAAACACCTGCCATCATCCCTAATTTACTTAACTAACAAGATCGCCGTTCTCAGTTCACAGTCATGCAATACATTTCACACGCAAAGCAGCCAGAAATGCACTTAAGTCCGACCAGAATTATTACGTGATCTACAGTCAAGTACTCCGCTACTATACAGGGTGAGTCAGCTAACGTTACCGCTGGATATATTTCGTAAACCACATCAAATACTGACGAACCGATTCCACAGGCCGAACGTGAGGAGAGGGGCTAGTGTAATTGTTTAATACAAACCATACAAAAATGTACGGAAGTATGTTTTTAACACAAACCTACGTTTTTTTTAAATAGAACCCCGTTAGTTTTGTTAGCACATCTGAACATATAAACAAATACTTAATCAGTGCCGTTTGTTGCATTGTAAAATGTTAATTACATCCGGAGATATTGTAACCTAAAGTTGACGCTTGAGTACCACTCCTCCGCTGTTCGATCGTGTGTATCGGAGAGCACCGAATTACGCAGGGATCCAAAGGGAACGGTGATGGACCTTAGGTACAGAAGAGACTGGAACAGCGCATTACGTCCACATGCTAACACCTTTTTATTGGTCTTTTTCACTGACGCACATGTACATTACCACGAGGGGTGAGGTACACGTACACACGTGGTTTCCGTTTTCAATTACGGAGTGGAATAGAGTGTTTCCCGACATGTCAGGCCAATAGATGTTCAATGTGGTGGCCATCATTTGCTGCACACAATTGCAATCTCTGGCGTAATGAATATCGTACACGCCGCAGTACACCTGGTGTAATGTCGCCGCAAGCTGCCACAATACGTTGTTTCATATCCTCTGGGGTTGTAGGCACATCACGGCACACATTCTCCCTTAACGTACCCCACAGACAGAAGTCCAGAGATGTAAGATCAGGAGAACGGGCTGGCCAATTTATGCGTCCTCCACGTCCTATGAAACGCCCGTCGAACATCCTGTCAAGGGTCAGCCTAGTGTTAATTGTGGATTGTGCAGGTGCACCATCATGCTGATACCACATACGTCGACGCGTTTCCAGTGGGACATTTTCGAGCAACGTTGGCAGATCATTCTGTAGAAACGCGATGTATGTTGCAGTGCTCTCCGATACACACGATCGAACAGCGGAGGAGTGGTACTCAAGCGTCAACTTTAGGTTACAATATCTCCGGATGTAATTAACATTTTAAAATGCAACAAACGGCACTGATTACGTATTTGTTTATATCTTCAGATGTGCTAACAAACCTAACGTGGTTCCATTGAAAAAAACCTAGGTTTGCTTTAAAAAACATACTTCCGTACATTTTTGTATGGTTTGTATTAAACAATTACACTAGCCCCTCTCCTCACGTTCGGTCTGTGGAATCGGTTCGTCAGTATTTGATGTGGTTTACGAAATATATCCAGCGGTAACGTTAGGTGACTCACCCTGTATATGAGTTTCACATTCAGTCCTTTTCAGTGGATATCTATTAAAGAAACTGCTAGCCAAACGTTCCATAAACGAATACGAAACATGCCAGGCGGAATTTTTACTAACGCCGAAAGTTCACAAGCGGTTCTCTTTCCAACGAAACAATCCAAAACTGTCCGTAAATGCAACTGCTATTATAGCAACACAATCTGGACGTGAGAAGCCAATTATTTCTTCATTTTACACATAATAAAGACTGAAGCGTTCAATATGACCTGCACGTCAGATAGCTGACTAGCGACCCCTGTTCAGTCTGCTTCTCTCCCAGTATAACTACCTAGCAGTGCGTGGGAACTGCTTAACTCTGATTGGTTGATCAAAATGATCAGCCAATTAGAACTATCCTCCGAGATTATTCTCGCGCCAAAATTGTCCTACGCCAATCACTATTCACAGATGCATTTACGTCATTTCAGTATGTAAATATTAATATAATGTTTAACAAAACCAAACGAATAGAAAACTAATCTTGAAAAATATTTAGAAATTTATTACTCTGCAAACGGCTGTTCTGGCTGCCGCCTTACAAAAGCAAGTACACTTAGGCATACGTCATCAGCAGTGTGGGTAAAACGCAACTTTCCCACGACACATTTATGTAACGGTGTGTATAATGTAATATTGAAATTTTATGTATGTCCCACATACACAGTCTCACTCACTCTCATTCATTCCACAACAACACAATAAATAGTTATTAATTTTTTCTTGAATTTTGATCTTACAAAAATGAAAAATATTTAAAGTTCTTAAATGTGAAAATCCTGATTAAATATTGCTGTCCATTGAGAGTCCTGGGAATGTTTTCTAATGATACCAAAAGATAAACTATTATAGATCCTAACTGAATTTAATCTTATAAGTGTCGGTTTTTGGTTTTTAAGTAAATTTCTCTAACCCAGAGGCTATGACAGATAGAAAGCTGAAATTTTTATACAACATGATCTTAAATAACTAGATTGAATTATATTTAATGTAGTTTATTTAGATTCTTAGGGGTTTGAATATGCAGTTGCTCAAAGTGGAATGGATACCGTTTCTCAAGGCTAGCATAGTGACAGGTGCGAATGACTTATTCCTAAGACACAACTGGCTGTCTCTTTCACACCCAACGGCTCCAATGCTACGGGCTGTTCTGAAGAGTAGTTCATTGCAATAAAGTTATCTCGTATTGACTCGTGACGTTACAGTACTGATGTAGATCGTCCATCTTGAAGCTATTGTTCCCACTCCTATGCTGTATCCAACTGTGGGAACGCTTTGGGTAGTAAAGGGGAGCTTCATAGTGAAATTCCAATATGAAGAGACTGCCAGAGTCTCGTGAACACTGGCATGCCTAAGCCTGAGTCTCTTCATGGCACTAGGACTTGGAGATTTTCCCGCAGCAGTAAACAAGCTGTAGCAACAACCGACTGACCTTGCACGCTGTATGTTCCCCACAGTGCCATGGATAAGCAACTACCTGTTGGTATGTGTGGAAAGTCCGTAGCTCATATGCCAGCAATGAATCTCCTGCATCGTGAGGGAGCTACGATTGTGCACTTACGTGACGGCTCTCCTACAACAGACTTGCAATTTCGTTATGTGTTTGGGTCTTGCAGGTAGTTTGTCCAGAACTGGGTGTCGGGATCGTTACACCCATGTACATTCCACATAGAGAATTGGGCTTCCTTCCGTGCACAGTTTGCTCTCCAGAAAAATTTCGGGAAAGATAAACCTGGATTTAGGAAAGGTAGGAAGTGATATAGATGATCACGAGAATAAGACCTCGGTAAGTCACGTTTTACCTGGAGAGAAGGTAAAGACAGAATGAGTGGGTGAATACAATAATAGATTACAAGGAGATGGGAATTGTAATTCGTAAAAGAAGGAATACTTCAACGGCTTGAGGCACTGTTCTCTCGACGACCATACTCACGAAACACTCATTGGCCCCTAGGGATGAACGTAACGGCCGACAGTAAATGCGTCTGGTGTCGACAGTTACCACAAATCGTGGTATCCACAGTAGACCTTGATATGGTTTACACAGAAATCCCACTGATTACACAGTTTTGGAGATTGTCTTGTTTACAAACAATCAAGACTTGACCTTTATCAAATGTGTTGATACAGCGAATTATGACTATCTAGCAGTTGACAGGTAGCTCCAATTATCTTCTCATCCAAGGTACATGACAAGACGGATTATTCCATTTGCCACGGCCACAGGAACTCTCTCCAACATAGCATCTACCTCTAAGTCGGTTGTCTGTGGGTGTACTGATGTACTGATTGCTACAATCGCGTCTATAGTATCAGGTGACCGCTATCATTGGTGAAAGTGTAGAAAGAATTGTTTGTGGTAACGTGGCTGTGCTCATCCAAATTTCTCAACCGCAAACTGATTTTTTATGGTCAGAGTGGCCCCTCTTCGAATGCTATAGATTAAACAGAACTAAGTTGGGGTTGGAATCGTTCACCGAGAATCTTAACCAACATATATGGCCAATAGAATCTGGACTGTGGAAAAACTGGAACGGAAGAGAATCGAAGCATTTGAGATGTGATGCTACAGACGAATGTTGAAAATCAGGTGGACTGATAAGGTAGTAATGAGGAGTTTCTGCGCAGAATCGGAGAGGAAATTAATATGTGGAAAACACCCATAAGGCGAAGGGACAGGATGATAGGAGATCTGTTAAGAAATGAGGGAATGACTTCCATGGTACTAGAGCGAGCTGTAGAGAGCAAAAACTGTAGAGGGTGACAGAGATACGTCAAGCAAATAATTGAGGACGTAGGTTGCAAGTGCTACTCCGAGATAAAGAAGTTGGCACAGGAGAGGAATTCGTGGCGGGCTGCATCAGACCAGTTAGAAGACTGATTAAAAAAATAAAAATAAAGGATCTGGGTACCAGGTAAGCTGCAGAACGTCTTGGGTCAAAAGTGTCCCAGCAAGAAAAAAACTTACACTTCACCCAGCGTCACTAATGGGCCCCAGAAAACCTATAGTTGCAGCGCATAGCCAATATGCTGGTATACTCGGTTAAGGTGTACAGCCGTCAGAAGTATATGATGCATTTAAGAATCAAATGTTGTGTGTGTGTGTGTGTGTGTGTGTGTGTGTGTAACATGTAAAAATAAACATTAGCGTCATACCCAACATTTCAGGATCGCTATGGCGGCTGATCAGAGATGCGATGATATTTCTCCCATAGCGGTGTCGTGGTGGAGCGAGTATGTGGTATTTGTAAAAATAATCAAACAAGGTGTTAGTGTCGAACGCATAGTAATTTTGGTTGCTGGCTTCATAGACAACAGCCGTGATGATAATTGACCCGTAGAGGTGTGAGTGTGGGTAAGAGACTTTTTAAGCAAAGCACAATTGTGTAATCTGTGGGGGAAGACCTCTCAGTCTCTATATACATGTCAGTATCTGCAAAACACTCATACTAAGATGTCAGACGTGCCTACTACACTCCTGGAAATTGAAATAAGAACACCGTGAATTCATTGTCCCAGGAAGGGGAAACTTTATTGACACATTCCTGGGGTCAGATACATCACATGATCACACTGACACAACCACAGGCACATAGACACAGGCAACAGAGCATGCACAATGTCGGCACTAGTACAGTGTATATCCACCTTTCGCAGCAATGCAGGCTGCTATTCTCCCATGGAGACGATCGTACAGATGCTGGATGTAGTCCTGTGGAACGGCTTGCCACGCCATCTCCACCTGGCGCCTCAGTTGGACCAGCGTTCGTGCTGGACGTGCAGACCGCGTGAGACGACGCTTCATCCAGTCCCAAACATGCTCAATGGGGGACAGATCCGGAGATCTTGCTGGCCAGGGTAGTTGACTTACACCTTCTAGAGCACGTTGGGTGGCACGGGATACATGCGGACGTGCATTGTCCTGTTGGAACAGCAAGCTCCCTTGCCGGTCTAGGAATGGTAGAACGATGGGTTCGATGACGGTTTGGATGTACCGTGCACTATTCAGTGTCCCCTCGACGATCACCAGTGGTGTACGGCCAGTGTAGGAGATCGCTCCCCACACCATGATGCCGGGTGTTGGCCCTGTGTGCCTCGGTCGTATGCAGTCCTGATTGCGGCGCTCACCTGCACGGCGCCAAACACGCATACGACCATCATTGGCACCAAGGCAGAAGCGACTCTCATCGCTGAAGACGACACGTCTCCATTCGCCCCTCCATTCACGCCTGTCGCGACACCACTGGAGGCGGGCTGCACGATGTTGGGTCGTGAGCGGAAGACGGCCTAACGGTGTGCGGGACCGTAGCCCAGCTTCATGGAGACGGTTGCGAATGGTCCTCGCCGATACCCCAGGAGCAACAGTGTCCCTAATTTGCTGGGAAGTGGCGGTGCGGTCCCCTACGGCACTGCGTAGGATCCTACGGTCTTGGCGTGCATCCGTGCGTCGCTGCGGTCCGGTCCCAGGTCGACGGGCACGTGCACCTTCCGCCGACCACTGGCGACAACATCGATGTACTGTGGAGACCTCACGCCCCACGTGTTGAGCAATTCGGCGGTACGTCCACCCGGCCTCCCGCATGCCCACTATACGCCCTCGCTCAAAGTCCGTCAACTGCACATACGGTTCACGTCCACGCTGTCGCGGCATGTTACCAGTGTTAAAGACTGCGATGGAGCTCCGTATGCCACGGCAAACTGGCTGACACTGACGGCGGCGGTGCACAAATGCTGCGCAGCTAGCGCCATTCGACGGCCAACACCGCGGTTCCTGGTGTGTCCGCTGTGCCGTGCGTGTGATCATTGCTTGTACAGCCCTCTCGCAGTGTCCGGAGCAAGTATGGTGGGTGTGACACACCGGTGTCAATGTGTTCTTTTTTCCATTTCCAGGAGTGTATATCCCCAGGGGTTGGGGAGTAGGGGGGCGGGGAAAGGGGGTAGTAGGAGTATAAAGGAGATTATATGGAAAAATACTCTTAAAGTGTCTGACAGCGTCACAGTCATACCCTTCTGGATTGTCTGCTGATTGGTAACTGTCCAGATTTCGTCAGTAACAGTGGGATAGCGGTTGGAACATGTAAGCTGCAAAAATAATCTAAATAGACTGAAAGTAGTGTGGAATTGAAAGTTTTCGAGGCAGCTAGGCCGACTAGTAGGAGCCTTGCTGATACGCGCATCGACCAGACAAATTTGTTGCCTGCAGGATATATCACAGACATGTCCTTTCTAGTACATTTTCACCACAGTTCTTTCAGCGGGTGGCATGGCTACGAGTGGTACACTACCTCTTGCAGAGCCCATGGACTGTCAGCATCAATACGACAACAAATCGAGCAACCTCATCCACAGTGTTAGCTCCTTTATGTGATTCTGTCACGTCTCAACATTGTCCCACCATACTACATTGATTCCACGCAACCGAGCGGCATATACTTACACACCACATCACTGCCATGACGTATGAAGCGGTGGGTGGATGATCACATGACCGCTTGCTAGCGGTTCTACTGTTCTTTACAGCGCTATTTCAAGAAGGTGACTAATAATTTGTCTATTGAATTTGTAACAAAGTTAACTTCTGTTATCGAACCTTCCATAGTGACAGAGGTTGTGTGCAAAGGGAAATGCGCAAACATTCCCGAAAACTACAGACATTAGATATGGTGTCGCTATGCCATTTCGTCAGAGTCTCGTAGACATTTGTGTCGAAATTTAGTGTAACTGAACGGATAGAATTCTGTGGAACCTTCTCGAACAATTTCCACTCGCTAGAGAGTATTATCCTTTTTAGCTTAAAGACGTTGCTGTTTTCATTGGAATTAGGATCCAGATCATGATCAGTAAGTCACTGTTGTTGTCGCTATCATTCCGAAGATCGGTGTGACCCACCTCATGTCTGCGTGCAACAAAATTAGAGGATCACGTTCTCGAAATACCGCCTGCGACGTTGCCGTCGGGTTCGGCGATACTTGAAACTGTAAGGTGTCGGTACGTGCGAAAACAAGACCACAGCCCAGAAGGTCATGTGAGCTTTAAGGTGGGTTAATGATGTCGCATTGGCACCAGATTTCACCACAATTCTGACCAACGCCTCCGTGCACGCGTTACACGATGAGAACGTCGTCACAGCCCCTCTTAACCACATTTCGCCCCTTCTTTTACCACCCCTGCGATGGAGATCAGAATCGCCACACACACGGCTGAAATTACGTGGATTTCTTGTGGGTGGCCGAGGAAAACATTTAAGGCACACGGCCGCTCAGAATGAACACGAAAAGGCCTCTTGGGGTGGCATAAACGGCATCAGCGAAAGCATCCCTTTCCCTGGGACGTCGGTTCCCAAACATTTCGCGGTCGGAAATGACACTGCGCAATACGATGAGCTATAGGAATATGTTCTTGATAACCTTCTCACTGCTGTCGCCCTCGGACATTTGATTCCCCCTCTAAGGACATTATAAGAACTTCAATCCTGTTGAACGTGATCGAGCCCGTTTGGTGGGCACTGCGACCACAGTTTCGGCTCTTGTGCAAAGGTCTAAACTGTACTGGACTGGCCAGACAGCCAATCCACTATGACCGGTAGCCGAAAGGCACGCGTTTAAGCTCACGCAGGCTGGCGTGAGGTCTGGAACAGGTCAGAGAAATAAGACTAGCAAAACAGGAGGTAACTAGTAGAATATTTAACTTTAATTCACAATTGGTGTATATCGGTCTGACGATACAGGCATGACAAGATAAATAGTCAAGGATAAAGGCGCCTTGCTAGGTCGTAGCAAATGACGTAGCTGAAGGCTATGCTAACTATCGTCTCGGCAAATGAGAGCGTAATCCGTCAGTGAACTCTCGCTAGCAAAGTCGGCTGTACAACTGGGGCGAGTGCTAGGAAGTGTCTCTAGACCTGCTGTGTGGCGGCGCTCGGTCTGCAATCACTGACAGTGGCGACATGCGGGTCCGTCGTATACTAGCGGACCCCGGCCGATTTAAAGGCTACCACCTAGCAAGTGTGGTGTCTGGAGGTGACACCACATAAACCACTAGGGATTGCTCAAAACTGTTCGGCGAAATCTGAACGTGATCCGGATGCGTATGCTTTTTCAATCTTCCTGTATTCCGCTCTCCTGAAGCGTGATCACGTGGGAGTGCAACATTAATATGTAGCTGCTGGAGTGTACTCAGTCCCACTCCCAATTCTATGATAATCCTTGATAACTCATCTGCGGTGTACCTGGTATGAGTAGTCATGTGGTCTGTTGATCTTCTCCCTACCACTGATAAGTATCCGCATCCAAAGAACTGGAACATCGACCCTAAAAGGCCCTGTTGCTAGTTTCTACTTAAGAGTCAAATACTGGCAGCATTCTGCGATATGGTGTTGTCAGAAGACAGTTTCCCCATCAATAGATGGCAGGTGGCGAGCAGCATGAAGTTCATCAGGTCAAGGCCTTGACCTTGAGCACATCTTCAGCTAGTTCATAGACTATGCAGCAGTATCCAGGGCGCAGATTCACTACAGTATCTTAATTATGGGATCTAGTGCTATTACTGTGAATGGCATTAATCCCAATGATTATGATGACTGCTGGAGAGCTATGGTACACTACTGGCCATTACAATTGCTACATCAAGGAGAAATGCAGATGATAAACGGGTATTCAATGGATAAATATATTATACTAGAACTGACATGTGATTACATTTTCACGCAGTTTGGGTGCATAGATCCTGAGAAATCAGTACCCAGAACAACCACCTCTGGCCGTAATAACGGCCGTGATACGCCTCGGCCTTGAGTCAAACAGAGCTTCAATGGCGTGTACACATACAGCTGCCCACGCAGCTTCAACACGATACTACAGTTCATCAAGAGTAGTGACTGGCGTATTGTGACGAGCCAGTTACTCGGCCACCATTGACCAGACGTTTTCAATTGGTGAGCGATCTGGAGAATGTGCTGGCCAGGGCAGCAGTCGAACATTTTCTGTATCCATGACCTGCAACATGCGGTCGTGCATTATCCTGCTGGAATGTAGGGTTTCGCAGGGATCGAGTGAAGGGTAGAGCCACGGGTCGTAACACATCTGAAATGTAACGTCCACTGTTGAAAGTGCCGTCAATGCGAACAAGAGGTGACCAAAACGTGTAACCATTGGCACTCCATACCATCACGCCGGGTGATACGCCAGTATGGCGATGACAAATACAAGCTTCCAATGTGCGTTCATCGCGATGACGCCAAACACGGATGCGACCAACATGATTCTGTAAAAAGAACCTGGTTTCATCCGGAAAAATGACGTTTTGCCATTCGTGCACACAGCTTCGTCGTTGAGTACACCATCGCAGGCGCTCCTGTCTGTGATGCAGCGTCAACCGTAACCGCAGCCATGGTCTCCGAGCTGATAGTCCATGCTCCTACAAACGTCGTCGAACTGTTCGTTGTCTTGCAAACGTCCCCATCTCTGGATTCAGGCATCGAGACGTGGCTGCACTGTCCGTTACAGCCATGCGTATAAGATGCCTGTCATCTCGACTCCTAGTGATACGAGGCCGTTGGGATCCAGCGTTCCGTAGTACCCTCCTGAACCCACCGATTCCATATTCCGCTAACAGTCATTGGATCTCGACCCACGCGAGCAGCAACGTCGCGGTGCGATAAACAGCAATGGCGATAGGCTAAAATCCGATCTTTATCAAGGTCGGAAAAGTGATGGTACGCATTTCTCCTCCTTACATGAGGCGTCAGAACAACGTTTCACCAGGCAACGCCGGTCAACTGCTGTTTGTGTGTGAGAAATCAGTTGGAAACTTTCCTCATGTCAGCACGTTGTAGGTGTCGCCACCGGCGCCAACCTTGTGTGAATGCTCTGAAAAGCTAATCAGTTGCATATCACAGCATCTTCTTCCTGTCGGTTAAATTTCGCGTCTGTAGCACATCATTTTCGTGGTGTAACAATTTTAGTGGCCAGTAGTGTATTTAAAGGGACAGGCTAAGATGTGAGGCTCGGTTTCATAATGACCACACGTGTCCTGATTCCTTATTCTGCTATATTCACTTAAGAGGCTGTTAACATCTATGTCACTTCCTCACTATGTGTTCTTGTGGGAGAGATGGAGTCTCTTGCAGTATGAGCTAACGAATATGCTTCTCTCAGTTCCTCTGGTTGTCTGTTGCAATTCTCTTTCTGCTTAATGTATCTCCTCACTCAACAGATGGTCTCATAATGTGTCATTTATTTGACCCACGTGCAAAATATTGGCTAGCTTTCTGCTTCTGCCTCTGTCTCTGGCAATATGAAAGCGTTTTAATAAAACTGTCTAATTTGTACCAATTAATATTTCGAGCTGTAATACTTGCATTCGCAGCAGTCCACCTCCAACTATACGATTTCATAGTTGCAAATCTCAGTGGCTGTTTGTATTCACAGAACATTGTATTTGTAACACATGGCCCTTGCATACAACAATATGTCTCGTGACAGAGGAAACAAAATCAATCAAGATTCATCTAAACTATGCACTGCTGTTGCACACCTTTACTATCAAGAGGTAGTCGTGCTTCGACATTTACATGAACCGTAGCTCTTCACTTAACAGTTACCTTTATACTTGGTAGGATTTATTGCATCTATTCCGCCGGCCGGAGTGGCCGTGCGCTTCTAGGCGCTACAGTCTGGAACCGAGCGACCGCTCCGGTCGCAGGTTCGAATCCTGCCTCGGGCATGGATGTGTGTGATGTCCTTAGGTTAGTTAGGTTTAATTAGTTCTAAGTTCTAGGCGACTGATGACCTCAGAAGTTAAGTCGCATAGTGCTCAGAGCCATTTGAACCATTTGAACCATTGCATCTATTCCAAGACTGTACTTCAAATACATTCGTAGTTGCAAATATGGACAATCATCAGCTGTATAATGAAACGACAATGAAAATTTGTGTCAGACTAGGACTAGAACCCACTTATCACGAGCAGTCGCCTTACCATTAGGCTATCTGACCATGACTCACAGCCAGAATCAAACCTCCATATGTCGTCAGCCATGTTTCTACAATCTGCACTCATACATTCATATGTACACTCCTGGAAATTGAAATAAGAACACCGTGAATTCATTGTCCCAGGAAGGGGAAACTTTATTGACACATTCCTGGGGTCAGATACATCACATGATCACACTGACAGAACCACAGGCACATAGACACAGGTAACAGAGCATGCACAATGTCGGCACTAGTACAGTGTATATCCACCTTTCGCAGCAATGCAGGCTGCTATTCTCCCATGGAGACGATCGTAGAGATGCTGGATGTAGTCCTGTGGAACGGCTTGCCATGCCATTTCCACCTGGCGCCTCAGTTGGACCAGCGTTCGTGCTGGACGTGCAGACCGCGTGAGACGACGCTTCATCCAGTCCCAAACATGCTCAATGGGCGACAGATCCGGAGATCTTGCTGGCCAGGGTAGTTGACTTACACCTTCTAGAGCACGTTGGGTGGCACGGGATACATGCGGACGTGCATTGTCCTGTTGGAACAGCAAGTTCCCTTGCCGGTCTAGGAATGGTAGAACGATGGGTTCGATGACGGTTTGAATGTACCGTGCACTATTCAGTGTCCCCTCGACGATCACCAGTGGTGTACGGCCAGTGTAGGAGATCGCTCCCCACACCATGATGCCGGGTGTTGGCCCTGTGTGCCTCGGTCGTATGCAGTCCTGATTGTGGCGCTCACCTGCACGGCGCCAAACACGCATACGACCATCATTGGCACCAAGGCAGAAGCGACTCTCATCGCTGAAGACGACACGTCTCCATTCGTCCCTCCATTCACACCTGTCGCGACACCACTGGAGGCGGGCTGCACGATGTTGGGGCGTGAGCGGAAGACGGCCTAACGGTGTGCGGTCCGGTCCCAGGTCGACGGGCACGTGCACCTTCCGCCGACCACTGGCGACAACGTCGATGTACTGTGGAGACCTAACGCCCCACGTGTTGAGCAATTCGGCGGTACGTCCACCCGGCCTCCCGCATGCCCACTATACGCCCTCGCTCAAAGTCCGTCAACTGCACATACGGTTCACGTCCACGCTGTCGCGGCATGCTACCAGTGTTAAAGACTGCGATGGAGCTCCGTATGCCACGGCAAACTGGCTGACACTGACGGCGGCGGTGCACAAATGCTGCGCAGCTAGCGCCAGTCGACGGCCAACACCGCGGTTCCTGGTGTGTCCGCTGTGCCGTGCGTGTGATCATTGCTTGTACAGCCCTCTCGCAGTGTCCGGAGCAAGTATGGTGGGTCTGACACACCGGTGTCAATGTGTTCTTTTTTCCATTTCCAGGGGTGTATATTGCAGTACAGGGGACACACTCTGAACTTGCCCAGTGTCGGCAGGTAAATACGACACTGCAGTGCCTGTGTGTCTCAGAAATACGATGCTATGTTCCTTCGGACACGCATGCATCGTATTTCTGCATAACACAGTCACTGCACTAACGTATTCGTATCCAAAGACTAGTTCGATGCATTCAACGGATAATGTTACAGTCAAAAGTGTAACAAAAAATCATTTTCATTTGTAAGTAATGAATATTTAGTTTCATTACTATTATTAGACTGTAAATTACGCATACATACATATCCAGCGATGACAGACTCTGCAGACCACACGTTGCTTCCACAAACTGCCTCCATTCCTTTCCGTTCGTCCAGGTGTGTTCAATCCCCACAGCAGCTAGGTCTTTAGCCAGGTCGTCCATCCAGCGCTGCCTTGGTCGTCCTGTGGGGCGTCTGGTGTTTGGTTTCCCCTCAAATGTCTTATACAACTGTCTTCCCTCTGGCTTACGGGCTGTAAGGCCTGCCCAGTGGATTCTTCTGCACTTCGGCTTCTGTAGGATTATTGATTGATGCATAATACGTAGAATTCCTCATTCCTTCTCCTCCTCCTTTCTCCTTTATCTATGATTTGTCCCCATATCTTCCTCATTACCTTTCTTTCAAATATTAATACTTTTTCCACTTCTCTTTTTGTCATGGTCCAGGTTTGAAGCTGGGCATTTCAATATGTTATAGATTCTCATATTAATGTTTGTTGATATTGATTTTAGGTGAGCGTCTCCCTGAAGAAATACATGCATTTCATTCCCACTGCCGTTCTTTCCTTCACATCAGTTCCTAAGCTGTTGTTACTGTTAAACGAAGTTCCTAAGTATTTGAACTGGCAAACTTTCTTGAACCTCATTCCATCTATTTCGAGAAATTATTCAAACTCTTGTCTTCATCACCGGCGGCGGTGGCCGCGCGGTTCTAGGCGCTCCAGTCCGGAGCCGCGCTGCTGCTACGGTCGCAGGTTCGAATCCTACCTCGGGCATGGATGTGTGTGATGTCCTTAGGTTAGTTAGGTTTAAGTAGTTCTGAGTTCTAGGGGACTGATGATCACAGCAGTTGAGTCCCATAGTGCTCAGAGCCATTTCTTGTCTTCTTCATAATTGCATGAACTCCGCTGTGTCTTGATTCACCATTAGCCTGTCCTTCTGTGCGCAATCGTCCACTTTCTGGTACATTTCTTTCAACTTATGGCTCCAATCATATAGTATTACTATACAAATAAATAAACAAACAAATTTAAAATGGCCACTCCCTTGACTTTTCGATACTTTGAAATGACTGTTACCTACTTCTTATAAGAGTATCAAACTTTTCTTTTTATTTTTCAAAAAGTTTAGAAGGCTATTTCATCCACAATAATAGTGTTGAAAATGACAATACTTGGTCGACTACTTGAATACACTACAGTGGTTTAAATCTCTTCTTCCTTTTTTCATTTTTTAGCTCATGTAATACCCAGGGCATTATGCTACTGCTCAGTCTAATATAGGTAGCAATCATGTGCTTACAGTGAACATATATGTGTTACCCTTGGTAGATCTTGGATACTTTATTTATATATTCGTATGGCTAGGGCCCACCGTCGAGCAGACCGATCGCCGGGCGCCGGTCTTTCAATTTGACGCCACTTCGGCGACCTGCAGTCGATGAGGATGATTGGATGATGATGAGGACAACACAACACGCAGTCCCTGGGTGGAGAAAATTTCCCGACCTAGCCGGGAATCGAACCCGGGCCCAGAGGATTGACAATCCGTCACGCTGACCTCCAGTTACCGGGGACGGACTCGTGGATACTAAACAGAAGGTTAATCTCTCTTGGCTTGGCGTTCTAGGTCTGAGACTTCTGAACAAAAAATACTCTTTTCCGACGTAAACACATTTTGCAGCAACACACTCTTTTTTCCAACATTTTCCTGGTAGTGAATACTGTTATGGAATGTGTGCTGTAAGTCCCATCTACCTTTTTTTTACGTGTAGTAAATGATTAAAGTCAAAAGCTGATAATTCTGGTGAATTAGAAAGATGTTTCACCAATTCGCAATTCAAGTCCCTCAATTTTATAATTTCCAAAAGGGGCATAGGTAGTCGTGATGAAAGATTTTCTTTCTTCCCATCAAAGCATGTTCTGACGCATCTCCTCGCAGTTATTGTTTTCTGTAATCAGTTAAATGAATATCTTTTGTGTCCGACTGCTGGCACCCATACGAGCCCACTAGCGAAATTATATAAAAACATTCGTTGTGTACATCCCTTGGGTTTCCGGCCTACTGACTTCGCCGAAATGGCGCAATGCATCAATGAATGCCATTCAAAATATTTTTTTTGACGAAGTAGTGGTAGTGACACTTATGGAAACATCGCGCCATCACGACATATTACGCGGGTGAAAACCAGAGAGATTTATTTCATTTCGACTCACCAAGAAAGTCAACAACATCATATCAACGTATATCCATGAATTGCAGTGGATTACGGTGGTGGTTCGTAGTGTAGGTTTCCAGACACGAGAGATCGTCATGGTGGCCAAGTTTATTGTCACATTAGTGAGTGGTACAGAAACAGTCACTGCAGTGATCGATTGACTTGTGCACCTAGCACTGCACGGCAAAAACCTCCCAAGGACCCTTTAAACACGAAATATAGCGCTTGCTTTCGGCAGGAAAAATCGTAGAAAAAAAAGACATGTAGGTTAATTACCCTTTCGTCCCACTCCACCCCGCTTCATAGATTGGAGGTGGGGCGGGTGCCATAGAGTGCGGCCGCAGTGTTTATCTATAGAGGTCGGTGGCTGCAGAGCCGCAGCGGTGCGCTGCTAGGGGCGGCACTCCGCTCCGTGCCGCAGCGAGTAAAGCCTGGAAAATATATACCGTATTTACTTATCTGGGACAATTCAATTTCATTAAAAGCTGCCGTCAAAAATATATGAACAGGGCGCGGGGTGGCCGCGACCGGGTTATATAGGGGTGCTCTCCCAACTCCCAACCCCCCTGCACCGCACCCCCGCCGCCCCCGCCGGCGTGAATTGTGGTCGGCGGGCGCGCACGCGGCGCCGCGCCGTTCGTTACAGCTTATTTTTTCCCTCCCCTTCCCCCTGCCGCCCCTCTCGCCCACGGCGCGCCGCCGTAAAGCCTGTTATCGACACCGAACGATGCCGAAACACTGTGGTCCGCCACCCGGGCGTCGTTTAGCGCCAGACACCGCTCACATGTGCGTCTCGTCTGGGCGTAGCGTCAAATTAAATTCTCCCCCATTGACATCAATATCACACTGGCTTCGACTTAACTCCACCTGTTCGCAATCTGCAGTAAGTGGCGCTGCATATGGAACACGAGCTGCACACCTCCGACTTTCGGAAAACCATTACAAGTAAAATGCTAAAGAAAGCATAATCGAAAAACAGGGGAAGTAGGAAGAATTATTTTGATACAGCGAGCAAAGCAAATTTTAAAAAAATTCAGGAGATACCCGACAGTTACAATTTGTATTTACAAAGTGTTCTCACTTTGTGTCAGTACTAAACGCCCAATGGTTCAAATGGCTCTGAGCACTATGGGACTTAACTTCTAAGGTCATCTGTCCCCTAGAACTTAGAACTACTTAAACCTAACTAACCTAAGGACATCACACACATCCATGCCCGAGGCAGGATTCGAACCTGCAACCGTAGCGGTCGTGCGGGTCCAGACTGTAGCGCCTAGAACCGCTCGGTCACCCCGGCCGGCACTAAACGCCATGTCGTTTATATCAACTCGATGAAAATATGCGTGACATTAGGCTAGGATCAGAACTGCACCCTCTAAACTGTTTTGAAAATTGATAAATTGAAGATTTTAAATACTAATTGTTGAAACGAACGATGGCAGTTGAGTTTAAGCTTGTTCCAATTATCTACATCACACTTTCGCTGACAGTCAATGAGTCTCCAGTACTGTTCTCAGCGGTCTTCTGTTAATGCCGTAGCCAATGCGAGCTTGAAACGTGATCGTAGCGAGTTCTTAATCAGTTTGTATTCCACTTGTTGCGAGTTATCACGGCTGATGGTGGCTGTAAACGTAAAATTCTGGACAAGCAAGCGAGAGAAATAATTTGCATTATACACACTTCCTTCAAGCACAGAGAACGTGTGTAACTAACCGGTTACTACAGGTTATTACGTTATTATTGGGAATGTAAATGCTTATTGCTTGTGAAGTTAACTTGAGAAGATTAGGGTCGCCACCGACTCTAACCATACAACTAATCGAAGGTTTGGTCGAGTCGGAAAATAAATTAATTTGATCACAGACCAAAAACTCACAAAAATGCACACGTGGTGAGGTCGCTCATAGCGGATACGATGTAATTAATAGTATTGCCCGTGCACTGTTCACGACAATCAAACATTTAAAATAAAATAGAAAATGCATGAACACTGCATGAGATCAGCTCCCAGCAACACGCCTGAAAATAAGACTTAATCTAAAGAATTTGTTATGAAATACAAGGGGAGACTAATCACTGGACCTGTGCATAAGGAAACGCATTGGATGTGCTAACGGGAAAGCTACGAGGTGAGTGGCTTAGGTGCAAAAACGTAATCTCGGAACACAAGAGAAAATTGTAGATAAAATCATTTATTCCTAAGATAAGGATGTGAGGCATGTACACGATTCCTGATAACACATGGTTTGTGGAGACACAATTTCTAGGTATAGTGCCAAATTCCAACAATATCACATCACACAATCATGTTAACATTATCTAAAACAAACATGCGATCGGACAGTTAGTGATGCCGGTAGCCCAACAACTATAAAGTTCTACCACGTGGTTGGCTTCCCACAGACGAAAGACACATAAAGTAAGGAAAATTTACGAGAAGGCAAAGCTCTAAATATTTAGAAAGGTGAAAGCTTATGCAGGCACAGCTGAAGGCAAACAGACATTCATACAGAAGCGAGTGCTCACTTCTTATCGACACCTTTGTGTGGCGCTCTTCCGGCGGATCCAAGTCTGCTACAGAAATTTGCTAAAAGAAAAATCTGCCAACGTTTAGCATTCCTTGCTGCGACAAGGCAACGCAATCTTCCAGATTTGAAAAGCGAGACCAAAAGCTAGCAGCTCTCCCTTCGCCAAGTAACAACGCGCCACGCGGTCAGTCTAACTCACCCTTCTTCGACTGGAGCACAGCTGTGGACGCTTCCCGTACCGGCGGCAGACCGCCCCCTTTTTCCTCTCCAGCCTCCTCCACCACGCTCCGCGTGGACCGGAAAGCCCAAAGATATCATTTCCGCCACCAACCTAACGCAGGTGGATTTCTCACAAGTAGCGCAAACCTCTTTGCCTACTTGACCACTACGAGAGTTGGCTATTCTGTACCAGTGCTGCTGAATCTGTACGACCATCGCAGACTTTCTGCAGCAGACTACGCCACCGTCTAGCAACAAGACACACAACCATATTCATTCAATCACGCCACTATGAGAGTAAAGAGAAGAGAGAAACAAGGAAAAGAAAGAGAAATACTTGTGAAATTGGGCTACCGGACTAATGAAAGGTGGCTACAGGACCCTTTCACGTGTATGCACAATCGTCGCTTGGAACCGGCAACAATGCAATCCCCGTCCGTTCCTCCGAGTTGCGCGAATATCATTTGTTCGTGGATCGGACTATAGCTAAATGTACGCATGGGAAACGTTTCGATGGACTTGGCAGACCTACCAGAATAAAATTTTCACATCTTACAGCAAACTGCCCGTTATCTTTCCGGCCCCTGTAGGCCTCCCACGTTTTCAGTCTTTCTTACAATAACTAATTTGGAAAAGTCCTAGAAGAAAACAATAACATATCTCCTTTACAAAAAAAATGTTTAGCCCATCGTTGTTCTCTTCGGTTTTGCTGCTCTCCCCTATTGTCACTTATTGTTATTAATTCCTCTCCTGACTTATTTCATCATATTGTTCATACAGAGCAATAACGGCATCTTTCAGTCATCCATGCCCACGCAGTTAAATATTAAAAAAATAATTTTGGCGTCTGATAATATTTCAGGATATGTATTCGTAACTCATTTCAATTACGTTACAAAATACATTCGAGAAGAGAAAAGGAACGAAAAAACTACAATGGGCATAGAATGTCGCTATGTGCACGCTGTCAAATGAGGGAAACTAATTAGCGCATGAACCTAAGCTTCATCAAGGAGCGTCGCTATTTTGTTTTGCCTGCTCTACCGGCCCACTGGTGTAGTGTGACGGACAAATATCACTGCGTACCAGGACAGCAGGCACGTACCTGCTAACAAGGGAAGTGTTAATTACGTAACTTTATTTTTCTCGAAGTGACAATTAAAACTTTTTGACAACATCCCCCATCCCACTTGTAGTCTACTGTCTCTCATGTTTCATTCGACATGTAGACTACACGTTCGTAATCTAGCCACACGGATGACATTACCTGCAAGACTTCCTGCGACACCTGAACTCGCTGCATCAGAACATCAGATTCGCGGTGGAGATAAAAGCGAGCAGTCTTTCTGGATATGCTTGTCAAGCGAAGACTATGTGGGACACTAGGAAACAGTATCTACCGTATATAAACAGAAAGAGATTTGCCTCGAGCTGCCATGCCTCTTCATAACAAGAAGGTGTCCTAAGCATACTATTGCACAGTGCATACGAAGTCTCGGACCTGTGATTGTCTTAGCAGCTGAACTGCAGCACTTATAAGCAGATTTCCTTGCGAGCGGTTACAGCAACTGCCCGATATAACATGCTTTAAGATCAATGAAGACGAGACCACAGCCTGCTGAGGACGAAGATTAACCGGCCGGCCGCTGTGGCCGAGCGGTTCTAGGTGCTTCAGTCTGGAAACGCGCTGCTGCTATGGGGGCAGGTTCAAATCCTGCCTCGGGCATGGTTGTGTGTGTTGTCGTTAGTTAGGTTTAAGTAGTTGTATGTCTAGGCAACTGATGACCTCAGATGTTAAGTCCCATTGTGCTTAGAGCCATTTGAACCGTTTTGAACGAAGATTAACCCATTTCGACAGCCATTATCAGGTACACAGGGCACATAGAAGCAAGAAACGCAAGAATCCTTGGGAAACACAATCTAAACTGCGCGTTCCATCCACTACCCTAGACGAAAGCCGTGATGGGGTCGGTCGAGGCAGTTCCCAGTATGGAAAAATGTATGTAGTCAGACTGTCAGGGCGGTACAGCAAAGATGCACTGTGCATAAACGTCACACAGCAACGTACAACCGACAAAGTCCGCTGTCGCAGAGCATTGCATCTTCCACGAACATACCATGAATTACTACGACAACAAGCCCCCGCAGAAATCGAACATATTCTGAGGTTGTACTCTCAAAGAGGGTGTAGAGATCCGACTGTATCGCGGGCTAGTATATAAAGACAGGGGCTTGTTGTTATGTTTAGCAGCATCTGCATAAGGCAGTTTTACTGCGAATTTGCGGCAGTGCATTACAACCGTTCCCGTGAGTCAGATGCGGGATTTTTGATAATAACTTCACGCAACGTGAAGTAGAAAAGGGTGCAAGAGTTGCCGAAAAGGCGTGCTTAGCGGGATTGAGATAAACTCTTGCCGCAAACCACTATCTAAATCGACGCATTGGCGCTTACCTTATGTCTGTCAGTACGTGACTTCCACATTCTCAAAACATTTGCTCACTGCCGAGTACCAATAGGGGGTACTCAAGTAATACCAGAGTCTTTAGTGTCACACCTCTCTTGGACGTAGGACCACAGTTCCAGCCTGTCATGGGTACATCGGTTGACCATTTGAGTTCGCAAGGGACTCGGAACCAGCTAGCAGCGGTACAGGCCGGGCCTTCCTGCAGCACGGTCGACTCTTACTCTACGGTACGGGTTCGTATCCCGGCTTCTGCAGAGGACCTCTACCCACCAGATTCCGCCTTCCGCCGTCGTGGGGAGCGAGTGGGCAGGATTCGACCTGAGCGGGACGACGGACACCTGTACAGCGTGAGGCAAAAGAAACTGTTTACAGATCGCCGCAGCGTCTCACTGCATCCATGAGCTGCCATGTAACCCACCCCACAGCGTCCACTCTAGCACCCCCGTGCTTCTGGCGAATTCATCTAGCGTCAGAGTAGCGGGTGTCATCTTTGCAGTACTGCGTTCGTATCCACCGCCTACATAATCTGCAGTCGCCAAGTCTATTGAGTAACGAATAGTTTTGTTTTGGAGCGGGCAGAGGAGGTATGGGAAGTGCAGACAATTTTTTTTAAAAGCTATGTGTTGGTTATTAAGTAAGGCCGCCGAGAAGCATCTATGTATTGTTTTGTTGTGAACCTTAGTGAGATCCGTAGCGTGAGGAACCTGTTGTTGTTTCACAGTCTCGTGGCAGTAGGAATCGTGATACTTTGGTACCTGTAGGCTGCAGCAAGTGTAGTTTGTTGGGCCATTCTGCGCCTTAAACTGAAGTTTCGGCACTAGAATGTTATATTTATGGTCGTCTCGGCCATAATACGAATCATTGTTTTGAATCTAAGTGATAAGACGTAGGAATTGAGTTTTTTTTTCTATGCTGAGTTTTAGTGGTTTACTATAATATGTGTGAGGAGTAGTGATATGACCAGGGGAAGGAGTTTCTATTTTTGTGGTTGCTTGGTTTTTGATTTGGGATGTTCAATTGTGAAAGCAACACAATGGCAGGGTGAGAGACGCAAGGCGTGTGGGAACCTGAGACGGTGCGGATTTTATTGGAAGACGCATTTAAGTAATCAGTTAGCACACGGAGGTGGGCAGTTGTCGTTGTCTCAGAAAATATATCCGGCTGCCACAGGTTTGACTGTGCCATTTCCGGACAGAGCATCTGAGGATGTGTGTTCTTTTGTAGAGGATTCAGAGACGTCGGCTGTGATGAATGGTTGGACCAATAATCAGTTGTTGCACGCGGGTAAGCTGCGGTTAGCTGGAGAAGCTAAAGTGTATGTGAGGTGTTCTGAGGCCAGGGTTTGAACAGTTGAAGGAACGGTTGTTGCAGATACATAAAGAACAGCATAACCGACGGTAATTTTGGGAGAGGTAGAGTGTGATGGTAAAGAGACAAACAAAGAGAGTGGAGAAATTCGCAAATAGGATAAGAAAGATGAATGAGCACACCTATGAATTTGAATAAAGTGATGAGGAAAGTCAGTTTCTGGAACAATAGGCCGAGTAGAGAGCAATGGATGTCTTTTTGATGGGGTTGTCGGGGAATATGTCTAGAAAGGTGCGTGAAAGCATGCCAAGGGACTTTTGCTCGGTTATTCAGTTGGCTGTTCAGTATGAAGAAACGGACATAACAATTGTGGTACGTGACAAGCAGAATGTTTTCGATTACCATAAGGTTTTACTAGTGTGGTTGTATGGGACATGTGCAGGAGCAGTGTCGCTGGCCACCAAGGAATAAGAGTACAGGGAGTAATCAGCAACGTGGAGGATCTAGGGGTGGACGTGACAATGTTAAGTGGTCGTCAAATGGCAGAGGGAGTCCAAGGTTCACTTAAAAGAGTTCCCATTTAATTTCAATAGTAGAATTACGTATGCAGAAGTGGAACGTTCAGTAGTAGGATTTATGGGAACCAGGAAATCTAAGTTTTTATTGGATACAGGGGCGCATGTGTCCATGCCTAGCAAGAGCCTAGTTGGTCAAAGGAAGATGAAGCCACCACGTTATAGGTTATGTGGAGTAGTGGATGGGGAGGTTCATTCCGCTAAGGTCACTGCACGTGAATTTTCTAATAGGGAAGATTCAATTGATCGGGGCATGGAGACTGTACTGCCCGTGATCAAAGGCTATGACATGAGCCTTGGGATGGATTTCTTGCTTCAGCATCGTGCCAAAACTGACCTCAGAGAGTGAACTGTGGAACTTAGTGGAATGTTATTTTAGTTGGGGGAAACCGTTTCCAATGCGGAACTGTCACGAGGGGCGTTCATTATAATGAACAAACAAATTGAACCAAACACACTAGTATCGAGGCTCAGTTCGCATGATTGCGTGTCTAGTGGCACTGGTAAGTTGCTTTGGGTGAACATGGAGTCAAGTATGGTTTGTGTTGTTCAACCAGAAGAAAATTACATCTTGGATCCAATAGGTTGCTTTGTAAAATGCAGAATTTTACACGTACATGAGGGGAATGACGGTTGAGTAGTCCCTGTGAATGTGGATAACTCTAGTACCATGGCAGTGAATGTGAGGAAAGGGATCCTGACAGCAAATTTAGATTTTCTGAATGAGGACGATTGCTATATGAGAGGAAACCGTAGTGGACAACCGTTAGCCACCAATAGAAATTCATTACGTAAGAAAGTTGAACATTTGGAAGAAGTGGAGAAGGAACCGATGGAAGAATTGTTAGAGCAATCAGAGTCTTTGTTTTTCCACAGGGGCCAATACCAGCAACTGTGATAGTTCAGCACAGAATACCAACACTGAATGAAGTGCCAGTTTAGCGTAAACCCTATGGTATACAGAGGTGATTGCAACTGATAGTGGAGGACTTCATTAACCACCAACAGTATAATAGAACATAGTAACAATACTTGGGGGAGCTGGGATCGTGGTTGTGCCAAAAAATCTAAGGCTGCACAAAGGAAATATAGGTTCTGCTGTGACTGTATTATCATAATAACAAGATACTAATGGATATGTACCCCACCCTAAATGTATCAGAGACTTTGGGTCACTTGGGACAGGGCCAGTATTTTGCGACCATGGATCTGCTGAGTAGTTAACATCTGTTAGAAGTGGCTCCAGAGGTTCGTCCAAAAACTGCGTTCTCCATACACAGAGGCCACTGCCAATATAGGAGGATGCCATTTGGTTTTAAGAAAGCTCCCACAACGTTTCAAACACTGTTGGACAGTGTTTTTAGGGTTTTGAAACCACAGCAGTGTCTCCTATACCTAGACGACATCATAGTATTTTCGAGTAACATAGAATAGCATAGCCATCGTCTAAGAAGTTTGAATGGCACGTTTGAGGTCGTGCCTGGAGCAGTAATATTTTGCTTTGGAGGAGGTGAAATGTTTGGGCCATATTACTAGTAAGCACAGATTGTAGACAGATCCGAGGTTGATACAGGTAGTGTGGGATTTTTCAGATCCAAAAACGATTAAAGAAGTTGAGTCCTTTCCGGAATCTCGAATTTCTACATAATATTTGTGACGGGTTTTTCCGACATTCTACGACTTTTGATACAGTTGTTACGAAAAGTCGCGAAGTTAGTGTGGATGGGGGAGTGTCAGGAAGCATTTGACAAATTAAAGAAAATGTTAACATCGAGTATTATCAGTTTTTGAGAGGGTGTTTATTCTGGCATGTGATGCATCTAATCAGGCACTGGGGTGTGTTCTTAGATAGGAAATCCATGGGAAGTAGCATCCTACAGTCTATATATCAAGACAATTGAGTGCAGTGGAAAGATTTTGACAAAGGGGGGAATGCTTACTGTGGTTCAAATGGTTCAAATGGCTCTGAGCACTATGGGACTTAACATCTGTGGTCATCAGTCCCCCAGAACTTAGAACTACTTAAACGTAACTAACCTAAGGACATCACACACATCCATGCCCGAGGCAGGATTCGAACCTGCGACCATAGCAGTCGCTCGGTTCCGGACTGCACGCCTAGAACCGCTACACCACTGCGGCCAGCCAATGCTTAGTGTGGTTTACGGGCGCTTTGAATGATTAATGGGACTAAAAGATTCATCTAATAGACTTGCAAGATGGGTTTTCAGGGTTAGTGAGTACGAACATGATAGTCATACACAAGCCACAGAAAGAGCACAGTAATGTGGAGACAGCCGAGGTGGCCGAGCGGTTCTAGGCGCTACAGTCTGGAACCGCGCTGCTGCTACGGTCGCAGATTCGAATCCTGCCTCGGGCATGGATGTGTGTGATGTCCTTAGGTTGCTTAGGTTTAAGTAGTTCTAAGTTCTATGGGACTAGTGACCTCAGACGTTAAGTCCCATAGTGCTCAGAGCCATTTGAACCATTTTGAAGTAATGTGGATGCACTAAGTAGAAAAGCGGCGATGGTGAAAGTCCTGGGTCACAATCTTGAGGTATGGCAGAAATTGTAGGATACTGATGGTGGCTATAAGCAGTATCGGACAAAGCGGCAGTTTAGCATGTGCGATGGTCTTCTGTACAGAGAAACGAGGTTAGGAACATGAATAAAAGTTGAAGGGGGAAGTATTATCCAGTCATGGTGGATGTAGGTCGATGAAAAGTGGAGTGGCAGAAGGGTAATGATGGAGAGGAGGAACGAGTGATGTAGACCAGTATGTGAGGAACCGTGTACAGTATGGACAAAGGGCTGATCAGAGTCGGAGGCAGATACAACTGCAGAGATTCTCAGAAGCTTCAGTCCCATTTTCTTTTTTGGGCATTGACGCCATGGGACCGTTCAGTCAAACACCAGCAGGAACAGACTTGTTCTGACGATAACGTATCATTTTTCAAGGTATATAGAAATGGTAGCCGCGTCGAATCAGCAGGTGACGACGCCGCCGAGGTGTTAGTGAGCAATGGATTACGAAGTGTGTCGTACCTGAAACGATAATTACCGACCAGGGCACCAATTTTATATCAGATTTATTGAAGGAACTTTAATGGTTGCTGGAAGTGAAGAAGATGAGAACGAGAGTGCTGCATCCATAGGTAAACGGAATGATGGAATGTGTGCACAGAACGACTGGTAAAATGCTGGGTCACTTTGTAAACTCGCATCATCAGGCCTTGGACGAATTCCTGGGGTATGTCATCTGCACTAACAACTCGAACGTCCACGCAAATGCTGGGTTGTCTCCATATGAGATAGTGCACAGACGGGAAATGACACCCTCATTTGATCTGATAAATGTAGGGAGGGGAAGAAATGGGGACTCAGTGCGGGAGTTCTTGAGAACGTTTCAGGAGGTATGGCAACGAGCGCAAAAATGGAAATACAAGAACTTTGGAAAAGCAGGAGGAGACAGTGAGACGAACGGCAAGTTTGCCGCAATACAGAGTGGGTCAATTGGTGATGGCGTCCAGCCCATATACGCCAAAAGGAAAGAGCAATAAATTCATCACCAGCCATCAACGGCTATATCAGGTAGTAGAAACCACCTCACCTATCAATGTTAAAATTCAGTTGCCCATCAGAATGACAACTGCGCACATTGGACGTCTGTGGCCGTTTAAGGGTTGTCCAGACGGAATTCGGTTATTCCGCAACGGAAAAAAAGGAGGAAGAAAAAGGTAGAACGAAGAGAGGAACAGAAATATGTGATTTGGCAGAGCATGATATGCCACATGCATTCCGATCTGGGAAGTAGTACGAAGTATGCGTAGTTTTTTCTATTAGTTAGAAGCGAATGACCGTTCCATTTTGTTGTGATTTAGTTAAGTTTGATTTTATATGTATTATAGAGCCTGCTAGTGGCAGCAGTCTCTTGAAATGGATGGAGGAGTGATGGTGATCCCTGTCAGTATGTCACACAAATTGGGCATCTGGGCGGTGGTGCATCTATTCATTCTCGTCGCGATGAATGCCTTGCATATCCAGCATTGGATGGAGGAGTGGTGTGGTGGTGACGAGTCACCAGTGGTCGTTAGGGTTAGTATTGAATGCATCATAGGTACGGAATGAAGTGAGGAGATTTGGGGAAACATTTTTCAGGTTCAACGAGGAGTAGAAAGCACTTGGGGAAGTGCAAGCGGTCTCTTGCCTTAATCATAAATATATTATTGTCTTTACATACATATAGAAAAGCATTATCTTCTCAACAATCTTCAAATCGTGAGCTACACCCTCAATTTTTACATATGAAATTAGTAAGAATACTCACGGCACTTTTGTTGTCTATGCCTGCGGTCACTTTCAGAACGCAAATTAATAATCAAATTAACTAATTTCATAAGGTTGAATTTTTAGTTGCTGTTGTATCCTTGCACCACCAAAATACAAAAAAAATAATAGTGATTGGTTGAGGGGTATGAATGAGACCAGTGGCGTACTTAAGTTTGGAAAAATAATGACAAGTTTTTATTCATCCTTTAGTAACTGCAATCTAGCTGATAAATTTTACCAAAAAATGACGAACGTAGATCTGAAAAATGGATGGTGTTTGATTGGCAAAGAATTTATCGGAGTCGAAACTACACAGATACTCCCCTGAACTAATCCCTTTTACAGTGCCATCAGACTTTGTGTACTTGAGTGCACTGTGAAGCAATTCAAATGGAATCAGCCGCAACCAGGTACTTCACAAGCTATGATTCACGGAGGACAGGGACTGTGAGTATAATTCGGCAACTCTGTGCCGATGCAGCAATACTTTGCACTTTCATCATGATTTAGGCGGCAGCAGAAAACGGCGCTCTGAGGCAGCTGCAAACTACCCGGACTGGCTTTCTGATTACTGGAACGCGTGAAACTATCCTATCAGAGCCGTGAAATCCTAACAGATTTCAGTGTGAGGTGGATCCTTTCGCTGGTCTGGGCAACCAGATTGACGCACAGACATGATGGCGCGTGTTGGAATTAAACGTCCGACGACCCGCCTAGGACTAATAAGTTCACCCTCGTGACACACGACTTATCCGAGACGATATGCAGTTCCACTTTCGGTACATTTGAAAACTGCCAGTGGCTCTTAGTCCACCACACGTTGCGGACCAACCAGCAGAGAAAGATCTGAAGTTCTCCGCCAGGGGAAGACCAGATGACGAAGAAGGCAAAGAATCACATTAACATTCCACCAAGCCTCGGTATGGGGGGACGAATTAGCAAACCACTCTTGACTGTTTACCGAGCGAGGTGGCGCAGTGGTTAGACACTGGACTCGCATTCGGGAGGACGACGGTTCAATCCCGCGTCCGGCCATCCTGATTTGGGTTTTCCGTAATTTCCCTAAATCATTCCAGGCAAATGCCGGGATGGTTCCTCTGAAAGAGCACGGCCGACGTCATTCCCCATCCTTCCGTAATCCGATGAGACCGATGACCACGCTCTCTGGTCTCCTTCCCCAAAAACAACCAACAACCAATCTTGAATGTTTTCCTGGCCTGGTAGCCACGTCGCAGAAGTAGCAGGGGAACATAAGAAATCGCTCAGGAGTGCTATGAGAACGTACGGGACAAATAGTGAAAGCTCCACACAGAGCCAAATGTAGGGTTCGTTGAATGAGATGGGAAAATTTTGAAAACAGCGGTTGGAACGGGAGACGAAAGTGATGTTAGGGATTGAACAGGACAGTGAAAACTGTGCAGAGCAGAATAAAGCAACGTAGGCGTGGCACACGACACAGAGAGTATGGAAGGCGAAGTCCTGAAAAACACGCTTGGAAGTGCTGCATACCACGACTGTGCAGTCGAGACTTTTGCAAGGAGTAACTGACAGTGTGTGGGGTGTGCGAAGAGCAGTGACGAATCTGAAGGAAGCTTTACATCACGCTATACGCGGGCATCTAAGAGCTACTCTATTAACGCCCGGATGATAATTAGTGGGATTACGTATATCGCAGAAAGAACTGCCACCGGGGTTAAGTAGCGCCATGCAACCTTGCTAGCGAAACCTACCAATTTACTATCACACGGCGTCGGTGGAAGTAAAGACTGGGAAAGCACGAGTGTACACTCTGGTTCTATTTCCAGTAACGGGGAAGCATGCGAAATTCCACTGCTACACCATCCATCCGTGCCGAGTAAAGTGAGGAGCTCTGAAACAGCTCGTGGAAATGAGGAGTGAGGGGATGTTGCTAATCTCAGGCAGGTAAGCCGAGATTTCAAGGGAAGAATTTCAGAATTACCATAGAGGAAGGATAGCTTTGTGTCCATGCAGGGTGATACACATCGATCTGAATGCATTTGAGACGCAGTTGTTCCTGGCCAGGCAGAAGGAAATAGACTGCCTGAGGGATGCAGTGAAACCCAAGCTGAGGCTACAGCGAGTCAGGTTGCATTGGGTTCACTCAATCTATGAAGCAAGCTGCTATGAGCAAAACGGGTGGGCTCCCGAAAGCTAATCTCATAGAAGTTCGAGCAAGTGGGATACAGATTAATGAGACCTTATGCCACATAGTAGAATCAATTTTTCATCTACCAGAGTCACTTTCAGGGGTCACACAATTGAATACCACACAGCCAGTGCTGTACTGGTCAGAGGCAATGTTAGGATTTCTGCCCAGACGCAATATAACCTTTCGGATCAGACTTTGGAGGCAGGCCTAATACAGACCGCGGATCAATTCATCGCCGAGCAAGAGGGGCGCGTCTCAGCGGAACAGCTGGTGCAGTATGTCACGCGTTACGGAGGACAGCAGAGTGTAACAGTACCTACAAGCGCCATCTTTTTATAAAACAGATCTGAAGATGGTTATTATAGAACGAAACTGGTAGTCTAATGACAAAAAATTTGTGACCATAGGCTGGTAATAAAAGAAATTTATAACAGGTTAGATTGTGCTTAAAAGGAACCAACGTAAATAAGGAGTATGTCGACCCCAGGGTTGTCTTCCCAAAGGGAGAAAATAATGTAGTGGCGTCAACGCATAATGTAGTTTTAGTGGGAATTTGCGGCAGTGGATTGCAGTAGTACCGGTAAGCCAGGTGCGAGCTTGTGCTAAATATATGAAGTATGTGAAGTAGCAAAGTATGTCGGGCCGACGTGGTCGCAAGAGTAGGCAAAATGGCGTTCTCAGTGGGGCTGCAAGTAACTCTTACCGCAAACACCCTGTAAGTAGGCTGTTTATATTTTCTCTATGTAAGTAGGCTGTTTATGTTTTCTTTATGTAAGTTTGCTGTTTATGTTTTCTTATTGGCAACGTTACGTAGCGCTCTGTATGAAAATCACTGGCTGTGCTGTGTGCAGTATGTGGTTAGTTTGCATTGTTGTCTGCCATTGTTGTCATGAACTGCTATAGCTGGATGTGAACAGCACGTAGCGTTGCGCAGTTGGAGGTGAGCCGCCAGCAGTGGTGGATGTGGGGAGAGAGATGGCGGAGTTTTGATGATTTGTGATACTGGATGTTAATTATGAATATTAAGGTAAATACAGTGTTTGTTCTCTATTAAAATCTTTCATTTGCTAACTATCCCTATCAGTAGTTAGTGCCTTCAGTAGTTTGAATCTTTTACTTAGCTGGCAGTAGTGGCGCTCGCTGTATTGCAGTAGTTCCAGTAATGAAGATTTTTGTGAGGTAAGTTATTTGTGAAAGGTATAGTTTAATGTTACTCAGGGCCATTCCTTTGCAGGGATCTTTGATAGTCAGATTGCGTTGCGCTAAAAACATTGTGTGTCAGGTTAAGCACAGTCTTGTATAAATTGTTCTAAGGGGACGTTTCATATGTCGACCCTTAGCCTAGGATACCTCACTGGAATCTTCTTATGTTTTCTTTATGTAAGTTTGCTGTTTATGTTTTCTTATTGGCAACGTTACGTAGCGCTCTGTATGAAAATCACTGGCTGTGCTGTGTGCAGTATGTGGTTAGTTTGCATTGTTGTCTGCCATTGTTGTCATGAACTGCTATAGCTGGATGTGAACAGCACGTAGCGTTGCGCAGTTGGAGGTGAGCTGCCAGCAGTGGTGGATGTGGGGAGAGAGATGGCGGAGTTTTGATGATTTGTGATACTGGATGTTAATTATGAATATTAAGGTAAATACTACTTCCGTGTGCATTGTCTTTTACTGCTCAGACTTTGATAAAAGAAACGGCAGTTTTACTGTGATGAATGATCAGGACTGTCTTTATGGACTGTGAGAAAATTTTAGCTTTTGACCAACATTGTATAAATAAGTGTGTGCATTTGATTTCTTTGTTATTGTAATTATGAAAAATTTTATCAAATCATTATTGGCCACTGGCCAAAAAAATTTGTAAAATTTTTTGTGGGGAGCATGGGGGCTATGTAAGTAGGCTGTTTATATTTTCTCTATGTAAGTAGGCTGTTTATGTTTTCTTTATGTAAGTTTGCTGTTTATGTTTTCTTATTGGCAACGTTACGTAGCGCTCTGTATGAAAATCACTGGCTGTGCTGTGTGCAGTATGTGGTTGGTTTGCATTGTTGTCTGCCATTGTTGTCATGAACTGCTATAGCTGGATGTGAACAGCATGTAGCGTTGCGCAGTTGGAGGTGAGCCGCCAGCAGTGGTGGATGTGGGGAGAGAGATGGCGGAGTTTTGATGATTTGTGATACTGGATGTTAATTATGAATATTAAGGTAAATACAGTGTTTGTTCTCTATTAAAATCTTTCATTTGCTAACTATCCCTATCAGTAGTTAGTGCCTTCAGTAGTTTGAATCTTTTATTTAGCTGGCAGTGGTGGCGCTCGCTGTATTGCAGTAGTTCCAGTAATGAAGATTTTTGTGAGGTAAGTTATTTGTGAAAGGTATAGTTTAATGTTACTCAGGGCCATTCCTTTGCAGGGATCTTTGATAGTCAGATTGCGTTGCGCTAAAAACATTGTGTGTCAGGTTAAGCACAGTCTTGTATAAATTGTTCTAAGGGGATGTTTCATATGTATGAAACGTCCCCTTAGAACAAATTATACACTACTGTGCTTAACCTGACACACAATGTTTTTAGCGCAACGCAATCTGACTATCAAAGATCCCTGCAAAGGAATGGCCCTGAGTAACATTAAACTATACCTTTCACAAATAACTTACCTCACAAAAATCTTCATTACTGGAACTACTGCAATACAGCGAGCGCCACTACTGCCAGCTAAATAAAAGATTCAAACTACTGAAGGCACTAACTACTGATAGGGATAGTTAGCAAATGAAAGATTTTAATAGAGAGCAAACACTGTATTTACCTTAATATTCATAATTAACATCCAGTATCACAAATCATCAAAACTCCGCCATCTCTCTCCCCACATCCACCACTGCTGGCGGCTCACCTCCAACTGCGCAACGCTACGTGCTGTTCACATCCAGCTATAGCAGTTCATGACAACAATGGCAGACAACAATGCAAACTAACCACATACTGCACACAGCACAGCCAGTGATTTTCATACAGAGCGCTACGTAACGTTGCCAATAAGAAAACATAAACAGCAAACTTACATAAAGAAAACATAAACAGCCTATTTACATAGAGAAAATATAAACAGCCTACTTACAACCCATCGAAACCAACGCACTTGCGCTAACCTGGTGTGTGTCCGTGCGTGCCTTGAAGAATCACAGTCGCAAGATAAACTACTGGCCATTAAAATTGCTACACCAAGAAGATGACGTGCTACAGACGCGAAATTTAACCGACAGGAAGAAGATGCTGTGATATGCAAATGATTAGCTTTTCAGAGCATTCACACAAGGTTCGCGCCGGTGGCGACACCTACAACGTGCTCACATGAGGAAAGTTTCCAACCGAATTCCATACACAAACAGCAGTTGACCGGCTTTGCCTGGTGAAACGTTGTTGTGGTACCTCGTGTAAGGAGGAGAAATACGTACCATCACGTTTCCGACTTTGATAAAGGTCGGGTTGTAGCCCATCGCGATTGCGGTTAATCGTATCGCGACATTGCTGCTCACTTTGGTCGAGATCCAATGACTGTTAGCAGAATATGGAATCGGTGGGTTCAGGAGGGTAACACGGAACGCCGTGCTGGATCCTTACAGCCTCGTATCACTAGCAGTCGAGATGACAGGCATCTTATCCGCATGGCTGTAACGGATAGTGCGGCCACGTCTCGATCCCTGAGTCAACAGATGGGTACGTTTGCAAGACAACAACCATCTGCACGAACAGTTCGACGACGTTTGCAGCGGCATGGACTATCAGCTCGGAGACAATGGCTGCGGTTACCCTTGACGCTGCATTACAGACAGGAGCGCCTGCGATGGTGTACTGAACGACGAACCTGGGTGCACGAATGGCAAAACGTAATTTTTTCGGATGAATCCAGGTCACGTTTACAGCATCATGGTGGTCGCATCCGTGTTTGGCGACATCGCGGTGAACGCACATTGGAAGCGTGTATCCGTCATCGCCATACTGGCGTATCACCCGGCGTGATGGTGTGGGGTGCTATTGGTTACGCGTCTCGGTCACCTGTTGTTCGCATTGACGGCACTTTGAACAGTGGACGTTACATTTCAGATGTGTTATGACCCGTGGCTCTACCCTTCATTCGATCCCTGCGAAACCCTACATTTCAGCAGGATAATGCACGACCGCACGTTGCAGGCCCTTTACGGGCCCTTCTGGATACAGAAAATGTTCGACTGCTGCCCTGACCAGCACATTCTCCAGATCTTTCACCAATTGAAAACGTCTGGTCACTGGTGGTCGAGCAACTGGCTCGTCACAGTACGCCTGTCACTACTCTTGATGAACTGTGGTATCGTGTTGAAGCTGCGTGGGCAGCTGTACCTGTACACGCCATCCAAGCTCTGTTTGACTCAATGCCCAGGCGTATCAAGGCCGTTATTAGGGCCAGAGGTGGTTGTTCTGGGTACTGATTTCTCAGTATCTATGTACCCAAATTGCGTGAAAATGTAATCACATGTCAGTTCTAGTATAATATATTTTTCCAATGAATACCCGTGTATCATCTGCATTTCTTCTTGGTGTAGCAATTTTAATGGCCAGTAGTGTACTTGGGTACTTCCGAATATGAATAGGGGGCAGTCAAGTAGTACCAGTGTCTTTAGTGTCACGGCTTTCTTGGACTTCTGTGCTGTGCTACACAGGTGGCCACTAGGAGCTTCCAACGGAGGACCACAGTTTCAGTCTGCAGCTGGGACACGGTTCGTGCCTGAGTTCGCGGTGTGTTAGGGACAAGCCTGCAGCAGGCCAGACCAGTCCTTCCTGCAGCACGGTAAACTCTTACCAAGAGGCGAGGGGGAGGGGGGAGGGTCGCATCCCGGCTGGTGCAGAGGACGGGCATCCACCAGCACCCGCCTGCCGCCGTCGCAGGGCCGTCATCGAAGAGCTCGTTGCTGGGGTGCCGTGCCTCTCCGTCGCTGTCCCAAGTGGGCCACAGGCAGCGGGGCCGGTTCCGCAGAACAGCAGAGCGAACAAACCGTCCAGTGGGCTTAATTCGACTTGAGCGGCACGACGGATACCTGTATCGCCTAACGCTGAAAGGGAAATAAAATGTTTGCAGATGGCCGCCGCGTCTCTCCGCTGCTGTGAGCTGTCCTGTGTGCCCCGCCCACAGCCTCCACTCCAGCATCCGCGTACTTCTGGTCGTAACGCTGTACGTGCCTAACTGCTTTTTTTTAAAACTAATTTGTGCCTGATTTTATTCTGAGAAGCTCAGTAATGTACAACTTTGAACATGGCTGACGTTCGCAGCAACCGTATACACAAATTTGAAAAATATGTAAAAATCAGCCAACTGGTTGCATAGGTTTTCTATATACCTTGACCAGGTTTCGTCACCTCTAAGGGTGACTTCATCAGAAGGTAAGTTAATTACCTAAAATGAATATTTTTTTTCCTTTATGGAATTTCGATTCCCCCCGAAGGGGGCGGCCTGGCAGCAGCTTAGTACGCTGCTCTACAGCCTACAGACTTTATAAAACGTAAGAAGAAGAGAAGAAACAATAAAAGCAGGCGATAAAACGGCGACTTAAATTGTGAAACGGCGGAAAATTGTGGAAAGTTAAAACATAAAGCAAAGGGTTGGCAATTCTAAAAAAATACGCAGGAAGCAGACAAGTAACATAGTAGACACACAATTAAAAAACATGACGACAGTCTGGTTTCTGTTCGCAAGAGATCACACCCAGCGACAGTATGATGTCCGTTCGCAACACTTCCGAAAAGACACACAACACTGAACACTCACTGTAAACACTGCTCGAAAATGTCAGCACAAAGATGACACTCCCTAGCCAAGGGCAGATGGGGCAGGGGGGGGGGACCTGAACAGATGATGGGGGAAAACAAGGAGGGAGGAGAGGAAAAAACGAGAAAATGTGGAGAACCAAAGGAGGGAGAGGACTCATAAAGGGGCGGGGGGGCAGGGCAGACGCGAGAGGGAATGGGAACAGGCAGAGGGGGGAAATTCAAAAGGAGTCGGGGGGAGAGAAGGAGGGCAGAGAGAGGGTGGGTGAGGAAAAAAAGAGGATGGAAGGGGGGAAGAGGGAGCCCCGAAAAAGGACAGAGGAAAGGAGGGGCAGTGAGGATCAGAGTTGATGGGAGGGATAAACGGAGGGAGAGAGGGCATCATCCGGGAGGGGGACTTGATGGAAGCCATCTCGGGAAAGGAGATGAAGGGTGTAGAGATGGAGGATAGGGGGGACACAACAGTGGCAGGGGGCAGGGATGGGAGAGGAGAGGAGCAACCAGGGGATGAGGGGGATCAAGGTGGCGGGAGGTGTAGAGTATGCGGATATGTTCGAGGAAGAGGAGCAGATGGGGGAAAGGAATGAGGTCATAGAGGATCCGCGTGGGGGACGGGAGGCATATACGGAAGGTGAGGCGGAGTGCATGATGCTCAAGGATCTGAAGGGACTTATAGAATTTAGGGGGGCGGGGGGGCAGATATCCAGTCGGGACTGGCATAACATAGGATGGGACGGATTAAGGATTTGTAAAATGAATATGTCAGATTAAATTCTTATCTAATAAAAGTCACATTAATGTAAACTAGTGTAAAACAAATAGTACTTACATGAAGAACATATCGTCAAAGATGTGCAGTGATTTAAGAGCTGAGTTGCTCAAGTCATACATTAAAACATAATACATAATGTTCTTCAAAAGGTCAAACATTAAAACATAAGTGACACCGGTGTGGTCTGAGGAGACTGACTGTGTGGCAGCTAGTCACGCTGCCAGGTAAACGTAATGTACGGCGCGCCACAAGCGGGCCACTAGTATATAAAGTTTCGTGCAATACATGTCCAGAATTTTATATTGGACAGACAGGCAGAGCTTTCAACGTAAGATACAAAGAACATCTTTTAGGCAAAAAAGGCACTAATGTGCACAATTCAACATTTGCAGAACATCTTTTCATAACAGGCCATAACCCTAAAGAATTAAACGAAATGACAATTCTGCACAGAGAAAAGAAAGGGAGAAAACTTGATGTCTTGGAAGAACTTGAAATTTTCAGGCACACACCAAATAAAGATGACATGTTGAATGAACAAGTACAGTTGAAAAATAGAAATTTCTTTAATGCTTTTAAACCGGTGCCCTCAGTTTTATGATACTTATAATCCAGGTTCTCTCCTCCTTTTCAGAAACATTATTTTACCTCTGTTAAGTGACGCTCATTACCAGATGACCTCTGTGCCCTAGTTATGCAAGCTTTCCTTTCAAATTTTGTGTCATATAATGAACTGTTGTTCTTCATTACGTATGTAATTCCAGTCGTATTTAACTCTGGTTCTACCTGTGCTGATTGTTACATATTTTTCTCAGTAATGTATGTAAATACCGTAAATGTAAATGTGATTCAAAAAGTACTTGAAGTGAAGTGAAGCGCAGCTGGACAGCAAGAAGCTCTTTAGCGCGCAACCCCCGCAACGAGAGTAGTTGTGAATCTTTGAGTATGGAATCAATTGATTTAATTTATTGAAAAAAAAACGACTGTATCTCGTGGAAAGAGGACGTGTTGTAAGGCCGTCGCTTAGAACGTATTGCTACATGTAATGAAAATTGCTATTGTAGTGATAAAATTGAGTAAAGTATGTGTAAGAGTTCCCAGACATTTATGTATACAAATTTTCTGGAAGAGAAGAAAAGAAATATCTTGTTTTTAGAAAAGGAGGTGAACTTCATTGTCGTCGCCGGCTATCAATCGACAGAATTGTAAGTGTACAAAGTTCACTAAAACACAGGAAAAGAAATGCATTCTCTATAGTTTTCATTCAATAAGTAACAACCTCTCATAATTTCTCAGTTACAGTAACTGGATTATGTTCCTGTGCAATAGTATGGTGCAGAACTCCACTGACCAATTTTGATGAAGCAGGACGAGTAGTTTGAAGGAAGTTTGTGTGCTAAGCAATCTCCTTTTCTCACGAAAAGTAGATTGCTGTTTGGTCTTATTTACTTACAACAGTGGTCCCTTAGGTACGAAAAGCTACGAAAACTTAAGCTCAAAGCTATCCGTAACACGGCCAAGTAATTAACAGAGTCGTATTTTAAACCTTAAAGAACAATAACTTCCTCCAAATTGTAATACGTCACCAACTGATGCAGAAGCTGATCATTCATGGAGGCAGCAACCAAAATTCAGGTATCAGTTACGACTTAAAGTAAAAATCTCAATCACAAATCAATCTCTCTCTCTCTCTCTCTCTCTCTCTCCAAACACATACACTCCGGGAAATAGAAAAAAGAACACATTGACACCGGTGTGTCAGACCCAACATACTTGCTCTGGACACTGCGAGAGGGCTGTACAAGCAATGATCACACGCACGGCACAGCGGACACACCAGGAACCACGGTGTTGGCCGTCGAATGGCGCTAGCTGCGCAGCATTCGTGCACCGCCGCCGTCAGTATCAGCCAGTTTGCCGTGGCATACGGAGCTCCATCGCAGTCTTTAACACTGGTAGCATGCCGCGACAGCGTGGACGTGAACCGTATGTGCAGTTGACGGACTTTGAGCGAGGGCGTATAGTGGGCATGCGGGAGGCCGGGTGGACGTACCGCCGAATTGCTCAACACGTGGGGCGTGAGGTCTCCACAGTACATCGATGTTGTCGCCAGTGGTCGGCGGAAGGTGCACGTGCCCGTCGACCTGGGACCGGACCGCAGCGACGCACGGATGCACGCCAAGACCGTAGGATCCTACGCAGTGCCGTAGGGGATCGCACCGCCACTTCCCAGCAAATTAGGGACACTGTTGCTCCTGGGGTATCGGCGAGGACCATTCGCAACCGTCTCCATGAAGCTGGGCTACGGTCCCGCACACCGTTAGGCCGTCTTCCGCTCACGCCCCAACATCGTGCAGCCCGCCTCCAGTGGTGTCCCGACAGGCGTGAATGGAGGTACGAATGGAGACGTGTCGTCTTCAGCGATGATAGTCGCTTCTTTGGTGCCAATGATGGTAGTATGCGTGTTTGGCGCCGTGCAGGTGAGCGCCACAATCAGGACTGCATACGACCGAGGCACACAGGGCCAACACCCGGCATCATGGTGTGGGGAGCGATCTCCTACACTGGCCGTACACCACTGGTGATCGTCGAGGGGACACTGAATAGTGCACGGTACATCCAAACCGTCATCGAACCCATCGTTCTACGATTCCTAGACCGGGAAGGGAACTTGCTGTTGCAACAGGACAATGCACGTCCGCATGTATCCCGTGCCACGCAACGTGCTCTAGAAGGTGTAAGTCAACTACCCTGGCCAGCAAGATCTCCGGATCTGTCCCCCATTGAGCATGTTTGGGACTGGATGAAGCGTCGTCTCACGCGGTCTGCACGTCCAGCACGAACGCTGGTCCAACTGAGGCGCCAGGTGGAAATGGCATGGCAAGCCGTTCCACAGGACGACATCCAGCATCTCTACGATCGTCTCCATGGGAGAATAGCAGCCTGCATTGCTGCGAAAGGTGGATATACACTGTAGTAGTGCCGACATTGTGCATGCTCTGTTGCCTGTGTCTATGTGCCTGTGGTTCTGTCAGTGTGATCATGTGATGTATCTGGCCCCAGGAACGTGTCAATAAAGTTTCCCCTTCCTGGGACAATGAATTCACGGTGTTCTTATTTCAATTTCCAGGAGTGTATATAAATATTCATATTATTAAGATGAAAGTCATTTTATATCATATCTTCATAATCAGGACATCGGACCCAACCTTGAGCTTGATCGGAGCACGGCAGCAGTCTGCTTGGCTGGTGCATAAGATCGTAGCGATTCGACTTTAGTCACCAATAATATACTTTCCTTCACTATTTAGAACATCTGCGAACGCTGTGGTTACTCCGATTCCGTGACTGTAGAAATCACGTGGTTTTGAGGTGAAGAACACATCGAGCCACGTTCGGGGCGCATTTTCTCGCGGAATAAAAGTTCCTTGAACGTTGTTCGATAAAGAACGTAAGAGGTTAAAAATCTGAGGGTGCAAGATCAGGTGACTAGGGTGGATGTGGAATGACTTCCCACCCGAGCTCCTGTACAGTGTATTTTGTTACTCTGGCAGAATGTAGGCAGACGCTATCGTGGAGTGGCATAACTTCAGGCAGCCTTCCTTGTCGCTGTTCTCGGGTTGCTACAGTAACACGTCTCAGTTGTTGACAAATAAATGTCAGCAATGACGGCTACACATCGAGGAAGCAATTCGTAGTGCACCACATCGGCCCTGTTCCACCAGGTGCGTACCATTACCATTTGTAGACGCACGCAGGTCTTCCTACAGGGAGTTACTGCTCTTTTTGGGCTCAACCATTCCTTTCTTTTCCTTGTGTTAACATAAAGGCACCGTTTCTCGTAGCTAGTAACGATACATGATAGGAACGCTCGGTTTTGTTGACGACGCAGTTAATGATGAGCAAGAACAGATGCAAATAAGGCCACCCTGAGATTTTTGTGGTTTTGGCTTAGAGGATGCGGTACCCATACGTCCAATTTTTTAACCTTCTCCAGTGCACGCAATGTCGCATGATGGTGGAATGATCGCAGAATGATATGTCAGTTTTCAGACTAGCTGACGTGGATCACTGTCGATTAATGCGTGTAAACAATCTTCATCAAACGGCGGAGGTCTTCCTCAACATGGGGAGTCACTGATGTCAGAACGATCCTCCTTGAAGCGAGAAAACCATTTTCTTCCATTCAACGGCATCATCTCCATGCACGACGCAAATGTTTTCTGGCAGCCTCCGCTGCTGTCAGCCCTCGTTGAGCTGAAACGGAAGAATATATCGTAAATGTACGGAATTCTCCATTTGACACTCCATATTCTAGCGTTCACAGCTCCACTTACTCTCTGCGCATGACAAAATGACCACACGTGAACTCAAATAGCAACAGTGAACTACAAATAAAAAATGTCAATCGATAGCCGGCCATTGTGGCCGAGCGGTTCTAGGGGCTTAAGTCCGGAACCGCGTTGCTGCTACAGTCGCAGGTTCGAATCCTGCCTCGGACATGGATGTGTGTGATGTCCTTAGGTTAGTTAGGTTTAAGTAGTTCTAAGATCTAGGGGACTGATGACCTCAGAAGTTAAGTCCGATAGTTGTCAGAGCCATTGGACCATTTGATAAATAAACCTATAGCAACCGGAATACAAACATGCAAAACAAAAGCCTTACGAACTTATGAACCAACCTAATACAACTGGAGAAGGCGAGGGCGGTTTGTTGTCAAGGCAGCGAAAAACTTGGATAGACTCCCGACGTTCCGCTTCTCCAGCACCGCACCTGGAGGTAACGGCTAGAGCAGGGGTCTCCAAACTACGGCCCGCGCGCGGGCCGGCAAACCGGCCCGCGTTAGCTGGCCGGATATCCCCGGTATCCGGCCCGCCAAATATTTGAGGTGGTACCTATACCGCCAACAACTGAGTTTGGAGGCCTATCGCGACCAATACACCGCGACATTGGCTCTGCTACTCGCTGCAAGACTACGTAACTAAACTTATTGTTGCGCCACTTGAAATAACAATGCGTTGACATACTCCACCTCTGTTACGTCTTGCAGTAGTAGTGTCGCTAACAATGATTTTGAGATTTTGTTAACTTTGCAGGACGCTTTCGTGAAGAATGTCGCAGTGACATACTTTTTTGTCGGTGAAATTCGTCAGAATAAAATACGCCAGAATTTCGATCAGGTACGTCCACCAATAAAAAATTATGTAATTAAATAAAAATCGTAGTTCGTTTCAGTGCTAGCTATTCCCACAACCTTAGATTTTTGCCATTTCATCTTTCCTTTAGCCTTACATTACGGTGATCATGGAGTGCTAGGGTGCTTTAATCCCACTAGGTAGATCTTGGCCAGCGGACTAAAAAGGTTGGAGACCCCTGGGCTACAGGACACATTAGGGGGCGGGGTAGAGGAATAGGATATATTGGTGGTACCCAGCAGATATCAATCAGTCATCAGGAACGGTTGAATATAGTAAGATGTCGATCTGTTGAAATATCGTGCCTTTTGAATGACGCCACCCTACTGTATACAGGAGAGATAGGAAAAATATTCAAGATTTTCGTACCCTGGGAAAAACGAAAATCACATAGAAATTATATTATCCACGCTCCCGCGTAACAGCGGGCGAACAGAATAGAATACGTCTCTTTCCCACTTGAGTCTTGCCTAGTAGACACTCCGATACAACACCTCCCCGGAGCCGACCATTTCTGCAGATTTCGCTACTGTCAAAGCGCAGCCCGTCCTCGAGTGCCTGCGATGTTTCGCAGAGTGGACGCACGTGCCACGCCCCTTCCCCCCACCCCCTCCCCCGCTGAAAGGGTAGCCGCCTCCGCAGACAGCTTCCCGCCGGCCCGCTGGGATGTATAATTGGCCCGCCACTTACGGCCCGTCAAACAAAATACACGAGTTTGACGTGCCAGCTGGTGTTCCCGTTAATAAACCGCCTTTGAAGTGCCACCACCCGCTGACTTTCCACTGCTCCACCCACCCCTGTGTTTTGCTCACTGGCACAAACGAACAAAAATGCAGGTAAAAAAAATTCTTCCCGCCTTCACTGTTGATACCGCCCTGCTTGTGTAGCAAAAACGCTGTATTTCCAACCGAGAGCAACATACCTGAATGGTTGTATGGCGTCCTAATCTGATTAAGGCAACATCAGTGCACCTGGAATACGCTCTCGTTCTACGTTCCGTAGCACTTCACAAACGTTAGGCGTCCCAGATTTAGGGACATGGAAAAACTATCCATACTTTTAAAATCTTTTTATTCGACACTCTTCATTTTTTTTTTTCACATCGGTACTCCGTAGCAGATATCGTAGAGGAAGTGACCTAAATTGCTATTTACTTTGTTAGACAGAATTCACATCCTACTGAAAATAAATTGATGCACGTAGAAGTAAACAACACTTTGAAGTCTCTCGCTTTCAACCATTAACGTCAAATGTAACATACTGTCATTATTTTTTCTTATAAAGAATTTTAAACAACGTTGACAAGTTGACAACTTAGTGGTATGGTCTAAATTTGGACTACTCGATATTGAGATATCACTGAAAAAAGTCAGTAAAATTATAAAATACAATACTAAAATCAATGAAATATTTGAAAAATAGTACAGAGTATTTTCCTTTTTAAATCATTCTGTTTTTTTTTCAAAAATTATATATATATATATATATATATATATATATATATATATATATATATATATATATATATATATCGGGGCGGTTAGTAGACCCGCAACCGAGCGCCTCCCCAGGTGGCGGATAGGGGAATGCCTCCTAGATACAGGTGGTACCGAGGAAATGAAGTACTCGGGGCGGACCAAAACTACTAATAGCGTCTGTTCCCACAGTGGGCGGCTACAAAAGGCGTCTGCTCCACATGTCAGTGGCGGCCTCAACCAACCTCCTGATCTGGAAAGTCAGGTTGTAGTCAGCAGCATGCCATACATCCAACTACTAAACATCTTGATGGTACAACGAGAAAAATCTCATTACCCCGAGCCCCAGTCAATAGACTGGGATCGTCGTGAGTATCGGATTCCGGGGGCTCACGGACATCATGAAAAGAATCGGAGCTTCTCAAACTCCCTCAAGACCAAACGCAAACATACATCGGCACACTCAACGTGAACACACTGATGAAGACAGGAAAGATGAAACAACTGACAGACACTCTCGAAAAATTTCAAATCAAAATATGTGCACTGCAAGAAACACGATTCACAGACGAAGACCATTTCAACACGGAGAATTTCAGAATATACAAAGGAAAACTATCCAAACAACTGAAAAAACTAAGGCTTTTTGGCACAGGATTTGCAGCACACAGGTCCATCACGGACAGCATAATCGACTTTTCGTCACCAAACGAAAGAATCAGCGGCATCACAGTGAAATCAGCCAATAAATCCTACACAATAATCAACGCACATGCACCGACTAATGACTACAACAGGAAAAACCCAGACGAAATTGATGATTTCTGGACGACAATGGAAGAAACTATCAGAAAAATTCCTGCACATAGAGTCAAAATAGTACTGGGAGACTTCAACGCTAAACTCGGAAAAGAAAAGATATACAGACATATCACAGGAAAACATACTCCACACAAGGACACCAACAAAAACAAAAAACATCTGATAGACTTTTGCAAAAGCCACGACTTCGCCATTATGTCAACAAAATTCTAGAAACCAACACGAAAACTTACCACATGGAAATTCCCCAGCGGCAAGCAAGAACTACAAATCGACCACGTAATAGTCCAGAAAGACTCACAAAAAGAAATTTTGAACATAGACACCCGTAAAGGCTACTTCGACTCAGACCACCACCTACTACAGATCAGGATTCGTCTTTTGCCCAAGAAAAAGCTCCAGAAGAACAAAATTATAGACCAGATCCAGAATACGTTACTTTAAACCAGACACAAATATTACACAAAATTAAAATGGAGAAAACAACAGACTGGACACAACTTTCACGAAGAATCCGAGAGGCCACGAAACTAGCACAAGCACCACGCACACGGAAACACCGTTGGTGGAACCACACATGTGACTAAGCTATTGACCAACGAATCAGTGCATGGAAAAAATTTAGTAGCCATAAATCCCAAGAGAATTGGATGAACTTCTTGAAAACACAGAAGCAGTCAAGCAAAATCATTCGCAGTGAAAAACGACAGTATGACAAACGGCGACTGACAGAGATCGAATCGGACTTCATGAAGAACAATACAAGAAACTTCTACAGAACGTTCAGAGAAAATATGACTGGATATCAACCACTCAACTTGTGCTTCAGAAGACCGGATGGAACCCTAGAAACCAATACCAAAAACAACTGTGACATTCTGGCAAAGTACTTTGAAAAACTGCTCAACACGGACCCCCCTATGGAAGAAATGATGACAGACACGAGCACGTACAATCCACATAGTGAACCTCCAACTCTAGAAGAAGAAATAATCAAGTCACTCAAGAATCGTAGAGCACTAGGAGAAGACGGCATCATCGCGGAAATCTGGAAGCTACAAGACCCAGAACTCACCAAAGACATCCACAGGATCTTGGAAGATATCTGGAAGATCATGAAAATTCCTGACGACTGGAAAACTGCCCTGATACACCCACTACACAAAAAAGGTGACAAGACTGACCCGAACAACTACAGAGGAATATCCCTTCTACCGGTCACATACAAGATCTTCTCTAAAGCTTTACTAAACAGACTAAAATGCCAGACCGACCACTTGATTGGGGAATACCCAACAGGCTTCCGTAAAGGGCGGTCTTGTGCGGAACAAATTTGGAACCTGAAAATGATTTTACAACACAAACAGAACCTGATCATTACCTTCGTCGACTTCAAAAAGGCGTACGACTCTATCGAACGGAAAACTCTCTTCAAAATTCTAGCAGAATACAAACTAGACAACAAAACACGGGCTATCAAAGAGCAAACTTTAACCAACACCACCTCCAAAGTAAAGTTTTGTGGGGAACTATCAGAGCCCTTTGAAATTCACACTGGTGTCCGACAAGGCGATGGCCTCTCACCTCTCCTTTTCAGTCTGGTGTTAGATGAAGTAATAAAAGAATAGGAAACATCACAACAGGGGATAACCTTAGGAAACCTACAGATTAAATGCCTGGCTTTTGCAGACGATTTGGCGATTCTCACGAAAGGTATAAAAGAAACAAAAGACGCTATTGAGAAACTACACGAAATCGCTTCCAAAAGTGGACGACGCATCTCTTACGAAAAGACACAGTTTATGAGCACAAAGAAACTCTCATCTCTGAACACAAAGTATGGCACGATTTACAAAACGGCAAACTTCAAATACCTTGGTGAAACACTACAAATGAGTTGACATAACATAGACTCAAACGAAGAAAGATAAACTAAGCTGGACAAGGCATATATAGTAGTGTGGAATCATTACAAGAAGTGTATCTCACAAAAAGCCACATTACGCCACTACGACACGGTGGTGCTCCCCGAGGCACTATATGCAGCAGAGACCACACTAATCCTAGGGCATACACGTATCAAACAACTAGAAAAAGGAGAACGGAAAATACTCAGGAAAATATTTGGCGCAACTAACAACAATGGAATATGGATCAAGAAACCTACAGAGGAACTATACAAACATACGGAGACAATCACAGAAAAGATTAGAAAACGCAGACTACAGTTCTATGGACACCTATAAAGAATGCCGTCACACACACTGGCCAAACAGATCTTTGACTGGGTAACCACTAGAAACAACAAATGGGTGGCAGAGGTAAAAAACGACGTGAACCAACTCAACATAACAGCAGACACAATAAACGACAGAATAAAATTCAGAAACATCATTAAGAAAAGTAAACTACATGAGATACAATGTGACAAACAAACAGGCGTAAAATGGACCGAAGAACGCAAGCAAGATCACAGCCGGAAGATGAAAGAAATATGGGCAACCAAAAAGGCAATCAAGATGAAGCCGAAGACACAAAAGCGACAAGAAGCATGGACAGAGGACCGGAAACAAAAACACAGGGAGCGAATGAGGGAAGTTTGGGCAGTAAGGAAGGCAGCAAAAGGAACTGGCCATGTAGTTTAGTCCAAATGCGCTCTTTAAGGGCAAAACATCAATAATAATTATATATATACACTCCTGGAAATGGAAAAAAGAACACATTGACACCGGTGTGGCAGACCCACCATACTTGCTCCGGACACTGCGAGAGGGCTGTACAAGCAATGATCACACGCACGGCACAGCGGACACACCAGGAACCGCGGTGTTGGCCGTCGAATGGCGCTAGCTGCGCAGCATTTGTGCACCGCCGCCGTCAGTGTCAGCCAGTTAGCCGTGGCATACGGAGCTCCATCGCAGTCTTTAACACTGGTAGCATGCCGCGACAGCGTGGACGTGAACCGTATGTGCAGTTGACGGACTTTGAGCGAGGGCGTATAGTGGGCATGCGGGAGGCCGGGTGGACGTACCGCCGAATTGCTCAACACGTGGGGCGTGAGGTCTCCACAGTACATCGATGTTGTCGCCAGTGGTCGGCGGAAGGTGCACGTGCCCGTCGACCTGGGACCGGACCGCAGCGACGCACGGATGCACGCCAAGACCGTAGGATCCTACGCAGTGCCGTAGGGGACCGCACCGCCACTTCCCAGCAAATTAGGGACACTGTTGCTCCTGGGGTATTGGCGAGGACCATTCGCAACCGTCTCCATGAAGCTGGGCTACGGTCCCGCACACCGTTAGGCCGTCTTCCGCTCACACCCCAACATCGTGCGGCCCGCCTCCAGTGGTGTCGCGACAGGCGTGAATGGAGGGACGAATGGAGACGTGTCGTCTTCAGCGATGAGAGTCGCTTCTGCCTTGGTGCCAATGATGGTCATATGCGTGTTTGGCGCCGTGCAGGTGAGCGCCACAATCAGGACTGCATACGACCGAGGCACACAGGGCCAACACCCGGCATCATGGTGTGGGGAGCGATCTCCTACACTGGCCGTACACCACTGGTGATCGTCGAGGGGACACTGAATAGTGCACGGTACATCCAAACCGTCATCGAACCCATCGTTCTACCATTCCTAGACCGGCAAGGTTGGTTGGTTGGTTGGTTAGTGGTGTTTAACGTCCCGTCGACAACGAGGTCATTAGAGACGGAGCGCAAGCTCGGGTTAGGGAAGGATGGGGAAGGAAATCGGCCGTGCCCTTTCAAAGGAACCATCCCGGCATTTGCCTGAAACGATTTAGGGAAATCACGGAAAACCTAAATCAGGATGGCTGGAGACGGGATTGAACCGTCGTCCTCCCGAATGCGAGTCCAGTGTGCTAGCCACTGCGCCACCTCGCTCGGTAGGACCGGCAAGGGAACTTGCTGTGCCAACAGGACAATGCACGTCCGCATGTATCCCGTGCCACCCAACGTGCTCTAGAAGGTGTAAGTCAACTACCCTGGCCAGCAAGATCTCCGGATCTGTCCCCCATTGAGCATGTTTGGGACTGGATGAAGCGTCGTCTCACGCGGTCTGCACGTCCAGCACGAACGCTGGTCCAACTGAGGCGCCAGGTGGAAATGGCATGGCATGGCAAGCCGTTCCACAGGACTACATCCAGCATCTCTACGATCGTCTCCATGGGAGAATAGCAGCCTGCATTGCTGCGAAAGGTGGATATACACTGTACTAGTGCCGACATTGTGCATGCTCTGTTGCCTGTGTCTATGTGCCTGTGGTTCTGTCAGTGTGATCATGTGATGTATCTGACCCCAGGAATGTGTCAATAAAGTTTCCCCTTCCTGGGACAATGAATTCACGGTGTTCTTATTTCAATTTCCAGGAGTGTATATATTATTAGTTTCTGTAAGAAATTTAGCCCAATTTTACCTCCCACTCTATAAAAGTCTATGCATTGCCAAAACAATGTCCCCACAAACTGTTATCCAACTTAAACTCGTATGTTAATCTTTGACTAAACATAACCTAATTTGAACTGATCTGGATGCAACTTGCCTTACATTAAATGTGCAACTGAAGTAAAACAATTATTTGGCCCTAATCAAAATTTCCACTTACCTCGCGTCTTGAAAACATCGTTTCAGGTTTCTTGAAAAAGAAACAGCAAACAGCAAGCAGGCAGCGGCTAAGCTAGATTTACATTTCTATATAAAATTTCCAAACTATATTCAAACTGTGAAATGTGATATGGCGTAACGATAAACAGTGGGATGGGGAGAGTAACTATTCCTACGAAATGATATTCCAAGACAATGAGTTTTAGAATGAAGTATACATTCGAAACGACAAAATAAAATTTCGAGTGATCTTCACGCGTAACAATACTATGCTTAACAAAGTGAACAATGATTCAAAGAGAGTACAATGGTAACAGAGAATTTGTACAAAAATCAAACGTCTTAATCAATGAATATGTTAACATATGGCTCAGAGAATTTGGGTAGTCTTTCTCTCAGTTCTCAGGAAATGAACAAAGTTAATTAGCGGACACTGATCATTCTGACAAGTCTGCAGTCTTACCTCAGGCTTCGTCTCTTCAAAAAATAATACTATTCAAAATTTATATTCTTTTCGCTTTCCAATACGTACATCTTATTCATCCTTGCTGTCTTTCAATCTTTCTTCATCTAACACACACAATCACAAGTCCACACGTCACTACTAAATATCAGCATCGCCTACCATAATTCGACTAAGAATGTATCAGACTGCGCAGAGGTAAAGACTGTGCCACAACAAGACCAAAGACTGTTTAACAGTAACGTAATTTGCTCTCTATCTGTCTCTCTGACGTGCACGTCAAAAACACAGAAAAATAAAAATGACGTGATCACCTTACATATTTTCTTGACAAAAGTCAGAAATATAAATGTTGTTATCAACACTTGCACATTTTCTGTGTACGCACATATTACACATGATGCATATAATATAAAGTCCTCCACACATGCCATCAGAAAGTTTCGTTCACGAAACACGCATTCCATATCATTAGTGCCCAGTTTTGTCCAGCAGGGAAGTCTAAATCACTGGAGTCGTCGTCAAACAGTGGTTTGGCCACTTCATCTACCTGTGACTCATCTAAACTATGTTCATGTTGTTTTTGTGCATTTGCATTTGCCTTTTTGATTTTAGTTTTTTTTATTTTCCTCAATTTTCACTTTTTAAAGAGATTTCATAATGTTTTCGGGACTTCATTTTATTATACACATCGTATCGTTTGAGAGGATTATCAGAATTTTATCTTCTGTATCACCCAAATGTAACATTGTTTTGTAAGGACTGCTAGTTATCATGACACATTACGGCTTTAAGTCCTCTGTTGCTTTTTTCTGTGCTGCAGTAAATGTTGTAAAGACTAGCAGCCGGCGAGGGAGACCTGTTTGGCCGAGGATAATGTATTAAAGGGCCTGCACCTCAGACGTCCCCAGCAGAGGGCTATCCAGAGTGGATGGAGGGTCTTGAGAATGTTCTTCCATAGTTTTACCTCTGATTGTACTAATCGCCTTGGTCGTATCTGTTTCATTCCATTTCTTCCTCTTTCCTTGCGAGATACGCTTCATCTCTGTTCTCGGCATTCTAGAATTAAAACGGCTCCGAATAATCTGGCTACAGCCCAATTTACACCGTATGTAACAGCTAGAATTAAGGCCAGTGCTACTACATAATTTTATATTAATTAGAAAACAAAGAAAAATTAAAGGTACTAAAACAAGATATTTTGAAGGCTAAGATTATCCTTAACCCGACACACTAGAGAGAAGACTATTCGTAAACACGAAAACTGTATGAAAAAATAATGAATGCATTCCTGAAAAAGTTTTAAGATGGTGTAAATTCGGTTTGAGCACAGTCCCATTCGACAATGAACTCACGTAGCGGTTTTACAGAAACAACTAACATGGCCTAAAGCGCTCTTTTACATTGTTTCCACTATGCTACAGCACCTCCCAGTACCAAATATCTAGCCAGCCTAAAATTGGACCCTTGTCGATATGTGGACCACTTCGTCTATAGACTTATCCTGGTAATGGTTTATTAGGTTTTTTATTATTTACCAAAAATCTTGGCTGCATGAGTAACTACCAATATTTTCAATTATTGAATGTGCGAGCAACAACAGCCTACAACTGAATGAGTACGAGTGACAGAGTGAGTATAGGAATGCATTTGGGATGCTTCGTCAACCTTGCCAACGTTTCGTTGGTAGTTCCCTCATTTGGGATCCCCTTGTTTTCACCACTCCACTTCCTTGTTTACTTTTGTATTGTTGTTTAAATCAGTTTAAGAATTACTGAATCAGTGGACAGAATGACACCCGCCGAAAGCGAAATTTAGCTATTATTCGATGAATACGATACTAATGATGAGTGATTCAAACTCTGTTTCAATAATTTGAAGTCTTCAACTCTATTTCCGATTATCAGTTCTGTAATTTCGCATTTCAAGTTCCATAACTTTTTTAAGGTGTAATTAAAATAAAAACAGTCTCTGATTTAAGACTTGCAATATTCTATTTAAAAGTTATGAAAATCGACTATCTCTATGTGAAAGTAGACTTTTCTGTTGTATACGAAGAGCTTATTTCAATAGTGGTACAAGTCCATTACCTCCACTTTTCTGTCTAAGATGCTTATGAAATTAATGGTCGAAACAAACAGAAAGAAAGGTTCATGTCTAGCAAGAAGCCATATGCTTGAATATTTCTGGTATCTCAACTGCAGATTTTTCAACGCTCATTTAACTTTAGGACCCTGTATCTCATAATGAACAAAAATTGTCTTGTACCACTATTGAAATAGGCCCTTCATATAATCTTCTTAGGCTCCCATCTGTGTGGATACTTTTAAAATTCTATGGTGTTTAGATGCGTGTGCGTCCCATAATCTTCTGGAAAAGCGCCGAGTTGGTGTGGGGATCGAATATATATATAGCTAAGTTCCCACAGCTCAGGGACCCCACATTTGTAAGGACTGTCTAAAATTCACAAAGAATTTTTACCACTGTGGCCAACAGTCAGCATGATTACAACACACCTGTACGGCGCGGCCAGCCTCACTTCTGAAACGATTAATGGCACACTGCAGTCACCATGTGAAGACCTCTGCCGCATTCGTGATCATACTGAAAGCCGCAGAAGGATGACCTGCTTCTGACGCTCGACGTAACATCCCTCTTCACACAAATACCACTTCAGGATGCATTGTACTCTTAGCAGATCATTTGAGCCCCACAGAGGGAATCCTTTTGAACATGTACTCACTCGAACGTACTTCAGAAGTTTTTGGGAATTCTCTGAACAAGTTGATGCAGAAACTATAGGCTTGACACTTGCTGCAGGGTCTGCCAATCTCAGTATGGAGCACTGCGATGAAATGGCAGTAAAAATTACGTTACAGGGATGACACCTTATGTTTATGGGAAAGTAGCAGAGTCCATGAACAGTGTCCATTAAAATATACATTTCACAATGGAGCTGGAACAGAATGGATGTCTTCCATCTGTATTCCTAGTAATATAAAGAAAACCAGATGGTATCCTATGACAGAAAAAAGACCCACAAAGAACGCTATGTAACAATCTGTCATCATCCGGATCAATGCTCTGAACAACTCTGGTTCACAAGGCATCTGCGAGAAAGACAGCCTCGCAATTGAGCTGCAGCACCTTAAGGATCTGTTTCGATAAAACGGGTGCAGCAAAGAGCAGATTCGACGAGAACTGAGAAAAAAATGAGTATGACGAGTGCCATCTGCAAAGAAGAGACAGAGAAATTGAAACCTACCTTTATGCTCAAAATGGGGCGAGAATCATCGGAAAATGCAACATCAAAGCTATCTTTCGACTACCACAAATATGAAACGTATGCTGTATGTACCACTGTATCTCCCGATGCTGTGTGAATCAGATTAGGCGAGTACGTCTGGCACATAAAGATAAGTCATCAGTGGTAAGACAGCATCAGCTAAGGATATGCGTTCGAATTTGATAAGATAAAAATGCTGTGCCAAGCTAGCGCCTTTCTGGAAGAACATTATAAAAGAATCCATTGAGATAAGCTCCCTGACAATCACGTGAAGTGAAACAGGCAGTCATACATCGAGATCGCGCCCAGCAGCTGTTCTCTCCAGAGTCTAAGGAAGACGGAATGCGTCGAAAGTGGAACGGTTGTGGTCAGCCCCCACACGACTGGACGCCGACGCCGCACCAGGGGAGGGGGGAGGGAGACGTGACTGCCACCTTGGTATATCTACACTCATGCTCATAAATTAAAGATAACTGCAGAATGTGGTACCACACAACTTGGCTCTACACAAAACTGGCGCTGATAGCATAGGCACATAGGGAACACACATGACACAGATCTTTAAGTCCACGGTATTGGTGATAGGTTGAGAAAAACGTAACGAAGCACATGTGCTACAAAACACCACTGTTTCCTACGCATATACCCGACATCAGTATGGGATATAATCACCGTGTACACGTACACTGGCCGGACAACGGATTGGCATACTCTGGATCAGGTGGACGAGCACGTGCTGGGGTATAGTCTCCCATTCTTGCACCAGTACCTGTCGGAGCTCCTGAAGTGTCGTAGGGGTTTGAAGACGTGCAGCGATACGTCGACCGAGAGCATCCCAGACGTGCTAGATGGGGTTTAGGTCTGGAGAACAGGCAGGCCACTCCATTCGCCTGATATCTCCTGTTTCAAGGTACTCCTCCACGATGGCAGCTCGGTGGGACCGTGTCTTATCACCTATCAGGAGGAAGGTGCGACCCACTGCACCTCTTAAAAAGCGGACATATGGTGCAAAATGACGTCCCGATACACCTGACGTGTTACAGTTCCTCTGTCAATGACGTGCAGGGGTGTACGTGCACCAATCATAATCCCAATCCACACCATCAAACCACAACCTCAATACAGGTCCCTTTCAAGGACATTAAGAGGTTTGTATCTGGTTCCTGGTTCACGTCAGATGAAAACTCGGCGAGAATTACTGTTCAGACTATACTTGGACTCGTCCGCGAACATAACCTGCGACCACTTGTTCCAATGACCATGTGCTGTGTTCTTGACACCAGGCCTTAGGGGTTCTCGTGTGACCAGGGGTCAGTGGAATGCACCTTGCATGTCTCCAGGCGAATAAACCACGTCTGTTCAGTCGTCTGTAGACTGTGTGTCTGGAGACAGCTGTTCCAGGGACTGCGGTAAGATCCCGAGCAAGGCTGCCTGCAGTACTCCGTGGCCGTCTGCGGCCACTGATGGTGAGATATTGGTCTTCTTGCGGTGTTGTACACTGTGGACGTCCCGTACTGTAGCACCTGGACACGTTTCCTGTCTGCTGGAATCGTTGCCATAATCCTGAGATCACACTTTGTGGCACACGGTGGGCCCGTGCTACGACCTGCTTTGTTTGACCAGCCTCCAGTCGCCTTAGTATTCTACCCCTTATGACGTCATCAATATGCGTTCTTTGAGCCATTTTCGACACTCACTCACCATTAGCACGTCTGAAAACGTCTGCTCACTTCCTCGCTGCACCGTACTCTGACATGCACCAACACACCTCTGCGTATGTGGACTGCTGCAAGCTCCACCGTGCGACCACTGCAGGTCAAATGCACCGCATGGTCATACCTCGAGATGATTTGAACCCGCAAACCGCCCACCAGAGCGTTGTTTCACCATGTATCAGCATTATGCTTAATTTATGAGGACGACTGTATATAGGGTGTCCGCGTAATGCAGCCACTTCGCCTGTGGACGATGAGAGTACACTCATCGAAACGTTCTGGAATTTCAACGCAACTACTCAGATTTAAGGCCGAGTAGATTTCGTCACTCTACTATATTATAGACAGATTTTAAAAAATTGGATGGATGGTTTGGAGCCGATTGAGAGTATCGATACTTCAAGATATCGATATTATTATTTCGATACTGTACGATTATGTTACTTTCTCTTACGACACTACTTGTGAGTGAGCTACCGCTTATCGTTCGATACCGTGTCCCTACCTGCATCTACGGTATGCCAAGTTCTCTAGGAGGCTGACATTTGTTGCACATTGTCGCGCTAGCGAAGCAAACTTTTCAGTTCAAGCACAAATGCGTTTTCCAAGTCAGTTTGTAAAGGTACCACCGACCAGTTTAAAACCACAATCGATGCTAATGTTTAAGAGTTGACCGTGAGGTAACCTAATGGAAACAGTGCAACCAGACTGGGATTCGTTTCCGAAACACTTCAGCAGAGTATAACCAACAGTAAACAGGTGGGTGAGGAACAGACGTTCTCCCATCACAAAAGCAAGTTGTAACATTACTTATTAAAACTGGTCGCCAGCCTAATTAGGCATTCTTGTGCCAAGAAAAATGATAAAGCAGAAAGCAGTGGTAGGGCCAACCTAACGTTCCTTGACAAACACACACTAAACTCTTTCCTTATATTTGTAACGGTAACCAAACCATGCAGATAAATGCGATACTAACAAACAAATGGCCAATGAAATAGTGAACAGTAACATATGCCTCTCAACCACACATACCCTAAATGAACTAGGTGCAACAGTTTATAAGACCAATTATCGACACACATGAAATTAGTAGCAACAGTGGACAGTGAAAAACTTGAAATGGTTCTGAATTTAAATCAGGGGGTCTGCTAATGATCATATTCTATAGCTTCATTGTTTAGTACAAGGTCTCTATAAGTGTGCATTAGCCAACTTGCACTAGAATAGTTAACACAGTAAATAGTTCTTTCTGAAACTCATTTCAAGTAAATAAACAAATTAACTACACTGGCTTTGAAAGTGCCTTTGCTTTGCTTCATTAACTATCTAGCCTAGTACATGAGGACCCTTAAACTTTCATGGTTTGAAGAACCATGCTCATTAACAAAACTACACCACTTCGTATGAGAAATGTGTAAACATTCTTATCATTAATTTTAATTAAGTAAAGCACAACAAACTATAACTCTTTAAATAACAAATGTGCTCTGGCATGCAGTCTTTTGATCTACTCAAAAGTATAATTGGTTGTACAAATGACAATACAGCATTAAATTTAAGTTCAACCACTTTCTTATAATAAATCAGGACACTCGAAATTAAATTCACTAGGATAGGATTCCTGTCCATGTTCATGCTGAGGGTAATCATTTTTGACGGACACACGTCCAGATCGTCCGCTCATATTAACATCTCAGAACTACTCTGGCATCTCTCTCCCCACATCCACCACTGCTGGCGGCTCACCTCCAACAGCCCAGCGCTACGGGATGTTCACATCCAACTGCCCAACACTACACTGGCGAATAACTTCCAACAACGATCCATCCAGCCATAGAGTAAATATCTCTGGAGTGAACATTGCGTTCTGCGCATGTTGTCAACATTGCTGGGCGTGTGTGCTTTCTGCAGCGTTTGAAGTTTATAATATCAAGAGTTTTTGTTGTGTTTCACCGTTTGTTGATAGTGTAATAGCGATGATGAATTACTGTTGTTGCTACGGATGCAAAGAAAAATATGTTAGAAGAGGGATAGTAACTTTTCATGGGTACATACCATGTAGCTCCAACTATAGTTATCATATTAGTAAGAGACACTGCATATGTTTTAAAAATTTCGAGACGCATTATAATTAAGGCTTGATTCTGTAGACCTATTTTTCTACGATTTTATGACTATATAATAGATATTACGGCTCGTACAAAAGCTTACAAACAATCGCTTCCTCTCGTAAATTTGCTAGTGGAACAGGAAAGGGAATGATTTGTTGCTTCAGCAAATACTGTCCTCCATGCATTTATCAGTGGCTTGTCGATTATGTGTATAGATTACTCAGTCTACTATTTATTTAATAAACTGGGAGCAAGTACGTAAAATGTGTTAAATAAATACTTCAAAGTGTAACCAGTAAGAAAAATTGTTCTTTAGGTCGCAAAAACGAGAAAATAAATACGCAGAAATAGCAGAAAAAAAAGGACGAATTATCAGGGATATAATCGCTAATGTGTGGCAAGTTCGGCGTTTTTCGGACACTTGCGGAAGTACTAGCGTACTGTCAAGTCGTTTTGCAAGACTATCACTGCAAAAATGTACGTCAGGCTCTGTAATACTATAAAGTGCCGAATCATACCGAAAACTACCAAAAATCGAGTGCATCTGAACTGTGACACCTATCGCAAAGAAGCAGGATGTAATATCACTTGCCCTTAAAAGTTACGTAGCTGGTTTATTCCCGGTATCAAATGGATACTGTTAAAATGTCTGTGCAACATATGTAAATAATCCACGACACGTACGAAAAGAATCCGTCTGTACTAGGGATGTAGTGACATTCTAAGTATACAGGGCGCTATACGGACAAACACACGACGTCCCGAGATCACGTGACCAGGCCGGCAATGTATGTTGACAACACAAAATCTGTTCTGCGCATGTGAATACTCACTCCAGAGATATTTACTCTATGCATCCAGCCACAGACTGCACACAGCGCAGTCAGCGATTTTAATAGGGAGCGCTACGTCGCGATACCAACATAAAAACCTGAACAGCCTACTTACAATATGAGTGTTTCAGCATGGGTCGATAACTGATACCTCAGAACCGCTCGTGCTGTTGATCTGTAAATGTAATCATTTCATATTCTCCATATGCATTGTTGCAACAATAACTCTTGAGTCAACTGAAATCTGTAAAACGGTGTACTACTTTTTAAAGGTGGTGTATCATAGACAAAAGTCCCGGACGCCACATTCTGTAAGTATTTAGGGGTAACAAGAAGAAGCGGTATGTAATGAGACGATCACGTTATACAAGGGAAGCCAAATGAAAAGTTGGTAGGAAGGGTTTTAGAACAATGCAATGGATCGGTAAACGAAATCGCATGTAAGCGACCAACCTAGAGTATTGTTCCAGTCTTTGGAATCCTTACCAAGAGTCGAGGGACATGAAAGGCTCAAATGGTTCAAATGGCTCTGAGCACTATGGGACTTAACATCTATGGTCATTAGTCCCCTAGAACTTAGAACTACTTAAACCTAACTAACCTAAGGACATCACACACATCCATGCCCGAGGCAGGATTCGAACCTGCGACCGTAGCAGTCGCGCGGCTCCGGACTGAGCGCCTAGAACCGCTAGACCACCGCGGCCGGCGGACATGAAAGGGAAGCAGCGGTTGGGAAGGGAGTAAGACAGAGTTGTAGCCTCTCCCCGATGTTATTCAATCTGTATATTGAGCAAGCAGTAAAGAAAACAAAAGAAAAATTCGGAGTAGGTATTAAAATCCATGGAGAAGAAATAAAAACTTTGAGGTTTGCCGATGACATTGTAATTCTGTCAGAGACAGCAAAGGACTTGGAAGAGCAGTTGAACGGAATGGATGGTGTCTTGAAGGGAGGATATAAGATGAACATCAACAAAAGCAAAACGAGGATAATGGAATGTAGTCGAATTAAGTCGGGTGATGCTGAGGGAATTAGATTAGGAAATGAGACACTTAAAGTAGTAAAGGAGTTTTGCTATTTGGGGAGCAAAATAACTGATGATGGTCGAAGTAGAGAGGATATAAAATGTAGACTAGCAATGGCAAGGAAAGCGTTTCTGAAGAAGAGAAATTTGTTAACATCGAGTATAGATTTAAGTGTCAGGAAGTCGTTTCTGAAAGTATTTGTATGGAGTGTAGCCATGTATGGAAGTGAAACATGGACGGTAAATTGTTTGGACAAGAAGAGAATAGAAGCTTTCGAAACGTGGTGCTACAGAAGAATGCTGAAGATTAGATGGGTGGATCACATAACTAATGAGGAAGTATTGAATAGAATTGGGGAAAAGAGGAGTTTGTGGCACAACTTGACTAGATGAAGGGACCGGTTGGTAGGACATGTTCTGAGGCATCAAGGGATCACCCATTTAATATTGGAGGGCAGCGTGGAGGGTAAAAATCGTAGGGGGAGACCAAGAGATGAATACACTAAGCAGATTCAGAAGGATGTAGGTTGCAGTAGGTACTGGGAGATGAAGAATCTTGCACAGGATAGAGTAGCATGGAGAGCTGCATCAAACCAGTCTCAGGACTGAAGACCACAACAACAACAACATCAAGTACGCTTGAGAACAGATATCGAACGAATTCAGAGAAGTGTGCTCCCATCGTAACAGAAATGCTTGGGGAACTTGAATTTAAATCCTTCAAAGAAAGACGTCGAAGTTCTCGCGACACCATATTTCGTATATTTAAAGAGTTTGTGTTCGAAGAAGACTGTGCGACCACAGAGCTGTCACCATCGTACAGCAGCAAAAATATGGAAACACAAAAACGGGACCACATTACCTCGTCTAATACGGTGAAGGAAAAGCATTGCCATTCATAACATCTTCCAATTGGCTGTAATGTATGGTTTTAAAGGGAATCTTATACCATTCTTCCTGAAAAATAGTGGGAACTTGAGGTAAGAATGACAGATGTGGATAGCCATAACAAACACTTCCTTCCAAGATACACCACAAAGGCTTAATAATATTGAGATCTTCTGGCTGTGGTCGCCAGGGGAGATGCGACAATTCATCTTCGTGCTCACAAAATCAGCCGTGAAGGATGAAAGCTGTGTGAATAGGGTCTCTGTTGTCTTGGAATGCAGCATCACCACTGGGAACAAAGGAGTGAACCTGATCGGCCAAAATGGTCACATAATCCTTGACGGTAATGTGACCTTGCAAAGTAGCCATAGTGCTCATGGAATACCACGATATGGCTGTCCAAATGACCACAGAACCTCCGCTATGTGTCATTCTTGGGACGTAAACACGGCCAGAAGGTGGAAACGTTGTGAAACGGGACTCATCCAACCAAATGATTTTCTTCTATTGCTCCATAGTCCAGGTATTTTGGTTTCGGCACCACATTAACCTTTTTCCTATTACAGGGATTTGTTCACTGACGTGTGGTTTTGGAATTCCACTTCGAGAAGCCATTACCAACGAACTCGAATGGCTGTCCAAATGACCACAGAACCTCCGCTGTGTGTCATTCTTGGGACGTAAACACGGCCAGAAGGTGGAAACGTTGTGAAACGGGACTCATCCAACCAAATGATTTTCTTCTATTGCTCCATAGTCCAGGTATTTTGGTTTCGGCACCACATTAACCTTTTTCCTATTACAGGGATTTGTTCACTGACGTGTGGTTTTGGAATCCGACAAGCCATTACCAACGAACTCGAAGCTTCCTTCGCGTTGTTTTGGCGCTGATAGGTTTCCCGAGTGCGATATTCAGTTTGCAACACGGAAAATGCAGATAAAATACCTTCTGTACCATCAAAAAATTTTCGCCTGTTATTATCCGTTGATAACTTGTACTGCACTGCTAATTCTGAATCTGTAAGCTTCGTTACAGGAACTATAATTAATACGTAATGGATTTGTGTTTATTTGTATAGTGTATTTATTTCTGAATGTATATAATAAATTGTAATAATAATGTAAATATTGTAAATTGGTGGGTAACAGCCAAGGGAACTTTACTTAAATGTATCGATAGCAATGATGAAATGGCAGTAGCTGTGCCGTTGTTTATCTTTGTGTATGGAGAGTCTCTCTCCGCCCTCGTGGTCTCGCAGTAGCGTTCTCGCTTCCCGAGCAGGGGGTCCCGGGTTCGATTCCCGGCGGGGTCAGGGATTTTTCCTGCCTCGAGATGACTGGGTGTTGTTGTGTCGTCTCCATCATCATCATTCATCCCCATTACGGTCGGAGGAAGGCAACGGCAAACCACCTCCATTAGGACCTTGCCTAGTAAGGCGGTGCGGGTTTCCCGCATCGTTCCCCTACGCTCTGTAAAGAATCATGGGACTTCATTTCCACATTTTCCATGGAGAGTCTCTGTCGCGCTGCGAGCAGAGAGGAAGCAGAGCAGCTTTGAGTCTTGAAAGAGGGCGGAAGTGTTTGTTGACCGCTCCCGCCGCCGCGATATACAACTCATTGCAGATGCGCCTAATTCGTTAACCCGCTAGCATTGAGAGCACGGTAGGAGTGGACAGTCAGAGGAAGCTACAATTCCAACTATTGCCTGTCTCATAATTACCCCTCACACTGGAAACGATTCGTGGTCCGATACCAGTACCAACAGCAGCAGCTCAGCATTGTCGTCGGATACATTCTCAATTGTCTGCACAATTACAACGTCGTAAGATTGTTAACTGACAAAGTATAACTAATATTATATAGGCATTTCCCAGTGTCATTTCTGTCATAAGCTTTAATAACTAACGTTCATAAATAATAACTTGCAATAGTTAAAACTGATAGGTTACCTGTGTTGTCATTGTCCTCAGACTGTATTACCAAGAAGGGTTCATTACCTTTCCATGCACTCACCGAGTAACGTGAAAATATGAAAACTTGTTAACTTTTTACTCGATGTTTTGTTTGTTTGTTAATGACCAGTTTCAGTCGAAATTTTGTTGCCTCAGTGTCTGCTCATTCTTGTATTCCACAACAGAGGCTTAAAAAATTTGCAATTTTGAGTATTAACTTCACTCACTTAAAGTAGCATTAAATGTCGCGGGCAAAACTAACAGCTAAAGACACAGTACAAATTAATAGTGCACAGTTTTTTTTTATTCTGTGTTTGGCTTAGTGAGTGACTTCTTTACTGACTGGTATGTATTTTATTGTTCTCAAGTTAAAAGTAAATCAGTTGCTCATTTTCTTAAAGTAAATTCAATTTAGTGTTTCAACAATCAAAAGTAAATTGCTTCCTTTTTCCAAATTTTGCATTACGTTACGCTGAGGTTACCGAAAGTAATTTTTTTACTTAACCAAGTTTCAGTTACAACCAATCATTTATTTATCCAGAGACTTCGTTTAACTTTACTTTCAAAGTTTAATATTTCAGAGTAAGTAACTGCAAACTCAGTGCTTTCTCAGTCATTTATTTTTTCGTGAATATTTTTTTCAATATGGTTCAAATGGCTCTGAGCACTATGGGACTTAACTGCTGTGGTCATCAGTCCCCTAGAACTTAGAACTACTTAAACCTAACTAACCTAAGAACATCACAAACATCCATGCCCGAAGCAGGATTCGAACCTGCGACCGTACCGGTCGCGCGGCTCCAGACTGTAGCGCCTAGAAACGCTCGGCCACTCCGGCCGGCCGTAGTGCTGTGTAAAAGCGCTACAACCTTCTGTTGCCACGCCAGTGATCATTTGCTTAATTTTCTTTGCCATTACGTTTCTTAGGATTCTAAATATTCATTGCGCTAGTGGGCTGGCGACTGTTTAATTATCACTTTTTTGCTAATCAGTACTTTTTGTATTAAATAGAACGTGGTACCCTTTTTCCCCCTGCGTGGTCCGTGAGAGATTGCACTACATTCCACCCACTTCAAAATATCAGTATTTAGGTTAGGTTTAGAACAGAGTCTTCCTTGAAAAGGGTTGTTGTACAATTTCCTCCTACTAAACGGCATTATTTTGTTTCATTAACGACAGCCTTACTCGCCGTAAAATGTCATTAGGCACAAGCGATCACAGTCATTTATATCGCAATCTAATAGGCCGATTAGGAAGGGTGAGTTACAAGTTCTGCAGTGACTTATGCAGCTGTCGTATTTTTCTTTTTTTTCTTTTTTTTTTTTTCTTCGTCGCAGTTCTGTTCTATGACCATCTGTCACGGTCACTCAGTAATCACTTTCGTCCGCGTTGTGACATGGCGGATGATGTTTTTCCGTTTTCCCTGTACGAGGTGTAAATCTTCGATACGGTCCCTCTTGAAACGCCGAACGCTTGGGTTACCTTGGTTACAGCAGCATTCACCTTACAACTATCAACAATATGCTCAACAATATTCGAATTCACTCAGCACAAACTTAAATTCGCTCACAACTATATCGTACACTGTTGTGACCACGACTGACAGTTGCAACGTATTCTCGATACCTCATAGGTGTCATTCATGGTCAAATAGAACAACGCATCCTAGGTGTGAAACGTCCCCTTAGAAAAAAGAAAAATTGTTCAATCCCGCGTCCGGCCATCCTGATTTAGGTTTTCCGTGATTTCCCTAAATCGCTATAGGCAAATGCCGGGATGATTCCTTTGAATGGGCACGGCCGACTTCCTTCTCCATCCTTCCGTGATACGACGGAGTTTGGTCTCTTCCCACGAACAAGACAAGACAAGACAAGTCAGAAAAATTAATGAATTACTGAGCTGATAAACCTCTTACATTATTTCATTTTCAAACAGCTGAGCAGAACTGAACGTACTCAGACATTTCGCTCTTTACCTATTCTGATCAACACTAAACTGACACACAATATTTTTAGCGCAACGCGATCTGACTTTCAATAATCCCTACAAGAGAATAGCCCTGACTAACATTAACCTATACGTTTCACAAATCACTTACCTCTCAAAAATCTTCGTTACTCGAACTACTGCAATACAGCGAGCGCCACTACTGCCAGCTAAATAAAAGATTCAAAGTACTGAAGGCACTAACTACTGATAGGCATAGTTAGCAAATGAAAGATTTTGATAGAGAACAAATAATGTATTTATCTTAATAGAGTTCAAAAGTCATAATATAAATCAGTTCAAGACATCCAGTCTTACAAATTTACCGTCTCTGATGGACACACGTCCAGATCGTCTGCTCTCAAAACTCCGCCATCTCTCTCCCCACATCCACCACTGCTGGCGGATCACCTCCAACTGCGCAACGCTACGCGCTGTTAACTTGCAACTGCCCAACACTACAATAGCGAATGTTCCAACAATGCCAACAAGCCACAGACGGCACATAGCGCAATCAGTGATTTTCATATAGAGCGCTACATGGCGTTACCAACATAAAAACCTAAACAGCCTACTTACACTTGTCTACTTTGCTAGCATCCGAAATTATGTTCAGGCTTGCATTTCTCACGTGTCTCCATATGTTTGTCCAACCTCTCTTTATCTCGTTCACGAACCATGAGAATAAGATAGCACAGTTTAGGACATATATAGGCACATAGTAATTTTTCCATCGCTCAGTTCGCAAATGTCATGCCATGCACTGTACAACGGCTTGTTGTGTATAACTCCCCGTTCGAACATGCTGGTTTATGTTTCTCTTTAACACTTTCTGTGAATCGCACGACGGCTCATGTGACGAAATCCCAGCTGTTCCATTTTCCATCTTTGTCTTAGCGTAGCTAGTGTTCAATCTCTAATAACGTTTTCATAAATGGTGCACTTAAGTCTGAAACCTTCCCGTGTCCTCTATATCTCTTTTCTTACCCAACCTTCCCTTCTACAATAACCTATGAAACCTTCCCTTAGGATTTCTATCTCTTGCTTAATAATAACAAATGAAATCTTCCTTTTGAAATTAATTCCCTTTCTCAATAATAATGTGCAATCTTCGCATACAAATGTAAATGCTGCTTATTAAAAGTGGTTTTCTGATTATTTCGACGAAACATAGAATGTGTCGTCGTCGTGGTCCTCAGTCGTTACCTGGAATAACCCAAAATTGTTCCTTATCTTTTTACTGTTACTGGATCGCCATCTGACTGCTACATCGAACTGCGACATGAATATACTTACTCTGTTTTACTGTACTCTATTAGCTGCTGGTGGTCTGTCATAATAAGTGGCTGTATTTATTGCCAAAGCTGACGTTATTCTTTAATTAATTTGACTGAAGTTACGTAATTCATAGTTAAACTTTTTCTTGACAACAATAAAATTTTGCAAAGTTTTACGTTGATGCTTCTTTGGGATGTATTATAATCAGTAATTCAATATTGCTGGCAAAAATTAATTATATTCTGAGAACGATTCTTCAAATACTTACTGTTGGTATTGAACTGATTTTAGAAACGTTCAAATGGGACTTACTGTTTACAATAATCTTACAAGTAGCATTGCGCAAACATAGCTTCTGTAGTCTTGAGTTTCTCAAAAAATAATAATAATAATAATTCAATAATATTAGTTCCTCTTATGATAATAGTTAGCTGATGTGTCTGTACATCCGTTTATAATCTCTTGGAAACCATATCCTGTGGCTGGCAGGCACACCGCTCCTCTCAACCTCTCGCTTCAGACCTGCTACCGACTCGCTTCACATCTCGCTTACTACTGACTTCCTACGAACGCTAAAGTGCGTTCTCTCCCGCCAACAATGCTTTCTGGTGCAGACAATCCCTGCTACCATTACAAAATGCGTGAACGCGCGGTCTTTCAGAACTCTTTTCTTAAAATGTATCCATACGCAGTCTCTCCCGCCATTTTTAAAATTATATCAATGTGTGTTGTCTCCCGCCAACATTACTTTGCTGCAGACATTCCCTGCTACCACAATTATTTCCAAAATGACAAATATTAATTATTCCTACTTAATTCTATTAATAAAATATAAACATCTTCATAAATTGTGGTTTGACAATGTTTTGTTGTTGTTGTGGACTTCAGTCCAGAGACTGGTTTGATGCAGCTCTCCATGCTACTCTATACTGTGCAAGCTTCTTCATCTCCCAGTACCTAAAGCAGCCTACATCCTTCTGAATCTGCTTAGTGTATTCATCTCTTGGTCTCCCTCTACGATTTTTACCCTCCACGCTGCCCTCCAATACTAAATTGGTGATCGCTCGATGTCTCAGAACATGTCCTACCAACCGATTTCTTCTTCTAGTCAAGTTGTGCCACAAGCTCCTCTTCTCCCCAATTCTATTCAATGCCTACTCATTAGTTATGTGATCTACCCATCGAATCTTCAGCATTCTTCTATAGCACCACATTTCCAAAGCTTCTATTCTCTTCTTGTCCAAACTATTTATCGTCCATGTTTCACTTCCATACATGGCTACACTCCAAACAAATACTTTCCAAGTTTTTTGCTGTCTCTGATAACATTACAATGTCATCGGCAAACCTAAGGGTTTTTATTTCTTCTCCATGGATTTTAATACCTACTCCGAACTTTTCTTTTGTTTCCTTCACTGGTTGCTCTATATACAGATTGAATAACATCAGGGAGAGGCTACAATCCTGTCTCACTCCTTTCTCAACCACTGCTTCCGTTTCATGTCCCTCGACTCTTATAACTGCCATTTGGTTTCTATACAAATTGTAAATAGCCTTTTGCTCCCTATATTTTACACCTGCCACCTTCAGAATTTGAAAGATAGTATTCCAGTCAACATTGTCAAACGCTTTCTCGAAGACTACAAATGCTAGAAACCTAGGTTTGCCTTTCCTTAATATTTCGTCTAAGATAAGTCGTAGGGTCAGTATTGCCTCACGTGTTCCATCATTTCTGCGGAATCCAAACTGATCTTCCCCGTGGTCGGCTTCTATCAGTTTTTCCATTCGTCTGTAAAGAATTCGCGTTAGTATTTTGCAGCTGTGACTTATTAAACTGATAGTTCGGTAATTTTCACATCTGTCAACACCTGCTTTCTTTGGGATTGGAATTATTATATTCTTCTTGAAGTCTGAGGGTATTTCGCCTGTCTCATACATCTTGCTCACCAATTGGTAGAGTTGTGTCAGGACTGGCTCTCCCAAGGGCGTCAGTAGTTCCAATGGAATGTGGTCTACTCCCGGGGCCTTGTTTCGACTCAGGTCTTTCAGTGCTCTGTCAAAGTCTTCACGCAGTATCGTATCTCCCATTCCATCTTCATCTACATCCTCCTCCATTTCCATAATATTGTCCTCAAGTACATCGCCCTTGTATAGTCCCTCTATATACTCCTTCCACCTTTCTGCTTTCTCTTCTTTGCTTAGAACTGGGTTTCCATCTGAGCCCTTGATATTCATACAAGTGGTTCTCTTTTCTCCAAAGGTCTCTTTAATTTTCCTGCAGGCAGTATCTATCTTACCCCTAGTGAGATAAGCCTCTACATCCTTACATTTGTCCTCTAGCTATCCCTGCTTAGCCATTTTGCACTTCCTGTCGATATCATTTCTGAGACGTTTGTATTCCTTTCTGCCTGCTCCATTTAACGCATTTTTATATTTTCTCCTTTCATCAATTAAATTCAGTATTTCTTCTGTTACCCAAGGGCTTCTACTAGCCCTCGTCTTTTTACCTATTTGATCCTCTGCTGCCTTCACTACTTCATCCCTCAAAGCTACCCATTCTTCCGAAGAAGAGAAATTTGTTAACGTCGAGTATAGATGTGTCCGGAAGTCGTTTCTGAAAGTATTTGTATGGAGTGTAGCCATGTATGGAAGTGAAACATGGACGATAAACAGTTTAGACAAGAAGAGAATAGAAGCTTTGGAAATGTGGTGCTACAGATAAATGTTGAAGATTAGATGGGTAGATCACATAACTAAAGAGGAAGTATTGAATAGGCTTGGGGAGAAGAGAAGTTTGTGGCACAACTTAACTAGAAGAAGGGATCGGTTGGTAGGACATGTCCTGAGGCATCAAGGGATCACAAATTTAGCATTGGAGGGCAGTGTGGAGGGTAAAAATCGTAGAGGGAGACCAAGAGATGAATACACTGAGCAGATTCAGAAGGATGTAGGTTGCAGTAGGTACTGGGAGATGAAGAAACTTGCACAGGATAGAGTAGCATGGAGAGCTGCATCAAACCAGTCTCAGGATTGAAGACCACAACAACAACAACTTCTTCTAGTGTATTTCTTTCCCCCATTCCTGTCAATTGTTCCCTTATGCTCTCCCTGAAACTCTGTACAACAACTGGTTCTTTCAGTTTATCCAGGTCCCATCTCATTAAATTCCCACCTTTTGACAATAGACAATAGAAATATACACGTCTTACAAGTCTAACGTCGTTTTCTAGCCTCACCTGTTCTATTAAGCTGGACAGAAACCGACTCCGCACCCTTATGTTCATGAAAAGTGGCCCAGGTACAGTGGCTGTTGTTCCAATCGCACTGCAGACTGAGGTGGGGAGTCTGGCGTATACAGTCGACGCCTACCCCGGCGGCGGCGGAAATTTCATATTCCGCAGCACCCGCAGCGTAATAAGCTCTGTTTCTGAGCGCCGCTGCGTAGCGGCAACAACTACACCGAAACTAAGTTGCGCCATTTGGACGGCTTAAGGCAAGTTGCGCGGCAGTGAAATCGTAACAGGCCAAGTTTAACTCTGCGCGTCCCGTCGGGGCAGGCGGAGGCGCGGTCCCAGGGACGCCCGTCGCCCGCCGACTTATCCACTCACGGACAATTACGTCGCTCGTCAACGGCAACAGCCGCGACTTGGCTGGCGGGTGGGGGGCGGCGGGGGCGGCGGGGGCGGCACGGATCTGGAATTCCGGGCACGCCCCACTCAGATAGTGGCCACGGGACCAGCTCCACCAACACTCGTGCAGCGAAATCAACGACCAATCTGTCCGTCCTCTCTCTCTACCATGGTTTAGTTGCACGAGGAGCGATCAGTACTTAATGGAAGATACAAGGTGTTCGGAAATTCCCGTTGCAAACTTCTAGGGCTGGTAGGGGAGAAGTGTGTCAACGGTTAGCCATGTCCACGAGACTCAGAGGGCCATAGACACACTAACATTCTGCGTGGTGTCCGTTTGTTCTATGTCGTGTCTCCCCACCACTTTCGCGCAACGACGCTCTGAGAGTGTTTTTTAGGGAATTGACTAGTTTGAACCTGGGACCCATTGCTGGTAAGGAGACGCCAGACCACACATGACATGTAGAATTCAGAAGAGTTCAGTGAGACTAGCGATGATATAACCAAATACTTAATGATTTCAGCGTCAGCTCCACTGCACTCCCTGTAAAAGAATCTTAATACTAACTAAATTTAGTGGAAGCGGTTCAAGGCTTTCCTATTTTTAGTTAGCTGGTAAAATAACGTCGAAAAAGCAGTTAAGTTTACCACTGGAAATTTTATTCTACTCACAAAACATCGTTCATAAATTGCACTATTGATAAAGGGAAATGTTTTAATACAGGATGGTAAAAACCAACTGCGTTCAACAAAAATGTGAATGAATATTCCCTGAATGGGTTTCCAAGTTCTACAATGGATCGAAGGATGACCTATGCCATATCACATCTATAATCTAGGGTTAAATTCAGTTTCACAAGAGAGAAAACTATTAAAATGGTCTATAGTGACCCTCAATTATCTTTAATTACTTATCTAACTTGTCGTAAATTACAGTGGCTGATGTGGCTTCTCAATAACTATATAACAGAAAAATCATCGCGTTTCAGATTTTTACTTCAAGTGACAAATGTGAACACCATGAGCTTTAATTGACGATCAACACTAGTATTATGCAAAAATGGGGTGTAACAGATGAGACTTCTGCAGTTCTGATTGAAGCTTCATGCGCTGTTATGCAGCATCGCGCACGTTCATTACCTTGTCGGTGTTCGTCAGGGAGCGGCGGACAGCACAGCTCCGCTCCCCTCGCCGTCTCGGAAGCAACTCTCTCCTAACTTCTCCTTACTACGATTTACCGAAGTTGGTTTAAAAAAACTATCTGGCTGTGTTTTCATCTGACCAATCAGGGTCTCAATGTTAACCTTAAGCTCTGCCTACAAAAATTCTGTCTATCCAATGAGCAACGTTATACTTTTCGTGGTGGGGCAATGTTTTTAAAGTTTGCAGCGTAACAGAGACGCGAAAAAGTCTCACGCTAAAACTTGCAGCTGGTGTGGTCCTTTTGGTGTTATTATAAGATCTATACTGTTCTTCTGGAGGGTTCTGTCTTTTAACATGGGCTGGAGGGTGGTCCTGACGTAACAGAGACGCGAAAAAGTCTCACGCTAAAACTTGCGACTGGGGTGGCCCTTTTTGTGTTATTGTAAGATCAATACTGTTCTTCTGGACGGCTCTAGCTTTTAACATGGGCTGGGGGGTGGTCCTGACGTAACAGAGACGCGATAAAGTCTCACGCTAAAACTTGCGGGTGGGGTGTGGTCCTAGCAGTTAGCTGGTGACTTGGGTGTCCTTCCCTTATCGTAGGGCCTTCTAACCTAATACGGTTCTGCTCTCGGCTTCTGTTCTCGTTTCTCCCCTCGGAACTGCTTCTGTCTCACGGTGGGAAGGTATGACATGCATTTAGGCCTTCTTGTGTTAGTCTGTGGTATTCCATTTGCTCACTCGTTACTCGTATTACTTTGGTTAATTTAATGTCACGATTTATTCGGAGCTATGTGACATACTACTGGATTTGCTTATCATGTCAGGATTTTCATGGAAGGTGTTGGATTTGCCTGACACCTTACAAAACTTGTTTCCAGGTAGACGCCGTGTTTCTTGACTTCCGCAAGGCGTTTGATACAGTTCCCCACAGCCGTTTAATGAACAAAGTAAGAGCATATGGACTGTGGAGTACAGACGGTAGCAGAGCCAGGATGGGGAAGGTGTAGGCACATTTATTAGGTCCAAGCCTTGTTGACACAAATTTATTATTTAACAATAATTGTTTATACATCCAAGTTAATACAATTAACAGTTGCATGGGGGCTTAATTAAAATGCAATAATTTTAGTAGCTGTGTGTCCGGTTGCGAAGTCTCGTAACCGGTTGGCCCTGAGTAGTATTAGCACGCAATCTGCCTGCATAAAATAAAAATAAAAATTGACAACAAATTTCAGTTAACACAATTGATTAATTAAGTCCCCTGGAACTATAAGAGCTATGAAACAACAAGGCACAAGTGTAACTGTTCTGTGTGTGGTAGTGTGACTCAACATACATGTATCTGGCACGGTTCTTCCTCAATACTACAAGATATTTTGAACACCATTTACAATAAACTAATTGAAAAACCAGAAATACTATAATTTCACATAGAAACCAGAATTACAAGTCTAATACATGAACACAAGCCAGATGCTTTGTTGACTGAACCTGTGACCAAGAGGCATAGTCATTAAAGAAATGTGAAATAATTTTTTTTACCTCAATATATATTGACGAAAAATACACTGTGATCATTGCAACATCTTCCATCTATACATTACACCAACCGAACAGCATCTCGCCCAACAGAACAATAACTGCTCTCGACATCCTCTGAACTAGTACTGCCCTCGACATCCTTTCAACAAGTCCTGCCCATGGCAACCTTTGAACTACTTCTGCACCAGTGGAGGCGGCGGAATAATAATCTTTGGCGCAATATCTGGCGCTGTGAGTCAGTGTAGCCACCTTTCACAGTTTAAAAATAAATTTTAGCAATCAAAAAAAAAATTTAAAACATTCTCTAGAAGAACATGCAGCCCCACTCTGAAATATTACATAAAGGTACTGTTAGTAAAAGGTATATTATATCGTACAATAGTACAACATGTACAAATATTAACAATTACACCAGAAAAATATTTTTTTAACCTCCTGATTTCACTTAAGCTTACGTAAATCCTACACAAATGTCAATGTCATGTGACGTCAGTTCACCTTTCGTGGCAAATACACAAAATTTCTAAATTATTTTATATCAGTTAAGTAAGCTACAAGACAGAAATAACATTAACGACTGGTGACATGAGTAAACACTGTCAAGTTTTCAATTTCACGACCGTTGTGTTATCCAGCAAATTTTGAATTAAATACTCCCCCCACGTGTTCCTAAATCAATTCAGTCAGCCTCGAGAAGAAACACAACTTAATACGCAAATATGGCAATATCAAGAAATAGATGGGTTTATCCCAAGCAATATTAATAGAATTAAGAAATTTGCAATTTAAACGCACCAATTTTAACAAAGTCTAATGTAACAATAATTTGGACAGAACTTTCATAAAATGATCGGTGATAGTGGATACCGTGCCATACACTATGAAACAAATTAATAATTATTCACAATAGACACCTGGCACGTGATGATATTCTCTGAAGTATTTCAAATCACAAAATGTTGGCTAGAAGTACCAACCCCATAATAAAGTAATGATCATGAAATATAATAAAAGTATATGAAAATTTCTGCCTTAACCAGGTGACGAGAACCACACCAATGCAGTTTCCTGTTACACTCGAGTGCATGGCCCAACAAACAACAGCTGGTCATGGAGGACCACGCTAAGCAAGCGAGCATTCCGTCCTCCCCAAATGCTCGGAAACACCCACACTCATCGCAGTCCTTAATCGGCAGGCACCAGGTGAACTCCCCGCCGCTTCCGTCCTGTCGCCATATACCGACCGAGCCGTCCTACCAAAACTCGCCTCGTGCACCAGCGCCAACAGCGCTCAGCGACCATGCCCCCTGTCGCTGCGGCTAAAACAAGTGAAATAATCTCGTGGGTAAATCAAAAATGCTGAGCCGTGACACGGCTCATCGACTATCAGACCAATTGTGTGATTGCATTGGAGAGTTCCTAGATAACAGAACGCAGCATGTCATTCTCAATGCACAGAAGTCTTCCGAAGTAAGAGTGGTTTCAGGTGTGCCGCAGGGGAGTGTCGTAGGACAGTTGCTATTCACAATATACATAAATGACATTGTGGATGACATCGGAAGTTCACTGAGGCTTTTTGCGGATGATGCTGTGGTATATCGAGAGGTGGTAACAATGGAAAATTGTACTGAAATGTAGGAGGATCTGCAACGAATTGACGCATGGTGCAGGGAATGGCAAATGAATCTCAATGTAGACAAGTGTAATGTGCTGTGAATACATAGAAAGAAAGATCCCTTATCACTTAGCTACAATACCGCAGGTCAGCAACTCGAAGCTGTTAATTCCTTAAATTATCTGGGAGTAGGCATTAGGAGTGATTGAAAATGGAATGACCATATACAATTAATCGTCGCTAAAACAGACACCAGACTGAGATCCATTGGGAGAATCCTAAGGAAATGCAGTCCGAAAACAAAGTAAGTAGGTTACAGTACACTTGTTCGCCCACTGATTGCATATTAGTCACCAGTGTGGAATTCGTACCAGATAGTTTTGATAGTAGAGATAGAGAAGATCCAACCCGCTTCGTTACAGGATCATTTAGCAATCGCGAAACCGTTACGGAGATGATAGATAAACTCCAGTGAAGACTCAGCAGGAGAGACACTCAGTAGCTCGGTATGGGCTATTGTTGAAGTTTCGAGAACATACCTTCACCCAGGAGTCAAGCAGTATATTGCTCCCTCCTACGTATATCTCGCGAAGAGACCATGAGGATAAAATCAGAGAGATTAGAGAGGCATACCGACAATCTTTCTTGCGACGAACAATACGAGACTGAAATAGAAGGGAGAACCGATACAGGTACTCAAGGTACCCTCCGCCACACACCGTCAGGTGGCTTGCAGAGTATGGGTGTAGATGTAGATGGATGTAGATTTAAATGCAGATGTCTGGAAACGTACCGTTTCCATTCTACGACACTTTTAGTTCAGACGTTTAATTCATCCACTTCTGCTCCAGGCATTGAATTAGGCGTGACGCAGTACACATATAAAGTAACACTTCGAAACGAAACATAATAAAACATCCATTTATCGCATAAGCAGATCTGTTTGTATTAAAACGTAAACATTACGTGTTTACATTTTTCCAAAACAAAAAAGGACCTAGCATAGTGTACATACAGAACAGTGCAGGTGCGTTATAACAGCTGCTCGATTTGGCGACAACCAACTTTGTTACAGACATCGTTCCTAAGAAGCATGCTCTGGTACACTCTTTCCATTCCACCTGGTGTCTCTTCAGTTTCTATTGCAGAGGTCAAAACTCATACCAGCAGACCTTTCTCTGTCTCTAAAGGGTTCTCGTAAATTGAACTTCGCATACGACCCCATAAGAAGTAGTTCATAGGAGTTAAATCCGGCGATCGTGGAGGCCACGCGGTTGGACAACCTCGGCCTACCCGTCTTTCACCATATTGTCCGCTGCGATGACTCCGCACCGCACGTGAGAAGTGAAATGCTGCACAGCCACGCTGAAGCCACACTTCCGACGGACAATCAGTTGCACAACTTCCCAGAACGGGTCCAGTATGTTTTTGCAGCAAGATCGCTTATGCAGGACCAGGTGGCGTGAGTGGAAGGACCGAGCGAGGTGGCGCAGTGGTTAGCACACTGGACTCGCATTCGGGAGGACGACGGTTCAATCCCGTCTCCGGCCATCCTGATTTAGGTTTTCCGTGATTTTCCTCAATCGCTTCAGGCGAATGCCGGGATGGTTCCTTTGAAAGGGCACGGCCGATTTCCTTCCCCATCCTTCCCTCCCCTGAGCTTGCGCTCCGTCTCTAATGACCTCGTTGTCGACGGGACGTTAAACACTAATATCCTCCTCCTCCTCCTTGAGTGGAAGGAATTATGTCCCAGTCACATGGCCATCCAGAATACCTGCCCAAACCTTAATACCAAACCAGTGCTGAAATCCCTAAGAGGGCTTTCGTACGCTCAGGCATGGCTGTTTCGCGAATTCAGAACACGGTCCGTAGTGAACAGAACGCGACGTGGAAACCGGGGTGTGTTGATACAGCGGTGCAGGAATCACGTGCAGTAGCCAATGCCTTGCGGGAAATCGGCTGGACCATAGCGTGTGCCCTTTGTAGGTGGTATCGATTTAATTGTTGCTCACGCAGAACGTCCCACGGGTTACTCTGACTAACACCCATTGCACGTGCGATTACTCCTTGTCGGGGTCTCCTCAAAGCTGTGCCGTACGTCTTCCTCACATTCTGGCGTGCGGTGTTGCCGTATAGCTCCACAGTCCTGCCCCTCACGGTGAAGATACCTGTTTCTCGGAGTCTGTGCGTAACTTGGGCATAAATTTTGTGCGATGGTGTGCTACGTTTCGGATAGCGTTCGTGATACACCCGACTAGCAACTCTTCCGTTACCTCGAGCTTCGCCATACACAAGGAGTATGTCAGTATGGACGTGTATCGAACCATGTGTATCTGATTTCTGAATCTCTGTCTGACCATGATGTAATCTAATTGAAATCTTCCCGTATCTCAATTACAGGCCACATGTCCTGTGGATACACGTTACGTGTCTTTAATGCAGTTGTTTCCATTGCCTTCTGCATCCTCATGTCGTTGATCATTGCTGATTCTTCCGCCTTTAGGGGCAATTTCCCACCCCTAGGACAAGAGAGTGCCCTGAACCTCTATCCGCTCCTCCGTTTTTTTTTAAAAGGACGTTGGCAGAATGAGGCTGACTTCTTATGCCGGAAGTCTCCGGCCGCCAATGCTGATTATTTATCAAAATTTAGGCAATGGCGGGGATCGAACCCAGGACCGAAAGCGTTTTGATTATGAATCAAAGACGCTACCCCCTTTTTTTTAATAATATTTTACTAAAACATACATTTCAAGTATTCAACAGTACAATTAATGATTAAACCATTTGCAACATTAAAAAAAGAACCAGTTTTAAACTATTTATATGCTAAATATGTCTAATACAGTAATAATGGTAAAACAAACTTTAAAAGTGGTTACAGTATAACTTTGCTCAAGATAACTGAGATTATTCTAGGTGCAAACTATTATCACCCAATCAGTGGGGTTGTCTACAAAGTTGAATTCACTGTTTAATTTGTAAACTGTCCATTGAATAAAAAATAATAGCATATTTAATACCAGTTTTCTTGACTATGAACCAGTTTAAATACAATCCAATTAAACACATACAATAACACAAAAAAAAAAACAAAAAAAAGAAAGTTCCGGAAGCAAGGTTAAAGTAAATAATAATAAGGAACCAAGTGACTTATTTTTCTTCTGTTCGTTCTCGTTCAAGGTGTAGTGGTTTCACATATTTAACCAACACCCATTCTTTCAAAAATGATCTTCAGCATGTTGCCATAGTGCTTCTTGTGGTTGCGATACGTGCTGATTTTTGCATATTCACACTTCATGTAAACGCGGAATTCTATCTCGTTGTCCGACCCAAGTGTGTGGATGACATAACTAACATATTTTCCCAGTAACCAGCTAATGGCGTTGGTTTTTAATTTCGGAAAGTATGTCATGTCCGGTCTCAGGAGGAGCGACGGCGTTATATATTGCGTAGAGGATCTGGTGAGAAAGGCGATTTGTTGCCTGATCCAATTCCAGTTATGCACATTGCCACCACAGGTGAATCTGTGGCTGAGTGTATCCACCAGATTGCATTTTCCACAAAGGTGTGTCTGGTTTAAACCAATCCCATATAGTCTCTCGTTGGTGCTGATGACATTATTAACTGTTTTGTACCATGCGGAAATAGCGTCTGTAGATAGCCCGGCATAGTTGATGTTCCGCCATACAGCTTTCCAGTCACAATTTGGGAATTTCGTTTCAATTTTGTTTCTACCCTCATTTAACTTCCTTTCAAGTATGATGTCGCGCGCTGTGATACGTGTGTTGCTTCTGATTTCGTCACTAAGATAACTTGCTTCGAGGAAAAAGTTCCTCACATACTGCAGACGGGCATTAATCCTTCGCACATCAATCGGTGCTTGCAGGCTATGGGGTGTCACAGCCTCAAAGAGCTTTGCGGTTATACATTGTGGAAGTTCTCTGAGTATATGGAAAGTCCGTTTGAGGAACAGAGCAGACGCTTTATTGCGAATATCCACCAAACCGAGGCCCCCGTTTCTGACATCCAGTATAACCGTAGTCGCACCAACCCTGAATATGTCTCCTCTCCATAAATAATTGGTAACAGTGGACATGATCCCTTTCGCTACTAGTTTAGGGATTGGAAATACCTGCGCAGTGAAATACGCTTTAGACAAAACGCAGGAGTTGATGAATCTGACTTTTTGCACCAGGTCCATAGTTCGATGGATGTTCTCCATTACAGCACCATGAATTTTCCTCCTAGTTTCCGTCCAGTTAAAAGCAGCCATCCGCATCGGACATGCCATTAAGGTGATTCCCAAAGTTTTATGTTTGTTGTCTTGTTTTGCCCATGCCAGTCGAAGGTAGATTCAATATTTGACTTTTGTTTTCATTTGCTGTCGCTCCCGACGCTAGACAATATCTTTGGATTTCTCTTTCCAGTGTAAATGTCTCCTCCTTATTCCTTATTACAACGCCCACGTCATCAGCATAAGCTCGTATGACAGTTTTCTCACCACTCAATGTTATGCCTGTTAATCTTGCGTGGACAGTGCGGAGGAAGGGCTCTAAAGATACTGAAAATAAAAACATTGATAAGGGACTGCCCTGTGGAACCCCTCGCCTTATCTGTATGGGTTTAGATGTTTGGCCATTGATTGCTATATTCGCATTTACACCTGTTGCAATATTCCTTAGCATGTTCACAATCTGGGGGTGGAAATCCATTCTTGACAGCGTCGCAAAGAGGTATCTATGACTAACGCGGTCAAAAGCTTTGTTGAAATCTATAAAGATTAAAGCACATTTTATACTTGTCACTGAGGTAATTGCAATGACGTCTCTGTATGCAGATAGACTTTCGAATATCGTTCTGGTCGGAGAGCAAGATTGGTGATGACTCAATATTTTGTTGGAAAAGGCAGAGAGTCTTTTGTTGATAATACGCGAAATTATTTTGTAATCAGAATTTAGTAGCGAAAGAGGCCGAAAATTGTTTAAGTTGGTTTTGCCTTTACTCTTAGGAATCAGTACTATTTTACTTTCCTTAAACTCTGCAGGGACCGGTTTTCCGTTCAGGACCTCATTTGCCATGGAAGTGATCTTGTCCCCAATTATAGACCAGTAGCGGGCATAAAACTCCACAGGGAGGCCATCAAGTCCCGGAGATTTGTTGAGAGGTGAGTTACGCACTGCCTCATGCACTTCATCTTTAGTAATAGGTGACAGGATGTCAGCGTTGTCTGTTCCCGACAATTGTGGACCTAAAATAGTGAGAAAGTCCTCGAGAGCTGCATCTTCCACTGTGGTAGGGGCATATAAGGTTTCATAGTACCTGTGGACTTCGTCCAGTATTTGTTTCTGGCATGTGAGCCTCGTACCAGTATGCGTCTGGATTTCATCAATTAAAGTTAGACGTCTGTTTTTAGCATGCCGCACCAAGTGATACAGAGAAGCTGTTTCATCTGCTACGACTGATGTGGCTTTCGATTTAATTTTGAGTCCCTCCATCTGTTGCCGTTTAATGCTTAATAACTTGGCTTTTATTTTTTTGATATCATTTAGACGAATTACGTCATCATGGACCTGTTGATATAAGTCTCTTAAAACTTTATAATAAAACTCCATTGTATTCCTCAACTCCTTGTGCCTCGCTGCACTATACTGCATGACAACTTTCCGCAGCCTTGGTTTAGCCCTCCTTGTCCACCAGTCAATGACTGTTGGGTGCTTGTCTACTGTGCGGAGGCACATAGTCCACGCAAACCTTATTTCCTGTTCCAGTTCTTCGTCAGTTAAAACAGAGATATTTAAGTTCCATTGGCCTCTGAATCGACGGGTTGGCTGTACACTTAGATTAAAGCAAGTTAAAAGTGTACTGTGATCGCTAAAATACACTGGAATAGTCTCAACGTTTAATAAATAATTTTGCAAATTTGGTGACACGTAAATTCTATCTAGTCTGCTACAGGAGTGGCTGGTTATATACGTGAACCCGACTGACGTCGGGTGCTGAAGTTCCCACACATCCTTAAGGTGTAGATCACTTACTAACTTTTTTAACTGTGGCGAGTAGTTGAAGTTGGGTTGTTGATCTTTCTGGTTTAAAACACAGTTAAAATCTCCACTAGTATAAGAGAACACGGATTTTTCTTCAATAAATAAATCAGTTCATCTTGAAAAAACTTCGCACGATCCAATTTGTGGGAAGTTTTTATGCCTATGGCTCTTCTTGATTCTAGTCGTTCGATTTCAGTCACAGGAATGCCTTCCCTTATAAGAATGGCTGTACCGATATTGGCTTCCGTAGAAACATTCACAATTTCAAAAAAGCCTGGGATCCGAAATTCCGTTATCGCAACTTCTTGTAGCAACGCGATATCTGTTCCGGACTGGTACAAGAATTCTTTTAATGCTCCCAATTTCAAGGGTGACTGTATTTTATTAATGTTAATAGTAGTAATGCTATAAGCTTGCAGCACAGACATACCGGAAGAAGCTATTTGGGATGAGGTTCGGTATGATTATAGCAGCAAACGTGCTTCTCTACAAGGCACGATCTTTACAAGCTGTGTGCCCATTACATGTACTAACTGCCTAGAAAAATTTGCAGTGCTTTTAAACAAATAGCTTGAGAAGAAAAGTATCCTGAAATCCTGACAATGCATTGCTATAAGTCACTGTGGCCATTTTCTTTCTCCTCGTCAGTGTTGGCCCTGATGACTTCATATTTAATATTCTTTTTCTTGATGTCTTTCTTCTCTGGTGTGACTTTCGCTTGATGACGCGTGACAGCAAGACCCGGTGTCTGTCGCAGCCGCCGGCGGTGGCTAAATGGGGCAACGGCCGTGGCTTGCGAGTCGTCAATGTTTGGTTCCGGCGTGGTGTCTGTTGTGTTGTTTTGCTGGCGAGGCGGTGATGCTTGTGTATTTCCTCCTTCGGCGCGGCGTTGCGCTTCGGAGTCAGCAGGTTCTTTACCTGGTACTTCCTCGTACGGTTTGCACTGTATGAGTTGTGCACTTGATGCGGTTATTTCAGCCGTGACCTCAGGCTCAGGGTCACATTTCCGTGAAAAATCACTATCCGCTGCGTCAGTATCTGTTCGTGGCGGTGTAAGTCCTTGTGCGGAAGTGGGAGCCACATCGACCGTCATTCCATCTCCTTTTTCCACTTCTAACAGATCTTCAGGATTGGGCTTCGGCCTCCTGGCAACGGGTGTTTCACAGGAAGAGTCCTCATCAACATTTCTTTCAGTGTCCTCTAGAGGACGCTTTTTTGTGGGAATCTCGCTGTCACGGGACGGAATTTCAGCAGTTAATGCAGGTTTTAAAGACGGAAAGTCATTAACATTAAGTGCAACATTTTCAGAGGTAGTAACAGGATCCACGACCGCCGCCGGCTCTGTTGTATTACTGGCTGGCAACAAATCGTTGAGTGTCAATTTCCGGCGTTGCGTAAGGTTATTTGTTAGCACAAATACACGGCGAGGGCAGTCCTGACGGAGGTGACCAGACTCGTTACATACATGACATGTAGGGGTTTGCCCTGAGTACATAACATGCGCCTTGTGCCCGTCAACAAAGATGTGGGAGGGAATGTTTGCTTTCACTTCCATCTCCACGGAGCGAATGCCGTTAAAGCACTGCAGCTTGAAATGCGAAGCCCACCTTTCGTTGACTATTTGCCTGACAACCCATACTTTGATAGGACATCTTTAATTTTCGAATTGTCTACTTCTATGGGAATATTCAAAACCCTAACATTCCTAATTACAGACTCGGAATTCCGGAGTTTGACAGTACTTTTAGTACCATCACGGTGTATAAATTCCGTTTCATAACCAAATTTTGCCAGAAAGCGGTCTACACTCGCGGAATCGTTAAACTTTACAAAAATGCAGTATTCATCAGAGTCCAGCTGCATGGTATGAACAGATTCAGAATGAAGGCCAATTACCTCGGTAATCCAGTCGTGTATTTCAAGTGCAGAGGGCTGTACTCGACGGGTGTACTTGTCGAAGGTGAAAATCACGGTGTTTTTTCTCACGGAGTTTGCCATGGTGTTCTGCAGCGAAGAAATCTCGGACAACGCCGAAATCCCAACGGCACTTCGTAGAAAGATGACACGAAAGAAGACCAAATGCTCAATTGATAACGCTTAATTCACGTGCAAAACGTCAATAAACGAGCACAAAACACGAAAACACTGGCGTAAACACTGAACGTTCACGGAGCAAACTTGAGGAGCATCGGCTTCAAACCTTCAATCAACCAACAACGAAGACTGGAAGCACGTAAAGTTTTAGAACTGTCTGGCAGACCTCAGCTTTTGAAACTTTTAAAATTGTTGCATCACAAAATTACAGCAACTTAGCATGAACGTTTGTTGCTCATTGTCCCAATTGCATTACCAAGCAGGGTCCCTTCCTTTTCCGGAATGAACCCGAGTGTCGTTGAAATTCAAACGCCAGCATCATTCGATTTCGCTGCTTTAATTTCAAAGTTCAGTTAAGGTATTCATAGCTGCCTACAATATTTAGATTACACAAGCACAAATTAAGAGTGCGAGTTTTGTTACCGTATTTTAGCTTACCTGTGACTGCAGCTCAGCTTGGTACGTACTAAATTTTACTATTGTTAATTGTTCAGAATCATTTAATTCAAGTTCAAAGTTAAATCTCTTATTTCTAAATTGCGTAGATTCGAGCAGCTTTTGAAGTGATTGTTGAGGTAGCCCAAGAGTACCCGTATTTTACTGATTTTCGATGTGCTTCAGAATCAAAGCTCACTATTAATTTCAGTCACTAAATTAACTTTCAATTTTCCGATTTTATTAAATCTTTTGCTAAATTAAGTCAGAGTATAGCGAAATTTATTACTTCTGACAAACTTTCAGTTTTCACACTACACGTGTCAACCTTCAGTTGCGACGCTTCTAGTGCTATTTATATGTGTAATAACCTATCTTTTTCAGTACTATAGTAATTGTCCCTAGGACTGGCGACCGTAATTTCCCCCAAATCTCAAATATCTAATTACCGCTAGTTAATTGTTAACGTAACGGCCGCACATTTACTTTCTTTATTAACTTTACCCCTTTTCAAAATTAATTTCCACCAGTTTCATTTGCATTTTTACTTTCGTTTAGATGTAACCCTTTCCTCCCTCTTTACCGACAGATTAACTTCGGTGACGATTGCTTTTCCCAAATTTCCATTAGGTTCACGCGGTTTAATTTTTCACTGTCATTAAGGTCGATAAGTGCGGGGGAGGTTACAGGCTAACACGCTGATGTCGTTTCCTCGGTTTCCAGAGGGTAGCACAACACATTTCAGAGTTGATCGGTGCACCATGATGGAGAAAATCAAACAGAATAACGTCTCCAGAGTCCCAGAAGAGCGTCGCCATGGGTTTACTCGCTGAGGGTGCGGCTTTGAACTTTGTCGTAAGAGGAGAGGCGGTGTGGACGCACTCCATGCATTGCCGTTCCGCCACCTGTTCGAAATTATGTGCCCATGTTTCATCGCCTGTAACGATATTCGACTGAAATTGCGTCATCAGCCTCGTAACGCGTAAGCAGGTCCGCGCAGATGGTCCATCGTTGCTGTTTGTGTTCTTCTGTTAGACGGCGAGAACCCAGTGGGTGCACACCTTTTGAGTACTGCAACTGGAGGACGAGTGGGTCAGCACTACCAACAGAGACGTCCAGCTGAGCAGCTAGATCTTCCGCTGTGATCCGTCGATCACCTCGAATGAGAGTGTCCACACGTTCCAGCACTGCAGGAGTCACACCTGTGTGCGGCCGGCTGGCACGTGGGAGATTGGTCAAGTTTGCTCGACGTTCCAGAATGAGATTTTCACTCTGCAGCGGAGTGTGCGCTGATATGAAACTTCCTGGCAGATTAAAACTGTGTGGCCGACCAAGACTCGAACTCGGGACCTTTGCCTTTCGCGGGCAAGTGCTCTACCAACTGAGCTACCGAAGCACGATGCACGCACGGTACTCACAGCTTTACTTCTGCCAGTATCTCGCGTCTCCGCGAAAGGCAAAGGTCCCGAGTTCGAGTCTCGTTCGGGCACACAGTTTTAATCTGCCAGGAAGTTTCATATCAGCGCACACTCCGCTGCAGAGTGAAAATCTCATTCTGGAAACATCCTCCAGGCTGTGGCTAAGCCATGTCTCCGCAGCATCCTTTCTTTCATGAGTGCTAGTTCTGCAAGGTTCGCAGGAGAGATTCTGTAAAGTTTGGAAGGTAGGAGACGAGGTACTGGCAGAAGTAAAGCTGTGAGTACCGGGCGTGAGTCGAGCTTCGGTAGCTCAGATGGTAGAGCACTTGCCCGCGAAAGGCAAAGGTCCCGAGTTCGAGTCTCGGTCGGGCACACAGTTTTATGCTGCCAGGAAGTTTCGTTGCTCGACGTTGTTGCGATGGTGACAGACGCCTCGGACAACGACTCACCGTGCTTTTGTTCACTGCCAGGTGTCCGTAGTCATTCTACAAGCGCCTCTCAATATCTGTGTTGCTTTGGTTTTCTGCCAAATGAAACTCAATGGCAGCTTTCACGTCGGAACGTGCCTCCTTTATAGACGCCATTTCGAAGGCTACATCTAGCGACGCCACCTATCGAAATTTCATGAAACTATAGGGGGTGAAGGCTGAATATCTCCCGATGTCCCACAACAAATTCTGCATTTTTTTTTCAAACGAAATTAGGCTACAAAGAAATGTGTTCCGTTACTTATCGAACGACCCTCGTAATAATCCGATATTCGTGCCCAACCATACCACCTGTGGTGTCACCGCCAGACGCCACAGTTGCTAGGTGGTAGCCTTTAAATCGGCCGCGGTCCGTTAGTATACGTCGGACCCGCGTGTCGCCACTATCAGTGATTGCAGACCGAGCGCCGCCACACGGCAGGTCTAGAGAGACTTCCTAGCACTCGCCCCAGTTGTACAGCCGACTTTGCTAGCGATGGTTCACTGACAAATTACGCTCTTATTTTCCGAGACGATAGTTAGCATAGCCTTCAGCTACGTCATTTGTTACGACCTAGCAAGGCGCCATTACCAGTTACTATTGATGTTGTAAAACATGTACCGTCAAGAGCGATGTTCACCATTTATGGATTAAAGTTAAGTACTCCACAGCTACGTCCTTTTTTGCTAGTCTAATTTCCTTGACCTGTTCCAGACCTCACGCCAGCCTGCGTGAGCTAAAACGCGTGCCTTTCGGCTTCCTCTAATAACACAGGGTTGGCTCTTCTGCCAATCCACAACACCACCCATGCATGACGCTATGCACCAGAGGATGACACGGCAGCCGCTGGACTCCAGTAGCCTTCAGGACCTGATTGAGGTGTTAAGTTCCTTTTATTTCTAGATCTTACATCAAAGAATATCGAAATAGATAAAAAAGAATCATTTGTCAAACAATCACACTGTAAGACACGTAATTCAGTCAAAGTAAAAAGACCTAACTTCTTTTACTGATTATGTGTGGAAAAAAGATCAATGTCACGTTATGGTTCTACAATCTAGAATAAAATACAGTGCATCATTTTCTTAATTAAATGCTAAAATAGTGGCGCTCGGAGTCAGCTATTACGAATGTACACTATAATGAGAGGAAATGGAGAATAAATTTTAATAAATTTTAGTAATATGAGTGCACATCTTTGCACTATGTAAGTCAGACTTTTAATGCACAGTTACATAAAATTGCAAGTGGAGCTGGGGTGAATAAACATTCGGAAATGTACGATGCCGTACCATACTCTAAATTCCATTTTTCAATACATAGTAGAAAGCTTTTACAATATCAGGACAGAAATAGTTCGTATACGAACGTTTTCCAACGAGAAAGGAAGTGATACTTTTCGTATCAAAAGACGTTAGTAGTGGCGAATATCGAGAGTGAGAAGTTCATTACTAAAATAATAAAATATCACACAACTTATCATTTGTGGTTACGATTCAGGAGTAACTTCCGGTAGTGATATCTGGACTCCAAGTTCTTCAAAGACAAAACTAACACTGTCTTCTTATTGTGAATATGTGCAGTGCTCTCTCTCTCTCTCTCTCTCTCTCTCTCTCTCTCTCTCTCTCTCTCCCTCTTTCTATCCTTCCCTGTCTGTCTGTCTATAGATGCACAAGAAAGACTCATTAAAGTACGTCACGTGTGTACAAACATGTTTATTATTTCAATGTTTTCCTGTTTGTACGACGCTGTGGACGAGGTTGCACCCGCACTCCACACTCAATTTGCTGGTCCTGTTTACAGATGTGGACGCTGATGGTATCGAAAATTATAATAAAAATGTTCAAATGAGTGTGAAATCTTATGGGACTTAACTGCTAAGGTCATCACTCCCTAAGCTTATACACTATTTAACCTAAATTATCCTAAGGACAAAAACACACACCCATGCCCGAAGGAGGACTCGAAACTCCGCCGGGACCAGCCGCACAGTCCATGACTGCAGCGCCTTAGAACGCTCGGGGCTAATCCCACGCGGCGAAAATTAAAATACCTCCATGTTTTACTGAAGATTACAACGTGTGTCACAGAACTTCAAAATCACTTGAAAGTGGCATAGCGAAATCGATTATGGAATGTAATTCAACACTTGGTCGCTACGGACGTCTGATGCTGTTCATAGTAGAATTTTCTGTCCACTTTGTCAAATTGAAGCAGGACATTAACATAGGAAAAACGTCGTATAAAATATAAAAACACAAATAGAGAATGAGATTATCACTCTGCAGCGGAGTGTGCGCTGACATGAAACTTCCTCACAGGTTAAGTCTACGTGCCGGACCGAGACTCAAACTCGGGGCTTTTGCCTTTCGCGGGCAGTTGCTCTGCCATCTGAGCTACCCAAACACGACACACGCCCCGTCCTCATAGCTTAACTTCTGCCAGTACATCATCTCCTACCTTCCAAACTTCACAGAAGCTCTCCTGCGAACCTTGCAGAACTAGCACTCCTGAAAGAAAGGATATTGCGGAGACGTGGCTTAGCCACAGCCTGGGGGATGTTTCCAGAATGCGATTTTCATTCTGCAGAAGAGAATGTGGTGATATGGAACTTCCTGGCAGATTAAAACTGTAGAGCACGTGCCCAAGAAAGGTAGAGGGCCCGAGTTCAAGTCTCGGTCTGGCACACATTTTTAATCTGCCAGGAAGTTTCAACGCAAATATAGGTAATGCTACCGTGTCCAATCACTGGAGGTATTTTCGCCATTCTGAGCTTTAATAATCTACATCTACGCAAATATTCTACAAGCCACTATGCAGTACATGACGCTGGGTACCTTATTCCATTATCAGATGGAGTGAGGGATAAGCAACTGTCCGTATGCTTCCGTGCGAGCTCTAATTTCTCTTATCTTGCCTTCGCGATTCTTACGCGAAATTAGCGTTGGCCGCAGTAGAATAGTTTTGTGACCATCCTCAAATGTTTGTCTCTGCACTTTCTTGGCTGCGTTTTGCATGAAAGAATGTCGTCTTCCCTGCCGGGATTCCCATTTTGAGTTGCGTCTCCGTAATGCTCGCGTGTTGATGAAACCTACCGGTAACAAATCTAGCAGCACGGCTCTGGATTGCTTCGATATCTTCCTTTAATCCAAACTGATGCGTGTCCCAAACACTCGAGCAATACCCGAGGACATGTCACACCAGTATTTTGTACGCGATCTCCATTACAGAAGAACCATACTTTCCTAAAATTCTCATAAAACACCGAAGTTGACCGGTCGCCCACCCTGTTATAGACCTTACGTGCTCGTTCCATTTCATAATGCTTTGCAACGTTTCGCCTAGATACGTGATGGACGTGTCTCTGTCAAGGAGGACACCACTAATACTGGACAGTATTAGAACATTAAAGGATTGTTTTTTCTGCCGGCCGAAGTGGCCGTGCGGTTGTAGGCGCTGCAGTCTGGAACCGCGAGACCACTATGGTCGCAGGTTCGAATCCTGCCTCGGGCATGGATGTGTGTCATGTCCTTAGGTTAGTTAGGTTTAACTAGTTCTAAGTTCTAGGGGACTAATGACCTCAGAAGTTGAGTCCCATAGTGCTCAGAGCCATTTGAAACATTTTTGATTGTTTTTTCTACTCTTCTGCATCATCTAACATGTTTCTACGTTTAGAGCAGGCTGACATTCATGTATCAAATAGAAATACTGTCTAAATATATCGTGTATGCTCCTACAGTCAAATAACGACGACAGCTTCCTGTGTACTAGAGCGACATTCGTAAACAACGGCAGATTGCTGCTCATCCTATCCGTAAGATCATTTATGTCTATAGGGAACAAGAGCGTTATTACAGCGCACCCCTGGGGCACTCCTTGCCTCTGATGAATATTCTCCTTCCAGTAGAGCGTACAAGGCTGTATCAGTTAAGAAGTCTTCGAGCGACTAACATATCTAAGAACCTATTCCGTATGCTCGGATCACCGTTAACAGTGCTCAGTGGGGCACTGTATCAAATGCACTCCGAAAACCTGGGAATATGGAATCAGTATGCAACTCTCCATCCATGGTCCGCAGGATTTCGTACGACAAAAATGTAATCAGAGTTCCGCAGGAGACAAATGTTTTCTAGATCCGTCATGATTTGTGAACAGAAGCTATTCTGTCCAAAGGAAATGTACTATACTCGACGTCAGAATACGAGGTGTGGCTAGAAAAAAACTGGACTAGTACTGGTGAAACAATAAAACGAATGCAATAAGGCTGAAAGTCGCGTGGCCTGTCACGTGACTCTCGCTCCGCCTACTGCTCGAGTTTCATCTGCCTCCTGCACTCAGTCTGCCCGTGGCGTCTGTTTTAAGTAGTTGACGTTTTCTCTGTGCGTCGGAAAATGTTGAGTGTACAGAAAGAACAGCGTGTTAACATCAAATTTTGTTTCAAACTAGGAAAATCTGCAAGTGAAACGTTTGTAATGTTACAACAAGTGTACGGCGATGATTGTTTATTGCGAACACAAGTGTTTGAGTGGTTTAAACGATTTAAAGATGGCCGCGAAGACACCAGTGATGACACTCGCACTGGCAGACCATTGTCAGCAAAAACCGATGCAAACATTGAAAAAATCGGTAAACTTGTTCGACAAGATCGCCGTTTAACAATCAGAGCAGTGTCTGAGTTAACAGGAGTTGACAAGGAAAGTGTTAGGCAGATTCTTCATGAAAGTTTCAACATGAACAAAGTGTGTTCAAAAATGGTTCCAAAGTGTCTCACAATTGAACAGAAGGAACGCCGAAGAATGATTTGTTCTGACATCCTGGAAAACATTGAAAGTGATCCCACCTTCTTACAAAATGTTATTACTTACGATGAATTGTGGTTTTTTACTTACGATCCCGAAACTAAACGCCAATCGATGCATTGGAAAACTCCTGGTTCTCCACGACAAAAAAAAGCACGAATGTCAAAATCGAAATTCAAGGCAATGATGATTGTTTTTTTTTTTTTTGACATCAAAGGGATTGTGCACATTGATTGGGTACCAGAGGGACAAACAGTGAATCAGCATTACTACATTAGCGTCCTGGCTATCCTACGTGAGCGAGTACGGAGAAAACGGAACGATTTGTGGAGAAAAAAGTCATGGATCCTTCACCAAGACAATGCCCCAGCTCACAGTGCGTTGTCAGTGAAGACGTTTTTGGCAAAACACAACATTCCCATCTTAGATCATCCACCCTACTCACCTGATTTGGCCCCCTGTGACTTTTTTCTTTTCCCTAAGTCAAGTCAGCTTTGAAAGGAACTAGATTTGAGACTGTTGAAGCAGTAAAAGAAAAAGCGACGCAAGTAATGTATGGACTTACCGAAAATGATCTGCAGCATTGCTATGAACACTGGAAAATTCGTATGGAGCGGTGTAGAGACCGAGGAGGAGAGTACATTGAAGGAGATAACATGAAATTGTAAATAATTGTAAATAAATGTTTTTTCCAGCATCAGTCCGGTTTTTTTTCTAGCCGCACCTCGTATGTTCAAGAATTCAGCAGCAAACCATTGTTAAGGATATTGATCTGTTTTCGCAGGTCCGGTCGTTTACCGTTATTACGTACAGGAGTCACCTGCGCTTTTTTTTCCACTCGCTTAGGACTCGGCGCTGGGCGAGAGATTCGCGATAAATGCAACCTAGGTAAGGAGTCACTTCCGTAAAACACTCTCTGTGAAAAAGAGCTAGGATTCTACCCGGACCCTGCAACTTACTTGTCTTTATTCATTTATAACAAAGAAGAGATATCGGTTCTTTAGGTTTATTTACGCACTACACACGTTTTTCTAATCGATGGTGCAGGTCGGTGTCGAAAGTAGGAATCAAGAAAATGCTATGAATCTGGGCTGGACTGTCTCCAGCTTTCTCGATCCCGTGTATGAGACGTGCAAGCGTAGTTTCATACGGTCAGTGCTTTTGCAGACCTAGCTGTTTCCCACTTTAATGGGTTTATTTCGTGGCCCGTCGTTGAGACGTTGGGGAGCGTTTCTTTGCTCTGTCAGCATCGGGTGACTACTTTCCATCTGCGAACTATGGATTCAACCAGAGGTCGAGGGAGTCAGGAAAGAGTGGTAGATGACGGTGGCTGCAGCAGGACAGACGGATTCGTTGAGACTCGTTATTGGTGTACCGAACTAGAGCAGACTCCCTCATTTGGCGGACGTGGTCTAGGGCGGACCATGGCGTCTTCTACTCGGTCAAGTGTAGGGGGCCTCGAATGATGCTGATGCGATGCAGCGTCTCGCAGCTGATACCGCCGCAGTGTTCTTGCGGGCCGGAACGACCGCGTTTAGTGCAGGTGGGGGTGAAACTACTGTCGCCCGCCACGTTCACAGGGTTCCATGGACAGCCGGCGGCATCGAACCTAGTACCCCAAGGAGCGTAGTCGATGGCTGCCTCACGGAGCTGTCTGGCCCGACAAACACTTGCTTTGCACTATGTCGCCATCCTCTTTGCCGCTGTTAGGTCTCCAAGCCTGCGTATTTATACCTTCCCTGCCCTTTTGCTGTAACGGCGGAAGGTATGTATAGGTAACGTTGTGTTGGGGCCTGGTTGCGTTGATGTAATTGAGATCCCCTGCTATACCCGCAGGACAGGACAGATAGTTTAATTTGTGGAAAGGGGCCAAAATGAGTGGCTTTCAGTTGTACTTGAACATACTACTTTATTCATTTGACAAACTTTACAAGAGTAAAGAAAACATTAAAAACAGAGCAAGCCAACCATTAATTTTATAACTTAATTCCCGGCTAAATGCGCCATTCAATCTCACGCCTCAAGGGCAAAACAACTTTAATTTAAAACCGGCTGACAGCCAATCACTTAAGAATTTGAATTTTAAAAGGCAGAAGGCCTCATTTTAAAACATTTCTCTAAATTAGGCTAAAGGCCCAACCAATCTCACGCCTTAAGGGCAAAACAACTTTAACTTAAAATCGGCTGAAGGCCAATAACTTAAGACTCAAAACAGGAATTCGAATTTTAAAAGGCAGAAGGCCATATCCTAAAAATTCTTTAAATCAGCCTGAAGGCCCAGACAATCATACGCCTTAAGGTCAAAACAACTTTAATTTAAAATCGGCTAGAAGCCATACATAAGCAAACAACGAGGACAAATAAGAAAAGGCAGCACATCAAACGCACTCAGAAGTTTCCAAGAGTCGGCCTGGAATTCAAACACTAACGCTCGCTTAGGTGAGACAGGCAGTCGGCCCAACAATTCTCAATCCGACGGCAACCCAACCGGCAGACAGTCAGCGGACCAGGCGACGGAATAACTGCAGCTCCACCCGACCATCACTCAACAGGGAGTTCCATGGAACAAACCAGAAGGTATCGGCGCCCACAACGAATTACACATTCAGCTGTCAAATTACACGCCGTGCTGGATAGCCACAACACGACGACGAAAATACACAACCTGAATTTACGTGAACGGCCAGGGCAGGTAACCGGAACGTTAACGGCCACAAGGCAGAAGATTCCGCTGGTGCACTTCAGTTCAAAATAATCAAGTTAAACTCCGCAGGAGGGCGGCTAGAATTTCGCCAACTTGAAAACACACGTTGTTGCTCGCTGGAATGTCCCAACATGCAGAGAAGTCTTCCGAAGTAAGAGTGATTTCAGGTGTGCCGCAGGGGAGTGTCATAGGTCCGTTGCTATTCACAATATACATAAATGACCTGGTGGATGACATCGGAAGTTCACTGAGGCTTTTTGCAGATGATGCTGTGATGTATCGAGAGGTTGTAACAATGGAAAATTGCACTGAAATGCAGGAGGATCTGCAGCGAATTGACGCATGGCGCAGGGTATGGCAATTGAATCTCAATGTAGACAAGTGTAATGTGCTGCGAATACACAGAAAGATAGATCCTTTATCATTTAGCTACAAAATAGCAGGTCAGCAACTGGAAGCAGTTAATACCATAAATTATCTGGGAGTACGCATTAGGAGTGATTTAAAATGGAATGATAATACACTCCTGGAAATTGAAATAAGAACACCGTGAATTCATTGTCCCAGGAAGGGGAAACTTTATTGACACATTCCTGGGGTCAGATACATCACATGATCACACTGACAGAACCACAGGCACATAGACACAGGCAACAGAGCATGCACAATGTCGGCACTAGTACAGTGTATATCCACCTTTCGCAGCAATGCAGGCTGCTATTCTCCCATGGAGACGATCGTAGAGATGCTGGATGTAGTCCTGTGGAACGGCTTGCCATGCCATTTCCACCTGGCGCCTCAGTTGGACCAGCGTTCGTGCTGGACGTGCAGACCGCGTGAGACGACGCTTCATCCAGTCCCAAACATGCTCAATGGGGGACAGATCCGGAGATCTTGCTGGCCAGGGTAGTTGACTTACACCTTCTAGAGCACGTTGGGTGGCACGGGATACATGCGGACGTGCATTGTCCTGTTGGAACAGCAAGTTCCCTTGCCAGTCTAGGAATGGTAGAACGATGGGTTCGATGACGATTTGGATGTACCGTGCACTATTCAGTGTCCCCTCGACGATCACCAGTGGTGTACGGCCAGTGTAGGAGATCGCTCCCCACACCATGATGCCGGGTGTTGGCCCTGTGTGCCTCGGTCGTATGCAGTCCTGATTGTGGCGCTCACCTGCACGGCGCCAAACACGCATACGACCATCATTGGCACCAAGGCAGAAGCGACTCTCATCGCTGAAGACGACACGTCTCCATTCGTCCCTCCATTCACGCCTGTCGCGACACCACTGGAGGCGGGCTGCACGATGTTGGGGCGTGAGCGGAAGACGGCCTAACGGTGTGCGGGACCGTAGCCCAGCTTCATGGAGATGGTTGCGAATGGTCCTCGCCGATACCCCAGGAACAAGAGTGTCCCTAATTTGCTGGGAAGTGGCGGTGCGGTCCCCTACGCTACTGCGTAGGATCCTACGGTCTTGGCGTGCATCCGTGCGTCGCTGCGGTCCGGTCCCAGGTCGACGGGCACGTGCACCTTCCGCCGACCACTGGCGACAACATCGATGTACTGTGGATACCTCACGCCCCACGTGTTGAGCAATTCGGCGGTACGTCCACCCGGCCTCCCGCATGCCCACTATACGCCCTCGCTCAAAGTCCGTCAACTGCACATACGGTTCACGTCCACGCTGTCGCGGCATGCTACCAGTGTTAAAGACTGCGATGGAGCTCCGTATGCCACGGCAAACTGGCTGACACTGACGGCGGCGGTGCACAAATGCTGCCAAGCTAGCGCCATTCGACGGCCAACACCGCGGTTCCTGGTGTGTCCGCTGTGCCGTGCGTGTGATCATTGCTTGTACAGCCCTCTCGCAGTGTCCGGAGCAAGTATGGTGGGTCTGACACACCGGTGTCAATGTGTTCTTTTTTCCATTTCCAGGAGTGTATAATGTTGATCGTCGGTAAAGTAGATGCCAGACTGCGATTCATTGGAAGAATCCTAAGGAAATGCAATCCGAAAACAAAGGAAGTAGGTTACAGTACGCTTGTTCGCCCACTGCTTGAATACTGCTCAGCAGTGTGGGATCCGTACCAGATAGTGTTGATAGAAGATATAGAGAAGATCCAACGGAGAGCAGCGCGCTTCGTTACAGGATCATTTAGTAATCGCGAAAGCGTTACGGAGATGACAGATAAACTCCAGTGGAGGACTCTGCAGGAGAGACGCTCAGTAGCTCGGTACGGGCTTTTGTCAAAGTTTCGAGAACATACCTTCACCGAAGAGTCAAGCAGTATATTGCTCCCTCCTACGTATATCTCGCGAAGAGACCATGAAGATAAAATCAGAGAGATTAGAGCCCACACAGAGGCATACCGACAATCCTTCTTTCCACGAACAATACGAGACTGGAATAGAAGGGAGAACCAATAGAGGTACTCAAGGTACCCTCCGCCACACACCGTCAGGTGGCTTGCGGAGTATGGATGTAGATGTAGATGTAGAACAGCCCACAACGAAATCAAACGACAGAATGTGAACAGTTGGGGCTGGCTGGTACACTAGACTCAACTTCCGTGTCCGGGGTCGGTGAGCCACGGACCTCGCAGCAATGGGAACAGCACCACACACTCCGACCGCGCATGGACGCCGCCTGCGGCCCCGGCCAGATACGCGCCACGGCGACTTCCTCGCTGCTCCACGCCAACTGACCAACGGCCCACACACGGCACAGCTGGAAACTATTAGCGCGAGGCCAAAGATAGTACAAGGGTGCGAATATCGATACACGCTGCTGCTGCGACTCGCGGAAAGAGAGGATAACAGCACAATCGCTATAACCGAGGGAGACTAATCACAGAACAGCAACCTAGATTTAATGCAAAGCATAACACGAGCCAGCCACGGCTCAGCACTGTGGTTCGCAGGCCACGTTTGAAAGAAGCTTTATGCCTTCAGGGTCGGTATGTGGGTCACAGTATCAAGACAGCTCTCTGCGTCAAACTATTCCCACCACACTGGAACACCACAGAGAAGATTTTTCAGTGTCCATAGAACCAGTGAAATATGACTGCAAAATGTGTTCCATGATTCTGCAGCAGACTGACACTGGAACGAGAAGCCTGTAGTTTTGTACATCTATATTCAGACTCTTCTTAGAGACTATTCCTTTTCCGAATCTCCAGCGACACCAAACATTGTTCTAGAGATCTACGGTAGACTAGAAAGAAAACGGGGGGAGGGGGGGATAATCCATCTCGCTGCTCCACGCCAACTGACCAACTGCCCACACATGGCACAGCTGGAAACTATAAGCGCGAGGCCAAAGATAGTACAAGGGTGCGAATATCGATACACGCTGCTGCTGCGACTCGCGGAAAGAGAGGATAACAGCACAATCGCTATAACCGAGGGAGACTAATCACAGAACAGCAACCTAGATTTAATGCAAAGCATAACACGAGCCAGCCACGGCTCAGCACTGTGGTTCAGTTGCTGACCCTCATGAATCGAAACATGACTGCGTCGCGTCGTTTCATGATTCGAGGGTCTGCAACTGATAAAAAAAAAGGGGCCCCCGGGGTCCCAAGGTCGCGATGGCGGCGTCACTGTCCCGCCGAGATAATTTGTCCTTTTAGGACAATTATCTGAGCAAGCACCCACGCCAGCAAAAGGTTGCCCGACACATTCTGTTTGATAACGTAATGTATATAAAAGGTGGTGATAATTTATTTAGTGTAGTCAGCAAAATGTCTTGGGTAAATCAGTATTTAAGCACGGGCAACCATGGCTTTATACAATACGATGGAGGTGTTTTACATCCGGGACCTGAGGAAGACATTGAAATGGTGGAAAGAATTCCATTAACAAATGTTAATTGTACACGTAGCAGTAATGATATTCGAACAGTGCAAAGAAAGGATGCTGCTACTCGTATACGGTATGGAGATAATTTTGACGATTTAGATACGAGTGGCGAAACAGTTGAATTTGAACAGGTGTCAGAAACAAGGCCAGAGAGTGTCACGGACGGGGCCGCAATTAGCACAGCTAGTGTCACAAGTTCAGGGCAGATAGCGATAGCGGCTAGCGCGGCGACAACTGCTGCTGCCGCAGGTGCTGCTTACGGCGTTAAAAAAGTAGTTGAACGTGTACAGAACAAAGGATAATTGTAATTTATTTTTATTTGTTGTAATAATTGACAATAAAAATTATACATTGTACAAATTCTTGTCTTTTATTTAATAAGGAATATTATACATTTGCAACAATGAAAAGAAAGCTAAAGGATAAGGCTTTTTTATTGCATTTTTCAATTCATTAAACTTTTTCCACCTAATTGTTCTCACACGGACATTGTTGAAATCAGGATGACTACATACAATTGGCTGAGAATTAGAAATTAACAGTAATGGAGTACGTCTTAAAATAGCATCTCCTTTATATTTTACACGAATGTTGCATGCAATTCCTTCACAAACGTTTTTGAAATCCTCTACAGCACCTTCTTCTAATGAAATTTCATTTCCAATGATTATACGCCTATTTACGGCGTCTTGAGGAGCAAATTGATTCGTCTTATTATTGCATCGGCCAATGTGGCCTACATTAAGTCCAAGATGCGACCCTGCGATGTTAATGATAATCACCTTTTATCCACAGTATATAATAAAATACGTACCATAGACAAATCAAAGCAGAAATTTAAAGTAGGAGAGTTCGTAAGAATCAGTAAAAACAAAGCCATTTTTGATAAAGGATACAAACCAAATTGGTCTACATAAATATTTAAGATTGGAGTCCAAGAAACAAATCCTAGGACATACGCTCTGCAAGATTTTGAACTAAATAATATTGCTGGTGCGTTTTATGGTCATGAATTACAGAAAACAAAATACCCCAATACTTATCTAGTGGGGAAAGTATTGTACAGGAAAGGAAATAAGGCATTTGTGAAATGGTTGGGTTTTGATAGAAAACATAACAGTTGGATTCCAGTAACATAAAATGTAATTTTATCATATAAAATTACAGTTATTTTTAAAGAATTATATTAAAATTACAGTTATGTTTTAAAGATATACCAAACGAAAAAATTACAGTTTTGTTTTAAATATATACCAAACGAACAACTGCTTCTTCAAGTTGCCAATAGTTATACCACAGATGCACACCATCACACAACACATCAGGAATTTTAAAGCATTTACAAAAAAGGCCTGAATACTAGGAAATGAAAATAAGCTTCACAGTTTTCACATGATTCACAATTGTCTAACAGTTCACACTTGCCTGCTTTTATGAGGGGCCATTACACACATTACTCTACACTGTTCGGCTTAATGTTTTAAGTAGTACTCTTTGTACCACTTCACCAGCAGATTTGTATTCAATTTCGCAGTTACTGGTTGGTACCTGCCAATACCATTCAGCTTACGTAGAGCATGTAGTGAAGGGCAGCCTTTCTCCTCCACATTAGTTATTAGGCAGTCAGGTAAGAACTCTCTTACCCATTTCACTTTTTCAGTACCTTTAATAAGTACAGTGCAGTTTGTTGGTACCACTGATTTGATGGAGTTTAATGCACTATCCAGCGAGACTCCAACGGAATTAATGTTGTAGTGGTGATGGTTCTCTGCCAACCATTTTGCTGATTCGATATCAAGTTCGTAATACGGTGTTGTACATTGAAGAATGTAACTTGCAGAGGCAAACACTGTTCCATCATCGCACAGCATTTGGAATGCTAAGTCCATAGGAATAAATTCATTCGCACATGTCTTGAAGCCTTGACAATCGAAGATTACAGTATACATCTTGTAAGAAGGCTACACACACAAACTTGCTGCTGTTGCTCGTAGATGTCGACGTTATCGGTTCAGAGGACATGATGTGCTGTGCTCCAAATCACCCCCCTTATGTACTAAAATTCGAGTACAGCCGGTTAAAACAACTCCTGTTATCAACACGTGTCGGGCAACCTTTTGCTGGCGTGGGTGCTTGCTCAGATAATTGTCCTAAAAGGACAAATTATCTCGGCGGGACAGTGACGCCGCCATCGCGACCTTGGGACCCCGGGGGCCCCTTTTTTTTTATCAGTTGCTGACCCTCATGAATCGAAACATGACTGCGTCGCGTCGTTTCATGATTCGAGGGTCTGCAATCATGAAACGACGCGACGCAGTCATGTTTCGATTCATGAGGGTCAGCAACTGATAAAAAAAAAGGGGCCCCCGGGGTCCCAAGGTCGCGATGGCGGCGTCACTGTCCCGCCGAGATAATTTGTCCTTTTAGGACAATTATCTGAGCAAGCACCCACGCCAGCAAAAGGTTGCCCGACACGTGTTGATAACAGGAGTTGTTTTAACCGGCTGTACTCGAATTTTAGTACATAAGGGCCACGTTTGAAAGAAGCTTTATGCCTTCAGGGTCGGTATGTGGGTCACAGTATCAAGACAGCTCTCTGCGTCAAACTATTCCCACCACACTGGAACACCACAGAGAAGATTTTTCAGTGTCCATAGAACCAGTGAAATATGACTGCAAAATGTGTTCCATGATTCTGCAGCAGACTGACACTGGAACGAGAAGCCTGTAGTTTTGTACATCTATATTCAGACTCTTCTTAGAGACTATTCCTTTTCCGAGTCTCCAGCGACACCAAACATTGTTCTAGAGATCTACGGTAGACTAGAAAGAAAACGGGGGGAGGGGGGGATAATCCATCTAAAAGACTGTGGAGAGAGTCTAACGGGTAACCCATCAAATTGGATTACCCTGTCTCTAACAAGGATCTTCCACACTTCTTCATTTGCCAGCGCAGTAACTTATTCGGGTTGTTAGGGGTATAAGTACAGGCATTTTTATTAGTGACTGAGAATAGTGTACTTATAAGACAGGTTGTTTGTGGTTCATCTACATTTTTTATGATTTTTTCCTTTAAAATTTTCGCATATTGGTACTCTGTTTTCTGTATATGTAAACTGCACTACACTGGAGACTCAAGTTGTTTGTGTTGTATGTGAATAATCTATGTAAGTTGTTTATTACGTTAATGGGCTCCGGAAAGGCTCAAAATCATGAAAAGTTCAATTTTTACTTTTTTGCGTTTTCTGAATCTGCAGACTATTACCTTTTAATAGATATATAATTTATTCAATTCCGAAGACTACAACTATTTTTAAAATTTTTTTTGAAATGTGTTCTACATGGGCGTGACCCACTATGGCGCTGTTAAACTGCTGTCAAATGGTGTTATTATTAACGTCCGTGTTCATCAGGTACATTTTAGTGATGCGAGATAAAGTATGTGTTGTGGCTAACCTATTTTCAGAGACTTAGCAGCACCTGAACTGTTGAAAAAGTGTATTCACGGAAAAACTCAAAACCCCAATGAAAGTGTAAATAGTGTTATATGGTCGAGAATCCCCAAGACTGTATTTATTGGAATAGAAACACTTCACTTCGGTGTGTATGATGCTGTTACGACTTTCAATGATGGCAACATTGTAAGGTGCAAGGTATTTAGAAATATGGGAATGAAGATAGGTTCTAACGTGGTACGAGCGATGCTTGCTTTAGACAAGGAACGCCTTCGGGCTACAGACAGGGCTGTAAAGAGTCTAGAAATACAAGCAAGAGTAAACAGGAGGAGAAACAAGAGGAAGCTGGAGGAGGAGTTTGCAGAGGATGAAGATAATCCATCCTATGGACCTGGAATGCACTAAAAAGTTAATCCAATCTTTGTCGCTCGATTCCCAAAACTTTTATTTTCTCATACTAATTACATGTTTTCTAAGGATCTTCCAAACATATTTGTTTCAAACTTTCAGTAAATGTTACACTGTACCTTCTGCATAATTTAACACAGCCTTTTTCCAAAAAAACTGTATATTTTTGAATATATAAATAAAAAATTGCAAAAAAATGTTGTGAATTTTCATTACATTTGAAAAAATATCATCTTTAATAACTGAACTAAAATTTTGTAAAATCCCTGTGTTAAGTTGTAGCCCATATTCCAATAAATAATCTGTAAAAAGTTCAACTTCCTACCTCAAATACTGTGTGAGGAAAGATGTAATTTATAAGCGCTATTTTAACATTGCAAGTATAGGGCGTTCCGGAGCCCCTTAAATAGTTTTCTGATCACATTTGTATTTAAAAATATTTGTTTGTATAAACTATTCATGTTGATGTAAATTTGACAGTTGTAAGAAATGGTCACGATTAGGAACAATGTAAGAAATACGTGTTATGTAGAAGCCAGTGTACTCTTGTTTGAAACGAAAGTGGTTGTGGGGAGTGGGAGAGGTGGCAAGGGTGAACTGGCGCGGTACCTAGAGCAGGAGCCGGCCGGAGTGGCCGTGCGGTTCTAGGCGCTACAGTCTGGAACCGAGCGACCGCTACGGTCGCAGGTTCGAATCCTGCCTAGTGTATGGATGTGTGTGATGTCCTTAGGTTGGTTAGGTTTAATTAGTTCTAAGTTCTAGGCGACTGATGACCTCAGAAGTTAAGTCGCATAGTGTTCAGAGCCATTTTAGCCTAGAGCAGGAGCGGGAAGTAGGTCATTCAGTCTGTAGGCAGCAGTAATTGGTTCACCCTGTTATTTCATCCTAATCATACACCTATATAGGGCTCCTTGCTGGTGTATCCTGTTTACAGAGTATCCTGTTTACAGACTTATGAAGTGCCAAGTTCATATAGAGAGCCACCATTTAAATTGATTTTTTGTTTTGTTTTTCTTAACTATTGCAAAGTGTAATAGTAAAAGGCTGCTTACGTAAAATTCAATCAGAATGAAGCCTAGTTACTAGAATCTGTTAAATGATTATACAGAGTTAGTTCAAAGAATAATAGTTTTTGAACGTAATTTCCGGTAAGAAAGAGGTTTTCTTGAAGTGAAATGTTCAGTATGTCCTTTAGTTTCTAACTATTTTAATATTTCGGTTTGTTTATTGTGGAAAGTGCTTTTCTAAAGGTCCCCCCTGGCCAAATTTTTTTAGGTTCCTTTATCTACTGGGCTTTTTTTCTCTTTCGAAAAGGTAATGTACGACTGTGTAGTCCAAAATTGCTTACGTGGATTAATATCTACTTGAAGAAGCAAAATAAACACCAGCAAGAAAGTAGCCGAAATTCAGACTTCTGATTTTCCAATACGTCACTGTTTCATTGCCTGGATAGGCTGGCGACCGTTAGTACATGTTTGAAACCTCTGAAAGAACTTGGAACTGAGTTTTCCAAGCTTCAATATAATATTATTCATACTGCCTGTCTACCTAACCGCTGAGTAAGATCTTAGGAAAAGAAGTGAATAGTCTGATTTACTTATCCATTAGACACAACACATTGTCCAATGCTGTAAAAAAGGTAACTCTACCGATTAGCTTTTCCTATTAACAGGACTATCCTATATTTGAAAAAAAAAACTAAATTTAGTAAGAGGGGTATACGCGTGGCAACATAGAGACATGGTTTTCTCTTATTTAGGTAAAAGCATGCTAAATTACAATAGTAGTGGTAGGGTTATATACTGAACAATATTAAGCAATATTTGCTTCATTCGTAGATCAACAGTTATAGCTATTAGGAGTAGTACGTTTGTAGGTTGGCTAATACCTCCAAGTACTAGCGGCAAAAACAAGCAATTAATGTTGATTTTCTCCTGGATAGCAGGTCAGGTGCTGAAGTGTCCTCGCTTAAGTTAATTACATTGGTTGCGAGAAATAATTACATTCGATCGACTCTCGCAACACTGTAGATCTCGATACGAGAACTTTCCAAGCGAGTGTCGTCCCAAAGAAACGCCTGTTGTACAGTTTCTGCTCAACAATTCGTAAACAGTATATAGAAACACAGTCGTTCTGACTTCCGGTTTCCCCGCAAACATCAGGTTTCTACTCACTGGGTACGCAGTTTCAAGACAAGTGTATTCTGACACGCTAGACGTCCTCTGCCCTCTTTAAAAACAAATACCACAATGCCGTTTTCACTTCAGTCTTCGAGTTTGTACCCAGTGTTTTGTCACACTAGCTCTGTCCTGAAAGATTTTTTTTTCTTTTTTGGGGACTAAGGGACGTAGTGCTGTGTGCGTTTTTTCGTCTAGGTGTACGTAAAGAATCACAATGGGTTGATGTACTTCTGGCCAATTAGGGAATCCGTACAGTGCTGTCGTAACCATACCCGGTTGTGTCGTATCAGCTACACAGGAGGGGATGTGACGAGAATAAACATAATTACTGGACTTCACACTTCATCTAAGACTGATGAAACAATGACACCAGGGTGTATCGCCGAGAGCGACTCGGATTCCAGGGTGACTGACCCTTGAGTACACAAACAACTGTCCAGCGTGATGGGATGCCATCAGGTGCATCACTTATATTCCAGCAATGGATTGATACAGCAAACTAGTCAAGACCCACACATTCAGTGTCTCAATGGAACCAGGAAATTGCTTAGAGACATATATGACTGTCGAGAATTTGGTTCTCAAGAACTTGCAGTACAGCATTATAATCAATACATCTATGCAACAATCGGTGTTTCGTGTAATGATCATCTTACACTTTAAATAAGAGTTAGCGAGATATGTATTACACTGATCAAGTAGGTAATTGCTGTCTGCTAAGCCGTGAGTTGTGTATAGGTGCAAGTGAAGATGTGCGAGCTGGAAATTCGACAGATGAAACTGGAGGAACTGACAACGCCAGTGATATGGAAGGAAACAGGAATGTCTACCAGGCAATGACAACCGTTTCTGCGTCCAACAGAAGCACAGTGGCTGCACGTACTGTTGTATCCCGTCGCTGAAGCCATAATTGTAACACACGGAAAACGAATACTGTTGTGTTCCATATCGGGTTCACTACTAAGATGACTCAGGTGTGACCTATCCAGTTTACGAAATCCACAGAGGGTGATGGGCACTTCACCTTCTAACAACCCTACCACAACAAAGGTCAAAATTTAATAATGATTGTGGTATTCCTCACGCTGCTAAATACTGCATTTTCGGGCAACAACAAAGTTATTATGTGGCAGGTGTCATTAGAGCACAGTTAATAAAGTCATTTCATGTAATAATAAATAAACTAGGCACACATCTTTTCGTGTTTCCCACGCTGGTCTCGTTGTAAAATCATGGCTGAATCGTCGAAAATCTAGGTGGTGATGATTCCAAGCTCGGATGCAAAGAGGCCTAGGTTTTATTCTGCTATATTCAAAAGTTTTATAGATGTGTTTAAACCTTTGAAAGTTACCACAATGTTGATGTAAAAAAAGTAATCAGCACTCCGAATTCAAGCTACACTTCTTTTTTATTGCTTTTGTTGCAATGGCACGTAACGCACAAAACATCACTTCACAATACAAAACATATTAGAAAACATCTTCCTCACATTTTATAAGCCAACTACAATATTCGTCTTTCCAACATGACGTGCAACACTTGACTTTCTCAACGTCCGACTCTCTAACAACTTAACAACTAACTAACTATCGCTTACGCGCCCAAAAATTAAGAGTTACAAGTACGTCAAAGATCATAGTGACAAAAGAAAGAATACACATAAGAATAATATCATTGCAACATAAACATACCGATGTATCAAAGTACCTCTACATTAATGAAATCAAATCTGAATGTTATCTCAGAAATAAGTTAACTACTTTACAGAAATACAGTAGAATATTGCTGGTATCGAGAGGTTCAGGTGAGCTGCCGTAATGGTTACGTAATTCAAGTACCATTACAACCTCCACAGCTGGGCAACTGCCGCAATACAGTTGTTCGAGCACATAGGAAACTCTGAGTCAATATGATGTAACAAACGGAAAATACATAAGAAATACACATGCTGGAAAAAATCGCAGCTCCAAAAGGTACAAATGGTAGAGTTATGAAATTTCATGAATGCATTTCTCTAGGTACCATATTTAGGTGATCAACATTGCAAGGTCACAGGTTAATGTAAGCGTGAGATAAGCCATTGCAAATGTGAAATGCTGGTACATTAATAACCGGTTTAGCCACCAGAATGTTGAATGCAAGCATACAGACGTGCGTGCGTTGTGTTGAACAGGTGCCGGATGTCAGTTTGTGCGAAGGAGTTCCATGTTTATTGAACTTGGTCGGACAGTACAGGGGTGTTTGTGCATGACGCTGGAGTTGTCGTCCGATGATATCCCATATGTGCTCTATTGGAGGCAGATCTGGTGATCGAGTGGGCCAAGGCATGTTGGATTACAACAGCCATGTTTGGGCGAGCGTTATCCCGTTGGAAAAACACCTCCTCGAACGCTGTTCATGAATGGCAGTACGACAGGTCGAATCACCAGACTGACGTTCAAATTTGCGGTCAGGGTGCGTGGGATAGCCACGAGAGTTCTCGTGCTGTCATATGAAATCGCACCTCAGACCATAACTCGAGGTGTTGGTCTCTACCATGGAGACAGCTTGTTTGCTGATATCCTACGAGGTGCATTGAAGTTCTAAGGCCTCCGATTTTTTTCTAATTAACTACTCAACTGAAATCGATGAAACTGGCGTTGCTTCTCGACGTAATCACCCTGCAGACGTACACATTTTTCACAACGCTGACGCCATCATTCCATGGCAGCGGCGAAGGCTTCGTTAGGAATCTGTTTTGACCACTGGAAAATCGCTGAGGCAATAGCAGCACGGCTGGTGAATGTGCGGCCACGGAGAGTGTCTTTCATTGTTGGAAAAAGCCAAAAGTCACTAGGAGCCAGGTCAGGTGAGTAGGGAGCATGAGGAATCACTTCAAAGTTGTTATCACGAAGAAACTGTTGCGTAACGTTAGCTCGATGTGCGGGTGCGTTGTCTTGGTGAAACAGCACACGCGCAGCCCTTCCCGGACGTTTTTGCTGCAGTGCAGGAAGGAATTTGTTCTTCAAAACATTTTCGTAGGATGCACCTGTTACCGTAGTGCCCTTTGGAACGCAATGGGTAACGATTACGCCCTCGCTGTCCCAGAACATGGACACCATCATTTTTTCAGCACTGGCAGTTACCCGAACTTTTTTTGGTGGCGGTCAATCTGTGTGCTTCCATTGAGCTGACTGGCGCTTTGTTTCTGGATTGAAAAATACCATCCACGTCTCATCCATTGTCACAACCGACGAACAGAAAGTCCCATTCATGCACGTCACCGTTGCTTGGCAACATGCCACACGGGCAGCCATGTGGTCGTCCGTCAGCATTCGTGGCACCCATCTGGATGACACTTTTCGCATTTTCAGGTCGTCATGCAGGATTTTGTGCACAGAACCCACAGAAATGCCAACTCTGGAGGCGATCTGTTCAACAGTCATTCGGCGATCCCCCAAAATAATTCTCTCCACTTTCTCCATCATGTCGTCAGACCGGCTTGTGCGAGCCTGAGGTTGTTTCGGTTTGTTGCCACACGATGTTCTGCCTTCATTAAACTGTCGCACCCACGAAGACACTTTCGACACATCCATAACTCCATCACCACGTGTCTCCTTCAACTGTCGATGAATTTCAATTGGTTTCGCACCACGCAAATTCAGAAAACGAATGATTGCACGCTGTTCAAGTAAGGAAAACGTCGCCATTTTAAGTATTTAAAACAGTTCTCATTCTCGCCGCTGGCGGTAAAATTCCATCTGCCGTACGGTGCTGCCATCTCTGGGACGTATTAACAATGAACGCGGCCTCATTTTAAAACAATGCGCAGGTTTCTATCTCTTTCCAGTCCGGAGAAAAAAAATCGGAGGCCTTAGAACTTAAATGCACCTCGTACCAACCAACACGAGGCCATCAGTGGCACCCAGGGAGAGTCTGCTTTCATCAGAACATACACCAGACCTCCACCCTGCCCTCCAATGAGCTCTCGCTTGACGCGACTGAAGCCGCAAAAGGCGGTGCTATGGGGTCAGTGGAATGCACGGTATACGGCGTCTGGCTCGGAGCTGTCCTCGAAGTAACCGATTTGTAACAGTTCATTGGGTCACTGTGGTGCCAACTGCTGCTCAAATTGCCGCTGAGATGCAGTAAACAGCGCTATAGCCATAAGCTTAACACAATGGTCTTGATAGCGTCATGTGACCGTCCGGAGCCTGCTGACCACTGCTGCCAGTAACCATGTACAGTGGATACGATCCTGCCAAGTCTTTCTGCAGTATCGCAGAGGAAGCATCCAGCTTCTCGCAGCCTTATTACACGACCTCGTTGAAACTCAGTGAGATGTTGATAATGGCGTCTTTGTGGAGTTAAAGGCATTCTCTACTTAACATCAATTCACCAAGGCCAATAACAGTGATAACTAACGCTCACGACAGTTAGAGTGTGTGTGAAACCTGGTAGTCAAGGAGGCAGGATTCGGTTACAATTGTGGACGGGGCCGTAATCAGCTACTGTTGGTTCACTTTAGACAAATTTATTTTAAAACGGTAATTCCAGACGCAGCAATAAATCACACGTTATTAATCAAAGAATAAACAACTATGTATTAGCGCCTTCAGTGCGTTACAATTTGCCAAATGAGTATAAAATACAGACACAGAAAATAATGTTATAAAAACAAGCCATTGTGATCCCAGCTAGCATTTTAAGGCAACCTTTAATGCCAAGAACGGAAATTATAAAAAAAAATTAACAAACACACTGCAAAACAGCATTGCAATAGCAAAGGTTAATTTAAAAGACAGGGAATTGATCACCAAACGGGGGAGACAAAATAATGGTACACTTGGTAGCACAAGCATGTAAACCTGCTGTAACGCCAAGAATGGCAATTAGAAACGTACAACAAAACAGAAAAAAAACAATAATAAAACACAAGGGCCAGTCACATACGGTGCACCAGAAATCGACCTCTGAGTAGGTCTGTCAAAAAACACTTTCGCGAGCGACGATATAGGCAGCCAAGAGTTGTATTCACTTCACAAGGTGGAAACTCAGACTAGTGGCAGTCTAACGAAAGATTAATGTTAATATTGCTGAGGCTACCTGACGTCCAACAAACCAAATGCAAGCTGGAACTGGCTCGGTGGACTCTGTCTGCAGAATACTGTGCTTAGAGCGCCCGGAACGAGAAAGGAATCACTACCACCAGAGTAGAAAAATTGCCAACCAACCTACAATCAAGAAACCTGTCGAAACTACACGCCTCACCGGACAGCAGCGGCAAGGCGAGGAAACGTACACTGCCGTTACGAACACTAACACCCAAGGCAGGTAACTTGGGTGGTAGAAGCCCCGAGGCAGGAAAAATACCCCTGGTTGAATTTAACAAACAGTAACAAACTGAACACAATAAATAGTAATTAGAAGTTCAGGAAAGCTAATCAGATCCGCCTTCCCCAAGCCTCCACTCGCTGCTCTCCGCCTAGGCAACACTACGAGCGGCAACACGAACACACGTCACTGGAGCATCGCAAGATCTCACAATGGTGGAGGTTTCTCTACTTGAATCCAAAAGCATTCAACTTAAAGCTTGCAAGATCTGGTATACGACGAGGTCGTGCACCCTCGTGACCATATGCTTTCGATCCGGCAGTCCAAACACACCGCCAGTTGTCCCAGAGTGTTCTGGCACTGCGTGGACCTGGCTCCTCTTGAGTCACCCTACCGAACTGCACACTGACACTGTAAGTAGGCTGTTTATGTTTTCTTATTGGCAACGTTACGTAGCGCTCTGTACGAAAATCACTGGCTGTGCTGTGTGCAGTCTGTGGCTAGTTTGCATTGTTGTCTGCCATTGTAGTGTTGGGCAGCGGCAGCTGGATGTGAACAGCGCGTAGCGTTGCGCAATTGCAGGTGAGCCGCCAGCAGTGGTGGATGTGGGGAGAGAGATGGCGGAGTTTTGTAATTTATCATGAACTGCTATATATATTATGACTATTAAGGTAAATACATTGTTTGTTCTCTATTAATATCTTTCATTTGCTAACTATCCCTATCAGTAGTTAGTGCCTTCTGTTGTTTGAATCTTTTATTTAGCTGGCAATAGTGCCGCTCGCTGTATTGCAGTAGTTCGAGTAATGAAGATTTTTGTGAGGTAAGTTATTTGTGAAAGGTATAGTTTAATGTTAGTCAGAGCCATTCTTTTGTAGGGATTTTTGAAAGTCAGATTGCATTGCGCTAAAAATATTGTGTGTCAGTTTAAGCACAGTCTGGGCCGGCCGCGGTGGTCTAGCGGTTCAGGCGCTCAGTCCGGAACCGCGCGACTGCTCCGGTCGCAGGTTCGAATCCTGCCTCGGGCATGATGTGTGTGATGTCCTTAGGTTAGTTAGGTTTACGTAGTTCTAAGTTCTAGGGGACTGATGACCACAGAAGTTAAGTCCCATAGTGCTCAGAGCCATTTGAACCATTTTTTTTAAGCACAGTCGTGTATAAATTGTTCTAAGGGGACGTTTCAACACGACCCGGAAGAACCACGACGTCACTTCAAAGAGAGGGCCGCAGTTACTACATATGGATAACCGCCGCTGCTGCCACTAGCAGACAGGCAATGCTTGCGAAACCAAGTGGCGCCAGTCAACAGAAGAAGAAGAGCAACAATCGCAAACATTTCAATTAAACGATACGGTCTGGCCTCCAACAGAGGAGGGAAACCTACATACAACACCAGCGCGAGCCAGAGCACCTGATTTGTGTCCTCATAGTGGCACTACTAGCGGCACTCTTAAGCGACTGCAGAGAAATTTGAATAGACATAATCTTCCAACTTTTATTTGTGTCGCACGACTCCTCCTCGGTCTCCAGATTTTTTTATCCGACAGTGTGTACTGAGACAAACTATGTGCTAAACATCTGTTATTTGCACATTACTTGTATCACAATATAGTAGATGTACGCTCCGCCATACACCACATGGTGGCTTGCAGAGTATACATGTAGTCCTCCCAGCTACACAGTTCCCAAGCAACTGCATTCGCGGTACTACTCACATGTGGAAGCTCTCCACTTCTGTTCCAAACATAAAACACTCTGTTCATGAAGGTATCATTACCCTCGCGCATGTGCTACCTTCCCATGCGGCCTCTATAAAGGGCCCACCCAGTGTTTACATCTACCGGTGCTACTTGCCAGCAGTCACCCGTAGCGGCCACCTGAAGATGTGCAGATGGTAGATATCGAAATGGATGGCAGAGGGATAGAAAAACAATTAAAATCGCTCAAAAGAGGAAAGGCCGCAGGACCTGATGGCATACCAGTTCGATTTTACACAGAGTACGTGAAGGAACTTGCCCCCTTTTGTGCACCGGTGTGGGGTTCTAGGCGCTACAGTCTGGAGCTGAGCGAATGTAGTGTGAGGAGGGCTATGCGAGAGGCGTTCAATGAATTCGAAAGTAAAGTTCTATGTACTGACTTGGCAGAAAATCCTAAGAAATTTTGGTCTTATGTCAAAGCGGAAGGTGGATCAAAACAAAATGTCCAGACACTCTGTGACCAAAATGGTACTGAAACAGAGGATGACAGACTAAAGGCCGAAATACTAAATGTCTTTTTCCAAAGTTGTTTCACAGAGGAAGATTGCACTGTAGTTCCTTCTCTAGATTGTCGCACAGATGACAAAATGGTAGATATCGAAATAGACGACAGAGGGATAGAGAAACAATTAAAATCGCTCAAAAGAGGAAAGGCCTCTGGACCTGATGGGATACCAGTTCGATTTTACCCAGAGTACGCGAAGGAACTTGCCCCCCTTTTTGCACCGGTGTACCGTAGGTTTCTAGAAGAGCGTAGCGTTCCAGAAGATTGGAAAGGGGCACAGGTCATCCCCGCTTTCAAGAAAGGACGTCTAAGAGATGTGCAGAACTATGGACCTATATCTCTAATGTCGATCAGTTGTAGAAATTTGGAACACGTATTGTGTTCGAGTATAATGACTTTTCTAGAGACTAGAAATCTACTCTGTAGGAATCAGCATGGGTTTCGAAAAAGACGATCGAGTGAAACCCAGGTCGCGCTATTCGTCCGCGAGACTCAGAGGGCCATAGACACGGGTTCTCAGGTAGATGCCGTGTTTCTTGACTTCCGCGAGGCGTTCCATACAGTTCCCCACAGTCGTTTAATGAAAAAAGTAAGAGCATATGGACTATCAGACCAATTGTGTGATTGGATTGAAGAGTTCCTAGGTAACAGAACGCAGCATGTCATTCTCAGTGGAGAAAAGTCTTCCGAAGTAAGAGTGATTTCAGGTGTGCCGCAGGGGAGTGTCGTAGGACCGTTGCTATTCACAATATATATAAATAACCTTGCGGATGACATCGGAAGTTCACTGAGGCTTTTTGCGGATGATGCTGTAGCAAATCGAGGGGTTGTAACAATGGAAAATTGTACTGAACTGCAGGAGGATCTGCAACGAATTGACGCATGGTGCAGGGAATGGCAACTGAATCTCAATGTAGACAAGTGTAACGTGCTGCGAATATATAGAAAGAAAGATCCTTTATCATTTAGCTACAATACAGCACGTCAGCAAATGGAAGCAGTTAATTCCATAAATTATCTGGGAGTAGGCATTAGGAGTGATTTAAAATGGAATGACCATATAAAATTAATCGTCGGTAAAGCAGATGCCAGACTGAGATTCATTGGGAGAATCCTAAGGAAATGCAGTCCGAAAACAAAGTAAGTAGGTTACAGTACACTTGTTCGCCCACTGATTGCATACTAGTCACTAGTGTGGAATTCGTACCAGATAGGGTTGATAGAAGACATAGAGAAGATCCAACGGAGAGCTGCGCGCTTCGTTACAGGATCATTTAGTAATTGCGAAATCGTCACGGAAATGATAGATAAACTCCAGTGGAAGACTCTGCAGGAGAGTGGCTCGGTATGGGCTTTAGCTGAAGTTTCGAGAACATACCTTCACCGAGGAGTCAAGTAGTATATTGCTCCCTCCTACGTATATGTCGCGAAGAGACCATGAGGATAAAATCAGAGAGATTAGAGCCCATACAGACGCATACCGACAATCTTTCTTTCCATGAACAGTAAGAGACTCGTGTAGAAGGGAGAACTGATAGAGGTACTCAAAGTATCCTCCGCCACACACCGCAGGTGGCTTGCGGAGTGCGGATGTAGATGTAGTTGTCGCGATGGAATAGTGTGTGAGTTGCGAAACAAGATCCAGCGGCAGGCCCGAGAACCGTGAACCGTTTGTAAGTAGGCTGTTTAGGTTTTCATATTGGTAACGCCGCCGCCACGTAGCGCTCTCTGTATGAAAATCACTGGCTGTGCTGTGTGCAGTCTGTGGCTAGTTTGCATTGTTGTCTGCCATTGTAGTGTTGGGCAGCTGGACGTGAACAGCACGTAGCGTTGCGCAGTTGGAGGTGAGCCGCCAGCAGTGGTGGATGTGGGGAGAGAGATGGCGGAGTTTTGAAATTTGTAAAAATGGATGTCATGAACTGCTGTACATATTATGACTTTTGATGACTATTTAGGTAAATACATTGTTTGTTCTCTATTAAAATCTTTCATTTGCTAACTATGCCTATCAGTAGTTAGTGCCTTCAGTAGTTTGAATCTTTTATTTAGCTGGCAGTAGTGGCGCTCGCTGTATTGCAGTAGTTCGAGTAATGAAGATTTTTGTGAGGTAAGTGATTTTTGAAAGGTATAGGTTAATGTTAGTCAGGGCCATTCTTTTGTAGGGATTTTTGAAAGTCAGATTGCGTTGCGCTAAAAATATTGTGTGTCAGTTTAAGCACAGTCTTGTATAAATTGTTCAAAGGGGACGTTTCACGTTCGGTTTTATTTGTCGTATGGTAAAATATACTGCTGTGCAAAACTTGATCCTTATATTTAAAGGCAATAATGGATATTATTAATAATCCGTGCGCTCACCACGAATGGCAGGGCATTCTCTGCAACGTGCTCCAATATTGGCCATAACGTTGATAAGGAGTTCTTGGTACCGGGCGTCCCATTCCACCACCAGTGGGGTTTATAACTGCTGGATAGTCGTTGATACATGTACACACGCTGCAAATGCCCAATGGGTTTTACGTCTGAAGAACTGGAAGGCCGGTCCATTCGCCGAATTCGTCACATTTTAAGAGATCCTGAGCTGTCTGATGCGTTCGCTACTGTCATCCGTAAAAATGAAGTCAGGGCCGAGTGTCTCCGGAAGATTTCAATATTTCCTTAATATTAGTCTTTAGTCTGTCTGCCCCCCGCAGCTGAATGGTCAGCCGCTACGGTAGCTCAGCGTGTTCGGTCAGATGGCTGCGTGCTCCCTGTAATAAAAAAAAAATAAAAAAAGCTGAGTCAAGGCATCAACGATCAGCTCGAACGGATGTCTTGTGACGTCCGCCCAGACCAAACGCAACGAACTATATCGGGAAAAAAAGAAAAAAGAAAAAAAAGTCAGCGTGACGGATTGTCCATCCTCTGGGCCCGGGTCGATTCCCGGCTGGGTCGGGGAATTTTCTCCTCCCATTGACTGGGCGTTGTGCTGTCCTCATCATCATCCTGTCATTATCATCGGCTGCAGGTCGCCGAAGTGGCGTCAAATTGAAAGACCGGCACCCGGCGAACGGTCTGCCCGACGGGGTGCCCTAGCCATACGATTAAATAAATAAATAGTCTTTAGTCTTGCTTTTGATTTCTTATCGATGTTTCTTTATTGGTTTTTATAACTTCATTGTCAGTCTTTAGTCATACTTTTAGAATTCCTATCAATGCTTCTTTATTACCTTTTATACCATCCTAAAAATTTACGTTATCAAATACCTAACTTTCCATTTCATGTTCGCAATTTCAATGTTTGAATTTAAACACTTTATTTTCTCTCTTGCTGAGAAAACTACACGATGACAATTTTACCTTCCTCTACCCATCTCAGTTCCTATAATACTTGCACAGTCGTGTTGATACACAAAATCTACGCATTAGTTTTGCGCAACCAATAATGTTCATGACACACAATGTCAATTAAGCGTCTCTCGTTTTTCCTTTCCAGGAAATTTGTGGTAAGGTCTTATGGGACCAAACTGCTTAGGTCAAGCCGGCCGCGGTGACCGAGATTTCTAGGCGTTTCAGTCCGGAACCGCGCGACTGCTACGGTCACAGTTTCGAATCCTGCCTCCGGCATGGATGTGTGTGATGTCCTTAGGTTAGCTAGGTTTAAGTAGTTCTAAGTTCTAGGGGACTGATGACCTCAGATGTTAAGTCCTACAGTGCTCAGAGCCAATAACGGGCCACTGATTAGCGTACGTGGTGACTGCGCCCGAAAGCAACCCAGAAGGGGTTCCTTACCATTATTATCAGGCGAATTTGGTCATTGAGACGTCAATGTGACTTCACTATAATGCCCTTCAAACAGCTGTATCAAGGCTCTGCCTCCGAGACAGGAACAATTATGCTGCTGAAAGATGACGTCGCTGTCGTGGAAGGCATCAAGCATGAAGGGGTGCAGGTCGTTCGCAACCGTTTGCGTGTCTTCGATTACTACAACAGGTCCAATGCAAGAGCAGGAGAACGTCTCTCACAGCATAATACTGCTCCTACAAGAGCTGTAACTAGGCTGTTTATGTTTTCTTATCGGCAACGTTACGTAGCGCTCGGTATGAAAATCGCTGGCTGTGCTGTGTGCAGTCTGTAGCTAGTTTGCATTGTTGTCTGCCATTGTAGTGTTGGGCAGCGGCAGCTGGATGTCAACAGCGCGTAGCGTTGTACAGTTGGAGGCGAGCCGCCAGCAGTGGTGGATGTGGGGAGAGAGATGGCGGAGTTTTGATAATTTGTAATACTGGATATTATGAACTACTATATATATTATGACTATTAAGGTAAATACAGTGTTTGTTCTCTATTAAAATCTTTCATTGTGTCTAACTGTTGCTGTGTTTGTCTCTGATTTTGTTCCATTGTGTCTAACTTTTGAAGCTTTTGCTGTGTTTGTCTCTGATTTTCTTCCATTGTGTCTAACTTTTGAAGCTTTTGCTGTGTTTGTCTCTGATTTTGTTCCATTGTGTCTAACTTTTGAAGATTTTGTCCCATTTGTTGCATTAATTGTAATAACAATGCATTAGTGTCTGGAATCTGTTCCTCTACGCTTTTCGGCAGTGCATTTGCACCAGCAACATTCACAATTTGACAAGCAGAAAATGTATCTTGACTTATTTGAGAAAACGGTGAGAACCCAAAAGCTGAGTTTACAGTATTTGCAATATTGTGTTCTGTCATTCCCGATTCCTGAGGCGAGCTGTTGCCGACCGATCGATCGATAATGCTTCCCTGTTTACTACCTGTTTCACTGTCTACACCATTATTTGACGCCCGCTCCATTTCCCTATGCACAGTTACCAAATTACTACTTTGAATATTAGTTAATTCATTACATGGTGGCGTTAACACACTGCTTTCGTCTTCACTGTCATTTCTCAGTTTACTTTGGAGCCTAGTGTTACGTTTTTCACACGCCATTATTGTCACAATATTTCACACGACAACACAGAAAAACGCAATTTGAAGAGCAAAAATAGGGGAACACATTAACATAGCACTGAAAATAATATCTAGTTCATTGCAAGCGCAGCTGCGAAATACTTGGTGCAAATCTACATGCATGCCAAAACTGTTTTACTGTACAACAATGAAAGACTGCAACTACAAAGGAGATTCTCTCTACAATTACTCAATAGCAATAAACAAAATCTACACTAATTACACAAACTACAAGAAAAAATCAGAAGATTCCAGTGAGGTATCCTCGGCTAAGCGTCGACATATGAAACGTCCCCTTAGAACAAATTATACATGACTGTGCTTAAACTGACACACAATATTTTTTTAGCGCAACGCAATCTGACTTTCAGAAATCCCTACAAAGGAATGGCCCTGACTAACATTAACCTATACGTTTTACAAATCACCTACCTCACCAAAAATCTTCATTACTCGAACTACTGCAATACAGCGAGCGCCACTACTGCCAGCTAAATAAAAGATTCAAACTACGGAAGTCACTAACTACTGATAGGCATATTTAGCAAATGAAAGATTTTAATAGAGAACAAACACTGTATTTACCTTAATAGTCATAATATATATAGTAGTTCATAATATCCAGTATTACAAATTATCAAAACTCCGCCATCTCTCTCCCCACATCCACCACTGCTGGGGGCTCACCTCCAACTGTACAACGCTACGCGCTGTTCACATCCAGCTGCCGCTGCCCAACACTACAATGGCAGACAACAATGCAAACTAGCTACAGACTGCACACAGCACAGCCAGTGATTTTCATACCGAGCGCTACGTAACGTTGCCGATAAGAAAACATAAACAGCCTACTTACAGAGCGCGCACGTTTCGTGCAGCAGTTCATGTCGATGGCGGCGTTTGTGGAGACGGCCATCAACTAGTGTAGTAAAAGTACAAGTCACCTGAAGAGCCGACCCGCATCCGTTGATCGACTATGCAATCTCGATGGTCCCGGGCCCAATGAAATCTTAACTGATGGTTCTCACAACCAAAGCACGTTAACATTCGACCACCTTCGCCATTTTCGAGACACCCGGTCACAGACTCTGTGTAACAATAATCTGCCCTTTGTGAAAGTCGCTTTTTTCAGTGGATTTCCCCATTCGTAGCCCGTTTCTTCGCTAGGGTGATCCCCCAACCGTGTGTGCTCCGCTTGCATGCTTTTGTTATCGCATCACGTGCCCGCAACGCCTCAGGCGGCATCCAACGTCACGACGTTCAGTAATCATAATGTTTTGGCATATCAGTGTATGTATGTGTGTATGTATGTATGTATGTGTGTGAGTATAAATTTATGAACTGTCAGTACATCGGCAAATAACGAATTTGTCTTTATTATTTTGTCACATCTCCAATCTGGAAGCAGGTATTTGAGCCATGCTGACCCCGGCTTATGCGTTGCATTAAAACTTGGCTGTTACTCTGTGTTCGGTTTCCCGCGGTTATTGCGGTTATGCCTTGGTTCTTCCTCTTTCTTCGTGTGGCAACAGCGGTGTGTATCGATCATGGAGGTAAGAATAGAGGGAGACGCCGTGACGTCACAGCTGTGAAGCTATCTGAAGCCGAGGGTAGCCATCTCAATCCGACCAAAACATTGCTGCTGTAAGCTTGTGTGCATAGGCTTGTCGCTCGCTTTTGGAAGGATTTTGCGCTATTATGGTGACTTGTGTGGTGTTCGGATGTACGAATCGTTCTGATTGTGATGCGAAATCGAAGGCAATAACATTTCATGTGTAAGTTGTCTCGTTAAGTGTGATTTTACTACTTCATTGTGAATGAACGTGTGCTACATTGGTACTTGTACTATAGCGTGTTTTTCTCCTGGATGATTTTAGATTTCCTAAGAATGAAAGTCGGAAAGCTCTGTGGGAGAATGCCATGAGGAGGAAGAATTGGCGTGCGTCTAAATGGAGCACTGTATGTTCTCAGCATTTCCGAGAAGAGGACATAGACCGAACTTCCCTTTCAACAGTAAGGCTCCGAGAAAATGCTGTACCATCAGTTTTCCCTACACACCCAAAATATTTGCAAAAGGTATGTTAATTCAAAGAATTAAATTCTTAGTTTTCAAGTTCACGTTTCAGTATAACACGTACGTATCGTCGATAATCGAAGTGTTGAGTAACTCACTTTTTCTTCATCATGTACCAAATTAAAAGCTAACACTACATTAACTGGGGTAAAGTATAGGCCTAAACAGGACACTGTGTAGATTTGCCATTCTATGTACCGTATTTCAGTAAATATTGGTGGTAATGAACAGTATTTCCCAGTAGTGTAACGTAACTGAAATGTCCCAGTACGTATTACAAACAAGATGTATTTATGGGGCTATGGAGGCAGGGTATAGCTAAATTAGTTTTCAGTTTCCATTATTTAGTTTGTGATACACGTTTATTACTGAATTAACAAAATTGTATCGTTTACATTGAAGGCTATCTATTCGTAATATTACATTAAAAACTATTTTCAATCAGAAGAAACGCTGAATTTCGCCTTTACGAGATTTTATTTTAAACAAAAACTTTAAAACAACCAATCTGATGACGTTACATGCGTATATGGTGCAATTAGCGACTGTAATACACGCAGCGCAATAGCACACTGGCAATGTTTTGGTCAGAGTGTCATGGCAGCGAGCCACGCCCCCATGGCTTCAAAACGTAGTACGGCTGGGATACGTAGCGCCATCTCCCCTTATTCTTACCTCCATGGTATCGATATTTGCACCGTATACCACCTTTGGTCTGGTGCTTATAGTTCCGGCTTGGCAGTGTGCAGCGAGTTGGTCGGTTGGAGCGGATCAGCAAGTAAGTCTTCACGCGGTGTAATCGGCGGGGCCCGCTGGTGGTCTCTACACAGTATCGGAGTGTGTGGGGGCTCTTCCGAGTGCTACGAGGTTCGTGGCTCACCGATCCAGGACACGAAAGTTGAGCGGTGATATTGTTACCGAAGCCACGTCTGTTCACGTTGTCCTCTTCGGTTGGTGTTTTGCAAATTGCCTCCAGTTTTGAGGTTATGGTATAACAGTAGCAGACGAAAGTGTTATAACGTCTGTTCACATTGTCCAGTTGGTTGGTGGTTTGCTGTTGGCCTATTCCTGGGAGCAACAAGGAGTGTTCGAGTTGGTGAAGATTTAGCTGCCATGTGGTGGAATTAACTATATTTGTCGGTTTGAAATTCAAGTGCACCAGCGAAATTTTCTGCCTTGTGGCCGTTAGCGTTCCGGTTACCTGCCCTGGTCGCTGACGTAACTTCAGGTAGTGTCCTTTCCTTACCTGCTGTCGCTGTCCAACATGGTGTGTAGTTTTTGACAGTTTAATGTATTTTTGGTTGTGGGCGATTATGTCTGTAACGTTTTGGCTTTGGAATTCTCGTATACTGGACGGTGGTTAGCAAGTCGTCTTGTAAGTGGGTCCCCGACCGTCTCTTGGTTGTGTTGCCGGCGGATCGAGTAGAGTTGGGCCAACTTCTTGTCTCACCTAAGCGAACGTTAAAATTTCAAAGGCGACCGAGCCCCCTGGAAACTTGTGAGCGCCGTTGCCTATAATCCCTCTCTTGTCGGGGTTTGATTGTGTATTTTTAATGGCTCATAGCCGATGGTTGGAATTTGTATGCTTGTAATTGTGTTTTAAAATCAAAGGCCTTCAGCCGCTTTAAAAATAAGTTTTTCTAAATTGGGCAAGTCTTACATTGTCTGAAGATGAAGCTTGCGCCTTCTGCCTGTTAAAAATTTATTGTATTGTCATAAAGTATCGGCCTTCAGCTGCAAGTTTTAAGGACTTTACTTATCAAGTACAAACTTTTGGGAGATAAAGCTGTGCGCTTTCTGCCTTTTGAAAATTTATTGTAGTTGTATTTTTTTTTTTAAGCTTGAGCCCTCAGCCGCTTTAAGTTTTAAGGTTCTTACATATCAAGTATTTCATTCTTTCAAGATAAAGCTGTGGGCCTTCTGCCTGTTGAAAATTTATCGTAGTTGTCTTCACCCGCTTTAAAATTTTGGATTCTTACTTATCAAGTTTTGCATCACTTGGGCTTAAATACTATTTAAGGTTAAAAGCTTTGGGCCTTCTGCCTTGGAAAATTGGTTGCAGTGTTTTTTTTAATTAACAAAGGCCTTCAACCGTTTTGGAGTGAGGTTTCTTATTGGTCATAAAGCTTGGGCCTTCTGCCCATTGAAAGGTTATTGTAGTTACGTTGTTTTAAATTTATCGGCCTTCAGCCGCTTTTAAAAAACTTAATCTATCTGACTAGCCAAGTCTTACATCGCTTGGCCTTAAATACTATTTAAGGTTAAACCCTAGAGCCTTCTGGCTCAAAAAAAAAAATTTACAGCAGTTGTATTTAATCCATGGGCCTTCAGCCGTTTTAGAATTAAAGACGTTTTCTGTCGATAGTCAAGCTTAGAAGTTGCGCTGTAATGTTTGGACAACTAAATAAAGTGTTGCGTTTGGAGTGTAACTGACAGCCGCACATTCTGGCCCCCTTCCACAATTCCTAGTACTTGTCCTGTCCTGTCAGTTTAGCAGGGCGTCTCAGAATTGTATTTTCTAATTGTTTTTAAAAAACGTCTCCATTCAATACATTCATACAGAAGTAGGGTTTTTAGGGGCACCTCTGGCTCATCTAGTACCGCAAGTGAGATTTTGCGACCAGAGCGACACACACTGGCCATTTCTTCCTTCCACTTCAGCGCATTACAGTGCCTACATTTTTTATCCATTCCCCTCATAAGAGTAATCGAAACGACACATCGTTATGTTCAGGCATATCGGCAGTATAGGAGACGCGTGATTCTCAGCTGCGAAATTGCGAAGGTCGAGTGACTGTTCTACAGTCTCTCAAGCTTTTGCGGCCCTCTGACGTTCTGCACCTAAGGTCCGGCACATCTGTGATTGATCAGAGGTTTTTTGGGTTCTAGTAAATTTCACAGCTCGGATTCTCTTACCTATGCGCTAAATCAAACGTATGTTTGTGAAGCATACCGCAATAGTTCCAAATACGGGCCTCGGGTTTACCGGTGCTTTCAAATGGTTCAAATGGCTCTGAGCACTATGCGACATAACTTCTGAGGTCATCAGTCACCTAGAACTTAGAACTAATTAAACCTAACTAACCTAAGGCCATCACACACATCCATGCCCGAGGCAGGATTCGAACCTGCGACCGTAGCGGTCGCTCGGATCCAGACTGTAGCGCCTAGAACCGCACGGCCACTCCGGCCGGCTTACCGGTGCTTTCGGATATTGCTGTTCTATCTACACAATATTTCACTATTTGCTGTCCAGCTACACCAAATGGGTTACCAATTCTTTTTCAGTTTTCAGAAACCGCCTATATGAGATAACATCGGATTTGAGTTGTCACGGAATGATCTACGAATACAAAGAGTCGCTGACCTCTGCGTAACCGTGGTCTGCATCCCACTCAGGTATATCATATTAAGGGTAGGTCCTTTTTTTTTTAGTTTCTAAAGTAGCCTATGTTCCTCTTCAGCGTTCAAGCTGCCTAAATACCACATTTCATCAAAATCTGGTCAGCGTTTTAGTCGTGATAACGTAACAGCCGGAATTACTTTCGCATTTCTAATATTGGTTTGCACATTATAATACGGAAGTATGGATTAAACAGGGTGAGGATTGTGTAAGTGTTGTATTCATTATGCTGAATAATACTGTGCAGAACAGATCAACCAATAAAATCATTTTCACGGATATGAAAATATTCAAAAAGTCAATAGTAAATAGCTTTTTCAAAGAGTAAATATTTTTTCCCTAATATGCGCCATATTCTTCAAATCAATAAATTTCTTGTACTATACACTTTATAAAGTAGTCTATGTTCTTCCTGAGCATTCGTACTAACTCCATACCAAATTTCAGCCATATAGGCTAAGCGATGTAGTCGTGTAGCGGTAGCAGAGTTACTTCCAAACTTATAACATTAGTATGGATTAGAGTTACGAAGTTCTCAGCAAGCAACAGAACTGCGGTATCACGCCGCCGTCGCTGGCCACCGGCTAAATACGTTGTTCTGATCGGTGCTGCGAGTGAAGTTTACCCGACCACGTTGTTTCTGATAAAAGCTCGTTCAACATCAAAACATAAAGAATTAACGTTCTGTCATTATTTCACAAGTCGTAATAGAGAAGAAACTTTTTACGTACGAAGGTTGTAACTTTAATAGTGGCAACTACACTCCTGGAAATGGAAAAAAGAACACATTGACACCGGTGTGTCAGACCCACCATACTTGCTCCGGACACTGCGAGAGGGCTGTACAAGCACTGATCACACGCACGGCACAGCGGACACACCAGGAACCGCGGTGTTGGCCGTCGAATGGCGCTAGCTGCGCAGCATTTGTGCACCGCCGCCGTCAGTGTCAGCCAGTTTGCCGTGGCATACGGAGCTCCATCGCAGTCTTTAACACTGGTAGCATGCCGCGACAGCGTGGACGTGAACCGTATGTGCAGTTGACGGACTTTGAGCGAGGGCGTATAGTGGGCATCCGGGAGGCCGGGTGGACGTACCGCCGAATTGCTCAACACGTGGGGCGTGAGGCCTCCACAGTACATCGATGTTGTCGCCAGTGGTCGGCGGAAGGTGCACGTGCCCGTCGACCTGGGACCGGACCGCAGCGACGCACGGATGCACGCCAAGACCGTAGGATCCTACGCAGTGCCGTAGGGGACCGCACCGCCACTTCCCAGCAAATTAGGGACACTGTTGCTCCTGGGGTATCGGCGAGGACCATTCGCAACCGTCGCGACAGGCGTGAATGGAGGGACGAATGGAGACGTGTCGTCTTCAGCGATGAGAGTCGCTTCTGCCTTGGTGCCAATGATGGTCGTATGCGTGTTTGGCGCCGTGCAGGTGAGCGCCACAATCAGGACTGCATACGACCGAGGCACACAGGGCCAACACCCGGCATCATGGTGTGGGGAGCGATCTCCTACACTGGCCGTACACCACTGGTGATCGTCGAGGGGACACTGAATAGCGCACGGTACATCCAAACCGTCATCGAACCCATCGTTCTACCATTCCTAGACCGGCAAGGGAACTTGCTGTTCCAACAGGACAATGCACGTCCGCATGTATCCCGTGCCACCCAACGTTCTCTAGAAGGTGTAAGTCAACTACCCTGGCCAGCAAGATCTCCGGATCTGTCCCCCATTGAGCATGTTTGGGACTGGATGAAGCGTCGTCTCACGCGGTCTGCACGTCCAGCACGAACGCTGGTCCAACTGAGGCGCCAGGTGGAAATGGCATGGGAAGCCGTTCCACAGGACTACATCCAGCATCTCTACGATCGTCTCCATGGGAGAATAGCAGCCTGCATTGCTGCGAAAGGTGGATATACACTGTACTAGTGCCGACATTGTGCATGCTCTGTTGCCTGTGTCTATGTGCCTGTGGTTCTGTCAGTGTGATCATGTGATGTATCTGACCCCAGGAATGTGTCAATAAAGTTTCCCCTTCCTGGGACAATGAATTCACGGTATTCTTATTTCAATTTCCAGGAGTGTATTTATGTCCAGCTCGTGCAAAATTGACATGCGTTTCAAAGTTTTACCGACCTTCAAAGTAGTCACCAGCATTGTATATTACTCGTTGCCAGTGATATGGAAGTCGTACGATACTCTTAGCACTGCCAGTTGTGTTGACAGTTCGAGCGGCGAGGTCTATTGCCGGACTAATTTGTAGCAGTTCTGAAGCGAATGCAGTGAAGTGTTCCCTTTAGTTTAGAAATAGAGTTGAACTTACGAGGGCTTAAGTCAGGGGAGTGCAGTAGGTGGTATAGCAATCAGCAGCCGCATCAGTCAAACAAATCAGTAACAGCTTGCACTGTACGTGCTTGAGCATTGTCCTGAAAAATGATGGTCAGGTCCTGCAGAAAGTGTCATCACTTCTGTCTCTATGCTGTTCATTTTTGGACCACAACCTACGACCATCTTAGAGAGAGAAGTTCCAACCCTCGTATATTATAAAACAAATATTTACTTTACGTATCTCGGGCGACAAAGACATCAGTGCCAGCAGAAAGTCTGCCACACTGAAAGTACACATCACAAATGCCAAAAGCCATAGACGGATTCTTGTCTGTTCTGCCCGGTGCCCTGATATGTGACCGTAGAGGATATCTCGTATGTGATTGAAAGACCTATACTTTGATACCACACGCCTGCCAGCGATATTCGTCGGCTGACACAGCATTTGTTTTAGGCAAGGCAAAAATTCCTAAAGATGTCAGTCGGAGGATGTCTGTTTTCTTGCCACAACAAATATGACAGCCTATTCGTGCCAGTGAAGATTACAACACATACTTTGATCTTGGACATCAGGTCCGACTGTAGTGAACGTTTAGTCATTTAATTAACGTCATGGCAACTTGCAAATGCGCAGATGGTGAAGGAACTGAAAGACAATATGATGAGATAAATGAAATTATTCAGATAATTGAGGGAAAGGAATTTTTTAATTGTGAGGTGGAACTGGAATTCGATACTAGGGAAAGGAGGGGAAGGATTTTAACTTCCCTTCCTCCTAGCACGAGAATTTCGACTGGGAGAAAGGAATGAACGACATCTGGAAGAATTTTGCACAGCTAAAACATGCTTTAAGAATCACAAAAGAAGACTGCATACGCTGAAGATACGCGGAGACATTTGAAAAGACTCAATGATATCTTCCTTTTATTCTATAGCTTGGATAACTTAATTTGAAACATCGTCATGTTTTATTGAATGGTAAGTAATACTGTTACAACGAGAAAAAGACTCGCTTACTTTTTGCATTTATAATAACCCTGATTTAATTCTTATTTCCAAGAGTAAAAAATGAAAATATTTCCTATTTTCGTGTACCTTGTCTTTACACTTTCTTTGGTTATCTGTTCTTATGCTCTTCTTCTGCGTTGTAGCTGTACGGACAATAAGGCCCACCGAAATCTACTTAGTGGATAACAAATTAAGATGAATTTTTCGTGTTGTTGTTGTTGTTTTTGTAATCATAATATTGCATTTTAATCCCTTATCTCATGGAACAGCCGGTGAGATTTCTTAATGAGAATTAGACTCCTTGGATGCGGACTGTTCTGCCTCAGTTGTGGCCGTTTCATTATAGTAGTTATTACTTACATACATTATGTAGTACCTGCTTGTTATATATTGACTAAGTCCAATTTGCTAGTGATAACAGAAATAGACGCACATATAATTTTAAATGTCACAGCTATTCATTTTTGTCTAACCAAGCCTGTTAATTCAAAAGATAATACTTCGTTTCACATTATTACTGTACAGTGTGAGAGAAAGGTATTTTGTCGTAAGACATCTACAGTGAACAATTTCAACGTTACATTCTCTCTCAACGATGTCACGCGCATTTATCTGAGCTGAAAACATAATTCGTTAGTAGCCCTGACCGACTTTGAGGATTATTTAGTCAGAAAGATTTTTCCTAAATTTTTCTCTGCTCATATCGCATATAAGAGACGCTAACCCTGCAACAATTCAGCTTGATTATATAATGCTATGACACAAATTTCCGAACCAGATATTAAACTGTTAGACATTTACAGAGGCAAATTTAGACTTTGATCACAATTTATTGGATGTGAGCTGTAGATTACAACTGAACAAATTGCAGACAGGTAGGAAATTAAGGTTTAGGACCTGGATAAGGTGGAAGAACCAGAGGAAGTTGAGAGTTTGGAAGACAATGATTGTCTGGAAAGGGAAACGAAACCAGTGGAAGACAGCATTGACAGAGAAAATTGTGAAGGCAGCAGAAGACCAAATAGGTAAAAAGACAAGGCCTAGTAGAAATCCTTGGACATCACAGCAGACATTGAATTTAAATTGATGAATTGAGTGAATATAAAAATGCAGCAAATGAAACAGATGGAAGGAAATACAGCTGTGTGGAATGAGAGTAGCAGAATGGGCAAAATGACTAAGCAGGGATGGCTAGAGGACAAATTCAAGGCTACGGAAGAAATTGTTTCCATCAGAAAAGTAAAGGGGTGGACAAAATTACGAAACACCAAAAACATAGCACAAGACCCTGTGTAATACGGTGTACGAAAACTGTTTCCATTCAAAACACGTTCCAATCGTCTCCGAATAAATAATTGTAGGTCTTTTACGGTTTTTAAGCGAATCTTATACCATGATTCCTGCAAAACAGTGCGAAATTTAGATAGCGGTGACGAAGGTAGATAGCGATCACACACCCTTCTCTCCAGAATCAGAGTGGTCACCAGGGAAGATGCGACAATTGATCCTGCTGCTAACAAAACCAGTCCTTGATGGTGCGTGGTGAACAGGGCTCCATTCGTCTTGGAACACAGTATTACGACCTAGGAACAAATACTGAACCATGGGGTGGTCCTGATCAGCCAAAATGGTGACATAATCCTTGGCAGTACTAAGATGTTGCAGAGTAACAATGAGGACCATGAAAAACTACGATACAGATACCCAAATAATCACCTAATTCCCGTCATGTTTTCCTCTCTGGACGTAAATACGGCCATCAGTTAGCAACAGTGTGGAACAAGACTCGTCCAACCAAACAACATTCTTCCATTGCTCCATAGACCGAGGTTTAAATCTTCGGCACCACTTTCTCCTGTTGGGGGGGGTTTGCTTCAACATTGAGTGGTTTTAGAATTCAAGCTCACCCCACAGTCTTGACTCGCATTCGGGAGGACGACGGTTCAATCCCACGTCCGGCTATCCTGATTTAGGTTTTCCGTGATTTCACTAAATCACTCCAGGCAAATGCCGGGATGCTTCCTTTGAAAGGTCACGACCGACTTCCTTCCCCGTCCTTCCCTAATCCGATGAGACCGATGACCTCGCTGTTTGGTCTCTTCCCCCAAAAAATCCAATCCAATCACCCCGCAGTGCCCTGCTAATCGAACTTGCTTCTTGTTGTTTTGGTGCTAACAGGTTTCGGGAGTGTGACATTTACTTTTGCAGTGACTTTTGCTGTTGTCGTCCTCTTATTTTTCATTAAAATACTCTTCAATGGCGGTCTGTCACGATCACTCAACACACACTTTCGTTCGCGTTGTGACTTGGCGAATGATGTTTTTTTCAGCTTTGTCTGTATACGGTATAAGTCTTCGACAAGGTGCCTCTCAAAATATCAAACTCTTCGGTTACTATGGTTACGGAAGCAGCCAACATACGACCACCAACAATTCGCCCACGTTCGAAGCAACTTAACTGTGACGTAATGCACTCACAACTGCACAGAACACTGCTCTCTTCACGACTGACACATGCAGCGTATTGAAGATATGGCACAGGCAACCTATAAATACCATCTATAGGGACCTTAAGGACACATTTCGAGAAATGAAAATCAGCTGTGTGAGTATCAAGAACTCAGAGGGAAAAGCAGTACCAGGCAAAGGAGGGAAAGTTAACATGTGGGAAGGAAATGCAGAGGAGCAATATCAGGAAAATGAAATTGAAGTCAATATTACAGAAAGAGGAGAGCTAATGAATGAAGATGACATGGGAGATATTTATTTATTTAATTTGTTTAATCGTATTGCTAGGGCCCACGTCGGGCAGACCGTTCGCCGGGTGCCGGTCTTTCAATTTGACGCCACTTCGGCGACCTGCAGTCGATGAGGATGATGGGATGATGAGGAGGACAGCTCAACACCCAGTCCCTGGGCGGAGAAAGTTCCCCAACCCAGCCGGGCCCAGAGGATTGACAATCCGTCACGCTGACCATTCAGCTACCCGAGGCGGACATGGGAGATATGATACTGCGAGAAGAATGTGATAGCTCGCTGAAAGACCTAAATCGAAACAAGACGCTTGGAGTGGACGCCATTTCCTTTGAACTACTGCTATCATAACAGCCAGTATTGGTAAGACTATTCCACCTAGTACACAAGATGCATAAGAGAGGCGAAGTACGTCAGATATCAAGAAGAACTAACTAATTCCGATTCTAAAGAGAAAGGGTTCTGACAGGTAAGATTATTAATGAACTATCAGGTTAATAAGTAATGGCAAAATATGAGGGCCGTTGAATAATTAATGAAACATATTTTTTTCTCAGAGCAAGTTCTTTATATTCACGATTCCAATACACCGTATTATTCCCCACTCTTTTGGTTACAAAACTCTATTTTTAAGCGTAATCTCCGTTCAATGCGACGGCCTTAAGCCACCTTATTAGGAGAGCCTTTCTGCCCACATGGTACCACTCTACTGGTCAACGTCGGAGCTGACGTCCTGCTGGACATTATCCACGTACGGCTTCCCGCGGAGTGTATCCTTCATTGGACTAAACAGCTGGAAGTCGGAAGTTGTGAGAACCGGGCTCTACGATGAATGAGGGAGAACAGTCCAACCAGGTCCCCTGAACTCCTCTCGGATGTAAAGCCCTGTGTGAGGCCTTGCTTTGTCATGTACAAGGAGAAGTTCTTTTGCATTTTTGTGACGACAAACTCACACGTTCCAACATCGCAGTAGTTAGAGCTGTGTGTGGCTGGCCGCCACGAGGGAGATTGGGCAGTTTTGCGCTACCTTGTTGCGATAATGACAGATACCTCGCCCAACGACTCACCGTGCTTTTGTTCAGTGCCAGGTCACTGCCGGCACCAATCGGAATTTCATGAAACTGTAGAGGCTGAAGTGGGAATATTCCACGATGTCCCACATGAAATTCCAATTTTTTTTTCAAACGAAACTGGCCGAGAAAAAAAAAAGTGTTGCATTACTTACTGATCGTCTCTCATACCGACAGGAATTACTTAGACAGGAATAGATAAAAAAAAGATAGAAACCGACTTCGGGGAAGATCAGTTTGGATTTCGAAGAAATGTAGGAATACACGAGGCAAAACTGACCATACGAATTATCCTAAAAGGTAAGTCGAAGAAAGACAAACCTACGTAGATTTCAACTTCTCCTTGATTTAATTTCAGTGGTTGTTGGATTAACAGTTTTCTTTTCTTATTTCGTTGACACTGTAGATGTCGTTTTTCGAATTACGGCAAGTTACGTCTTGCGAATCTTTTCAGTCAGAAAATTAATTTCAGAATACAGTCCTGCAGAGCTGAGTGAGGACGTTCGAGTATTACGCTCCGGCGTCTCAATGATAATTACCAGACAATGTCGTCCCCAGTTTGGGAACCAACATGACTCTCTAACAGCGAGTATGCGTGCGTCATTTCCTGCCTGTGAAGTTACTCGACCTCGCACATTTGAGTGCCATACGTTTCACGGTCCGCCGTCGGCGGCGCACGTGTGTCGAATCAGTCTTCATCGTCTCCACTTGACACCTTTAATGCCCTAGCCGTTAGGCGAGTATCATTTTAAAGTCACACAATGGCTGCTGTCATTTTCCAATTTGAACACTTGCTCCAGTGTCCAGTCGTTAACGTTCTCAGGCGGCATAGCTGCTGGCTCGACCTACCAGAAGGTTCTTAAGCGATACAGGAGCATTTGAACATTCGTGACGTCGTTTGTACTTCATTCTTTTCGTAGAGTTCGTTCACAATAAATAGAAATTATTCTAACACGTTTCTGGTTAGACACTGGACTCGCATTCGGAAGGACGACGGTTCAATCCCGCGTCCGGCCATCCTGATTTAGGTTTTCCGTGATTTCCCTAAATCACTCCAGGCAAATGCCGGGATGGTTCCTCTGAAAGGGCACGGCCGACTTCCTTCCCCATCCTTCCCTAATCCGATGAGACCGATGACCACGCTGTCTGGTCTCCTTTCCCAAACCAACCCAACCCAACCCTCTAACACGTTTCATAGTTATGGAAGAAAATTATGCTAAACACGGAAAACGAACCGGTATTCAATGACCTCAGTACAAATACGAGCAATGATGTAGTTGACAGTGACTTTCAATGTTACTGAATATTACATACATTCTAAGAGAAAAGAAGACACAAGGAGAAGGTTCAAAATGGTTCAAATGGCTCTGAGCACTATGGGACTTAACATCTATGGTCATCAGTCCCCTAGAACTTAGAACTACTTAAACCTAACTAACCTAAGGATATCACACAACACCCAGTCATCACGAGCAGAGAAAATCCCTGATCCCGCCGGGAATCGAACCCGAGAACCCGTGCGCGGGAAGCGAGAACGCTATCACACGACCACGAGCTGCGGACATAGGAGAAGGAATAATCCGGATGGAACGGAAAACGGTAGAGGTAATGAACCTTTACAAACAAAGAAATTATTACAATTTTAGAAGAATTGGATGGTTTATTCAAGGGAAGGAGATCACACATCGAGTAAGTCACGAACACCTGGAAGTGGTCCAGCCTCTTGCCTTTATACAAGTAGCTATTCGGCTTGGCACAGATTAATAGAGTTGTTCGATGTCCTCGTGAGAGATCTTGTGCCAAATTCTGTCTGAATTGCGCTGCAGATCATCAAAATCTCGATCTGGTTGGAGGGCACCGCCCGTAATGTTTCAGGCGTTCTCAACTGGGGAGGGATCCGGTGACCTTACTGACCAAAGTAGGGCAAACACGAAGACAAGCTGCAAGAAAAAAACACTCGCCGTGTGCGTGCGGACATTATCTTGCTGAAATGTAAGCCAGGGACGGCATGCCATGGAGAACACCAAAACGGGGCGTAGGATATCGTCGACGTACCGTTGTGCTATAAGGCTGGTGTGGGTGACAACTAAAGGGTCCTGCTATGAAAGAAACGGCACCTTAAGCCATGACTCCTGACTGCCGGGCGACACTAAGTTTGGTGTCTCAACACTGTCTGGGGTGTCTCCAGTCACGTCTTCGCTGTTCATCGGGGCACAGTTCGGTGGGGGCGAGCGGGGGGGGGGGGAGACTCATCACTGAAGAAATTCCAGTACAGTCACTGAGATTCCAGACCGATGACATGTCCCGGACGCCCCATACAGCGGTGGGATACCAAACCGACTGTCGCCTGCCATATTGCCCGACAACCAGGAGTGATGAGTAGTTCAAATGGCTCTGAGCACTAATTTTTGCCGACTACAGTGGAAGAAGGGAGATTTTCCTCCAGTCGTTGTTCCTGTTCCTGTATCAGTTCCTACTGGACTAATGAGTCCTCTGGAATATTTCAGAACTCGGGTGACGAATGATACGCTTGACAACTTGGTCGACCAATCGGATCAGAACAGCGTACAAAAGACGGAACACCAGTGAACACAAACAAGTCCGAACCGGAACAAATGTTTGATACATACCTGAGAATGGGACTTGTTTAGATGCCAAGCATTCGCTCCTACTGGGAGACCTACATGGTCCACTCACTGGTTTGTATCATTATTGCCCGAAATAGATCTGAAGAATTGTTGAGCGGCCTAGATTTCGAAAATAATCTACTAGCAGTTAATGAAAGTAGACTGAATGATAAGCTCGCAAAATTCGATCATCGCTAAATCAGTACAGAAAAAATTGTTTGAAAGAAGTTCCAGAAGAACGCCACAGTGTCGATGAAGTAATGACTGCTTTTAAAGGCAGAATCTCCTTGAAATCTTTAAGGCGGAGATTCAAAATGTAAGGTAGGACAGGAGCTTCCGGCTACTTAGATGGCTGCCGCGCGGCGTAGCCACGCGGATTGAGGCGCCTTGCCACGGTCCGCTCGGGCTCCCCCCCCCCTCCCCCTCCCCCCCTCGGAGGTTCGAGTCCTCCCTCGGACATGGGCGTATGTGTTGTCCTTAACGTAAGTTAGTTTAAGTTAGACTAAGTAGTGTGTAAGCCTAGGGACCAATGACCTCAGCAGTTGGGTTCCATAAGACCTTAGCACAAATGTTTACTGGGCACTACTTATATGGCTGACATTTATCGGAGCGTAGCTGGAAAAACTGTAAAAATGAAAAGAGGAACAGGGAAAGGGCTCACGTATGAAGAGGTCGTAAAATTAACAGACACGTTGCCAGAAAACCACAACTTCTAGGTATAACTTTTTTACAAGCGATATACTGGATTAGTATCTGTTGAACTGAGGTACCTATTTCATTGGGCCAGTAAGAGCAAATAGGCTGAAAGGTTGTCACCTGCACGAACGAGAAGACATGAAGGCTGAAAGACGAGGAGCAATACCGAGCTAAGAGACCACACAGGCCGATTCACTGTAGTGAGATGGTACAACAACAAACCTGTTACTTTGGTGTCATCTTTCGTTGGTGTTGAGCCCCAGGGTAGGGCAGACAGGTGTCACAAATCACAAAGAGACTATACCCAGGTCCACAGAAAACCTGTTACCTAGCTTACAACACCTGTGTGGGTGGTCCTGATCTGATGGACATGCCGTCCTCACTGTACAAATATCACATAAATCCAAGGAGATGGTATTTATACATCTTTTAGCTTACGGTTGCAGTTACGGTAGTCAACAGTTGGCTGAAATACCGTAAGGGCTACATGTTTACTCGAAAACGATTCAAATTCCAACTACTAGTATTGACACGTAAAGACAGATCAAAGAGAGGACGCCCAAGTAAAGATGACATGCCAGAGAAGAAGACGAGGGCTGCCACGTGGTAGCTCTGCCGGTTGTAGACAGCCAAAATGGAAGTATGATCACTTATCTGTATGGAACGAAACAAGAGGGCGACGCAAGATTCGTATCAAGATGGCATCATTAGAGTGATGTGAAAAATGTGATGTGTTTTTGTGCTTAAATAGAGACAGAAATTTTTTTCAGAAGATTCCACACGTAAATACTGACAAATAGAGTTGGCTAATAATTTCAGGTACATCTTCTATTTTATTGTGAGAAGGAATTAACTGCTGTTTTATACCATGTAACAATTTGACTGTGCAAAAGTGAGATATTAAGGGTGGGGAAAATAAAAGTTTACCGGAGAACAGGGTTCCAGAGTACAAAGAAACACAGAAGAGGAAAGGAAGTACAGTACTACCCTGACTAAAAATGTATAGCATGGAAGCTCTTATCATTGGGCATCAACTCAGATGGGTCGGACATGTCCAGCGGAGACTTCCGAGCCAAATGCTGTACAGCGAAGTGAGCACAGGTAAAAGGCCACGAGGTGCCCCTCTCAAACGTTATAAGGATCAGTACAAGAAAAATCTGAAAAACTTGAACATCGATCCGAGTAACTGGTCAACAATAGCTGAAGACCGAAGTCGCTGGCGCTCAGTTACCTCAAATGCTCTTCAAAACTTTGAGCTGGAACGTCGAAGAATGGAGAATGACAAACGCCGGAGACGTAAACCCCTCCAGGCTCAGCCACGTCCTCCACCTTCCATCAGCTGTAATGTCTGTGGCCGCCTGTTCCACGCTAGGATTGGATTGCTAAGCCATCAACGACGCTTCCACGCCTGAACCGTGACAAAGGAAATCTCGAGAGAGAAATGAAAACTCGGATACGAGCATCAGCCGACGACGACGAAGACGACGACGACGACGACTACCCTGACTATATCAGATGTTCAAAGTGACCACCATTGATCTCTTGGCACTTTCTTCGCTGGTCTACAAGTTGCTGAAGGCAGGCCGACGCTGCTCTGGTGGAATTGCTGCAGTCTCATCCGAAATGTTCTCCTGCAGTTCTTGAAGACTATGAGAGTTGTTGCGATGTCGCACACTGAACGATCAGGTGACCTCGGCGGCCAGCTAGAGAAGCGACCAGAATCACCTCAGCTAACTGTGGTGTCACCGCCAGACACCACACTTGCTAGGTGGTAGCCTTTAAATCCGCCGCGGTCCGTTAGTATACGTCGGACCCGCGTGTCGCCACTATCAGTTATTGCAGACCGAGCGCCGCCACACGGCAGGTCTAGAGAGACTTCCTAGCACTCGCCCCAGTTGTACAGCCGACTTTGCTAGCGATGGTTCACTGACAAAATACGCTCTCGTTTGCCGAGACGATAGTTAGCATAGCCTTCAGCTACGTCATTTGCTACGACCTAGCAAGGCGCCATTACCAGTTACTATTGATGCTGTAAAACATGTACCGTCACGAGCGATGTTCACCATTTATGGATTAAAATTAAGTATTCCACAGCTACGTCATTTTTTGCTAGTCTAATTTCCTTGACCTGTTCCAGACCTCACGCCAGCCTGCGTGAGCTAAAACGCGTGCCTTTCGGCTTCCTCTCATACAGGGTTGGCTCTCTTGCCAATCCACAACACTAACAACACTGTCGGGCTGTATGGGCAGTTGTTCCATCCTGTTGGAAGTAACTTTAGGTCTTTCCTCCTCCCTTAACGTTGCCACAAATGGTTTCAAAATGTTGACAATGTAAGGCGCCGAAGTAAGCGTCTAATGAAAGAAGAAGGGACCAATAATGCGGGGAGCAAGCACTGCCCAGAAAATGCTAACCTTCTGATCACGTCATGGTGTTCCGCGAAACTTACGCGGATTCTCCGCTGCCCAGAACCTGTGATCCTGTGAGTTGACACAAACACTCGGGTGAAACTAGGCTTCAGCAGATATAAAGAACAGGTCCATGTCCAAGCCATTCGCTGTTATCTCAGTGAACAGCAACTGACGAAACTGGACGCACTGTCGAGCACCTGCTGGTTTTAACGTATGAACAACAGACACTCGGAAGGAATGCATGTGCAGCTCCGTGTGGAGTGCCTATTGGCTTCTGTGTCGGGTTCTTCGGCCGACGTTCATATAATGATTTTTCTGACGTTTCGCCAGCACGAGTGCCTGGCATTGTCAAAGCTTCACCCTCCATTGCCGGTGGTGAAGTGGAGCCGAGCTCGCTGGCGCAGACTATATGTACCTGGTGCGCCAACGTCCGAGGGCTTCTCTGCGGTCATTTCCGGTGCGGTTCTCCTCTTGCTACCTGTGACGGTCGTTCGCTGCAGTGCGGGAAGCCAGAATCCGTTTACCTTAAGACTTTCCTCTCTCTTGTTCAAACAGTTCGCGTGTTTTTGTATTTCTACAGCTTCTCTGAACAAGCGTGTGTGATAGTGCTTCTCTACAGCCAGAACTTCAGTGTCGGCGAATTTTATTACGTGGTCGGTCTCATTCAGTGCGTGCTCTGCCACGGCCGATTTCTCCACCTGCCCCAACCTGCAATGTCGCTTATGCTCTTTGATCCTGGTGTTGATGGATCGTCCAGTCATTCCGACATAAACTTTTCCGCATGTGCATGGTATACGATATATTCCCGACATTGCAAGTAGGTCTCTTTTCTCCTTCGCCGATCTAAGACACTCTTTGATCTTCCTTGTCGGTTTGAAAATCGTCTTTACGCCATGTTTGTGCAATATACGGCCGATTCCGTCCGTCACTCTGGGAATGTATGGCAGAAAGGCCGTATCCGACATTTCTTGTTCTGGTTCCTTACTTCGCCGAGTGTTTGGCTCTGTTACACTTCTAATGTAATTTGTGGAGTACCCATTGCTCCTCAGAACAGTTTCCAGGTGTTTCATTTCTTGTTTGAGGTGTTGCGGCTCACATATTCGTCCTGCTCTCGTTACGAGCGTACTAATCATGCCTCTTTTCTGGCTCGGGTGGTGGTTTGACAGTTTGTGCAGGTATCGGTCCGTGTGTGTCGGTTTTCGATACACGCTGTGTCCCAGGTTTTCACCGTCCCTTGTGACCAGCACATCTAGGAATGGCAGTTTCTTGTCCTTTTCTACTTCCATGGTAAATGTTATGTTGGCATGGAGGCTGTTCAAGTGTCTTAGGAAGTCACCGAGCTGTTCTTCACCATGGCTCCACACCGCGAAAGTATCATCGACGTACCTGTACCACACCTAAGGTTTGCAAGTCGCCGAGTCCAGAAAAATCATTATTTGAACGTCGACAGAAGAACCCGAGACAGAAGCCAATAGGCAGTTTGTCAACAAGTGGCCACGAAAGCCTCAACAATTTTGTATCCGTGTGGAGTGTTCGTCCGCATGATCGACGGGATACGCCGGTTCGTGCAACAGGTGTTGTTTTCCCAGAATGAGGTTTTCACTTTGCAGCGGAGTGTGGGCTGATATGAAACTTCCTGGCAGATTAAAACTGTGTGCCGGACCGAAACTCGAACTCGGGACCTTTGCCTTTCACGGGCAAGTGCTCTACCAATTGAGCTACCCAAGCAAGACTCACTCCCCGTCCTCACAGCTTTACATCTGCCAGTCTCCTACCTTGCAAACTTTACAGAAGCTCTCCTGCGAACCTTGCAGAACTAGCGCTCCTGAAAGAAAGGATATGGCGGAGACATGGCTTAGCCACAGCCTGACGGATGTTTCCAGAATGAGATTTTCACTCTGCAGCGCAGTGAGCGCTGATATGAAACGACGAGATAATGGCAGAAGAAAACCTGTGAGGAAGGGGCGTGAGTCGTGCTTGGGTAGCTCAGATGGTATAGCAGTTGCCCGCGAAAGGCAAAGGTCCCGAGTTCGAGTCTCGGTCCTGCACACACTTTTAATCTGCCAGGAAGATTCAGGTGTCGTGTTAATTGAGTAGGGATCTGAAGCATTTCTGCCGAATTGCAGCCACATTTTCTAGTGGTCGGACACGTTTCCGAATGTTTTTCGACTTGTGCACAACAGACCCCGTCTGACGCCATTTTCGGACGAAGCGTTGCACGGCACTCTTTGCTAGCACTTTGACACCACTACACTTCTCAGCGAACAACTGACCACACTGTTTCCACGACTTTTTTGACACGTAGCTTTCCACAACGAACACCCGCTGTTCCACTCACACTGATACATTTCGTACTACGCTCTGAGCCAGTATGGATCACGTGGCGGTCGTGCGCGTGGTGTGGGCGTCACAAAAAAAATGGTTCAAATGGCTCTGAGCACTATGGGACTCAACATCTGAGGTCATCAGTCCCCTAGACTTAGAACTACTTAAACCTAAGGACATCACACACATCCATGCCCGAGGCAGGATTCGAACCTGCGACCGTAGCAGCAGCGCGGTTCCGGACTAGAGCGCCTAGAACCGCTCGGCCACTCCGGCCGGAGTGGGCGTCACAGTATGTGGTTTATACGTACATTCGCGGCCAGTCGTGTTCACTTTTACTTGCCCCACCCTGTATATGGTGACTTGCTACTGTATGATAACAGTAAGTCATTCACATCATTCTATACGTATTAATTATAAAGAAATTGGTTGGGGTGTTGTGGGGGAGGAGACCAGACAACGAGGTCATCGGTCTCATCGGATTAGGGAAGGACGGGCGCGGGCTTTCAAATAAGATGAAATGATGGCCCTCAACTACGTACCCTCTGACTTAGAGCTGAAATATTAAAAGTTTTGGCTGGTTTCGTTGTGTAGGGTTTGGGATACGTAGTTGACGCATTGCAAGCCAAATACTGCTGAGTCTACAGTATACAATATGAATAGACACATGAATCGAATGGCTGAAGGTTCCTATTACTCGGCAATTGCGAAGTTTGAAAGTAACATAGACATTTATAAATGAAAGATTGCAATGAAATGAATTCTGCAGGTACTATATTAACGACTTTAAATTATGAGTACGATAGCACAAGTACCTTTAAGAATGCACTTTATTACTATAAAACACTTATTGGTGTCGATGGTCCAGCAATTAAATAAAATACGAGTTGAATAACAGCGAAACAATAGATTCCTAATTCACGTAATTAGCTATGAACAACAACATAACACGCGAGATATTCACTTCTACAGGCATGCTACGTCTTCACTGCTGAAGCCACGGAAAGTACACATGTCGGCACTCCGAAATATCTCCCGCGACCAAGCGCAAACTGCTACACTCTCATAGTCTTTCCCGCGAATGTACGTCCGTCGCGCCGTACTGTCCAGGCCTCTCCGTGTCCTGTGAGACTGTCCCTCGCGCCCCACTGTTCAGAACTCCCTGTCCTCTCTCGAACCGATGCTGCCCCCCCCCCCCCCCCACTTCCATACAGTCCCTCCACGTGTCGTTTTTGGAACCATCGCTATCATTGGCTAGAGCGCTCCCACACTGTCTGCAAGCCAACGCACACTCACAAACATAATGAAACACCTTCGAAAAACTGGATTTAAATTTAAATAACTTGAAATTAAATAAATATTCCTGCGGCTGGACCATAAACACGCTCTAACACATTATTGAAAATATAAACAATTTAAATAAACATATATCAAAGAAATAGTACAGAAGTAAGCCAGTAGCCCAATGCCTCTGTGATTTCTAAAACACAGTAAATGCCACGCGGGATTGGCTGAGCGGTCTAAGGCGCTGCAGTCATGGACAATGCGGCTGGTCCCGGCGCACGTTCGAGTCCTCCCTCGGGCACAGGTGTGTGTGTTTGTCCTTAGGATAATTTAGGTTAAGTAGTGAGTGTGTAAGCGTAGGGACTGATGACCTTAGCAGTTAAATCTCATGAGATTTCACACACACACACACACACACACACACAGTAAATAATTGACCAATTTCTTCATCAATAGCATTTGTATCGGATATAAACAAAGACATAGATGAATAAATATATTTATAAGCATGCTGCTACCGTTTTTTCATGTAACTGTGGAGTACTTATGGCCTGCGCTATCGATAGTAATCTGCCACTTTGAGCTCCAACGACTCATGTACTATTCAAGTTACATGCCTGTGATTTATATCAATTTACATTTACACTAATTTATTTCTAAAGACACATCGGTAGACAAAATCGGATGAATCGTTTCCGTTTTGGAAATTAGTTGCTGGGTGTTACTTGTATAATTTACAGTCAGATACTTAACTTTAAACTAATAAAGATATTGAAAACCTGTTTACACTATCAGTATCGTTGTGCAGATAATGGTAATGTACATGTTTCTTTTTGAGGTATCATGATTCATCTGGCTACTATTAATTTCTATACGAACTGTGAAATGTCTGCCATTAAGGTTTCACGAAGTCCGCCATCTTTGACACTCCCGACATGTCTCCTTCATCGACGCAGCGCCACCATGGGATTCGCAGCCACGCCGTCGGCTGGACCACGTGGTCTGGCCATTGCATGACATCACGCGGTTGCTAGCAAGCTGCAGCTTGCCAAGCGGCCGAGTGGTGGCCGCCAACTCAGAACTTAAAATATATCCAGGGCACCACAACTCGCCCGTTACCTCACATGGGGAAGGAAGTCAACCGCGCCCTTTCAAAGGAACCATCCCGGCATTCGCCTCGAACAATTTAGGGAAATCACGGAAAACCTAAAACAGGATGGCCGGACGCAGGATTGAACCATCGTTCTCCTGAATGCGAGTCCAGTGTTAACCACTGCGCCACCTCGCTCTGTTATATATAAAGAAATGCATTTAGCCACGTGGGGTAGCCGAGTGGTCTGAGCCGCCTTGTCACGGTCCACGCGGCTTCCCCCGTCGGAGTTTCGAGTCCTCCCTCATGCATGGGTGTGTGTGTGTGTGTGTGTGTGTGTGTGTGTGTGTGTGTGTGTGTGTTGTCATTACCATAAGTTAGTTAAGTTATGTTAAGTAGTGTGTAGGGTTAGGGACCGATGACCTCAACAGTTTGGCCCCATAAGACCTTACCACAAATTTCCAAAAATGCATTTAAAAGTAAGCTGGTAATAATATAGTCATTTTTCAGCACAATTTTCCATACAAGAGAGAAGAAAAGAGATTTTGCAACTAGGACCTATAAATTAAATTAAATTAAAATCGTAAGAAAATGTCCTGCGCCGGCCGGAGTGGCCGTGCGGTTCTAGGCGGTACAGTCTGGAGCCGAGTGACCGCTACGGTCGCAGGTTCGAATCCTGCCTCGGGCATGGATGTGTGTGATGTCCTTAGATTAGTTAGGTTTAAGTAGTTCTAAGTTCTAGGAGACTGATTGCCTCAGAAGTTAAGTCCCATATTCCTCAGAGCCGTTTGAACCAAAATGTCCTGCCATCCAGAATTTTATACTTTCTATTGACCCGTGTGACAAATAGGTCACATTAAAATTTTGTGATGAAAAATATTGAAAGAGATAGAATTGCACATGACATAGTGAAAAGGGGTAATAATAATAACTTCTAGTCAAATAATTTTTTTTGGACTGTGGGGAATGCTATTGTGAGTTATAGGGCTAATCACTATCTCAAGCCTTCCCTAACGGTTCTGTATTGTAGTTCAACCGCTAAATTTTGATCAGTACAGTGGGAAAAGCAGCTCTGCTTTGAGAAGTATTAGCAACCGAGTGGTGCCGAGGCAGTGGTGTGTCGATTTCGTCAGCTGGCTTGCTTACCTAGCATGAAGTAGGCCGAGCCACTCCTCACATTCCTGAGGACGCAGCGGAAGTGTGTTGCTACAACTGGATCTGTTGGGTGGCTTCTAAACTGCTGAGACACAGGGGTGTTGACTCGTATGTGGTTGGGAGCCAAGCATCGGAGTAACAAACGTGTAGGTTTCCAGTACAAACACTCGTTTATTTTAGCTGGGATACGTGCAGTCTCGCAGCATCCACCACAACGTGAGGTCGACGAAGTTCCCCACCAGATTATGGATCAACAAGCAGCTGCCACTGGTTGAGGGTGCTGTCTCCAGCAGACCAGTTGGGAGTGCTGAGTCCGCCACCTGTGGGCTTGGTGCCTGGTCACGGATGAGCCGCACCCAGGCTAACCACAGCAGCCGTGAAACTTCTGCCTTGGAGGACAGGAGTTCATGTAAGGTCGGTGCAGTTCTCTGCGCTTCGCCACCTGGGCAAGTGTTCCAGCACCTGCAGGGACGACCTCTTCTTCTAGGTTATGACGATTGGCACTTGCCAGATGCCACCGCTACACTTTGCGAACTGGGGTACACGTGAGTCAGAGGGCGAAACAGGTCTCATCAAAACAAAACAATGCAGTCTGAGAAATACATAATTTGGAATGTCTACGTCGGCAAAACTGAAATTTAGATGTTATACAATTTTAATTGAACTAGTATGTGAATTAGTGTTAAAAATCGATTTTTTATCGTAGTGTCAAAAAATTCTCCGTAGTTTTCTGAAGAAAGACAAGTTTTCTTCGATGAAATCGTACCGAAGACAGCTCCAAAATTAGAACAATTTAAAAGTGGCTGGACACATGACGACGCACCCAAATCATGAAGACAGCCCTGTTAAACACAGAATTTCGTTCTTACCATAAGAATTCTTTGCCATTTGCTACGCTGGAAGTTGTAAAATCACACAAGATTGTAAAATAAGTGTTTACATGGTAGGACTCGAAATCCAAATGAGGATTTTAACAACTGTTAATGGGAGCGGATACCAAAAAATCGTCTGATAGGAAAAATATTTTTAAAATAATTGTGCTGGATGTTCTGCTATATTTTAATAATGGTACAGTATCAAGGTTTAAGACTGTAGTTGACAAGAATGCCTGGTGGACTAAATATGAAAACCGCTTTAATTGCCATTGATCACAGGAGACCCTTTGAAACAAAGAAATCAGTGTTGGTAGCCACCAAAAATGCGGGAGTAAGAAGAAGAAGTAGTCTGAAAAAGAAGAGGGAGGAAGAATAACGTCAGAAACAAGATTAATATGGATCTGTAATGCATTAGTGCTACCCAGTTTACACAGAGGAACAAGTTTTAAATTTAACTTGAATTTCCCGAAAGTTTACCTTTTCGATGTTCTGGTACACACTGGTTAAGAACTATTAAAGACAGAGGGCTGGACTTTTGTATACTGTCTTAAATAGTTAATTAAAAAGTACATTGTTTTACGACTTAAATTTGAAAATTGCAGACTTCTTTAAAGAAAAACTATGAATTAATTGCTGAAATTTTTGATGATCACTATTAAAAAATTTTTGAAGCATAACTAATGACTTCTCCATCTTTTTAAGAATATGGTTTCAAGTTATTAGTGTAAAGAACTTTCAGATAAAAATTAAGGTTCAGTCTTGTATAATTTCAAGATACGTGTACCTATGCTATATACAAATAATCAGTATGCTTTATTTCACTTGCAACACAAAATAAAATTCAGAAAAGAGTGTGAGACCAAAAGCTGTCGTTTGTACGTCAAAATATTCCCGAAAGATCTGTCAGAAGATGACAAGCATCACATATGCTTACAGGTCTTAGTCTTTGAGCTACATTATTTAGAGAATTTACAAAGTTTTCAAATTTTCCCCTTCTGTTCAGGAACCGGTCCCTTTAAGAACTGCACCACCTATTGGTGGACATTAATATGGGCAGTGCGCGTCCTTCGGCATGATGGCATGAACTCTGCTGGGGATACTTTAGATGAATGTCTGTGGCGGATTGGCAGCCCATCCTTCCTCGAGGACCGAAACCAGAGAAATGAATCACGTTGGACGTTGCGATGTGGAGTGAAATCGAACGTTCTAACTTATCCCAAAGGTATTCCATTCTGTTCAGGCCGTGAGTCTGGACAGGAACGTTTTCGACCACAAACCATTGCATCACAGATGCTGCCTTACGACAAAGTGCTTTGTCATGCTGCTAGAGTCAGTCATCGTCTCCGAACTGTTCCTCTACTGTACGCAGTACACGATGCTGTAAAATTAGTCCGTATCTTCCTGCAAGTGGCGTTTTCTGAAGCACAACGGCACCACATCCTATCTACTGCTCTGACTTCACTGTTGGCACTACACATGATGACAGGCAAAATTCTGCAGGCATTCGTCAAACCTAAAAACTTCCATCCGATTGCCAAATGACTCTTTTCCGGTCATCCACTGACTGCAGAAATTAGGAGCTGCTGCACCCACTCTTTCCAACTCCCAACGCACCGTCTTTAATGGTAGCTGGACTGCTGGTGCCGCTTTGGAGTACATGAGTGATCTCCTCCGCTGATTTCGTGAGATGTCGGTTAGTACGTCCACATCCACACTCCGCGAGCTACCTCACGGTATGTGTCAGAGGGTACTGCCACTTTCTGTTTACCTGTTCCACTCGCAAATGGTTCGCTGGAAGAGCAATTGAACGCTGGTAAGCGCAAGTGTGGGCCCCAATCTCTCTAATTTTACCTCCGTGGTCTTTTCGCGATATGTACGTAGGAAGGACCAGTGAGCTGGTTGACTCTTCTAGGAACATACACTCTCGGAGTTTTGTCAGTAGAGCTTACCGTGATCCAGAGCGCCTCTCTTGCATTGTCTGCCACTGGTCTTTACTAATCATCCCCATAACACTTTCGAACTTACTGGATCAACGAACGGTGCTGCTCTTCTTTGGATATTTTCTATTTCCTCTGTCAGTCCTATCTGGTACAGATCTTAGATTCGCGAGCAATATTCAAGTTTTAGACAACCGAATGTTTCGTAAGCTACTTCCTTTCCTGATGGATTATAATTCCGGAGGATTCTTCCAATTAACCTCAGTTGGCTGCCTTGCCCGCGATTAATTTTATGGACTCATTTCACTTCAGATCGTTCTGTATCCGTACTCCATGAGGTAATGGGCGAGTTGTGGCGCCCTGGAAATATTATATGTTTGGAGTTGGGACAGCAGCACAGGCCGCTCGGTCAGCCGGGTCCCAGCAGCAAACATGTGGTGGCGAACGTTAGCTGGACGAGAGGGTAGCCCCAGCGCATGGTCCAGCAGCGTGGCTGGGAATTCCGCTGTGACGAGGATGGTGCTTTGTGTCGGTGAAGGAAATGTGTATGCCGAGAGTGCCAAAGACGGCGGACTTTGTGAAACCATCATGGCAGACAGTTCACAATTCGTATAGAAATTGGTTGGTTGGTTGGTTGGTTTGGGGAAGGAGACCAGACAGCGTGGTCATCGGTCTCATCGGATTAGGGAAGGATGGGGAAGGAAGTCGGCCGTGCCCTTTCAGAGGAACCATCCCGGCATTGGCCTGGAGTGATTTAGGGAAATCACGGAAAACCTAAATCAGGATGGCTGGACGCGGGATTGAACCGTCGTCCTTCCGAATGCGAGTCCAGTGTCTAATCACTGCGCCACCTCGCTCGGTTAGAAATTGGTAGTAGCTATATGAATCATGATACCTCAAAAATAAACATGTACATTACTATTATTTGCATGATGATTCTGATGGTGTAATCAGATTTTCAATATCTTTATTAGTTTAAAGTTTAGTATCTGACGGTAAATTATACAAGTAACAGCCAGCAACGCATTTCCAAAATTTAAACGCTTCATCCGATTTCGTCGATCGACGTGTCTTTAGTTAGAAAGCTATTAGTGTAAACCTAAATTGGTGTAAATTAAGGCATGTAACTTGAATAGTACATGAGTTATTGAAGGTCGAAGTGACCGATTGCTATCGATAGCGTCAGGCCTTAAGTACTTCACCTTTACGCGAAAAAACGGTAGCAGCATATTTACAAATATATTTATTCGTCATTGTCTTTGTTTATATCCGATATATACTATTCATGAAGAAATTGGTTAAATATTTGCTGTGTTATAGAAAGCACAGAGACATTAGGCTACTGGCCTACGTTTTGCTCTATTCCTCTGATATATATTTACTTTGTTTATGTATTTAATAATGTGTGTTAGAGCTTGTTTGTGGTGCAGCCGTAGGAATATTTATATAATTTCAAGTTATTTAAATGTAAATCCAGTACTTCGAATGTGTTTCAATATGAAACTTCCTGGCAGATTAAAACTGTGTGCCCGACCGAGACTCGAACTCGGGACCTTTGCCTTTCGCGGGCAAGTGCTCTACCAACTGAGCTACCAAAGCACGACTCACGTCCGGTACTCACAGCTTTACTTCTGCCAGTTCCTCGTCTCCTACCTTCCAGGAGAGCTTCTGTAAGTTTGGAAGGTAGGAGACGAGGAACTGGCAGAAGTAAAGCTGTGAGTACCGGACGTGAGTCGTGCTTCGGTAGCTCAGTTGGTAGAGCACTTGCCCGCGAAAGGCAAAGGTCCCGAGTTCGAGTCTCGGTCGGGCACACAGTTTTAATCTGCCAGGAAGTTTCATATCAGCGCACACTCCGCTGCAGAGTGAAAATCTCATTCTGTGTTTCAATATGTTTGTGACTGCACGTTGGCCTGGAGATATGGAGAGAGCAGTCTAATAAATCACAGCGCTTGTTACTAAAAGAAACATATGGAGATTGGGGAGGGGCATCGTTTCCCGAGAGGACACGAGGTCGTTCGGGAGAGTGTGGCGCGAGGTACAGTCGCCCAGGACACGGGAAGGCTGGAAGCGACGGCGCGACGGACGCACAGTTACCGAGAGACTTGGAGAGTGTGGAGCAGTTTGCGCTTGTTCGTGACAGACAGAAATACTTTGGAGTGCCCACTTGTGCACTTGTGAGATTTCCGCGGCTTCTACAGTGAAGCCGTAGTGTGCGTTCAGAAGTGAATAGCTTGCGAGCTATGTTGTGCTTCATAACTAATACTTGCAGTAGGAATCTATTGTTTCCCCGTCATTTAACTTATATTTAATTGCTGGATCACCGACACCAATATGTGTATGGCAGAAATATACCGCATTCTCAAAAGTACTCCTACTATTGTACTCATCATTTAAAGTCATTAAGATAGAACCTGAAGATTTTATTTAATTGCAGTCTTTCATTTACAAATGTCAATATTACATTCAAAATTCGCAATTGCAGACTGATAGGAACCTTCGACCATCCGATTCATGTGTCTATTCATGTTGTATAGTGTAGACTCAGCAGTATTTGGCCTGTAATGCGGCAACTACGTATCCCAGCCCCTAGACAACGGAAACCGCCAAAACTTTTAATACTTCAACTGTTACTTGGAGGGTACGTAGATGAGGGCTACCAGCGGTTTCTCTGTATACAACAGCATCGCACGTGGGAAGTCTTATGGTACTTCCGCCGTTTTCTACTGTGTCATTCATATGTGTTGTGTGTTGTGGTGTTCAGTCCAGAGACTTGTATGATGCAGCCCTCCATGCTACTCTACCCTGCGCAAGCTTTTTCATCTCCAAGTGACTGTTGCAACCTAAATTCTTCTGAATCTGCTTAGTGTATCCATCTCTCGGTCTCCCTCTACAACATTTTCTTGAAACTGCGTCGTTACCACCACGACATCGACTACTACGACTGAAATGATGCATAACCGCCGTCACTGGACGTTGGCACCGTGGCAGAGCTTTGCATGGTCTGATGAATCCCGACACCTTCTTCATCGTGCCGATGGGATGTCGCGAATCCGTCGTCTTCCAGGGGAACAGCTCCTTGACACCTGCGCTGCGGGACAGAGACAAACTGGCGGCGGCTGCATTATGCTCTGGGGAACATTCACGTGGGCATCCATGGATCCAGTGCAGCTCGTGCAAGGCACTATGACGGCCAACAAGTGTCGTATACTGGTTGCACACAACGTACAACTTTTCATGACGATTGTCTCTGTTATTAGTTCCCCCACAGTGCTCCACCTCTCTTGTTCTACCACTCTGCCCAGCCTACACGTCCTATATGTGTAATGAATGGCGGCCGCCTAACACTCTGATATCTGGACGTAAAATTAATCGCGGACAAGGTAGATGCCAACTGAGGTTAATTGGAAGAATCCAGCTTTCAGCTTGGTTTGGGGACACTCACCACAGCGCTGTTAGAACTCCCGACATGTGGTGCAGTTTCAGAAATGCCCATGCTCAGCAACCGGCCTATCACAGTCTCCCTTCGGTCAAAGACAGACCGCGCGCCTCCCCATTTTACACACGGACATCAAGCACATTCTACATCTACGTCTACATTTATACTCCGCAAGCCACCCAACGGTGTGTGGCGGAGGGCACTTTACGTGCCACTGTCATTACCTCCCTTTCCTGTTCCAGTCGCGTATGGTTCGCGGGAAAAACGACTGTCTGAAAGCCTCCGTGCGCGCTCTAATCTCTCTAATTTTACATTCGTGATCTCCTCGGGAGGTATAAGTAGGGGGAAGCAATATATTCGATACCTCATCCAGAAACGCACCCTCTCGGAACCTGGCGAGCAAGCTACACCGCGATGCAGAGCGCCTCTCTTGCAGAGTCTGCCACTTAAGTTTGTTAAACATCTCCGTAACGCTATCACGGTTACCAAATAACCCTGTGACGAAACGCGACGCTCTTCTTTGGATCTTCTCTATCTCCTCCGTCAACCCGATCTGGTACGGATCCCACACTTATGAGCAATACTCAAGTATAGGTCGAACGAGTGTTTTGTAAGCCACCTCATTTGTTGATGGACTACATTTTCTAAGGACTCTCCCAATGAATCTCAACCTGGTACCCGCCTTACCAACGATTAATTTTATATGATCATTCCACTTCAAATCGTTCCGCATGCATACTCCCAGATATTTTACAGATGTGACTGCTACCAGTGTTTGTTCCGCTATCATACAATCATACAATAAAGGATCCTTCTTTCTATGCATTCGCAATAAATTACATTTGTCTATGTTAAGGGTCAGTTGCCACTCCCTGCACCAAGTGCCTATCCGCTGCAGATCTTCCTGCATTTCGATACAATTTTCTAATGCTGCAACTTCTCTGTATATTACAGCATCATCCGCGAAAAGCTGCATGGAACTTCCGACACTATCTACTAGGTCATTTATATATATTGTGAAAAGCAATGGTCCCATAACACTCCCCTGTGGCACGTCAGAGGTTACTTTAACGTCTGTAGACGTCTCTCCATTGATAACAACATGCTGTGTTCTGTTTGCTAAAAACTCTTCAATCCAGCCACACAGCTGGTCTGATATAACGTAGGCTCTTACTTTGTTTATCAGGCGACAGTGCGGAACTGTATCAAACGCCTTCCGGAAGTCAAGAAAAATAGCATCTACCTGGGAGCTTGTATCTAATATTTTCTGGGTCTCATGAACAAATAAAGCGAGTTGGCTCTCACACGATCGCTGTTTCCGGAATCCATGTTGATTCCTACATAGTAGATTCTGAGTTTCCAAAAACGACATGATACTCGAGCAAAAAACATGTTCTAAAATTCTACAACAGATCGACGTCAGAGATATAGGTCTATAGTTTTGCGCATCTGCTCAACGACCCTTCTTGAAGACTGGGACTACCTGTGCTCTTTTCCAATCATTTGGAACCTTCCGTTTCTCTAGAGACTTGCGGTACACGGCTGTTAGAAGGTGGGGCAAGTTCTTTCGCGTACTCTGTGTAGAATCGAATTGGTATCCCGTCAGGTCCAGTGGACTTTCCTGTGTTGAGTGATTCCAGTTGCTTTTCTATTCCTTGGACACTTATTTCGATGTCTGCCATTTTTTCGTTTGTGCGAGGATTTAGAGAAAGAACTGCAGTGCGGTCTTCCTCTGTGAAACAGCTTTGGTATTTCAGCTTTACGCGTGTCATCCTCTGTTTCAATGCCTTCATCATCACGGAGTGTCTGGATATGCTGTTTCGAGCCACTTACTGATTTAACATTAATACTACATGCACCGTGCGTGTGTCTGACTATGTCTTTCCTCAGCAGGTGCCGCTGCTGTCGCCTGGACGGGTTTATATCGATAGTGGATCGGTTTTCATAATGTTCTGACTCACCGGTGTATACCACTGACTGTTCCTGTAAAATAATATCGTTTTATGACACACAGTTAAGGAGGTATGAAGTTGTGAACTTTAGATGTGGGAAAACGAAACTACAGGGTGAAACCAGCTAGAGACACAAATATCTGTGGAAAATAGTAAATACATCTGAAAAATATGAAACATTTGCGTTCATGGGTGAAACAGTGGGTAACAAGCTTCTCCTAAACCCTGGATCCATATCAACCAAACTTGTATACGTACATTATGTCATCAAAAGTATCCGTTCACTTGGCTGAAAATGACTTACAAGTTCGTGGCGCCCTCCACCGGTAATGCTGGAATTCAATATAGTTCTGGCCCACCCTTAGCCTTGATGACAGCATCCACTCTCGCAGGCACACGTTCAATCAGGTGCTGGAAGATTTCTTGGGGAATGGCAGCCCATTCTCCACGAAGTGCTGCACTGAGGAGGGGTATCGATGTCAATGGGTGAAGCCTGGCACGAAGTTGGCATTCTATAGGATTCAGGTCAGGACTCTGTGCAGGCCAGTCCATTACAGGGATGTCATTGTAGTGTAACCACTCCGCCACAGACCGTGTATTATGAACAGGTGCTCGATCGTATTGAAAGATGCAATCGCCATCCCCGAATTGCTCTCCAGCGGTGGGAAGCAAGAAGGTGCTTAAAACATCAATCTGGGTCCATGCTGTGATAGTGGCACGCAAAACAACAAGGGGTGCAAGACCCGTCAATGGGAAACACCACCACACTATAACACTACCGCCTCGGAATTTTAGTGTTGGCAGTACACACGCTGGCAGATGAAGTTCACCGGACATTCGCCATACCCACACCCTGCCATTGGATCGCCACGTTGTGTACCGTGATTCGTCACTCCACACAACTTTTTCACTGTTAAATCATCCAGTGTTTACGCTCCTTACACCAAGGGACACGTCGTTTGGCTTTTGCCGGTGTGATGTGTGGCTCATGAGCAGTTGCTCGACCATGGAATGCAAGTTTTCTCACTTACCGCTTAACTGTCATAGTACCTGCAGTGGATCCTGATGCAGTTTGGAATTCCTGTGTGATTGTCAGGATAGATGTCTGCCTATTACATATTACGACCCTGTTCAACTTTCGGAGGTCTCTGTCAGTCAACAGACGAGGTCGGCCTGCATGCCTGCATCCCCCTTTGCGTTTCCACTTCACTGACACATGGGAAACAGTGGATCTAGGGATGTTTAGGAGTATAGAAACCACGCGTACAGGCGTATGACGCAAGTGACACCCAATCACCTGACCACATTCAAAGTCCGTTAGTTCCGCGGAGCGCCCCATTCTGCTCTCTCACGATGTCTAATGACTACTGGGTTCGCTGATACGGAATACCTGGCAGTAGGTGGCAGCATAATGCACGTAATATGAAAAACGTATGTCTTTGGAGGTGTCCGGATACTTTTGATAACATAGTGTATCATGTGAGATAAGGGAAGCTGAGTTTCACACGAATGATGTTTTCTAAAACCATGCTGATTCGTGGACATTAACTTCTCTGCCTCAAGAACGTTTAATACGAGGTGCATTCAAGTGCTAAGGCCTCCGATTTTTTTTCTCCGGACTGGAAAGAGATAGAAACATGCGCATTGTTTTAAAATGAGGCCGCGTTCATTGTCAATACGTCCCAGAGATGGCAACACCGTACGGCAGATGGAATTTTACCGCCAGCGCCTAGAATGAGAATTTTTTTAAATACTTAAAATGGCGACGATTTCCTTACTTGAACAACGTGCAATCATTCGTTTTCTGAATTTGCGTGGTGTGAAACCAATTGAAATTCATCGACAGTTGAAGGAGACATGTGGTGATGGGGTTACAGATGTGTCGAAAGTGCGTTTGTCGATGCGACAGTTTAATGAAGGCAGAACATCGTGTGGCAACAAACCGAAACAACCTCGGGCTCACACAAGCCGGTCTGACGACATGATCGAGAAAGTGGAGAGAATTGTTTTGGGGGATCGCCGAATGACTGTTGAACAGATCGCCTCCAGAGTTGGCATTTCTGTGGTTTCTGTGCACACAATCCTGCATGACCACCTGAAAATGCGAAAAGTGTCATCCAGGTGGGTGCCACGCATGCTGACGGACGACCATATGGCTGCCCGTGTGGCATGTTGCCAAGCAATGTTGGCTCGCAACGACAGCATGAATGGGAGTTTCTTTTCGTCGCTTGTGACAATGGATGAGACGTGGATGCCGTTTTTCAATCCAGAAACAAAGTGCCAGTCAGCTCAATGGAAGCACACAGATTCACCGCCACCAAAAATATTTCGGGTAACCGCCAGTGCTGAAAAAATGATGGTGTCCATGTTCTGGGACAGCGAGGGCGTAATCCTTACCTATTGCGTTCCAAAGGGCACTACGGCAACAGGTGCATCCTACGATAATGTTTTGAAGAATAAATTCCTTGCTGCACTGCAACAAAAACGTCCAGGAAGGGCTGCGCATGTGCTTTTTCACCAAGACAACGCACCCGCACATCGAGCTAACGTTACGCAACAGTTCCTTCGTGATAACAACTTTGAAGTGATTCCTCATGCTCCCTACTCACCTGACCCGGCTCCTAGTGACTTTTGGCTTTTTCCAACAATGAAAGACACTCTCCGTGGCCGCACATTCACCAGCCGTGCTGCTATTGCCTCAGCGATTTTCCAGTGGTCAAAACAGACTCCTAAAGAAGCCTTCGCCGCTGCCATGGAATCATGGCGTCAGCGTTGTGAAAAATGTGTACGTCTGCAGGGCGATTACGTCGAGAAGTAACGCCAGTTTCATCGATTTCGGGTGAGTAGTTAATTAGAAAAAAAATCGGAGGCCTTAGAACTTGAATGCACCTCGTATATTCGAAATGAGATTATGTTAAAGGAGGAAAGCTGTGATTTTGCGGGTCCATCTTTTGTACCCTTCTTATATACTGGAGTCATCTGCGCGTTTTTTCAATCACCTTGGTCTTTGTGCTGGACGAGAGACCCACGATAAACGCAGGCTAGGTAAGTGGTCAATGCCGTAGAGTATTTTTTGCAGCGGGATCCATGGCTGTGGGAAGGCGGAGAGTTTCGGTTGTTGCCCAAAAGTGAGAAAAACGTGGAGGACAAGGGCCCGGCCGGACTGTGCCCGGCAAGCAGTGCATTTGCGCCCTACGCCCTGCGCCCTTGCGCCGGCTGCTGGCTGCTGGCTGCCGTCAGGCGGCGACAGTGACAAATAGGCAGGCCGCGTGCCAGCCGCTGTGATGAATACCGACTATGAAATGCGCTCGTCGGGGGCCGGCCTAGCCGCAGGAATTGCAATTATACCGCGAGCGCGAAACTGTTAACTGCGTTTAGACGCACTTTCTTCACCGTGGCAGCCGTGATGATATACAGGGCAGTGAAATTTTAAACCTCCATGCAAGGTCTGACGATTTTCGTCATCGTCTTCGTTTCCCCTTTACCCAGCTTTGGGAAATTTATGGGGCGTCTATATTTTCACCCGCCTTTCTACTATTCTTCTCCTATAACTGTTATATTCCAGTCCATATTCTTTTTTCTTCAACTTGTCTTTGCCGCGGTGCGGTTCTTTCCGTCCTTTTCCGACGGACCTGCACCTGCCTGTGAACATTGTCTCAGCAGATCATCAGTAGGAAAGCCGAGTGAAACTTACTGTACTTTGACGTGAACCAGGCTGCAATTAAAGTCACTAACCTAAGTTTCGGGAGAAACACGAATTGAAAGACTGGAAATTTTGTCGTCAGTTAATACACTCCTGGAAATGGAAAAAAGAACACATTGACACCGGTGTGTCAGACCCACCACACTTGCTCCGGACACTGCGAGAGGGCTGTACAAGCAATGATCACACGCACGGCACAGCGGACACACCAGGAACCGCGGTGTTGGCCGTCGAATGGCGCTAGCTGCGCAGCATTTGTGCACCGCCGCCGTCAGTGTCAGCCAGTTTGCCGTGGCATACGGAGCTCCATCGCAGTCTTTAACACTAGTAGCATGCCGCGACAGCGTGGACGTGAACCGTATGTGCAGTTGACGGACTTTGAGCGAGGGCGTATAGTGGGCATGCGGGAGGCCGGGTGGACGTACCGCCGAATTGGTCAACACGTGGGGCGTGAGGTCTCCACAGTACATCGATGTTGTCGCCAGTTGTCGGCGGAAGGTGCACGTGCCCGTCGACCTGGGACCGGACCGCAGCGACGCACGGATGCACGCCAAGACCGTAGGATCCTACGCAGTGCCGTAGGGGACCGCACCGCCACTTCCCAGCAAATTAGGGACACTGTTGCTCCTGGGGTATCGGCGAGGACCATTCGCAACCGTCTCCATGAAGCTGGGCTACGGTCCCGCACACCGTTAGGCCGTCTTCCGCTCACGCCCCAACATCGTGCAGCCCGCCTCCAGTGGTGTCGCGACAGGCGTGAATGGAGGGACGAATGGAGACGTGTCGTCTTCAGCGATGAGAGTCGCTTCTGCCTTGGTGCCAATGATGGTCGTATGCGTGTTTGGCGCCGTGCAGGTGAGCGCCACAATCAGGACTGCATACGACCGAGGCACACAGGGCCAACACCCGGCATCATGGTGTGGGGAGCGATCTCCTACACTGGCCGTACACCACTGGTGATCGTCGAGGGGACACTGAATAGTGCACGGTACATCCAAACCGTCATCGAACCCATCGTTCTACCATTCCTAGACCGGCAAGGGAACTTGCTGTTCCAACAGGACAATGCACGTCCGCATGTATCCCGTGCCACCCAACGTGCTCTAGAAGGTGTAAGTCAACTACCCTGGCCAGCAAGATCTCCGGATCTGTCCCCCATTGAGCATGTTTGGGACTGGATGAAGCGTCGTCTCACGCGGTCTGCACGTCCAGCACGAACGCTGGTCCAACTGAGGCGCCAGGTGGAAATGGCATGGCAAGCCGTTCCACAGGACTACATCCAGCATCTCTACGATCGTCTCCATGGGAGAATAGCAGCCTGCATTGCTGCGAAAGGTGGATATACACTGTACTAGTGCCGACATTGTGCATGCTCTGTTGCCTGTGTCTATGTGCCTGTGGTTCTGTCAGTGTGATCATGTGATGTATCTGACCCCAGGAATGTGTCAATAAAGTTTCCCCTTCCTGGGACAATGAATTCACGGTGTTCTTATTTCAATTTCCAGGAGTGTATATTCTGAAACTTAGGTGAACAAGTATCACTGCCAAGCCCGTGCTAGTCTTAACACAGTCACTCACAATACCTTTCACTCACGTTAGCAAGTTTATGGTTTTGCATTTCCCGAAAACGTAATAGGTACAAAAATACTGATTGCTTTTGATTGATAATGATCGCCAAATATTAAGTCTGTCGGTACCAAATGCAGTCACAGTTGTTTAAGCCACCGACCTGCTCAATACGCCACGCGGAATATATGCCTTTTCTCGTCACAAAACTCATTTAAAAATTCCGAAATTTCTACACACACATCGCAATAATTATGCCGTCACTTTCCAACACTTTTGATGTACGAAACACTGCTAGATCCGGCAACTTATCATTTTCATAGGAACTACGACTGCACGCGTCCTTTCTCTTTCATGGCGACGCTTCCACCCTCCTCTAGAACACTCTAAGTCTTCTTTTCCAGCAGAGAAAGGCGCGCGAAAAATATTGCTTTACCATTCGTCAATTTACTCAACAGCCAATAGCAAATCAACACTTTCCCGCGTCAGTCCACGCTTTCCGTCAATAACCAATCGCAAAATAGTAAACCACACGACTGCACTTTTTACCGACGTAATTATCTAATATACTGAAGTTTTGTTTATGCATAAAGTTATTTACTATTGTTATTTATACTCGAATTAACTTTCCCTTTACCATAAACTTACTTTACAAATCTATTCTACAAAAATCCCCTTTGTTCATATCCATACTTCTTCGAATGTTCCCACACTAAATCCTACTACATAACTCGTTAAACAATTATCTTCATATTAACATTAATCCACACTCACACATCATTCATACTGCTAAAACACATTTATAACATTTTACATATGCAAAAAAAATAATAACACTTTATGAAAATACTACAACAGCTTATGAAAAACATGCTATTACTATAGTGCACTCTACTGGGCACAATAGAAACTAAATCAGTCCCCTGTCCAATACTGCCCTCTATCGGCTGATACATAAACTACGTGCGCGCCCAGTCTCTCGTCACCATCTGTCACTCTCCAGCTCTGAGACACATCTCCCACTTAACCGCCTCCAAGGCAGGATCGTTATACCGCGCTACGTCTCATCTTTACTGAGTCAGTCCCTCTTGCTCTGGGTGTCCCTCTTGGCCTCCACCATTCCTTTTGGTATTCTTCCATCTTACGTAAATTCCCTTCACCTGTTCCTCTCAAATCTCTCATTAGGCTTTTCTACTCCAACTTCGTTCGTAACATCTTCATTTCTCACTCTGTCTCTCCTCGTTCTCCCTAACATAGCTCTTAGGAATTTCATTTCAATTGCTGGAATTCTGCTCTCCTCTCTTCTTTGCCATTGCCCCGGTCTTGGATTCGTATTGTCAGTATGTGGGTGTTACGCCGACGAGTTGCGCAACGGATAGATGTGACAAGTACCCTTTGGCTCCTGCATGAGGCAATCCACCCCACGCTACTACAGAATTCAGACAGATGCTCCTAACGTACCGAAAAGAAATGCCTGAAAAACTTTCAGCAATAAAATTCTTCTGGAGTCGTCCGCTGTAAAGAAAAAACCTAAAAATAATCTATTTTCTTACGTAACTAGTGGGATTCTTGGGTACTGGAGTATTGCTAGTTAGTGTAAGAAAAACATTAAACCAACGGAAAATATTATTTATTGCAAAATCTGAGCAAATCAAGTGAAACTTTTATTTATAAACTGATACTCAAATTTCCGGGTTCTTTTCAGAATGGAGGTTACCTCTTATGGACAGTAATCCTGTTAATTTATATACAAAGTGTGGGAAAGCTCTTTTATCCGTTTTCTTTAAGAATGGTTCAAATGGCTCTGAGCACTATGGAACTTAACATCTAGAACTTAGAACTACTTAAACCTAACTAACCTAAGGACAGCACACAACACCCAACCATCACGAGGCAGAGAAAATCCCTGACCCCGCTGGGAATCGAACCCGGGAACCCGGGCGTGGGAAGCGAGAACGCTACCGCACGACCACGAGGTGCGGGCATTTAAGAATGTTATTTACTCGGCTTGAATAATTATCCGATCTGTTGCGTGAGAAATGTAATGGAGTGACGTGAACGAAGTATATTTCTAATGGTGGAAAGATGGGGCTCGCCTCACTGTAGTGCACAATACCGTGAGCTGCGACTACTGCTGCCTGCGTTGTTCGCCGCTGAAAAATAACAAAACTACCTCTTTCTATCTGCATTGACCTTCGCCAATCGAACTCTCACTATGCCTTGATGAAGTCAAGGACTCCTATCTGCCCCTAGTCTAACTAATGGCGTGGTACACCGGTCAGATAACCAGTCCACCGCGATGCCACTCAGTGTTCGCTCGCAGCCACTAACTAATACTCTGCGTTCACGCTGCACATTAAGTGTCACGGCCAACACAGTAAACAAACGCTTAATCTCAAGCAACTCAATATAGAGTATCACTCTGATTTGTTTGCGACAGAGATGCTCTCTCAGTGCAGTACTGAGTAGTGACTTTGTTCCTCGCTCGCTGCGTACACGCCCGAGTGCACTCGCTCCCGCTACTTTTTTCCGCTTCAAGAGCGTCGCCAGAACGACCCCTCTCCGCCCAGAAGCAAAAGGGTATATCATCCGCTGTCTTTCCCTCACTCCTCTGGCTTATTGCGTCAGAAATAGTCCGCCAATCAGCGTTACTCTTACAAACGAGAGAATGGCGCTCCATTTAAGCCGGCCAATCCAGAAATATATAGCATCTGCATTAGGCATTTACTGCGAGAACTCAAACTGCGCAATAGGTCCGTCAAATATGCATATGCTGGGGCTCTCCCAAACAATACAACAGGTTTTGCTTTTAAGGTGAACATACAGGCCACTATCCCTTTTCTCTGGCAAAAGACTGTTTTGGTCCCTGCACGGTCTGCTGGCAGGTGCAGCTGCATGCTAACTAACCCTCCTAAGGACTTTCCAGTGGGCTGGTTGCCTCTGCCAAACAAAAACTTCTGTGGCCGTCTTGTCTTGAATGTTTGTGTACGACAGCCTCAACTTTTTAATCTCGGTGCGCACTTGCAATTTATTTATTAGATTTGCATATCGATTAAATGGAAATATGTAAAATTGACTCTACCCTATCGAGTTTGGGCTCGAATGAAACGTCTTGATACGCAGAATACGATGGTGAGGTCGTAATATGTAAGAAATGAAGGTCATGAGACCACGCCACCTTACAATACGTACATACGGGTGTAAAGGACGTCTTGTACAGCACTACCTTACACTTCATTGGTACCTTCCTTCCCCAAAATAAGCCCCTCGCACCGAGATAAACTGCATTGCTCTATTGTACCATTTTCCTAGCTTCTCCCTCCAGTTTTGCATTTTTTTGTCATCACACCACCTAGATATTTAAAAGTATCCTATAATGTTAATTTGTACCTTCTCTTCTGTCTCCTCTGGTTGCCACTGCTGTCTTGCTATCCTCCACACTGAATTTCACTCCATATAACTCCATTTTCCGTTTAAGATGTCAATTGGTTCTTCTACCTCTTTCCTTCCACACTTCACAATATCATCGGCACATAACAATAATCTCATCTCCTTTCCGCTAAAAGCTTCTTTCGTTTCCTTCACAATTTCATGCATCACCACTATAAATAATAATGATGAGACAGCATTTCCTTGTCTGAACTCTGTAGCATTCCTGAACCAATTAGTTCCTCCAGCTAGGGTTTGAACACAGCTAAGCTTTCGTCATACATTTCTTGAAAGATTTCGGTTGTTTATTTTACAACTTCCTTTCTCTCCAAAGATTTACATAGCTTCTCTCTGGGGATAGTACAGTAAGCCATCACTTAGTTACGAAATGTCATCACCACACTCCCAGTTCCTTTTCATCAATTGTCTCTTAATAAATATTGGGTCCATTGTTGGACTGTCATCTCGAAAGCCATACTGATCCTCTTCTAATCAACAATCTACTTTTTTCCTTAGTCTTCTTTCCAGTATCCTCTCCATCATTTTTGCTGGTTGTGACATGAGTGTAATTCATCGACAGTCATTACATATGTTTCTCTCTCCCTTCTTGAACAATAGAGATACTATTCCCTTTTTCCATATATCAGACGCACATTTTTTCAATTTGTTTACATCTTAACAACCTAAGTAACCACTGTAACCAAGTAGATACAGCTGTCTTTATCAGATCCACACTTATTCTGTCTCTCCCATGGGATTTTCCTGTCTTCATTCTTCTCGGTGCCAGTTCTGTATCTAACGTTGTAATGTCTTTCTCTTCGTTCATGTTCAAATCCCCTCGTCATATTTCTATTCCCTTTTCAGTTCGGTTTTTCACGTTCGGTAGTTTGTAATATACTCCTTCCACCGAGTGTAAAGGTATCAACAAAAAGAAACGAATTGTTTGTTTGAACTAAATATCCACATAACTTTGTAATCATTTAGTAAAAATGTTCACATCACAGATTAAATCAAACAGACACCCATTGATGATGGCATATGGGTGCTGAAAAACGTTTGGAAACTTGGAAAAAACGGTGTTTTGCATAACTGGCGGACCTTACATCCAACAATCTTAAGTGCAAACACGGTAAACACAAGAAGCTACAAATCCAAATGATGAATATTTTCTTACTTCCTCGGGTTGCGTTATTAATTCTCCATTTTCCTTTTTTACTAGCTTTGTGTAAGTGCTTTCCTTCCTCTTACTCATTGTAATTCCATGCTGCACCACTTTCCAATTCGTGTGACTTCCTTCCAAACCTTTCTCCTTTCTTCCGCTACCACTTTCTTCCGTTTTCCTTTCCTGGTATTTCCTTTTACTTTCTTCTTTTTTTATCGTGTGACTTCCTTCCAAACCTTTCTCCTTTCTTCCGCTACCACTTTCTTCCGTTTTCCTTTCCTAGTATTTCCTTTTACTTTCTTCTTTTTTTATCTTTAATATGTTCATACCACACTTTCTTTTTTTTTCACTGCTTACTTCACCTGCTCATTCCACAACGATGTCTCCTCACCTTTGCCCTTCGAGGCATTCTGATGATTTTATCATAATATATGTGTGATTTGACAGTTTCACGGCGTATTTTTAACTTGTAGAATTATCGGGTTAAGACCACGTCACGTCGTAATTTCTCCTTCATATTGCGGCAAGCAGACTCGTCGCCTTGTTCTGGTGGTTCCTGCTGGCTGCTGCTCTGCTACACCCCGTCACACCTCTCCTGCCGCTATCAGAGCAGCCGCCAGGTGGTTGGGGTGGAACTGCCCGGCTGTGAGCCGCAGCCTCCACTCTGCGTGTTGTCACCATCGGGTACAGATGTCAGTAATCGGCAACTACTTGTTTTTTTCTTGGCTAAATGAAGGATTCAACGCCTGAATCGGTTGTAATCCGCTACCTTTGTTGATTAGACCTCCGTGGAACCTAATTTCGATAACCTCCTCAACCACCCAATCCCAGAAGGAGGAAGATAGGCTAATTATCTTGATTTAGTAGTAATCTACAGTATGGCCATTTTTTTAGACACTCGGCCATGGCTGATCTGATGGTCAGCTTGTCAGCCACAAGCACTGTGCATTTAGTATCAGTGAGCGTGCTGCCCATGTGTAGAATGGAGAAGGCGCACGATCTATCTGAGTTTGACCGAAGGCAGATTGCGATGGTCCGGAGGCTCGGCACGAGCGTTTCGGAAACTGCACGGCTTGTCGAGTGTTCGAGGAGTGCTGTGGTCAGTGTCTCTAACACGTGCTGAAACCGAGGTGAAACCGCATTCAGACGCTGTGGGGTTGAGCTGCCACCCGTCAGTGGAGATGGAACCGTGGATTTATTTTCAGTGAATATATTTAAGAATTTATTTTATTTACTAGCGATTCCTCAACAACATTAACACATTTAATCACACTATGTGAGCGTGGAAGTAGTTGCCAGGGAGTAACTGATGAAATCATAAGCAAATTACTTTTTAACAAATGGTAATTTATTCACTTTAATGGTGCCTAAAGCATTTTTTAAAAGAAACAGATTTAAAATTATCAGAAAGCACCCTCTAAATATCAAGTTACAATTTATTCAGAGGCAGAAAAAAAATAAATGACTGTATGAGCTATCGGGCTGAGAACCTTGCCGCTCCCTTTTGACACGGCCGTAGTCACGACCGCTCACAACAACCTCTGAAAGACTACACTGGCGCAAATCTGCAACACACCAGATAACTTTAAACTAAGAGTTTTAACAATTCACACAAGCACGCGAACTATGCACCCCGTAGGAGGGATGGAAATGGTGCAAAAATCTAAAATTAAAATATTAACTTTGCCACCGAAGGCGCAACTTGATTTTAACTTCTAAGAAAGTCTTACGGTGGAAGGATGACAGCTTTATATACTAAAATGACCATTTAAATAAAAGCCCATGAAATGCGACCTTATTTAAAATTATACAAGGTTGGCCAAACAACTTAACATGCTCTACAGTACACAGATACCGCCTTTCAAGATCATAGGCAAGATCAAAACATTTCAGGAATTAGGGCGTTACACTCCAAGCAATAAATTCGTTAAAACACCGAATCCGACAAACATGACAGAGGCACCTACTAACGAACGGCAGATTGATAGGGAGATTACTGAAAAACCCAAACCACAGGTTGCTCTAACCCGCCCCTGCTCCACAAGGGAAAAACGGACCACCCAATTCATAAATAACCACCTTCCCGAGGGTGGGCAAACGGAGAAGAATAGTGGGACGACCCCAAAACAAAGCGGCTGGTGACCTCCCCAAGAAAACAAGTAGAATTTAACAAGTAAATGAAACAACATATTACCAATCACATAACTTCTAATAAACTGCGATTTCTCGAGAAGACCTGGCGCAGCACCCCCAAATCGCTCTCCCGCACCGTCCGCTGCCAGCCGCTTCAACGGACGCAGGAAGACGCGCCGATCTCCCGTCTCACGGCGTCGCAGCTCGCGCCGGCCAGACCGATGTCGTGTGTTGACTCCTGTTGCTCTCGTGTCGACCGCGAAGCCTCTACCCCTCGCTATACGGCGCGGCCCACTGGACTCACGTGGCGACCTCACATGCACCGACGCTCAAGGCGGTCAAGTCATCTTGTGTCTCAGTGCGCGACCGACCAACCGATCGATTCAACCGCCAATGACCGTTGCCTGAGCAACTCGAGCAGACTGGCGCCCTAACGCACAGACTCAGATGCAGGAACTAAGCCCCGACCGGGCGACCATTCGCTGAGTTCCCTTACTGGCGGAGTGGAAAGACTCTCATTTATCCGTCTTTAAGGACTGATCCGAAGAAAGACATACTAGCACTCTAGACGACAGACAGACACTAACTGCATCATAAATTCCGGCGAGAGACAGACTAGCAAACTGGGGACGAGAGACCGACACTGACGTACTGGCGAGCTCATAGCGCCCCTTAAATGCACGTGAACAGGCAACCTTTCCCCTTTCCCACCAGAGGGAGACACCAAAGCTGCGATTGCCACAGCGGCGCCACCGTCAGAAACGGTCGGCGACTGCTTCACACTACGCGCTGCGGCGCGCTCTTCAAAACAGCAATTTTTACCACGGCTCAGAGATGTCAGATGTCGTAGGCTGGGGATACTGGTAAAGCAGGACAGGCGGAGAACTGTGACGGAACTAACATCAGACTTTAATGTTGGGCAGAGTACAAATGTGCCAGAACACATGGTGCACCGAACACTCCTAAGGATGGGTGTCCACAGGCGACAACTCGTGCTTGTGCCCCATGGTAACACCACGACATCGGCAATTATGACTGAAATGGACACGTGGCCATCTGCACTGGGCGTTGGCGTAGTGGCAGAGCATTGCATGGTCTGATGAATCCCGATACCTTCTTCATCATGTCGGTGGGACGGCGCGAATCTGTCGTCTTCCAGGGAGTCAGCTCCTTGACACCTGCACTGTGGGACGGAGACAAGCTGGAGGTGTCTCCATTATGCTCTGAGGAACAGTCACATGGGCATCCGTGAGTCCAGTGCGTAACGTGCGCGTGGGGCACACAATACTCCTTAAAGCCTGTACTATGGTAAGTGAGTGGGGTTCACCTTACGAGACAGGATTTTCGTATAGGTATTGACCGCGTGTACCTGAATGGTGGCAAATCAGACTTACACCCACTCTGTAATAACAACGATCCGTCAAGTAAGTTCAAAATGCAATTACACGTCAGTATGCCCCAAAAAAATGGTTTAAATGGCTCTGAGCACTATGGGACTTAATAGCTATGGTCATCAGTCCCCTAGAACTTAGAACTACTTCAACCTAACTAACCTAAGGACATCACACAACACCCAGTCATCAGGTAAGTCCCAAAAGCAACACTGAAGATGCTACCAATTTGATAATAATACGTTCGCCAGCCTAATTAGGCATTAACTCAGTTTCTTCCCTGTATAAGTTGATGTATATTCATGCAAAACAACACGTAGTAACACTGCATAATATACACTCCTGGAAATGGAAAAAAGAACACATTGACACCGGTGTGTCAGACCCACCATACTTGCTCCGGACACTGCGAGAGGGCTGTACAAGCAATGATCACACGCACGGCACAGCGGACACACCAGGAACCGCGGTGTTGGCCGTCGAATGGCGCTAGCTGCGCAGCATTTGTGCACCGCCGCCGTCAGTGTCAGCCAGTTTGCCGTGGCATACGGAGCTCCATCGCAGTCTTTAACACTAGTAGCATGCCGCGACAGCGTGGACGTGAACCGTATGTGCAGTTGACGGACTTTGAGCGAGGGCGTATAGTGGGCATGCGGGAGGCCGGGTGGACGTACCGCCGAATTGCTCAACACGTGGGGCGTGAGGTCTCCACAGTACATCGATGTTGTCGCCAGTGGTCGGCGGAAGGTGCACGTGCCCGTTCACCTGGGACCGGACCGCAGCGACGCACGGATGCACGCCAAGACCGTAGGATCCTACGCAGTGCCGTAGGGGACCGCACCGCCACTTCCCAGCAAATTAGGGACACTGTTGCTCCTGGGGTATCGGCGAGGACCATTCGCAACCGTCTCCATGAAGCTGGGCTACGGTCCCGCACACCGTTAGGCCGTCTTCCGCTCACGTCCTAACATCGTGCAGCCCGCCTCCAGTGGTGTCGCGACAGGCGTGAATGGAGGGACGAATGGAGACGTGTCGTCTTCAGCGATGAGAGTCGCTTCTGCCTTGGTGCCAATGATGGTCGTATGCGTGTTTGGCGACGTGCAGGTGAGCGCCACAATCAGGACTGCATACAACCGAGGCACACAGGGCCAACACCCGGCATCATGGTGTGGGGAGCGATCTCCTACACTGGCCGTACACCACTGGTGATCGTCGAGGGGACACTGAATAGTGCACGGTACATCCAAACCGTCATCGAACCCATCGTTCTACCATTCCTAGACCGGCAAGGGAACTTGCTGTTCCAACAGGACAATGCACGTCCGCATGTATCCCGTGCCACCCAACGTGCTCTAGAAGGTGTAAGTCAACTACCCTGGCCAGCAAGATCTCCGGATCTGTCCCCCATTGAGCATGTTTGGGACTGGATGAAGCGTCGTCTCACGCGGTCTGCACGTCCAGCACGAACGCTGGTCCAACTGAGGCGCCAGGTGGAAATGGCATGGCAAGCCGTTCCACAGGACTACATCCAGCATCTCTACGATCGTCTCCATGGGAGAATAGCAGCCTGCATTGCTGCGAAAGGTGGATATACACTGTACTAGTGCCGACATTGTGCATGCTCTGTTGCCTGTGTCTATGTGCCTGTGGTTCTGTCAGTGTGATCATGTGATGTATCTGACCCCAGGAATGTGTCAATAAAGTTTCCCCTTCCTGGGACAATGAATTCACGGTGTTCTTATTTCAATTTCCAGGAGTGTAGTAAAATTTTAGAATCAGAAAATCTATTGAACTGATAGTTTCACGTTCTGTACTGATATGGAAAAACAATGAATACATAACACTACACTATAATGTATACTACAAAGCTTCGTACTGTCTATAGATCTGATTAAAATCGGGCATAGGTTACCCTAGAAATAGCACTTTCGAGCCGCACACAAAATGTCAATTTTGATAAAGATGAAACACTAATAAATTTTGTCTTATGTATTGACTTTAAGTTTTGCTGGTCAAACGAATGTGGAACACTTCAGAATTCTAATGAATAAAGGGGGGGGGACCCTGAAACTGTTATAAACACTATATTAAAAAAAATTGATTACTGAAATTATCATGCGTTCAAGATTTCCAGTATATGAGTTACTACTCCTTTTATCTTATTTACTTCTCATTTAAATACCTTTATATCTGTCTCGAAATAATTAAACTTCATTACTATATGAATATTAAAGTTACCTTTCAGTTCTTTAAACACCATTCTAACATAACTAGGTCTCCAAGTAATTATTATTAACACAAAATTTAATTTTTCATTTCGGGACACTCGGGTTGCACAACATCTGGAAAGGACCCTGCCTAGGTTATTTGTGAGGATAATGAAATGAGGGGAAAGTTCTGGTAAAATTTAGGTTATTATTGAACAGTTCACTCTATGGTCCATACGCATACAGTACTAAAAGTTCCAATCTGCTTGTATCGAAGCGGCGGTTGGCGGGCGGCGAGATGGCGAGGCACAGAGCACACATACAACCACAGCTATGGCTCTTGACGTATCGGCACTTTCATTCTTCTTAGCGTCGCAATACTTTTCCATTCAGTGCCTATGGAATTTTGCCATGCTGTGTGGGCGTTGGAACAGCATACCCGAGGCTCAGTGAAACTACGTCTTCCAGGAGAGCCTCCTCGCTCCAGAAGATGTTGCTCAAACCAGTGCCAAACTCCAACTACTACTGCTGCTGAGCCCGTTGCGCCGTGCAGCGCCCGTGCGGATTTACCCGCGCTCACCTGCCATCCACCTTTTACCGCTCCCTTACAGACAGGGTATTCACCCGAGGTTTTGCATTCTACGTATCCTAACACATTGCCTACGTATGGACCAGACGCATAGTTACAATTTTAAACATCTTACAACAGTCTCAACATTTGTTACATTTCAATTCTATTACAATATTGCCTGACATTTGACATAAACATTAATACTCACGTCGGAAATTGTTTACAGTTTTCTTAACACAATGGCATGAAACAAAAAAGAAATGAAATCAGAACATCGATTACATTAATTTATCGAAAAATCAGATGGAAAAGAAATTTTACTTATGTGTACAATAGTACAGCGTCGTTGTTGTTACAAGTGGTATTACACACTGTATGCAGATCACATACACCACTTCATGACGATCATGTTTCCCGAAGGCAGTGGCATTTTTCAACAAGACACTGCACGAAGTCACAACGCCAGAAGTGTGATGGGATGGTTCGAGGAACACAGTGACGAGATCGAACTGATGTGCTGCCCACCCCACACCCCACAGATCTGAATGCGATCGAACACATATAGGGTGTGATTGAACTTGGGTCGGAGCTCGTCACTCCCCTCCCTGGAATTAACGGGAATTAGGTGACTTGTGAATGCAGATGTGGTGCCAGCTCTCTCCATCGACCTACCAAGGCTTCATTGCTTCCATGCCAAGACGCGTCGCTGCTGTTATTCGTGCCACACGTGGACGCACTGGCTATTAGGTAGGTAGTCACAATGCACCAGCGTATGTTCACAGCGCCTCGCTGCTACTGTGCGAACAGTTTCCCCACCATATGTCTTGAAATGGCTGCAAGAAAAATGTGAAGACATCGAAAAAGATATCATTGTCGGAAGGACAGACTCAGCATACAGGAAAGTCAAAACAACCTTTGCTGACATTAAAAGCAACGGTGGTAACATTAAGAGTGCAACGGGAATTCCACTGTTAAATGCAGAGGAGAGAGCAGATAGGTGGAAAGAATACATTGAAAGCCTCTATGAGGGTGAAGATTTGTCTGATGTGATAGAAGAAGAAACAGGAGTCGATTTAGAAGAGATAGGGGATCCGGTATTAGAATCGGAATTTAAAAGAGCTTTGGAGGACTTACGGTCAAATAAGGAAGAAGGGATAGATAACATTCCATCAGCATTTCTAAAATCATTGGGGGAAGTGGCAACAAAACGACTATTCACGTTGGTGTGTAGAATATATGAGTCTGGCGATATACCATCTGACTTTCGGAAAACCATCATCCACACAATTCCGAAGACGGCAAGAGCTGACAAATGCGAGAATTATCGCACAATCAGCTTAACAGCTCATGCATCGAAGCTGCTTACAAGAATAATATACAGAAGAATGGAAAAGAAAATTGAGAATGCACTAGGTGGTGATCAGTTTGGCTTTAGGAAAAGTAAAGGGACGCGAGAGGCAATTCTGACGTTACGGCTAATAATGGAAGCAAGGCTAAAGAAAAATTAAGACACTTTCACAGGATTTGTCGACCTGGAAAAAGCGTTCGACAATATAAAATGGTGCAAGCTGTTCGAGATTCTGAAAAAAGTAGGGGTAAGCTATAGGGAGAGACGGGTCATATACAATATGTACAACAACCAAGAGGGAATAACAAGAGTGGAGGATCAAGAACGAAGTGGTCGTATTAAGAAGGGTGTAAAACAAGGCTGTAGCCTTTCACCCCTACTCTTCAATCTGTACATCGAGGAAGCAATGATGGAAATAAAAGAAAGCTTCAGGAGTGGAATTAAAATACAAGGTGAAAGGATATCAATGATACGATTCGCTGATGACATTGCTATCCTGAGTGAAAGCGAAGAAGAATTAAATGATCTGCTGAACGGAATGAACAGTCTAATGAGTACACAGTATGGTTTGAGAGTAAATCGGAGAAAGACGAAGGTAATGAGAAGTAGTAGAAATGAGAACAGCGAGAAACTTAACATCACGATTGATGGTCACGAAGTAAATGAAGTTAAGGAATTCTGCTACCTAGGCAGTAAAATAACCAATGACGGACGGAGCAAGGAGGACATCAAAAGCAGACTCGCTATGGCAAAAAAGGCATTTCTGGCCAAGAGAAGTCTACTAATATCAAATACCGGCCTTAATTTGAGGAAGAAATTTCTGAGGATGTACGTCTGGAGTACAGCATTGTATGGTAGTGAAACATGGACTGCGGGAAAACCGGAACAGAAGAGAATCGAAGCATTTGAGATGTGGTGCTATAGACGAATGTTGAAAATTAGGTGGACTGATAAGGTAAGGAATGAGGAGGTTCTACGCAGAATCGGAGAGGAAAGGAATATGTGGAAAACACTGATAAGGAGAAGGAACAGGATGATAGGACATCTGCTAAGACATGAGGGAATGACTTCCATGGTACTAGAGGGAGCTGTAGAGGGCAAAAAGTGTAGAGGAAGACAGAGATTGGAATACGTCAAGCAAATAATTGGGGACGTAGGTTGCAAGTGCTGCTCTGAGATGAAGAGGTTAGCACAGGAAAGGAATTCGTGGCGGGCCACATCAAGCCAGTCAGTAGACTGATGACAAAAAAAAAAAAAAATATGCCTTGACCCATCGACAGTCCCCTAGTTTTCGAGGGGCTAAATCAACCTTTACTGAACCTAGTAGTCTCAAGATCTTAGGTCCTGGGGGAAATACACAACTGACATTCCGTTGCTCCAAGATTTCGGTGTGTATTGTTGACAAACGGGATGCATGCTAATGATGTGTGTTCCTTTGTTTCTTCCTGGTATTGTCTGGGTACAGCTTGCTGAAACGGACGCCTTTCTGCTTCCTGCTGCACATGTTCCTTCGGCAGTGTGTCTCCAGGTGGGCAGCTGAGTTGGAGGGCTGCCTTGGTCGCAGATGCATCGCGCCATGTGAATAAGGCCGCGTACAACACTTTGTCGATGGGAGTTGTGGTGACTACTTCAGGCGTCTAGATACAGATCACTGTGTGTAGACTTCCTGTACACACTGTGCCCAGAACTCAATCTCGTTTCCGTCTCGCCAAGACTTCGAGAAATGAGAGACACCATCCTGTTCCACCTCTGTGGTAAACTGTCTGGGGTGTGAAAAAAAATGATTCAAATGGCTCAGAGCACTATGGGACTTAACATCTAAGGTTATCAGTCTCCTATAACTTAGAACCACTTAAACCTAACTAACCGAAGGACATCACACACAACCATGCCCGAGGCAGGATTCGAACCTGCGACCGTAGCGGTCGCGCGGTTCCAGACAGAAGCGCCCCGAACCGCACGGCCACACAGGCATTGCGGGATCGAGGGGCTTTAGTTGCGATGGCGACAACCTCGTTCCCCACCAGACCCATTGAGTGAACATTAACGCAGTAGCGAACCCTTCACTAATTTGAGATCACACGATTTGTTCGTGCGTTGCTGCTCGTAGGTTCACTGAGACGAAGAGCAATGAATGGAGTGTCTGGAGTTGGCGAAATTAAATAGCCGTCCTCCACCTTTTATTATTAATCACTAAATTCCTTGTGTTTATTGGTGAAGTTCAACCAGCGCTATTTTTCTGCCTAGTGGCCGCTAACGGCCCAGTTACCTGTCCTGCGGGTTAGCGTAGTTTCGCAGCAGTGTTCGTTTCCTCGCCTTGCCGCTGCTGCCCGGTAAGGCGTGTAGTTCGACAGCCTCCTTGATTGTGGTTCAAATATTTGTTTCTTTTTGACTTCTTTGGTCATAGTGGGTCCTTCTGCTTCTTCATGTTCTAAACACTGGATTCAGAAGACGCAGTGCTGTCCGCCGGTTCCGCCTTTCCTGGATTATTCCATCGTCGTGTTGGTTATCAGACGTCAGGTAGATGTTGCAAGAGTGTTGGCCGGCGTTTAGACTGTCACTAGTTTGAGTTGCCATCCGGTTAAGTGGCTGGCTGTCTCATCATTTACAAACTTGAGCGACTTTCCCAGGTCGATCCTTGGAGCACTGTATGAGGCCCACTTCTCTCTTGATTTGAGCAGATTGTGATGATTGTCAATAAGGCCTTCACCCGTGCATGCAATTTGTTTTAAGAATTTTTAATTGCATACTGTTTCTTTTCTTAAGGTTTAATAATGAATAAAAAAATAGGGGTGCGGGTTAGCTACTACAAACAGCATAGTGAACGCATTATTGTGGCCAAGATAGACACAAAGCCCATGCCTACTACAGTAGTACAAGTTTATATGCCAACTACCTCTGCAGATGATGAAGAAATAGATGAAATGTATGACGAGATAAAAGAAATTATTCAGGTAGTGAAAGGAGACGAAAATTTAATAGTCATGGGTGACTGGAATTCGTCAGTAGGAAAAGGGAGAGAAGGAAACATAGTAGGTGAATATGGATTGGGGGGAAGGAATGAAAGAGGAAGCCGCCTTGTAGAATTTTGCACAGAGCATAACTTAATCATAGCCAACACTTGGTTCAAGAATCATAAAAGAAGGTTGTATACCTGGAAGAATCCTGGAGATACTAGTAGGTATCAGATAGATTATATAATGGTAAGACAGAGATTTAGGAACCAGGATTTAAATTGTAAGACATTTCCTGGGGCAGATGTGGAGTCTGACCACAATCTATTGGTTATGAACTGCAGATTGAAACTGAAGAAACTGCAAAAAGGTGGGAATTTAAGGAGATGGGACCTGGATAAACTGAAAGAACCAGAGGTTGTAGAGAGTTTCAGGGAGAGCATAAGGGAACAATTGACAGGAATGGGGGAAAGAAATACAGTAGAAGAAGAATGGGTAGCTCTGAGGGATGAAGTAGTGAAGGCAGCAGAGGATCAAGTAGGTAAAAAGATGAGGGCTAATAGAAATCCTTGGGTAACAGAAGAAATATTGAATTTAATTGATGAAAGGAGAAAATACAAAAATGCAGTAAATGAAGCAGGCAAAAAGGAATACAGACGTCTCAAAAATGATATCGACAGGAAGTGCAAAATGGCTAAGCAGGGATGGCTAGAGGACAAATGTAAGGATGTAGAGGCTTGTCTCACTAGGGGTAAGATAGATACTGCCTACAGGAAAATTAAAGAGACCTTTGGAGAGAAGAGAACCACTTGTATGAATATCAAGAGCTCAGATGGCAACCCAGTTCTAAGCAAAGAAGGGAAGGCAGAAAGGTGGAAGGAGTATATAGAGGGTTTATACAAGGGCGATGTACTTGAGGACAATATTATGGAAATGGAAGAGGATGTAGATGAAGACGAAATGGGAGATAAGATACTGCGTGAAGAGTTTGACAGAGCACTGAAAGACCTGAGTCGAAACAAGGCCCCGGGAGTAGACAACATTCCATTTGAACTACTGATGGCCTCGGGAGAGCCAGTCATGACAAAACTCTACCATCTGGTGAGCACGATGTATGAGACAGGCGAAGTACCCTCAGACTTCAAGAAGAATATAATAATTCCAATCCCAAAGAAAGCAGGTGTTGACAGATGTGAAAATTACCGAACTATCAGTTTAATAAGTCACAGCTGCAAAATACTAACGCGAATTCTTTACAGACGAATGGAAAAACTGGTAGAAGCCGACCTCGGGGAAGATCAGTTTGGATTCCGTAGAAATGTTGGAACACGTGAGGCAATACTGACCTTACGACTTATCTTAGAAGAAAGATTAAGGAAAGGCAAACCTACGTTTCTAGCATTTGTAGACTTAGAGAAAGCTTTTGACAATGTTAACTGGAATACTCTCTTTCAAATTCTGAAGGTGGCAGGGGTAAAATACAGGGAGCGAAAGGCTATTTACAGTTTGTACAGAAACCAGATGGCAGTTATAAGAGTCGAGGGGCATGAAAGGGAAGCAGTGGTTGGGAAAGGAGTAAGACAGGGTTGTAGCCTCTCCCCGATGTTATTCAATCTGTATATTGAGCAAGCAGTAAAGGAAACAAAAGACAAATTCGGAGTAGGTATTAAAATTCATGGAGAAGAAGTAAAAACTTTGAGGTTTGCCGATGACATTGTCATTCTGTCAGAGACAGCAAAGGACTTGGAAGAGCAGTTGAACGGAATGGACAGTGTCTTGAAAGGAGGATATAAGATGAACATCAACAAAAGGAAAACGAGGATAATGGAATGTAGTCAAATTAAGTCGGGTGATGCTGAGGGAATTAGATTAGGAAATGAGACACTTAAAGTAGTAAAGGAGTTTTGCTATTTAGGGAGTAAAATAACCGATGATGGTCGAAGTAGAGAGGATATAAAATGTAGACTGGCAATGGCAAGGAAAGCGTTTCTCAAGAAGAGGAATTTGTTAACATCGAGTATAGATTTAAGTGTCAGGAAGTCGTTTCTGAAAGTATTTGTATGGAGTGTAGCCATGTATGGAAGTGAAACATGGACGATAACTAGTTTGGACAAGAAGAGAATAGAAGCTTTCGAAATGTGGTGCTACAGAAGAATGCTGAAGATAAGGTGGGTAGATCACGTAACTAATGAGGAGGTATTGAATAGGATTGGGGAGAAGAGAAGTTTGTGGCACAACTTGACTAGAAGAAGGGATCGGTTGGTAGGACATGTTTTGAGGCATCAAGGGATCACAAATTTAGCATTGGAGGGCAGTGTGGAGGGTAAAAATCGTAGAGGGAGACCAAGAGATGAATACACTAAGCAGATTCAGAAGGATGTAGGTTGCAGTAGATACTGGGAGATGAAGAAGCTTGCACAGGATAGAGTAGCATGGAGAGCTGCATCAAACCAGTCCCAGGACTGAAGACCACAACAACAACACTGTTTCTTTTATGACTGTCTTTCTTAATAATATTTTAGTAAGAATTTGCTATCTAGGCCTTCAGCCGTCAAATTGCTTTTTTGAGTTACGTATTACTATTGGGGCTTTCAGCCGACAAATAATCTGAATTTCCGGTCAATAAGGCCTTCAGCCATGAATGCAATTTGTCTAAAGAATTTTTGATTAGATATTTTCTTAACAGTCAAATTTGATAATGTTTCCTTATTGTCACCTTATATGCGATTGGTTCCGAATAAAGTGTACGTGATTTTAAAAAAAAAAATGAGCAACCAACGGTAACTGAGTAAGGCCCCGTCCACACCGAAATCTGCCTTTCCCTAAGTACCACGTCTGACAGATTTCGTTAAATGGTTTAAAGAAGCTTACAATTACATCCGAAAACACGGCTGAGATTGGTGTGGTAGCTGGAAGAGAAAGGTGTCCTATCCCGGTGGAAGTTTTCGACTAGTTCTTGTTCCTGCAACTGACCATGCAGCACGCACCCCGAGTTGTCCAGGTATTCGTGCAGTGTCACGAGAATTATCTGTAGCATGGTCAACAGTACAGAAAGTTTAGCAGTCTATTTTACGAGGTGCATTCAAGTTCTAAGGTCTCCGATTTTTTTCTCTGGACTGGAAAGAGATATAAACATGCGCATTAAATGTAAGCGTAGGCTTCCGCGGCCGTTGTCTTCTTCAATAAAATTCTTCAGGGTATCAGACCGCATCGTCATAATTTAAAATGCGCCAACGTTTCGGCCAGCGTTGCAGCTAGCCTTCATCAGGGCCTTACGTTAACTGCTAAATGAAACACACTTGGTTCCTTAAATAGTTGCACGAGAAAACCGTGTCGTTACTTGATTGGCTGTAAAAGGAGGAGGAGGAGGGGTGAAAGGTATGCTTCATTGGTGTTTCCTTTATTATCTGTCATTGGCTGAAATAGCTGTTTTCTATTGGTCTTTATATTAATCCACCCCATTGGAGGAGACGGACGAATAGCGAACAGGTGATGGCTGTGACGTCACACTGTTTACATGCTGTCCAGAAACCGGCTGCGGCGTGCCATTGCTTTGTGTGCTCGCGACCACTACTGCGGCTCTCCGCGTGTCTGCATGGGCCGCCACGGCTCTGCCGCCGCTCCGTAGCCCTGCAGACAGCCAAGACCTCGGAAGCTTGTACCCGTCCTCTCTATTCATGTTGGCGGGTCTTTTGGCTGTTTCTATCGCCTCTCTAATCTTTCTTTTGAAAGTGAGAGGCTTTTTCGCCAGGACGCGGGCTTCTTGAAAAAATATTGGTTTCCCGCACTCGTCTCGGTGTTCCGCCACTGCTGACTTAGTGTGTTGTTTCAGGCGGATATATCTTTCATGTTCCGAGAGCCTTGTGCTAATCGGACGTCCCGTCTCACCTATGTAGACTAATCCACACGCACAACCAATTTCATACACGCCAGCTGTGTGTAGTTTGTCAACTGCATCCTTGGTAGAACCGAGCATATCTGATATTTTGTTTCTCCTTCAGAAAATTGGTTTGATGTCGGCTTTTCGTAGAATTTTGCCAATACGTTCGGTGACCCCTTGTACATATGGTAACACAGCAATGCTCTGTGCCTCCTTCTCCTCTTCCCTATTAGTCTTCTCCCTTGTCGACATGGTGCTGTCTATCATCTGCTTCCCATAGCCATTAGTTCCGAAGATGGACCTGAGGCGTTCAAGTTCTGTCTTCAGATGTTCTTCGTCGCTTATCCTGTACGCTCTCTTCGTTAGCGTGTGCAGGGCGGACTTCTTCTGCGTGCGGTTTTCTCGTGCAGCTATTTAAGGAACCAAGTGTGTTTCATTTAGCGGTTAACGTAAGGCCCTGATGAAGGCTAGCTGCTACGCTGGCCGAAACGTAGGCGCATTTTAAATTATGACGATGCGGTCTGATACCCTGAAGAATTTTATTGAAGAAGACAACGGCCGCGGAAGCCTACGCTTACATTTAACCAACCTGTATCATCAAGAAGTTAGAAGCACTGCGTTTAAAAAAATGTAAACTGCTGAATGACCTTGCTTTTATGAAGAGATACAGAGACACGAGTGTTGTGCCGTTTTCTTTGCGGTTGACGTCTCACATAAAAACGAACAAGGCGAGGAATATCTGTGCTAAAGCCAGTAAAGCATTGCTACGGGAAAGGCGAGGAATATCTGTGCTAAAGCCAGTAAAGCATAGCTACGGGAAAGGATCCGCCACATCCGCATAAGTCTCGATGCTCACAACAGGAATTTGTGTGATCTGCACCTATTTCTGGCCGGAAAACTTCAGATGGAAGACTGGGATAAAGTCGACAGGTTAACCTTTCAGCAAGCATCAAGGACCAGCAACAGTATTACTAACCGCCAGATGAGAAAGTACGACAAACTACAACAGAAAGCCACGGACGAAATATTGACGCTGGACAGGCGACGGACAGTGGTCAACTTCTCCAGCCACACCTTGAGCGAAGCAACCACAGCAATTCTGGCCAAGGGGATGAATTTCGCAGTCGCACCTAAGCGAGTTCCAAAAGAAGATATCATAGAATCCGTAGAGGCTTCGGTACGTTATCTGCCACAGGCCGAGGCGGAGAAGATCCGGCAGGAAACGGTCAGAGTTCTGAATAAAGCAAAGCCACCGAAGCAAAACATCAACGCTGAGGAATACCATCCCATCAAGGAACTCAGGGACAACCCCCACTTAGTAGTGGTACAGGCAGATAAGGGCAACGCCACTGTAGTCTTGGACACAACTGATTACAACAAACGAATGGAAGATATTCTCGCAGAACCTATCTACAAGAAACTTCAGGGAGATCCGACGGCCAAGATAATCATAACGACGCAGGCACTGCTCAAGCACTCTAGAATCAACTTCGACAAGGCCAGAAGATTCATCCCGCAAGTGACACAGCCACCAAGGATATATGGTGTACCGAAGGTACACAAAACCGACTTCCCCTTAAGGCCCATAGTAAACAGTATACATTCGCCGACCTACTACCTAGCGAAAGAACTGGCACCTAGCCTCCGACACCTAGTGCATCAAACCGAGTCCTACGTTAAGGATTCCACTCACTTCGTGTCTCTCCTAAAGGAAATGCGTGTTACGGACCAAGATCTGATAGTAAGTTTCGACGTCAAATCCCTATTCACGAATGTCCCATTGTCAGATACTGTGAACATCCTAGAAGAACGCGTGGTACCTGATATATGTGAGCTTGTGCGCCACTGTCTGACGACCACCTATTTCAAGTGGAGAGGTCAATTTTATGAACAAACTGACGGTGTAGCTATGGGCTCACCCCTATCGCCTATCGCAGCAGAAATCTTCATGGAGGCATTTGAGGAAACAGCCCTCCAGTCCGCACCATTATGTCCAAATTGTTGGCTTCGCTATGTCGATGATACTTTCGTAATCTAGCCCCACGGAGAAGAGGAGTTACAGAACTTCCACAAGCACCTTAATCAACAGCATAGGAAAATTCAGTTTACAATGGAAACAGAGAAGAATGGGGTGCTGCCTTTTCTCGACGTCGAAGTTTATCGAAAACCTGGTGGTAAACTTGGCCACAAAGTGTACAGGAAACCAACCAGTACGGACAGGTACCTCCACGCCTCCTCCCACCATCACCCCACGCAGAAGAAGTCCGCCCTGCACACGCTAACGAAGAGAGCGTACAGGATAAGCGACGAAGAACATCTGAAGACAGAACTTGAACGCCTCAGGTCCATCTTCGGAACTAATGGCTATGGGAAGCAGATGATAGACAGCACCATGTCGACAAGGGAGAAGACTAATAGGGAAGAGGAGAAGGAGGCACAGAGCATTGCTGTGTTACCATATGTACAAGGGGTCACCGAACGTATTGGCAAAATTCTACGAAAAGCAGACATCAAACCAATTTTCCGAAGCAGAAACAAAATATCAGATATGCTCGGTTCTACCAAGGATGCAGTTGACAAACTACACACAGCTGGCGTGTATGAAACTGGTTGTACGTGTGAATTAGTCTACATAGGTGAGACGGGACGTCCGATTAGCACAAGGCTCTCGGAACATGAAAGATATATCCGCCTGAAACAACACACTAAGTCAGCAGTGGCGGAACACCGAGACGAGTGCGGGAAACCAATATTTTTTCAAGAAGCCCGCGTCCTGGCGAAAAAGCCTCTCACTTTCAAAAGAAAGATTAGAGAGGCGATAGAAATAGCCAAAAGACCCGCCAACATGAATAGAGAGGACGGGTACAAGCTTCCGAGGTCTTGGCTGCCTGCAGGGCTACGGAGCGGCGGCAGAGCCGTGGCGGCCCATGCAGACACGCGGAGAGCCGCAGTAGTGGTCGCGAGCACACAAAGCAATGGCACGCCGCAGCCGGATTCTGGACAGCATGTAAACAGTGTGACGTCACAGCCATCACCTGTTCGCTATTCGTCCGTCTCCTCCAATGGGGTGGATTAATATAAAGACCAATAGAAAACAGCTATTTCAGCCAATGACAGATAATAAAGGAAACACCAATGAAGCATACCTTTCACCCCTCCTCCTCCTCCTTTTACAGCCAATCAAGTAACGACACGGTTTTCTCGTGCAGCTATTTAAGGAACCAAGTGTGTTCCATTTAGCAGTTAACGTAAGGCCCTGATGAAGGCTAGCTGCAACGCTGGCCGAAACGTTGGCGCATTTTAAATTATGACGATGCGGTCTGATACCCTGAAGAATTTTATTGAAAAAAAAAACCATGCGCATTGTTTTAAAATGAGGCCGCGTTCATTGTCAATACATCCCAGAGGTGGCAGCACCGTACGGCAGATGGAATTTTACCACCAGCGGCGAGAATGAGAACTGTTTTAAATACTTAAAATGGCGACAGTTTCCTTACTTGAACAGCGTGTAATCATTCGTTTTCTGAATTTGCGTGGTGTGAAACCAATTGAAATTCATCGACAGTTGAAGGAGACATGTGGTGATGGAGTTATGGATGTGTCGAAAGTGCGTTCGTCGGTGCGACAGTTTAATGAAGGCAGAACATTGTGTGACAACAAACCGAAACAACCTCCGGCTCGCACAAGCCGGTCTGACGACATGATCGAAAAAGTGGAGAGAATTGTTTTGGGGGATCGCCGAATGACTGTGGAACAGATCGCCTCCAGAGTTGGCATTTCTGTGGCTTCTGTGCACACAATCCTGCATGACGACCTGAAAATGCGAAAAGTGTCATCCAGGTGGGTGCCACGAATGCTGACAGACGACCACATGGCTGCCCATGTGGCATGTTGCCAAGCAATGTTGACGCGCAACGACAGCATGAATGGGACTTTCTTTTCGTCGGTTGTGACAATGGATGAGACGTTGATGCCATTTTTCAGTCCAGAAACAAAGCGCCAGTCAGCTCAATGGAAGCACACAGATTCACCACCACCAAAACAATTTCGGGTAACCGCCAGTGCTGAAAAAATGATGGTGTCCATGTTCTGGGACAGCGAGGGTGTAATCCTTACCCATTGCGTTCCAAAGGGCACTACGGTAACAGGTGCATCCAACGAAAATGTTTTGAAGAACAAATTCCTTCCTGCACTGCAACAAAAACGTCTGGGAAGGGCTGCGCATGTGCTGTTTCACCAAGACAACGCACCCGCACATCGAGCTAACGTTACGCAACAGTTTCTTCGTGATAAAAACTTTGAAGTGATTCCTCATGCTCCATACTCACCTGACCTGGCTCCTAGTGACTTTTGGCTTTTTACAACAATGAAAGACACTCTCCGTGGCCGCACATTCACCAGCCGTGCTGCTATTGCCTCAGCGATTTTCCAGTGGTCAAAACAGACTCCTAAAGAAACCTTCGCCGCTGCCATGGAATCATGGCGTCAGCGTTGTGAAAAATGTGTACGTCTGCAGGGCGATTACGTCGAGAAGTAACGCCAGTTTCATCGATTTCGGGTGAGTAGTTAATTTGGAAAACAAATCGCAGGCCTTAGAACTTGAATGCACCTCGTACAATTGTATCCGTGCAAGATCAACATGGTGCTTCAACTGAAACCTCACGATCCGCGGTAACGTTGCGAATATGTTCTTCGGTTTCTGGCCTGGCTTGAAACTGATGACATGTGGCCGGCCAGTACTCTGTTACGTTACGAGGCACATTTCACTCTACAGGGTGCAGTGAATAGACAGAACTGCCGAGTCTGGGGTGCTGTGAAAGCACGTGTTGTGCACGAAGAGCCTTTGCACTCGCCCTGTGTGACTGTGTGAAGTGAATTCACAAGCACCTTTATTCTCGGTCTGTTCTTTTTTGAAGAGAATACAGCAAGAAGACCTGTCAGGTGTACGGTGACATCTGCACAGTATCGAGACCTCGTCGTACAGCATGCGATTCCTGCTTTGGGAGAGCGAAACTGTGTGGAAACCACGGTTTTCGTGTAAAATGCGACAACAACTCACGTCGCTCGCCCAGTGAAAGATCTGCTTAATGCAACCTTCCACAAACGTGGTACGTCCAGAGGTTTTCCAGATAGATGGCATTAAAGATCACCTGATCTGAGCCCATGTCACTTTTGTGTCTGGGTGTAACGCCGGAAATGCATATCCTCCTATTTCCATCTATTGTAGTATAATTTTTTCCTTGTTTGTTACCTGAAGATATAACATTTCTGTGTCTTTGTATATTGTAATTGTTTTACTATTTGTATATATATGCATTTATGTCAATGTATAATTGGTTTGTTTTGTGAATATTATTTGTATTTCTACGCTGGGTCTGGCCTAGGGAAAACTATACTATCGAGCGAATACATCGATAGGTCGTGTGGAGAACGAAAGTGTTTAGGATCTTTGGGAGTGTTAACTCTGTAGCGTGGAGCGCGGGCAGCGAGAGTCTGGCTGGGGTAGTGCAGTGGAGCAGGGATGTTGTGTGAAGCTCCCGCGAGTTGCCGCGCTTTCGGGGTTTGGCAGCATGTAATTGCGCTCGACTTGCGATGATAGTTTCTGACATGGGAAGCATTAGCTGGCGCACATCAAGAGCCCGTTTCGTCTGGTGACCGTGTCGAGAAGAAGAAGCGCCAACATCCAGCTTCTGCAACAGCGATGGCCGACAATGAGTGACTGTCGCCACCTCCTCGATCGACGGCTTCAAACCTTCAATCAACCAACAAGGAAGACTGGAAACACGTAAAGTTTTAGAACTCTATGGCAGACCTCAGCTTTTCAAACTTTTCAAACTGTTCAAATCACAAAATTACAGCAACTTAGCACGAACGTTTGTTGCTCATTGTGCCAATTGCATTACCAAGCAGGGTCCCTTCCTTTTCCGAAATGAACCCGAGTGTCATTGAAATACAAACGCCAGCATTAAAGTAATATAATCCGAATTCACTGCTTTAATTTCAAAGTTCAGTTAAAGTATTCATAGCTGGCTACAATATTTAGATTACACAAGCACAAATTAAGAGTGCGAGTTTTGTTACCGTATTTTAGCTTACCTGTGACTGCAGCTCAGCTTGGTACGTACTAAATTTTACTATTGTTAATTGTTCAGAATCATTTAATTCAAGTTCAAAGTTAAATCTCTTATTTCTAAATTGCGTAGATTCAAGTAGCTTTTGAAATGATTGTTGAGGTAGTCCAAGACTAACCGTATTTTACTGAATTTCGATGTGCTTCAGAAAGAAAGCTCACTATTATCTTCAGTCACTAAATTAACTTTCGATTTTCCGGTTTTATTAATTCTTTTGCTAAATTAAGTCAGAGTGTAGCGAAATTTATTACTTCTGACAAACTTTCAGTTTTCACACTACACGTGTCTACCTTCAGTTGCCACGCTTCTAGTGCTAATTATATGTGTAATAACCTTTCTTTTTCAGTTACTATAGTAATTGTCCTTAGGACTGGCGACCGTAATTTCCCCCAAAACTCAAATATCTAATTAGCGCCAATTAATTGTTAACGTGACGACCGCACATTTACTTTCTTTATTAACTTTACCCCTTTTCGAAATTAATTTCCACCTGCTTCATTAGCTTTTTCCTTTCATTTAGATGTAACCCTGTCCATCCTCTTTACCGACAGATTAACTTCGGTGACGATTGCTTTTCCCAATCTTCCATTAGGTACACGCGGTTTAATTTTTCACTGTCATTAATGTCGATAAGTGAAGGGGAGGTTACATGGGGATATCTAAAGAAACGCGTTTCCAGGGACACGTTCTGTCTACATCTACATCTACATATGTACTCCGCTAGACACCAAGCGCTGTATGGCGGAGGGCGCAATTCGCGCCAAAGTCATATTTCCCCCCTCTTTCCCACTCGCGGATCACGCAAGGGAAAAACGACTGTCTGAACGCCTCAGTACGAGCTCTAATTTCTGTTACCTTTGAATGGTGATCATTGCGCGATTTGAAAGTTGCTGGTAATAATATATGCTCTACATCACCAAGCAAAGATCAGATTTCGGAATTTAGTGAGCAGTCCCTTCCGTTTAGCGTGTCGTCTATCTGCAAGTGTGTCTCACTTCAAACTTTGCATGAGATCTGCAACGCTCTCGCTATGGCTACATGAACCAGTCACGAATCTTGCCGCTCTTCTTTGGACCTTCTCAATCTCTTGAATCAGACCCAACTGGTAAGGGTCCCATACAAACAGTACTCTAAGACTGGACGAATTAACGTAAACAATTTCCTTTGTTGAAGGACTGCATCCCTTCAGGATTCTACCAATAAACCGCAATCTAGAGTTCACCTTACTTGTGTAATCTGATCATTCCATTTGAGATCATTTCGAATAGTCACACCAAGGTACTAGATGGATGTTACCGCTTCCAAAGACTGGGCATTTATTTTGTACTCGTACATTAATGGGGATTTTTGCCTTGTTATACGCATTGGGTTACACTTGCTAATATTGAAAGATAACTGCCAGTCATTACACCACGCATTTATTTTCTGCAAATCCTCATTGATTTGTTCACAACTTTCATGTGATACTACTTTCCTGTAGACTACAACGTCATCGGCAAACAGTCTAACGCCGCTGTCAATACCATCAACCAGATCGTTTATGTATATCGTAAAAAGCAGCGGACCTATTATGCTGCCCTGGGGCACATATGAAGTTTCTGTTGAAGTCACCACATTCAGGACGACATACTGCTCTGTCTGTAAGAAAACTTTCTATCCAACCGCATATGTCATCGGATAAACCGTAAGCGCGTACTTTTTGGAGCAAGCGACAGTCCGCAACTGAGTCGAACGCCTTTCGAGTCGAGAAATATGGCATCTACCTGGGAGCCGGTATCTAGAGCCTGTTGTATATCACGCACAAATAGGGCCAGCTGTGTCTCGCATCACCGCTGTTTCCTAAAACCGTGCTGGTTTCTGCAGATGAGCTTCTCAGATTCTAGAAAAGTCATGCCTGAACACAAAATATGTTCCATGATTCCACAACAAATCGATGTCAGTGAAATTGGCTGGTAATTATGTGCATCCGATTTTCTACCCTTTTTATAGATTGCTATGACCTGGGCCTTCTTCCAGTCCCGTTGAACTTTCTGCTGTTCCAATGATCTCTGATAGATGATGGCTGAGAATGGTGCTATATTTATAGCATAGTCAACATATAATCTTACATGGATACCGTCTGGGCCAGATGTCTTCCTAGCGTCTAAGGATCTTAACTGTTTTATAATCCCGGATACACTAAACACTATGTCAGATATCCTTGTGTTTGTTCGATAATTGAAAGGGGGAATGGTGCTGCAGTCCTCTACCGTAAACGAGTTTTTGAAAGCTATGTTCAGAATTTCGGCCTTCTGTTTATCATCATCCGTTACATTATGCGTACTGTCAGCAAGAGAAGGTATTGAATTATTTGTAGCGTTCATAGATTTTACGTACGACCAAAATTTTTTGGGTTTATCTTTAGAATATGCAGATAAAATATTGCTTTCAAATTCGTTAAAAGAATCTCTTGCCAGCTGCTTTCATTTCGCATAATTTTTGTTTGTCTGCGGGGCAGTGACTACGTTTAAAACGACTGTGCAAAATTCTCTGCTTTCTCAGCAACTTCCTAATATGTTTGTTGTACCAAGGTGGATCCTTTCCCCCCCCTGTATTTCTGCTAGGCGCACACTTCTCTAGCACGTGGTGGACAATACCTTTAAATTCCAACCGAAGATGCTCACTATCTTTGTGTCCCACGGTGACTGCTTGGAGCTGATTATGAAGCTATTCATTAATGACACATTTATTTGCTTTCCCAAACAAGAAAAATCTTCCGCTGTTTTTTTTTTTTTTTTTTTCAGAAAAGCCACAACGCACAGACCGTGAGAAGGCGCCTTTCCCATTTTTTTTTTAAGCAGCCTTTTCATCATTAGTGAAAGCAAAAGTAGATACATCCTCAGTTGTTTTCGCCAAAAATGGCGCTATGGGGTTAACTGTTGCGCGATCGATGGAATGGGTGGGTAAACTCAACACGGTTTTATTTTCTCCTGAATGAAACAGTCCTTGGCCGCCAGCGGCTTCCCATTCTCCTAAGCAATTACTCAGTGCTTCGTTGTCTTGCCCCTGTTGCGTTGTAGTTAGTAACAACGCTGCTGTCTGCCACTTTAAGGCTTCCACTGTTCCATTCGAAGTCGGTGATTATGTTTCTGGCATTTGTGTTAACTCCATCTGCGCTATACCAGGAAAGGAGAAACTGCACACACAGTAGGCATAACAGAAATTACACTATGCTAAATCCAGACACCATATCATATCCCAACGAGATTGTGTGTACTGGCGTGCTTCGTGACCAACACTTCTACTACAGGTAGCTGACACAGCTTGAAGACATAGCAAGGCATACCCAGATAAATTACAGTACAGACTCCCCACTGACTGCAAGGAAACTTCTCTAGTATTCCCACGGAATTGTACAGGTCTGCAAGTTACTGTGGTCTCACAAACGACGCTTTTAAAACACTGTAAAGGTGGCCGTAAGAAAATAGAGACCAAGAAAGCAAACAAGCAGCCACTCAGCATACCGCATTTTTACGAACTCGTATCTTTTGACCTCCTATCGAAGCTGCGTAAACGGTCGGCTGCTGTTGTCCTAGACGTGTCGCTGTGGCACCAGGTGTAGACGTCACTACCCCTTACTGACATCTACATCTACATCTACATCCATACTCCGCAAGCCACCTGACGGTGTGTGGCGGAGGGTACCTTGAGTACCTCTATCGGTTCTCCCTTCTATTCCAGTCTCGTATTGTTCGTGGAAAGAAGGATTGTCGGTATGCCTCTGTGTGGGCTCTAATCTCTCTGATTTTATCCTCATGATCTCTTCGCGAGATGTACGTAGGAGGGAGCAATATACTGCTTGACTCTTCGGTGAAGGTATGTTCTCGAAACTTTGACAAAAGCCCGTACCGAGCTACTGAGCGTCTCTCCTGCAGAGTCTTCCACTGGAGTTTATCTATCATCTCCGTAACGCTTTCGCGATTACTAAATGATCCTATAACGAAGCGCGCTGCTCTCCGTTGGATCTTCTCTATGTCTTGTATCAACCCTATCTGGTACGGATCCCACACTGCTGAGCAGTATTCAAACAGTGGGCGAACAAGCGTACTGTACCCTACTTCCTTTGTTTTCGGATTTGCATTTCTTTAGGATTCTTCCAATGAATCTCAGTCTGGCATCTGCTTTACCGACGATCAACGTTATATGATCATTCCATTTTAAATCACTCCTAATGCGTACTCCCAGATAATTTATGGTATTAACTGCTTCCAGTTGCTGACCTGCTATTTTGTAGCTAAATGATAAAGGATCTATCTTTCTGTGTATTCGCAGCACATTACACTTGTCTACATTGAGATTCAATTGCCATTCCCTGCACCATGCGTCAATTCGCTGCAGATCCTCCTGCATTTCAGTACAATTTTCCATTGTTACAACCTCTCGATACACCACAGCATCATCTGCAAAAAGCCTCAGTGAACTTCCGATGTCATCCACCACGTCATTTATGTATATTGTGAATAGCAACGGTCCTGTGACACTCCCCTGCGGCACACCTGAAATCACTCTTACTTTGGAAGACTTCTCTCCATTGAGAATAACATGCTGCGTCATGTTATCTCGGAACTCCTCAATCCAATCACATCAGATATAGAGGTTCGATCCCAGACTTCTACAGTCGTCAGGAGAGAGTCGAGCACGATGCGGCGGTGAGGAGCTAGTTAAGCTCGAGAGCGTCAAGGACACATCATTGACAATGACATATTTATTAGGCAATCACGCAGGATTGTGTTCCAAAACCCTGCGCAGCAGATGGGGCGGTAGAGTAGCGCCTCGCCAGCTGCGGAACACTCAGCAGCACACCACCTACGTGTTTACATGTTGATCCAACGATACCGTCAATTTCGATTGCAGTGGGCACGGGACCATCGGGATTCGACGATCGATGAATGGAAACATGTCAGCTCTAATCATATTTTTGCTACACTAGGTCGCTGGTCGACTCCGCTGTCGTGGAGGAGAACGGAGGCTCGAAACGCGCAGCGCGCCACGGAAGCAGGCTGTTGGGAGCAGCATTATGCATTCTCCTGCACGAGTGTGCCACCTCAGATAATAATAGAAGACCCACTGACAGCTGCATCCTTTCATGTTTGATGCCTTACCCGGCGGCGATGTCACCTCTCCATGTCTCGGAGCCAGAACAGTGCTACAGTCGATTGAGGAGCATTATAGTGAACGTTGATGTCTCGTAGACAAAATTCTCCTGGTATAAATCCAATGGAAGCTATCTGAGTCGCTGTAGGGCACTATCCCGCGTACGCAAATCAGCGGCCAGCGAATTACACGACATGTCCTCAGATGTCTAACGCCACACACCTCCATAAACCTACCAGCTACATGTCGGATCGCCGATACGCAGAATCAGTTATGTATGTTGTTCCAAAGACGGACAGACAACTTGTTAAGCAGACAGATAATGTGTTGGCTCATCAGTGTGCACATGAGCTGTAGTGCTAGACTCACTGTGTTAAAAGTTTAACATATGGTTATTCCTCTGATTATCACAGCATTTTAAATTTTTAAATTTGGTTGATAGTTATATGGTATAGTGATAATAAAATACCTGTTGCCCCTGCAAGCCGATAGATGGGCAACCTGTTAACTATGACCAGTTGAGTGGGTGACCTTGTTCGCTACTTAGTAATATTGATACGCGATATTTAAAGCTTAGATTTAAAACTTACTACGTAGCAACGTTGTTCATGTAGGATGCCATATTTCCATCACTGACCAGCTACACACAGTGGCGTTTTATTTGCAGACATGAACCGCTGATTTGTTCCAAATCTTGTCCTTTATTTTCTGGTTCTTTAAATGTAGATAATTTTGCTCAAGTTCCTTATCTTTCGAAGGAATAAATAATACCTTCACTTGTCACATCGGCATCAAAATACACGCATACCATCTTGTGGTGTTGCAGTTCTTCTTGTTATGTCCGTGCTTGCTGCGAAATGGGAAGAAGAATTCCGCCTTATGCAAGACACCTTTTTTTCTGTTTTGTTCCACCCAATCATGTTTCAGCACATTTTGTGCTATCTTCAATGGATTCTTTTTTTTATTTTTTTTAATTTGCATGATACTACTAGACATTTATTTTGGTAGCTATTCTGCTACACAATCTACAACTTCCCATGGTTTTGATATTGTGATGCTTTCTCATATGTTGTTGGCGAAGTGAATAGGCAGATTTCGTGACCTATGACCGCTTGACACTGCACTTTCTCCGATTTTTCAAAACATAGGCAAAGTTTTCGCCGCCATTACGCGTTCGGAGAAAGTGCAGTGTCAAGCGACCACAGGTCACGAAATCTGCCTATTCACTTCGCCAACAACATATGAGAGAGCATAACAATATCAAAACCATGAGAAGTTGTAGATTGTGTAGCATAATAGGTACCAAAATAAATGTCCAGTAGTATCATGTAAGTTTAAAAAAAACGGAAGATACCCAAAATGTGCTGAAACATGATTGGGTGAAACAAAACAGAAAAAAAGGTGTCTTGCATAAGGCGGAATTCCTCTTCCCATACACGCACACCACTTGAAACGACAGATGAAGGAAATTACGTCTTTCAAAAAAGGCACCAGGAAATCATTGCTTGGGATATAGCGAGCTTTGGTTAACTCTGAAGTCTCCAGCAGCTTCATATGGCGGAATCAAAATAAATAAAAACGATGCCTTGTCATCATTATCACCCTAATCATTTTATAAATTGCCTATCACTATGGTTCTCAGACAACACTCGTAAAAAATATACAACTTGTACTTCAGCGAATCGTCGCTATCTTGCAAGACAAATATATTACAATGAAAAGGTTGTTACATAAGACATTCATCTGCACTTACCTTTTTGTTTGATGGCTTCAGTGTCCAGGGCCTGAAATTCATTTGTAGAAGCTATTCAAATTGTTGGTCCTGTTGTGACCTGTAAAACACTGAAACACTAATTTTTCTCTCACTGTCGTTGATTTTTTCACCGTTTGTCTTGAACTCAAACATATTACTTGACATACTTTTCACCCCATAGTTCTTCAAATCAGATTTCATATCTTTAATTCATAACATTATTATTTTCACAAGGCAGAGACGAAATTTTGTTGAATGAAGGCCGACTGCCGCGCATAAAATCAAGTTACCACCGAATACTCTCATATAACAGAAATGATTGTCAGAGAAGTAAGATTGATCGATTCTGTGATATTAATTTTGTATTTTAGAGAAACAGAGATTCAAGCACTAACTGAAAATATAACTTTTTTCTCTTTACTAGTTATTTTTATCCGATTTTGTTTAAGTTGTACTGAAGACACCTCCTTGACTCGTTTTTCAGAACGCGGATATCCTTGTATAAAAAGCAACCGAATATTTTCAGAACTGTTTATTAGGGTAAAGAACTAATTGATCAACTTAATAAAAAAAAAACTACTCAGTAAACGCCCAGCATTACACTGATCTAGAAAAAGCTGGTATCAAGCGATTCATTAACAGTGAGACCAGAATCGGTAAAGTCAATTTGGAAGACAGCAAATTACCCTAGGGTTGTCACGGTCTCCAAAAGGCTGGGCCTAATGACTCCAGTGACAGTTCTCTCTCTTCTGTTGAATGTTTCGAACTGCTGAGAATATTTTTGCACGACCAGAAATGAATTCTACACCTGCGGGTGGGACAAGAGGGACAGCTGCATAAGTTAACACGCTGTTCTCGAAAAAGGGCACTCCAATCGGGCAGCAATTCGCGAAACACGCAGGAGGATGTGCACTCTAGTATGAAGTACTTGAGCTTTCTTTATGTGTTCAGTCTGCACTGTGTGGAAATCATGAATGACATCTTGGAAAGGGAAAAGAAATATTATGGTCTAACGAATCGTAAACGGAGTAAAAGTTTGGATATAACAAGGATGAGGAAGGAAAAAGATCGTGTGCTGGTCAAAGGAATCATCCCGAGATTCACCTAAGGGAATACATAGAAGATCTAAGTCAGGAGTACCGGACAGGGATCATAGATACGAACCACACTCATTCCAATGTTTGATCCTACGGCCTGACCATAGTAGACATTGCAAAAGCCAGAGCCATGAGAAGTGGCACCACTTTGGTGGCAGTCTGCTACCGTTGTAATTCTGCAGTCACGGAAATGCTAACTGTGAACATTTTGATTCCCGTTGCTGTGATATCTGTAACGTCTTCTAAATTGTTAACACTAGGCGTCTAAATACCACTATTTTGTTTAAAAAGAAGATTTTTCTTACTTATTTGTTGTTATGGAAATGGCATATAATATAGTGCAAGAGAATGAAGCCTTGTAATAGACATCAATGTATTACCTACATGAAAGTTTTGTTATTTTTAATGACCAGCATTATTCAGATCTCAGACGCAATTAGTGTCACAGAATGTGTATGAAATTACCGTTACAGGGACAATAACAACTGTATCACGAGATTCTTGTCCCTGGAACATACGGGTACAGCCGTAAATGGTTGAAAGAAATTCTGTAAAACGATTTCATACCTTCCAAAAGATTCATGGTCTGTGCCAAGGATTTTGAAGAAGAGGACATAACCAAGTTTGATACTTCCAAAATTTTGCAAGGATGTGAGTAGGGACGAGCATGACGAAAATTACGTGAATGCTCGATTCCAAGAATTTTCTCCAATCAACGACGTTGTTTAAGTAAACTGACAAATATCGTTCTTAGGAAGATTAAAATGAAAAAGACTGAAACGAGATGAAGATTTTTCATAAGAGGAATGAAAAACGGCTTGTAGAAGCTGTGTCTAAAAACTTCATACTTTTGTGTAAGAACGTAAGTAGTCTTGTAGAATGTCACAAGTAGTACCATACTATAAGAAACGATCAAATGTGATTCTATAGGCTATGTGAGGAAGGAATTCCCATATTTAAAACTAGTGTAAAGATTGACGTTTATACGTTAATTCAAATATGTGCTAATAATAATATAGTCCAAGTACCTGGGCTTGCTTCTAAATGTGAAAGTAACTCTGTGGTCGCAGCTACAGAACATTTTAAAGATACGTCAAACACCGCTGTACCTCGTGGTGATTATGGGCGTGATTGTAGACTGACGGCAAAAAAATTGCAACACCAACAAGGAGTTGTATGACATACATTAAAAGATGGTACACATGTTTCTACAGCTCAATGATGATGTCTATTCAAATTTCGCGCAAATCAGGTTTGCTCTAAATACACGTTGTAACTCTTTCAAATTCTGAAGTGGCAGGGGTAAAATACAGGGAGCGAAAGGCTATTTACAATTTGTACAGAAACCAGATTGCAGTTATAAGAGTCGAGTGGCATGAAAGGGAAGCAGAGGTGGGGAAGGGAGTGAGACAGAGTTCTGGCCTATCCTCGATGTTATTGAATCTGTATATTGAGCAAGCAGTAAAGGAAACAAAAGAAAATTTCGGAGTAGGAATTAAAATCCATGGAGAAGAAATAAAAACTTTGAGGTTCGCCGATGACATTGTGATTCTGTCAGAGACAGCAAAGCACCTAGAAGAGCAGCTGAATGGAATGGACAGTGTCTTGAAAGGAGGATATAAGATGAACATCAACAAAAGCAGAACGAGGATAATGGAATGTAGTCGAATTAAGTCGGGTGACGCTGCAGGAATTAGATTAGGGAATGAGACGCTTAAAGTAGTAAATGAGTTTTGCTATTTGGGGAGCAAAATAACTGATGATGGTCGAAGTAGAGAGGATATAAAATGTAGACTGGCAATGGCAAGGAAAGCGTTTCTGAAGAAGAGAAGTTTGTTAACATCGAGTATAGATTTAAGTGTCAGGAAGTCGTTTCTGAAAGTATTTGTATGGAGTGTGGCCATGTATGTAAGTGAAACGTGGACGATAAATAGTTTGGACAAGAAGAGAATAGAAGCTTCCGAAATGTGGTGCTACAGAAGAATGCTGAAGATTAGATGGATAGATCATATAACTAATGAGGAGGTATTGAATAGGATTGGGGAGAAGAGAAGTTTGTGGCGCAACTTGACAAGAAGAAGGGGTCCGTTGGTAGGACATATTCTGAGGCATCAAGGGATCGCCAATTTAGTATTGGAGGGCAGCGTAGAGGCAGACCAAGAGATGAATACATTACACAGATTCAGAAGGATGTAGGTTGCGGTAGGTACTTGGAGATGAAGAAGCTTGCACGGGATTGAGTTGCATGGAGATCTGCATCAAACCAGTCTCTGGACTGAAGACTACAACAACAACAACAACAACAACGGGCGTGAGCGTTAGTTACATTTGAGAGTGGACGTGGGGAGTTGATGGTAGTCAAAAATGCCTTCAAGGTGATAAAGACGCCATTATGAACAGCTCTCGAGGTCGTGTAATAGGGCTACGAGAAGCTGGATGTATCTTCTGCGACACTGCAGAAAGACATGGCAGGAATGTAGTCACTGCACATAATTGCTGGCAGCGGTCGTCACGAGAAAGTACAGTGGCAACAATACCGATCACCAGACGGTCACCTGGCGCTACCGAGAGGGAAGGCCATCGTGTTCGGCATACGGGTCTGGCGCATCGCACTGCAGTAATTTCAGCAGCAGTTGGCACCACAGTGACACAACGATCTGTTACAAATCGGTTTTCACAAAAGAGAATCTCTGCATTCCGAAAGACGGTGATATTAAACAGGGATCGCACAGTACTACCTAGCATTCAAAATCCCAAGTCTTCTGTTTGCTTGCACTTAGTATCGTAAATACTTGGAGAGGAAAGGTGAGCATAATATTCACTTCAAAAATGAAAAAACAAATACCTTTTAAGATGTTGTTGCTGTTGTGGTCTTCAGTCCTGAGACTGGTTTGATGCAGCTCTCCATGCTACTTTATCCTGTGCAAGCTTCTTCATCTCCCAGTACCTACTGCAACCTACATCCTTCTGAATCTGCTTAGTGTATTCATCTCTTGGTCCCCTCTACGATTTTTACCCTCCACGCTGCCCTCCAATACTAAATTGGTGATCCCTTGATGCCTCAGAACATGTCCTACCAACCGATCCCTTCTTCTGGTCAAGTTGTGCCACAAACTTCTCTTCTCCCCAATCCTATTCAATACTTCCTCATTAGTTATGTGATCTACCCATCTAATCTTCAGCATTCTTCTGTAGCACCACATTTCGAAAGCTTCTATTCTCTTCTTGTCCAAACTATTTATCGTCCATGTTTCACTTCCATACATGGCTACACTCCATACAAATACTTTTAGAAACGACTTCCTGACACTTAAATCTATACTCGATGTTAACAAATTTCTCTTCTTCAGAAATGCTTTACTTGCCATTGCGAGTCTACATTTTGTATCTTCTCTACTTCGACCATCATCAGTTATTTTGCTCCCCAAATAGCAAAACTCCTTTACTACTTTAAGTGTCTCATTTCCTAATCTAATTGCCTCAGCATCACCCGACTTAATTCGACTACATTCCATTATCCTCGTTTTGCTTTTGTTGATGTTCATCTTATATCCCCCTTTCAAGACACTGTCCATTCCGTTCAACTGCTCTTCCAAGTCCTTTGCTGTTTCTGACAGAATTACAATGTCATCGGCGAACCTCAAAGTTTTTTTTTTCTTCTGCATGGATTTTAATACCTACTCCGAATTTTTCTTTTGTTTCCTTTACTGCTTGTTCAATATACAGATTGAATAACATCGGGGAGAGGCTACAACCCTGTCTCACTCCCTTCCCAACCACTGCTTCCCTTTCATGTCCCTCGACTCTTATAACTGCCATCTGGTTTCTGTACAAATTTTAAACAGCCTTTCGCTCCCTGTATTTTACCCTGCCACCTTTAGAATTTGAAAGAGAGTATTCCAGTCAACATTGTCAAAAGCTTTCTCTAAGTCTACAAATGCTAGAAACGTAGGTTTGCCATTCCTTAATCTTTCTTCTAAGATAAGTCGTAAGGTCAGTATTGCCTCACGTGTTCCAGTGTTTCTACGGAATCCAAACTGATCTTCCCCGAGGTCGGCTTCTACTAGTTTTTCCATTCGTCTGTAAAGAATTCGTGTTAGTATTTTGCAGCTGTGGCTTATTAAACTGATTGTTCGGTAATTTTCACATCTGTCAACACCTGCTTCCTTTGGAATTGTAATTATTATATTCTTCTTGAAGTACCTTTTAAGATAACAATTATTATTTCATAAAACGTTCTCTCAGTGCTCAACTATTATAGTATATATTCATCTTCTTACAAAATTGTATAGTGCCAAAAATTAATATTTTCTTATATCTCGCAGCAATGGCGGCTGTCATTTCCTTCTTAATAAAAGAAGTACACCGCCTTTGAAAATACGTCCTTCCGTAATCAAGTCTATTATCAAAGAAAAAATCAATAGCCAAGTCACGGAATATGCAAGTGTGTTAAAAATCATGGAACACTAACGAGCCAACAATGTTATTTAAAATGCCGTGCTTTCGCAGACGGAAGTGATAATTCAGGTTATGAAGTGATACTATGTAGCTCTCTGTGTAAGTTTATACCGTGAAAGTCACTCCATCTCCCAACTCTTACTGCCGCTGACTTCCCGTAGAACCTGTTCAATACCCTTCTCTTCGTGGACCTCCGTAATTCTTATCCGACACACCTTCCTCCAACTTCATATTGGTGATCCGTTGGTGTCTCAGAATATATCGTATTAACTGATTCAGTCTCTTAGTCAAGCTAAGCCACAAAGTACTTTTCTCCCCAATTCTGTTCTGTATTTACTCGTGAGTTACATTGTCTACCCATCTATTCCTCAGCATTCTTCTGTAGCATCACATTTCAATAGCTTCTATTCTCTTCTTGTCTAAATTGTTTATCGTTATGTTTCGCTTCCATACATGGCTACACTCTAGACAAATTCCGTCATAAAATACTTCCTAACCCTTAAATTGTTATTGGTTGTTAACAAATACTCTTTTTACGGAACACTTCTCTTGCCGTTATCAGTCTATGGTTCACACCCTCTCTGCTTCGGCCATCATCCGTGACTTTGCTGCCCAAATAGCAAAACTCGTCTACTACTTTTAGTGTCCCCTTTCCCAGTCTAATTCCCTCAGTATCGCCTGATTTAATTCTACTGCATTGCTTTACACTTGATTCGCTTCTTTTGATGTTCATCTTGTATGACAGTTTTCATTCCGTTCAATTACTCTTCCAACTGCAATGCTGTCTCTGCAAGGATTACAGTGTAATCGGCAAACCTCACAGATTTTATTTCTTCTCCCTGAACAAAGTCTCTTAATTTTTCGTTGGTTTCTCTTACTGCTTGCTCAATGCGCAGAGTGAATAACGTCGGGAATAGGCTACAAACATGTCTCACTCACTTCTGAACCACTGCTTCTCTTTCATGCCCTTCGACTCCTATAATTTCCATTTGGTATCTGTAGAAGTCGTAAATAGCCATTCGCTCCCTGTATTTTAACCTTGCGACCTTCAGAATTCCAAGGAGTATATTCCAATAGAAATAATTAAATTCTTTCGTCATCATATCTTGTAAGATAAGTTTTATGGTCAGTATTGCGTCTCGTGTTCCTACATTTCTTTGGAGTCCAAACTATCTTCCCCGAGGTCAGCTTGCAGCAGTTTCTTTATCAATATTCTATAAATAAAACTTGTCAGTATTTTGCAACCTTGTCTTATTAAACTGACAATTCGGTAATATCCACACGTGTCAGCACCAGATATTGGAATTAATATACGGGCCGATTAAGAAGTTTTCGTTCGAAGGCCATAATCGATATACTCATCAGGCAAAAACGCCGTGAACATTGACGTAATTATTCAACGATGCACCAGGTTGCAAATTTCCCATTTGGTAGAATCCTATGTCCTGCTGCGTGAATAAGTCTGTGACTGCCTGTTCCACATTCTCACCCGATAATAATCATCGAAACTGCAAGATCATGAATGAGAGGGTGTGAGGAGGAATCGAGTGTCTATCACTTGAGTTGGCGTTACTTCTAGGTTACAACATTTGCAACATGGGTACGTGCATTATCATGAAGCAGAGTAACCCTTGTGCGCACTATTCGACAATGTGGTTTTCGACAGACATGCAGGTTCACACACATTCTTCACTCGCCACTGGATGTTTGCCTATGTCTGGCCTTCGGCAGCCAAGGAAAGAATAACAGCATGTTGCTCGTGTTTGGACACAGTTGGAAATAAAGTCCCTACACCTCACGTTTCCCCATTTACCACATCCGCGTCGGAAACACACAAATGTCACGTTAATTCCTTGCCTAAATGTCGATGCTATGCAGTGAAGTCACTATGTCACTATGTTCGTGTCGGACCTCATTTTGCCCGCTGTCGTTAGAACTCAACAAGTTGTTGGACGTCTCCTGCAGAAATATTGAGCCGTGCTGCCTCCATAGCCATCCACAACTGCGAAAGTCTTATCAGTGCAAGATATTATGCACAAACTGACCTCTAGGTTAGGTCCGGTAACTATTCGATGAGATTCACGTCAGGCGATCTGGTTGGCCAGATCGTTCGCTCAAATTATCAAGAATGTTCTTCAAACCAATCACGAACAACTGTGGCCCAGCGACATGACATCGTTGTTGGGAAACGTGAATTCGATTAATGGCACCAAGTGAGGTGGCGCAGTGATTAGTACACTAGACTCACATTCGGGAGGACGATGGTTCAAATCCGCATCCGGCCATCCTGATATAGCTTTTCTATGATTTCCCTAAATAGCTTCAGACAAATGCCGTGATGGTTCCTTTGGAAGGGCAGAACCGACTTCCTTCCCCGTCCTTCGTCAATCCGATGCGACCGATGATCCCCCAAATCAACCACTCAGCCATAAATGGCTGCAGATGGGTTCCAAGTAGTCGAACAAAACCATTGCCAATCAACGATAGGTTCAGTTGGACATGTAAATACAGTCCACAGAATTATGGTGCTGCCACCAGCTTGCATACAGCCTCGTTGGTAGGTTCATGGCTCCGTCGGATCTGGACAAACCTCAAACCCCACCATCAGCTCTTACGAACCGAAATCTGGACCGATATGACCAGGTCACGGCTTTCCAGTTGTCCAGGGTCCAACTGATATGGTCATGAGCCCAAGAGAGGCGCTGCAGGCGATGTCGTGCTATTAGCAAAGGCTCTCGCCTTGGTCGCCGCACTGTCCTAACTGATACTTTCATCACACGTCCCAGATTGATTTCTGCTGTCATTTCATGCAATGCTGTCTGTCTGTCAGCACTGACAACTCTTAGCAAACGCTGCTGCTCTCGGTCGTTAAGTGAAGGCCATCGGTCGCTGCGTTGTCTGTCGTGAGAGGTAATGCCTGAAATCTGGTATTCTCGGCACACTCTCGACACTGTGGACCTCGGAATATCGAATTCGCTGACCATTTCAGAAACTGAATGCCTAATGCGTTCAGCTCAAACTACCATTCCGCATTCAAAGTTAAACGTCCCCTTAGAACAATTATACATGACTACGCTTAAACTGACACACAATATTTTTTAGCGCAACGCAATCTGACTTTCAATAATCCCTACAAAAGAATGGCCCTGACTAACATTAACCTATACCTTTCACAAATCACTTACCTCATCAAAAATCTTCGTTACTCGAACTACTGCAATACAGCGAGCGCCACTACTGCCAGCTAAATAAAAGATTCAAACTACTGAAGGCACTAACTACTGATAGGCATAGTTAGCAAATGAAAGATTTTAATAGAGAACAAACAATGTATTTACCTTAATAATCATAATATATATAGCAGTTCATGCCATCCAGTCTTACAAATTTCAAATCTCCGCCATCTCTCTCCCCACATCCACCACTGCTGGCGGCTCACCTCCAACTGCGCAATGCTACGCGCTGTTCACATCCAGCTGCCGCTGCCCAACACTACAATGGCAGATAACAATGAAAACTAGCCACAGACTGCACACAGCACAGCCAGTGATTTTCATACAGAGCGCTACGTAACGTTGCCAATAAGAAAACATAAACAGCCTACTTACAAAAGTCTGTTATTGGTATCGTATTACACCGGAGATAGAGTAGCATGGAGAGCTGCATCAAACCAGTCTCAGGACTGAAGACAACAACAACAACATTACATCAGAAACCCTTTCACATGCATCACCTGAGTACAAATGACAGCTCCGCCAATGCACTCTCCTTTTATACATTCTGTACATGATACTACCACCATCTGGATAGGTGCATATCGTTATCCAAATGGCTCTGAGCACTATGGGACTTAACATCTAAGGTCATCAGTCCCCCAGACTTAGAACTACTTAAACCTAACTAACGTAAGGGCATGACACACATCCATGCCTGAGGCGGTTCCAGGCTGAAGCACCTAGAACCGCTCGGTCACAGCGGCCGGCCATATCGTCATCCCATTTTGAGACCTCATGAGAGCCGCACTACATGGCATTCACGCTGCGGCAAAGTCACGAAAGCGGAAAATTCTTTTATATTCTTCTTGAAGCCCGAGGGTTTTTCACATCTTGCATAGTTCGTCCTATACAATGAAATTTGGAAACATTCTTTGTAGTACGTCGACAAAAGCACGCTCATCTGTGGTACCCTTCATCTTGCTGCTGTTTTCACAAACGTCATTTTTGGAGATTGGTAGCACTGTACTTCTTATAACAAAAGAATGTCGAAGCGGAGATGTTCCTTAACTGCGGGAAGAGTATCAAATGTCAATTTCTTCCGACGCCCGCCGCTTCAGATGGCTGTGGGGAGGGAGATAGCGCCTGAGCAGAAGAACATGACACCGGGCCGTCGTTAGGGCGCTGATCGCTGCCAGCGGCGCACCGCACTGCAGCGCGCCGCGGGATTAGCGGGGCAGCGACAGCGACACGGCGCTGTTGTCGCGGATTACTGCACAACACAGAGCAGAGGCCGGGGCGGGGAGCGCGGCCGCCGCAGCTGGCGCGGGGGTAGACTCTCTGACCAGGGCTGCCAACACTGGCCTACCAGGGCCTGCCACGCTGCGCTCACTCATCCTCCTGTCCAGATATTTTCTATAGATATGCTCTCATTTGTTCGCGAATTGTTACGATGTCATCTGAATACTGCTTGATGTTGCAATAGTGGATTTATTGAGGCCTCAGTGGCAAGACGACGTTAATTATACCTTTCTTGACCTTCATATTGACCAACTTGGACAGCGTTTCCCAACTTTTCTGAGGCCATTACCCCTTAGTGCAATCAGATATCACCGAGTACTCACTACCACTAAAAAAAATCTGTTTGAACACTTCTATTTTTAGAATGACGCAAGATAGTTTCTTTAGGGATCTTACTCAATCTTTAAGTAATGATGTTTCCTATTTCCAACAGCCCTTTTCATAGAATGCTGAAACACATAGCAGTACACTGTTAGGGCTACCCATAATTCCTCCTCAGAAAAGAAAGCTAACTATCCGCATTGAGGACTGTCACAAAATATGCTTCTGCTGCCCAACTCCTCTCCGTAGCTACAGGTGCTTCACCCACACTCTACACTTACATTTAAAAGCAGCCGAATGAAAAAATGTGCGCAACACAACTGTTTGTAAATTACTTCTTTGCTGGACACCTGACTTCTAAACTGGCAGAAAGAGAAAGACTTTAGGCTGCCAAAGTTTTATATCTGACAACTACTACTAATAACAAAAATACTGTGAAGACCCTGCAACAATTTAATAACCATTACCTGATTACTGTGGCATCGTCCTGTCGATTACTCGGATTATCTGTTGCCAAATGAATATTAAAGCAATTTGTGGTCGGTTGTGGAAACTACCTACAATTCAGAGAAGGCATTTTGATGAGACATTAAAGCACATTTGATGTATACGTCTCGATTTTACTGTCGTAGGTGCATGGCACTCAAAGTATAAAGTTTGTTTGTAAAAAGCGGACTGTGTTTAAGTATTCGTTTCATAAGCTTTAACCTCAACCAAACTGTCACGGCTTATTGCTCGTGTTTAAAAGAAAAGTTAAGCAATGGTAACTTAGTAATCTGTATTATAGTCTTACGAAATAGTGATAATAACAATGATATTAAAAAAAAGAATTTAATTTCTTAAACGTAACTCTATCGAATTCTTTCGTTTATATCGCTTAGAAAATTCATTCTACCCCTCAGGGAATAATTACCCACACGTTGGGAACCACTGAACTAGGATCACTTAGCGTCTTCAGTTCCTCTTCCTTCTTTGTTGTTTCCTATTTTTGCCATGTTTTTATTAGGTCACTTTCTTATTTTGCTCATGTTATAAGTTCCTCTTGACGTTTTTCCGTGTTTTCAATTCAAATTTTTTTCTTAAATTCGCTGTAAGCAAAACACTATTGCTTTTTGTTCTTTATAATCTCATAAAAAAAACAATGAGACAAGGAATGGAAGTCCGTGTATTAATTTATTGATTTACTCTCTGCCACCACCCTCCCCTTCGCATTCTCCATTAATTAATTCACTTATTTGCATCTTTTCCCTGATATTTTCCAAATGAATAGTAACTTGCCTAACACGCAAAACTCAGTAGATGCACCAAAATAAAACGAGCAGTTTGTACCCCATGTCAGCGTGATGTTACATGCACGTGTTTGTATTATTAAGAGTGTATCTATCTGCATATCTTAAACTTAGTTTCAATGTGTTACTTCAGCATTCACGTATTTGTAACGCGTAACAGATGTAAGTTTAACAAACCCACAGCTCCAGTATATCCAAAACTTAGACGTCTTTTTCGTAATCCTTTCATCCTCTATCTCTGAACCCCAGCTGAAATTGTTATTTGTGTATAATTTTACTACCGTTGGTAAAATAATTATTGTTTCAACATGTCAACTGATTACATAAAAGAGCATGAAATTTAAGCTTATAATCGTGACAGAAAAATATTTTAAGCCACTTAAAATATTTTTTCTAGCAAATGTGCTAATCAACTCTTATAAACAAACAGTGACTGGTAACAGTAAACTTGTTGTTTCATCCGAAGAAAGTCTTGAATTGAAATACAAGACTGTGCAACAACGCACTGAAACTCAATAAACTATACAAAGAACTTCCCCACACAAAACATAACAATTAAACACCATCAAATGAAACATCGGTTTTCTGAGTCCTACTCCACCCCACTTCTTTTTACAGCTCTCGTTTTCTCTTTCTCGCTCTCTCTCATTTTTTATACACACACACGCACACCCATTACGTAAGTTTCCCCACAGCAGAGACATCAAAACAGTAGTTTTCGTGAACCAACCAAAATTAACGCCACACTAAACACAAGGCTAACGATGAACAAGTGAATAGCGACAGCAACGTAACACATCTCAATTCAAATGGAGAGAGAAGTGTCAGCTCAAATCACGTTTTGTAGAAAATACGTCTGCAATGAATGTGAGAGTGAAATTGCATAAAAAACGGTGTGAATATAGTGTAATCAGTATCAGTAGAAAGAGATATTCACCAGAGATGCATAACAGGACGGAAAATGTAAGTACAGTAACACACACAACCACTACCCTGGAAAAAGCGGGTTTAAAAAAATGCAAAAATTCTCTTCATGGGTTCCTTGCAACTGATATACTGTCAAAACGAGAAAAAAGGGCAGAAAAACCGATCTGTGAAAATCAGCTTGCACTAACGTTGTAATTTGCAGGTTGTAAGGGGTCCGTAGGTCCTTACTATAAGTTTGCACTTGGCACAGGTCGATAGGGCAAACAATCGATTGTGTCGTGTTGCGAGAGCGAGTGTGAAGTTGAGTCAGTGCCATGTTGCGGGCAGAGGTGTGTGGAGGCCAGTTGTTGTAATGCAAGGCTTTACCGACAAAGGGAGTGGCCATCGCCGCGGTTTAACCCCTTTGTGCTAGAATAATATCGGGAAAGTGGAGAAGTATAATTACGAGAGTGATCAGTGATATTTCAGTGCCGATATTTTGGTTTCGCGTCTACCGCGCCGGCATCATTTTGCATTGCAGTGTTGGATTGCAGTGATTGGATTAGCGTGTGACGATAATGAATAACGAAGAAGTCTGTGCCGAGATTAGCAGTAATTAAATATGTATGACGAAGGCAGTGGCTGTCTCCTCCTTTTTTGTGTTTGTGAGACGAATATAGGTCCGTAATTAGTGAAACTGTGTTGGTGTTCTTCTTGTTACCAGCCGTTTCATTATTACAGCATTTGAGAAGGACAAACTGGAAAGTAAAAACTCCGTAGCAGTCAATTCCGATTGCCAGCCCCATTAGGTACACGGTCACATTAATTAATAATTATTGGGCTGCTATTTGATCAGATCAGGTCGGCTAAAAATTAAATCGGAGGTGTTACAAGGTGAGCTTTCGAAACAATCCAGACAAAATACGAATGTTATAATTCTTATGCAGACAGTACATAAACGATTGTGAACAGTACTATATTTTACAGAAATAAATTTGACACACAGAAGATAACACAGAGTGTCGAAACATGTCTGGGTGAATAAAAAGAAATAATGTTTTGCATAAGGCGGTTTTAAAAAAAGGTCTTTCGTCTTTTCGATACAGATTTTGCAACTGATTTGAAACTGCATCTGTATCTACATGACTATTCTGCAGTTCACACTTAAGTACTTATCAGAGGGTTTATCCAACCACTTTCACATTATATTTCTAACTGTTCCGCTCTCGAACAGCGTGCGGGTAAATCAGTCACGTAAGTCTTCCATGGCAGATCTGATTTCTATTATTTTCTTACGTTCATCATTTCTCTTTGCGTACATGGGCACCAACAAATTATTTTCGCACTCGGAGGAGAAAATTAGTGAATGGAATTTCATGAGAAACCCGCTTATGGTTTAATGATTGCCGCCCCAGTTCACGTATCATAACCGTGACACTCTCTACCCTATTTCGAGGTAATACAAAACGATCTGCCCTTCTTTAAACTTTTCAGATGTTCCCTGTCAGTGCTGTCTCACCGGATTCCGCACCGCATAGCAGTACTCCAGAAGAGGACGGACAGGCATAGTGTAAGCAGCCTTTTTACTATACTTTTCGCATTATGTTAGTTTTCTGCCAACAAATCGTAGTATTTGCTTTCTTTCCCCATGGCATTATCTGTGTGATCGTTCGAAGTTATTTGTAACTCCAACTTCAAAGTATTTAGTTGAATTCACAGCTTTTACATTTGTGTGATTTATCGTGCAACTGAAATTCAGCGGGTTCTTTTTGGCACTCATGGACGACTTCACACTTTTCATTATTTAGCGTCAGTGGCCACTTTTTGTACCATACAGGTATCTTTTCTGAAATATTGTGCAGTTGGTTTTTATGATCTGATGATTTTACGAGACGGTAAATGACAGAATGATCTGCAAACAATTTAAGAGGCCTGCTGAGATTGCTTCCGAAATCAAAAATGTGTGTAAAATCTTATGGGACTCAACTGCTAAGGTCATCAGTCCCTAAGCTTACACACTACTTAACCTAAATTATCCTAAGGACAAACACACACACCCATGCCCGAGGGAGGACTCGAACCTCCGCCAGGACCAACCTCACAGTCCATGACTGCAGCGCCTCAGACCGCTCGGCTAATCCCTTCTAAATCATTTACACTTCATATAGATTAGGAACAGCAAAGTGCTTCCTTGGGTAAGCCAGATATCAGTTCTCTTAATGACAGTTAGTGCGAACTGTGACCAGGAAATCACGAATTCAGTCTCACAATTGAAACGATACTCCATAGGCACATAACTTGATTAGAAGTCGCTGTTAAGGAAATCCAGAAATATGAAACCAATTTGAGATCCTGTGTTGGTAGCGGTCATTACTTCACGTGACTGAAGAGCTAGTTGCTTTTTAAAATAACGACATTTTCTGAATCCGTGCTGCCTATTAGTTAACAGATCGTATTCTTCTAGGCAATTCATAATGTTCGAATACAGCAAATTCCCAAGAATTCGACTGAAAATCGCCATTAGTGGTTCAGCGAATTACTCCTATTTCCTTCCTTTAGTATTGTTGTCACCTGTAAAATTTCCTAGTGTTTAGGTGTGTATCTTTCGTCGAGTGACCGGTTGCATGGTTGCTAAGTATGGAGCTATTGCTTCAGAGCACTCAGACAGGAACCTAATTGGTATACAATCAGACCGGATGACTTGGCCTTATGTTGCAAAGCGCATATCCGAGGGCCACATACTATGATGGGATTCCAGTTCGGTTTTACAGAGAGTACTCTACTGCATTGGCTCCTTACTTAGCTTGCAATTATCGCGCATCTCTTGCCCAACGTAAAGTCCCGAGCGACTGGAAAAAAGCGCAGGTGACGCCTGTATATAAGGAGGGTAGAAGGACAGAACCTCAAAATTACAGACCAATATCCTTAACATCGGTTTGTTGCAGGATTCTCGAACATATTCTGAGTTCAAATATAATGAATTTCCTTGAGACAGAGAAGTTGCTGTCCCTGCATCAGCACGGTTTCAGAAAGCATTGCTCCTGCGAAACACAACTAGGCCTTTTTTCACATGATATCTTGCGAACCATGGATGAAGGGTATCAGACGGATGCCATATTCCTTGACTTCCGGAAAGCGCTTGACTCTGTGCCCCACTGCAGACTCCTATCTAAGGTACGAGCATATGGGATTGGTTCCCAAGTATGTGAGTGGCTCGAAGACTTCTTAAGTAATAGAACTCAGTACGTTGTCTTCGATGGTGAGTGTTCATTGGAGGTGAGGGTATCATTTGCAGTGGCCCAGGGAAGTGTGGTAGGTCCGCTGTTGTTTTCTATGTACATAAATGATCTTTTGGTTAGGGTGGATAGCAATGTGCGGCTGTTTGCTGATGATGCTGTGGTGTACCGGAAGGTGTCGTCGGTGAGTGACTGTAGGAGGATACAAGATGATTTGAACAGGATTTGTGATTAGTGTAAAGAATGGCAGATAACTCTAAACATAGATAAATGAAAATTAATGCAGATGAATAGGAAAAAGAATCCCGTAATGTTTGAATACTCCATTAGTAGTGTAGCGCTTGACAGAGTCACGTCGATTAAATATTTGGGCGTAACATTGCAGAGCGATATGAAGTGGGACAAGCATGTAATGGCAGTTGTGGGGAAGGCGGATAGTGTCTTCGGTTCACTGGTAGAATTTTGGGAAGATGTGGTTCATCTGTAAAGGAGACCGCTTATAAAACACTAATACGACCTATTCTTGAGTACTGCTCGAGCGTTTGGGATCCCTATCAGGTCGGATTGAGGGAGGACATAGAAGCAATTCAGAGGCGGGCTGCTAGCTTTGTTACTGGTAGGTTTGATCAGCACGCGAGTGTTTCGGAAATGCTTCAGGAACTCGGGTGCGAGTCTCTAGAGGAAAGGAGGCGTTCTTTTCGTGAATCGCTACTGAGGAAATTTAGAGAACCAGAATTTGAGGCTGACTGCAGTACATCTTTACTGCCGCCAACTTACATTTCGCGGAAAGACCACAAACATAAGATAAGAGAGATTAGGGCTCCTACAGAGGCATATAGGTAGTCATTTTTCCCTCATTCTGTTTGGGAGTGGAACAGGGAGAGAAGATGCTAGTTGTGGTACGAGGTACCCACCGCCATGCACCGTATGGTGGATTGCGGATTATGTATGTAGATGTAGATGTAATGAAAAAGTTAGGAGCCGTTCCACTATGGCCGTCCAAGGGAGCCCGGAAACATTGCCACAGTGTTTGAACGAGAGAGCAACGCAAGACGGCTGGCGACAACCAGGCGAGCTGGCCGCGGTGGTCGAGCGGTTCTAGGCGCTACAGTCTGGAACCGGGCGACCGCTACGGTCGCAGGTTCGAATCCTGCCTCGGGCATGGCTGTGTGTGTTGTCCTTAGGTTAGTTAGGTTTAAGTAGTTCTAAGTCCTAGGGGACTGTTGACCTCAGAAGTTAAGTCCCATAGTGCTCAGAGCCATTTGAACCATTTGAACAACCAGGTGAGAGTACAGTCCTGACTACGTGACTGGCAGAAGGCCAAAGCCGGTAGCAAAAGTGGTTCAAATGGCTCTGAGCGCTATGGGATTTAACATCTATGGTCATCAGTCCCCTAGAACTTAGAACTATTTAAACCTAACTAACCTAAGGACATCATACAACACCCAGTCATCACGAGGTAGAGAAAATCCCTGACCCCGCCGGGAATCGAACCCGGGCGCGGGAAGCGAGAACGCTACCGCACGACCACGAGCTGCGGACAAGCCGGTAGCAGGACAGAGCTGCAAGACCTAACCAAATATGGTAATGGAAGTGCACTGTGTACGTGACCAGTGTCTCGGGAAGTTCGGGAAGCAGGCACTGGAGCCACATACACAGGCACTCGTCAGTGCCCAAGGTAGAAGAGAGCACCACAGTCACCGGTAGACACTGTCTCCATGTCGCAGCCTCGGTGACAGCCGTTGCTGCCGAGATGTCTTGTGAGAGCTGCCGATGGGCCATTAATTAATAGTTGGGTTGAGACTTAGTGCCATAGGAGCTTTCTGAAGTTATACAGTAGAAAGGACTTTTTTTGTGATTTCTTAATCATCAACACCCACTTCTGTACTCCGTACCACATACAGCTTGCAGGCGAGGAGCAGCTGGAGGTCTACAAGCGGGTCAAGCTATCTTCCGCTCAGCGAATAATCTACTGAGATAAGGCTCCTGTCACGTAGCTACGTGTCCTTCACGCTTCCTCTCGGGACACAAGACCTATTAAATGATTTAAGTTAACTGCTCAGTGAGTTTGAGACTTCTACATCTACATCTACATATATACTCCACTAGCCACCAAGCGGTGTGTGGCGGAGGGCACAATTCGCGCCAAAGTCATATTTCCCCCCCTCTGTTCCATTTGCGGATTGCGCGAGGGAAAACCACTGTCTGACCGCCTCAGTACGAGCTCTTATTTCCCTTATCTTTGAATGATTATCATTACGCGATTTGAAAGTTGGTGGTAATAATATATGCTCTACATCCTCGGTGAAGATTGGATTTCGGAATTTAGTGAGCAGCCCTTTCCGTTTAGCGCATCGTGTATCTGGAAGTGGGTCCCACTTCCATCTTTCTATGAGATTTGTAACACCCTCGCGATGGCTAAATGTACCAGTCACGAATCTTGCCGCTGTTCTTTGTACCTTCTCAATCCCTTGAATCAGACCCAACTGGTAAGAGTCCCATACAGATGAACACTAAGACTGGACGAACTAACGTATTGTAAGCTTTTTCCTTTGTTGAAGGACTGCATCGCTTCAGGATTCTACCAATAGACCGCAATCTAGAGTTCGCCTTAACTGTTCCTTGTGTAAGCTGATCATTCCATTTGAGATCATTTCGAATGGTCACACCCACATACTTGACTGATGTTACCGCTTCCAAAGACTGATCATTTATTTTGTACTCATACATTAATGGGTATTTTCTCCTTGTTATACGCAGTAGGTTACACTTACCAATATTGAGAGATAACCGCCAGTTATTTTCTGCAAATCCTCATTGATTTGTTCACAACTTCCGTGTGATAGTACTTTCCTGTAGACTACAGCATCATAGGCAAACCGTCTAACGCCGCTGTCAATACCATCAACCAGATCGTTAATGTAAAGCGTAAAAAGCAGAAGACCTATTACGCTGCCCTGGGGCACACCTGAAGTTACTGTTGTTTCTGTTGAAGTTACCCCGGTCAGGACGACATACTGCTGCCTGTCTGTTAGAAAACTTCCTATCCAACCGCATATGTCATTGGGCAGACCATAAGCGGGCATTTTTTGTAACAAGCGACAGTGCGGAGCTGAGTCGAAATCCTTTCGGAAGTCGAGAAATATGGCATCAATCTGGGAGCCGGTGTCTAGAGCTTGTTGTGTATCATGCACAAAGAGGGTCAGTTGTGTCTCGCATGAACGCTGTTTCCTAAAACCGTGCTGGTTTCTGCAGATGATCTTCTCAGAGTCTAGGAAGGTCATTATGTCTGAACACAAAATATGTTCCATGATTCTACAACATATCGATGTCAGTGAAATTGGCCGTTAATTATGTGCATCCGATTTTCTACCCTTTTTGTAGATTGCTGCGACCTGGGCCTTTTTCCAGTCCCGTGGAACTTTCCGCCGTTCCAAAGATCTCTGATAGATGACGGATAAGAATGGTGCTATATTTGTAGCATAGTCAACATAAAATCTTACGGGGATACCGTCTGCGCCAGATGTCTTTCAGGCGTCTAAGGATCTTAACTGTTTTACAATCCCAGATACACTAAACACTGTCAGCCATCCTTTCGTTTGTTCGATAACTGAAAGGGGGAATAGTGCTGCAGTCCTCTACCGTGATCGAGATTTTGGAAGCTAGGTTTAGAATTTCGGCCTTCTGTTTTTCGTCATCCGTTACATTACCCGTACCGTCAGCAAGCGGAAGTATTGAATTACTTGTAGCTTTCATAGATTTTACGTTCGAACAAAATTTTTTGGGGTTACTTTTAGAATCTGCAGATAAAATATTGCTTTCAAATTCGTTAAAAGAGTCTGTCATTGTCCTTCTCACAACTGCTTTCATTTCGCATAATTTCTGTTTTTCGGAGGGACAGTGACAACGTTTAAAACTGTGCAAAATTTTCTGCTTTCTCAGCAACTCACTAATATGTCTGTTTTACCAAGGTGGATCCTTTCCCTCCCCTATACTTTTGCTAGGCACATACTTCTCTAGCACATGGTGGACAATACCCTTAAATTCCGACCAAAGATGCTCAATATCTTTGTGACCCACGGTGAATGCTTGGAGTTGAGTATGAAGATATTCATTAATAACACTTTTATCTGCTTTCGCAAACAATAAAACTCTACGCTGTTTTTTTTTCCAACTTGCACTGACATAGAAGCCACAACGACATTATGGTCGCCAATACCTTCTTCTAGATTAACTTCCTCAAAACGATCAGGTCTGTTTGTCGCCAAGATATCTAATATGTTCCCATCTCGAGTTGGTTTTCTAACCAATTGCTCAAGGTTGTATGTTGAGAGCGCTCCTAGGAAACTTCACACGTATCTTTGCTTCTACCCCCTGTGATAAACGTGTAATTTTCCCAGTCAATGGATGCTAGATGAAAGTCTCCACCTATAACTAATGGATAATTCGGGTATTTACTTCCTATGTACTCAAGACTTTCCCTGAAACGTTCTGCGACGTTTGTTGCGGATGCTGTTGGTCTATAAAAACATCCTAATACAATGGTCAATCCTTGTCTGATTGACATCTTTATCCAGACTATTTCACAGTCCGACCCAGTATCGATCTCAACTGCGTTTAAACAGCTTTTGACTGCAATGAGCACACCACCTCCCATAGCAACAGTCCTATCCTTCCTGAACATTGTCCAACCAGAGTTCAAAATTTCACTGGTTTTTATGTCTGGTTTCGACCATCTTTCGGTACCTAATACAATATTGGCATTGCTACTGTTTATTTCGGAGATTAACTCGGGGATCTTCGACAATTTACTAACATGATATTAAGCATATTTAAATCCTTTGGAATGACCTGTTTAGGCGAACTAAACATTTTTATGGTTGGCGCACACACATCAGTGTCATGAACTGGTAATTTTTCGGACCAGCGGTTTATTTCCCATGGGGAGGATCCTAATCTAAAAAACCCCTATGTGCTCGCCACAAGTACTGTGCTACCCATGTAGCTGCTTCCTGTGTGTAGTGCACCCCTGATCTGTCGAGGGGTGTCCTACAACCTTCCACCCCATAGCATATGTCGAGGAATCTACAACCATTTTCGTCACAGAGTCGACGTAGCCTCTGGCTTAGATCCTCCACTCGACTCCAAACCAGAGGACACCGGTCCATCCTGGGTACGATGCTGCAGATCGTCAGCTTGGCTTCCACTCCTCGAGAGATGGAGGACGCCTTCACCAATTTAGCCAGCCGTCGAAAGGACCCAAGGATTTCCTCGGAACCCCGGCGACAGGCATCGTTCGTGCCGACATGCGCAACAGTCTGCAACTGGCTGCACCCCGCACGGTCGACAGCCACCGGAAGAGCCTCTTACACATCCTGGGCAAGGCCCCCCGGCAAGCAGACAGAGTGAACGTTGGATTCTTCCCCGCCCTAGCCGCTATGTTCCTGACTTGAAACTATCCACGTAGTTACAATTGGATGACAATGCAATATTAACTTACTTTCTTGCCAGCTGTGTGGCGGAGAGTACTTTGCGTATCACTGCCGTATCCGCTGTTTCTGCTCCAGTCGAGAATGGCTTGCGGGAAGAATGATTACTGGTAACCATCCGCGTGAGTTCGAATCCGTCAACATTTTACCTTGACGGTCTTTTCGAGAGATATATATGTACGAGGACGTGCTGAAAAGTAATGCCTCTGAATTTTTAATCTGAAATCCCTTACAGATTTTTAAATACGTAAAATGAACGTTATAAGGATTCTTCATCTCCACGTCCACATATTTCTAGCCCTCTGCCGCAAAAGGGTTCCGAATTGTAGCGAGTAACTCGGCGGTGTGTAACTTAACTGTGTAGGTGCGTGTGAAACAGTGTGCTGTAATCGAGGTTCGAATTCGAAGAGTTCGTCCACACATGGAGCACCCTCTCCGTCATCACGACAACGCCAGATCACACACGAGCGCTGCGACATGTGCCACATTCCAAGCACTTTGATTCACTGTCATCCTCGTTACAGTCTCCACTTGACCGCAGCCGTTTTGTCGGTTTCCAAAACCTGAAGTACACGTCTGAGTGCTTCATTCGATAGTGATGAAATGGTTGCCTCCGTCAACAAAGTCAATCTTTCTACAATGACGATATCAACAAACTGGTCTCTCGTTGGGAGAAACGAAGTCTGCACCAGGGCGACTATGTTGAAACATAACAATACAGACATGAGGAATAGAAATGTAGGATGTTAATACCAGCTGTTTTATTTACAAAGTTTTAAGAATTATCACGTTAAAAATTCTGAGGCATTACTTTTCAGCATGCCTTGGTAGGAGGAGGAAATATATTGATCAACACAGGAGAAGACAAACTGAAAAAACCTAAAATTTATCGCATACAGGTATCTCTGTTTTGTTCTCATCAAAATGCTTGAATCGTCTGAAAAATTTCATACACAGACACACACACACACACACACACACACACACACACACACACACACACACACACACACTAAACAGCATAAAATAATTATTTAAATAAGAATTAGTTTTTAATGTACCACGTTTTTAAATCAGATTAAAAACTAAAAAGAATTCCAAGATTTTAAACATAGCTGAAACAGCAACTGTTGAAATTCTTCACGGGAAATGATAACAGCCAAAGAGTTGCAGGATAAAGATTTATTAAAATTCTTGACCACGGTTTCGGTATATCTAAATACACCTTCATCAGAAGTAAAATACACTAAAATCACATCCTGCAGTGGAGATACATAAAACAATTGTGCCAAAGGCGTCGTCAGTAGATAAAACATCATCTCCATTTATAAATGGAGATGATTTTATTATAAAATCCATTTATAAATTCCATTATAAAATTCATTTATAAATGGGGATGATGTTTTAAGTTCTGACGACGCCTTTGTCACAATTGTTTTATGTATCTCCACTGCAGGATGTGATTTTAGTGTATTTTACTTCTGATGAAGGTATATTTAGATATACCGAAACCGTGGTCAGGAATTTTAATAAATCTTTATCCTGCAACTCATTGGCTGTTATCATTTACCGTGAAAAAAAATTCCTGCTAGCCACAAACAGATTCCTACTCACACTCAGATAGTCCTCAAAATTAGCGATTGTGGATTTTTAATAGCTTTGAAAATACAAGGGGCAGTCAGATGAATACCAGACAGACTAAAAAAAAAAGGAAGTAAACTGTGTGTTATTTCAAAATTAATCACCATGACTGATAATACACTCCTGGAAATGGAAAAAAGAACACATTGACACCGGTGTGTCAGACCCACCATACTTGCTCCGGACACTGCGAGAGGGCTGTACAAGCAATGATCACACGCACGGCACAGCGGACACACCAGGAACCGCGGTGTTGGCCGTCGAATGGCGCTAGCTGCGCAGCATTTGTGCACCGCCGCCGTCAGTGTCAGCCAGTTTGCCGTGGCATACGGAGCTCCATCGCAGTCTTTAACACTGGTAGCATGCCGCGACAGCGTGGACGTGAACCGTATGTGCAGTTGACGGACTTTGAGCGAGGGCGTATAGTGGGCATGCGGGAGGCCGGGTGGACGTACCGCCGAATTGCTCAACACGTGGGGCGTGAGGTCTCCACAGTACATCGATGTTGTCGTCAGTGGTCGGCGGAAGGTGCACGTGCCCGTCGACCTGGGACCGGACAACAGCGACGCACGGATGCACGCCAAGACCGTAGGATCCTACGCAGTGCCGTAGGGGACCGCACCGCCACTTCCCAGCAAATTAGGGACACTGTTGCTCCTGGGGTATCGGCGAGGACCATTCGCAACCGTCTCCATGAAGCTGGGCTACGGTCCCGCACACCGTTAGGCCGTCTTCCGCTCACGCCCCAACATCGTGCAGCCCGCCTCCAGTGGTGTCGCGACAGGCGTGAATGGAGGGACGAATGGAGACGTGTCGTCTTCAGCGATGAGAGTCGCTTCTGCCTTGGTGCCAATGATGGTCGTATGCGTGTTTGGCACCGTGCAGGTGAGCGCCACAATCAGGACTGCATACGACCGAGGCACACAGGGCCAACACCCGGCATCATGGTGTGGGGAGCGATCTCCTACACTGGCCGTACACCACTGGTGATCGTCGAGGGGATACTGAATAGTGCACGGTACATCCAAACCGTCATCGAACCCATCGTTCTACCATTCCTAGACCGGCAAGGGAACTTGCTGTTCCAACAGGACAATGCACGTCCGCATGTATCCCGTGCCACCCAACGTGCTCTAGAAGGTGTAAGTCAACTACCCTGGCCAGCAAGATCTCCGGATCTGTCCCCCATTGAGCATGTTTGGGACTGGATGAAGCGTCGTCTCACGCGGTCTGCACGTCCAGCACGAACGCTGGTCCAACTGAGGCGCCAGGTGGAAATGGCATGGCAAGCCGTTCCACAGGACTACATCCAGCATCTCTACGATCGTCTCCATGGGAGAATAGCAGCCTGCATTGGTGCGAAAGGTGGATATACACTGTACTAGTGCCGACATTGTGCATGCTCTGTTGCCTGTGTCTATGTGCCTGTGGTTCTGTCAGTGTGATCATGTGATGTATCTGACCCCAGGAATGTGTCAATAAAGTTTCCCCTTCCTGGGACAATGAATTCACGGTGTTCTTATTTCAATTTCCAGGAGTGTACATTTATCCCTCTGAGCGGCAAGATGTGTGGTCCCGCCCACATGTTATCAGGGTTGTTTGAAGTACGCTGCAGATGTTTCGTTGGGAAGCCTTTACACATTGTAACACCAGAACCGATAGTGAGCAGTTTAAACAGTGTAATTTATTATGTGAAGTATAAAGTGTTTGCTCTTTATTGCTTAATGTCTTTGCATTACTGTAAGAAAGTGCAGATTAGCAAAATGTGTTTTGCAGAATTATAACTGTGTGCTTAAATAATGGAATTTTTTTAGATATGTTTGTTTATGTATGAGAATCTGCAATGTAAAAACTGGTTAGGAATTTTGTGTTGTATAATTTAAAAGACATAGTGACTCCCCTCCGCTACGGAAATGGTGTGGCGCGAGCTGAAAGGTGGAACTGGCGCTCAGGCCGAGCGGGAAGCGAGAGAGCACGGTAGGCAGTCAGTGGCCAGCAGTTGTCGAGTCAACAACGCAGGTGCCTAGTCAGGCTTTCGGTATCTTCATCTATAATGGAACGGTCTCTGATGTGGCTACTGCTACAAAAGGGTGCTCTCGCATTGGGAATGGCTCTAAAATTTGTATTCACGTCGCAAGAATAAGTGCCTCTGAATTTTTAATGTGAAATCCCTTACAGATAATCCGCCAGAGGAGAGACCAGGTAGCCGCCACGTGCTCGGCACCGCTATTGCTCCACTGCTTCAACAACTTCAGGAGGCTATAACTGTATATCAGCATGAACCAGTGTGTTCGCGTGTGTTTAATTTTGCAATAATAATCCAAGTCTCGCAAAAACTGGTATCTGAACCATGAAATTCCCCCTTCAATCTACCAAGCAGGGTGATTTCCTCAAAGTATTTAAGTCCGAGTACCCTGTTTGTGAAAGACTCATATTACTCTGTTTTATTTTACTTTGAACTTATGAAACGCTCCCGATTTACTGTGACTAGCTTCTACTTTAAAAGTATCTTTGCTTTAACGTTCAGGAGCATAAAGTTTGTCTGTGAATACTACTTGCTTCGCAAGTAGTAAATGGGACACATCATATAACTAATAAAAAGTACTGATTTGCTATGAGTTCCTACAGTTGGAAAGTGCCAAAGTTATAGTACTGATGAACAAAACTGGGGTTAATTTAAAACCCCTTGCTTCACAAGTGGTGTTATATAGATCTGATTTTTGATGCTAACTGCAGTTTAACTTGAAGTCATTTCTGAAGTTCGTGGAAAATATTGTCACTGTAAATGGTATTAAAATATTGCAAGATAAATGATCTTAAGTGCGGAACTAATTCAGCTTTCTTCATAATTAAAAAAAATGAAAAGTATATATACACTCCTGGAAATTGAAATAAGAACACCGTGAATTCATTGTCCCAGGAAGGGGAAACTTTATTGACACATTCCTGGGGTCAGATACATCACATGATCACACTGACAGAACCACAGGCACATAGACACAGGTAACAGAGCATGCACAATGTCGGCACTAGTACAGTGTATATCCACCTTTCGCAGCAATTCAGGCTGCTATTCTCCCATGGAGACGATCGTAGAGATGCTGGATGTAGTCCTGTGGAACGGCTTGCCATGCCATTTCCACCTGGCGCCTCAGTTGGACCAGCGTTCGTGCTGGACGTGCAGACCGCGTGAGACGACGCTTCATCCAGTCCCAAACATGCTCAATGGGGGACAGATCCGGAGATCTTGCTGGCCAGGGTAGTTGACTTACACCTTCTAGAGCACGTTGGGTGGCACGGGATACATGCGGACGTGCATTGTCCTGTTGAAACAGCAAGTTCCCTTGCCGGTCTAGGAATGGTAGAACGATGGGTTCGATGACGGTTTGGATGTACCGTGCACTATTCAGTGTCCCCTCGACGATCACCAGTAGTGTACGGCCAGTGTAGGAGATCGCTCCCCACACCATGATGCCGGGTGTTGGCCCTGTGTGCCTCGGTCGTATGCAGTCCTGATTGTGGCGCTCACCTGCACGGCGCCAAACACGCATACGACCATCATTGGCACCAAGGCAGAAGCGACTCTCATCGCTGAAGACGACACTCCATTCGTCCCTCCATTCACGCCTGTCGCGACACCACTGGAGGCGGGCTGCACGATGTTGGGGCGTGAGCGGAAGACGGCCTAACGGTGTGCGGGACCGTAGCCCAGCTTCATGGAGACGGTTGCGAATGGTCCTCGCCGATACCCCAGGAGCAACAGTGTCCCTAATTTGCTGGGAAGTGGCGGTGCGGTCCCCTACAGCACTGCGTAGGATCCTACGGTCTTGGCGTGCATCCGTGCGTCGCTGCGGTCCGGTCCCAGGTCGACGGGCACGTGCACCTTCCGCCGACCACTGGCGACAACATCGATGTACTGTGGAGACCTCACGCCCCACGTGTTGAGCAATTCGGCGGTACGTCCACCCGGCCTCCCGCATGCCCACTATACGCCCTCGCTCAAAGTCCGTCAACTGCACATACGGTTCACGTCCACGCTGTCGCGGCATGCTACCAGTGTTAAAGACTGCGATGGAGCTCCGTATGCCACGGCAAACTGGCTGGCACTGACGGCGGCGGTGCACAAATGCTGCGCAGCTAGCGCCATTCGACGGCCAACACCGCGGTTCCTGGTGTGTCCGCTGTGCCGTGCGTGTGATCATTGCTTGTACAGCCCTCTCGCAGTGTCCGGAGCAAGTATGGTGGGTCTGACACACCGGTGTCAATGTGTTCTTTTTTCCACTTCTAGCAGTGTGGTTTGCATATACAAAGAAGGGATAGTTTGTGGGCTCCCCCTTTCCAATCTGTTACATCAGGAAAAAACCAAACTCAATAGTTATCCTCTAGCTAAAGAAACCAGAAGTGATTACATAAAAGAGTATATATAAAAGGTATGTGTACAGTGTTATCTCATTGCATTTGTAATGTGTATATATGTGTTAGTCAAATTTTAATTCTTACCAGATGCCACTTAGTCTTGTGTATGCCCTAAGGAACAATTCATGTTCCAAATTAGTGAAAGGTAGAAGTGAAGATTGTGGTTAACAGGGGTAAAGTCTCTTTTCCATTTCTGTGATTGCTTCACTATACCGTTGATAACTACTCCTACCCACTGTGTAGTCCATCTCGTTATTGTAGGTGTTCATTGCACTTGATTAAGAAAGAGTTTATGAAAGCTAGCTACTTTTGCAAGAGAAAACACAGAAAACCTAGATTTCCACACCATTACGCCTAATTAGGCTGGCGACCGTTTTATATTTCATTTACCGGAACTCTATAATTTCTTACAAAATTTTAGACTTTCTGTTATCTACCAATTACAACCATTAAGAAGCTCATGTTCGATTCCCTCTGTCTGTTACGTAACACACAATCAAACTTTTAAAAATCTTCTCAGAGGGTAGCACTATACGGTGCGTTTTAAACCATAATTGGTATTTATTAGCCTGCAGTTGTGTAATACTTGGCTTCTTTGTGACAGGTTAGAAGTTCTGTCATTGGGGAATAGTGTAACACACCCACGCGAACGCCAGTAATAGCGTTATAACATCCTCCATAAAGTCCCGGTCGTTCCCCGTGTGATTTCATTATTTTTGGACTGGTGGACAAAGCCCTTTGCGGTCGTCGATTTGCTTCCGACGAAGAGGTACACACGTGGGCGCAGTTACGGTTTCGTAGGCAACCACAAACATTTTTCGTGAAGGCACTGACCGTCTTGTATCACACTGGCGTAAATGTATTAACAGTTATCGACATCGCATTTGAAATAATGGATAGTTTAATTACTTTTTTCTATCCGTCCCGTTTTCATCTGACTGCCCGTAACGTGTGCGCGATTTAAAAAAACATGGCGGAATGTGTGTTCATGCAATACTTTGTGGGAATCGCAGCACCAAGAATAGATCACACATTGTGTTTCATTTCCAAACTCCGATCGTCAACAGCAACACGTCATGTTGAACGCAAGTTTTTTGTGCACAGAGATCTCAGAACATGCTCAGATGTAGTGCAGAGGACAGTTGCACGTTCCTCTTGCGACCACTGCAAGTAGGAAAACTAGGCTTGCAGCTGCGGAAAAGGCAGAAGAAGGAGAGCAAATGGAGAAAATGAAATCTCAACACAGCAAGGGGACCAAGAATAAACGATAGAAAAGCCAGTAGTTAGCACCAGGGACGGTCGATGCGTGGAATATAAACCAATACCCACACATTCCAGGAGCTCTGCTCTACCGCGCATGGGTGCTGTGCAGGAATCGCAGCACAAAGAATAGATCGCACACAGTGTACTTAATGTGTTTGATACGGACGCTGTTGACAGTACTCTTTGGAATTGGACACTACTCTTAGCTTTCTTCAGTTCGCCTTTGACATTTCGTAAGAGCGAGTTACGTAAATATAAAAACTATCGTTGTAGCATCCCCAAGAATGCTTTCATTGTCTAAAATGATGAACATGCAGGATCGCTACGTCATCAGTAATAAATGAATAGTTCCCAACCTATTATCTATTACATGTGCACCATGTATTTTGTTTTAAATTTTACAGGTATTTTCATAGCTATTAAAACTTCACAGCCACAAATTTCAGGACTATTTGTAACGGATTATGAAAATAAATGTGACTAGAAAAAAATTGTTTTATACCTTCTGCTCCGATTTATAAACGTGCAGTTATAAAAATTGATTTTCATCTAGGCAAGTATTCTAGTACTTTGTCTTCCCCCATGAAGTCTTTCCTCTTCTTACGTCCATGTTGTTCCGAACTGCTTCTTCTTTCTTCCCTCGAAACTTCATAAATTTAGAATTTTATTCTTAAAAAGCCTTCCTTCTGTTATTTAGATTCTTTGGCGTTTATTCTTTTTAGTTCTTTTCCCTTTCCTGCAATCTATGCTACTGTGAATTTCTTTTTCCAGGAATACAGGAATAACTGTTTCGTTGGCGTATTCCTGTACGTTCGGTTGAGATGTCCACAGAGGTTCAGTTATGGCTTTGTCGTTATTTCTCATTCTTTCTCTATATTTTCTTAGATCTTCTCGTTACTTCTCGTTTTCCAACCACCTGTAGTTTCCACCGATCATTTTTCTAATAATCCGTTTTTCAGATACCTGTATTCTGTCCAGCTTACAGGAAGTTATTAAGAAAACACATACATATAAATATTGTGCTCTTAGCACTGTAGTAGTAGTTCAGTTTCCTTGTTGTAGGTATGGATTTATTATTGCAAATATATTTTGTCACAAAACTGGCTCTTTCTGTTTTGCTGAGTCTTACATCTATTGCAGATTTTTCTAGTCCGCTCTGCTGTATAGTTTCTCTAATCTATTTCCATTTCTTAACTCAATCTTTTTTACCTGTTTGTATTTACGTGTACAGGGTGTACATAAAGTCCGGGAACACTTTCAGTTATTTTATGCACAAGAAACAAACATTGTACAGATATCATACATATGTCATTTGAAGAGAAACTCTGAAAGTTTTTTTTCCATGTATAGCGCCTCAGCGTAGTTTGGTAATTTGCCGATAGTCATCGCTAGTCGCAAACATGGCGAATTCAGGTACGCAGCGTGCTCTCCGTGTGTTGTTTTTGTCGAAATCCGCAACTCATAGAAAGCTCGCTTTGCACCTGAATTCGCCATGTTTCCGACTAGCGATAACTATCGGCAAATTACCAAACTACGCTGAGGCGGTATACATGAAAAAAAAACTTGCAGTATTTCTCTTCAAATGGCATATGTATGATATCTGTACAATGTCTGGTTCTTGTGCAATTATATATTAATTGAAAGTGTTCCCGGACTTTATGTACACCCTGTACATTTTTGTTCGGTACCCTCAGAGCTCTAAATCTACTCATACTGTCCCATGATTTGTTTCAGTGCAGCATAACTTGAACAGGAACGCCTGTGTAGCTGATTAGCATGCCTCAATGTCATTTGGAGGAGTCGGGTTCAATACCCAGTACTGCTAGGAATTTTCCCTTGGTGGGGGGGATGGAACGGTCTGCACACAGGCTCCTGATGCTAACTGAGGAGCTGCCTGGCCGAGTAATAGCGGCTCCAAGTCCTGTGAAGCTCACAACTGCCTGTGGAACCGATCGCTGTCCCAGGTCCCTCCATATCAGAGCCGAGTGACGCGATGTGGCAGAGGGCGGGACGGCGGCCGGTCGGTAACGAATGGCCCAGCAGGGACACTGCGCGAAGCTGCTATTAAGGAAGCAGATTATATCTTACTCAGAAACGCTCCTGATTGTTACTCGTGTAGCCGGCCGCGGTGGTCTAGCGGTTCTAGGTGCTCAGTCCGGAGCCGCGCGCCTGCTACGGTCGCAGGTTCGAATCCTGCCTCGGGCATGGATGTGTGTGATGTCCTTAGGTTAGTTAGGTTTAAGTAGTTCTAAGTTCTAGGGGACTGATGACCACAGATGTTAAGTCCCATAGTACTCAGAGCCATTTGATTTTGTTACTCGTGTACCTGTCGGTGTTGTGAAATAGTTGATAGGTCTCAGGAACAATCGCATTCACAGAGCCGGGCGTGTGTGTCTGGCTGCAGAACGGATTTGTCATTGCAGTAAGGGACAGGCGGTCTTTTGCAGTTATGCAGAATACTTTGGTGTAGATGCGTCAATGGCGTGGTGCCTCGTTTTGATGATATGATCACACCATCCCTGGATGCTGCCTCTACGTTGAAACACAACCAAAGGCTGTAAACGGTTGATTCTGCAGTGCTGAGTACCAACATTGGCGGCTTGGTTTCTGGCACTGCTAGTCGCAGCAGACTTATGCAGATCGGGAAGTGGTCACTGGAGTGCAGATCATTGATCACTACCCAATGATCAGTGTGTGCGAAAGTAAGTCATCGTGCAGAAAACGGCCGACTAGCAGTACTGAAATTTTTGCTCTAACTTTCGTTTAAAAGGCATAGTTCGTCTATCAATTAGACCTCTTGACAGCTCGACCCGAGGATAGGCCGAGTGAACCTTTCAGTTGCAACATTTGCGTTAAAAAACCCACAGAAGAGGAATTAGAGGGGCAGCTGTACGATAAGTTTGTGGAGACTGTTACTGTCTAGAGCATCATTAGGGGACATGCAGAAGTTACGTTTCCTCGCTGTATGCGGCGTGTGAATTTTAACAGCAGCTGCTTCTAAGCCGATGTTCATGAGATGAGATGACATATAATAATCGTCATTTGTGACGTTGGCAGATCTGTCCTCAGCTCTCTCCTCACTGAGGTCGTGTTCTCTGAAGACCTCACGATCCCTCAGGGATATAGTGTTGGTCTTTTAAAAAACGGGTCTCTTGCACTGAAATATGTAGGTTTTCTTCTTGTGCTAAGTTTATTGATTCCTCCACGTTATAGTGCTAAAGTTTTTTGCAGTCTTTGGCTTCTGTCTAGTTGCTGAGACTACGGCAGTTGACGGTTTGCGTGAGGGACTTGCTGGTTGCTTTATACAGCGTTGTCAGAAACAGTCCGAAAAGCTTGTAAGGCTGTTACAGGTTAGGTAGTGCTGAGAAATAACTGTTAAGAAGAAAACTTCGATACGTTGCGCCTTTCCGAGTTAATCAGCATTGAAATTAGTCAATTAGATAGCTGCGCGTCGAAGTTCAAGCGGCGCGCCAAATGGAATTAGTGTCAGTCGTTCTCATAGCGAAGATGATAGCGCACGAGACTGCTCAGCCTTTGCCTCGGGTTCGATCCTTACTACTGTCCCTTGTTCTGTTTTCGTATCACTCTCGTGTTTGGTTTTATAAAAACAAAGAGGGTCGTTTGAATTTGTGTGTGCATCGGCCTGACTTGGCTAACTTCAGCGCTAATCAACTGTAAAACGGCTTAGATTTCAGATTTCTTTCCTAACAACTATTTCTCACCACCACACACTCTGCAACACTCTTACAAGCTTTTCACATTGTTTCTAAGCACCCTGTGCATACAGTGAATTACGTAGACTCTGCTGACACGTAGTGTCTGATGGGTCACCCTAGTTTCTCTGAACTTCTGAGTTTTTCTTTTTGTGTTTGAGATTTGAAATGGGCAGGCTATCTGTTTAAAATACTTGTTTCGTACAAGCCTGTGCACAAGTTCACAAGTGTTTGCACGTTTGCTGAATACTTGAAAGGCTCGTATATTGTTATTGCAAGTGTTTGCAGGTACAGATGTTTGTTCCAACTTCCAGCGATATTTTTTGTGTGTATCAATGCACCATCTTTGCTAATGCTTTAATCACATCAGCTAGTGACATCGCATGAACTGATGGTTTCGTAGCTTCAAAGAGTCGTATGCGCTTCGGCATAGGGGTTTCTTTTGTTGCCTTGATATCCGGTATTTTCTTTTCTTCAACGAATGCTAAACACGCACAGTCTCAGACCGCATTCTTCTCAGAGCGCTTTACGCAGAAAACTCTAGTGATCTCGCTATTTCAAGTTTACCTGCCGCTTTGCCACACCGGCCAACAGTTACCTCTTGACTTTTCTGGAGACTAGAAATCTACTCTGCAGGAATCAGCATGGGTTTCGAAAAAGACGGTCATGTGAAACCCAGCTCGCGCTATTCGTCCACGAGACTCCGAGGGCCATAGACACGGGTTCACAGGTAGATGCCGTGTTTCTTGACTTCCGCAAGGCGTTCGATACAGTTCCCCACAGTCGTTTAATGAACAAAGTAAGAGCATATAGACTACCAGACCAATTGTGTGATTGGATTGAGGAGTTCCTAGATAACAGGACGCAGCATGTTATTCTCAATGGAGAGAAGTCTTCCGAAGTAAGAGTGATTTCAGGTGTGCCGCAGGGGAGTGTCATAGGACCGTTGCTATTCACAATATACATAAATGACCTGGTGGATGACATCGGAAGTTCACTGAGGCTTTTTGCAGATGATGCTGTGGTGTATCGAGAGGTTGTAACAATGGAAAATTGTACTGAACTGCAGGAGGATCTGCAGCGAATTGACACATGGTGCAGGGAATGGCAATTGAATCTCAATGTAGACAAGTGTAATGTGCTGAGATTACACAGAAAGATAGATCCTTTATCATTTAGCTACAAAATAGCAGGTCAGCAACTGGAAGCAGTTAATACCATAAATTATCAGGGAGTACGCATTAGGAGTGATTTAAAATGGAATGATCATATAATGTTGATCGTCGGTAAAGCAGATGCCAGACTGAGATTCATTGGAAGAATCCTAAGGAAATGCAATCCGAAAACAAAGGAAGTAGGTTACAGTACGCTTGTTCGCCCACTGCTTGAATACTGCTCAGCAGTGTGGGATCCGTAGCAGATGGGGTTGATGGAGGAGATAGAGAAGATCCAACGGAGAGCAGCGCGCTTCGTTACAGGATCATTTAGTAATCGCGAAAGCGTTACGGAGATGATAGATAAACTCCAGTGGAAGACTCTGCAGGAGAGACGCTCAGTAGCTCGGTACGGGCTTTTGTGAAAGTTTCGAGAACATTCCTTCACCGAAGAGTCAAGCAGTATATTGCTCCCGCGTACGTATATCTCGCGAAGAGACCATGAGGATAAAATCAGAGAGATTAGAGCCCACACAGAGGCATACCGACAATCCTTCTTTCCACGAACAATACGAGACTGGAATAGAAGGGAGAACCGATAGAGGTACTCAAGGTACCCTCCGCCACACACCGTCAGGTGGCTTGCGGAGTATGGATGTAGATGTAGATGTAGATACCTCTATTTCGAAAGTAACAGCAGTCTCCTATATACTGGGGATTTGAAACATTTCATAGGTTCTGACATACTGGGTCTCTCATCTATCCAGCTTTGAGATAATCTGCTAACAGTGCTGTGTTGAACAGAGATGAGATTGTTGTCTCAAGACCCCCATCCATCCACTGCATTATCTTTCTTACGCCAACAACACCGTTTTCTCTCGTTTATATTTCAGCTCTTTGATATCCGTTCCCCTTACAGCTCTTCGTGATACAATATCTCAGCTAAAGTTGAACGTGCTCTAAAACGCCGCAGATATGGGACGTTCGCCAACTTATTTTGCCTTCTCTAACTCGCAGAGAATTGCTCCATTTCTAAGTCGCTTAACTGATTTAAGGGTTCAAAGTTTTTTAAGTACAAAAACGGAACGACATATAAAGAAGACCCCTCACCACATTTCATTACTAGGAAATCATTATGTGATACAGGGCATTCCTGCTGCAGTTCATCGATTTCTGATGTGCTGGCATTTCTGGAGGGCTATCCTCAAAAGATCTTTCAGTTAGACGATAACGAACCTAATCGGGAGTGTTGTACACTGTTATAATTCATACTAAACTTCACTAACAGATGTTCGCCGTATTACATGCCCTCAGTATAATTGCCCTATATCTCGAGGGTCTTCCCCCACACTGATCGAAGGCGTCTTCACCGTCAGTGCGTCCATTTCTGTCGATGTCACACTAGACTTCCCTGTGCTATCGATTATGTCCTCTCTTGTTTTGTGCTGCGTGCCACAATGAGGTTCCTTCATTTCGGAGGACAGGTTATAATCGTACGGACTCATATAGGATGCAAACGGTGGAAGCCCTCCCACCCCCATATACGCAAGAGGTCCAGCGTGGGGTTCACGCTGAGGTATCGCGCACTATCATGAAGATTGACGGGATTCTCAGTGTGGGATGAAGATGATGTCGGTTCGTTCCCACCGTAGGATGAAGATGATGTCGCAGGTTGCAGTGGCCGTCTGACTCTGCGATACGACGTGATGCAGTATTAAACCATGGAAATCGTAAGCCACAATACCGCAATTTCTTGAGACATCATATTCGTCTCCCACTGCGTCCTATCATCCTTCATGACAATGCATGATGATGTCAGGCACGAACCAAGTGCAGGAGCGCCTGTGTACGAGTGGATAGCAGATACTGGAACATGCATCGTGTTCACCGTATTACATAATCCACATATTTTAGAAGTGAATTAGATACCATTGTTATTGAAGGAGGGATTTGGAGCCAAAAATAATTGCTCATGGAGTCGATCAGTTGAGTATAGAGCACACTGTCAAATTTATTTATCAGATTTTATCTATAAATAGCGTGATTATTACAACGTAATACTACCAGTTAGAATAAGAATGACTAACAGAATAATGATAAAAATAGAAGTGCTGCAGCAACATCTTGTCAAAAAAAATATCGGTTTCAGCCTTCAACATCCGTAATATAGCACCTGATAATCAAAGACAAAAGGATACTAACAAGGGAACCTTCCCATCGCACCCCCGTCAGATTTAGGTTATAAATTATGGATAGGCCTTGAAAAACTGAACACAGATCAATCGAGAAAACAGGAAGAAGTTGTCTGGAACTATGAAAAAATAAGCAAATTATACAAACTGAGAAGTCCATGTGCAAGATAGCCAACATTAAGGACAATGTGGGCTGCTGAGCGCCGTGGTCCCGTGGTTACAGTGAGCAATTGCAGAAAGAGAGGTCCTTGGTTCGAGTCCTCCCTCGACGGAAAATTTTACTTTCTTTATTTTCGCAGAGTTATGATCTGTCCGTTCGTTCATTGACGTCTCTGTTCACTGTAATAAGTTTAGTGTCTGTGTTTTGCGATTGCACAGCAAAGCCGTGCGATTAGTAGACGAAAGGACGTGCCTCTCCAATGGGAACCGAAGACATTTGATCGCAAGGTCATAGGTCAACCGATTCCTCCACAGGAAAACACGTCTAATATATTCTTTACGAGAATGGTGACGGCATGTGCGTCACATGACAGGAATATGTTGTCGACCCACCTAACTTGCACACTTGGCGAATGGGTGAAAAGATTCTTCTACCTTGCCCGATTTAGGTTTTCTTGTGGATGTGATAATCACTCCAAAAAAAGTGATGAAAACATAAGAGTTTGTCACATAAACTGCAACAAATGAATGCAACAGTTTCACAGTCGCACATTTTCTCTGTGCTCTGTCAAAACATATGTTTTTTACGTTTTCAGATGTTTCCGTGCGTAGACCGTCAAATCCTGTATATGTCCAAGCAAGTCTGAACATGTCCCGGAATTTTGGAGAGCGAAGTTGATTATGTGTGAGTGACTGAACTTTGATAATTATCTGAAAATAAAAAATTAAACTTTTCACTCGAGAGAAGACTTGAACCAAGGACCTCTCGTTGCACATCTGCACACGCTAACCACGGGACCACGGCGCTCGTAAGCTGACACTCTCCTTGATGTTTCCTACCTTACGCATGGACTACTCAGTTTGTATATTTTGCTTATTTTTTTCATAGTTCCACACAACTTCTTCCTGTTTTCTCGATTGATCTGTGTTCAGTTTTTCAAGGCCTATCCCTGTGCCAACTTATAACTAAATCTGACGGGGGTGCGATGGGGAGGTTCCCTTGTAAGAAAAGAATCTTTCAAGATGTGACACCTATTCTCGACCTTTTTTTGTATCTGTATCGATATTTCTATGTCAATTTGTAGTGTTGCTTATGTAGAACGTTGTATCTGTCAAGGAAATTCTTTGACTGTGTATATATGTTTCAGTTATATGAAACTTTTAAGCAATGTTGTTTTAACTGTCCTTGTGAATTTAAATAACTACTGGAGTTATTGTTATACACTCCTGGAAATTGAAATAAGAACACCGTGAATTCATTGTCCCAGGAAGGGGAAACTTTATTGACACATTCCTGGGGTCAGATACATCACATGATCACACTGACAGAACCACAGGCACATAGACACAGGCAACAGAGCATGCACAATGTCGGCACTAGTACAGTGTATATCCACCTTTCGCAGCAATGCAGGCTGCTATTCTCCCATCGAGACGATCGTAGAGATGCTGGATGTAGTCCTGTGGAACGGCTTGCCATGCCATTTCCACCTGGCGCCTCAGTTGGACCAGCGTTCGTGCTGGACGTGCAGACCGCGTGAGACGACGCTTCATCCAGTCCCAAACATGCTCAATGGGGGACAGATCCGGAGATCTTGCTGGCCAGGGTAGTTGACTTACACCTTCTAGAGCACGTTGGGTGGCACGGGATACATGCGGACGTGCATTGTCCTGTTGGAACAGCAAGTTCCCTTGCCGGTCTAGGAATGGTAGAACGATGGGTTCGATGACGGTTTGGATGTACCGTGCACTATTCAGTGTCCCCTCGACGATCACCAGTGGTGTACGGCCAGTGTAGGAGATCGCTCCCCACACCATGATGCCGGGTGTTGGCCCTGTGTGCCTCGGTCGTATGCAGTCCTGATTGTGGCGCTCACCTGCACGGCGCCAAACACGCATACGACCATCATTGGCAAAAAGGCAGAAGCGACTCTCATCGCTGAAGGCGACACGTCTCCATTCGTCCCTCCATTCACGCCTGTCGCGACACCACTGGAGGCGGGCAGCACGATGTTGGGGCGTGAGCGGAAGACGGCCTAACGGTGTGCGGGACCGTAGCCCAGCTTCATGGAGACGGTTGCGAATGGTCCTCGCCGATACCCCAAGAGCAACAGTGTCCCTAATTTGCTGGGAAGTGGCGGTGCGGTCCCCTACGGCACTGCGTAGGATCCTACGGTCTTGGCGTGCATCCGTGCGTCGCTGCGGTCCGGTCCCAGGTCGACGGGCACGTGCACCTTCCGCCGACCACTGGCGACAACATCGATGTACTGTGGAAACCTCACGCCCCACGTGTTGAGCAATTCGGCGGTACGTCCACCCGGCCTCCCGCATGCCCACTATACGCCCTCGCTCAAAGTCCGTCAGCTGCACATACGGTTCACGTCCACGCTGTCGAGGCATGCTACCAGTGTTAAAGACTGCGATGGAGCTCCGTATGCCACGGCAAACTGGCTGACACTGACGGCGGCGGTGCACAAATGCTGCGCAGCTAGCGCCATTCGACGGCCAACACCGCGGTTCCTGGTGTGTCCGCTGTGCCGTGCGTGTGATCATTGCTTGTACAGCCCTCTCGCAGTGTCCGGAGCAAGTATGGTGGGTCTGACACACCGGTGTCGATGTGTTCTTTTTTCCATTTCCAGGAGTGTATAATGTACTGTAAAAGACTTGTTCCATAATTAGGGAACTTTGGGTTGAGTGTAAAAGATGTCGGGACGCCCCGCAGTTATGGAAGTAGCCTGCCGAAGTGGAAAAGGTGTGGTTGGTGAACAAGTGGCAACTCGTCCTTTGTGACGGGTGAGAAGTCTGGGCTGAGCACTGCTGTGGTTAACAACTCACTAGCAGTAGTGGATCACTGGGGCTCATATTTATAGAGTTTTGAGGCCAGAAGAGCTAAAGAACAGTATTCATCGGGCTCGGATGCTACATTTGGTGATACTGTTATCATGTCATGGTTTTTTGGCCCTATAAAGATATAATTCCGACGCCAAGAAGATATGTATCAGCACGGGGCCAACAGAACTGTCGCGACTGCATCGCCACGATGTTAACAGGCACTGCAAATTACGCCACCAGTAGCACCAGCCTTCCGCTAAATTGTTTACATTCGGCACACTGTAAATGGCCCAGATATTTGTGAAATTTGGTTGACTTTAATAATAATAATCGTGGTGTTCTTAAAAACGCTTCCTTACGCTCTTGATTAGCCCAAATCACAAACCTGCATAGCAATCCTGTCCTAGTGAATTTAATTCCCACTGTACTAATTTATTAAGGAAAGACTTACTCGGCAGCTGTGAAAACGATTGTGATTGCTTTCTACAGTGTGGTGTTATAGCGTTTAAAGTTCAGTTTCATGGTTTGAGAAATACTCCACTTCCAGTGCATCATTTTTAAATCAATCTGCAGTCATTTCCTTATATAATTTGCTTTACTTGAAAAGCTGCCTGAATATATTAAAGTTAATCTGAAGTGAAAAAGATTATTAATGCACTTTCATCAGAATTACAAAGTCTTAAGACTGTTCATTTCATGAGTAAGTGTTTGAACTTGTATTTAATATGTTGGCATTTGCACTTCCAACTAATCTGTGAGTGGGTTAAAAGACTGCTGATCAAAGCACATTTGTTACTCAAAGAATTATAGTTTGTTGTGCTTTACTTATCTAATAATTATTGATGAAGATACTTACGATTCCTCATACTTACTTTCTTTGTTTTGTTAATGAGCATGGTTCTTCAAACCATGAAAGTTTAAGGGTCTTGATGTGCTAGGCTAGTTAGTGAATGAAGCACAGTAAAGCCTCTTCCAGAGCCAGTGTAGTTTGATTTTCACTCTGTTTAACTGTTTCAAACTGAGCTTAAGAAAGAAATATTTACTGTGTTAGCTATTCTATTGCAAGTTAATTAATGCACAGGCATAGAGACCCTGTACTAAGCAATTATGTTATTGTGTATTATCATTAATAGAGTAAATCGGAGAAAGACGAAGGTAATGAGAAGTAGTAGAAATGAGAACAGTGAGAAACTTAACATCAGGATTGATGGTCACGAAGTCAATGAAATTAAGGAATTCTGCTACCTAGGCAGTAAAATAACCAATGACGGACGGAGCAAGGAGGACATCAAAAGCAGGCTCGCTATGGCAAAAAAGGCACTTCTGGCCAAGAGAAGTCTACTAATATCAAATACCGGCCTTAATTTGAGGAAGAAATTTCTGAGGATGTACGTCTGGAGTACAGCATTGTATGGTAGTGAAACATGAACTGTGGGAAAACCGGAACAGAAGAGAATCGAAGCATTTGAGATGTGGTGCTATAGACGAATGTTGAAAATTAGGTGGACTGATAAGGTAAGGAATGAGGAGATTCTACGCAGAATCGGAGAGGAAAGGAATATGTGGAAAACACTGATAATGAGAAGGGACAGGATGATAGGACATCTGCTAAGACATGAGGGAATGACTTCCATGGTACTAGAGGGAGCTGTAGAGGGCAAAAACTGTAGAGGAAGACAGAGATTGGAATACGTCAAGCAAATAATTGAGGACGTAGGTTGCAAGTGCTACTCTGAGATGAAGAGGTTAGCACACGAAAGGAATTCGTGGCGGGCCGCATCAAACCAGTCAGTATACTGATGACCAAAAAAAAAAAAAAAAAAAAAAAAAAAAAAAAAAAAAAAAAAGCCCTTGATATAAATCAGAATATTTTCATGCTCTTTCCTGTTTAGCATCGCTATTAGTTTCAAGTGTGTCGGTCATTGGTTCCATCAACTGCTTCATCTAGTTTCTTTAAGGTACGTGTTGTTGAAAGGCATATGTTACTATCTGCTATCTCAATGGCCATTTGTTTGTCTGATTTTCAAGCTAGTAGTACATTTACCTGCACGGTTATGTTACTGTGTTGTTGTGTGAACAGATATAAGGAAAGAGTTTAGTGTGTGTGTGTGTGTGTGTGTGTGTGTGTGTGTGTGTCAAAGAAGGTTAGCTTAGCCTTAAAACTCCCTTCTGTTTTATTTTATTGCTTGACACAAGAATGCCTAATTAGGCTGCCGACCGATTTTAATACGTAATGTTACAACTTGCTTTTGTGTTGGGAGATCGTATGTTCCTGATCCACCTGTCTACTGTTGTTTATACTCTGCTGGAGTGTTTTGGAAACTAATCCGAGTTTGTTCTGTTCTCATTAGGTTATCTCACGGCCACAACTCTCAAAAATTCCTCGCAGAGGTACAGCGTTAGCATCGCTTGCCGTTCAAGGTAAGTGGTGTTACCGTTACAAACAATAAATACAAAATCCAAAATTACTGCTTTTATAAAACCATAATACAATCATCTTGATTTATCCCCTTTATCGCCACGCGGAGTGGCCGCGTGGTTGGAGGCGCCATGTCACGGATTGCGCGGCCCCTCCCGCCGGAGGGGTGTGTGTGTCGTCCTTAGCGTAAGTTTAAGTTAGTTTAAGTAGTGTGTAAGTCTAGGGACCGATGACCTTAGCAGTTTGGTCGCTTAGAAATTCGCACGTAACTACTACTATCCCCTTTATCGAAAGAACCATAAACATGGGACCTACTGGTCCCATAGATGAAAACGCTTTACAGAAGTATAGAGATCTATAAGGAATAGAAGATTATGCTACCCAGCTGTCAAAACGCCAAAAACCGCTTACACTATCCTGTCCACAGCGTGATTGCAAAGGGCTGATCACTGTTTTCAGCACCCTGTCTCCGAACCGCAAATAGGACTCGATATTTCAAAAGAGATTATGAAACGTCCCCTTAGAACAATTTCTGAATTACTGTGCTGATAAACCTCTTACATTATTTGCTTTTCAAACAGCTGAGCAAAACTGAACGTACTCAAACATTCACTAAAGTGACACACAATATTTTTAGCGCAACGCAATCTGACTGTCAATAATCCCTACAAAACAATGGCCCTGACTAACATTAACCTACACCTTTCACAAATCACTTACCTCACAAAAATCTTCATTACTCGAACTACTGCAATACAGCGAGCGCCACTACTGCCAGCTAAATAAAAGATTCAAACTACGGAAGGCACTAACTACTGATAGGCATAGTTAGCAAATGAAAGATTTTAATAGAGAACAAACAATGTATTTACCTTAATAGTCATCAAAAGTCATAATATATACAGCAGCTCATGACATCCATTTTTACAAATTTCAAAACTCCGCCATTTCTCTCCCCACATCCACCACTGCTGGCGGCTCACCTCCAACTGCGCAACGCTACGCGCTGTTCACGTCCAGCTGCCCAACACTACAATGGCAGACAACAATGCAAACTAGCCACAGACTGCACACAGCACAGCCAGTGATTTTCATACAGAGCGCTACGTACCGTTGCCAATAAGAAAATATAAACAGCCTACTTACATAGCCCCCATGCTCCCCACAAAAATTTTTACAAATTGTTTTGGGCAGTGGGCAATAATGATTTGATAAAATTTTTCATAATTACGATTACAAAGATATCAAATGCACACACTAATTGAAACAATGTTGGTCAAAAGCTAAAATTTTCTTACAGTCCATAAAGACAGTCCAGATCCATCACAGTAAAATTTCACTGTTTTTTTTTCACAAAGTGTCATTAGTGAAAGAAATTGCACACAGAAGTAGTGGATTTCCATGCAGTCTTGAAGAAGTAGTGTTGTCCTTCCAACGGAAAGACAGTGCTGACTCTTGACATGCAGACAGGTAATGGGCCACAACAGAGCAAACCCACAGCAGAGTCAGTCGAAGTTTTGAAGAATATTGGTAGGTAGGTCATCACAGAGTAGACCCACTGTAGTCCTGCTAGAGATTACGGTATTGGTGGGCCACCAGAGATGCAGACCCACTGCAGTCCTTGTAGAAATAATGGTATTGGTGGGCCATCAAAGATACAGACCCACCTGGATGTGAACAGCACGTAGCGTTGCGAAGTTGGAGGTGAGCCGCCAGCAGTGGTGGATGTGGGGAGAGAAATGGCGGAGTTTTGAAATTTGTAAAAATGGATGTCATGAGCTGCTGTATATATTATGACTTTTGATGACTATTAAGGTAAATACATTGTTTGTTCTCTATTAAAATCTTTCATTTGCTAACTATGCCTATCAGCAGTTAGTGCCTTCCGTAGTTTGAATCTTTTATTTAGCTGGCAGTAGTGGCGCTCGCTGTATTGCAGTAGTTCGAGTAATGAAGATTTTTGTGAGGTAAGCAATTTGTGAAACGTATAGGTTAATGATAGTCAGGACCATTTTTTTGTAAGAATTTTTGAAAGGCAGATGGCGTTGCGCTAAAAATATTGTGTGTCAGTTTAAGCACAGTCTTGTATAATTGTTCTAAGGGGACTTTCAAGATAAACCCTGACTACAGCAGTGAACAGTTTCTTCAGTAAACTGTCAGCAGGGGCACAGTACAATCATACCTTAATTCAAACGTCGGCGTCGTATATGCTTACGTCGCCACAAGATGCAGCTACCACGTTTTCCGATCATGCATTGATACCTCTGCAGTAACACTGTTGAGTAGCACACCAAGTACACCACTTGTTTGCGGAGAATCCCTCGACCCACCAGCCACACCATGCCCGCCGTGCTCCCTCTCTGCGCCACTCCAGTCAAAACCACCTCTCTCGTGCCGACCACCACGCCAGAGAACCTCTGGAGCTCCCCATCATTCTCTTGATGCGACTGTCGGTAAGTGTCGACGTGGCACACTCTCTCATCTCTTGATTTCTGCCGTCGCCTAAGCTCCCATAATTGCATGAGAAGTTGCGTTGGGTTGATTTGGAGGGAGGAGACCGAACTGCGAGGTCATCGGCCTCATCGGATTAAGGAAGGATGAGGAACAAAGTGAGCCGTGTCCTTTCAAAGGAACAATCAAGGCATTCGTCTGAGGCGATTTAGGGAAATCACGGAAAACCTAGATCAGGATGGCCGGACGCGGGATTGAACCGTCGTCCTCCCGAATGCGAGTCCAGTGTGCTGACCACTGCACCACCGCGCTCTGTTATTGCCTGAGGACCCTTATTTTATGTGGAAGAGGTGAACTTTAATCTGTTTCCCATTTCCACGACCCCGTAAGTCCACTGTGACAGGTGTAAGAAATCCAGTGACCTACAAGTGTCCATTGAAACGTAGCACCAACTTGTTAGTGATTCTCTCCAATTCCTTACTGGTGACTTGATTGTTCGTAATGAACATGCGGTCTCCAGTTCGGTAACAGTTCGGCTGCCTCCCTTCATTAGGGCGATTACGTTCTCTTTCGTAGCCTCGCAGAATATTCCTTTTTGCTGATCGCCACTTCGCAATCACCTGACGAGAATCCGTGTTCTCCGGTAACATGGTAACAAGTCCTTGAGGCACCACAATTCGCAGATAGGTGTGGCTGACCTATAACGCAACATGAGAGCAGCCGGAGCAGCCTTACGACTCTTGTGCCGAGCAGTGTTGAGGGCCATCGAGAGCCAAGGCAACGAACGGTCTCGTCCCCCTTTGTTGCCGCTATGGTATGCTATTAATGCCAATCTTATATCATAATTTATTCTTCCCGCACATGAAGTGTTGTGGGGTGACGGATTTCCATACACAGGCAAATATGAACTTGATAGACGTAAATGTGATGGTAGCATTGTCCATCACCAAACAGTGGGGTGTCCGAATGTTCCAAAAACTCCTTGTGAATTCGGAATAACTATAATAACTATCTGGGCGTTAATATATCCGTTGGAAAGGTTTTTCCACTGCCTTTGACACCAAGAATCCCGCCTCACTATTATTTGCTGGCTTACTATTCGGTGCTGCCACAGACTTCTTAGGCTATTTCTGTCTTGTGGATCTCAGTATCCGTTCCACTCCAGATGAACTGCTGCTTGATCTTTTCCCTAGTTTTCCAGATTCACAAATGCCCACCCATAGGTGAGTCATGACAATAATGAAACAGCAATGGGCGCTGTTCCTTAAGAGCACCAACCATCAATTCTTCTCTGCAACAGACGGCTCTGTCCATCACTACATGTGGTTTTATCACTTCACCTCTTTTCAAACTTCCTGTGCTCAAACATAGATCCTGGTCCTTACCCTGGAACTCTCTAATACCCCTAAAAATAGACATAATCTGAGTCACAATAAATCACAAAATAGGATCCGCATTTCCATCCGCCAAACCCTGTTCATTCACTTCTTGTTCCCCTTCTTCCACAAACATTCAGCTCAGGCCATTAGCGATCACGTTCGCCGACCCATTAATTTTATTTACATAAAATTTTAAAATTCAAAATCCTAGTGGTCCACCTCGCAAGGCTTCCAGTTTTCCGGGGTCTGGCTAATACCCAATTCAGAGCTTGCCTGTAAGTCTGCAGCAAAAATTTACGATGTCCAAGATATTATTTAAATTTTTCAATACCAAATAACACTGCCAATGCCTCCAGTTCGTAGATAGAATTTGTCTTTTCCAGTTCATCCAATGCTTGAGAGGCACAGACGATCACCTTTACACCCTCTTTCTGCTCTTGCAGCAAAACCACCCCCAACTCTAAGGCTGACGCATCAGTATGTAATATAAATTCTACACTAATTGCCATTAAAATTGCTACACCACGAAGATGACGTGCTACAGACGCGAAATTTAATCGACAGGAAGAAAATGCTGCAATATGCAAATGATTAGCTTTTCAGGCCATTCACACAAGGCTGGCGCCGGTGGCGACACCTACAACGTGCTGACGTGAGGAAAGTTTCCAACCTATTTCTCATACACAAAGAGTAGTTCATCGGCGTTACCTGGTGAAATGTTGTTGTGATGCCTCGTGTAAGGAGGAGAAATGCATACCATCACGTTTCCGACTTTTGATAAAGGTCGGATTGTAGCCTATCGCGATTGCGGTTTATCGTATCGCGACACTGCTGCTCGCGTTGGTCGAGATCCAATGACTCTTAGCAGAATATGGAATCGGTGCGTTCATGAAGGCAATACAAAACGCAGTGCTGGATCCCGACGGCCTCGTATCACTATCAGTCGAATGGCAGATATCTTATCTGCATGGCTGTAACGGATCGTGCAGCCACGTGTCGATCCCTGAGTCAACAGATGGGGACGTTTGCGAGACAACAACCATCTGTACGAACAGTTCGACGACGTTTGCAGCAGCATGGACTATCAGCTCAGAGACCATGGCTGCAGTTACGGTTGACGCTGAATCACAGACAGGAACGCCTGCGATGGTGTACTCATAGACGAACCTGGGTGCACGAATGGCATAACGTCATTTTTTCGGTTGAATTCAGGTCCTGTTTACAGCATCATGATAGTCGCATCCGTGTTTGGCGACATCGCGGTGAAAGCACATTGGAAGCGTGTATTCGTCATCGCCATACTGGCGTATCACCCAGCGTGATGGTATGGGGTGCCATTGGTTACACGTCTCGGACACCTTTTGTTCGCATTGACGGCGCTTTGAACGATGGACGTTACATTTCAGATGTGTTACGACCCGTGGCTCTACCCTTCATTCGATCCCTGCGAAACCCTACATTTCAGCAGGATAATGCACGACCGCATGTTGCAGGTCCTGTACGGGCCTTTTTTGGAAACAGAAAATGTTCGATTGCTGCCCTGTCCTGCACATTCTCCAGATCTCTCCAATTGAAAACGTCTGGTCAATGGTGGCCGAGCAACTGGCTCGTCACAATACGCCAGTCACTACTCCTGATGAATTGTGGCATCGTGTTGAAGCTGCGTGGGCAGCTGTACATGTACACGCCATCCAAGCTCTGTCTGAGTCAAGGCCCAGGAGTATCAAGGACGTTATTACAGCCAGAGGTGGTTGTTCTGGGTACTGATTTCTCAGGATGTATGCAACCAAATTGCGTGAAAATGTAATCAGCTGTCAGTTCTAGTATAATATATTTTTCCAATGAATACCCGTTTATCATCTGCATTTCTTCTTGGTGTAGCAATTTTAATGGCCAGTAGTGTATATTAAAATCAGGTAGCGCCTGCACTAGCGAAGGCTTCCTTCAAATTCTTCACTCTTAAATTTGTTCCATTTTCCGTCCAATAATCTCTGGACTTTGGCCACAATCTTCCCCATTTGCTGCAGATCATCAATAATTTCCTCAAATGCGGCAGAAATCGAGGCGGCAACGAGAGTTACGTCGTTGGGTTCATAAATCTTACGTAGGGAGGCATTGGCTGTTTTCGCGGACAGTACCTTCCGTGTGAATACCCCTCTTTGCAACCCACAGATCATCTCACTCTGCCGCAAACACGTGGGATCCCCGGACATACTGAAAGCACACCGGTAGATCAGATTTCAACAAGCAACAGTAGAAGGAACATACACTCCTGGAAATGGAAAAAAGAACACATTGACACCGGTGTGTCAGACCCACCATACTTGCTCCGGACACTGCGAGAGGGCTGTACAAGCAATGATCACACGCACGGCACAGCGGACACACCAGCAACCACGGTGTTGGCCGTCGAATGGCGCTAGCTGCGCAGCATTTGTGCACCGCCGCCATAGTGTCAGCCAGTTTGCCGTGGCATACGGAGCTCCATCGCAGTCTTTAACACTGGTAGCATGCCGCGACAGCGTGGACGTGAACCGTATGTGCAGTTGACGGACTTTGAGCGAGGGCGTATAGTGGGCATGCGGGAGGCCGGGTGGACGTACCGCCGAATTGCTCAACACGTGGGGCGTGAGGTCTCCACAGTACATTGATGTTGACGCCAGTGGTCGGCGGAAGGTGCACGTGCCCGTCGACCTGGGACCGGACCGCAGCGACGCACGGATGCACGCCAAGACCGTAGGATCCTACGCAGTGCCGTAGGGGACCGCACCGCCACTTCCCAGCAAATTAGGGACACTGTTGCTCCTGGGGTATCGGCGAGGACCATTCGCAACCGTCTCCATGAAGCTGGGCTACGGTCCCGCACACCGTTAGGCCGTCTTCCGCTCACGCCCCAACATCGTGCAGCCCGCCTCCAGTGGTGTCGCGACAGGCATGAATGGAGGGACGAATGGAGACGTGTCGTCTTCAGCGATGAGAGTCGCTTCTGCCTTGGTGCCAATGATGGTCGTATGCGTGTTTGGCGCCGTGCAGGTGAGCGCCACAATCAGGACTGCATACGACCGAGGCACACAGGGCCAACACCCGGCATCATGGTGTGGGGAGCGATCTCCTACACTGGCCGTACACCACTGGTGATCGTCGAGGGGACACTGAATAGTGCACGGTACATCCAAACCGTCATCGAACCCATCGTTCTACCATTCCTAGACCGGCAAGGGAACTTGCTGTTCCAACAGGACAATGCACGTCCGCATGTATCCCGTGCCACCCAACGTGCTCTAGAAGGTGTAAGTCAACTACCCTGGCCAGCAAGATCTCCGGATCTGTCCCCCATTGAGCATGTTTGGGACTGGATGACGCGTCGTCTCACGCGGTCTGCACGTCCAGCACGAACGCTGGTCCAACTGAGGCGCCAGGTGGAAATGGCATGGCAAGCCGTTCCACAAGACTACATCCAGCATCTCTACGATCGTCTCCATGGGAGAATAGCAGCCTGCATTGCTGCGAAAGGTGGATATACACTGTACTAGTGCCGACATTGTGCATGCTCTGTTGCCTGTCTCTATGTGCCTGTGGTTCTGTCAGTGTGATCATGTGATGTATCTGACCCCAGGAATGTGTCAATAAAGTTTCCCCTTCCTGGGACAATGAATTCACGGTGTTCTTATTTCAATTTCCAGGAGTGTATGTATTACGGTAATTACAATAATTACACCTCAATGAGTCGAACTTACTCTGCTACCAAAGTGGTATGGGAGCAGTGAGTTGCAGCCGAAAATAATTACCCGCGGAGTCGACTGAATAAGAGCACAACACAAGGTCAAACTTATTTATCAAACTGCACAGTATTGAACTCAAGTATAAACAGCAACGTAATGACTACCAAGTAATATAAGAATGACTAACAGGACCAAGTTTCTAAAAACTGGATTCCTGCAGAAAAACCTATCAAAAACAGTTTCCAACCTTTAACTTAAGTCCGTTGCAGCATGACAAAACCGTGCCACTATCCTGTCCATTCAGCAGCGCAGAACGTGTATAGCGTGTTTTCCTTTTACAGTAACATCATCACATGGAATTCAGCGTCACGGACCGTGCTCTCGTACACATAGGATTTAGACAATAGTTTCATTGAGATGCAACAGGTATATGTTACACAGTGGAAACAGCGTCATTTGATCAGCTTAACAAATAACGTGCAAGCACTCGTAATGAGGCCAGTAGCGTCAGAGCTGCTACAAAAACTATTAGAAAAACACTAGTCTATTACCCTGGCGCCTTTTAAAACAGCACTTTTTTAAAACAGCACTGAGACATTGCAAAAGACTGGCCACTATTAAATTCAGCACCTAGTCTCCGAACCCCAAATAGTATTCGGTATTTAACTACAGATGGACCGTAGCAACAACCGTGAACAGTTCCAAGTAGCTTCTACAGTTAACTCTCAGCTGAGGACAGTACAATCGTACCTTAATTCAAACGTCGGCTTCGTACTTGCTTACATCGCCCTAAAATGCAGCTGTCACGTTTTCCGATCATGCATTGATACTTCTGCAGCAGCACTGTTACGAGGTGCATTCAAGTTCCAAGGCCTCCGATTTTTTTTCTAATTAACTACTCACCCGAAATCGATGAAACTGGCGTTAATTATCGACGTAATCGTCCAGCAGACTTACACATTTTTCAAAACGCTGACGCCATGATTCCATGGCAGCGGCGAAGGCTTCTTTAGGAGTCTGTTTTGACCACAGGAAAATCGCTGAGGCAATAGCAGCACGGCTGGTGAATGTGCGGCCACGGAGAGTGTCTTTCATTGTTGAAAAAAGCCAAAAGTCACTAGGAGCCAGGACAGGTGAGTAGGGAGCATGAGGAATCACTTCAAAGTTGTTACCACGAAGAAACTGTTGCGTAACGTTAGCTCGATGTGCGGGTGCGTTGTCTTGGTGAAACAGCACATGCGCAGCCCTTCCCGGACGCTTTTGTTGCAGTGCAGGAAGGAATTCGTTCTTCAAAACATTTTCGTAGGATGCACCTGTTACCGTAGTACCCTTTGGAACGCAATGGGTAACGATTACGCACTCGCTGTCCCAGAACATGGACACCATCATTTTTTCAGCACTGGCGGTTACCCAAAATTTTTTTGGTGGCGGTGAATCTGTGTGCTTCCATTGAGCTGACTGGCGCTTTGTTTCTGGATTGAAAACTGGCATCCACGTCTCATCCATTGTCACAACCGACGAAAGAAAGTCCCATTCATGCTGTCGTTCTGCGTCAACATTGCTTGGCAACATGCCACACGGGCAGCCGTGTGGTCGTCCGTCAGCATTCGTGGCACCCACCTGGATGACACTTTTCGCATTTTCGGGTCGTCGTGCAGGATTGTGTGCACAGAACCTACAGAAATGCCAACTCTGGAGGCGATCTGTTCAACAGTCATTCGGCGATCCCCCAAAACAATTCTCTCCACTTTCTCGATCATGTCGTCAGACAGGCTTGTGCGAGCCCGAGGTTGTTTCGGTTTGTTGTCACACGATGTTCTGCCTTCATTAAACTGTCGCACCCACGAACGCACTTTCGACACATCCATAACTCCATCACCACATGTCTCCTTCAACTGTCGATGAATTTCAATTGGTTTCACACCACACAAATTCAGAAAACGAATGATTGCACGCTGTTCAAGTAAGGAAAACGTCGCCATTTTAAGTATTTAAAACAGTTCTCATTCTCGCCGCTGGCGGTAAAATTCCATCTGCCGTACGGTGCTGCCATCTGTGGGACGTATTGACAATGAACGCGGCGTCATTTTAAAACAATGCGCATGTTTCTATCTCTTTCCAGTCCAGAGAAAAAAAACCGGAGGCCTTAGAACTTTAATGCACCTCGTACAGTTCGACACTACGTACACCACTTGTCCCAGGGGAATCCCTCGGCCATGAGCCACGCTCTGCCCGCCACGCTTCCGGCCTGCTCCACGCCAGTCAACAACCACCTCTCTCGCGGCCGTCCACCGCGCCGTAGGACCTCCGGAGGTTCTCAGCTCGAAGACATGTCATTGCCCTTTGATGCGACTATCGATAAGAGCCGACATGGCACACCATGGCGCTCCCGCGAATAGCTAGGAAAATAATGATCCTTTCAGTCTGAGGCGCGGCAGGTGTCTCCGGTATTGCCCTCTAACGACTATTCCGCCTCAGCAGCCATGTACCCCACGGGCGCACGACACGTCCTGAGGTTGAACTTTTTACTATTTTCGTAATTCGAGCGGTTAAGTCATAATGCCCGCCCCAGGTGATCACACAGTGATCACTGAAGCATGCACAAAGCTTACGGTTACAGAAGACTGACGACACTTAGTAGATCCGAGGGCAGTGTCTTTGCGTTTGCCAAAGCTGTTCTCAGTGAAACGGTACAGTCGTTTCCGCTCCATAAGCAGCAGGTTTCGCTGCTCGCTCGCAACGGTAAATACGAACAGAGGCGGTTCCACCGCCAATTTTATTGCACGACGCGGCCGGCCGCGGGTGCAACAGAACTCATGTAGACGGGTGGAAAGAAATGTGTCAGGCTTCATAATACGTATTTATATGTGTCGTGTATTATGGATTTCTTGTACGTGAATGTGAATCTGCTCTTGAACTTTCCTAATCCTCCTCACACCTTTCCGTAAAGTGTGGCCAAATCTTAGTTGGAAAGCAGTTCTGTAGTGTAGTAGTGCCAACCATACTCCTGGGTAGGGGATCAGACAGACAGCACAGGCAGGTAAAGGTCAAAGACGTTCCAGTGTCACAAGATTTGGTGTGGGGAAGTTGGTCACGGTCAAGTGGTTCGACCATCCCCTCCACCGGGGCCCCGGAAGACCTCTGGGTGCCCGCGATAATCTGGGAGTGTTGTAAGTAGGCTGTTTAGGTTCTTATATTGGTAACGCCGCCGCCATGTAGCGCTCTCTGTATGAAAATCACTGACTGTGCTGTGTGCAGTCTGTGGCTAGTTTGCATTGTTGTCTGCCATTGTAGTGTTGGGCAGCTGGATATGAACAGCGCGTAGCGTTGCGCAGTTGGAGGTGAGCCGCCAGCAGTGGTGGATGTGGGGAGAGAGATGGAGTTTCGAAATTTGTAATACTGGATATCATGAACTGCTATATATATTATGACTATTAAGGTAAATACATTGTTTGTTCTCTATTAAAATCTTTCATTTGTTAACTATGCCTATCAGTAGTTAGTGCCTTCCGTAGTTTGAATCTTTTATTTAGCTGGCAGTAGTGGCGCTCGCTGTATTGCAGTAGTTCGAGTAACCAAGATTTTTGTGAGGTAAGCGATTTGTGAAACGCATAGGTTAATGTTAGTCAGGGCCATTCTTTTGTAGGGATTTCTGAAAGTCAGATTGCGTTGCGCTAAAAATATTGTGTGTCACTTTAGTGAAAGTTTGAGTATGTTCAGTTTTGCTCAGCTGTTTGAAAAGCAAATAATGTAAGAGGTTTATCAGCACAGTAATTCTGAAGTTGTTCTAAGGGGACGTTTCAGTGTTACAGAAGACGGGGAAGTGAGCAGACGTGCCCTTAGTGCGTCTGTCTCAATGTTCACGGGTGGAAGAGAGATATTTGAAAGTTTGCACTAGATCTTTTATTGCGGCCTTCTGCCTTAAAAGATTATGGTAATATATTTAAAAAATTTCAAATTTAATTGTGGCCATCATCCGCTTGTATCGCACCTTGCATATGTTTGTTCTATCTACTTTTACCTTCAGGCTTTCCAGCCTAACTGTGATACCATATATATTTTAATTATTTTATTTTCTATTTTAACTGCATTTTTTATTTTGTTGACTTAAGATTTCTTGTTTGGAGGCCCTCAGCCGTGAAATAATTGCCTTTTTGAAACTAGAAGTTCTAAAGGTTCGGCTATGTGCCGTTTTGGTTTAAAGGTGATATTAAATTACAATAAATTACAATTTGAGTGAACCTGGCCGACTTCTTATTTGGCCCTTTCCACAATCCTAATCACCTGTTTTGCCCAATAGGTGTCCATTCTCGTCTGTTTCGCTATATCCCCAAGTGGTACTGTGGCAGTTAAAATCTCCTACAATGAATTTGGTGTTCTGGTTTGTGAAGTTTTTCGGCGGGCTGAAGGCAAGTTTTTTTCCTGGAGGTTTATACACGGATGTTACTGTAAAGTTTCCAATTTCAGCTGTTAGTGTTTCGATATGACTGGCCGTAGATTTTCCGACAGAAGTCACCGTCATCTCAGCTCGGAAGAATATGGCACTGTCGTGTTTAGGACGTGGTGCTTCCACAGCTAGTCGCATTCCTTGCATTTCAGGTGTTTTAGCTTCTGCGGCTCTGTGGGTTTCTTAGGTGCAAAACACATCCCATTTCTGAGTCTGGCAGAGTTCCGATAAGATGTCTTGTTTGTTGTTTGTAATTCCCTCGACGTTTAAGCTTACAATCGTCAGGATTGGCTCTGAGAAGTGCCTGTTTGTTACCTTCTTCCAGGGTTTCCGGTGGTGGGAGGAGTGGCCGTTATCGTTATTGATAACGTTTCCAGGGGACGCCGGCATTCTATAATCTGATGATGTGGCTATACAATGCCCTCGCGGTGGCTCCTTCCTTGTCTCCCTTGTAACCAGGGAAAAGGCCGTCGCCGTGGTGTACTTGTGTTTGACAAGATGCAGCATATCCATATTTCATGTCGAAGACCAAGGACGCGACGGGTATTATCCGTCACTGCTCTTCCACATTACTTGTTGGCCAACCGTTACGTGCAGCTACGATAGTTTGGTGTGAAAGTCAGACAGATGATTCGATCTGGACGTAATGAGTCTTATCCGCGTCGTTGTCGTTTACACGGCACCAAAGTGACACCAGCCGACCTTGCTTTGCGACTTAGCAGTGAAAAAATTCTTCAAGAACAAAAATTTAATTGATTTACTGAACACTTAAACAGGTTTGGTAAAAGCTTTCTAAAGGGAAGTTTCGACAGAGTTTGCTGCCATCTTCAGGTAATCAAAACTTTAGTTACGAAACGTCTTCCATTTGAATTGTAATGAATTGTAACCTTACGCAAAGTTTTCATGCTAGTGGATAAAATGTAGCATTTTATACACAGGTCTGTCGTAAATGAAACATTTACAATGAAAATCACATTGTGCACATGGCCATCTCCAAATTCAGTTATGCGGCAAAAATTTTTTGAGACCTGAAGAGGTCAGCAAAGTCTGCCGATACCAGTTGCTGTAAATAAAGGAATATTTATGCAATCTTGGCTTTAGACAGATTTTATCAAGTAAAGCGGATAGCTCTTTCTTATTTCTCGACGTGAGAGAATTCAGTTAAACAGGTTTATGTACACTCCTGGGAATTGAAATAAGAACACCGTGAATTCATTGTCCCAGGAAGGGGAAACTTTATTGACACATTCCTGGGGTCAGATACATCACATGATCACACTGACAGAACCACAGGCACATAGACACAGGCAACAGAGCATGCACAATGTCGGCACTAGAACAGTGTATATCCACCTTTCGCAGCAATGCAGGCTGCTATTCTCCCATGGAGACGATCGTAGAGATGCTGGATGTAGTCCTGTGGAACGGCTTGCCATGCCATTTCCACCTGGCGCCTCAGTTGGACCAGCGTTCGTGCTGGACGTGCAGACCGCGTGAGACGACGCGTCATCCAGTCCCAAACATGCTCAATGGGGGACAGATCCGGAGATCTTGCTGGCCAGGGTAGTTGACTTACAACTTCTAGAGCACGTTGGGTGGCACGGGATACATGCGGACGTGCATTGTCCTGTTGGAACAGCAAGTTCCCTTGCCGGTCTAGGAATGGTAGAACGATGGGTTCGATGACGGTTTGGATGTACCGTGCACTATTCAGTGTCCCCTCGACGATCACCAGTGGTTTACGGCCAGTGTAGAAGATCGCTCCCCACACCATGATGCCGGGTGTTGGCCCTGTGTGCCTCGGTCGTATGCAGTCCTGATGTGGCGCTCACCTGCACGGCGCCAAACACGCATACGACCATCATTGGCACCAAGGCAGAAGCGACTCTCATCGCTGAAGACGACACGTCTCCATTCGTCCCTCCATTCATGCCTGTCGCGACACCACTGGAGGCGGGCTGCACGATGTTGGGGCGTGAGCGGAAGACGGCCTAACGGTGTGCGGGACCGTAGCCCAGCTTCATGGAGACGGTTGCGAATGGTCCTCGCCGATATCCCAGGAGCAACAGTGTCCCTAATTTGCTGGGAAGTGGCGGTGCGGTCCCCTACGGCACTGCGTAGGATCCTACGGTCTTGGCGTGCATCCGTGCGTCGCTGCGGTCCGGTCCCAGGTCGACGGGCACGTGCACCTTCCGCCGACCACTGGCGTCAACATCGATGTACTGTGGAGACCTCACGCCCCACGTGTTGAGCAATTCGGCGGTACGTCCACCCGGCCTCCCGCATGCCCACTATACGCCCTCGCTCAAAGTCCGTCAACTGCACATACGGTTCACGTCCACGCTGTCGCGGCATGCTACCAGTGTTAAAGACTGCGATGGAGCTCCGTATGCCACGGCAAACTGGCTGACACTGACGGCGGCGGTGCACAAATGCTGCGCAGCTAGCGCCATTCGACGGCCAACACCGCGGTTCCTGGTGTGTCCGCTGTGCCGTGCGTGTGATCATTGCTTGTACAGCCCTCTCGCAGTGTCCGGAGCAAGTATGGTGGGTCTGACACACCGGTGTCAATGTGTTCTTTTTTCCATTTCCAGGAGTGTATTTATGCTAATACTGAATAGCTCGGTACCGCTATAGTAGATGACAATCACGAAATTCAACATTAACTGACCAGCATTCGCATGTGGCTTACGCAGAGCTGTTCAACACTTTTTGAAGAACGAAGTCCCCATTCAATACGTTCCTCTAAAGAAAACCACTTTATTCGCACAATAACTCCTGCTCGTGTTGTAGAGTAATAGTTGAGCACCTTTGCTTACAATGTGTACCACTTCAAAGTATAAGCTGCACTAAACGGAAGTCATGAGGGAGACAGTAGAAATTTTCATCCATTAATCACAACGTCTCTGTTGTGTGCTGGTTCATATCACTACAGCTCCTGACAAACACCGATCGAGCTATTTTAGCGGTTCAGAAACTGATGAAGGGGTGCAGTTTTTTCACCCAGGCTTGTGTTATACGCGGTTCCCCTCATTTAAGGTCAACGGTCCAGAAGTCTATAGCTGATTAGTACCCTGCGGTTTTCTAATCGAGGGACAACGGTTGGCCATCATTTCGACTTTGCAGCCCAGGTAAATGTACTTGATTAAAAGTGAAATACTCGTACATTACATCACCCATACATTTACGATTTTCGTAGGTTTTTTTATACTTTCACCAATCTATTTTCGAGGAAAATAATTTGTTACGAATGTCATTGAAATGCAAACTATTACACCGTTAAAACTCATTGAGATACTATTGCAGCAAGTTGCGAAATCTCACAGTAAATTCTAAGCAAATTTTCCTCTAATTATTTAACTTAGTATGGGAATTGGACGATTTCCTGACTCATGGAAGGAAGCTAAATTAACTGTGGGAAAGTTGTGGTAGAATTTAAATACACACATCTATAAAAGTTTTGCGTAGCCCCTGTTCCCAGCACTCCTTAAGATAGACTTTGACTGTGGATATTGTATCAAATACACAGTCCCTTTGACTGTTCAGAGATGTCACTAAACCCACCCAAAGATGTAAACAACCATGCATGAGCAGCGACTATTAGACGGAGGGGTCGGACAGCCGATCAATTCCAGTGATTCCACCAGGAAGGAGGTGCACAGCTCGTTTTGTCTACAGTTCAACCATGCCTAGACAGTCAATTCCGCGGTTAGATCGCGTCCGCATTGTTACTTTGTGCCAGGAGGGGCTCTCAACAATGGAAGTGTCCAGGCGTCTCGGAGTGAACCAAAGCGATGTTGTTCGGACATGGAGGAGACACAGAGAGACGGGAACTGTCGATGACATGCCTCGCTCAGGCCGCCCAAGGGCTACTACAGCAGTACTTGACCGCTACCTACGGATTATGGGTCGGAGGAACCTCGACAGCAACGCCATCATGTTGAATAATGCTTTTCGTGCAGCCACAGGACCTTGTGTTACGACTCAAACTGTGCACAATAGGCTGCATAATGCGCAACTTCACTCCAGACGTCCATGGCGAGGTCCACCTTTGCAACCACGACACCATGCAGCGCGGTACAGATGGGCCCAACAACATGCCGAATGGACCGCTCAGAATTGGCATCACGTTCTCTTCGCTGATGAGTGTCGCATATGCCTTCAACCAGAAAATCGTCGGAGACGTGTTTGGAGGCAACCTGGTCAGCCTGAACGCCTTAGACACACTGTCCAATGAGCGCAGCAAGGTGGAGGTTCCCTGCTGTTTTGGGGTGGAGTTATGTGGGGCTGACGTACGCCGCTGGTGGTCATGTAAGGCGCCGTAACGGCTGTACGATACGTGAATGCCATCCTCCGACCGATAGTGCAACCATATTGGCAGCATATTGGCTAGGCACTCGTCTTCATGGACGACAATTTGCACCCCCATCGTGCACATCTTGTGAATGGCTTCCTGCAGGATAACGACATCGCTCGACTAGAGTGGCCAGTATGTTCTCCAGACATGAACCCTATCGAACATGCCTGGGATGGATTCAAAAGGTCTGTTTATGGACGACGTGACCCGCCAACCATTCTGAGGGATCGACGCCGAATCGCCGTTGTCGAGTGGGACAATCCGGACCAACAGTGCCTTGATGAACTTGTGGATAGTATTCCACGACGAATACAGGCATGCATCAATGCAAGACGACGTGCTACTGGGTATTAGAGGTACCGGTGTGTACAGCAGTCTGGATTATCACCCCCTGAAGGTCTCACTGTATGGTGGTACAACATTGAATGTGTGGTTTTCAAGAGCAATAAAAAGGGCGGAAATGATATTTATGTTGATCTCTTTTCCAATTTTCTGTTGAAAACTCACGTTTTTAGATGAAAAGAGACCATTCACCGAAAAGCAGGAGCGTTGGATCGTTGACGAGCACACACAAAAAGAAATAAAACTTGCTAGGTTTTGGGGATAATCCTTTAACATGCTAGAGCACACACACACACGCTCTCTCTCTCTCTCTCTCTCTCTCTCTCTCTCTCTCACACACACACACACACACACACATATACATACGAATGAGTTCACGCGCCTATATGCCCCCGCTGTCCACAATTAGGGCATAAGCGTGTGTCTGTGTGTGTGTGTTTTCTGTGTGTGTTTGTATTTTAGATCGAAAAACGATTACTCCGAAAGGTAGCGGGTTTCTTTTAAACTAGGAGAAGATCGGACAGGCACAAGTAGCTATTGCGTAGCTGCTCTCAAGAAACCAGGTAGTTCGTAAGTCGTTTTCAGTGTGGGTTCAAGAGGCACTACTTCACCTGTGACAATCTCATTCTGCACAGACCCCACGAAACCATGGACTCAGGCTATCAACAAGGCACTGTGCAAGCTCCAAAGTGGTGTTCGTTGTGTTTACATGGAATCGACTGCGTCCACTGGTCCAAGTGAACCGATCTTTAACTGGAAATGGTTATGTTCGGCTACGTGCGGACCATTTGTAGCCACTGATGGACTTGATGTTGCCAAACAATGGTGTAACATTCTGGACAAGTCAAGAGAATTACACTCCTGGAAATTGAAATAAGAACACCGTGAATTCATTGTCCCAGGAAGGGGAAACTTTATTGACACATTCCTGGCGTCAGATACATCACATGATCACACTGACAGAACCACAGGCACATAGACACAGGCAACAGAGCATGCACAATGTCGGCACTAGTACAGTGTATATCCACCTTTCGCAGCAATGCAGGCTGCTATTCTCCCATGGAGACGATCGTAGAGATGCTGGATGTAGTCCTGTGGAACGGCTTGCCATGCCATTTCCACCTGGCGCCTCAGTTGGACCAGCGTTCGTGCTGGACGTGCAGACCGCGTGAGACGACGCTTCATCCAGTCCCAAACATGCTCAGTGGGGGACAGATCCGGAGATCTTGCTGGCCAGGGTAGTTGACTTACACCTTCTAGAGCACGTTGGGTGGCACGGGATACATGCGGACGTGCATTGTCCTGTTGGAACAGCAAGTTCCCTTGCCGGTCTAGGAATGGTAGAACGATGGGTTTGATGACGGTTTGGATGTACCGTGCACTATTCAGTGTCCCCTCGACGATCACCAGTGATGTACGGCCAGTGTAGGAGATCGCTCCCCACACCATGATGCCGGGTGTTGGCCCTGTGTGCCTCGGTCGTATGCAGTCCTGATTGTGGCGCTCACCTGCACGGCGCCAAACGCGCATACGACCATCATTGGCACCAAGGCAGAAGCGACTCTCATCGCTGAAGACGACACGTCTCCATTCGTCCCTCCATTCACGCCTGTCGCGACACCACTGGAGGCGGGCTGCACGATGTTGGGGCGTGAGCGGAAGACGGCCTAACGGTGTGCGGGACCGTAGCCCAGCTTCATGGAGACGGTTGCGAATGGTCCTCGCCGATACCCCAGGAGCAACAGTGTCCCTAATTTGCTGGGAAGTGGCGGTGCGGTCCCCTACGGCACTACGTAGGATCCTACGGTCTTGGCGTGCATCCGTGCGTCGCTGCGGTCCTGTCCCAGGTCGACGGGCACGTGCACCTTCCGCCGACCACTGGCGACAACATCCATGTACTGTGGAGACCTCACGCCCCACGTGTTGAGCAATTCGGCGGTACGTCCACCCGGCCTCCCGCATGCCCACTATACGCCCTCGCTCAAAGTCCGTCAACTGCACATACGGTTCACGTCCACGCTGTCGCGGCATGCTACAAGTGTTAAAGACTGCGATGGAGCTCCGTATGCCACGGCAAACTGGCTGACACTGACGGCGGCGGTGCACAAATGCTGCGCAGCTAGCGCCATTCGACGGCCAACACCGCGGTTCCTGGTGTGTCCGCTGTGCCGTGCGTGTGATCATTGCTTGTACAGCCCTCTCGCAGTGTCCGGAGCAAGTATGGTGGGTCTGACACACCGGTGTCAATGTGTTCTTTTTTCCATTTCCAGGAGTGTATTTAAGAACCCAGATCTCCCAACATGAATCCCGTCGAACATTTATGGGGCATAGTCGGGAGGTCAGTTCGTGCTCAGCATCCTGTACCGGCAACACTTTCGCAGTCATGGACGGCTATAGAGGCAGCATGGCCCAATATTGATGTAAGGGACTTCCAACGATTTGTTGAGTCCATGCCAGGTCGAGTTATTGCATTACGCTGGGCACAAAGAAGTCCGACACGATATTAGGAGATATCTAATGACTTTTGATGCATATTCCAATTCTTGTTAAAATTTTTATGGCTTTATCTATTTCAGTCAGTCTCGTCTCATAACGATAACTTATGGTCAATAACGTAACATCGAGAGAGTAAAACGAAAGAACCTGATGCGTGTGCTTCTTTCCAATTTACTCCGCATTGCCATAATGCTACGTTCTGCCTGGCAGCCATTAACATGCAGCGCACCACAGGGCCACTGGATTTTTTTTTTTTTTCTTGTGCTTTGTTCGATAATAGCTGCGTTTTTCTCAGATCGTGTGAATCTGCAGTCAGAGCAGCTGAATTGTGAGCGAGATACTCCTGTTGTCGTGGACTTCACGTGTAGAAATACGTGCAACGCATCTCCAACGGTAGCTATCTCGTCGTAAAGAAAAGCAAGTGTGACGAAGACTGCTCAAGTACGAAAAGACATCGCTCTTTGTAGAAACTGCAGAACATAGTAAGGTTGCCTGTTATCTTTAAACCTGTAACAAGAAAATTTTTGTTAATATGACGATACATATACTGTACGACAATGAAAGCCTTAAACGTCATAAACTGAGATTGTGTACTTCTGAAAACGAAGAAATTTAAGAAGATGTTGCGTCCAGCAAAAGACAACCTTGGTCTCAGTGTTGCTGGACTTTTAAAATTTCTTGTGAATGTAGTAGCTGCTTCTCTGGTCAGTCTGTACACCGACGCATATTGAACATCGCAGTTCCAACAAAGTTTCTGCTGCCGAGCAAAGCCTCATAAAAATTTTTAAAAACCATACGATTCTGTTTCACGAAACGAAGCTCTTATCCCATGAATCTACCTACTGAGTTTCTGTCATCAGTTAAGCTGCTTTGAGATCAGATTGTGCAAAAACAACTTTAACCGGGACTGTAGCTACACGTACCCTTGGCCCTTACCGGCAATCCTCTTTCTTACGTGACTACACATGTAGGCGCTATGGTAAATCAGATATGTCTATGAAAAGATACTGAAAACATTATTTCACTCTCGTCGGAGCAAATGCTTAACATTTGCTACAAGCAAGAGCAATCTATTAAAGAATTCACAGGAAAAAGGTGTGTGTTCGTCATACATCAAAATATGCAGCAGACATTTTACATAACAAAGAAAGAACGCTTCTATTTAAATGAAACTGACTACTCCATGCAAAATGTTGAAGTCCATTTTTTAAAAAAATCATCACATAAGAGCTGGCAAACGCTGAAATATCTACTACAGAGCGTTGCTTTCGTATAAGATGAGGGGCAGTCAAATGAAACCCGAACACCCGTCACAATCGGACCATGGAATGGTTCCAATCAAAAATAATCACCACACGCATTAGGTCATTTATCGCACTGGGGGGCGAGACGAGCAACTCCTGTTTTGCTCTGCTTCGTCCGACTGAAACCGACGTGCACGCATGTTTTTCTTCAGCTCGCCAAAGATGTAAAAATCACACGGCGAAAGACAGAGGCTGTATGGAGGATGTTGCAATGTTTCCCAACCAAATCGCTGAAGGGTAGCTTTAGTCCGTTTGGCAGGTGGGACGAGATGATTCCATCCGACAGTATTCCTGGACGTTTTGACTATATGGCGGGCCTTAGTTTCCGTAAATTTTCTTCGCAGTGCTACGTTCGAGGGATTTGAAGAGCAGGCAGCCCCTGTAGTCTAAGACGGTCACTGTATCCCCCACACTGCCAATCGGACAAAGGCTACACTTGAGCGATTCGGTTGGGAAACGCTGCAACATCCTTCTTACAGCCTGGGTCTTTCCTCTGTGTGATTTTCACATTTTTGGCGACCTGAAGACGACGTCGGTTTCAGCAGGACGACGACGTACAACAGTGGGTGCTGTTGTGGATCCCTCAGCAGCCGACCGTGTTCTACGAAACAGAATTTGATCGTTTTGTCTCCCAAAGAGATAAATGTCTTAACGCGTGTGGTGATTACCGTTGAATGGAACCGTTCCGTGGTCTCGTTGTGGCGGGTGTTGCGTTTTCATTTTACTGCCCCGTATATTAATACCGTAGCTAAAATCGAAAATTCTCCGTTTATTGTGCTGTTGATGTTGTGATCTACAGTCCGAAGACTGTTCTGGTGCATGTCTCCGCTAGGCTTTCATGCGTCAAGCCTCTTCGTCTCTGTACAACTACCACAGCCTACATCCACTAAAACACGCCAGTTGTAGCCACGCTAAACCCACTTCTAAAGTTTTACTTCTTAGCCTTCCCTTCATAATCAAACTAGCGAACCAGGCAATGGTTGCCAATAGCTAAATTTGTAGAGTAATTGTATATACGTCCAAATCCCCCTCACTCTCCTCTCTCCGTCCATTTCTTCCCTCCTCCTCCCCCCCCCGCCCCCCCTTCACCCCTTTCTTTGTCCATTCGTCCTCTTCTTCCCCTCTCTTTATCCAATTCCTCCTCCTATACGCTGTCACTCTTCATCTCCTCATCGCTTCCCCCAGTTTCCCTACATCTCCTCCTTCCTCCTCTCCCTGTCCTAATCGGCAGGCTTTACATATCAATTACTACTTTTGTAGTGGCTATTAGATGTTTTAAGGAATTTTTGTATAATTTAGGTTTTAAATTATATTTCAATCCTTTCCTTAAAACATTTAATAGCCAGTAAAAAAGCAACAACTGATATGTCAAGCCTGTCAATTGGAAAGAGAAATGAACTAATACTTTAAACAGCAAAAATTGCGGAAAAGGGATTACGTAAAATGAAAATACATAAGCAACAAAAAACGCAAGTTTCTGTGAAGTTGGGAAGGTAGGAGACGACATACTGGCAGAATTGAAGCTGCGAGGATTGCGCTGGAGTCGTGCTTGGGTAGCTTAGTTGGTAGAGCACTTGCCTGTCACAGCCAAAGGTCTAGAGATCGAGTCTCGGTCCGGCACACTGTTTCAATCTACCAAGAAGTTTCACATCAGCGCACACTCCGCTGCAGGGAGAAAATTTCATTCTGGAAATGAGGATGACTCTGAGACCAGTGCCTCAGTAGCAAGTTCATTGTGCTAAGTGTCCGGCTATTTTTTCTTCTTCCTTGTCGGTTTCGCATTTTTATATCGTACATGTAAAGGAGCGCAATCAAGTGAGCTTCTGATTTTGTAAAGAGAAATTTATTTCACTGGTTACTTAATCCAAAATTTGTGTGTACCTAGATTCAAGGTACCCTGTACTTTCCGCAGATGTCGAGTATAAACACGCTGTAAATTATTGCGGGAATATTTCAAGATCCCCAGCGCAGCGGAGTGTGCGCTGATATGAAACTTCCTGGCAGATTAAAACTGTGTGCCCGACCGAGACTCGAACTCGGGACCTTTGCCTTTCGCGGGCAAGTGCTCTGCCATCTGAACTACCGAAGCACGACTCACGCCCGGTCATCACAGTTTCATATCAGCGCACACTCCGCTGCAGAGTGAAAATCTCATTCTGGAAACATCCCCCAGGCTGTGGCTAAGCCATGTCTCCGCAGTATCCGTGCTCGTTCTGCAAGGTTCGCAGGAGAGCTTCTGTAAAGTCTGGAAGGTAGTAGACGAGATACTGGCAGAAGTAGAGCTGTGATGACCGGCCGTGAGTCGTGCTTCGGTAGCTCAGATGGCAGAGCACTTGCCCGCGAAAGGCAAAGGTCCCGAGTTCGAGTCTCGGTCGGGCACACAGTTTTAATCTGCCAGGAAGTTTCATTTCAAGATCCTTTGAATTTATCCACTCATTGACATTTTGTATAGTGCATCCATTTTCTGGTAGCACTCCTGTAGAGTATCAAGCTTCGCCTATGTACAGAGTACGCTGAACCACTTCTAAAGTATTAAATAGCAGAGAAGAAATACCTGAGCCTTACAAGAATCCTGTAAACTACAAAAAAAATCAGAAATAACTGTTTCAGCCTACTTTGTGTCCACACTACAGGCATAAAATTAGAAGAGGCAAAGCTCCAGAATGTTCCACAAGAGATAACTTCATTACACTTTTGAGCTACTGTCTCACATACTCTGACCTATTATAACAATTGGCTGACATGGCTTGTTTTGCTGTATGGAACAAAATAAAGTTTTTGTGATACACTTTATGCAACGGGTATAACGTCTCTCCACTTATTAGTATTACTCATTTAAAGTAAACATTTAACTTCCAATTCAAGTTAATTACCGCTGGCTATCAGGAGAAAGAAAACTGGCGTTCTACGGATCGGAGCGTGGAATGTCAGATCCCTTAATCGGGCAGGTAGGTTAGAAAATTTAAAAAGGGAAATGGATAGGTTAAAGTTAGATATAGTGGGAATTAGTGAATTTCGGTGGCAGGAGGAACAAGACTTCTGGTCAGGTAATTACAGGGTTATAAATACAAAATCAAGTAGGGGTAATGCAGGAGTAGGTTTAATAATGAATAAAAAAATAGGAGTGCGGGTTAGCTACTACAAACAGCATAGTGAACGCATTATTGTGGCCAAGATAGACACAAAGCCCATGCCTACTACAGTAGTACAAGTTTATATGCCAACTACCTCTGCAGATGATGAAGAAATAGATGAAATGTATGACGAGATAAAAGAAATTATTCAGGTAGTGAAGGGAGACGAAAATTTAATAGTCATGGGTGACTGGAATTCGGCAGTAGGAAAAGGCAGGGAAGGAAACATAGTAGGTGAATATGGATTGGGGGGAAGGAATGAAACAGGAAGCCGCCTTGTAGAATTTTGCACAGAGCATAACTTAATCATAGCCAACACTTGGTTCAAGAACCATAAAAGAAGGCTGGATACCTGGAAGAATCCTGGAGATACTAAAAGGTATCAGATAGATTGTATAATTGTAAGACAGAGATTTAGGAACCAGGTTTTAAATTGTAAGACATTTCCAGGGGCAGATGTGGATTCTGACCACAATCTATTGGTTATGAACTGCAGATTGAAACTGAAGAAACTGCAAAAAGGTGGGAATTGAAGAAGATGGGACCTGGATATACTGAAAGAACCAAAGGTTGTACAGAGTTTCAGGGAGAGCATAAGGGAACAATTGACAGGAATGGGGGAAAGAAATACAGTAGAAGAAGAATGGGTAGCTCTGAGGGATGAAGTAGTGAAGGCAGCAGAGGATCAAGTAGGTAAAAAGACGAGGGCTAATAGAAATCCTTGGGTAACAGAAGAAATATTGAATTTAATTGATGAAAGGAGAAAATATAAAAATGCAGTAAATGAAGCAGGCAAAAAGGAATACAAACGTCTCAAAAATGATATCGACAGGAAGGGCAAAATGGCTAAGCAGGGATGGCTAGAGGACAAATGTAAGGATGTAGAGGCTTGTCTCACTAGGGGTGAGACAAGCCTACAGGAAAATTAAAGAGACCTTTGGAGAGAAGAGAACCACTTGTATGAACATCAAGAGCTCAGATGGCAAACCAGTTCTAAGCAAAGAAGGGAAGGCAGAAAGGTGGAAGGAGTATATAGAGGGTTTATACAAGGGCGATGTACTTGAGGACAATATTATGGAAATGGAAGAGGATGTAGATGAAGATGAAATGGGAGATACGATACTGCGTGAAGAGTTTGACAGAGCACTGAAAGACCTGAGTCGAAACAAGGCCCCCGGAGTAGACAACATTCCAGTAGAACTACTAACGGCCTTGGGAGAGCCAGTCTTGACAAAACTCTACCATCTGGTGAGCACGATGTATGAGACAGGCGAAATACCCTCAGACTTCAAGAAGAATATAATAATTCCAATCCCAAAGAAAGCAGGTGTTGACAGATGTGAAAATTACCGAACTATCAGTTTAATAAGTCACAGCTGCAAAATTCTAACGCGAATTCTTTACAGACGAATGGAAAAACTGGTAGAAGCCGACCTCGGGGAAGATCAGTTTGGATTCCGTAGAAATACTGGAACACGTGAGGCAATACTGACCTTACGACTTATCTTAGAAGAAAGATTAAGAAAAGGCAAACCTACATTTCTAGCATTTGTAGACTTAGAGAAAGCCTTTGACAATGTTAACTGGAATACTCTCTTTCAAATTCTGAAGGTGGCAGGGGTAAAATACAGGGAGCGAAAGGCTATTTACAGTTTGTACAGAAACCAGATGGCAGTTATAAGAGTCGAGGGACATGAAAGGGAAGCAGTGGTTGGGAAGGGAGTAAGACAGGGTTGTAGCCTCTCCCCGATGTTATTCAATCTGTATATTGAGCAAGCAGTAAAGGAAACAAAAGAAAAATTCGGAGTAGGTATTAAAATTCATGGAGAAGAAGTAAAAACTTTGAGGTTCGCCGATGACATTGTAATTCTGTCAGAGACAGCAAAGGACTTGGAAGAGCAGTTGAACGGAATGGACAGTGTCTTGAAAGGAGGATATGAGATGAACATCAACAAAAGCAAAATGAGGATAATGGAATGTAGTCAAATTAAGTCGGGTGATGCTGAGGGAATTAGATTAGGAAATGAGACACTTAAAGTAGTAAAGGAGTTTTGCTATTTAGGGAGTAAAATAACCGATGATGGTCGAAGTAGAGAGGATATAAAATGTAGACTGGCAATGGCAAGGAAAGCGTTTCTCAAGAAGAGGAATTTGTTAACATCAAGTATAGATTTAAGTGTCAGGAAGTCGTTTCTGAAAGTATTTGTATGGAGTGTAGCCATGTATGGAAGTGAAACATGGACGATAACTAGTTTGGACAAGAAGAGAATAGAAGCTTTCGAAATGTGGTGCTACAGAAGAATGCTGAAGATAAGGTGGGTAGATCACGTAACTAATGAGGAGGTATTGAATAGGATTGGGGAGAAGAGAAGTTTGTGGCACAACTTGACTAGAAGAAGGGATCGTTTGGTAGGACATGTTTTGAGGCATCAAGGGATCACAAATTTAGCATTGGAGGGCAGTGTGGAGGGTAAAAATCGTAGAGGGAGACCAAGAGATGAATACACTAAGCAGATTCAGAAGGATGTAGGTTGCAGTAGGTACTGGGAGATGAAGAAGCTTGCACAGGATAGAGTAGCATGGAGAGCTGCATCAAACTAGTCTCAGGACTGAAGACCACAACAACAACAACACCGCTGGCTACTTTTCTAGATGGGCAGCAGTTAAGAACAGATTTAAGTAGACATTAATTTCGAGTTATTATTCGGTAGTAAACTATGCTATGGTAAATGAGTTGTATTTTTGACATGGTGTTGCTACCTGGAGAGCGAGTGGAAATCGCTGCGAGTTCCGCATACTGGACTCAACGGCGGTTTCCAGTAGTAATTTGCTTTGCTTTGCTCAGCTTATGGGGAAGCACTGGAAAAAATTGTTATCTTGTTCTTAGAAAATATGACAGTATAGCAGAACATCGTACGGAAGGAGTATTCCTTGTGAATAGTGTGACCGTAGTTGCAGAACGTTTCTAACAACTGGTGATGTGACAACGACCGGGGAATTTAGGGTCAGTGGAAAGAACAGGCGATTTCCTTCGCAGAATGCGTTACAAAGCGAGAGGCCTGCGGCAGCGAAGCATCCGATGTGTGTAGAGGCCGATAGCGCATTCGGCGAAGCGAGTGGGGTGCGGTCTCTGTGGAGGCGAAGAACGCTCTTGGTTACGTCTAGGCGAAGGCTGTAGGACGGTCTTCAAACAGCTGAGGATTAAATTCTTACATGAAATTTATCTACTACCAGTCAGCACCTACTCAAAGTTAAGCAATGAACGCTGTTAGCGAGCTATATAACTAGTTGGATAGAACCTAAGAGTGCGTACTCGCCCTTTTAGATTAAATAGTGGAAATGAGCAGCTAGATAACAATTAGTAAACACTTTCTCCCTGTAGTCACCCTGTCACAGTCCACCTTCCCCCCCCCCTCCCCCCTCCACCCCGCCACCTGCCCCACAGAACTCTCTATCCTCTAACATTTACAGACTGTTGTTGACTTCATATGATGACTGAGGATACTCATTCCAGAATTATTTTGTCATACACTCGTAGCACTGAAGGTGGCAGGGGTAAAATACAGGGAGCGAAAAGCTATTTACAATTAGTACAGAAACCAGATGGCAGTTATAAGAGTCGAGGGACATCAAAGGGAAGCAGTGGTTGGGAAAGGAGTGAGACAGGGTTGTAGCCTCTCCCCGATGTTGTTCAACCTGTATGTTGAGCAAGCAGTAAAGGAAACAAAAGAAAAATTCGGAATAGGTATTAAAATCCATAGAGAAGAAATAAAAAATTTGAGGTTCGCCGATGACATTGTAATTCTCTCGGAGACAGCAAAGGACTTGGAAGAGCAGTTGAATGGAATGGATAGTGTCTTGAAAGGAGGATATAAGATGAACATCAACAAAAGAAAAACAAGGATAATGGAATGTAGTCGAATTAAGTCGGGTGATGCAGCGGCAATTAGATTAGGAAAGGAGACACTTAAAGTAGTAAAGAAGTTTTGCTATTTGGGGAGCAAAATAACTGATGATGGTCGAAGTAGAGAGGATACACGATGTAGACTGGCAATGGCAGGGAAAGCGTTTCTGAAGAAGAGAAATTTATTAACATCGAGTATTGATTTAAGTGTCAGGAAGTCGTTTCTGAGAGTATTTTTATGGAGTATAGCCATGTATGGGAGTGAAACATGGACGATAAATAGTTTGGACAAGAAGAGAATAGAAGCTTTCGGAATGTGGTGCTATAGAAGAATGCTGAAGATTAGATGGGTAGATCACATAACTAATGAGGAAGTATTGAATAGGATTGGGAGAAGAGAAGGTTGTGGCACAACTTGACCAGAAGAAGGGATCGGTTGGTAGGACATGTTCTGAGGCATCAAGGGATCACCAATTTAGTATTGGAGGGCAGCGTGGAGGGTAAAAATGGTAGAGAGAGACCAAGAGATGAATACACTAAACAGATACAGAAGGATGTAGGTTGCAGTAGAGGTGTACAAATTCCCCTTGAAGCCTGCTTGCCCCTAGCTCCTCTGCAACCATTCATGCAGGTCAGCCTGCCGCGACGTAAACACAAGAGTGCGCGTGTACTGAGGCATAGTGGGCAATGCGGCCGATACGGGCTCCCGGAAGCCCGGGCTACCTGGGTTCCCGCAAGCCTGCCAAGCATCACGGGACCCGCCCAGCTTGCTGCGCCTCACAACAGGTTGCGCTGTCAAGCTACCGTGACTAGAGTAGCCAGGTAGTTAGCCCGCAGTTCATTTATCGCAACGGTGGAGGCAGCACAATGAATAGGTTGAACCTTATTGAGAGTGAAAAAAAATTGACAACTGGCGAATACATGCTGGTAACGAAACAGAGCACAAGTGCCGCATGGGAAACGTTTTCGTGTGTTTATGAGGCCGCTTCAAATAAATCGGCAGGTGTGTCTCAATGCAAACTATGTAAAAAGCTCTTAAGTACTTATTCGGGAACCTCGATTATGTTACGACATGTGTGCAAATTTGACAAGCAGTTCCCTCACTCCGTAAATATCTTGAAAGTGGACAAAGATTTAGTGGCCGAAAAGTGCGTCGAAATGTGTGCTAAGGACCTGAGACCATTTAGCAGTATAGAGGGAGAAGGATTTCTTAATTTAGGGCAGACACTGATCGACGTAGGTAAAAAATATGGCTCAGTTGATATTAAAAATGTTATGCCTTCCCGAGTGACAGTAGCTAGAAAAGTTCGAACCTTAGCTGATAAAATGCGCAGCAAAATGCTCCCAGATATAGTGCATGCGATTCGTTCTGGTATATGTGCCAGTACAATTGATCTATGGACAGACAATTACAGAGGGGTGCATTACATGTCCGTGACAATGCATTACAAAAATTCAGACTGGCGTTTGAATAAATATGTACTGATGTGCTCTGCGTTTCCTGACTACCCAAAAACTGCCTCGAATATTCGAAACGAGTTGGAAGATGGCTTAGAAACTATGGGTGTTTCTAGTGAAGACGTTGCCAAAATTACGTTTGTCACAGACCAGGGCAGTAAGATTGTCAAAACTCTCGAAATATATTAGCGTCTTCCATTCATGGCTCATAGTATAAACAGTCTGTTCTGAGCGAACAGTTTTTGAAAGAAAATGTTCCAAATATATTAGCCATTCATAATACAGTGCGGGCTACGGTTTCGTGCTTCAAGAGAAGAGGTTCAAATGGCTCTGAGCACTATAGGACTCAATTTCTAAGGTCATCAGCCCAAGAGAAGAGGTCTCTGTGTGAGACTGAACTCATCTTTAAAGCAGTGGGTTTCTACTCGTTGGAATAGTTATTATGACATGCTTGTATCAGTCCATTCTCAGATTGATCCAGTGTTTTACATAATGAATGTGCCTCTGATAAGATGCTCGGTTATGACCACCATATACCTGGCCAGCTTATAGAATTTCTTAAGCCGTTTACAGAAGCCACAGTTGATCTAGAGGGTGACAAGGAGCCAATCCTATATTTAGTTCTACCGTGGTTTTATGCCTTAAAAACTCACTGTACCGTACGGGATAACAATGAAGAGGTTTGTAATTTTATTCCATCTGAATATTATAAACCACTTGTGAAATAAGTATGTTGAGAAAATGTATTTTCAGGACATGAAACCTTTGAAACAAGCCGCCGTTGCCTTCCTAGAACAGAAAATGTGCGTTAGTATGTTGCATAAAATTGCAACGTTTATGGTGGCTAACTACCGCACATTAAGAAAGTTAACCGAGGATGAAAAAATTGAAGTTTACCAAGCAGCATGACAGATGTGTGCTGAAGGTAAGCTCCTAAGATAATGCATATATTCTTCATCTACATGTACATGGTTACTCTGCAAGTCACACGCAAGTGCTTGGTTGAGGGTTCATCGAACCACTTTCAACTTATTTGTCTCCTATTCTCGAATTTCGCACGGGATAGAACACCTACATCTCTCTTTCTGAGTGCTGCTTTTTTGTATTTTATTCTGATGATCATTTCTTCCAATGTACATGGGACTCAACAATATATCTTCGAATTCGGAGGTGTAAGTTGGTGATCGAAATTTCATATATAGATCGCGCCACGTCAGAAGACGCCATTGTTGTAATGATTCCCACCCCAACTCTTGTGTAATTTCCGCGACACTCTTTTCCCTGTTTCACGATAATACCAAACCAGTTGCCCTTATTTAGACTCTTTCGACCTCTTCCGTCAATCGTAAGGCTCTCCAACTGTGTAGCAATGCTCCAAAAGAGTGTTTTGTCATTAAAACGCCTACAGCATTTTCTGTGTGTCCATTCCTATTTAAGTAGGTCGTAATTGTAATCAGAGGAATTAAGTAGAATCTGCAGCCTTTAGATTTTACTGGTTGATCTTGTAAACGAAGTTTAACGGACTTAGTTTAGTACACACAGGGATAACCTCGCTCTTGTCATTATTTATTGCCAACTGCTAATTTTCACACCAAAAATATATACCTTATTTAAATCGTCCTGCAGTTTTGATCTTCTGGTGACTTTACTGGACGATAAATGATAGCATCATCTAAAAACTATTATAATTTCAACTATGTGTAGTACGATCTTCACATTATTCTGCAAATATTAATTGGAACCTGTACAGCTTCAGTACAAGTGCCCAATCACAGCACCCAAGAAACAAATCCATGGCCGTACAAAATGGCGAAATTTGAGGACTGGGCAGAAGAGTCTCCTCTCCTACATGATGAAGTCAGCAGATACTTGCAAGAACACCGTGTGAACGAGGGAGGTATTATACAGTGGTGGAAGAATACCTCCCAACGACTTCCTCGACTTGCGTGTGTGGCAAGAAAAAAATTAAATATACCAGTCACTAGTGCCTCTAGTGAGAGAATTTTTAGTTGCGCTGGAAACCTAATTAGCGAAAAACGATCACGTCTTAATGCAGACAGACTTAACGATCTCGTCATAATTAATTCAAGCACTAATCAGCAGACACATTAAGAATTCAGTAGAAAAATTAAACAGGAAACTATGAGTTTGAGCGCAAATTTACTAATTAAGAGTGCAGATTTCTTTCTGGGGGTCAATTTCTGAGATAGAAATTTTGTAATGCATACAGTTCATTTTCATTTTAGACTAAACTTTTTGATTTCAATCCTCCCAAGTGACATTTATTATTGTTTGTAAACCATTTTCTGTTACTTGTGTTTTCAAAAGTAGCCAAATATTTTTAGGAGTATCTGGTTTGGCCTAAATAATGCTGAAGGAAAATTTGTAAATATTTTATGTTGAAAAGTGTTCTGCAAAATAAAATATTCATTTGTGGATAAAGGCAATACACATTATGAGTTTAAATTACAATTTATTTTGTTGAGTTCCACACACATTGCAAAATGTAATTTTATTCTGGTATTTCTATATTAAGGGGAATCCCACATGCAGAGTCAAGATGCTGAAGACCTAGACACTACAAATGCTCCTAAAATGAAGAGCGTCTTTTTCCATGAATGTATTGTAGTAGAAATATAATGGAAACTCTGAGCCACTCTCCACAGCGTCTACATCTGCGCCATGAGGATTCAGACTCGTCGTTTAGGTCTGTGTTATGAGGGTCTACAGTCGCCGTTTAGGTTTGAATCATGCAAGTAAACACTCGTCGTCTTAGTCTGCATCATGATGGCCCGAAATCTGGTCCCTCATGACGCAGACCTAGACTACAAGTGTGGACTCTCATGAAGCAAACGTAGGCGCAGCGAAAAATGGCTCAGGGTCGCCCTTGTATTCCCAGTACTATAGTTTTTAGACGAACTGGATACGAAACAAGTCCTTCGATTTTGTTCAAATGCATTTTGGCAATTTAGAATGATTTTGCCAACTTGGAATGAATTCACAGAACCAGCAAAATACATCCTGGAAACGTAGTTAAATATTTATATAATTGGTGTCATACTTGGCTGAAACATACTAAAGTTAAAGAATCTAGACTTCCAAAATCTTTCGTTCTCATTGCAGTACAGTGGTTAATAGGGGCGTAGATAATTTATTCTTCTGGGGAGGTGACCTATCTTCTTTTTGGGGGGTGGAAGTTCACTTCTTTAGTACAAATATCCATCCGTTTTGGTGTTGAAAAGTGCAGCACAGACTGCATTGTGTTGCCTGGGCATTTATTTATTCCATACTCTCGTAGTCCATCTTCCCTCCCCTATTTTCTCTCTATCCATTTAGTCCTCTCCCACTCTCTCTCTGATCACCTCCTCCCCCCCCCCCCCCCCATCCCTTGGCCGGCCGGAGTGGCCAACTAGTTCTAGGCGCTACAGTCTGGAACCGCGCGACCGCTACAGTTGCAGGTTCGAATCCTGCCTCGGGCATGGATGTGTGTGATGTCCTTAGGTTAGTTAGGTTTAAATAGTTCTAAGTTCTAGGGGACTGATGACCTCAGAAGTTAAGTCCCATATTGCTCAGGGCCATTTGAACCATTTTTGAACCCATCCCTTGGCCCATCTCCCCCCACCCTCTATCCTTCTCCTCGTCCTCTCTCTGTTGGATTCCGCCACCTCAGTTCATCTCCTCTTCACCTATCTATGAAAACTCATATATATCTGTCAACTTTTGTGGTGATCAGTGAATCAGCGTCAAAGTTTATTTACTGTAATACTTTTTGATACGCAGCATTGATAGTTTTGTTTTCTGGTGCGTAAACAAATGAAGTTGAAGGTGTCCCGACAGGGGAATATGCGACATACAAATGGCCATGTGAAAAACATGATTTTCAAGATTGATGCCACAAACATATAACAACTGCCCTTGCGATTTATCTATCGACATGGCAAATGTGAGCTGCACAGGAAATTATAACCGTTTAAAGTCGAATGGCAGGTCGGTCGGCATCTTAGTGATACTGGAATCAAACTGTCTTCACCTTTGTACTTTCCTTTTAAAATTGTGGCTTCAATTACGTTGTTCTTTAATTTCATCCCCGCAAGCCAGGTGCAATTACAAAGACGTGGCTGGTTTACCTTTCGCAACATAATGATTGCCGATCCGACTTAATTACAGATTGGGAGACGGTAATCCGGGGAAATCCAGCGAATTTAAAAATTCCGTAGGATAGTTGACTACATCATCTTGGTTAGTAACGGAATAAACCGACTTGTATGACAGCAATTCGCCAGGTGTCATATTTTGAATCTGAAAATTCATTTCGTGAACATCAAGGTTTTTTGCAGCCAATATAACACATTCACTCAACCAAAAATGGTTTGCAACTGTTAAACGACATTTGCTGTGCGCGAATTGTCAGACACGATGATTGTAAATGTGTCAGACAGCTCTCAAATTTCAAAAAGATCATAGACATTTCGTTTAAAAGAAATATATATATATATATATATATATATATATATATATATATATATATATATATATATATATATATACATGCACATGTAAATATTCAAAAACCTTCTCCATGGAAACATGCGTACATAGTGAACTTTCATGGTAACCGGCAAACGATGTGAAAATCTTTTGTAAGGTACTCTATTCAATGTACTGTCCGAAATATTATGTAGACAGTGATGTTCCTCTTGATGGTCAAGTGTGCAAAATTTCTTCAAGATCGGAATAAAATTGTAGGTTGATGTAGAAGTGTGTAAGTAAAGTACCCTCCCCTATGCACCATTCAGAATTTTAAGTAGACAGCGCCCTTCATCCTGCTTTGAATATCAAGTGTGCCAAATTTCATCGAGATCGGAATAAATACGTACAATTTGTCGAATTCCGTTATGTAAAGGAACCTGTGCCATGCACCATACGAAATTTTATGTAGACTGTGACCTTCCTCTTGGTTTCAAGGTATAGTGTGCAAAACTTCATCAAGATTGTATGCAATACAAACACACGGACACAATGAAAACGCACTTTTAGTTTATGTCAAATTTTCTAATTTTTCGGGCAATTTTCGAAAAATTTTATTTCATAAAAACCATGTCCTGAGAATTACGAACACAGCAAAAAAAATTTAGCCGAATTGGTCCAGCCATTCTCGAGTTTTACGCTTATCAACACATTTGGCAATTAATTTTTATTTATATAGATAAGAAGCCTGAAATATGCGCGTAAAGGAAGAATATACAAATAAAACCCAAAATTTTTTACCTGAAATTATATATATATAATGTTGGGGTTTGTCTTTTGGTGCTCAGGTAAAATAAAAACTTCTGATTAACGTTCATAATACGACAATGACGCGCGCAGACTAAACGGCTGCGTAGCGCAGCTCAGCAGTAATATGGGCAGGCAAGCAAGTTTGCCGCAGCCTGCCCGGGTTGGGTTCTGCTTGGCTTGGCTGGGAGTGAAGCAGCCTGCCCGTTCTGTTGACAACGCGCGGCGGCCTGCCCGCCTGGCCACCGGGCAAGCATGGGCGGGTTAAAAGCGGGACATGGACACCTCTAGGTTGCAGTAGGTACTGGGAGATGAAGAAGCTTGTACAAGATAGAGTAGCATGGAGAGCTGAATCAAACCAGTCTCAGGACTGAAGACCACAACAACAACAACAACAACAACAACACTTGTAGCAGTAGTGTAGATGACGTCAGTTACAGGTATCACTTCGAAGCAGGGCAAATTGCAAATTGCAGTTCATTGCAGATTGGGACATTGGTTTACGTTACAACGGATTTCAAAATGGGTCATTTAAGGGGTTGTTCATATTGCGGCGTATTGTACATTCTCCATCGCCGTGTAGCGGTTACGGCCCCGTTTGAGTTCCCGTCTCATTAAATAACTTTTCATTCATGATTTTTGATTTCATTGTAATGTATGTACACTGATAAGCCAAAACATTGTGACCGAGTGCTTAACAGCTTTTCTGTCGGTCTTTCTGAAGAGTCTGCTTATCATGGATGCGCCACTTCGTTGGTAGGTTCGTGGAGATACACTATGTGATCAAAAGTATCTAGACACCTCCAAAAACATACTTTTTTTCATATTAGGTGCATTGTGCTGCCACCTACTGCCAGGTGCTCCATATCAGCGACCTCAGTAGTTATTAGACATCGTGAGAGAGCAGAATGGAGCGCTCCGCGGAACTCACGAACTTCGAACGTGGACAGGTGATTGGGTGTCACTTTTGTCATTCGTCTGTACGCGAGATTTCCACATTCCTATACATCCCTAGGTCCACTATTTCCGATGTGATAGAGAAGCGGAAACGTGAAGGGACACGTACAGCACAAATGCGTACAGGCCGACCTCGTCTGTTGACTGACAGAGACCGCCGACAGTTGAAGAGGGTAGTAACGCGTAATAGGCAAACGCTAAAGGACGCTTCGCTTGGTGTAACAGTGGAAAAACGTTGTGTAGAGAGACGAATCACGGTACGAAATGTGGTGATCCAATGGCGGGGTGTGGGTATGGCGCATGCCTGGTGAACGTCATCTGCCAGCGTATGTAGTGCCAACAGTAAAATTCGAAGGCACTGATGTTATGGTGCGTGCGTGTTTTTTATTGAGGGGGGCTTGCATCACTTGTTTTTTTTTTGCGTGGTACTATCACAGCACAGGCCTACATTCATGTTTTAAGGGGCTCCGGAAAGGCTCAAAATCATGAAAAGTTCAATTTTTACTTTTTTGCGTTTTCTGAATCTGCAGACTATTACCCTTTAATAGATATATAATTTATTCAATTCCGAAGACTGCAACTATTTTTAAATTTTTTTTGAAATGTGTTCTACATGGGCGTGACCCACTGTGGCGCTGTTAAACTGCTGTCAAATGGTGTTACCATTAACGTCCGTGTTCATCAGGTACATTTTAGTGATGTGAGATAAAGTATGTGTTGTGGCTAAACCTATTTTCAGAGACTTAGCAGCATCTGAACTGTTGAAAAAGTGTATTCACGGAAAAACTCAAAACCCCAATGAAAGTGTAAATAGTGTTATATGTTCGAGAATCCCCAAGACTGTTCAAATGGTTCAAATGGCTCGGAGCACTATGGGACTCAACATCTTAGGTCATAAGTCCCCTAGAACTTAGAACTACTTAAACCTAACTAACCTAAGGACATCACACACACCCATGCCCGAGGCAGGATTCGAACCTGCGACCGTAGCAGTCGCGCGGTTCCGGACTGCAGCGCCAGAACCGCTAGACCACCGCGGCCGGCAACCCAAGACTGTATTTGTTGGAATAGAAACACTTCACTTTGGTGTGTATGATGCTGTTGCGACTTTCAATGATGGCAACATTGTAAGGTGCAAGGTATTTAGAAATATGGGAATGAAGATAGCTTCTAACATGGTACGAGCGATGCTTGCTTTAGACAAGGAACGCCTTCGGGCTGCAGACAGGGCTGTAAAGAGTCTAGAAATACAAGCAAGAGTAAACTGGAGGAGGAACAAGAGGAAGCTGGAGGAGGAGTTTGCAGAGGATGAAGATAATCCATCCTATGGACCTGAAATGCACTAAAAAGTTAATCCAATCTTTGTCGCTCGATTCCCAAAACTTTTATTTTCTCATACTAATTACGTGTTTTCTAAGGATCTTCCAAACATATTTGTTTCAAACTTTCAGTAAATGTTACACAATACCTTCTGCATAATTTAACACAGCCTCTTTCCAAAAAACTGTATATTTTTGAATATATAAATAAAAAATTGCAAAAAAATGTTGTGAATTTTCATTACAACTGAAAAAAAATCATCTTTAATAACTGAACTAAAATTTTGTAAAATCCCCGTGTTAAGTTGTAGCCCATATTCCAATAAATAATCTGTAAAAAGTTCAACTTCCTACGTCAAATACTTTGTGAGGAAAGATGTAATTTATAAGCGTTATTTTAACATTGAAAGTATAGGGCGTTCCGGAGCCCCTTAAGCACCTTCTCGCTTCCCACTGTTGAAGAGCAATTCGGGGATGGCGATTGTATCTTTCAACACGACCGAGCACCTGTTTATAATGCACGGCCTGTGGCGGTTTGGTTACACGCCAATAACATCCCTGTAATGGACTAGCTTGCATAGAGTCCTGATCGAAAACCTATAGAACACGTTTGGGATGTTTTGGAACGCCGACTTCGTGCCAGCCCTCACCGACCGACATCGATATCTGTCCTCAGTGCAACACTCTGTGAAGAATGGGCTGCCATTCGCCAAGAAACCTTCCTGCACCTGATTGAACGTATTCCTGCGAGAGTGGAAGCTGTCATCATGGCAAATGGTGGGCCAGCACAATATGGAATTCTGGTATTGCCGATGGTGGGCGCCACGAACTTGTAAGTCATTTTCAGCCTGGTCTCCGGATACTTTTGACCACATAGTGCATGTAGCATTAGACGTCTACGCACAGGACAGTTAATTGGTGTATAAACTGGCCGCCGATTTGCGTACGCGGTGATGGCGCCTTATAGCGACTCAGATGGATTCCACAGGATTTACATGAGGCCAATTCCGTCGCCAAGACACCAACGTGAATTCACTATAACGCTCCTCAAACCACTGCAGCACGGTTCTGGCTCCGAGACACGCACAGTTATACTGCTCAAAGATGACAACGCTGTCGGGGAAGTGATGCAGGTGATTCGCTGCTGTCAATGTGTCTTCAATTACTACCACAGGTCTCATTGCAAGGGCAGCAGAATGTCTCCCACAACATCATACTGTTCCCACCTGCCTGCACCTGTGACGCACTGCGCGTTTCGAGCTGCCGTTCACCTCTCTGTCGGCGTTTGTTGAGATGACCATCGAACTTCTACATCTACATCTACATTTATACACCGCAAGTCACCCAACGGTGTGTGGCGAAAGGCACTTCATGTGCCACTGTCATTACCTCCCTTTCCCGTTACAGTCGCGTATGGTTCGCGGGACGAACAACTGCCGGAAAGCCTCCGTGCACGCTCGAATCTCTCTAATTTTACACTCGTGATCTCCTCTGGAGGTATAAGCAGGGGGAAGCAATATATTCGATACCTCATCCAGAAACGCACCCTCTCGAAACCTGGACAGCAAGCTACACCGCTATGCAGAGTGCCTTTCTTGCGGAGTCTGCCACTTGAGTTTGCTAAACATCTCCGTAACGCTATCACGCTTACCAAATAACCCTGTGACGAAAAGCGCCGCTCTTCTTTGGATCTTCTCTGTCTCCTCCATCAACCCGATCTGGTACGGATCCCACACTGATGAGCAATACTCAAGTATAGGTCGAACGAGTGTTTTGTAAGCCACCTCCTTTGTTGATGGACTACATTTTCTAAGGACTTTCCCAATGAATCTCAACCCGGCACCCGCCTAATCAACAAGTAATTTTATATGATAATTCTACTTCAAATCGTTCCGCACGCATGCTCCCAGATGTTGTACAGAAGTAACTGCTACCAGTGTTTGTTCCGCTATCATATAATCATACAATAAAGTATCCTTCTTTCTATGTATTCGCAATACATTACATTTGTCTATGTTAAGGGTCAGTTGCCACTCCCTGCTCCAAGTGCCTATCCGCTGCAGATCTTCCTTCATTGCACTGCAATTTTCTAATGCTGCAACTTCTCTGTATACTACAGCATCATCCGCGAAAAGCCGCATAGAACTTCCGACACTATCTACTAGGTCATTTACATATAGTGTGAAAAGCAATGGTCCCATAATACTCCCCTGTGGCACGCCAGAGGTTACTTTAACGTCTGTAGACGTCTCTCCATTGAGAACAACATGCTGCGTTCTGTTTGCTAAAAACTCTTCAATCCAGCCACACAGCTGATCTGATATTCCGTAGGCTCTTACTTTATTTATCAGGCGATAGTACGGAACTGTATTGAACGCCTTCCGGAAGTCAAGGAAAATGGCATCTACCTGGGAGCCTGTATTTAATATTTTCTGGGTCTCATCAACAAACAAAGCGAGTTTGGTCTCATACGATCGCTGTTTCCGGAATCTACAGAGTAGATTTTGAGTTTCCAGTAACGACATGATACGCGAGCAAAAAACATGTTCTAAAATTCTACAACAGATCGACGTCAGAGATATAAGTCTATAGTTTTGAGCATCTGCTCGACGACCCTTCTTGAAGACTGGGACTACCTGTGCTCTTTTCCAATCATTTGGAACCTTCCGTTCCTCTAGAGACTTGCGGTACACGGCTGTTAGAATGGGGGCAAGCTCTTTCGCGTATTCTGTGTAGAATCGAATTGGTATTCCGCCAGGAACAGGAGACTTTCCTCTGTTGATTGATTCCAGTTGCTTTTCTATTCCTTGGACACTTATTTCGATGTCAGCCGTTTTTTCGTTTGTACGAGGATTTAGAGAAGGAACTGCAGTGCGGTCTTCCTCTGTGAAACAGCTTTGGAAAAAGGTGTTCAGTATTTCAGCTTTACGAGTGTCATCCTCTGAATGCCATCATCATCCCGGAGTGTCTGGATATGCTGTTTCGAGCCACTTACAGATTTAACGAACTTCCTAGGATTTTCTGTCAAGTCAGTGCATAGAATTTTACTTTCGAATTCACTGAACGCTTCACGCATATCCCTCCTTACGCTAACCTTGACATCGTTTAGCTTCTGTTTGTCTGAGAGGTTTTCGCTGCGTTTAAACTTGCAGTGAAGCTCTCTTTGCTTTCGCAGTAGTTTCCTAACTTTGTTGTTGAACAACGGTGGGTTTTTCCCGTCACTCACGGTCTTACTCGGCACGTATCTGTCTAAAACGCATTTTACGATTGCCTTGAACTTTTTCCATAAACACTCAACATTGTCAGTGTCGGAACAGAAATTTTCGTTTTGATCTGTTAGGTAGTCTGAAATCTGCCTTCTATTACTCTTGCTAAACAGATAAATCTTCCTCCCTTTCTTTATATTCCTATTTACTTCCATATTCAGGGATGCTGCAACGGCCTTATGATCACTGATCCCCTGTTCTGCGCTTACAGAGTCGAAAAGTTCGGGTCTATTTGTTATCAGTAGGTCCAAGGCGTTATCTCCACGAGTCGGTTCTCTGTTTAATTGCTCGAGATAATTTTCGGATAGTGCACTCAGTATAATGTCACTCGACGCTCTGTTCCTACCACCCGTCCTAAACATCTGAGTGTCCCAGTCTATATACGGTAAATTGAAATCTCCACCTAAGACTATAACATGCTGAGAAAATTTATGTGAAATGTATTCCAGATTTTCTCTCAGTTGTTCTGCCACTAATGCTGCTGAGTCGAGAGGTCGGTAAAAGGAGCCAATTATTAACCTAGCTCGGTTGTTGAGTATAACCTCCACCCATAATAATTCACAGGAACTATCCACCTATATTTCACTACAGGATTAACTACTACTAACATCGACAAACACGCCACCACCGTTTTCATGCAATCTATCCTTTCTAAACACCGTCCGTTCCTTTGTAAAAATTTCGGTAGAATTTATCTCTGGCTTCAGCCAGCTTTCCGTACCTATAACGATTTCAGCTTCGGTGCTTTCTATCAGCACTTGAAGTTCCGGTACTTTACCAATGCAGCTTCGACAGTTTACAATTACAATACCGATTGCTGCTTGGTCCCCACATGTCCTGACTTTGCTCCGCACCCTTTGAGGCTGCTGTTCTTTCTGTACTTGACTGAGGCCATCTAACCTAAAACACCGCCCAGTCCACGCCACACAACCCCTGCTACCCCTGTAGCCGCCTGCTGACCTATCCAGCGGAACCCGAAACCCCACCACCCTATGGCGCAAGTCGAGGAATCTGCAGCCCACACGGTCGCAGAACCGTCTCAGCCTCTGATTCAGACCCTCCACTCGGCTCTGTACCAAAGGTCCGCTGTTAGTCCTGTCGACGATGCTGCAGATGGTGATCTCTGCTTTCATCCCGCTGCTAGCGAGACTGGCGGTCTTCACCAAATCAGATAGCCGCCGGAAGCCAGAGAGGATTTTTTCCGATTCATAGCGACACACATCATTGGTGCCGACACGAGCGACCACCCGCAGGTGGGTGCACCCTGTACCCTTCATGGCATCCAGAAGGACCCTTTCCACATTTGGAATGACTCCCCCTGGTATGCACACGGAGAACACATTGGTTTTCTTCCCCGCTCTTGCTGCCATATCCCTAAGGGGCCCCATTAGGCGCCTGACGTTGGAGCTCCCAACTACCAGTAAGCCCGCCCTCTGCGACCGCCCGGATCTTGCAAACTGAGGGGCAACCTCTGGAACAGGACAAGCAGCCATGTCCGGCCAAAGATCAGTATCAGCCAGAGACAGAGCCTGAAACTGGTTCGTCAGACATACTGGAGAGGCCTTCCGTTCATCCCTTTGGAATGTCTTTTCCCCCTGCCACACCTCGAGACGACCTCCCACTCTACCACGGGTGAGGAGTCAGCCTAAATGTGCGCAGTATCCCTGAGAGCCACAGCCGTAGTCCAATCGGGGGATGCGTGGGACGAGCTGGCCGTCCCCGACAAACCCCCATCTGGACCCCTGCAGTGATGCCCATTGGCAACAGCTTCAAGCTGCGTGACTGAAGGCAACACTGCCTGGAGCTGGGAGCGATGGGTCGCCAACTCAGCCCGCATCCGAACACAGCAGTCACAGCCCCTATCCATGCTAAAAACTGTTGCGCAAAGAAAGTCTAAACTAATCTACAGAGAGCGCAAACAATTCGACAGAAAATTTAAACGGTTATTAAAATACAAGGTTGCCTAGTAAATGCAGTAATGCTGCTACTTGCGCACTGCTGACACACTGCTTGGCGGCAGAAGGAGACTACGCGATTTTACACTATTCAGGTACTAAAGCGCGATGCTACAACTCTCAAATACTATAACACGCCCGAAATTTATGAATCAAACAATGCAAGTACCCAAAAACACGCAAAGAAATTAAGAATTAAACTATGTAACAAATAAGTCAGCTGAGAGTATACGACTTGCTACTGGCAGCTGCTTATCCAACGGCGGCAGGGAGCAAAACTGTGATTCACCCGAAGAGCCAACAAGTTTCCATTGTTCAACTGTCGATGCTTGATGGTCCCATGCCCACTGCAGTCGTAACTGATGATGTCTTTGTATCAACATGTAAACACGAAGGGGTGGTCTGCTACATATTCAACAATGTGCTCTGAAACACTTGTGTGTGCACCAGCATTGTGCTCTTTCACAGAGATACCACAGATTACCATCTCTCCCACTCTATGGAGCAGACAAGCGTCCGAGCCCCATGTTCGGTGAAGAGTCGTGAACGTCCGACCATTTAGGGCCTAGTGGTACTTCCACCGTCCTTCTACCCCTTTCCGCAGATGCTCATGACAGTAGCACGTGAACACTCGATCACCTTCGCCGTTTTCGAGATACTCGTTCAAAGGCTCTGAGTAATATACACTCCTGGAAATTGAAATAAGAACACCGTGAATTCATTGTCCCAGGAAGGGGAAACTTCCTGGGGTCAGATACATCACATGATCACACTGACAGAACCACAGGCACATAGACACAGGCAACAGAGCATGCACAATGTCGGCACTAGTACAGTGTATATCCACCTTTCGCAGCAATGCAGGCTGCTATTCTCCCATGGAGACGATCGTAGAGATGCTGGATGTAGTCCTGTGGAACGGCTTGCCATGCCATTTCCACCTGGCGCCTCAGTTGGACCAGCGTTCGTGCTGGACGTGCAACCGCGTGAGACGACGCTTCATCCAGTCCCAAACATGCTCAATGGGGGACAGATCCGGAGATCTTGCTGGCCAAGGTAGTTGACTTACATCTTCTAGAGCACGTTGGGTGGCACGGGATACATGCGGACGTGCATTGTCCTGTTGGAACAGCAAGTTCCCTTGCCGGTCTAGGAATGGTAGAACGATGGGTTCGATGACGGTTTGGATGTACCGTGCACTATTCAGTGTGCCCTCGACGATCACCAGTGGTGTACGGCCAGTGTAGGAGATCGCTCCCCACACCATGATGCCGGGTGTTGGCCCTGTGTGCCTCGGTCGTATGCAGTCCTGATTGTGGCGCTCACCTGCACGGCGCCAAACACGCATACGACCATCATTGGCACCAAGGCAGAAGCGACTCTCATCGCTCAAGACGACACGTCTCCATTCGTCCCTCCATTCACGCCTGTCGCGACACCACTGGAGGCGGGCTGCACGATGTTGGGGCGTGAGCGGAAGACGGCCTAACGGTGTGCGGGACCGTAGCCCAGCTTCATGGAGACGGTTACGAATGGTCCTCGCCGATACCCCAGGAGCAACAATGTCCCTGATTTGCTGGGAAGTGGCGGTGCGGTCCCCTACGGCACTGCGTAGGATCCTACGGTCTTGGCGTGCATCCGTGCGTCGCTGCGGTCCGGTCCCAGGTCGACGGGCACGTGCACCTTCCGCCGACCACTGGCGACAACATCGATGTACTGTGGAGACCTCACGCCCCACGTGTTGAGCAATTCGGCGGTATGTCCACCCGGCCTCCCGCATGCCCACTATACGCCCTCGCTCAAAGTCCGTCAACTGCACATACGGTTCACGTCCACGCTGTCGCGGCATGCTACCAGTGTTAAAGACTGCGATGGAGCTCCGTATGCCACGGCAAACTGGCTGACACTGACGGCGGCGGTGCACAAATGCTGAGCAGCGAGCGCCATTCGACGGCCAACACCGCGGTTCCTGGTGTGTCCGCTGTGCCGTGCGTGTGATCATTGCTTGTACAGCCCTCTCGCAGTGTCCGGAGCAAGTATGGTGGGTCTGACACACCGGTGTCAATGTGTTCTTTTTTCCATTTCCAGGAGTGTAATAATCTTCCTTTTGTCAGCGTCACTTATCTCAATGGATTTCCCTATCTGCAGTTCAAATCTTCCGTGTCTGGTCCGCTTACATACCGTTCCTACCGCGTCAAGTGCCTGAAACACCACCGGGTAGCATTCAACTTCGCGAAGGGCTGTGATCATGTAGTTTTGGCTTATCAGTGTATGTAAGTACAAAAAGCGGCACCATACTGCTCAGTCAGAGAGGTCAGACTGTTGACGAATTGTGTGACTCAGAGACAAGGGAATCGTCAGGAGCGCCTCAGGAAAGTGTGATAGGACCACTGTTATTCTGCAGATACATAAGTGATCTGGAGGGCAGGATGAGTAGCAAACTACTGTAGCATCGCAGCTATTACGCAACTGCAGATTTTTGCAGTAAGCTTTGTGACGTTGTGGCAAGCTGGTTTGGAAGCCTGCAGTATAGTAGCATTTGGTGGTGGCCGACTTGTGGCCAGCCTTATGCGTCATAGCCACGTCTGTCGCTAAAGCGGACCGTGAGAATGCTCACTGTGGCGCGTACTGAAATCTCTTATTCACCTCACATAAGAAACTACATAACTATGTTAAATATTATCTGTTTTATTCCAAATCTAGTACATGACCTTTTGTTATTCAGAAGAACTTTGTGTTAAAATTTGATACCTTACCTATAATAGTTTCCGAGATATAAAAAAAATTTAAAAAGTACTTAACCGACACTTAAGAAATTATAATCAGATAGGAACGATAACAGTTATATTTCTTTTGTTATTTGAAAACTGTAATAGCATTCTTAGTATGCCGATTTACCTTATAAAGATTTTCAATTCTAAATTTTCGATAATTTTCCTTTCGTAATGAAAATAACAGTTTAAAAGTTAATATTTATATTTTGTGTTAGAGTAAATGAGAGTGAATGTGAGTGTGTATGTGTGATATATGTCAAATTTCAATTCTGTATTGTATTACACCTTACGTAACTAGCAAGTGTTACGCCACCAGGGTGTCATGAAAACTGTAAATCCCCCTAACTGTCGGATGACGTATGTCTACGAGTGTTTGCTTTGCTAATAAGGCAGCCATAAAGGTAATAAGAGGATAATCAGTTCTAAAGTATTTTTCAAGCATAGTTTTCTCTTAGTTTTCGTTTCGTTTGGTTTGTTGGAACATTTTGTTAATATTTGCAGCATGAAATGACGTACATGCATCTGCGAATGTTGATTGGAGTAAAACAGTTTAAGCGTGAATATGATCTTGAAAGATTGATCTGATTGGCTGTTCGTTTTGATCACCGAATCAGAGTAAGGTCTTTCCTGCGCAGTGGAAGCAACGACAATCAGACAGTCGTGGACTAGCTGCCGGAAGAGAAGGTCATGTTAGGCATGTCCGAAAAAGTTTTTTGTAAAATGAAGAAGTGACTTATTTCACGTTCGGCTTATATCGCCGTGCAAGCAGATGCACTTACAGACAGTTCTGCGAAGTCTGGGAGATTTTGGAGCGTTTGTTGTAGAGAATACCGCGTGTGAAGCTATCGACGTTTGTGAAGAATTCTTCGTGGCGTGTTCAGTATGCATTTACACAACATTTTTTGGCGAGCATCTTCCTTTGAAGAATCCACTGAAAAGGACAGAGTGCGAACCTCAATTCGTATCAGAGTATTGACTGTATTAATCTCGTAATATTTCGGGTTGAACTTGGTACATTTCTGGCTGTCTTGCGTGTGATAAAAGCTGCATGAACTAATAGTAGATGTACTATCGACGTAAATGTGGACTTGTTGACACCGTAACTAAAAGACAATAAAAAACATTAGTACCGGAAAGCGGACATTTTCAGTCAAGGAAGGAAGCAAGCATCCACTTTTGCCTGTTATTACTTGAGATTTACAGGTTTATTTTGTTACCTGAGTTTCGCGGACAATGCAGTCGTAAGTATGGACGATGGTTTTCCTCAACGCTGCTTTTAACATCGTCTACATAGTACCTACGAATGCAGAGCAACGGATGGTGGACGAACTCTGTACTGAGGTAGGTGTACATTATTTTTCAGCTTGCTTCACTCAGTGCTAGAAAACTTTTCAACACAGCCACGCCGCGCTACGGCTGTCTGCTGATAATGCTGTGGTGCACTGGAAGACGTCGTCAGTGAGTGACTGTAGGAAGACAGAAGATGGCTCAGAAAGAATTTCTAGTTGGTGTGACAAACGGTAGCTTGTACAATGGGTAGAAAAAAACAATCCCGTAATGTTAGAATACAGGATTAGAAATGTAGAAACATGTTTGTTAATGCAGAAAGTGGGGAAAACAATCCTCTACTGTTAGAATACAGGATTAGAAATGTAGAAACATGTTAGTTAATGAAGAAAGTGGGGAAAACAATCCTGTAATGTTAGAATACAGGATTAGAAATACAGAAACACGTTAGTTAATGCAGATGAGTAGGAAAAACAATCCTCTAATGTTAGAATACAGGGTTAGAAATGTAGAAACGTGTTAGTTAATGCAGATGAGTGGGAAAAACAATCCGGTAATGTTAGAATACAGGATTAAAAATACAGAAACATGTTAGTTAATGCAGATGAGTAGGAAAAACAATCCTCTAATGTTAGAATACAGGGTTAGAAATATAGAAACATGTTAGTTAATGCAGATGAGTGGGCAAAACAATCCTCTTAATGTTCTAATACAGTACAGTATTAATGGTGTGCTGTTTGGCACAATCACATCGATTAAATATCTGGGTTTAACGTTGTAAACTGAAATGAAATGGAACGAGCGCGACTGGTTGGTAATAAGGAAGACGAATACTCCACTTCGTTTTATTGGGAGAATTCTGGGGAAGTGTAGCTCATCTACAAAGGATGCGGCGTATACAACGCCTGCTTGACGTATTCTTGAACACTGATCGATTGTTTGGGGTTCCACCAGATCGGGCCGAAGGAAGACGTCGGAGAAATTCACAGCCATTCTCCTAGATTTGTTACCGGCAGGTTCGACCAGTACTCAAGTGTTAGATGCTTCGTAAATTCGTAAGAGAGTCCCTGCAGGGATGACGACGCTCTTTTCGGACACACTATTGCGGGAATTTAGACAACTGACATTTGAGGCTGACTGCAGAAATATTAAACTGCCGTCAACGTACACTTCGCATATCGACTACAAAGATAAGATGAGGGACATTAGGGCTCGCAGAAAAGAACAAAGACGTAGCTTTCTCTCACACAGTTCGCAAGTAGTACAGGTAAGGACATGACCACTAGTGGGAGGTGATACCCTCCGCCATGCACCGTACGGTGGTTTACGGAGCATATATGTAGATGTTCAAATGTTCAAATGTGTGTGAAATCTTATGGGACTTAACTGTTATGGTCATCAGTCCCTAAGTTTACACACTACTTAAATTATCCTAAGGACAAACACACACACACCCATGCCCGATGGAGGACTCGAACCTCCGCCGGGACCAGCTGCACAGTCCATGACTGCAGCGCCTTATACCGCTCGGCTAATCCCGCGTGGCATATGTAGATGTACATGTATGAAAGACACAAATGTGATTTCAGCAGAGTGCGTGTAAAATCACTGCGACTGATATTTGATAATAAATTACAAAAGGGTCGTGGAACTTGAACTGATATTAGTTGGTACTTTTCTACTCATTAACTGGTACATACTCCAAATAATGATTCTAATCGTGGTCATATTGGTTAGGGCGTGCAGTCATTGTTAGAAGCGAATATGGCCGACAGATGTGGGTTCAGCTACCAATGAAACACTCGTGCTCCCGAAAATTAATTAAACTGTGACAAAAACTTTCTAGGGGGTGTCTTACAGGATGACTAATTTCTTTCCTTTGTTCTTATGGTGAACAGCTCGAAAATTGTCCAGGATGTAAAAATCAGGACCGTTGACATATATGCCACAGGTATTCCCAGGAACTGTGTTTTCTGTAATTACAACTTTTCCGAGGAAAACTTCACAACAGGAAAGGGCCTGTTTCATGGCATGTGTTGCGGAAGTTGAACAGTGTTCCAGACAGTAGGCATGCACCACAGCAGAGCCATGTTTTTAACTCTCACTTATGATCATCCTGCTTTGATATTAATACTTGTTATAGCCAATACTGTACTGACATTGGTTGACAACATAATTATGGACTCGTTTAAACTCGTACGAAAAGTTGCTGCTAAATATTCATTGGCATAGGTCAAAGCCCACTTAAGTGTAAGAACGTATATGTCACAATGGGCCATGCTCATCTCTCTGAAACGTCTTCACGAGACAAAGAAATGCACTAATAAAAATACGGTATTCATGTGCATACTCTTTTACTTCGATCTCCACCTCATCCTGCTGATAATTACTGATGTGAAAAGTAAAATAATTTTAGTACTGATTGTACCTATCAGATGTAGTGTATGAAAGTATCTGCTAGGAACAACATCTTTCGGAAACTGACAGGTAATAATTGGGGCGCACAACCAGATGTTCTTTGCACATCTGCACTGTGCTTATGCTTCTCCGCTGCTGAATATGCAGCACGCGTGTGGTAGAACTCAAACTATGGCTGCTTGCGGCAACTCCTATCAATAAAATATATGATCTCATGGGCATAGCACCTCCACATATCAGAAGAAGAACAGCAGCGGAATAAGACAAGCGGAAACAGGAGACAGATCCAAGACACCCCTATTTCGGATGTGAATACCAACATCCAAGATTAAGACCAAGAAGGAGTTTCGTCCGTTCAACAGAACCACTTTTAACGTCACCTGCAAATCGTCGAATACAGAATTGGCGTAACTCACCATCAGAGAGGTACTGGAACAACCCTAAAGGAGAGCTTGCTAAAGGACGTCCACTCCCATATAAAACATGGAAGGCCCTCAACAGGCTGAGGACTGGTGTATCCCGATGCAAGGCCAATTTGAAGAAATGGGGTTATGGGGTTTCTCTCCAGGAGATGAACTATGCGAATGTGGCTAACAGCAAGGTCATCAACACCTGCTCGACTGTAGAAACCTCCCAGCCCCATACCCGATGGGCGATCTGGTTATCGCCAATGATACAGCAGTTCAAACGGCGGAATTTTGGATGTCATATGGAATTTAATCATGATGTTTGTAAATTGATGTCACATGGAATTTAATGATGTACTTATATTGTTTGTAACTTGCTGTCTATAGGCTATATATATATGTTATGGACAAGAGTAAATAAATAAATAAAACTAATTGTACCGGCAACAGTATCACAGATGATATAAACATTTTCAATGTAGCTAATAATATGAATTTCCGTATACAATCTAATAAGAAAAATTTTACAGTGAAATCTGCCTGTGGAAATTTACTGATTTCAGGTTAGGGAAGCTGTTCAAATGAAATATAAAGTTTTAGCAACTAACGAAGTAAACCTGTAATTACCATAATATATAATGACAATCATGTTATTTATTGCTTTTCAGCAAAGAAATTGTAAGGCACTTTGTACGTGTGCGAGTACAAGTTAATGCCGGCTTTTGGCTTCGGTGGATGCAGGCTGTAATGCAGGCAGACTCAGGAGTGGATTTTTTTTTACCGGATGACCAAAAATAGAGCGCTGCTGTTGCCACTTCTGCTAACCGTATCTGGATTTGAAATTCAAATAACACGTACAGATTTTAAAAAATAAATTATGGTTATGGAAATTACATTCAGTACATGTAGAGAAAATCGCTTTATGTGAGACAAAATCGCTTAGTATATGTGTGTGTGGGTGTGTGTGAGAGAGAGAGACAGAGAGAGAGAGAGAGAGAGAGAGAGAGAGAGAAAGACAAAGAGAGAGAGAGAGAGAGACAGACAGACAGACAGAAAGAACACTGGAAATTTGAGATCCCTACCGATATGGATATTCACCGAACGAAGAAACTTTCTGCCATCACGTGTATATGGAAACACAGTTAGGTAAAAATAAGTAGCGTTCAAGGGCGTGGTATAACATGTTTTTCTTTTTTTTTTAAGTATTGGGGTAACATAGGAAATGAAACACCTTTAGATGTAGCATTAACAACGTTTCCTGGTTTCATTTAAAATCTCTCAGCAGAAAGTGATTCGTCATACTGAAATTAAAAAGTCTTTGAATTGCAGATTACAGAATAATCATTTATAGTTTCAATCATTAAGCTACCCTTAAATAACGGAATAACTACAAATCTAATGAATGCACAACAAAAATATTCCGGAAAGGATTTCTGTGCTACTTATACCTGCGATGGATGCGTGCACATCTTAAATTAGCCTGGCCGATCGCAACTCAGGAAACATTAAAGCTTCTGACTCCATGTATTCAAATTATAAAAGTTTAATCTCTACAGAGTAAGTACCAGGAGCCTCGAGTACACATGTATGTAGCTCTAAATGAATTACTACAAAATCTTAAATTAGGAGAGCAACACGGCTGCTGTAAATGACATTAATAACGGTGTAAATACAAACGATATATGTTCTTCCTGAAGGTCTAACGTATGGAGAGACTTTCAGAATTTGTTACAAATCGTAATTTTTCTCCAATTTTTGTGTCGTATGTCTGTAAATACGAGGGTTGGTAATAAAGTTTTAGTTATTACTTGGGGAAAATCAAGCTGTGACAGCGATTTTGGAGATGGTGTCAGTCCATAACCCAATCACACCCTTCGGTATATTAATGTCACATGTAACATAAAGTTCTGTGCTTCACAGAAAGGCAGCGCTCTGACCCAATGCCAACAAACACAGAAGTGCAGCGATACTTACTCTGCTAATTGTAGTTCTTACTTGCATGTACAAGTAGCAAAACACAAGACGAAGTTTGGATCCAAGAGCTGTTCAAAATACTGATGGACTGGATTTCCACGCCCTAGAACGTAGTAGAGGAAACTATAACTGTAAGTTAAATTTAAAACGAACTGACGGAGCTTAGGACAAGTAGCACATAAGAGAACATTTTGATAGAAGTAATCTTCAGCAAGAACCAGACCAGAGTCGAACGGGCCAGCCTCCAGAGAATTTGTTAATCTAGTTTTTTGTAAGGAGAACCTAGTTTAGAGCGACTTTAGGGACTGCGTCTTCTTAAGGTGATGTAAAAGTAGCTCATCGACTGTATTTGGTCAGAAACACGCAGAGCAGGAAGTAGATTGCAGCAATCCCATCCGCAGACAAGAATACGTGTTGCGCCTTAAAAAAAAATACAACAGCGTCGTCGCATCCTTACTCACCTTGTGGTGAGGTGTGGAAATAGTTGACACAGCTGTACCTAAGTGAAAGAAAGCGGAAGCCTTTCCATACCAGCAGCCCTCAAGAGTTTAGCGTATGTGCTGAAAGGCACGTTCAAACAAGTGCAGCCTGAAAGCCGTTTCAAACTAAAGTGACTTGTGTTGGTATCACAGCCCTACCACAACAGAGTTTTTATACTTGAGACATCGTTCGGCATGCTGTTCATGGACCATAGTTTCACTCTGTGGCAAGTCAGTCCACCCTGACACCACAGTAGATTGTGCCTCCACCATACCGGGCAAGTGCCGGCATCGAGAAGCAGTCTGCTGGTCTTTAAAATAGGGCGGTAGGTCACCGTCGTTACGTCAGCTGCCTGCCGTTTGCTGGACAGTGCTGGGATGTGAGTCGAGCTCGGCACTAGTTGGCCATGGCTGCCAGACCAGAGTCGTCGCTCGCGCAGATGGTTGCATGAGGAGCCGCTGCTGCACTGAAACTGGGCTCTGTCAGCATTGTTGGACGACAACACACAGGAGGCCGCCGGGTGCCTCAGCCAGACGTCAGCTTCCAGAATTAAACAACGGCAGGGAATCATAAGAAAACAATTTGGGAACGTCTAGTTGTTTGATAAGCCACAGCTGCAAAATACTAACACGAATTCTTTACAGACGAATGGAAAAACTAGTAGAAGCCGACCTCGGGGAAGATCAGTTTGGATTCCGTAGAAATACTGGAATACGTGAGGCAATACTGACCTTACGACTTACCTTAGAAGAAAGATTAAGGAAAGGCAAACCTACGTTTCTAGCATTTGTAGACTTAGAGAAAGCTTTTGACAATGTTGACTGGAATACTCTCTTCCAAATTCTAAAGGTGGCAGGGGTAAAATACAGGGAGCGAAAGGCTATTTACAATTTGTACAGAAACCAGATGGCAGTTATAAGAGTCGAGAGACATCAAAGGGAAGCAGTGGTTGTGAAGGGAGTAAGACAGGGTTGTAGCCTCTCCCCGATGTTGTTCAATCTGTATATTGAGCAAGCAGTAAAGGAAACAAAAGAAAAATTCGGTGTAGGTATTAAAATCCATGGGGAAGAAATAAAAACGTTGAGGTTCGCCGATGACATTGTAATTCTGTCAGAGACAGCAAAGGACTTGGAAGAGCAGTTGAACGGAATGGATGGTGTCTTGAAGGGAGGATATAAGATGAACATCAACAAAAGCAAAACGAGGATAATGGAATATAGTCGAATTAAGTCGGGTGATGTTGAGACACTTAAAGTAGTAAAGGAGTTTTGCTATTTGGGGAGCAAAATAACTGATGATGGTCGAAGTAGAGAGGATATAAAATGTAGACTGGCAATGGCAAGGAAAGCGTTTCTGAAGAAGAGAAATTTGTTAACATCGAGTATAGATTTAAGTGTCAGGAAGTCGTTTCTGAAAGTATTTGTATGGAGTGTAGCCATGTATGGAAGTGAAACATGGACGGTAAATAGTTTGGACAAGAAGAGAATAGAAGCTTTCGAAATGTGGTGCTACAGAAGAATGCTGAAGATTAGATGGGTAGATCACATAACTAATGAGGAAGTATTGAATAGGATTGGGGAGAAGAGAAGTTTGTGGCACAACTTGACCAGAAGAAGGGATCGGTTGGTAGGACATGTTCTGAGGCATCAAGGGATCATCAATTTAGTATTGGAGGGCAGCGTGCGGGGTAAAAATCGTAGGGGCAGATTCAGAAGGATGTAGGTTGCAGTACGTACTGGGAGATGAAGAAGCTTGCACAGGATAGAGTAGCATGGAGAGCTGCATCAAACCAGTCTCAGGACTGAAGACCACAACAACAACAACATAGTTGCTTGACTGCAGCTGCATGGCGTCCCCCTAAACTTCTAATTAACCAATCTAGTTCAGGACACACATTACTCTTTTTCCATTGCTCCATTCGCCAACTCTTCTTCATTAAAAAGTACGGCTGCGCAGGATTAGCCGAGCGGTCTAAGGCGCTGCAGTCATGGACTGTGCGGCTGGTCCCGGCGGAGGTTCGAGTCCTCCCTCAGGCATGGGTGTGTGTGTTTGTCCTTACGATAATTTAGGTTAAGTAGTGTGTGAGCTTAGGGACTGATAACCTTAGCAGTTGAGTCCCATAAGATTTCACACACATTAAAATGTACCATGACCCAGATAGACTGCAGAGTCAAAGAAACTGGTATATCAGCCCAATATCGTGTAGGGCCCCCGTCAGCATGCAGAACTGCCGCAACACGACGTGCCATAGACTCGACTACTGTCTGAAGTAGTGCTGGAGGGAAATGACACCATTAATCCTGCAGGGCTGCCCATAATACATAAGTGTACTACGGGGTGGATATCTCTTCTGAACACTACGTTGTAAGGCATCCCAGATATGCTAAATAATGTTCATGTATGGGGAGTTTGATGACCAGCGGAAGCGTTTAAACTCAGAAGGGTGTTCCTGGAGCCACTCTGTAGCAATTCTGGACGTGTGGGGTATCGCACTGTCCTCCTGAAATTGACAAAGTCTGTCGAAATGCAAAATGGACATGAGTGGATGCAGGCGATCAGACAGGATGCTCACGTACGTGCCACCTGTCAGAGTCGTATCCAGATATATCAGAGGTTCCATATTACTCCAACCGCACACGCTCCTTACCATTACAGAGCCTCCACCAGCTTGAACAGTCCCTTGCTGACATGCAGCGTCCGTGGATTCCTGAGATTATCTCCATACCCGATACGTCCATCCGTTCGATACAATTTGAAACGAGACTCGTCCGACCAGGCAACATGTTTCCAGTCATCAACAGTCCAATGGTGTTGACGGGCCCAGCCTATGCGTAAAGATTTGTGTCGTACGGTCACGAGTGGGCCTTCGACTCTAAAACCCTTATCGATCATGTTTCGTTGAATGGTTCGCACTCCTGACACTTGTTGATGGCCCACCATAGAAATCTGCAGCAATTTGCGGAAGGCTTGCACTTCTGTCGCATTGAATGACTCTCTTCAACCGTCGTTGGTCCCATTCTTGCAGGGATTTTTTCCGGTCGCACCGATGTCGGAGTTTTGATGTTTTACCGGATTCTTGATGTTCACGGTACACTCATGAAATGGTCGTACTGGAAAATCCCCACTCCATCGCTGCCTCGGAGAGGCTGTGTCCCATCGCTCGTGCACAGACTGTAACACCACATCAAACCCACTTAAATTTTATAACCTGCAATTGTAGCAGCAGTAACCTATGTAAAAACAGTGCCAGACACTTGTTGTCTTATGTAGGCGTTGCCGACCGCAGCGCCGTATACTGCCTGTTTACACATCTCTGTATTTGAATACGCATGCCAACACTAGTGTTTTTGGCGCTTCAGTGTATATGCTCGCTCGTTAAATATTTACAGCGTTTTGCCACGCTTTGGATCCCACACTGAAATGTGTCTAACTATGCCTGCTATCACAGGCAGTTTGCGTCCATGCTCGCCCACTGTTGACTGACAAATGTTTGTCTGCGTGAGCTCATTCCTCAACAATGTCAAAGCCACACTTTTAACAATGTCTTTTGACTCTGCATAATTATAAATCTCTGACTTGCCACTGTTTCCTCTACAGTATTTTACAGTATTATTTTGATATATTTTGTCACAATTATACAGGGTGATTCAAAAAGAATACCACAACTTTAGGAATTTAAAACTCTGCAACGACAAAAGGCAGAGCTAAGCACTATCTGTCGGCGAATTAAGGGAGCTATAAAGTTTCATTTAGTTGTACATTTGTTCGCTTGAGGCGCTGTTGACTAGGCGTCAGCGTCAGTTGATGCTAAGATGGCGACCGCTCAACAGAAAGCTTTTTGTGTTATTGAGTACGGCAGAAGTGAATCGACGACAGTTGTTCAGCGTGCATTTCGAACGAAGTATGGTGTTAAACCTCCTGATAGGTAGTGTATTAAACGTTGGTATAAACAGTTTACAGAGAATGGGTGTTTGTGCAAAGGGAAAAGTTCTGGACGGCCGAGAACGAGTGATGCAAATGTAGCACGCATCCAGCAAGCATTTGTTCGCAGCCCAGGAAAATCGACTCGCAGAGCTAGCAGAGAGCTGCAAATTCCACAATCAACTGTATGGAGAGCCCTACGAAAAAGGTTAGTTATGAAACCTGAACGTCAACTACCCGGGGCGATGGATCGGCCGCCAGGCAGCCCGTGACAGAGCACTTCATCACTGGCCTCCAAGAAGCCCTGATCTTACCCCCTGCGATTTTTTCTTATGGGGGTATGTTAAGGATATGGTGTTTCGGCCACCTCTCCCAGCCACCATTGATGATTTGAAACGAGAAATAACAGCAGCTATCCAAACCGTTACGCCTGATATGCTACAGAGAGTGTGGAACGTGTTGGAGTATCGGGTTGATATTGCTCGAGTGTCTGGAGGGGGCCATATTGAACATCTCTGAACTTGTTTTTTGAGTGAAAAAAACCTTTTTAAATACTCTTTGTAATGATGTATAACAGAAGGTTATATTATGTTTCTTTCATTAAATACACATTTTTAAAGTTGTGGTATTCTTTTTGAATCACCCTGTCTATTACAGTTCTTAATTTCTCACGCTTGAGAAAAATCAAACATTCATAATTTTAGTGAAACATTTCAATTTCCTTAAAAGATATTAAAGTTCTTATCTAGTAACGATTTCTCTGATATGCCTACTTGCAATCAGCGCGTCTTCCGTTGGTCAAATTGCAATTAAAAGGACTGCTATAATCCGTTCATCATAAGAATGAACCTGATGTAAACAAACACAAATGCGATGATTGGTCAGAAGCCGTAGCACACATACACTGGTGTTGTTACGCTCTTGGAAGTACGTCTTACTTATGTATTGGATATGTGCCTGTGGTTCTGTCAGTGTGATCATGTGATGTATCTGACCCCAGGAATGTGTCAATAAAGTTTCCCCTTCCTAGGACAATGAATTCACGGTGTTCTTATTTCAATTTCCAGGAGTGTATTTCATTTCAAGTCCAGGTGGGTATGGCAGTGGCGAAAATTGATTCCAAGTCTAGGTGGACGTGGCAGTTTTCTTCATCAGAGAGATTAATTAATTGATCAGATTAATTAATTGATCAGATTAATTAATTGATCAGATTAATTAAATAGTGATGTGGACTTTGTTACATTCACTTGCGGAGGTACTAAGCTAGGTGCGGGCGATTGCTCATGAGTACGGACGTGTGTTTTCGCCAAGATCCTGGATTAGATAGTCGAAGCATGTGGGCTGAATAATGAGAATCAGGTGATCAGTTAACTTAGTGAGAGCGTTCTTTGTCCGACAGAGCCACGTGGTCGATCGCGAGTTGTGACGTCAAGGAAGTTTCCAACTCGGTAGAAAAAACATTCCAGTTCGAGCGTGTCGGTTCCTGTCTATCGGTCTTGAATTGCAAAGTTTATGGGGATAAGGGCGTCCTTTGTGCTCCATCACACGTGCTGGTGGGGCGGGATGAGGCGTGGGGTGGTTTGGACAGAGCAAGCGTGTCGGTTCCTGTCCGTCGGTGCTGAGAATCTGCGAACTTTAGGACCGATATAGCATTTAGTGTGTCACGTGATAAAACTTTCCAAATATCTCGCGCGGTTGTGTGAGGTAGGTATTTGCAGGTTCGAACCTGTTCAGAAAAATAAATGTGGGGTGGAACGTGTCCTTTGTCCAGTGTGTGGTCGACAGGTTCCATTCTGTCCAGCGTTAAGTGCTCGCGGGCGCGGAAGGATGTTTACCTAGTCAGACTCTGAGGCGAGCGCGGCTGGCAGTTTGTGGCTGGACCCTGAGGCGCCGCTCGCCGCCTACCTGGCGCGCTGGCCGTGGGGGCTGTGCGGGCACCGCTGGTCGCTTGACGTCAACTGACCAGGGAGCTGCCAAAGGAGTGGGCTCAGCCGGCCGCACGTACGTCAGCTGCGCTCTGGAGTTTTACTGTGTGGGCATAGAGAAGTCAGTTGGAACACACCTGCATGACCGTAATGTCTGAAATAAAGAGTCATTTTCCAGGTATTTACAGAAGACTATGTCCGTCGCGTGTATGGAGGGTGTGTGACATAAGCGGGGCGGCGGCGCAGCGATTGTACAGTTATTACGCTTGCGCAAGAGCGAGTCAATTAGCGAGCGTTCTAGTGCGGACCAAACATGCTGTCGAGCAAACTTTGCCGTCAAAAGTGTAGCACTGCGTTCTCGATCACACAAGGACACGTGGTGGACGGTGAGCGGTCGGCATCGACAGGTTTGAACGTGCCCAGGAAAATAACTTTGGCGCCAAAAGTGTGGCAGGGAACGGTCGACCGTTGTGTGATTCAGCTCCGAGGCAAACAATTTTGGCGGGAAAAGTGCGGAGGCGACGAATACACGTGGTGAGTGGACAAGGGGCCGCTGTGAAGTCAAACTCGGCAAGTTCCAGCGTGTCCAGCGAAAACTTGTTTACGACGTGGGAGCGATCGCTGGGCTCGCCCCCAGCGCGAGTGGCCGGCCGCCTCACGTGACAGGCGTCGGCGGTGTCTGCGAGCACTGGCCAGGGGGTGGCGAGGATTTGAACTAATTCAGTTGGAGCGCAGACGTCGTGGTGACTGCACTGCGATATCAAAGATGTGTGTGCTGACTGTGTTGGAGAACAAGTGATGACCGCACTGCTTGAAATACAGTCTTCAGTCCCTTCCCCCTGTAAAATCAAAGGATGTGTTACTATAAGAGCAGTTTATTATTTGACGCGATTATGATAGGCTACGAGTGAAAAATGATAAATGACGGAGAAAGTTCGTACGTGTGATCAATTATGGTGTTGCGATTTGAACTTGTGATAGATTTTTGTTATGGATGTAAGGAAAATGGCTTTCTCGCCGAGAAAATCTGACATCTTGTATAAATAATAAATGATATTAATAAACAGAAGTGCAAGTTTCTACACATTATCGTGTTGGAATTTCAATTTGGCGCAATTTTCAAGTGGAGGTAGGCCTATAGTAATAAATAATAATAATAATAATAATAATAAATGATAATGAATGTTAATAAATGATAATGGATGATAATAAATGACAATGAATGATAATGAATGTTAATAAATGATAATGAATAATAATAAAGACAAGTACGGTCTTTGCATGCATTATCCTGTTGGAATTCAAACTTCCCGCCATTTTTTCTTCTGGAGGCTTAGGTTAGTGGACGTAGCACAATCGGCCTATTTTCCCGCCAAAATTGAAACTTCCCGCCATTTTTTGTTGAGGTTAGGTTAGTGGACGTAGCACAATTGGCCTATTTTCCCGCCAAAATCCGCCATCTTGGATGACGTCATGCGCTGTTGCCAAGTCTACATGCCGCCGTCTTGGATGACGTCATCGCAGCCATCTTGAATACATTTGGCAATAATGCAATGTGGCCTGACGCGAAAGTGGTCCCTCTACTGGCATCATGATTCAGTATTTCTGCAGTGGACGTCCAACAACTTGTTGAGTCGATACCACGTCGAGTTGCTGGACTATGCCGTGTGAAAGTGGCCCAGCACGATAATAAGAGGTATCCGATGAATGTTGTTACCTTAGTGTAATTAAAACTTCATGGCTATTGGCTATGTTCCACATACATTTCGAGTCTCAGTAAATGTACAAATATACTCGTGGAATTTCGCCGACGTCCTTCGCAGGTAGAAGACAACGGGCAGCCACCTCAGCCAATCCGCATGTGACTGAGGAGACAAAGTGTGCGCCTGCAGGCTCTGCTAGCCGCTCGGCGCAGGGCAGCAGCGGGACTGTGCGGGCGCAGCTGGACGCAGGCTGCTGCCTGAGGCGGCGGTATTGCGTGGTTCCTGAGGACGCTGACGTACGGCGCGCATTGTGTGGGCGGCATTAGGGCCCGGTGCCGGGGGCGGCGCGGCAGTTAGGCGGCGGCGGCGGCGGTGGGGCGGCACTAAAGTCGCGTCCTGTGGCTCCGTAATGGCTCACTGTAAACGGGAAGGCGGCAGGCGTATTACCGGCGACGGCCAGCCCTTGTTTGCCGGGCGTGTGGCCCGCGACACAGCGGCGGCGACGCCGTTCTCTGCACTGTGTGTGCCCGCCGATAAGTCAACAGCGGCTGCCCCGTCCTCCGTCATCAGTCACCCACCCACCCACATCACACTGTGACGCGACGATACAGTTGTGCTACCTAAAATGTTTTGCCAGTTGTTGACAGCAGAACCACACTGATCCACGTGGCATTCTCACCATTTCGAGAAAACTAGGGAAATATTTTAAGGAAATAGGACATTTTCACGGTTTAATCAAATGTTGGCTAAAATGTTACAATAATTATTTTAAAAAAATTTAAATCTGTTTACTGGATGATACAAAAAATCCGGTTTCTGCATTAAACAAATCAATTGGATCACTTTTGTAGAAAGTAATAATGACAGTTCAGTTACGTCGAAGCACTGAAGATCTGAGGAGATAATCAAACTTACTCGTCTCTAAATGCGGAAGATAGCATGTTTTCATCGCCCTGGGCTTCATCACCCCTTCTTATTTTGGGTACATGCGGAAATAATAGGTAGAAGGAATGATGAACTGGTGGAACTGATTTAAGGTTTTCTTTACGTCTTGCATCTTTATGTAGGCTGTTAACTTTACTGCCCTAGCCTGTGCAGGTATGTAATTTCGGTGGCTTAGCAGATATCAGTTTCATTAGAATTGAAATCAGTCGCTTTATACTTTTTCTGTGTAGTCAAACCAAAGAGAATATGAACACTGTCGAAACTACAAAATAACGGACACGAGACAGCTAACTTCGACGTGAGCATTAACTTTCCTTGTCACCAGACGAAATCCGGCCGTTGTGGCCGAGCGGTTCTAGGCGCTTCAGTCTGGAACCGCGTTGCTGATACGGTCGCAGGTTCGAATCCTGTCTCGGGCATGGATGTGTGTGATGTCCTTAGGTTAGTTAGGTTTAAGTAGTTCTACGTCTAGGGGACTGATGACAGATGTTACGTCCCATAGTGCTTAGAGCCATTTGAACCATTTTCACCAAAAGAAAAATTACTCTGTAGTTAGTTCTATAAAATATGTACAAGATCATTGTTATAAAAAATAAGCCCCTATTTTGAATCTAAAATAACAAGTTTGTACTTTGGCAAACCGTCTTCAGCCCAAAGAAAGCGCATCGGTCGTTTGTATCGCCTCAACTTGCTATCGATTTCTTATGTGCTAGGAGAATGAAGAGTTTGTTAAGTTGTTGTATAGTTTTCTTATACACTCCTGGAAATTGAAATAAGAACACCGTGAATTCATTGTCCCAGGAAGGGGAAACTTTTTGACACATTCCTGGGGTCAGATACATCACATGATCACACTGATAGAACCACAGGCACATAGACACAGGCAACAGAGCATGCACAATGTCGGCACTAGTACAGTGTATATCCACCTTTCGCAGCAATGCAGGCTGCTATTCTCCCATGGAGACGATCGTAGAGATGCTGGATGTAGTCCTGTGGAACGGCTTGCCATGCCATTTCCACCTGGCGCCTCAGTTGGACCAGCGTTCGTGCTGGACGTGCAGACCGCGTGAGACGACGCTTCATCCAGTCCCAAACATGCTCAATGGGGGACAGATCCGGAGATCTTGCTGGCCAGGGTAGTTGACTTACACCTTCTAGAGCACGTTGGGTGGCACGGGATACATGCGGACGTGCATTGTCCTGTTGGAACAGCAAGTTCCCTTGCCGGTCTAGGAATGGTAGAACGATGGGTTCGATGACGGTTTGGATGTACCGTGCACTATTCAGTGTCCCCTCGACGATCACCAGTGGTGTACGGCCAGTGTAGGAGATCGCTCCCCACACCATGATGCCGGGTGTTGGCCCTGTGTGCCTCGGTCGTATGCAGTCCTGATTGTGGCGCTCACCGGCACGGCGCCAAACACGCATACGACCATCATTGGCACCAAGGCAGAAGCGACTCTCATCGCTGAAGACGACACGTCTCCATTCGTCCCTCCATTCACGCCTGTCGCGACACCACTGGAGGCGGGCTGCACGATGTTGGAGCGTGAGCGGAAGACGGCCTAACGGTGTGCGGGACCGTAGCCCAGCTTCATGGAGACGGTTGCGAATGGTCCTCGCCGATACCCCAGGAGCAACAGTGTCCCTAATTTGCTGGGAAGTGGCGGTGCGGTCCCCTACGGCACTGCGTAGGATCCTACGGTCTTGGCGTGCATCCGTGCGTCGCTGCGGTCCGGTCCCAGGTCGACGGGCACGTGCACCTTCCGCCGACCACTGGCGACAACATCGATGTACTGTGAAGACCTCACGCCCCACGTGTTGAGCAATTCGGCGGTACGTCCACCCGGCCTCCCGCATGCCCACTATACGCCCTCGCTCAAAGTCCGTCAACTGCACATACGGTTCACGTCCACGCTGTCGCGGCATGCTACCAGTGTTAAAGACTGCGATGGAGCTCCGTATGCCACGGCAAACTGGCTGACACTGACGGCGGCGGTGCACAAATGCTGAGCAGTTAGCGCCATTCGACGGCCAACACCGCGGTTCCTGGTGTGTCCGCTGTGCCGTGCGTGTGATCATTGCTTGTACAGCCCTCTCGCAGTGTCCGGAGCAAGTATGGTGGGTCTGACACACCGGTGTCAATGTGTTCTTTTTTCCATTTCCAGGAGTGTATTTTTTCGTTAAAATGTTGTACATATGTGACACCTGATATTAAAAAAAAGCTTTGCCCTGTCAAGGCAGAGAGTTAGCTACGCCCTGCCAACTGCTGAACCGCGGCGTGCGGCAAAGATAACAACTACTATGCACGTGGCCACTACGAACGTTTGCCGGCGGCAGCTAAACAGAAACACTTACTCTTGAAGAGAGAATTAGCGTGATATGTTTGTTCGCAGAAAATGGCTCTTGGCTTGTTCTTTTAGAATTTCAGAAGTAGTATCCGAGCATTGTTCGAGCAGTGAGCCTCGATAAAGATTATCTCAGGAGTGTGATGCGATCGGCTCTTACGCTCGATACGTGAAATAGTCTGCAATAGGGTGGAACGCAAGTGTGTTAAAAGCAGTTCTAAGTTGTTTAGAAAGATATTTCAAGAAGATTATCGGCTTGTATAGAAAATGGTTATTTCGCCGATTTTGGTAGAGTGTAGAGTCGCCAGGTATAGAAAAAGCTCCGATTTTTTTCTCCAAAACGGCCTTGCTGTGCTGGTACTGCGAACGGCTGAAAGCAAGGGGACTCTACGGAAGTAATTTTTCCCGAGGGCATGCAGCTTTACTGTATGATTAAACGATGAGGGCGTCCTCTTGGGTAAAATATTCCGGAGGTAAAATAGTCGCCCATTCGGATCTCCGGGCGGGGACTACTCAAGAGGATGTCGTTATCATGACAAAGAAAACTGGCGTTGTACGGATCGGAGCGTGGAATGTCAGATCACTTAATCGGGCAGGTAGGTTAGAAAATTTAAAAATGGAAATGGATAGGTTAAAGTTAGATATAGTGGGAATTAGTGAAGTTCGGTGGCAGGAGGAACAAGACTTCTAGTCAGGTGACTACATGGTTATAAACACAAAATAAAATAGGGGTAATGTAGGAGTAGGTTTAATAATGAATAGGAAAATAGGAATGCGGGTAAGCTACTACAAACAGCATGGTGAACGCATTATTGTGGCCAAGATAGACACGAAGCCCACACCTACCACAGTAGTACAAGTTTATATGCCAACTAGCTCTGCAGATGACGAACAAATTGAAGAAATGTATGATGAAATAAAAGAAATTATTCAAATAGTGAAGGGTGACGAAAGGGTGAAGGAAGTGTAAATAGGTGGGAATTTAAGGAGATGGGACCTGGATAAACTGAAGGAACCAGAGGTTGTACAGAGTTTCAGGGAGAGCATAAGGGAACAACTGGGTGACTGGAATTCGGTAGGAGGAAAACGGAGAGAAGGAAACGTAGTAGGCGAATATGGATTGGGGCTAAGAAATGAAAGAGGAAGCCGCCTGGTAGAATTTTGCACAGAGCACAACTTAATCATAGCTAACACTTGGTTTAAGAATCATGAAAGAAGGTTGTATACATTGAAGAACCCTGGAGATACTAAAAGGTATCAGATAGATTATATAAAGGTAAGACAGAGATTTAGGAACCAGGTTTTAAATTGTAAGACATTTCCAGGGGCAGATGTGGACCATGACCACAATCTCTTGGTTATGACCTGTAGATTAAAACTGAAGAAAGTGTAAATAGGTGGGAATTTAAGGAGATGGGACCTGGATAAACTGAAAGAACCAGAGGTTGTACAGAGTTTCAGGGAGAGCATAAGGGAACAAGTGACAGGAATGGGGGAAAGAAATACAGTAGAAAAGAATGGGTAGCTTTGAGGGATGAAGTAGTGAAGGCAGCAGAGGATCAAGTAGGTAAAAAGACGAGGGCTAGTAGAAATCCTTGGGTAACAGAAGAAATATTGAATTTAATTGATGAAAGGAGAAAATATAAAAATGCAGTAAATGAAGCAGGCAAAAAGGAATACAAACGTCTCAAAAATGAGATCGACAGGAAGTGCAAAATGGCTAAGCAGGGATGACTAGAGGACAAATGTAAGGATGTAGAGGCTTATCTCACGAGGGGTAAGATAGATACTGCCTACAGGAAAATTAAAGATACCTTTGGAGATAAGAGAACCACTTGTATGAACATCAAGAGCTCAGATGGAAACCCAGTTCTAAGCAAAGAAGGGAAAGCAGAAAGGTGGAAGGAGTATATAGAGGGTCTATACAAGGGCGATGCACTTGAGGACAATATTCTGGAAATGGAAGAGGATGTAGATGAAGATGAAATGGGAGATACGATACTGCGTGAAGAGTTTGACAGAGCACTGAAAGACCTGAGTCGAAACAAGGCCCCCGGAGTAGACAACATTCCATTGGAACTACTAACGGAGTTGGGAGAGCCAGTCCTGACAAAACTCTACCATCTGGTGAGCAAGATGTATGAAACAGGCGAAATACCCTCAGACTTCAAGAAGAATATAATAATTCCAATCCCAAAGAAAGCAGGTGTTGACAGATGTGAAAATTACCGAACAATCAGTTAAATAAGCCACAGCTGCAAAATACTAACACGAATTCTTTACAGACGAATGGAAAAACTGGTAGAAGCCGACCTCGGGGAAGATCAGTTTGGATTCCGTAGAAATACTGGAACGCGTGAGGCAATACTGACCTTACGACTTATCTTAGAAGAAAGATTAAGGAAATCCAAACCTACATTTCATGCATTTGTAGACTTAGAGAAAGCTTTTGACAATGTTGACTGGAATACTCTCTTTCAAATTCTAAAGGTCGCAGGGGTAAAATACAGGGAGCGAAAGGCTATTTACAATTTGTACAGAAACCAGATGGCAGTTATAAGAGTCGAGGGACATGAAAGGGAAGCAGTGGTTGGGAAGGGAGTAAGACAGAGTTAAAGCCTCTCCCCGATGTTATTCAATCTATATATTGAGCAAACAGTAAAGGAAACAAAAGAAAAATTCGGAGTAGGTATTAAAATCCATGGAGAAGAAATAAAAACTTTGAGGTTCGCCGATGACATTGTAATTCTGTCAGAGACAGCAAAGGACTTGGAAGAGCAGTTGAACGGAATGGACAGTGTCTTGAAAGGAGGATATAAGATGAACATCAACAAAAGCAAAACGAAGATAATGAAATGTAGTCGGATTAAGTCGGGTGATGCTGAGGGAATTAGATTAGGAAATGAGACACTTAAAGTAGTAAAGGAGTTTTGATATTTGGGGAGCAAAATAACTGATGATGGTCGAAGTAGAGAGGATATAAAATGTAGACTGGCAATGGCAAGGAAAGCGTTTCTGAAGAAGAGAAATTTGATAACATCGAGTATAGATTTAAGTATCAGGAAGTCATTTCTGAAAGTATTTGTATGGAGTGTAGCCATGTATGGAAGTGAAACATGGACGATAAATAGTTTGGACAAGAAGAGAATAGAAGCTTTCGAAATGTGGTGCTACATAAGAATGCTGAAGATTAGATGGGTAGATCACATAACTAATGAAGAAGTATTGAGTAGGATTGGGGAGAAGAGAAGTTTGTGGCACAACTTGACTAGAAGAAGGGATCGGTTGGTAGGACATGTTCTGAGGCATCAAGGGATCACCAATTTAGTACTGGAGGGCAGCGTGGAGGGTAAAAATCGTAGAGGGAGACCAAGAGATGAATACACTAAGCAGATTCAGAAGGATGTAGGCTGCAGTACGTACTGGGAGATGAAGAAGCTTGCACAGGATAGAGTAGCATGGAGAGCTGCATCAAACCAGTCTCAGGACTGAAGACCACAACAACAACAACATTTGTGATTATTGGTACGTTGTGCTGGTTAATAGCCACGCGATGATAGGCGAACCGTATTTCAATACTTTTGTCAGATGTTCCTTTGTATGGCGTACATGAAGAGACGAGTTCACAGGAAGTCGTTTAGTTATTTTGTGGTTGAGGATTAAGGCACGTACTAAGGGATAGTAGCGTTGCATTGTGTTATTGAGCTTGTACTGTGTAGGTATACGCAAACACTGAGGAATAGTGACTTAGCGTTATTTGGTTAGGATTTATTGTGTGACTTCAGCGTGAGCGTCGTAATACAGTAAATTGCGGAAATGCAGTTGGATGAAATGCATGTGTAGTCTGTATTAAAGAGAACGGTCGACCTGCGTAATAGCTGTTTATTGAGAAGCAGTCGGAAGTTTACTGAGAATTTGATAGCTTTTCCTCTTGTCCCTAAACGACAAATCAAGCATCATTTGTTAGAGAACACGCTAATTCTCTCTAAAAGAGATCATCGAGTGCTGGGTTTGGGTTTTAAATATTAGTGAGTTGCGGAAGTCAACGCCTGAAGTGGTTGAGCTACCTTTGATCATTATTTGAGGTTCATATAGTTGAAAAGTGGCTGTGACATTTAGGTTTTTTGTTTGATTTTTTTTAATTATATTTCCGCCTGGTGGAGTTTGGAATAGAGAGCCAGCACTCGTAAAGTAAAACGCTGATTTGTACCTGTCAACAGTTAATTACAGGAAATAAAGCATTTACGGTGGTAAAGTGAAAAAGTCAGTAGCCGTCTTGTCCTTTATCGACAAAATATTACAAAAGAATTAAAGTCTTCTTTCGAAGCAGATTAATATCTTGAATATATATCTACATCTCTACATGGATACTCTGCAAATCACATGTAAGTGCCTGGCAGAGGGTTCATCGAACCACCTTCATAATACTCTATTATTCCAGTCCCGTATAGCGGGCGGAAAGTATGAGCACCTATATCTTTCCGTACGAGCTCTGATTTCCCTTATTTTATCGTGGTGATCGTTCCGCCCTATGTAGGCCGGTGTCAACAAAATATTTTCGCATTCGGAGGAGAAAGTTGGTTATTGGAATTTCTTGAGAAGATTCCGTCGCAACGAATAACGCATTTCTTTTAATGATTTCCAGCCCAAATTCTGTATCATTTCCGTGACACTCTCTCCCTTATTTCGCGATAATACAAAACGTGCTGCCTTTCTTTCAACTTTTTCGATGTACCCCGTCGGTCCTACCTGGTAAGGATCCCACGCCGCGCAGCGGTATTCTAAAAGAGGACGTACGAGCGTAGTGTAGGCAGTCTCCTTATTAGGTCGGTTACATTTTCTAAGTGTCCTGCCAATAAAACGCAACCTTTGGTTAGCCTTCCCCACAAAATTTCTTCTTTCCAGTTTAACTTGTTCGCAATTGTAATACCTAGGTATTTAGTTGAATTTACGGCTTTTAGATTAGATTGATTTATCGTGTAACCGAATTTTAACGAGTTCCTTTTAGTGCTCATGTGGATACCATCACACTTTTCGTTATTTAGGGTCAACTGCTACTTTTCGCACCATTCAGATATTTTTTCTAAATCGTTTTGCAGTTTGTTTTGATCTTCTGATGACTTTATTAGTCGATAAACGACAGCGCCATCTGCAAACAACCGAAGACGGCTGCTCAGATTATTTTTTCGAAATAAAGTAAATCCAAAGGCCAATAAGGCAAAAGACTGGAATATTGATATTAGCAAGGTTCAAAGAAATTAAAGAGAAGGTGCAGTATTTTTCTGGTAATAATTTGCAACAGAAAAAAATAATTAATCTTTATTTAGACAGGTAAAGCAAGTTTACTTTTTATTCAAAAATGATTAATTACAGATGACAAGTTATTCCATCTAACTCTGAAAGGATAAGATAAACGAAATAGTTTATCACAACAAAATTTCAAGTGAGTCAAGGATACTGTTGTCGCTACTTATAAAGGTTATCGTTGATTGCCAACGAGAGATAAACAATATTAAATTATATCTTCGCTTTGTGAACGTATTCTCCAACTTACGTAAAAATTTATAACGTTCACACTGATTGAGTGTGTATACCATTATTCGTTGAAGCTTTAAAAGAGGAGCAGCTACAAGAGGCAACGGGTCTTTATGACGTATTCATCAGTGATATACGTAAGTTATCCTTTCTGGTACCTTTGTTGTTGAGAAAGAGTTTAGTTGTGTTGTCAGGGTACACAGAGTAAGCTTCACTATAGATTGTTGTTATTGGGGAAGATTCTCGCATATAGTATTTGTCTGGTGGCTGCTACTTATGTTTCGAACCTAGTGAACCCTGATAGTCAGATGCGTTTTTGTACTCAACATCCAGATAGCTGTCACTGACCCCACATAAAACTACGCAAGGTGTTGTCGTGGCAACCCTTTTGTACACAGTGATGTCGTAGCGAGCTATACTACGATTTACAGTGTGTTGTCGTTGTGTTAGCACAGACGATTATTTCAAGTCACACTGATAACATCGTTGAGTGTAGGCAAGGTCTTGCCAGGACAACTTATTGTAGTATTACGAGAGTGAGCTAAATTGTCCGACGTTGCTTTTCTCCTACTGAAACATCCTCTTTGAAAAATTTGACAAGGCTGTGCTTAAACTGACACACAATAACTTTTAGCGCAACGCAATCTGACTTTCAAAAATCCCTACAAAAGAATGGCCCTGACTAACATTAACCTATACCTTTCACAAATCACTTACCTCACAAAAATGTTCATTACTCGAACTACTGCAATACAGCGAGCGCCACTACTGCCAGCTAAATAACAGATTCAAACTACGGAAGGCACTAACTACTGATAGGCATAGTTAGCAAATGAAAGATTTTAATAGAGAACAAACAATGTATTTACCTTAATAATCATAATATATATGCCATCCAGTCTTACAAATTTCAAATCTCCGCCATTTCTCTCCCCACATCCACCACTGCTGGCGGCTCACCTCCAACTGCACAACGCTACGCGCTGTTCACATCCAGCTGCCGCTGCCCAACACTACAATGGCAGGCAACAATGCAAACTAGCCACAGACTGCACACAGCACAGCCAGTGATTTTCATACAGAGCGCTACGTAACGTTGCCAATAAGAAAACATAAACAGCCTACTTACACTACGTACTGCAGTGCTGTCAGAGCCAGATCATACAGTATACCTCCTACGAATTAAGGGTATCTAAAGGGTGGCTCAGTACATGTTACACGAACTCTAAACTGTAAGTCTCAATCATAGTAATATTTTGCACATGGATCACCACAGCTTTCGTACTCAATTAGAGCCATAAATTGAACCCTTAACGGTCCAAGTGTGGTTTTTCACTTGGATCAGTATTGCAGGATATAATTTTCAAAGGAAGATCAATTCTGAAGTGGGAGATTGAGACGTTCTTACAAAAGACAGTGATTTTTGCACTTGGAAACGTGTGACAAGAAGATTTACGTTTTCTTGCATGCATCCATGCGAAAAGGTCTAATAATGAAATGTCACTTTGATCACAATGGAGCTAACATCACCAGTTATGTTTATCGTAAATACACTGATAGAAAAAAAATCGCAATACCAAACCATAATTAATGTAGAGTAATGACGCTTTGGGAATACATTTGTCTAGGTGACATAGTTAAGTGATTAACATTACAAGACCACAGGTTAATGTAACCGCGAGGTTATACAATGCAATTGTGAAATGCTGGTACGTTAATAACTGTTGTAACGGCTTGGATGTTGAATCCAAACATGCAGGCGTTCTTTCACTGTCTTGTACAGGTGCCGTATGGGTCATTCCATGTCAAATCAACCAATTGTATTACATGATTTGAACCATGACCTCTCAGATTTGGATGAATTTTTTTTTCAGGTAATGTACCCACTAACACTAGTTTAAATTTGAGATTTAAAATTTTTATGATCTTTAGTTTTTGAGTTTCAAGGGTTTAAAAATAAAAAAAACCTCTGTTTTTGATCAGTCGGTGATTGTTTTAAAATGCTGTAGCTCAAAAACTATACAGCCTAGAGAGCTCAAACTTGCGCCATTGTTTTCCTCTAAAAATTCCCTTCAATGTGATATGTAACATGACTACGTTACCTAAATCTGAAAATTTTAAACCATTCCAAAAAACATTTTTTGAAATTTCCAAAATACGTACCCTCAGATTCCTTTATATAAATTATATGTGTTGTCCAGTCTAACTGACTACATGCATGCAAAATTTCAAGATGGGATCTCAATGGGTTCTTGTATAAAATAATATTTTACTACCGCAATACACACTAGTGAGGTGAAAAGCAGACTGTTTGTAGGCTATGAATACTAAGGTAGGCCTATGTAACTCTAAAATACTTAAATTATTATGTTAGCCTTTTTATGCAACATTACCCACTTATTGTATGTTAATTCATTAAATAATATAGTGTTGTTTTAATTTAATGTTCATGACTCTTTTAACAATGCAACAGAAGGAAGTGAATGCATTTTAATTGGTAATATACGTGCTACAAGCTAAAATTTTGAATAAAGCCACTCACCTTCATCCTTAGTTGTAAAATGGCAGAAATTATCTTTTTCTTGGTTTTCCAGTGTTATTTGTAATCATTTACAACAAGTTTCTTATATTATAAATTGGCATATAAGTAATTTCACTTGGGAAAAAGATTAACTTGTTGATATCTGCATGGATGGAACTGTATTTCTAATACCAATTGGTATTTACAAAGTTAATACACATGGTATTTATACAACTTAGTGTTTAGTGAGGGTAGGTGTAACATAATTTAAACGTGCTTCTTTTATGATCTTTTAAGATATATTTCCAGAGCAAGAGAACACAACTTCATTTCTTTGGCACTTAAAGTGTAGGTTCTTCCCGTAGCTGTTGTGGATTCGCTGTTTGTAAAAGAGTATTTCCTGGGACATCTAATATATCTCTTGGTTGTGGATAGTAAAAAGACTGGGCTGGACCCTTTGAGTGTAAAAAATTTATTCGGTACATGTCATTGTATTTTTCTTCACTGCATCCTAGCCACCATGAGTCGTCATATGCTACTGTCACAAAACCTGCAGTAATATTTTCCATATGTGATGGTATTATTTGGTTCAGTGTTGTCACATATTCAAGAGACTCGTCCAGACTTAAATGATAAGGCTTGACAGTAATTTGACTCTCTGTGCAGAGTTTATATGAGTGAAACTTTTGTGTTCCCACAATTGCTTTTGAGTCACTAAAACGAGGAATTAAGTATTCTTTGGTCAGTTCATAGTCCTCTGTTGTGCAATATTCAAAGTCAGTGCTTTTATGTTTTGCATGGCAAATACATAAAGCAATTTAGGTGTTAAGATTTGTTGGTCATATGGCCTTTGTAAGCTGGCTTTAGCAGCTAGCCGCTTAACAGTTCCGCCAAGGCCATCGCATGCGCTCTTGCCATGGAATGTTCCAAAGAACTCTCACTCTGCCTCAACTTCAAAATCAGTTTTATGCAAACACAAAATTAAGGAAGTTTTTCTTATTTTTATATTGTGCAGCGCTGCTATCAGAAAAGTAAGTAATCTTTTTAAGTGCAAAAGGCAAGTTTTGCTTTATGATTTCTACCAGTTTTTTGTGGAATACATAGAAAGCGAGTGCATTGTGTTTCAGGCAATCTGATATGAAGACATACTGCAGATGTTTTAGTTTTCCCTCCCATTTATAATATATGATGAAAGGATGCAGTGTAGCTTCCCCGTTACATCAAGGTGGCCATAAGTGGGGTAGTGGCCAAAACTAGAGCCTTGACCCTATCTGAAAATCTCACGTTTTTTATAATAAAAAGTGAATGTCGTACAAAATCGTAAGATTCTTAAGTTATTATTTTTTTATATATTTTGTTCTCGCATTAAAATATCATTTAATGAATTAACAAACAATAAGAGGGTAATGTTGCATAAAAAGGCTAACATAATAATTTAAGTTTGTTAGAATCACATAGGCCTACCTTAGTATTCGTAGCGTAGAAATAGTCTGCTTTTCACCTCACTAGTGTGTATTGCGGTAGTAAAATATTATTTTATACAAGAACGCATTGAGATACCATCTTGAAATTTTGCATGCATGTAGTCAGTTAGACTGGACAACACATACAATTTTTTATAAAAAAATCCGAGGGTACGTATTTTGGAAATTTCAAAAAATGTTTTTTTGGAATAGTTTAAAATTTTCAGATTTAGGTAGCATAGTCGTGTTGCATATCAAATCGAAGGGAATTTATAGAGGAAAACAATGGTGCAAATTTGAGCTCTCTAGATTGTATAGTTTTTGAGCAACAGCATTTTAAGACAATCACCGATTGATCAAAAATGGAGGTTTTTTTGATTTTTAAACCCTTAAAACTCAAAAACCAAAGGTCAGAAATATCTGAAATTTCAAATTTAAACTAGTGTTAGTGGGTACATTACCTGAAAAAAAAATTCATCCAAATCTGAGATATCAAGGTTCAGATTGTTAGTTGATTTGAGATGCAATGACCCGTATGCAACTTTGTGGGACGCAGTTCTGTGCCTGTTGCACTTGGTCGGTCAATACAGGGATAGTTACTGCCGGCTGTGGACGATGCTGGAGATGTCGTCCGATGATGTCCCATATGTGCTCGACTGGAGACAGATCTGGAGATCGAACAGGCCAAGGCAACATGTCGACAGTATGCAGAGCATGTTGGGCTACAACAGCGGTATGTGGGCGAGCGTTGTCCTGTTATAAAACACCTCCTGGAATATGCTTTCTAAATGGCAGTGCACTGATCGAATCATCGGAATGACAAATTAGAAGTCGGGCTGCGGTGCATAACCACTAGAGTGCTCCCGGTGTCATACGAAATCGCATCCCAGACCGTAACTCCAGGTGTTGGTCCAGTGCGTCCAGCGCGCAGACTGTTCGGTTGCAGGCCCTCAACTTGCCTCCTCCTAACCAACACATGGCCATCACTGGCTCCGAAACAGAAACAGCATTCATCACAAAACACTACAGACCTCCACCTTGCCCCAAATCAGCGCTGGATTGACACTACAGATGTCGCAAATGGCGGTGGTTTGGGGTCAGTGGAACGCACGCTACGGGGCGTCTGGCTTGGAGCTGTCCTTGAAGTAACCGATTTGTAACAGTTCGTTGTGTCACTCTGGTGTCAACTGGTGATAAATTGCTGCCGCAAATGCACTACGATGCGTCAGAGCGCCACGCCGAACACGATGGTATTCCCTCTCGGTGGCGTTACGTGGCCGTCTGGAGCCCGGTTTTCTGGCGACCGTTCATTCTCGTGAGCACCGCTAGCAGCATTCATGTACAGTGGCTACGTTCTTGTCAAGTCCTGCAACATCACGGAAGAAACAGCCAGCTTCTCGTAGCCCTGTTACACGACCTCATTCGAGCTCAGTGAGGTGTTGATAATGGCGTCTTTGTCGCCTTAATGGCATTCCTAACTAATATCAATTCACCACCTCCAGTCTCAAAGGCAACTAACGCTCATGACCGTTACACCGCGTATTTAAACCGAACTTGATTTGTGTCCTCATAGGGGCGCTAGAAGCGCCATTCTTATGCGCCTGATGCGAAATTTGAGTAGACATCACCAACACGTCTTCCAGCTGTCTTTTACACCGTAAAATTAGCTTTTTAGTGTTGTAATAATAAATGAAAAGCACCAGTTTGCTTTTGTTCTACAATATTATTTTTATTGCTAACCGGTTTTCGGCTTACAAGGCCATCTTCAGGCATTTACTGAGTATTATCACCAAAGAAGTTAAATGTTAGCAGACAACATTGGAAGAGAAGTAACACATCTAGAGTGAAGTAGAAACATACAGTGAGTAACATCTTTGCAATGAAATAGTAAAAACTGAACAGTACATAAATAACAATGGAGTTGACAAGAAAACCTTTAGCACAAAATAAGAATAGCATGCCTACATAACAGTTTCTATTGATAAACAAAACTATTGAAATAAGATAAAATTAGTACTAGGCAAGGCTGCATCAAGAGCTATGAAACATGGAGAGTGATACACAACCAATTAAAAAAGAAGAGGCAGTTGTCAATGTAAATACAGAATACACGAGGAACTTAAGCCATATCAATACGATAAACAGAAATTAATAAATGCAGGAAAATTGAGGTGTTTGAGGGAACCTACAGTTTGAGAGTGTGGTGGTACTGCATTTTAACATTAACATTATAATCAATGCAGTGGCTGTATACCAGTTTACATTAAATAAATGAGCAAAGTAAAATATGAACAGTATTTGATGAGACAACTACAAGGGGAGTTAAACATGGACAGTAATACAAGTTAAAAGCAAACCCTTAACTATTGAAACTACAGCATATGTGGAATACAAAGACAACTGCAACAAATAAAACAACTTAATGACTACAGGAAAATGGGAATATGTAGGAAGAGAGAGTGTGGGAAGTAATGAACAACAAAGATGATTATATGAAGTTTAGGAGAGGGGAAGTGTTGAGTTGTGTCTGGTCATTTAGGATGAGATCTGGACTGTGAGCAAGATGTTTGTTAATTTCCAGGGCTTCCAGTAGGTTGAGTTTATGGCCTTTGTTTGCTAAGTGAAGTACATGGGACACTGGCTGGTAGTTGTGACCCTCACTCAGTACATGCTCAGCAAATGCAGAGTCTGAATTCTGCAACCTCCAGCTGCGTTCATGTTCAGCCAGCCTAGTTGATATGTCTCTGCCTGACTGACCAATGTAAAATTTGTCACAATCAGAACAGGTGATTTTGTATACCCCACTGTTGGCTAATAACTGGATCTTATCTTTGCTATTAAAAACACACTGGGCTGTAGTGTTCCTGACATTGTAGGAAACCCTATACTTGCAGGATTTCAGTGCTTTGGCTATAGTCTGTGATACCTGACCTAGAAATGGTAGAGTACACCATTTCTTGCAGACAGTGGATGGGGAAGCAGGTGGGGCATAGAGGAGGGGTATAATTTTCGATTTTTGTTTCCTGTGCAAGATGTGGTCATTGAGAACTGGTTTGTAGCCAATGGCTGAGGCAATAAATTTTATTGTATCTAACTCTGCTTTAAAATCATCTCTGGACATGGGGATGGATATGAGACGGTGTGCCATTGAGTGGAAAGCTGCATGTTTGTGAGCTATGGAGTGTTGTGAGCAAGAAGGTATTACTGTGTCTGTAGTTGTTGTGATTTTTTCCCAGTCAATGTGTTATGTACGTACTTGCTTTGATCTGTAAAGCTTTTGTTAAGTAAAAATGTGATCCCCGCTGATGTCTGTATAAATTGTTTTTTATTGTGATGTAACTGTTCTGGATTAATGCCGTTAGGGAAAGTCAAGAAAAGCAATATCGTTGGCCGAGAGCAAAGACTTGTATAGAAGCGCTGTCTCTGGACGCTGCCAGAGCAGAGTTGCGCTGGAGACTTGCTTGGCTGTGATACGTGAGAGTGAATAGAGTCAAGTGGCATGAACAGTCTGGCGTATTTGAGGCGCAGTTGTTACTAGCGAGACAGCAAGTGCAAGGCGAGTGTTGGCAGATGTGAGGGGCTCCAGTAACATCACGATCCTGCTGCGTAATTCTTCATTGTGAATCGAGGTGTGCCTGCAGTATTTCACGGAGTAGTAGGAGCACTGCAGACGAGAACGAAGACGACGACACCTGCAACGAGCTGTGAACTTGTTTTATTTCCTTCAAGTTAGAAACTTTGTGATGCATCACTCAGAGACATTTTCAGTGAATTTTATTTCAATGTATGCGTTGTACGTAATTTCTGAAGGTAGCTGACCTTGTCATTATCCTTAGTCATTGTCATCTACTTTGCGTCCCATTCCTTCCCAGTTACTGAAACCGCAATATTGTTGTCTGAGTAGCTAAAAGAAAAGTAATAAAAACACCATCATTTTCAGTTTTGTTTATGTGTTATAAAGATTGGTGAAAGTAATAATGAAGCCTCAGTAAGTTTATAGTGTTGTTCAATAATGTTCAGAGGCAATGTCACTCCTGCTAATTGAGTGAACACAAAGTGAAATAACCTAAAATTAACGTAATTCTGGGAATTTCAAATCACAGGAAAAACTAAATAAAGTTCAGATATTTCATCTCGGTATCATTTGTAATAACACTACAGTGTACTTATTTGGTTTGTATTTCGGCGTTGTTAATCTGTTGATCCAGTAAATTTTCATAGTAACTACAATATGTTGAAAATACGTAACTTGCCATATTCAGAAAACTAGTGTACGTAAGTGAACGTTAACCTTAGGTTCCGTAAATTACTGTCTTAACAAAAACCACAGTCAATCATTTCCTTTTTAATAGCGACTTTAAATATCTTCCTCCATATTAATATATCTGAGTATGAATTATAGAAGACAAGAGCTATCTATATATATTATTATTTCGTAACGTGTTGTCATGCCAACTAGCTCTGCAGATGACGAAGAAATTGAAGAAATGTATGATGAAATAAAATAAATTATTCAGAAGTGAAGGGAGACGAAAATTTAATAGTCATGGGTGACTGGAATTCGAGAGTAGGAAAAGGGAGAGAAGGAAACGTAGTAGGTGAATATGGATTGGGGCTAAGAAATGAAAGAGGAAGCCGCCTGGTAGAATTTTGCACGGAGCACAACTTAATCATAGCTAACACTTGGTTTAAGAATCATGATAGAATGTTGTATACGTGGAAGAACCCTGGAGATACTAAAAGGTATCAGATAGATTATATAATGGTAAGACAGAGATTTAGGAACCAGGTTTTAAATTGTCAGACATGTCCAGGGGCAGATGTGGACTCTGACCACAATCTATTGGTTATGACCTGTAGATTAAAACTGAAGAAACTGCAAAAAGGTGGGAATTTAAGGAGATGGAAGCTGGATAAACTGAAAGAACCAAAGGTTGTACAGAGTTTCAGGGAGAGCATAAGGGAACAATTGACAGGAATGGGGGAAAGAAATACAGTAGAAAAGAATGGGTAGCTTTGAGGGATGAAGTAGTGAAGACAGCAGAGGATCAAGTAGGTAAAAAGACTAGGGCTAGTAGAAATTCTTGGGTAATAGAAGAGATATTGAATTTAATTGATGAAAGGAGAAAATATAAAAATGCAGTAAATGAAGCAGGCAAAAAGGAATACAAACGTCTCAAAAATGAGATCGACAAGAAGTGCAGAGTAGCTAAGCAGGGATGGCTAGAGGACAAATGTAAGGATGTAGAGACTTATCTCACTAGGGGTAAGATAGATACTGCCTACAAGGAAAATTAAAGAGACCTTTGGAGATAAGAGAACCACTTGTATGAACATCAAGAGCTCAGATGGAAACCCAGTTCTAAGCAAAGAAGGGAAATCAGAAACGTGGAAGGAGTATATAGAGGGTTTATACAAGGACGATGTACCTGAGGACAATATTATGGAAATGGAAGATGATATAGATGAAGATGAAATGGGAGATACGATACTGCGTGAAGAGTTTGACAGAGCACTGAAAGACCTGAGTCGAAACAAGGCCCCCGGAGTAAACAACATTCCATTGGAACTACTGACGGCCTTGGGAGAGCCAGTCCTGACAAAACTCTACTATCTGGTGAGCAAGATGTATGTAACAGGCGAAATACCCTCAGACTTCAAGAAGAATATAATAATTCCAATCCCAAAGAAAGCAGGTGTTGACAGATGTGAAAATTACCGAACAATCAGTTTAATAAGCCACAGCTGCAAAATACTAACACGAATTATTTACAGACGAATGGAAAAACTAGTAGAAGCCGACCTCGGGGAAGATCAGTTTGGATTCCGTAGAAATACTGGAACACGTGAGGCAATACTGACCTTACGACTTATCTTAGAAGAAAGATTAAGGAAAGGCAAACCTACGTTTATAGCATTTGTAGACTTAGAGAAAGCTTTGACAATGTTGACTGGAATACTCTCTTTCAAATTCTAAAGGTCGCAGGGGTAAAATACAGGGAGCGAAAGGCTATTTACAATTTGTACAGAAACCAGATGGCAGTTATAAGAGTTGAGGGTCATGAAAGGGAAGCAGTGGTTGGGAAGGGAGTGAGACAGGGTTGTAGCCTCTCCCCGATGTTATTCAATCTGTATATTGAGCAAGCAGTAAAGGAAACAAAAGAAAAATTCGGAGTAGGTGTTAAAATCCATGGAGAAGAAATAAAAACTTTGAGGTTCGCCGATGACATTGTAATTCTATCAGAGACAGCAAAGGACTTGGAAGAGCAGTTGGACGGAATGGGTTGGGTCTTGAAAGGAGGATATAAGATGAACATCAACAAAAGCAAAACGAGGATAATGGAATGTAGTCGAATTAAGTCGGGTGATGTTGAGGGTATTAGATTAGGAAATGAGACACTTAAAGTAGTAAAGGAGTTTTGCTATTTGGGGAGCAAAATAACTGATGATGGTCGAAGTAGAGAGGATATAAAATGTAGACTGGCAATGGCAAGGAAAGCGTTTCTGAAGAAGAGAAATTTGTTAACATCGAGTGTAGATTTAAGTGTCAATAAGTCATTTCTGAAAGTATTTGTATGGAGTGTAGCCATGTATGGAAGTGAAACATGGACGGTAAATAGTTTGGACAAGAAGAGAATAGAAGCTTTCGAAATGTGGTGCTACAGAAGAATGCTGAAGATTAGATGGGTAGATCACATAACTAATGAGGAAGTATTGAATAGGATTGGGGAGAAGAGAAGTTTGTGGCACAACTTGACCAGAAGAAGGGATCGGTTGGTAGGACATGTTCTGAGGCATCAAGGGATCACCAATTTAGTATTGGAGGGCAGCGTGGAGGGTAAAAATCGTAGGGGGAGACCAAGAGATGAATACACTAAGCAGATTCACAAGGATGTAGGTTGCAGTGGGTACTGGGAGATGAAGAGGCTTGCACAGGATAGAGTAGCATGGAGAGCTGCATCAAACCAGTCTCAGGACTGAAGACCACAACAACAACAACAACGTGTTGTCTTGTCAGAAACGTGTCTCAAGCTTCTGTTACCGTATACACAACCAAAGGGTTAGGTATTCATTGCTATCCGCAGTATTGATCAGTTTGGTGCACCGACATTGTCCAATGGGATTGATGACCGTATTAATTATTATCTCTATTATATTTGTTGTGGATACTTTGACACATATGATACCCCTTTTCGTTTCGCGCTTTATATGAGTGATACTTATGTTTTAAGCATTAAACCAAACCCAAATAAATTAAAAGTGTATCTGTAGAATAAGTTATTCATTAGAATAACTTGTTGTACACTTGTTTCCACTAATCGGTGACTATAACCTTGTCCAGAATCAAGTTCATTTGGCATACGCGATCGCTGTCACATTATCGTACTGACCGATTAATAATGGGGTGAGGGCAAGGGGCTTACAAAGTCTCATCAAATAGCGAAATTGTGGAAAATTGACATCGGGGCCGTGGCTGTCCAAGATACGCTTTAATTCTTACAAAAAGTTGAAAAACTACCACCCGATGTTCCAAATTCTATTAATTTAAAAAAAATGCGCAGTTGCCGCTTTTAAACCGACAGGATCATCATCAGTCATTTACAGGTTGCGTGCAAAAATATGAAACACGACGAGCACAACACATTAATATGCCTAATATGGTGTGGGAAAGCAGCTGGCATGCAAAGCATCTTCCAGTCGTCTGGAAATGGAGAACTACAGCTGCTGTATGGGAACCGAGGGAATCTTATACCAATCCTCCAGCAAAACAATTCCAAGTTCAGCTAATAATGACGCACGTCGTCAGAGATCACGCCTCCTCGTCTCCAAAGTGGACTACGAAGACACATTAATCTGATGATTGTGGTGATCAGGTGCTATACGATAATTCATCCTCGTGCTCAGAAAACACTTCCTCGTCTACATGGGCTCTGTGAACAGCCACCCAGTCTTCTTGGAACACAGCACCACCATTGGGGAACGGTCAAAGTACCACACCATGGACCTGATCAGCAGGAATGGTCACATAATCCTCGATAGTAATGTGGCCTTGCACAGAACCCACGGCGCCCATGGAATACAACAATATGGCTGCGCAAATCATCACCGAACACTCCATCCTTTAAAAACCACATTTTAAAACGTAATACGAGGGCTATTCAGAATGTAGGGAACGTTTCCATCTGACGCCGCCAGGCGTGCGCCGATCGCGTATACAGGGGTATTACAAATGATTGAAGCGATTTCATAAATTCACTGTATCTCCATTCATTGACATATGGTCACGACACACTACAGATACGTAGAAAAACTCATAAAGTTTTGTTCAGCTGAAGCCGCACTTCAGGTTTCTTGCCGCCAGAGCGCTCGAGAGCGCAGTGAGACAAAATGGCGACAGGAGCCGAGAAAGCGTATGTCGTGCTTGAAATGCACTCACATCAGTCAGTCATAACAGTGCAACGACACTTCAGAACGAAGTTCAACAAAGCTCCACCAATTGCTAACTCCACTCGGCGATGGTATGCGCAGTTTAAAGCTTCTGGATGCCTCTGTAAGTGGAAATCAACGGGTCGGCCTGCAGTGAGCGAAGAAACGGTTGAACGCGTGCGGGAAAGTTTCACGCGTAGCCCGCGGAAGTCGACGAATAAAGCAAGCAGGGAGCTAAACGTACCGCAGCCGACGGCTTGGAAAATCTTACGGAAAAGGCTAAAGCAGAATCCTTACCGTTTACAATTGCTACAAGCCCTGACACCCGGTGACAAAGTCAAACGCTTTGAATTTTCGGCGCGGTTGCAACTGCTCATGGAAGAGGATGCGTTCAGTGCGAAACTTGTTTTCAGTGATGGTAAAGTGAATAGACACAATTTGCGAATCTGGGCGGTAGAGAATCCTCACGCATTCGTGCAGCAAATTCGCAATTCACCAAAAGTTAACGTGTTTTGTGCAATCTCACGGTTTAAAGTTTACGGCCCCTTTTTCTTCTGCGAAAAAAACGTTGCAGGACACGTGTATCTGGACATGCTGGAAAATTGGCTCCTGCCACAACTGGAGACCGACAGCGCCGACTTCATCTTTCAACAGGATGGTGCTCCGCCGCACTTCCATCATGATGTTCGGCATTTCTTAAACAGGAGATTGGAAAACCGATGGATCGGTCGTGGTGGAGATCATGATCAGCAATTCATGTCATGGCCTCCACGCTCACCCGACTTAAACCTACATAAAGAAATCACATGGGGTTATGTGAAAGGTTCAGTGTTTAAACCTCCTCTACCAAGAAACGTGCCAGAACTGCGAGCTCGCATCAACGATGCTTTCGAACTCATTGATGGGGACATGCTGCGCCGAGTGTGGGAGGAACTTGATTATCGGCTTGATGTCTGCCGAATCACTAAAGGGGCACATATCGAACATTTGTGAATGCCTAAAAAAACTTTTTGAATTTTTGTATGTGTGTGCAAAGCATTGTGAAAATATCTCAAATAATAAAGTTATTGTAGAGCTGTGAAATCGCTTCAATCATTTGTAATAACCCTGTATTTTGGTATGAGCGTGCTCGGCAGCTCATTCTGCCTCCATCCGTGACAGCGGGAACACCTCTACACGCCTGGCTTTTTCGATATTCGAATCTGAAATGCGCGCTTCAGTCGAAAATCCCGCCAGTTGAGAGGTGCGGTCTGCGATACGGGTTTTGTTGGCGAAAAACCTAAAACCTATAGAAATTTATTGTGAACTGTGGAAGTGTACGGAAACAACGCAATGAGTGAATGTTCCGTCCGGAAATGGAGCAATCGGTATAAAAATGGCCGATCCAACGTTCACGATGAAGAGAAGAGTGGACGCCCGAGCATTGTGACTGACGATCTTGTCGCAGAAGTTGTTGAAACGATTCGCGAAAACCGTCGCTTCACAGTTACGGAGGTTTTGCTTTCTTTTCCACAAGTTTCACAGACTTTGTTGTTTGAAATTTGAAAGGTGGCTACACTGAGCCACAGCGCCCGAGATTGCGCCAGAGAGTATTATTTAGCCGCCTCCACAAGTAGTCGTCGTTCAGATGCGGTGGTAGAGGGTGCTTGTCGAGAGGTGGTAGTGGAGAGTTGTTGTGAAGTCGTGGTGGAGAGTGCTTGTTCCATGTTTTATGCAGTTTTGATGGGCTAGACAGTAGATGTTGTTCGAAATGGAGGTATTGTAACGATCAGAGTGCTTTTCGTCAATATATATGAGGTAAAAAAAATTCCCTTTCTTTTTATTATTTCAATGTCTTAAATAATGTGTCATTACAGGTTCAGTCAACAAAGCATCTGGCTTGTGTTCTGGTATTAGAGTGTAATTCTGGTTTTCTTGCGCAGTTATAGTATTTCTATTTTTTTAAATTACTTCAATATAGATGGTACTTGAAATTTTTTGTCTTATTGGAGAAGAACCGTGCCAGATGTGTACGTTGAGTCACACTTCCACAAACAGAACAGCTACACTTGTGTTTGTTGTTTCGTAGGTTTTATAGTTGCTGGGGACTTAATTAATTAATTGTGTCAACGGAAGTTTTGTTTCATTTCTTGTTGTTATTCTATGCAGTCAGATTGCGTACTAATACCAGTCAGGGCCAACCGTTTACGAGACTGCGTAACCGGACAGACAGTAAAATTTATTTGAATAATCATATATTTAATTAAGCCCCCATGCAAATTGTCACTCAAAAGTGGAACTCCAGGCGGGCATGACTCACTGGCTGAAGTCTAAGGCGGCAGAATTTTACGACAAAGGTCTTTCAAAGCTTGCCCACCGCTATGTTAAGTGCCTCAATGTGTTTGGCGACTATGTGGAAAAGTAGTATGTCAGTCGCTCTTTCAGATTTATGTAATAAAATGTATTTCTTGTTCTTAGTTTTTTTTAATTCCAAAACGTTCCCTACTTTCTGAATAGACCTCGTATAAGTGATCACTCTTGGGACGTAACGTCGGTCGGAAATATTGTGAAACACGACTCATCCGACCAAATAACTTCCCTGCCTTACCCCACATTCCAGGTTTTATGGCTTCGGCAACACGTTTTCCTGTTACCGGCGTTTTCATCACTTATGATTGGTGTTAGAGATCCAGATTTCTCTGCAGTTCCCCGCTTCTGAAGCTCCTTTCGTGTTGTTTTGGTGCTGACAGTGTTTGCGAATGCGACATTCAATTCTCCAGCGACTTTTGCAGCTGTCGTCCTACTTTTCGTCGCAGTCCTCTCCAGTCACCGTCTGTCAGGATCACTCAACACACATTTTCGTTCATGTTGTGAGACAACGGATTATGTTTTTCTGCTTTCCCTGTACCTGGTATAAAGCTTCAATCGATGCCTCTTGAAACACCAAACACTTCAGCCAACTTGGTTACGAAAGCACCCACCATAAGAACAGCAACGTTTCTCAATGTTCCAGTCCATTTAGCTCCGACATAGAGCACTTGCAACTGCACAGAATTCTGTCCTGGCCACGACTGAGGCTTGCGATGTACTGAAAACATTGTACGGGTCAACAGTGCAACCTATAGTCTTCTCAAGCATCTGCATTTTTGCTTATGCATTCATTTTTTTAGAGTGGTTCCATATTTCTGTCCAACCCCTGCAAATCTTCATTCAAGTGAGGCTACTCATCACACGTTGGCTGTGGATTAAGTGGAAACTGTCTTACTAGTCGTCGGCTTTAAACCGATGGAATAGCAAACATGCGACTGACGACGTAAACAATATGGCGACTATAACGTCTTGTACTTGACCACATTTTAAAACGAAATATGAAGTATTTTTACTTAAGAGACTTTTATTTCGCCGGGAACACAAATAATCCAAGTTATGACTGCGATCACAGATTAATAAGAGAAACATTTGTCTGATGCAAAACTACTCAAGCGTCGTGAGACAATCTTTACATTTTTTAGCAGATATCACGACACCCAGAACGATCTTAAAAGGAAACAGATATGGTAAGAAAAACTACTCTTTAGGTCTCTAGCTCAAGTGGAGCATGCAATGTACAGTCAGGAATATTTATGTGTATGAGGAGTAAATCGGAACAGTTATGACGAGAAGCACTTTAACTGTCTGACGGAAATAAAATAATCAAATCGTTAAAAAGAAACCTCTACAGCAGCAGTGGAGACCACGATGCACAGTACGAACTAAAGCAAAAATTAGTACGTAATCTTGTTTGCGTAGCTATCTTCCGAAGCAGCTGTTAGAATCAGTTATTATTGGTTTATCCATCTTACTGCAATTAGATAGTATTTTTCACCAGCAGCGTTTCGCTTTGATTTATAAAGCATCCTCTGCGGTTATTCTGAAAATACAGTACCATATACAACGAAAGAACTGGACTGCAGAATATGCAACAAGAGGCAAAAACACTGTAACACACTGTGCACCAATTTTATAAAGATACACTGTTTTTAATTCCTAAATAACAAAATGTAACACGTATTACGCATACGTTAAAAAGCTAAGGGCATCTGCTGAAAAATACTTTTTAATTGCAGTAAGCTTAAGACGGAAAAAAATGTACGTACGAAACGTACTTACGTATCAGCAGTAAAACCGTAACGGTTATCGGAAGAAGAATTTCAAGTATTTATCGGAAAAAAACAAATCGAGAACTGTTAAAAGAAACCTCTACAGCTTCAGTGGAGACCAAGATACAGAGTATCAATTAAAATCCGCAAACATATTCATTGTAATTAAAAATTAGCGACAAATCGACGAAGTATTAGAATTTGCACCGAAATAGAAGAGACAATATTTTGTTTCTTAAACAGAAAGCACATTAAAAAAAAAGTCTCTCAAAACTAACGCTATAAAGTACACTACTAGTCATTAAAATTGCTACAACACGAAGATGACGTGCTACAGACGCGAAATTCAACCGACAGGAAGAAGATGCTGTGATATGCACATTATTAGCTTTTCAGAGCATTCACACAAGGTAGACGCCGGTGGCGACACCTACAACGTGCTGACATGAGGAAAGTTTCCCAACGATATCTCATGCACAAACAGCAATTGATCGGCGTTGCCTGGTGAAACGTTGTTTTGATGCCTCGTGTAGGACGAGAAATGCGTACCATCACGTATCCGACTTTGATAAAGGACGGATTGTACCCTATCGCGATTGCGGTTTATCGTATCGCGACATTGCTGCTCGCGTTGGTCGAGATCCAGTGACTGTTAGCAGAATATGGAATCGGTGGGTTGAGGAGGGTAATACGGAACGCCGTGCTGGATCCCAACGGCCTCGTATCACTAGCAGTCAAGATGACAGGCATCTTATCAGCATGGCTGTAACGGATCGTGCAGCCACGTCTCGATCGCTGAGTCAACAGATGGGGACGTCTGCAAGACAACCACCATCTGTACGAACAGTTCGACGACGTTTCCAGCAGCATGGACTACCAGCTCGGAGACCATGGCAGCGGTTACCCTTGACGCTGCATCACAGACAGGAGCGCCTACGATGGTGTACTCAACGACGAACTTGGGTGCACGAATGGCAAAACGTCATTTTTTCCGATGAATCCAGGTTCTGTTTACAGCATCACGATGGTCGCATACGTGTTTGGCGACATCGCGGTGAACGCACAATGGAAGCGTGTATTCGTCATCGCGATACTGGCGTATCTCTCGGCGTGATGTTATGGGGTGCCATTGGTTACACGTCTCGGTCACCTCTTGTTCGCACTGACGGCATTTTGCACAGTGGACGTTATATTTCAGATGTGTTACGACCCGTGGCTCTACCCTTCGTTAGCCCGCATCTCGTGGTCGTGCGGTAGCGTTCTCGCTTGCCACGCCCGGGTTCCCGGGTTCGATTCCCGGCGGGGTCAGGGATTTTCTCTGCCTCGTGATGGCTGGGTGTTGTGTGCTGTCCTTAGGTTAGTTAGGTTTAAGTAGTTCTAAGTTCTAGGGGACTTATGACCACAGCAGTTGAGTCCCATAGTGCTCAGAGCCATTTGAACCATCTACCCTTCATTCGATCCCTGCGAAACCCTACATTTCACCAGGATAATGCATGACCGTGTTGCAGGTCCTGTACGGGCCTTACTGGATACATAAAATGTTCGACTGCTGCCCTGGCCATCAAATTCTCCAGACTTTCACCAATTGAAAACGTCTGGTCAATGGCGGCCGAGCAACTGGCTCGTCACAATACGCCAGTCACTACTCTTGATGAACTGTGGTATCGTGTTGAAGCTGCATGGGCAGCTGTACCTGTACACGCATTCCAAGCTTTGTTTCACTCAATGCCCAGGCGTATCAAGGCCGTTATTACGGCCAGAGGTGGTTGTTCTGGGTACTGATTTCTCAGAATCTATGCACCCAAATTGCGTGAAAATGTAATCACATGTCAGTTCTAGTATAATATATTTGTCCAATGGATACCCGTTTATCATCTGCATTTCTTCTTGGTGTAGCAATTTTAATGGCCAGTAGTGTATATGTGTTTGCGTAACAAGGACTTTTATTGAATGCACAAAAAATATTTTTAAGTGTTCTGGCGTAACGACAAGCGCCGGATCGAAGACGAAGAGCGTAAGAGCAAAGAAGGCGGTGAAACAACGTCGGCCAATGGTGAGCGGAATAGGACCACACCGCGACAGGAGAGCCCTCAAACCGAAGTGAATGTAAGCGCCGCTCCTGCCAGCTTCGGCCTCTCAGGTCCGCTCAGTATGCGGCATTAGTGGAAAATATTCGCCGCGCATAGCACGGCCTGAGAGAACGTGCTGCGAATTCAGTGTTGGTGATCCACAAACTATGTGGCAAACTCGCATGAACTCTGACTTGGTTTGCATATCGCCCTTGGTTTGCGACACCTTTGTAAGTACAAGTTAAGTATTGTCATTCTGCTCTGTAGAAATAAAACTAGTAATGTGATTCTTGAGTTTCTCCCGGCGTATTTGATAATCAAAATATCCACGGGTGTGCTGCCGGTCTATAGTGTCCAACGGGCACAATATTTTGGCGATCAAACATGTCGCCATCATCAGGTGAACTGACGGACTGAGCTCCTGTGAACGTGCCGGCACGGAGATCCGTACGCTATGGCTGCTCAGAGGGAACTGGGTTCGGTCGCGGCGGCGGCCGATTTAAATACCTTCCGCCCGCGGCGCGCTCCCTCCACCGTCCGCGCCCCGCGCCACGGTCGCGCGGTGGAACAGATTGCGACGGCGTCTGAGATGACGTCGCTGTGATGGCTCTGTCCGCCGTGGTCGTCACAACTATACGTTTGCTCGATTTACTCTTGATTAACCCAATCGCTGGTTCCCAAGCCTTGCTAAGATTATAGCCACAGTCACGGTTTATGAGGTCGTCATTGGTGCGAATTTCGATGGCCTCTCTAACAACGCTGTCCCAGTATCTCGACGTCTGTACCAGAATCCTCGTGCGGCCATATTCCATGGTGTGATTTTCCGACAAACAATGTTCAGCGACCGTCGACTTGCTCGGATACATCAGTCGAGTGTGCCTCTGGTGTTCACGGCATCGATCCTCGACGGTACGCATCGTCTGACCAATATACGACTTGCCACATTGATACGGAATCTGGTACACGCCGGCCTTCCTCAAACCGAGGTCATCTTTGGCGCTCCCCACCAGTGCACGAGTTTTATTTGGAGGACAAAACACAGTTCCGACCCGGTGTTTCTTCAGAATGCGGGCGATTTTCCCCGAGAGTGCGCCTGTGTATGGAATAAACGCAGTGCCTACCTCCTCCCTCGTGATTTCATCCATCTCCACAGGTTGTGCTGTAGTGGTTGTGCGGAGAGCACGTTGAATCTGCCACTCTGAGTACCCATTTTTTCGAAATATAGTTGTCAGATGTTCCAATTCCTGCGGTAGACTCTCCGTCAGAGATAGTGCGCGCCCTGTGTACTAGACTTTTAAGTACCCCATTCCTCTGTAAAGGGTGGTGGCAGCTGTCTGCGTGCAAATACAGATCAGTGTGCGTTGTCTTCCGATACACCCCATGACCTAGGGTGCCGTCAGCCCTTCTCTTGACCAAGACGTCAAGGAAAAGTAATTTACCCTCCGTTTCATTCTCCATAGTGAATCTGATGTTGGGGTGTATGGAGTTTAGATGTGTAAGGAAGTCAAGGAGTTTATCCATACCATGTGGCCAGATGACGAACGTGTCGTCCACGTAACGGAAAAAGCCAGTAGGTTTCCAAATGGATGACGACAGGGCTTCCTCCTCGAAGTTATCCATGTACAAATTCGCTACCACCGGTCAGAGTGGGTTACCCATGGGGACTCCCTCCGTTTGTTCGTAGTATTCTCCATTAAAAAGAAAATACGTGGAAGTCAAGACATGCCTAAAAAGTTCAGTGGCCTTCTCGTCAAACTTCTGACTAATCAATTCTAGTGACTCTCGAAGGGGTACCCTCGTAAACAAGGAAACGACGTCAAAACTCACCATGATATCTGACTCATCCAACCTGAAGCTATCAAGGCGTTTAAGTTCCCTCTGAGCAGCCATAGCGTACGGATCTCCGTGCCGGCACGTTCACAGGAGATCAGTCCGTCAGTTCACCTGATGATGGCGACATGTATGATCGTCGAAATATTGTGCCCGTTGGACACTATAGACCGGCAGCACACCCGTGGATATTTTGAAAACTAGTAATGTTATTTGCATGAATTGTTGTATAGCATTCCGAGAAGGAGGCATCCCTTAGGCACCCTACACGAGACGTGTGGGCCAGACCCAACATTAAGTATTGCATAATTTCGCTTACAACAGTTACTGGCTTAAAATTAGAATGGAGTTTACTTTAACAATGGTGACTGAAAGGCATACTGAGGTATCGTCCAAAGATCGCTGTGACTCAGCAAGGTCATCAACGCACATCTATACCACAGACAATAGCGATGTCTTGTTGCAATCCGCAACGATGAATGGGAGGACAGCAGCGTCCTCGCTGGATCTGAACACAGATCCAAGCATGGTAGCACTCCGCCCTGGTTCATGACATCATCTAAAGCAGTCAACATCATCGAGTAGTATTAAAGTGTTATTCAAATCTAGGATGGAAATTAACTTTCGTAAATGTTTTAAATTGTACTTCAAGAAAAGAGCTGTAATTGTATACTTTAATAGTCAATGAGTTTGCCTGCGGAAATGGACTGTGTCTAGTTAAGTAAATCGTTTCTCATTCATGTACAGGGTGTTTCAAAAATGACTGGTATATTTGAAACGGCAGTAAAAACTAAATGAGCCGCGATAGAAATACATCGTTTGTTGCAATATGCTTGGGACAACAGTACATTTTCAGGCGGACAAACTTTCGAAATTACCGTAGTTACAATTTTCAACAACAGATGGCGCTGCAAGTGATGTGAAAGATATAGAAGACAACGCAGTCTGTGGGTGAGCCATTCTGTACGTCGTCTTTCTGCTGTAAGCGTGTGCTGTTCACAACGTGCAAGTGTGCTGTAGACAACATGGTTTATTCCTTAGAGCAGAGGATTTTTCTGGTGTTGGAATTCCACCGCCTAGAACACAGTGTTGTTGCAACAAGACGAAGTTTTCAACGGAGGTTTAATATAACCAGAGGACCGAAAAGCGATACAATAAAGGTTCTGTTTCAAAAATTTCAACGGACTGGGAACGTGACGGATGAACGTGCTGGAAAGGTAGGGCGACCGCGTACGGCAACCACAGAGGGCAACGCGCAGCTAGTGCAGCAGGTGATCCGACAGCGGCCTCGGGTTTCCGTTCGCCGTGTTGCAGCTGCGGTCCAAATGACGCCAACGTCCACGTATCGTCTCATGCGCCAGAGTTTACACCTCTATCCATACAAAATTCAGACGTGGCAACCCCTCAGCGCCACTACCATTGCTACACGAGAGACATTCGCTAACGATATAGTGCACAGGATTGATGACGGCGATATGCATGTGGGCAGCATTTGGTTTACTGACGAAGCATATTTTTACCTGGACGGCTTCGTCAATAAACAGAACTGGCGCATATGGGGAACCGAAAAGCCCCATGTTGCAGTCCCATCGTCCCTGCATCCTCAAAAAGCACTGGTCTGGGCCGCCATTTCTTCCAAAGGAATCATTGGCCCATTTTTCAGATCCGAAACGATTACTGCATCACGCTATCTGGACATTCTTCGTGAATTTGTGGCGGTACAAACTGCCTTAGACGACACTGCGAACACCTCGTGGTTTATGCAAGATGGTGCCCGGCTGCATCGCACGGCCGACGTCTTTAATTTCCTGAATGAATATTTCGATGATCGTGTGATTGCTTTGGGCTACCCGAAACATACAGGAGGCGGCGTGGATTGGCCTCCCTATTCGCCAGACATGAACCCCTGTGACTTCTTTCTGTGGGGACACTTGAAAGACCAGGTGTACCGCCAGAATCCAGAAACAATTGAACAGCTGAAGCAGTACATCTCATCTGCATGTGAAGCCATTCCGCCAGACACGTTGTCAAAGGTTTCGGGTAATTTCATTCAGAGACTACGCCATATTATTGCTACGCATGGTGGATATGTGGAAAATATCGTACTATAGAGTTCCCAGACCGCAGCGCCATCTGTTGTAGAAAATTGTAACTACTGTAATTTCGAAAGTTTGTCTGCCTGAAAATGTACTGTTGTCCCAAGCATATTCCAACAAACGGTGTGTTTCTATCGCTGCTCGTTTAGTTTTTATTGCCGTTTCAAATATACCGGTCATTTTTGAAACACCCTGTAATAAAGTAAACTAATATTTTATATATCCCGGAACAATCAAAGAACCCACACTTACGGCTGAGTGACTGTAGTTTCGCTTGGTCATTGCAAATATATTTGGAATTGCTACTGAATTACAAAATTTATAATAGCCTTTCAAAAATAGTTGTACCAGTTCATTCTTCCTAATTGGCCAATTTCCTCCTTTCATAATTACACTTCTAAGTAGTACGTTTCTCAGTCTGTCCAATTTTCTACACCCCAGTAACACGTGGTCCATACTTTGGTTACCTCCACTACATGGACACCTGGAGCCGTCTGTTGTTCAGAATTTCGTTGTGAAATAGGGAGAGATTGTTTGGTTCATAGTTGGCAAACAGTCCTTTGTAATGATTCATTTTAGTAGTTTGTAGCTTCCGTGACATTTGTTTCACGAAGGTTTCTGGACGTTTGACGTAGGTAACTTCCGGCGTGGTCGGGGTGGCTACTTTCCCTACTAGTCTGCACGTTCATTTCCGTGTCTGCCTGCGTGATTTTTGATCCATGCAAAGTCCATAACTCAGTTCTTCTTTTGCAAAACTCTAATATTTCTCGTTGGTTCTTCAGTTAGCCTGTTGCGATGGTTTGCATTACTAAAGGAATGTGGGGCCTAATGTTGTTTTACTGTCAGTCTGTGTTGTCTCCCGTCTAATACGTTTATTTTTGCTGACCCATTAAAATTTCAAAGTACTTTGTCTGATCGTTTCAACAGTCAGTTCCCAGTTTATATTTCATTATGTGTATTGGTTTTTTGTTAGTGAAAATTGTTGGGCCTGATCCTAATCCATGTTCAGTTTTTCTCTTGTCAGTGAATACTTGTATCAAGTAGGGGATAGTGTTGTACCTAGAGGACAATGTAGCAATGAAAACACTATGTAATTCACTCCAGTGACTGGTTTTAGAATCACATGAGGAAATGTGCTCTAGAGACTGCCATAAGCAATTTCCACCATTTTAGACAGTTTCTTTTATAAGTGCTGTATAATATATTACAGCTATTTGAAATACACTGAAGCGCCACAGAGACTGGTATAGGTATGCCTATTCAAATGAACAGTTATGTACCAGTAAACAGCCAGATGCGGCTCTGCGGTCCGCAACGCCTATATAAGACAACAAGTGATCGATTACTGCAGTGGCAGGTTATCAAGATTTATGCGAGTTTGAACGTGGTGTTACAGTCCGCGCACGAGCGATAGGACACAGCATCTCCGAAGTAGCGATGAAGTGGGGTTTTCCAGTACAACCATTTCACGAGTGCACCGTGAATATAGGGAATCCGGTAAATACCAAATTCCGTCATTGCTGCGGCCAGAAAAGGATCCTGCAACAACGGGACTAACGACGACTGAAGAGAATCGTTCAACGTGACAGATGTAAAACCTTTCTGCAAATTGCTGCAGATTTCAGTGCTGGGCCATCAACAACTGTCAGCATGCGAACCATTCAACGAAACACATTGATACGGGCTTTCGGAGCCGAAAGCCCACTCTTGTACCCTTAATGGTTGAACGACACAAAGCTTTACGCCTCGCCTAGGCCCGTCAACACCGCCATTGGAGTGTTGATGGCTGGAAACATGTTGCCTTTGTAACGCCGGAAATGCATATCCTCCTATTTCCATCTATTGTACTATAAATTTGTTTTCCTTATTTTTGTTACCTGAATATATGACATTTCTGTGTCTTTACATATTGTAATTGTTTTACTATTTGTATATATATATATTTATGCATTTATGTCGATGTGTAATTGGTTTGTTTTGTGAATAATATTTGTATGTATACGCTGGGTCTGGCCTAGGGAAAACTATACTATCGAACGAATACATCGATAGGTCGTATGGAGAACGAAAGTGTTTAGGATCTTTGGTAGTGTTAACTCTGTCGCGTGGAGCGCGGGTAGAGGGGGTCTGGCTGGGGTGGTGCAGTGGAGCAGGTGTGTTGTGTGAAGTTCCCGCGAGTTGCCGCGCTTTTGGGGTTTGGCAGCATGTAATTGCGCTCGACTTGCGATGATAGTTTCAGACATGGTGTCGCGGACGGGAAGCATTAGCTGGCGCACATCAAGAGCCCGTTTCGCCTGGTGACCGTGTCGAGAAGAAGACGCGCCAACATCCAGCTTCTACAACAGCGACGGCCGACAATGAGTGACTGTCGCCACCTCCTCGATCGACGGCTTCAAACCTTCAATCAATCAACAAGGAAGACTGGAAGCACGTAAAGTTTTAGAACTGTATGGCAGACCTCAGCTTTTCAAACTGTTCAAATCACAAAATCACAGTAACGTAGCATGAACCTTTGTTGCTCATTGTCCTAATTGCATTACCAAGCAGGGTCCCTTCCTTTTCCGGAATGAACCCGAGTGTCGTTGAAATTCAAACGCCAGCGTCATTCGATTTCACTGCTTTAATTTCAAAGTTCAGTTAAGGTATTCATAGCTGGCTACAATATTTAGATTACACAAGCACAAATTCAGAGTGCGAGTTTTGTTACTGTATTTTAGCTTACCTGTGACTGCAGCTCAGCTTGGTACATACTAAATTTTACTATTGTTAATTGTTCTGAATCATTTAATTCAAGTTCAAAGTTAAATCTCTCATTTCTAAATTGCGTAGATTCAAGTAGCTTTTGAAATGATTGTTGAGGTAGTCCAAGACTAACCGTATTTTACTGAATTTCGATGTGCTTCAGAAAGAAAGCTCACTATTAACTTCAGTCACTAAATTAACTTTCGAATTTTCCGGTTTTATTAATTATTTTGCTAAATTAAGTCAGAGTGTAGCGAAATTTAGTACTTCTGACAAACTTTCAGTTTTCACACTACACGTGTCAACCTTCAGTTGCCACGCTTCTAGTGCTAATTATATGTGTAATAACCTTTCTTTTTCAGTTTCGACAGTAATTGTCCTTAGGACTGGCGACCGTAATTTCCCCCAAATCTCAAATATCTTATTACTGCTAGTTAATTGTTAACGTAACGGCCGCACATTTACTTTCTTTATTAACTTTACCCCTTTTCAAAATTAATTTCCACCAGTTTCATTTGCATTTTTCCTTTCATTTAGATGTAACCCTTTCCTCCCTCTTTACCGACAAATTAACTTCGGTGACGATTGCTTTTCCCAAATTTCCATTAGGTACACGCAGTTTAATTTTTCACTGTCAGTAGGGTCAATAAGGTCGATAAGTGAGGGGGAGGTTACACGTTGTTGCACGTGTATCATTTCAAATTGTATCGAGCGTATGGACAGATACGGGTACGGAAACAACCTCATGAATCCATGGACCCTGCATGTCAGAAGGGGACGGTTCAAGCTGGTGGAGGCTCTGTAATGAGGTGCGACGCGTGCTGATGGGGTGATATGGGACTCTTGATACCTCTAGGTACTACTCTGACAGGTGACACATACGTAAGCATCTTGTCTGATCACCTGCATCCATTCATGTCCATTGTGCATTCCGACAGACTTGGACAATTCCAGCAGGACAATGCGATACCCCACATGTCCAAAATTGCTACAGAGTGGCTTCAGAAACATCCTTCTGAGTTTAAACACTTCCGCTGGCCATCGAACTCCCCGGACATGAACGTTATTCAGCATATCTGGTATTCCTTGCAACATGCTGTTCAGAAGAGATCCCCACCCCCTCGTACTCTTACGGATTTATGGAGAGCTCTGCAGGCTTCATTGTATGAGTTTCCTCCAGCACTACTTCAGACATTAGTCGAGTCGATGCCACGTCGTGTTGCGGTTGCGGCAGTTCTGTGTGCTCGCGGGGGCTCTACACCTTATTAGGCAGGTGTAACCTTTTCTTTGGCTCTTCGGTGTATATTGTTGATTCTTCAGGTATATAATTTTATGGTGCGTAAAATGTTGTATACGCTTAGAACAATTTATATAACATGTGGACAGCTGAGTCATACTTCATCGGTTGCGCACCATCTCGTACCTTGAAACAGAAGAATGTTTTTTACCTTGAAACATGTGGTACTCGCAAATTAAATGAGTTTCTTTAAGGCCTTAACGACTGTATGCGTATTTGAAACTGGAAATCTGTGTTACTTTCTAATAGCTAACCTGTCCCTGATTTTTCGTAATAGTTCTGCTTCATTAAATTTCACTTACTGACTACTGGTGTGTAGTAAAGTAATAATGTAACAAGGAGACGTTATTGACAAGTTTTTCTCGATTGTAAGTCTTTAACTTCATAGAATACTTTTTCCTGGGTACATGACTGTTGTACCTTGGAACATGTTTTTGCATTTGCACGAAATTTAATTTTCTGGAGTAATTTTTTGCAATTTTGGAATAAGACTGCACCACTTAAAAAGCTAGTGGCGTTACTTAAAATAGAATATGAAAATATATTGAACTTTTATTACAGGAATGGCTAAAGGCGAACGTTTAAAAGTGTGCCTAGGAACAACGCTTTTCTCAGAATGCCTTCTGCTTTTTCTTTCGTTAAGAAACTACAGCGGCAGAAGATGCCAGACAGTTCAGGTTTTTGTGGGACCGCATGTTTAGTATTTCCAGGTTTTTCATTGTATTCTTCTACTGTTCCCTTTATTTTAGTAGTTATTCGTGTTAGGACCAATGGAATAAACAGTGCTTTATTAGATACTCTCCCGCAGCCTTGAGTAAGAATGTCGCTTGCCAAATAGTGGATGTCCCTCCTTGCAATAGTGAATTTCACGTGCTGGTTAACTAAAATGTAAAAATGGTAAATGGTTCTGACCACTATGGGACTTAACATCCGAGGTCATCAGTCCCCTAGAACTTAGAACTACTTAAACCTAATTAACCTAAAGACATCACGCACATCCATGCCCTAGGCAGGATTCGAACCCGCGACCGTAGCGGTTGCGCGGTTCCAGACTGAAGCGCCTAGAACCTACTCGGCCACACAGGCCGGCAACTACAGTGTCCTGAGCCTGCATTTATATATACAGCGTTTAGGGGTGTAGGTGCAGAATAGTTATAAATGTACCTTGCTATGTACCTACTTCGATGTGTTAGTTCTTTTTTCATTGCATCTAACGGTCTTCCTACCAACATATCAAATGGTTTATAATATGATGTTTTCTGCACTGCCGTAACTGCCCCACGAAGTGGACTACTCCTGTCAGTATAGACTTCCCAATTTGCCTCCATGTGTCCACATTTCAATACCTGATCTGCTGCACAGGGGAAAATAGACATCAATGACTCGGTTGTGCCACGTTGGAGGTACTAACCAATCTAAAAACATACTACTTTTAATGGCTATAGTTGTCTGCAAATTAAGTAAATACTGATGTAACATTGTTCAGTCCACGGTCCTCAGTCATCAATAGGAACATCTGCACTTACACCCTTAACATCCTGAATACTCCACAAGCACATTATGGTGTGTGGCAGAGGTTACCTATAAAATTCCCCTTTTTTCCATTCCATTCACGAATGGTGTATGGAAAGAATGACTGTCAATAAGTCTCTGTATTAGCTCCTATTGCTTTGATTTTCTCGTGGTGGTCATTTCAGGACAAATACATGGAGACTGTGATACGTGACCCGATTCCTCCTGGAACGTTTACTCTTGAAATTTGGAAAGCAGTGCTCTATGCGATCAAGAATGCCTCTCTTGCAGTGCCTGCCACTGGAGTTTGCTTAGCATCTCTGTAACACACTCGCACTTACTAAACGATCCATTTGACGAAATGTGCTGTTCTTTGTCGAGTCTTCTATCTTTCTGTTAATCGTACTTGTTAAGGGTCCCAGACTGATGAACGGCAGTAAACAACCGGTCGAATGTGCGTTTTGTAAGCCACATCTATCGTGAATGAATTTCATTTCATCAAAATTTTCCTAATGAATCTGAACCTCGCATCTGCTTCTTCTACTGTTTGTCTTTGTGTAGTCATTTCATTTTATGTCACTCTGAACGATCCCTCCTGGGTAATGTCCTGCAGTCATTGCTTCCTTCGATATCTCAGCAATAATGCATTCTGAGCAGAACACGTTACGTTTATTTACGCTCAAGTACACCTGCCAGTTACTGCACCAGCCGCCCGTCATCTGTGGTTCTCCCTGTATTTCGCTACAGCCTTCTGGTTTTAATGGCTTCAGACAACAGCAACATCCGCGAATAGTCTCACGCACCCTCGAGTGACATCCACTGCATCATGGACACAAAATTGTAAACGTTAATGGCCCTGAAAAACTCCCTTTTGAGGACCCCTGAAATTGCCTTTACATCTTGTAAGGTTGTTGCTTTGATTTGCTATGAAAGCGGTGCTGATAGACAATAAAATCGGTTTAAAAGCTGTGAGCTGTCTGGGGAAGTTAACCTTGCATTACTGCGCAACTGTTTCACCAGGTATCCAGTCTAGCTTACCAAATTCCCAACCAGACTAACATTAATTATAATCTTTTAATAGTCATACGACAACCGGTGATATGTATATAAAAAAGAGAATTTAAATGAAAAGAAATAAATCAGTTTATATTTGGAAATTTATTTTAACATTGATCATTGAAATTTCAGCATATTAAACTTGAGTCATAACTAAGCTGGTGCCTTATTTAGGATTGTGTAAATGTGAGTTTGTAATCTTACGGAACACATCAAATAGGGAGCCAAGATTGGGAGACTACATACAACACTGCATTCATAAAATAACACACGAAGAACGTTGAAACATATGCAAGAAGAAATTAACCACAACCAACCGATTCAATTTTCACCCAAAGAAGTTACGTTCGTAGCGCAATCCTGTCCGTCATGTAATTACCACACACTGGTATACTAAATACATACTAACTCTCTGCGAAATCTTCCCGAAAAGAATAGCTGAGGGCTACTTTGATGATTACACCACATGCTTCACGTGGTCAACTTGGTTTACACAAAGAGTGTAACTTCACAATAATTTTGATAATTAAAATAAATTAGATCGAAAAGCAATTTACAAAAGAAAAACCTCGAACTGGTTACTAACGTCTTACTATCAACCTGATGGGTCAAACAATTGTATAAGCACGTGGTACTGGTCTCACAAAGTACACCCCACGTGGGTTGAACATAAAGAAAAGTTGCTACATTGAAAAATATTGTCAAGACGAGACGTTATAATCTCACGCACATTCGCATTTAAGATTGATGATCTTAGTTAGAGTTACTGATCAACACGTGGTTCCACTTTACTCACAAAGTAGTGACAAAGTAACTACTGGGAGATATTCTGAACTTCACACTCGAAATACACTGCGTTGCAATTTAAGATAACATTAGATATTTTAGAGCTAAACCTGAAATAAAGGTGATTAAATTTTCAGTTAGGCTGAACTTAAGAAATCCATTGTCCTACGGACTTAGCAGACACGCGCTATGCCGGAGATCTTACCACTTCAGACGCTCGCCACGGACAGACTGACCTGGTCCCTTCCTGAGGGTGGCTCACAAATACAAACGGAAGTGGCCAGAGGGGCAGCTTCCTATTCCAACATGACAAGGGACGGACAGGACCATACTAAGGATAGAAACCTCTTTGCTTTTAGAAAGCGTAGTTACCTGTTCCGACGTTGGTCCTACTGTTCTCTAGCAGACAGGCTTGTCTGCTATCCTCTAGCATGCAACTAGAAATACATTTGCTCATTCATCCTCTCACACAGAAGGAAGGGGGATGACAGTATCTTATCATATACAGTATATAAAAGAAAGCGGATGTAGGTTCCGTATGACACTGTGTGACATGAATTACATATAAACTGTGTTTTAAAGTGTAGTAGTGTGACAAAACCTTCTTGTTTATGTGTAAAAGTAACACGTTCCACCGCTCAGTCTCCTCCCAGATAGTCAGAAACACCACAGTAAATTTAGAAGAGGAATTTATGGCGTAAACGACAACAGATTTAAGAAATTAACATGAAAGGAATCCAACAGAGACCTTTCAATCTGTCGATCTTGTCCGCTTAAGAACGATATGTCGAGTTCTATCTCTGGGAAAGTCCTCAATCAGGTCACAAATCTGGACCGATACTTGCTAAGATCGTATTTTATTCACTAAATGAGAGTGTGGAGCTGTACCGAAAGCCTTCAGGAAATGAAGGAACGCGGTATCAACTTGGATCTCTTTGTGTGCAGCCCTATGGATTTTAAGGAAGAACCGAACGAGCTATTTGCAATATCTCTCTTTGTGGAAGCGATTTTTATGCAGGCGATTTTCGTTCTCCAGAAATGTCGTAATGCAGAAGCATAAAATATATTGTGTAATTCTACAAAAGATTATCGTCAGGCCTTGTTGCGGTGGTAACACTGGTTCCCGTCAGATCACCGAATTTATGCGCTGTCAGGCTGTCACACTCTGGGTCTGCTGAGTACTCTTCGGAGTGGGATGCACTCAGCCCTCGAGGCCTTCAAAGCTTGTTCGGATGGTGTTTGTTTGTTCTGTATATACAGTTATTAGTCTTCGTACATACACAGTTGAAATGGAAGACAGTGGGATGTCAGCTGGTATAAATTTGTATTAAAAATGAAGAAATTCCTCCAGCTGTATTTAAGGTGGACCTTCAGGCCCATACACTTGTTGATGTCAACTCCGTGCGGCGGATATTAGCGTTTATCCAGCGGCCTTCCTAAGAAAACTTACAGGTTTACTGAGAGTGTACAGAAGTTTTTTGCGCCAAGAGCCGCGCCTATAGAGCCTTTATGCCTGGGATCGTCACATTGGCATTGCGGCAAGTTCACCAGAGGGCTGTGGCCAAAGTGTTCTGCAGATACATACCTGATCTAAAGCACCTGATCTCTATCTGATGAGGGGTTGACCGATAGATGTAATGAGAGGCTGACCTGTCAGCTTAAATGAAGGTGGGACGTATTGCATTGCCAGTAGAGAAGCACTAACAGCAGGGATGAGGAGAGCTCAGTGAGTTCGAACTTGGACCAGTCATTCGATGTCACATGAGTAAAAAAACCCACCAGGAACATTCTAACCCCTCTAAAGTTGACCAAGTCGGCTGTAGGTGTATGATTGTGACGTGGAAATGCGAAGGAACAACCGCAGCTAAACTAATACCAAAGAGACCTCTTGTACTGTCAGACAGCATTACCGATGGTAGTTCTAAAAAGTCGCATGATATCATGTGTTCCAAAAGAATGAGGTACAGTGCTAAAACAGCTCGTCATAAGCCACACATTGTAACACCGAAAATGCAGAATGCATGACACCTGCCACCGAAATATAATTTTTTTGCTGAATTGTATGTAAATGTTTGTAACTTAGATGTTTTTTTTTATAATTAAGGACATTGCTTCCCTATATGTGTAAATTTAGGTAGAAGTCTGTTGACATTTCATTGTATTTATCTGTGTCTTACTGTGAAACTTATAAGCTCTGGGAAAAAGCCAAAGGAATTGTTATTTGCATCGACTAGCAACGATAATAGCAGTGCCTGTGCGATGTAAAATCTTTGGGCAGGGAGTTGTTGCGCGAAGCGCGCGGAGAGAGAGAGAGATACGGGTTCCAACGCTTGTAGTGTGCGGAAGTATGGTGTTAATGCTATCACAGTAGAGTGTACCATTTCGGCGACATCATGTATTCGCGCCGGCCAGATGTCTAGTAGCAGGTAAGGACAGTGTACGGGCGGAGGAGGCTGTATTAACTACGATTGCCCGTTCCTGTAATTAGCCATGGCCCCACAAGATGCTACCGTCTTCAACAACAGCAGCAGTTCCAGCAACACAGATTCGTCGTAGGCTCCGAGTTTCGCCGTATGCACGGCACTGAAGTAAGACTGTTCATTGGTAGAAAGTATTAACGGCTAACCCAGCAACACAACTGAATGTGATTTGATTGATAAAATTTATTTAAATAATAATCAGTGAAACTCAGGGCGATTGTATCCTCATTGTCCACAGACATTGTTACCAAGCAGGGTCCTTGTGCCTTTTTTTTCCTTATATACTAATCGAGTGTCATAAGAAACAAATTGAATAGTTACATCCAGTTTATTAATGAATAATTTCACTTTTAAGAATTTTAGCCTCAGTCTACTTTCAATTAACTGTTGTACAACAGAGGCTTCAGTATGTGACTGAAGTAAAGCAATTTCATTTTTCAAGTTTGAGAAGCCAGCCAGAGTGGCCGAGGGTTCTAGGCGCTACAGTCTGGAACCGCGCGACCGCTACGGTCGCAGGTTCGAATCCTGCCTCGGGCATGGATGTGTGTGATGTCCTTAGGTTGGTTAGGTTTAAGTAGTTCTAAGTTCTAGGGGACTGATGACCTAAGATGTTAATTCCCGTAGAGCTCAGAACCATCTGAACCAAGTTTGAGAATCAATGACTGGAAAAAATCTAAATCTAAAGAAATGCACAAATCAAGAGTGCGGAAGTTTAATTTATTTTGCATATAGCTTGGAGCACGTTGCTGTTTAGTTTGGTACATATTCTAGTATTTAATTCTGTTCGAGTCAGTAAAAAAGACTCAGTTGCTGAGACAATAATTTGAAATCCAATTTGCAAAATAAGTAACTGCAAAGTAAAAGGGCTTGCTTTTCTTCTAAATTTCTTTGATGACGTTACGTTGAGGCCACTGAAAGTCATTGTTCATGTAACGAAGTTCAGTGCTAACATACAGTTTAATTGCATATTTTCAAATCATTACTCGATTGTTTTTTTCCAAAGTTAATGACAAACATAACGTAAGAGTGACTTCTCAGTTTTCTTTATCATTACATACTCACTTAAAAATAGTATCAAAAAAGTGACAACCTTCAGTTGCCACGTCAGTGTTTAGTAATACATTTTCGTTTCCCATCATCTTGTAAAGGATTTTGGATGTAAGTTGCGCTAGTGGGCTGGCGACCATTAATTATTTCCTTTTCGTTCATTAGTGTAACTTTTGGACTCATGATCAGTGGTACCACTTTTCCGTCTAGTGTTGTTCGTGAGTAAATGCACGACATAATTTTCATTTTTCCAAATTATAACCCTGTTCGGTTTAATTACTTTTAATTTTAGTAAACTTTTCCATGAGAAGGATGTGTTGTACACTTTCCTCCTACTTATCGGCATTATTTCTTTGGAAAAGACAACCTTATCCAATTAGTAAAAATTCATTAGGCATACACACGATCTACGGTCACATTTTATATCGCAAGCAGGATAGGCCGATTAGTAGGGTGGAGGTTACATCTCTGCAGCCAATACTAGGCTACAATTGAGATGGCACAAATACTGACCTACTTGGCAAGCTGATGACTGAAAACGAGAGACCTCAAGTGTAGAATCACGGTACATACAGTGGCAATCGGATAGAATACTGTGGGTCTGGTAAATGGCTGGAGGACACTACTCACCATCATGTGTAGAGCCAGCAGTGAGGTACAGAGGAAGTGGTGATACAGTATGGGCATGTTTCTCATGATTAGGGCGTGATCCCCTGATTGAGCTTAAGAACACGCTGAACACAGAAGTGTGGTCCCCTGACTGAGCTCAAACACGCTGGACATGGAAGTGTGGTCCCCTGATTGAGCTTAAACACGCTGAACACGAAAGTGTGGTCCCCTGATTGAGCTCAAACACGCTGAACACGGAAGTGTGGTCCCCTGATTGAGCTTAAAAACACGCTGAACATGGAAGTGTGGTCCCCTGATTGAGTTTAAGAACACGCTTAATACGGAAGTGTGGTCCCCTGATTGAGCTTAAGAACATGCTGATCACGGAAGTGTGGTCCCCTGATTGAGCTTAGGAACACGCTGAACACGGAAGTGTGGTCCCCTGACTGAATTAAAGAACACACTGAACACGAAAGTGTGGTCCCCTGATTGAGCTTAAGAACATGCTGAACACGGAAGGATATGCACACATTTTACAGCACTGTGTGCTTTGTACAGTCGAGGATCAGTACAGAGACGATGATTTTATCAGCATCACAATCCACCCTCTCATAAAACATCAGCTGTGAGACAATCGTTCGTGGCCAGTAATATTCCTGAATTTAACTAGCCTGTCCAGAGTCCCGATCTGAACCCAATGCAACATGTTTGGCATTAATTGGAATGACGACTTCGTTCCAGGCCACAGCATCCGTCACTACCTGGTTTCCGCTCTTGAAGAAGAATGGGCTGCCATTCCTCCACAGACATTCCGATATATCACTGAAAGTATCCCCAACAGAGTTCAAATTGTCATGAAATTTATTTATTAATTATTTATTTCATTAACGGTATAGAGTAACCCACCACCTTGAAATGTAAGGTGTGTCAGATGCTTCTGAATCTAATAGCAAAGACTTCTCATTGTCACAGTCTTATTGGTATACAGTTGTTAATGCTTTTTTTAATAATATAAAAAACGTAATATATAAACATTTCTCTGAAGTTACAACGAACTGAATGCTTAACAATTGTTAAATGGTTCCATGTAATTTGTTACTACCTAGTTGATGAGAATATAATTTATATAATGCAAATGTCAAAGAAAAATAAAAAAAATAAAATGTAACACAATGAGTGTGGTAAAGATAATTTGAAGAATGTAGAGGGAAGTGATATGCTGTATTTGGATGTGTAATACAGTCGAAGTAGCATGTTGGTTAATAATGGCCTACTTCTACTTATTTCAGTTGAGAAGGTCTCGGTACAACCTCGAGGTATTCTCATCTGAAATGGTTTGTGCTAATGTATGTTTACACACATTATACAGATTAAATGCTGATTGAGCACTTCATACGTGGAATACATGAATTTTAACTTTACGAGAGAAACACACCTATGTTTGTAACTTGTTAGTAGAAATAGAATATAGTTCATTGCTACTTGAATGCATTATTCCTTAAATAACTTAGTACATTTCTGATATATAAAATTCATTCATTGTAGCTTTGAATAGAGAAGATAATATACTTCTGTCTGCAAACAGTAAGACGAGTAATACATTACTGTTTGTGTGTTGTATACTTTAAACACTATACAGGATGTCACTTGGGAAAAGGAGCCTCAGAATAAAAGTTCTTCGAGCCTTCTCCTCCAAAGCGACATTACCTTATTACTACAGTCTTAGTATGTGGTGCCGGTGTTTATTTGTTTTATGATTGTTGTGTTGTTTGTGACTGTGTTGTGGCATGCAGTGTCTCGCATTGTTGCTTTTGGTCCCTTACATGTTGATCCCTTCTGAGTCATGTTCACTTAGTGTTCCTTCCTCGGTTTGGGAATCTGTGGTCGTGTTTGTCTCCTCCCATGTGGTTTGTTGTGTTGCTTGTGCTTGTCTACGCTTCCTTCCATATGCATTTTGGCGCTTGTATTCTTCGTGCAGAGTGTTCGATACAATATCGGCTACGGTATTTATTGTGTTCCAGTCATCGGGATTACGTATTATTCTGGCGATGTCATTGTCGTTCTGTATAGGTCTCACTTGTGCTAGCATGTTGCTCTGCAGTGTGACATATTCTGGTGTCCCAGTTTCTCCGCATAAGCATATTTCATCCTTAGTTAGTCCTATACGGTTTAAATTTACCGGATGCGGCCCGTGGCTTGTCAGGAAATGGACCATACCCCGGCTAGGGTCGACATGTTTCAGTTGTAGTCTCTCGTGTGCATCAGGAAAGAAAGAGTGTACTCGGCGACCCTTGTCGGATGCATACCAATTCTCTCTGCCATGCCTGAATCCGCCATTGTTTCATTTGTGTTTCGTTCATAATGTTGGTTGCCGTAATTTCGGTGACTTTATCGAGCCTGTCCCTCTGAAGCCAGTAAAGTGCAGCTCTATAACGTATTGTTATGTCTGTAGGGTAGGTCCCCATCACAACGCAAAGTGCCTCTAGTGACGTGGTGTTGAAGGCTCCGCTCATTCTCAGGGGTACACTACGTTAACCTCGTCTTGCAATTGTCTTGTTAGTTTGCACAGGGCTATTACAAATGATTGAAGCGATTTCATAAATTCACTGTAGCTCCATTCATTGACATATGGTCACAACACACTACAGATACGTAGAAAAACTCATAAAGTTTTGTTCGGCTGAAGCCGCACTTCAGGTTTCTGCCGCCAGAGCGCTCGAGAGCGCAGAGAGATAAAATGGCGACAGGGGCCGAGAAAGCATATATCGTGCTTGAAATGAACTCACATCAGTCAGTCATAACGACACTTCAGGACGAAGTTCAACAAAGATCCACCAACTGCTAACTCCATTCGGCGATGGTATGCGCAGTTTAAAGCTTCTGGATGCCTCTGTAAGGGGAAATCAACGGGTCGGCCTGCAGTGAGCGAAGAAACGGTTGAACGCGTGCGGGCAAGTTTCACGCATAGCCCGCGGAAGTCGACGAATAAATTGGCTCATGCCACCACTGGAGACCGGCAGCGCCGACTTCATCTTTCAACAGGATGGTGTTCCACCGCACTTCCATCATGATGTTCGGCATTTCTTAAACAGGAGATTGGAAAACCGATCGATCGGTCGTGGTGGAGATCATGATCAGCAATTCATGTCATGGCCTCCACGCTCTCCCGACTTAACCCCATGCGATTTCTTTCTGTGGGGTTATGTGAAAGATTCAGTGTTTAAACCTCCACTACCAAGAAACGTGCCAGAACTGCGAGCTCGCATCAACGATGCTTTCGAACTCATTGATGGGGACATGCGCCGAGTGTGGGAGGAACTTGATTATCGGCTTGATGTCTGCCGAATCACTAAAGGGGCACATATCGAACATTTGTGAATGCCTAAAAAAACTTTTTGAGTTTTTGTATGTGTGTGCAAAGCATTGTGAAAATATCTCAAATAATAAAGTTATTGTAGAGCTGTGAAATCGCTTCAATCATTTGTAATTACCCTGTATGTTCATGGAAGCGAAGGGTGGACTCACACAATATTAAAGTCGACAATTTTTTTTGTGTCATCAATCTTCTAACTGGTTTGATGCGTCTCGCTACGAATTCCTGTTGTGCCAACCTTTTCATCTCAGAGTAGGAATTGCACCAAAGACCATAACTCCAGTGTGTCTAGCACGCAGACGGGTTCATCTACATCTACATTTATACTCCGCAAGCCACCCAACGGTGTGTGGCGGAGGGCACTTTACGTGCCACTGTCATGACCTCCCTTTCCTGTTCCAGTCGCGTATGGTTCGCGGGAAGAACGACTGTCTGAAAGCCTCCGTGCGCGCTCTAATCTCTCTAATTTTACATTCGTGATCTCCTCGGGAGGTATAAGTAGGGGGAAGCAATATATTCGATACCTCATCCAGAAACGCACCCTCTCGAAACCTGGCGAGCAAGCTACACCGCGATGCAGAGCGCCTCTCTTGCAGAGTCTGCCACTTGAGTTTGTTAAACATCTCCGTAACGCTATCACGGTTACCAAATAACCCTGTGACGAAACGCGCCGCTCTTCTTTGGATCTTCTCTATCTCCTCCGTCAACCCGATCTGGTACGGATCCCACACTGATGAGCAATACTCAAGTATAGGTCGAACGAGTGTTTTGTAAGCCACCTCCTTTGTTGATGGACTACATTTTCTAAGGACTCTCCCAATGAATCTCAACCTGGTACCCGCCTTACCAACAATTAATTTTATATGATCATTCCACTTCAAATCGTTCCGTACGCATACTCCCAGATATTTTACAGAAGTAACTGCTACCAGTGTTTGTTCCGCTATCATATAGTCATACAATAAAGGATCATTCTTTCTATGTATTCGCAATACATTCCATTTGTCTATGTTAAGTGTCAGTTGCCACTCCCTGCACCAAGTGCCTATCCGCTGCAGATCTTCCTGCATTGATTGCGGTCCCTCAACTGTCCTTCTTCTAACCAGCATGCAGCCATCACTGGCTCCGAGGCAGAACCAGCTTTCGTCAGAAAACACAACAGATCTCCACCCTGTCCTCCAATGAGCTCTCGCTTGACACCACCGACGTAGAAAATGGCGGTGGTTTGGGGTCAGTGGAATGCACGCTACAGGGCGTCTGGCTCCCAGCTGTCCTTGAACGAACCGATTTGTAACAGTTCGTTGTGGCACTGTGGTGACAACTGCTGCTCAGACAGCCGCTACCGATGCAGTGCGGTGCACTGGAGCCACAAGCAGAACATGATGGTCTTCGCCCTCTGTAGTGCCACGTGGCCCGGTCTTCTTGCGACCGTACATTCTCGTGGCCACCGCTGCCAGCAATCATGTACACTGGCTACATTCCTGCCGAGTCCTTCTGCAATATCGCAGGAGGAACATCCAACTTCTCGTAGCCCTAGTACACGACCTCATTCAAACGCAGTGGGGTGTTGATAATGGCGACATTGTCACCTGAAAGACATTCTTAACTAACATCAACTCACCACCTCCAATCTCAAAGATGACTAACGCTCACAATTTTTTTTCTTTATTGTTATTTTGAAACTTGTATTACAGGCAGGCCATGCAGCAGCATACGACGCCGCTCTTTAGCCGCAGAGAAGACAAATATACAAATGAAGACATTGAAAGAAAACACATGGTGGACATATAGACGGAGACAAACACTGTTTAAAATACAGGGTGCCGTTCACGGGCGGAGAGTTCAGGATAAAAATTGTTCACATACATCGACACAGACGGAGACGAAAATTGTCACATGTGAACGTAGGGGCACAAAACGAATAACACTGAATCACTGAAGCACAAAACGACGGCACACACAGAACACGAGGCGTTGATCTCCGGCGCACGAATGTTCACTATCCGTGTACCAGTCCGGGGACCTGCCAAGAGAGGAGGAGGGGGGGGTGGGAGAAGGAGAGGGGAGAGCAGATGCCATGGGCAGGGGAGATAGGGGGGAGGGAGGAAGGGGGAGGGGAAGCCCGGGGGAAGAGGGAAGGAGGGAGGGGATGGGGAAAAAGGAAAGAGAAGGGAGGGAGGGTGCCTAATGGAAAGGACACAGGATGTGGGGGAGGAGGATCAAAGTTGATAGGAGGGGTAGATGGAGGGGAGGAGGACATCATCATGGAGAGGGAGCTGGCGGAAGCCACCTTGGGAGAGGGTAAGGAGGGTGGAGAGATGGAGACCGGGCGGGACGTGGGAATACAGGCGCGGCAGCGGGCGGGGGTGGGAGAGGATGGGCGAGATGAGCGGGTGAGGAGAATCGAGTTTACGGGAGGTGTACAGGATCCGTATCCTTTCAAGGAAAAGGAGGAGGTGGGGGAAGGGGATGAGATCGTACAGGATGGGGGAGGGGAGACGGATGCGATAGGCGAGGCGGAGAGCATGACGTTCAAGAATTTGGAAGGATTTGTAAAAGGTAGGGGGGTGGAGATCCAAGCCAGATGGGCATAACAAAGGATAGGACGGATGAGGGATTTATAGGTGTGGAGGATGGTGGAGGGGTCCAGACCCCACGTACGGCTGGAGAGGAGCTTGAGGAGACTGAGGCAGGAGTGTGCCTTGGCTTGGATTGTCCGGAGATGGGGAGTCCAGGAGAGGCGACGGTCGAGGGTGACGCCAAGGTACTTAAGGGTGGGGGTGAGGGCGATAGGACGGCCATAGATGGTGAGATAGAAATCAAGGAGGCGGAAGGAAGGGGTGGTTTTGCCTACAATGATCGCTTGGATTTTGGAGGCCTTGAGCAACCACTGGTAGCACCAAGGGGTGAACTGGTCAAGATGGGATTGGAGAAGGTGCTGGGAGCGCTGCAGGGTGGGGGCAAGGGCAAGGAAGGCGGTGTCATCGGCAAACTGGAGAAGGTGGACGGGGGGCGACGGCGGCGGCATGTCCGCCGTGTACAAAAGGTACAGAAGGGGGGAGAGGACGGAGCCTTGGGGCACAACGCTCACAATCGTTACAGCGCGTATTTAAAGCAAAGCTGATTTGCGTCTTCATAGAGATGATACAAGCTTCACTCATATGCTACTGGCGCGAAATTTGAATAGACATCATCTTGCAGATGTAGGAACTCGCCTACCATCTTTCCTTTATGTCACGCAACTCCTTCTTCGTGATGCGATATATATATACAGGATGGTCCATTGATCGTGACCGGGCCAAATATCTTACGAAATAAGCGTCAAACGAAGAAACTACAATGAACGAAAATCGTCTAGCTTGAAGGGGGAAACCAGATGGAGCTATGGTTGGCCCGCTAGATGGCGCTGCCACAGGTCAAACGTATATCAACTGCGTTTTTTTAAATAGGAATCCCCATTTTTTATTACATATTCATGTTGTACGTAAAGAAATATGAATGTTTTAGTTGGACCACTTCTTCGCTTTGTGATAGATGGCGCTGTAATAGTCACAAACATATGGCCCACAATTTTAGACGAACAGTTGGTAACAGGTAGGTTTTTAAATTAAAATACAGAACGTAGGTATGTTTGAACATTTTATTTCGGTTGTTCCAAATTCATACATGTACCTTTGTGAACTTATCATTTCTCAGAACGCGCGCTGTCACAACGTGATTACCTGTAAATACCACATTAATGCAATAAATGCTCAAAAGGATGTCCATCAACCTCAATCCATTTGGCAATACGTGTAACGACATTCCTCTCAGCAGCGAGTAGTTCGCCTCCCGTAATGTTCACACATGCATGCTCTGACGCATGTTGTCAGGCGTTGTCGGTGGATCACGATAGCAAATAGCCTTCATTTTCCCCACAGAAAGAAATCCGGGGACGTCAGATCCGGTGAACGTGCGGGCCATGGTATGGTGCTTCGACGACCAATACACCTGTCATGAAATATGCTATTCAATACAGCTTCAACCGCACGCGAGCTATGTGCCGGACATCAAAAAAATGGTTCAAATGGCTCTGAGCACTATGGGACTCAACATCTTAGATCGTAAGTCCCCTAGAACTTAGAACTACTTAAATCTAACTAACCTAAGGACATCACACACACCCATGCCCGAGGCAGGATTCGAACCCGCGACCGTAGCAGTCCTGCGGTTCCGGACTGCAGCGCCAGAACCGCTAGACTACCGCGGCCGGCTGCCGGATATCCATCATGTTGGAAGTACATCGCCATTCTCTCATGCAGTGAAACATCTTGTAGTAACATCGGTAGAAGATTACGTAGGAAATCAGCATACAATGCACCATTTAGATTGCTATGGATAAAATGGGGGCCAGTTATCATTCCTCCCATAATGCCGCACCATACATTAACCCGCGAAGGTCGCTGATGTTCCACTTGTCGCAGCCATCGTGGATTTTCCGTTTGCCAATAGTGCATATTATGCCGGTTTACGTTACCGCTGTTGGTGAATGACGCTTCGTCGCTAAATAGAACGAGTGCAAAAAATCTATCATCGTCTCGTAATTTCTCTTGTGCCCAGTGGCAGAACTGTACACGACGTTCAAAGTCGTCGCCACGCAATTCCTGGTGCATAGAAATATGGTAGGGGTGCAATCGATGTTGATGTAGCATTCTCAACACCGACGTTTTTGAGATTCCCGATACTCGCGCAATTCGTCTGCTACTGATGTGCGGATTAGCCGCGACAGCAGCTAAAACACCTACTTGGGCATCATAATTAGTTGCAGGTCGTGATTGACGTTTCACACGTGGCTGAACACTTCCTGCTTCCTTAAATAACGTAACTATCCGGCGAACGGTCTGGACACTTGGATGATGTCGTCCAGGATACCGAGCAGCATACATAGCACACGCACGTTGGGCATTTTGACCACAATAGCCATACATCAACACGATATCGACCTTTTCCGTAATTGATAAACGGTCCATTTCAACACGGGTAATGTATCACGAAGCAAATACCGTCCGCACTGGCGGAATCTTACGTGATCACACGTACTTATACGTTTATGACTATTACAGCGCCATCTACCACAAAGCGTAAAAAGTGGTCCAAATAAAACATTCATATTTCTTTACGTACTACACGAATATGTAATAAAAATGGGGGTTCCTTTTTTAAAAAACGCAGCTGATATCCGTTTAACCTATGGCAGCGCCATCTAGCGGGTCTACCATAGCGCCATCTGGTATCCCCCTTCAAGCTACACGAGTTTCGTTCTTTGCAGTTTTTTCGTTTGACGTTTATTTCGTGAGATATTTGGCCCGGTCACTATCAATGGACCTCCCTATATATATATATATATATATATATATATATATATATATATATCTTTTTGATCACTGTGTATCACCCATCTTTCTCTATAGCTTACCGCTATTTTTTTTACAATATCGAACATCTTGCACCATTTTACATTCTCGAATGCTTTCTCCTAATCGAAAAATCGTATGCACGTGTCCACTAAGGGGGGTCTGAATAATTTGACCAGATAGTGTAGTTACTGATAACCTGATGCAGTGTGGCTGACAGTGCGTTTGCAGTTGGGTTTTCAAATTGTGTTTTTAATTTCTTTGTTCACTGTCTGGCTTAATAATTGCAATTAACTCTGTTTATCGCTCCACAACGGTTAACGATGTAATTTTATAGTGTAACTTAATTTAGTAAACGTCTCGTCAGCCATGTTTGGAGTCACGTAAACCTGTTTCGTCTTCGTTGATGTCGTGTGACTAGGCACCAGGGCCTCCCGTGGGGGAGACCGTTCCCGGGTGCAAGTGTTTCGATCTGAGGCCACTTCGGCGACTTGCGCGTCGATGGGGATGAAATGATGATGATAAGGACACTTCTTTTTTTTCACTAGCTGCTTATATTTTATGACCCACCGTCTAATTTCTTATGGTGGGTCGTATGTTGCCACTTAGCCACTGTGACTGGGTCCGGGTCCGGAGTGACTGAAAGTAACACCACACCGGCTCCCGTCCCCACTCACACCGTTGCCGTGTCCCGCCACGTGGAGGCGGGCTCTGTTTAGATCCATTTGATATCTTTTTTTTGCAGCATTAGAAAAACGTATAACTAATACAAAATCAAGTAAGATATTAATAAACAAAACGAAATTAAATATTTAGAAAGAAGGAAGGAAGAGAACTGAATAGAGAAGTTATAGGACAACACAACACCCAGTCCCTGAGCGGAGAATATCTCCGACCCAGCTGGGAGTCGAACCTGGGCGGTTAGGCTGGACATTCTGTCACGCTGACCACTCAGCTACCGGTGGCGGACGTCTTCGTTGATGAAAGGGAGGAACATAAGGACAACTGTGACGTTTCTGTGTGTGTGCGTGTGTGTGTGTGTTTGTGTGTGCGATGGCGCCGATGTGTTCCCTGTGCGAACTCCTGTATATGTACGTGGGTGGGTGTGAGAGAAGCAGAGAGAAGGACCAGGGAGGAGGAAGCGCAGCGAGCGAGGGATGAACGCTGGCCAGCGGCCGGCACGGCGCAGCGGAAGTGACGTCATTTGGGCGGCCATCGCGGGGCGACGGCTGCCGGAAATTGAGGAGATGAGCGCCATATTGGGCCTGCGTGCGCGCTGCCCTCTTCGGCGCAAGCATTTGTGCACTTCGGGCTTCGGACTAAGCAGCGATGTCTGAGTGGTCGGTCGGTATAACAATGACGAGAGACTGGCGTAGTCTCTGACGTCAGAGTACGGTATGCGATCTACAGCGACGAGGCCGAAAGTCCTATTTCATTATGCAGAGTCTTACAGCTCAGAATGCAAATCATTGTATATTCCCGCAGCCGCTCACGAGATTGGGCTGTGTTCAAGCTACGCCAGCGGTACCAAAACACCCTGGACTAACTCGCGTATTACACGGCGGCCGATTCATGAAAATCCCAAATATTCGCGAACTTGGCTATCGGAAACACTGGCGAGCAACCCTGAGCTGGCCAGACCTGCTCCACTGTTAAAAGCTCGAAAATAGCATTGAAACACCAAAATTAATATCAAACCACAGAGCCCCTAAAAAGAAGTGAAACTAATGTTAAACAGACTCAAAAGGTTGAGGCCAAAACGTAAATACGTTATTACTTCACAACAAATCTGAAATGCAGTACCACATTCAAAACTGTTGACGACGTGAGGGATTATATTACGTGTTATATAAGCCCACTGGGACATATAAAATTTTATTTTTCTGTTGCTGCCTTGGACAGTTAAGAAAGCTTTTCTTTTCAGTTGCAAATAACAGCGTAACGGTCCTTCACAGCCAAATGTGAAGTAGTGATCAAGCGGCAGAACAGAGATGCACAACTGGACAAACACACAGAAAGAAGGCCACCGGCCTCAGTCGTCCCTTTTTTCCGTTCTTGCATTCTATCAGTTACCATTCCCGTAGAAAGTATTTTGAAGAAGAAGAAAAATTACTACAAAGAATAATTAACGAAGTAGAATAACCTTGGAACAGAGAGTACGTCAGCAACGAGGGAGATGTCCTAAACTTATGAAGTATCGCATATCAAGACAATTACGAAATTCTTTTTTTACTCACGCGTACGTAATACTGTAGCCAGACATGTGTTGTAGCACAGATCGAACTACCTTGGTAGGCAAATAAGACTGATAACCAACAACTACTTTTATTACAGTTTTAAAATATTTTTCTGCTGTCTTTTATTCGTATTATTACACCATCCGACAATATCACAGATACCAAGCTTTAAAACAATTGGTAGTTGGTTGGATTTGGGGGAGGGAACTAAACAGTGAGGGCATCGAGCCCATCGGCTAAGAAAAGGATGAGGAAGGAAGTCGGCCGTGTCCTTTCAAATGAACCATCCCGGCATTTGCCTGAAGCGATTTTTGGGAAATCACGGAAAACCTAAATCAGGATGGCCGGACGCGGGTTTGAACCGTAGTCCTCCCGAATTCGAGTCCAGTGTGCTCACCACTGCGCCACCTCGCTCGGCTTAAAACATTTGTGTGGTTGGTGGAGCGTTCGTGTACATACTGTATATCTCAATTAACACGAACATCTCGTCCTGAAAAATTTAGCTCTAGGCTATATTGTTGTCCGTTAACTGTCACGTACGAGCATGTACACTGAAAAGCCAAAGAAACTTGTACACCTGCCTAATATCGTGTAGAGCACCCGCGAGCACGTAGAAGTGCCGCAACACGACGTGCTATGGACTCGACTAATGTCTGAAGTACTGCTGGAGGGAAATGACACCATGAATCCTGCAGGGCTCTCCATAAATCCGTAAGATTACGAGGGGGTGGAGATCTCTTCTGAACAGCGCGTTGCAAGGCATCCCAGAGGTGCCCAATAATGTTCGTGTCTCGGGAGTTTGATGGCCAGCGGAAGTGTTTAAACTCAGAAGAGTCGTCCAGGAGCCACTCTGTAGGAATTCTGGACATGTGGGGTGTCGCATTGTCCTGCTGGAATTGCCCAAGTCCGTCGCAATGCACAATGGACGTGAATGGACGCAGATGACCAGACAGAATGCTTACGTACGTGTCACCTGTCAGAGTCGCATCTGCCGGCCGAAGTGGCCGAGCGGTTCTATGCGCTACAGTCTGGAACCGTGCGACCGCTACGGTCGCAGGTTCGAATCCTGTCTCGGGCATGGATGTGTGTGATGTCCTTAGGTTAGTTAGGTTTAAGTAGTTCTAAGTTCTAGGGGACTGATAACCTCAGAAGTTAAGTCCCACAGTGCTCAGAGCCATTTGAACCATTGTTTAGAGTCGCATCTAGAAGTATCAGGAGTCCCATGTCACTCCAAATGCATACGCCCCATACCATTGCAGAGCCCCCACCAGATTAAAGTCCCTTGCTGACCTGCAGGGTCCATTGATTCATCAGGTTGTCTCTATAGCCGTACACATGTTTGCAGTCATCAACAGTCCAATGTCGGTGTTGACAGGCCCAGGCGAGGCGTGAAGCTTTGTGTCCGCAGTCTTGAAGGGTATACGAGTGGGCCTTCGACTCTGAAACCTTTATCGATGATGTTCCGTTGAATGATTCCCTCGCTGACACTTGTTGATGGCTCAGCACTGAAATCTGCAGCAGTTTGCGGAAGGGTTGCACTTCTGTCACGTTGAACGATTCTCTTCAGTAGTCGTTGTTTCCGTTCTTGCGCGATCTTTTTCCGACCGCAGCGATATCGGAGATTTGATGTTTTACCGGATTCCTGATATTCACGGTACACTCGTGAAATGGTCGTACGCGAAATTCCCCACTTTATTGCTACCTCGGAGGTGCTGTGTCCCATCGCTCGTGCACCGACTGTGACACCACGTTCAAACTCGCTTACATCGTAATAACTTGCCATTGTAGCAGCAGTAACCGATCTAGCAACTGCGCCAGACACTTGTTGTCTTATATAGGCGTCCATATCAAGTTGTCTACATGAAACATTCCTGACTTCCAAATGCAATAAAGAAAACTGAGATACATAGATTTTCTATAGAAAATGGACACAGCTCGGCTGAACACCCGGAACCTCACTATTAACTTAAAACGTTTTCCCCATGGTTTCCTTTCATAACCCGTATCTACGTCTACATGACTACTCTGCAGTTCACACGCAAGTGCCTCGCAGAGTGTCCTTCCGACCGCCTTTAAGCTACTTCTTTACCGTTGCACACTCTTTAACAGCGCATGGGAAAAATGAACACTTATATTTTTTCCGTACGAGTTCTGACTGCTCTTATTTTATTACAATGTTGATTTCTCCCTCTGTAGTTGGGCGACAGTAATATGTTTTTGCATTCAAAGGGCAAAATTGGTGATTGAAATTTCGTGAAAAGGTCTCGCCGAAACTAAAAACGCCTTTCTTTTAATGATTGCCACAACAACTTACTGATCATATCTGTGACACTCGCTCCCCTATTTCTCGACAATACAAAATTCCTTGAACTTTTCCTATGTCTTTCGTAAATCCCATCTGATAAGGTTCTCAAAGCTCACAGCAGTACTGCAACAGAGGGCGGACAATCAGAGTGTACATAGTCTCTTCAGTAGACCTGTTGCATACCTGCTGTTCAGTGTTCTGCCAATAAACCCAGTCTTTGATTCGCCTTCCTCAGGACATTATCTGTGTGATCGTTCCAGTTTAATTCGTCTGTAATTGCAATTTCTAGTTATTCATTTCAACTGAAAGCCTTCAGATTCGTGTGATTTATAGTTTAACCGAAATTTAGCGTGTTTCTTTCAGTACTCATGTGGATGACCCCATATTTTTCATTATTCAGAGACAATTGCCACTTTCCGCAACATACGGATATCGTATAATACTGGTTTTGCTGTTCGTTTTGATCTTCTGATGACTTTACTAGGCGGTGAATGACAGCATCATCGGCAGACAATCTAAGAGGGCCGCTCAGATTGCTTATATAGATCAGGAACAGCAAAGGCATATAAAACTTCCTTGGGGAACACCAGATATCACATCTGTTTACCTGACGATTTTCAGACGGTTACTGTGAACTGTGAACTTTCTGACAAGATATCTTGAATCCAGTCACACAGATGTAGAGTTACTACGTAGCCATACAATTTAATTAGAAGTCTCTTGTGAGAAACCGCTTCAAAAGCCTACTGACAATCTAAAAATACTGAATCAATTTGAGATCCCCTCTCCATGCAATTCAAGATTCCTTGGGATTAAAGATCTAGTCTTAAAACACCGAATTCTTCTGAATCCACGCTGTGTTTGAATATCCCGTTCCTTACATGAAATGCGTAACGTTGAACACATTATATGTTCCACAATTCTACTGACTTAAATCTCTAGACGATACTCTGCCTCAGCCTATAAGCGCATATTCGTGTCTGGGGGCTACTGCATCCGCAATTCTTCTGCAGAAAACACCTACGTCACGTCCAGGCGTGCCAAAACACAGTAATAACATTCACGTGTGGGGCGGCGAGTAAAAGTTAATCTTTAATTTGTTCGCCGTCTTTCTCACGAGAGCCTGGCACCTAATTTTGTGGTCAGCCAGAAAGCGAAGGGAAACATACTGATCTTAGTTTCCAGTCTGCACGGCCACATTCTGGTCCAGCCCACTGAAAGAAACGTTTCTGTTCTACACTCCTGGAAATGGAAAAAAGAACACATTGACACCGGTGTGTCAGACCCACCATACTTACTCCGGACACTGCGAGAGGGCTGTACAAGCAATGATCACACGCACGGCACAGCGGACACACCAGGAACCGCGGTGTTGGCCGTCGAACGGCGTTAGCTGCGCAGCACTTGTGCACCGCCGCCGTCAGTGTCAGCCAGTTTGCCGTGGCATACGGAGCTCCATCGCAGTCTTTAACACTGGTAGCATGCCGCGACAGCGTGGACGTGAACCGTATGTGCAGTTGACGGACTTTGAGCGAGGGCGTAAAGTGTCCATGCGGGAGGCCGGGTGGACGTACCGCCGAATTGCTCAACACGTGGGGCGTGAGGTCTCCAAAGTACATCGATGTTGTCGCCAGTGGTCGGCGGAAGGTGCACGTGCCCGTCGACCTGGGACCGGACCGCAGCGACGCACGGATGCACGCCAAGACCGTAGGATCCTACGCAGTGCCGTAGGGGACCGCACCGCCACTTCCCAGCAAATTAGGGACACTGTTGCTCCTGGGGTATCGGCGAGGACCATTCGCAACCGTCTCCATGAAGCTGGGCTACGGTCCCGCACACCGTTAGGCCGTCTTCCGCTCACGCCCCAACATCGTGCAGCCCGCCTCCAGTGGTGTCGCGACAGGCGTGAATGGAGGGACGAATGGAGACGTGTCGTCTTCAGCGATGAGAGTCGCTTCTGCCTTGGTGCCAATGCTGGTCGTATGCGTGTTTGGGGCCGTGCAGGTGAGCGCCACAATCAGGACTGCATACGACCGAGGCACACAGGGCCAACACCCGGCATCATGGTGTGGGGAGCGACCTCCTACACTGGCCGTACACCACTGGTGATTGTCGAGGGGACACTGAATAGTGCACGGTACATCCAAACCGTCATCGAACCCATCGTTCTACCATTCCTAGACCGGCAAGGGAACTTGCTGTTCCAACAGGACAATGCACGTCCGCATGTATCCCGTGCCACCCAACGTGCTCTAGAAGGTGTAAGTCAACTACCCTGGCCAGCAAGATCTCCGGATCTGTCCCCCATTGAGCATGTTTGGGACTGGATGAAGCGTCGTCTCATGCGGTCTGCACGTCCAGCACGAACGCTGGTCCAACTGAGGCGCCAGGTGGAAATGGCATGGCAAGCCGTTCCACAGGACTACATCCAGCATCTCTACGATCGTCTCCATGGGAGAATAGCAGCCTGCATTGCTGCGAAAGGTGGATATACACTGTACTAGTGCCGACATTGTGCATGCTCTGTTGCCTGTGTCTATGTGCCTGTGGTTCTGTCAGTGTGATCATGTGATGTATCTGACCCCAGGAATGTGTCAATAAAGTTTCCCCTTCCTGGGACAATGAATTCACGGTGTTCTTATTTCAATTTCCAGGAGTGTATTTCTTTGCGGAATCAGGACTCTGATTTTAAATAGAAGTATAAAGTTCAAAACAAAATTGTATTGCGTGAAGTTTCCAACATACACAACACTAGAAAATTCACTATTTTCAATTAAAAGCAACTCTTTCTATTTTGACAGCACATTTAGCAGTTCAGAGGCGACGTCTACGGTACGTTCCTACCAGATTGTCTTTCACCCTGACTAAAATTACTCAATGAAAGTTTGTAATAAATGTTCAGAATTAATGCTCGCTACAAAAGTGGAAACAAAGTCACCAGTTGCCACGCGGAATTGTACTCGTCACGGACTTCAGCGAATTCTAAGAGATCCAGTACGGTGTACAGTCCTCGCGAGTTCAGTATCCGTTTTTTACAGCAAATACGCGATTTGACACAGTCCGGCTATGACGCCATCCGAGGTAGAGCGAGATCCGACGTTTAACAGACATGGATCTTACAGTGCCAGAGTGCGAAGTGAACCTTACTACTGCCTCTCGGGCTGCATTTATATAGGTGCCGGAACGGACGGTCGAGAGAACATCTGTTGTCTACGGCTATCTGCATACTACAGCAGCCTCCGGACGACCGCTTTCTCGGGCACATCAACTTTAATAATATACTTACAAATTACTTAAGAAACCTCTTAATTTTCATTTGTATTCAATTAAGTTGTTTGAAATCACCGAAAAAGTTTCAGCTCGCTAGAATGAAAACTTTAGAATTTTTATAGTGGAACTAACGGTAGATCGTTACCTCTGAACCATGTCTTTACTAGAACTTATGTCAGCAGTTATTAATGCTACAACTCTCAAATTTAGTATAGCCCTATCTCTTGTTATGTTTTATCATCCACGTTAACCAAAATTCTCTATCATTAAAATCAATCAACAACAATTGGGTACATTTTAGTTACAAAATTGGTTTTTTTCTTAATTACTCAGTAACTGTAAGAGGTAGCTTAAAGTGGTCTTTCAGTTATTATTTTCGGAGTGAAGTGAAGCATAAAACAAATTTTCATGTTTCTAAGTCCATTATTTAGCGCTTTTGATTTTTCCTAAAAACATGGATTCCGGTTGTAACGCCAGAAATGCATATCCTCCTATTTCCATCTATTGTACTATAAATTTGTTTTCCTTATTTTTGTTACCTGAATATATGACATTTCTGTGTCTTTACATATTGTAATTGTTTTACTATTTGTATATATATATTTATGGATTTATGTCGATGTATAATTGGTTTGTTTCGTAAATATTATTTGTATTTATACGCTGGGTCTGGCCTAGGGAAAACTATGCAATCGAACAGATACATCGATAGGTCGTGTGGAGAACCAAAGTGTTGAGGATCTTTGGTAGTGTGAACTCTGTCGCGTGGAGCGCGGGCAGAGAGGGAGTCTGGCTGGAGTAGCGAGTGGAGCAGGTGTGTTGTGTGACGCTCCCGCGAGTTGCCGCGCTTTCGGGGTTTGGCAGCATGTAATTGCGCTCGACTTGCGATGATAGTTTCTGACATGGTGTCGCGGACGGGAAGCATTAGCTGGCGCACATCAAGAGCCCGTTTCGTCTGGTGACCGTGTCGAGAAGAAGGCGTGCCAACATCCAGCTTCTGCAACAGCGACGGCCGACAATGAGTGACTGTCGCCACCTCCTCGATCGACGGCTTCAAACCTTCAATCAACCAACAAGGAAGACTGGAAGCACGTAAAGTTTTAGAACTGTATGGCAGACCTCAGCTTTTAAAATTGTTCAAATCACAAAATTACAGCAACGTAACATGAACCTTTGTTGCTCATTGTCCGAAATTGCATTACCAAGCAGGGTCCCTTCCTTTTCCGGAATGAACCCGAGTGTCGTTGAAATTCAAACGCCAGCATCATTCCACTTCACTACTTTAATTTCAAAGTTCAGTTAAAGTATTCATAGCTGGCTACAATATTCAGATTACACAAGCACAAATTAAGAGTGCGAGTTTTGTTACCGTATTTTAGCTTACCTGTGACTGCAGCTCAGCTTGGTACGTACTAAATTTTACTATTGTTAATTGTTCAGAATCATTTAATTCAAGTTCAAAGTTAAATCTCTTATTTCTAAATTGCATAGATTCAAGTAGCTTTTGAAATGATTGTTGAGGTAGTCCAAGACTAACCGTATTTTACTGAATTTCGATGTGCTTCAGAAAGAAAGCTCACTATTAACTTCAGTCACTAAATTAACTTTCGATTTTCCGGTTTTATTAATTCTTTTTCTAAATTAAGTCAGAGTGTAGCGAAATTTATTACTTCTGACAAACTTTCAGTTTTCACACTACACTTGTCAACCTTCAGTTGCCACGCTTCTAGTGCTAATTATATGTGTAATAATCTTTCTTTTTCAGTTACTATAGTAATTGTCCTTAGGACTGGCGACCGTAATTTCCCCCAAATCTCAAATATCTAATTACCGCTAGTTGATTGTTAACGTAACGGCCGCACATTTACTTTCTTTATTAACTTTACCCTTTTTCAAAATTAATTTCCACCAGTTTCATTAGCATTATTCCTTTCATTTAGATGTAACCCTTTCCTCCCTCTTTACCAACAAATTAACCTCGGTGACGATTGATTTTCCCAAATTTCCATTAGGTACACGCAGTTTAATTTTTCACTGTCATTAAGGTCGATAAGTGAGGGGGAGGTTACACGATGTTAATTTTTGTGATACGGTTTTGGAAACTGCACCACTTATTTATGAGCTCTAACTGCACCTTCTGACCAAATTCTGGCTTTTTAGCTTCATTATTTAGCGCCACTTATTTTTCTCTTAAAAAGGCATTTTTACGTAAATTATTAAGTCTAGAACATAAAGACTTGGAATGTGGAACATTATAACACTAAACTATGTTTTAACGAAGTTTTAAACATAAATTTTGATTTTTAATTTTATACTCAATTGTGGTGCAATACTTGCGCGCTACGCACAGACGCGTTAAGGTAACGTGGCGCTACTAGCAGTGAACTGGGGAAAGTCCCGGCGCACTCGCTCGCCTCTGTATCTCACACACGATACAGCGCTTGGCTTGCTTCACTGTATCCCCACAGAGAAGAAGTAGAGACAGCCTATGTCAGGAGTTCGCGGAGGCCACTTGGTTGGTCCATCACGTCGTATCCACCAATGTGGAAGATATTTGCTCCAGGAAGGCACGAAGAGGTAAATTCCAGTGCAGTGGGGCACAATTCTGGTAGAAGATCACATTTACCTGGAGGGGAAGAACCCGAGGGATGGCAAACTGTTCAAAAATGTCCAGATACATGGTTCCTGTTACTGTTCGCTCGATGAAGAGAAATGGTCCAACTGCGCTGTCTCTTATCAGCGCAGATCACACATTCCCCTTTTCGCCGTCTCCGACATGTTCCCGAAAACTGAGAACGTTTTCTGAACCCCAGATGCTATGCATTCCAATGGTTCCTGGAACAGCTAATAGCCAAAGTATCTTCATGTACACAATAAATCGACGATACTGTGTCGTGGGCTGTGTGCCTGCTGAACAGTTGGCAAATTTAGACTGCTTATTTTTCAAGTTCTTTCTGCAGCTGTCTTAAAGTATAACCGGGAAAAGTACCCCTTCTTCCGCAAAGAACTTGAATGCTAAGGGTATGTCATAACTGGACAGGGTATTCATCCTGCTATTTCCCCCTTGTATACAATTAAAAATCTGCCGGCACCATGTGACATGAAGGAGTTACGACCTGTCATGTGGAAGCTTATATATTAAATTAAGTTCATTACAAATGCTGCACAAATTGCTTTTCAAATGATCTGGCTACGTCAGAAACGTGTTTCCTTTGTGTAGCCCCAAGAAAGTGAGGACACATTTCAGTAGTTACAGGACGCGTTGTTAAGTCGTCGTCGTGTGATTCATTTTGATCCAGTTAAACTTGTTATCTTAGATGTGGACGCATTTTGTTACGGGATTGGGGTTGTGCTTTCCCATAAAATTGGTTCATCTGATAGAGCCATTGCTTTTGCATCAAAAACTCTCAACAAAGCGCAGTGCAATTACAATCGACTTGAAAAAGAGGCTCTCACCAATATCTATGGTGTTCAAATGGTTCAAATGGCTCTGAACACTATGGGACGTAACTTCTGAGGTCATCAGTCCCCTGAAACATAGATGTAGTTAAACCTAACTAACCTAAGGACATCACACACATCCATGCCCGAGGCAGGATTCGAACCTGCGACCGTAGCGGTCGCGCGGTTCCAGACTGTAGAGCCTAGAACCGCTCGGCCACCCCGGCCGGCATCTACGGTGTCACCGAGTTACAACAATATTTATGTGGTCGGATGTTCTTTATGACTCCAGATCACCGATCTTCACCGGCTTTTTTTCAATGCTCCCAAACCTGTCACATTACGTACGGCGCAAAATTTTCAACGTTGGGCTCTCTTTTTGTATAATTATCAATACGAGTTTCGAAAGGCCCAATGCACAACATTCGAACATTGACTTCTTTTATAGGTTATCAAATGGTACAGACACAATGTTTGCTTCGTCTGAAGGATGATGTCATCAAACACTCAAGATTTTGAAATTCTACAGAATTTTCCTCTCAACTTTTGGTTTGTTTCCGGATTAACTGCTTCGGACCGAGCTCTTCAGGAATTGCTATATACGTGCCATGGACGGTCATGCAGTTTGAAAAACACTCCGCACACATTGCTGTGTTGCTAATTTTCGCGTCGTCGCTTGCTTCCCGCACAATCAGATGTTGTGCTGTTGCATACACAGAATGATGATACACAGGATGTGATTCGCTACTCCTTCCAGTGGAAAGTTTGCCATTGTAGCATCAATGGGATGTAGTTCCTACAAAGCAATTCGCCTGACGTTATTATACAGGGTTATTACAAATGACTGAAGCGATTTCACAGCTCTACAATAACTTTATTATTTGAGATATTTTCACAATGCTTTGCATACACATACAAAAACTCAAAAAGTTTTTTAGGCATTCACAAATGTTCGATATGTGCCCCTTTAGCGATTCGGCAGACATCAAGCCGATAATCAAGTTCCTCCCACACTCGGCGCAGCAAGTCCCCATCAACGAGTTCGAAAGCATCGTCGATGCGAACTCGCAGTTCTGGCACGTTTCTTGGTAGAGGAGGTTTAAACACTGAATCTTTCACATAACCCCACAGAAAGAAATCGCATGGGGTTAAGTCGGGAGAGCGTGGAGGCCATGACATGAATTGCTGATCATGATCTCCACCACGACCGATCCATCAGTTTTCCAATCTCCTGCTTAAGAAACGCCGAACATCATGATGGAAGTGCGATGGAGCACCATCCTGTTGAAAGATGAAGTCGGCGCTGTTGGTCTCCAGTTGTGGCATGAGCCAATTTTCCGCGGGCTACGCGTGAAACTTGCCCGCACGCGTTCAACCGTTTCTTCGCTCACTGCAGGCCGACCCGTTGATTTCCCCTTACAGAGGCATCCAGAAGCTTTAAACTGCGTATACCATCGCCGAATGGAGTTAGCAGTTGGTGGATCTTTGTTGAACTTCGTCCTGAAGTGTCGTTGCACTGTTATGACTGACTGATGTGAGCGCATTTCAAGCACGGCATACGCTTTCTCGGCTCCTGTCGTTATTTTGTCTCACTGCGCTCTCAAGCGCTCTGACGGCAGAAACCTGAAGTGCGGCTTCAGCCGAACAAAACTTTATGAATTTTTCTACGTATCTGTAGTGTGTCGTGACCATATGTCAATGCATGGAGCTACGGTGAATTTATGACATCGCTTCAATCATTTGTAATAGCCCTGTACTTGCGGGGCATGAATGCTTAGATTTATCAAACGACCCGTCGCTGTAAAGTGCGTGTGGAACATCAGTTCACACCGCCACAATGCATTTCGACTGAACACGTCTGTCCAGACTGGGGCAGTACATCCATATTGATTTCGCAGGTCCATTATGGAACACACAATGGTTGTGGGCGCTAGATGTAAAGAATAAATTCTCTTTTGTAGATACTTTAGACCTCAACCACTACTGTTAGTTTAGTATTGGTTACATCTTCCAGAGGTCCTTGTGTGGGAGAATGGTCCGCAATTCATATCACCCGATTTTGAACACTGTTGCACCAGCAGCTTCACACACCATGTAACTACTGCTCCTTGCACCTCAGTCCAACGGTGAAACTGAACAGCAAGTCTTAAAGATCTTCCTTTCCTCCTACCGCTCCTTTCCACATGAGCAGAAGTTTCCATCAGAACTATTACATGCATGTCATCATCATACCCTGCTGTAAGGTGGCAGCATGAATGAATGTTAATTTCGCATCTTACATGAGATTTTCTTATACGCCGTGACAAGTAGATGGATATGTCACCTGACATAGTGAGCAGATTTGCCTATCAAAGTGTACAGTATGTAATGCAAAAGGTATGACACTCGATTCGATGGTATTAACACACCAAACCCGAATACTGCATGTCAATGAGCAAAAGGTGATAAAAGCTGCTAGAGGTAACGCTTTAGTTTGGAACAGATTCGAGTTGCCCAGCCACGGCCTGCATACTACGAAAGGCCTCTAACAGGGGTCGGTGACTCACCGCGAGGGAGACAATAAACGCATCAGGCGATACATCGAAGGGAGTAGGTAACGGCCCAGCGCTGTCTGCGACAAAGAAATTCTTTAGAAAGTTAAGTTGGGGAATTTCCAGGTGGATACAAACAGGCCTGAGACGCAGTTAAAAGAGAGTCGCATTTACTGATCACGTGAGAGGTATGTGGTGCTCTCGTGATGTACGGGAGTAACTTTTAGGCGTCAGGAGGGGGCACATAATGTCCAATTGACTAAAATAAACTCAGAAGTGGTAGAAGTGGCGAGAGTACAGCGTAGTTTGATGGTACACCCCTTGCGATTGGCGGAAGTAATTTCCGCGAGATAAAAGGAATGTTCGCATTGGTCTGAAAAGTACATGATGTGAAGCACGAAAGGACACAGGTGGTGGGACAGTTTGCTACGAAAGGCAGTAACTTCGAGGACTCTCCTCTGAACCAGCATCAAGTGTAGGAAAGGGTGCATCACGCTCTGTACGGCGCCAAAAGAGGAATTTTGTGTGAACACTGCGTTCACTTTGACTGAAATTCAGCTAGTAATCAGCTGAACAGTCGTTGAGCTGCGATAGTGGAGAAACTAAACAGCCACATAGTTAATTGTTCTTGTGAGAACTGAGAGATCGTTGAAGTATACAACCTGCTCCATCTATGCACGTGTACATCGCGATATTTTCCAGACTAGGGTTGAGTGCATGTTCTCTCGCCTAACGAGAAACATAGGACAGTTTCAGCTGATAAAATCAGTAAAGATTTTAATTAGCTTTTTATAGGATTTTCAGAAGGCGAGAGCAGCCATGCAGCCGACAACACATCGCAGCTAAAGGTAAGTGACGCTGTCAGAGGCCTAAAAGTACTGGATCACCAGCTTGCGTCCACTGTAAACATGAGCAACCTTGAGTAATCGTTTGCGTATCTTGTCACAAAAACTAACCATCCTCTGTAGACTTGATTATCATCCTAAATAGTACCGGACTTAGAACCGGAATCTGATGATTTGACGTAATATTGGCCAACTCAGACAGTGCTTCACAGTCTAGATGTGAAAAAGTCTTGCAGAGAACCTTTTATTTAACTTTGATATTGTTGTGTTCAGTGTTATTTCGGATAATCAGGACGTAATTAGCGCACGGGATGGCCGCACGGTCTGGGGCGTCTTGTCATGGTCCGGGCGGCTCCCCCCCATCTGAGGTTTGAGTCCTCCCACGGGCATGGGTGTGTGTGTGTTGTTCTTAGCGTAAGTTAGGTTAAGTAGTGTGTAGGCTTAGGGAACGATGACGTCAGCAGTGTGGTTCCACAAGAATTCACACACATTTTAATATTTGAAGCACGTAGTATGTTATATTGACAATTGTCCTGAAATTTTCATGTCACAATCTATGTAAACCAGTGTGCTTCATCGACAACAATACGGAAATTCAACTGATGTGTTGGCAGAAGAGCCAACACTGTGTTGCTAGAGGAGGCCGAAATGCACGCTTTTAAGCTCACGCAGGCTGGCGTGAGGTCTGGAAAATGACAATGTAATTAATATAGCCAATAAAGTACGTTGCTGCTGGAATACTTAACTTTAATCCGTAATTGGTGTACATTGCTCTTGACTGTACATGTTTTATAATCTCAATATAAACTGGTAATGGCGCCTTGCTGGGTCGTAGCAAATGACATAGCTGAAGGCTATGCTAACTATCGTCTCGGCAAATGGGAGCGTATTTGTCAGTGTAGCTTCGCTAGCAAAGTCGGCTGTACAACTGGGGCGAGTGCTAGGAAGTGTCTCTAGACCTGCCGTGTGGCGGCGCTCGGTCTGCAATCACTGACAGTGGCGACGCGCGGGTCCGACGTATACTAGCGGACCGCGGCCGATTTAAAGGCTACCACCTAGCAAGTGTGGTGTCTGGCGGTGACACCACATCAACAAATTGTGTACAGCTAAACACTGAGGTGTTCTGTCGAAGAATAAGGGGCCACTCCTACCCCCAGTAATTTACTCTAGTGACGCTAACGCACTCACGGGGTGTTTTTGCTGATGTGTGACGAGTGTAAAAAGGAGGGAAGTATCAGACTGTTGCATCTTTTATGGTTGCCACCTAAGCGTTTCATTCCTCTGGGTCAGACTTCTTTACAGTTTTTGGCACAGACAGCACTAGGAGTACAGTGCCATCACATGTGTGTTACGTTATTCATCTTCAAGGTTCTACAGGGCTGCATCGGCGTCAACAGATCCAACTGCGGCGCTCTCATGTCAGTGATCCTGCCTCAGAATGTTTGTCTGGAGACCCTCCAAGCCGCTCGGCTCCACATCAGCAGTCATTTCCACCGCTGCTCCATCGCGGTCGGTGCAATCCAAAGAGACGCATGCGGATGCCGACTCTGCGCTGCTACAGGCGCTGATATAACTGCCGGTCCAGCTGTCAGAACCGGTATCAGTGGATCAGCCGCTAAGGGGCATCCAGTACGACATCCCTCGGGTTCCACTTGTAGTCAACCCGACTACAGCATCTACGTCACTGGATGCGGGAGTGCACACTGTGGCTGGTTTTTCGACTGGTGCTCCTGGTCACTTGCAATGGGAGTGCATGACACAGCAACACACAACGATGGCGTTAAGTTTTGGGGGAAAGGAATTTGGTATCGTCTGCAGAATGACCCGTGGTGCAACGGCACCTTAAGTAAAGACAGTTACTCCCAAACGCATCAGCGAATCGAAGACGGCGGCGTACACAAGCCCCCAAGTGCATCCTTACGCCGTCGCAGCCTGAAAGTTATGCACAATATGCCCTAGCGCAGTGCCGCTCGGCCCAGTTTCTATGCAATCACCCAGCCTCTATGTAGTCAACGACTACCTGAAATCATCGCTAATTACAACAGTTTCCTCATAGCACAGATCTAGCTGCGTCCAAGTAGAAAAGTTATTCTGAATGTCTTGTGCAGTTAAAGACCATTGTACTCTGATGTGAAACTAGTATCCTGCAATAAACAAAGTACTAATGTTATGAATGTCAGCGACTGCACCAGATGCATCTTATCTGTGTGGACAATAATTCCTACAAAGTTAAATATCTATCGTACTGATGTTTTTAATAACTTACTGATAATTTGTGCTTCAGTGTGTGCTCGACCTCCTCCTGAAGTAATCTACTTGCTACAATACACCACACTGCAGATGTCGCATTTTAAGTGGGCTTGGCTGCACACTGCCCACAATAAGAGATTGCTGGGTCTGATTTGATGGGGATGAATTTAAAAAGAAAATCGGCTTGCAGAAAGGACAACTTCTAACAAACAAGGCCTAGTTCCATAAGCTCACTGGCATTCGAGAAAACATGAGGTTTGAAGAATTCATTGCGGCCTTGAAATAATTACAGGTATATTTTTCTATGCTTTTGGAAAACACTGCCAGTCACACACCTGTGTTCGAGCTGTTGTCGAAATCGATTGCCGTTTCAGTTGAAAGTACCCCTGCAAATGTGCACACATAACTAATAGACATGCAACGTACCTCTCGTTTTGAAAACAAACCCTTTTACCTTAAGGCTGTGCAGGATACCTACATTGTTTTAGTCAGATAGTTACCACGTCTTCATAATGATGCCGCAAAAGTGCTGTAATATTTCGGTCAATATGTATGTGGGAAAGAGCCTTTTAGTTTATGAAACTAAACAAGTCACAACTATGTGGCAACCTGGGTGCAGAAATCTGTGATATTTCCTGTGTCTGTCCCTATGCTGCGAGTTTCTACCACACAAAAATTATGCCTTCAGCGCACCTACAGTACTTAAACAATAGTGAAAATTTGTTTAGTTTGTGATCTATGTTGTTGACGAATATGAAATATGAAGCCATCTAGTATGCAGTGTCACTGTATTAACATTTAATTACTGTGCATTCGTACTTTTTCCCTCTTCCCCCTTCTTCTGCTCATATGGAACAAGATAGTGGTAGCGAAAGCATGCATTCAAGCTGAGCACTATGGCACACAAGCGACGGAATGGCTTCTGAGCCAAACTGCTGGTCGCCCCTGAACTAAAACAGTTTTTTTTTCTTTATTGTAATTTTATTCCCCTGCCCCACATGGCAGGGGAGGGCTGGCAGCTGATTGCTGTGGCCGTATGGTTCTAGGCGCTTCAGTCCAGAACCATGCAGCTGCTATGGTCACAGGTTCGAATCCTGCCTCAGGCATGGATGTGTATGATGTCGTTAGTTTAAGTAGTTCTTAAGTCTAGGGGACTGATGACCTCAGGTGTTAAGTCCCATAGTGCTGAGAGACATTTGAATCATTTGAGGTCTGGCAGTGGCACAGTCCACCACTCTTCAACCAAAGGGCTTTGTAAATACAGAAGGCGAACTTTTAAATAAAAGTGGCGTGATGGGAGGTAAAATATACACTAATACGGGGACATGCAAGGGGGGACAGTAAATAAGTCAATATAAATTTGTAGTGCACTTAAGAAACACTGGAAACCTGAGTGCCACAGTTTAAAAGCACATGAACTATATACAGGTCTAGCACACAATTAAAACCACATCACTTAATGACGCTGTATAAAGGCACTGAACACAATCATAGCACACTTGATAATGAATAAAAACCAGGGAGGATCTGCTGGGGGCTTGGGACAAGGGAGAAGGCAACAGGAGGTTAGAAGGAGTTGGTGGTGAGTGGAGGGTGAGAGGGGGCGCGCCGAAGGAGGGCTGGGGAGGGAAGGGACAGGAGAGGAAAACAGCCAATATATTTATATTTCGCGGAAAGACCACAAAGATAAGATAAGAGCGATTAGGGCTCGTACAGAGGCATATAGGCAGTAATTTTTCCCTCGTTCTGTTTGGGAGTGGAACAGGGAGAGATGATGCTAGTTGTGGTACGAGGTACCGTCCACCACGCACCGTATGGTGGATTGTGGAGCACGTATGTAGATGTAGATGTAGACTCAGGGGGAAGGAGAGAAATCAGCTCTTCGAGAAGGAGGGGAGAGGAAAACCGGGGCCCTGGGGAGACAAGGCCAGGCTATAGTTGGGAGGAAGGGTAGATGCCACGGTGTTCAACAACCGGGAGAGGGAGGTGCCAGAAATTGGCCTGATGAAGGAGATGGAGGTGAGAGATAGAGCGATAGAGGTGTGGCAATGGGAAGAGGGTGGAGAGAAAGAAGGAAACCAGGGGGAGGGGGGGACCAAGCCTGCGGAAATTGTAAAGGATGCAGAGATTTTGGAGAAAATGGAGGAGGTGGGGAAGGGGATGATGTCATACAGGAGTCATGTGGGGGAGGAAGACGAATACGAAGGCAAGGCAGAGCGCATGGCGTTTGTGGATTTGGAGAGCCTTATAAAAAGGGGGGGTGGAGATCCAGGCAATGCTGGCATAACAGAGAATAGGGCAGATGAAGGATTTGTAGGTGTGGAGGATGGTGGAATGATGTAATCCCCTTGCCCGGCTACACAGGAGTTTCAGGAGGCAGAGGCTGGAATGGGCTTTCTGCTGGATGGTCAGGAGCTGAGGGGTCAAGGTGAGGTGACGGTAGAGGATGAGGCCAAGTTATCTCAGTGTGGGGGTGATCAGGATGTGACGACCATAAATGGTGAGGTAGAAATCGTGGAGACGGACGGAGCGGATGGTGCGGCCTATGATGATTGCCTGTTGTTCTGAGTTCAGAACAGAAGCTAAATAACGGAGTTATGTATAAAAAACTTTTTTGTTTCCTTAGACTATGTTCCTTTCATTTTCACTGACAGCCAAAACATTATGATCACTGCCCACTGTGACCTCTGATGCCACCTGGTGGTGCTTCAGGCACGGTTTCAGTCGAGTACGTAGTTCTTATTTTTATCTGCTAGAGGACCATAGTGCACAGAGACATTCAAGAAACAGCCCAGGAAATTGTTTTTGTGAGTTGTTATATTCATTTCTTGAAGACGTTTTTATTTATGTTTATACAGGTTGACACATGCTTTTAGCAGTGTAAATGATGCGTGAACGTGGTGTGCGGGAAACATTTGGATCATTGTCCTACTGATGAACGTTGTACGAATTAGCATGAGAAATTTTTAAGGCAGTGTGAGTGCAGACGATGGGGAACTTTTTATCATAATATGTTAAGTAGCTTGTGGTAAAAGGTAAGTTAATTCGAGATCAAAAGAAAACAGTTCATTACGTAAAGTACAAACAAAATATCAAAATGTTAAATATTTATTTCGCGAAAAAGTACAATTGGAAAGTGTGTTATTTGTTGACTGGTTAGTCACGAAAAGCGCGGACTAACGCGGGAGAATAATGTTTTTATATTGGCCTTAAAGAAAACTGAACAATTAGAACAGAGAATTCTTCGCGCGTCTTTTCTCTTGGAGATACAGAATGCTTACAGCAGTCGAAGGAGTCGGAGCCCAGCCTTTCAATGGTACGGTCGTGTATAGGATGAGCTCCGAAGGAAGCTATAATTTGACGGTTTTACTTGTGCTACATGTTTCAGAAGTGTTCTAAAGTGAAGGCATATTTATTCCTGTGTGTTTTTTAGAAAGTACTGGTTTTTTAATTAATTTTGTGTATGAGAAAAGACGGTAATTCCGCGTGGCATATTGAGCAGATCGGTGACTAAAAAACCTGAGTACACTGGACACCGATAAACTTAATAGTATGGCGAGCGTTGTCAATACTTTACCATATACTTGCTAACGTGAATGATAAGGTTTGTGCGTGACTGTGTTAAGATTAGCTCGAGCTTGGCAGTGCAAGTGTAAATTATCAAGCTTCAGAATGTACCGAAGTTTTGCCGCCGCGCGGAGTGGCCGCGCTGTTTGAGGCGCCATGTCACGGACGGCACGGCTCCTCCCGCCGGAGGTTCGAGTCCTCCCTCGGGCTTGGGTGTGTGTGTTGTTCTTAGCATACGTTAGTTTAAGTAGTATGTAAGTCTATGGACCGGTAACCTAAGCAGTTTGGTCCCTTAGGAATTCACACACATTTGAACATTTCGAATTTTTGCCAGTATTTCCACCTTTCATTCAAAATTAAGACCTTTTCCCGATTCGTGGAATAGCTAAGTTGTATGCAGCCTGCTGCGAGTTGCAGTACGATAGGTTTCTGCTCGGCTTTCCTACCGGCGATCTGCTGTAACGGGTTCACAGGTAGGTGTAGGTAAAGGACGAAAGGAACCGCGCCGCCGCAACGGGAAATCACCGTAGCAAAGACATGCGCTGGAAAATGGAAAATCCATTGAGGTAAGCAACAAAGGGCAGATTATTATTACGCAGAGCCCCTGTGAACAAGTATCTCGGAAACGGAGAAGCTGGTCGAATGTTCACGTGCTACTGTCGTGAGCACATCCAGAAAGAGGTAGAAGGACAATGAAACTACCACCAGGCGCTAAATGGTTGGACGTTGTAACGGAACATATTAAAGGCTTTACTGTTCCGAAGTATGCGATACCCTCCAAATTCAACCAGTTTAACGAGTATTTATGATTATAGAAAAGTTATTGTGTATGTTAACAATGATTGCATAACATGTCTCCATAAACAGTCAACCCATTAAATTATACTGAATAACTGACCCACACAAAAGTTTATATCACTTGATCACTGATACAGCAAATGTCATCATGTAAAAACACTAAGTTCATCTTAAATAATTAATATGACGTACGAAAAATAGTGGTCAACTTAGGTATTTTGGATCTCCTTAAATAAAAATCACCCAGTGAAACCTATTTGTTCACTAGGAGCGTTTTCACTCGGTATTCAAGTAAGCAATCCTATTTTAGACGAAAACCAATGTAATTCTTAATGATTCATGTTATTTACTTATTTATGCAAATTAGAGAAGTCAATTGACAAACTTCTAAAAAACGGCCTTTTTGTAACAAAGAATTATTCTGTCAAGTTAACAAATCTGTCTGTCATTTTAATAACATGTTAAATTATGTCCCTCGATGCAAATTAATAACTTTTCTGCACAAATTATGATAACAGATGTACATGTGACTTATAAACTATATCTCTTTTTAGTAGTTCTTTGACAATGTTATAAATACAAGCAGCAAGGAGGGTCGAGAGGCAGTCGGAATGTCACTTTGGTAAAGTGTGTTTGTGTGTTATTGTTTGAGGTGGATAAACAATGCAAAGAACATGTAAAGAAAGTACTACTTCGTGTTGTGTCATGGTCTTTGGTGGACAGTGGAATTAAGATGGCCACAAGAGTAATAAATATTTGAAGTTTACATATTTGTTGGTTTCGCTCGTTCTTTATCATCAAAAGCATATAGAAAACACGGGACCTCATGTTTTTAACCCTAGACAACCAGATTTAGAGCCAGCATCAGCATCGAGACACAGCAGCGATCCAGCAAGTAGCAGCGATTACCACAACACAATGCATTTTAATGGCGCCAACCTAACATCAAGTGCTAACAATCTCCGTAAATGGGAGTGAAATAGTGCGATTATAGCACTTAGCTATATCTACGACCAGGCGACCATTACAACGTCCACGGCTCTTCACAGAACGTGGGGTTCGAAGGCTTGTCTGTTCGGTAGAGTTGGATAGATGGTGATCTTCAAATGGCTCTGAGCACTATGGGACTTAACATCTATGGTCATCAGTCCCCTAGAACTTAGAACTATTTAAACCTAACTAACCTAAGGACAGCACACAACACCCAGTCATCACGAGGCAGAGAAAATCCCTGACCCCGCCGGGAATCGAACCCGGGAACCCGGGTGTGGGAAGCGAGAACGCTAGCGCACTGCCACGAGCTGGGGACAGATGGTGCTCTGTGGCATCTCTGTCAAAAGAGCACAGTGCAGGTGAACGCACAAGTGTTTCAGAGCACACCGTCCATCGTACATTGTCGAATATGTAGCTCTGCAGCAGACCACCCCTTCGTGTTTACATGTTGATACAAAGACATCATCAATTACGACTGCAGTGGGCATGGGACCATCAGGGCTCGACCGTTGAACAATGTAAACTTGTTGGCTCTTAGGGTGAACCACATTTCTGCTACACTAGGTCGATAGTCGTTTCTACAAACGCCGTCATCGATGTGAATGGCGACTCAAAACGTGCAGGGCACCACGGACACAGGCAAGTGGACGCAGTATAATGCTTTGGGAGACATTCTACTGCGCTCAACTGGGACCTGTGGCAGTAATCGAAGGCCCGCTGACAGCTGCGAACCGCCTACAACCCTTCATGCTTGATGTCTTCCCCGATGGCGATGTCATCTTTCAGCAGCATAAACGTCCGTCTCTGAACCAGAGCCGTGCTGCAGTGGCTTGAGGAGCATTATAGTGAGCTCAAGTTCACGTCTCGGCAACCAATTTCTCCTGATGCAGATCCTATGGAACCCATATGAATCGCTATCAGGCGCCATCACCGCATATGCAAATCAGCGGCCCGTTATTTACGCGAATTACATGACCTGTGGGTAGACGTCTAATGCCACATACGAGGTGTGGCTAGAAAAAAACCGGACTAGTACTGGTGAAACAATAAAACGAATGCAATAAGGCTGAAAGTCGCGTGGCCTGTCACGTGAGTCTCGCTCCGCCTACTGCTCGAGTTTCATCTGCCTCCTGCACTCAGTCTGCCCGTGGCGTCTGTTTTAAGTAGTTGACGTTTTGTCTGTGCGTCGGAAAATGTTGAGTGTACAGAAAGAACAGCGTGTTAACATCACATTTTGTTTCAAACTAGGAAAATCTGCAAGTGAAACGTTTGTAATGTTACAACAAGTGTACGGCGATGATTGTTTATCGCGAACACAAGTGTTTGAGTGGTTTAAACGATTTAAAGATGGCCGCGAAGACACCAGTGATGACATTCGCACTGGCAGGCCATTGTCAGCAAAAACTGATGCAAACATTGAAAAAATCGGTAAACTTGCTCGACAAGATCGCCGTTTAACAATCAGAGCAGTGTCTGAGTTAACAGGAGTTGACAAGGAAAGTGTTAGGCTGATTCTTCATGAAAGTTTCAACATGAACAAAGTGTGTTTTAAAATGGTTCCAAAGTGTCTCACAATTGAACAGAAGGAACGCCGAAGAATGATTTGTTCTGACATCCTGGAAAACATTGAAAGTGATCCCACCTTCTTACAAAATGTTGTTACTTGCGATGAATCGATGCATTGGAAAACTCCTGGTTCTCCACGACAAAAAAAAGCACGAATGTCAAAATCGAAATTCAAGGCAATGATGATTGTTTTTTTTTTTTTTGACATCAAAGGGATTGTGCACATTGATTGGGCACCAGAGGGACAAACAGTGAATCAGCATTACTACATTAGCGTCCTGGCTACCCTACGTGAGCGAGTACGGAGAAAACGGAACGATTTGTGGAGAAAAAAGTCATGGATCCTTCACCAAGACAATGCCCCAGCTCACAGTGCGTTGTCAGTGAAGACGGTTTTGGCAAAACACAACATTCCCATCTTAGATCATCCACCCTACTCACCTGATTTGGCCCCCTGTGACTTTTTTCATTTCCCTAAAGTCAAGTCAGCTTTGAAAGGAACTAGATTTGAGACTGTTGAAGCAGTAAAAGAAAAAGCGACGGAAGTAATGTATGGACTTACCGAAAATGATCTGCAGCATTGCTATGAACTCTGGAAAATTCGTATGGAGCGGTGTAGAGACCGAGGAGGAGAGTACATTGAAGGAGATAACATGAAATTGTAAATAAATGTTTTTTCCAGCACCAGTCCGGTTTTTTTCTAGCCGCACCTCGTACTCCACAAAACTACCACCAACCCCGATACGCAGAATCAGTTATGCATTTCGTTCCAAAGACGGACAAACAAACTTTTAATCATATGGTCATGATGACTTGGCTCATCAGTGTAAGAGGGGTGTCCAGAAAGTAAGTTGCGATCGGTCGCACCACAGTGAAAACCAGAAACGTTTTATTTGCAACAGTTAGGTACACCTTCCACCTATTTCTCTATATAGTCGCCGCTCCAACTTCGAGCGTTGTCGTTGTGTTGTATCAGCTTTCCAATACTCTTGTCATAGAAAGCAGCCGCCTGTGCTTTCGGCCAGTTATTTGCACTGGTTTGCAGCTCGTTGCTTGTGGAAAATTTTTGTCTTCCTAGCCAGCGGTTCTTGTGAGCAGAGATGAGACTCAGGGGGAGCCAATTACGAACTGTATTGTGGGTGATCAAACACTTCACATCGGAAACACTGCAGGAGCGTCTTCATTGCGCCTGCAGTCTGCTGCCGAGAATTGGCATGAAGAAGGAACTGCTCTACATTTGTGTTATGTGGGCTGCATGGCACAGGTGACTAACCAGACCCTCATACTTGGCGGGAGACGCTATTCCCTACGCATCTTTACGTGCTCACTGTTCACTCAGAACTGAAAAGAGCGACGTGACACGACACGATCGACGGGCATACTGGAGACACTGCCCACCACATCTGTGAAAAGCTTTACCGGATTTTCCCAGTGGTTTCCATTTCGAAACCGATCGGAAGTTACTTTCTGTACAACCCTTGTATATACTGTATTACACTTTTTGGGAAACGATTCCGAGTTTCAAGTCCATTTTTTATGTATTATTCCATTTATTTGTGATGTTTTCGATGTGGTAAGAGTTTCTTCGTTTCCACTGGCTTTATTAAAATATGTGAGATTAATATTGTGGTGTCACCGCCAGACACCACACTTGCTAGGTGGTAGCTTTAAATCGGCCGCGGTCCATTAGTACATGTCGGACCCGCGTGTCGCCACTGTCAGTGATCGCAGACCGAGCGCCACCACACGGCAGGTCTTGAGAGACTTACTAGCACTCGGCCCAGTTGTACGGACGACTTTGCTAGCGACAACACTGACGAAGCCTTTCTCTCATTAGCCGAGAGATAGTTAGAATAGCCTTCAGCTAAGTCCATGGCTACGACCTAGCAAGGCGCCATTAACCATATCTAGAGAGAGTCTCACTTGTATCATCAAGAATGCTGTATACAAATGATGTATTAAAGTTAAGTATTCCAGAAGCTACGTACTTTTCTTTATATCATTCATTACGTATCCTGTTTCAGACATAACGCCAGCCGGCGTATGTAAACGCGTGCCTTTCGGTTACCCGTTACTCTGGACTGGCTGTCTTGTCAGTCCACAACAAATATTAATGCAAATGTACTCTATATGGAGTATTCAACGTAGTCTGTTGTGAACAGTAGAGGGGTACAAGTTCAGATTAGGTATGCATGGGGAGATACAGTAAGTTGCTGTGTTCTTCTCTCTAAAGAAAGACCAATCACGTCTTGTAGGGATACCGTACCATGCTGAAGTACTATAGAACAGAACTGAAAAGTGTAGTACAAGCTGTCTTTTTAGTAGATCCGCTGGATTCTCTAAGTGATCTGGGAATGCAATGCCGACTTTAACTTGTCCTTCCACACGTCTGCGTGTGGACAGGAGTTATTTAGAACACAATACACAGTAAAAGTGCATAATTATTGCTATTTATATGTTGGAAGTTACTACACAACGCAAACCCATAAATGACTATACACTTGGATGTCAATGCAACTTCATACATACACACAGCATCACCTGGTATTTGTATTATTGCATCCAGCTTGTAGTCGTTTCCTCCACACATCAGGTAGGCCACGTTAGCAGCCGCCCCACCAGGAGGATGTGGATAAATGGCTTTCATCAGCACCGAGATAATTTCCTCATATAGCTTGGCCTGTTTAGCACAGAGTTACCTCTACAGCTCCAAGCGCCTGTGTGCACTATTTTGTTACGCCAGGTCACGTGACATCTCAAGGTCCCGTGGATATCCATCCGCTCCCGATTATTTAAGCCGCGGCTGGATCGTGTGAAGACCGTTACTCCCTTTGCATCAAAAATGAGCAGTACCGGCAGTTTTGTCCAAACGTATCAGCAGTTCAGTCCCAGCGCCACAATTTGGCAGAGCCAACAATTTCGTCTCAGTGATCCATGCCGGAAGACCCAGTCCAGTTCGTCCTGATCTGCACCAGCACCACGTCAGACGCTACAGGCCCCAGCCCCGTACGTCCCACGTCTTCAAGCCATCGTCTACCACGCTTCAAGGGTTCTTTCTGTAGGTACATCACAGACAACGTCATAGGAAAGATTCTTGTTGTATATAGTTGTTTGGATATTCGTCCAAGGACATTGTAATTGAATTTTGCTTTTGTTAATAAAATGTTATTCTTTCAGAGCGTCTTCGAACACTCCTCGGTTCTACGATATTTTACATATTATTAGAGTTGCAAATGGCTGTTACAGGTAGAATGGCCACCTTGTAAGGTGTCAGGCAAATCCAACACCTTCCATGAAAACCCTGACATGGTAAGCAAATCCAGTAGTATGTCACATAGCTCCGAATAAATCGTGACATTAAATTATCCAAAGTAATACGAGTAACGAGTGAGCAAGTGGAATACCACAGACTAACACAAGAATGCCTAAATGCGTGTCATACCTTCCCACCGTGAGACAGACGCAGTTCCGAGGAGAGGAACGAGAACAGAAGCCGAGAGCAGAACCGTGTTAAGTTAGAAGGCCCTACGATAAGGGACGGACACTCACGTCGCCAGCTAACCGTTATGACCACCCCCCAGCCCATGTTAAAAGCTATAGCCTTAGTGTGAGACTTTTTCGCGTCACTGTTACGTCAGGACCACCCCCCAGCCCATGTTAAAAGCTAGAGCCCTCCAGAAGCAAGTTTTAACGTGAGACTTTTTCACGTCTATGTTACGTTGCAAACTTTAAAAACATTGCCCCACCACGAAAAGTATAACGTTTCTCATTGGATGGACAGAATTTTTGTAGGCGGAGCTTAAGGTTAACATTGAGACCCTGATTGGTCAGATGAAAACACAGCCAGACAGTTTTTTTTAAACCAACTTCGGTAAATTGTAGTAAGGAGAAGTTAAGAGAGAGTTGCTTCCGAGACGGCGAGATGAGCGGAGCTGTGCTGCACGCCGCCTCCTGACGAACATCGACAAGGTAATGAACGCACGCGATGCCGCATAACAGCGCATAAAGCTTCTCTCAGAACTGCGGGAGTCTCATCTGTTACACCCCCTTTTTGCGTAATACTAGTGTCGATCGTAAATTAAAGCTCATGGTGTTCAGATTTGCCACTTGAAGTGAAAATCTGAAACGCGATGATTTTTCTGTTATATAGTTATTGAGAAGCCACATCAGCCACTTTAATTTACGACAAGTTAGATAAGTAATTAAAGATAATTGAGGGTCACTGTAGACCATTTTGATGGTTTTCTCTTTTGTGAAACTTAATTTAAACCTAGATTATAGATGTGATATGGCATAGATCGTCCTTCGATCCATTGTAGAACTTGGAAATCCACTCAGGGAATATTCGTTCACATTTTTGTTGAACGCAGTTGGTTTTTATCATCCTGTATTAAAACATTCCTTTTATAAATAGTGCAATTTATAAACAATGTTTTGTGAACAGAATAAAATTTCCAATGGTAAACTTAACTGCTTTTTAGATGTTATTTTACCAGCTAACTAAAAATAGGAAAGCCTTGAACCCCTTCCACTAAATTTAGTTAGTATTAAGATTCTTTTACAGGGAGTGCAGTGGAGCTGATGCTGAAATCATTAAGTATTTGGTTATATCATCGCTAGTCTCACTGAACTCTTCTGAACTCTACATGTCATGTGTGGTCTGGCGTCTCCTTACCAGCAACAGGTCCCAGGTTAAAACTAGTCAATTCCCTAAAAAACACGCTCAGAGCGTCGTTGCACGAAAGTGGTAGGGAGACACGATATAGAACAAACAGACACCACGCAGAATGTTAGAACCTAAGTGCATTAATGTTACTCATGTTTATTTTATTATCTGGAGCGGTATATAAAGTGCATGGACAGTCTCAGATAAATAATCATTGTGAAGGACATGGAGACGCCAAGTACTAGTGACAGACAATGTTATCAGCGCCTGGTAGAGTTTGAAAGAGAACTACTAATTCTGAGTCTCCATTCGGCTAGCTGATATAAAATCCACATTTGTGGAGCATCCGAATGTAACAACAGCCCAGTGTTGGATTGCATTACAATCTGAGGGCAGGCATACTGGTCGTCGTGGTTCCACTCACCCACCCCTGTCCACCATATGGTATGGTCGCCATGTTGTGCACCAAGCATGTCGTAGCCCCTTCACATCTGTACCTCAAATCCGAGAACAGCTGATGGACTACATGCTACATTCTTGGTCTTCCCACACCATTGCTCACAGACTAGCAGCAGGTGGACCAGGGAATTACCGGCCCATGTGTTTGCTGTCATTAACACCACGAAACAAACGGCTGTGATTGCAGTGGAGCCGTGACTGGTAAACATGGACTGCTTATGAACGGCACTGCATTCTGTTCAGCAATGAATTGCGGTTCTACACCACCCTGGATGACAAACATCGATGGGTATGATGGTGACCTGGAGAGAGGTTACATTCTCCCAATCGCTTGATGAGGCACAGTGATATTACTGTGTTACTCCCGGCCGTCCCAGTGTAGTAAACAATCGGCTAAAACTTCAAGTGATGTCTTGCACTGATAGAGGGAACTCTTACGGCACAATGATTACCTGTCATGCAACAGTGCTGTGGGCCATTTTCAACTGTACAGTGGTCGTCCAAGCAGAGCACATGTTCTTATGAATTTTCGGCCTGACACTGATGTACTCTTGTGGGCAGCAAAATGGCCAAACCTGTGTAGGAGCAGCTCAGACGACAATTCCTTCCTAATTCCAGAATCCAAGATAACAAGGGCCGGTTACAATAGATGTGGGCTGGCTTGTCCCAGGGGAGAATACAACGGCTTATGGTATCATTCCCTATGGAGTCGGAGCAGACATGAAGGCAAAAGAGAGTACAACATCATGCTGATCAGTGGGCACGTAAGGACAAGTTGCTTGTAAATTTGACTCGATTTTTTAATCACTGAAATCACACACATACCCTCCAACAGGTGAAATTTCATGTTAACAGAATCTTCCGTCGGTTCTTGGTAGAACAACGTTATAATAAATGTCAGAAGATGGCCTTGTAAGCTGAAAACCGGTTAACAGTAAAATTAATATTGTAGAACAAAAACAAACTGGTGCTCTTCTTGTGTTATGTGAAATTTAATTTGGTTTCCTTCCCCCTTGTAGTTCTTCTATACACAGCGTGGTCAGAAATAGTCTAAAATGCTTGTAAGGACGTTTCTGGGTAGGTTGTGCAGAGAAACTTCCGTTAAGAAAAAAATTAATATATTACGCTACTGACGACTTAATTAGCATTGAAGCTAAGCAATAAGGCTATTGTGTTGGAAAATTCAAGTGTCCTGCCAGAGGTAGTGGCGCCAAACACATTCTCCATTTCACTTTCCTAAAACCAAACATTAGAGCGATACAAAAAATTGGACATAGGATGGTAGTAAGGGTTGGACTAGATCCAAAGGCTGAGGAGTCTAGTGAACTATCATCTACACTATAAGAACAACAGACACCAATTGTATCTGGTGGGGCCCCACGAATTTTGCACAGAGTAGCCTGGTTGGCTACTTAACTGCTAATTAACTCAGAAACAGTACAACATACTGAATTTTTCTTAACAACTATTTGTCAGGAGAACCTACCTTGCAAAACTATTACAATATTTCAAAACGTCCTCTGACCACCCTATACACAAAGCAGATACAGATCTCTACGATGTCTTCCCAAACCCGTGCATCGATTTCCGTCAAATTTGGCGCAGAAAGAGTAGCTGCATGATCATCAGTGCTGCGGGGTTTATAACCTCCTACCACCAATAAAATCAGAGACATGGGCAAAAACATTTTTCCCCAGCCTTGGCTTATTGGCTACTCTGAGCCACAAGTATGTTGTGTGGGGACAGTATCTACCTGCTAAATTAAGCTGCTTTGCAGATCAACCTATATGTTAGGGGGCAAGAAGCGGTTTAATAGGCCCCAACAGGTAGGCTTCTCCTCATTACAGGGGTGTTGCGTTGGAGTAGTGTCGGTCTCCTTGGCAGCCTGTACAGTAGGGGCAAATAATTGATTTTAAAGCTGTTGATGTGTAGCGCTTCCTGCGTAACAGGTGTGTTGTGGGAATAGTATCGACCTGCTTTATTGAACTGTATTGCAGGGGCTACGCAGGCCAATAAGCATGACTGGGGACAGGTTGAGATGTAATGTCCCCTTAGAAAAATTTATACATGACTGTGCTTAAACTGACACACAATATTTTTTAGCGCAACACAATCTGACTTTCAATAATCCTTACAAGAGAATGGCGCTGACTAAATTAACCTGTATGTTTCACTTTCACAAAAATCTTCGGTACTCAAACTACTGCAATACAGCGAACGCCACTACTGCCAGCTAAATAAAAGATTCAAACTACTGAAGGCACTAACTACTGATAGGCATAGTTAGCAAAATGAAAGATTTTCATAGAGAACCAACAATGTATTTACCTTAATAGTCATAATATATATAGCAGTTCATGACATCCATTCTTACAAATGTACTGTTTCTGATGGACACACCTCCAGATTATCCATTCTCAAAAATCCGCCATCTCACTTCCCCACATCCACCACTGCTCGCGGCTCACCTCCAACTGTGCAACGCTACGCACTGTTAACAGCCAACTGCCCAACGCTACAATGGCGAGTATTACAACAATGATACCCTGCCACAGACTGCACACAGCACAGCCAGTGGTTTTCATACAGAGCGCTACGTGGCGTTACCAATATAAAACCTAAACAGCCTACTTACATAACCCCCATCCTCCCCACAAAAAAATTTACAAATTGTTTTGGGCAGTGGTCAATACAGACTTCAAAAAATTTTTCATAATTACAATAACAAAGATATCAAATGCACACACTTATTGATACAATGTTGGTCAAAAGCTAAAATTTTCTCACAATCCATAAAGAGAGTCCTGATCATTCACCACAGTAAAATAGTGTTTTTCTCAAAGTCTGAGCAGTAAAAGAAAATGCACACAGAAGTAGTGGATTTCCATGCAGTCTTGAAGAAGTTGTGTTGTCCTTCCAATGGAAAGATAGTGCTGACTCTTGACATGCAGACAGGTAATGGGCTACAACAGAGCAAACCCACAGAAGAGTCAGTCGATGTTCTGAAGAATATTGGTGGGTATGTCATCACAGAACAGACCCACTGCAGTCCTGGTAGAGAGTATGGTATTGGTGGGCCACCAGAGGTGCAGACCCACTGCATTCCTTGTAGAGAATGCCAGCAGCCATCTGTTGTGACTGTGCAGGTGCCCAATCACCATCGAAGAGTCTTGCGGAGAATATAGCAAGTCCATAAACCACCACTTGTGCATTCCCAAAGTTTTTGGAATTGTCCTTAGAACCAGCAATGCTGTTAACCAGTCCCTTGCTGAATTATCAACACATGTGCAAACACTAACGGTCCCAACTTCTCACATATTGTGCATTACTATGACCAACAGAAGCGTGTGCAGTGAAATGTAACTTACAAGTTACTTAATTTGATGAAGTGGTGTCAATTACAATTTTATAACATAAGAACACAATAACAAAGGTGCAAAATACATCATTAAAGAACATAATAATACAGATAACATTTGTATTAGAACAGGCTTTACAAAAGAATAGAAATAAACATGTACATCAGTGTTACAAGAATTATGACATAAGTACATACATAAAAGATCAGAATAACTTTTGAAACATCAACTTCACACAAGAGCATTAAAACAAAATAGAATAAATAATGTCTAAATATCTTTACAAAGTAAATAACATATTATAAATGAAAATTATATTTGAGGATAACAGTATTCCTCATCATAGTGAATGTAGCTGAGTATTAGAAAGTCTTATCAGATAATCACATGAAGACAGGAAGAACACAAATACACAAGGGTACACAAACACATAGCAGAATAAAACAGGAGGAAAGGACAGGGTTTGCTTTCATTGTAACATTTGGTACTGCAGTCCAACCCAAAACTTCATTCCATAGATCTTTCGTCTTATTTCAACATTTGTTTCCACCAAAAAAATCCTATCCAAACATGCTTTCTGTATTTATATGTTCAGATATTTCTTACCTCATTACTTATTTTCCATTATCTTACCTCATCATTTATTTCAAAGAAAATCCTACCTATACCTGCTTTCTGTACTTTTTTCGTATAAATTCTCAATGCATTTCTTCCAATTCATCGCAACTCATTCTCTTATATAGTCTACCCCCTCTTAAGCTAACTTAAATCTACTGAGCTCAGATGCTAAGCTAAGGGACAAGGCAATGCAGCAGCACAAAACAATTAATACAAACAGCAATGACAAAAAAATGGAAATTGGCAAAGCAAGTAGCAATAAGTTAGCAAAGCAAATAGAACATTATTACTAATATGAGCCAACGTGCAGCAACAAGAAAAATAAATCAGTAGTAAAACTGGCTTAACAGAGAAATACAAAGTGACATTCAGTAACACTATGCCTGGCAAACAGCAGCAACAAATGCAATAACTTATACCTAAACATGATAAAGCTCAAGCAGAAAGAATATTACAGTAAAGATATGAAATGTCTAATACCTATGTCAGATCTTAAGACTAGAGTGATGCATCACCTTAACTTACACTATTAAAAGTTACCAAATCGTTGAAAAAATTATGTTTGCAATTCCTGTGAAGGGAAATATCTATTTGTGCTCTCTTTTCTAAGGAAGTACATCATAAAATTATTCTTTACTGGGTCTGTAGACAGGAATTGGTGATATTAGTACATCTATTAAATTTTATTTTAACCAATGCTGCAGTGCAGCTAGAAACTGGATATTAAACAAAATGAGCAATATCTCAACTAGATAGACAATTGATGTAAAAATGTTTCTCATCATTTCATTAGGCAATTTAGTAAATATCATAAATTAAGAGCTCCACAGTGTAATCATATGTTTTCAAGTTTGGGCGTGTCGTATTTGCGATGCTTTCTACAAAGACATCTCAATAGCGAGGATAATGGCCTCTTATTTTCTCCACCTGTGCCTCTGAAAGGCACACACTAATGGCTTTTTTCTAGGGGACTGTCATGCAGCTGGGTGCTTATTACGTCAAGGTGACCTGGCTCTCTTACCGAAATATTTACGACAGCAGTTTGCACTACAGTGACAGTCTCATATAAAAAATTTCACAGGTCTAGAATTTGCATTACTAATGTTCATAAACAAAATCCTATAAATACAACAGTGTCCAAAAAATTTTCGCCGGTAAAGTACGATTCTTGGTTTTTAGCATCCTTTTTCACATATCAGAGACCCTAGCCACTACTCATTATCCCATACCTTGTTATATATACATATTCGTCGACACTTCTTCAATATTTCTTCATAATAAATATGTAGCATAATCAAATTCCTCATATATCATCAGCTTATTGATCATAAACATACCTCAACAGCATAATACACATTGTCATCATAGTAATAACATCATAAAAACTCAGCCAACTCTCAAAAAAGTCATAGCTTTCTGCAACAATTTCAAAACATAAAAAATTCTCTGCTCATTTCAATAGTGTCATCTACCTCAAACGTACTTTAAAAATCATGATCCCATACCAAATACGTTATTCAAAGCTCTCATAGTACCACAATGGTTCCAAAAAAATATGAACAGTTCACAAAGCACAGACAAAATACAATTTCATAAGAGGGAAATTATCCAACTGTGTAACTGTGTAAACATGTGTCACTGACGTAGTAAAAAAGATGTTTGTTTCTCTGTTAAATAATCAGATAGCTGTCTGATTCTGTGTTAGATAAATATGGTACCGATGTGTAAAGTTGTATAAGCAAATACCATATTAGCTAGGGCTCCTTGTGCTTGCCAGACACATAGTACACAATGTAGGCGTGTACCCCCTGAGGATTAATGTAATTATACCCTCAGGTGTTATAAATTACAGTACTCAAATGAAATGTATCACCGAAAACTTTCTTTGTGTCTTCGTGATTCAAAAATCTTTAAAAATAAATGTTTTAAGTACAAAATTAATCACTCAAATGCGTGTCCTGTAGCGCTAAATGTGCGTCTTGCTGTAAGATAATTCTGTGGCAGTGTCTGTAAGCAAAGTTCTTCTGAAGTCAATGTACTCACCTCATCATAAAGATAAGTGAAATGCTTTGCGTACAGATATCTTAGTTATTACGCTTATTGCCATGATGAAGAAAGTACTGTGCTGTAAAGTATTGTTGTGCAACGGAAAAGGCTGTCTCATTGTAGCTATACCACAAAAGTTACTACTAAAACATGTTTTACTTTCCAGGACAATACAGAAAAACTGTGCAGATATAAAACAGATACACCGCAAAAGCAACAATGTAAATTGTGTCACATATTAGTAGCATCACGATTTAATCATGTAGCTATCAAAGAAACCAAATGCTAAGTCATCTTTAATCTCACCAAATATACTTCAAATAAAGAGTATCTTTGCAAGTAAACCAAAATGTTGCATTAAAATCTCATTAGCAGTATACGTTTAAAGTATGTAAGCCTTATATTCGTTATGTAATAGTGCAACTAACAAGCAAGAATTTACAAATAATAACACTGTATCGTCTGTTCACTATAACAATGCATTTGTAATTTCTGTTTAAATAAGTTCTCTTGGTTCTTGACTGGATATTTAACTTCAAACATTGTTGCATGTTAACAGATTCTAAGTCTGATAAAGCGTACCAGTAACGTGAAGTGAAAAGTTTTATAGCAAAGACTAAGTTAAAAAGCAGATTATCTTTAAATAAACGGTTTTACATGTTAAATATGGTGTAAAACATTTCTCTTCCTAGTACGCAGAGTTTCAACTTCAACGGAATTATCATGTGGTATATGGTACATCGGTAAAGAATGCTCAAATTTTTCTCAAGGTTAGCGTCTATGTCATTTTTCTCTGAGCCAGCTGGCGCACGTGGCTGCCTGCGGTGCGAGTCATTGTCTGCTATCTCTTTGTTAGCGTGCGTCGTTATTGGGATTACGAGACCTAACTTCTGCAAATTCACCTTGTTGAGAGGGCCCTGCCCTGTTTGAATCCCGCCAGTTCTGATGAAAATCAGGTCTGTTGTTTTGTTGGTAGTTTACATAGTTCCTTTTTAGTCGGTCATGTGGTGGAGAATTTCTCCCGGAATCGTAACTGCATGGTGGACCATTGCGTCTGACGTTATTCTGTCTCCCTTGATAATAATTAATTTGGTTTCCATATTGTCTGTTTCTCTGATTGTCTCTGTGATAGTCATTACTGCGGAGATGTGATCTTTCCCTGTAATTCTTACTACTGTGCCAATGGTTGTCATATGCGTGGTGTCTGCTTTGGTCACGATTTACGTTGTAAGAATAGCCTTGTCATGTCCAGTTATTATTTCTGTCATCGCGGAATTATGACGGATGTCACCTGTAATTGTGCTCCTGTTTTTGCGTTTCAATTTCCAATTCTTGTAACATTCCCTGAAAAGCTTCAATGTCGTCTTTACAACGTCCTGCCAAAATAATATGTAGTAAATGTTGAGGCAATTTGATTAAGCAAATGTGGATGAGTTCTGAGGGGCTGTATGGGTTTGAAAGATACTGATTCTTATGTAATTCTTCTTCGAAATATTTGACAAGAATGGAAAATTCAGATTGTTCGAAACGTTTCATCATTATGATGCTATGTTTTACTCGGTCTTGTGTAGCTTGAGACCAATATGCTGAGAGGAAGGCATGATAAAATTCTCCTTCACTGTGACAATCGTGAATGGCAGATCGCATTCTTACAGCTGGTTCATTCTCTAAATAGCCACACATAAATTCTAATCTGTACACTGATGACCCGTTGGGAGGAAAACAATGAGAGAATTGATGAAGCCACGCTTGTGGATGAATGTCATTGCCAGAATTCTTAAATGTTTTGAATTTATGTGTAGTAATAAACAGCTTATAGTCAAAATCATCATGTCGGCGAGACGCATGTCGGTCATTGTTACGTCGTTTCGGCGGTTCCATCTCAAAATTCGGTGTACCTTGCCAATTTCTTTCATAATTTCCGAAGTGCCCTGTGTTATTATTTTGTGGCTGTTCCGTATTTCTATGTCCCTCTTGCCGTATTGGAGCGCGAGTGTCCTCTGAAATACGTAATTCTTGTATTACCTGTGTCAGCTGATCTTGTACTTCCCGGATTTCTCTTCGGTGTTGCGTATTAATTTGATTCTGATTTTGCTTGAATTTACTAATTTGTTCGCACTCTTCTGTGTCATTAAAGACTACCGGATTAGTGTCATTCAGATTATCATCTACCTTCGTAGAAAAATTATTTAGCTGATCCACAAGTTCAACTACTTTCTCTGATAATGAACTAATTTCCTCCATGTGTCTTTCTGAACCAATTTTCAGAGTATCTACTGTGTCCTTTAAGTTATCCTGAGTTTTTGCAAGTTGTGTAACCGAATCGGTAGATGCAACTGAGTCAATTTTAGCTTGCAAGGTCTCATGACTTTCATGAACAATAGTTTGCAGTTCTTTTATGGCTGCTTCGTGATTCTGTAATGCATTTGCATGCCGTGAAAAAATAGTTTGAAAATGCTCACAAATTTGTGTTTTTACGTCATTACAGACTTTTTGACATTTCGATTCAATGTTATGTAACTCAGTAGTTGAACCTTCACGTGTTTGAAACTTCCTGGCAGATTAAAACGTGTGCCCGACCGAGACTCGAACTCGGGACCTTTGCCTTTCGCGGGCGAGTGCTCTACCATCTGAGCTACCGAAGCACGACTCACAGCTTTACTTCTGCCAGTACCTCGTCTCCTACCTTCCAAACTTTACAGAAGTTCGCAGGAGAGCTTCTGTAAAGTTTGGAATGTAGGAGACGAGGTACTGGCAGAAGTAAAGCTGTGAGTACCGGGCATGAGTCGGCTTCGGTAGCTCAGATGGTAGGGCACTTGCCCGCGAAAGTCAAAGGTCCCGAGTTCGAGTCTCGGTCGGGCACACAGTTCTAATATGCCTGCAAGTTTCATATCAGCGCACACTCCGCTGCAGAGTGAAAATCTCATTCTGCTTCACGTGTTGGTTCAAGTGTGATGTCTAACTTTTGAAGCTTTTGCTGTGTTTGTCTCTGATTTTGTTCCATTGTGTCTAACTGTTGCTATGTTTGTCTCTGATTTTGTTCCATTGTGTCTAACTTTTTAAGCTTTTGCTGTGTTTGTCTCTGATTTTGTTCCATTTGTTGCATTAATTGCAATAATAATGTATTAGTGTCTGGAATCTGTTTCTCTATGCTTTTTGGCAGTGCATTTTCACCGGCAACATTCACATTTTGACAAGCAGGAAATGTGTCTTGACTCATTTGAGAAAACGATGAGGACCCAAAATCTGAGTCATCAGTATTTGCAATATTGTGTTCTGTCATTTCGGATTCCTGAGGCGAGCTGTTGCTGACCGATCGAACGATAATGCTTCCCTGTTCACTACTTGTTTCACTGTCTACACCATTATTTGCCGCCCACTCCATTTCCCTATGCACTATTACCAAATTACTACTTTGAATGTCTGTTAATTCATTACACAGTGGTGCTGATAAGCTACGCTCGTCGTCACTATTATTTCTCAGTTTACTTTGGAGCCTAGTGTTACGTTTTTCACACGCCATTATTGTCACAATATTTCACACGACAACACAGAAAAGCACAATTTGGAGAGCAAAAATAAGAAAACACATTAACATAGCACTGAAAATAATATCTAGTTAATCGCAAGCGCAGCTGCGAAATAATTGGTGCAAATCAACTTGCATGCCACAACTGTTTTACTGTACAACAATGAAAAACTACAACTACAAAGGAAATTCTCTCTACAATTACGTGCTAGCAATAAACAATAGCTACACTAATTACACAAACTACAAGAAAAAATCAGAAAATTCCAGTGAGGTATCCTCGGCTAAGGGTCGACATATGTAACGTCCCCTTAGAAAAATTATTATGTTGATAAACCTCTTACATTATTTGATTTTCAAACAGCTGAGCAGAACTGAACGTACTCAGACATTTCGCTCCTTACCTATTCTGATCAACATTAAACTGACACACAATATTTTTTAGCACAACGCAATCTGACTTTCAATAATCCCTACAAGAGAATGGCCCTAACTAAATTAACCTATACGTTTCACTTACCTCACAAAAGTCTTCGTTACTCAAACTACTGCAATACAGCGAACGCCACTACTGCCAGCTAAATAAGAGATTCAAACTACTGAAGGCACTAACTACTGATAGGTATAGTTATCAAATGAAAGATTTTCATAGAGAACAAACAATGTATTTACCTTAATAGTCATAATATATATAGAGGTTCATGACATCCATTCTTACAAATGTACTGTTTCTGAGGGACACACCTCCAGATTATCCATTCTCAAAAAACCGTTATCTCACTTCCCCACATCCACCACTGCTCGCGGCTCACCTCCAACTGCGCAACGCTACGCGCTGTTAACAGCCAACTGCCCAACGCTACAATGGCGAGTATTACAACAATGCCACCCAGCCACAGACTGCACACAGCACAGCCAGTGATTTTCATACAGAGCGCTACGTGGCGTTACCAATATAAAAACCTAAACAGCCTACTTACAATGTGTAGAGGAGCATATGGTCATAAGGGAAGGAGGGGGAGATGTATGAGACAGGTGGAACATGTAGAGGGGTAGTAGACAAGTAGAAATGTAAAGAGATGGAAGAAGATTTGGTCAGAGAGAGGAGGCAGAAAGATATGGTCAGAGAGAGGCGGTGGAGGAAATGGACTGAGAGCGGTGGAGCAGGAGACAAACAGGCAGAGATAGGGAGGGAGGAGGTGACAGAGAGGTAGAGGTGGAAGGATGAGATGGGTGGAGAGAGGAATGAAGAGGTCGACCCAGAGAGAGGGAGGAGTTGATGTGCTTAATATATGTTGAAAGACTCATGCAGGCAAAGCCAAACGGAAAAAAGCTGATTATTCAATAATATATTTATGACTGCTTTTAGTTGGGGCTCACCAGTTTCTTTTACATTCTATAAGATGGGTTAACCACTAAACATCGATCGTAATGATCAGTGACTGATTAATCGTAGAAGAATCTGTATATTAAAATCATTTCTGTTTGGCTCTAGTTGTTAAAGGTGAAGTATTTGAAAGTGATCCTCTATAACTGCATACGTTCACTTTCGCCTATGTGACACCTTGAACTCTACTTTCAATGACGTACCTGAACATCTGTGGAAGAATAGCAGCCCATTCTTCCACAAGAGCCGAAACAAGAGCGGTTAGTGACGTTGGATCCTGGGGTCTACATCTACATCTACATTTATACTCCGCAAGCCACCCAACAGTGTGTTGCGGAGGGCACTGTCATTACCTCCCTTTTCTGTTCCAGTCGCGTATGGTTCGCGGGAAGAACGACTGTCTGAAAACCTCCGTGCGCGCTCGAGTCTCTCTAATTTTACATTCGTGATCTCCTCGGGAGGTATAAGTAGGGGGAAACAATATATCCGATACCTCATCCAGAAACGCACCCTCTCGAAACCTGGCGAGCAAGCTACACCAAGATGCAGAGCGCCTCTCTTGCAGAGTCTGCCACTTGAGTTTGCTAAACATCTCCGTAACGCTATCACGCTTACCAAATAACCCTGTGACGAAACGCGCCGCTCTTGTTTGGATCTTCTCTATCTCCTCCATCAACCCGACCTGGTACGGATCCCACACTGATGAGCAATACTCAAGTATAGGTCGAACGAGTGTTTTGTAAGCCACCTCCTTTGTTGATGGACTACACTTTCTAAGGACTCTCCCAATGAATCTCAACCTGGTACGTCTCTCCATTGATAACAACATGCTATGTTCTGTTTGCTAAAAACCCTTCAATCCAGCCATATAGCTGGTCTGATATTTCGTAGGTTCTTACTTTCTTTATCAGGCGACGGTGCGGATTTGTATCGAACGCCTTCCGGAAGTCAAGGAAAATAGCATCTACCTGGGAGCCTGTATCTAATATTTTCTGGGTCTCATGAACAAATAAAGCGAGTTGGGTCTCATACGATCGCTGTTTCCGGAATCCATGTTGATTGCTACAGAGCAGATTTTGGGATTCCAAAAACGACATGATACACGAACAAAAAACATGTTCTAAAATTCTACAACAGATCGACGTCAGAGATATAGGTCTATAGTTTTGCGCATCTGCTCGACGACCCTTCTTGAAGACTGGGACTACCTGTGCTCTTTTCCAATCATTTGGAACCTTCCGTTCCTCTAGAGACTGCGGTACACGGCTGTTAGAAGGGGGTCAAGTTCTTTCGCGTACTCTGTGTAGAATCGAATTGGTATCCCGTCAGGTCCAGTGGACTTTCCCCTGTTGAGTGATTCCAGTTGCTTTTCTATTCCTTGGACACTTATTTCGATGTCAGCCATTTTTTCGTTTTTGCGAGGATTTAGAGAAGGAACTGCAGTGCGGTCTTCCTCTGTGAAACAGCTCTGGAAAAAGGTGTTTAGTATTTCAGCTTTACGCGTGTCATCCTCTGTTTCAATGCCATCATCATCCCGGAGTGTCTGGATATGCTGTTTCGAGCCACTTACTGATTTAACGCAAGACCAGAACTTCCTAGGATTTTCTGTCAAGTCGGTACATAGAATTTTACTTTCGAATTCACTGAACGCTTCACGCATAGCCCTCCTTACGCTAACTTTGACATCGTTTAGCTTCTGTTTGTCTGAGAGGTTTTGGCTGCGTTTACACGTGGAGTGAAGCTCTCTTTGCTTTCGCAGTAGTTTCCTAACTTGGTTGTTGAACCACGGTGGGTTTTTCCCGTCCCTCACAGTTTTACTCGGCACGTACCTGTCTAAAACGCATTTTACGATTGCCTTGAACGTTTTCCATAAACACTCAACATTGTCAGTGTCGGAACAGAAATTTTCGTTTTGATCTGTTAGGTAGTCTGAAATCTGCCCTCTATTACTCTTGCTAAACAGATAAACCTTCCTCCCTTTTTTTATATTCGTATTAACTTCCATATTCAGGGATGCTGCAACAGCCTTATGATCACTGATTCCCTGTTCTGCACTTACAGAGTCGAAAGGTTCGGGTCTGTTTGTTATCAGTAGGTCCAAGATGTTATCTCCATGAGTCAGTTCTCTGTTTAATTGTTCGAGGCAATTTTCGGATAGTGCACTCAGTATAATGTCACTCGATGCTCTGTCCCTACCACCCGTCCTAAACATCTGAGTGTCCCAGTCTATATCTGGTAAATTGAAATCTCCACCTAAGACTATAACATGCTGAGAAAATTTATGTGAAATGTATTCCAAATTTTCTCTCAGTTGTTCTGCCACTAATGCTGCTGAGTCGGGAGGTCGGTAAAAGGAGCCAATTATTAACCTAGCTCGGTTGTTGAGTGTAACCTCCACCCATAATAATTCACAGGAACTATCCACTTCTACTTCACTACAGGATAAACTACTACTATAACAGCGACAAACACGCCACCACCGGTTGCATGCAATCTGTGCTTTCTAAACACCGTCCGTGCCTTTGTAAAAATTTCGGCAGAATTTATCTCTGGCTTCAGCCAGCTTTCTGTACCTATAACGATTTTGCTTCGGTGTTTTCTATCAGCGCTCGAAGTTCCGGTACTTCACCAATGCAGCTTCGACAGTTTACAGTTACAATACCGATTGCCGCTTGGCCCCCGCATGTCCTGACTTTGCCCCGCACCCTTTGAGGCTGCTGCCCTTTCTGTACTTGCCCGAGGCCATCTAACCTAAAAAAAAACGCCCAGTTCACGCCACACAACCCCTGCTACCCGTGTAGCCGCTTGCTGCGTGTAGTGGACTCCCGACCTATCCAGCGGAACCCGAATCCCCACCACCCTATGGCGCAAGTCGAGGAATCTGCAGCCCACACGGTCGCAGAACCGTCTCAGCCTCTGATTCAGACCCTCCACTCCCCTCTATACCAAAGGTCCGCTGTCAGTCCTGTCGACGATGCTGCAGATGGTGAGCCCTGCTTTCATCCCGCTAGCGAGACTGGCAGTCTTCACCAAATCAGATAGCCGCCGGAAGCCAGAGAGGATTTCCTCCGATCCATAGCGACACACATCATTGGTGCCGACATGAGCGACCACCTGCAGATGGGTGCACCCTGTACCCTTCATGGCATCCGGAAGGACCCTTTCCACATTTGGAATGACTCCCCCCGATATGCACACGGAGTGCACATTGGTTTTCTTCCCCTCTCTTGCTGCCATATCCCTCAGGGGCCCCATTACGCGCCTGACGTTGGAGCTCCCAAATACCCGGAGTGAAGTCGACTTTCTGACTCATCCGCTGGGTCCAGTTTGGGACTATGTGTGGGCCAATCAGTTTCGGGAATCTCATTATCCACAAACCATTGCCTCGTAGGTACTGCTTTATTATGGGGTGAACTGTCCTCCTGAGGCAATCATCGTGTCAGAACTGTTCCTCTACTGCATACAGCAAGTAACAGCCTAAAATGTATTCATTTCATATCCCTCCGTATTTACCGTCTTCTTAAATACAATGAGGGAGGGGACTACACCTTAAACACGAAAGACATCCCTATTCCGCAACACTGCCTTCTCTGTACTTGACTGTTTCCCCTACACATGACGCCAGGTAATGTTCTGCAGCCATTTGTCGAACCCAAACCGTTATATCAGGTTGCCACAGGGGCGATAGCGTGATTCGACACTCCACATCACTGATTCTCAGTCATCCACTGGCCAGTGGCAACCCTCGAGTGTCGCTTACCACTGACTACAGGAGTATGTGATTGGAGAGAATCTACTCGACAATTGTACCCAATTCTTCTTAATTATCTGAGCACATTTTACTACCTCGACTGCTGGTAGCACTCTGGAACGCACAAGTGGTTCTTTGCTGTGCGTATCCTGTAACCTGATTCGTTCAACATCACTTCGATAAAAGAATCGCTCAAATGCTCTATGGAACATGAAACTAGCTAGCTAAGTAATCACCTATCCTTCACAATAGTTAGATGGTCCCTGTTCGTCAGCGTTTGAGTTCTGCTTGGTCATGGTTTAGCTGTGGCTGCTCCTTCGTGTTCCACATCACACCGCGTCATCAAGTGTCAACATGGGAAACTTCGCGAGGACTGAAGTTTCGCTGATGCATTTGATACTAAGGTGATTACACCTCACCAGAATACTCTGCTGCTACTGCTTTCCTACTGGTAACTGAATACTCCTGCTATCTTTTACACTGGTGAGTCCGTCTCTCGTGTTATCTGACAGTGAATTCAACTTTAAATAGGGGTACCAGGATACTTCTGATGAGAGAGTGTACAGGGTGATTCAAAAAGAATACCACAACTTTAAAAATTTGTATTTAATGAAAGAAACATAATATAACCTTCTGTTATACATCATTACAAAGAGTATTTAAAAAGGTTTTTTTTTCACTCAAAAACAAGTTCAGAGATGTTCAACATGGCCCCCTCCAGACACTCGAGCAATATCAACGCGATACTCCAACTCGTTCCACACTCTCTGTAGCATATCAGACGTAACAGTTTGGATAGCTGCTGTTATTTCTCGTTTCAAATCATCAATGGTGGGTGGGAGAGGTGGCCGAAACACCATATCCTTAACATACCCCCATAAGAAAAAATCGCAGGGGGTAAGATCAGGGCTTCTTGGAGGCCAGTGATGAAGTGCTCTGTCACGGGCTGCCTGGCGGCCGATCCATCGCCTCGGGTAGTTGACGTTCAGGTTTCATAACTAACCTTTTTCGTAGGACTCTCCATACAGTTGATTGTGGAATTTGCAGCTCTCTGCTAGCTCTGCGAGTCGATTTTCCTGGGCTGCGAACAAATGCTTGCTGGATGCGTGCTACATTTTCATCACTCGTTCTCGGCCGTCCAGAACTTTTCCCTTTGCACAAACACCCATTCTCTGTAAACTGTTTATACTAACGTTTAATACACCACCTATCAGGAGGTTTAACACCATACTTCGTTCGAAATGCACGCTGAACAACTGTCGTCGATTCACTTCTGCCGTACTCAATAACACAAAAAGCTTTCTGTTGAGCGGTCGCCATCTTAGCATCAACTGACGCTGACGCCTAGTCAACAGCGCCTCAAGCGAACAAATGTACAACTAAATTAAACTTTATAGCTCCCTTAATTCGCCGACAGATAGTGCTTAGCTCTGCCTTTTGTCGTTGCAGAGTTTTAAATTCCTAAAGTTGTGGTATTCTTTTTGAATCACCCTGTATATTAAATTCTACGTGCATAGACTTTCGAAGCCGGAGTTCGTTCCCGTAACATTCTCTCCGTGGCGAAACTGCAACATTATGTTAACAGAACTAGCAATGAAGTGCTGGTTCCGGTAAGTATACGATTCGTTGGTCATTTGGCCACACAGAAAACACGAACGTCTTAGATTTCTCAGTCGCACCTAAACCAAGAGCGTCGCAACGCAAAATACGCTATGGAAATCGAAAAGAATTGGGTGTTACATTTTGTGAACGCGAAACTATTCAGGATACGTGACGGCAAAGTTTCACGCGGAGTGTTCTGTAGGCAAGTCGGCACGGAGGGGTTTTGAACGCGTCGTCTGCCCACAGCCCGAAACCAGAAGAAGTCAGTCATCCGTGTGTTAACCATGACTCCAGAGCGAGTCGCTGAGAGTTGAACCACGGAGGGAGTTGACGACTTCAAGGGAAAACTGATACAGAAAGAAAATAGTCGAAACACAATGATGAGACGGAAGAAAGAGGAAGGACGAAAGCAAGTAGCCGGATTATCTGAAATGTGAGGTGACATTTAGCGCAGAATCCACGTTCGAAGTCACTGAGGTCTGTAATTAACTGACGCTGTCAAAAGGAGAATGATTTCGGTATAAGTGTAAAAAAGCTTCCAAAGTAGAAGTTTAGTTGCCCAGATCATATTTAACACATATCCTGGTTATTAGTTTCGGCAAAGTTAATTTGCCGTCTTCAGATCACCCGAAAAGTGAATTACAAAGCCACTACATGAGGTACATTATTATTATCATTATTATTATTATTATTATTCTAGTGTCAGAAACATACATAGAACACAGTTTATACAACTGATGACAGATAAACGCAGTTTATACACTCTTTGACCAAAATTTGGCCACTTACAGTGCATTTTCCGTTGCCTGGTGAAGGCCATCTTCTGTGCAGGTGACTGGACAGACTCGACATTGAAGTATATGTTGAACAGTCTGTTCTTCCCCGCAGACACATTGGGTTTTGTTTTTCTCCAAAACAAACAGCTTTCGCCAGGTTCACCCGTGTTCTGCCCACTCCTGACATCGACCTATTCGAGGACATCCAGACTGGCCAATTCTCATCATGGCCAGGGGTAAAGATTCCGAAAATCTTTCCCAACCAGGAGGGCGGGATGTCTCAGCCGTCCATAGTTGCAGCCTGGCTTAGTGATCAGTGGTTGTTAATTTCGCCAGTGTTCCGAGGAAACTTTTTCTAGTTTGGACAACATTCACCGGTATACTTGGGAAGGCAGGGGAACCAGATCTGTCATTGACTATATAATAACAGATCAGGAATTCAGGAAGGCTGTGAGGGACACATGTGTATTCAGGGGATTCTTTGATGACACTGATCATTATTTAATCTGCAGTGAAATTGGGGTTGTGAGGCCGAAAGTGCAGGAGGTCAGGTCCATATATAGGAGGATAAGAGTGGAGAAACTTCAGGATAAGGAAATCAGGCACAAGTACATAACAGCGATCTCAGAAAGGTACCAGTTAGTTGAATGTAGTCAATTACAGTAACTGGAAAAGGAATGGACAAGGTACAGGGACACAGTACTAGAAGTGGCTAAAGAATGTCCTGGAACAGTAGTGTGTAAATGTAGGATGAAGCAAACAGCTTGGTGGAATGACACAGTTAAGGCAGCCTGTAAAAGGAAAAAGAAGTAGTATAAAAAATGGCTGCACACTAGAACTCAGGTAGACAGAGAGAGTTATGTTGAAGAAAGAAACAAAGCCAAATAGATAATTGCAGCATCCAAGAAGAAATCTTGGGAAGACTTTGGAAACAGGTTGGAGACTACGGGTCAAGCTGCTGGAAAACCATTCTGGAGTGTAATTAGCAGTCTTCGAAAGGGAGGTCAGAAGGAAATGACAAGTATTTTGGACAGGTCAGGAAAAGTGCTGGTGAATCCTGTGGATGCCTTGGGCAGATGGAGCGTTGTTGCCCATTCATAGAATGTGATTTTTCCTGCGTGTAGCACATGTAGTGGCTTTGTAATTCCCGTATCCGACGATCTAAAGATGGTACATTGCCATTTGGCCACTGAAAACATGGAGGTACACTCAGAGAAATGAATGAGACGCCCTGCTAAACCCGCGGGACAGAACAAGTAGTAGGAATTGTGTAAGGGGGCCAGAATGAGCAACTGTCAGTTACACTCCAAACACAACACTTTATTTAGTTGTCCAAACATTACAGCGCAACTTCTAAGCTTGACTATTGACAGAAAACGTCTTTAATTCTAAAACGGCTGAAGGCACATGAGTTAAATACAACTTCTACAAACCTTTTTTTTGGGACAGAAGGCTCTAGGCTTTAATCTGAAATAGCATTTAAGGCCAGGTGATGTAAGACTTGACTAGTCAAATAGATTAAGTTTTTAAAAGCGACTGAAGGCGCATAAATTAAAAACAACATAACTACAACAACCTTTCAATAGGCAGAAGGCCCAACCTTTATGACCAATAAGAAACCTTACTTCAAATGGCTGAGAAAAAAATCTTAAATCAATTTTCCAAGGCAGAAGGGCCAAATCTTTCAACCTTAAATAGTATTTAAGCACAAAGTAAGTAAGAATCATAAATTTTAAAGCGGCTGAAGGCCCAACATTTTAAGAACAACACAACTAAAATAAATTTTCAACAGGCAGAAGGCCCAAGCTTTATCTTCACACAACGTAAGACTTCCCCAATTTAGGAAAACTTACTTTTAAAACGGCTGAAGGCCTTTGTTTTTAAAAACACAATTACCATCGGCTATGAGCCGTTAAAAATACACATTTATATGCTAATAAGAAGGCAATACAGGCAACGACGCTCAGAAGTTTCCAGAGGGTTCGGTCTGCCCTTCAATTCTTAACGTTCGCTTAGGTGAGACCAGAAGTCGGCCCAACTATACACGAACCGCCGGCAACACAACCAAGTCAGGGACCCACCAACAAGACGACTTGCTAGCCACCGATCAGTATACGAGAATTCCAAAGCCAAAACGTTACAGACATAGCCGCTCACAACCAAAAATACATTAAGCTGTCAAAACTACACACCATGTTGGACAGCGACAGCAGGTGAGGAAAGGACAGTGCCTGAATTTACGTCAGCGACCAGGGCAGCTAACCGAAACGCTAACGGCCACAAGGCAGAAAATTCCGCTGGTGCACTTGAATTTCAAACCGACTAATATAGTTAATCCCACCACACTGCGGCTAAATCTTCACCAACTCGATCACTCCTTGTTGCTCCCAGGAATACCGCCAACAGCGAACCACCAACCAACTGGACAATGTGAACAGACGTTATAACACTTTCGTCTGCTACTGTTATACCATAACCTCAAAACTGGAGGCAATTTGCAAAACAGAATTATTTTGTTGGATTAATAATGGTATAAAGCAACAGAGCAGTGTTACCCTCTGAGAGGAATTTTGCTGTGTTGTTCCTAACGGAGGTGGCTTATCGGAAATGAAAGTCAGAATTACGTAAATATTTGAATAGTAACAAACAAAATTTTGCCTAGCTATACTGTCTATAGAATAAGGGAAACGGTCGCCAGCCTAATTAGGCAAGAGAAAGATTAACGCTCTCGTTTAAGAAAGTAGGTATAAGTAACTATAACGGACAAACACTAGCTATACTTTGTCACACGCGATTGCAGTGAACTCTGACACATACATACGTTTACAGTAAGACTGAAACTAACAGTTAGAGCAGCAGCAACTTTTTGCAAAATTATAAGAGACACCGAAACACACTATTACTTTCAATCTAAGATACTGACACCTTCTGCGATTTACAACAAGCAGTAATGTGATCATTTACTAAGCAAAACTTTATAAGCCTCAGTCTTAAGAATTTTTTAATTTGAAGTTGGCAACAACACATTAATAAGCAGTTTTACTAGGAAAATTATTTTCAGCAAGCATCATTAACTTTAACTCACTCTCTTGCCACATTAACTTTAACTTTCTTTTTACTATGTTGAAGAGGCATTAATTAACAAAATACTGGGCTTTAATGTTCTTTTAGTAAGGACACTCGGATATCACTTTAGCTCAAAAGGAGAGGAACCTGAGAGGTGTTATGATGAGGAGAAAAATCAAGGTAGGCACATAAATTCAGATACAAATTACCTTATATTTGAGCACACTAACACATCCATTAAGCTGATCCTTCACTGTACATCATTGTAGTATTCCGATGTAATGATTGCGCAATGTGGTGGCAACTGCATGTTGTTAGGTGGAATTGTAGGCAGAATTGCTGGACTCTGTCATTTCTTGGTGGCGATGATAGATACAAAGTCCAGAATAGTTCCAGCTATTTATCCATCCATCCGAGGCCTTGGAAAGAAGCAGGAAAAGCCTCTCTCGGAATCAGCACAATATGCATCTTTTACATGGCAGTGCACGGACTCGTAGCTCGTCTCCGACTCGTAGCTCGTCCCCGACTGACTATCAGTTCCACCTTTTCTACCTAGGCCAACCACAATTTGCGCGCGCTACACAGTTCCGTTCCCGAGGGGTACCACTACACCGTTTACATACAAACTAACTAAGAACCCTAAGTGAGGATCAGCAATTTACATAACAGCAACCAAATACATTAAATAAAACAAAACATTTACACATATTGACATCTCTACAAAAAAATTATTCACACAAAATTACAATCATATACAGTAAGTTTTGTTCCCTCCAAATGGGACAAAGCATTTACGGTACAGATACACTACTTTGCATTGAACCAAACCATGACATCAAAGTTTGTACAAAGAAAGGAGTATACAATTCTGTGTTACCTATTCAATCAAACACATCTACAGAAGCTCAATGATATAACATTAAATGAAACAAAAGTAAAATAAATCCGTACAGCATTAGAGCTATGGTGTTACAACGTGGGTTCGGTAATAAAAATCACCGCTCAACTTTCGTGTCCTGGGTCGGTGAGCCACGAACCTCGTAGCACTCGGAACAGCCCCCACACACTCCGACACTGCGTAGAGACCGCCAGCGGACCCGGCCGACTGCACAGCGCAGAGACTTGCTTGCTGATCCACTGCAGCCGACCGACTGGCTGTACACTGCCAAGCCAGAACTATAAACACCAGACCAAAGATGGTATACGGTGCAAATATCGATACACACCGCTGTTGCCGCACGTAGAAAGAGGAAGAACCACGGCATAACCCCATTAACAGCGGGAAACCAAAGGCAGAGTAACAGCGAAGTTTTAAAGCAATGCATAAGCCGGGGTCAGCACGGCTCAACCTCTCCCCCTCAAACTTAACACGTGGAGGGCTAATCCAAACCGTGAGCTACTTGAACTTAACCTGACCAAGGTGAACCCGATATTGCTTACCTGAGCTGTTCTCCTTTACCAACAGATTTACCAGGCCTAATATATGCATGATAGTGCACGGCCCCAAAAATCGAGGAGTAAATTTACTAAGATTCCCACCGCACACCTGCCAATCCCATGCAAAGCTATGTACACTAAAATGAAAGCCGCAACTGTATCAACAAGGTACAGAGGTGTCAAATACAACGAACAGAGCATATCTAATGCTGTGAGATGTGTATGGAGCCTCTTATCAATATACACATACATCTGGCAGCTGTGTGTGTCCTCTGTTTGATGTATTCGGCACCTTAGTGCCTTGTGATACAGTTATGGCTTTTATTTTAGTGTATGTTGCATGAGAGTGTCTTTTCAATGGCCAGATGAGAATATAAGACATGTAGTGGCCTTGTAATTGATGTATCCGATAATCTAAAGATTGCAATATAAGTGTACCGAAAGTAAGACCCAGGATACTTTCAACTGTGACCTGAGAAATAAAACTTCTGTTTTGGAAGTAGACTCGAAAAAAAAAAAAGGCTCTGAACACTGTGGCACTCAACATCTGAGGTCATCAGTCATTTGGAACTTAGAACTACTTAAAGCTAACTAACCTAAGGACATCACACACACCCATGCCTGAGGCAGAATTCGAACCAGCGACCGTAGCGGTTGCAGACCGAAGCGCGTAGAACCGCTGGGCCACACCGGCCGGCGGACGTAGACTCATTGAATTCTGATCGATCTATTTGCTGTTACTGCTTGTCTACTGACAAGACAATTACCGCCTGTTTACATGCTCGCGGGTCCACTCCCTTGGCGGGCCGGTGTGGCCGAGCGGTTCTAGGCGCTACAATCTGGAACCGCACGACCGCTACGGTCGCAGGTTCGAATCCTGCCTCGGGCATGGATGTGTGTGATGTCCTTAGGTTAGTTACGTTTAAGTAGTTCTAAGTTCTAGGGGACTTATGACCACAGCAGTTGAGTCCCATAGTGCTCAGAGCCATTTGAACCATTTTTTGAACCGCGCGACCGCTACGGTCGCAGGTTCGAATCCTGCCTTGGGCATGGATGTGTGTGATGTCCTTAGTTATATTTAAGTAGTTCTGAGTTCTAGGGGGCTGATGACCTCAGTAGTTAAGTCGCATAGTGCTCAGAGCCATTTGAACCATTTGAACAAATCCCTTGACATTTTGTGGTAAATTCCTCATTACACTGGGATGTGCAGATACTTTTGAGCAAATAGCGTACTGAAGTGATTATACATATCTGTGTGGAAGTTCGTGACTTACACAAGGGGAAACAATGCTATGGCGCGAGTGTGTGTGTGTGTGTGTGTTTGTGTGTGTGTGTGTGTGTGTGTCTATCTGCGTGCAAGCGCACGCGAGTACGCCCGTGTTGTGTGTTGCGCCGGGAATGCATTATGTCGCGAATCGTCAGAGCGGGAAGCACGCAGCCGCCCCTGAGCGGCGGCGGCGGCGGCTCCGGCAGTGGCGCGGATTTACGCTGGTCGCGCGCGCTACACGGAGTGGGCAGGCAGAGCACTCGGCGGCGAATGAGCGCGGATCGGCCGAGTGCCGGCTGGATGTGCTGCCGCCCGCCTGGTCGATGCCGCTCCAGCAGAAATTCCAGCTGGAGGCTCCAGGCCGCGCAGCGCCGCGCCGCGCCGCTCCGATTCGTAAAACGGGCGATTAGCGGCGCGCCGAGTGCCGCCGGAGCGGACAGCGACCGGCCGCAGATTTCCGCGCGCAAAGTTGGCCGCGCGGGCCGGCGCGCCGCACTGCGACTCCGGCCCGCTCGCTGATGGATCAATTTTTGATACATTTTATTTCGTGCTCACCCGAAAGCTTCGGACGGGGCATTAAGTGAGCAACTCGACGATTGCGCACGGCAAGTAGGAACTGTAACTTTTAGAGTATTATTTCCCACCAGCTATTCCACATAGAACTGATCCCCTATTGTTTCACCTTTATTTCAACTCCCCTCGCCCCGGGTGGGTGGAGCTGTCAGCGTTACATTCGACACTCTCTTAAGGGGCTCCGGAACGCCCTATACTTGCAATGTTAAAATAACGCTTATAAATTACACTCCTGGAAATGGAAATAAGAACACATTGACACCGGTGTGTCAGACCCACCATACTTGCTCCGGACACTGCGAGAGGGCTGTACAAGCAATGATCACACGCACGGCACAGCGGACACACCAGGAACCGCGGTGTTGGCCGTCGAATGGCGCTAGCTGCGCAGCATTTGTGCACCGCCGCCGTCAGTGTCAGCCAGTTTGCCGTGGCATACGGAGCTCCATCGCAGTCTTTAACACTGGTAGCATGCCGCGACAGCGTGGACGTGAACCGTATGTGCAGTTGACGGACTTTGAGCGAGGGCGTATAGTGGGCATGCGGGAGGCCGGGTGGACGTACCGCCGAATTGCTCAACACGTGGGGCGTGAGGTCTCCACAGTACATCGATGTTGTCGCCAGTGGTCGGCGGAAGGTGCACGTGCCCGTCGACCTGGGACCGGACCGCAGCGACGCACGGATGCACGCCAAGACCGTAGGATCCTACGCAGTGCCGTAGGGGACCGCACCGCCACTTCCCAGCAAATTAGGGACACTGTTGCTCCTGGGGTATCGGCGAGGACCATTCGCAACCGTCTCCATGAAGCTGGGCTACGGTCCCGCACACCGTTAGGCCGTCTTCCGCTCACGCCCCAACATCGTGCAGCCCGCCTCCAGTGGTGTCGCGACAGGCGTGAATGGAGGGACGAATGGAGACGTGTCGTCTTCAGCGATGAGAGTCACTTCTGCCTTGGTGCCAATGATGGTCGTATGCGTGTTTGGCGCCGTGCAGGTGAGCGCCACAATCAGGACTGCATACGACCGAGGCACACAGGGCCAACACCCGGCATCATGGTGTGGGGAGCGATCTCCTACACTGGCCGTACACCACTGGTGATCGTCGAGGGGACACTGAATAGTGCACGGTACATCCAAACCGTCATCGAACCCATCGTTCTACCATTCCTAGACCGGCAAGGGAACTTGCTGTTCCAACAGGACAATGCACGTCCGCATGTATCCCGTGCCAACCAACGTGCTCTAGAAGGTGTAGGTCAACTACCCTGGCCAGCAAGATCTCCGGATCTGTCCCCCATTGAGCATGTTTGGGACTGGATGAAGCGTCGTCTCACGCGGTCTGCACGTCCAGCACGAACGCTGGTCCAACTGAGGCGCCAGGTGGAAATGGCATGGCAAGCCGTTCCACAGGACTACATCCAGCATCTCTACGATCGTCTCCATGGGAGAACAGCAGCCTGCATTGCTGCGAAAGGTGGATATACACTGTACTAGTGCCGACATTGTGCATGCTCTGTTGCCTGTGTCTATGTGCCTGTGGTTCTGTCAGTGTGATCATGTGATGTATCTGACTCCAGGAATGTGTCAATAAAGTTTTCCCTTCCTGGGACAATGAATTCACGGTGTTCTTATTTCAATTTCCAGGAGTGTATATTCAAAAATATACAGTTTTTTGGAAAAAGGCTGTGTTAAATTATGCAGAAGGTACTGTGTAACATTTACTGAAAGTTTGAAAGAAATATGTTTGGAAGATTCTTAGAAAACATGTAATTAGTATGAGAAAATAAAAGTTTTGGGAATCGAGCGACAAAGATTGGATTAACTTTTTAGTGCATTCCAGGTCCATAGGATGCATTATCTTCATCCTCTGCAAACTCCTCCTCCAGCTTCCTCTTGTTCCTCCTCCTGTTTACTCTTGCTTGTATTTCTAGACTCTTTGCAGCCCTGTCTGCAGCCCGAAGGCGTTCCTTGTCTAAATCAAGCATCGCTCGTACCATGTTAGAATGTTATTATTTACAGTAATAACACATACCTTTGGCTTTCCAACATTTCTCCTTTTCTTAAAAGCCTTCAGAGGATTTCTAATAAATTTACTTTTACTCATTATTATACTTCAACAAAACAGAGACTCAAGAAACAGAATTAATTACGAATATTTTCGAGATAACGACAGAGTAAATAAATGTACCTGATGAACACGGACGTTAATAATAACACCAATTGACAGCAGTTTAACAGCGCCACAGTGGGTAACGCCCATGTAGAACACATTTAAAAAAAAATTTAAAAATAGTTGTAGTCTTCGGAATTGAATAAATTATATATCTATTAAAAGGCAATAGTCTGCAGATTCAGAAAACGCAAAAAAGTAAAAATTGAACATTTCATGATTTTGAGCCTTTCCGGAGCCCCTTAACCCAGTAGACAAATGATACTTAACAAGATGAAAAAGCAGTAATACGGGGGGGGGGGGGGGGACACGACGTCGATTTTGATTCGATGACGCCATATACCACGTGCAGGATCGGAGACATACCGATTACGTTATAATGTCGTCCAACAACAGACAGCGTATTATTTTAAACATAGCTGCACAACGTGACAAACCCTAATTCTAGGGTTATATTTTATTTTTGACACATGGATCTATGCCGACAATTGTAAAAACGGCGATGGTGCATTAGTCCTTACTAATGTAAAATTGTTACCTTCTCAAGAAGACAAATTTATTTTTGTCGATACGTAGGTAAATAATTTCTTTATCCATTGCAACTGATCGGCTGTTTATAATTTTATTAAGATATCGTAGTGTTATTTCCTACCAGCTATTCCATATATAACTGATACCCGATTGTTTCACCTTTATTTTTACCCCCCCTCGCCCCACGTCATCGTTACATTAGACATTCTCTTCATCCAGTTCACAAATGAAACTTAACAAGATGAAAAAACATACACGGGGAAAACAACGTCCATTTTGATCCGATGATGGCATATGCCACCTGTGGGATAGTAGATGCACTGATAATGGTTTCGTCCAACAACAGATACCATAGTGGCACAGGTTGCTTGCTTGGTTTGGGGAAGGAGACCAGACAGCGAGGTCATCGGTCTCATCGGATTAGGGAAGGAAGGGGGAGGAAGTCGGCCGTGCCCTTTGAAAGGAACCATCCTGGCATTTGGCTGGAGTGATTTAGGGAAATCACGGAAAACCTAAATCAGGATGGCCGAACGTGGGATTGAACCGTCGTCCTCCCGAATGCGAGTCCAGTGTCTAACCACTGCGCCACCTCGCTCGGTAGTGGCACAGGTGCCACAGCGCCTTCGGTGTCTACTCTTTGATAGGAGATGCTTACATCCAGAAGGCACAGTGAACTGCAGATGGCACACTGGACTCGCATTCGGGAGGACGACGGTTCAATCCCGCGTCCGGCCGTCCTGATTCAGGTTTTCCGTGAATTCCCTAAATCACTCCAGGCAAATGGCGGGATTGTTCCTTTGAAAGGGCACAGCCGACTTCCTTCCCCGTCCTTCCCTAATCCGATGAGACCGATGACCTCACTGTCTGGTCTCCTCCCCCAAACAACCAACCAACTGCAGATGTGTGAAGCAACCAGGCAATCACACCACAGAGACGCACCGTTGCTTCCTGCAGCCAACCGAGCAAATTTGAAAGCGATCAAATTGTGGCCTTCCGGGGGGAAGGATGGTCCTTTCGGAGAATTGCCACACATGCTGAAGATGCTGCGTCAGTTGTGTAACGATGCTCATATCAGTTGTCACGTGAACATTCTGACATCCCTAGACAAGTCCTCGCAGCACAGACGCCCTCGAGGATCGCCGTATTGTAAGAGCAGCAGTGGCAGATTGTATTGCAACCACTGCACAAATAAGAGGGCTTGTGATCCCAGACGTGTCTATACCAACTGTTGAGAACCGATTATTAGCAGGGGGATGTGTGGGCACGCAAATCTCTCGCCCGTCTTCCACTCATGCCACAGCGTAGGCTGCACTGATTGACTGGAGCCGTCAGATGACCACTTGGAAGACGGAATGACGCGCTTTGGTTTTTACCGATGAAAGGATACTCTACCTGCACGCAAATGATGGTAGTATGTGCGTACGATGTACACTACTGGTTCTTTAAAATTGCTACACCAAGAAGAAATGCAGATGATGAACGGGTATTCATTGGACAAATATACTATACTAGAACTGACATGTGATTACATTTTCACGCAATTTGGGTGCATAGATCCTGAAAAATCAGTACCCAGAACAACCACCTCTGGCCGTAATAACGGCCTTGATACGCCTGGGCTTTGAGTCAAACAGGGCTTGGATGGCATGTACAGGTACAGCTGCCCATGCAGCTTCAACACGATACCACAGTTCATCAAGAGTAGTGACTGGCTTATTGTGACGAGCCAGTTGCTCGGCCGCCATTGACCAGACGTTTTCAGTTGGCGAGAGACCTGGAGAATGTGCTGGCCAGGGCAGCAGTCGAACATTTTCTGTATCCAGAAAGGCCCGTACAGGACCTGCAACATGCGGTCGTGCATTATCCTGCTGAAATGTAGGGTTTCACAGGGATCGAATGAAGGTAGGACCACGGGTCGTAACACATCTGAAATGTAACTTCCACTGTTCAAAGTGCCGTCAATGTAAACAAGAGGTGACCGAGACGTGTAACCAATGGCACCCCATACCATCACGCCGGGTGATACGCCAGTATGGCGATGACGAATACACGCTTCCAATGTGCGTTCAACGCGATGTCGCCAAACACGGATGCGACCATCATGATGCTGTAAACAGAACCTGGATTCATCCGAAAAAATGACGTTTTGCCATTCGTTGCACCCCGGTTCGTCATTGAGTACACCATCGCAGGTGCTCCTGTCTGTGATGCAGCGTCAAGGGTAACCGCAGCCATGGTGTCCGAGCTGATAGTTTATGCTGCTTCAAACGTCGTCGAACTGTTCGTGCAGATGGTTGTTCAAAATGGTTCAAATGGCTCTGAGTACTATGGGACTTAACTGCAGAGGTCATCAGTCACCTAGAACTTAGAACTACTTAAACCTAACTAACCTAAGGACATCACAGACAACCATGCCACAGGCAGGATTCGAACCTGCGACCGTAGCGGTCTCGTGGTTCAAATGGTTCAAATGGCTCTGAGCACTATGGGACTCAACATCTTAGGTCATAAGTCCCCTAGAACTTAGAACTACTTAAACCTAACTAACCTAAGGACATCACACACACCCATGCCCGAGGCAGGATTCAAACCTGCGACCGTAGCAGTCCCGCGGTTCCACACTGTAGCGCCTAGAACCGCTCGGCCACCACGGCCGGCCAGATCGTCATTGTCTTGCAAACATCCCCATCTGTTGATTCAGGGATCGAGACGTGGCTGCACGATCCATTACAGCCATGCGCATAAGCTGTCTGTCATCTCGACTGCTAGTGATACGAGGCCGTTGGGATCCAGCACGGCGTTCCGTATTACCCTCCTGAACCCACTGATTCCATATTCTGCTAACAGTCATTGTATCTCGACCAACGCGAGCAGGAATGTAGCGATACGATAAACCGCAATCGCGATAGGCTACAATCCGACCTTTATCAAAGTCGGAAACGTGATGGTACGCATTTCTCCTCCTTACACGAGGCATCACAACAACGTTTTACCAGGCAACGCAGGCCAACTGCTGTTTGTGTGTGAGAAATCGGTTGGAAACTTTCCTCATGTCAGCACGTTGTAGGTGTCGCCACCGGCGTCAACCTTGTGTGAGTGCTCTGAAAAGCTAATCATTTGCATATCACAGCATCTTCTACCTGTCGGTTAAATTTCGCGTCTGTAGCACGTCATCTTCGTGGTATAGCAATTTTAATGGCCAGTAGTGTATATTACCAAAAAAACACAGAAAAAGCTAAATACGTAACTTTCCGTTCCCAAGTGTTTACCAGCCTAGAGTTGGAGCCTGACTAACCATCATATGGTGCTGCTTTGTCCCGCAGATAGTAGATGAGTTTCTCGTGGAAATAGGTTATGGACCGCTAAGATCGTTAAATGTAATTCTTTTTTCATCTTGTAACAGGATGGATCTTAATTATTGGTGTAAACAAATACAGATGGACGCATACGATACCAGATGTGAAAAACTTCAGTAAGCAGAAGCTCGCAAACGAAGCATTTGCTGGATAAAGGCAACAATGTGGTTACCATCCATCACTAACTCGATACTTTGTAAATGTCATCCCAGTTAGAAAAAGGTAACAATACTGCACAAACTTTAAGAAAAGCTGGAGATACTTTGGTAGAAGGACAAGTGTTTTGAATGAAAACAACAACTCTTACATGACTATATTCTTATTTAAGGGAGGTGTTGAAACTCTGGTTCTTTTACTCTGTTGCAGGCCTGTAGCCATCGCTGCAGTGAGTTTCGGACCCTTTCAAATCCACCTGGATCATTTCTAAGTTATTGACAAGCATTGGGGAGTCCCTGGACAGTTCTTCAACCGTCTTAATCAGAGTGGCGCACACTACACCCCTAAGGTGGTCACAAATTCAGTAATCCGTGGGATTGAGATCAAGTGATCTTGGAGTGGAAGGTCCACCTCACCTAATCCATCTTTCGTCATATCGGCACTGTAATATGTCGTCTCAATACAGCAGCAAAATGTGCCGGTGCTCTATCATGCCTGTACCGCATACTACAGCTTTGCTCTAAGCGAACATCGTCAAATAATCCAGCAAGATGATGCAGCAGAGAAACGTGAGAATTGAATTAAACACACCATCACAGATGAACCCAGCTGTACCGGTAAGTAAAATGTTATTGTCAAATATAGGGTTGCCTCCAGATTGTCGTTGCATGCCCATCCTCGGTTACCCTTCAGTTTGTCCGTACGAGAACTGAACTAGAGTTGCCATCTTGCATTATGCAGTTGGCATATATGAGAGGTGGAGGAGGAAAAAGAGGTAAAACTGCCAACATTGCATAATGCCATAGGTGCAGAGGCAAGAGAATGGCCGCGCGGGATTAGTCGAGAGGTCTAAGGCACTGCAGTCATGGACTGTGCGGCTGGTCCCGGCGGAGGTTCGAGTCCTCCCTTGGGCATTGGTGTGTGTCTTTGTCCTTAGGATAATTTCGGTTAAGTACTGTGTAAGCTTAGGGACTGATAACCTTAGCAGTTTAGTCCCATAAGATTTCACTCACATTTGAACATTTTTTTGCAAGAGAATGAGAAGGAAAATCTGGCAAGAATGCAGACTGTACCAGAACTGTCTTAGCTATACCACTTACAGGACATCGGTTGGAACCCTGGCATGAATTGACACCATCTACAAATCATATTTTAAAAAGTTGAAAGTATTTTCAGAAACACCATAGGTACGTAACTGAAGACATGAGAGGTAGAGATACAGAAAGAGAGAAGACAGATGTGGTGTTACACCTTGCCTGCCCACAACTCCCACTAACGCGTGGCAGCCAATGAAGGTGATGCTATGCCACCTGGCTTTGGAAACAGCTGACTTGTTCCTGTTTACACTGTGAATCAAGAAGTTACTGAATATTGTTTAATTTGTAACGTTGTTGCTTTAATTTTCTATGAAAGCGGTGCTGATAGACAATAAAGCGGTTTAAAATCTGTGAGCTGTCTGGGGAAGTTAACCTTGCATTACTGAGCAACTGTTTCACCAGGTATCCAGTCTAGCTTACCAAATTCCCAACCAGACTAACATTAATTATAATCTTTTAATAGTCATACGACAACCGGTGATATATATATATATATATATATATATATATATATATATATATATATATATATATATATAAAAGAGAATTTAAATAAAAAGAAATAAATCAGTTTATATTTGGAAATTTATTTTAACATTGATCATTGAAATTTCAGCACATGAAACTTGAGTCATAACTAAGCTGGTGCCTTATTTAGGATTGTGTAAATGTGAGTTTGTAATCTTACGGAACACATCAAATAGGGAGCCAAGATTGGGAGACTACATACAACACTGCATTCAGAAAATAACACACGAAGAACGTTGAAACATATGCAAGAGGAAATTAACCACAAGCAACCGATTCAATTTTCACCCAAAGAAGTTACGTTCGTAGCGCAATCCTGTCCGTCATGTAATTACCACACACTGGTATACTAAATTCATACTAACTCTCTGTGAAATCTTCCCGAAAAGAATAGCTGAGGGCTACTTTGATGATTACACCACATGCTTCACGTGGTCAACTTGGTTTACACAAAGAGTGGAACTCCACAATAATTTTGATAATTAAAATAAGTTAGATCGAAAAGCAATTTACAAAAGAAAAACCTCGAACTGGTTACTAACGTCTTACTATTAACCTGATGGGTCAAACAATTGTATAAGCACGTGGTATTGGTCTCACAAAGTACACCCCACGTGGGTTGAACATAAAGAAAAGTTGCTATATTGAAAAACATTGTCAAGACGAGACGTTATAATCTCACGCGCATTCGCATTTAAGATTGATGATCTTAGTTAGAGTTACTGTTCAACACGTGGTTCCACTTTACTCACAAAGTAGTGACAAAGTAACTACTGGAAGATATTCTGAACTTCACTCTCGAAATACACTGCGTTGCAATTTAAGATAACATTAGATATTTTAGAGCTAAACCTGAAATAAAGGTGATTAAATTTTCAGTTAGGCTGAACTTAAGAAATCCATTGTCCTACGGACTTAGCAGAGACGCGCTTAGCCGGAGATCTTACCACTTCAGGCGCTCGACGCGGAGAGACTGACCTGGTCCCTTCCTGAGGGGTGGCTCACAAATACAAACGGAAGTGGCCAGAGGGGCAGCTTCCTATACCAACATGACAAGGGACGGACAGGACCATACTAAGGATAGAAACCTCTTTGCTTTTAGAAAGCGTAGCTACCTGTTCTGACGTTGGTCCTACTGTTCTCTAGCAGACAGGCTTGTCTGCTACCCTCAAGCATGCAACTAGAAATACATTTGCTCATCCAACCTCTCACACAGAAGGGAAGGGGGATGACAGTATCTTATCATATACAGTATATAAAAGAAAGCGGATGTAGGTTCCGTATGAGACTGTGTGACATGAATTACATATAAACTGTGTTTTAAAGTGTAGTAGTGTGACAGATCGTTCTTGTTTATGTGTAACAGTAACACGTTCCGCTACTCAGTCTCCTCCCAGATAGTCAGAAACGCCACAGTAAATTTAAAAGAGGAATTTATGCCGTAAATGACAACAGATTTAAGAAATTAACATGAAAGGAATCCAACAAAGACCTTTCAAATTGAAGATAATAATGGGGATTTAAGTGAACAGGAAGTACAGTACCACAACGATAACTTTGGGAAGAGCCAAAATTCGACTCAATAATTGTGATATATTCTAAACTGAAGCCTTAGAACATAAAACAAATATTAAACATTGCAATCGGGATGAAAGAGTGCACTAGTCATGAATATCAAGCTCGCAGATCATCAATCGCCAGTTAAAATAAAAGCTGTAAAAATGCAATCAATTACGTCCCTATAAGGTTGAAAGGGGCGAGAATCAATGACACCCCTTTAAGGTTGAGACAAGCGAGAGAGAGAAATGTTAGCAGTGAGGAGGAACAGTGAAACGTGAGAGCACATGACCCAGCTGTGTAATGCTGATGATGGCTGGCGGTTGTCCACGAGGTCCTTTTAACAGACCCGGACGCTACGTACTGACTGCTTGGGATCACCAATAGAAGTGAGGCCGAGTGACCCTGCTGAGTCCTGTTCAAAATTCTCTCCCAACAAGAACACAGAAGTGCGTCAGGGTACGCACTATTTTCTATTGTCACCCTATACAGCTGTTCCTACAACTAACTGTCTTGCCAGTGAATTCTGAGGGAACACTCCAGTTCTGTTCGGTTTGTCATTATCTGGTTGGTCCTAGCCACCAACTGCCTCCCCAGAACGTATGCCTGCGCTCCTGACGCCCTTCTTCGAACCAAGAAGCAGTCTGCCATGTGGGTGACTGTCAATAATTACTGTTTGAAAGCCGTTGCCTTAAAATTAACCTGGCTCAACGTGACTCCTGTATGGAGGGAGTTATGGTCAGTAACTTTCGTCAGACACTCGTCTTTGGGACACACAGAAATCTGGAAGGCAGGGTTTTCTAACCTGGACACTTCTATTTGCTCTTCGGTCAAGCTTCCTTGTGGTGACGAAATACCGCCGATTTCAGTCACTAATACACTCCTGGAAATTGAAATAAGAACACCGTGAATTCATTGTTCCAGGAAGGGGAAACTTTATTGACACATTCCTGGGGTCAGATACATCACATGATCACACTGACAGAACCACAGGCACATAGACACAGGCAACAGAGCATGCACAATGTCGCAACTAGTACAGTGTATATCCACCTTTCGCAGCAATGCAGGCTGCTATTCTCCCATGGAGACGATCGTAGAGATGCTGGATGTAGTCCTGTGGAACGGCTTGCCATGCCATTTCCACCTGGCGCCTCAGTTGGACCAGCGTTCGTGCTGGACGTGCAGACCGCGTGAGACGACGCTTCATCCAGTCCCAAACATGCTCAATGGGGGCAGATCCGGAGATCTTGCTGGCCAGGGTAGTTGACTTACACCTTCTAGAGCACGTTGGGTGGTACGGGATACATGCGAACGTGCATTGTCCTGTTGGAACAGCAAGTTCCCTTGCCTGTCTAGGAATGGTAGAGCGATGGGTTCGATGACGGTTTGGATGTACCGTGCACTATTCAGTGTCCCCTCGACGATCACCAGTGGTGTACGGCCAGTGTAGGAGATCGCTCCCCACACCATGATGCCGGGTGTTGGCCCTGTGTGCCTCGGTCGTATGCAGTCCTGATTGTGGCGCTCACCTGCACGGCGCCAAACACGCATACGACCATCATTGGCACCAAGGCAGAAGCGACTCTCATCGCTGAAGACGACACGTCTCCATTCGTCCCTCCATTCACGCCTGTCGCGACACCACTGGAGGCGGGCTGCACGATGTTGGGGCGTGAGCGGAAGACGGCCTAACGGTGTGCGGGACCGTAGCCCAGCTTCATGGAGACGGTTGCGAATGGTCCTCGCCGATACCCCAGGAGCAACAGTGTCCCTAATTTGCTGGGAAGTGGCGGTGCGGTCCCCTACGGCACTGCGTAGGATCCTACGGTCTTGGCGTGCATCCGTGCGTCGCTGCGGTCCGGTCCCAGGTCGACGGGCACGTGCACCTTCCGCCGACCACTGGCGACAACATCGATGTACTGTGGAGACCTCACGCCCCACGTGTTGAGCATTTCGGCGGTACGTCCACCCGGCCTCCCGCATGCCCACTATACGCCCTCGCTCAAAGTCCGTCAACTGCACATACGGTTCACGTCCACGCTGTCGCGGCATGCTACCAGTGTTAAAGACTGCGATGGAGCTCCGTATGCCACGGCAAACTGGCTGACACTGACGGCGGCGGTGCACAAATGCTGCGCAGCTAGCGCCATTCGACGGCCAACACCGCGGTTCCTGGTGTGTCCGCTGTGCCGTGCGTGTGATCATTGCTTGTACAGCCCTCTCGCAGTGTCCGGAGCAAGTATGGTGGGTCTGACACACCGGTGTCAATGTGTTCTTTTTTCCATTTCCAGGAGTGTAATTAGGGGACTAATAACGAGAAAACAATGGTTGAGCCCACAAAGGACAGATTGTGTATATAAGTAATTGCTGTGTGGTACTTGTTTTGTCTGTGACGTCATTGTAACAGAGTAGACGGATACGCCTGATAGTTATGAATTAGCTTTTTGTAAAGTTATAAATTGATGCAGGATGGAAATGCGTCTACCTAGGAGAAAGACACAGGCGTCCTTGTGAAGAGTTTGCGAAGCACTGCTACGACCCAAAGTAAGACGACTGAAGTAATGGCTGTTCAAAGTGAATATCGAGCTTTTGAGGCTTTGTAGCATTTGTTACTTTCAACTTACTATTATAAATAATACACCAAACGGAAGAACTAAGAAACTAAAATCCTTCCGTTGGAAGACCCAACGATATCGACCGGCCGCCGTGTCATCCTCAGCCCACAGCCGTCACTGGATGCGAATATGGAAGAGCATGTGGTCAGCACACCACTCTCCCAACCGTATGTCAGTTTAGGAGACCGGAGCCGCTAATTCTCAGTCAAGTAGCTCCTCAGTTTGCCCCACGAGGGCTGACTGCACACCGCTTGCCAACAGCGCCCGGCAGACCGGATGGCCACCCATCCAAGTGGTAGCCCAGCCCGACAGCGCTTAACTTCGGTGATCTGACGGGAAGCAGTGTTACCACTGCGGCAAGGTTGTTGGCTCAACAAACGGAAGAGCAACTCAAATATTTTTCCTACAGGTGTTCAATGTGTGCATCATTCGACACTTGGCATACATCGAATAGATAGGTGGGTCCGCAGCTCGTGGTCGTGCGGTAGCGTTCTCGCTTCCCACGCCCGGGTTCCCGGGTTCGATTCCCGGCGGGGTCAGGGATTTTCTCTGCCTCGTGATGACTGGGTGTTGTGTGATGTCCTTAGGTTAGTTAGGTTTAAGTAGTTCTAAGTTCTAGGGGACTGATGACCATAGATGTTAAGTCCCATAGTGCTCAGAGCCATTTGAGCCATAGATAGGTGGGTTCTTACCAAACCTTGATCAGTGTGTCTGCAATTATTGTGGAAACAACTGTTTCAGTGCTGTTTCTTGAGTCGGAGAGATCAGATGGTTGAGGCGGCACATACACACGATCCGCTATGGACCCACAGAGGTAAAAGACCGCCTGGAAATTTGTTGACCCCCAGACGTGCACATTATATATGTTCACATTGCCATTTATGCGAAATGACGATTCATGACTGAAAGGGCCACGATCCAGAAAATCTTCATCGTCATGCAGCAACATTTCGTTGGAAATATGGGCACATAAATCGTAGCCAGTAGGCTTTAGAGCTTGTAAAAACTGCAGACAATAAGGGCGTAGTGAGCGTGTGATTAGGTCTCCACACAGATGTCAATGGAATTGCTAATTCACGACTAGCCTTCGAACTGATTCCTTGGCGCTATACGTGAAAGATTCTCTCAGTTGTGCAACACATTCTACAATCACTCTTGGTCATCCCGAACTCTTCCCTTTACGAAGACAACCTGTGTCTTCAGAGTGATGATACCATCTACAGACATTAACATTACTTGCAGGATTACAGTGTAGCTTAATACAGAGCGTTTAGTGCGCTGTAATAAAAGATTCAGTCGTTGCAAACTGTTAAAGACAAAAACCTTTCTGTTCACTAGTCGCTATCTGTGCTACTAGTGCTTTCTAACGGAAGACTCGGGAACTAATGCAATCGCGTAAGTACACAAACAAAACTGTTTGAGTTCCTCTTTCATTTAATGTATTATTTTCATTGTAGGACGAATGTCGTATATACTGTTATTGATTTTTAAACATCCGGTTTTCGCCGAAATACAGGTAAAATTAATCAAAGATGTCGTCTGAAATGGCTCCTAAGTAGTCTCAGATGTATAGAGGAAACGAATCCAACAAGCCTGAGAGCTCCAGTGCCGAACGAATGCGAGAGCTATGGCAGCGTCGAAAAGGAAATGAATAAAATGGCGTTAAGCGGTTACGTAACTGGCGCATCGGCCATACAGTGACCAGCGACAGTCGAAACTTGTGATGTGACTTATCTATTCTGTAACCAAGATACCCAAAGGTGACAGATGTCATGGGATACCTCCTAATATCATGTCTGACCTCCTTTTGCCCGGAATAGAGCAGTATCTTGTTGTGACATGGACTCAACGAGTCATTTGAAGTGCTTTGCCGAAATACTGAGCCAAGTTGTCTCTATAGCTGTGAAAGTATTGCCGGTGCAGGATTTTGTGCACGAATTGACCTCTCAGTTGGGTCCCATAAATGTTCGATGGCATTCATGTTGGAGGATCTCGGTGTCCAAATTATTCGCTGGAGTTGTCCAAAATGTTCTTCTCACCGATGATGAACAATTGTGGCCTGGTGACATGGTGCACTGTCATCCATAAAAGTCGCATCGTTGTTTGGAAACAATAAGCCCATGGGTGGCAGCAGATGGTCTCCAGGCAGTCTAACATAACCATTTCCAGTCAATGATCGGTTCAATTGGACAACAGGACCCAGTACGTTCCATGTAAACCTAGCCTACACTATATGGAGCCAACACCAGGTTGCACAGTGCCTTGTTGACAATCTGGGTCCATGGCTTCGTGGGGTCTGCGCCACAATCGAAAACTGCCTTCAGCTCTTACTACCTGAAATCGGGATTCATCTGACCAAGCAACGATTTTCCAGGAGTTTAGGGTCCAAGCGATGCAGGCAATGTGCTTTTTGTGGTGTCACTGCCAGACACCACACTTGCTAGGTGGTAGCTTTTAAATCGGCCGCGGTCCGCTAGTATACGACGGACCCGCGGGTCGCCACTGTCAGTAATTGCAGACCGAGCGCCGCCACACGGCAGGTCTAGAGAGACTTTCTAGCACTCGCCCCAGTTGTATAGCCGACTTAGCGAGCAATGGTTCACTGACAAATACGCTCTCATTTGCCGAGACGATAGTTAGCATAGCCTTCAGCTACGTCTGTTGCTACGACCTAGCAAGGCGCCATTTACCCTTTGCTATGTATCTAATGAAGCAGGAACCATCAGACCGATGTATTCCAATTATGGAATAAAGTTAAGTATTACTTCAACTCAGTACTTTATTTGCTACATTAAATTACATTGACCTGTTCCAGACCTCACGCCATCCTGCGTGAGCTTAGCTTGCATTTCGGCCTCCTGTAGATACAAGGTGTTGGCACATCTGCCAACACTTCATTTTTAGCAAAGGCACTCGCGTCGGTCGTCTGCTGCCATAGCCCGCTAACGCCACATTTCGCCGCACTGTTCTGACGGATAAGTTCGTCGTGCGTCAAGCAGTGTTGTTTGTCTGTTAGCTTTGGCAGCTCTACGAGAACGCCGCTGCTCTCGGTCGTCAAATGAACTCCGTCAGTCACAGCAGTGCCTGTGGTGAGAGGTAATGCCTGAAATTTGCCTTTCACAACACACTCTTGACACTGAGGATCTCGGAAAATTAAATTCCCTAACGATTTGCGAAATGAAATGTGCCATTCGTCCAGCTTCAACTACTGTTCCACGTTCACAGTCTTTTAATTGCCATCACGTAGCCGTAATTAAGTAGGAATACTTTTCATATCAATCACCCGAGTGCAAATGACAAGTTCGTCAATACACTGTCCTTTAATACATTGTGTACGCGATACTACCTGAGCCGTGGCGGCTCATATCGATAGTGCCACTCTGGTGGTTTATCTTTCCTGCCACGGTCAGGGCGGTAAGCAGCGAAGCAGCGCCCTCTGGGGCCTACGCAAGGAGTAACGAGGCGAGGTCCTGGGGAGGGGGGGGGGGGGGGTGCTCCGAGTGCCGAGTGTGGGACCGGACCTATCGCATGGAGAAATACAAGTTGGCTCCGAACGGAAGGCGCCGTAGCAAGGAGCGGGAAGCGGGCTTCCTGTAATTTGTGTGAAGGAGTAACGATTTTTGCATTGGATGTCCCAGAGGTTCCCGAGAGTTTCGGTGGCTGCTTTCGGAGAAGAGAATTGTTAAGACCTTGTGTCTACGCTCTTTTCCGTACGATGTTGCTGCCTGCCGTTATAAACGGGTGAAAATCAGGCGCTTGCATTGACTATACGGGAACTGGTGATGTAAAATTACATTTGTGATTGAGTCTCACTTGTACTGTGACAATTTAGAGGCGAAAACTGTGGTGGTTTCATTAGGTCTGGTTCTTTGCTGTGCAACTAAGAGAGTCAGTTATTTGGGGTAACTGAGGGAGCACCATTATGTTGGTCTAAGTGATGCGTTCTCCACGTTTTGTCTATGGCTTTGCGAATCGAAATCGTGGAGGAGTACACGTGTGAGTAATTTGCTATTGTATTGATGGTTATGTTGTAAAGACTGTTCTGTGGTGTGTTAAATCACGCGCTGATTTGTAGCCAATCCAAGCAGAAGTTACCATTGCTACTTGCTTTCGTGCTACTGTCCTTATGATTGACGTTGTTTGTCTTTTGATTGTGGGTGTGCTCAGGTTAAAAAAAATTAAGGCTACTATTCATAAGGGTTGTCTAGTAAGGAAATTGCTTAAGCTTTTATCATATGCTGGTCTGTTTGCCTATCACAGTGGCTTTCTGTGCAGTAACTGAAGGAATGTGTATGGTGGTTCAAGATTGTAGGCTGACTAGTATTGGAACTGGTGTTGAGGTTAAGGGTAAGGATACGTGATGAGAGCATCGCTGTAATTTTTCGCGTGCTAAATTGTGGGATGTTGGTTCCGTCCTAGGGCTAGACTTTTGATGTATGTTATGTTGAAAGGGAATTAACTGTACCAAACTTAAGACAGCTTTTAGTTTGTTTTAGGTCTGTACATGGAATGATGTTTATATTTTGCCGATTGCGGCAATAACTTCCTGTGTGGGGAGATCCTCTGAGGGATTTGTATTGTACTGTTGCAGTGCAGTCAATCAGAAACGTGCTGCTTAAAACTTGGGACTACAGCTCTCTGATGTTATATATTACTGTTTAATCTTAAATGTCTTGGGTTAAATTTGCTTGTTGAGGATTATGTAATTAATTTTGATCGCTCCTTCCTTAAAGGAAGTATTTCGTTTTAAAATATGTGCTCGGTCAGAGCCTATTTAAATATGATTTTAACTTATCATTCAAAATTTCTAGTCTTTCTTTCTTAAAAGGCTTTCAGTTAAATGATTGCTATTTGCCTGTTTAAATGTTTGAGTGACTTAAAGGAAAAGAATATTATTTTGTAATTTTGTACAGATTGTTAATTTTGGGTAATACCTGACTTATGTGTTCAATAAATGAGTGTCTAGTCAATGGTGATGCACTGTTCTATTGCTAGCCTACCCCTTCTACTCCACAGCCTATTGAGCTGCTTTGTGTCGAAATTGTGTTCAGAACACCCCTCTGACCTGACACCTCACTACCGGTTTCTGTTTATGCGCATATCGCTTTTTCCTTGTCTTTTGTCACCTCTGTGTTTTTCCCTTTGTAACCATTATTTTAAGGAGACAATTAATTTACATACAGTTTTATCCCGACATTTTCACGAAAAATCTGCGGCATGGAAGCAACCTGCAGACAAAGAGCTTTTTTATTTAGTTTTGGATTTCTTAATAAAGCAAATGCAATATCACACAGAGAACTGTCTAATAACTAGTTTAAAACTACGTTCCGAAGGTGCAGAACAGGTGAGTTATAAAAGTGCTTGAGCTGCAGTCTTTTGGACTGACTACTAACTCATTCCCCAACGGAAATATAATGCGTTGGCGGTGTAATTTGGCGGCGGTAGCACGGCAATACGGACAGGTTTCGGACACAGTGCTGTGGCGACCGCGCTCGCCCCTTACCGTATAGGCCACGCCGCGCGCCACATTGGAACTGCGCCGCGAAATGAAGTTGGGTCCGCGAGCAGAAAAGAGTGAGTGACGGCGGGGCATAATACCTCGCGCGCGGCAGGAAGTGCGAAACGACGGCCATTGTGTAGCGGCGGCACGGCAGGGACCGGCCACTTGGCGGCGGCGGGGGAGGCGGCGGGGGCGGCGGCGCGGCCACTCTGTTTAAGCGCGGATGCCACCCCGGGCGCTCCTTTCACGCGGCGCCAGTGTATGGCGTTGCGCGCGGCGCGGCAGGAAAGCGAGCGCCATCCAGCCAGAGAGGGCAAGTCCGCGGCGCAGAATGTTTCATTTGTACGGCGCGTCAGCCCCCACCCCCACCCCAGCCAGAGTGGTGGGGGGAGGGGGCGGGCGAAGTACGGGGGAAGGGAGGTGCGGCGCAGCGGCGGGCGGAACCGGAAACGTGACTCGGGTAGCGCAGCGGCGCTGCTCGGCGACAATGCCAGCCGGCCGGAAAAAAACCGAATAAATGGGGGAACGTTTCAATCGGAGTGCCGCCAGCCCGACCCTGCCTGCCGGGCAGCGCAGCCGCCAAAACGCAGCCGAGCTTTGCGGGATCGATAACCGCGGTCGATCTCTGTGCGGTACTCTAGGACCACTGGCTGTGCATCTTGGGTCTGGAGGTGGTCCCTAGTGAAACAGGCTACAGCCGTTCCTCTGTGCCCTATTTCCTGCCTCCGGCAACGAAATAGAGTAGCGCAGGGCATTTACATGCACTGCACGTACAGACACAGTTCTCAGTGTTACTTTCCATTCACTTAAGGAGGCTGTGGGGCACCCTGATGAGTCTACACTTGTTGAATAAGGCAACTAATTCATCGTTTGTTCCATAAAGAACCGTGTCACGAAGAGTGCTAGTGGTAATTACATACTTATATCAATGTATGGTGTCTGTTCTTTCGAAACTTGTAAGAACAGAACCACGCATTCATATACAGTGATCAACCAGAACATTGTGACCACTGACCAACTACCGACATACACCTGTCCAGGCAAAGCAGCGTCACCTGGCGAGGAATGACTGCAAGTCACACACAAGGTGCATGTAATAGCAGTGAGCGTGCTGTCTTTGTCAATAATGGCAAAGCATGTGATCTATCTGAGTTTAACTGAGGCCAGGACATGAGGGCCTGTAGCAACTTGGAAACTGGACAACTTATTGGATTTTTTAGGAGTGCTGTGGGGAGTGTCTTCAACATGTGGCGAAATCAAGGTGAAACCACGTCCAGACGTCGTGAGGTTGGACAGTCACTCCTCATTGGATGTCGTCCTCATTATACACTCCTGGAAATTGAAATAAGTACACCGTGAATTCATTGTCCCAGGAAGGGGAAACTTTATTGACACATTCCTGGGGTCAGATACATCACATGATCACACTGACAGAACCACAGGCACATAGACACAGGCAACAGAGCATGCACAATGTCGGCACTAGTACAGTGTATATCCACCTTTCGCAGCAATGCAGGCTGCTATTCTCCCATGGAGACGATCCTAGAGATGCTGGATGTAGTCCTGTGGAACGGCTTGCCATGCCATTTCCACCTGGCGCCTCAGTTGGACCAGCGTACGTGCTGGACGTGCAGACCGCGTGAGACGACGCTTCATCCAGTCCCAAACATGCTCAATGGGGGACAGATCCGGAGATCTTGCTGGCCAGGGTAGTTGACTTACACCTTCTAGAGCATGTTGGGTGGCACGGGATACATGCCGACATGCATCGTCCTGTTGGAACAGCAAGTTCCCTTGCCGGTCTAGGAATGGTAGAACGATGGGTTCGATGACGGTTTGGATGTACCGTGCACTATTCAGTGTCCCCTCGACGATCACCAGTGGTGTACGGCCAGTGTAGGAGATCGCTCCCCACACCATGATGCCGGGTGTTGGCCCTGTGTGCCTCGGTCGTATGCAGTCCTGATTGTGGCGCTCACCAGCACAGCGCCAAACACGCATACGACCATCATTGGCACCAAGGCAGAAGCGACTCTCATCGCTGAAGACGACACGTCTCCATTCGTCCCTCCATTCACGCCTGTCGCGACACCACTGGAGGCGGGCTGCACGATGTTGGGGCGTGAGCGGAAGACGGCCTAACGGTGTGCGGGACCGTAGCCCAGCTTCATGGAGACGGTTGCGAATGGTCCTCGCCGATACCCTCGGAGCAACAGTGTCCCTAATTTGCTGGGAAGTGGCGGTGCGGTCCCCTACGGCACTGCGTAGGATCCTACGGTCTTGGCGTGCATCCGTGCGTCGCTGTGGTCTGGTCCCAGGTCGACGGGCACGTGCACCTTCCGCCGACCACTGGCGACAACATCGATGTACTGTGGAGACCCTACGCCCCACGTGTTGAGCAATTCGGCAGTACGTCCACCCGGCCTCCCGCATGCCCACTATACGCCCTCGCTCAAAGTCCGTCAACTGCATATACGGTTCACGTCCACGCTGTCGCGGCATGCTACCAGTGTTAAAGACTGCGATGGAGCTCCGTATGCCACGGCAAACTGGCTGACACTGACAGCGGCGGTGCACAAATGCTGCGCAGCTAGCGCCATTCGACGGCCAACACCGCGGTTCCTGGTGTGTCCGCTGTGCCGTGCGTGTGATCATTGCTTGTACAGCCCTCTCGCAGTGTCCGGAGCAAGTATGGTGAGTCTGACACACCGGTGTCAATGTGTTCTTTTTTCCATTTCCAGGAGTGTAGATGTCGGAAGTCGTAGGCTGGTCAGACTGGTAAAACAGGACAGGTGGCAAAATGTGGTGGAACGAACATCAGACTTCAATGCTGGGCAGAGTTCAAGTATGTCTGAACACACAGTGCACTGGATACCTAAGGATGGATCTGCACAGCTGACAACTCATGCATGTGCCAATGTTAATTAAATGGGTTCAAATGGCTCTGAGCACTATGCGACTTAACATCTGAGGTCAACAGTCCCCTAGAACTTAGAACTACTTAAACCTAACTAACATAAGGACATCACACATATCCATGCCAAAGGCAGGATTCGAACATGCCACCATAGCGATCGCCCGGTTCCAGACTGAACTGCCTAGAACCACTCGGATACAGCGGCTTGCCAATGTTAACACCTTGACATTAGCAACAATGACTGAAATGGGCATACGACGTTGTTGCAGTGGCAGAGCACTGCATGATCTGATGAATTCCGATACCTTCTTCATCATGGCAGTGGGAGGGTGCACATCTGTTGTCTTCCAGGGCAGCAGCGCCTTGATACCCGTACTTCATGAAGGAGGCAACCTGGTGGCAGCTTTATTATGCTCTGGGGAACATTGATATTGGCATTCATAGGTCCAGTGAAGCTCGTCCAAGGCACCATGATGGCCAAGGAGTATAGTTGCAGACCACATACACCCTTGCATGACGATCATGGACCAGACGGCAATGGCATTTTTCACCAAGATAACGCGCCACCTCATAAGGCCTGGTGTGTGATGGAGTGATTCGAGGGAAACAGTGGAGACTTCTAATTGATGTGCTGCCTTCCCAACTCGCCATTTCTGAACCAAATCAGACACATCTGGGATGTGACTGAATGTGTACTCAGAGCTCATCGCCCTCCTATCCAAGATTTAAGGGACTTGTATGTTCAGATTTGATGCCAACTGCCTCCAGCGACCTACCAAGGCCTCGTTGCTTCCCTGCCAGTACACATCGCCGCTGTTATCCGTGCCAAAGTGGGATATAGGAAGATAGGTGGCGCTATGTGGGAGTGGGAGTAGGCTGGGGAGCGTGTCGAGATAGTCAGCACATTTTCAATAAACACTGCGTCTGGGTGGCGCAGCGGGTAGTAAGCAGGAGCTCATGGGTTCGAGTCCCAGTCCAGCACACATTTTCACTCACTGCCGTTGCTCCAGCACATATTCCTGACCAATTCCTGATGCAGCTGATATCATTAGTTCCTTCCCTTTCCTTTCCTTTCTCCCCTCTCCCCCTTCACTTTACATAATAAATATACACTGCCTGACAAAAAATGGGTAGTACACTGTACACATGATCCCCTGTCAATATGACTTCGACTATGTACACACCAACGTCAGGCATGCAAATTAGGGGTTTCAGTTCTCTGTGACAAGTAGAACAGATACAGGGCTGCATTAGTGTTGAAACTTCCTGGCAGATTAAAACTGTGTGCCCGACCGAGACTCGAACTCGGGACCTTTGCCTTTCGCGGGCAAGTGCTCTACCATCTGAGCTACCGAAGCACGACTCACGCTCGGTGCTCACAGCTTTACTTCTGCCAGTATCTCGTCTTCTACCTTCCAAACTTTACAGAAGCCCTCCCGCGAACCTTGCAGAACTAGCACTCCTGAAAGAAAGGATACTGCGGAGACATGGCTTAGCCACAGCCTGGGGGATGTTTCCAGAATGAAATTTTCACTCTGCAGCGGAGCGTGAGTCGTGCTTCGGTAGCTTAGATGGTAGAGCACTTGCCTGCGAAAGGCAAAGGTCCCGAGTTCGAGTCTCGGTCGGGCACACAGTTTTAATCTGCCAGGAAGTTTCATATCAGCACACACTCCGCTGCAGAGTGAAAATCTCATTCTGGAAACATCCCCCAGGCTGTGGCTAAGCCATGTCTCCGCAGTATCCTTTCTTTCAGGAGTGCTGGTTCTGCAAGGTTCGCGGGAGAGCTTCTGTAAAGTTTGGAAGGTAGGAGACGAGATACTGGCAGAAGTAAAGCTGTGAGCACCGAGCGTGAGTCGTGCTTCGGCAGCTCAGTTGGTAGAGCACTTGCCCGCGAAAGGCAAAGGTCCCGAGTTCGAGTCTCGGTCGGGCACACAGTTTTAATCTGCCAGGAAGTTTCATATCAGCGCACACTCCGCAGCAGAGTGAAAATCTGATTCTGCATTAGTGTTGTTTGTGTTTAATGTTGTTGCTGGCCCCCAACAGCAACAGATATTGAGCGGTAACTGTGAATGGCATGGAGATGCCATGTACTCATCTCAGACAGCATGGTCGGAATGTGCAAGTCATTCGACTCACTGCAGCACCAATTTCGAGGTGCCGTTCCGGGAGTGATGAGAGAAAGACAGCCGCGCGGGATTAGCCGAGCGGTCTAGGGGGTTGCCGTCATGGACTGTGCGGCTGATCCAGTGGAGGTTCGATTCCTCCCTTGGGCATGGGTCTGTGTGTTTGTCCTTAGGATAATTTACGTTAAGCTTAGGGACTGATGACCTCAGCAGTTAAGTCCCATAAGATTTCACACACATTTGAACAGAGAAAGACACGTTATAGGAAGTCTAGCTCTAGTTGGGAATATAGCTTGAGCAGTGTTCATAGAAGGAATCGAAAATGACGGGATTATAACCATTTTGAGAGCAAGGGGGCAGGATTTAACGTTAACCCAACTAATTATTACCTCTTGTAAAAAATGTTCAGTGAAGGCAACTGCCTGAGATATTACTGGTGGAGATACAAGAGACGAGGCCATCATGCAAGGTATTGCGCTATGGAGAGACATCTGAAGAAAACAGACACAGTGCATCTGAGTTGTAGTGTAGCAGAGAAACAGACAGCCCATCCTCCACCACCACTGAGAAGGATAGAGGCAATGCTGTGTGACTGTGTTATTGATGGGATCATAAAGGGCATCCAGAGCCACGTGTTAAGGCAAGATCCGTGATAAGTTGCGTTTGTAAAGAACCATAACACTTAGCTCGGCAGTGCTAGGCTACCAAATACGAAGATTCAGAAACCGGGAAATGAAAGAATGGCATGAGTATACTGTCGACTTGTGCCACAAAGCTGTAGTCCATCGAGTGTAAGAGCAGGAATGATTTTTTAAATATACGATGCGCGAGATTCCCAAGTTTCATAGTAGATTATGCCGCTAGGGTGAACTTAATAAAGGAATCAGCATTGAAGAGCACAGTGGGCAGTAATGCCAATGAAACAATAGAACTCTAAGGGATCAAAGAAGTAATAGAGGCACATGGAGTCGCAATGTTAATTATGAGGATACATGACGAAGTGTGTGTGGGATATGTGTTTCATATAGTGTTGAACGAGTTAGGTGTCCCTTATGAAGGAATCTTGGGAAGAGACACTTGCGAGGGTTTATGAGTAATTACAGATTACGCAGTTATTGCTATGGGAACGACAGACCAGTAAAGTTACAGACAGAACTGGATTGGAACAGGCGAGCAGTCTCCCATGGGACAGACATTAGGCGGTCGAGAAAAACGGGTCGCGAGGGCAAATGTAACTGCAGAGGTACCAGAAGGAACCAGGTGGGATCGGATTTGGAGCCAAGAAAGACCTGCAGAGCGAGGAACCAGAAGAAATAAGAAGCTACAAGGAGCCGTTTCAAGGGAAACGACGAATAAAGATAAGCAGTGGACGATGAGGAAAGAGAGCTTGTGTTTCGTAATATGAATAGAGCTATCAGACGGAAAGATTTTAAGGATTAAACTATAGAACAGAGGTCTCAGCAAGAGAATAATGGGGAGGCAGCAGTTGCAGATGGGAGTATATATACCATGCAGAGAAGCATTTTGGAATTTCCCAAAGTGAAGGCAGAAACAGTACCTGTCATGGGGGAAGATTCAGGACGCCACATATCTGGTGTAGTTTCAGTTGACCAAGAGACAAAATAGCGAATTAGCAGATTAAAGGAAATGGTTCGAGCAGATCCTTTAACTGTAGAAGAGCATGACGACCAGAAACCAGTGATCAGTGAAAAGCAGCAAGTGCTGTTCTGAAGCAGTTTCATGATTCACAACTACACTATGTGATCAAAAGTATCCGGACATCCATCTGAAAATGACTTAAAAGTTCTTGTCGCCCTCCATCGGTAATGCTGGAATTCAATATGGGTTGGCCCACCCTTAGCCTTGACGACAGCTTCCACTGTCGCAGGCATACGTTCGGTCAGGTGCTGAAAGGTTTCTTGGGGAATGGCATCCCATTCTTCACGGAGTGCTGCACTGAGGAGAGGTATCTATGTCGGTCAGTGAGGCCTGGCACGAAGTCGGCGTTCCAAAACATTCCAAAGGTGTTCTATAGGATTCAGGTCAAGACTCTGTGAAGGCCAGTCCATTACAGGGATGTTATTGTCGTGTAACCACTCCGCCACAGCCCTTGCATTATGAATAGCTGCTCGATCGTGTTGAAAAATGCAATCGCCATCCCCGAAATGCTCTTCAACAGTGAGAAGCAAGAAGGTGCTTAAAGCATCAATGTAGGCCTGTCGTGTGATAGTGTCACGCAAAACTACAAGGGGTGCAAGCCCCCTCCATGAAAAACACGACCACTCCATAACAGCACCGCCTCCGAATTTTACTGTTGGCATTTCACACGCTGACAGATGACGTTCACCGGTCATTCGCCATATCCACACCCTGTCATCGGATCGCCACATTTCGTCCCGTGATTCGTCACTTCACACAACGTTTTTTCACTGTTCAGTCGTCCAATGTGAAAGCTCCTTACACCAAGCAAGGTGTCGTTTGGCATTCACCAGCGTGATGGTTGGCTTATGAGCAGCCGCTCGACCATGAAATCCAAGTTTTCTCACCTCCCGCCTGTCATAGTACTTGCATTAGATCCTGATGCAGTTTGGAATTCCTGTGTGATGGTCTGGATAGATGTCTGTCCATTATAATTATCCGGGCTGTTATGCCGTGGTCGGTTGATGAATTCTGTGTCGATTCCCAACGTTTCGTCTCCGACTGCGGGAGACATCTTCAAGGGGGTCCGTAGCTCGATGCGAGGTCCAACACACCCACTGGCTCGCTACTGAACGTTGGGAATCGACACAGAATTCATCAACCGACCACGGCATAACAGCCCGGATAATTATAATGGACATGATATTTCCGGCCGTGAAAGTCTACATTTTGGATAGATGTCTGCCTATTACATGTTACGACCCTCTTCACCTTCTTCTGTCAGTCAAGAGACAAGGTCGGTCTGTACACTTTTGTGCAGTACGTGTCCCTTGACGTTTCCACTTCACTATTACATCGAAAACAGTGGACCTAGGGATGTTTAGGAGTGTGGAAATATCGCGTACAGACGTATGACACAAATGACACCTGGTCAGCTGACCACGTTCGAAGTCGATGAGTTTCGCGGATCTAAGTAATACCTTCGTAATACCTATGTAATACCTACGTAATACCTTCAGATTTATTGAGTGCCTGAGGAATCAACTTCCTAAGTGACATCCTAAAGAAGGTTTGTATTTCGCAGAAGAACAAGAAGATTTAGTCTTGTGCTCTCCATCCTCAAATGTATGGAGCACTCGAAAGAACACATCAAACGCTAACAGAATATTTACATCATTATGTGAGAATGATGCTGGAAAACTGGGAAGAATGGATGCATTAGCCACATTTGTATGTATCATCACACAGCATTTGCAATATCATGCATGTGTAAACTTAGAAATCGTTCTCAGAACCAGAGATCACCTAGACTCTGACACACCCCTTAACACCCAATGTTGATACACTAACGCAATGGAAATACTCTACTCGAAATTTTGCCCTAACATGAGCTTCTAAGATCTGGAATTGCTATTAAATCAATTAATACCAATATTTTAAAAACAACTGACAGTGAAAATGAAGGGATCACTGCCTACTTCGAATGAAATACAAATAAAAACAGATCTGACATCCAACTTCCTGGCAGGTTAAGAAACCTCCTGGCAGATTAAAACTGTGTGCCTGACCGAGACTCGAACGCGGGACCTTTGCCTTTCGCGGGCAAGTGCTCTACCATCTGAGCTACCGAAGTACGACTCACGCCCGGTACTCACAGCTTTACTTCTGCCAGTACCTCGTCTCCTACCTTCCAAAATTTACAGAAGCTCTCCTACGAACCTTGCAGAACTAGCACTCCTGAAAGAAAGGATATTGCGGAGACATGGCTTAGCCACAGCCTGGGGGATGTTTCCAGATCTGACATCACTGTACACAGTTCACGTGAAGCTCTCTGGTCCTGCAGTGGAACCTTTAAATTTGGAGTGTGTAGTATGACAGGACACACTGCCCTCTCTTTATTTCCATTCGACAATTATGAGGTAGAACACAACCTGCTAGATAAAAAAATTTAATCCCATAGTATACAAGGTTCTGTTCCATAGTAATTTACAAATTACACATGTCTGTCCACTGCAGTGCTTTGTTGGCCAAAGTAGTAGGGCAGGGGCAGCACAGGTGCATTTTGTAGTGCAGGTTACATATATTCAGCGGATAGCAAACATTCAAGAGTAAACTTGATTGATTTATGACCTCCTCCCCTCCCCTTGACCTATAGTTATGCTAGCTGATTTAAGACCCTTTGAGGATAACCCATCATTCTGAGAAACCTCACATCTTTCCCATCCCCCACACCTCTGGGAAATAACTAACCTTTCCTCCCCTCCCTCTTGCCGATACAAGCACATTAGTAATTAATTGACTAATGAATTAAATCGATAAATTAATTAACCCCTCCCCCTCTGAGACATCTCTCAGCCCATCTCTCCCCTCCCCCACTCCCTCCCACCCCACCCTTCCCAAAAAATTTGGCAGGAAACCTCAATGAGCTGGGGGACTGGAAGAATCCCATAACAGGAAATTCAACTACATTCAAGATCACATAATAAAAATAGTAATAATAATAATATATTGCTTATTGATAAAATTCAATTCACAAGTGCTGGATCCCTTTTTTTTATGTGTAAGTAGATCACTTTAGTCTGATTTTGCAAGGATTACTGTCAACATAAAACACTCATTGCATGTAATTACACTATTACAGGTTGTGCTTAAAATATCAGGCAAAAAGACAACTTTCTGACTGCACACACTTGCTTTTTCACACATGCTGTCCGTAGAGAACCGGTGATTTCAGGGTCGCTGCCGCATACACATTAAACACTGGACAGTGACTGTGGAAGTGTCGGGCTATCATTGGTAGAAGCCCAAGGTTTCCTGCTACTTAATCCCTAAACAAAGCATCATTTGCTGGCGCCCATTTCAAACCAGACTCGCTCCCTGTTTTGCTCTGAAACACACACCTTCCAAGCACATCAGTGGAAGCAGCTGCCTTATGTGCTAGCCCTGTTGTGCAGATACTGACTGAATTAGTTCACATTAACACTATCAGAGGACGCTGGGAGAAGCAACATAGCAACATCCCCACTGCTCCTCCCTCCGGTCCCCTCCTTTCCTCCCCCTCGCCCTGCTGGCTACTTCCTGTCAGACAAAGCATTAGGTGACAGCAAATCTTTGATATTGACACCTAGGAAATTCCTGTCAAAACACATCAAAACACATGCTCTCTCTCTTTCTCTCTCTCTCTCTCTCTCTCTCTCTCTCTCACACACACACACACACACACACACACACACACACACCGTCTCTTTCTCTCTCTCCCCTCCCCACCCCCCCCTCTCTCTCTCTCTCGTGTGGCTACTTCATGTTTATATATGAACCAGTGTCTCCAGACTCAAAGACAGAGGTACCTCTTTGCTATATCATTTGCACTACCCTATCAAATTAATTGCTTAACAATTTACAGGAGTTCACTAGATCACTTACAGTTGCCACCACCTTATGATGATTCTTCCTTGTAATACACTCCTGGAAATTGAAATAAGAACACCGTGAATTCATTGTCCCAGGAAGGAGAAACTTTATTGACACATTCCTGGGGTCAGATACATCACATGATCACACTGACAGAACCACAGACACATAGACACAGGCAACAGAGCATGCACAATGTCGGCACTAGTACAGTGAATATCCACCTTTCGCAGCAATGCAGGCTGCTATTCTCCCATGGAGACGATCGTAGAGGTGCTGGATGTAGTCCTGTGGAACGGCTTGCCATGCCATTTCCACCTGGCGCCTCAGTTGGACCAGCGTTCGTGCTGGACGTGCAGACCGCGTGAGACGACGCTTTATCCAGTCCCAAACATGCTCAATGGGGGACAGATCCGGAGATCTTGCTGGCCAGGGTAGTTGACTTACACCTTCTAGAGCACGTTGGGTGGCACGGGATACACGCGGACGTGCATTGTCCTGTTGGAACAGCAAGTTCCCTTGCCGGTCTAGGAATGGTAGAACGATGGGTTCGATGACGGTTTGGATGTACCGTGCGGTATTCAGTGTCCCCTCGACGATCACCAGTGGTGTACGGCCAGTGTAGGAGATCGCTCCCCACACCATGATGCCGGGTGTTGGCCCTGTGTGCCTCGGTCGTATGCAGTCCTGATTGTGGCGCTCACCTGCACGGCGCCAAACACGCATACGACCATCATTGGCACCAAGGCAGAAGCGACTCTCATCGCTGAAGACGACACGTCTCCATTCGTCCCTCCATTCACGCCTGTCGCGACACCACTGGAGGCGGGCTGCACGATGTTGGGGCGTGAGCGGAAGACGGCCTAACGGTGTGCGGGACCGTAGCCCAGCTTCATGGAGACGGTTGCGAATGGTCCTCGCCGATACCCCAGGAGCAACAGTGTCCCTAATTTGCTGGGAAGTGGCGGTGCGGTCCCCTACGGGACTGCGTAGGGTCCTACGGTCTTGGCGTGCATCCGTGCGTCGCTGCGATGGAGCTCCGTATGCCACGGCAAACTGGCTGACACTGACGGCGGCGGTGCACAAATGCTGCGCAGCTAGCGCCATTCGACGGCCAACACCGCGGTTCCTGGTGTGTCCGCTGTGCCGTGCGTGTGTTCATTGCTTGTACAGCCCTCTCGCAGTGTCCGGAGCAAGTATGGTGGGTCTGACACACCGGTGTCAATGTGTTCTTTTTTCCATTTCCAGGAGTGTACAACAAATTTTCAAGGTTTGAGGATCACACGAAGATATTTTCAAATCAAGTTGTTACATATTTGCCGTAAATAGATCGTAGTGCTAAATATATATGAAGTCTCGTATGCACCAACGTTTGGCAACACAAGTACCCTCCTCCACCACAACGTTTCCTCTCGACATATCGGCTGAAAAAAATCCTACTAATCACACACACTTGCAATCGCAAAGAGCACACTCTGTACCGACTGTCGAGAGGAGCAGCCGCGCTGCTGGCCAAGGCATCGAATTGTCACATGGGTGCCAGTTGGGAGAGACTTGCACACGCATCAGCAACTGCAAGCCCATCGCCTGCATCCACGCTGTATTCCTATTGAATGCTCACAGGTCAGAGAGGCTGTCACAATGAAGTAACTGATCAATATATGAGTGGAATAATCGTCCAGCGCAGTCACGCATCATATCGAATGTTCTCACACAAGACACTTGTCTATTTCCGTCACTGCTCACCTGGCATGCTGGTTACTTCACTAGTCCTGTGGATGCAGGCAAGGGCCAACTAGCCAGTAGCTGGAATCCTGTCTTTATACCTGTCGGTCGCGTGAGACTAAGCCGCCACTTCCAGTTGGCCACAGACATCGCAAGACAAGCAGGCACGGCTTGGATGCATACCATAATTTTAACCAATTCCACCCCCACATAGACCCCACTCCCGTTTTAAAAATCCACTCAGCCCATTCATTTCGAGTTTCTCACGAAAAATGTACATTTCTCATCTTTATACGAGTTATTTTCGGAGACACAAGAAATAGGCGCAAACACGCGTTTTCACACCGCTAATGTATCGTTACTGATTGTAAAAATCCTGTAACAGTATGACATAGGCTATATTGCCTGTAAGTATTCTCTCATCACGTAAAAAAAATCTGTTCTAATCAGCCTAATACCTGTTACATCCTTCATCACAGCACTAGAATATTAAACTCATTTTGGCTCATGGTGGAGTGCTGACAGCATGCTCTACCTCTGTCATAGGATGCTTCCTCACTTCCGAACTCTCTTAAAGTAACTAAATACATCACATATGAAGTCTCATAAGGAAGCAGCACAGAGAAGTTGTGAATATTAGGTTTTTGCTACATATCATAATCTAAATTCGGTAATATATGCGATTTTATTATGATGTTCACCTCTTCCTGTGCAGGTGCAGATTGAAATTTCGTTAAAAGATCTCTCTGTAGCCAAAAAAACGCTTCATTACAACTCCAACTCCAGAATCATATCTGTCGTAGTGTAGCCCTCACTTCCACCCTCCCAATGTCATGTCATTGATATTGATGGGCTAATTAATTAAATCGATCGTGAGAGTCCCTTTGCATGCTGGGTAATTTTTTCCAGCTATCGGATTACACTCGCCAGGTAGCTCAGCTGGGTATCCCTGGAGGGAAGACGATATTCTTTTTGAGAAATACTATAGAGAGCTGATATTTCAAGCTGACTAAGAAAGGATTCTACCACAGCCAATATACATTTCACATAAGGACCATGAGGATAAAATACAAGAAACTAATGCTCAGAAGGAGGCTTGTATGCAGTCTTTTTCCCTCGCTCTATTTTCGAGTGGAATATGAAACAGAATGACTGGTAGTGTTGCAGGGTACCCTCCACCGCACACCATATGATGGCTCGTGTTAGCATACAGAATTAAATATAAATTTAGTCTACCTATTAAGACGTTACTCTATCCATTTATAGGCACGCAAACCTCACAGAAGAATATTGTTTCTTATTTATCAACCAAACAAAAGATTCAACTTCTGCTGCTGATTGTGCGTCTGTAAAAGCCTTCATATTAGCTCCTAATTTTCTCACTGCAGTCACTTCATGAGACGTATGTGAAAGGTTGTAATATGTTTGTCCATAACATGTAGAAGAAACGGTACAGAGCTCACCTCTTAACTCCTCTTTTGTCAGAGTATACCTTGCCTGCCATATTCTCACGAATCTTCCAGTCGTCAGTATACAGCATTTCAATCTGCATGACTTCCATGAGTAAGAGATGTCCCCCACCAAGTCAGAGACCCCTGCTAATTCTCTAGAAACCCTAGCAGATTACGACAGTGCTGTTCCATTAGTTATAAGGCTGTCTAGTCCTCGACCTGTAACCGACAACGTGGAGAGCTGTCACAATGAAAAAACAGCACGCTAACATACAGGAGAAAATTCACAATCATTCAGATTATACATGGACTGCACAAAGAAACTCAGAAGCATAACACCTACAATTCATTGATATTTGATGACGGTCTGTAAGTATTACCCTGTATATGTCCTGACCTCCTTTATCATATTCCTGTGATTACTACGTTAAAAACATGACAGTTTAATTATGTCCAAGGCATTGTTGACAGCACAGTCTCTCTCTCTCTCTCTCTCTCTCTCTCTCTCTCTCTTTCTCTCTCTCTCTCTCTCTTTCTTCATAATTTTTATGACATCCAACAGAGTAGAACTACGAGTTATAAAAACTTCGCTAACGTCACCCAGTAGAGAACTCAATAAGATATTATCGCTTCCCTCTCATCCGACTGAAAACAAATACCATCTGCACGTTGACACCAAGAATATCTGTTGATCCTATTAAATATACACGTTGATCCGTTGGAGCAGGTGGGAAGTGATCGAAGTCGCTTGCACAGACCTGTGTAAAGTTTTGTCACCCGTAACGTAGGAGGACCATATCCCACAGACTATCAGTCACAACAGACTGTGCCTGTGTTGTGCTTTTGTAAGCAGTTTTGTAAATTGTTTTTTGCTTTAATACATCCAGGCTGTGTATGACTACAGCTTTGTACACTGCCATACATTTTGTTTTCCCACCATGACTTTGAGGTGTGTGTCACGTTCTAAATCGGCATGGTGTAAACTATGCTACTCTGACAACACACATGATGGTTGGAATAAAAGACAGAGGCGGTGTTTCTTATTGACGAAAATGCAGAAGACATGGAAACATACGGAAACTAGAACAGTTAGCAGCATTGTGGAGTGTCTCCAAATACACTCCTGGAAATGGAAAAAAGAACACATTGACACCGGTGTGTCAGACCCACCATACTTGCTCCGGACACTGCGAGAGGGCTGTACAAGCAATGATCACACGCACGGCACAGCGGACACACCAGGAACCGCGGTGTTGGCCGTCGAATGGCGCTACCTGCGCAGCATTTGTGCACCGCCGCCGTCAGTGTCAGCCAGTTTGCCGTGACATACGGAGCTCCATCGCAGTCTTTAACACTGGTAGCATGCCGCGACAGCGTGGACGTGAACCGTATGTGCAGTTGACGGACTTTGAGCGAGGGCGTATAGTGGGCATGCGGGAGGCCGGGTGGACGTACCGCCGAATTGCTCAACACGTGGGGCGTGAGGTCTCCACAGTACATCGATGTTGTCGCCAGTGGTCGGCGGAAGGTGCACGTGCCCGTCGACCTGGGACCGGACCGCAGCGACGCACGGATGCACGCCAAGACCGTAGGATCCTACGCAGTGCCGTAGGGGACCGCACCGCCACTTCCCAGCAAATTAGGGACACTGTTGCTCCTGGGGTATCGGCGAGGACCATTCGCAACCGTCTCCATGAAGCTGGGCTACGGTCCCGCACACCGTTAGGCCGTCTTCCGCTCACGCCCCAACATCGTGCAGCCCGCCTCCAGTGGTGTCGCTACAGGCGTGAATGGAGGGACGAATGGAGACGTGTCGTCTTCAGCGATGAGAGTCGCTTCTGCCTTGGTGCCAATGATGGTCGTATGCGTGTTTGGCGCCGTGCAGGTGAGCGCCACAATCAGGACTGCATACGACCGAGGCACACAGGGCCAACACCCGGCATCATGGTGTGGGGAGCGATCTCCTACACTGGCCGTACACCACTGGTGATCGTCGAGGGGACACTGAATAGTGCACGGTACATCCAAACCGTCATCGAACCCATCGTTCTACCATTCCTAGACCGGCAAGGGAACTTGCTGTTCCAACAGGACAATGCACGTCCGCATGTATCCCGTGCCACCCAACGTGCTCTAGAAGGTGTAAGTCAACTACCCTGGCCAGCAAGATCTCCGGATCTGTCCCCCATTGAGCATGTTTGGGACTGGATGAAGCGTCGTCTCACGCGGTCTGCACGTCCGGCACGAAAGCTGGTCCAACTGAGGCGCCAGGTGGAAATGGCATGGCAAGCCGTTCCACAGGACTACATCCAGCATTTCTACGATCGTCTCCATGGGAGAATAGCAGCCTGCATTGCGGCGAAAGGTGGATATACACTGTACTAGTGCCGACATTGTGCATGCTCTGTTGTCTGTGTCTATGTGCCTGTGGTTCTGTCAGTGTGATCATGTGATGTATCTGACCCCAGGAATGTGTCAATAAAGTTTCCCCTTCCTGGGACAATGAATTCACGGTGTTCTTATTTCAATTTCCAGGAGTGTAGCTCTCCAAAAGTGATAACCTCCAAATTTAAACAGTAACGGGTAACAGGTGCCTCAATGTTCCATTTTCAAACAAACCAAGAGCTCTGATTCTTCATATTGGCAGGGCATATCGCACCCAGGTATATGATCACTGTTTCGGTGTCCTAGATGGCGATCATAATGTCCGCCAAATAATTTGGCCACTGCGTCTTTCATTTTTATGGCTTACAATGCATAACTGCATGTGGAACAGGGAGTATTCTGCAGGACTTAATCCCATAGAGTACGGATAGTAGGGACCATCAGTTGTCAGTCACACTGGTGCCGGAATGGAATGATTTTCATCCATATTTTTGTCGATTTTATATCACTTTTACTTATATGCCATAAATTTTTGTTATTTTACCAGGTAATTTAAACGCATTTTACCCAATTACCACCACACTCGACGACATGTCACGTCAACAAAAAGTTTCATCACGCCGATCTCATGAGGCTATCAGCCAATGACAAAGCAGCATGATTTTCAATTTTTGTATCATTCTTAAACCACCCCCCTTCATTACTTTGTGAGGGCTGTAGACACGTGGAAACATCGTGAACCCTGTTATACTGCATAGTCACATAACGGAAATGCTGTTTCTTAGTGTAGTAAATAGCCATCAGCAGAGAGGAGATGCAAAAACTACGTTCCTCAGATGAAACACGTCATAAATTCGGTAATATTTCACTACAATTGGCCATATCCCCCTAAGTAAATGGGAATTACAAATTATTCATGCATTCGTGGATCCTGCCCAGAACTCTACAGGATCTCTCTTTGCATCTTGTATCTGTTCGTCCGTCTTTAACCAACCCTCCCTGTAACACTGTATCTGATTTAATTTGGAACTGATCAGACGTAGGAGCGTACTATAGCCACTACACTCGACGTCTCGTTAAGGAACAGAACGAGCTGAGTTCCACGTAATCAACACACTTCGATATTTTGGGAAAAGCATAACACGAGTTCCAAACTTCGATAACCGACCCACACCTGTGATATAGACTGGTATTCTAATACCATAACTACAGTCCCACGAAGACTGTTCTGTACCAATCTTACTCACATCACTCATCCAATTATACACGATCTCTCTGCATGCATGCCTGCTCAGGGTAGCATCCTTTATTTATGTGTTGCAGATACGAGGCTCATACATTTCCGTTTTGGTGGTGTAACTGACGATTAAGAAGAAGAAACGCTCCAGACGGAAGGAGTTTGAAACATTTTATGTAAATCACTTTTGCTATCAATTCTGTAGCATAGTTGTATTGTTTCGGTCCCATAGCAGGAAGATGTTGGAAAGAGAGAAATGATCGTAGTACAGAGACACTCCTAAGGCTACACAGTTCTGCACCATTTTTTTCTTATAAGTATATAATTATAAAAGAAAATCTGGCTTTAAAGCAATTCAGTATACCTCAGAGCAACGCACACAAGCACCACTAGGGGGTGACGACGTTATGTTTTAGTTTTGGGGGTACAACTAAATTATCAAGATGATATTACAGGTAGGCAGAGCAGTGAAGTTTGCTGTATATGTGTGTTTTGAGTGGGGAAAAAACCAAACCTATAGTCACCGGAAGCTTCGGAATTAAATATACGATTCCCTTTAACAGTAGTTTCAGTACACAGGTTTATAAGTGATCAGTATTGTTGTCAGTAACGTGTTTTCCTCCCCCCCCCCCCTGTAGTAACATGTTCTGAGGCCAAGCATTTAATAGAAACAGTTAGAATCTTAATTTATAATACACTCTGGAGTCGACTTTGCGCGTTAAAGTCACGCGAACATTCAAAACTATCGTTCTAAGCGAAACAGTTGAAGCACAGAATTACAGGGTTATTACAAATGATTGAAGCGATTTCACAGCTCTACAATAACTTTATTATTTGAGATATTTTCAAAATGCTTTTCACACACATACAAAAACTCAAAAAGTTTTTTTAGGCATTCACAAATGTTTGATATGTACCCCTTTAGTGATTCGGCAGACATCAAGCCGATAATCAAGTTCCTCCCACACTCGGCGCAGCATGTCCCCATCAATGAGTTCGAAAGCATCGTTGATGCGAGCTCGAAGTTCTGGCACGTTTCTTGGTAGAGGAGGTTTAAACACTGAATGTTTCACATAACCCCACAGAAAGAAATCGCATGGGGTTAAGTCGGGAGAGCGTGGAGGCCGTGATATCAATTGCTGATCATGATCTCCACCACGACCGATCCATCGGTTTTCCAATCTCCTGTTTAAGAAATACCGAACATCATGATGGAAGTGCGATGGAGCACCATCCTGTTGAAAGATGAAGTCGGTGCTGTCGGTCTCCAGTTGTGGCATGAGCCATTTTTCCAGCATGTCCAGATACACGTGTCCTGTAACGTTTTTTTCGCAGAAGAAAAAGGGGCCGTAAACTTTAAACCGTGAGATTGCACAAAACACGTTAACTTTTGGTGAATTGCGAATTTGCTGCACGAATGCGTGAGGATTCTCTACTGCCCAGATTCGCACATTGTGTCTGTTCACTTCACCATTAAGAAAAAATGTTGCTTCATGACTGAAAACAAGTTTGGCACTGAACGCATCCTCTTCCATGAGGTGTTGCAACCGCGCCGAAAATTCAAAGCGTTTGACTTTGTCATCGGGTGTCAGGGCTTGTAGCAATTGTAAACGGTAAGGCTTCTGCTTTAGCCTTTTCCGTAAGATTTTCCAAACCGTCGGCTGTGGTACGTTTAGCTCCCTGCTTGCTTTATTCGTCGACTTCCGCGGGCTACGCGTGAAACTTGCCCGCACGCGTTCAACCGTTTCTTCGCTCACTGCAGGCCGATCCGTTGATTTCCCCTTACAGAGGCATCCAGAAGCTTTAAACTGCGCATACCATCGCCGAATGGAGTTAGCAGTTGGTGGATCTTTGTTGAACCTCGTCCTGAAGTGTCGTTGCACTGTTATGACTGACTGATGTGAGTGCATTTCAAGCACGACATACGCTTTCTCGACTCCTGTCGCCATTTTGTCTCAGTGCGCTCTCGAGCGCTCTGGCGGCAGAAACCTGAAGTGCGGCTTCAGCCGAACAAAACTTTATGAGTTTTTCTACGTATCTGTAGTGTGTCGTGACCATATGTCAATGAATGGAGCTACAGTGAATTTATGAAATCGCTTCAAACATTTGTAATAACCTTGTACATGTCATTTTACGCAACACGTTACATGTCGTATTTGCATTATTAAAATTTGACTAGAGGAAAAGTGGGCGCGGCTACAAGGTCACTACAACGAAATATGATAAATTTGTGAATGAATGACTCAACGATCCTGGGTACATATCCTCCTGATCAGATGAGAACTACATGTTGTTTGTTTCTACGTTGGTTTCAGTAAAGGTAAAGGTAGGTGTGATGGTGCGTTTCTGGCGCCAATTTCCATCGATTGTCATTTTGATCGTTGCGTCGACTTCGATGCTTCTTTGTCTTCTTCACATCTTTGGCCGCGAGATTTAGCGGCAGTGCGTTGTAACGGAACATATTAAAGGCTTTACTGTACCGAAGTATGCGATACCCTCCTAATTCAACCAGTTTAACGAGTATTTATGATTATAGAAAAGTTATTGTGTATGTTAACAATGATTGCATAACATGTCTCCATAAACAGTCAACCCATTAAATTATACTGAATTACTAACCCACACAAAAGTTAATATCACTTGATCACTGATACAGCAAATGTCATCATGTAAAAACACTGAATTCATCTTAAATAATTAATATGAAGTACGAAATATAGTGTACAACTTAGGTGTTTTGGATCTCCTTAAATAAAAATCACCCAGTGAAACCTATTTGTTCACTAGGAGCGGTTTCACTTAGTATTCACGAAGTCAATCCTGTTTTAGACGAAAACCAATGTATTTCTTAATAATTCATGTTAATTACTTATTTATGCAAATTAGAGAAGTCAATTGACAAACTTCTAAAAAACAGACTTTTTGTAACAAAGAATTATTCTGTCAAGTCAACAAATCTGTCTGTCATTTTTATAACATGTTAAATTATGTCACTCGATGCAAATTAATAACTTTTCTGCACAAATTATGATAACAGATGTACATGTGACTTGTAAACTATATCTCTTTTTAGTAGTTCTTTGACAATGTTATAAATACGAGCAGCAAGAAGGGTCGAGAGGCAGTCGGAATGTCACTTTGGTACAGTGTGTTTGTGTGTTATTGTTTGAGGTGGTTAAACAATCCAAAGAACATGTCAAGGAAGTTGTGTTGTGTCATAGTCTTTGGTGGGCAGTGGAATTTAGATGGCCACCAGAGAAATAAATATTTGAAGTTTACATATTTGTTGGTTTCGTTCATCCTTTATCATCAAAAGCACATAAAAAACACGGGACCTCATGTTTTCGACCCTAGACAACCAGATTTAGAGCCAGCATCAACATCGAGACACAGCAGCGATCCAGCAAGCAGCAGTGATTACTACAATGCATTGTAATGGCGCCAACCTAACATCAAGTGCTAACAAGCTCCGTAAATGGGAGTGAAATAGTGCGATTATAGCAATTAGCAATATCTACGACCAGGCGACGATTACAAAAGTGGGGGCTCAGCCGGGATCTTTAAGTGCATCGATGATAATAGTGCAGCGATAAATTTCGTAAGTGCTTAGCATTCCAAAAAAAAAAGTTTATTTGTGCAGTGTGGCAACAGTGAAAATATGTCAAAAAAATAAATAAATAAATAAAGTGTGTTTGTGCGACTACCTAAAACCATCATCACACCGCTCGGAAGATTAACGTCGGGATTATGTCAACAGAAGTCATCAATCAAGACCTCAGCTTCAATAAAACCGAATAGAAGTGAAGAAACCAACAGGAACACCGATCACGACATCATAGCATAAAGCAAGGTATTTTGTTGTTGTTGTCATCTAAAATAATTAATAGTTAACATGTCTCTACCTGAGAGTGATGAGATCATAGGAAATATAAAAATTGAACCAGGGGATGGTGAACAATTAAACTTAACAGAGTGGCTACTTAAACAATCCAGTGAAGAAATAAGTGTGAAACTGAAAGAAGTTCTCAATGAGAAGTGTGAGGAAATTGAAACTACCCTTAGTAAGGACACTAGAGAATAGTTGATACACTTTAGAAAAGAATTTCAAGTTAAAGTTGAAAGTTTAAATGAAAACGTACAAGCTAACACAGACAGCATTGCTGTCATCTACAACAGAGTAGATACTGAAGTTGAAAGATTAGATCAGAGAATAGACAAAACTTCAGAAAACCTTAAACAAGAATACAACCTGTATACCACTAATGTAGATACAAAAGTAGAAAATATACACACTAAATGTACACAATTGGAGGACGCATTGATGTCCAAACAAACGATTTACAATCAAAATACAATGTATGGGCACATCCAAGTGAAATGCTTTCCTGGTGAAAATCTGCACCCTATTGACTTTATTCACCAATGTAAGGATATGTTTGTGGTAGGAATGTCAGATAACATAAAAATCAAGTTAGTAAAACGGTTTCTAGAAGGGGAGGCCCTATCCTGGGCAAATGAGAATAATGATTCTTGGAATACTTCTGAAGAGTTTGAAGCTAAGTTTATTTGCAAATTTTGGTCACAATCCATACAAGCCAGATTAAAGTCAGAATTTCTAAATGGACCAGTGTATAGAGGGAAAGTAGGGGGAATGCAAAAATTTTGCAGAGATCAATTGAAAAAGCTTGCTCACTTGAATAACTCTTTTGATATTATGACACAAATTGATGTTTTAAAAAGAAGGTTACCAGAGAGACTGCAGTGGGAATTGGTCCATGGACCAGACGATTCAATGGAAGAGTTCCTGAAATTTGTAGATAGATTAGATAGGGCCTTGGAAAGAGAAAATAACCAAAGTTTTGGCTCTGGCAACAACCAGTATGGGGGGTGGAACAGGAATGTAAATACAGATTATTATGGGAGGAGAGACTTTGAAAATTCTGGAAATAATGCTCCAAATAGGGGAGATAGGAGATATGAAAATGATTTCAGAAACAATACACAGGAGGGAGGATGGAGGAGAGATAACAGGAATGATAGAAGTAGGTATTGGGGAAGAGAACAAGATAGAAGGGGGTTAGCTGAAACTAGTGAACAAAACGACAACTACAAACGGACAGACCGAGGGAACCAGCCGGGAAATGGTGGACAGTCCCACTAGATGTCCGTAGTTTTGGGGCTAGACAATATTATGATAGGACAACACATAACCGAAACTGGAAAAGGAGAGGATACAATGTAAAGAGTAAGTACCATGAAAACTCTGATGTTGTAGAATGAATAAATTAGAATTTAATAAAAGATTTTGGGATACTATGAGTAAAAGTGATACAGTTAATAAAAACAGTGTTCAAGCACAGGTAGTTAGTGAAAGTGCAGAAGTTGAAGGTATTGCAGAGTTCCATAGTTGGGCTGAAAAAGATACTGGTGTTAATATCAAGTCAGACACACCACAAATAGAATCTATTTTGGGGGGTTTATTTGATAAGAAGGGGGATGACGAAGTGTTTAATGGAGCCAAAGACTCAATTGCTGAGATTCAGATACATAGGGGGGAAACTGAAGATGGGGTTGTTGCGGAGGAGGAGGAAGAAGTAATAGAGGGACATTTAAATAATGATCCTAAATCAAGTGATGTTGTTGATGAGAGTATGGAGGAAGAAATAAAAGTATTTGTGGAATTGAAAAGTGATGATGAGATAAAGGTAAGTGATGTGACAAACATGGGTAATAATGAGGTTAATGTAAGTGAAATGCAGACTAGGGAATGTGTGTCTGAGGACAAGCTACTGCCTATTGGGAACTATGAAACACTAATCTATGAGAGTGGTAATAATAATAATATTAAAGAAAATATAAAGGGATGGAATGTAAATGTGTGTTTTCAAGAGAAAGGGGAAAAGTTTTTAGAAGTTTTGTGGAACAACTATGGAAACTGTATAAACAAAGATGCCTTTTGGAAAGAATTAGCAAAGGTAAGTGCAACCTTGTATCCTACATGGTGGACAAGAATCCGTAGTGGACTTTATAAAAAAGGGGGTGAAAACAGTAGTTTGTTAAGTGACAACACAGTGTTAAAAGGAACTGATGAAAACAAAGGTTTATGTTTAAATGTCAATGCTTTGCAAACAGAGAGGGATGTGTCTAAGTGTAGGAAAGAGACATTAGACTTAGGAACTAAAGAAATTGAAAATGATCTATTGTTTGAAAATACGGAAATAGACAAAGATGTTGAGCTAGGTTGTCCATATGTTAAAGTAAACATTGACATTTGTCCATTTGAAATAAAAGAAAGCCCACATCCTAATGTGTATAGACTTATCTTTCCCAGATCAAGAAGGTTATTTGGATTAAGAAACATCACTGAATTGAAACCATATAAACATGGTTAAGCACATTTCCCTGTTTGAATACAGTTACTTACCCATTTTCCATAAAGCATGTTATCAGCAAAGTTTTTTACTGGGTGTGTCTAATAGCAACTACCACACATCCTACAGACCCTAGAGAAGTTCCAGATCTCTGAGAGAATGTTTTTATATTTATATTGTCACTATTGAATATTAAATTTTGAGACATCTTCTTTACTTGCAACGGGCAAGAAGGTGACAAACATTTATTACTTTCCTTTTGTATTGTTGAATATGGGACATACTTGCACCAAATAAAAGACAATGAAAAAATTGTTGTGCAAGACCCATCATTTTGTGACTATTGTGTTCTTAGGCATAAGATTTGTGTACAATTTTCTACAGCTAATCAGATGTTCACCAAGTTTGATATTTGTGTTATGTTGTGACCATTTTAAGTGTCCAATTTTAGTATTAATATGTTCTTGTACTGTCTTGACTATGCGCCTCAATGGGAGACAAGTTTTTTAAATGTTTCCTTTTTTTGCAAGTGCATATTATATTCATACATGTGACTTCTCTAGTGTTTGTGTTTATATATCATGTCCATACTTATATTTATATTCTTTGTTTTCATTTCTTTTATGTGGCTCAAAAAGAGCAGACAGTTGCAATATGTTCCTATGGACATATGACCTGTCCACCTATGTAATATATTTATGTTCCTTCTATTATCTTGATTAATCTGTGACTCAATGAGAACTGACTTTGAAATAATTTACATATATTTTTGATATATCTTAAAATCGCATGTGATATATTTGTGTATGTTTTTAATCATTTTCTATGTGGCTCACTGGGAGCAAAGATTAACATTTTTTTTTACTTTCATATATTACTAATTATTTTTATTATGCTGTCATACTGAATGACATAACACAAAGTGCATTTGAAACAACACAACTAAAATATTTGCAGGAAAAAGTCATTTTGCAACGGTGTAACGGTCATTGCATACATACACATTAGGCATAGTAAAACAAAAAAAATTATTAAAGTAGTACTTTTCCAAATTTTAACCATTTGACACATTTGTCCTAGTCGGCTAATATCATTAACATTCTGTAAATGATATTACCCGAGGGGGGTATTGTAACGGAACATATTAAAGGCTTTACTGTACCGAAGTATGCGATACCCTCCAAATTCAACCAGTTTAACGAGTATTTACGATTATAGAAAAGTTATTGTGTATGTTAACAATGATTGCGTAACATGTCTCCATAAACAGTCAACCCATTAAATTATACTGAATTACTAACCCACACAAAAGTTAATATCACTTGATCACTGATACAGCAAATGTCATCATGTAAAAACACTGAATTCATCTTAAATAATTAATATGAAGTACGAAAAATAGTGTACAACTTAGGTGTTTTGGATCTCCTTAAATAAAAATCACCCAGTGAAACCTATTTGTTCACTAGGAGCGGTTTCACTTAGTATTCACGAAGTCAATCCTGTTTTAGACGAAAACCAATGTATTTCTTAATAATTCATGTTAATTACTTATTTATGTAAATTAGAGAAGTCAATTGACAAACTTCTAAAAAACAGACTTTTTGTAACAAAGAATTATTCTGTCAAGTCAACAAATCTGTCTGTCATTTTAATAACATGTTAAATTATGTCACTCGATGCAAATTAATAACTTTTCTGCACAAATTATGATAACAGATGTACATGTGACTTGTAAACTATATCTCTTTTTAGTAGTTCTTTGACAATGTTATAAATACGAGCAGCAAGAAGGGTCGAGAGGCAGTCGGAATGTCACTTTGGTACAGTGTGTTTGTGTGTTATTGTTTGAGGTGGTTAAACAATCCAAAGAACATGTAAAGGAAGTTGTGTTGTGTCATAGTCTTTGGTGGGCAGTGGAATTAAGATGGCCACCAGAGAAATAAATATTTTAAGTTTACATATTTGTTGGTTTCGTTCATCCTTTATCATCAAAAGCACATAAAAAACACGGGACCTCATGTTTTCGACCCTAGACAACCAGATTTAGAGCCAGCATCAACATCAAGACACAGCAGCGATCCAGCAAGCAGCAGTGATTACTACAATGCATTGTAATGGCGCCAACCTAACATCAAGTGCTAACAAGCTCCGTAAATAGGAGTGAAATAGTGCGATTATAGCAATTAGCAATATCTACGACCAGGCGACCATTACAGCGTGCGGTCTGCCAAAGGGGGTGCGGGTATCCGTGGTGTGAGGTGGAGTGACGTCAGACTGTGTACGTATGTAGCACACCGAGAGGCCGAGTCGGAATCACGAAGGAGGGTGGCCAGCCGCTACAACGTGTTTAATCGTGCAAGGCAGATCCATTGCCCATGGTGATGGGGTTTTCCTAGAGGTTGGAAGGAGAAGTTCCTTAGAGTCTGTTACAAGCTACACAGGCCGAATGAATTGGAGTAGTCGAGTTGCTTCGGTGGGTTGTGTGCATCTTAACTGAATATTCCAGTGTGCTAAAACCATTTGGAACTGTTCTAGTTGTTTATCACTCAATTCGGTGTCGTGACATGATACTTAGACGGCAGTTAAGGAAGTGTAGCTACGCCCAACAAACAGACACGAAGTATGGCTAAATACGTAGCTATAAGTGCAACAATTAGTGTGTAAATCACGCCGGGATATTTCTCCCATTCTACATTGTAGTTCATTATTGTAGTCTGGCGTTTAAAAGTGCGCCGAGATAATCGTGTGTGTTTTTAACTTCTAGGTCATTATTTTATTGGTGTTTTAAGCAATCGGTTCATTAAATTTTAAGGGCCGCGACTGGCCAAGAAACTCACGGAGATTAATTGTGCTTGCATTTAGTTGTGACGTACATCATTGAAAGTTATTGATAACCTGTTCTCTAGATAACATTGTGTATCTCATGCCTCAGATTATTGTCTGCCGCTGATGTTTTTTACGTTGCAGATCATTGGCAGTGGTATACGCGAGCAAATAGAGAGCCGAGTACCACGGTGGCAGAGTGATATTTAAGGCCCTGCCCTCCCCCCCCCCCCCCACCCTTTCATATCGGGTTATGTTGTTACTGTTTTGTGATTCCATCCTTTCGGTGAAGAGTTATGGTGTCTGAAGTTCAAACTGGAGTGCAAACTTCAGTACATTTCTATTTCATTTTCTGTCCCATGGATCTCTTGTATTTGTTAAAATCCTTTTGTGTGCTCGGGTCTATCTGATTCACACGCAGAATTGAAGCGGCCTCATTTTAGGGGTTAGTTGTCATATTGTTATCTTCAAGTAGCAATGGTTTTATGAATCTTTTTCATTAATCAACTTGGTTAACCAGACTTAAAGAAATTGTTTAGTGAAATTAATGCACCTCCTTAGTCGTGTAAGTGGTTCTTGTTTTTACTAATAAAGCTTATATGAATATTGTTTTATTTAAGGAAAGTTGGCTAGCCAAATGTTGCAAGATCTGTGGTTTGGACTTCGCGTATTTTCTTTGCGGTTAGAAGTAACTAGAGTTCTGATAGGAATCGTGTGGACGTTATTTTCATCTAAGTAATGAAATTTGAGTTAGTTCACATAGTCACATTCAATTTTTCAGGTTTTATGGTCATTCTTCTAATTAAAGAAATTTGTTTATGTTATTTGTTAAAGTTATGTGGCTTTACAAGGCAATCGCCTTTGTATTATGCGAGTGCAGGCTTTCTCGGCGAATTTTATGAATGAAGTCTTCACGGATTGTCAACCGAGTAGCATCGTCGTCTCGTAGCAATGTTTCGATGGAATGCGTCTCCATCATCTTCAGACGAAGTGTATTATTGTTATGATTGTAATAAAGAAATATGTGGCAACTACAACGGATTACTCCTGTGATTTCGGTGTGTCCTTGAGATCCACATCCCAGTAGGCAATACCAATAGCAGATCACTTCAGATGCCATTCCCTTGCGTTTAAGTGTGTGTGTCGAACCTTACTTGTGGACAGTCAGATTGCGTAATGTTATTTTCATTAGGACTTGTTCATTTGACGTGGAATTTGGTGACCATTATAAATGCACATAGCAGCTGAAAGCTACAGACACAATACAAGTTTAGTTCTTGTTCGAAAGATAATCGCCACAGAGAGGTAGTACAGAAGGCGAGGAACGCTGAGACGGCTCACGGTTCTGGAACCGGGAATGGGTAACTGGCTCAGAAGGCTGGACCGGCGCGAGGTACGGGCGCACGTGACCCTCAGAGGAGGAAATATGTAGGCGCGTGTGGAACACTGGCTGGCGGGCTGGCACATGCTACTGCAGTGCTGGGTGCGCCCTGAACCGCCCTGCAACGGTAACTAGAGTTTCATCGCCGCCCCTTTCCTTGCTTCAGCACTGCCACACCAACCAAAACCCACACTCTCTCCACGCCACCAGTGTCGTATTCTATGCCAGATGATACTTCTCTTCCAAGTCTTACAAGTTTTCGCGTCTCTCTCGAACGTCTCATTGATACTGAGGTGTGTTTCTTACTGTTTTTTTTTTTAGTCGTCCGTCTTCTGGAAGGTTTGATGGGGCTCCTCACGAATTCCATCCTTGTGCCAACCTCTTCATCCCAGACTATCACTTGCAACCAATGAACTCAATTATTTGCTGGATGCACTCCAATCACTGTCTTGCTCTACAGTTTTTGCGGTCCACAGCTCCGTCTAATACCATGTAAGTCATCCCCTCATATGTCCTATCATCTTGTCCCTTCATCTTCTCAGTGTTCTCCACATATTCCTTTCCTCTCCTATTCTGCGCAGAGGCTCCTCATTCCTTACTTTATCAATCCACCCAATTTTCAACATGTCTGTAGCACAACATCTCAAATGCTTCTATTCTCTTCTGTTCCCGTTTTCCCACAGTCCATGTTTCACTACCACACAATGCTGTGCTCCAAACGTACATTCTGCGAATTTTCTTCTACAGATTAAGGCCTATGTTTGATACCAGTAGACTTCTGTTGGCCAGTGCTTGTCTGCTTCTGATGTCCTCCTTGCTCCGTCCGTCATTGGTTGTTTTACTGCCCTCTAGCAGAATTCTTTAACTTCATCTACTTCGTCACCATCAATACTGATGTTAAGTGTTTCGTTGTTCTCATTTTTACCACTTCTCTTTACTTTCGTCTTTCTCCGATTTACTTTCCATATTCTGTACTCATTAGACTGTTCGTTCCATCCAGCAGATCGTGTAATTCTTCTTCACTTTCACTCGGGATAGCAATGTCGTCACCCAATCTATCACTGATACCCTTTCACCTTGAATGTTAACCCCACTCCTGAACCTTTCTTTTATTTCCATCATTGCTTCTTCGATATACAGTTTGAACAGTAGGGGCGAAAGACAACATCCCTGTCTTACACCCTTTTTAATGCGAGCACGTCGTTCGTGGTCGTCCACTCTTATTGTTCTCTCTTAGCTTTTGTACATATTGTATATTATCCGTCTCTTGCTATAACTTAACCTTATTTTTCTCTCAATTTCGAACAGCTTGCAGCGTTTTACATTATCAAACGCTTTTTTCAGGTCGACAAATCCTATGAACATGTCTTCATTTTTCTTCAGTCTTGCTTCCATTGTCAATCGCAACATCAGAATTGCCTCTCTCGTGCCTTTACCTTTCCTAAAGCCAAACTGATCGTCATCTAGCGCATCTCCAATTTTCTCTTCCATTTTTCTGTATATCATTCTTGTCAGCAACTTGGATGCATGAGCTGTTAAGCTGATTGTGCGATAATTCTTGCACTTGTCAGCTCTTGCCGTCTTCAGAATTGTGTGGATGATGCTTTTTCGAAAGTCAGATGGCATGTCGCCAGTCTCATACATTCTACACACCAACGTGAAGATCCGTTTTGTTTCCACCGCCCCCAATGAATTTAGAAATTCTGATGGAATGTTATCTATCCCTCATGCCTTACTTGATCTTAAATCCTTCAAAGCTCCTTCTGATTCTAAGATTGGATCCCTCATGTCTTCTAATTCGACTCTTGTTTCTTCTTCTACCACGATAAATCTTCCCCCTCATAGAGGTCTTCATTGCACTCTTTCCACCTATTCGCTCTCTCCTCTGTCTTTAACAATGGAATTCCCATTGCACTCTTAAAGTTAACATACTTTCTTTTAATTACACGGAAGGTAATTTTGACATTCCTATATGCTGAGTCAGTCCTTCGGACAATAATTTCTTTTTCGATTTCTTCACGTTTTTCAGGCAGCCATTTCGTCTTCCTGATCAATAGACAAATCTACCAAAGAAACTGGCTACACTTAAGTCGTTCGTCAGCTTCTGGTGTATTGCTGCGCCGTGTTGCATCCTTATCAGACAAGGATTAACGGAGCACAACGGAAAAGTTCAGAGAGGACACCCCCTTTGGTATTATCACGAAACAGGCGACAGAATGTCACCAGTTGAGGTGGAAATCATTAAAACAAAGGTGTTTGCACTGCTCAAGAACTTTTGACGATATTCAGTTACCAATATTCTCCTCCGAACGTGAACATGAAAGGGGCGATCAAAAAGTTTCCGTTTGAGGGTGTTGCTGCAGCGCATATGCAACTCCGCGGGACTGTATAAACACCGACATATAAGCAAGCGATTATAGTGCTCTTCGATCGGAAATATTTTGATGGTTCCTTATACTTTGACTTACACCTACACACTATGGAAATGACTACGTTATAAAATGAGACGAATCAGAGCTCGCACGAAAGCCTTAGGTACACATTTTTCTTACGAGCTATTCCAGAGAGGATCAGTCACGAAATATTGAGTGTTTACCAGGTGCACACAATAATTAAAGAGACAAGCTGATATAGAAAACAGTGTTTATTTTCAAAAAATGATACTTTTACTACTTCTCATTATAATCTCCACCATTATTAATACACCAATGATGTACACAATGTCGGTGTTTATTCCGCGTCTTTAGGGTACATTAATGTACAATGTCCTTCAGACATGCATGCATGCAGGCGGACACTGTTTGACGATTCACAGCTGTTGCAAATATTATGAAATGGATGAAACAATCACGAACACGGTCTGATGTCAGCTGTAGGTTTCCTTACTGACATGAAAATCTTTGCCGGACCGGAACAAATTTTCATGTGTCACTAACAAAATGCATAGTTGACTTCAAACCGCATTCGTAGTTTGTGAATCCATTTCGCAGTAGTTACAACAGCTGCGAATCGTCAAATAGTGTGTGTTCCTTCAGATATGCATACATGTTTGAAGGACATTCTAATGCAATATACATACACTGTATCAACACAGACATTGTATAAATCATTGGTGAACATCCGTCGACGGGCTAAATGGCGATAGTAAAAATTTGCCTCTCATTGTGCGGTAATCACAAAGTTCTAGCATACAGGTTACGGGCAATATATCACATATGAAACTCTGAGGCAATCCTGGAGGAGTGCACTGATAGCCTAGGTGGTTAAGGTGAGAGTTCGCGATTAGCGGGAAATCCTGTTAAGGTACAGATTTTGATGTCTCGCTAGTAAAATGTAGAGCTGATGTCAAACCATATTTCCAGTTTGCGAGTGCATATCGCGATAATATTAATACACTTCTCCGAACGACGAACTAATTTTTTAAACTGATCCAAAGAAATTTTTGTCTCGTCGTTTGATCCACTTTCTCACTATTTCCTTGGTCTCCTCGTCATTGCTGAACTTTTTTGCACGTAATGCATCACTGAGTGGACGAAACAAATGAAAGCCCGAGGGCGTCAAATCTGGACTGTAGGGAGAATAATCTGCTGCCTTCCAACCCCTTTTTGATGGTTTCTGGGCGGCGTGATGGCGAACAATGTCGTATCGCAGTATCAGGTCTAGTCTTTAAGATCCGTGACGTTTCTTTCTCTTTCCTGGCTTTCCTTGGTTCATCAGCATGCCTGAGTTGTAGACAGAGTTTATTGTACGCTAATCTTCCACATAATCGCAGAATACGACACCTCGGGCATCTCAAAAGACAGTCAACGTGACTTTTCCCGCTGATGCTTGTATTCTGAATTTCTTTCGGACCGGTGACCTCGTTTGGTTCGATTCAGGCTTTGTGTTTTGGACTGTGATTGAAAATGTTGATACGAAGTTTCATAACACGTTAAAGTTCTTGTTTAGAAAACGGTCATCTTCCCTTTCATAGTGTTTTGTCAAGTATTCAGGCTTTGAGTCTTGTTTTCTTGTGTTGTTTCGTCAGTTCTTTTGGCACCTACCCTGCACTTTTTCTAGATTTCAGCCTCTTACTGATAACGTTACTAATTGCGTCAAAACTTACTGGAAATATTTTTGTTGTATGTTCAACTATAATACTTCGGTCTTCACGAATAGTGTCGGCAGTGGGAGTTTCAAGAGAAGCAGTTCACAGGTCATCTGTCCGGCCACGACACTGCTCGTCAGTCAATGAAGTTTGACCGTTTTTGAACTTTTCTACCCACTTATAAAAATTTCCGCGGTTGACACAACTTTCACCATACTCAAATCTCTTTCGAAAAAAGATTTTAGCCGGGTTTTCACATCAGAGAGCAAAAAACATATCACTGAACGACGTTCAGCTAATGCAAAAACTTCAAACGGACACGCCATCGTTAAATGCAATATGGAGGTTGTAAACAAAACTATTTTTATCCGTCAGCTGGTGACGCCAACCTGAAGTCTTTAAGTACAAAACTCCTCCTACAAACTGCTTTATTTCTACCTCAGTTTGTCTCTTTAACTACTGACTGTCCCTCAAAAAAATGGTTCAAATGGCTCTGAGCACTATGGGACTTAACATCTATGGTCATCAGTCCCCTAGAACTTAGAACTACTTAAACCTAACTAACCTAAGGACAGCACACAACACCCAGCCATCACGAGGCAGAGAAAATCCCTGACCCCGCCGGGAATCGAACCCGGGAACCCGGGTGTGGATAGCGAGAACGCTACCGCACGACCACGAGATGCGGGTGACTGTCCCTCGTATGATCCCTTTGACAACCAGTTAGGTATGAATTGAAGAGTAGAGGTGTAGATGTAGTTTTAAATTCATTCATTACTTCTAAACAAAACGCCTCTCACGCTGAAATTTACCCAGCAGAAATACGAAAACTTCTGAAAATGTAAGGACTACTCGGTCACTGAAAAACACACTGAAATGAAAAGTGTTATATTTAAAGCACAAGTCCGATGTTTATCAGCCTTTTTGGGGCTGTTAATCACACGACAGGTGCTAAACGATTACAGTTATCATTCCACTCGAAATGGATGTCCACCATCGGTATAATTGTCCATCATCAGTGTAAGTGTGTGTGACCTCTCAAAGGCGAGAATACACCCTTATAATAATTCTGCCAACTAGGTAAACAATCTCTGAACTTGATCTTCAAGAATTTCTTGACACGCCTGAGAAACATTCTGCGTCAGTTCATGACAACTATTGGCTGGATGCTCCTACGGGAATTTACGTCTTCCTACCGCTTCACAGACGTACGCTGTGGGTGGCAAATCAGAGGACCAGGCAGACTATCTTTAGGCCTCTATTCCTAAGGCGTTTGTAGTGTGAATCGCAGTGTGGAATTGCATTATCCTGCTGGAAAGTGCCGTTTGCTACCCTGGTCATTACACTTGTTACATACTGCGAGTGCTCAAACATCCATTCAACAACTGCCAAATCGGTGTTGTCACAACCAATCGCTCCCCTCACCGTTGGGGGTGTACGGATCTGGAGAATCGCCTCTTCCTGAGGCGTTTCACCAGGCCATCCTTGGACACGTTGGTGTCAATCTGACTGCCACAAACATAAGCGAGGCTCATCGCTGAACAGCACACCATGGCACTGAAGGTCTAAGTTCACTCTGCTTCCGCATCAAACGAGACTGTTCTCTGTGGCTGGTGTCAGCGGCAAAGGACACACAGCATCTCGAGATCTCAGGGCAACTTCCAGTACCCTGTTGCCGATGTTTCGTTGTGATAGCCTGCCTCTCCCCTCAGCTCGGATTTCAGTTGTTGTCATTCACCTGTCAGTTTCTATGACCCTCTCTTGCTGTTGTTAGTGTACACGTGCCCACCGTTTTTACCACATTGTTGCCCTGACTGAGTACATCTCGTCGTAACGTGTTCTGAGTCACTGCACTAGAGTCAACTGAATCGGCAGTCCGTCGGCATCGTGCTCCCTGTCATCCGCGCCAATCATTCTGACCTTCTCAAACTCCGAAAGACGTAGAAAAGCTGTTGCGATCATTGGACAATTGAGACCCACCCAGCTACTGTCATGTACTCACATCATTTTTCATTTGTAGGATAGGCTTCTATTCGCATTGTAACGGAACATATTAAAGGCTTTACTGTACCGAAGTATGCGATACCCTCGAAATTCAACCAGTTTAACGAGTATTTATGATTATAGAAAAGTTATTGTGTATGTTAACAATGATTGCATAACATGTCTCCATAAACAGTCAACCCATTAAATTATACTGAATAACTGACCCACACAAAAGTTAATATCACTTGATCACTGATACAGCAAATGTCATCATGTAAAAACACTAAGTTCATCTTAAATAATTAATATGAAGTACGAAATATAGTGGCCAACTTAGGTATTTTGGATCTCCTTAAATAAAAATCACCCAGTGAAACCTATTTGTTCACTAGGAGCGTTTTCACACAGTATTCACGTAAGCAATCCTATTTTAGACGAAAACCAATGTAATTCTTAATAATTCATGTTATTTACTTATTTATGCAAATTAGAGAAGTCAACTGACAAACTTCTAAAAAACGGCGTTTTTGTAACAAAGAATTATTCTGTCAAGTCAACAAATCTGTCTGTCATTTTAATAACATGTTAAATTATGTCACTCGATGCAAATTAATAACTTTTCTGCACAAATTATGATAACAGATGTACATGTGACTTGTAAACTATATCGCTTTTTAGTAGTTCTTTGACAATGTTATAAATACAAGCAACAAGAAGGGTCGAGGAGGCAGTCTGAATGTCACTTTGGTAAAGTGTGTTTGTGTGTTATTGTTTGAGGTGGATAAACAATGCAAAGAACATGTAACGGAAGTACTACTTTGTGTAGAGTCATGGTCTTTGGTGGACAGTGGAATTAAGATGGCCACCAGAGTAACAAATATTTGAAGTTTACATATTTGTTGGTTTCGCTCGTTCTTTATCATCAAAAGCATACAAAAAACACGGGACCTCATGTTTTTAACCCTAGACAACCAGATGTAGAGCCAGCATCAGCATCGAGAGACAGCAACGATCCAGCAAGTAGCAGCGATTACCACAACACAATGCATTTTAATGGCGCCAACCTAACATCAAGTGCTAACAAGCTCTGTAAATGGGAGTGAAATAGTGCGATTATAGCAATTAGCAATATCTACGACCAGGCGACCATTACAGCATCCAGTGACGCCTAAGGTGGCGATGACGCGACGGTCGGTCAGTACCGTTGGATCTCCCGAGATCTGTTCGGAAGGAGTTTAGTTTAATTTAGAGTTTAGTTAGGATTGGATTTTAACTAGGGATGACGTTTATAGCTGAAACAACCAACTTTCCGTTGCACCGTTTCTTTTCGTCACCAGTTTAATCCGTCTGTTAAAACCGCTCGAAATAGGTTTACGAAATAACCGATTTTCTGTTTCTGTATTGCTAATATTTCCAGTAATAATGGTAGACTTCGATGAAAGACTAAAAAGTTGTAATGAAGGTGAAGGAGTAGGTAATCTCTATCTGTATGAGTTTGGGGCTGTTGCAGAAATCGGCTTCAGCGTCTGCGTTAAAGATGGCGGCGTTGAAGAAGACGGGCGCGTCGACGACGGCAGCTAAACGTCACAAGTTGATGACTTTCTTGCAGCGTCATTTTTGGGTGGTATCAGTTCTTCACCATGAGCAACCGCGACATTAATGCTTTAATTTTAGTATGTCCGGCTTGTGGTTGGAGGTCTGAGGAACTCGGCCGTTCACTTATGTAAGAAAATGAAACATCTACAGCCGTCTTATTGTACGAATTCCAATTTTTATTTTTAACGTTTCTCCAATCAGTTGATAGTTGATGATTGGAGAGACAACATTACGGTCACATTCACCATTTTGATTTGCACCTCTTTGTATTGGCCGTGTTTTCAGTTAAAATTGTTGGATGTGAGGTCCACCAGTTATGCAAACACGGTTTTTTCTCAGTACCCAAACATGTTTCGGCACCACTGTGCCATCATCAGTGGGTTTTCGTTTTTATTTATTTAAATAATTATTTTGTTCTGAGAATAAGCAGGCATAAGGATGAAATTTTAATCAACATATCCCGAAGTCCTGTAAACTTTTGAGAATTAGATTGGTATCGTTTAATCAAGGCGTTCATGGTGCACCACACCAAATCGAATTTCTTTTAGTATGCATTCATTAGAAAAACCTTTAATTGGCGGTTTTAGTTTCCTGCAGCCATACTTTACGCTTTCACGAAACTACGATCACTTCTAACCACTGTCCGCAACGTTGCTCTAGCATCTTAGGCACTCCGACCAGCAGATAACCGCCGTCTTCACTTCCTCATCATCAGCAAACAATCGGTTACCAAAGTATAGCGTCACTGCTGTAAGGTGGGTTATCGAAAAGTTCCCATAGAAAATTCTGAAACTCATCCTTGGTACGGGCTGCTGTGTGTGGACTCACGCCGTCGTTGAATAACGTTGCCAGATGTCAAGTTTGTTTTGTTTGCCTATGATACAAACATTGCAATAAATAGCAAATCAAGTGTAGTCTTGGAAAGACCGGCTAATACAATACTCTGTGCGGCTGGTCCCGGCGGAGGTTCGAGTCCTCCCTCGGGCATGGGTGTGTGTGTTTGTCCTTAGGATAATTTAGGTTAAGTAGTGTGTAAGCTAAGGGACTGATGACCTTAGCAGTTAATTCCCATAAAATTTCACAGACATTTGAACATTATTTCAATAAAATACTTGGGACATTAATCACTGGATCCTAGCCAATTCTATGTCACTAAACTTTGAAAAAACACACTATATGTAGCTCAGAACTTGTAACGGGTGTCCCGCGAGTATATGCCTAATATATGATGATAAGCAGATAGAAGGACAGTGTTAAATTCTTGGGATTAAAACTTGATAATAAATTCAGCTGGGGGGGAGAACACCGCAGAACTTCTGGGATATAAAAATGAAAAAGCTGGCATACTATGCTTACTTTCACTCCATAATGTAATGTGATATGGGTAATTCATCAAACCAAGCTAAAGTTTTCCGGGCACAAAAACGTGCAATGAGAGCTACATGTGGTGTGAACTCAAGAACATCCTGCAGAAGCCTGTTTAGGGAACTAGAGATACTAACTACTGCTTCCCAATATATTTATTCCTTAATGAAATTTGTCATTAAAAATATATCACTTTTTCAAGCCAACAGCTCAGTTCATGGAATCAATACTAGAAATAAGAATAAACTTCACAAGGATTTAAAGTCACTTACTCTTGTACAAAAAGGTGTGCATTGTTCAGGAACACGCATTTTCAATAACTTGCCAGTATCCATATAAAGCTTAACAACCAATGAAATTCAGTTTAAGAGAAGCCTAAAGGATTTATTGGTGGCCAACTCTTTCTACTCCGTTGATGAATTTCTCGGTAGAACCAGCTGATTTTGTGTGTGTGTGTGTGTGTGTGTGTGTGTGTGTGTGTGTGTGTGTGTGTAAAGTACAATCCAGTGCAGTAAGGTGTTCATTGTAAATAAGTATTGTAGTAGTTCTATTAGATGTTTACCGCGTTATAAATAAAAAACTTTTTTTTTATTTTAAACTGAGTGGATGAATGCGATCTTAGTAAATGAGTGTTGTAAAATAATCTTTTCATATAGTGTTCATTTTGAAAAAAATTACGATCATTCCACTTGGAACCTGTGGAAGGTACATTAGCCTATTTGTTTTAATTGTCAACATCTGTCATGTATTATTGTTTTTCTGACATGTTCTACATCTTGGAGGACCTCCTCACCACGGATCAATTGGAATGAAAGTAAATCTAATCTAAGGCGTGTATCGGACTCCAGCGTCCCGCGCCGTCGACTGACGCTCGCTAATCTCAGTTTGATGTTCGTTTCTCTCTACACATCTACATAACTAAATGACGGAAATTGTCAGTTGGTCTCTTGATTCTAATGGCTTGCAAGGCAACAAAATTTGATGTTCAGTCTCCTTCTACTTCTTGTGCCTCTGTACCGCATCAGTCAAGGGTCGGCGTAGTTATTAGCAGATTTGGCGTGGCGGATAGCATTCCTGTCGCCACCCCGTTGCACCCCAGCACGGAATGTGTGCACCCCATCTGTCTGCAAGTAGTGTTATTCATACGAAAGTGGACGAAAGTCCTTATAAATGTTTGCGAATCGCGTAAATGAGGCGAGACTTGGGTAAGAGCCAGGTATTCACCTAGTCGGATGTGGTAAACCGCCTAAATACCACATCCAGCCCGACCGGCACACCAATCCTCGTCGCTAATGCGCCGCGTGGATTCGATGTGGGGACGGCGCACCTCCCCGTCACGAAAGCGGCGCTTTAACACGCGCGGCTATCCGGGTGGGTTAGAAATTACATGTTTAGAATGTCATAGAATTATTGACCGAATTTAATCATTTAAAATGCTGTCATAATCCCCCCAATAAGAGGTGCAACCTTACATACAATATTTAAGACGGTAAGTTAAGAACTAAGGTTAGAAACTGGTCACATATTTCGACACAGCGCAACTCAAGGCGCGCAAATTATTCGGAGTATATACAGCCAGTGTTGGAGAATCAGAGTACTTAGCGACTTCCAGAAAACTTTCAATATACAGGGTGATTCAAAAAGAATACCACAACTTTAGGAATTTAAAACTCTGCAACGACAAAAGGCAGAGCTAAGCACTATCTGTCGGCGAATTAAGGGAGCTATAAAGTTTCATTTAGTTGTACATTTGTTCGCTTGAGGCGCTGTTGACTAGGCGTCAGCGTCAGTTGATGCTAAGATGGCGACTGCTCAACAGAAAGCTTTTTGTGTTATTGAGTACGGCAGAAGTGAATCGACGACAGTTGTTCAGCGTGCATTTCGAACGAAGTATGGTGTTAAACCTTCTGATAGGTGGTGTATTAAACGTTGGTATAAACAGTTTACAGAGAATGGGTGTTTGTGCAAATGGAAAAGTTCTGGACGGCCGAGAACGAGTGATGAAAATGTAGCACGCATCCAGCAAGCATTTGTTCGCAGCCCAATAAAATCGACTCGCAGAGCTAGCAGAGAGCTGCAAATTCCACAATCAACTGTATGGAGAGTCCTACGAAAAAGGTTAGTTATGAAACCTTATCGTCTGAAATTGGTTCAAGCACTGTCTGCAGCTGATAAGATTAAAAGAATCGATTTCTGTGATTTTATCCTTGCTCAAATGGAAACAGATGAATCTTTCGTTTCAAAGATTGTGTTTAGTGATGAGGCAACTTTCCACACTAATGGGAAAGTCAACCGTCACAATGTCTGTATATGGGGTACTGAGAATCCGCGAGAAACAACTCAGTATGAACGTGACTCGCCTAAGGTGAATGTTTTCTGTGCCATTTCAGCCAATAAAGTTTTTGGTCCCTTTTTCTTCGAAGGTGCTACTGTAACTGGACTACAGTATCTGGAGATGTTAGAGAATTGGCTGTTCCCTCAGCTCGAACAAGAAGCACAACAATTCATATTTCAGCAGGATGGAGCGCCACCACATTGGCACTTATCTGTCTGTAACTACCTGAACGTCAACTACCCGAGGCGATGGATCGGCCGCCAGGCAGCCCGTGACAGAGCACTTCATCACTGGCCTCCAAGAAGCCCTGATCTTACCCCCTGCGATTTTTTCTTATGGGGGTATGTTAAGGATATGGTGTTTCGGCCACTTGTCCCAGCCACCATTGATGATTTGAAACGAGAAATAACAGCAGCTATCCAAACTGTTACGCCTGATATGCTACAGAGAGTGTGGAACGAGTTGGAGTATCGGGTTGATATTGCTCGAGTGTCTGGAGGGGGCCATATTGAACATCTCTGAACTTGTTTTTGAGTGAAAAAAAACTTTTTTAAATACTCTTTGTAATGATGTATAACAGAAGGTTATATTATGTTTCTTTCATTAAATACACATTTTTAAAGTTGTGGTATTCTTTTTGAATCACCCTGTACTTTTAAACCTTTTCGAAACTTTTTCTCGCTGACGCCACCCTCCTTCCCTCGCAAGAAAACACAAAATAATCAAGAGAAAAAAGTTTACCGCTACTTCATTTTCGCTGTTCATGCAGGCATGATGTTTTAATTTACACGGTGTAGTGCATTAATGTGAACACCTGTCAAAAGCCTGAATAACCACGTTCTGCAGAGCGGATGTGCATGAAGAGAGTCGGTGGTATTCTGAAAGCTACCAGCAGGGATATGAGCCATGCCGACTGCAGTGTCGTCACTAGCTGCGCCAGGTTTCTCTGTTGAGCGTATATGGCGTGAACAGCCTGATAGTGATCCCACAGGAATGCGACGAAAACATTCCCCAGCCGTAACGCTCCCTCTTCCAGCCTGGACCCTTCCGAAGATAGTTGCAGGGCCGTATATGCCAACACCATCTATCCAATGGCACAAAGAAATGTGGTTCGCCTGAAAAGTTCACCTGTCGCCAATCAGTGGACTGCCACTTCCGGGACTGGGGTGCAAATTCCAGCCTTCGTCGGAGCAGTCAGCATGGGTGCATGGGGCGCTCAGTTGCTCAACACTTGCACGTCTATTGACTCGTACATATTTCCGCAATAGCTGTCGTTTACCCCTGTCATCTATGGCCCGTTCTGTACCACAGTTGCCTCGCCTCCAGTTTCGGATAGCGCAATTATGCCACGAGCGGTATAATTTAACGACGACGGTACACCAGCAGTTTAAAAACTTAGTCGTTTCGGAAATGCTTTCACCCTCCGCCCGGAAAGCCGATGATCATGCCCCTTTGGACATCAGATGAATCGCTCCGTTTCCGCATTACGACAACGACAGCATTGTTTTTCCGCCTCCACCTGACGCACTTTATGTACCTCCTCTGCTAGTGCTGCCACTTGCAGTCTGTGAGAGGTCATCGCACGTTGACGTCAGCCATAAGCGGCGGTCATATTAACTAATATTAACCCCTTTCAGAACGCATTTTGCAGGCAGTATCCACACATACATGCCTATAAACTTTCCCAGTGAATACTATCACGGAAAGCTCCCAGGTTTCCAGCGGGGCGGCATTGTTGAACTATTGCGACGTTTCGAAGAATGTCACGTCTATCATCTTCTGCTGAAGTGTCGAGATACTGCGGGTATCGTAATAGGCTATTGATACTAGTGGTGCGTTCCTCTTCTCCCCCCCCCCCTCATGGCTGTGGACGGGTAGGTACTGCCAGGCCAGTGGACGGCAGGGAGGGGGGGGGGGGGTAGCGAGTGCGCCACAGGCATTAATCTGGGAATTAGGATGAGTCTTGCATGCTGGACGGTCTTGGAGAAGCACTCGTTGTATTGCCCCTCGCGTGGGATTCCATGCGCAAACTTAGCTTGTATCTTTCGTTCCTATTGACGCGATTCTCGTTAACCTTTATTTATATGGAGTCCCTTAAACGCAGCCCCAATAGGTGGTTGCGCAGCGTAGCTCCTTGGTGTTCTGAAAGTCAAAAGTGCAGTCTTCCTTTATGCTCTGCTGCCGCCGACTGCTCTATGTGTCCGAGTTGTACTTGCCTGATGTGCTACCCGGAGCGGATCGAGGTACAGCACTGAGTTTGCACTATATATTACTGGCCACATTGACAAGAGATGCTGTTATTACTATTCTCGCGCCAGAAACATACATAAAACGCAGTGTATACAATTGTTGACATATCAACATTGTTGTTGTTGTTGTTGTTGTCTTCAGTCCTGAGACTGGTTTGATGCAGCTCTCCATGCTACTCTATCCTGTGCAAGCTTCTTCATCTCCCAGTACCTACTGCAACCTACATCCTTCTGAATCTGCTTAGTGTATTCATCTCTTGGTCTCCCCCTACGATTTTTACCCTCCACGCTGCCTTCCAATACTAAATTGGTGATCCCTTGATGCCTCAGAACATGTCCTACCAACCGATCCCTTCTTCTGGTCAAGTTATGCCACAAACTTCTCTTCTCCCCAATCCTATTCAATACTTCCTCATTAGTTATGTGATCTACCCATCTAACATAGTTTACACAATCTTTGACCAAAATTTGACCACTTCTAGTGCATTTTCCATTGGCTCATGGAAGTCATCTTCAGTGCAGGTGGCTAGACACAGTCGACACTGAAGCATGTATTGAACAGTGTTCTTCCCCATTTTGCCAGGTTAACCCGCGATCTGCCCTTTCCTGACCTCAGCCTATTCAAACATTTCCAGACTGGCTAGTTCTCATCATGACTAGGGACTAAAGATTCTGAAAATCTCTTCCAATCTGGAGCGTGGAGTGTCTCAGCCCTCCATGGCTGCAGCCTGGCTTCTTCATCAGTGGTTGTTAGTTTCTCCGATGTTATGAGGAAACTTTTCCTTGACCTCAGTCGTTGTGGGTTTGCTGCTATTTCTCCTCGAACTGGAGGTGGTGCGATTCCTGCAAGCTGGTAGAGCCATTCGACTGCAGTTGACTTCAAGCAGCCTGTTATAATTCTGCATGTGTCGCTTAGGGCAATATCCACCTGTTGACTTATACCAGACAGGACGGACGTACTATGCAGAGGAGTAGCATAGTGCCACTGCAGAAGTTCGCATGGTTTCAGCATGACAGCCCCATTGTGGTTCGGCCAGTTTTCTCAGTAGGTTGTTCCTGGTGGAGACTTCTGATCTGAAATCCATGCAATGATTTTTGAACCTCAGAGACCTGTCAAGTGTTACTCCTAGGTATTTTGGACTGTCACAATGTTATAATTCAACCCCTGACCATCCTATCTTTAACTTCCGGGTTGTTTCCCTATTCCTCAGTTGGAAAGCACACAGTTGTGTCTTTGATGGGTTTGGTTTGAGCTGGTTTATTCTGTAGTACTTTGACAGATCTTCAGGAGCAAGGAGATGCTGTATATTCCAGGTATGTTTAGTTTTAGAGGCTCTTTCCTAAAGCCAATGCACTATTTTTTCTTAGACGGTCGACGGCAGACAGTTTTATTTTGGATTTTTCGGGTAGCCACACAGTTCTCGCTGAGGTCGTTCCCAGATAAGGAAGTAAAACGAGTCTCCTGTCTTCTCCCTCCTCTTCCCGGCATCTGTTCTGTTCTTGAAGGCCCCATTATTCCCATTTTTGAGGAACACTTCATTCAGGTCTTTTAGTTCGGCTGGGAGGCTCTCCGTATCGCAGATGACGCATAGCCTACCAACAAGAGTGGTTAGCACTGGTGGTGGCAGATGGTTTCATGCAGGTAGAAATCAGTGTGGGTCTTCTTCATGTATACTACACGGCTTGGTGTATCGTCTGCTTTGGTCTTCATAAGTATGTCCAAGAAAGGGAGAAAACCATTCTTCTCAATCTGCATAGTGAACGCAGGGCTTTAATGTAAGCTGTTGGTCCAGAAACCCAACCAGCGGCTTTCCACCACGCTCCCACAGACACTGCATTATCATGACCCATTCAGCGCGGCGGAGTGTCATACCTAATTCGATTCCCAGCTGGGTCGAGATTATCTCCGCTCAGGGACTGGGTGTTGTGTTGTCCTTATCATCTTCATTTCATCGCCATCGACACACAAGTCGCCGAAATCGCGTCAACTCGAAAGACTTACACCGGGCGAACGGTCTATCCAAAGGGAGGCCCTAGACACACGAAATTTACATATACATCATGACCTGGTGCCCAGGTATATGCCGTGTTGCCTGACTTACGGAAGGCATTTGATACAGCAACGCACTGCCACCCAACGAACAAAATACGAGCGTAAGGAATATCGGGCTAGCTTTGTGACTGGATTGAAGAGTTTCTGACAAACAGACCACAGTGTATCGTTCTGGACGTATAGAAGTCTTGTGTCGTAAAAGTAACTTCGAGGTTGGCCCAGGGGAGTGTTATAGGACCATTACTTTTCATATTATATAGAAATGACCTGGTACATAACATCCGAAGTGTCATAAGGCTTTTCGTGGACGATGCTGTTATATAAAGAGTAGTTGTGACATTAGAAAATTGTAGCTATATGCGGGAAGAACTGCAGAGTATCGGCGGTTGGTGCGGGAGAAGGCAATTGACCATCAACCTAGACAAATGTAACGTACTGCGAATGCATAGACGGAAAGACGGTTTATTGTATGATTAAAAAATTACAGAAGCAGTTACTTGCACAAAATACCTAGGTGTATCCATACAGAGCAATTTGAAATGGAACGACCACATTAAATTAATCGAGAGTGTGGCAGATGGCAGTTTCAAATTCATTGGAAGAATCGTCAGGAAATGTAGTCCATCAACAAAACAAGTAGCTTACAAAACACTCGTTCGACCAATAACTATTTATCGTCAGGATGGGATCCGTACCAGACAGGATTGCTAATGGAAACAGAGAAGATCCAAAGAAGAGCAGCACGTTTCGTTACAGATTCATTTAGTAAGCACGAAAGCAGCACAGAGATAATGAACTACCTCCAGTGGCGGACGCTGAAAGAGAGCCATTCTGCATCGCGGTGCCGTTTATTGCTAAAGTTCCGTCAGCGCGCGTTCCTAGGAAACAACAGCAATACAGCCGCTGCCCTTAACGAGTTTTAGAGGAATACGGAGAAGTCCTCTTTTAGCACCGCGGTTGAAGAACATGATTCGGAGTTCGAATTAACTGGAGTTGTTGGAATTACTTCAGGGAAAGGCCGACAGCCAATTGCGTCACAAACTGCTCAAGAAGTTACCGTTGCCGTGGCTGAGAATGCTGGACGCGATGTGCGATCTCAAAGCTGTGTCACGACACATGAACATTCCACGGTCCGCCGTTCTAAAAGTGCTGAGAGCAATTGTGAAACGGTATCCGTACAACCTTTAGTGCCACTCCAGGCTGACGTGGGCGCAGATGGTCATCCCACTGAGCAACATTTGTAACCTGGAATGTAAACATGGTACGCAATTAATAAATGTTACACACTGGTGTGGAAATTAAAATGCGTTGCTTTTAATGGTTTATTCCTCATTTCTCTTCCTCATGTCCTTACAAATTCTCCCACAAGTTTAACTGTTCTACGATGACTCGTTTCTCATAGCAGCGCTCTTAAGTAGCTAAAGTTTAATTACAACCACCCTGTAGATTTTCAAGTGTGCATTTTTTTATTATTTTTAGTTACTGCTATTCTTAGTAGTATACCGTAGTAGTAGTAGTAGTAGTAGTAGTAGCTATGTTCATCCATAGATCTCTTTTTACAAGGATGTAGGACATGTCAAAGTATTTACAAATTTAGATCAATATAAAATAAGCTAATTCTTATACACATATATTTACAGACTTCTAGTTAGAGACACTCATCAGATTTACTCCTCGTATACAATACTTTTTTTACAAATAACTTATTAAATAATGTAATGCCACATTGTTCACTCATATCTCACTATCAGTCACTGCACACACTGTACGCACATTGTTTCATAACACTTCACTCACTACACACACACACACACACACACACACACACACACACACACACTGGTGATCTCTGGGCCAGTTTCTCTACCGCAATTTCCCATTTGCTATCTTGAAAAACTGAGCCAGCATCCCTCCATAATGAGTGAGATTTTGAGTTCAGACAGAGGAAGAGGTGTTAGTATTGTGCTATGCATAGCTTAGGGGTAAATATTTCTAGGAAGGAAAAAAAAATGAAGCGAAGGTGTTATGTGGAATGCTGGATATTTTATTATAATAATTATTATTATTTATTTGTATAACATATTTTTTATCAAAGCCTTACTCTGTTTCAGCTAAGTAATCCTACAATGTATAAAATGTATTGCATAACGGGTAATTTTAGCTGCCTTTTTAAATAAGTGTATTTTTGCAACTTCTTTAATCTGTTTTGGTAATTTATTGTACAGTTTTATTCCTTGGTAGAATATGCTGTTTTGAGTTTTATGTTTATTTTTTCTTGGTAAATGTAAGTTGAGGCTTTCTCTTGTTGCATGGTCATGGACAGAGCTGTTTGTGCAGTAATTACCAATGTTATTTTTGATGTGTACAACCGACTGGTAAATGTATTCACACGGAGCAGTTAAAGGTCTGACTTGATTGCTCAGCTACAGTCTATTCCAGGTAGAACTGCCAGAACACACGACCCGCATGGTTAACTCGTCATGGGAAGGCAGAATGTTTTGACGAGGGGCAATCGTGTAACTACCATGAGAACCGCTGTGTAGAAGTCAGAGATGACCCGCTGCTGGGCCCCATACTGTACACGATCTTCGTCCACAAAGTGGCCAGGTTATTGGGTAGAGGAATTAAACGGTATGCCGACCACGCTGCTGTATATGAAAGCAGCTTCAACCTTAGTTTGCCTTAATTTGTAAGCTAGGGAATAGCAAGAACATGTAGATGCAGTCACCAATTGGTACAAAAGTCTGAATCCATGTGTTATTGTCATGCTTACTACCGTAGACAAAACATCTGGTCACCAAATTTCCAGTAGCGTCCTTAAGTTTGAATGGGGAGATTCCGCGGTTTATTTACGCCATCATGTCGACAGCAAATTATTTTCCGAAAATCATTTTATAACACGCAGTCATGGTTTGACTTTCTTTTTGCTGGTGGCTCTGTTCTTCCCTTTCTAAAGCACTGAACATTTATCACTGGATATTTAAGGTTACGTACATAGCGAGTCAATCTATAGCCAATTGTTCATGAATTAGAGGTGTGGTCCATGACCATCACGCACCCAGGAGATGCCTGTGGTTCCTGGAGATTAATTTCTTACACACAATAATATATGCCAACGTATACGTGTTGAGATTGCGTGTTATGGAGCTTTTATGCTACTCATTAGTCCATGGGGCCATCGAAAGAAGGTCGAATAGTTTGTATGACACTACCACCAATTAATCACCCGAACCCACTCGTTCGGCCCATGTCTGGAATCACACGACTCTTGAGGACACATCATAGTATAGACAAGAATATTGCATATACTCTATTACAGAGCTCTTTAAAGAAGCAGCTTCTAAATTCATCAAGCATTACTAGAGAAACTTGATGGGCACAGACCAGTAGTCGCTCTGTGAAAGGAAGCTAGTTACTTCTGATCCATGCAACGGTCATCACTAACTTACATGAACGCAACTGTTATCTGTGTGCAATTGACAACGTAAGTGAGCTACCAAACTGCAAACCGCCCTGGCTTCTAGGCTCTCCACGTCGCTTAGCCAAACTGTGGCGTCAACTTTCCTAGAGAGTTGCGAACAACAACGATAACAGAATGAGTCGCAAACAGGCAAAATCTAGGGCAGACACTAACTAGCGATCAGATAAAGGGCTCGTTACCGTTCCTTAGTTGCAAACAAGACGGCGACTCGTGTTTCTAAGAACTGAATAGCTTCTCCTTAGAAACGTCCTGAGGACGTCGTCGTGGGTGGGACGGGAAACTCTTAGCTGCTGCCTCCTAGTTAGCAGTCCTCTGAGTTTAAGATAACGAGCGTGACCGGCAGACACAGGCAGAATGACAAGGCACATTGCAGTCGGTTTACATTTTGCTGACTGTACATGAAAATGCACTTACAGCGTACAGCTGCTATTGAGACGATGTTGATTTTGTGTAGATAAGTAAGCTACATTCGGCTAACGTTGTTTGATTCTGACAATGTGGTTCGTCATACTATTCTCGACACTAAATCATAAAAAAAGAGATCATTAAACTAATCTAACGCTCATACTGTTTAGTGGGTGATACAGTTCAGTACCTCTGGTTACTGACGATACTTGCGTCAAGAGTGAGCAGATCTTTAACAGGGCGCCTCCGATAACTTAAACCTTCAAAATCAGTCTACAATACGTTAATAAACTCTTACCGCTTTGTTCCACATTAATGGTAGTCCAGAGATTTCAATTTCCGTAGTTCTTTTTTTTATCAAATTTGACGTCTGATTCAGCCATTCAAATTTGCGAGACATTTTATCTGACGGGTTTAGCGAAAGAGCAGCAAAACCAGCATTCCTTCTGCATCGAGAAAGAGCAGGCCTAAATACATTTTTTTTTTTTGCATCAACGTATTTTTTATATATTCTGCTCCTTTCCCAGCCGCAAGGTGTAGTAACAGGAATGTATATATGTTATTAATTTATGAAATTAAACTTTGCAACTGATAATTCAATTGTAATTTCCTTTACACATAGGGTTTCTATTCAGTTACATATCATTCTCAAATATTTGTGGGAAAGGAAATATAGGTTCCTATCAGTAACAGTTTAACGCTTATAGCACAATGTAATTGTACAACGAATTAATAGAAGTTATAAATACTTGTGTTATAATTCGTTGATATAGAGTGGAAATAGCGATCTGTAATCTTGACTGTTTCAGGTTTTGTTATGAACCTTTATTTGGCCAAGAGCACAATATAGAGAACATTGATTGCTAGTTTCAAATGCTTAAAGTCATCTTGAGATCAAATTACAAACATGTAGTGTCTAAATCGAGGGAATAAGTAAGACACTTTGTCATTATAGTGTTAACATTATTGAGCAAATGTCACAGTAGTATTTACAGAACTTATACATAAGTGTATACGCCAACGGCCTTGCCGCAGTGGTAACACCGGTTGCCGTCAGATCACCAAAGTCAAGCGCCGTCGGGCTGGGCTAGAGTTTGGATGGGTGACCACCAGGTCTGTCGAGCGCTGCTGGCAAGTAGGGTGCACTCAGCCCTTGTGAGGCAAACTGAGGAGCTACTTGATTGAGAAGTAGCGGCTCCGGTCTCTTAAACTGATCCGATGAGACCGATGACCTCGCTGTCTGGTCTCCTTCCCCAAACCAACCAACCAACCAACCATCTTAAACTGACATACGGCCGGAAGAGTGGAGTGCTGACCACATGGCTCTCCATATCCGCATCCAGTGACGCCTGTGGGCGTGAGGATGACACGGCGGCCGGTCGGTACCTATGGGCCTTCTTGGCCTACTCGGACGGAGTTTAGTTTTATACATAAGTGTATACACATACAAGGAAGTGACACCTGCAGTCGTATTTACAATACATATACATACGTATATTGTAAATACGATTGTACATTATGTTTCCTTATGGCTTTTCACTCTATAATGACACAACATCTCACTCATCCAAGTGGCTGGATCTAGTCATCAGTGTTCTTTATATTGTGTATTTGCCAAATGAAGGTTTTAACAAAATCTGCAATATTCAAATACTTATTGATGCACTTATAAAGCTCGAGCTGTCACAGAAGGTGTCGTCAGGCCGAGAATGAGTTCCGACTTAGCTAAAAGTGGCGCAGAAAGAAGTTCATTAAACAGTAACGATATACAGGGATCAGCCAGAACATGATGACCACTTACCTAAAAGCCTATATGTCCACCTCTGGCATGGATAACAGCAGCGACGCGTCGTGGCATGAAAACAATGAGGCCTTGGTAGATCACTGAAGTGATTTGGCTCCACGTTTTCACACACAGGTCACCGAATACTCTAATTTTCGGGGAGGGGGCGATGAGCTCTGACGCCACGTTTAATCACATCCCAGATTGGGTTCATATCTGGCGAGTTGGGAGGCCAGCACGTCAACTGGAACTCACCACTGTCTTCCTCGAACCGCTCCATCACACTCATAGCCTTATGACATGGCGCATTACCTTGTTGAAGAATGCAACTGCCATCAGTACACATGACCGTCACCGAGCGAGGTGGCGCAGTGGTTAGACACTGGACTCGCATTCGGGAGGACGACGGTTCAATCCCGCGTCCGGCCATCCTGATTTAGGTTTTCCGTGATTTCCCTAAATCGCGCCAGGCAAATGCCGGGATGGTTCCTTTCAAAGGGCACGGCCGACTTCCTACCGCGTCCTTCCATAATCCGATGAGACCGATGACCTCGCTGTCTGGTCTCCTTCCCCGAAAGAACCAACCAACACATGACCGTCATGAAGGGGTGTACGTGGACTGCAACTAGTGTAAGATACTCTTCGGCCACCATGGTGAATTGCACGAGTTCCACTGGACCAATGGGCGTCAACGTGAATGTTCCCCAGAGCACAATGGAGCTGCCGCCAGCTTATCTCTGTCCCGCTGTACAGGTGTCAAGGAGCTCTTCCCTGGCAAACCGTGGTGTCGCACTCTCCCTTCGGCATGAAGAAGAAGGTATCGGGTTTCACCAGACCAAGCACCGCTCTGCCACCGCGCCAACGTCCAGTACCGATGGTCACGTGTCCATTTCATTCGTAGCTGCCGATGTCGTGATGTTAACATTGGCATATGCATGGGTAGTCAGCTGCTGAGGCCCATCGTTAGGAGTGTCTGGTGCACTGTGTGTTCAGACAGACTTATACCCTGCCCAGCGTTGAAGTCAGAAGTTAGCTGCGCCACAGTTCGCTGCCTGTTCTGTTTTGTCAGTCTGCCCACCCTATGAAACGTCCCTTAGAACCATTTATACAAGACTGTGCTTAACCTGACACACAATAATTTCAGCGCAACGCAATCTATCAAAAATCCCTGCAAAAGAATGGCCCTGAGTAACATTAAACTATACCTTTCAGAAATCACTTACCTCACAAAAATCTTCGTTACTCGAACTACTGCAATACAGCGAGCGCCACTACTGCCAGCTAAATAAAAGATTCAAACTACTGAAGGCACTAACTACTGATAGGGATAGTTAGCAAATGAAAGAATTAATACAGAACAAACAATGTATTTACCTTAATATTCATAATTGACATCCAGTATTACAAATTATCAAAACTCCGCCATCTCTCTCCCCGCATCCACCACTGCTGGCGGCTCACCTCCAACTGCGCAACGCTACGCGCTGTTAACATCCAGCTGCCCCTCTACAATGGCAGACAACAATGCAAACTAGCCACAGACTGCACACAGCACAGCCAGTGATTTCCGTACAGAGCGCTACGTAACGTTGCCAATAAGAAACATAAACTGCCTACTTACATTAAAGAAAGCATAAACAGCCTACTTACACCTACAACATTCGATATCTGTAACGAGGGGTGAAAGTCCAACCCCACAACATCTGGACGTGCTTTCACCTTGGTTTCGTGACGTGTTGAAGGCACTCACCGCAACACTCCTCGAACACCCGTCAAGTTGTAAAGTTTCCGAAATGCTCGTGCCAAGCCTCCGGACCATCAAAGTCTGTCCTAGGTCAAACTCAGATACTTCGCCCGCCTCCCCCGTTCTACAAAATGGTTCAAATGGCTCTGAGCACTATGGGACTTAACTTCTAAGGTCATCAGTACCCCAGAACTTAGAACTACTTAAACCTAACTAACCTAAGGACATCACACACGTCCATGCCCGAGGCAGGATTCGAACCTGCGACCGTAGCGGTCACGCGGTTCCAGACTGTAGCGCCTTTAACCGCTTGGCCACCCCGGTCGGCCCCGTTCTACACACAGCCATCATGATCACTGATATTACAAGCATAGTGGGTGTTTCTGACTAGCGGTCATTCCTCGCTAGGTGACGCTGCTGTAGCCTACATGAGTTTATGTCTAAAGTAGGTCGGCGGTCATAATGTTCTGGTTGATCATTGTACGAGGGCTGTTCAGAAAGTAAGCTCCGATTGATCGCGAAATGGAAACGACTATGATAATCCGATAAAGCTTTGCACAGATGTGTTGGGCAGTGTCTCTAGTATGACCCTAGATAGCATCACGTCACTCCTCTCATTTCTGAGCTCACAGTGATCGCGTAAAGTTGTCTAGAGAATAGTGTCTCCCGCCAAGTACGAGGACCTGGTGAGAAATTTCGCCTGAAGCTATACAGCCAACATTACATAACTATCGTGCAGTTTCTTCTACAAGGCAATATTCTGAGCCGCATTCTGAAGGGGCAATGAAGATGCTCCTGCATCGTTTTCAATTGGAAATGTTTGACTACCCACAATACAGCCCGTAATTGACTCCCCCTGCGTTTCATTTCTGCTCACATGAACCGCTGGCTATGAATACATCATTTTGGCACAGAAAACGAGCTGTAGGCCAGCGTAGAGAATTGGCGGAAAGCACTGGCGGCTGTCTTTTATGATGAGGGTATTGGAAAGTTGGTACAACGCTACGACAAATGTCTTAGTCAGAACGGCAACTACGTAGAGAAGTAGCTGGATGGTGTAGCTAACTGTTAAAAATAAAACATTTCTAATTTTCACTGTGGTTCCCATTTCGCGATCAATCGGAGCTTACTTTCTGAACAGCCCTCGTATATTCTTGTAAGTATCACGTGTAACTTACTAATGTAGTATTACAATTAAATACAAATATAATAAGAGGTTATGACTATCCGTAGTACATAAGCATCTAAAAAGTGTGCCGTTACACAATATTATTATACACTGAAGCGACAAAGAAACTGGTATAGGCATGAGTATTCAACAACATAAGTATGTAAAGAGGCAGAATACGGCGCTCCGGTCTGCAACGCCAGTATCAGACATCAAGTGTCTGTCGCAGTTATTAGATCGGTTACTGCTGCTACAGTGGTAGCTTATCAAGATTTAAGTGAGTCTGAACGTGATGCTATAGTCGGCGCACGAGCGATGGGACACAGCATCTCCGAAGTAGTGGGAACTTTCCCGTACGACCATTTCACTAGTGTATCGCGAATATCAGTAATCAGTAATTAAATCTCCGATATCTCTGCGGCCGGAAAAAGATCCTGCAAGAACGGGACCAACGACGACTGAGGAGACACAAGGGGAACCCTTCCGAAAATTGCTGCAGATTGCAATGCTGGCCCATCAACAAGTGTCGGCGTGCGATCCATTCAACGAAACATGATCGATATGGGCTTTCGGAGCAGAAGGCGCACTCGTGTACCCCTGATGGCTGCATGACACAAGCCTTACGCCTCGCGTGGGCCCGTCACCACTGACATTGGACTGTTGATGACTGGAAACATGCTGCCTGGTCGTACGAATCTTGTTTCAAATTGTATCAAGCGGATGGACGTGCGCGGGTATGGAGACGCCCTCAAGAATCCATGGATCCTGCATGTCAGCAGGGGACTGTTCAAGCTCGTGGAGGCTCTGTAATGGTGAGGGGCGTGTGCAGTTGGAGTGATATGGAACCCGTGATAAGTCGTTCGGTTTGTCGCGGGTTTTGTCCGTGGCTAACCGACCGCTTTCCATGAAGTGGGGCCGGGGCTGTTCCTCAGCTAAGTAACGTAGCTTGACATGGTACCACGGTACTTTAGCTTTTAATGTTTGACCGTGCCTTATTCAAATGGTTCAAATGGCTCTAAGCACTATGGGACTTAACATCTGATGTCATCAGTCCCCTAGACTTAGAACTACTTAATCCTAACTAACATAAGGACATCACACACATCCATGCCCGAGGCAGGATTCGAACCTGCCACCGTGGTAGTCGCGCGGTTCCGGACAGAGCCTAGAACCGCTCGGCCACCGCGGCCGGCACGCCCATTAAAGTCTCCAAGGGTTAGCAGAGGTGAATCCGTAGCTCTCCGCCAGCAACGGTCACAGTCGGCCTGACCTCTCGATTACGTCCCGTAGATGTTCGATGGGATTCATGTGGGGTGATCAGCGTGGCCAAATCATTCACTCGAGTTGTACAGAATGTTCTTCAAACCAGTTGCGAACAGTCGTGGCCCAGTGACGTGACATCGTTTTTTGTGAACATGAAACCCACGAATGGCTGCAAATGCTCTCCAAGCAGCCGAACATAACCACTTCCAGTCAATAATTGATTCAGTTGTATTAGAGCACCCAGTCTGTTCCATGTAAACACAGCCCACACCTTTATTGAGCCACTACCAGCTTCCACAGTGCCTTGTTGACAACGCCGGTCTGTGGCTTCGAGAGATCTACGCCAAACTTGAACGATTCCATCAGCTCTTACCAACTGAAATCGAGACACATGTGATCAGTCCACGGTTTTCCAGTGGTCTAGGGTCCAATCGATATGGTTACAAGCACAGAAGGGGCGTCGTAGGCGCATCGGTCGTCAGTTGTCATAGGCCATTGATTTCGCCGCATTGTCCTAACGAATACGTTCGTCGTGTGAACCACGTTGATTTTTGGGATGATTTCACGCAGTGTTCCTTGTCTGCTGTGGCACTGACAACTCTACGCGAACGCCGCAGCTCTCGGTCGTTAAATGAAGACCGTCGACCACCGCATTGTCTGTGGTGAGAGGTAAAGCCTGAAATTCGGTATTCTCGGCACACTCTTCACACTACTGATGTCAGATTATTGAATTCCCTAACGATTTTCGAACTGGAAACTCCAATGTGTCTAGATTCCGGATTCAAAGTCTGCTAATTCCCGTCTTAATGACTGCGGACACCTTCTCACATGAATCACCTTAGTACAAATGACAGCTCCAACACTGCACTGCCCTTTTATACCTTGTGTATGGGATACTTCCACCATCTGTTTGTGTGCATAACACTGTCCCATGACTTTTGTCACCTCAGTGCATATGCAAAAGATAAGTTTAGAATGAATATTTAAAAGCAAGAACTTCTGAATTGTTGGTTAAACAATTATGGCACGAGTTGCACATGTTTATTATGTCCATATTACATCACTGAGTACATAAAAAAATAGTCAAGTATACGTGCAACTGACATACAGTATAATATCGTCATTCCAGAATGAGATTTTCACTCTGCGCTGATATGAAACTTCCTGGCAGATTAAAATTGTGTGCCCGACCGAGACTCGAACTCGTGACCTTTGCCTTTCGCGGGCAAGTGCTCTACATTTGAGCTACCGAAGCACGACTCACGCCCGGTACTCACAGCTTTACTTCTGCCAGTATCTCGTCTCCTACCTTCCAAACTTTACAGAAGCTCTCCTGCGAACCTGCGAGGCTGACATTGTGACAAAAAATTATAATGCCATCAGTTACCACAGTCGAAGACAACGGAAGATCTCTGCTCATGACGCTCCACGTTCTATTCTACGAGCAACGAAACCAGAACGACGAAGGATCAACAAAGACATGTGGCTTTGCAATCACGACGCTAACGTTGCCGTACGCAAGAAGGAAAAATTGTATCACGGGTTTCCTGCAGACAAAACACTGTCTCATTGGAATGCCTACAAACAAGCCCCTATATAGGTGAAGAAGGTCATTCAAGACACAAAAGCAGACAAGTATTCAGACCTCTACATGAAACTTGAGGCGCGCAAAGGAAAGCGTGACTTGTATCGAGTAGTCAAATCAAAACGTTGGTAAACGGAAGACATCCAACACTTCTACGACGTCAACAACGAAAAAGTTGAGCTGCTGGTCGACCAGAAGAAAGCGAGGGAACGCTGGGGAGGGGGGGGGGGGGGGGGCTATCTCGACAGAATTTCGACAGAGGATTTTCCCTATCTGCGAATGCCAACCATTTGATCTGTTGAAAAACCACTCAAGGAAATTAGCATTGCCGACGTCGAGGCTGCTCTGAAGCAGGTGAAGAGATGGACAGCCCCGATTACCTCAAGGGAGCGTTACGGTGTTGTCAGCAGCGGAATGCGGCAGGTTGGCTAACGGATCTTCTCAACTAGATCATCAAAGAAGGTAGGATACCTATAGACTGGCAGCAGAGAGAAAGACTTCAAGAAAAAAGAAAGCCTTTGCTGAGTTTTTAAATTACTGACCGATCAGACTGCTGAGCCACGCGATGAAGATCCTTCAATGCATTCTAGATAAAAAGATTCACGAGATAGCCCAAATCACAAAGAACCCAGTCAGATTTGTGAAAAACTGTGGCACAATTGACGCAATCCATGCTGCGTCGCTGCTGGTTGAAAAATACAGCGAAAAGAATAAACCGCTTTACCTCATTTTTCTAGACCTCGAAAAAGTTTTCGATCGAGTACCATATGATGTAATCTGGTTATCCCTTCGAGAACACGGCTTCTTGGTACGGCTCCTGAAGAACCAAGAGCTACCTCCAACTAGCTGCAGCAGCGTCAAATGATTGTGCACTACTAGCCATTAAAATTGCTACACCAAGAAGAAATGCAGATGATAGACGGGTATTCATCGGACAAATATATTATACTAGAACTGATATGTGATTACATTTTCACGCAATTTGGGTGCATAGATCCTGAGAAATCAGTACCCAGAACAACCATCTCTGGCCGTAATTACGGCCTTGATACGCATGGGCAGTGAGTCAAACAGAGCTTGGATGGCGTGTACAGGTACAGCTGCCCATGCAGCTTCACCACGATACCACAGTTCATCAAGACTAGTGACTGGCATATTGTGACGAGCCAGTTGCTCGGCTACCATTGACCAGACGTTTTCAATTGGTGAGAGATCTGGAGAACGTGCTGGCCAGGGCAGCAGTCGAACATTTTCTGTATCCAGGAAGGCCTGTACAGGACCTGCAACATGCGGTCGTGCATTATCATGCTGAAATGTAGGGTTTCGCAGGGATCGAATGAAGGGTAGAGCCACGGGTCGTACCGCATCTGAAATGTAACGTCCACTGTACAAAGTGCCTCAATGCGAGACGTGTAACCAATGGCACCCCATACCATCACGCCGAGTGATACGCCAGCATGGCGATGACGAATACACGCTTCCAATGTGCATTCACCGCGATGTCGCCATAGACGGATGCGACCAGCATGATGCTGTAAACAGAACCTGGATTCATCTGAAAAAATGACGTTTTGCCATTCGTGTACCCAGGTTCGTCTTGGAGTACACCATCGCAGGCACTCTTGTCTGTGATGCACCGTCAAGGGTAACCGCAGGAATGGTATCTGAGCTGATAGTCCATGCTGTTCCAAACGTAGTCGAACTGTTCGTGCAGATGGTTGTTGTCTTGCAAACGTCCCCATCTGTTGACTCAGGGATAGAGACGTGGCTGCACGATCCGTTACAGCCATGAGGATAAGATGCCTGTCATCTCGACTGCTAGTGATACGAGGCCGTTGGGATCCAGCACGGCGTTCCGTATTACCCTCCTGAACCCACCGTTTCCATATTCTGCTAACAGTCATTGGATCTTGACCAACGCGAGCAGCAATGTCGCGATACAATAAAACGCAATGGCAATAGGCTACAATCAGGCCCTTATCAAAGTCGGAAACGTGATGGTACGCATTTCTCCTCCTTACACGAGGCATCACAACAACGTTTCACCAGGCAACGCCAGTCAACTGCTGTTTGTGTATGAGAAATCGGTTGGAAACTTTCCTCATGTCAGCACGTTGTATGTGTTGCCACCGGCGCCAACCTTGTGTGAATGCTCTGAAAAGCTAATCATTTGCATATCACAGCATCTTCTTCGTGTTGGTTAAATTTCGCGTCTGTAGCACGTCATCTTCGTGGTGTAGCAATTTTAATGGACAGTAGTGCAGAAGTCCACCAAGGCTCGCCCTTATCACCACAGCTGTTCATTCTTGTGGTGGACACTGTCACATCAGACCTGCGCGTGCCACTACTATTGACACTTTTCTAAGCTTATGATGTCATGATGGCTGGTCACCAACTACAAGACTGGAACGACCGGCTTGCGCGATATGGCACGCAGCTTAACAAAAAGGAATCAAGGCATGTGACACCAGACCCAAGACAAGTTGCGACCATCAGTGTTGACGGAGAAGATCTAACAAGAGAACCAAAATTTAAGAATGTCGGTACTACAGTCTCTAACGATGGCCATGTTACAGAGAACGACAACGCAGGGACGCAGGCAACATGGATGAAATGGTGAACGACAACAGGCGTCACCTACGATCGTCGAAGTAAGGATCATCTGAAATCAAAGATCTACCGGACTGTCATCCGTCCTGTTTCTCTCAATGGCACCTAGTATTGGCCACCTAAAAAAGAGGCGAAACGACGATTGTGGTTCACGGAGATTGAGATGCTTAGATGATCAGGTGGCATCACTTGAATGGAACACGTTTCGAGCGACACTATCAGAAGACGTTTTGGGGCGGCACCGGTTCAGATTGCGAGTAAGCCGTTTGCGAAGGTTTGGACATGTGCTGCGCGCAGATGACGATACCACTGCAAAGGCAGCATACGCAGTGGAAGTCATGGGAAAGAGATCTTAAACTGGTCGTGCTACATTAGCAAGAAATACATAAACAAGGAGTTTACTTGACATCAAGGTTGCTACGCCGGGAAGTCTTCGGCATATTTTTGATTACCTAAAGGCTTTTGACAGACAATAGACAACTGAAAACGCACGCTGTTGTTGTATTGCTGGTTGGCTGCCTCTTTTATATTGACCTTGCTAGGTACGTACACAGTTCCCAGGAATGGGTGTGGTTCTTTCTGGTCTTTAGTAGATGACAGATTATATATTGCCTCCATATGATATCTACTATTGGTCTTAACACTGATTTCCTCAGTATGTGCCCTACATATTTAACGCTAGCCTGAAAGAAACTACGTTTATCCAAATGGCAGGATAACTTGTTAGATTGGGTCTGTCAAAAAGTACTTGCAAATTTTTAACACATTGCTCAATTGTGGCCCCATTACATGCACAGCGAGCAATTGCTGGGATATGCCGTTGCAAGTATAATTGAATTAAAGACGGCGAACGTGCAGTTTCAAAAAGGTAATTTTTTGTAACTATATAACAATTTCGCAAGGAATATTTACTATCAGTATTTGCCGGATTTCCGCATAAACTGACAACTGCAAATAAGTACCCACTAAATCCAGAGTCAAAACGTATTGTGGACAGTGTACTGCACATAGCATGGTGCGTTTGACCACCATATTCCCCCCCCCCCTTCCGGCGGTCGGGATCACCGTGTGATTATAATCTTTACGGGTAACGATTATGTTTCCAGACTCTATCTATCTCACTCGGCAGAGACCAAGCTATGTGCCGGCCGGGGTGGCCGAGCGGTTCTAGGCGCTACAGTCTGGAACCGCGAGACAGCTACGATCGCAGGTTCGAATCCTGCCTCGGGCATGGATTTGTGTGATGTCCTTAGGTTAGTTAGGTTTAAGTAGTTCTAAATTCTAGGGGACTGATGACTTGAGAAGTTAAGTCCCATAGTGCTCAGAGCCATTTTAACCATTTGAACCAAGCTGTGTGTTGACGTGTTTACCTCTCTCGTGAAGCGGTCCTGTCTGGACAGTTTAGTATGCCTAGTGTACACAGCACGCTGTGTCTGCTTCTGACTGACGGTCGCCACAATGTTCGTGACCATTGTTTCCGGTTTGGTGTCTAACGTCACGTACTACGCAATTTACGTACCATACAGTTTACAGCATGATACTGCCACAACTAGCTGAGATTTTTATAAGGCTTTTGTCAGCGTGAGTAACTTTATTCGTTAATATAATACGGCTTTTAACCTAATTTCTTGTTTCGTTTATGTGCAGGCAGCCTGATGATGATCTAAGAATGAAACCGATCCCGACGCAATTTATATATGTTAGTACAGCTGTGGTGGTTTTCATTATTCGTTCATGTTAGTATCAGTCGGCTGTGGTTGTACAGTGCAGACTTCTCGTGTACAATCCACAAGTCCTGTCACCAGCCTATATTGCCGCACGGTCCAGCTGAGTCACAAACGAAGACTGCACAGATTAAATTAACTCAACCATTTTGACTTCAAAATGGTTCAAATGGCTCTGAGCACTATGGGGCTTAACTTCTGAGGTCATCAGTCCCCTAGAAATTAGAACTACTTAAACCTAACTAACCTAAGGACATTACACACATCCATGCCCGAGGCAGCATTCGAACCTGCGACCGTAGCAGTCGCGCGGTTCTAGACTGAAGCGCCTAGAGCCGCTCGTGCATCGCGGCCGGCAATTTTGGCTTCAATTTCGGGTTGTTCGATAAATTACCTTTCATCTGACACGGTGCTCGACCTGGTAAAATAATTATCTCAAAAATCGCAATAATAACATTTAACCATAAAACTAAACTCCGACCGAACAGGCCATGACGGTCCAACGGTACCGGCCGACGTGTCAACATTTGATTATACGTTCTCAAATTAATTTCCCCCGACAATTTGAGACCACTGTCGGCTTGTCTAACGAGCGGTCTAAGGGCTTGTGGGTGTGGACGAATTTTCAGGGTCCAAATTCAATTAATACTACAATAGCATAAAATGGTGAATATCGGCAGAGGCTAGCCAGCCGTTATCTTCAAACTCAAGCCACGGCTACTCTCTGCGGAAGGACACACGAGCAGCTCTTCGTTTCCGCGGAATTCCCGCCGCAGTAAGAGCACTAGCCTCTGTGCCTGGGAGCTCTCAGCCCTACGCAGTGGTGATAACGATAACACCCAAGCCGGTTAGGTTGGTATAAGTCCCCAAATTGTGCTCATGGTTCCTGGCGAGAGCCGACAAGAAAAGGCAGTTGTCACCAGTGTACTGAGTGGAGCGAATGTGAACAGCTACGACGGTCGTCAGTTTGGAACCACCAGCCCCCTTGGCATCGGTGATCAAGGTTGCCTCATTGGCTGTTGGAGGGACGGTACCAGACAGCGGTCCCATCGGCTTAGGGACGCTTGGGGAAGGAAGTCGGCCGTGCCCTTTCAAAGGAACCATCCCGGCATTTGCCTGAAGCAATTTAGGGAAATCACGGAAAACCTAAATCAGGATGGCTGGACGCGGATTAGAACCGTCTTCCTCCCGAAAGCGAGTCCAGTATTCAAAGCATTCCGCCGACTCGCTCGGTGTCGGTGACCAAGTTCAGTAGAGCGTTTTTCGCCGTTCCACTCACGAGATGATAGAGAATAAGTTCTAGCAATACCCACATTTAGCGGCGTTCGCCATTACACTGGCTATCGTTCGGCAGGCCATAGACTATTTAAGATGACTGCATGAAGTGCCTTGCCCGGCCTTTCATTACTTTTCTTACCCATAATCAACGATCTCCGTGGTTTCTCTCCTCGTACTCTCCCGTAGTTAAGGAGCTACACGAGGCTCATTCACGGCTTTTCTACCGACTGAACATTTTCTTGTATACATCTACATCTACATGGTTACTCTGCAATTCAGACTTAAGTAACTGGCAGAGGGTTCTTCGAACCATTTTCATACTACTTCTCTACCATTCAACTCTCGAATGGCGCGTGGGAAAATGGAACACATAAATCTTTCCTTTCGAGCTCTGATTTCTCTTATTTTATTATGATAATCATTTCTCCCTACGTAGGTGGGTGTCAACAAAATATTTACGCATTCGGAAGAGAAAGTTGGTGATTCAAATTTCGCAAATAGATCTCGCCGCAAAGAAAACCACCTTTGTTTCAGTGACTGCCACCCCAACTCGCGTATCATATCAGTGACACTCTCACACCTATTACGCAATAACACGAAACGAGCTGCCCTTCTTTGCACTTTTTCGATATCTTCCGTCAATCCTACCCGGTAAGGATCCCATACCGCACAGCAATATTCCAGCAGAGGATGTCTCTTTAGTGGGTCTGTCGCATCTTGTAAGTGTTCTGCCAACAAAGCTCAGTCTTTGTTTCGCCTTCCCCACAATATTATCTACGTGGTCTCCCAATTTAGGTTGCTCGTAATTGTAATTCCTAGGTATTTAGTCGAACTGACAGCCCTTACATTTGTGCGATTTATCGTATACCCAAAATTTATCGGATTTCTTTTAGTGCCCATGTGGATGACCTCGCACTTTTCTCTGTTTAGTCCCAATTGCCACTTTTCGCAAGATACAGAAATTCTCTCTAGATCATTTTGTAATTGGAATTGAACGTCTGATGATTTTACTAGACTGTAAATTACAGCGTCATCTAAGGGGGCTGCTCAGATTATCACCTAGATCATTTATATAAATCAGGAACAGCAGAGGGCCTATGACACTACCTTGCGGAACGCCAGCTATCACTTCTGTTCTGCTCGATGATTTACCGTCCATCACTACGAACTGTGACCTCTCTGAGAGGAAATCATGAATCCAGTTGAAGCAAACCAAGCGCTGTATCATGTGTGCGATACAGAGGCGAGCGAGTTCGCCGGGACTTACCCCAGTTCACTGCTGATAGCGCCACGTCACCTTAATGCGTCTGCATGTAGCGCACAAGTATTGCACCACAATTTAGTATGAAATTAAAAATAAAAGTTTATGTTTAAAACTTTGTTAAATTATAGTTTAGTGTAATAATGTTCCAAATACCAAATACTTTACGGAAAAATGCCGTTTTAATAGAAAATTCAGAGGCGTTAAATAATGACGCTACGAAGCCAGAATTTGGTCAGAAGGTGCAGTTGTAAGTTATAAATAAGTGATGCTCGTTTCCAAAACCATAAAACAAAAATTAATGCCAGAATCCACGTTTTTCGGAAAAATCAGAGGCGCTAAATAATGGACTTAGAAACTTGAAAATTTGTTTTATGCTTCAGTACAGCCCAAAAATAATAACAGAGAGTCGACGTTAATCTACCTCTTCTAGTTTTTGAGTAATTAAATAAAAACTAATTTTGTAACTAAAATGTACCTAAGTGTTGTAGATTAAGTGCTTGAAATTTCAATAATAGAGGATTTGGTTAAACCAGATGATCCAATATATCAAATAATGGAGCTACACCAAGTTTAAGACTTTTAACATAAATAGCAACTGATATAAGTCTTAGCAAAGGTATGGGTCAGAGGTAACAATCTACCGTTGCTTCCACTAAATAAATTCTATTAAGCAAAGTTTTCATTCTAGCGAGCTGAAACTTTCTAAGTGCTTTCAAACTGCTTATCTGCATACCAGCAAAAATTAAGAAGTTTCTGAAGTAACTGGTAACTATATTATTAAAGATTATGTGCCAGAGGTAGCGGTCGTTTGTAGACTGCCGCCGTATGCAGATAGACAGAGACAACAGATGTTTTCTCGGCTGTCCGCACGGGCAGCTTATAAATACAGCCCCTGAAGCAGTGGGAAGGTTCACTTCGCTCTCAGACACTGCGAGGTCCACGCCAGTTAAACGTCTGGTCGCGCTCTGCCTCGAATGACGTCAGAGCCGAGCTGTGACAAGTGCGTATTTGGCAGTGAAAACGGAAAGTGAACTCGCGAGGACTGTACACGGTCCTGGATCTTTTAGAATTCGGTAAAATAACTGTTAGTGTGCCGTCCGCGTGAAATTCAATTCCGCGTGGCAAGTGGTGAATTTATTTCCACTTTTATGGAGAGCGTTAATTTTTGAACATTTATTGCGAACTTTCAATTGAGTGATGTTAGGGCGAAAAAGAATCTAGTAGGAAGTTACCGTAGAGGTCGCCTCTGAAGTGCTAAAGGTGCTGTTAGATTAGAAAGACTTGTTTTCAATTGAACATAACGCAATTTTAAGTGTTGTTTGTGAGAAACTTTAATTAAATTAAATCTTGATTGGAACTTTAAACTTTTACTGAAGTCATAGTCCTGATCCCGCAAAGAAACGGGAAATATACACCTTTCTTTCAGTGGACTGGACCGGAATGTGGCCGTGCAGACTGGAAACTAAGGTCAGTATGTTTCCCTTCGCTTTCTGGCTGTCCACCAAATTAGTTGCCAGGCTCACGTGATTGAAGACGGCATCAAAACTTTAAACCAATGAAGTAACTTACTCGCCACCCCACACAGTCACACAACTGAGACGATAATCTATATGCACGCAATTTGATCAATAGTCGCTTGTGAGGAACGGTATCAAAAGCCTTCTGGAAATCTAGGAATATGGAATCGATCTGAGATCCCTTGTCGACAGCACTCATTACTTCATGGGAATAAAGTGCTAGCTGTGTTGCACAAGAACTATGTTTTCTGAATCCGTGTTAGTATTCTTGACATGCAGCAAGAAGAGACAGGAACTGCTTTTATAAATGTGTCATCATACTTGCAACTGAGGCTACCTCATCTTCTTTTGTTCGCTAATGGTAGTAAAATATCCTACTATTATGCCAGAATGGAGGCGTTTTCCCTGGTCTGTAGCTTTCCCCGTTGTCCCCTTCATTATTTCAGCTAACCAGCAAGAAGGAAAGCAGTTCGGTGCCGGCCACGGTCGGGACGGCAGCCGACTGTTAGATCGATCACATCTGGCCCCTTGCTGGGGACGAAGAATTCGCCTATTCCAGTAATCGCCTTAATTAAAGTTCATTAGTTATCGTCTTTAGCAGACCACTAACGGCTACATGCTTCTCAACTCGTTAAAGATCATTACCAATAATAATAGCTGTTGACCTAACAACTTGATGTAACTTCAACATCACGTTGTTGCTCTCGCTCACATCCTTGATATTTTTTGTGTTTTTTTTAGAAGGTGGTTCTTAGGATGACTTTCAGCAGAAATATGATTTTTAAAACGTGATACAATAGAGTTAAATAAGACTCGGATGTTATGATCCGACGTTCCAATCCTAATTTTAATATGAAAGGAAATTTTTAAGGTGGCCGAGGTTTGGCTATAGGAAGTAGATTAATGCGCACATTGGTTTACAGGGTGTTTCAAAAATGACCGGTATATTTGAAACGGCAATAAAAACTAAACGAGCAGCGATAGAAATACACCGTTTGTTGCAATCTGCTTGGGACAACAGTACATTTTCAGGCAGACAAACTTTCGAAATTACAGTAGTTACAATTTTCAACAACAGACGCCGCTGCGGTCTGGGAAACTCTATAGTACGATATTTTCCACATATCAACCATGCGTAGCAATAATATGGCGTAGTCTCTGAATGAAATTACCCGAAACCTTTGACAACGTGTCTGGCGGAATGGCTTCACATGCAGATGAGATGTACTGCTTCAGCTATTCAATTGTTTCTGGATTCTGGCGGTACACCTGGTCTTTCAAGTGTCCCCACACAAAGAAGTCACAGGCGTTCATGTCTGGCGAATAGGGAGGCCAATCCACGCCGCTCCTGTATGTTTCGGATAGCCCAAAGCAATCACACGATCATCGAAATATTCATTCAGGAAATTAAAGACGTCGGCCGTGCGATGTGGCCGGGCACCATCTTGCATAAACCACGAGGTGTTCGCAGTGTCGTCTAAGGCAGTTTGTACCGCCACAAATTCACGAAGAATGTCCAGATAGCGTGATGCAGTAATCGTTTCGGATCTGAAAAATGGGCCAATGATTCCTTTGGAAGAAATGGCGGCCCAGACCAGTACTTTTTGAGGATGCAGGGACGATGGGACTGCAACATGGGGCTTTCCGGTTCCCCATATGCGCCAGTTCTGTTTATTGACGAAGCCGTCGAGGTAAAAATAAGCTTCGTCAGTAAACCAAATGCTGCCCACATGCATATCACCGTCATCAATCCTGTGCACTATATCGTTAGCGAATGTCTCTCGTGCAGCAATGGTAGCGGCGCTGAGGGGTTGCCGCGTTTGAATTTTGTATGGATAGAGGTGTAAACTCTGGCGCATGAGACGATACGTGGACGTTGGCGTCACTTGGACCGCAGCTGCAACACGGCGAACGGAAACGCGAGGCCGCTGTCGGATCACCTGCTGCACTAGCTGCCCGTTGCCCTCTGTGGTTGCCGTACGCGGTCGCCCTACCTTTCCAGCACGTTCATCCGTCACGTTCCCAGTCCGTTGAAATTTTTCAAACAGATCCTTTATTGTATCGCTTTTCGGTCCTTTGGTTACATTGAACCTCCGTTGAAAACTTCGTCTTGTTGCAACAACACTGTGTTCTAGGCGGTGGAATTCCAACACCAGAAAAATCCTCTGTTCTAAGGAATAAACCGTGTTGTCTACAGCACACTTGCACGTTGTGAACAGCACACGCTTACAGCAGAAAGACGACGTATAGAATGGCGCACCCACAGACTGCGTTGTCTTCTATATCTTTCACATCACTTGCAGCGCCATCTGTTGTTGAAAATTGTAACTACTGTAATTTCGAAAGTTTGTCCGCCTGAAAATGTACTGTTGTCCCAAGCATATTGCAACAAACGGTGTATTTCTATCGCTGCTCGTTTAGTTTTTATTGCCGTTTCAAATATACCGGTCATTTCTGAAACACCCTGTAAATAGTTTTGCAGACATGAAGAGAGACTTGCACAGGATACAACAGTGCGGGAAGTTGCACCAAACCAGTCTTCGGACTGTAGGGTATACTGCATAGTTTATCTTAACAGGGTTGATCATTGCGCGCACTCATTTAATTATGAGCCAATACACGAACTACTAAAAAATTTATTTATCAATAATTTCCATCCTTCTCTTAAATTCTTACGAAATCTACATCTACATAGATATTCCGCAAGGCACCATACAGTGCGTGGCGGAGGTGCCCTGTATCACTACTGGTCATTTCCTTTCCTGTGCCGCTCGCAAATAGAGCGATCGAAAAGTAGACTGTTTACATGCCTCCGTACGAGGCCTAATTTCTCTTATCTTATCTTCGTGGTCCTTACGTGCAATGTACAGGGTGATTATAATTAAAGTTTAACTTTCAGACCGCTGTAAAAACAACACCACTGGTCAAAATGACGTCAAATTGCAACTAAATATTATCGGAGAAGGGGGAAAACGTATGGCAGAAGAAAAATAAATAGTTACAAAATGTAACAACAGATGGCGCTGTAAGCATCATTAAGTTGATAGTGGCTGACGACAAATGACAAATGAATCATACAACAACGCCTAAGCTGTACGTGTGACGTTGAACTACCTGTACTGCTCAGTGTGCATGGGTGTACAGGTGTGATACTGTTAGTTACGTAAGCCCATCCATAACAGCAGGATCATATCACATCGGATGGAAAAATAGGTTTTTAATCGTCCTGAGGCCAAAAACCGCATAAAAAGCGTCAATCACATCACAATCACATCAGTTTTTAATTCTCTTCAGGCCAAAAACCGCATACTAAGCATCATTCAAAATCAAATCGGAATATTAATTTCCGTGTGACTGGCGCAAAACATCTTTAGTCTGATGTCCACCGTTTTCTGCAACGAGTTGAAATCGAAAAACGGTATGTTCCAAAACTGATCGAAGTGTTTCCAGGATCACGTTCAGAATGTGTTGCGCAATGCGTGCCTTCAGTGCAGCTAAGTTTGCAATCGGAACACTGAACACAACATCTTTCAGGTAGCCCCGCAGCCAGAAGTCACACTGATTAAGATCAGGTGATCGGGACGGTCAGCTCGTATGGAAATGGCGGCTGGTAATTCTAGCATTTCCTAAATGGCGCTTAAGCAGCAACTTAAATCGATTTGCAATGTGCGGAATTGCCCCCCACCTTGCATAAAAATGGTCCCATCCACACAGCCACGCTGTTGGAGAGCTGGAATGACGTGGCTGCGCAAAAGACACTCATAGCGCTCACCAGTGACGGAACAGGTAACAGGACCGGAAGCACCTGTCTCTTCGAAAAAAAAAGGCCCTTTGATAAATGATGCCGTAAACCCGCAACACACAGTGACCTTTTCAGGATGAAATGGTACTGGTTGATTTGCGTGTGGATTTTCCGTTGCCCGTATTCGACAATTCTGTGTATTGGCATTTCCTGTCAGATGGAAGTGGGCTTCGTCTCTCCACAAAATCTTCCACGGCCAAGCATTGTCCACTTCCATGCGAGCAAGAAATTCTAAAGCAAAGGTCTCTCTTGCTCGCAGGTCAACAGGGAGCAACTCGTGCACGTGGGTAATTTTGAATGGATAGCAAAGAACGATGTTTCGTAGCATTTTAAGCAGCCATCCTCACGAGTATGTCCGATGTTCGGAAAATTCTCTCTGCACTACACGTTTGCACACCACCACTTGTGTCCTCCTGCATTGCTGTGGCCACTGCTTCCACTGATGTCGAATCAAATCGTTTCCTCCCTCTACCAGGTTGTACACCAAAAGAACCCGTCTTTTCGAATATCCGAATCATTTTCTCCAGACCCACGGCAGTCATCGGACCAACACCTACTTTCAAACCCTTCAGTGTCCGGAACTTCTGCAGAGCGACGTGTGCACAGTCATCATTCTTGTAATACAGCTTTAGACGCAGGGAGCGATCCTGCATTGAGACAGACATGGGGAACGCCGCAGACGCGAAGGGAGGAAAAGCCGTGTACCCGGCGTGTTTATACCAACTTCAATGAGTCGTGCATCTGACAGGTGTTTTCATTTACATATTCTGACACGTACAGCACCATCTACTGATCAATTTTCACGCTATTTCTTTTCTTCTGCTATACGTTTTCCCCCTTCCCCGATAATATTCCGTTGCAATTTGACGTCATTATGACCAGTGGTGTTATTTCTACAGCGTTTTCAAAGTTTAACTTTAATTATAATTAACTATATATGACGGTAGTATCTGTTCCCGAAAGAACAGTTACCGTCGATGACCATGCAGCTTTGTTAGAAATGAAATAATAATTAAATTGACACCCTAGCTGCAAGCAGGCGTTGATACACTTTATTGGGGACATGTTGAAAATGTGTGCCCCGACCGGGACTCGAACCCGGGATCTCCTGCTTACATGGCAGACGCTCTATCCATCTGAGCCATCGCGAGCACAGAGGATAGTGCGTGTGCAGGGACTTATCCCTTGCACGCCCCCCGTGAGATCCACATTCCCAACATGTCCACAACACTACAGTCGTAGCGCGCCTAATAGATGTTTGCCCATCATACTCATTACTCGTGGCAGATTAATCTACCAAGTCCCGTACGAGTTCGGGCATAGCGTGTGCGTTCGCACAAGGAGGTCAAAGGCCGGGAATCCATATTTTTAACTATATATGACGGTAGTATCTGTTCCCGAAAGAACACAACATGTCCCCAATAAAGTGTATCAACGCCTGCTTGCAGCTAGGGTGTCAATTTAATTATTATTTCATTAATTATAATTACCCTGTATGTTGGCGGCAGTAGAACGGTTCGGCAGTTCAGCTTCAAATGCCGGTTCTCTGAATTTCCTCAGTCGTGTTTCTTGAAAAGAACGTCGCCTTCCCTCCAGGAATTCCCATTTGAGTTCCAGAAGCATCTCCGTAACACTTACGTGTTGTTCGAACCTACCGATAACAAATGTAGCAGCCCGCCTATGAACTGCTTCGATGTCTTCCTTCAACCCGACCTGGTAGGACGATTCCAAACACTCGCGCCAACGCCCTATAGGCGGTGTCATTTACAGGTGAACCGTTCTTTCCTAAAATTCTCCCAACAAACCGAAGTCAACCATTCCCGTTCTCACGTGCTCGTTCCACCACGTATCACTTTGCAACGTTACGCCCAGATATTAAAATTATTTAAACGACTTGACTGTCTCAAGAAGGACACAAGTAGTACTGTACTCGAACATTACAGGTTTGGTCTTCCTACTCATCCGCATCAACTTACATTTTTTCCACATTCAGGGCTAGCTGTCATTCATCATACTGAACCGTGTATTTACTTTCAAAACCTTTTCTTAAGAATTTACTTTATTTACTAGCGATTCATCAAGAACATTAACACATCTAATCACACTATGTGAGCGTGGAAGTAGTTGCCGGTGTGTAACTGATGAAAACAAATTAAATTTCTTTCAACAAATGGAAACTTTATTCCTAAACGCCCTTTTTTTTAAGCAGATTAAAATTATAATCAGAAAGCACCCTCTAAATATCAAGTTACAATTTATTCAGAGGCAGAAAGTACAAATTTTGACACTATGAGCTTTCGGGCTGAGAACCTTGCCGCTCCCTTTTGACACGGCCGTTGTCACAACCGCTCACAACAACCTCTGAAAGACTACACTGGTGCAAATCTACAGCACACCACATTACTTCAAACTAAAAATTTTAACAGCTCACATAAACACATAAACTATGCACTCTGTAGCAGGGATGGAAATGGTACAAAACACTAACATTAAAAAAATTACCTTGCCACCGAAGGTGCAACTTGATTTTTTTTTAAAAAACTCTTACGGCGGAAGGGTGGCAACTTTACATACTAAAATGACCAAAATAAAAACCCATCAAATGCAGTCTTACATAAAATATACAAACAAGCTCTACATTATACATATACCGCCTCTCAAGATGATAGGCAAGATAAAAACGTATTTCAGGAATTCGTCCGTTACACTTCAAGCAATAAATTCGTTAACACTGAATCCGACAAACATGACAGAGGCAGCTATTAACGTACGGCAGACCGACAGACAGACAGACAGACAGACACTAACTGCCTAACAAATGCGGACGAGAGACAGACCAAGAAAACAAGTAGAATTTAACAAGTAAATAAAACAACATATCACGAATCACTTAACTTCTAATAAACTGCGATTTCTGGCGAAGACCTGGCGCAGAACCCCCCAAAACGCTCTCCCGAACCGTCCGCTGCCAGCCGCTTCAACGGACCCAGGAAGGCGCGCCGATCTCCCGTCTGACGGCGTCGCAGCTCGCACCGGCCAGACCGATGTCGTGGGTTGGCTCCTGTTGCTCTCGTGTCGGCAGCGAAGCCACTACCCGTCGCTACACGGCGCGGTCCACTGGACTCACATGCGCCGACGCTCAAGACAGACAAGTCATCTTGTGTCTCAGTGCGCGACCGACCGACCGATCGATCCAACCGTCAATGAGCATTGCCTGAACAAACTCGAGCAGACTGGCGGCCTAACACATACGAGCACTCCGGACGACAGGCAGACACTGACTGCCCCACACTGACCCGGCTGACTAACTGACCGCCGACTGGCGAGGTTTTTTCTTTTTTTTCTTTATTGAGTTTCGATTCCCCCTAAAGGGGGCGGGCTGGCAGCAGCTTATTACGCCGCTCTTCAGCCTACAGAATTTGTTTTAAAAAGATGAAGCTAATTAAAAAAAATAATAACAGTTGGCGATAAAATCGGTGACTTAAAGGTAAAATGGCAGAAAATTCTGGAGCTTAAAACATAAAACACAGGGTGGATGATGCTAATAAAATACACACGAAGCAGAAAAATAATAGAGAGACAATTAAAAACACGGTGACAGTCTGGGTTCTGTTCACAAGAGATATAAAAAGCACACCCAGCGACAGCATGATTTCTGTTCGCAACACTGTGGAAGGACGCGCAACACTGAACACTCACTTAAACACTGCACTAAAAGTTGTCACAAATATGACATACCACACCCGAGAGCAGGTAGGGGGAAACTGGGCAGATGGCGGGAAAAAGGGGGGGGGGGGAAAGGAGAGGAAAAGTGAAGGGGGAGGGGGGAAAGGAGCCAATGGAAGAGAAGGATCCCTAAGAGGGGGGTGCTGAGCAGACGTGCCAGGGAGTGGGGAAGGCAGAGGAGGGGAGTACAAAAGGACTCGGGGGGGGGGGGAAGGAGATAGGGACAGGATAGGTGGGGGAGAAAACACAGGATGGAAGGGGGGAGGAAGAGGGAGCCCAGGGAAAGGACGGAGGAAAGGAGGGGGGTGAGGATCAGAGTTGATAGGAAGGATAAATGGAGGGAGAGAGGGCATCGTCTGGGAGGGGGAGTTGATGGAAGCCACCTTGGGAAAGGAGATGTAGGGTGTAGAGATGGAGGGTAGGGGAGACACAACGGTGAAGACGTGGCAGGGGGCGGGGATGGGAGAGGAGAGGAGCAACCAGGGGGTGAGGGGGTTCAAGATGGCGGGAGGTGTAGAGGATGCGGATATGTTCGAGGAATAGGAGCAGATGGAAAGGAATGAGATCATAGAGGAGCCGCGTGGGGGACGGGAGGCGTATACGGAAAGGGAGGCAGAGTGCATGACGCTCAAGGATCTGGAGGGACTTATAGAATTTAGGGGGGGGGGCAGATATCCAGGCAGGACTGGCATAACAGAGGATGAGACGGATTAAGGATGTGTAGGTGTGGAGGATGGTAGAGGGGTGCAACCCCAATGTCCGGCCAGAGAGGAGTTTGAGGAGTTGGAGGCGGTTGTGGGCTTTGGATTGGATGGAGCGGAGATGAGGGATCCAGGTGCGGTGACGGTCAAGGGTGAGGCCAAGGTAGGTGAGGGTGGGGGTGAGGTGGACAGGACGTGCGCAGACAGTAAGGGAGAAACCCAGGAGCCGGAAGGAGCGAGTGGTACGACCTACGATGATGGCCTGGGTCTTGGAAGGGTTGAGTTTCAGGAGCCACTGGTTACACCATGCAGCAAAAAGGTTAAAGTGATTCTGGAGATGGCGTTGGGACCGTTGGAGGGTAGGAGCATGGGCGAGAAATGCGGTGTCATCAGCATATTGCAAGAGGGGGGGTTGGGGCATATCTGCCGTGTACAGGAGGTAGAGGAGAGGGGAGACGACAGAGCCCTGGGGCACACTTGCAGAGGGCTAGAAGGTGTGGGAATTGGCATTATGGATGGTAACATAGGAGGGGCGGTGGGAGAGGAAGGAGGCCACCAGACGGATGTAGTTGATAGGAAGGGCGTAGGTTTGGAGTTTAAACAGGAGACAGGGATGCCAGACTCGGTCGTAGTGACTGGCGAGCTCATAGCGCCCCTTAAATGCACGTGGACAGGCAACCTTTCCCACCAGAGGGAAACACCAAAGCTGCAATTGTCACACCGGCGCCACCGCCAGAAACGGAGGGCGACTGCTTCATACTACACGTTGCGGCGCGCTTTTCAAAACAGCAATTTTTACCACGGCTCACATACCAAATGCAAATTTCGTCTAAGTCGTCTTGTATCTTCTTACCGTCACTCAACTTCGACACCTTACCGTACACCATGGCATCATCAGCAACTAATAGCAGATTGCTGCTCACCCTGTCCGCCAAATCATTTATGCATACAGAGAACAACAGCGGTTCTACCACACATCCCTGCGGTACTCCTGACTATACCCTTGTCTCTGATGAACACTCGCCGTCGAGGACAACATACTGGGTTCTATTACTTAAGAAATCTTCGAGTCACTCACCTATCTGTGAACGTACTCCATATTCTCGTACCTTCGTTAACAGCCTGCAGTATGGCACCGTGTCAAATGCTTTCCGGAAATCTAGAAATATGGAATCTGCTTGTTGCCCTTCATCCATAGTTCTCAGTGTATCACGTGAGAAAAGGGCAAGCTGAGTTTCGTACGATCTAATGTCACTATGAGTCTTTATGCACGCTACTTTTTTTACCTTCCTCCACGTTCGTGAATCCATGGATGCGATCGCCAAACACTTTGCGTTTTCTTACGCCTTTCAACTTCGTGTTCAGCAAGAATTTTGCATACAGCTGTATTTAAGCCAATTTTGTTAAGGCACTGCCTGTTTCGTGGCTCGAAGGCACAGCATCAGGTGCATTTAAACATTAAAACATTGTACACAATTTGGTGAGAGATGTAGGAGGCTCAGCCTTCTTAATTAAAACCGTAATGTCCGTAGGGCACGGTTTTAACTAACGAGGTTGGGCATTCTACATTCTTTGCCATGTTGTTTACCATGTTTTAATTTTTACATGCACCTGATGATGTGCCTACAAGCTACGAAACCGGGAGTGCCCTAATAAATTTTTTTTTTTTAATACAGCTGTTTGCGAGTTCTTGTTACAAAATGTATTACTACAGCTGTGGACGCCCAGATCACAGAGTCTGCTTTTCAGTGAAGCCGGGCGGGGTGGCCAAGCGGTTCTAGGCGCTACAGTCTGGAACCGCGCGATCGCTACGGTCGCAGGTTCGAATCCTGCCTCGGGCATGGATGCGTGTGATGTCCTTAGGTTAGTTATGTTTAAGTAGTTATAAGTTCTAAGGGACTGATGACCTCAGAAGTTAAGTCCCATAGTGCTCAGAGCCATTTGAACCATTTTTTCAGTGAGTCATATTCCTACTCCCCTCCCCAGACCCAGACAAACACTTCGCAGAAAATTTAGGACAAGAAGTGAGCTATAATTTGCTGGACAGAGTAATTACTTTCAGGAGAGTTATCCTAAGCTCGCTCTCCACGTTTTGGCACGTTAAATTTCATGCTTTCTGTTACCCAATTATTCGTATGATAAACAGGTATCACCAAGAGCAGCAAGACGTTATTAAATATTGCATGCATTCATACTAAAGCTGCGTGAAATGTACAAAACGCTACAATTGGTTCAAAAATGGCTCTGAGCACTATGGGACTCAACATCTTAGGTCATAAGTCCCCTAGAACTTAGAACTACTTAAATCTAACTAACCTAAGGACATCACACACACACCCATGCCCGAGGCGGGATTCGAACCTGCGACCGGAGCAGTCCCGCGGTTCCGGACTGCAGCGCCAGAACCGCTAGACCACCGCGGCCGGCAAACGCTACAATTCATCCGAAAGGAAATGTATAGACTGTTCTGTATTATTTACAAAGTTTGCAGAAGTTAGTATATCTGCAAAAACAAAAGAAAATTCACCAGGGATCCGACGTTTATAATTAATTGCATGTACAGAAATGTTGAGCCTCCTGAAACTCTGTCAGTCTACAACTCAGGTCGAAAAAGTGAGGACTCGATAGAAGCGTTGCCAAGCAACGATATCCTGTTGCATGAGTCCCGACAACCTCAGGTGGTGAGTTATTGCCTTTGTCGGGGAAGCTACGAGCAATAAATCGTTTCACTGAGCAGAGTGACTGTTGATCGATCGGACAGAATCGCATCAAAACTTCAATGTAAGAGGAACAAGGAAAAGACCTCCATTCGTCAATCAAACTGAAAATAAGAGCGAGAGAAACAAAGAGGATTCCACTGCCCTCGAACACAGTGGAAGATGATGCAAACACGTTTATTCATCAGAAACTGCGCTTATCTTTTCGTAGTAGGTCAGAGTGTTTTTACCATGGGAAATTTATTCATTAAGTATATGCCACATTAACCAACTATTTACACACAAAATTTTGCTGGTTTTGTCTCAGAAAGTACACTATGTTATAGAGACTGGGAAAGCAGCACGTTGACACTTCTTCATTATCAGCATCTAACACAAGTCTTCTGCAATTATAGACAGCTAAATTTTCTCAATAAAATGTAAGAAAAAAACTAAAACCGTCACGGAGCCGATTTCTGATTTGAGCCCGCTGATTACAAATGTTTGATCATGTCTCTGTAAATAATAAGAATGAGGACCATATCTAATAAATACAGGAATATTTCCCGGTCAGCTGATGTACATCTGTTGAAACGACACAATCCCGTGAGCAGGAAGGCTCTTTTTGCCATAGATTGAATGGCCTTAATTAACTACTTTTGTATAATCAATACACTGACAATTAAGTATTTACCCAGGTTGGCATTCTAAACGTTTTCAAGTGAATATATCCAGCAATCACGACCTCTGGAAGAATGTGCATTTTATACGAAGAAGAAAGCGTCAGTTTTTCTTTTTTCTTCTTTCTTCTTTTAGTTAGACGTCGATTCTTCTCATAACTTCCGTGCTCCAAATACAGCTACAACTTAAGACTGGTTTTGCTGCTTAGAATAAGTTAATTCCCAGACTATTTAAAACAAGCAATAGGTGTACTTCTAAGTAAAGGTAATTTAGAAAGTACAGATAGTTACCGACCAGTTTACCTTCTGTCACCTTTCTCAAAAACAACAGAATCAGTTATGAAAGACAGACTGATGAATTACTTGAATAAATAGCACATTTAAGTTAAACACAGTTTGTTTCCGAAGAGATGGAAGTACGGAATCAAACACAGTAAAATTCACAAACGTGGTCTCAATGATTTTGACAAAGATATGTGTCCCACAGGCATATTTTTAGATCTTTCCTAAAGATTTTGATACTCTTGTCCATAAAAGTCTTGTAAATAAACTAGAAGCATTAGGTAAAAGAGTGGTAACTAATACCTGTCTCCAATCACACGTATCAGATAGGGTACAAAGAACAGAGATAACACAAACCTCAAATAAGTCTACACCTTTAGTAAAACACTCATCAGAACCAAAAAATATTAATATAGAAGTTCCTCATGGTAACATGCTAGGACCAATACTGTTTGTGATGTATATGGCTGTCTTTCCCAGTAGTGATAGCCATACAGAAAGAATTACCTTCTCTGTGACAGCAATAGTATAGTCGCTAAGAAAACTCGTTGCAGAGAATGCAAGTGAGACGCTAGAAGAACTTTACAACCGGTTAATAAGAAATAAAGTGACACTGAACCTAAGAACACAATTTAAAAAGATAAATGTATATGGAGGCTGTGTAAAACACAAAATTTCTAGGAATGAACGTTGACTGTCAACTGAAGCAGTTAAATTAAGATATCTGCACACAAAATGTCATCATCATGTTACGTCCTTACAGTTCTGTCATTTGTGTATTTTAGTTACAGACTATTCATATGGATGAATGTGAACACGTTTTTCACACTCCAGAGAAGAGATATACAAATAATAATCAAAAATAGTAGCCGAGATTATTGCAAAGGTCCGTTCAAAATACTGCGGATTTTAACTGCACTGTGTGAGCATGTTCATGTGTCACCTATGCACTTCAAAAAATGACATTGATAAGTACTACACAAACTACTCTGTCCATGACCATGGATCAAAAACTAGATTAATCTCACATTTACCAAGAAAGAATAAACAAAAAGTCAGAATAGCACTTTCTACACGGAGTAAAACTGTACAACAAATTGCCAAATCAAGTTAAAGAAACAGTTAAAACAAGGCAGTTATAAAATACCTGTTAAGCAATAGGTTCTATACACTGAAGGATTACTTAGATAACAAAGAGTGGGGGTTTGGTAAAATATGAAACAGAAATAAATAATCATAACGATAATCTCGGGGGAATTTTTGGACAACATGGTTGTGAAGATGAAGCAGCGATTAGTATGATTAATCAATTATTCAAAAACAGTCTTAATTGCATTTACTACTATTATACTGCCAACTGGTTTTAACCTGACGTAGGGGTCATCTTCTGAGCGTTTACACCATTGGTCGACAGCTGGTCGTGTCACTCCTGTGTATATAACGGCAGGAAACTATAGGGGGAATTGCTAGTGTCCTACCTAGAACTCCCCCCCCCCCCCCCCCCAGGCGGTGGATACGGGGATGCTCACTAGATACAGTGGGTACCGGGGAAATAAAATACCCAGAGTGGACCAAAACTAGTACCAAGGGCACGATAGTTCCTGTGGCGGTACCCCAACAGCGTCTTTTCCACATGTTTATGGAGGCTGATAAAATATACCTCAGGGCTAACAACCTTGAGAGTTAACTTCGTCAACCACTAGGGTGACCCCATACACACACTCGTTGGACTCAACATCAAGAGAAATATCAACAGAAATAATACCCCAGAGTGGTAACCAGTCCACCCCCAGTCATGATGGGGCAAACAGGACATCGGATTCTGGGGAGCCTGCGCCTTCATGTGCTCCACCACTATTGACCTCACATAAACAAGAACAGAAAAAGAAAAGGAACATCACTTACCAAGCTTCAGTGAACATGAACTCCCTATTAAAGGTTGGTAAACACAAACACACCCTTAATGTGTTGGAGAAGTAAACATCAAGATAGGGCCATTACAAGAGTCTCGGTTCCCAATTGAGGATACAGTGGAATCCCAAGGATACCGGATCTACAAAGGAAAACCAGATGAAAGAGTGATGAATACAGTTCCACACCTGGATACTGGCTTTGCTGTACATCATAGAATGGTCGACCATGTTTTGGAATTCACATCCCCCAATGGCAGAACCTCCTCATTATCCTTGAGGTCCTGCATTAGAGCATACATGCACCTACAAATGGCACCTATAGGAAAGATCTGGAAGCAGTAGAATACTATTGGAACACCCTTGAAGAGACACTAGACAAGATCCCTAACCACCACACTATGATACTCATGGGTGACTTCAACGCACAAGTTGGCAAGGAAAAGAAGTACCACAGGATGGATAGTAGGTGGTCACCCAGCCCACAAGAGGACCAACAGAAATGGCGAGCGCCTCACAGACATTTGTGACAACTACAACCTGGTCCTAAATTCAATTGCGTTCAAGCGCCTACCAAGAAAGGACGTGACCTGGAGGAATCCAAATCACATGCTGGGTGAATTTCAGGTAGATCATGTGGCTATTGACAGCAGATGCCACAAGGAAACACAAAACGTCAAGGTATTGAGGGGAACAAACCTCGACTCTGACCACTATCTCTCCCTAGTTAAGACCAAGCTACAACCTTTGAGAAGGGCTCACAATACCTCAAAGATTTCGAGCATACCAAGGTTTAACATCCATCGGCCGAGCGATAAGGATTGCGACTTCCAGACCACCCTTGAGAAGAACACACAGAAACATGGGTGGCCTACTCTTCCAAAGGCTCTACTGGATGCCGCTCATGTAACTATACCTGCTTCATCGAACAAGGGCAAGCTTCTCTGGTGGACCACGGAATGTGATTAAGCTATAGAGGGAAGGCGTAGTGCCTGGATCAAGTGGAATCAGTGCAAAGATGAGCCCAACCATCAGGCTTTCATGCCGAAAAGAGAAACAACATAGAGCATCATCTGCCAACAAAGAGCAACTACAGCAGGTCTCAGATACTACAGGCAGAAGAAGACTTCAAGAAAAACAATTCATCTCTACAAGCTATTCAAGAAACAGACTACGTCATACACGGCACCAACCCTACATCTCAGAGGGCCAGATGGGAAACTCAAAATGAATAACAGGGACTGCGCAGAAACCTTTGCAGATTACTTCCAGAAACTCCTCAATGCAGAACAACCTAAAGAGAGACTTGCTATCGCCGAGCTCGCTGTCAGGAACCAGCCAACAGGGAAATAATAGAGAATATTATCAAAGACCTTAAGAACAACAAGGCTGCAGGTGAAGATGGCAGCAGAGTATCACCCAGATCATTGAGAACATTTGGAGAACAGAGGTCTTGCCAGAGGGATGGACATCAACCGTGATCCACCTACTACACAAAAAAGGACGTAAGACCAACCTCAACAACCATAGAGGCACTTCCCTGTTGCTTATAACCTACAAGATCTTCTTAAAGCCCTGCAAAATAGTCACCAACAGGTAGACTCACAAGTAGGTGAATACCAGGCTGCTTTCCTTGCAAGTAGGTCCTGCACAGAACAGATTTAAAACCTCAAGACCATCCTCTCTTATAGGAGCCGAGGGGGTCAGCCCTCGGTAGCCATTATGGTAGACTTCCAAAAGGCGTGTGACTCAACAGATCGACAGACCCTCTTCTCTACCCTGTGGAAACTAGGCCTAGATGGGAAGACTATCAGACTGGTCCAAGCTACCCTGAAGAACACCACCTCGAAAGTCAAGTTCTGGGTGAACACTCCACGAGCTTTCCCATCCAGACAGGCAGGGGGATGTCCTCTCTTGCATCCTCTTCAACTGTGTTCTGGAGAAAATCGTCAGAGAATGGACTTCCGCAGTGTCACCAAAAGGAGGAGTGAAGCTTGGGTACAAGAAAGACAACCTCAATGTACCCAGTCTAGCCTTTGCTAATGATCTCACCAGATTGGCCAACAGCATGGAGGCTGCTTCTCACCAACTACAGAGCCTCTACAGTATTGTGTCAAAAACCGGCTTGAGGGTCAACATACAGAAGACTGAGTTGATCACCAATATCAAGCAGGTTTCTTGTACAATCCCACTAGGAAACAATACTATCTTTAAAGTCCCTGCAGTCAAGTACTTGGGAGAATGGATCTCAGCAAGAGAGAGCGAAACCTTGACCATAGTCGACTGGTGCACCAAGTTAGAGAGGGCCTATCATTCCTGTAGGAACATCTATACCTCCAAGTACCTATCATAAAGCTGAAGCACTACAACTCGGTAGTAAAAAACCTTGTACTCTATGCCTCTGAATACCTCTTGATGAATCGAAAGGACCCACTCAGGAAACTAGAACTTAAAGAGAGGAAAATCCTGAGGAGAATACTAGGATCCATAAGAGAGGAAGACGGACCTACAGAACCAGGCACAATAACGAGCTCTACGAATATCAGGAAGACATAGTCACATGTATGAGGAAAAGGCGATTGACCTTCCATGGGCACATTACCAGCCTGAATCACTCCAGGCTCACCAACAGGATCCTCACAGTGACAAGTAAGTTAAAGGCGTCCAAAGCCAAGTGGATCGCCTCTGTTAAATCAGACTTAGAGGAACTGCAGATCCAATTAAAGACAACCGAGAACCGAACACATTAGCGACAGGTCATCCTGCAGGGAGGTTTCCCACTGTCTCTGACAAGCAAAAAGTATACAGGCACCACCAGACCTAAGTGGACGGAAGAGAGGAAGCAGGCCCACAGGCAGAAGATGAAGGCATACTGGGCCAAGGAAAAAAGCAGAAGACCTTAGTTGAGAGTTAAGACGAGCCCCGTGGTCCCTAGTTGGCCGAAACGAATCCAAAAAATAAAATAAAATAAAATAACGATAATAAAGCGTCTTCATTCCACATAACATTTCCACACTATATATTTCCTTATTTTTTTCATTTCTGAAAAGAGATACTACCAAAGCTATACAATTTATAATACTAAAACCTTATCCTCTTTCTCAGCTCAAGATCCCACTCGTCATGAAGACATGTTGTCACAGATCTTCAGTCAAGAAAATGGAATGCTGTGGTAAACAAAATGGTCACGACGTTACCTGACAGTGTGTGCAGAGTTACGAAACGATGTGTATATAGTGTGTGTAGTGTGTCCAGTGACGGAGTGAGAAATGAGTCAACAATGAAGTAAAATTACTTGAGACAACTACCGCATGTTTCTTACTATAAGACCACAGATGACTTCCTGCCCCATTTCTGTCATACTAGACCTGTAAGCATGTAAATGTCTGTATATGTGAATTACCTTGCTCTTGTTACTATCTGAATAGACCTAACAGCCTGCAAAAAGGATCTACAGATGAATAAAAATACTATTAGAACAACAACTGCTACTATTAATGCATATTATCTACAACCAGAATGTATGTCGTAGTAGGGATAAGGCACAGTTAGCTGACACTGGAGTTTTTGAGGCGAGATCCATGTATAAAACTTGGTCAGCGTGCAAGCTGCGTCATGTTTGAGTAAAATTTTGAGCCTGTAGAGACCTTCACCACCTTCTCCATCAACAACTGACTGGCTGATGGGACCAATTAGTACACCACAATAAAAAATAAAGTCACCAGCATACATCACACTAACGACGTGTAACACCGACTCTATCGTTGACTATGGACCCTGTTCGGCGTGTGAGAGATTCCGAGTTACTTCACATATGCCATATACATCTGGAGTCCCTCCTAGATGAGCAGATCACAAGGAGATAGCAAGCTCTGGCGGTGTTTGCCGCTGCATTTCTCTTACTGTTCCGATTAGTCTTGGTTGTTTTCTGTGGGGTTTATGATGATGGAAGATGATGGCGTCCAGATTATACGCACCACTGACATGTACTGGGCGGTTATAATTAAACGAAGTGAAGCCACAAGATACCGTGACTTTGCCTTTCTCTTCTGGCACGCATGGAAATGGCTGAATATTGTAAGTAGGCTGTTTATGTTTTCTTATTGGTAACGTTACGTAGCGCTCTGTATGAAAATCACTGGCTGTGCTGTGTGCAGTCTGTGGCTAGTTTGCATTGTTGTCTGCCATTGTAGTGTTGGGCAGCTGGATGTGAACAGCGCGTAGCGTTGCGCAGTTGGAGGTGAGCCGCCAGCAGTGGTGGATGTGGGGAGAGAAATGACGGAGTTTTAAATTTGTAAGACTGGATCTCATGAACTGCTATGTATATTATGATTTTTCAACACTATTGAGGTAAATACATTGTTTGTTCTCTATGAAAATCTTTCATTTGCTAACTATGCCTATCAGTAGCTAGTGCCTTCAGTAGTTTGAATCTTTTATTTAGCTGGCAGTAGTGGCGCTCGCTGTATTGCAGTAGTTCGAGTAACGAAGATTTTTGGTGAGGTAAGTGATTTGTGAAAAGTATAGGTTAATGTTAGTCAGGGCTATTCTTTTGTAGGGATTTTGGAAAGTCAGATTGCGTTGCGCTAAAAATATTGTGCGTCACTTTAGTGAATGTTTGAGTACGTTCAGTTTTCTCAGCTGTTTGAAAAGCAAATAATGTAAGAGGTTTATCAGCACAGTAATTCAGAAATTTTTCTAAGGGGACGTTACATAGGGACGTTACGATATGGACGGGGAATATTCTTTGAACGGTCGAGAAACATTTTACTCTGCACGGTGCCGCGCATACACAAAACTGTCGCAAATGCGGTTCTATTGTGTGATATGGCGCTGCAGTGCGGGCTGTCTACATCGCAGGACGCTGAAACATCGTATTATCGGTGCACTTACTCAGTATGCTGAAAAAGAGAATAATTCCACTTTCTGCCACCGGGTGAAAATATGGCGTTGCAAGTAGTTAAAATGTGAAATACTTCCTCTCTAGAGGTCCGAATGTTGTCTGTTGCTTGGCGATGCGCCTTGATTTCTTTTGTGAAGTCACTGTTCGTGTAAAAGCTTCAGCAGCACTGCATTGCAGGAATCTCGCCGATAGAAACAGCTACAAAGTAGCCCCATGAAAATAAATAGGCTAAAAAATAAGATAAGAAATTTGAAGAAACAGGTGACTTAGGTGGTGCAGCAGAAAGAAAATGGTTCAAATGGCTCTGAGCACTATGGGAAGGTGATTTAGGTGGTGCAACAGGGAGAAAATGGTTCAAATGGCTCTGAGCACTATGGGACTTAACATCTGACGTCATCAGTCCCCTAGAACTTAGAACTACTTAAACCTAACTAACCTAAGAACATCACACACATCCATGCCCGAGGCAGGAATCGAGCCTGCGCACGTAGCAGTCGCGCGGTTCCGGACTGAAGCGCCTACAGCCAGCCGGAGTGGCCGTGCGGTTCTAGGCCCTACAGTCTGGAACCGCGCGACCGCTACGTGCGCAGGCTGGATTCCTGCCTCGGGCATGGATGTGTGTCATGTCCTTTGGTTAGTTAGGTTTAATTAGTTCTAAGTTCTAGGCGACTGATGACCTCAGATGTTAAGCCGCATAGTGCACAGAGCCATTTGAACCATTTTGAAGCGCCTAGAACCTCTCGGCCACCGCGGCCGGTGCAGCAGGGAGAGGGAGGCGGCCCTTTCCCTTGGCAGTTGATGACGAAGTGGTTATCGTTACAGCCGACCGTGCAACACAAGCCTCAAATTCTGCAACCAGTGCTCGGGCTATGTCAAGGGAACTGCACATCCCGTGGTCAACAGTTCAAAAAGTTTTGTGGCACATTTCAGCTGGTATCCGTAGAAGATTCAGACTGCACGAAATGAAGCCCCAAGATAGGCTACAACACCGTGACTTTCCCTTTCGTCTTTTGGTACGCATGGAAATGGCAGAATATGGCGTGATGACTGGGTGTTGTGTAATGTCCTTAGGTTAGTTAGGTTTAAGTAATTCTAAGTTCTAGGGGACTGATGACCTGAGATGTTAAATCCCATAGTGCTCAGACCCATTTGAACCATTTTTTATGAAAATGGACAGGAAACAGCCGGCCGAAGTGGCCGTGCGGTTAAAGGCGCTGCAGTCTGGAACCGCAAGACCGCTACGGTCGCAGGTTCGAATCCTGCCTTGGGCATGGATGTTTGTGATGTCCTTAGGTTAGTTAGGTTTAACTAGTTCTAAGTTCTAGGGGACTAATGACCTCAGCAGTTGAGTCCCATAGTGCTCAGAGCCATTTGAACCATTTGACAGGGAATATTCTTTGAAAAAAATGGTTCAAATGGCTCTGAGCACTATGGGACTCAACTGCTGAGGTCATTAGTCCCCTAGAACTTAGAACGAGTTAAACCTAACTAACCTAAGGACATCACAAACATCCATGCCCGAGGCAGGATTCGAACCTGCGACCGTAGCGGTCTTGCGGTTCCAGACTGCAGCGCCTTTAACCGCACGGCCACTTCGGCCGGCTTATTCTTTGAACAGTCGAGACATATTTCACTCTGCATAGTGCCTTAAACGCACAGAACTGTCGCATATGCGGTTGTACTTAGTAGTATGGTTTCACAAACTCCATTCTCTGTTCGTTTTTCTTTGAGGAGATGACACCTTGTGGGGCTGTTGTTTGTGCAGTGACGTCTGCACATTCTAAGGACCCCCTTGTGCAACACGTGATTCCGGCTTTGCAAGAACGCACTGTGCCCACACCACGGTTTTAAAGCAAGCTGAGGTGACACCGCGCGTCTCTTGCCAGGTGAAAGATTTGCTTCGGGAAACCTTCAGTAAAGACCACATCATCATCTCCTGGTACGTGCAAGATGTGTGGCCTTTCAGATCCCCTGACCTAAATCCACGTAACTGGTGGTTGTGGGGATACCTGAAAGATCGTATCTGGACTCCACCTGATCTGAAGTACAGCATTCGCCGACATCTACATCTACATTTATACTCCGCAAGCCACCCAACGGTGTGTGGCGGAGGGCACTTTACGTGGCATTGTCATTACCTCCCTTTCCTGTTCCAGTCGCGTATGGTTCGCGGGAAGAATGACTGTCTGAAAGCCTCCGTGCGCGCTCTGATCTCTCTAATTTTACATTCGTGATCTCCTCGCGAGATATAAGTAGGGAGAAGCAATATATTCGATACCTCATCCAGAAATGCACCCTCTCGAAACCTGGCGAGCAAGCTACACCGCGATGCAGAGCGCCTCTCTTGCAGAGTCTGCCATTTGAGTTTGTTAAACATCTCCGTAACGCTATCACGGTTACCAAATAACCCTGTGACGAAACGTGCCGCTCTTCCTTGGATCTTCTCTATCCCCTCCGTCAACCCAATCTGGCACGGATCCCACACTGATGCGCAATACTCAAGTATAGGTCGAACGAGTGTTTTGTAAGCCACCTCCCTTGTCGATGGACTACACTTTCTAAGGACTCTCCCAATGAATCTCAACCTGGTACCCGCCTTACCAACAATTAATTTTATATGATCATTCCACTTCAAATCGTTCCGCACGCTTACTCCCAGATATTTTACAGAAGTAACTGCTACAAGTGTTTGTTCTGCTATCATATAATCATACAATAAAGGATCCTTCTTTCTATGTATTCGCAATACATTACATTTGTCTATGTTAAGGGTCAGTTGCCACTCCCTGCACCAAGTGCCTATCCGCTGCAGATCTTCCTGCATTTCGCTACAATTTTCTAATGCTGCAACTTCTCTGTATACTACAGCATCATCCGCGAAAAGCCGCATGGAAGTTCCGACACTATCTACTAGGTCATTTATATATATTGTGAAAAGCAATGGTCCCATAACACTCCCCTGTGGCACGCCAGAGGTTACTTTAACGTCTGTAGACGTCTCTCCATTGATACCATTATGCTGTGTTCTGTTTGCTAAAAACTCTTCAATCCAGCCACACAGCTGGTCTGATATTCAGTAGGCTCTTACTTTGTTTATCAGGCGACAGTGCGGAACTGTATCGAACGCCTTCCGGAAGTCAAGGAAAATAGCATCTACCTGGGAGCCTGTATCTAATATTTTCTGGGTCTCATGAACAAATAAAGCGAGTTGGGTCTCACACGATCGCTGTTTCCGGAATCCATGTTGATTCCTACATAGTAGATTCTGGGTTTCCAAAAACGACATGATACTCGAGCAAAAAACATGTTCTAAAATTCTACAACAGATCGACGTCAGAGATATAGGTCTATAGTTTTGCGCATCTGCTCGACGACCCTTCTTGAAGACTGGGACTACCTGTGCTCTTTTCCAATCATTTTGAACCTTCCGTTCCTCTAGAGATTTGCGGTACACGGCTGTTAGAAGGGGGGCAAGTTCTTTCGCGTACTCTGTGTAGAATCGCATTGGTATCCCGTCAGGTCCAGTGGACTTTCCTCTGTTGAGTGATTCCAGTTGCTTTTCTATTCCTTGGACACTTATTTCGATGTCAGCCATTTTTTCGTTTGTGTGAGGATTTAGAGAAGGAACTGCAGTGCGGTCTTCCTCTGTGAAACAGCTTTGGAAAAAGGTGTTTAGTATTTCAGATTTACGCTTGTCATCCTCTGTTTCAATGCCATCATCATCCCGGAGTGTCTGGACATGCTGTTTCTAGCTACTTACTGATTGAACGTAAGACCAGAACTTCCTAGGATTTTCTGTCAAGTCGGTACATAGAATTTTACTTTCGAATTCACTGAACGCTTCGCGCATAGCCCTCCTTACGCTAACTTTGACATCGTTTAGCTTCTGTTTGTCTGAGAGGTTTTGGCTGCGTTTAAACTTGGAGTGAAGCTCTCTTTGCTTTCGCAGTAGTTTCCTAACTTTGTTGTTGTACCACGGTGGGTTTTTCCCGTCCCTCACAGTTTTACTCGGCACGTACCTGTCTAAAACGCATTTTACGATTGCCTTGAACTTTTTCCATAAACACTCAACATTGTCAGTGTCGGAACAGAAATTTTCGTTTCGATCTGTTAGGTAGTCTGAAATCTGCCTTCTATTACTCTTGCTAAACAGATAAACCTTCCTCCCTTTTTTTATATTCCTATTTACTTCCATATTCAGGGATGCTGCAACGGCCTTATGATCACTGATTCCCTGTTCTGCGCTTACAGAGTCGAAAAGTTCGGGTCTGTTTGTTATCAGTAGGTCCAAGATGTTATCTCCACGAGTCGGTTCTCTGTTTAATTGCTCGAGGTAATTTTCGGATAGTACACTCAGTATAATGTCACTCGATGCTCTGTCTCTACCACCCGTCCTAAACATCTGAGTGTCCCAGTCTATACCTGGTAAATTGAAATCTCCACCTAAGACTATAACATGCTGAGAAAATTTATGTGAAATGTATTCCAAATTTTCTCTCAGTTGTTCTGCCACTAATGCTGCTGAGTCGGGAGGTCGGTAAAAGGAGCCAATTATTAACCTAGCTCTGATTACACGGGATACACTGTGAGCAGCCGTCGACCACGCACTGATACGGATGCAGCATGTTGCTGAGTCAGAAACACTTGTTGTAACGTGTGACCATATCCTAATAAACGTGCCAGAGCCACCACTATGGTGTGTTTGATCGTTCCTCCCCCTTTTGCTGCATCCATACCACATTCTGATTGCTTATAGTGCCATATTTTTACCTGGTGGCACAAAGTACAAGCATTATTTTTTTTCAGAGTACTCCTCGAGTTCAGCGATTAATAAACAGAACTACGATGTGTCAGCTTCCTGCGTTGTATAGAGCCCGCATTGCATCACGGATCACCGTCAGTTTACTTACAACCAACAGGTAGCAGAAAGGGCAACACTTCGTCACCGAAAATGGTGAAATAACACGTCTTGGTACATTATCGATGGTGCGAGCTTAAGGCTTGTGGACACCATGAGAAATGGAAGTTTGTATCATTACTGGAGTCGTGATTAGATAGCGTAAGTGGTTAAGCTGAATGGTCACGATAAGAGAGTAATCCGGGATAGAGCAGCGAACCGGCACACGAATATTCGTGTATCGCAAACGGATGACATCAATCAGGACTTGCAAAATGCGAATGCGTTTCGTATAATCCTGTTACATGTTCATGTCAACCCGAATGAGTGGATCCAAGCAGTTGTAAGTGAAGCACCCACAAAACATCAAAGAACCAGCTCCATTCTCAACTGCACCTTCTACACATTGTAAGTTAAGCCCCTCTTTGGACAGTAAGTACATTCGCCGCGTTTGACAAGAGACAGAATCGTGTTTGAATAGAGACAGAATCGTGTTTGACAAGAGACAGAATCGTGTTTGACAAGAGACAGAAGCACGTTCAGCAAAAGACAGAATCGCGTTTGGTTAGAGACAGAACAGATAGCAGTCCACATTTCACCCCTCCACTCGACTGCTGTCCAGTTTCTGTGTTGTTTGGATCATTGAAGACGTGCAGCTGTACTTGCTGTTGTGAGCAATGTCCCTTTCCGAGGTACTTGGCTCCAAATATCCATTCCATGCGGTTTCCTTCGCAAATGTTCACTTGCAAACTGGTTGAGATGGGCCTAAGTCACTGGAGGCAGCAATTCCTGTTGCTTTTACCAGTGATTCTAGTTGGCACGATGAAACACTCGCCTCCGGTCCCTCTCCGTCAGCATCTTCTTATGATCTCTTATCATACGCCTTGTTATACTGGCGCAAGTGATACACTATTCTCTGTACACACGTTAAAGAGTCCACATTGATATGCCAGTAACGTTTGTTTGTGGAACAGTCAGGGGCACGTAAGAGCAATATAGCTCCTGCCATGCTGCCACGTCACCACCTCACCCCAATTTCCGAACAACCGACTGGCACATGCACTATGTGATCAAAATTATCCGGACACCTATTACTGAACAATATCATTGGGTGGGTCCACCATTCACCCATTCAGCCACGTCGGCTTGTACGCTGCTGGGGGCATTTTCAATAAGGTGTCTGAATTTCTGTAGAAGAGTGGTAGCCCATTGTTTCCACAGGGTAGAGAAGAGGGTCTGTCGATCTGTTGAGTTACATGCCTTTTGGAAGTCTACCATAATGGCTACCCAGGGCTGACCCCCCTCGGCTCCTATAAGAGAGGATGGTCTTGAGGTTTTAAATCTGTTCTGTGCAGGACCTACTTGCAAGGAAAGCAGCCTGGTATTCACCTAGTTGGGAGTCTGTTGTTTCACAACGCAGTGATGTTGGACGCTAGGGCCTGGTTTGAAGTCGAGAATCTAATTCCAGAGCTGTTCCTTTAGATTCATCTCGGGACTCTGGGCAGGTCAGTCTATTTGAGGAATGTTATTGTCCACAAACCATTAACTCACAGCTACCACATTATGACAGGGTCCATTCAAATGTTCAAATGTGTGTGAATTCCTAAAGATATTGTATTGTGTGAGTAGTTTTGCAATACCTTATTTACAGAATGGTTTCTCAGTTTGTTGCTGTTACTTCCGGTATATTTTCTGTTTTGTTGCCACTTCATTGGTATACAGCATGTCATCTGCTCCTGTACGGGCCGCTGTTGTTAATAAATGTAAAATGTAAATATATATACGCCAGTGTTCTGCTACTCAGAATTACGGTAGTGTTGTGTATACAACTTGGGTGTACATTAGGTTCTTACGTAATCTGTCATGAAGCCATGTCAGCTTGCAGTTGCTTTTAAACACAGAAAAACTTAACTTACACACCATGGTCGTAATTCAAAGCGTTACACCGTACTACAAAGTTTTAAAAAACATAACCGGCGTTCTAACGACTTCTGATCTTCATTTATGCCTCAGTGTGTAATGAGGAAGTGATTCTGTGTGTGTTGTAACCTCCCCCTCACTTATCGACCTTAATGACAGTGAAAAATTAAACTGCGTGTACCTAATGGACATCTGGGAAAAGCAATCGTCACCGAAGTTAATCTGTCGGTAAAGAGGGAGGAAAGGGTTACATCTAAATGAAAGGAAAAATGCTAATGAAACTGGTGGAAATTAATTTTGAAAAGGGGTAAAGTTAATAAAGAAAGTAAATGTGCGGCCGTTACGTTAACAATCAACTAGCGGTAATTAGATATTTGAGATTTGGGGGAAATTACTGTCGCCAGTCCTAAGGACAATTACTATAGTAACTGAAAAAGAAAGGTTATTACACATATACTTAGCACTAGAAGCGTGGCAACTGAAGGTTGACACATGTAGTGTGAAAACTGAAAGTTTGTCAGAAGTAATAAATTTCGCTACACTCTGACTTAATTTAGCAAAAGAATTAATAAAACCGGACAACTGAAAGTTAATTAAGTGACTGAAGTTAATAGTGAGCTTTTTTTCTGAAGCACATCGAAATTCAGTAAAACACGGTTAGTCTTGGACTACCTCAACAATCATTTCAAAAACTACTTGAATCTACGCAATTTAGAAATAAGAGATTTAACTTTGAACTTGAATTAAATGATTCTCAACAATTAACAATAGTAAAATTTAGTACGTACCAAGCTGAGCTGCAGTCACAGGTAAGCTAAATATGCTAACAAAACTCGCACTCTTAATTTGTGCTTGTGTAATCTAAATATTGTAGCCAGCTATGAATACTTTAACTGAACTTTGAAATTAAAGCAGTGAAATCGAATGGTATAATTTTAATGCTGGCGTTTGAATTTCAACGACACTCGGGTTCATTTCGGAAAAGGAAGGGACCCTGCTTGGTAATGCAATTGGGACAATGAGCAACAAAGGTTCATGCTACGTTGCTGTAATTTTGTGATTTGAACAATTTTAAAAGCTGAGGTCTGCCATACAGTTCTAAAACTTTACGTTCTTCCAGTCTCCCTTGTTGGTTGATTGAAGGTTTGAAGCCGTCGATCGAGGAGGTGGCGACAGTCACTCATTGTCGGCCGTCGCTGTTGCAGAAGCTGGATGTTGGCGCGCCTTCTTCTCGACACGGTCACCAGGCGAAACGGGCTCTTGATGTGCGCCAGCTAATGCTTCCCGTCCGCGACACCATGTCAGAAGCTATCATAGCAAGTCGAGCGCAATTACATGCTGCCAAATCCCGAAAGCGCGGCAACTCGCGGGAGCGTCACACAACACACCTGCTCCACTCGCTACTCCAGTCAGACTCTCTGTCTCTGCTCAGCCCGCGCTCCACGCGACAGAGTTCACACTACCAAAGATCCTACACACTTTGATTCTTCGCACGACCTATCGATGTAATCGTTCGATAGCAGTTATATATATATACAAATAGTAAAACAATTACAATATACGAAGACACAGAAATGTTATATATTCAGGCAACAAAAATAAGGAAAACAAATTTATAGTACAATAAATGGAAATAGGAGGATATGCATTTCCGGCGTTACAGTGTGTGTGTGTGTGTGTGTGTTTGTGTTTTATTCTTGCTCTGTATCCAGCGTCAGCTCTCTTAAAGCCGTAAACAGTGTAGTGTTGAAAGTGTTGTGGCTTCATTTATTACGCTTTTGCCTTCCACTATAGCCTTTCGTATCTAATAATTTTCTTCTATTGACAGTCTTCGGTGTAAACTGTTCGTGTGTTTCAGGAAGTGTATATCAGTCCCGATGTTAGTGGTATGGTGGTTTTTATTTATAAGGTGTTATGTGAAAGTGGAATGTGTGCTGTCACTCTTCAGAGCTCTCATTTGCTCTGTGTAACTTGTTCGGAAGTTTCTGCTTGTTTGTCCGATGTATTTGGCTTGACAGGTGTTGCACGTGAGTTGGTACATTCTTGCATTGCTGAATTTATCTGGGGTTCTTCTAACCGAGCTTAGCCTTGGTTGAACCGTGTTGTTTGTTCTGCATGTTATTGGTGTCCCTCGCTTCTTCAGTGTGTTTCCAGTTCTATGTGCTACTTTCTTGTTATATGTTAGTATGTACTATCCGTTTGTTTTTCGTGATGTGGTGTGGACTGCTATGATGTCTGTGTGTTCTGCCTCAGAGTTTTCAGACCCTTTGTTTTTGTTGTTTACTTTGTTGTTGAGCTTGTTTATGGTGTGCGTTTCGTATTTATTTTCAACAGCTATTTGTTTGGTTATATTTGTGTGTGTAGATTTTGCATGAAGGCGGACCCACAATCCCATATTGCTGTTTTTTATGCGACGAAGGACAAATGGAAGTTTTAAGATACAGTGATTGTTCCTCTACTGTACACAGTACACAGTGTAGAAACATGTATTCACATCCTTCCTTATTTGGCTTTTTTTAAGCGTAATGACGTCACAGCACGACAAAGAATACCCCCATAACGTAACAGCACCTCCTCCGTGTTTCACTGTTCGCACAACACGTGACGGCAGGTAATGTTCTCCGGCCATTCGCCACACACAAAGTCTACCATCGGATTGCCAATGCATATAGCGTGATTCATTTCTGAAAATAACTCGTTTTCAGTCGCTGTCCGCACCACTTCAAGCGTCGTTTTGCACTAATTGAAGAACTGTGTGGCTTACAGTAGCTGCTCGATCGTTGTACCCCATCCTTTTTAATTTCCAAAGCTCAGTCATGGTGGTAGCTGGTATGCTGGCAGCATTTTGGAATTCGCGAGTGATTCTTTCAAGCTGATTTCATACGATTTTTTACAACCGACCTGCTCAACGCTCGATGGTCGCTGTCCGACCGTACATGAGGTCTTCCTGATCTTGGCTTAACTGCGATTGTCGCACAGCGTTTCCACTTCGCAGATACAACACCAACAGTCGACTTGGGCAGCTTTAGAAAGGCCAAAATGTCTCTAATAGATTTGTTCCTCAGATGACACCCAGTGACCAGTCAACGTCCGACCCACCCATTCTGCTGTTACAGCTCCCCTACTGTCAACACAACACCATCCGCCTCCTTTTATATTGGCCGAAACCCTCCATGACATCTTGTGATCAGTTCCGCGTTACATAGTCATGTCCCATCTCTTTTGATCAGATGGCGTACGTACGACTTAGATCAGCTGTGATGCGTGACGTGTCCGTCCGGTATCACTTGTACACATCTGTAGCACTTCGAAGCTTTTTTTAATGGTGTTGACTACTATTTCATCCGATGAGCTTAATTAATATTAAAGACTAACCTAGCACCCGCTGCTTCGCTCGTGTAGCTTGTATGGTCTGCACTAAGGCTGTTGACAAAATATCGATGTATTTTGCAAAGAAATAGATACATCGGCGATACTTTTTCCCCGGATACGTCGATATATCGATATCGAAATGGCAGTCTCGAGTGCCGATATTTTTATTTTATACTATATAAAATAATGGGTGAATATGGAATGGGGGTAAGAAATGAAAGAGGAAGCCACCTGGTAGAATTTTGCACAGAGCATAACTTAATTACAGCTAACATTTTGTTCAAGAATCATGAAAGAAGGCTGTATGCATGGAAAAGTCCTGGAGATACGGGAAGGTTTCAAATAGATTATATAATAGTAAGACAGAAATTTAGGAACCAAGTTTTCAATTGTGAGACATTTCCAGGGACATATGTGGAGTCTGACCATAATCTATGGGCTATGAACCGTAGAGCTTTCATCACGTCCAATCTTTGTCTTTGACTGTGTGAAGCAAGTGTATGTGTCACAAAAGATGAAGACTGATTGCGCTGGAAGGAGGGTGGGAGGCAATGTGAGTGAATTAACAAGATTCCCCATGTGAAGAAACAGCACACCAATTGCGTTGAAAAATAACTTTTAATTGAACTACTACGCTGTTTCTTCAAATAGGCGTTCTTCGAAAATAGTTGCTGAAAATGATCAACAAAAATGGCAAGACTGGTTTTTGCGGTGAGAAAAAACGTGTGAGAAGAAATTCTGGCGTTGGGAAAAATTAAAAACCAAGGAATTCGACTTGAAGTGTTCCGGAAAAATCCGATGTGTGACGAAACCGAACGACGAACCCATCGGACACCTTTCACTGTGGCACTTACATGCAGTTACCATCGTTAATAAGCCAAGCGTGAACTTGTGTCATTTTCCTTTCAGTTCTTACACTAAGGGGGATAGGCAGGCTGCTAGAGCGTTGATGTACAGAATATCTATTAATAAATTAATAGCTAAATTTACAGCTCTAAAACCAGCAGTATATTTACAATGTACAGCCGATATTTTTATACGGTGGCACATCGTTACAGTTTCAGTCGATACATCGATATATCGGAACACTTTCCAATATATCGAGGAACGATAATGATATATCTTCCGATATCGTTGTATCAGAGTTCCGAAATTTTTTAAAATATCAATAGTACTAGACTGCACGGACTTTTTTCTTCTTTTTTGTTATCAGTTAATCGAATTTTTATATTTTTCACATACTGCAACATCTTCTAAAGTTTTCACGCTAAATTAAGTCATAGAAACATAGTCTTTGCCGAATGTAATTGTGACCAACACGCGATTCTGACAGCTGGAGTCCAAGGTTTTTGTTAAACACAACTTTTCCGTACTTGGGATGGTATTTCCATAGAAACTTCATCCCGTACCACATACTTCTTTACAACTAACCGACAAGGGGATACCAATTTTCAAAGATTTACTTTAAAAAAGTTTTCAGTGTAAAAGCCTTTCATCCGCTATTTCGCCCTGTAACCTCCCTCTTACTAATCGTCCTATCCTGCTTGCGATACAAAATATCACCGTGGATCGCGGGTACGCCTAATGGATTTTTCTAATTGGATAGTGCTATCTTTCCCGAAGAATTGATACCGATAAGTAGGAGGAAAGTGTACAACTGACCCTTCTGATGGAAAGCCTACTAAAAATAAAAAGTAATTAAACCACTGAAAGTTATTTTGTGCATTCACTCACGAACAACACTGTACAGAAAAGGGGTACCACTGATCATGAGTCCAAAAGTTCCACTAATGAACGAAAAGAAAATTATACATACATTATTAAACACTGACGTGGCAACTGAAGGTTGTCACGTTTTTTGACACTAATTTTTGTGAGTATGTAATGATAAAGAAAACTGAGAAGTCACTCTTACGTTACGTTTGGCATTAAAATTTGAAAAAGGCAATCGAGTAATGATTTGAAAATATGCAATTAAACTGCATGTTAGTGCTGAACTTCATTACGTGAACAATGACTTTCAGTGACCTCAGCATAACATCATCAAAGAAATTTAGAAAAAAAGCAAGCAGTTTTTACTTTGCCGTACTTATTTTGCAAATTGGATTTGATATTATTGTCTGAACAACTGAGCCTTTTTTACTGACTTGAACAGAATTTAATACTATAATACGCACCAAACCAAACAGCCACGTGCTCCAAGCTATATGTAAAATAAATAAAACTTCCGCACTCTTAATTTGTGCATTTCTTTAGATTTGGATATTTTCTAATGATTGATTCTCAAACTTGAAAAATGAAATTGCTTTACTTTAATCATATACTGAAGCCTCTGTTGTACAACAGTTATTTGAAAGTAGACTGAGGCTAAAATTCTTAAAAGAGAATTTATTCATTAATAAACTGGCTGTAACTATTCAGTTTGTTTCTTATGACACTCATTTAGCATATTAGGAAAAAAGGTAACAAGGATCCTGCTTGGTAACAATGTCTGGGGGCTATGAGAACACAATCGCCCTGAGTTTCACTGATTATTATTTAAACAAATTTTATCAATCAAATCACATTCAGTTGAGCTGCTGGGTTAGCCGTTAATACTTTCTACCGATGAAGAGTCTTACTTCAGTACCGTGTATACGGCGAAACTCGAAGCCGACGACGAAACTTTGTTGCTGAAAATGCTGCTGTTGTTGAAGACGATAGCATCTTGTGGAGCCACGGCTAATTATAGGAACGGGCAATCGTAATTAATACAGCCTCTTCCGCCCGTCCACTGTCCGTACTCCTGCTCTAGACATCTGCCGCCGAAATCGTACTCTCCGCGCACAAGCACTGCTATTATCTTTGCTAGTCGATACTGATAACAATTCCTTTGGTTTTTTTCACAGATCTTATAAGTCTCACAGATAAATACAATGAAACGTCAAGAGACTTCCACCTAAATGTACACATACAGTGATCAATGTCCTTATTTATTAAAAGAAAGCATTTAAATTACAAATATTTACATACAATTCAAAGAAAAAGTTATATATCGGTAGCAGGTGCCATGCATCCTGCATTTTCGGAGTTACAACCCACTTAAGGTGAAGGTCGAACAGTCTCTTCTCAAACGATGCCTACAGTATAAGATCCACACACACTCTCCAAATTTCAAGTTTTTATCCTTAACTGTTTGGGCCGGGCAATATGAATCTGTGTGTGACTCAGTGAGTCGGGATATTGCCCTTTATATTCAAAGATGAGTGTCATAATTTCATGCCAGCGAACTACAATAAATGCATCCATGAAGTTTTGACACACTATTGATATTGCTTCACATGTCCACGATTCTTAAGTGGTAAATACAACAAATCATGCCGGCTCAGCAGCAAACAGAACCTTGCAGCGCTGGAATGACCCGTCTCTTGCTGTTGCAGCCACGGCAGAGCAACGAAATAATAAATACAAATTTGCGCCGCGCAGCCAGGCGCTGCGGTATAGCGGGCTGGAAAAAAAAAAAAACAGCCAAATATTTTCGAGTGACCAATACCAGTAATGGATAACAGTTATGCGATTCGGCAGTTTTGCCGGTATGCGAGCCGGCCGCAATCGCACGGGCGCACGCGCGCAGTGGAGTGTGCTGCTGCTGCCCCCCCACCCCCCACCCCCCACCCCCGGCATGACCCCGGCAAGCGTACGCTCCAGCGGCCGCGCCAAATTGAAGGACAAAGTCGGCGCCATGTTTTAAATTTCCGTAATTTTTTCGCCAGACGCTTCAGTTTTCGTGCGATTTAACCAGTTAATGCCCGCTCCGCGCCACGCCCTGCCGTCCAAATTACGGCGACTGCCGCCTCCGCTCCCGCTTTCTCCCCCCTCCCCCATTCCCTCACTCGCCATCCCTTCCTACTCTGGCGGTCGCTCGACTGGAGTCGAAAGCGACGCGACAGGAGTCCGTGTTCTGCGGAAAAGTGTGCAGACCACGGTAGGCGCCGTCTGCTGACGTTTCCTTTAAAGTCTGCTGCTCGTCTCTTCGAGAGAAATTGTAGGTGAAGCCGTAGATGGAAAGTGCACGGCTGGGGAAAAAAAATTACTACACTCTTTTCGACGTTTCCAATTCACTCATGATTTATTGTTGCAACATTGCGTATGGAGTACACGAAATGATTACAGCTACAGATCAATACCACAAGTGCTTCTGAGGTACAAGGTATCGGTGAATCTACATCTACATCTACATCCGTAGTTCGCAAGCCACCTGACGCTGTGTGGCGGAGGGTACCTTGAGTACTTCTATCGGTTCTCCCTTCTATTCTAGTCTCCTATTGAACATCAACAAAAACAAAACGAGGATAATGGAACGTAGTCGAATTAAGTCGGGTGATGCTGAGGGAATTCGATTAGGAAATTAGACACTTAAAGTAGTAAAGGAGTTTTGCTATTTGGGGAGCAAAATAACTGATGATGGTCGAAGTAGAGAGGATATAAAATGTAGACTGGCAATGGCAAGGAAAGCGTTTCTGAAGAAGAGAAATTTGTTAACATTGAGTATAGATTAAAGTGTCAGGTAGTCGTTTCTGATTTGTACGGAATGTGGCCATGTATGGAAGTGAAACATGGACAATAAATGGTTTAGACAAGAAGAGAATAGAAGCTTTCGGAATGTGGTGCTACAGAAGAATGCTGAAGATTAGATGGGTAGGTCACATGACTAATGAGGAGGTATTCAATAGAATTGGGGAGGAGTTTGTGGCACAACTTAACTAGGAGAAGGAGGAGGAGATTAGTGTTTAACGTCCCGTAGACAACGAGGTCATTAGAGACGGAGCGCAAGCTCGGGTGAGGGAAGGATGGGGAAGGAAATCGGCCGTGCCCTTTCAAAGGAATCATCCTGGCATTTGCCTGAAGCGGGTTAGGGAAATCACGGAAAACCTAAATCAGGATGGCCGGAGACGGGATTGAACCGTCGTCCACCCGAATGCGAGTCCAGTGTGCTAACCACTGCGCCACCTCGCTCGGTAACTAGGAGAAGGGATCGGTTGGTAGGACATGTTCTGAGACATCAAGGGATCACCAATTTAGTATTGGAGGGCAGCGTGGAGGGTAAAAATCGTAGGGGGAGACCAAGAGATGAATACACTAAGCAGATTCAGAAGGATGTAGGTTGCAGTAGGTACTGGGAGATGAAGAAGCTTGCACAGGATAGAGTAGCATGGAGAGCTGCATCAAACCAGTCTCAGGACTGAAGACTACAACAACAACAGGATATAAGTAACACTAACCACCAATGAACGTCTACAGTGCACAATAAAATTAAAGAATAATTCTTTGGAAAGCCCGAAAGTGACTCCCATTGCGACGCATGTCTGAAATTTGGTTGGAAGATGCCTACAGCCACCCTCTGCAGTGGGGAAGAAGCATCCCGACCTCCACCTCGGCCTCAATGACACTTCAAACAGAAACTGTCTACAAATTCGAAAAAAAAAAAACAGGTCGAAGTCAGGAGTTCATGTGAGAAGTTAGGTTGGTTAATGACGTCACGCTGATACCAAATTTCAACACAATTCTCGTTAATAATCGGTGTAACCGCCAGAATGCTGAATGTAAGGATGTAAACGTGCATGCTTTATGTTGTACATGTGCCACATGTCGGTTTGTGGGATCTCCATCTACATCTACATCCATACTCCGCAAGCCACCGGACGGTGTGTGGCGGAGGTTACTCTGAGTACCTCTATCGGTTCTCCCTTCTATTCCAGTCTCGTATTGTTCGTGGAAAGAAAGATTGTCGGTATGCCTCTGTGTGGGCTCTAATCTCTCTGATTTTATCCTCATGGTCTCTTCGCGAGATATACGTAGGAGGGAGCAATATACTGCTTGACTCCTCGGTGAAGCTATGTTCTCGGAACTTCAACAAAAGCCTGTACCGAGCTACTGAGCGTCTCTCCTGGACAGTCTTCCACTGGAGTTTATCTATCATGTCCGCAACGCTTTCGCAATTACTGAATAATCCTGTAACGAAGCGCGCTGCTCTCCATTGGATCTTCTCTATCTTTTCTATCAACCCTGTCTGGTATGGATCATACACCGGTGAGCAGTATTCAAGCAGTGGGCGAACAAGTGTACTGTAACCTACTTCCTTTGTTTTCGGACTGCATTTCCTTAGGATTCTTCCAATGAATCTCAGTCTGGCATCTGCTTTACCGACCATTAATTTTACATGGTCATTCCATTTTAAATCACGCAGAATGCTTACTCCCAGATAATTTATGGAATTAATTGCTTCCAGTTGCTGACCTGCTATATTGTATCTAAATGATAAAGGATCTTTCTTTCTATGAATTCGCAGCACATTGAACTTGTCTACATTGAGATTCAATTGCCATTCCCTGCACCAAGCGTCAATTCGTTGCAGATGCTCCTGCATTTCAGTACAATTTTCCACTATTGCAACCTCTCGATATATTACAGCATCATCGGCAAAAAGCCTCAGTGAACTTCCAATGTTATCCACAAGGTCATTTATGTATATTGTGAATAGCAACGGTCCTACGACACTCCCCTGCGGCACACCTGAGATCACTCATACTTCGGAAGACATCTCTCCATTGAGAATGCAGAATGAATGCGGAAATAAGCACGTTGGTACCTGATGTAGCCTCCACCGGCGGCAGTGCAGGCGCTGACTTTGGCAACCAGTCGATCATTCTGTCCTGGGATATGTTTTGCCACGCCTGCTCGACCTGTTCACATAGTTCTGCAAGAGTTGTTGGCTGATGAGTCACAGGAGAGTCAGATCTCCATTGGAGACATTTCTGGAGATCGTGCTGGTAAGGGAAGTTGCTGCACGTCTCGGATAGCATGCTGATTTTCACGGACAGTGTATGGGAGAGCATTATCCTGTTGGGGCAACACATCGCCTTCCTGTTGCAAGAACGGGTCTAACAACCGTTACGACTTCTACACCACTTGTTAGCAGCAGACACAGTGGCTTCGCCAAAGACTGAGACGGCGTGGAGTTTTACAATTATTTATTGAACTTTCTTTACAATTTCTCCTTCGTCGTCGCTGCCTAGCCCTGCGGATCCCTCCGCCTAGCTGCTGCTGTGTAGATTCTCCGACAATGCGCGCCGCCGATCGCACTTGGAGCCTCAGGCCACCAGTGCTCCGCTGAAGCCAGGATGCCCTGTGGTTGAGATAAACCCGTCACCGCGAATTCAGCTGCCGACGCCTGCTGCACCGGCGGCTGGGAAGCGGTCAGTCGCGATGTCCGCGAGGTCCCGTCACGGACGGACCACGCGCCGTGGGGCCGGGTTGATGTGAGGTCCGGGCGTCAGTCCCCGGCGGCGCCTGTGACCGAGACCGCGCTGCGGTCGCTCCTGCTGGACGTTCTCGCTGTACTTAGTCAGCCATGGTGCCGACCGAACTCGGGCCGGCCTCCAGAGCTGAAGTTGACATTTGGCGGCGAACGGATGACTCCTGCGAACTGGAACAGACTTCCGGAATCGTCACCTACGAAGATTGAACATTCGGACACGGACCACGTCCGTCCTCAGATCCGAACTGCTTCCTAATGGCTTCTGTCTGTTGCTGCCTGCGCTCCACTATTTATATCCGGCAGGAGGACGTTTTTTTACCCTCGGTGGTAGCTTTTTGTTATTACTCCCGCAGTATATTGCAGCGTAACTTAGTGTGCTGGCCTCACTTCCCCTTGCTCAGCACTCTCCAGGCTTCGCTCGGCGCTCGGTCTGTGTGCGTCCTTGCGTCAGCCTGCTGGTAGACTGCTGCAGTCAGCAAGGCTATCTGTGCTCGCCTACTTTGCAACGCCTCGGTCGCCGGGGTGCCTCTGTTTTGCCAGTCTCCACTGCGTGAAGCAACGCTTACTATATGTGGCCGCAACACATCATCCTGCAATTACCGAGCGCTGGTTGGTGCCCCATCCAAAAACGCCACAGGTCAACGAGAGTTGTACTTTATCGCACCCTAGACCGTAAGTCCTAGGATGGGGCCAGTGTGCCTTGGACGAATACACTCTACAACACAGTGATCACCAGGTCTACGTCGTATGGGCAAACGACCATCACTCCTTCCGATCTGATCGTGTAAGAGTAGAAAAGTTGTGGAATGTTTTCAAAGAGATAGTATCGACACCAACTGAGAGATATATACCACTTAAATTAATAACTCTGGTGCTGGCCGGTGTGGCCGTGCGGTTAAAGGCGCTTCAGTCTGGAACCGCGTGACCGCTACGGTCGCAGGTTCGAATCCTGCCTCGGGCATGGATGTGTGTGATGTCCTTAGGTTCGTTAGGTTTAATTAGTTCTAAGTTCTAGGCGACTGATGACCTCAGAAGTTAAGTCGCATAGTGCTCAGAGCCATTTGAACCATTTGAATAACTGTGGTACTGATCCCCCATGGTACACAAAACGGGTCAGATCGTTGTTGCAGAAGCAACGAAAAACAGCATGCCAAATTTAAAAGAACGCAAAATCCCCAAGGTTCGAGATGTTTTACAGAAGTAGCGCGTACTTCAATGCGAGATGCTTCTAATAATTTTCACAACGAAATTCTGTCTCGAAATCTGGCGGAAAACCCAAAGGATTCTGGTCATACATAAAGCTCACCAGTGGCAAGACGCAATCAATACCTTCATTGCGCGATAACAACGGTGAAGTCACTGATGACAGTGCCACAAAAGCAAAGTTATTAAACACGGTTTGCCGAAACTCCTTCACCAAAGAAGACGAAATAAATATTCCTGAATTCCAATCAAGAACAACTGTCAAGATGAGAAACATAGAAGTAGTTATCCTGTGTGTAACGAAGCAGCTTAAATCACTTAATAAAGACAAGCAAGGCTTTCGGTTCAGATTGTATACCAGTCAGGTTCCTCTCAGAGTATGCTGATAAAATAACTCCATATTTAGCAATTATATACAAGCACTCGCTCATAGAAATATCCATACCTAGAGACTGGAAAATTGCTCAAGTCACACCAATACCCCAAAAGGGAAGAAGGAGTAACCCGCTGAATTACAGGCCTATATGACTAACGTCGACAGTAGGGTTTTGGAACATATACTGTATTCGAACATTATCAAGTACCTCGAAGAAAACGATTTATTGACACATAGTCAGCACGGATTCAGAAAATATCGTTCTTGTGAAACGCAGCTAGCTCTTTATACTCGTGAATCAATGAGTGCTGTCCACAGGGGATATCAAATTGATTCCATATTTTCAGATATCCAGAAGGGTTTCGACACCGTTCCTCACAAGCGTCTTCTAACCAAACTGCGTGCCTACGGAGTATCGCCTCACTTGTGCGAATCGATTCGCGATTTCCCGTCAGAAAGGTCACGGTTCGTAGTAATAGACGGAAAGTCATCGAGTAAAAAAGAAGTAATATCCGGCGTTCCCCAAGGAAGTGTTATATGGTTCAAATGGCTCTGAGCACTACGGGACTTAACTTCTGAGGTCATCAGTCCCCTAGAACTTAGAACTACTTAAACCTAACTAACGTAAGGACATCACACACATCCATGCCCGAGGCAGGATTCAAACGTGCGACCGTAGCGGTCGCGCGGTTCCAGACTGTAGCGCCTAGAGCCGCTCAGCCACTCCGGCCGGCAAAGTGTTATCGGCTGTCTATCGTTCCTGATTTATATTAGCGACATACGAGACAATCTGAGTAGCCGTCTTAGATTGTTTGCAGATACTCTCATTTACCGTCGTGTAAGGTCATCAGATGGTCAGAGCGACTTGAAAAATGATTTAGGTAACATATGTGTATGGTGCGAAAAGTGGCAACTGACGCTGGATAAGGAAAAGTGTGAAGTTATTCAAATGAGTACTAAAAGAAATCAGCTAAATTTTGATTACGCGGTAAGTCACACAAATCTGAAGGCTGTAAATTCAACTAAATACTTAGGGTTTACAATTACAAATAACCTAATTTGGAACGATAACATAGATAATATTGCTGGTAGAGCAAACCAAAGACTGCGATTCATTGGTAGGTGCAACAGGTCTACTAAAGAGACTGCTTACATCACGCTTGTCCGCCCTATTCAGAAGTATTGCTGTGCGGTATGGGATCCGCATCAAGTGGGACCGACGGCTGACATAAAAAACGTACAAAGAAGGGCAGCTCGTACTATCGCGAAATAGGGGAGATAGCGTCACAGATACTTGAATTGGAGTCGCAATTATTAAAACAAAGGCGTTTTTCCTTGCGACGGGATCTTCTCATGAAATTTCAATCACCAGTTTTCTCCTCCGATTGCGAAAACATTCTATTGCCACCCACCTACATAGAGAGAAATGATCATCACGATAAAATAAGAGAAATCAGGGCTAACGCAGAACAATTTAAGTGCTCGTTTCTCCGGAGTGCCGATCGAGAGTGGAACGGCAGAGAGACAGTTGAAGGTAGTTCATTAAACCCTCTGCCAGGCACTTTCTTGTGAATATCAGAGTAATCACGTAGACGTAGACTTGCATGCAAGCACAATCTCGTTAAGTTCCTGAAGTCTATGGCGCGCCATACCATCTTCCGAGCGACCACGTGATGGCAGCAGGCGAGCCTTGCTTGGTGGTGCTGTGGTGTGGGTGGAAGATAGGCCAGAGGTGTGCGCTCCCACAGTCCCACTGCTGATAACCTGCTGGCAGCAGTCTATGCTGACATGTCTCTGCTGACAAGCCATCTTACGTGTGTTGTGGTGGCTGCGCTATCTACCACAGCTGCCCTGGTGCTGTGGTAGCCATGCCACTACGATATCTGTTGGCAGACAACGTTGTTGAAACCACTATTAGTACATCTACTATTCCACAGGTGGCATATTCCACCATCGGATCAGAATAGACGTCATCTTTCCAGGTGTACTAACCTTTTTCCAGCAGAGTAGTTTCACAAAAGGATACGGTGATCTTTTTATACGAGGTGCATTCAAGTTCTAAGGCCACCAATTTTTTTTTAATTAACTACTCACCCGAAATCGATGAAACTGGCGTTACTTCTCGACGTAATCGCCCTGCAGACGTACACATTTTTCGCAACGCTGACGCCATGATTCCATGGCAGCGGCGAAGGCTTCTTTAGGAGTCTGTTTTGACCACTGGAAAATCGCTGAGGCAATAGCTGCACGGCTGGTGAATGTGCGGCCACGGAGAGTGTCTTTCATTGCTGGAAAAAGCCAAAAGTCACTAGCAGCCAGGTCAGGTGAGTAGGGAGCATGAGGAATCACTTCAAAGTTGTTATCACGAAGAAACTGTTGCGTAACGTTAGCTCGATGTGCGGGTGCGTTGTCTTGGTGAAACTGCACACACGCAGCCCTTCCCGGACGTTTTTGTTGCAGTGCAGGAAGGAATTTGTTCTTAAAAACATTTTCGTAGGATGCACCTGTTACCGTAGTGCCCTTTGGAACGCAATGGGTAAGGATTACGCCCTCGCTGTCCCAGAACATGGTCACCATCATTTTTTCAGCACTGGCGGTTACCCGAAATTTTTTTGGTGGCGGTGAATCTGTGTGCTTCCATTGAGCTGACTGGCGCTTTGTTTCCGGATTGAAAAATGGCATCCACGTCACATCCATTGTCACAATCGACGAAAAGAAAGTTCCATTCATGCTGTCGTTGCGCGTCAACATTGCTTGGCAACATGCCACACGGGCAGCCGTGTGGTCGTCCGTCAGCATTCGTGGCACCCACCTGGATGACACTTTTCGCATTTTCAGGTCGTCATGCAGGATTGTGTGCACAGAACCCACAGAAATGCCAACTCTGGAGGCGATCTGTTCAACAGTCATGCGGCGATCCCCCAAAACAACTCTCTCCACTTTCTCGATCATGTCGTCAGACTGGCTTGTGCGAGCCCGAGGTTCTTTCGGTTTGTTGTCACACGATGTTTTGCCTTCATTAAACTGTCGCACCCACGAATACACTTTCGACACATCCATAACTCCATCACCACATGTCTCCTTCAACTGTCGATGAATATCAATTGGTTTCACACCACGCAAATTCAGTAAACGAATGATTGCACGCTGTTCAAGTAAGGAAAACGTCGCAATTTTAAGTATTTAAAACAGTTCTCATTCTCGCAGCTGGCGGTAAAATTCCATCTGCCATACGGTGCTGCCATCTCTGGGACGTATTGACAATGAACGCGGCCTCATTTTAAAACAATGCGCATGTTTCTATCTCTTTCCAGTCCGGAGAAAAAAAATCGGAGGCCTTAGAACTTGAATGCACCTCGTACATTGGCTCATATTAACTTACTTTAAACGGGACAAAACATTCTATGGGTAAACTGACGGTGTGGCTACGACGAAACCATTCAGCTAAGTCGCGGTGAATGTGAACAGTTCTCGAGTGTCCGACCGGGTAGCGTCGTAATTTCTCCACAATATTTCGGCAGACGTAAAGGCTGCCATCTTCAGGTGGTTCCTGACGAATGCTGTGCTGTTCCTCTCGGCGCCCTATATATACAAGCCGTCACCCTCTCCACCGTTCCCCTCCTGGTGTCCTCGGTGCGGCCGGCGCGGTGGCTACTGGAGGTGGTGGGGAAAGCGGCGCCTGGGTCTGAATCATCCGGTTATGATTCTGGAAAAAGTGTATCACTGTTTCCTTCACTGGTTAAATTTGAAAATTTTACATTTATCTCTTTGCAATAAATATACTGTGTTTAAACTGGCATCCAAGCTCAGCCAATCGCTCCACCCTTTCGTAAGCTCCAGCATCCTGCTACAATCTATTCTCACAGTAATAAGCTAATTAAAAATATAGTTCCCAACTATTACACAAAAGCAGATACTACGGCACAACGAGTATTCCATCAGCAAGAAAAAGGCTTAAGGTTTGCCACATCTGTGAGACATTCCATTTATGACTCTTCGTTCTGAGAGACCTATACTCGTCTCTATTCCGGAAATTCTCTAGCAACTCTCCTCAATATTTTTACATCTCTGGCATGCCTTAATTCAATCGTACCATACCTTTTTCTCTCATCTCATCTCAGTCCAACATAAGGATATCTATTATCCCTTTCGATCACCTCAATTTTCTTCCTCGCGAGTTACATACCATAGCTCTTACAACGATTCCTGAAATTCCTTGACATCATCTTTGCACCACTCGATAATAATTCGTTTGTAGTTCATGGTTAACTTGTTATAACACATCCTTATGACCTCCACCAATTAACTCACGGGACAGTGAACAACTGGTTTTTAGTTATAATTTCTTTCATAAATTTCACTCGATGATTGGAATTGGATGTCCTTGAATTTTTGGCTTCTTAGCATCTCACTTCTTTCCCACTTCTCTCTCGGCCAGTAAGTAGCTAATAACACACTCCTCAGTTCCTTATATGATCCACTTTGTAATCTCGCCATTCGCCTTTTTGTCGCTCCTTTGCAATTGAGGCAGTCAATCACAAATTTTAAACAGTGGCTAGATAGGGGGAAAGATTAATTAAATTGCTTGTTAGATATAATATAAAGCTTCTGAAACTATTCCTTCTGATCTGTCTACTTTTCCGGAAGATCCGTATTACTCAAGTTTCCTAAGCAGTTCGGTATATTTTGTGTTGGTTAGAATATTTGTTTGTTAAAGGATAAACTAAGACAACTAAAACCTGACGCTAAACTGAATTGTCTAAATACGAGAGTGAGTCAAATGAAATCCTTAAATATTTTTTTAAACATTATTTTTTGTGCAGAAGTGTAACAAAGCTGTATCAGTTTTCGACATAATCTCCCCCACGCACAATGCAAGTCCTCCAGCGCTTACAAAGTGCATAAATTCCCTTAGAAAAAAATTCTTTTGGTAGTCCCCGCAATTACTCAGGCACCGCGTGGCGTACCTCTTCATCAGAACGAAACTTCTTTCCACCCATTGCGTCCTTGAGTGGTCCAAACATACGGAAATCACTTGGGTCAAGGTCTGGTGAGTATGGTGGATGAGGAAGACACTCAAAATGCAGGTCTGTGATTGTTGCAACTGTTGCACGGGCAGTGTGGGGCCTTGCATTGTCATGTTGCAAAAGGACACCTGCTGACAGCAATCCTCGTCGCTTTGTTTTGATTGCAGGCCGCAGATGGTTTTTTAGGAGATCTGTGTATGATGCACTGGTGACAACGGTCCCTCTAGGCATGTAATGCTCCAAAATGACGCCTTTTTCGTCCCAAAAGAGAGTCAGCATAACCTTCCCTCCCAGTAACGATTCTTGCAAGGAAGCCATCACCTTCTCGTTCAAAGCGCCGAACAAGTTCTTCACAAGCATCAACACGTCGTTCTCTCATTTCAGAAGTCAGCTGCCGTGGCACCCATCTTGCAGACAGTTTCTGAAACTGGAGCACATCATGCACAATGTGGTGTGCTGACCCATGACTAATCTGTAAACATGCTGCAATGTCATTCAGTGTCACTCGGCGGTTTTCCTTCACTATGGCTTCAACTGCTGCAATGTTCTGTGGAGTCACAACTCGTTGTGCCTGACCTGGACGAGGAGCATCTTCCACTGAAGTCACAACATTTGCTGACTTCTTACTCCATTCGTAGACTTGCTGCTGTGACAAACATGCATCACCGTACTAAACCTTCATTCGTCGATGAATTTCAATAGGTTTCACACCCTCACTACGCAAAAACCGAATGACAGAACGCTGTTCTTCCCTGGTGCAAGTTGCAAGTGGGGCGGCCATCTTTATACTGATACTGCGACGGTATGTGTTATAAAGACTCCTTCTTATTACTAGGCTAATTACTATTTAGCTCTACAGGGCCTTTATACTGAAATGGTTCTCCACACCACCTAGTATTGTCTTTCTATGTGTGTGAGTAACTGTTTGTTCACTGTTGTGGGTAAATACATACAGCGTACACAGGGCGGTGTGTGAAACTGATAGCGATTACACTCTTCCGCTGTTGTAGAAATCTGCTCCAGATGCTGCAGATACCGTGTTGAGCTGAAAGTGGTAACCAAAGTACGGAGAAATATTCTTCGGGGCTCTGTTGCATAGCAATCAGATTGCTTTCAGTTCTGAGAAATGTCCAGTTACTATTGTGGATTTGAATGATCCATGAAGTGACTTCTTTTCCGAAGAAAACATCGAACTATTTCACTAGAACTGAACGCTCCCGTCGGAACTGTTCTCAGCTGGTGTTTATTAGTAGATCACAATAGCAGTATATCGCTGGGTGTATAATAAGACGTACCTTCTTGAAATGAACAATGTTTTATTGTTCTATTAACTGATATCCTTCCATATGCACTTATATTTTACAATGTGAATCAAAACTCGCAATGGCGTCGATTTTTTACATCACAAGAATGGCTCTCCTCTCCTAAAATTACTCTTAACAAGAACAAACAAAAAACTATATGCTAAGAATAATTATGTGAGTGCTGACCGCCACAGAGTAATAAACAATATCTTTCTCTCTCTCTCGCACTGTCACAGCAAGTTACGCTGCATGATACATCATAGTGTGCATCTACACTATGCTGCCACGTACAGGCCATTCTGCACGCTGTTTGTAGCACGCTTATCAACTTACAGGATAACGGCTTGAAATTTCGATTTGTTATTAAAAATTCAAGGTTTTCATTTGACTCACCCTCGTAGTTTCTTCCTTTTGTGTGTATCAAGGGCTTGAGTGTATGTGATTAAAGCTCTTATATTCAGATTATTAAAACTGCTGAGATGACAAAAAATATAAATTACCTGCTCCTCTGTAGTCAGTGATAATTTTGTTTCTGGATATGACTGCTAACCATTATGAGCAAGTTGTTATTGTTCTTTTTTCAGGTCATTCAGTAGTATTCTCGGCTACACCCCTTTGTTTTGAGTCAGTGAAACTTGACTTAGCGAAGTTAAAATTACTTCACAGACTTCGTGGTGGAGTCTCTCCATTGCAGTCTATCTCGCAGAAATTCACCAACGGGGGAAACACCACCAATACGTTTCATGGACGCTGCTACGTATTTTATAGGCGATGATCAGAACTTTAGGACTACCTCCTCAATCACCCCGGACGCATCGTATTGGAATCTTATGCAGCACAGTAATTGCTCCTAGATCGTGCCACAAAATGATTCTCACCCAATAGCAGTGCCACTGTCCCTCCCTCTACCCTGAACGAAAAGCTTGTAGATGGCAGTGTAATTGGATGTTAGATAAAGTTGTAAGTGTTAATTGCACAGAGCGGCGTCCGACCCCCCTCCGGGCAGATAACAGAAATGTCGCGGAAGGAAGAATGACGGTGGCGGGAGGCAGACACAGACGTCCATCTAAGGCGGCAGTTTTCCGAGCAATTTACCGGCGGAAATACGGCCGGCCGCGGGATGCAGGCGGCTGGCACGCAGGGGGTGCCGCCCCCGCCGCCGCCCTCGCCCCCCGGCTGTAATAACATTAGGCCATTAGCCACCCGCTGGTTGACAAAGCCCGCTGCCGCTGCTGCCGCCACCGGCCAGTAATTGAACTGCAGCGGCGTCGGCGAGGCGCCCCCCCTCCCCCCCACCGCCAAGCTGCGCGACACTCGTGCGTCGTCCATGTTGCGTCTCCGCCGTCGCGCCGGTCTAGCGAGCCGTGCCTGATTGACAACGGCATCCTTGTCGCATGCCTCTCGCAAGTACACGATGATGTTTCCAAATTGCGACACGGCGTCCTTAACTACTTAAATCTACACTACTGGCCATTAAAATTGCTACACCAAGAAGAAATGCAGATGATAAACGGGTATTCATTGCACAAACATATTATACTAGAACTGATATGTGATTACATTTTCACGCAACTTGGGTGCATAGATACTGAGAAATCAGTACCCAGAACAATCACCTCTGGCCGTAATAACTGCCTTGATACGCCTGGGCACTGAGTCAAACAGAGCTTGGATGGCGTGTACAGGTACAGCTGCCCATGCAGCTTCAACACGATACCACAGTTCATCAAGAGCAGTGACTGGCGTATTGTGACGAGCCACTTGCTCGGCCACCATTGACCAGACGTTTTCAGTTGGTGAGAGATCTGGAGAATGTGCTGGCCAGGGTAGCAGTCGAATATTTTCTATATCCAGAAAGGCCCGTACAGGACCTGCAATATGCGGTCGTGCATTATCCTGCTGAAATGTAGGGTTTCGCAAGGATCGAATCAAGGGTAGAGCCACGGGTCGTAACACATCGGAAATGTAACGTCCACTGTTCGAAGTGCCGTCAGTGCGGACTAGAGGTGACCGACACGTGTAACCAATGGCACCCCATAGCATCACGCTGGGTGATACGCCACTATGGCGATGACGAATACACGCTTCCAATGTGCGTTCATCGTTATGTCGCCAAACACGGATGCAACCATCATGATGCTGTAAACAGAACCTGGATCCATCCGAAAAAATGACGTTATGCCATTCGTGCACCCAGGTTCGTCGTTGAGTACACCATCGCAGGCGGTCCTGTCTCTGATGCAGCGTCAAGGGTAACCGCAGCCATGGTCTCCGAGCTGATAGTCCATGCTGCTGCAAACGTCGTCGAACTGTTCTTGCAGATGGTTGTTGTCTTGCAAACGTCCCCATCTGTTGACTCAGGGATCGAGACGTGACTGCCAGATCCGTTGCAGCCATGTCATCTCGACTGCTGGTAATACGAAACCGTTGGGGTCCAGCACGGCGTTCCGTATTACCCTCCTGAACCCACCGATTCCATATTCCGCTAACAGTTATTGGATCTCGACCAACGCGAGCAGCAATGCCGCGTTACGATAAACCGCAATCGTGATAGCCTACAATCCAACCTTTATCAAAGTCGGAAACGTGAAGGTACGCATTTGTCTTCCTTACACGAGGCATCACAACGTTTCACCAGGCAACGCCGGTCAACTGCTGTTTGTGTATGAGAAATCGGTTGGACTCTTTCCTCATGTCAGCACGTTGTAGGGGTCGTCACCGGCGCCAACCTTGTGTGAATGCTCTGAAAAGCTAATCATTTGCATATCACAGCATCTTCTTCCTGTCGGTTAAATTTCGCGTCTGTAGCACGTCATCTTCGTGGTGTAGCAATTTTAATGGCCAGTAGTGTACTTATACACATCATCATCATCATCATCAGTTATCTGCTATATTAGCAGGTCCTTTGCCTTTCCATTTTCTGCGATCCATTGCTTCCTTCTTAAGGCTGCTGTATGTTGTACCGTCCATCATGTCATCCAGTATCTGGAATCTCTTCCTTCCTCGCTTCCTTTTCCCTTCTACATAACCTTCTAAAACTGTTTTTATCAGTCCGTCATTCTTTCTTAATATATGCCCAATCCAATTTCTTTTTCTTCTCTTTATTACATCTACTAACTGTCTTTTCTCTCCCACTCTTCTCAGTACCTCTTCATTTTTTACTCTGTCCATCCAACTTATTCTTTCCATCTTCCGCCATGTCCAGATCTCAAAAGCCTCCAGCCTTTCTCTGTCTTTTTTCCTCATAGTCCATGTTTCAGCGCCATATAGAAGAACACTCCATACAAGACATTTTATGAGTCTCTTTCTGAGTTCTCTGTCCAGACCGCTTTAGAAGATTCTCCTTTTCTTATAAAACGCCTCTTTTGCCATTGCTATCCTTGTTTTAATTTCTGTGGTGCACTTCCAGTCGGTGTCTATCCTGCTTCCAAGATACTTAAAATTTTGCACCTGTTCTACTGTTTCTCCATTCAGCACAATTTTTATTTCCTTATTTCCTCCTATTGCCAATACTTTTGTTTTATTTGTGTTAATTTTCATTCCATATTTTGTTTTCGTTCCAATTTAAGAAATTCGTAATTATAATCCCTAAATATTTAGATGAGTTTAAAGCCTTTTTCTTATACACATCAACCAAATAATTAATTTAGAGAGATCCGCTTTAGTTGTACTAATTATTTATTGAAACCATGACCGGTTTCGGGATTTTGAAATCCTATCTTCAGGTGTGTGAACCTGTAGCATACATATGATAGTAGGGAAGAAAAATAAATCGACATATCTTTAAAAACGAGCAGACCGCTGAAACAAGGCGACCTCTTTATTGTATTTGGTATTGCATAAAATGCGCTTGGGCCAGTTAGTGCACGTTACAGTTTCAAACACCTGAAGATGGGATTATAAAAGCCCGAAACTGGTTGTCGCCTGAAAAAATAAGTAGAATGACTGAAGCCTCTCAGTCCTACACACCAAATCTTCCACAAAAGTTACGCATCACCCCGATACGTACCGCAGGTGTGTCACTATTGTGACCCTGTAATCCTCGGAAGGTCACGTTTGATGTTTTTTGTAAAGATACACAAAGCTGCCATGAACGTAACCCACGGGTAGGACGCCGCACCAGAATGGGCCGACCAGTACCCTTGACATCCATTTGCTGTATAGTCACAGAACGTAGTCTGCGCTCAAACATAATGACGTAGCTCGAACAGAACTACAGGGCTATTACAAATGATTGAAGCGATTTCATAAATTCACTGTAGCTCCATTCATTGACATATGGTCACGACACACTACAGATACGTAGAAAAACTCATAAAGTTTTGTTCGGCTGAAGCCGCACTTAAGGTTTCTGCCGCCAGAGCGCTCTAGAGCGTAGTGAGACAAAATGGCGACAGGAGCAGAGAAAGCGTATGTCGTGCTTGAAATGCACTCACATCAGACAGTCATAACAGTGCAACGACACTTCAGGACGAAGTTCAACAACGATCCACCAACTGCTAACTCCATTCGGCGATGGTATGCGCAGTTTAAAGCTTCTGGATGCCTCTGTAAGGGGAAATCAACGGGTCGGCCTGCAGTGAGTGAAGAAACGGTTGAACGCGTGCGGGCAAGTTTCACGCATAGTGATGTGAAAGATTCAGTGTTTAAACCTCCTCTACCAAGAAACGTGCCAGAACTGCGAGCTCGCATCAATAATGCTTTCGAACTCATTGATGGGGACATGCTGCGCCGAGTGTGGGAGGAACTTGATTATCGGCTTGATGTCTGCCGAATCACTAAAGGGGCACATATCGAACATTTGTGAATGCCTAAAAAAAACTTTTTTAGTTTTTGTATGTATGTGCAAAGCATTGTGAAAGTATCTCAAATAATAAAGTTATTGTAGAGCTGTGAAATCGCTTCAATCATTTGTAATAACCCTGTACCTTCTCCATACCAGCCATCAAGGATTTCGAAAACATGCATTACATCTACATGATTACTCTGTAGCTCACAATTCAGTGCCTGGTAGAGAGTTCATTGAACCACTTTTACGCTATTTTTCTACCGCTTTACACTTGAAGAGAGAAATGATAAATGAACACTTAAATCTTTCCGTGCAAGCTCTTATTTCTCTTATTTTATTATCATGATTATTTCTCAATACGTAGGTGGGCGCCAACAAAATATTTTCACACTCTGTGAAGAACGCTGGTGTTTGAAATTTCGGCAACGAAAAACGTCTTTGTTTTAATGCTTGTCACCCCATTTCGTGAACCATATTTGTGGCGGTAATACAAAACGAGGGGCCCCTCTTTGAACTTTTTCGACGTCCTTTGACGATTCTATCTGATGTGGATCCCACACCACACAGCAGCATTCGAGAAAAGGACGGACAAGTGTAGTGCAAGCAGTCCCTTTAACAGACACGCTACGTTTTCTAACTCTTCTGTCAATAACTCGGTGCCGCGTGGAGTGACCGCGAGGTTCGAGGCGCCATGTCACGGATTGCGCGGCCTCTCCCGCCGGAGATTCGCGTCCTCCCTCGCGTATGTGTGTGTGTGTGTGTTGTTCTCAGAATAAGTTAGTTTAAGTTAATTTAAGCAGTGTGTAAGTTTAGAGGCCGATGACTTCCGCAATTTGGTCCCTTAGGAATTCACACATTTAATAACTTGGAGTCTTTCATTTGCTTTCCCCACAATATTATCTACGTGATCGTTCCAATTTAAGAAATTCGTAATTATAATCCCTAAATATTTAGATGAGTTTGAAGCCTTTAGATTTCTGTGTTTAACCGCGTAACTGAAATTTAACGGATTCTTTTTAGCGCTCATGTTGATGACTTCACACTTTTCATGATTTTGAGCCATTTTCCATTATTTGTACCGTACATATATCTTGTCTGTATCATTTTACAGCTGATTTTGATCATCTGATGACTTTACATGACGGTAAATGACAGCATCATCTGCAACCAATCTAACAGAGCTGCTCAAATTTTCTCCCAACTCGTTTATATACTTCAGGAGCAACAGAGGGCTTACAACACTTAATAGCGGAACACCAGATATTATTTCTGTTTAACTCGATGATTTTCCATCAGTTATTACGAATGTGACCTTTCTGACAGGAAATCACGAATCCGGTCACACAACTGCGGCGGTATTCCATAGGCTCGCAATTTAATTGAAGTCATTTGTGAGGAACGGTGTCAAAAACCTTCTGGAAATTTAAAAATATGGAGTCAGTTTGACGTCCCATATCGATAGCACTCAGTACTTAGTGAGAATAAAGAGCTACTTGTGTTTCAAAAGAACGAGATTTTCTGAATCCGTGTTGGCTATTTGTAATAAATAGTTTTCTTCGAAGTGACTCATAATGTTAGAATACAGCATACGGTCCAAAATCCTACTGCAAACCGATGGTTGTGATATGGGTCTGTAATTCAGCTGACTATTCCTATTTTGTTACTTGGGTACTGGTGTGACTTGTGCAACAGTCCAGTCTTTGGGTACGGACCATTCTACAAGCGAACAGTTCTATACGACAGCTAAATGTCTTGTGAAAGCAAACTCACACTTTTCTGACATGATATCCTGAAAGCCATTGATCGAGGCAGTCAGTTAGATGCAGTATTTCTCGATTTCCGGAGATCATTTGACTCAGTACCGCACCACTAACATTTGGTTCAAGAATCATAAAAGGAGGTTGTGTACATGGAAGAATCCTAGAGATACCAGAAGGTATCAGATAGATTATATAATGATAAGACAGAGATTTAGGAACCAGGTTTTAAATTGTAAGACATTTTCAGAGGCAGATGTGGGCTCTGACCACAATCTATTGCTTATGAACTGTAGATTAAAACTGAATCAATTGCAAAAAGGTGTGAATTTAAGGAGATGGGACCTGGCTAGACTAACTAAACCAGAGAAGGTACAGAGTTTCAAGGAGAGCATACGGGAGCATTTGACAGGAATGGGGGAAAGAAATACAGTAGAAAAAGAATGGGTAGCTCTGAGGGATGAAGTAGTGAAGGCAGCAGAGGATGAAGTAGGCAAAAAGACGAGAGCTAGCAGAAATCCTTGGGTAACAAAAGAAATATTGAATTTCATTGATGAAAGGAGAAAATATAAAAATGTAGTAAACGAAGCAGGCAAAAGGGAATACAAACGTCTCAAAAATGAGATCGGCAGGAAGTGCAAAGTGGCTCAGCAGGGATGGCTAGAGGACAAATGTAGGCTTATCTCACTAGGGGCAAGATAGATACTGCCTGCAGGAAAGTTAAAGAGACCATTGGAGAAAAGAGAGCCACTTGTATGAATATCAAGAGCTCAAATGGAAACCCAGTTCTAAGCAATGAAGAGAAAGCAGAAACATGGAAGGAGTATATAAAGGGTCTATACAAGGGCGATGTACTTGAGGACAATATTATGGAAATGGAAGAGGATGTAGATGAAGATGAAATGGGAGATACGATACTGAGTGATGAGTTTGACAGAGCACTGAAAGACCTGAGTCAAAACAAGGCCCCGGGAGTAGACAACATTCCATTAGAACTACTGACAGCCTTGGGAGAGCCAGTCCTGACAAAACTCTACCATCTGGTGAGCAAGATGTATGAGACAGGCGAAATACCCTCATTCTTCAAGAAGAATATAGTAATTCCAATCCCAAAGAAAGCAGGTGTTGACAGATGCGAAAATTACCGAACTATCAGTTTAAAGAGTCACGGCTGCAAATTACTAACGCGAATTCTTTACAGACGAATGGAAAAACTGGTAGAAGACGACCTCGGAGAAGATCAGTTTGGATTGCGTAGAAATGTTGGAGCACGTGAGGCAATACTGACCTCACGACTTATCTTAGAAGAAAGATTAAGGAAAGGCAAACCTACGTTTCCAGCATTTGTAGACATAGAGAAAGCTTTTGACAATGTTGATTGGAATACTCTCTTTCAAGGTGGCAGGGGTACAATACAGAGAGCGAAAGGCTATTTACAGTTTGTACAAAAACCAGATGGCAGTTATAAGAGTCGAGGGGCACGAAAGGGAAGCAGTGGTTAGGAAGGGAGTGAAACAGGGTTGTAGCCTCTCCCCGATGTTATTCAATCTGTATATTGAGCAAACAGTAAAGGAAACAAAAGAAAAATTCGGAGTAGGTATTAAAATCCATGGAGAAGAAATAAAAACTTTGAGGTTCGCCGATGACATTGTAATTCTGTCAGAGACAGCAAAGGAGTTGGAGGAGCAGTTGAACGGAATGGATAGTGTCTTGAAAGGACGATAAAATATTAACATCAACAAAAGCAAAACGAGGATAATGGAATGTAGTCGAATTACGTCGGGTGATGCCGCGGGAATTAGATTAGGAGACACTTAAAGTAGTAATGGAGTTTTGCTATTTGGGGAGCAAAATAACTGATGATTGTCGAAGTAGGGAGGATATCAAATGTAGACTGGGAATGGCAAGGAAAGCATTTCTGAAGAAGAGAAATTTGTTAACATCAAGAATAGATTTAAGTGTCAGGAAGTCGTTTCTGAAAGTATTTGTATGGAGTGAAACATGGACGATAAATAGTTTGGACAAGAAGAGAATAGAAGCTTTCAAAATGTGGTGCTACAGAGGAATGCTGAAGATTAGATGGATTAGATGGGTAGATCACATAACTAATGAGGAGTTATTGAATAGAATTGGGGAGAAGAGGAGCTTGTGGCACAACTTGACAAGAAGAAGGGACCGGTTGGTAGGACATGTTCTGAGGCATCAGGGGATCACAAATTTACCATTGGAGGGCAGCGTGAAGGTTAAAAATCGTAAAGGGAGACCAAGAGATGAATACACTAAGCAGATTCAGAAGGATGTAAGTTGCAGTAAGTACTGGGAGATGAAGAAGCTTGCACAGGATAGAGTAACACGGATAGCTGCAGTAAACCAGTCTCAGGACTGAAGACCACAACAACAACAACACCGCACCTAGGTTTATTATCAAAAGTACGATTGTATGGGCTGTCAAAGGAAATTTGTGACTGGATTGAGGATTTCTTGGTAGGGAGAACGCAGCACGTTATCTTGGACGGAGAGTCACTGGCAGACTTCAGTGTGCCCCAGGGAAGTCTGTTGGGCCCTTTGCTGCCCATGTTACACATTAACGATCATGCGGATAATATTAATAGTTACCTGAGTTTTTTCGCTTATGATGCAGTTACCTGCAACGAAGTACAGTGTGAACGAGACTGTAAGAATATTCTGTCAGACCTCGATAAGATATCAAAGTGGCGCAACAATCGGAAATTCCTTTAAATATTAAAAAATGTACAATGAATATAATACCAGTGAGTCACAGCTGGAATCTGTAGACGCATGCAAAATTTGAGTGTAACACTTAGTAGGAACATCGAGTGAAGCGATCGTTTAGGATCAGTCGTTGGTAAAGCAGGACAGCAGACTTCGGTTCAGTGGCGGAATACAAAAAAAATGCGATCAGTAGACATTGCAAATTGCTTACACATCGCTCGTGAGACCCATTGAAGAATACTGCTCAAGTGTGTCGGACCTGTACCATATAAGACTAGCACAGGGTACTGAAGGTGTACATAGAATCGCAGTACGAATGGTCACAGATTTGTCTGACCACCGGGAGAGCGTCACTGCAATGATGAAAGAACAGAAGTGGCAAACTCTTTAAAATAGATGGAATGAGAAAGAACATACCAAAAACCCCTACGTATCGGATCTGTAGACATCGTGCTAATAAGACTGGATTAATTACAGCACTTCAGGGAACTGTTAAATTGTGAAGACAACCAAGAGAAACAAGTACGAGATGTTCCAGAGGAAGTCGAAGAAGACCAAAATATAAATTTGCAGTGCCCCACAATGGACGAAATTAGGATTGCCTTGAAAACACTAAAAAATACAAAGGCTCCAGGCCTAGACAACATAGCACCGGAGCTCTTAAAAGCCGATCCTGAAAGTACTGTTAAAATGCTCCATCCTTTGCTGAAGCATATTTGGCTTGAAGAGAAATCTCCAAAGGAGTGGAAAAATGGCTTGGTGGTAAAGCTCCCAAAAAAGGAAAATTTGTCAGACTGTAACAACTGGCGTGGTATTACATTGTTGTCAGTGCCCAGTAAGGTCCTCACCAGAATTATTTTAAACAGAATTAAAGAATCCCTTGAAAAGCGACTGCATAAAGAACAGGCCGGTTTTAGGGCACAACGCAGCTGTGTTGATCTTATTAACACTCTTAGGATCATCTTAGAGCAAAGCAAAGAATTCCAAGCAACCATGTACCTGGCATTCATTGATTTTCAAAAGGCCTTCGATTCCGTGAAACATAAAGTGCTCTGGCAGGTGTTGCGGAAGTATGGCATACCACAGAAGATCTTAAACATCATAAAAGATCTATATGATGGCTACGAATGCTGCATACTCCACAAGGGAAATATGACAGAGCCCATAAAAGTAACAACTGGAGTCCGGCAGGGTTGCATTTTGTCACCAACACTTTTTCTACTCATTCTAGACTCTGTTATGAGAAGAGTCACAGCAGGCAGGAGACGAGGAATCCAGTGGGGGATCCACGAACGTCTGGAGGATTTGGATTTTGCAGACGACATAGTTTTATTAGCTCCAAGGCTGACTGATATGCAAGCTAAATTAAGCTTGCTGAAAGAAGAAGCAGAGACTGCTGGCCTCAAGATAAATACAGGCAAAACAAAGGAAATGAGAGTAAATTCATGTAACATGGAAATGCCCCTGTTAATAGGTGAGCAGCGAGTGGAGACTGTCAACTCATTCCTGTATCTGGGTAGTATAGTGGCGGAAGATGGCGGAGCTGGAGATGACGTGAAAAACCGCATTAAAAAGGCAAATGCTGCCTTCATACAATTGTATCCAATATGAAAAAATAGAAATATCACATACAAAACAAAAATCCGTATTTTTAATACAAATGTGAAGGCCGTCCTTCTGTACGCCAGTGAAAGCTGGAAAATGGATAAAAATATAACAACCCAGTTACAGAGCTTCATAAATAGATGTCTTCGACCCATCATGAATATCTGGTGGCCAGAAAAAATATGTAATGAGGAGCTCTGGCGAATAACAAACCAGATACCTATAGAAGACCAGATACGAGAGAGAAAGTGGGGCTGGTTGGGGCACACCTTGAGAAAACCAGATGGAGCCATCGAGAAAAAAGCATTGGAATGGAATCCCCAGGGAACAAGGAAGAGAGGAAGACCAAGGGGCACATGGAAGAGGACAGTGGAAGGGGAAGCAAAAAGAGTTAGCAAGACCTGGGCAGAATTGAGGCAAATGGCCAAAGACAGAGACGGATGGCGAGTTCTCCTGGATGCCCTATGCCCCCATAGGGGCCAAAGGAATTAAGTCAAGTCAATTACAGCACGCGCAGAGGCATTTAAACAATCATTTCTCTCCCATTCCATACGTGAATGGAACAGGAAAAAGCCCTAGTAAGGTGTATAGTGGGACGTACCGTCTCCCATGCACTTCACAGTTGTTTGCAGGGCGTAGATGTAGACGTAGGGACGCATTATAGACGTCTGTGGAACAACAGCGTAAGCCGGCCGCGGTGGTCTAGCGGTTCTGGCGCTGCAGTCCGGAACCGCGGGACTGCTACGGTCGCAGGTTCGAATCCTGCCTCGGGCATGGGTGTGTGTGCTGTCCTTAGGTTAGTTAGGTTTAAGTAGTTCTAAGTTCTAGGGGACTTATGACCTAAGATGTTGAGTCCCATAGTGCTCAGAGCCATTTGAACCATTTTTTGAACAACAGCGTAAACAACCATCGTACCAGTGATCGGGTCCACAACATCACGTATCTCGCAGAATGCTTGTCAGTCAGGGTAGTCGCACAACGTATGCACCGTAAACAAAGTGATGGCATGGAAGCGGTTCCAACTGCCAGGCCGTCCACATTAGTTAGGGGCACAGCATGATCGATATAAACGACTTTTGAGACAAAAGGACCGTGGGCTGAGTGTTCCTGACTTTACAGTCAAAGGTACCGTGGACTGTGTGTTCCAGAACCGAATTCGATGGATACAGGAAGTCATAGGAGATCTACATCTAAATCTACATAGATACTCCGCAAGACACACTGCGGTTCGTGGCGGAGAGTACCCTGTTCCATAACTGGTCTACATCTACATCTAGATGATTAGTCTGCAATTCACACTTAAGTGCCTAGCAGAGGGTTCATCAAACCATTTTCATACTACTTCTCTATCATTCCACTCTCGAATGGCGCGTGGGAAAAGCAACACCTAAATCTTTCCATTCGAGCTCTGATTTCTCTTATTTTATTATGATGATCATTTCTCCCTACGTAGGTAGGTGTTAACAAAATATTTTCGCATTCCGAAGAGAAAGTTGGTGATTTAAATTTCGTTAATAGATCTCGCCCCAAAGAAAACCGCCTTTGTTCCAGTGACTGCCACCCCAATTCGCGTATCATATCAGTGACACTCTCACCACTATTGCGCGATAGCACGAAACGAGCTGCCCTTCTTTGCACTTTTTCGATGTCCTCCGTCAGTCCTACCTGGTAAGGATCCCACACAGCGCAGCAATATTCCAGCAGAGGACGGACAAGTGTAATGTAGGCTGTCTCTTTAGTGGATTTGTCGCATCTTCTAAGTGTTCTGCCAGCAAAGCGCAGTCTTTGTTTCGCCTTCCCCACAATATTATCTATGTGGTCTTTCCAACTTAAGTTGCTCTTAATTGTAATTCCTAGGTATTTAGTCGAATTGACAGCCCTTAGATTCGTGCGATTTATCGTACACCCAAAATTTATCAAATTTCTTTTAGTACCTCGCGCTGTTCTTTGTTTAGTGCCGATTGCCACTTTTCGCACCATACAGAAACTCTCTCTAAATCATTTTCTAATTGGAATTGCAAACAACATTGTTCAACTGTTCCACTCGCAAATAGAGAGAGGGAAAAACGACTGTCTTTATGCCTCCGTATGAGCCCTATTTCTCGTATCTTTTCTTCATGGTCCTTACGCGCATTGTATGTTGGCGGCAGTAGAGTCATTCGGTCGTCAGCTTCAAATGAGGATCTCCATTCCCGACAACCATTGCGTGCACCAAATCGTACACGACAACAACATGAACCCCGTTACACATGGGCAACAAATCATGCTGAATGGCTGAATGGATGACCCAAGATTGGCGTCGGGTATAGTTTACGTACGAAACTCGGATCTCTTTCAACCTTGGTAATCCCAAAAGACGCTTATGCAGTAATACCTGAGCGTCTCCAACACTCCTTCCCACATGTGCAACAAGGTGGTTGTGGAGTGATGTTCTGGGATGGCACTGCTTGGGGCCAAAGAGTGATGTTCTGGGATGGAACTGCTTGGGGCCACCGTGCACATCTCGTGGTCCTTGAGGGGAAATCTCACCGCTCTACAGTACAGCCACGAGATTCTGCAACCAATAGTGGGACCGTATTGCCTACATTCTGGTGAAAATTTCATCGTGATGGATGGTAACTAACAGGCTCGTCGTGCTGTTCTCGTGAACCGAACACCTTCCTTCTGCAAACTCGGATCACCAGAACGGAATGGCCTGCCTGTTTCCTGTACATGAACCTAACCGAACATGACAGGAATCTATTGAAACGAGCTGTTTCTGGTCATGGACAACGGCCACGTATTCTTCACAATTTACTCAAAATCACCATTGAAGAGAGTGGCACAATTTGGACCAAGACTGGCTTGGTGATCTCATCGATGATATGTCACGATGTGTCCAAGCCCGTATTCCAGCAAGAGGACGTTGCACCATTATTTACATTGCTCAGGAGTGATGTGAAACAACCTCCAAGGGAAACAGACGATTTTATCGTTACACATTTTTAATTAGTGATAATTGAGGATATAGATAAGCTGTAAATGATTAAATCCGCAAGCTTCAGAGGCAGTTGCTGTTTTCTGTGCCGTAAATTTCGAAATAACCTGTTGATGTGTGTATTGAGGCATAAGAGTCGAGTCCCATTCTAGTAGTCTCTCAAATCCACAACTCCCAACAATGTACCTATTTTGTGGTCGCTGATTTTTCCCAGGATGACACCGACTCCAAATATCGTATCTTCCACCCCACTGCAGGTGCACCCTGAAGACCTGCCTTCTCTGCACCCCTGTATGTCCTACATACAACAGATATGCCTAAACCACCCCCACCCCCTCCTCCTCAACATCTCCTCAAGTGCGACAATGATGCTACCTTCCTATCGCTCTACCCGCCTTCCAGAAAACCCAGCCGTCCCCCCACGTCCATTTCAACTGTGATGGCGTGCTGAAAAATAATGTCTCCAACTTTTTTGTGTGAAAACTCTTAAACCTTTTTAAATAAAACAAACGTTATTGGCGCTCTACATCTTTATTCCTCGTGCTTACATATTTGCAGCACTGTGCTGTCAGAGAGCTCTGAATTGTAGCGTTTAAGATGTGAGTGTGTTACGCAACTGTGGTAGTGCTTGAGAAATAGAGTGCTGTAATCGAGTTTCGAATTCGAAGAGTACGTCCACACATGACGCAACCTCTCCTAAATCATGGCAATGCCAGACCACACACGAGTGCTGTGACATCTGTAACAACCCGACGTCCTTGGTTCACTGTCATCAGATATCCTCCATACAGTCCAGATTGGGCCCCATCCACTTATCATCTGGTTCCAGAACTTAAGGAACGCTTTCGAATACTTCACTTCGATACTATTGCAGCGGTGCAAGCAGTGACGAGGTTGTGGCTCCGTCAGCGAAGACTAACATCCTGTAGTGACGGTATCAACAAAACGACCTCTCGTTGGGAGAAATGTGTTCTTCGACAGGGTGACTATGTTGAGAAATAAATGCGTGGACATGAGAACAAAGATGTAGAATGGTTATAACGTGTGTTTTATATAATGAACTTTTAAGAGTTTTTACATAAAAAGTTTGGAGGCATTATTTTTCAACACTTGACCTTCTGGGGCAATCAATTGCTCCTCAAAATAAATCCTTCCAGAACCAAGGCAGTAGCTATAGGGCGAACCATCTGCAGCTCCCGTAATTTTTATTTACCATTTACGTCGGTGTTACCCAGTTACCCAGAACACAAGTACTTTGGACTAACGTTTCATCGTCAGCTGAGAGAACAGAGAGCTCACAACAGACAAAAGCTGCTAACTGACAGAACATCAAGATTGCACTCTTCCCGAATACTCGACACTTGTCAACCCCTGATCCTACCCATCCCATGTCCTGACATAGGTGGGAGAGGAAGAAAAGGGGTTACTGGTTACTGGTCAGTCTGCGCTCCCGAGCGGTACAGAGCAGAAGGTGAAGGACAATTCACAGAGAAAGCATTTGATTGTTTTCACTATCTGAGCCAAAACTGGTACAGGCATTTACTACAAATGCAGGTGGTGAGACTTGGTCGGGAATTCGTTGTGGAGACTCTTGGGAAGACAGGGATTTGAAATAGTTGTTTATTCCACACAGGACTAACTGATACACTGGAGGCTGGTTCTAGGGTTAGAAAAAGCATGAATAACACTGTTACAACAGAAGCCAGCGCGGAAGTCCCAGGAGTGGATGCTAACCACAGTAGCAAACACTAACAGCGTCTTAAAGCAACAACTTAGTTGCAAAACAAAACATACTGAGGCACTCCAAGTGAGAGAGCAGACTTACACGGAGCTGGACCGAGGCTGGAGTCGACGGACGCGGATTCGGCGCCCAGATCGTCTGACTGAGAACTCCGCCAAAATGCGGAATCTAAGGGTTTTAAAGAGTCGCGTGGGGGCACTGTTTTTCCCACTTAAAGCCATCCAGCCAATGCCGCAGGTCTCTTGCAGACGCCTGCCAATCACTGTTTAGTTAGGTCCCCTCTACTGCTCCTAAGGCGGGGATGTTGATGCAGTTGCACTAAGTCCGTATTTGGTATCAACATTGTTCAGCTGAAAGCAAAACGTAACTGCTCTGCCAAATAAGGCTTGCAACATTATTGTTATACGTCATTTAGCCCCGCCCCTCGGGCTCCCCGGAGTAGGGACTGCTAGGTCAACAGTTTTTTGGGGTTTTCGCTCTCTTTCTAACCCCTGTGAGCCTACTGACGTTGCTGTTCTCAGGGCTGGTATCAAGCTGGCTTTATACGCTAATTCGTGCCTGTTGGTTACAAAGTTCTACGGTGGCAACCTACCACAGCGTCTAGACGACATATAAAGTTACATGTTAATTCCTTGAAGAGTAACTAGCGCCCTAGGACCGCGTTTGGGGGCGTCTGCATTTTCGCAAGGCTCTCCCCTTACGGTTTACTTCATGTAACAATATCCCTCCTAGTTTCGTCTGCCCTCAGCATCGACTCTGCTTCCGCGTTTCGGAGCGCCTGTCCTCCTTTCTCACAGGTTCAAGACAACACTACAGTACTAAGGAATAATCAATATATTACACCCCTGCTAAAGCAAATGTAGCATGGATTTCTGCTCCTCCAAAACTCCATCATCTCACAAAATTCTCTGCCTACATTACCAGCCACTTTGACACTAACCACGTTACAGTTTACCACTTCCACCATGATCCTACCACTCTGTTGCGCACAAACACATCCCCCCCCCCCCTACTGTACCTTCACGCTTTCCACATCTTCCCCAAATAAATTTTAATTACTTTCCTGCCATAGAGGGCAGTGTCGTTGAAACTGAAGTTACAATTTTCAAGGAAATTTTTCCGACGGCGGTCGAATTAGGGCAGTGAAGTTACTCAGTGATGCGAGCTGAAAATTTGTGCCAAACTGTTACTCAAACCCGGATACTCCGCTCCTCTAGAGCGGTTGCCTGAACTGCCTCAGCCATCTGTCCACGCTTCTTGGCTGACCCAAATTTCCAGCTCATCATACGGCAGTCGGGGCCGACGAGATATACGGGCCCTGTAACGAACTTGTGACGTCACAACAGTCGGCCTGTACGACGCACTTAGCGAACGCTCAGCTCCCTGTAGGGTCCACGGGAAGTCAATATGTAATTGAAAATGTAACCATTAAAGGTCTTTATTTTGCCTTGTGCTATCGAGCACTTGTACGCCTTTAAATACGCAGTCAAGAATTATTAAATTCATCTGAAGTAGTTACTCGCTGCCCGCCGGAGTCGGCTTCTAGCACTCGTAAGACCTGCCATGTAAGGTGCTGTGACGTACGCGTCGCGTCCTGTGTTCCTGGTCGGCCTCGACGCCAATGCGGAGTCCCTGTCTATGCAACCCTAGCTCTCACCACGGCCTCTGTTCCCCTGAGAGAAAACGAAATCTTTTGTGCATCCGCACTGAAGGAATCGTGTTTGGCTGTCAGGCGTGTAGAAATGGGTATATAGCCGGCCGCGGTGGCCGTGCGGCTCTAGTCGCTGCAGTCCGGAACCGCGGGACTGCTACGGTCGCAGGTTCGAATCCTGCCTCGGGCATGGATGTGTGTGATGTCCTTAGGTTAGTTAGGTTTAAGTAGTTCTAAGTTCTAGGGGACTGATGACCTAAGATGTTAAGTCCCATAGTGCTCAGAGCCAAATGGGTATATAAATATGTACGGTAATTATTTATTTCAAGTCACTTTTTATTTTATGCTTAATCTAACATAATGCAACGCGTTTCGAACAAGTTCTGTTCATCTTCAAGCGTTTGTACATACATACATAGAGAAATGTTACTTAAAAATAAACAGTCAAATATGTAAAAATGCTATATCTTGGAATAGTATCTGACAAATTAGCAAGACTATTCAAAAACACAGAAGTAAAAATTACCTTCAGCAGCAACAACAACCTAAGTAGGAAGCTTATTCACAATATAAAACCACCAGATACAAGTCTTGGTGCATCTGGCATTTACAAAATTACCTGCAGCCAATGTAACAAATATTATATCGGCCAAACAGGCAGAAATTTCAGATCCCGATTCGAATAACATTTAGACTGCTACAGGCTTGATAAATGTAACAAATCAGCAGTAGCAACTCACATTAAAGACACAGCCCACCCTTTGAAAATCGAAGACAACCTCGAGATTTTACACAAAATAGGAAAAAAGTAAAAGAATGGATATCGTGGAAGAAATGGAAATTTTCATACATAACACAAAGCATGGAGATAACATTCTTAATGAAATAACCGTATTCAAAAACTCAAAATTCTTCAACTCTCTTAAGCCAGTTCTAACTCAATAGATTCAAGAAATGTCGATGTAAATAATTGACTAGAACCAAGAATATCGATACAAAACCTCAATAATCGATACAGACTCACTTGCTACAGTCCACCATCGTGTGTTGTGTGTATAACACCGAAGCAATTTGTGCAGTGGCAATCAGTGACAGAATATAATGTGCAATAGTGTAATGTCAATCAACAGCTCCGCCATTACACCAGTGATGCAAGTGAAGCAGCAAGATGATGTAATTGTAAATGATCAACTGTCATATAAAAGCCTTTCACACTATTTTCGTAACACATAACTGATGCAAATCTATCTGCATCCGATAGAGGCTGTGTTACACATAGTTAACAACAAAGAAGAAAACGAGCAGAAGACATCACTGACTTCGATTTCTAGACATACACTGCCCCCCTCCTTCCCCCCAAATGCCACACCAGCAGCTACAGTAAAAAGCATAGCGTTCTAGATTAATCTAGTTTAAGACTGTTTATTTTTAAGTAACATTTCTCTATGTATGTTTGTATGTACAAACGCTTGAAGATGAACAGAACATGTTCGAAACGCGTTGCATTGTGTTAGATTAGGCATAAAATAAAAAGTGACTGGTAGCAGAAACTTGAAATAAATAATTATCCCACACAGTCACGGTTCACAGACATAGCCATTATGGCTGAAAGTAAGTATGTACGGTGTCTGCTCCATCGGACATGACACCACAAACGTACATATGTAACAGTTACAATCTTGACACGCAAGCAAAACGCATACAACCCATTAATAATCTGGTTAGCCAATGTCAGTTCTCAATGGCTTGCCATTATATGTCGGGTACGAGACCAGATGATACATCGTATGTGATAGTTTCAAGACTCCCCTTGCATTAGCAGGACCGGTTACATAACCTATTGGTAACTGGTGACTCGGCGAGGTTGCGGGCGGAAACACGCACGTCCGTCGTATCTATCTGTAGGTATCTGAAATATGTTAGGATCACCAGCTAGCGTTAAGTCGACAGGACAAGCGCAGAAGCTAACGTTTTGGAAGAACTACGGTGGTGACAGGTCTCCACGGGTATCTGGAGCCGTAAGGCCTGCCTACAGTGCCCACCCCATTTGCCTCTCCATCCCTCCCATACCCCCCCACCCCCAACGCCAGTCGTTGAAGGAAGTGCAACACAGTGAAGACAGCGTGTAAGGTCATCCCACAGATGATCAGTTATCCTTGATCCACAAATTGGCGCCAAGGTTGGTGCTAACATTGGGCAATATTTATGAGAAAGAGCCCACACATTCGTGCCAGCACTCCGTTGAGTTAGTGTAGAGCCAACGTAAACATCTGTGACGCACAGATCACGGCTAGTGCATTAGCGGTTATGAGCTTGAATACTTACATGTTGTCACTGCAAAACAAAAAAAAGGAAAACATTGTAAGTAGGCTGTTTAGGCTTTTATGTTGGTAGCGCCACGTAGCGCTCTGTATGAAAATCTCTGACTGTCCTGTGAGCACTTGCCCGCGAAAGGCAAAGGTCCCGAGTTCGAGTCTCGGTCGGGCACACAGTTTTAATCTGCCAGGAAGTTTCAGTCTATGGCTTGTTGGCATTGTTGGAATATTGGCTATTGCAGTGTTGGGCAGTTGGATGTGAACAGCGCGTAGCGTTGGGCAGTTGGAGGTGAGCCGCCAGCAGTGGTGGATGTGGAGAGAGAGAGATGCCAGAGTTTTGAGAGGTTCGTATAAGCGGACGATGTGGACGTGTGTCCACCAGAAAAAGGAAATTTGTAAAGATGAATGCCATGAATTGGTAGATATATATATGATGACTTTTGAAGATTATTAAAGTAAATACATTGTTTGTTCTCTATCAAAATCCTTCATTTTGTAACTATGCGTATCAGTAGTTAGTGCCTTCATGTAACAACACTAACGTTATCCTACTGTATATGTAATAAAATTTTCCCCTGAATTTCGATAAATTAGTATAATCAATATTCTGGTTTCAATTCTTTTTTTTTTTTTTTTTTGTTTCATGACATTAAGTTGAAAAAGGTATAAACAATTTTCGATGTAAATTTTAATATTTATGTCAAATTTCAAGTAATGTTGTATGTTGGAAATATTGTAAGATGTGAAAGATGTAATTGTATGCCTGGTCCATACGTAGGCAATGTATTAGAATATGTGGAATGTAAAACCTTTGGTAAATACCCTGTCTGTAGGGGAGCAGGAAAAGGTGAAGGTAGGTGAGCGCGGGAAAATGCATACGGGCGCGTTACGGCATAACGGGCTCAGCAGTAGTAGTCGGAGTTGGGCATCGATCTGAGAAACACGTGCTGGATCAAGGAGGCTCTCCTGGAAAAAGTGGTTTCGTTGAGCCTCGGATGTTTCTGACATCTATACAGCATGACAATACTCCATAGGCACTAAATGGAAAAGCATTGCGACGCCATGAAGAAGTAAAGTGCTGATATTTCATGAGCCATTGCTGTAATTGCACATGTGCCTCGCCATCTCGCCACCTGCCGACCGCCTCATCGATACGAACAGGTTGAAACTTTCAGTACTGTATTCGTGTGGACCAGTGTCACCTTTGCTACATACTGTTCAATAACAACTTAAATTTTACCAGAACTGTCCTATCAATTAATTATCTTCACAACTAACCTAGACAGGGTCCTTTCCACATATTATGCAATCCGAGTATCCTAAGATGAAGATTTAAAGTTTATGTTAATAATAATTACCTGCAAACCTATCACTGTTAGAAGGATATTTAATGAACTTTGTTGTTAATAAATACTGGACGAATAATATAGGTATGACAAAGTTGGAAGATAATGTTGAAATTGGTTTAGTAATGAAGTTTATTTAAATTGAGACAAAAATAACGGTAGTTAAATGAGCAGGAAGTAAGACAAAAACGAGTGATAAATCATATTTTGGAAATCTTGAACGCTTTATTCTTTCAATAATTAAAATTCCAATGTAGTGATCATAACAGTTTCAGGGTCTCCGCCCCCCTTTCTTTCTTTTCTATTAATTTGAATTCTGAAGTGTACTGAACTGATTTTACCAGCAAAGTTAAAGTCAATATAAAACCTAAATTTATCAGTGTTTTCCCTTCTTAAAATTGACTTTGTAGGTGTGTTTCAAAAGTGCTATTTCTAGGGTAACCTATGCCTGATTTCAGTCGGATCAAAAGACAAAACGCAGGTTGTAGTAAACATTATAGTGTATTGTTGTGTATTTATGGTGTGTCCATATTAGTACAGAAAGTGAGATTCTTAGTTCAGTAGATTTTTCTGGTTCTAAAATTTACCATATAATGCAGTATTACTACGTGTTGTTATGCTTGAACGTACTTCCTCTTGTACAGAGAAGAAACTCAGTTTATGCCTAACTAGGCTGGCGACCGTATTATTAACAATTGGTAGCATCTGCTGTGTATGTTTCTTGCCTGTCCTAACGTGTAGTTGCACTTTAGACTTGCTTGACGTATCATTGTTGTTACTGAGTGGGTGTAAGTCTGATTTTGCCTCCATTCAGGTACACGCAGTCAACATATTTACTAAAATCCTTTCTTATAAGGTGAAGCCCGTCAACTTACCATAGTACAGGCTTTAAAGAGTTAACGTGCGCCCGAGCGTAGTCGTTACAAGTGGCTCTCGTTTTTTTTTTTTTTTCTTTATTGAATTTCAATTCCCCCAGAAGGGGGCGGGCTGGCAGCAGCTTAGTATGCCGCTCTGCAGCCTACAGATTTTGTGAGAAAGTTCAAGAGAATAAATAATGAAAAACAGGCGATAAAATCGGAGACTTAAAGAGTAACATGGCGAAAAGAAATCGTGGAACTTAAAACAAACAACAGAGGGATGATGATGCTAATAAAATACATACGAAGCAGACAGGGAAAACAATAGACAGACAATTAAAAAACACGGCGACAGTCTGGATTCGGTTCGCAAAAGACATAAAATTCACACCTAACGACAGCATGGTTTCTGTTCGCAACACGAGAAAGACAAACAACACTGAATAGTCACTGGAACACTGCACTAAAAAGTTGGCAAATGTGACATACCACAGTCGAGAGCAGGTGGGGGGAAACTGGACAGAAAAAAGGGGGGAAAGGAGAGTAAAAGCGAAGGGGGAAACCGGGAAAGGAGCTGATGGAGGATGAGGACCCATAAGAGGGGTGGGGGGCAGACGCGACAAGGAGTGGGGTAGGCAGAGGAGGGGAATACAAAAGGACTTGGGGGGGGAGAAGGACGGTAGGGAGAGGTTTAGTGGGGGGAAAACAGGACAGAAGGGGGGGAAGAGGGAGCCCAGGGAAAGGACAGAGGAAAGGAGGGGGAGTGAGGATCAGAGTTGATAGGAAGGATAAATGGAGGGAGAGAGGGCATCATCCGGGAGGGGGAGTTGATGGAAGCCACCTTGGGAAAGGAGATGGAGGGTGTAGAGATGGAGGGTAGGGGGGACACAACGGTGAAGACGTGGCAGGGGCGGGGATGGGAGAGGAGAGGAGCAACCAGGGGGTGAGGGGGTTCAAGACGGCGGGAGGTGTAGAGGATGCGGATATGTTCGAGGAATAGGAGCAGATGGGGGAAAGTGGCCCTCGGTGACAGGACTCGTTACAAGTGGCTTCCCGGTGACAGGACATCCAGTTGTTATCGGTCGCAAATTAATGTGAATACCGAGCAGTGGATGTTCAGTGGCACGAATTGTAATAATATTCGGTAAAATAAATAGTAGTGAACGTCAAGTACGGTAGGGTGGTGTAATTTGCATTCAGTATGGACAGGAAAGTAGACAGGGTAGATGTGCCGAGCGTAATGGAAGAAGCGCAGGGCAATAGCAGGAGTTTACGCGGCCAGATAACATATGGCGTTAGCGGAAGGCAGTTGGCGTATATACAATATCACGAACATGTTAATGAACAGATTGCAATGTCGAGATTGCCTCGAACACAGCAAGGGATAAAACATGAAGTAGGGGATGATTTTGTAGACGATAGTGGGTACGTAAACGAATCCACTGACATGTTTGATTCTCCACAGATAAAGAAAGAAACGAAAGAAACTTTTGAAGTAGGACCGGAACACACCGATTCCGTAGAACAAAACAGTGTGAAAATTTTAAGCATGAACGATTTATTTGAACAATTAACCAAACAAATTGCAGGACAGAGTGAGCAGCTCAAAACACAGAATGATCAACTTAAAACGCACGTTGCAGAGCAGCTCAAAACACAGAATGATCAGCTTCAAAAACAAGTTAGTAATCAGGTTAGTCAACTTAAAACACACGTTGATGAGCAGCTTAAAACACAAAGTAATCAGATCAAAACACAAAATGATCAGCTCAAAGTACAGGTCGAAGAACAAGGAATTAAAATTAGTAAACAAATAGAAAAGGTACAACAAAAAGTGGGTAGTTTAAGCTCTGTGGTAAATACTATGAAATTTGAAATTGACACAAGTAACAAAAATATGGATACTATGCATGGGGAAATTGACAACATTAACAGTAGGTTTGATGTTGAAATTCTCAACATCCAAGAGAAAGTAGAGCCTCTAGTTGAAACGAAAGTAGACGAAAAAGTTTTCGGTCTTAAAACTGAGATCATAAACGAATGTCAACACGGAATATCACAGTTGAAAAAGGCAGTTTCAGACACTGAAAGAGAATTAGGCGAAAAGGTGACCGGATGTGTACTAAAGTGTGAACAAAATACATCGAAAATTCAAGGCAAAATTTTCGATCTTGAGGGTAAAATTAAAGATAGGCCTGGTGTTGTCTGTAATGGCACACCACTTTCGAAGCTATTGGAAGGTGAGGAACGCGTCGATCCTGTCAAGAAACATAACGGATGGCATCCGTTAGATTTCATCAAAAATTGCGAGAGAATATTTCCTGAACACTTGTCTGATCAGGAAAAGATAAACGTAGTAATTAGCGCCTTAGCAGGTGATGCTAAGCGCTGGGGAATTAATTTGAATACCGAACGAATGACGTTCCAAGAATTTAAGCAAAAATTTATGGAAGAATACTGGTCCGAACAAAAACAGGATCATTTGTGGCGCGAATTTATCATGGCCAAACTTCATGATAACAGGGGCAGGAATTCGTTGAAAGATTTCTGCGAGTATTGGTACCGAAAGTTGACGCATTTAAGAGGAAGAAGATCCGATTCTGAAATAATATGGGAGCTATATAAAAAGCTTCCAGAAGATTCAAAGAGATATGTGGGAAGCAATCATCGTAGCTTCCAAGCATTTCTCGAAAGGGTCGAAGACGAAGACCATTGGCGCGTAAGTCGTGCCAATTATCAGAATTCTGGCAATAGAAATAATCGTAATAATGACGAGAGAAATGACGGTGATGGGTTTCGCGTCAACGTGATACAGAGAGGAAGAGGCAGAGGAAGAGGAAGGGGAAGTTATCTAGGTCGCGGTAGAGGGTATACCGCGCAAGATAATAATGACGCGGGAAACTGATTTCCGAGAACGTTGCGGGCCAAACGGAAGCGGACAATACATACCGGCCCCGATTTAAGAAAAGTTACTGGACCGACAGTAAAGTTATGAGACAGGTTAGAGACAGGCGTGGAACGACGCAACGTGTTGTTGCAAAACAAGCGTCAGGTGCGGGCATAAATGAGTCATCGTTGCCGCGCAGAGCGCTACATGTTAACAGGCGAGTGGAGCATCAGAGGGCAACGGCCCAGCCTAGCGGAACAGCTGTTCAGAGAGAAGCCGCTAGCAATGCGGCAGCATTAGGTACGAACATTGCCGTAAGAACTGGTGAATATATTACGAGTGGTAATTCCGTGGCGAAGTAAATAGTAGATGAAACAGTAGACACACAGAGAGGTGCGATTAGCAGTGTTAGCAATAAAGTAAATGACGAGAATGAACTAGCAGAAGTAACTGATTGGTGTGTGCAGATCGATGATCTGTACAAGGGCCTAAAGCAATGTGAGTGGGAGGATTTTAAGAAGGAGTATGAGGCAAGGAAGTTAATTAGTGAAAAAGGAGATAATAGGGACATCGATAAGGTGACGTGGCCCAAAGTTGAAGAGGAGAGAGTAAACAGCGCCACGCTGAGTACGCGTGCTGCCGATAGGACAATGATTAAAGATAGGAAGGAATTAGAGGATGAAATCCTAAGCATTGACGAGGAAGTAACTTCTGTTAACGATCCGCCAACAGTACGAGCTGCTACCGAAAGGCTCTGTGAGGAAGAGGCAGGTAATTACCTGAAAGTAATTGAAGTCCACAAGGATTACACTAAATATGAAGTAACAGTAGATGTGAGTAAACCTGGTAATGAGAACGTTTTGTCAACAGAAGATATTGAGTTAAAATCTAAACCTGACGAAAATGCAGAGGAAGAACTTAGTGCCTGTCTCAGAAAAGCTTTTATGTTAGAACCTGAAAGCGATCCAGAATGGTCGGATTCTGACGATAGTTCAAATGACGAATATTTTGGTACTAGTGAAAATAATGGGGATACATCTAATTGCGATTTTGTACCTAATGAGGACGAAATTTCTAAACGAAATCCAGATGTTGAGACTGAACAAAGAAAGAAGGAACCAGCTGACGACTCAGTGTTTATTTTGCGAAGAGTTCAAGTAAGCAAAGACTTTCAACTCCAGAAACCTAGAAAGCCACCAGATATAAATGGTTCACAGGTCAGGAATGTGTCTTGGGACAATGTCACAGTCGACAAAGGTGCGTTGTGGAGAAAACAGGAAGGGGCATGGTTTAGAGCCTGGGGCAGATTTATATCGGACTTTGAGAATGTCATGAACACCTTACATCATGAAACTACTGGGTTCCCACGGGAAAAAATTTTGTTAGCTAGCAGAAGTAAAAGTTTAATTGAGGAAAAACTAGAGTTTCCGCCTTGTACGAGTTTGGGGTTGAGTCAAAAGAAAGAATTAGTCAGAAAAAGGGCAAAGCAAAAAGCTGAATCGAGATCTAAAAGACATGATAAAAATCTGAAAGTTTCAAAATTTAAAATTGGGGATTATGTTCTTTTAAAAACCCACGAAAAATCTAGTGAACTGAACCATGAAATTTCCAAATTTAAATATATTTATAATGGACCGTATGTAATACAGAACATTCCACACGATAATGCTTACTACCTGATCTACCCAAAATCCAAAAGACCTCTAGGTGTAAGAAATGTTGTGGACCTGAAACTGTATGTTCCTAGAAGTGAATAATCTAAGTACAATCAGAGAACAATTTGCAGTAAATATGCTGTATATTATGCTGAAGCTAATTTATGCCAAATGTAACAAACCTTTGTAACATAGGTAGACCAATATCAGTGTACTAATGTAATTATGTGAGTTTCAGATTACCAATTGTACTATAAGTGTAAAGAGGTATGGAGAAAAGGGCTGAAAAGAAAGGATAAATGCTGTCAGCCAGATAAAAGATGGGACTGTCAAAAACGAAAATGGGCTGTATATGAGAGATAATATAAAGGACTGCCAAACACCAAAGAGGGCAGATAAATAGTCAAAGGAGAATTGTAAGTGTGATACAGGGTATGTGACAATATGAGGTGAAAAGGACTGCCCAAATCTGAATAATAGGCAGCAAATATGTGTAGTAATTTTCTAAATATTATTGTGTGTGTGTTTTTTTTTTAGTAAATAAGGAAATGGACTGCCATTCAATGCAAACAGCAACAAATTGTTTTGTAGTGTATATAGATATTTCTATTTGCTTTTGTAAATAAGTGTTTGTGTTCCAAATTTGGTTTTTTTTTGTCTGAGAAATTGAACAATGATGAGTAGTTTGATACTTAAATAATGTTGTGATAGGAAGTTGGACTGTGCCAAAGACACTTAAGCAAACGATAGGTAAATGTTCTTGATATGTTAAAAAAAATTATAGACTTATGTAAAGTGAGTGAAAGGAAGTTTGTGGTACAATTTTTTTTTTTTTTTTTTTTTTTTTTTTTTTTTTTTTTTTTTTTGTGGGACAATCACACAAAGATTCAGAACCACTGTATAAATATAAAGTTCAGTGTTCCCATCAAATTTACACTTAGTGAAATTTAATGGAAACAGGGGCATGTGTAACAACACTAACGTTATCCTACTCTATATGTAATAAATTTTTCCCCTGAATTTCGATAAATTAGTATAATCGATATTCTGGTTTCATTTCTTTCTTTTTTTTTTGTTTTTGTTTCATAACATTAAGTAGAAAAAGCTATAAAAAATTTTCGATGTAAATTTTAATATTTATGTCAAATTTCAAGTAATGTATGTTGGAAATATTGTAAGATGTGAAAGATGTAATTGTATGCCTGGTCCATACGTAGGCAATGTATTAGAATATGTGGAATGTAAAACCTTTGGTGAATACCCTGTCTGTAGGGGAGCAGGAAAAGGTGGAGGTAGGCGAGCGCGGGAAAATGCACACGGGCGCGTTACGGCATAACGGGCTCAGCAGTAGTAGTCGGAGTTGGGCATCTATCTGAGAAACACGTGCTGGATCAAGGAGGCTCTCCTGGAAAAAGTGGTTTCGTTGAGCCTCGGATGTTTCCGACGTCTATACAGCATGACAATATTCCATAGGCACTAAATGGAAAAGCATTGCGACGCCATGAAGAAGTAAAGTGCCGATATTTCATGAGCCATTGCTGTAATTGCACGTGTGCTTTGTGCCTCGCCATCTCGCCGCCTGCCGACCGCCTCATCGATACGAACAGGTTGAAACTTTCAGTACTGTATTCGTGTGGACCAGTGTCACCTTTGCTACATACTGTCCAATAACAACTTAAATTTTACCAGAACTGTCCTATCAATTAATTATCCTCACAACTAACCTTGACAGGGTCGTTTCCACATGTTGTGCAATCCGAGTATCCTAAGAAGAAGATTTAAAGTTTATGTTAATAATAATTACCTGCAGACCTATAACTGTTAGAAGGATATTTAATGAACTTTGTTAATAATGAATACTGGACGAATAATATAGGTATGACAAAGTTGGAAGATAATGTTGAAATTGGTTTAGTAATGAAGTTTATTTAAATTGAGACAAAAATAACGGTAGTTAAATGAGCAGGAAGTAAGACAAAAAAGAGTGATAAATCATATTTTGGAAATCTTGAATGCTTAATTCTTTCAATAATTAAAATTCCAATGTAGTGATCATAACAGTTTCAGGGTCTCCCCCACCCCTTTCTTTCTTTTCTGTTAATTTGAATTCTGAAGTGTACTGAACTGATTTTACCAGCAAAGTTAAAGTCAATATAAAACCTAAATTTATCAGTGTTTCCCCTTCATAAAATTGACTTTGTAGATGTGTTTCAAAAGTAACAGTAACATGAGCACATCATAGTTTAATAGAATCTAATCATACTCAAGCATTACAAGTATTTCTAGGGTAACCTATGCCCGATTTCAGTCGGATCAAAAGACAAAACGCAGGTTGTAGTAAACATTATAGTGTATTTTTGTGTATTTATGGTGTGTCCATATTAGTACAGAATGTGAGACTCTTAGTTCAGTAGATTTTTCTGGTTCTAAAATTTACCATATAATGCAGTATTACTACGTGTTGTTATGCTTGAACGTACTTCCTCTTGTACAGGGAAGATACTCAGTTTATGCCTAACTAGGCTGGCGACCGTATTATTAACAATTGGTAGCATCTGCTGTGTATGTTTCTTGCCCGTCCTAACGTGTAGTTGCACTTTAGACTTGCTTGACGTATCATTGTTGTTATTGAGTGGGTGTAAGTCTGATTTTGCCTCCATTCAGGTACACGCGGTCAACATATTTACTAAAATCCTTTCTTATAAGGTGACGCCCGTCAACTTACCATAGTACAGGCTTTAAAGAGTTAACGTACGCCCGAGCGGAAGCGTTACATTCAGTAGTTAGAATCTTTTATTTAGCTGGCAGTATTGGCGCTCGCGGTACTGCAGTAATTCGAGTAACTAAGATTTTTGTGAGGTAAGTGATTCATGAAAGGTATAGGTTTTTGTTAGTCGGGGCCATTCTTTTGTAGGGATTATTGAAAGTCAGACTGCGTTGCGCTAAAAAAAAATATTGTGTGTCAGTTTAGTGATGATCAGAATAAGTAAAGACAGAAATGTCTGAGTACTTTCAGTTTTGCTCAGCTGTCTTTGTATCAAATAACGTAGACGTTTGCCAGCAGAGTAATTCATAATTTTTTCTAAGTGGACATTTCTACATGCAGATGAATATGGTGAATCAGTAAGTTTTAAATAAGTTGTATGTTATCAGTCATCAGAATTAAAATCTCATCAACTTGTCATGTGCCGGCCAGTGTGGCCGAGCGGTTCTAGGCGCTACAGTCTGGAACCGCGCGACCGCTACGGTCGCAGGTTCGAATCCTGCCTCGGGCATGGATGTGTGTGATGTCCTTAGGTTGGTTAGGTTTAAGTTGTTTAAGTTCTAGGGGACTGATGACCTCAGCAGTTAAGTCCCGTAGTGCTCAGAGCCATTTGAACCACACACGGCAATGTATGCTCTGCAACGTGCTCCCATCCTGGCCGCGAGGTTGGTAACAGGTTCTTGTGGAAGGCCCTTCCATTCCTCCAGCAGCATGTTGACAACTTCTGGATGGTCGTTGGTGAATGTGGAAGTACTCCAACACGTCTCGGCAACAATTTCCACACGTCCTCTCGATCCAGGGTCTCCTCCATGTGCTCTGTTCGTGCGGTCGCTCATTGTCACACATAGAAATGAAGTCAGGGTCAAAAGCACCCCCGAAAAGACATCCATGGGGACGAATGATGTTTGGTTTGTGGCGCGCTCAACTGCGCAGTCATCAGCGCCCGTACAAAGTCCCAATTTTGACACAGTCCAATTTTTACACAGTCCAGTCTAGCCACTGTAACGAATGACGATGAAATGATGAGGACAACACAGACACCCGGTCCCCAGGCAGAGAAACTCCCCAATCCGGCTAGGAGCCGAACCTGGGACCCCGTGATCCAGAGGCAGCAATGCTAGCCACTAGACCACGAGCTGAGGACCACACGGGGAAGGAGAACATTATCACGATAACGCTGACTGACTGATTTGGAGGTCAGTGCGCCCGTAGAACATTACGTCTGACCAACACCTGGACCACCAAAACGATCATGTTCGAATACACCTGGGTATACTGCGTGTCTCCATGTTTCGGCGTACGAGGGTACGTAATACAATACTGGCCATTAAAATTACTACACCAAGAAATGCAGATCGTAAACGGGTATTCATTGGACAAAGATATTATACTAGAGCTGACATGTGATCACATTTTCACGCAATTTTAGAGCATAGATCCTGAGAAATCAGTAGCCAGAACAACAACCTCTGGCCGTAATAACGGCCTTGATACGCCTGGGAATTGAGTCAAACAGAGCTTGGATGGCGTGTACAGGTACAGCAGCCCATCCAGCTTCAACACGATACCACAGTTCATCAAGAGTATGACTGGCGTATTGTGACGAGCCAGTTGCTCGGCCACCATTGACCACATGTTTTCAGTTGGTGAGAGATCTGAAGAATATGCTGGTCAGGGCGCAGTCGAACATTTTCTGTATCCAGAAAGGCCCGTACCGTGCGGTCGTGTACTATCCTGCTGAAATGTAGGGTTTCGCAGAGATCGAATGAAGGGTAGAGCCACGGGTCGTAACACATCTGTTCAAAGTGTTGTCAATACGAACAAGAGGTGACCGAGACGTGTAACCAATGTCACCCCGTACCATCACGCCGGGTGATACGCCAGTATGGCAATGACGAATACACGCTTCCAACGTGCGTTCACCGCGATGTCGCTAAACGCGGGCGCGATCATCATGATGCTGTAAACAGAACCTGGATTCATCCGAAAAAATGACGGTTCGTGCACCCAGGTTCGTCGTCGAGTACACCATCGCTGGCGCTCCTGTCTGTGATGCAGCGTCAACGGTAACCGCAGCGACGGTCTCCGAGCTGATAGTCCATGCTGCTGCAAACGTCGTTGAGATGTTCGTGCAGATGGTTGTCGTCTTGAAAACGTCCCCATCTGTTGACTCAGGGATCGAGACGTGGCTGCACGATCCGTTACAGCCATGCGGATGTCTGTCATCTCGACTGCTAGTGATATGAGGCCGTTGGGATCCAGCACAGCGTTCCGTATTACCCTCCTGAACCCACCGATTCCATATGCTGCTAAGAGTCATTGGACCTCGACCCACGCGAGCAGCAATGTCGCGATACGATAAACCGCAATCGTGATAGGCTACAACCCGACCTTTATCAAAGTCGGAAACGTGATGGTACGCATTTCTCCTCCTTACACGAGGCATCACAACAACGTTTCACCAGGCAACGCCGGTCAACTGCTGTTTGTGTATGAGAGATCGGTTGGAAACTTTCCTCGTGTCAGCACGTTGTAGGTGGTGCCAACCTTGTGTGAATGCTCTGAGAAGTTAATAATTTGCATATCACAGCATCTTCTTCCTGTCGGTTGAATTTCGCATCTGTAGCACGTCATCGTCGTGGTGTAGCAATTTTAATGGCCAGTAGTGTACATCCAGGAATATTGTCGAACATCAGTGTTCGGTGGTTCCAGTGTTATGGTGTGGGGAGGCCTGTTTCGAGGGCAGATCTCGCGGTACGAAGACGTAGTGCCCCAGCTCAGACCCGTCCTCTGAGGTGATGACGTCACCGCAGGCGTCAGCGGGAGCCGCCGCCGCCTGACTTGAGCAGCGAGAGGCTGTAATCGCGAGATCAGGAGCGGCGCGGTGGCCGATCCGATTAGTCGTGCGCGGCCTACCCGCAGGCGTCGCGACGCCTGGCGCCGCGCCTCGCCTCTTCTCGTCTCGTCCCGTTTCGTCTGGCAGCCCAAAGCGTCGTGGGAGCCGCCGCCTGCAGCCCGCCGTCACCGACGCCGCCTCCGCCGCGCAGCGCCAGATTACTGCCGCCTCCGACTGGGGGCGGGCTCCCCGCACCTGCACCCAGCCTGACGACAAGCCACTGGGCGCGGTCACTGACCGGCGACGTCCGCTACCCACCCACCGATAGTCAGTGAGAGGCAGTGGCAGTAAAATAAAAGGGGAAATGCATGGAGCTAGAAGCAGCAGGACGAAAAAAGAGAGGAGACAGTGGAAAATGGAGGAGAGATGAGCGGACACTATACATAGGCTTGAGGGGTTAAACTCTCCTAGATCGAGGGAGGATAAAAATTGAATTTGTTTCTTCTTGTTGTGGTCTTCAGTCCTGAGACTGGTTTGATGCAGCTCTCCATGCTACTCTATCCTGTGCAAGCTTCTTCATCTCCCAGTACCTACTGCAACCTACATCCTTCTGAATCTGCTTAGTGTATTCATCTCTTGGTCTCCCCCTACGATTTTTACCCGCCACGCTGCCCTCCAATACTAAATTGGTGATCCCTTGATGTCTCAGAACATGTCCTACCAACCGATCCCTTCTTCTGGTCAAGTTGTGCCCCAAACTTCTCTTCTCCCCAATCCTATTCAATACTTCCTCATTAGTTATGTGATCTACCCATCTAATCTTCAGCATTCTTCTGTAGCACCACATTTCGAAAGCTTCTATTCTCTTCTCGTCCAAACTATTTACCGTCCATGTTTCACTTCCATACATGGCTACACTCCATACAAATACTTTCAGAAATGACTTCCTGACACTTAAATCTATACTCGATGTTAACAAATTTCTCTTCTTCAGAAACGCTTTCCTTGCCATTGCCAGTCTACATTTTATATCCTCTCTACTTCGACCATCATCAGTTATTTTGCTCCCCAAATATCAAAACTCCTTTACTACTTTAAGTGTCTCATTTCCTAATCTAATACCCTCAACATCACCCGACTTAATTCGACTACATTCCATTATCCTCGTTTTGCTTTTGTTGATGTTCATCTTATATCCTCCCTTCAAGACACCATCCATTCCGTTCAACTGCTCTTCCAAGTCCTTTGCTGTCTCTGACAGAATTACAATGTCATCGGCGAACCTCAAAGTTTTTATTTCTTCTCCATGGATTTTAATTGTTTATATTTTACAAAAAAGATCCTACATTATTCTTCACTCTTTCCTGCACAAAATAGTATATAAAATTCCTTTGTGGGCTTTAAAGGTATTTTATTTTTAATTTTGTTATGCTACTTGTCTAACTCTGAAACAACCTAATTTCGGACATGCGTCTCTTTACACGTGATTATCTTGGAAACTATGTCATATAGAAGGCAGTGATTTCGCCAATCGATAGAAAATAAGCATTGGACATACCGAAAGAGGATGGCCACATGCCTTATAAAATTAAAACAAACTCTTTGCACCCCCACGTCATCAGAAAGCAAACCATTAAGGAGTCAGCTAACTCATAAAACAATAGATTATATTCGACAATATTACGGAGTGGCCGTCAGAAATAACGGAAATGACTTAGAAAGTATGAAGAAACCAGTCTGGGCCTCCTACTTTCACAAAGTATCAACTGACAGAAAACTGGTACATTTACTTCAACAACCTGAATCAGAATCATGGTACAAATTCATTAGAAGGCTTAAGTTTCAGGAATGCAAGAACTGTATTTGTGAAGCTGGTGTGGAAGCCATCACTCAAATCTGCAGGGCCCTATCTCACCAAAGACCTCGTCCGATGGTGTCTACATGGGCAGACTCAGAATGGTAATGAGTGTTTCAGTAATATTAACTGGACCTGAGTGCCCAAAAATGTGGTTGTAGGGTTAAATACACTCAAATGGGGAGCTAGTGATGCTATGAATGTGAATGATGGAAGTATGGGGAGAAAAAGCATTCCAATCAATCTTAGTATCAAACTAGGCTACATACTCTAAAGGGATTAAAATTATTAGAAATGTTGACAGCATGCAGCAGAGTTCACCATCAACGAAACAAGGTCATCCAGAAGGAAGAAGCTTTTAGCAAAAGATAGTGGCAAAGAAAATGATGCTGATTTTGTTGCTGGTTGCTTATGAGCCTTAATTTAAAAATAAGAGTGAAGTTCTATTATTCTAAATTTTAAACGTGATTTCTCTCAAAATGACTCTTTTTATACGTTATTTATGTATATATCAAAAACTACTTGTGATAGCTACATGAAACGTTTTGACCTGTTTAACTGTAACATACCACATCCACTGAAGCATAATCATGGTAGTGATTTGAATAGATTTTAATGTAGGAACTTACATGTAGAAATTATCAGGTAAAAAATACTATAATTTATATATATATATATATATATATATATATATAATATACCTATAAAAATTTTACATTACTATCATTTAATTGGCTACAGAGATAAGTGTACATCAACTTGGCTTATTTGAAATTGACTGCGTAAGCCCTGCAAACTCCCCTTCAAGACGGAGGTATAGGAATGTGCATCATGGACCGAAATTTTGGACATGTGGATATAGACTCTGACTCCCCCCGAACAGAACTCGGAAGACCCAACGGTACTGACCGACAGCCGACTCATCTTCAGCCCATAGGCATCACTGGATGTGGGTAGGGAAGGGCATGTGATCAGCACACCACTCTCCCAGCCATTGTCAGTTTTCGTGTCTGGAAAAAATGGCTCTGAGCACTATGCGACTTAACTTCTGAGGTCATCAGTCCCCTAGAACTTAGAACTAATTAAACCTAACTAACCTAAGGACATCACACACATCCAGGCCCGAGGCAAGTTTCGAACCTGCGACCGTAGCAGTCGCTCGGTTCCAGACTGTAGCGCCTAGAACCGCGCGGCCACTCCGGCCGGCTTCGTGTCTGGAGCTGCTACTTTTGAATCATATAGGTCCCTTGGCCTCACAAGGGCTGAGTGCACCCCACTTACCAACAGCGCTCAGCAGACCTGGACCGTCACCCATCCACATGCTGGCCACGCTCGACAGCCCTTAACTTTGGTGATCCGACGGGAATTGATGTTATCACTGAGGCAAGACCAATGGCACATGGGTACAGGTGCAAGAATAATTTAGATACTTTCTCCCCCCCCCCCCAGAACTCATGAGCTGCCGAGGTGTGGTAGAGAATGCGGCAGTGGAAAGAAATACAAAAGGAGACAGTGTAAGTGAGAGGGGATACACTGATACACTGTAAATCAGTGGGAGAGAAGGGAGACAGTGGGAGAGAGAGAAAGACAGTGGTAGTGTGGGCGGGGGGGGGGGGGGAGGGAAGGTGTGTATGAAGACTTCAATGAAAACAGACATTGGATAAAAAAAATTGGTATGTTCTGTGTTAAAAGAGTGGGAACATGTTCGCATGCCAAAACTTTTGGCGAGGAACGCAGAACGAGGATTGTGGGCAGTTGATTCTCCACTTTTCTATCAGATTTTTTTAAAGAGGAGCGTATTCGCCTTTTTGTGCTCCGACGGAAGCTTTTTTTCCGCTGGTTTATGCGATGGTACTATACGTTGCACGAGATATTGCCGGCGGAATTCGAGCGATTTAACCGTTGTCCATGAAGCAACGGGTCGAATCAAAGTAGCGGCAGAATACACATGTGTCTCATCGAGGCACTTTTAACAATTTCAACTTCGACTGCATGTTGGCTGCAGCGTCATCCTGCATTACCGAGCATGTGAACATTCGAGGAAATTATACAGACTGTGACATGTCATTGCACTGTATTTAGATAGCGGATGCCCCCTAAGAAATAGCACGAAGCATTCTAAGGCTGAGAAGAGGCGTTATGTACACGTGTATCAGAGTAACTGTTTCTGATTTTCAGATGTCGTTTAGGACAAGAACGTAAACATGACTTATCAATAATACAGAGTCTGCAAATGGTTCGTCTTCTATACAGAAACCAGTGTTCGCCACTCAGACTTCAGATGCTTTTGCTTCAGCTGTTATTCTTACCACTGAAACAATGAAGTACCGAAGTTAGTTTATTATTATTGGTCACAGAATATCTTCTGTGAAATTTGTTTACTTAGTTTCGGGTACTGAAAACATAACATAGTTTTTCTACGAAAGAGGAGAAAAACAGGCTTCCCAATTACAAAACTGACACAGAAAGTCAAATTTCGGAGCAAATTTTCTATATTCACATCTCTGATTTCCATATTAATTTTCGATCAGAATTAGAATACACTGTGGTAGCTACAAATTTAATTGAGATTTAAAAATATATTTGCAATTTTCATTGTGTTTAGTTATAATAATTTCACACTAAAAAAACAATTAGTAGCACACCTGTGTGATGTAGAGGAAATGTGCCTATTATGTGATAGTTCCCTAATATGAGACATGTTAGGGGTTGAACTCTGGTGGAGAGTTTCTTAAACACGTATATTGCGTGCCAGACGACGACACAGCGAGTAGGACGCTGTAGCTGAGCCGGACACAGTACGTAGAGGTTGATTCAAAATTTCTTGTGTTTGGAGTTTTTGCGACATCGGTGTTAAAACAATATTTCAGCGTAAAGGTGAGTGGATATTACTGCACTCTTTTTTTGTTGTTATTTGTGACGGTATTGCCTATAATTATTGACAATTATGTTCATTTTCCAATGAACGTTGTTAGCAAGTGCGTGATTCTTTGTGTAAGATGGCGAAATTCCTAATATGCGATAGTACGGGTGTAACCTCCCCGCAATAAAGTTGGTCAATATTAACTGAATAATAAAATGAGCCAAGCGTAACCTCGTTGCAAAATTAAAGAATAATAATGGCCCAAATGTAAACTCCCCACAAAATTAACGTTAAGGAATGAAGATTGATCACAAATCTACACAATAATATTGATTAAATAATGAACCATGAACTGACTGTAACATCTCAACACAAATAATTAAACCTGATAAATTTTATAAGGGCAGCTGCGCTGACCTTCGGCCCTGTGAAATAATTAAACCAAAATTCTTACCCCAGTAAAACTGCATCTATATCTGCTCTTAGTTTTCGGCATAGCTTCGTGCAATGCTGGCTTATATTTAATTTTGATTCTTGGAGGGAATGCATAGGAAATATTATTTAACTTGAAATGAATCTTTTTCTTTAAAAAAGTTACTTTATAGAAAAATTATTATTGGGGCATTTTTTGGACAAATTAATTACAATTAACATACGTTATTAGCTGAGCGCAATGCTGCTTCATTACCTTCTATAATAATACACACCGTCCTGAATCGTGACCAGAGTCCCGGGAAGATCGCGCCGCCGACGCATGCCGACGTCTGCTCGGTGCAACTGTCCACTCGCTACTACTGTATACGACTGCCTACACGCAAGTACAACTCGCAACTGTTTCTGTCGACTCGCTACGTGCTACTGCAGACTACTGCAGACAGACTGCAACTGTCGTCTCGCGCGGTCAAGCGCAGACTAGCAACGATAGATAACTCTCTGGTCAGAGATTCTGTCATGCCCCGCCATCGCTGGTAATGAATAAATATAAAACGTACGCATTTCACGGGGATCCAAATACGCGACAGTGTCTAATATTACGATACCTATCGAATGTTGGGTAACTCGTTCTCTCACGATTTGTTATATGCAATTTACGGAATACTAGCATCAGATAACAATATTTTATCATTTATTGTAGTAAAATTTTGGCAACTGCGTTTATTTTAATTCGATTAAATTATCAGAAACAGGGATTACTTTGAATAGTCTTATGATCAGAAATTGGAATGTTTTCTGGAACTTTCTTTCAAGGCAGTATTTTGCTCAGAAGTTGATCAATATTACTCCAAATTTAAGGTACTCCGTTCACAGTACTTATAAAAAATAATGTAACAAATAAAATCATAGAAGTTGAAATCCTTTAAGAAGTATGTCTGATTATTGTATTCATTCTTTGTAGGTGGTATTGGCACCTAAAAGGAAAACGTGGGATAAAGAAACCATGGTTCGTGCCATTACATGTGTGCGAAATGGCGAGATGGGGTACTTAAAAGCCTCAAAAGTTTTTTCTGTACCGAAACGTAGTTTGGAAAGGTATGTGAAGGATAAAACCCGTACACCCGAGAAGCTGGTTGGTGTTAATCTTGGCAGAAGGCCTGTTTTCTCATCTCAGCTGGAAGATGAACTAGTGAAATACTACCTTGCAATGGAAGAGCGATTTTATGCTCTTAAATGCAAGGATATACGAAGCCTTCCAGTTAGCTGTCAGGAATAGGCTGAAGAATCCCTTCAATTCAGAAAAGGCTTCATCACGAAAGAAATGGCTCCGAGCTGTCCTTAAGAGACATCCCATTTTATCAATGAGAACTCCTCAGGGTCTTGCAGCAGCAAGAGTGAAAGCTTTCACTCCATAAAATGTGGGAAGATTTTTTGATATTTACTAATCTGTGTTATCTAAAGTCAACCAGAACCCGCATCGAGTCTTCAATGTTGACGAAACTGGGGTGACGTCTGTGCAGCACAAACACAGAAAGGTTATTGCTATGAAAGGGAAGAGACAAGTTGCTGCCTTGACTTCAGCAGAAAGGGGAAATCTCATCAAAATTGTAACGTGTATGAACGCAGCTGGCTCTTATCTTCCACCACTAATCGTCTTCCCAAGGAAGAATATGAAGCAGGAATTGACGGACGGTGCACCTGCAGGATCAATATCAGCTTGTCATCCAAGTGGCTGGATACAAACTCACATTTTTACTCATTAGTTTGATCATTTTGTAAGTCATGTAAAGCCATCTTCAAATGACCCTGGCATTTTGATTCTTGATGGGCATTATTCCCACACAAAGAATCTCGATGTGTTAGATAAAACACGTGAAAACAATGTTCATATTGCATGTTTGCCACCTCACTCAACGCATAAAATGCAGCCACTTGACGTCGGATTTATGGGGCCTTTGAAAAGCTACTATGCCCAAGTGACAGAAATGTGGTTGGCAAGTAACCCAGGTCGTGTTATCACCCCATTATTAATAGACAGGTTATTTGGGGCAGCTTACAACCGAGCAGCAACAATGGAAGCATCTGTCAATGCCTTCAGAAAAACAGGTCTCATCCCATGCAATAGAAACATCTTTAGGGAACATGAATTTTCAATTCATCGCCATGCTGATGCTCTTCAAGAAAAAGATGCCAGAAACGAAAATGAAACTACTGATGGTGATGGTCAAGCTGTCAGCCCGGCAGACATCAGACCTCTCCCACACATCCCAAAACCACCTGGAGACAGTCAAATAGGTCAAACATCGCGTTCATGCTCTGCTGCGTTACTAACTTCAACTCCTTATGTGAAGCAATTGCAAGAATCTAAACAGAAGATATCGGAGAATGAACGTAGAAAACAGCCAGAAAGTTATTTGGGGAGAAGAGTGGAAAATCTTCAAATCGTAGACCTAAAGCAGAAGAATCGTCTAGTGACTCGGCATCCGATGTCCATCTTGATGACAGTGGGGATTCAGACAGCAGTGATGACGATGACGCAGAGTGTCTGTTCTGTACTGGGCGCTTTTCTGAAGACAAACACGGGGAGAAATGGGCACACTGCACGAAATGTTATCGCTGCGGTCAGGAAGATTGCGGTGTCACAGAAGACAATTTTGTTTGCCCCGGATGCCGTAAATATAAACCTAAGTAGTGTGAAATGAGTGAAGGATAACAGAAATGAATGAACATGTAAAAATTATATATTCATGTGTCATTATTCTGCAATAAAATAATTTAAGCAAAATATTATTACTGTCTCATATTAGGAAACCTTGATCCCATTTCTACGAAATGCCTTGTTTGCTAAGATTTAATAACTACTCTGGAAGATTGTTTATTATTGCAAATACGATAATTGTATAATAAAATTAAATTACGCAAGATATTATTACCATCATTAAAAATACAATTGCACTTACTTTTAGGTCTTTCGAATGGGTTTAAAAAAGTGTGACTCATATTAGGCACCTTTCCTCTATCCTTGCTAACACCATGCTCTAAATTTCACATTAGTTTCGAAATGAAGTCCTTCCAGCATTTTCATCACAATACGCAGCTTCCTTTATCCCAGCACAAGTTTAAAACCAAACATGCTTTATTGAGAAAAATGTTTAATTTCACGCCCTCTATTATTTCAGGAAACTAGTGGTAGCTATTATGATACACCTTCTAAAATGCTCTGCTGTAATACAAACTACTTGAAATGTAGAAAAAAATTGTCCTATACCACATCCCCATGAATTAGCGTGCTAAAGTCAAACATGTCGAGTTAAATGTCATAGAGTAGGAGACTATAAAAGTAATAATGATGACAGTTATGAGGGATCAAGGCCACCACAACTAGGAAATTTGGTGATGGCTCAACCACAAACTACATGGCAAGGGAGAAAACTGATACGACCAACAGACTTTCGAGCTCGACTTCAGATGGGACTCGATGAATTATTTTAAAAATGTTCGTACACTCCATGTAATTTTATTTTCTAAATTGATTTAATTCACTTTCACTTCACTTTAAAACAAAAGATTATGTATTATGCTGATAAATACATTTACGAAATCTCTGGTGCCAGTAACGCTATGATACAGTGTCCTGCCCCCCCCCCCCCCCCCCCCCCGTCCCCTGGCGTGTACACATATTTCAGTAAAAAGTCATCTGCGCATTCTCATGTACGTCGCCGTAAACCGTGCAACGGCTAGCATATTATATACTTCCATGTAACAGTGAGAGTGGCGCTTTGCAAGTCTTTCATTAAGGAAATGTTTGAATCACAGCAGTCTAGTTGTCATGCCAAATTATATCCAGTGGCCAAGGTTCCCAAATCTGTGAGACGTTGTTGGTGCATAGTTGATGTTAGACAATATTACACAGAAGCCATAATGTTGAATTACTTTTCTGCTTCAGATACGGTCACTGTAAGAATCTAGAGGAGGCACATAACCGTAAACGCAGTCCGAAACAAACTTAAAACTCTAATCCCTTGCATCGTATTCAAGAGTTCTGCTGGTTCCAAAGTAATGTATTTAAATGAATTGTTTTCTAATATTTAACTTCTTCTTCTGAATCTGTTATGAATCTGTATTCATTGCTAAATAACTTGCATTCCTCAGCGATCTGATCGTCACTCATCTTTCAGTACTTCCATAAAACGCAACTGTTTCATCTAAAACCTTCACTGTTCCATGTCGGGTTCTCAAGTTGGACACTAGACTGTCAATAATTAGAAAAAATACATTTATCTTGAATAAGTCTTCCGTATTCACATCTGTCATTTCATTTCCTGGTTGCATCATGAAATGATTTCGTCTTTTGAGTGCGTACCTGCGGAAATACAGGATGGATATTAGTTGCAGTGGTAACAGGGAGTACGGCGTCCCAGTTTTCGCGAAGATACTATAAATCATTTTATAAGTTCTCAAAGTGTCTTATCTCAACACAAATTGTAGTATTTCGAGCTTGTAGTAATTTTCTGGCCGGCCGCGGTGACCGAGCTGTTCTAGGCGCTTCAGTCCGGAACCGCGCGACTGCTACGGTCACAAGTTCGAATCCAGCCTCGGGCATGGATGTGTGTGATATCCTTAGCTTGGTTAGGTTTAAGTAGTTCTAAGTTCTAAGTTTAGCAAGGCTAAAGAAAAATAAAGACACTTTCATAGGATTTGTCGACCTGGAAAAAGCGTTCAACAATATAAAATGGTGCAAGCTGTTCGAGATTCTGAAAAAAGTAGGGGTAAGCTATAGGGAGAGACGGGTCATATACAATATGTACAACAACCAAGAGGGAATAATAAGAGTGGACGATCAAGAACGAAGTGCTCGTATTAAGAAGGGTGCAAGACAAGGCTGTAGCCTTTCGCCCCTACTCTTCAATCTGTACATCGAGGAAGCAATGATGGAAATAAAAGAAAGGTTCAGGAGTGGAATTAAAATACAAGGTGAAAGGATATCAATGATACGATTCGCTGATGACATTGCTATCCTGAGTGAAAGTGAAGAAGAATTAAATGATCTGCTGAACGGAATGAACAGTGTAATGAGTACACAGTATGGTTTGAGAGTAAATCGGAGAAAGACGAAGGTAATGAGAAGTAGTAGAAATGAGAACAGCGAGAAACTTAACATCAGGATTGATGGTCACGAAGTCAATGAAGTTAAGGAATTCTGTTACCTAGGCAGTAAAATAACCAATGACGGACGGAGCAAGGAGGACATCAAAAGCAGACTCGCTATGGCAAAAAAGGCATTTCTGGCCAAGAGAAGTCTACTAATATCAAATACCGGCCTTAATTTGAGGAAGAAATTTCTGATGATGTACGTCTGGAGTACAGCATTGTATGGTAGTGAAACATGGACTGTAGGAAAACCGGAACAGAAGAGAATCGAAGTATTTGAGATGTGGTGCTATAGACGAATGTTGAAAATTAGGTGGACTGATAAGGTAAGGAATGAGGAGGTTCTATGCAGAATCGGAGAGGAAAGGAATATGTGGAAAACACTGATAAGGAGAAGGGACAGGATGATAGGACATCTGCTAAGACATGAGGGAATGACTTCCATGGTACTAGAGGGAGCTGTAGAGGGCAAAAACTGTAGAGGAAGACAGAGATTGGAATACGTCAAGCAAATAGTTGAGCACCTAGGGTGCAAGTGCTACTCTGAGATGAAGAGGTTAGCACAGGAAAGGATTCGTGGCGGGCCGCATCAAACCAGTCAGTAGACATGAAAATAAAAAAGGGGGGGGGGGGACTGATGACCTCAGATGTTAAGTCCCATAGGGCTCAGAGCCATTTCAACCATTTTTGAGTAGCTTTCTTCTGTAGTCAGTTGGTATCAACTGTTCTGGCGGAGCCACAAGCGCCGGAACAAAGAGGAAGAACGCAAGACCAGAGAAGGCGTTGAAACGACGTCGGCCAGTGGTGCGCTGATTAGGACCGCACCATGACTGGAGCGCCCCCAAGCCAAAGTGAATACAAGCGCCGCTCTTCCAGCCTCGGCCGCTCAATACGGCTCAGTATACGAACATTTGTGGGAAGTATTGGCGGAGTATTAGCACGGCGTAGCAGAGAGAGCTACGAGAACAGTTAGTAGTGATGTGTGACTGACTCGCCTGAATATTGCATGTATCACAGGACTCTGATAATATATTTCCGATCGCCCATCACTTGCGACACTTGTTTTAAATCCAAAGTTAAGTATTGTCAATCTGCTTTATTAACATAAAACTACTAATGTTATTTGCTTGAATTGTTGTATAGCATTCCGAGAACGCAGCATCCAATAAGGTACCCTATACGAGACGAGTTGGCAAGACCCTACAATTGGCGACGAGGATGGGGTGTTGTGAGCTAGCCTATGGGCATAGAACTGGTGCAGCCCCCCATACCTTCAGGACGCATTGGTCTCTGTGCTGATTTTAAGTCTACAGTCAACCCACAGACTGTAACTGATACTTATTCATTGCCACACACAGAAGATCTTATGCGCAAATTAAGCGCTACTGTTCAGAAATTGATTAGCGCGACTCGTATCTTCAAATACCGCTTGATGAAGAAGCTCAAAAAGTTAGTGTAGTTAATATTCATTGGGGCTTCTTTAAATATCTGCGTCTGCCTTTTGGCAGTGCTTCCGCAGCCACCATTTTCCAATGGTATCTGGAACAGCTGACTTCGCAAGTGCCAAGCTGTTCAAACTATTTGGACGATGATGTAGTAGCAGGTCGTACACCTGAACAACATGTTGGAAATTTACATGCTTTGTCTCGCGTGTTATCTGATGCAGGAGTAACGTGTGTACTGGACAAGTGAGATTTTTTTAAACCTGAGTTGCAGTACCTTGGTCATGTCACACACAGTCAAGGTGTACATCCTCTTCAGCCGCATTTGTTAGCCAAATGAGACTTGCCAATTCCTCGTAGTATCACAGAATTGCAGTCACTTTTCGGGAAAATGAACGATTATATTCGGTTCATACCGAACGCTGCACAAATTGCAGTTCCACTGCATCGCTTGCGATGCAAGAATGTCCCCTTTGTTGGGACAGCTGAGTGCCAAGTAGCTTTTCAAAAACTTAAAGATGCATTGCTCAGTGATCGATGCTTGGTTCACTTTGATCCTGCCAAACCAGTCCTCTTACGGAATCGGTGCAGTGCTTTCGCATCGTTGTGGACTGCTGCTGAACAGGTTGTAAAGAAGTTGAAACACCTCGAAAAAAGCATCTCCTACATGACAACTCTCAGCTAGTTGTATGTACTCCACTTTGTAGAACACGATGCAGAGGAGCAACTTGACGACACGATTCGACACTTCACCTTTCCCGAAGTGTACACGAGCTCCCTTCCTGTAGAAGAGCCACACTCACAGTGCTGAAGAGCTGCATGCGCCCCACGAGCCTACGGGATCATGTTCTTAATGTTTTTCCTTCAAAATCACAATCTGTGTCTCGATTATTTTTATTACATCATTCCTTTCTTTTTGGTATTTAAGGTGGCTTATGGCTGGTCCAAGCTTCTATAAGGGCTTAAAGCAACAGTCCATGACAGAACCCCTGATGAGGCAACCCATATCCAAATCTGTGGTCGTATACTCGGTCTCTGGTAGTTGGGTAATGTGATTAATTTCTCATTATTTGTTACCGAGCCCCCAATTAAATTACAACAGTTTCGTCACGTGTGTGATTAATCAGTTGAAGTTCGTCAAGTTGCACTGTCATCTCATCAACCTAAGTAAACGATATATTGCATAGTGTGAGAAGCAATACCAAATGAGTAGTTAAGAGAACTAAGCATTTTACCTTTCAAAAATTAATTTTCATAATGTCCACACAACAATTAACATCCGACATCACGGTGTAAAAACAAAGTATGTGTATATAACACATTAGATAATGGGTCAAATGACTACAGTCTTAGCTAAATATGTAAATACCACTTACTGCTGTTTGCCACACCACGAACTATACAGTATTTTGTAGGTATCCTCAAACGATTGTCATGCCTTTGTAGTATCTGTTGTACTTTGGTAATAACTATAAAGGAACTGTACCACATTAATCTGACTTATCGAACATCCATATTTTCCCTAATATGTCGAATCTGTTAAGTCTCTCAAATGAATTCCCATTTCAATCAACTAATTTTCGGTCTACTGAAACATGTAACTCATTTGAATGAATTTATGAAGTACGCTTTGCAGCAAGATTATGATGAAAATACAGGTTACACACTACGGGATAATCATGGCTGGAGCCATATTAAGTAAGAAATTGTCACCTGTTTTTACGATTAACCCTTCATTTATATTACCTGATTTTATTCTCCTGTGCAATAGATCCGATTTCGTGATCATATGGGCTTGGGCCATATGGCTTGCCCCCCCCCACCCCCCCACCCCCCCACCCCCCCCCATGAACCATGGACCTTGCCGTTGGTGGGGAGGCTTGCGTGCCTCAACGATACAGATAGCCGTACCGTAGGTGCAACCACAGCGGAGGGGTATCTGTTGAGAGGCCAGACAAACGTGTGGTTCCTGAAGAGGGGCAGCAGCCTCTTCAGTAGTTGCAGGGGCAACAGTCTGGATGATTGACTGAGCTGGCCTTGTAACGCTAACCAAAATGGCATTGCTGTTTTGGTACTGCGAACGGCTGAAAGCAAGGGGAAACTACAGCCGTAATTTTTCCCGAGGGCATGCAGCTTTACTGTATGATTAAATGATGATGGCGTACTCTAGGGTAAAATATTCCGGAGGTAAAATAGTCCCCCTTTCGGATCTCCGGGCGGGGACTACTCAAGAGGACATTGTTATCAGGAGAAAGAAAACTGGCGTTCTACAGATCGGAGTGTGGAATGTCAGATCCCTTAATCGGGCAGGTAGGTTACAAAATTTAAAAAGGGAAATGGATAGGTTAAAGTTAGATACAGTGGGAATTACTGAAGTTCGGTGGCAGGAGGAACAAGACTTTTGGTCAGGTGAATACAGGGTTATAAATACAAAATCAAATAGGGGCAATGCAGGAGTTTGTTTAATAATGAATAAAAAAATAGGAGTGCGGGTAAGCTACTACAAACAGCATAGTGAACGCATTATTGTGGCCAAGGTAGACACGAAGCCCACGCCTACTACAGTAGTACAAGTTTGTATGCCAACTAGCTCTGCAAATTATGAAGAAATTGATGAAATGTATGATGATATAAAACAAATTATTCAGATAGTGAAGGGAGACGAAAATTTAATAGTCATGGGTGACTGGAATTTGAGAGTATGAAAAGGAAGAGAAGGAAACGTAGTAGGTGAATATAGATTGGGGCTAAGAAATGAAAGAGGAAGCCGTCCGGTAGAATTTTGCACAGAGCATAACTTAATCATAGCTAACACTTGGTTCAAGAATCATAAAAGAAGTTTGAATACATGGAAGACCCTTGGAGATCTGGAAGGTATCAGATAGATTATATAATGGTAAGACAGAGATTTAGGAACCAGATTTTAAATTGTAAGACATTTCCAGGGGCAGATGTGAACTCTGACCACAATCTATTGGTTATGAACTGTAGATTACATCTGAAGAAACTGCAAAAAGGTGGGAATTTAAGAAGATGGGACCTGGATAAACTGAAACAACCAGAGGTTGTACAGAGTTTCAGGGAGAGCATAAGGGAACAATTGACAGGAATGGGGAAATAAATACAGTAGAAGAAGAATGGGTAGCTTTGAGGAATGAAATAGTGAAGGCAGCAGAGGATCAAGTAGTTAAAAAGACAATCCTTGGGTAACAGAAGAGATACTGAATTTAATTGATGAAAGGAGAAAATACAAAAATACAGCAAGTGAAGCAGGCAAAAAGGAATATAAACGTCTCAAAAATGAGATCAACAGGAAGTGCAAAATGGCTAAGCAGGGACGGCTAGAGGACAAATGTAAGGATGTAGAGGCTTATCTCATGAGGGGTAAGATAGATACTGCCTACAGGAAAATTAATGAGACCTTTGGAGAAAAGAGAAGCACTTGCATGAATATCAAGAGCTCAGATGGAAACCCAGTTCTAAGCAAAGAAGGGAAAGCAGAAAGGAGGAAGGAGTATATAGAGGGTCTATACAGGGGCGATGTACTTGAGGACAATATTATGGAAATGGAAGAGGAGGTAGATGAAGATGAAATGGAAGGTATGATACTGCGTGAAGTGCATTACAGAACACTGAAAGACCTAAGTCGAAACAAGGCCCCGGGAGTAGACAGCATTCCATTAGAACTACTGACAGCTTTGGGAGAGCCAGTCCTGACAAAACTACCATCTGCTGAGCAAGATGTATGAGACAGGCGAAATTCCCTCAGACTTCAAGAAGAATATAATAATCCCAATCCCAAAGAAAGCAGGTGTAAAAATTACCGAACTATCAGTTTAATAAGTCACAGCTGCAAAATACTAACGCGAATTCTTTGAAGAATAGTGGAAAAACTGGTAGAAGCCGACCTCGGGGAAGATCAGTTTGGCTTCCGTAGAAATGTTGGAACACGTGAGGCAATACTGACCCTACGACTTATCTTAGAAGAAAGATTAAGGAAAGGCAAACCTACGTTTCTAGCATTTGTAGACTTAGAGAAATCTTTTGACAACGTTGACTGGAATACTCTCTTTGAAATTCTGAAGGTGGCAGGGGTAAAATACAGGGAGCGAAACGCTATTTACAATTTGTACAGAAAGCACATGGCAGTTATAAGGGTCGAGGGACATGAAAGGAATTCAGTGGTTGGGAAAGGAGTGAGACGGGCTTGTAGCCTCTCCCCGATGCTATTCAGTCTGTATATTGAGCAAGCAGTAAAGGAAACGAAAGAAAATTTCGGAGTAGGTATTAAAATCCACGGAGAAGAAATAAAAACTTTGAGGTTCGCCGATGACATTGTAATTCTGTCAGAGACAGCAAAGGACCTGGAAGAACAGTTGAACGGAATGGACAGTGTCTTGAAAGGAGGATATAAGATAAACATCAACAAGAGTACAACGAGGATAATGGAATGTAGTCCAATTAAATCGGGTGATGTTGCGGGAATTAGATTACGAAATGAGACACTTAAAGTAGGAAAGGAGTTTTGCTACTTGGGGAGCAAAATAACTTATGATGGTCGAAGTAGGGAGGATATAAAATGTAGACTGGCATTGAATAGAACTGGGGAGAAGAGGAGTTTGTGGCACAACTTGACTATATGAAGGGACCGGTTGGTAGGACATGTTCTGAGGCATCAAGGGATCACCAATTTAGCATTGGAGGGCAGCGTGGAGGGTAAAAATGGTAGAGGGAGACCAATAAATGAATAAACCAAGAAGATTCAGAAGGATGTAGGTTGCAGTAGGTACTGGGGGATGAAGAGGCTTGCACAGGATAGAGTAGCATGGAGAGCTGCATCAAACCAGTCTCAGGACTGAAGACCACAACAACAACAACATGGCTTGTGCTATATGAAAAACAAGGAATGTAGACTAACTGACTGGGCTGTAGCAAATAATTGTGGCCGGCTACGGTGACCGAGCGGTTCTAGGCGCTTCAGTCCGGAGCCGCGCTGCTGCTACGGTCGCAGGTTCGAATCCTGCCTGGGCCTGGATATGTGTGATGTCCTTAGGTTAGTTAGGTTTAAGTAGTTCTAAGTTCTAGGGGACTGATGACCTCAGATGTTAAGTCCCATAGTGCTCAGAGCCATTCGAACCATTTTGAAATAATTGTATGAACACCACTATTGGGTGCATATCGCTTAGCAACGTTTCACTCCGTATTAACGTTCAAATTCCATATGTAGTAGAGAACTGCTTCCTAAATAAAACAAAATCAAACAGTTGCTAAGCTTTCCAGCTCCAAGCATGAGATTTCAACCTACATCCAACAGGTATGACTAAACTATACAAAGTGAAAAACTTTTCATACTCTCCAAGTCACAGGGCATTATTATTGAGTTAATAACATCAGCAAATACACGGAGAAATCAGTAAATTGTACATGAGAATGGAACCAGGCAGTCCGAAATTTTACAAAACTCAGTTATGGAAATTTGATTTGAAATCAGTTTATTGCCTCCAGTTCAGCGAACAGCTCACTCTGCATTCCATTAATGCTTTAAGAATCCTATTCATAGTTCCTAAGTGGCTAATTGGTTTGCCCACTAGGTTTTTTAATTCGTTGGCCACAAATTTTGTAGTTCGTTATTCGGTGCCTATTTAGTGTAGCACTTACTGTCTTCAGTACTGTTGCCACGAGAGCTTCGCCTTCAAGCTCCCTCTTGCGTTTCTTTCCCTGCTTCGAGTAGCGGGAGGGGGTACTACATACAGAACTGGCGCGTCTCTCAGCTCCAGGTGGTAAATCCAACTCCACCGTAATAGGGCTGTCCTGCAAATAACGGTACAGAAATTAAATTACTAACACAGAAGTCACTCTTTTGAGTGGTCTTGGTACAAATGGTATTACAATTACTGCAAGTATTGTTAGCGACTAAAATAATATAAAATACTTCCAGTGGAACTTAATTAGAAATAAGTCATCATTTGCTTGTTTGATTAGTCAGACCAACGTAAGATAGGAGGGAAGAGATTGGTATGAATGTACTTCAACTTACAGACCAATCGTGGGTTGAACAATTTCACAGCTACTGTCACGAAACACAGTTGCTGACTAGTTTTGCTCCTGACATTATAATGTTGACACCTTTAACTGCACTTCACGCCTACAAAAGTGTTTCAGGAAGTTATAGGTAATGTTAATTTGAACTTATAGTGTAACTGTGATCAAAATTCAAACACTTAAGTGTTACTGTGGAAAGAGGCAGAACCGTGAAAAATAAATTTCACACTAAATTCAGTAGCAGTTACAGTTGAGGTACGTAGACAGATTGATTTCCAAGTAACTCTAAAGATTTCCTCATAATTTGTGCTGCTGGTAACTGCCAAGACTCAACAACAGCATACACTATTTTGTGTATATAATGTTTGAGCTCAACAAGTAACCCAATGAAGCACAATGAAAAATTTCAAGCTACTCGTGTTGGATTTGTATTCAGTAGCCACTGCGAGTTACAAATGTTCATTGTGGATGTAAGAACTAAATAAATGATTTTGAAATCAGAGATATTTTAGAGAAAAACAACGTTTTGAATTTCCCAAATAAGAAGAACGAAATCAGGTGTCTGTATGCTGCCCAAGTTGGACAGAACTCCTCTGGCTGCCAATCAGTGACATATTTTATTTTAAACATTGGGAGTGTGCAATTTTTTACTGCCATGGATGCTTTCGTAATCTGTATAAGAACCTAACCGAAAGATGAAAACATAAGCTAAATTTTTATAAAAGTTCATAAACTATTCATCTCATAAGCTTCCTCTCAATTTATGAAACGTTACATTCAGTTGTTTACTCCCAGTAATTAGTAACCGAAAAATTTCCAAATATAGAAGAATTATTTTATGTATGAAATGTTCTACATTTGTAGAAATGGTTACGGATGAGTTCCTTACAGTGATAGACACCTGTAGTGGGTTTTTTTATTTTGTGTTATTATTATTTATATTCTGCGAGGTATGCCAGATGAAACAACAGTAACTCGACCAATTTTCACTCAGTGGCGTCCTACAGAATTATATCTGTGAGTAAGGAAGAACTGTTCACTGTAAACAAGAAATATGAATGCATGGCAAATATGTGTTTGCAGTGAGCCTCAGTTTAAATACTATATTTATTTGCTAAGTCAATCATATCAACTCCTTATAGGCAAATGCAAGCAAGTATTCCAACACCACACATCACACATCTCACAAGTATTAGGTATAAGCCAATTATAAACTGTAAATACACCAGGAGGTATCGACATACTGGTAATATATACGATGACATGTCTCGGTAATATAAAATATAAGAATGATAATGTAAAAAATAAAATCTATGAAATTTATATATACTCACAACTCAGTCAAGTATTATTTACGTGTACCTTGGCATTATATAATCTGTTATGGCACTGAAAAATAAAGGATAGGAAATTAGAAATTTTATTAACATTGCAACAAGTAAAAACAAGTCATGGCAGAAACAGAAGCAGAACCAAACAATACCATTTGCCGAGTAGGAGAATGCAATCAGTAGTAAGAAGACTGACAGGAAACCAAAGGAAGTGAGACAAGCATGTTTGTTAACTGGTAAGATACGGGGCAAGAAACTCTGTCTCTTATATGAGGGCACACAGTGAGGAACTGATACAGCAGTTAACGCCTGTTATGTGAATATAGCAGAATGAGAAGAACACGTGTGGTCATTATGAAAAAAGCCTCGCATTATAACCTCATGTTAGCTCCATTTAAATACCCCAGCGTTCCAGCTATCGTCCTAAGTTTATCACTGGTTCAAATGGTTCAAGTGGCTCTGAGCACTATAGGACTTAACATCTGATGTCATCAGTCCCCTAGAACTTAGAACTACTTAAACCTAACTAATCTAAGGACATCACACACATCCATGCCTGAGGCAGGATTCGAACCTGCGACCGTATCGTTCATCACTGGAATCGACACCATTTACTGTAATAGCACTCAGTTTCACGATTATGATACTGTAGTGAATGTGTCACAGATGCTCTACAAAATCTATAAACTCGGTGATGATGTACTTGAGATGATGGTCGTTACCTGGTGAACTTTATGCTGCTCGCCACTATCATCTACTGATGGAGAAACTGACTATTCTGGTAACGCCACGATGCATGGCGCTGCCAGCACCGAACTTCAAAACGGAATCCAGCAACAAGGCCTGTTAAGAGTCCACGTTCCTGTTCAACTCCCATGCGCTTCTGCGTGCTGAAACCTACCAGATTGTAGAGGGAAGATCAACTGACCACGTGATTACAGGTGTATCGCAGATGGGTCATGAAGGGTCATCACAGAAATCGGAGTGAAATCTGGGACACTTCTCCTGAGCAGGCAACTACTGAGCTGGCTGGACAGACATCAGCTAGAACCCAAGACGAAACTAAATGAACAACAGCAAAGGCTGGTGCAGATGAATGACGACTTTTAAACATTGTGAATAAATGATTCAACTCTGGTAATGTTTTACTAGCGTCGAAGACGCTTCGCAGGTTCTCCATAGCCATCCTGACTTCACGCAGTGTGTCTCCGCTCGGCCCCTTTGTAGATTTTTTACAAACTGAAGAAGTAGAAATCACCAGACTTCTGGTTTGTAGATTCCATCTGCACCAGCCCCACTTTCTTCGCTTGCACGAATTCTCCTCCACTCGGCGCCATAGTGAGATCTCAAAAATAAAACCTTTGTTTCATAATCTTCCATTGTGACAACGAGGAATCTTCCTACTTTCACAGCTACCTGTGTAATTTTTTCTTTACTTTGAAAGGTGGCTTTCATTTCTGACATTCATTTCGCAGATTATTCTGCATATTTGGAGTAAATAAACCCGTATAATGGTTAATAGTCTTATTAGGTGGATTAGAAAGAGAGATACGTGATGATTAGACACATACCTGAAATAATACGGGCTTTGGTAATGATAATATGTAGTTGCATGCTGTAGGTGTAAGCAAAGTGGATTTGCCAGTAGAGGCGGGGAGGTGAAGACCGGTGAGCGCTGGAAGAGCATTGTGCAGTGGCCGGGGGTCCCAGGGGATGCGGCCACTAGAGGTGGCAAAAAATAACGTAACTGACAGAAATAACCGGTTACTGAGAAGTAACGGTTACTGCGATAACCGTTCCTCTGATACAGGCAGTTATGTCAATAACTATCTAATGTCAACAGTGCCTCGCGCCATCTGTTGACCGAAGATTGTACTACGCTTTCCCGTCAACTCATCGGAGATCTGGCTAGGAACTAGGGAGAGGGTAGACCATTTGGTAGGCGTTCTATAGGCCATGGGAATAACTGTGAGACTGCGCGCCATCTGTTGATAAGAACTGTGTACTATATCGTGCGTCTTTGTTACTTTTAGCACAAACAATTAAATAAAGTTAATTTCCGGTGGCTAATAGGAGCTGCAGTACAGGCAGTAACAAGTACGGTCGTTCCCTTAAGCTACCGCCTCATATGTCAATTTAGCTTGGACGGGTAGTATAAAGTGAGGTACCATAAGGAATCCGAGCGACTATGGAAATAACTGTCAGAGATCGGTACTTTCCTCTGGCAGTTATCGTTATTGGCTCACAGTTCTCGCTCTCTGGCAGTTATCGGGCTACCATTACAGGTAAAGGTACGTTGTCCAAGACGCGACGCACACTACCGACTGCGACGGGTCGCTACGTGACGTCAGAAGTTGCTTGCTCGCGCATGCGCAGTTCGAGTTTGGGATGCGACGCGCGGCTGTTGCGACAGCTGCCGCAGCACTGCACCAGTGAGCAGTGTTGCGACGGGAGTCGCACGACACAAAGACGTACGGCTGCCAGAAAGATGTCGAGCCAGTCAAGGAAAACTGAAATGAGCCACCCACAGGATGTGATGCTTTGTGAGCTGGTCTCGCAACATCCTTGCCTTTACGATTTGAAGAACCCTAAATATAGAGACACTATGTTCAGAGACAGAATTTGCGAAGAAATTGGTGCACAGTTGAAACTGGCAGGTGAGTGAAATATATAATATTTTCCCATTAATGCAAATTTTTCAGGCCTGTTATGAAAATCAGTATAATCCATGCAGATGTAGAATTAGAATGATGAAAATGAACTTGAAGGTCAATTTTCGCATTACTCTTTTTTGTGACGATAAAAATTGAAAACGGCAAGTACATTATAAAATGAACAATCTAAAGAACAACGAGAAAGTTACATTTTACAATACCTTCACTTTGAAAGTAAACGGTAGATTGGTGTCTTGATGATACCTTCTAGTTGTGAAAAACAACCACCAGATTGTTGTACAGCTTTCTGTAATCAATAGATGTTTTTGAGGAAGGCGTTTCTCAACAGATTGCGCAAACAGTATGCTGCAATAAGTAATTTGTCACATTCGCTTCAATTCATTGGTAGAAGATGGTGCTCAAAAAAATTGTGCCAAAAGTGCACTACTGTTTTACAAGACCCTTCTGGTCTGACACAGTTCACAATTGAAATTCGTCTTTTGTAAATCCTGGAGTCATCTTTTGAGTGCAGCTTGGCAAGATTAAATGTTCATGTCAAAAAAATGGCTCTGAGCACTATGGGACTTAACATCTATGGTCATCAGTCCCCTAGAACTTAGAATTACTTACACCTAACTAACCTAAGGACATCACACAACACCCAGTCATCACGAGGCAGAGAAAATCCCTGACCCAGCCGGGAATCGTTCATGTCATCCATAACGATGTATGCTGTCAGAATATAAGTATATGGAAGTTCATTTGGATGGGAATAAAGACTCAGTCGGCTATGAAAGTTGCCTTAGCTTGTTCCAAAAGTTTCTGCATGGGAGAAACTGACAAGTATAATTTGGGGAAATTTTGTGAACAAGCACGGACATTATTTCTTCCACATTTCTGCCAGTGTATACTGTAGACGTTCAGAATGAAAATTCTAGAGATGTTTAAGGTGTAACCCTATCTTGTTGTCAGGAACTTGAAACAATGCAATGACGCAAGCTTGCGGTTATTGTTAATAAACTTATCTTTCATTGGAATTTTAGGTGAAATGTGCAAAAACAGATGGAGGAATATTCGGGACTCGTATCAGAGAAATAAACGAGAAAGAAAGCTTGGAACAGGTTCAGATGCCTCAGCAAAACCACGAAAATGGGTTCTGCTTGATCACTTGGGTTTAAGAAACCTACATTTCGTGGCATTTTAAATGAAATTGTCAAGAGCATATGGAGAAATATTAGTAACTCATACCGGAGAAATATGACATAAAATGGTTTCATTAGGTCCAAATGTGTCAGCGAAACAAAACAAATGCATTCTCTATCGTGTGATGACCACACGATTCTCGTTGCGCGTCGATAGAACTGGCGGCTAGTCGCGACGCTCCCGGAGATATATGAGCCCAAATCTCGGTAACGAAGTTCGATATCATTCTGATCTCAACTTTAAAAATAATTTCAATATGTTAGCTTCTTTTCATCGGCAACGATGTATGACCTAACGTAAACCATACGTAAAGTAGCCAGCGACCACATTTTTCACTGTACACAATTCAAATTTTATGCAGTAGGGTACTTGTAAATTAAGTATCGGGATAACTGTGACGAATATCGGAAAAAATAGACACCTCATTATCAAGCTGTGATGTGAAACTGTAAGATACGCAAACATCAATTTTTTGTGCCTTTTACTTTCCTCACAATTGATAGAGAAGTAATATACAGCGAAAAAAACACGCAAAACCGGAAGAGATACTTTTCAATTTTTTAAAGTAAAAGGAGAATCTGTATCGAAAAACTAACTCTGGGAGCCGATGTAACTTTGTTGCATTAACATACAGTATTTTTTACAGCAAGAAAATCGGAATTCTTATTTTTCTTATGTATTTGAATCCGCCGCCGCCGGCCGCAGCTTGGGAAACGGCGACGACTCCAGTCGTCTTGCGGCCGTGCCGCCGTCTGCCAGGGTGGGAAAAGAGGAGGGGGCAGCGTCGCAGTCGCAGCCAACTGTCGCGTCTTGCACAACGTAACTTAACCTGGAAGTTGGTAACGGAATAACTGTGTGTCTGTGTTCCTGACACAGTGACTCCAGTCTTAGACCCCGGTGATATTTCAGAGACGATAGTTACTGGAGCGAACAAATATTTACGTACTTCTTCGGAAATAGCCGCTGGCCATTGCGAATGACAAATAACATGTCAGGAAGAATAACCTAATACAGCTGAATATAATAATTATTATCCTCATAATTTGTCAGGAGATTGTCAAAATATGTGAATATATTACAGTAACTGCTAATATTTACAGAATTGATACACTGTCAGAATAAAACACAGTTACGCACTTTTAATAAATTTATCATACGCAGAATACCCGATCTTGACTGTTGCAACCATGTGCTGTCAAAACTGAAATACAGCAGAATTTTCACCTAAGCTGGTCTATCAGTCTCTGTTACGATATTCATCTACAGAGTAGGAGAAGGAGGGGTCAATGGAAGCGTCCGATTCCACCCGTCTGCTTCGACGTAAAAAGGTGTTGCTGTGTGTGAATGTCATTACGGCACGGTGTTTATGAGTTGGTTTGTGTGTGGGGGGGGGGGGGGGCTGGCCGATCAAGTTTGCAGTGCCGGAATTTGCTGGTGGTAATTAATTTTTTTTTTCTAGCTGTGATGTTTTGTGTATTTATGGAGTATTGAATGTGATTTAATTTATGTAGGGATGATTGATTTGTGGACTTTTTGGATTGTGGTTTTATTTTTGCAGTTGTAGGTGTTGGTTTTTTGGCATCAGTAGCTGTGGTGGACCTATATAGGTCACCGGAAGTGACCAATTCCCATTTTCATAGTTGTACGTGTTGATGTTTTGCTATCGTCATCTGAGGTTTACCAATGTAGGTCAAGGGAAATGTCCGATTCCAATTTTCGTGCTTTTAGTTGTGGGTATTGGTGTTTTGGTATGGTCACCTATGGTTGACCTATAGTGTTCAAGGGAAGTGTCCGATTCCTGCAAATTTTTGTTGGTGTAGCAGAATGATGTATTTTTTTTCTTTTTGTTCTTCATTTTGTGTTTTGGGATCATGGTGTGTTTTTTTTACTAGCTTGTCCTCACCCTAAAACCCCCAACTTCCTGCAGTTGTCCCGTTGGTTTGATTGTATTTTTGGTGGTTGATGTTATTGTATTATTTATATGTATCTTCGTGTTTGTTGCCATGTGTGTGTGTGTGTAGTGACGTCATGGACACACTTAAAATAGCCATTTCCGGCATATTGATGATGGGTGGAATCAGACACTTCTGTATCAAAAAGTCTTTCAAACACACTGTAAACCGTTCTTTAACTGAAACCAAGTTTTTAATGGCTGCTGACTTGCTGGCAGTTTATTGAAAATGCATGTTCCTGAATATTGGACCCCTTTTGGACCAAGGTAAGTGATTTTAGGTCTTTATGTAGATTGCTGTTCCTATTTCTAGTACGGTACTGATAGTATGTATTGAGCTATTGGTTGGAAATACTTGTAACAAATTTCATTAATGAATAAATATACTAGGAAGCAGTGGTTAGAATACAAAGTTCCTTGAACAGGTTCCTACATGATGTTCTTGAATTTATACCACAAACGATTTTTATTACACGCTTTTACATACAAAAAACTTTTGCTACGTGTGATGAGTTACCACAGAATATGCTACCTTATGAAATAATAGAGTGAAAAAATATGGTATGCCCTTCCCAACTGAATTTATTATCGAGTTGTAGTCCCAGAAATGTAACACCGTCAACCTTTTCGATCTGCATGTCTTCATATGTTATAAACATGTTGTAGCTGGAGAAATCGAGCAGTTTCCAAATCTCACATAAAACTTGGATTAGCGTACTCACACTTTCCCCAATAGGACTATCTTTTACAGCACAGGAGTAAACGAATCTGTCACATTACGTAGATTTTTTGTTGTATTACAAGGCTGTACACTTTATTCTATTATGTGAGCAGCACAAGAAATTAAGCTTCGAATTTAACCTACAGTACTCAGTTTACATATTACTTCATACTTAAAAACGCACGTTGTTAACATTTTACTTAAACAGTGTTGTGGCGAAGTTCCGCGTACTTTCTGATGCAGCTGCGAAGATAATATTTCTAATAGCGACCGATAAACTACAAACATATAATATGAAAGACTAATAATCGTTCTAACATCAACTAAAATGTACCCTGAGTTAATAAGCTAAGGTTATGACACGATTCATACGACATTGCTGCCATTTCACACTACTCGCAATTATACTGATAACTAAACTGATGGATTCCAACTATGTCGTTATTTAACTCTCGGAGTATTCCGTATTCGCTAGCGAAAAATAACTTGGCAGTTATTAATAACCGTTAAGAATAACGGTTATCAGAGAATAACTGGAACGGTGATAACGGTTACTCCAGAATAACCGTTTGGCCCACCTCCAGCGGCCACTGACCTGCAAGCATCAAAAGGAACGCACCGGGTGCCAGGTGAGAGAGAGAGGGGAAATGTCGAGCAGACAGAGAGCGTCCAACGTACGCGCTGGCGCCGCCCGGTCGCGCGCTGTTTTAGCGGCAAATGGGCTGAGCTCTGGTTGGGCAGTTCATAAGAAAGTGCGGGAAACGCTGAGGGTCAACGCCCGCTGTTTGGACAGAGAATTTTTTGGATAGGTGGAGAAATTGTATCACTCCGTGAGGGAGATGTGGGAGACCTTTGCAGCGTCGGGACTGGCTGATTAGAGTTTGGCGGCAAGATTGTCGCAAGAGCATCGTGCAGAGAGCGACAGAGTGGAGAGCGTCTTGTGCCGTGAAAGCGGACAGTCGCAAAGTACGGTAGCTCTGAGATAGGGACTTAGATTTTTAATACTGTGCTGTGTATGCTCTAGAGTCTGCAGCTACAGTAGGACATCAGCGTCCACGATACGCATTGCATTGACTACTAGTATCATTGCAGTTGATTCCGCGTTATAGGCTGGCAGTCACCATTGAACGTAGTCAACCAGTGCACAGAGCTATCATACTGGTATTGTACGTTAGTACAAGACACACTGGGCTGCACCTTAAGGGTTGTTGAGCTAGTCTTGAAAGCGTTGTATACCATTTAGAGGAAATATAGGGCTTGTGGTATTAGTAGTTTCTGAGTAGTTTATTCTGTTCAAGATATTTGAGAGACTTATCCTAATTCAGCGACTTCGCAGCTGCAGTCGTCGTCCTATCAGTATCGACGGACCCAGCACGCTGGTCGACGGTATTGTAAAACTTGCAGCAGCGGCAGTAAAGTTCAGAAATAGTTGTTGGATCGTGTTCTTGCCATCCACTGAGCATCCGTGCAGTTTTGCTTACGATTCGTTATTGGTTATTTGTCATTTTGCACGTTGTTTGGTTTGTTTCATGGTGCTGGTGTCCGAAGTACGTATTATTTCAGACACAAAAGAGATTATAGGAACGCAGTCAGATCACATTTACCATTTGCTTATCCAGGGGCATAATTAAATCTAACTTCGCATCAACTTAACATTAAGAGCTGAGAGCCAATCTTACCAGTGTACAGTGTACAATTTGTTTTCATTCATGATTTGTTCAATATGATCTAATTTCTATCGTGGGATAATTTACAATAAATACAAGTTATTTACAATATCGCTTTTGATTCAGTAGTTGGTGGTAGTTAGCCTTCACCGTCACATTAATATATTTTAATCATGTTTAATACTGGCCACTACCCCAGTAAGAACCCCTACAACGTGCATGCAGAAATAGTTATTTATTTTATGTAAATAGTTTAATAACACTTTGTGCTTGCACTCACAACGTCAATGTACTTTTAGAATTTACAGAAGTGTCACAACCGTGCATTTAATCTATCGATGACCAAATATAAAAAAGTTTAAAGCAAAATTATTACTGCCTTACCTTATTATGGCAGAAAGGAGCTTCTGTACTGTACAGTGACGCTTCGTCCTGATACGCCGCAATTAGCACTGCTTCTGCTCCACTCTGTTTCTACAAAATACATATATATAAAATTAAAACTACTCTTAATTCACAAAAATCTGAAGAAGCTTCCATGAAAGGCAGTCAGACAAATACCTGTAACTGAGATAACGTTTCAAACAGTGCTCACCAAGAAAGCACATGTTTCACCCTTAAACTGTTTACTAGACGAACAAACTACAATGTTACTCTGAGCAGGAGAGAGCTACACAATTCGCAAGGAACTTCGCGCTGATTGTCAGCTGGTCTCCCTGCTTGCTCGTCTGCGCATTCACGAAGCATCTTCATACAACTGGGAATATGATCTTGTAACATCCCTCTTACCAATCGACCTATCCTGCTTGCGATTTAAAATATGACCGTGGATCACGTGTATACCTAATGGAATTTTTCTGATTGAATAAGGCAATCTTTCCCGAAGAAGTAATATCGATAAGTAGGGAGAAAGTGTACAACCGATCTTTCTAATAGAAAAGTCCACTAAAAATAAAAAAGTAATTAAACCGAAAAGGGCTACAATTTGGAAAAATAAAAGTTATTTCTTCACGTGTTCCTACATTTCTCCTGAACCCAAATTGATTTTCCTAAGGATCGGCTTCTACCAGTTTTTTCCATTCTTCTGTAGAGAATTCGTGTTAGCATTTTGCAACCATGACTTATTATGCTGATAGTTCGATAATACTCACACCTGTCAGCATCTGCTTTCTTTGGAACTGTAATTATTATATTCTTCTTGAAATCTGAGATTCACATTTCACCTTTCCCTTCTTTGCTTAGGATTGGTTTGCCCACTGAGCTCTTGATATTGATGCAGCTTCTTCTCTTTCCTCCAAAGTCTTTTTAATTTTGCTGTAGGTGGCTTCTATTTTTCCCCTAGTGATCTATGCATCTACATCCTTACACTTGTTGTCTAGCCATTCCTACTTAGTCATTTTGCACTTCCTGTCAATTTCATTTTTTATACGTTTGTATCCCATTTCGCCTGCATTTACTGCATTTTATATTTTCTCCTTTCATCAGTTCTACTAAGTCTTGTCTTTTTACCTATTTGATCCTTGGCTGCTATCATTATTTCCATCTCTCAAAACTACCCATTCGTCCTCTACTGTATTCGTTTCCCCTGTTCTTGTCAATCGTTGCCTAATATTCCCTCTGTATGTCTCAACAACCTCTCGTGCTTCCAATGTATGCAGGTCCTATTCCTTAATTCTCTACCTTTTTGCAGTTTCTTCAGTTTTAATCTACAGTTCATAACCAATACATTGTGGTAGGAGTTCAGTCATTCATACAACCACATTATCTGCTCTCAACTGAGTTGCCTGATTCAGTAACAATACAAGGCCTCCTCGCTGGTGACAACTTATGTCTCTTACTTTGTCTTTGCCTCTACCGTATTCATTTTTACAACTCAGAAAAAACTCGAGAAATATCAAAACTAATTCACACTAAGGTGATAAAAGTCATGGGATTGCAGTATGCACATACGCAGATGCGGTAGTACCGCGTACACGAGGTATAAAAGGACAATGCATTGGTAGAGGTGTCATTTGTCCTCAGGTGATTCGTGTGAAAACGTTTTCGACATGATTATGGCCGCAGGACGGGAACTGACAGACAGAGAGTTTGAGTGTGACGCAGACCCAACGACGCAGTGGACCCTGGTCGTCAACAAGGCACTGTGTAAGCTAGTGCTGGTTCCATATAGTGTTGGCTGTGTTTACATGGAATCAACTGGTTCCTCTTCTCCAATTGAACCGATCATTCATTGGAAATTGCTGTGTTCGGCTACTCATTCATGAACTTCATCTTCCCCAACATGTCAACTGTTCGCTATTGGTTTTAAGAACATTCTGGATAGTTTGAGAGAATTCTTTGGCCACGCAGATCGCCCATTGTGTATCCCATCGAATATTTTTGCCACGTAATTGAAAGGTCAGTTCGTCCACAACATTCTGCACTGGCAACTCTTTCTTGATTGTGGATGTCTGTAAGGGCAGCATGGCCCAGTATTTCTGCAAGGTATTTCCAATGATTTGTTGAGCCCAGGCCACGTCGAGTTTCTGTACTACACTTGACAAAAGGAGGTCCGACACGACGTTAGGAGGTAGCCCATGACTTTTGTCACCTCAATGTAGATATGACAGGTGCTCGCAGAGCACTCTTTCAACCTACTGTTTCTGTCTAATCATCACTGGTTTGGACACCCTACCCTGTCTAGTGTGCCCAAAACGATAACATGTAAATCATTCCACTGCATTAATTCAGCCCAAGGGGCAGAGTGCCCAAGCAAGTTACAATGAGTACAACACAAAGACACCAAACACTCATCTCCAGAATTCCTCTTCGTCTGCAATTACTAAGCCAACTTCTCTAGTCTAGGTGAAGGTAACCCTCATATAATTATGTCCCCTAAACTCAAGCCCTATGACTATCACTGCACAAAATGTTTCACTCAGCCTAACGATGATACTGCAGGCTGTGGCTCAGACGATTCACTGGATCAGTTCCACTCCTCCACTGACGAACAACACTGTACAGAAAAGGGGTACCACTGACCATGAATTCAAAAGTTACACTAATGATCGAAAAGGAAATAATTACGGTCGCCAGCCCACTAGGGCGATTTACATCCAAAATCCTATACAAGATGATGGGAAAGAAAAACATTTATTATTAAACACTGACGTGGTAACTGAAGGTTGTCACGTTTCTCGACACTAATTTTAAGGGAGTATGTAATGATAAAGAAAACTGAGAAGTCACTTTTACGTTATGTTTGTCATTAAATTTTGAAAAAGGCAATCGAGTAATGATCTGAAAATATCTACTTAAACTGTATGTTAGTATTGAACTTCGTTACGTGAACAATGACATTCAGAGACCATAACGTCATCAAAGAAATTTAGAGAAAGGCAAGCACTTTTTACTTTGCAGTTACTTAATTTTCAAATTGGGTTTCATATTATTGTCTGAACAACTGAGCCCTTTTTACTGACTTGAACAGAATTTAATACTAGAATACGTACCAAACCAAACAACCATGTGCCCCAAGTTATATGTAAAATAATATAAAAATTCCGCACTCTTAATTTGTGCATTTTCTTTAGATTTGGATTTTTTCCAGTGATAGATTCTCATACTTCGGTTAGCATATAAGGAAAAAAGGGAACAACGACCCTGCTCGGAAACAATGTCTGGGGGCAATGAGGACACAATCGCCCTGAATTTAACTGATTATTATTTAAATAAAGTTAATTAATCAAATCACATTCAGTTGTGCTGCTGGGTTAGACATTAATACTTTCTACCAATGAACAGTCTTACTTCAGTGCTGTGCGTGCAACGAAACTCGGAGCCGACGACGAATCTACGTTGCTGGAACTGCTGCTGTTGTTGAAGACGGTAGCATCTTGTGGGGCCACGGCTAATTACAGGAACGGGCAATCGTAATTAATACAGCCTCTTCCGCCCGCCCACTGTCCTTCCTCCTGCTACCAGTCATCTGGTCGGCGCGCGTACATGATGGCGCCGAAATGGTACTCTCTACTGCGAGAGCGTTGACACCACACTTCCGCACACTACAAGCGCTCGTTATCTTCGCGCGCTCTGCGCAACAACTCCCTACCCAAAGATTTTACAGCGCACAAGCACTGCTATTATCGTTGCTATTCGGTGTAAATAACAATTCCTTTGGCTTTTTCCCACAGCTTATAAGTTTCACAGTAAAACATAGATAAATACAATAAAACGTCAACAGACTTCTACCTAAATGTACTCCTACAGTGAAGCAATGTCCTTACTTATTAAAAGAAAGCATTTAAATTACAAATATTTACATACAATTAAAAAAATTGTATATCGGTATCAGGTGCCATGCATCCTGCATTTTTGTTGTTACAATCCATCCTATTGCATATACAAGTGATTGTACGCGTGAATCTTGTGCAGGCAGCGCTATTTTCATGTCAGACACCGGTGGAACCAGTGCATCATGTGAAATCTTGCAAATTCACACATCCAGTGTAAGCGAGGACTAAAAGCTATGTTTATCTCACAGTTTCGCTGCTGAGACATCGACAGCAGTTAGCGAGTAGTTTACTTTCACTGGCGTGAAGCGAAGAGTGACCTTGAAGCAACCAATCACAGTTCAAGTTCCGCGTCGTGCTGTCGATATGTGAGCAGCAAGGCTGCGGCACAAACACGACTTCATGTTTTGTAGTGGGCTGGGCACGCTGGGGCGTGAGCTATCGGTGGTGACAGGCAGTGGAGCCCGCAGAAAACACTGTTAACAATCACAAAGAGTTTTACTGATCTTGGTACGTGTGACAGTGAGATGGGCGCCCTCCACTTCGCTGACGCTCCTGACAGCAAGACAGGACTTAACTGCCCTTGTAGTGCTTGATGGACGGCTTCCTGCAAATTCATTAACTTCACTCTCGCGTTCCATATACTATCCCCCACGGACAGCAATGCCCTCGTTAATTCTAGTCTTATAATGTTGCTTAAAATCCGTCTTGATTGCAAAAAAATTTTTTTTTATTATTATTATTCATATGACCGGTTTCGGTTCAATCAGAACCATCTTCAGATCTGATATTTCAGTTACAGGAGTAACCCGTCAAAATCCAGCAACTTTCACATGCTACGTCACATAGAATCTATGTGACGTAGCATGTGAAAGTTGCTGGATTTGGACGGGTTACTCCTGTAACTGAAATATCAGATCTGAAGATGGTTCTGATTGAACCGAAACCGGTCATATGAATAATAAAAAAAAAAATTTTTTTTGCAATCAAGACGGATTTTAAGCAACATTATAAAATCACTGATTGCTGTTATCCCATAAGACATTATGTCTGTTTTTGTAAAATTCTAGTCTTGCATGCAGTACCAGTATTAGAGATTGTATTGCTTCCAGCTCCCTGCTCACAGTGCTAGTCGAGTCCTTCGTATAATCCGCAACTTCCTTAGTTAGTTTTCGAAGCATGTGCATGTTGTTTAGCACTCCGATCTCCCAGTTAAAGCTCTGCATGAATGCCACTCCACACTTTATTTGCCTCTATTAACCCCCTTGCTGTCTCTGCCGTCCCGTTTAATTTGCTTACTTGAATGAGGCTGCCTTCGCCAAGATGGTTTTTAATATCCCCCCCTCTCCCGCCACCAAGCGTCCATCCATCCCATTCGTACAGAACCACTACGATCACCTACTGCATTTGCTCCTTTAACCGTCCATATGCCTCAACCAAATTCTCATGCTCCTTCGACACTTCTCTCAATCCCGCACTACTAACCACTAATTGTCGTATGCCAGTAAACACTTCTCCCAATCTCCTAATTTCATTTCGGAACTCCCACACATTAGACACAATCAAATAACCACTTTTGGCTGGATAACACAATTTCTGGTTGTCTGGAAAACACAAGTAACTCCTCCTTCCACGTGATGATGCAGTAGTGCCCAACTCCACCTCCGGCAAAGAGGTACAGCACCGGCAAAACTACCACCCTTCGACTGCGGCCTTCTCCTGTACGGAAACCTCAGGGCACGGACATATCACCTCCCCCATCCCCCCCCCCCCTCTCAGGAAGCCCCAGAATCCATAAAGAGATTGAGGTTTCTGGACCTCTCTCTCCCGTGGTTCAGCCTCCTGCTTCTTTCTTTTCTTCTCTCGTCTTGCTTTCATCAATAACCTTTCAATGGTCATAGACGCCCAAAATACACAATCGTTGTCCTCGTCGACAGCTGTATCTTCACATTTACCAGTGATCTAGATTCCGTTCCTTGGTAAGGGCCCTGGTACCGTGTTATAAATTACTTTGTCTTTCATCTTGGGTATAACGGTTAGACTAGATTATCCATTCATCACTTCATACTGAGATAATGCCCCCACTCGTTTCACCGCCTCGTTGCACCTTTCTCCACATTTCCCTACCACTCTAGGAAACTCCCGTGCTGCTTCTCCTTTCCTGCCACCTTTATCGTTAATTACATAGAATGGTGATGGCATCCCCTTCCTACAAACCCGCCCCCCTTCCCCCAAATAGTAATAGCCCTGTACTAGAGTGTACTTTGGAATTTTACATATTTACCACAAGGGATAGATACACACCAAAACTCAATAGTGTGAGTTGGGCATACAGTTCGTCCTCTGGCCCGTAATTATAGCCTCTGGCATCCCAAACTTCAGTATCCACCTGTTCACCAACACTTGCGCGACCGTGACCGCCTTCTGGTCAGGCATCGACGCCGTCCCGATGTAACGAGAAAAATCGTCTATTATTGTTAACAAAAACGGCTATCTGCTGATGTTCAGTTGAATGGATCTAACACGCCCATCCCAATGAAACTGAATGGTTCCGTTGCTTCTGGTAGTCTCCATAATGTTCGACATCATCTTTTCTTTCGCTTCCACCAATACTTGTATGCCACTCTCTGATTCGTTGCCCAGCATCCCCCATGGACTGATAACATGTGATCATGCATTACACGTAACACTTTTAGTTTCAGCTCGGCCAGCACCATCACCTGTGGTGCCAACTTCGTCTGTCTACATAGAATTCCCTCATGCTTGTTGATCCAGTGTTGTTTATCATACTGTTTACACTCACCGTCAGTGCTCTACCATTCCCCAAAGTCATGACCCAGTGCCTGTACTACAGCTATTTTGCTGCTAAGCCTATATGCATTTCGATGTTTCTTTTCTGGTTCGTGGATTAGTTAGTACTTAAATTCACTGAGTTTCAATGCCCACTTCGTCAGTCTACTGAAAGGGTCCTTCAAACCAACTAGCCACTTAACAGCAGCATGTTCCATCACTAACTTGAACTTTCTTCCGTATGGGTATCACAGCAAGTATTTTTTCTATATATCAAGCTAAACATTTCCCTTTCTGTTGTAGAATAACTCTTCTCTGCTGCGTTTAAATGTCTTGATGCAAGGAAAACAGTATGTTCTTGGCTGGTCAACCTCCTGGCTCAAAACATATCCCAAAGCGTGATTCGATGTATGATATGATAACACTAGGCTCGACGTTAATACCCTCTTCAACCCAACAAATGCTTCCTGGAATTCTTCCGACCATTCAGACTTAATCCCCTTATTGAACAGCAGTAAAGCAGCCTGGTAATGCCCGCAAACCCCTTCGCGAATTTTCTATAATAATTTACGAGACCGAGGAAAGATTTTAATTCCTTGGGTATTTGCAGTACCCGAAACTCTTGCACCACCCATATAACCTCTGATCGGTTCTTACACCACCCTTACTAATGCTATGGGATAGATAGGTAATCTCTTCCAGTGCAAAGTGACATTTTGCTGAGCCGAGTGTCAAGTGAGCTGCTCGTAACCTTTTGAATATTTCTCTCAAGTGTTGTCTATGCTTTTATAGATCCCTTGAAAAGAGGATTAATCACCAAGATATACAAGACACTGTTGCAGTTTCAGCCCCTTCAGCACTCCATCCAGCAGCCATTGGAGTTCTGCTAGTGCGTTCTTCAACTCAAAGGGCATCCTTATATGTATTCTAACAGTGTCCCCAAGGGTCTGAAAATACTTTTTCCAGTTTATCTTCTGGAGCAACTTCGAGCTGATGGTATCCACATCTTAAGTCCACTGTCGAGAAGTACTGACTTTGCCCTAGGTGATCTACCCTCTTCTTGATGTCTGGAATTGGGTAGGCATCTGCCATAGTCTTACTACTCATGTGACAGTAACAGGAACAAAACCATTACTTCTTTGAGCGTCCACAGACTTTTTCAGCATGATTTCAATTGCTTCCCCCCAGGGACTACTACTCTCTTCTACAGTTCAGACAGCTAGCTGTTTGTAAATTCTTCCAAAACTAGTTTCAACGGCCATTGGATTCTGTACATTCTCTGATAGCAGTGATTCGAATCCTGTTGGCATCTTGTGTTACGTTATTGGTGTAGCAGGCAATAGCCCCTGCGGAAAATACACATCTTGAAATTCTAGCAACAGGACCTTCATCTACGACATATCTCTTCCCTTTAAATGTTTCAATTTATCACTAAATGTAGTTTTAACAGTATTCTGTGCCTCATAACAGCCAACACCCCTGTGTATCAGTCTTTCTCAGCCGGAATGTCTAATGTAGCCAGTAATGTTCCCTTTAACAACTTTGCTTCTCATGCACATGTACAGTATGCTGGAGACAATATTTCACTACCCTCTAGCGGTTCTATTACATAAAACACATCAACTGGTGATTCAGGCTCCACATACACCCATAGTGGTTTCACAGTGCCTCCAGACAGAGAAGGATGTGAATCAACCCTTAATCTCATGTCATTTAACTGGATTGTTCTGTACATTAAAATACCCCACAGCAGATCATAAAAAACAACAGCATCCTCTAGTCGGAATGTCTTCCCATTAAGTGCTACTACACATCGCCAAATGTCAGTTATGGCATGGCGTTGATACAGAAAGTCCAGTGCTAGGGTCATGCTATACCCCTCGCTTACATGAGATACAACTTCTTTATATTGTTCAAACCTGGTTGCCTTGAACAAAAAACTCGTCACTACTGACCCCAATGGTTGTTTATCGGTGTCCCCCACCCTACGCAAATTATAGAGCGGTGGGTTCTAGTGTCTCCTTCCTACTAGCTCTCTTGATACCACTCACACATGCTCCTTGATTCCAACAAAACTTCACATTTCTTGCCACCTCTCATATCCATGTGGCACATTCCACCTCCGCATTCGTTCTCACTGAATTTACTTTTACCTGGAGCACCTGTCTTGGGGGCCTTGGGTTTAGCAGACCCTTCCTTCCTCCTTGACATCCTCTATTACCACCCCTATACCCTCGTAGGTGACCTACACCTCCCCCACTACCATTCCCATTAAATAAATGGCCATCTCTACTAACTCTCTCACTCCTGCGTGACTGATAAACTGCCCATGCATATGATTTGTTTGTCCACAACAAGTGTACGAATTTCTGGGATAAGTAATAGACATATTGCTACAGCAAAACTTGTTTCACCCTCTGCCATATGGTGGATATTAGATGAGGGACAGTTTTACCCATATGGTGTACAAATTGTACAAGACCTGGCTGTTGCTAACTTCCCAGCCTAGGTTGCCATCTACCAGTGGGCCCTTATACAATGTGAGAATGATGCACAGTTCGTCATGCACATGTTATTTACAGATGAAGCATGATTAACCGAGACGATATTACGAACATTCACAACACACGTTTGGGCTCATGAGAACCCATACGCTATCATTTGGAAAATCACATCAGCAGAGATTTTCCGTAAATATTTCGGCAGATGTCATTATTAATCGGTTGTAAGGACCACGTTTCCTAGCTAGCCTACATACTGGTTGTTTATGCCTTCATTTCGTACAACACAAGCTAATCTACTACTGCGTCCTTGTGGTGAATGGCAGCGTATGTGGTACATGCATGATGGTGCACACTTGCATGTGGCTGTTCACGATTGTGTACCACGAATCTTCGACAGCAAGTGTATTGGTCGTGGCTCATCAGTACCATGGCCTCGGTTTTGAAGCGTTTTCTTTTCCTTTTTTTCAGGGATGTTTAAAAGCTTTGATGTACACTCCTGGAAATTGAAATAAGAACACCGTGAATTCATTGTCCCAGGAAGGGGAAACTTTATTGACACATTCCTGGGGTCAGATACATCACATGATCACACTGACAGAACCACAGGCACATAGACACAGGCAACAGAGCATGCACAATGTCGGCACTAGTACAGTGTATATCCACCTTTCGCAGCAATGCAGGCTGCTATTCTCCCATGGAGACGATCGTAGAGATGCTGGATGTAGTCCTGTGGAACGGCTTGCCATGCCATTTCCACCTGGCGCCTCAGTTGGACCAGCGTTCGTGCTGGACGTGCAGACCGCGTGAGACGACGCTTCATCCAGTCCCAAACATGCTCAATGGGGGACAGATCCGGAGATCTTGCTGGCCAGGGTAGTTGACTTACACCTTCTAGAGCACGTTGGGTGGCACGGGATACATGCGGACGTGCATTGTCTTGTTGGAACAGCAAGTTCCCTTGCCGGTCTAGGAATGGTAGAACGATGGGTTCGATGACGGTTTGGATGTACCGTGCACTATTCAGTGTCCCCTCGACGATCACCAGTGGTGTACGGCCAGTGTAGGAGATTGCTCCCCACACCATGATGCCGGGTGTTGGCCCTGTGTGCCTAGGTCGTATGCAGTACTGATTGTGGCGCTCACCTGCACGGCGCCAAACACGCATACGACCATCATTGAAACCAAGGCAGAAGCGACTCTCATCGCTGAAGACGACACGTCTCCATTCGTCCCTACATTCACGCCTGTCGCGGCACCACTGGAGGCGGGCTGCACGATGTTGGGGCGTGAGCGGAAGACGGCCTAACGGTGTCCGGGACCGTAGTCCAGCTTCATGGAGACGGTTGCGAATGGTCCTCGCCGATACCCCAGGAGCAACAGTGTCCCTAATTTGCTGGGAAGTGGCGGTGCGGTCCCCTACGGCACTGCGTAGGATCCTACGGTCTTGGCGTGCATCCGTGCGTCGCTGCGGTCCGGTCCCAGGTCGACGGGCACGTGCACCTTCCGCCGACCACTGGCGACAACTTCGATGTACTGTGGAGACCTCACGCCCCACGTGTTGAGCAATTCGGCGGTACGTCCACCCGGCCTCCCGCATGCCCACTATACGCCCTCGCTCTAAGTCCGTCAACTGCACATACGGTTCACGTCCACGCTGTCGCGGCATGCTACCGGTGTTAAAGACTGCGATGGAGCTCCGTATGCCACGGCAAACTGGCTGACACTGACGGCGGCGGTGCACAAATGCTGCGCAGCTAGCGCCATTCGACGGCCAACACCGCGGTTCCTGGTGTGTCCGCTGTGCCGTGCGTGTGATCATTGCTTGTACAGCCCTCTCGCAGTGTCCGGAGCAAGTATGGTGGGTCTGACACACCGGTGTCAATGTGTTCTTTTTTCCATTTCCAGGAGTGTATTTCAACCCTGTTGCTAGTGACAAACTCCAGGTATGCATTGACAGTCATCAATAAGGACACATGCTGAAGCCTACCTTCACGTGAAAGGAGGCCATGTCAGACGCTTGCAGTGTGTTTGCTATCAAGTCTAGATCTTCAGCTTGGATCCTTGTGGACTCTGGAACAAGGCTGCACTTATTAAAGGCCTTCAAGCCAGCCTACCTTGCAATTCTAAAATCCGAATTTGCGTACATGCAAATGCATGTCATTTCACTACCATAAGTGAGGTTCTGGAAGGTATCGACAGTAATATGGAGCCATGGCAACTGCAGTGCCATGACCAGGTGCGTTAGACTTATCATTTGAAGAACCACGGTGCCAACAGTCTGATCGAGTTGGTCCCACAGATTCTCGACTAGGTTTAAATCGGAGCAGTTTGGTGGCCAGGGAAGTGTGGTAAAGTCATCATGATGCTCTTTGAACCTCACACGTACAATGCGAGCTGTATGACACTTAGCACTTCCTGATGGTAGATGCCATCATGCTGAGGAAAAACAGACGGCATCTAGGGGTGGATATGGACCCCAAGGATAATGCATAGCCGGCCGAGATGGCCTAGTGGTTCTAGGCGCTACAGTCTGGTACCGCGCGACCGCTAAGGTCGCAGGTTCGAATCCTGCCTCGGGTATGGATGTGTGTGCTGTCCTTAGGTTAGTTAGGTTTAAGTAGTTCTAGGGGACTGATGACCTCAGAAGTTAAGTCCCATAGTGCTCAGAGCCATTTGAACTATTTTTGATCATGTATACTTGTGTTGTCCAATGCGCCTTCCTGAATGATGAGGCAACTCAGAGAATGCTGCAAAAACATTCCCAAGGCTATAATTGTTGCCAGGTGTTTGCTCTGAGACATTTCTCTCTGTATGCACGAACAACCATCTGTTCAATAGATCATCAAACGTGATTCATTTGAAAACGCCACCTGTCACTATTCAGTGAAAGCCGAGTTGCTGTATTCCAGCCTTCATATCCGATAAACAGCAGCCCTCATGGGTGCATAAGTGATACACCTGCTGTGGAGGCTCATACGCAGTAATGTTGCCTAAATGGGCGTTGAGAAGATATTGTTGGTAGTCCCTTGGTTTAGCCGGGCGGTCAGCTGCTCAACAGCTGCACATCTATTTGGTTGTACACATCTCTGCAGCCATTGTCCACCCTTGTCATCTATGACCCTTGGTCCAACACAGTTGCCTCGACGCCGGTTTTCGATAGCGCTATTTTGCCATGCTTGGTATATTTTAAGGGGGGTAGGACGTGAAACGGGCCGACTTGGAGCAGGAGAAGCACTACAGGACATTTTAATTTACACTGTCTATACTTTTACAAATAAATTCATAAAACTTTGTTAGCATGACCAGGAACGATTCAGGATTCACATTCCTAGCAAAGGAAGTTGAAAAACATAGCAAAACAAATTTTTTTTACCTGTGAAATTTCATCATTTTTTTCACTTGGTATTGGCTGCATTTGTTGCTGTTGGTACACTTTTCTTCATAAGTAAGAGAGATTCTTCGATGAATTTTGCACAGCATACAAACCATACTTACAGATGTATGAAACTCTATAATTTCCCAAATCTGTTAAAGACTGTGGTAAAAGTTGAGATAATTAACTATAAAATTTGAGTTTTCTCTAAACACGAAGTTTAAAACGTAAGAGCCCATTCATTTTTCCATAGAATAAATAAATTCTAGAGTTTCATACAACTGTAAGTATGGTTTGTAAGCTGTGCAAAATTCATCGAAGAATCTCTCTTACTTATGAAGACAAGTGTACCTATAGCAACAAATGCAGCCAACAGTAAGTGAAAAAAATCATGAAATTTCACATTTAAAAAATATTATTTTTTCGTGTTTTTTAACTTCTGCTGCTATGAGTGTGAATCCTGAATCCTTCCTGGTCATGCTGACAAAGTTTTATGAATTTATGTGTAAAAGTATAGACAGTGCACGTTAAAATGTCCTGTGGTGCCTCTCCTTCTCGAAGTCGACCCATTTGACGTCCTACGCTTCGTAACTACGGAGCCACATGAACAGTTTACAAATCTTACCGTTTCGGAAGTGCTTCCAGCCTTGGCCTGAAAGCCAGTGATCATGCCCTTTTGGACCTCAGATACATCAATTCTGCATTAGGACAACGACTGCACTGTTTTCCGCGTCCCCCCCAAAACGCTTTACGTACATTCCACTGTTAGTGTTGCCACGTGCTGTCTGTGATTGGTTATTGCACGTCTATATCGACGTCGAAAATAGGCGGTGGTCACAGTAATGCGACTGGCTGTGTACATTGTATTGAGGAAACCATTGGTTTCTAGACCTATGTTCTTTTTTTTTTAAGGTTACGTGCATGTTTCAATGTCCTCTACCCACCCTTATCACTTGTACCTATAATAACTAAATTCCCAGCATAATTATCTCGCACGGAAGTTCCTGAAACAATTCACTAGAGCACCTAGCGTCTAGCCTTGTGTAAGAACACCGAGCACGAGCCCTTGTGAGGTTTTTCGGCAATGATGCGTGGCAGCGAGGAGTGGTTCAAGCCTCAGGTGAGCCTGCTTCCTCCTCCCCCCTCCCCAACAGCGCTTGCCTCCTCGGCTGCAGCCACGCTGCTTTGATGGGCTTTGCCAGGCGGTCGGGGAGCTCGCAAATATCTCGGGCGGGCCCCCGCCACCGCCTCTGCCATGTGGAACAATGCCCATGGGCCCGGCTGACGACCCTCACCCCACCACCTGCCGACACTTCCTGTCCGTCTCCTCCTGAGCGGCTCCTTTTAACCCTCCAACTCGCCAGATGCTTACGAAGCCAACAGCGCCCATTTCTTTCTGCCCTTTGCGAGGAACTCTGTGAGCTACAAGCTACTCCACTATAGTTGAATTCTTTATCTTGGCGGCTCGCGCATGCCCGCCCAGACGCGGGAGATTTCTGCGTTGCCAGTTGCACACGACGCACGCGGCAAGAGAAGCAGCGCCATAGTATAGCATAGTTCGCAAGCTTACGTTTAGGGGGGGGGGGGGGGGGGGGGGGAGCGCGCAGTTCATGAAGTAAAGCCACCACGGCCGCATTAACCCTTTCGCCGCTACAGAGACGTGCTCCCTGCATTCCGCGCTGTGCGCGATTTTGTCACTGCACTGCTCGCCTGTGCTGACACATGGTGTTCCGACTGCTTTGACACTCTTATCATTCGATTCCACAAAAACTATTTGGCCTAAAAATTAGATTTTTACACATCTTCTTGACTGATAGCTTCCCCCCATAAATGACTTAATTTTGTTTCGATGTTCAACACAGTTATTATGCAGCATTAAATTTTGAAGAGTTTGCAGAGGTAAAAGTCCATTGAGTATACTTTCCGTATGGTCGATTTTAGTTGCCACAATGTTGAGAATGAAATGTGGACAAGATACCTAAATTTCATATAAAATTTACTGTATAACAATATCTCATTTAATATAAGTACCACATAGGTGTCGTATGTAATATTGAGAAATATTCCTTCTTTCGCGACTGTAACAAAAGTTTTATTTACACCGGGCACGTTTGGCGCAGCGCGGAATGCAGGGAGCACGTGACTGCAGCAGCGAAAGGGTTAATGAAGAGACAAAGCACTAGAAATTTCAAAAAATTGCATTCAAACGAATAAAATTCGTGAAGTAAGACACTTCGATATTGTTTTTAAATAAAGAAAATTTAGCATCGCACAAGGTTTGAACTCTGTACCCATCACTTGCTATCCCAATGCCTTAACCATTACGCTAACGCAGCACGTTCTGCAATGTATCTCCATAAGGACTCTAACAAAATTCTGACAAACACTGTTGGTATGCCTATGACTTACTCGCACTTCGTTGAAGTACAATAGGAAATAAACAAAAACCGCTGTTCTTTATTGCGAAAAAGCGGTTTGTGAAATTGATATGAACACCTTTTCTTGCTATCGCCTGAATTAGGAGTCTTATTGCTTGTTTGGTTTAATTAATTAATAGAATATGAAGCAATTGGTATAAAGAATGGTTTTTTCAAACTTTCTATAAAACAAAGTCTGCTATCAAGACATTGCTTTTGTTCTATTACTTTATTTATAACTGAACCTTTCTAAAACTGAAGACACTCGTCCGTGCTCTGCTCTGCAGTCGAGATCTGGCAACGTCGTTCTCTGTTCATTGGCTGACTGTTTTTTGTGACGTCAGATGCGCAGAACGAACCTAAACTCGGCCGCCAACATAAATGATGCGCACTTTAAGAAACGTAGCGTCCTTTCGGTTAAGCCGTCGGCACACGGACCGTGCTGTCGAATCTAACGATGAGCGTGCCAAATTCAACGTGCTGCTGAACGCTCAGGAACGATGTGACTTGTGCACACGGTACGTGGAGCCCGACGTGGTATCGCGCTCCAGCGACAGTTGAGGGATGCTTCTAGTTCGTAAATCACACTGTTTATTCAATGGGCGCGCGTAAAATTCCCACGTTAGCTCTATTAAAACGCACATTTCTTCCATTGTCCACGAAAACGAAAGTATCAAGTCCAATCAATAAGGACACAGGCTTATAAAAGTTCCATTACAAACAGTGCGTTACAAATTTGGAATATTTCTCCGCATAAGATAAACATTATTTCATCATTCCCACATTTCAGTAAAACCCCAAGGTCAGTCTTACTTGATCACTGTTCCTACCCAGTAGCAGAATCTTTGCAACATGTGAATTACGAATCATAAAAGAAGAAGGAGCAAAATATCTTTATACAAGTAGCGCAAGCTGTCCTTTAGATTAAGCCAATCGAACAAAGTCAACCCTCAAGCCGGCCGTGGTGGTCTCGCGGCTCTAGGCGCGCAGTCCGGAACCGCGCGACTGCTACGGTCGCAGGTTCGAATCCTGCCTTGGGCATGGATGTGTGTGAGGTCCTTAGGTTAGTTAGGTTTAAGTAGTTCTAAGTTCTAGGGGACTGATGACCTCAGTAGTTAAGTCCCATAGTGCTCAGAGCCATTTGAACCATTTTTTGTTAAGTCCCATAATGCTCAGAGCCATTTTTTTCACCCCTCAAAAAAGGTGAACATGTATTTACATAACATGAAATATTATAGTCTATACTTACATTAAACTAATAATAAAGTATCAGAACCTAATAAAAATGCGAATGGTAGGGAAAAAAAAAGAACTGGTTGTGTCAGGTCGCGAACCACCGCCCCAACAACACTCATTTGGGGCCAGTGACGCCATTCATTACACTGAACCAACATCGTGCCGTCTTGTATCTAATAAGAATATCTTACCCCTTGCTAAAAACTTTAATCGTAGATATGTTACTAAATGAAATTTAATTATAACAAATTGTACCAAGAACAATGCGTTTTGTTCGGATCTTCAGTGTGTCACTGCCTTCAAATTGCCTACTCTCATTATAAAGTTACGATAATTCTATTGCCACGAATATGATGTTTCTCATTATTTTATTGGAACGAATCACACAATTAACAACGGGTTTTGCAGTGATTCTCAATTTTCTAGTGCTCGGAACGGCATATATACTACATATAGGCTTGAAATGAATGCCAATATGGCGCCTCACAGCTCTGCACTGAAGGGAGACGGCGTGCTTGTGACGTAGGTGGCGTTGTGCCATCTCATTGGTCAGCGCTCAGACGCACGCTCAGAGTATCTGACATGCCAGATATTGCTCTGCACGTTCGGAAAGATTCCCGAGCGTGCTATTCCACGCTGTGACGTCAGAAACTCGGCACGCTCAACGCTCAACGTTTGGATGCACGGACCGTGTGCCGACGGCTTTACGTAGGCATCGTCGAACAGAAGGGCTTTTGTACAAGTCAGTGTTGGCACTTTCTTTTTGGCGAAACGAAAGGTCTGTGCATCACCTTTAGACGTTGCAGCAGTCAGCGTCTGTGTGCTGTAAAGTAAACGTTGGAAACTGAGGAGGCTACATGTCCTACGGTAGGGACTCCCGTACTGGACTCGGATAATTGAGGACGCCTTTGGAAAAAGGAAAATTCCAGCACTGAAATCCAGTAGCTATGTACAGTGACGGAGACAAATCGCGACATAAAAAAATTAGTATTCCAGAGCAATTAAATTTTGGGAATGTATTTCTGTACACATTGACACCGGTGTGTCAGACCCACCATACTTGCTCCGGACACTGCGAGAGGGCTGTACAAGCAATGATCACACGCACGGCACAGCGGACACACCAGGAACCGCGGTGTTGGCCGTCGAATGGCGCTAGCTGCGCAGCATTTGTGCACCGCCGCCGTCAGTGTCAGCCAGTTTGCCGTGGCATACGGAGCTCCATCGCAGTCTTTAACACCGGTAGCATGCCGCGACAGCGTGGACGTGAACCGTATGTGCAGTTGACGGACTTTGAGCGAGGGCGTATAGTGGGCATGCGGGAGGCCGGGTGGACGTACCGCCGAATTGCCAACACGTGGGGCGTGAGGTCTCCACAGTACATCGATGTTGTCGCCAGTGGTCGGCGGAAGGTGCACGTGCCCGTCGACCTGGGACCGGACCGCAGCGACGCACGGATGCACGCCAAGACCGTAGGATCCTACGCAGTGCCGTAGGGGACCGCACCGCCACTTCCCAGCAAATTAGGGACACTGTTGCTCCTGGGGTATCGGCGAGGACCATTCGCAACCGTCTCCATGAAGCTGGGCTACGGTCCCGCACACCGTTAGGCCGTCTTCCGCTCACGCCCCAACATCGTGCAGCCCGCCTCCAGTGGTGTCGCGACAGGCGTGAATGGAGGGACGAATGGAGACGTGTCGTCTTCAGCGATGAGAGTCGCTTCTGCCTTGGTGCCAATGATGGTCGTATGCGTGTTTGGCGCCGTGCAGGTGAGCGCCACAATCAGGACTGCATACGACCGACGCACACAGGGCCAACACCCGGCATCATGGTGTGGGGAGCGATCTCCTACACTGGCTGTACACCACTGGTGATCGTCGAGGGGACACTGAATAGTGCACGGTACATCCAAACCGTCATCGAACCCATCGTTCTACCATTCCTAGACCGGCAAGGGAACTTGCTGTTCCAACAGGACAATGCACGTCCGCATGTATCCTGTGCCACCCAACGTGCTCTACAAGGTGTAAGTCAACTACCCTGGCCAGCAAGATCTCCGGATCTGTCCCCCGTTGAGCATGTTTGGGACTGGATGAAGCGTCGTCTCACGCGGTCTGCACGTCCAGCACGAACGCTGGTCCAACTGAGGCGCCAGGTGGAAATGGCATGGCAAGCTGTTCCACAGGACTACATCCAGCATCTCTACGATCGTCTCCATGGGAGAATAGCAGCCTGCATTGCTGCGAAAGGTGATATACACTGTACTAGTGCCGACATTGTGCATGCTCTGTTGCCTGTGTCTATGTGCCTGTGGTTCTGTCAGTGTGATCATGTGATGTATCTGACCCCAGGAATGTGTCAATAAAGTTTCCCCTTCCTGGGACAATGAATTCACGGTGTTCTTATTTCAATTTCCAGGAGTGTACTTTCAATATTCATCGAGATGATGGTCAACTGTGGTCCTGAAAAGGACCAAGATGATGTTTCTGGTGTGAAAGGATGGGGCTTCATAACAGAAGATACGTCCTGTGATTGTGGACAGGAATAAACCACAAGCCACACGCTCCAGTGCCTTTTGTGCCCTACATCCTGCACGAAGACTGATCTCCTGCAAGCCACTCCAAACGCCTTGGAGGTTGCAAAGTACTGGGTACATGTAATATAAATACAATTTTTGTATATATATGTACATATTTATTGATGTGTATGGCTACTGTAAATTTGTTTGTTTCTGACTCGAGAATAATAATTAGCGCGAGATAATCCATTACAAAGATGAAATGTTGATACCTTACTAACCGGTGTAACCACCAGAATGTCAGATGAAAGCATATAAATGTGCACGCATTGTGTAGTATATGTGCCCTATGTCAGTTTCTGGAACGGAATCCCATGCCTGTTCCACTTGGTCGATCCATACAGGAACGGTTAATGTTATTTCTGTATAATGCTGGAGCTGTCATACATGTTCAATTCGAGGCAGATCTGGTGATCCAGCTGGCCAAGGCAAAATGTTGACACTCTGTGGTCCGTACTGGGTTCCAAGAGCGGTATATGGGCGAGCGTTATCCTGTTGGAAAATACCCACAGGAATGGATGGCAGCACAACAGGTCGAATCACACCAGAGTGATGAACAGATTTGCAGTTATGCTGCGTGGGACAGCCACGAGAGTGATCCTGCAGTCATACGAAATCACGCCCCAGATCATAACTCCAGAAGTAGCCCCAGTGGGTCTAGCATGCGGACAGGTTGTCTGCAGGCCCTCAGCTGTCATCCTCCTAACCAACACACGGCCATGACTGGCACCAAGGCGGCAACAGCTTTCATCAGAAAACACAACAGGCAGATACCCTCCTCTACACTGATCTCTCACTGTAAACCACTGAGGTTCCAAATGGCTGTGGTGTCGGGTCAATGGAATGCGCACTACAAGGTAAGCTGTCTCTGAACTGTCCTTGAAGTAACCGAATTAGAACAGTCCGTAATGTCACTGTGGTACCAAGTGCTGCTCAAATTTTTGCTTCAGATGCAGTACGATACGCCAGAGCGCTAAGCCAAACACATGATCTTCCTTCTCGGCAGTGTCCGTGACTGTGCGGAGCCCGGTCTTCCTACAATATCGCGAAGACGTACCGCGAGAGCATAACAGAAGAAATGTCAGCTAAGTGAAAACCAACAAAACTCATCTCACCTTCCAGGGGTAATGTACCAGATATACGGTAGAACTAGAAGCTTCACGTCATCCAGAAGCGTGAAAAGCAAAGACGATGCCAGTAAGAGAACTGCAAAGGAAATCCGAGAACATATCGTGGGAAGTGTGACGTTAGGCACACGCACAGGTAGTCCCAGTCTTCAAGAAGGGTCGTCGAGCAGATGCGCAAAACTATAGACCTATATCTCTGACGTCGATCTGTTGTAGAATTTTAGAACATGTTTTTTGCTCGAGTATCATGTCGTTTTTGGAAACTCAGAATCTACTATGTAGGAATCAACATGGATCCCGGAAACAGCGATCGTGTGAGACCCAACTCGCTCTATTTGTTCATGAGACCCAGAAAATATTAGATACAGGCTCCCAGGTAGATGCTATTTTTCTTGACTTCCGGAAGGCGTTCGATACAGTTCCGCACTGTCGCCTGATAAACAAAGTAAGAGCCTACGGAATATCAGACCAGCTGTGTGGCTGGATTGAAGAGTTTTTAGCAAACAGAACACAGCATGTTGTTATCAACGGAGAGACGTCTACAGACGTTAAAGTAACCTCTGGCGTGCCACAGGGGAGTGTTATGGGACCATTGCTTTTCACAATATATATAAATGACCTAGTAGATAGTGTCGGAAGTTCCATGCGGCTTTTCGCGGATGATGCTGTAGTATACAGAGAAGTTGCAGCATTAGAAAATTGTAGCGAAATGCAGGAAGATCTGCAGCGGATAGGCACTTGGTGCAGGGAGTGGCAACTGACCCTTAACATAGACAAATGTAATGTATTGAGAATACATAGAAAGGAGGATCCTTTATTGTATGATTATATGATAGCGGAACAAACACTGGTAGCAGTTACTTCTGTAAAATATCTGGGAGTATGCGTTCGGAACGATTTGAAGTGGAATGATCATATAAAATTAATTGTTGGTAAGGCGGGTACCAGGTTGAGATTCATTGGGAGAGTCCTTAGAAAATGTAGTCCATCAACAAAGGAGGTGGCTTACAAAACACTCGTTCGACCTATACTTGAGTATTGCTCATCAGTGTGGGATCCGCACCAGATCGGGTTGACGGAGGAGATAGAGAAGATCCAAAGAAGAGCGGCGCGTTTCGTCACAGGGTTATTTGGTAACCGTGATAGCGTTACGGAGATGTTTAACAAACTCAAGTGGCAGACTCTGCATGAGAGGCGCTCTGCATCGCGGTGTAGCTTGCTCGCCAGGTTTTGAGAGGGTGCGTTTCTGGATGAGGTATCGAATATGTTGCTTCCCCCTACTTATACCTCCCGAGGAGATCACGAATGTAAAATTAGAGAGATTAGAGCGCGCACAGAGGTTTTCAGACAGTCGTTCTTCCCGCGAACCATACGCGACTGGAACAGGAAAGGGAGGTAATGACAGTGGCACGTAAAGTGCTCTCCGCCACACACCGTTGGGTGGCTTGCGGAGTATAAATGTAGATGTAGATGTAGATGTAGGCTCTGTATGGAATGCTTTCCCAAATATCATAGCAGACCTTAACGAAATTTCAGTTTTGGCGAATTTTTAGGTCAAAACGTTTCTGAATATTACTTATTATAAAATAAAGAATAGTTTCGAAACGTTATTTTGAGTTTATTATTACCAGTTTCTTAATCCCTTGTCGTTTTTCCTAGTATGCACTGTAATGACAAAATAACTGGCAAGGGCCCCAGTGTCCTCAAATAAGGACAGCAAAAAATTTCGCATTTAGGCAACAAGTGAAGAAAATTTCTCCATATTTCCATAAAATGGGTTTCCAAGACACAGTTTTCCAAAAACACAGAAAATATGTTAACTACAAATAAATTGGATGCTAATGGAGAAGGAAGGATAATTAGAGTTTGACGTCCAGAAGTACTGAATCGGGTTGGGGAGAAGAGAAGTTTGTGGCACAACTTGACCAGAAGAAGGGATCGGTTGGTAGGACATGTTCTGAGGCATCAAGGGATCACCAATTTAGTATTGGAGGGCAGCGTGGAGGGTAAAAATCGTAGGGGGAGACCAAGAGATGAATACACTAAGCAGATTCTGAAGGATGTAGGTTGCAGTAGGTACTGGGAGATGAAGAAGCTTGCACAGGATAGAGTAGCATGGAGAGCTGCGTCAAACCAGTCACAGGACTGAAGACCACAACAACAACAACAACAACAACGTCCAGTTGACAGCGAGGTCATTACAGACGGAGCACAATCTCGGATTGTGAAAGGATGGTGGAGGAAATGGGCCACGCCCTTTTAGAAGGAGGCGTCATAGCAATTACCTCGAGCGAAAGATCACAGAAACCCGAAATCTGAACAAGAGGACAGGGATTTGAACTATAATCCCACTGATTACGGGTCCAGTGCGCAAACAACTGCGCCACCTCACTCGGTAAAAATTACGTAGGTGATGCACTACATAAAAAATTCAAGTCCCTAAAGAGGTATAGTATTTCCAGTGCTAACTGTGGAGATATGAGAATATGAGACAGGAAAATGCAAAGTTTTACATCACTGGTCGGAAATCAATTATACCATATTCAGCACATCTATGCGACCCGCCAGGGGTATTGTCTGTTCTTTCCATCTTCCCCTATGGTGAGAGTAGGCAGTGTGTCGATGGTTAATCTGATCGATTTGTTTATCAGTCGGTCGACGTCTTATACTTGGACCATCAGATAACTTGGTACATCCCAACTGTTGTTTGAATCTAAGTAGTCTCGTGCCCATCCTCTTTTGCACATGATTAATGCACTCTAGTTTTGTAATTGACAAATCACCATAGGGTTTACTCTCTACCACTGCCTTATACTATAGTGAGTCTCCATCCCCAAGAAAACTCATGTAGCGAACAGCATGGTCATGCTGGGAACGTTGGAACATTTTCACTGCAGAAGCAACCTCTATCCCTCCACTAGTTCCTTCATAGTTTCTCTGACAATTCATTTCATGCTTAGTGTGCTTTTCAGTACTCTTGCCTGCTTGCCTACAACCCTGACAGTACATGGTCAACACGTCAACATCCAACACTTTCCCATTGCCGATACTGATAATAGATGCACATGTATTCTTTGACTGGAAACCTCTTTTTTGCCAGGATCAGTCGAATGATATTGCTATGCCAGAACTACCATTTTCTGCTACAGCCTGGTCTGCTGCTGTAGTCATTGACTCCATAGCACACGCCTTGACGCTACTTCTTACTATGGAGTTGTATTTTATAGATTTTGTAGGGGGACTAGGCAGGTTCAGCAAGCCACAAAGAAACTTACCAGCGTAATGGCCTTTTCCTATGCACCTAAGTCCATAGAAGTATCTTAGATTAGTGTCAAAAAGTCCATTATTTACACTTACTTCTGAAGCCTTGAAAGTCTTTTCGCTTTTACAGTTCAAACACATTATTTGTAAAGTGCACACCAGACCAATACGTTGAGATAGCTTTTCAGAAATTTCAATTTCCCCTCCACATATACGACAACACACTGTTTCATACAAAACTGAAATAAGTATATGGAGATTAATAATGATATTGCAGTTTGTTTCACTGTGTGAAGCTGAGTTGTATTTTACATCATTACCCAGCAGTTTTTTCTTGGAAGCACTCGGAGGAGTAGAAGGACTGTCACTATTTACAACCAAATTATCACGCCCTTCGGCGCTAACCACTCGTTTTACTGTTGCTATATTTGTTCTGTAGTATCTGTTTCCTTTGTTTCGTAATTTTTTAAACACTCCTTTTGGTTTAGTCATGACGAAAACTATCACAGGAAACACAGAAACTAAAACGCGGCTAGTGTATAACTGTTGTTGTCAAACACAAACAAATGTACAGTTCAAAGAGTGTACTGCGAAGTACCGCCAGTGTAGGCAACTTATGAAACGAACAGTTCTCTACAAAACAAAAGAAACCACGGCCTTCTAGACTATATAGTTCCAGAGAAAAATGCCAATATGCGAAATAATGGAAACCAAAATCTCGGAAATGTCATTGCATGATTATTTTCAAATATTTTTTAAAACAGTAAATAATCGAATATTTCAATAAAACCAACACCAAATTAAGCATAAACATCCATATTTTCATTATTTGCATATAATTAGAAATGTCAAATTTTGTCACTTTGGGCGGTACGACTCCCCTTAAAGCATGGAGAAAATCGAAGAACCTCTGTTCGTAAGCTTGGTGGTCAGACCGCAGCGTGTCTTAGTGATGGGCTTCGCGTAGACTGAACAGCGGTTGGTTAGGTGGGTGCCACGAGCGACCGCATGCCCGCAGCTCTTCTCCGGTGCGGCCTCATATTGGAGGAGGTGGGGGCGGTGGTGGGGGCGACAGGGGCCGCCGGCGGAGGCGACAAGAAGCTGCGGCCGCCACCTGCCGCCCCCGCCGCTGACTCCGCCAACTTGGCGGCTGCGATATTCGCCGCCCGCGGCAAAACGCGCGCCTCGAGCCCATATATAACTACTTGCCAACTCTTCACGCTGACGCCACCTACAGGCAAAAGTTCCTCCCCCCACCTCCGACAGCCGAGCGACTCCGTGTTGACAATGGCTCGGTGGCCCCGACAACATGCCTGGTGGCAGCCCTCAACGACAAGCGTTCGCCATAAGCTTTCTTGTAAATATGTCCTGTCGTCACTATATTGCTGCTCATCTTTCGATTTATATTTGACATTTAACTTGTTCATTACGCAGGTAGCTTTTATTCTGCGAAGCATGGACAGAGCGGTACCCATATGACACTGCGATCCTGGCAATCTACATCTACATCATACTCCGCAAGCCACCTAATGGTGTGTGGCGGAGGGTACTTCAGGTACCACTAACGGATCCTCCCTTACCTGATCCACTAGCGAATGGCGTGATTGCCGGTAAGCCTCTGTATTAGCTCTAGTTTCTCGAATTTTCTCGTCGTGGTCATTTCGTGAGATGAATGTAGGCCGAAGTAACATGTTATCCGACTCATTCCGGAAAGTGTGCTCTCGAAATTTCAATTGTAAAACTCTCCGTCATGCACAACGCCTCTTTCGTAACGCGTGTCTTCCAATGGAGTTTTGTTGACCATCTCGGTAACGCTCTTGCGACGACTAAACGACCCCGTGACGAAACGCACCGCTCTTCTTTGCAACCTCTCTGTCTCTTCTATCAATCCAACCTGGTTAGGATCCCAGATTGGTAAACAGTATTCAACAACTGATCGTACAAGCGCCTTATAAGTCACTTCCTTTGTGGGTGAGTTACATCTCCGTAACATTCTTCCTATGAATCTCAGTGTGGCATCTGCTTTACCTACTATTTATGTGGTCACTCCACTTGAGGTGTCCGCCTGCTTAACTGGGTGGTAACGTGCTCGCCTCCCATGCAAGTGGCCCCGAGTTCGATTCTCGGCTGGGTTGGAGATTTTCTCCGCTCGTGGACTGGGTGTTGTGTTGTCCTCGTCATCATTTCACCCTCATCACTAGCACGAAAGTCGCCCAGTGTGACGTCGACTGAAATAAGGCACGCACTCCGCGGCCGAACTTCCGCTTCTGAGGCCTCCCGACCAACAATGCCATACGCTCATTTCATTTTTTTCCACTTAAGGTGGCTCTGGGCATTTTACGGAAGATAATGTTCCCAGCGTGTTCTGATCAGTACTATAGTTTTATGTATGAGCAGTATGTTACATTTATTTGCGTTCATGGTCAACTGCCAGAGGCTGAACCATTCACCAATTTGTAAGTAGGCTGTTTATGTTTTCTTATCGGCAACGTTACGTAGCGCTCGGTATGAAAATCACTGGCTGTGCTGTGTGCAGTCTGTGGCTAGTTTGCATTGTTGTCTGCCATTGTAGTGTTGGGCAGTGGCAGCTGGATGTGAACAGCGCGTAGCGTTGCGCAGTTGGAGGTGAGCCGCCAGCAGTGGTGGATGTGGGGAGAGAGATGGCGGAGTTTTGAAATTTGTAAGACTGGATGTCAATTATGAATATTAAGGTAAATACATTGTTTGTTCTCTATTAAAATCTTTCATTTGCTAACTATGCCTATCAGTAGTTAGTGCCTTCCGTAGTTTTAATCTGTTATTTAGCTGGCAGTAGTGGCGCTCGCTGTATTGCAGTAGTTCGAGTAACGAAGATTTTTGTGAGGTAAGTGATTTGTGAAAGGTATAGGTTAATGTTAGTCAGGGCCATTGTTTTGTAGAGATTATTGAAAGTCAGATTGCGTTGCGCTAAAAAAATATTGTGTGTCAGTTTAAGCACAGTCATGTATAAATTTTTCAAAGGGGACGTTTCATATGGCGACCCTACCACGATTACAGTGGGTCTGATCTGTGATGACCTACCTACCAATATTCTTCAAAACGTCGAATGACTCTGCTGTGGGTTTGCTCCGTTGTGGCCCATTACCTGTCAGCATGTCAAGAGTCAGCACTGTCTTTCCGTTGGAAGGACAACACTACTTCTTCAAGACTGCATGGAAATCCACTACTTCTGTGTGAAATTTCTTTTACTAATGAGACTTTGTGAAAAAAAACTGTAATTACTATTATGATGAATGATCAGGACTATCTTTATGGACTGTGAGAAAATTTTCGCTTTTGACCAACATTGTATCAATAAGTGTGTGCATTTGATTTCTTTGTTATTGTAATTATGAAAAATTTTATCAAATCATTATTGGCCACTGCCCAAAACAATTTGTAAAATTTTTTGTGGGGAGCATGGGGACTATGTAAGTAGGCTGTTTATGTTTTCTTATCGGCAACGTTACGTAGCGCTCGGTATGAAAATCACTGGCTGTGCTGTGTGCAGTCTGTGGCTAGTTTGCATTGTTGTCTGCCATTGTAGTGTTGGGCAGCGGCAGCTGGATGTGAACAGCGCGTAGCGTTGCGCAGTTGGAGGTGAGCCGCCAGCAGTGGTGGATGTGGGGAGAGAGATGGCGGAGTTTTGAAATTTGTAAGACTGGATGTCAATTATGAATATTAAGGTAAATACATTGTTTGTTCTCTATTGAAATCTTCCATTTGCTAACTATGCCTATCAGTAGTTAGTGCCTTCCGTAGTTTTAATCTGTTATTTAGCTGGCAGTAGTGGCGCTCGCTGTATTGCAGTAGTTCGAGTAATGAAGATTTTCGTGAGGTAAGTGATTTGTGAAAGGTATAGGTTAATGTTAGTCAGGGCCATTGTTTTGTAGGGATTATTGAAAATCAGATTGCGTTGCGCTAAAAAAATATTGTGTGTCAGTTTAAGCACAGTCATGTATAAATTTTTCAAAGGGGACGTTTCAAATTCTCTGCGGGTCATTCTGCTAATCGTTACCGCCTTCTGGAATTCCTGCTTTGCTATAACCACTGCAATCATTTGCGAATAGTCTTGAAGAGCATCCGACGCATTCTAATGGATCATTTATATACATTGTAAACAATCGCGGTCCTATGACACTTCCTTGTAGTATTACGCAAGTTACCTTTACGTCTGTCTGTTGTGTTCCGTTAAGAGCGATGTGTTGAGGTGTATCTGTAAGGAAGTCTTGAATCCAGTCGCTAATCTGGTCCGATACTCGATAAGCTAGTATTTATTTCACTAAACGGCAGTGAGGGACGGTGTTAAATGCCTCCCTGAAGCCAAGGAACACCTCATCAAATTGAGCGCCATTGCGTCCAGCGCTATGGATCTCGTGGAGGAACAGAGTGAACGGTTTTTCGCAAGACCTCTGTCCATGTTGATTTTTATAGAGGCGATATTCATTCTGCAAAAACGTCATAATTGTTGACTATATAATACATGTTACACAACTCTACAACAGATTGACGTCAACAATATAGGCCTATAATTATATGCATCTCTTACGACATTCTTGAAAACAGGGATGACTTGCACTTTTTTCCAGTCGCTAGGTACCCTTCGTTCCACTGCCGGTCTACAATGAACAGGTGCTAGTGTAAGTAGGCTGTTTATATTTTCTTATTGGCAACGTTACGTAGCGCTCTGTATGAAAATCACTGGCTGTGCTGTGTGCAGCCTGTGGCTAGTTTGCATTGTTGTCTGCCATTGTAGTGTTGGGCAGCGGCAACTGGATGTGAACAGCGCGTAGCGTTGCGCAGTTGGAGGTGAGCCGCCAGCAGTGGTGGATGTGGGGAGAGAGATGGCGGAGTTTTGAAATTTGGAAGACTGGATGTCATGAACTGATATATATATTATGACTATTAAGGTAAATACATTGTTTGTTCTCTATTAAAATCTTTCATTTGCTAACTATCCCTATCAGTAGTTAGTGACTTCCGTAGTTTGAATCTTTTATTTAGCTGGCAGTAGTGGCGCTCGCTGTATTGCAGTAGTTCGAATAACGAAGATTTTTGGTGAGGTAAGTGATTTGTGAAAGGTACAGGTTAATGTTAGTCAGGGCCACTCCTTTGTAGGGATTTCTGAAAGTCAGATTGCGTTGCGCTAAAAAAAAAAAAAATATTGTGTGTCAGTTTAAGCACAGTCGTGTATAATTGTTCTAAGGGGACGTTTCATACTAGAAAAGGAGCAAGGTTTTGTTTGCGTCATCTTTGTAGAACCTTACATCAACGTTAAGCCTCATCGCCTTATGGGTGAAACTACCCCTGTAAATTTTTTCTCTGCAGATTTGGAAAATCCTATGAACCTACCTAGATTTATTAAAAATAAAGCATTACTGAAAAAGATTACTTAAATCCACTGTACTGGAGAAAAATATTGCCCACAACAAATTAAATGGTAGTAAATAAATGACAAACAGTATAAACTTTCTAAGCGAATAAAGACTAAAACGAAATCTATATTTTACTACACACACTATTTGATCAGAGTTATCAAGATATCTCCATGTAATGCCAACCAGGACGGATTCCGAAACACAGATACGTCAGAGTCAACTAGTACTTTCTTCACTTGACGTTCCAAAGTCACGGATGAAGGCAGTCAGGCAGTTGCAGTATTTCTCGATTTCCGAAAAGTACCACAACTACGTGTACTAGTAGTAGAACGATCTTACAGGGTATCAAGTGACTTTTTTGAGTTGACTGAGGATTTTTTGGTAGGAGGATGCAGCAAGTTATCTTGGATCGAGAGTATCGACAGATGTAGAAATTCGGGTGTCCCCCAGCAAAGCGTGTTGCGACACTTGTTGTTTACATCGTGTATTATTGATCTTGCCCTCAAACTTCTACAGATGATGCAGTTACCTATGCGGGCTTTCAAATAAAAAAAATGTGCCCCTCAACTATGTACCCCCAGACTCAGAGTTGAAATATCAAAAGTTTTGACTGGTGAAACGTCCCCTTAGAAAAATTATACATGACTGTGCTTAAACTGACACACAATATTTTTTAGCGCAACGCAATCTGACTTTCAGTAATCCCTACAAGAGAATGGCCCTGACTAAATTAACCTATACGTTTCACAAATCACTTACCTCACAAAAATCTTGGTTACTCGAAGTACTGCAATACAGCGAGCGCCACTACTGCCAGCTAAATAAAAGATTCAAACTACGGAAGGCACTAACTACTGATAGGCATAGTTAGCAAATGAAAGATTTTGATAGAGAACAAACAATGTATTTACCTTAATAGTGTTCAAAAGTCATAATATATATAACAGTTCATGACATCCAGTCTTACAAATTTCAAAACTCCGCCATTTCTCTTCCCACATCCACCACTGCTGGTGGCTCAACTCCAACTGCGCAACGCTACGCGCTGTTCACATCCAGCTGCCCAACACTACAATGGCAGACAACAATGCAAACTAGCCACAGACTGCACACAGCACTGCCAGTGATTTTCATACAGAGCGCTACGTGGCGTTACCAATATAAAAACCTAAACAGCTTACTTACACTGGTTTCATTGTCTGTAGGCTGGGATACGTAGTCGCCGCATTACATGCCAAATACTGCTGAGTCTATAATATACAATATAAATACACACATGAATCCAATGGTCGAAGGTTCCTATCACTCGGCAATTGCGAATTTTGAATGTCACAAAGAAATTTATAAATGAAAGATTGCATTTACATAAACTCCGCAGGTACTATTTTAACGAGTTTAAGCAGAAGTACCTTTAAGAATGCCATTTATTACTGTAAAACACTTATTGGTGTCGATGGTCCAGCAATTAAATAAAATATAAGTTGAATAACGGGGAAACAATAAATTCCTACTTCACGTAATTAGATATGAACAGCTGTCCCGCCATGTCTCCAAGCGAATGCATACTCACAAATATATTGAAACACATACGAAATACTGGATTTACATTTAAATAACTTTAAATTAAATAAATATTCCTACGGTTGGACCATGAACACGCTCTAACACACATTATTAAATACATAAACAGATCAAATAAACATATATCAAAGGAATAGAAACAAAAGTAGGCCGAGCGGTTCTAGGCTCTACAGTCTGGAACCGCGCGACTGCTACTGTCGCAGGTGCGAAAACTGCCTCGGGCATGGATGTGTGTGATGTCCTTAGGTTAGTTAGGTTTAAGTAGTTCTAAGTTGTCGGGGACTGATGACCTCAGAAGTTAAGTCCCATAGTGCTCAGAGCCATTTGAACAAAAGTAGACTGGCAGCCTAATGTCTCTGTGCCTTCTAAAACAGTAAATGTTTGACCAATTTCTTCACGGATAGTATATATCGGATATAAACAAAGACATAGACGAATAAATATATTTATAAGCATGCTGCTACCATTTTTTTCTGTAACTGTGGAGTACTTATGGACTGATGTAATGTAATTGGCCACTTTGACCTCCAATAACTCATGTACTATTCAAGTTACATACATGTAATTCATACCAATTTAGTTTTACACTAACAGCTTTCTAAAGTCACGTCAATAAAGAACATCGGATGAACCGTTCAGATTTTGGAAATTCGCTGTTGGGTGTTACTTGTATAATTACAGGGAGATACTAAACTTTAAACTAATAAAGATATAGAAAATTACACCATCAGAATCGTCGTGAAAATTATGGTAGTGAACATGTTTCTTTTTAAAGTATCATGATTCCTCTGGCTCTTATTAATTTCTACATGAACTGTGAAATGTCTGCCATTATGGTTTCACGAAGTCCACCATCTTTGGCACTCCCGGCACACAAATCTCCTTCATCAACACAAAGCCCATTCCTCGACACAGCGTCATAATGGAATTCGCAGCCACGCGGGCTGCCCCTCTTGCTCCGGCTAACGTTCGCCACCACGCGGTTGCTGAGGAGGCCCGGCTTGCCGAGCGGCCTGTACGGCCATGCCAACTCCGAACTTTGAATATTTTCAGGGCGCCACAAATTGCCCGTTACCTCACACCTACAATTAAGAATTGTCTGAAAGAACCTGCACAAATATACTGTCAGTTTGCGATAACATTTCAATGTGGTGCAAAGATTAGCAGCTTGCTTCAAATGTTTGACATACAAAAACTGTGCATTTGACAAAACGAAAAAATGTAACAGCCTGTGACTATAATAGGAAAGAGTCGCAGCTGGAATTGGTCAACTCATAAAGAAACATGTGTGTAACAATTTGTAGGAATGTGAAATGTAACGATCACATAGGCTCAGTCGTAGGTAAATCAGGTAGGAGACTTGGGTAAATTGGTTGAATATTAGGAAAATGCGATCAGTTTACGAAGGATGTTGTTGTTGTTGTGGTCTCCAGTCGTGAGGCAGGTTTAATGCAGCTCTCCATGCTACTCTATCCTGTACAAGCTTCTTCATCTCCCAGTACCTACTGCAACCTACATCCTTCTGAATCTGCTTGGTGTATTCATCCCTTGGTCTCCCTCTACGATTTTTACCCTCCACGCCGCCCTCCAATACTAAATTGGTGTCCCTTGATGCCTCAGAACATGTCCTACCAACCGATCCCTTCTTCTAGTCAAGTTGTGTCGCAAACTTCTCTTCTCCCCAATCCTATTCAATACCTCCTCATTAGTTATGTGATCTACCCATCTAATCTTCAGCATTCTTCTGTAGCACCACATTTCGAAAGGTTCTATTCTCTTCTTGCTTAAACTATTTATCGTCCATGTTTCAACTCCGTACATGGCTACATTCCATTCAAATACTTTCAGAAACGACTTCCTGACGCTTAAATCTATACTCGATGTTAACAAATTTCTCTTCTTCAGAAACGCTTTCCTTGCCATTGCCAGTATACATTTTATATCCTCTCTACTTCGACCATCATCAGTTATTTTGCTCACCAAATAGCAAAACTCCTTTACTACTTTAAGTGTCTCATTTCCTAATCTAATTCCCTCAGCATCACCCGACCTAAATCGACTACATTCCATTATCCTCGTTTTGCTTTTGTTGATGTTCATCTTATATCCTTCTTTCAAGACACCATCCATTACGTTCAACTGCTCTTCCAAGTTCTTTGCTGTCTCTGACAGAATTACAATGTCATCCGCGAACCTCAAAGTTTTTATTTTTTTATTTCTTCTCCATGGATTTTTAATACCTACTCCGAACTTTTCTTTTGTTTCCTTTATTGCTTGCTCAATATACAGATTGAATAACATCGGCGATAGGCTACAACCCTGTCTCGCTCCCTCCCCAACCACTGCTTCCCTTCCATGCCCCTCGACTCTTATAACTGCCATCTGCTTTCTGTACAAATTGTAAATAGCGTTTCGCTCCCTGTATTTTACCCCTCCCACCTACAGAAAGTATTCCAGTCAACATTATCAAAAGCATTCTCTAAGTCTACAAATGCTAGAAACGTAGGTTTGCCTTTCCTTAATCTAACTTCTAAGGTAAGTCGTAGGATCAGTATTGCCTCACGTGTTACAATATTTCTACGTAATCCAAACTGATCTTCCCCGAGGTCGGCTTCTACTAATTTTTCCATTCGTCTGTAAAGAATTCGCGTTAGTATTTTGCAGCCGTGACTTATTAAATTGATAGTTCCGTAATTTTCACATCTGTCAACACATGCTTTCTTGGGGATTGGAATTATTATATTCTTCTTGAAATATGAGGTTATTTCGCCTGTCTCATACATCTTGCTCTCCAGATGGTAGAGTTCGTCGGAACTGGCTCTCCCAAGGCTGTCTGTAGTTCTAATAGAATGTTATCTACTCCCAGGGCCTTGTTACGACTCAGGTCTTTCAGTGCTCTGTCAAACTCTTCACGCAGTATCGTATCTCCCATTTCATCTTCATCTACATCCTCTTCCATTTCCATAATATTGTCCTCAAGTACATCGCCCTTGTATAGACCCTGTATATACACCTTCCACCTTTCTGCTTTCCCTTCTTTGCTTAGAACAGGGTCTCCATCTGAGCTCTTGATATTCATACAAGTGGTTCTCTTTTCTCCAAAGGTCTCTTTAATTTTCCTGTAGGCAGTATTTATCTTACGCCTAGTGAGATAAGCTTCTACATCCTTACATTTGTCCTCTAGCCATCCCTGCTTAGCCATTTTGCACTTCCTGTCGATCTCATTTTTGAGACGTTTGTATTCCTTTTTGCCTGCATTATTTACTGCATTTTTACACTTTCTCCTTTCATCAATTAAATTCAATATTTCTTCTGTTACCCAAGGATTTCTACTAGCCCTCGTCTTTTTACCTACTTGATCCTCAGCTGCCTTCACTATTTCATCTCTGAAAGCTACCCATTCTTCTTCTACTGCATTTCTTTCCCCCATTCCTGTCAATTGTTTCCTTATACTCTCCCTGAAACTCTGTACAACCTCTGGTTCTTTCAGTTTATCCAGGTCCCATCTCCTTAAATTCCCACCTTTTTGCAGTTTCTTCAGTTTTAATCTACAGTTCATAAACAATAGATTGCGGTCAGAGTAGACATCTGTCCCTGGAAATGTCTTACAATTTAAAACCTGGTTCCTAAATCTCTGTCTTACCATTATATAATCTGTCTGAAACCTGTCAGTATCTCCAGGGTTCTTCAATGTACACAACCTTCTTTCATGTTTCTTGAACCAAGTGTTAGCTATGATTAAGTTATGCTCTGTGCACAATTCTACCACGCGGCTTCCTCTTTCATTTCTTACGCCCAATACATATTCACCTACTACGTTTCCTTGTCTCCTTTTCCCTACTACCGAATTCCAGTCACCCATGACTATTAAATTTTCGTCTCCCTTCACTATCTGAGTAATTTCTTTCATTTTATCATACAATTCTTCAAAAAAAAGGTTCAAATGGCTCTGACCACTATGGGACTAAACATCTATGGTCATCAGTCCCCTAGAACTTAGAACTACTTAAACCTAACTAACCTAAGGACATCACACAACACCCAGCCATCACGAGGCAGAGAAAATCCCTGACCCCGCCGGGAATCGAACCCGGGAACCCGGGCGTGGGAAGCGAGAACGCTACCGCACGACCACGAGATGCGGGCTACAATTCTTCAATTTCTACGTCATCTGCGGAGCTAGTTAGCAAATAAACCTGTACTACTGTAGTAGGCGTGTGCTTCGTGTCTATCTTGGCCACAATAATGCGTTCACTATGCTGTTTGTAGTAGCTTACCGGCACTCCTATTTTTTATTCATTATTAAACCTACTCCTACATTACCCCTATTTGATTTTGTATTTATAAACTTGTATTTGCCGGACCAAAAGTCTTGTTACTCCTGCCACCGAACTTCACTAATTCCCACTATATCTAACTTTAATCTATCCATTTCCTTTTTTAAATTTTCTAACCTACCTGCCCGATTAAGGGATCTGACATTCCACGCTCCGATCTGTAGAACGCCAGTTTTCTTTCTCCTGATAACGATGTCCTCTTGAGTAGTCCCCGCCCGGAGATCCGAATGGGGGACTATTTTACCTCCGGAATATTTTACCCAAGAGGACACCATCATCATTTAACCATACAGTAAAGCTGCAAGCCCTCGGAAAAAAATACGACTGTAGTTTCCCCTTGCTTTCAGCCGTTCGCAGTACCAGCACAGCAACGCCGTTTTGGTTAGTGTTACAAGGCCAGATCAGTCAATCATCCAGACTGTTGCCCCTGCAACTACTGAAAAGGCTGCTGCCCCTCTTCAGGAACCACACGTTTGTCTGGCCTCTCAACAGATACCCCCGGTTTTGGTTGCACTTACGGTACGGCTATCTGTATCGCTGAGGCACGCAAACCTCCCCAACGGCAAGGTCCATGGTTCATGAGGAGGTCTACGAAGGATATTGCGTGCAAATCACTCATGCCACCCATTCTAGAATATTGCTCAAGTGTGTGGCACCCATACCACATACGAGTGACATGGGATACTGAACTTATACAGAGAAGGGCAGCATGAACAGTCACAGGTTTGTTTGTTCCGTGATATAATATCACAAAGATGTTGAAAGAACTGAACTGACAGACTCTTGAAGATAGGCGTAGACTATCCCGAGAACGCCTACTTATAAAGTTTCAAGAAGCGGCATTTAATGATGACTCTAAGAATAGTCTAGAGCCACTAAGTGTCGTTCCCGTAGGGATCAAGAAGACTAGATTAATCACAGCACGCACGGAGGCCTTGAAACGGTCATTCATCCGACGGTCCGTGAGTGAGTGCAATGGCAAAAAGCCCTAATAAGTGGGAGAATAGGATGTACCCTCTGCCATTCACTTCACAGTGGTTTGCAGAGTATAGGTATGAACGCAGTAGTAAAAATTTCATTGTTGAATACGAGTGATCTGTTTAGGAGGCAGCTTTTTAGCCAAGCACTCTGTTACAAGATGAATGATGTTAACAACGTAAGTCTTTTCGTCTTACTAGTTTGTTTATGAGGCTACTCTGTAGAAATTACACTGTGACAAACTACATACACGCTAATTAAGGGCTGTAAATTCAATGACTTCGTTATGAATGCTTTGGCAATTTCCTGTTGAAATCTTGACATTAGAAATGTCTTTACTCAGTACCCGATCTTATTGCGCTCTCTGCGTATCGACTGGCGAGCGTCCAACCATTCCGTGTCTGGATTTTGATTTCAGTCAAAGTATAACTAGAGACAGAGCGATGCGAAATACCCGGGTGTGAAACATTGTTGTTCCCATTGTTGTTGGCGGAACTATGGGCCTCATGGGAAAAGAGTGACCCAGCTGAGTCACGCAATTTGACTCTCAGTCTGATCACGAGGTGTGGCCATTAATTGCACGCGTTAATCACGTAGACTGACGTGAGGATCAATGAACTATACTTGACGGGATGTATGTAGAACATCTTAGGTGATTAGAAAGTTAGTAGACAGGTACACAATTAAATACTTAGCTTTAATTCAACATCAGCGGTGAACGTCGCTCTTGACTTTGTACAATAATATTTACAAGTGCAGCTATAGACTGAACTGCGAATGCTTCTCTACAATTCTGAGCCGGCCGCGGTGGTCTAGCTGTTCTAGGCGCTCAGTCCGGAGCCGCGCGACTGCTACGGTCGCAGGTTCGAATCCTGCCTCGGGCATGGATGTGTGTGATGTCCTTAGGTTAGTTAGGTTTAAGTAGTTCTAAGTTCTAGGGGACTGATGACCACAGATGTTAAGTCCCATAGTGCTCAGAGCCATTTGAACCATTTTTTTCTACAATTCTGATTGCTTCACATATATAGATCAGTTGTCAATACATAAACTGTATATGGCACCTGATTAGGTCGTAGCTACTGACTCAGCTGAAGGCTATGCTAACTAGCGTCTCTGCAAATGAGATCTCTGAAGCTATAACAAGTGAACCATTCCTATTAAAGTCGGCTGTAGAACTGGACAGTGCGCCAGCTTGTCTCGTAAGACCAGCCGAGTGGCGGCGCTCGGTCTGCTAGCGTCTTCGACCATAAATATAATAGACTGGTCCTGACGTCATTTTCGTGGCTCAAACATCTCTGGGCTGAAGTCACGTGAATGTTGGCAAAACATGGTTGTTTCATGTTGCGCTTATGGCTGTACTCAGCGTTTTGTCGGGGGAAATGGCATTACATTTCACGTGTAAGTGTTTCTATGATAGTGCAGATGCGTTTATTGAAAACTGCTGAAGTGACTTTTATATGTTTTTTACACTTGAAATAGAGGGTCACGTAAATTAAAGTGTTGAACGTGATGCCTGTAAAGTCAGACTCATATTACATTTTGGAAAGTATCTGTGATAATTCGGTTACAGAAGTAAGTATAATTGTTTCTCGTTCCTACTCATAGGTTCCCTAAGGATGAAAACCAAAGGCAGCTTTGGATTATTGTTTTTGGTCATCAGTCTACTGACTGGTTTGATGCGGCCCGCCACGAATTCCTTTCCTGTGCTAACCTCTTCATCTCAGAGTAGCACTTGCAACCTACGTCCTCAATTATTTGCTTGACGTATTCCAATCTCTGTCTTCCTCTACAGTTTTTGCCCTCTACAGCTCCCTCTAGTACCATGGAAGTCATTCCCTCATCTCTTAGCAGATGTCCTATCATCCTGTCCCTTCTCCTTATCAGTGTTTTCCACATATTCCTTTCCTCTCCGATTCTGCGTAGAACCTCCTCATTCCTTGCCTTATCAGTCCACCTAATTTTCAACATTCGTCTATAGCACCACATCTCAAATGCTTCGATTCTCTTCTGTTCCGATTTTCCCACAGTCCATGTTTCACTACCATACAATGCTGTACTCCAGACGTACATCCTCAGAAATTTCTTCCTCAAATTAAGGCCGGTATATGATATTAGTAGACTTCTCTTGGCCAGAAATGCCTTTTTTGCCATAGCGAGTCTGCTTCTGATGTCCTCCTTGCTCCGTCCGTCATTGGTTATTTTACTGCCTAGGTAGCAGAATTCCTTAACTTCATTGACTTCGTGACCATCAATCCTGATGTTAAGTTTCTCGCTGTTCTCATTTCTACTACTTCTCATTACCTTCGTCTTTCTCCGATTTACTCTCAAACCATACTGTGTACTCATTAGACTGCTCATCTCGTTCAGCAGATCATTTAATTCTTCTTCACTTTCACTCAGGATATCAATGTCATCAGCGAATCGTATCATTGATATCCTTTCACCTTGTATTTTAATTCCACTCCTGAACCTTTCTTTTATTTCCATCATTGCTTCCTCGATGTACAGATTGAAGAGTAGGGGCGAAAGGCTACAGCCTTGTCTTACACCCTTCTTAATACGAGCACTTCGTTCTTGATCGTCCACTCTTATTATTCCCTCTTGGTTGTTGTACATATTGTATATGACCCGTCTCTCCCTATAGCTTACCCCTACTTTTTTCAGAATCTCGAACAGCTTGCACCATTTTATATTGTCGAACGCTTTTTCCAGGTCGACAAATCCTATGAAAGTCTCTTGATTTTTCTTTAGCCTTGCTTCGATTATTAGCCGTAACGTCAGAATTGCCTCTCTCGTCCCTTTACTTTTCCTAAAGCCAAACTGATCGTCACCTAGCGCAATCTCAATTTTCTTTTCCATTCTTCTGTATATTATTCTTGTAAGCAGCTTCGATCCATGAGCTGTTAAGCTGATTGTGCGATAATTCTCGCACTTGTCAGCTCTTGCCGTCTTCGGAATTGTGTGGATGATGCTTTTCCGAAAGTCAGATGGTATATCGCCAGACTCATATATTCTACACACCAACGTGAATAGTCGTTTTGTTGCCACTTCCCCCAATGATTTTAGAAATACTGATGGAATGTTATCTATCCCTTCTGCCTTATTTGACCGTAAGTCCTCCAAAGCTCTTTTAAATTCCGATTCTAATACTGGATCCCCTATCTCTTCTAAATAGACTCCTGTTTCTTCTTCTATCATCAGACAAATCTTCACCCTCATAGAGACTTTCAATGTATTCTTTCCACCTATCTGCTATCTCCTCTGCATTTAACAGTGGAATTCCCGTTGCACTCTTAATGTTACCACCGTTGCTTTTAATGTCACCAAAGGTTGGTTTGACTTTCCTGTATGCTAAGTCTGTCCTTCCGACAATCATAACTTTCTCGATGTCTTCACATTTTTCCTGCAGCCATTTCGTCTTAGCTTCCCTGCAATTCGTATTTATTTTATTCCTCAGTGACTTGTATTTCTGTATTCCTGATTTTCCCGGAACATGTTTGTACTTTCTCCTTTCATCAATCAACTGAAGTATTTCTTCTGTTACCCATGGTTTCTTCGCAGCTATCTTCTTTGTACCTATGTTTTCCTTCCCAACTTCTGTGATGGCCCTTTTTAGAGATGTCCATTCCTCTTCAACTGTACTGCCTACTGCGCTATTCCTTATTGCTGTATCCATAGCGTTAGAGAACTTAAAACGTATCTCGTCATTCCTTAGTGCTTCCGTATCCCACTTCTTTGCGTATTGATTCTTCCTGACTAATGTCTTGAACTTCAGCCTACTCTTCATCACTACTACATTGTGATCTGAGTCTATATCTGCTCCTGGGTCCGCCTTATAATCCAGTATCTGATTTCGGAATCTCTGTCTGACCATGATGTAATCTAATTGAAATCTTCCCGTATCTCCTGGCCTTATCCAAGTATACCTCCTCCTCTTGTGATTCTTGAACAGGGTATTCGCTATTACTAGCTGAAACTTGTTACAGAACTCAATTAGTCTTTCTCCTCTTTCATTCCTTGTCCCAAGCCCATATTCTCCTGTAACCTTTTCTTCTACTCCTTTCCCTACAACTGCATTCCAGTCGCCCATGACTATTAGATTTTCGTCCCCCTTTACATACTGCATTACCCTTTCAATATCCTCATACACTTTCTCTACCTGTTCATCTTCAGCTTGCGACGTCGGCATGTATACCTGAACTATCGTTGTCGGTGTTGGTCTGCTGTCGACTCTGATTAGAAAAACCCAGTCACTGAACTGTTCACAGTAACACACCCTCTGCCCTAACTTCCTATTCATAACTAATCCTACACCTGTTATACCATTTTCTGCTGCTGTTGATATTAGCCGATACTCATCTGACCAGAAATCCTTGTCTTCCTTCCACTTCACTTCACTGACCCCTCCTATATCTAGATTGAGCCTTTGCATTTCCCTTTTCAGATTTTCTAGTTTCCCTACCACGTTCAAACTTCTGACATTCCACGCCCCGACTCATAGAACGTTATCCTTTCGTAAATTATTCAATCTTTTTCTCATGGTAACCTCCCCCTTGGCAGTCCCCGAATGGGGGACTATTCCAGAATCTTTTGCCAATGGAGAGGTCATCATGACACTTCTTCAATTACAGGCCACATGTCCTGTAGATACACGTTACGTGTCTTTAATGCAGTGGTTTCCATTGCCTTCTGCATCCTCATGTCGTTGATCATTGCTGATTCTTCCGCCTTTAGGGGCAATTTCCCACCCCTAGGACAAGAGAGTGCCCTGAACCTCTATCCGCTCCTCCGCCCTCTTTGACAAGGCCGTTGGCAGAATGAGGCTGACTTCTTATGCCGGAAGTCTTCGGCCGCCAATGCTGATTATTTATCAAAATTTAGGCAGTGGTGGGGATCGAACCCGGGACCGAAGACGTTTTGATTATGAATCGAAGACGCTACCCCTAGACCACGGGTACCCAGCTTTGGATACAGCCCCTGAAACGGGAAAGTTTAAACCATCTGCACATACGCGCCTGTGCTCGAAGCACTTCGAGGAGAACCTAGACTCCAAAATTATTTTCTGAAACTTCAAAGTCTCACCTTTCATCTAAAATATTATTTTTTTGTAAACTGATAGTTTAAACTTTTGTAAAAATATTGGGAACTGAACCTTTGAAGTGCACATAAAATTGAGATTCTAAAATGGACCTGCTCCTAAAGTCGACAATTTTGGCACCTATAGTTGACATAATTCCCATATCCCATTTTCTTTTGTAAGTGACTAGAGCTCAAAACGCGGCGAATGCAATGTTTAAAGTTTTGACAAGAGCAAACTCTTACTGTTTAAAAGATTTTTACGACATTTTACTTTAATTGATAGTTTATAGTAATTTCTTCCCGCCGCCCTCCAGAGGGGCGTTCGATGTATTTGTTAGATTTTATAAACGGTACTGTGAACAAATCCAGGTCAAATGTAGTTCTGACATAATTTTTCGCAAATAAAAAGGTAATTTTTGTTGGAAGCGTTTGGCAGTCAACTGAGAAAAGTGGAGAAAATACGATACAAACATAGGATGGCAGACCGCTGATTTGAAATCCCGCCACGTTTTGCCAACAGTCACGTGGTTTATGTTGGAGCCACACCAGCCCTATAGCTTTTGCATAGCAAAGCCAGCCTACTAGTATCTATGGTCGAAGGCAAGCGTCGACAGTGGCGAACAGCGGGTCCGATGTGTACTGACGGACCGCGGCCGATTTGAAGACTACAACCTAGCAAGTGTGGTGCCTTGCGCTGATACCACACTGTCCATAACGAATTTTCGTGTGGAGTTAGGGCAGAAGAGTTTATACGCTTGTTAGGCTCCTACTGAAAAATGTCTACATATACCGTGCCAGATGACAGCGTGAGCTGTGCTGCTGACACCGCAAGGTATATAACAGAACTTCTGTGAAGTTTGCTAGACAGGAGACGAGGTAGTGGCGGATGCAAAGCTGTGAGACTGTGTCGTGATCCGTGCTTGGGTAGCTCAGTCAATATTGAAACTGACCGAGTAAGGTAAGGTTCCGGACAAGAATGACTGCGTGAATGCACCTGCGCTCGCAGTTGTCCGTATCATCTTGTCTTCGGGGTCCGGCGTGAGCGATATGTAGGCGGCTAAAGTACGTTCCAAGATTCCTCACCTGATACTCGTCCATGAAACATTGTACACACCTATTTGGGAATTTCGGTGATGAAATGTTCTCGAGATAACAGCGCTGATTACCTCGATGTTGAGCGCCCATAAACACCAATCGAGATAACAGCCGAGTGGCAGCATCGTCTTGTAGCAGCGTTTACACGACTTTGCTTCTCATCATCTTCAGGATAGGTTGAAGATGAGGAGAATGAAATTCGTTAAAACAGTGCTACAAGACGATGCCACCACTCGGTTGGTATCCTGAGAAGATTTCAGCAGTTCGTAAAGAGGCTCTCGCGAAGGGTAGCTGTCTACCTTACAGTGCCTGCGAGTCCAGCATCTCCAGAATTCTCGCGACGCTACTCTGTGAGTCAAACGGGGGTGTGTCAGTTAGTGTTGCCCGTTTTTTTCAGTATACCCAGTTAATCATATTTGGGATGGATCTCAAAGGCTTGCCGGCCGGAGTGGCCGAGCGGTTAAAGGCGCTACAGTCTGGAACCGCACGACCGCTACGGTCGCAGGTTCGAATCCTGCCTCGGGCATGGATGTGTGTGATGTCCTTAGGTTAGTTAGGTTTAAGTAGTTCTAAGTTCTAGGGGACTTATGACCTCAGCAGTTGAGTCCCATAGTGCTCAGAGTCATTTGAACCATCTCAAAGGCTTGAGCGATATGCTAGGATGGGTCACTCGAGTCATTTGTAAACAGTCTCCTTGGTATAGGAATAGCATACCATCCTCATCACTGCTTATATTAATTGAATTAAAAGTTTTTATTGTTTCCCGTCAGACCACCGAAGTTAAGTGCTATCGAGCTTGGCTACCACGTGGACGGGTGACCGACCACGTCTGCCGTGCGCTGTTGGCAAGTGGGGTGCACTCAGCCCTTGCGAGACCGAGTGAGGATCTACTTTATTGCGAAGTAGCGGCTCCGCTCCTGAAAACTCACAACGGCCGAGAGAGCGGTGTACAGACCACATGCCCCTCCATATCCGCTTCCAGCGACGCCTGCCGTTGAGGATGACACGACGGTCGGTCGGTACCACTGCGACTCACGAGACCTGTTCGGACGAAGCTACGTAATATATACAGGGTGTTTCAAAAATGACCGGTATATCTGAAACGGCAATAAAAACTAAACGAGCAGCGATAGAAATACACCGTTTGTTGCAATATGCTTGGGACAACAGTACATTTTCAGGCGGACAAACTTTCGAAATTACAGTAGTTACAATTTTCAACAACAGATGGCGCTGCAAATGATGTGAAAGATATAGAAGACAACGCAGTCTGTGGGTGCGCCATTCTGTACGTCGTCTTTCTGCTGTAAGCGTGTGCTGTTCACAACGTGCAAGTGTGCTGTAGACAACATGGTTTATTCCTTAGAACAGAGGATTTTTCTGGTGTTGGAATTCCACCGCCTAGAACACAGTGTTGTTGCAACAAGACGAAGTTTTCAACGGAGGTTTAATGTAACCAAAGGACCGAAAAGCGATACAATAAAGGATCTGTTTGAAAAATTTCAACGGACTGGGAACGTGACGGATGAACGTGCTGGAAAGGTAGGCGACCGCGTACGGCAACCACAGAGGGCAACGCGCAGCTAGTGCAGCAGGTGATCCGACAGCGGCCTCGGGTTTCCGTTCACCGTGTTGCAGCTGCGGTCCAAATGACGCCAACGTCCACGTATCGTCTCATGCGCCAGAGTTTACACCTCTATCCATACAAAATTCAAATGCGGCAACCCCTCAGCGCCGCTACCATTGCTGCACGAGAGACATTCGCTAACGATATAGTGCACAGGATTGATGACGGTGATATGCATGTGGGCAGCATTTGGTTTACTGACGAAGCTTATTTTTACCTGGACGGCTTCGTCAATAAACAGAACTGGCGCATATGGGGAACCGAAAAGCCCCATGTTGCAGTCCCATCGTCCCTGCATCCTCAAAAAGTACTGGTCTGGGCCGCCATTTCTTCCAAAGGAATCATTGGCCCATTTTTCAGATCCGAAACGATTACTGCATCACGCTATCTGGACATTCTTCGTGAATTTGTGGCGGTACAAACTGCCTTAGACGACACTGCGAACACCTCGTGGTTTATGCAAGATGGTGCCCGGCCACATCGCACGGCCGACGTCTTTAATTTCCTGAATGAATATTTCGATGATCGTGTGATTGCTTTGGGCTACCCGAAACATACAGGAGGCGGCGTGGATTGGCCTCCCTATTCGCCAGACATGAACCCCTGTGACTTCTTTCTGTGGGGACACTTGAAAGACCAGGTGTACCGCCAGAATCCAGAAACAATTGAACAGCTGAAGCAGTACATCTCATCTGCATGTGAAGCCATTCCGCCAGACACGTTGTCAAAGGTTTCGGGTAATTTCATTCAGAGACTACGCCATATTATTGCTACGCATGGTGGATATGTGGAAAATATCGTACTATAGAGTTTCCCAGACCGCAGCGCCATCTGTTGTTGAAAATTGTAACTACTGTAATTTCGAAAGTTTGTCTGCCTGAAAATGTACTGTTTTCCCAAGCATATTGCAACAAACGGTATATTTCTATCGCTGCTCGTTTAGTTTTTATTGCCGTTTCAAATATACCGGTCATTTTTGAAACACCCTGTATATATATATATATATATATATATTTATTGTACTCTTTTTGTACTATAGCAACGTGTTGACCACCAATATATATATACGTTGCTATAGTACAAAAAGAGTACAATAAAAAATTTAAAAAATTGACCTGATTTAATAAAATAATAGGGCATGTTAGCGTTTTTAAACAATTGAGATAGAGATAAATATATTTATGTAAATCCCACTAAATGTTATTTTGTTGTTAAACTAGCTGACAAACCTGGCATTTCCCAGGTTCTCAATTTGGCAGTTTTCTGTTAGAAACGAAAACAAAAAAAAATGTACTTTACTTGTAGTGAAATATGGAAAAAATTTCATTCCAATGTATTCGTGAAAACACGTTCAAAGTTATGAAATAATCGTACGAAGAAATATGTATAATGTAGAAATGTGTAAGTGCCGTATCCAAATTAAGAAACATGATCCCGGACAGATTCTGTACGCTGGGGGCAGTTGCTTCACGTACCTACAACGCGGCTTGTAAACATCTCTATGGCAACGCCTTTTCTTTGCTCTATACACGGCTACTGATTTCGCCTAAAGCCGTTTGCGCTTCGCCGTTGAAAGCTGTCAAAAGCGCAGACAGGTGTCACGGTTTCCTTAATTTGCTTTCGACTGTAGCAGTGTCTTAGTAGTAAACAATAAATGTATTAAAACTTCATGCATGATGCGGCATTTTTGTACATCTTACTGTTTACGACGTCATACTTCTTGAACCATGTGTCGTAAAATTATATATTTGTGTTGGTGCATTCAGCGGCATATGTGGATACAGTCAGCGAAATATGTTGCGTATAGAGGTAGCAGCAAAGAAGTAATAAATTTGAACGTCAAGCGCAATGCAGCAGTTTCTCAAGCATCTCAATGTTTATGACATCATATCTCCTTTTCTATGTGTTAGCCTACGATATAATGTTGTCGGTACATTCAGCGGCATATGTGGATACTGTTTGCAAAATGTGTTCAGAATATAGTAGAAGACAAATAATAAATTTAAACGTCGTGAACAATGTGGCAGTTTCTCACGGATCTCAGTGTTTATGACGTCATATCTCCTGAACTATGATAGGCAGGTGGTTCTTACACCCATATAGATTGTTGCCTGACAGTAAGTGATATGTGTACCAAGTTTGGTTAAAAGCGTTCCAGTGATTTAGGAGAAGATGTGGAGCATACACACACACATATGTTTTTATGATATGTATGGATGCTGGCAAAGTACCACGGTAAGACAAATATATCTAAATCTGGTCGGTGACAATCGTAGTGAACAATGAATCAATTTACGGCCTACCGTGAAAGGCTATTTAATTTACATCAGTATTGAAATATATGTAATTACGTATTTTGTGGCTGCAATACAACAGAGTATTTATTACACCGAAATTTTGAACAGAACTTATTTTAAACTATTATCATTAGCTGAAGATTTGTTCATTCATCTGAAAGGACTCTCGCCACAGAGCAAAGGATTTGCTGCACAGCGCTATTTCAAGTTTTTAATGGTTGGAGAAACAACGCCACCATTAGATTACAAATACAAAATAGTTTAACAGTGATACAATTTAACCGTGATGCCTATGTCATTTTCTCCTGATCCGGTTTCGCAACAAAAACGTCAGAAAACTTTTCATTCACACATCTGAAACCATGCAGCTCTGTTCTTAATCCTATCATGATATTTCTTGCGAAGTCTATCTCATATCTCGGGCTATTTCTTCATCTCAATGAACAAATTCCACGTTCAAACCGGCCGCACCCATGGTGGCTGACGACAGCTGTTGCTTGAGTTGTGAAAACGTGTGGACTGACTCATTCACTTACAACGACTGCTTCTTCACCGCGATATAGCAGTCGCAGTGTTGCCAACTTAGCCATTTTATGACTAGATCTTGCCTTTTTGAAGTGGCAACCACCGACTGTTTTGGAAAATACTATTGGTGACTTCCCAGTCACATTTGTGATACGATCTAACCACTTCTAGCCATTTTTAATTGTTCGATAATTTTCACAATAAAAACGCAAAAATGATACAACTTACCATTTTACTTTGAATGTATTTCTATTTTTAACGCCTCTTTCCCTCTGTGATAAGATAGATGCATTGCAAGTCTCTGCACATGCATACCCATGCAATGGCATTAGGATATACACTGTCTTATCACTATATCACATGACGTCTGACTTTGTGATTCCCCTGTCTGTAGATAGCTGGATTCCAGACCACTCAGTTAAAGAGCTAACAGCTTCCAGTAATGGAGTTGCACACGCAACAGAGGTTACAACAGTGTTGTGTGCAGTTTCTCAGTTACAACGTATGTTGAAAGAATATAGTGCACTTTCTAATTGTAACAGTTGATTATCACATTATGCCGAAACCATAACGTATAGTGTGAATCACTTAAAACTTGCACCGAAATCTAAAGTGTTCAGTGAGAAAAATTTACGTGTGCAACAATAAGAATGGAAAGTGCCATTGACTGTTTTCACTGAATGGATTGGTAGTAAGGGACTCATATTGTTAGCCAGTCAACAGATTGTAATAAAACTTGTAAAGTATATTTTTTGTATAAACACACACTTTTTTAAATGGAAAAATGGCTATTGACATTAACAAACTAAAAGTAAGTTAAACTGGAATGTCTGTGGTGTTTGCTGCATGATTCAAATGCGAGTCGTTTACGACATATTGTATTTTCAAAAGTTCCCACACCGACACTTGGTTGTGCCACTCAACCTGCGTAATTGCTAAGCACGATGTTGTTATGTCTGTTTAACGTGTGCTCGTGTGTTCCCTGAGGGTATAACACTACCGTCTGCTACTGTTATACCATAACCTCAAAGCTGGAGGTAGTTCGTATAATGAAATTATTTTGATTGAAGCAATTGCAGTATAAAGAAGCAGAGCAGTGTTACCTTCTGAAAGGAATTTAGTTGTGTTGACCTTGATATGCCTAACGGAGGTGGCTTACCGGAAGTGGAAGTTAGAATTACGTAAATATTTAAACAGTAATAAACAATAATTTACCTATCCACAGTGTCCAAATGATAATAACCACGGTCGCCAGCCTAATTAGGCATAATAATGAGTAACATTCTTGTTCAAGAAACTGAAAATAAGTAACTTCAATGGGGAAACACAGCCTATACTTTGTCACACGAGAGTGCAATGAACTCTGGCACCTGCATATGTTCACGTTAAGGTTGGAGATGACAGCAGAACAAACTATTTGCATAAATATAACAGCTAACGAAACACACTATTACCTTGAGGACTTAGTCAAACTGAATGGTTTCAATAACGTTACTATTAATATTCATTGTAGAATCGTAAATTGGACATGGGTTCAATATTACTTTTCAAACATATTCCTATCTGACATGAAATATGGATATGGGTCACAGCAAAATTAATTATTGTGCATAGATTAATTCTCTCACTACTAAACACCTTTCTACTCAGAATGAAAATTAAATGAAACTCACTAACAAATTACTTCTCACTGTCTTTTGAATAAAGAAGTTACTGTTTTCATAAATAGTGGTCTACCTATCAATCGTTATCTAGCATGAGCACAATAGACAAACTGTGGATCCTGTTACACCATTAATATGCACTTTTAATACACAAGAGGAACCCAATACTGTACAGAACTTGACAGGGATAGCAATAGTAATAAAAGTAACTTCGAGCATTTGGACTACTTTCAATAGGGGACCTTAATCTTGACCACTGTAGTAGAGCAAAATAAATGCACTTTCATTACACTAGTGAAATAAGCACTTAGCAAGCATGAACATGTAACCCTCAACAGTTGCAGTTCTGGACTTTTACTGCAGTGAAACACAAAATTGGGATATTTGTAAGATCCTTTCAACAAACAATATTAATCCAAGCACACTCTATTGCCGTGTTAATTTTAATATGCTTTCAGTAAAGGACACTCGGTAAGCACTTTAGCGTGGGAGGGACCCTAAGTGGATATGTGACTGAGGATAAATCACGGTAGGTACAAGAGTTCAGTTAAAATTTACCTTATATTTGAGTACACTGTAGCATCCTATGAGCTGATCCTTCACTGTGCATTACTATAGTTCTTCTGTACTATTACAGTGATTGCGCAATGTGGTGGCGAGTGCATGTTGGTAGGCGAATTTGCAAGTAAAATTGCTAGACTCTGTGATTTCTTGGTGGCGATGATAGATATCAATTCCAGCATAATTCCAGCTAGTTACTGCATCCATCTGAGGCTTTGGCCCATTGGAAAACGGCACAAAAAGCCCCTCTCGACGCCAGCACAATTCACAACCTTTTCGTGAGCTGTTGGAGGTTCAGTAACTCATCCCCGACTGACTCTCCCTTCCACCTATTCATCCATGCCAACCACATTTTGCGTGCGCTACAAAGTTCCGTTCCCGAGGGGTGCCACACCATCTTTTACATACAAAATAACTAAGAACCCTTAGTGAAGGTCGGAAGTTTACATAACAGCTACCAGACATATTAAATAAAACAGAACATTTACACTTATTGACATTTCTACAAAAAATTACTTAGGTAAAATTATTTAATTTTTAAGATAACCAAAGAGATTTTATGACAATGACAAAACCTATCATTGGCTCACATTTTACATATTACAGAGATTACATTTCCTGCAATCTAAAAGACATCAAAGTTTTCAACTGAGAAAAGATTATACATGTTTTATAAAGTACTGAATTAATAATTACAATAGCTCAACCATACAATCTTGAATAAACAGAAAGCAAAACTGAATCAGTAAACAGTTAGGTAGGGTCTGAGTTGTGGTGTTACAAGTGCATTACGACTTGCCACTCGCTTAGTGTGTGACAGCGTAAGTCGTCAGTGGACGATGGAATTTACCAATGCAGAAAAGTCCGATATGCTCATGATGTATGCGGAGTGCAGGAAGAACGCAGTTCGTTCTTGAATGGTGCTCATGATGTATGCGGAGTGCAGGAATAATGCAGTTCGGTCTTGTATGGTGTATGCGCCATGATATCCCAATAAACGTCAACCATCTCGGCAATTACTTAGCAGCCTCTTCAACTGATTACGTGAAAATGGTAGTGTACCACCTAGACGACGTAAGAGAAGGAAACAAGTGTCGGCAGAAGTGTCCAGCTTTCTTGTTGTCGTTGTACTAGAAAAATTTGATGTTTTATCTATACTTTTACCTATAAAACAGCTTTTGTTGAATTTCGAACTTGGTCGTTAAAAGTTCAGAGGCTCGGAACAGACAATGCCAGCGTGATGTGCGGTGTTAACAGTGGGATGTATGTTCACATGCAAAAAAATTGATTATTAAGTTCCATTGTTCTGACGCGTCGTGTCAGTCATTCACTAGAGCTCGCACTTTCTCATGCTATGAAGGAAACTTTGATCAGAAACATCGAATTTCTTATTCGTAAAACCTCCATATGTTTTTCGTGTTCTTCTCAGCGCCGCTTAGAATATAGGCACATGTACAGCACAATTAATTGTGAAGGAGGAATACGCGATCCACTTCATATTCCAGAAATTGGCAGTGCTCTCTGGCTTTCCACTGAACTTGCTGTCAGTAGAACTTCAGAACAGCATACGGAACTAACATTACATTTTGAATTAGCCCGCCACAAGGTACATTGCTTTACTGCAGAACTTTTATACAATTTGTACAAGGATCCATCGAATGAGATGTACCTGTGCTACATTTAGAATATTCTGACTGAACTACAAAAACCCAATAAACGTTTTGAATCCGAGGCTGCGAATCTCGCCAAGTAGTTAGATTTTCTGGCCAGTTTAGTTCAGTTCACAAGCGGCAGAGTAATAAGCCCCATTGTTAAAATTGATCCACTCAAGATCACTGACCCATCCCCATATCTCGGCTGCACACTCGAAAATGAACTAAAATTCTCAAATCTGTCCGAAGATGCAAAGAAAACTTTACGGAACAAACGCGGGAATTTCACAAATAAGATGATTCAGGAGCTTCAAAATAGGCTACCATATAATTTTGAAGTACTCTACCAAATATCATCTCTAAGTGTCAAAGAAACGTTGAATACAGTGAAAAAACCTATTACTAGTTTTGGTTTTAGGTATGGGTTTTGAGGGAAATGCAACAAAACTGAAAATCAGTGGCCAAACTCTAGTTACATAAAATGGATAAATCAAACATCCACTTCTGAATTCTGGAAAGAAGTTGGTCACTACAGTGAAGCCAGAGGCAAAAATGCTTTAATGGAGTTAATGTCACTCGTATTTTCAATGTTAACTCCAGCACACTCCAATGCGGACGTCTTGAGAATTTTTAGCTATGTAAACTTGGTGAAAAACAAACTCTGAAACATACTTAAAACACACACACTACCCGCTGTTCTGTGTGTAAGGTACGGATCGAGACGCTACCATAAGTGCTGTTACTCATACGACGTTCCAGAAGAGACAATGAAGCTTATTGGTAAAAATGCCGTATACACAATGGAGGACAGCGAAATCCGCAGCAATGACTAAGGAAATGAAGCAGAGGAGGACAAGGAGGATGATATTTACTTTGGCTAGGAAAGTGTTTTTAATTTTTTTATGTGCTGAACGTATCAATTATAATTTAGCCATTTCTGGTCTTTTTGCGAGACTAGTCATTCTCAATGGAGAGAAGTCTTCCGAAGTAAGAGTGATTTCAGGTGTGCCGCAGGGGAGTGTCGTAGGACCGTTGCTATTCACAATATATATAAATGACCTTGTGGATAACATCGGAAGTTCACTGAGGCTTTTTGCGGTTGATGCTGTAGTATATGGAGAGGTTGTAACAATTGAAAATTGCACTGAAATGCAGGAGGATCTGCAAAGAATTGACGCATGTTGCAGGGAATGGCAATTCAATCTCAATGTAGACAAGTGTAATGTGCTGCGAATACATAGAAAGAAAGATTCTTTGTCATTTAGCTACAATGCAGCAGGTCAGCAATTGGAAGCAGTTAATTCCATAAATTATCTGGGAGTAGGCATTAGGAGTGATTTAAAGTGGATTGACCATATAAAAATAACCGTGGTAAAGCAGATGCCAGTCTGAGATTCATTGGAAGAATCGTAAGGAAATGCAACCCGAAAACAAAGGAGGTAGGTTACCTTGCACCTTTTCGCCCATTGCTTGAATACTGCTCACCGGTGTGGGATCAGTACCAGATGGGGTTGATAGAAGAGATAGAGAAGATCCAACTGAGAGCAGCACGCTTCGTTACAGGATCACTTAGTAATCGCGAATAAGTTACGGAAATGATAGATAAACTCCAGTGGAATACTCAGCAAGAGAGACGATCAGTAGCTCGTTACGGGCTTTTGTTTAAGTTTCGAGAATATACCTTCACCGAGGAGTCAAGCAGTATATTGCTCCCTCCTACGTATATCTCGCGAAGGGACCATGAGGATAAAATCAGAGAGATTTAGAGCCCACACAGAGGCATACCGACAATCTTTCTTTCCACGAACAATACGAGACTGGAATAGAAGGGAGGACCGATAGAGGTACTCAAGGTACCATCCGCCACACACCGTCAGGTGGCTTGCGGAGTATGGATGTAGATGTAGATGTAGTTTGCTATATTCATTGGAAGATAGTTGGTAACACTGAGCCGTGGTCGGCGAGCACAATTCCCTGACCGGGTCACCGCCATGGTGTGCGCGACTCCATTGTCTCACATACAATGCTGAAACGAGCTAGAAAATGACGCTGCGGGCTGGCGACGATAAATCGCTCGTGTGCATCGAGCCATATTGCCCAACATTACGGCTCGCCCTGCGACAACATATACCGTCGCTACACATCGCTGTGGAAACTGGTACCGTCTGACGGTTGGAAGGACACCAGCTCCCCTATCGGCGAGAAAGCAGCCGTAAGGTTGACGTTTGTTTTCAATTATCTTTTGACAACAGTATAACGAAATAGTTATTACAGTTTTGCATTCCAAGCATTAGTAAATTTTCGAGAGACATGAATGATCGTGAGATACGTGCAAAAACAGGCGAATCTCATTGATTCATTGACATAAGCTACAACTTATTCATGAAGAAATACATTTGAATATGTGTGTAATTGCAGCTTATGCCGCTGAAATCAAGAGAATATGAACACATATTTCATCCATATATACATATATTTTTGCTATTATCTTTCTTATTAATCTTTGATAGGCACTTTACTGCGCACCTAACAATTTTGTATGAAGTCTAACGATTTGCACTTTCTTACATTTACCTCAGCCTTCCAATGCATGAATGTTTCTGTAATTGTAACTACTTTTGCTTGAAAAGTGAATGTGTTGAAGAGTCTTGCCATTTGTGTCTCAGATGTAACAAAACGTGTGTACTGCTTTCTTGTGTGTTTGCGAAGCAGTTTTATTGCTTTTGACTTTTTATTATCACGTCTGTGTGGTTTTCCATTCAGCTATATATTCCCATACACGTCTCCTAAGTTGTATATTCACTTATTTAACTGGAAGTGTAGCCAACAAAACTTCTCTTTGTTGAGTGGGTACACGATGTCTTTCTGTAAAATGTTTGGTATTCTGTTGTTTACTAGCCTTTTTTTTTTTTTTTTTTTTGTTCTTAACAGAAAAGTCATTCTTCAATAAATATCTCTAGCTTCCAAGAGAATCGGAAATAAATTGTTCTGTAATGTGCTTTTTGTAGGCCATTTTACGATGCTCGGTTTCAAAATTGTGGAAGATAAATGGCATCCTCCATCGTTGACACCTTGACGAAGCCTTTCCCGGGTGTGGTCCACAGTTCTTCGTGTCATTTCTGCTGACTGCCTGCTCAAGTCTTTCTAGGACTGAGGAGCGCAGTTTGTTCAATTGTGCCTTCAGGCATCCCTAAACAAAAAAATCACAAGGTGATAAATTGGGTGATCTTTGGCGCCAGACTATGCCTCCATGAGAGGAGAGAAGACGTCCTGGGAACAACTCTCTAAATTTCTAGAGAACACCGAGGAGGGTGGGCTGTGGCTGCGTGTTGATGTAACCAGACTTCTCGCTCTTCATAGTCCCCAACAAACAGGTTTAACTTAGGTCGAAGGGAAATGTTCAAATGTGTGTGAATTTCTAAGGGACCAAACTGCTGAGGTTATCGGTCCCTCGACTTACACACTACTTTAAACTAACTTTAACTTATGCTAACAAGGGAACATCCCCATCGCACCCCCCTCAGATTTAGTTATAAGTTGGCACAGTGGATAGGCCTTGAAAAACTGAACACACATCAATCGAGAAAACAGGAAGAAGTTGTGTGGAACTATGAAAAAAATAGCAAAATATACAAACTGAGTAGTCCATGTCTAAGATAGGCAACATCAAGGACAGTCTGAGCGCAGGAGCGCCGTGGTCCCGTGGTTAGCGTGAGCAGCGGCGGAGCGATAGGTTCTTGGTTCAAGTCTTCCCTGGAGTGAAAAACTTATTTTCTTTATTTTCGCCAAGTTATGATCTGTCCGTTCGTTTATTGACGTCTCTGTTCACTGTAGTAAGTTGAGTGTCTGTGTTTTGCGATCGCACCGCAAAACCGAGCGATTAGTAGACGAAAGGACGTGCCTGTCCAATGGGAACCGAAAACATTTGATCGCAAGGTCATAGGTCAACCGATTCCTCCACAGGAAAATACGTCTGATATATTGTATACGACACTGGTGACGGCATGTGCGTCACATGACAGGAATATGTTGTCGACCCACCTAACTTGTACACTTGGCGAATGGGTAAAAAGATTCTTCTACCTTGCCCGATTTAGGTTTTCTTGTGGATGTGATAATCACTCCCAAAAAAGTGATGACGGACAGATAATAATTGTCTCAAAATAAGAAATTAAAGTTTTCACTCGAGGGAAGATTTGAACCAAGGACCTCTCGTTCCACAGTTGCTGATGCTAACCACGGGACTACGGCTCTCCGGAGCTCACATTCTCCTTGTTGTCTATCTTTCCTATGGACTACTCAGTTTGTATATTTTGCTTATTTTTTTCATAGTGTAAGTAGGCTGTTTAGATTTTTATATGGGTAATGCCACGTAGCGCTCTATATGAAAATCACTGGCTGTGCTGTGTGCAGTATGTGGCTAGTTTGCATTGTTGTCTGCCATTGTTGATGCGAACAGCGCGTAGCGCTGGGCAGTTGGAGGTGAGCCGCCAGCAGTGGTGGATGTGGGCAGAGAGATGGCGGAGTTTTGATAATTTGTAATACTGGATGTCAATTATGAATATTAAGGTAAATACATTGTTTGTTCTCTATTAATATCTTTCATTTGCTAACCATCCCTATCAGTAGTTAGTGCCTTCAGTAGTTTGAATCTTTTATTTAGCTGGCAGTAGTGGCGCTCGCTGTATTGCAGTAGTTCGAGCAACGAAGATTTTTGTGAGGTAAGTGATTTCTGAAAGGTATAGTTTAATGTTACTCAGGGCCATTCTTTTGCAGGGATTTTTGATAGTCAGATTGCGTTGCGCTAAAATTATTGTGTGTCAGGTTAAGCACAGTCTTGTACAATTGTTCTAAGTGGACATTTCTCATGTAAAACCATTTATTGACAGATAATCTGCTTTTTAACTTAGTCTTTGCAATTTTCACTTCACGCTACTTGTACAATTTGTCCCACTGAGAAACTGTTACCATGCAACAATGTTTGAAGTTAAATATCCAGTCGAGAACCAAGAGAACTTATTTAAACAGAAATTATGAATGCATTGTTATTGCGAACAGACGACACAGTGTTGTTATTTATACATTCCTCCTTGTTAGTTGCACGATTACGTAACGAATATACGGCTTAGATACTTAGAACATATACCAGCACTGCTAATGAAATTTTCATGCAACATTTTGGTTTGCTTGAGAGTGGATTCTGGATTTGAGGTGCTTTCTGTGAAATGCCAGATGACACAGTGGTTAGTTTATGTGACAGCTACACGATTTTATCACGACGCTGCTAATGCATGACAATTTACAATGTTGATTTTGCGGTGTATCTGTTTTATATCTGCACAGTTTTTTTAATTCTTCTATAAAGTGAGACATGTTTTAGTGGTGACTTTTGTGGTATAGCTACAAGGCAACAGCCTTTTCTGTAGCACAACAATACGTTACAGCACAGTACTTTCTTCATCACGGCAATAAGCGTAATAAGTATGATATCTATACGCAAAGCATTTCACTTTTGTGTATCATGAGGTAAGTACATTGACTTCTGCAGAACTTAGCTTTTGGAGGACAATAACTACGACACTTCCCAGAGATTATCTTACAGCAAGACGCACATTTAGCGCTACAGGACACGTATTTGAGTGATTAATTTTGTACTTAAAACATTTATTCTTAGAGATTTTTGAATTACAAAGAAAGTTTTTCGTAATACATTTCATTCCATTGCTGTAATCTGTAACACCTGAGGGTACAATTACAATAATCCTCAGGGGGGTACACGCCTACTTTGTGTATCATGTGTTTGGCAAGCACAAGGAGCCCTAGCTAATATGGTATTTGCTTATACAACTTTACACATCGGTACCATATTTCTCTAACACATAAATTACACACCTATCTGATCATTTAACAGAGAAACAAACATCCTTTTACTACGTCAGTGACACATGTTTACGCAATTACAGAGTTGGATTACTTCACACTTAAGAAATTGTACTTTGTCTGTACTTTGTGCACTGTTCATATTTTTTTGGAACCATTGTGATACTATGAGAACTTTGAATGATGTATTTGGTAAGGGAGTATAATTTTTAAAGTACGTTTGAGGTAGTTGACACTACTGAAATGAGCAGAGAATTTTCTTTAGGTTTTGAAATCATTGGAGGAAGCTACGACGTTTTTGACATTTGACTGAGGTGTTATGATGTTATTTTTACGACGACGATGTGTATTATGCTGTTGAGGTATGTTTATGTCAATAAAATTCTTGACCTATGAAATGTTTTTATATGAGACTGTCACTGTAGCGGAAACTGCTGTCGTAAATATTTCCGTAAGAAAGTTAAGTGACCACCTGCACATAATGCGACGTGGGCACCCAGGTGTGTCAGACACCTGGAGAACAAGCCTTTTCAGACGCTCAGGTAGAAAAGAAAGCCATTAGGATGTGCCTTTCATCGCTAATGCGACACGCTCGTTACTTGAAAACATATGATTTTTGTAATGCGTTGTGGGCACACAGCTGTGTCAAACACCTGGAGAATAAACCATTAGGATGTGCCTTTCATCGCTAATGCGACACCCTCGTTACTTAAAAATTTATGATATTTACTGAAATGCCTAACAAAATGACAAGAAATATTTTTACATCTGCACACCTGATTATGACAAGAGTCTTTGTACGAGAGTTGAGAGCAATTAACTTATGAAATGAAATGTCACATGACTACTGAATGACATTTTTATGCTTTGGTTTGTGTAATTGCTTATTTCATTTGATGTCTGGTTTCCAGCTGTGTTGCAGCATTGCTTTTATAAAATGAGATGCATTTGCTAATGTGAACTCTTTCTGTCAACAGATCTATTAAATGATAATTTTGTAATCCACATTCTTTAAAAAAGGAGCACTTGGAAAGGAAAGAACAATAAGAAGTAACTCGTAACAGTAACACTTAATTTTCTTTTCAGGTACATGGTAATATTTTTTTTACAATAAGTTGTTATGGTGCACCACTTTAATTACATAGACATTAAGATGACCACTTTAATTACATAGACATTAAGATGTGAATATGCATTTCCCTTGTCTGCATTGTTGTTTTTACTGTAATATTTTTTCTGCTTGCGCTATGTCATGTTTAGGTATAAGTTGCTGCTGTTTGCAAGGCATAGTGTTATTGAATTTGACTTTTGCTAATTTATGCTGCTAGCTTTGCCAATTTGCATTTCTTTGTCATTTCTGTTTGTGTTGATTTGTTGTGATGCTGCATTGCCTCGTCCTTTGGTATATATATCTGAGCTCAGTAGATTTAAGTTAGCTTAAGAGGGGGTAGACTATATAAGAAACTGACTATGGAGAATAGGTAAAGAATGCATTGCGAAGAAAGATTTGGGCCCCAATGAGTATTGTACAATCAGAAATAATTATTTTGAAAGAAATATGGATAGAATACAGGAACGAGGTATAGGTAGGATTATCTTGGAAATAAATAATGAGGTAAGAAATATGTGAACACATAAATACAGAAAGCATGCTTGGATAGGATTTTTTTGGTGGAAGCAAAGGTTGAAATAAGACGAACGATCTATGGAATGAAGGGAGATCTCCAAGCAAAATACTGCAGTAAAAGAAACCCTGTCCTTTCCTCTTTGCTGCTTTTTCCCAATATGTAATTGTGTGTTGTCCTTTCCTTTTGTGTTATTCCGCTATATGTTTGTGTACCCTTGTGTATTTGTGTTTTTCCTGTCCTTATGTGTTTAGCTGATGACAGCTATGTTGTAGAATTTTTCTAATACTCTGTTATTTACCTTGTAAAGGTGTTTAGACATTATTTATTCTGTTTTAATGCTCATGTGTGAAGTTGAATTTTTAAAAGTGATTCTGATCTTTTATGTATGTACTCATGTCATCATTCCTGTAACACTGATGTATATGTTTATTTCTATTCTTTTGTAAAGCCCCTATTACTACAAATGTTATCTGTATTGTTATGTTTTTAATGATGTATTTTGTACCTTTGTAATTGTATTCTTACGTCATAAAATTGTAATTGACACCAGTTCATCATATTATTAACTTGTAAGCATTCATTTCACTGCACACTTTTCTGTTGGTCATACTATATGGACAATATGTGAGAAGTAGGGACTGTTAGTGTTTGCACGTGTGTTAATAATTCAGCAAGGGACTGGATAACAGCATTGCTGGTTCTAAGGACAATTCCCAAAAACTTCGTGAATGCACAAGTGGTGGTTATGGACTTGCTCTATTATCCGCAAGACTCTTCAATGGTGATTGTGCACCTGCACAGTCGCAACAGATGGCTGCTGGCCATCTCTACAAGGACTACAGTGGGTCTGCACCTCTGGTGGCCCACCAATACCATACTCTCTGCCAGGACTACAGTGGGCCTGTCCACAATTTCTACAAGGACAACAGTGGGTCTGCACCTCTGGTGGTCCACCAATACCACAATCTCTACCAGGACTACAGTGGGTCTACTCTGTGATGACCTACCTACCAATATTCTTCGAAACGTCGACTGACTCTGCTGTGGGTTTGCTCTGTTGTGGCACATTACCTGTCAGCATGTCAAGAGTCAGCACTGTCTTACTGTTGGAAGGACAATACTACTTCTTCAAGACTGCATGGAAATCCACTACTTCCGTGTGCATTGTATTCTACTGCTCAGACTTTGAGCAAACAAACTGCAGGTTTACTCTTATGATGAATGATCGGGACTGTCTTTATTGACTGTGAAAAAATTTTAGCTGTTGACCAACATTATATCAATAAGTGTGTGCATTTGATATCTTTGTTATTGTAATTATGAAAAATTTTATCAAATCTTTATTGGCCACTGCCCAAAAATATTTTGTAAAATTTTTTGTGGGGAGCATGGGGGCTATGTAAGTAGGCTGTTTAGATTTTTATATGGGTAATGCCACGTAGCGCTCTATATGAAAATCACTGGCTGTGCTGTGTGCAGTATGTGGCTAGTTTGCATTGTTGTCTGCCATTGTTGATGCGAACAGCGCGTAGCGCTGGGCAGTTGGAGGTGAGCCGCCAGCAGTGGTGGATGTGGGCAGAGAGATGGCGGAGTTTTGATAATTTGTAATACTGGATGTCAATTATGAATATTAAGGTAAATACATTGTTTGTTCTCTATTAATATCTTTCATTTGCTAACCATCCCTATCAGTAGTTAGTGCCTTCAGTAGTTTGAATCTTTTATTTAGCTGGCAGTAGTGGCGCTCGCTGTATTGCAGTAGTTCGAGCAACGAAGATTTTTGTGAGGTAAGTGATTTCTGAAAGGTATAGTTTAATGTTACTCAGGGCCATTCTTTTGCAGGGATTTTTGATAGTCAGATTGCGTTGCGCTAAAATTATTGTGTGTCAGGTTAAGCACAGTCTTGTACAATTGTTCTAAGTGGACGTTTCACATGTAAAATTGTTCTAAGGGGACGTTTCATAATAGTTCCACACAACTTCTTCGCCGGCCGGAGTGGCCGTGCGGTTCTGGGCGCTACAGTCTGGAACCGAGCGACCGCTACGGTCGCAGGTTCCAATCCTGCCTCGGGCATGGATGTGTGTGATGTCCTTAGGTTAGTTAGGTTTAATTAGTTCTAAGTTATAGGCGACTGATGACCTTAGAAGTTAAGTCGCATAGTGCTCAGAGCCACAACTTCTTCCTGTTTTCTCGATTGATCTGTGTTCAGTTTTTCAAGGCCTATCCACCGTGCCAACTTATAACTAAATCTGAGGGGTGTGCGATGGGGAGGTTCCCTTGTAAGAACAACACATACACCCATTCCCGAGGGAGGACTCGAACCTCCGGCGAGAGAGGCCGCGCAGTCCTTGACTTGGCGCCTCTGACCGCGCGGCCACGCCGCGCGGTAGGTCGAAGGGCGGCCTCTGTCACGTGACAATAGCGATTTGAATAAACCGTTATCGTTACGCTGGCTTCTTCGAAAAAATACGGATCCCACTCACGAAATTCGGCTAACAGCGCACCAAAATGTAACACGCCGACTATGAAGTGATCGTTGGTGAAAATCCTGACTGTTTTCTGCTGCCCAGTAGTGAATATTTTGCTTATTTATAGTACCTGTCACTCGAAAATGGGTCTCATCAGAAGAAATCAAAACAGCGCCAGGTGAATGCTCTAAACACAATTCTTGGGCAATAATCATTTTGTGTGGCCGCATTGAAACGTCCCCTTAGAACAATTATACATGACTGTGCTTAAACTGACACACAATATTTTTAGCGCAACGCAATCTGACTTTCAAAATTCCCTATAAAAGAATGGCCTTGACTAACATTAATCTATACCTTTCACAAATCACTTACCTCACAAAAATCTTCATTACTCGAACTACTGCAATACAGCGAGCGCCACTACTGCCAGCTAAATAAAAGATTCAAACTACGGAAGGCACTAACTACTGATAGGGATAGTTAGCAAATGAAAGATTTTAATAGAGAACAAACAATATATTTACCTTAATATCATAATATATATAGCAGTTCATGACAAATTTCAAAACTCCGCCATCTGTCTCCCCACATCCACCACTGCTGGCGGCTCACCTCCAACTGCCCAACGCTATGTGCTGTTAACATCCAGCTGCCCAACAATACAATGGCAGACAACAATGCAAACTAGCACACAGAGCGCTACATAGCGTTGCCAATAAGAAAACATAAACAGCCTACTTACATAGCCCCCATGCTCCCCACAAAAAAATTTTACAAATTGGTGTGGGCAGTGGCCAATAATGATTTGATAAAATTTTTCATAATTACAATAACAAAGATATCAAATGCACACACTTATTTATACAATGTTGGTCAAAAGCTAAAATTTTCTCACAGTCCATAAAGACAGTCCAGATTGTTCATCACAGTAAAATTTCAGTGTTTTTTTTTTTTTTTTTCAAAGTCTGAGCAGTAAAAGAAAATGCACACGGAAGTAGTGGATTTCCATGCAGTCTTGAACAAGTAGTGTTGTCCTTCCAACGGAAAGACAGTGCTGACTCTTGACATGCTGACAGGTAATGGGCCACAACTATGAAACGTCCCCTTAGAGAGTATGGTATTGGTGGGCCATCATAGATGCAGACCCACTGTAGTCCTTGTACCTCACAAAAATCTTCATTACTCGAACTACTGCAATACAGCGAGCGCCACTACTGCCAGCTAAATAAAAGATTCAAACTACGGAAGGCACTAACTACTGATAGGGATAGTTAGCAAATGAAAGATTTTAATAGAGAACAAACAATGTATATACCTTAATAGTCATAATATATGATATCCAGTATTACAAACTTCGAAACTCCGCCATCTCTCTCCCCACATCCACCACTGCTGGCGGCTCACCTCCAACTGCCCAACGCTATGCGCTGTTAACATCCAGCTGCCGCTGCGCAACACTACAATGGCAGACAACAATGCAAACTAGCACACAGAGCGCTACGTAACGTTGCCAATAAGAAAACATAAACAGCCTACTTACAGCATGTCGTCTCCGTGCAGGATTATCCTTACACTCCTGTTAGATACCAGCGCGCCTGCATGTTTGCACTGACGTGACAAAAATCCAAAAATCATTGGATACCTCCTAATATCGTGCTGGATCTCCTTTTGACTGTCGTAGTTCAGCAACTCGACATGGCATGGACTTAACAAGTCGTTGGAAGACCCCTGCTGAAATATTGAGCCATGCTGCTTCTACAGCCGTCCGTTATTGCAAAAGTGTTGACGGTGCAGGATTTTGTGCACGCACTGACCTCTCGATGATGACCCATAGATGCTCGATGGGACTCATGTTGGGCGATCTGGGTAGTCAAATCTTTCGCTCGAATCGTTCAGAATATTCTTCAACCCACTCGCGAACAAATGTGGTCTACTGAAATCGCGAATTGTTATCCATTGTAACACCCCACCCATTGCTTGTCCGATTTTTGCGTGTGTTCGCCCCTGACAAACAACTTACAGAGAAATTGGGAGTGGAACTGTACGCAAAAATGGATAACGCTAGATTTAAATGTGGCCCTGTCACCCCTAATTAATCTGTGGTGGTAGTGTTGACGATAAATCCCACCTATTTTTACTTCCAAACGTGACCGATTACGAACACTTAGGGTGTTCAGTGACATCAAACACATACACAAAAATACAATAAAGCAAAAGGGTGAATTCAGGATCAACTATTGAAAGTAAAGGCTCTACTGAATCACAATAATTTTATTATAACCTTCAGATCAATGCTGCATAAAACACAAGGAACAATTCACAAATTATCCTCCTGACTGGCATTGGCAGTGAACTGTGTTAAAATCAGTCCAAAACGCGATCTGGTTGGTTGGTTGGTTTGGGGAAGGAGACCAGACAGCGTGGTCATCGGTCTCATCGGTTTAGGGAAGGATGGGGAAGGAAGTCGGCCGTGCCCTTTCAGAGGAACCATCCCGGCATTTGCCTGGACTGATTTAGGGAAATCACGGAAAACCTAAATCAGGATGGCCGGACGCGGGATTGAACCGTCGTCCTCCCGAATGGGAGTCCAGTGTCTAACCACTGCGCCACCTCGCTCGGTAAAACGCGATCTCTTATAACATATATACGAAGAACCACTACACTCCAAAAGTACTGTGAAACCTGTGTGGAAACAGTAATTGCAATTGATCCAACTGTTTAACGTTACTCCTAACACAGGCCGAAGCGGGAGCGATCTCACCATAATATTCCTGTTGTAGCGGCGGTCTCCGACGGCAATGAGCTGGCGCGGCTAAAGTCCTCTCAGAACGAAAGACCAAGAGGAGAGACGACTTGTCCTCTCAGTACGAGAGCCCAGAACGGAAGACCTCGACCGAGAGTCCAGCAAGATCGCTCTTCACCTTTTTCTGCCCTCAACTTTTACCGAGCGATCACATCACTAGAACCTCTCAAAATACCCAGTTTGCCAGTGCTGACCAATGTACGGCCTGGGAACAGAACTCTTTTCCACAATTCTTTTAATTCTACAAAATTTCACAAGTAAACTCCGCCCTCGCCGGCTGGGAAGAGCCACAGCTGTGGGCAATAACACGTTTACTGGAGGTTTTCTCCCAAGAGACCACTCGAGATTTTCCCGGCAAGATTCCCCATCGTAGCGAACACAGATTCTTGCATTGAAAGTTTGTTACTCGGAACTCCCGGCCTGCCCCACTTGCGTTACTCGAAGGCGTAAAATTGGTGGGACATAGGCGAGAGCACGCACAGGAAAGCCCGGCCAGCTATCCACTGCTCTGTTTTGGTAAACACTTGAACACCTGCAGCCGCGCGTCGCTCCGAGTTTGGCGGCCGCTGTGGCCTCTCTAAACGGATTACAGAAATCCCCCAGTTCACCATTCATACCGTTAGGCCGTGGCCTTCTGCGGCTAGGCGGGGATGTAGCCAAGCTCTGTTTCGCGTACGGCCTTTCCGCAAAATCTTATAATTACAAAATCGCGGAATTCTCGCGTGCCGATGAGTTTCCACATACAGGGTGTTTCAAAAATGACCGGTATATTTGAAACGGCAATAAAAACTAAACGAGCAGCGATAGAAATACACCGTTTGTTGCAATATGCTTGGGACAACAGTACATTTTCAGGCGGACAAACTTTCGAAATTACAGTAGTTACAATTTTCAACAACAGATGGCGCTGCAAGTGATGTGAAAGATATAGAAGACAACGCAGTCTGTGGGTGCGCCATTCTGTACGTCGTCTTTCTGCTCTAAGCGTGTGCTGTTCACAACGTGCAAGTGTGCTGTAGACAACATGGTTTATTCCTTAGAACAGAGGATTTTTCTGGTGTTGGAATTCCACCGCCTAGAACACAGTGTTGTTGCAACAAGACGAAGTTTTCAACGGAGGTTTAATGTAACCAAAGGACCGAAAAGCGATACAATAAAGGATCTGTTTGAAAAATTTCAACGGACTGGGAACGTGACGGATGAACGTGCTGGAAAGGTAGGGCGACCGCGTACGGCAACCACAGAGGGCAACGCGCAGCTAGTGCAGCAGGTGATCCGACAGTGGCCTTGGGTTTCCGTTCGCCGTGTTGCAGCTGCGGTCCAAATAACGCCAACGTCCACGTATCGTCTCATGCGCCAGAGTTTACACCTCTATCCATACAAAATTCAAACGCGGCAACCCCTCAGCGCCGCTACCATTGCTGCACGAGAGACATTCGCTAACGATATAGTGCACAGGATTGATGACGGCGATATGCATGTGGGCAGCATTTGGTTTACTGACGAAGCTTATTTTTACCTGGACGGCTTCGTCAATAAACAGAACTGGCGCATATGGGGAACCGAAAAGCCCCATGTTGCAGTCCCATCGTCCCTGCATCCTCAAAAAGTACTGGTCTGGGCCGCCATTTCTTCCAAAGGAATCATTGGCCCATTTTTCAGATCCGAAACGATTACTGCATCACGCTATCTGGACATTCTTCGTGAATTTGTGGCGGTACAAACTGCCTTAGACGACACTGCGAACACCTCGTGGTTTATGCAAGATGGTGCCCGGCCACATCGCACGGCCGACGTCTTTAATTTCCTGAATGAATATTTCGATGATCGTGTGATTGCTTTGGGCTATCCGAAACATACAGGAGGCGGCGTGGATTGGCCTCCCTATTCGCCAGACATGAACCCCTGTGACTTCTTTCTGAGGGGACATGTGAAAGACCAGGTGTACCGCCAGAATCCACAAACAATTGAACAGCTGAAGCAGTACATCTCATCTGCATGTGAAGCCATTCCGCCAGACACGTTGTCAAAGGTTTCGGGTAATTTCATTCAGAGACTACGCCATATTATTGCTATGCATGGTGGATATGTGGAAAATATCGTACTATAGAGTTTCCCAGACCGCAGCGCCATCTGTTGTTGAAAATTGTAACTACTGTAATTTCGAAAGTTTGTCTGCCTGAAAATGTACTGTTGTCCCAAGCATATTGCAACAAACGGTGTATTTCTATCGCTGCTCGTTTAGTTTTTATTGCCGTTTCAAATATACCGGTCATTTTTGAAACACCCTGTAGATTTCCTACACCGTAATTTAGAGTATTACTCCAACGAAACCTAAAGTGTCATGGACTCATGTAAGGCCGTTGCCACCTTACGCCATAAAAATTCCGTCGTTCTTTGCGAACATAAAGTCCGTGAATGGCTGCAAATACTCTAAAAATAGCTGCACTGACCGGAGGACCCCGTCCACTCCATGTAAACATAGCCCAAACCTTTATGGAGCCACCACCAACTTACACAGTGTTGACAACTTGGGTCCATGGCTTCGTGGGGTCTGTGCCACACTTGAACGCTACCATCACCTCTTACCAAATGAAATAGGGACACATCTGGCCGAGCCACTGTTTTACAGCCCCATGAGCCCAGGAGAGCCGCTGCAGGCGATTTCGTGATGTTAGCAGACGCACTCACGCCAGTCGCCTATGGCATAGCCCATTAACGCCAATTTCGCCACACTTGTAACGCCGGAAATCCATATCCTCCTATTTCCATCTGTTGTACAATAAATTTGTTTTCCTTATTTTTGTTACCTGAATATATGACATTTCTGTGTCTTTACATATTGTAATTGTTTTACTATTTGTATATCTATTTATACATTTATGTCGATGTATAATTGGTTTGTTTCGTAAATATTATTTGTATTTTTACGCTGGGTCTTGCCTAGGCAAACTGCTGTCGAACGATTACATCGATAGGCCGTGTGAAGAATCAAAGTGTGTAGGATCTTTGGTAGTGTTAACTCTGTCGCGTGGAGCGCGGGCAGAGGGAGTCTGGCTGGAGTAGCGAGTGGAGCAGGTGTGTGGTGTGAAGCTCCCGCGAGTTGCCGCGCTTTCGGAGTTTGGCAGCATGTAATTGCGCTCGACTTGCGATGATAGTTTCTGACATGGTGTCGCGGACGGGAAGCATTAGCTGGCGCACATCAAGAGCCCGTTTCGTCTGGTGACCGTGTCGAGAAGTCGCGCCAACATCCAGCTTCTGCAACAGCGACGGCCGACAATGAGTGACTGTCGCCACCTCCTCGATCGACGGCTTCAAACCTTCAATCAACCAACAAGGAAGACTGGACGCACGTAAAGTTTTAGAACTGTATGGCAGACCTCAGCTTTTAAAACTGTTCAAATCACAAAATTAGAGCAACGTAGCATGAACCTTTGTTGCTCATTGTCCCAGTTGCATTACCAAGCAGGGTCCCTTCCTTTTCCGAAATGAACCCGAGTGTCGTGAAATTCAAACGCCAGCATTAAAGTAATATAGCTAATTCTATTTCACTGCTTTAATTTCAAAGTTCAGTTAAGGTATTCATAGCTGGCTACAATATTCAGATTACACAAGCACAAATTAAGAGTGCGAGTATTGTTACCGTATTTTAGCTTACATGTGACTGCAGCTTAGCTTGGTACGTACTAAATTTTACTATTGTTAATTGTTCAGAATCATTTCATTCAAGTTCAAAGTTAAATCTCTTCTTTCTAAATTGCGTAGATTCAAGTAGCTTTTGACATGATTGTTGAGGTAGTCCAAGACTAACCGTATTTTACTGAATTTCGATGTGCTTCAGAAAGAAAGCTCACTATTAACTTCAGTCACTAAATTAACTTTCGATTTTCCTGTTTTATTAATTCTTTTGCTAAATTAAGTCAGAGTGTAGCGAAATTTATTACTTCTGACAAACTTTCAGTTTTCACACTGCACGTGTCAACCTTCAGTTGCCACGCTTCTAGTGCTAATTATATGTGTAATAACCTTTCTTTTTCAGTTACTATAGTAATTGTCCGTAGGACTGGCGACTGTAATTTCCCCCAAATCTCAAATATCTAATTACCGCTAGTTAATTGTTAACGTAACGGCCGCACATTTACTTCCTTTATTAACTTTACCCCTTTTCAAAATTAATTTCCACCAGTTTCATTAGCATTTTTCCTTTCATTTAGATGTAACCCTTTCCTCCCTCTTTACCGACAGATTAACGTCGGTGACGATTGCTTTTCCAAAATTCCCATTAGGTACACACGGTTTAATTTTTCACTGTCATTAAGGTCGATAAGTGAGGGGCAGGTTACACACTGTCTACGGTTATTGCACGGACTGTTGATTGTTTGCTAGGACTGACAACTCTAAGCAAATGCTGCTGCTCTCGGTCGTTAAGTAGGGGCCGCCGGTCACTGCGCTGTCCGTGGTGAGAGGTAATTCAAATGGTTCAAATGGCTCTGGGCACTATGCAGTGTGCGATTTGCAGGGGGGGATGGGGGGGATTTCCCCCCCCCCCCCCTCTGCATCAGACCATCCCCTCCTCTGGCTGTAGTTTATGCATCCCAACCTGGGATGTTTATTTCCCACGCACTGGAGTAAAACTTTACATATAATTTAAATTTGTGGAGCCGAACACTGAAAGTTTTTAATACAGTCTTACTATTAATACTATTAATATGTTTGCTTATTAATTTTGAAAAAGTGTTATGTAGTAGTTAAGCATTTCAAAACATTTAGAACTGAATCATCATTCTCATGTTGCCATTGTTACTTTCGTCTAAGGTGCGTCATCCGTTTACTTGCGAGTTTACGAGGGAAGTAGTGTGGCAGTCATGCCGCAGCAGTCGTACCGCAGAGTTGGGTGAACTGGGGGCTGAAAGTCCCACCCCGGCCCTGACACAGGATGGTGACCGACCTGGTACCTGTACGAACATTCACCATTAGGCCACCTTTTGGCAACGGTATGGCGCGGACTAACGCTCCTGGGACGAAAGCACACATTACTAAATAACGCACCATCGTCTGCTTCTAGTTCCTAGGATACTATTTCGTGGACCTTCTTTAAATACTCTTCTCTTCCACCATCGTTTTCCTTTGGTTTTCATTTCCGTTGTTAGCTGCATGTGCAAGTACCAAGTAGGCCGCCGGTGCGATACTTTACCATCCTTTATACTGCAAGACCGACACACGTGTGGCACAAATTCTGTTGCTTTGGTATAAATTAACCTGCCGCATGCAACGTACGCCGCAAGATGTTGCCTGTTGTAGCATGCTACAAGACGACGCACGCCACATTTCCGTAGCATGCCACAATATTGCAAGACGTCGCCCCAGCGTAAACGAGGCTTTAGAGTCAAGTCTGTATTGTATGGTGGATGTGATGTGCTGCGTACGAAATTAAAACCTGCAATCAAATCCAAACGTCGTGGAAAACTGAAGAGGTGTCATCCTGCATTCTGCCAAACGGACAGCCGACGCAATAAAGGAGTTGAGATTCGAGGTGCTGGAATATCCACCATACAGTACACACCTGGCTCCAAGCCAGTAATTATACTAACCCCCTAAGACATCCCCCCCCCCCCACTGCTAAAAGCACAAATCGCACACTGGCACTATGGTACTTAACATCTGAGGTAATGAGTCCCCTAGAACTTAGAACTACTTAAACCTAACTAACCTAAGGACATCACACACATCCATGCCCGAGGCAGGATTCGAACCTGTAACCGTAGCAGTCACGCGGTTCTGGACTGAAGCGTCTAGAATCACTCGGCCACAGAGGCCGGTCGTGAGAGGTAACGCTTGAAATAAATTCCCTAACGACTGCCGAAATGGAATGTCCCACGCACCTACCTCCTACTACCATTCAGCATTCAAAGTCTTATTTCCCATCGTGTGGTCGTAACCATGTTAGGAACCTTCATTCACCTGAGTACAGATTATAGCTCCGCCAACGCACTGCCCTTTTACCCCTTGTGTACTCAATACTACCGCCATTTGTACGAGGGTTGGAACTTAAATGGTAGCAACTATTTATTTACAGTTCGTACAAAATAGATACGTGTTTAGAGGTTTTACTGACCTTCAGAGTAGTCAGCAGGTTTGTGTAAAACCCGTTGCCAACGATGCGGAAGTCGTGTTATACTCTTAGCAGTGCCAGTTGTGTTGACAGTTCGAGCGGCTCGGTCTATTGCCCGACGAATTTGTATCAGTTCTGAAGCGAATGCCGTGAAGTTTTTCCTGCAGTTTAGAAATGGAGTTGAACTCACGAGGGCTTAAGTATCTATTCTGTTCGTTTTTGGAACACAACCTACGACCAACTTAGAGACAGAAGTGATGACACTTTCTACAGGACCTGACCATCAGTTTGCATGACAATGCTTAAGCACGTAGAGTGCAAGCAGTTACTGATTCGTTTGATTGATGGGGCTGCTAAGTGCTATACCACCTACTGCACTCTCCTGATTTAAACGCTCGTAAGTTCAACTCGATTTCTAAACTGAAGGAAATACATCACGGCATTCGCTTCAGAACTGCTACAAATTCGTCGGGCAATAGACCGCCCCGCTCGAACTGTCAGCACATCTGGCACTGCTAAGAGTATCCTACGACTTCCACATCGCTGGCAGTGGGTTATACACAATGCTGATGACTACTTTGAGCGCCGGCCGGTGTGGCCGAGCGGTTCTAGGCTCTACAGTCTGGAACTGCGCGACCGCTACGGTCGCAGGTTCGAATCCTGCCTCGGGCATGGATGTGTGTGATGTCCTTAGGTTAGTTAGGTTTAAGTAGTTCTACGTTCTAGGCGACTGATGACCTTTGATGTTAAGTCCCATACTGCTTAGAGCCATTTTTTTGACGACTTTGAGCCGGCCGCTGTGAACGATCGGTTCTAAGCGCTTTAGTCCGGAACCACGCTGCTGCTACGGTCGTAGGTTCGAATCCTGCTTCGGTCATGAATGTGTGTGATGTCCTTAGGTTAGTTAGGTCTACGTAGTTCTAAGTCTAGGGGACTGCTGACCTGAGATGGTAAGTCCTATAGTCCAGAATGAGATTTTCACTCTGCAGCGGAGTGTGCGCTGATATGAAACTTCCTGGCAGATTAAAACTGTGTGCCCGACCGAGACTCGAACTCGGGACCTTTGCCTTTCGCGGGCAAGTGCTCTACCAACTGAGCTACCGAAGCACGACTCACGCCCGGTACTCACAGCTTTAATTCTGCCAGTACCTCGTCTCCTACCTTCCAAACTTTACAGAAGCTCTCCTGCGAACCTTGCAGAACTAGCACTCCTGAAAGAAAGGATATTGCGGAGACATGGCTTAGCCACAGCCTGGGGGATGTTTCCAGAATGAGATTTTCACTCTGCAGCGGAGTGTGCGCTGATATGAAACTTCCTGGCAGATTAAAACTGTGTGCCCGACCGAGACTCGAACTCGGGACCTTTGCCTTTCGCGGGCAAGTGCTCTACCAACTGAGCTACCGAAGCACGACTCACGCCCGGTACTCACAGCTTTAATTCTGCCAGTACCTCGTCTCCTACCTTCCAAACTTTACAGAAGCTCTCCTGCGAACCTTGCAGAACTAGCACTCCTGAAAGAAAGGATATTGCAGAGACATGGCTTAGCCACAGCCTGGGGGATGTTTCCAGAATGAGATTTTCACTCTGCAGCGGAGTGTGCGCTGATATGAAACTTCCTGGCAGATTAAAACTGTGTGCCCGACCGAGACTCGAACTCGGGACCTTTGCCTTTCGCGGGCAAGTGCTCTACCAACTGAGCTACCGAAGCACGACTCACGCCCGGTACTCACAGCTTTAATTCTGCCAGTACCTCGTCTCCTACCTTCCAAACTTTACAGAAGCTCTCCTGCGAATCTTGCAGAACTAGCACTCCTGAAAGAAAGGATATTGCGGAGACATGGCTTAGCCACAGCCTGGGGGATGTTTCCAGAATGAGATTTTCACTCTGCAGCGGAGTGTGCGCTGATATGAAACTTCCTGGCAGATTAAAACTGTGTGCCCGACCGAGACTCGAACTCGGGACCTTTGCCTTTTGCGGGCAAGTGCTCTACCAACTGAGCTACCGAAGCACGACTCACGCCCGGTACTCACAGCTTTAATTCTGCCAGTACCTCGTCTCCTACCTTCCAAACTTTACAGAAGCTCTCCTGCGAACCTTGCAGAACTAGCACTCCTGAAAGAAAGGATATTGCGGAGACATGGCTTAGCCACAGCCTGGGGGATGTTTCCAGAATGAGATTTTCACTCTGCAGCGGAGTGTGCGCTGATATGAAACTTCCTGGCAGATTAAAACTGTGTGCCCGACCGAGACTCGAACTCGGGACGTTTGCCTTTCGCGGGCAAGTGCTCTACCAACTGAGCACACAGTTTTAATCTGCCAGGAAGTTTCATATCAGCGCACACTCCGCTGCAGAGTGAAAATCTCATTCTGGAAACATCCCCCAGGCTGTGGCTAAGCCATGTCTCCGCAATATCCTTTCTTTCAGGAGTGCTAGTTCTGCAAGGTTCGCAGGAGAGCTTCTGTAAAGTTTGGAAGGTAGGAGACGAGGTACTGGCAGAAGTAAAGCTGTGAGTACCGGGCGTGAGTCGTGCTTCGGTAGCTCAGATGGTAGAGCACTTGCCCGCGAAAGGCAAAGGTCCCGAGTTCGAGTATCGGTCGGGCACACAGTTTTAATCTGCCAGGAAGTTTCAAGTCCTATAGTGCTTAGAGCCATTTGACTACTTTGAATGTCAGTAAAACTTTGAAACACGTATCTGTTTTGTACGAGCTGTAAATAAATAGTTGCCACTATTAAAGTTCCAGCCCTCGTATATGTGCGTATAGCTATCGCATGAATCTGGTCACATCAGTCTATTTCACCACAACAAAAGCACGATGCTCATTTAAGCAAGCCACTTTACCTACTGAAAACTGCACGTACGCTACTATCGATCGATACCCTTCCACATCAGTATTCCGGTCACGACTCACACAGCGGTCTCTCCAAACAACGGAATCTCTTATTGCCAATCCCTGTAGTAGCTGACTGACTGTAAGCGTTGTAATATTGTAACTTTAATTTTGTATGCTGGAATCGGTGCTAATAGACAATAAAAGCTGGGTTAAAAGCCGTGATCTGTCTGGGGACGTTAACCGTGGATTACTGGGCAACTGTCTCATCAGATATTTAGTCTAGGTTTACCAAGCAGACTAACATTAATGATGATCTTTTAATAGTCATACAAAACCGGTAATATATATATAAAAAAGGAGAATTTAAATAAAAAGAAAGAAATCAGAATATATTTGGAAATTTATTTTAAGATTGTTCATTGAAATTTTAGCATATTATACGTGAGTTATAACTGAGCTGGTGCCTTATTTACGATTGAAAAAATGTGAGATTGTAATCTTACGGAACACATAAAATATGGAGCCAAGATTGGGAGACTGCATACAAACTGCATTCATAAAATAACACACGAAGAACATTGAAACATAAGCAAGAAGAAATTAACCACAACCAACAGATTCAGCTTTTACCCAAAGAAATTACGTTCATACCACAATCCTGTCCGTCATGTAATTACCACACACTGGTATACTAAATTCATATTAACTCTTTGTGAAGTCTCCGCAAAAAGAATAGCTGAGGGCTACTTTGATGATTACACCACATGCTCCACGTGGTCAACTTGGTTTACACAAAGCGTACAACTCCACAATAATTTTGATAATTAAAATACATTAGATCGAAAAGCAATTGACAAAAGAAAAACCTTGAACTGGTTACTAACGTCTTACTATTAACCTGATGGGTCAAACAGTTATATAAGCACGTGGTACTGGTCTCGCAAAGTACACCCCGCGTGGGTTGAACATAAAGAAAAGCATAAAGAAAAGTTGCTATATTAAAAAAATATTCTCAAGACGAGACGTTATAATCTCACGCACATTCGGATTTAAGATTGATGAACTTAGTTAGAGTTACTGATCAACACGTGGTTCCACTTTACTCACAAAGTAATAACAAAGCAACTACCGAAAAATAATCTGAACTTCACACGATAATTACACTGCGCTGCAATTTAAGATAACATCGGATATTTTAGACCTAAACCCGAAATAAAAGTGATTAAATTTTCAGTTAGGCTGAACTTAAGAAATCCATTGTCCTACGGACTTAACAGACACGCGCTTAGCCGGAGATCTTACCACTTCAGACGCTCGCCACGGCCACCCTGCAACTGCCCTACTGCCGAGCGTGCTTCCCGATGGTGGCTCACAAAGACCAACGGAAGTGGCCAGAGGGGCAGCTTCCTATACCAACATGACAATGGACGGACAGGACCATACTAAGGATAGAAACCTCTATGCTTTTAGGAAGCGTAGCTACCTGTTCCGACGTTGGTCCTACTGTTCTCTAGCAGACAGCCTTGTCTGCTACCCTCAAGCATGCAACTAGAAATACATATGCTCATTCATCCTCTCACACAAAAGGGAAGGGGGATGACAGTATCTTATCATATACAGTATATAAAAGAAAGCGGATGTAGGTTCCGTATGAGACTGTGTGACATGAATTACATATAAGAATTACATATAAACTGTGCTTTAAAGTGTAGTAGTGTGACAGATCGTTCTTGTTTATGTGTAAAAGTAACACGTTCCACTGCTCAGTCTCCTCCCAGATAGTCAGAAACGCCACAGTACATTTAGAAGAGGAATTTATTCCATAAATGTCAACAGATTTAAGAAATTAAACATGAAAGGAATTCAACAGAGACCTTTCATAACCCCAACGCTCCGGGAAAAGACTGTGCAGGGAATTTTCTGGCCATGCTAGGACATTCCCAAGCAGGCTTCTCACACCCTACTTAAACCAAAAGTGTAAAAGAAAAGGCAAAAGGACACCAGCTACTTGCTAAAACACAATAATTTCAACACATCACTAGAATCTACCAATTTCAAACAGAAAAAAAAAACACAATCTGTGACACCTATTTAAAAGGTAGTGTAGACCTAATTTGGTCAGCAAGTAAAAACAATGGTTCCTGTGTCATTAATATGAAAACAATTTCTGGTTGTTACCCTTATGGAATTCACCAGTATTTGCTCATTGCAAGAGCCAACTGATCACAGGAAAATTTATGACTGTTTATTAACAAGCAAAATTTATGAAAATAGCAAAGGTGCCACAGCAATAAAAAAAAGAACATCAAATAACATCGGTATTAAAAAGCAGAACATAACAATGCACAATCTGTAAAAGCAACAAAATGATAAGAGAAAAAACATGTTTTACAAAGTGGTTATCGCAAAAAATTTCTATATCGTATAAAACTAATAATTTGTAGAATTAAAATAACTATGTGGCACTCATTTAATCACTCTACTATATTTCAATTAGCTAGCAAACAATGAGCACTGTCATTATACTGAAACTACAATAATTATGTGATTGTTACCCTTAAGGGGTTCCTCACAGTAAATATGCCCCATGCAAAGGCTAATCGATCACAGTTCAATGAGAATAAAAAGCTATCTGACTGATAAACGAAGCAATGCCACAGCAATGAATTTACGAAACAAAATATCACAAATCTAATGCATCACACAAAAACAAACATTGATAAATAAAACAATACAATAGTCAACATCTAAAACAAAAAAAAACACCTATAAATAAAACACCTGCAAAATACAAGAGTCAGTCTAATAAACACCAATAAATCGAACTCCTGCAAAACACACGAGTCATAGTTTCTCTGCCAGAAACACACGTATATGCACTGGACTAAGAACCGTCTAATCACTGTTCACTGACACACTCAGTACTTCCACTGTTCCGAGGCACAATATAGGGGAAAGAGGGGGTGTTCATCGCCGCAGCTGTCAGTAGGGATTTTTTTGTCCATCTGTTGCGTGCGATCCCGCCGTCTCTGCCCTCTCATGAAGTTTCTCCCGTGTCACGTCATCTCGATTTGGTTCCATGTTTGTGTTGTCAAATTCGTGCGGTATCCTCGTTTGACACGCCACGTTGATATTCCTGGGCAAGGATGACACTTAATGGCTCTTCTTTTGTGCCACCCTTAGCGACCAGAGAACATCGAACCATGATTTACTGTCGCTTGACAGTGAGCATCCGTCAGGAGATGTTGATAGGCGTCATTGAAGTCTGCCAGTTACTCTGGACAGTATGTGTCAAAAGGCTCCACGCCCTTTGTGTTGTTACATTCTTGGGTTATCCTCAATTGGCTCGCCGGTTTGATATTCCTGGGCAAGGATGACACTTAATGGCTCTTCTTTTGTGCCACCCTTAGCGACCAGAGAACATCGAACCACGATTTACTGTCGCTTGACAGTAGGCATCCATCAGGAAATGTCGATAGGCGTCGTTGACGTCTGCAAGTTTCTCTGGGCAGTACCTGTCAAAAGGCTCCACGCCCCTTGTGTTGTTTCACCGCGGCCGTCTCGTCACGGTCGCGTGCGTGTGGTGCGTTGCCAGCAGATGGATTTCCGCGCGGTGGACCGCTCGCCCATCTCAGGTCATCGCCTCGAGGAAGGGTCGCCCGGAGCGGCCGCCCATTAGCTCCAGGTACAAGGGAAAGTGTTTGCCGCATACCTTCTTTTGTTGTCGGCCGCGCTCCCGAAGTGGCCCGCTTGACAGCGTGTCCTGCTGGGAAACCCGCCAGTTTACAACTAGTCCGGCTGCTCCCGCTGTCTCTTCAGAGTTTTGCCGGTTCGCTTTCACGTTCTCAACTGCATTCACAGAAATTTTTCATCATCCTTATGTGATTACACAATGTCATATATAATACCACTTAGTATTGTCTTTCACAATTTTTAAGAACAAAGTGAGACTTAATATTTTTTTTAAATAAAAAAATTAGATGAATCGACAATATAAAATAAAATTTAAATGACTTGACAATGTAAAAAAAATAAAAGTGAAATGACTTGACAGTATAAAAATAAAAATTTAAATGAACTGACAATATAATATTTAAATCCACATCACTAATGTGGTTCACTTACGTTTTAATAAATCAAATCTATTTATTAATTCACTAAAATGAATAGGATTATGCCTTGTGCAAGTATAGGTCAGAACAGAATAGGGTTCACATGTTATTTACACACACATACATGCACACCTGTTGTCTATTCTACAAACTACCTACCCATATACATGCATTACTCAATATTCTACTTCTATCCACTACTAGTTAACCCAATAAGCTACTTCAATGCTATTTCAACACCGTGTATATACCACTACAACATTGTTTTAATTCGTCCTCTTCTTGACGCTCGCAGCATACGTCTTGTCACATGATAAATATGGAGAACTTTCCTTAAACACACACATTAAAAAGAACAATGGTTATTTACACGCCAAAACATTTATATCAGTTCGCACACCTGAAAAGAGACTCGCAATTATACATTTATCATACTCATATATTCACACATAAAACAGTAAGAAAATTTCACCTAAAATTACGTTATCACAACAATTAATCACGCAGATGACTCTGAGAAGGTTAAAAATATTTGCATTATACAGGTTATATTACATTTTATTACCCATTTTGCTGCGATTTCGTTCCTTCTTTACGTTACCTTTCGCTTCCAAATCAGTTATTTCGCCTGTGGTGGTTATTCTGGATTCATTTCTCATGAATGGCAAAATTGTGGTCACCTCTATTCTGTAAAACAGTATCATCTTAACATATTGAACTTACAACAGACACAAAAGATCCGAATCCTCCTGTAGTTTAAATGACAAATGTTTTGCTTTATCCTTATTACCTTAAACCAAGCTTTCCTTCGTTCCCATAATCAAAATTATTTAATCATCCTCTACCTTCAAGAGGGAAATATCCTCAGTACAAATCATATAGGCTGCAGTGCATCCCGCACCAGCGAAAACAGTAAGCTGTAATGCTCACAGCATCAGCAAAACACATAAACGTCGCTTATCTAGGACAAGTATTAACGCAGAATAATTTTTTTTGGCTTTGGCTCAACATCAATCAAAACTACAAAAAGGATCCATATTTCCGTTCCATTCTCCATTTGCTGAAAAGCTGCTCGTATTTGACTACCACAATAATATTTCAGAGCCACGTAAATTACACAAACCACAATTCTTCTTTCACCTTGAAGGGAATCAATATACTTACGAAATCCACAGACAGCACTTTACGTACTCGGCTATAAAGAACAAAAAAGACATATATCATCAATATTAACATATCATCGCATATTGGAAGCAAATGGTTCAACAATCGTATTATCGCATCCTGTTTTCAAGATTCCAAACTTACTCATTCCTTTCTCAGAGTTCTCCTATCTTAAAATATTCATACAGCACGCATACTATAGTAAGAGATCCTCATTTATACTGACAGATATAGAATAGTAATAGATAGATAGTAGCACTGAAAGCAGAAAATCGGAAACAAGGCTACTAACAGCTGGGGACCTGGGTTTGCCAGACCCATAATACCCACAGATCGGATATTCCCCTGAGTTTATGCACTAATTCAGCAACGATCTTGCTTTCCTCAGGAGCGACTCTTTTCAATTTACACACAAAAAAAACATAAACAGCATTTTACTCGTTCACAAAGAAACCTTTTATCTTCACGTTTGAATCAAACTAAATCCTAATTGCACAAGGAGAGAAAAAAATTAAAACATCACTTCAATACATCACACAGAAACATCTTTATCATTAATTTTTTACCAACATATTATTCAAAATGCATTCGTCACAAATTTAAACTAATCAATTCTTTCTCCTCATCGTCCTCTCTACTTCTCACTGTCCTTTCTAGTCATTTGCCATGTCGCTCATTTGTTCCGATTGGGCGCCTTCTGCGCTGATCGTTTGTCATTGCCGGTTTCGTTCATTTCCATTTGCCGGATTATTTCTAGGGTTGGCCGGCCGAATTTCGATATCATGAGGTGCTCCGCCTACAGTCCTATTCCCACTGTATTCATCATAGTGTCGATTCTGGTTGCCGTACCTGTAGCGTTCACGATCTTGTCTACGTCCTCGATCATTTCTGTTGTTCCACCTGTGTTCGCGACTGTCACCCCAGTTTCTATATGGCCTGTCCCGATTATTGTTCCGTTCACGATTCTGTCCACGTCCTCGATCATTTCCGTTGTTCCACCTGTGTTCGCGACTGTTACCCCAGTTTCTATACGGCCTGTCCCGATTGTTGTTCCGTTCGCGTCGCGACGACCAGTCACGCCGTTGATTAGTAATACGGCCACGACTGCGGTCGCGCTGCTGTGCCCCGTAATAACTTTGTGCCTGATTAGGCGGGCATTCTCCTGTATTGTATTCCAACTCTTGGAGAAGCGTCTTAAACGTTTCCACGTCCTCTTTGCATCGTCCCGCAAGAATGACGTGCCGCAAGTGCATCGGCAATTTGGTGATGCATATCCTAATTAGTTCCGCAGGCCCGTATGGGTCGTATAGGAATTGATTTGCCTGCAGCATGTGGTCGAATAGGCGTGCAGGGCTGCCGAAACCAGACTGGTTCAAATTTGGCAGCATAATTATGCCATGTTTGACCCTATCTTGTGCCGCTTCCGACCAATAGGCGGACAGAAAGGCTTGTCGAAACTCCCGAGTGGAGTTGCAGTGACGCGCTGCCGACCTCATGCGAATCGCCGGTTCGCCTTCCAAATAGCCACACATATATTCTATCTTATGTGAACTTGCCCAGTCGGGGGGAAGACAAAACTCAAATTGCTCGAGCCATGCACGTGGATGTATTCCTTTTTGCGAATTTCGGAATATCTCAAACTTTCTTACCGTAAGGAAATGTTTGAAATCAAATCCCCGCATTTCCTCCTGGCGAGGCCCTTGAATGTTTCTGTTTCTCTTTCTCTCATGTCTGCCCCTTAAATTACATTCTTCCCTGTCGTCAAAATCTCCCTCGTGGCCGGAGTCCCTCTCTGCACTGTTCGTACGGCTATTTTTAGTGCTATTGGCGAGTTCGGAATCACACGCCATGCGGTTTTCCAGATGCGCCACGCGTTCTTGTAATTCGCCTGTTACAGCTTTGTGTTGTCTGTTCACTTCAAACTGTCCCTTCTGAAATCTAAGAAGCGAACGCACTTCTTCGGTCTCTGCGGCCGCTACCGGTGTAGTATTGTTCTCGCTTTCCGTCAGCTTCATCTTGCCTACAGTGTCCGCTAATGCCGCAATCTTATCATCAATTTGTCTCTTGTCCTCCGCCCCAGTCTGCTTCAATTGTTCAATTTGCTGTTCCAACGCGTGGATCGCTAAACTGTTGTCCGCTATTGTGTTGCTAACGGACGTGGGACAATGCGTTTCCGCCTCTTGAACCCTCGAGATTACCTGCTGGTGTTCCCTTTGGCATTCTTCCCTCAGCTCTTGGAAATTCCTAAGTAGCCGTTCTTCGCTTTCTTTAGATTCGGTATCGCCCCTCCGCTTGCTCTGTTCTAAAGCTTGCAGACGATCATCGATTTGTTCAAATGTACGGCCTAATTCTTTCATAATATCACTTTTTATCTCACTTGGCAGATTGTTTATTCTTTGTGAGATATCATCGAACACTCTCTGCATCGACTTGTCGACTTTATTTGTCTGATGGATTAGTTTTTCGTCTATTTGTTCGCCTAGCTCGCGGATCGATTTTTCCGATTTCTGCGTCATTTGTTCGCCTAGCTCTCGGATCGATTTTTCTGTGTTTTCTTTATTTTGTTGCAATAAGGCTTTCATGAGTTCTGCTAAATCAATTTGGTTAGTTGGAGGCAAATTAATTTCTGGCTCTGCTGTGAGCCCGTTCGTGCTGTTTTGCATTTCGTCTGAAGTATTCCCCATTGCATTTTCGGAACCGCCCGACGCGTTAATATTGGAAATCAAATTATCCCCTTGGTCCATGTTGCTTACGTTGTTGGACCGCTTACTTTTAGCTTGGTTACGTGTTTGCATTAGTGCAATTTATACTCAGTACGCAACACACTAATCACAATAAATGTGTCCCCCAAAAATTACGACAGTCACACGAAAGATACCCAACCTAGTACACACTTTTTCACACGCAAAACAAATTTTTATCTTTGATCGAAACAGTGGAATTTCCAAGCGAGAATAAAAAACACAGACATATAAAACACACAAATATAAAAAACAAAACAAGACAAACAACGCAACGCCGATCAACAACGCCGTGAATCTTTTGAAACTCGGCTCGGAAACAACGCAGAAGTTGTTTGAGCGCTGTAGGGAAAAAAAATTAAGATTATAACACGCTCGCAATCTAACATTTCAGAGATTCCAGAGTCTAGCGGAATCACATAACAGGGTCGCCATGTGTAATATTGTAACTTTAATTTTGTATGCTGGAATCGGTGCTAATAGACAATAAAAGCTGGGTTAAAAGCCGTGATCTGACTGGGGACGTTAACCGTGGATTACTGGGCAACTGTCTCATCAGATATTTAGTCTAGGTTTACCAAGCAGACTAACATTAATGATGATCTTTTAATAGTCATACAAAACCGGTAATATATATATAAAAAAGGAGAATTTAAATAAAAAGAAAGAAATCAGAATATATTTGGAAATTTATTTTAAGATTGTTCATTGAAATTTTAGCATATTATACGTGAGTTATAACTGAGCTGGTGCCTTATTTACGATTGAAAAAATGTGAGATTGTAATCTTACGGAACACATAAAATATGGAGCCAAGATTGGGAGACTGCATACAAACTGCATTCATAAAATAACACACGAAGAACATTGAAACATAAGCAAGAAGAAATTAACCACAACCAACAGATTCAGCTTTTACCCAAAGAAATTACGTTCATACCACAATCCTGTCCGTCATGTAATTACCACACACTGGTATACTAAATTCATATTAACTCTTTGTGAAGTCTCCGCAAAAAGAATAGCTGAGGGCTACTTTGATGATTACACCACATGCTCCACGTGGTCAACTTGGTTTACACAAAGCGTACAACTCCACAATAATTTTGATAATTAAAATACATTAGATCGAAAAGCAATTGACAAAAGAAAAACCTTGAACTGGTTACTAACGTCTTACTATTAACCTGATGGGTCAAACAGTTATATAAGCACGTGGTACTGGTCTCGCAAAGTACACCCCGCGTGGGTTGAACATAAAGAAAAGCATAAAGAAAAGTTGCTATATTAAAAAAATATTCTCAAGACGAGACGTTATAATCTCACGCACATTCGGATTTAAGATTGATGAACTTAGTTAGAGTTACTGATCAACACGTGGTTCCACTTTACTCACAAAGTAATAACAAAGCAACTACCGAAAAATAATCTGAACTTCACACGATAATTACACTGCGCTGCAATTTAAGATAACATCGGATATTTTAGACCTAAACCCGAAATAAAAGTGATTAAATTTTCAGTTAGGCTGAACTTAAGAAATCCATTGTCCTACGGACTTAACAGACACGCGCTTAGCCGGAGATCTTACCACTTCAGACGCTCGCCACGGCCACCCTGCAACTGCCCTACTGCCGAGCGTGCTTCCCGATGGTGGCTCACAAAGACCAACGGAAGTGGCCAGAGGGGCAGCTTCCTATACCAACATGACAACGGACGGACAGGACCATACTAAGGATAGAAACCTCTTTGCTTTTAGGAAGCGTAGCTACCTGTTCCGACGTTGGTCCTACTGTTCTCTAGCAGACAGCCTTGTCTGCTACCCTCAAGCATGCAACTAGAAATACATATGCTCATTCATCCTCTCACACAAAAGGGAAGGGGGATGACAGTATCTTATCATATACAGTATATAAAAGAAAGCGGATGTAGGTTCCGTATGAGACTGTGTGACATGAATTACATATAAGAATTACATATAAACTGTGCTTTAAAGTGTAGTAGTGTGACAGATCGTTCTTGTTTATGTGTAAAAGTAACACGTTCCATTGCTCAGTCTCCTCCCAGATAGTCAGAAACGCCACAGTACATTTAGAAGAGGAATTTATTCCATAAATGTCAACAGATTTAAGAAATTAAACATGAAAGGAATCCAACAGAGACCTTTCAGCGTGATTATATACACTACTGGCCATTGAAATTGCTACACCACGAAGAAGACGTGCTACACACGGGAAATTTACCTGACAGGAATAAGATGCTGTGATATGCAAATAATTAGCTTTTCACAGCATTCACACAAGGTTGGCGCCGGTGGCGACACCTACAACGTGCTGACATGAGGAAAGTTTCCAACCGATTTCTCATACACAAACAGTAGTTGACCAGCGTTGCCTGGTGAAACGTTGTTGTGATGCCTCGTGTAAAGACAAATGCGTACCATCACGTTTCCGACTTTGATAAAGGTCGGATTGTAGCCTATCTCGATTGCGGTTCATCGTATCGCGACATTGCTGCTCGTGTTGGTCGAGATCCAATTACTGTTAGCAGAATATGGAATCGGTGGGTTCAGGAGGGTAGTACGGAACGCCGTGTTGGATCCCAACGGCCTCGTATCATTAGCAGTCGAGATGACAGGCATCTTATCCGCATGGCTGTAACGGATCGTGCAGCCACGTCTTCATCCCTGAGTCAACAGATGGGTACGTTTGCAAGACAACAACCATCTACACGAACAGTTCGACGACGTTTGCAGCAGTATGGACTATCAGCTCGGAGACCACGGCTGTGGCTACCCTTGACGCTGCATCACAGACAGGAGCGCCTGCGATGGTGTACTCGACGACGAACCTGGGTGCACGAATTGCAAAACGTCATTTTTTCGGATGAATCCAGGTTCTGTTTACAGCATCATGATGGTCACATCCGTGTTTGGAAACATCGTGGTGAACGCACATTGGAAGCGTGTATTCGTCATCGCCATACTGGCGTATCACCCGGCGTTACGGTATGGGGTGCCATTGGTTACATGTCTCGGTCACCTCTTGTTCGCATTGAGGGCACTTTGAACAGTGGACGCAACATTTCAGGTGTGTTACGACACGTGGCTCTACCCTTCATTCGATCCCTGCGAAACCCTACATTTCAGTAGGATAACGCACGACCGCACGTTGCAGGTCCTGTACGGGCCTTTCTGGATACAGAAAATGTTCGACTGCTGCCCTGGCCAGCACATTCTCCAGATCTCTCACCAATTGAAAACGTCTGGTCGATGGTGGCCGAGCAACTGGCTCGTAACAATGAGCAAGTCACTACTCCTGATGAACTGTGGTATCGTGTTGAAACTGCATGGGCAGCTGTACCTGTAGACGCCATTCAAGCTCTGTTTGACTCAATGCCCAGGCGTATCAAGGCCGTTATTACGGCCTGAAGTGGTTGTTCTGGGTACTGATTACTCAGGATCTATGCACCAAAATTGCGTGAAAATGTAATCACATGTCAGTTCTAGTATAATATATTTTTCCAATGAATACCCGTTTATCATCTGCGTTTCTTCTTGGTGTAGCAATTTTAATGGCCAGTAGTGTAGTTGTAGGGCGCTAAGTCTCTGCGTACTTGTAAGTCCGGTATGCAGAGGAGAAATACACGTGCCACCGCCGTTCGATGGTGTTCTGGCAAGAATCAGTGCCACGGCCGGTGAAAGGCGGGCGTCGCGGCGGTAATGCGATTCGCGTCAGGTCGCCCCGCGCCCCCGGCCCCCCGCTTCCCCGCCCCCCCGTCCCACCCCTTGGCCTCCTACCCCCCTGCCCCCTTGCCCCCCTGCCCCCCTGCCATCACCACCCCTGCCGCCCCCACAGCCCGCGGCTGACATGCCCGCACCAGCCACGCTGCTGCTGCTGCCGCCGACGCGGCGCGGCCCGCCACGGAATACAAACCAGATTCCTTTTGCCGATAAGCGCGCCTCCGGTCGCCTAATCCTGAATGCAACAGATTACGCCCGCGGGCTGCCGCCGACAGCGCCGCAGTTACGGGGCCGCTACAGATACCCACCTAACAGTCGCCGCAATTCCTCGCGAGTGAGAAAGGAACCAAATCCAGAGCAACCTGCGGAAAGAAAGCAGGAAGCTACGTTCAGAAATTAAGACGATGTTGACAGCGTAGAACAGGTGGGGCTAAGAATTCGGCTCGCGAGCCGTGGTCTGGCACGAGAGCTCAGCTCGTCTGCACGCTTCCCTCACCACTGCACCACACTGTCTGAGGCATGACGGGTGGGAAGACGGGGAGAGGCTCTGCATTTAAATGCTAATCCAGTCGTAGCGTATACGCCTTGGTTTTACACGATGATGGAAAAAAATGATGGGAACACCAATAAAGGGTTGTGTCGCATAAACAAAAGTTGGTAAGCATGTTTGTACATCTGAAAAATGACGTCAGTTCAAATTTCTCTCCAGTCGCGTAAGAGTCGCGCCAGTAGCGACACTGTGAGGATGCAAACCAGCTTTGCTTTAAATACGCACTTGCAACAGTCATCAGCGTGAGTTACTTTTGAGATTGGATGTCCTGAGTAGATGTTAGTGACGAATGTATTAAAGGTGACAGGGAACACCTCCTTGACCTAGTAGATAGTGTCGGAAGTTCCATGCGGCTTTTCGCCGATAATGCTGTAGTATACAGAGAAGATGCAGCATTAGAAAATTGTACAGAAATGCAGGAAGATCTGCAGCGGATAGGCACTTGGTGCAGGGAGTCGCAACTGACCCTTAACATAGACAAATGTAATGTATTGCGAATACATAGAAAGAAGGATCCTTTACCGTATGATTTCCCCACCATGTTACAGTTCTGGGTGGAGATTTTCATTTGCCGGATATAGACTGGGAGACTCAAACGTTCATAACGGCTGGCAGGGACAAAGAATCCAGTGAATTTTTTTAAAGTGCTTTATCTGAAAACTACCTTGAGCAGTTAAACAGAGAACCGACTCGTGTCGATAACATATTAGACCTTCTGGTGACAAACAGACCCGAACTATTTCAAACAGTTAACGCAGAACAAGGCGACTCGTGGCGATAAAATATTAGACCTTCTGGTGACAAACAGACCCGAACTATTTGAAACAGTTAACGCAGAACAGGGAATCAGCGATCATAAAGCGGTTACTGCATCGATGATTTCAGCCGTAAATAGAAATATTAAAAAAGGTAGGAAGATTTTGCTGTTTAGCAAAAGAGACAAAAAGCAGATTACAGAGAACCTGACGGCTCAACACAAAAGTTTTGTCTCAAGTACAGATAGTGTTGAGGATCAGTGGACAAAGTTCAAATCCATCGTACAATATGCGTTAGATGAGTATGTGCCAAGCAAGATCGTAAGAGATGGAAAAGAGCCACCGTGGTACATCAACCGAGTTAGAAAACTGCTGCGGAAACAAAGGGAACTTCACAGCAAGCATAAACATAGCCAAAGCCTTGCAGACAAACAAAAATTACGCGAAGCGAAATGTAGTGTGAGGATGGCTATGCGAGAGGCGTTCAATGAATTCGAAAGTAAAGTTCTATGTACTGACTTGGCAGAAAATCCTAATAAATATTGGTCTTATGTCAAAGCGGTAGGTGGATCAAAACAAAATGTCCCGACACTCTGTGACCAATATGGTACTGAAACAGAGGATGACAGACTAAAGGCCGAAATACTAAATGTCTGGCGATTTTCTCTGCCTCGTGATGACTGGGTGTTGTGTGATGTCCTTAGGTTAGTTAGGTTTAAGTAGTTCTAAGTTCTAGGGGACTGATAACCAAAGCTGTTTCACAGAGGAAGACTGCACTGTAGTTCCTTCTCTAGATTGTCGCACAGATGACAAAATGCTAGATATCGAAATAGACGACAGAGGGATAGAGAAACAATTAAAATCGCTCAAAAGAGGAAAGGCCGCTGGACCTGATGGGATACCAGTTCGATTTTACACAGAGTACGGGAAGAAACTTGCCCCCCTTCTTGCAGCGGTGTACCGTAGGTTTCTAGAAGAGGAAGACTGCACTGTAGTTCCTTCTCTAGATTGTCGCACAGATGACAAAATGCTAGATATCGAAATAGACGACAGAGGGATAGAGAAACAATTAAAATCGCTCAAAAGAGGAAAGGCCGCTGGACCTGATGGGATACCAGTTCGATTTTACACAGAGTACGGGAAGAAACTTGCCCCCCTTCTTGCAGCGGTGTACCGTAGGTTTCTAGAAGAGGAAGACTGCACTGTAGTTCCTTCTCTAGATTGTCGCACAGATGACAAAATGCTAGATATCGAAATAGACGACAGAGGGATAGAGAAACAATTAAAATCGCTCAAAAGAGGAAAGGCCGCTGGACCTGATGGGATACCAGTTCGATTTTACACAGAGTACGGGAAGAAACTTGCCCCCCTTCTTGCAGCGGTGTACCGTAGGTTTCTAGAAGAGGAAGACTGCACTGTAGTTCCTTCTCTAGATTGTCGCACAGATGACAAAATGCTAGATATCGAAATAGACGACAGAGGGATAGAGAAACAATTAAAATCGCTCAAAAGAGGAAAGGCCGCTGGACCTGATGGGATACCAGTTCGATTTTACACAGAGTACGCGAAGAAACTTGCCCCCCTTCTTGCAGCGGTGTACCGTAGGTTTCTAGAAGAGCGTAGCGATCCAAAGGATTGGAAAAGGGCTCAGGTCATCCCCGTTTTCAAGAAGGGACGTCGAATAGATGAGCAGAACTATAGACCTATATCTCTAACGTCGATCAGTTGTAGAATTTTGGAATACGTATTATGTTCGAGTATAATAACTTTTCTGGAGACTAGAAATCTACTCTGTAGGAATCAGCACGGGTTTCGAAAAAGACGGTCGTGTGAAACCCGTGTTTCTTGACTTCCGCAAAGCGTGCGATACAGTTCCCCACAGTCGTTTAATGAGCAAAGTAAAGGCATACGGACTATCAGACCAATTGTGTGATTGGATTGAAGAGTTCCTAGATAACAGAACGCAGCATGTCATTCTCAATGGAGAGAAGTCTTCCGAAGTAAGAGTGATTTCAGGTGTGCCGCAGGGGAGTGTCATAGGACCGTTGCTGTTCACAATATACATAAATGACCTTGTAGATGACATCGGAAGTTGACTGAGGCTTTTTGCAGATGATGCTGTGGTGTATCGAGGGGTTGTAACAATGGAAAATTGTACTGAAATGCAGGAGGATCTGCAGCGAATTGACGCATGGTGCAGGGAATGGCAATTCAATCTCAATGTAGACAAGTGTAATGTGCTGCGAATACATAGAAAGAAAGATCCTTTATAATTTAGCTACAATATACCAGGCCAGCAACTGGAAGCAGTTAATTCCGTAAATTATCTGTTATTAGGCATTAGGAGTGATTTGAAATGATATAAAATTAATCGTCGGTAAAGCAGATGCCAGACTGAGTTTCATTGGAAGAATCCTAAGGAAATACAATCCGAAATCAAAGGAAATAGGTTACTTGTTCGCCTAGTGCTTGAATACTGCTCACCGGTGTGGGATCCATACCAGATAGGGTTGATAGAGAAGATCCAACGGAGAGCAGCGCGTTTCGTTACAGGATCATTTAGTAATCGCGAAAGCGTTACGGAGATGATAGATAAACTCCAGTGGAAGACTCTGCAGGAGAGACGCTCAGTAGGTCGGTACGGGCTTTTGTTAAAGTTTCGAGAACATACCTTCACCGAGGAGTCAAGCAGCATATCGCTCCCTCCTACGTATATCTCGCGAAGAGACCATGAAGATACAATCAGAAAGATTAGAGCCCACACAGAGGCATACCGACAATCCTTCTTTCCACGAACAATACGAGACTGGAATAGAAGGGAGAACCGACAGAGGTACTCAGGGTACCCTCCGCCACACACCGTCAGGTGGCTTGCGGAGTATGGATGTAGATGTAGATGGAGATCCCACAAACCGACATGTGGCACATGTACAACATGAAGCATGCACGTTTACATCCTTACATTCAGCGTTCTGGCGGTTACACCGATTATTAATATACCAGCATTTTACATCTGCAGTGGCTTGTCTCACGCCTGTATTAATCTGTCATCTTACAATGTTAATCACTAAAATATGTTACCTAGACAGATGTATTACCGAGAATTCGTTACTCTACGTTAATTATGTTTTCGTGCTGTGGTTTTTTTGTTCGTCGGTATATTTCATATTTTGCAACAGCATAGATTACAAACGAAACATTTTCAGTGTCCTCAGATTCTTTCGAAGCGGTATATCTGAATAAAATTTTCTCGCTTTTCAAGCCGCCTCAGTTCGAATAAAATTATCGAGCTTTCAATGACTGCCTGCTCCATCGAAAGCTCGAGAAATTTATTCGAATTGATGTGGACTGAAAGAAAAAACGAGAATATTTTATTAAAACGTTTTCAGCATTATTTAGAGAAATTTATTCGAATTGACGTGGCTTGGAAAAAAACTAGAATATTTTATTAAAACGTTTTCAGCATTATGTATTTTTGGCGCGCTGAAAAAGTAATATAATTATTATCTGGCACAAACTGTCGGCATACGGACAGACACAGACGATTTTAAAGATTTTTGCACTCAGGTTGCCACGTAATGGTGATTTATTTAGATTTGTGATCAAAAAAAAAGGTCTTTCACAGGCATATGTTATTCGAAAAATTGTAGCACTTCTGCATCCTCATTGTGGAGACGCGGGAACTCCACCTGGAAGAAACAATCTAGACGTCCTAGACAGCTACAACGTAAATCGATTTGTCTTTAAAACAGGGATTACACTGTAGATCAATCAGCTACATCTGCATATGCGCAGGGGCGCTTTTAACTGAAATCTCAAATGGTATCGAATACGGCCGGCCGGAGTGGCCGAGCGGTTCTAGGCGCTACAGTCTGGAACCGCGCGACCGCTACAGTTGCAGGTTCGAATCCTGCCCCGGGCATGGATGTGTGTGATGTCCTTAGGTTAGTTAGGTTGAAGTAGTTCTAAGTTCTAGGGGACTGATGACCACAGCAGTTAAGTCCCATAGTGCTCAGGCCATTTGAACCATCTCGAAAACAGCTCGAAAACATATGGCGGCGTCTTGAAAACGTTTTGGAAACTGTCCTTGTAATCCGCTCAAGGCCACAATGAGTTCTTGTAAACTCGCGTTTTCTTTGACGGGAGAGAGCTTAGGGAATCGATTGTGTTTTTTAGAATTGGTTCCCTCTATAATGCGATTTTGTTTTTAAATGCATTCCCCATGAAGTCAGATGTAAGTCGATTTTCACCTTGCAATATGTTTCTGTGGGTAGTGTGTAGCTAAGTCCACTTAAAATGAGAGGTCTATAATCCATTCCAAATGCTCTACCGAGTGAAGAGGCGCAGTGATGAGGACAGTGCATTCGCACTCTCGAGGACGATGGTTCAGACTCGCCTCCGGCCATCCTGATTTAGGTTCACGGTGATCTCCCTAAATCGCTTCAGGCAAAATCCGGAACGGTTTCTTTGAAAGGACACGACCAATTTCCTTCCCTATCCTCCCCTCATCTCGCTGTTTGGTCACCTCTCCCAATTCCGCCACCCAAAAAAGTACTCCGTCTTCAGGCTACGAGTGGCCCATCGGGATCATCCGACCGCCGTGTCATCCTCAGCTGAGGATGTGGATAGGAGGGTTTTCTGTGACCGGAGCCGCTACTATTCGGTCGAGTAGCTCCTCAATTGGCATCAAGAGGCTGAGTGCACTCCGAAAAATGGCAACAGCGCATGGCGGCCTGGATGTTCACCCATCCAAGTGCCGGCCACGCCCGACAGCGCTTAACTTCGGTGATCTCACGGGAACCGGTGTATCCACTGCGACACTGCCGTTGCCAGCCACCCAACCAAATGTTCTAATTTTCGTTCCTGCACTACTTTGTTCTTCATAAGTTCTACAACAGGTGGTTTTAAGTCCAAAAGTCGTTTTAGGCATGCATCTTGACGTAGTCAACTTACTTTGCAGTAAAATATATTTTTCGCTCAGTTCCATCGGAAACTGTTGCAGCGGACAGTGGAATAACGAGTGCGACTTCAAAATTTTTACTATTCCTTCCACTAATTTCTGCACGTGCTCCATGCCTGCAAATTTATCACCAAATGGTTCAAATGGCTCTGAGCACTATGGGACTCAACTGCTGAGGTCATTAGTCCCCTAGAACTTAGAACTACTTAAACCTAAGTAACCTAAGGACATCACAGACATCCATGCCCGAGGCAGGATTCGAACCTGCGACCGTAGCGGTCTCGCGGTTCCAGACTGCAGTGCCGGAACCGCGCGGCCACTTCGGCCGGCTGTCACCAAATGCTTCTTGATTCACAGATCAGGGAATCCCACCTGTCGATCGTGACTTCTCGCTCTCTCGTCGTCAACAAAATCCCTAAATTCTTTATCTGTGGTATTGTAATGTCGTTTCATTCTAAATTTACAGTACCTATCGATTAAGTGACTGCATAATAAATATTAAGAATTCTCATCCCTCTCTTCTGTTGCTACCTTCGGTTCTAAAGGCTTGTGGCGATAGATCTATAGACTGCCTCTTTTTATGCAGGCAGCCACTGGACCTGTGAACGTGATTCATACGACGAACAAATAGCGAAGGGAAAACGGCGCTAACACCACGATGATCCAGAACTGAAGAGAGTTAATTAGACCTACAAATACTGCATCCCAGTAGTAAATGACTAAATGAAATGTTACAGTGCACCGGATATTTCCGAGAAAGAGAGAGCGAAGCCAAGTCATTCCAAGCCTCTATCAGCCCGTGACCCTTTCACCTGGCACTCGTGCTTTCCGGCATGCTGTGGACTGTCGCGGTCCAGAGAATCCCTGTAATTCGACCAAAACCCTGCGAAGCTGATGTCGACGATATGTCGAACTACACACAAATAAGCCCACCCAGCTAGCCGCGCGGTCTGACGCCCTGCTTCTCAAATGGGAAGGCGTGCCAGTGCCCGGAGGATTAGTGTGGAGGTCCGGTGTGCAGGCCAGCCTGTACATGGTTTTTAAGGCGGTTTTCCATCTTTATCAAAACTAGACATGATGGGAATTTGTCTCAACGGGAATTTTCCATCTACCTCGGCGAATGCGGGCTGATTCAAAAAAAAAAAAAAGGTTCAAATGGCTCTGAGCACTATGGGACTCAACATCTTAGGTCATAAGTCCCCTAGAACTACTTAAACCTAACTAACCTAAGGACATCACACACACCCATGCCCGAGGCAGGATTCGAACCTGCGACCGTAGCAGTCCCGCGGTTCCGGACTGCAGCGCCAGAACCGCTAGACCACCGCGTCCGTCGCAGGCTCATTCCGCCTCAGTTACAGTCTCGGCGATTGCAGCCCAAACACCATCTCCACGTACGTGTACACCGTAATTACTCTATCACACAAACATTTAGGGTTACACTCGTCTGATGTGAGACGTTCCCAGAGGGGTCCACTGCGGGCCGAACCGCACAATAACCCTGGGTTTGGTGTGGGGTGGCGGTGGGGTAGGTGGACTGTTGTGCCCTGTTGTCGGGTTGTGAACCACTGAGGGCATCAATCTGTTCTCTCACGATTTCTAGTGACTGTTGAGGTCACTGATATCTAGTACCCGGCAGTAGGTGGCAGCACAATGCGCCTAATATGAAAAACCTATGTTTTTGGGGGTGTCCGGTTACTTTTTATCGCATAGTGTGGCTATGACACTCGACATTAGTGAGCCGTGCGTGGCTTGTGTTCCCGCCACCAGGTATTTTACACCCTGTTTTTAACGTACTTCCACCTCACTACGTTAATTTAAATTACTGCTGCCACTGAGTTGCTGCTTTGCCTGACAGTGAGCGGCGCTAGCAGCGCATATCGATATATTCCCTCTCGTAGTATCTTTGCTCGACTGCTATTACTCCCCGGTCGTTGTCTGTAGTAGGGCGAGTTCGCGTCTGCCGGTCAGTTGGAACGCGTCTGGAGCGCAGTCCGGACCTGCCAGTCAGGGAGTTGCAGTGCGGCACTAGTGCAGTCGGGTTGGCGCAGTGAGTACTGCGTCGACATGGCTCGCCCGACCATTGCCGCCACGCATCACTTACGCCGGGCCTGACCTTTGGTGGATTGTTGGTCGGTCAGTTGGCCCGAGGACACCTCTGTGCGGCGTATTCGACTGGGCCACTGGAGGTCTCTGCGCAGTGTAGGAGTCTGTCTGGAGCTGTCCGATCGGTACGAGCATTGTCGCTCGCCGACTCAGGACGTGAAGGTTGAGTGGTTTTGAGCATTAGTTGTTGCTTCCGGCGTTGCTGTTGTGGAGGTTTTCCTGTGAGCAACAGCGAGCGGAGTGTTCGAGATAGCCGCCGTCAGGTGGAACTGATTAAATTAATTTATCCATAGCTAAGTGCACCAGCGGAATTTTCTACCTTGTGGCCGTTAGTGTTGTGGTTACCTGCCCTGTCCGCTAACGTAATTTTTAGGCAGCGTCTTTTCCTCACCAGTTGTTGCTGCCCAACATGGTGTGTAGTTTTGGGGATCGTGATACTTGTAACTTTTTGGGGCCTTGAATTTTCGTGTACTCCGTCTTGGCAAGCAAGTGGTTGGTCGGTCGGTCCGTGACTGTCCCTTGGTTGGGTCCGGACGTATCGAGTGTAGCTGGGCTCGCCGCCTGTCTGGCCTAAGTGAAGGAGGGCAGACCGATCCCCTGGAGGCTCCTGAGTGCTGTTCCCATAGTTATTCTTTGGCAGTGTTAATGTTGTTGTAATTTATTTTAAAAGGTTTTTTTGGGGCTTTGCTATATTTTGCATTTTCAATTGGGCAAGGTTAATTGAGGACCTTCAGCCCTGGAAACATGTTCTCAGAGTTTCCTTCAAGTCCAAACATTATTGACTTCTGCTCTTGGAAGGTTATTGTAATTTCCTCTGAAAGATTTTACAAGTTATTGTGGGACTTCCACCGTTGGTGTTGCAAAAGGAAATTTGTAAACTTGATGTATCGTTTTACCGATTGTTGCAATATATATATACACTCCTGGAAATGGAAAAAAGAACACATTGACACCGGTGTGTCAGACCCACCATACTTGCTCCGGACACTGCGAGAGGGCTGTACAAGCAATGATCACACGCACGGCACAGCGGACACACCAGGAACCGCGGTGTTGGCCGTCGAATGGCGCTAGCTGCGCAGCATTTGTGCACCGCCGCCGTCAGTGTCAGCCAGTTTGCCGTGGCATACGGAGCTCCATCGCAGTCTTTAACACTGGTAGCATACCGCGACAGCGTGGACGTGAACCGTATGTGCAGTTGACGGACTTTGAGCGAGGGCGTATAGTGGGCATGCGGGAGGCCGGGTGGACGTACCGCCGAATTGCTCAACACGTGGGGCGTGAGGTCTCCACAGTAAATCGACGTTGTCGCCAGTGGTCGGCGGAAGGTGCACGTGCCCGTCGACCTGGGACCGGACCGCAGCGACGCACGGATGCACGCCAAGACCGTAGGATCCTACGCAGTGCCGTAGGGGACCGCACCGCCACTTCCAAGCAAATTAAGGACACTGTTGCTCCTGGGGTATCGGCGAGGACCATTCGCAACCGTCTCCATGAAGCTGGGCTACGGTCCCGCACACCGTTAGGCCGTCTTCCGCTCACGCCCCAACATCGTGCAGCCCGCCTCCAGTGGTGTCGCGACAGGCGTGAATGGAGGGACGAATGGAGACGTGTCGTCTTCAGCGATAAGAGTCGCTTCTGCCTTGGTGCCAATGATGGTCGTATGCGTGTTTGGCGCCGTGCAGGTGAGCGACACAATCAGGACTGCATACGACCGAGGCACACAGGGCCAACACCCGGCATCATGGTGTGGGGAGCGATCTCCTACACTGGCCGTACACCACTGGTGATCGTCGAGGGGACACTGAATAGTGCACGGTACATCCAACCCGTCCCCCCCAGGGGGTCCACAACTCTTTTGTGGATACGTGCGTAGCGAGCACGGGACCCCGAGCTAATGTGGCCTTCCTTCCTTTCCGGGCTGCATACCTTCCCATTCCGCATCCTTCCCCATCCCTATCTTCGCCCCTCCTCCCCTCACCTCTGGCTCTTTCCTTCTCTTTCTCCCCATCTGGGAGTATGGTTTGTGCCTACGTCCGGAGACGGACGCTCGTAAATGTACTGCATTTCTTGCCTTCCTTGCTTTTATGTCTTCTTCCTTCCTTTGTCCTTCTCTGTCTTTTTCCTTCCTTTGTCCTTCTCTTTTCCTTACCTCTTCTCTTTCTCTTTTCTCCGCTGCGGCGTTTGAGACTTCTCTTCCTTCCCTTCCCTTTCTTTTTCTTCCTCCCTGTGCGTGTCTGAAGGCCGACCCACGCCCTTCGTGCGTAGCCGGTGACGGGGTAACGCGTAATTCCCCGCCCCGGGTAGACAGGTAGGACACGTACGTACCCCCTGGTAACGGCCAGGCCCAGGGAGGGGTGATTACCCGAGCTGATACCTTCCGAAAATGCCGATTGGTCCCTCCGTCCGTTTGTCGGGAGGTGTGACCTGAGGTGTGAACAATCACCTAAGGCGGGAGTGCCCTCAGAGAGGGCCCCCACAAGGGAGGAGCGCGCCATCGGAGACGCCGGTAATCATGGGGGATTCTTCCGCAATGGTTTCCTCACCTTCCACTAAGTCTAGTCACAAACGTAAGCATACTGAGTCTCAGCCACAGACGATTCTTCCATCGTTGCCACAGTTCCTTGTTGTTTCTCGGTCTGATGAAGGTCACGACTTCTCCACGGTCAACCCTTTCATTATTCAGAAAGGAGTCGACGCAATAGCAGGTCCTGTAAAGTCTTGTTCCAGATTACGGAATGGCACCCTGTTGTTAGAAACACACAGTGCCCTCCAGTCACAAAAATTGCTGCGTACTTCTCTGCTCCACACCTTCCCTGTCCGGGTGGAACCGCACCGTACCTTGAATTCCTCGCGTGGAGTCGTTTATACACGCTCCCTCGATGGATTGTCTGACGAAGAAATTCAGCACTATCTGTCTGACCAGGGCGTAACGGCAGTTCATAGAGTAATGAAACGGGTTGACACGAACATCATTCCAACCCGTACTGTCTTCTTGACATTTGACACAGTTCAACTCCCATCGAAAATCAAAGCAGGCTATGAGATAATTTCCGTTCGCCCTTACGTCCCAAACCCTACGCGTTGCTATCGATGTCAGCGGTTCAATCACACCAGCCAGTCCTGTTCCAATCCAGCCAAATGTGTTACGTGTGGCACGGATGCCCATGAGGGTGCTTGTCCACCTCCATCCCCTCGCTGCATCAACTGTATGGGTGACCACGCTGCTTCCTCTCGAGATTGCCCCGTTTTTAAGGATGAGAAGCTCATCCAGGAAATAAGGGTGAAGGAAAAGGTGTCGACCTTTGCTGCTCGAAAATTATTCGCCAGTCGCAAGCCCACCGTGCCTCAGACAGGAAAATACAGCACTGTCCTTGCTTCTCCTCGGCCAACAAAGGAGGCGGCCACGCAGACTTGCGACCTCACCTTTAGTACCACGGTCGTCAGATCGGCCAGCGCAAAGATCGCTCGTTCAACCTCACCACTTTCGCCTGCCCACTCTATGGCTCACCCTTCGTCGGGTTCTGCTACATCTCGAGCCCAAAAGTCGGACGCCAAGTCTTCGAAAAAAGAGCATACTCGTGAAGAGTTTTTACGGACCGCAGCTTCACAACCATCGGTTCCTCCTTCCTCTAAACAACATTCTTCCAAGAAGGCTACAAAGAAACCCAGTTCCTCTCCTTCTCCGCCAAGGCGTGCCCCCTCTACAGCACCACCTGGCGGAAATCGCCCTCGGCCATCTTCTGTGTCGCCGAGGCGCACTGCTGGTGGCCGGTCAACCGGCCGATCGCTGGTGGCAGGGACTGCTCCTGACCAACTTATGGATCAGGATCTTCTGCCTTCGGCTGAATGCCATTCCATGCTGTCGGTTGCTAGCTCCGAGCAGTCTTTGAGTTGACAGCAACTTTGGTCACATTCCTCCATTCTCTTTTCACCCCATGTCCATTATCCACTGGAATATCCGCGGCATTCGAGCCAATCGGGATGAATTGTCGGTCCTCTTACGCTCCTACTCGCCGGTCATCTTCTGTCTTCAGGAAACAAAGCTGCGTCCCCATGACCGCTTTGTTCTCCCTCATTTTCAGTCTGTCCGATATGATCTCCCCTCTGTTGAAGGCTCTCCAGCCCATGGAGGACTCATGATTCTTCTCCGTGATACTCTCCATTATCACCCAATCCCCTTAAACACTTCCTTCCAAGCTGTCGCCGTCCGTCTTTCACTTTCCGGATACACGTTCTCTCTTTGTACTGTATACATTCCATCGCCCACACCAATGGCACGAGCTGATCTCCTTCATCTTCTTGGTCAGCTTCCACCCCCCTATCTGCTGGTTGGGGACTTCAATGCCCACCACCCGCTTTGGGGATCTCCACACCCTTGTCCACGTGGCTCCGTATTGCTAGACGTCTTCCACCAAGCGGATCTACTTTGCCTCAACACTGGGGTCCCCACATTTTTGTCTGCCTCCACGACAACCTTATCTCATTTGGACCTTGCGGTCGGTACTGTTCCGCTAGCTCGGCGCTTCGAATGGTTCGCCCTTGATGATACACACTCGAGTGACCACTTTCCATGTGTCCTCAGACTGCAGCCTCAACTGCCATATATGCGCCCGCGACGCTGGAAGTTTGCCCAAGCCGATTGGACACTTTTTTCGTCTCTCGCGACATTCGATGACCGTCGCTTTCCCAGCGTCGACGATGAGGTCACGCACATTACCGACGTTATCCTTACAGCTGCGGAACGTTCAATACCACGCACCTCCGAATTGCCCCGGCGCCCCCCAGTTCCTTGGTGGAACGAGGCATGCCGTGACGCAATACGTGAGCGGCGACGTGCTCTTCGCATTTTCCGTCACCATCCTACTTTGGCCAACTGTATCCGCTATAAGCAGCTCCGTGCGCGATGCCGTCGCGTCATCCGCGATAGCAAGAAGGCAAGCTGGAAATTCTTTATTAGCTCATTTAACACCTTCACTCCCTCCTCGGAAGTTTGGAGTCGGCTTCGACGGTTCTCAGGCGCGCCTAGTTTCTCCCCGGTTTCTGGGCTCACTGTCGCGCATGATACCTTAGTGGACCCCGTCGCAATTTCTAACTCGTTGGGTCAGCACTTTGCTGAGATTTCGAGCTCTTCACATTACCCGCCAGCGTTTCTCCCGAAGAAACGTGCAGCGGAAGTGCGACATCTTGCTTTCTCCTCTCAAAATCAGGAAAGCTACAATACTGTTTTCTCCATGCGGGAACTCCAACATGCCCTCTCATCTTCTCGCTCCTCCGCCCCAGGACCGGATGGTATCCATGTCCAAATGTTGCTGCATTTATCCACCCATAGTCTGCGTTACCTCCTTCGCCTTTATAATCGAATTTGGACCGGCAGCACCTTTCCCAGACGGTGGCGGGAAGCTATTGTCGTTCCCGTTCCGAAACCTGGAAAGGACAAACATCTCCCCTCTAGCTATCGCCCCATTTCTCTCACGAGTAGTGTCTGTAAGGTTTTGGAGCGTATGGTGAATTACCGTTTAGCTTGGTGGCTGGAATCCCGCAGACTTTTAACACCAGCCCAATGCGGATTTCGGAAGCATCGTTCTGCAGTTGACCATCTTGTCGCTCTCTCCACTTATATCATGAACAATTTTCTCCGGCAACGCCAAACGGTAGCAATATTTTTTGATCTGGAGAGAGCATACGATACCTGTTGGAGGACAGGCATCCTCCGCACACTGTTCTCTTGGGGCTTTCGAGGCCGGCTGCCCCTTTTTCTTCGCGAATTTATGGCAGAGCGCACTTTTCGGGTGCGGGTGAACACTACTCTCTCCCGTACTTTCTCCCAAGAAAACGGGGTACCCCAGGGATCCGTGCTGAGTGTTGTACTGTTTGCCATCGCCATAAATCCAATTATGGATTGTCTCCCTCCTGATGTCTCGGGCTCCCTCTTTGTGGACGATTTTGCGATCTACTACAGCTCTCAACGGACCAGCCTTCTTGAACGACGTCTTCAAGGATGTCTCGATCGCCTCCACTCGTGGAGCATCGAAACTGGCTTCCGTTTTTCACCCAGTAAGACCGTTTGTGTCAATTTTTGGCGACGTAAGGAGTTTCTTCCGCCCTCCTTACATCTAGGTCCTGTCAACCTTCCGTTTTCAGACGTCGCTAAATTCTTGGGTCTTATGTTTGACAGAAAACTATGCTGGTCCTCCCACGTTTCCTATCTTTCGGCTCGCTGTCTGCGATCACTTAACACCCTCCGTGTCCTGAATGGTACCTCCCGGGGAGCGGACCGAGTGGTCCTTCTCCGCCTCTATCGCGCCTTAGTGCGCTCGAAATTGGATTATGGAAGCATAGTCTACTCCTCTGCTCGGCCGTCTATTCTTCGGCGTCTCGACTCTATCCACCACCGTGGATTACGTTTAGTGTCTGGAGCTTTCTACACTAGCCCTGTGGAAAGCCTTTATGCTGAGACTGCTGAACCTCCGCTGTCCAATCGGCGAGCAGTCCTCCTGAGTCGTTATGCTAGCCGTCTGTCTTCCATGCCTGCTAATCCAGCCCACGACCTTTTTTTCGACGCCTCCTTTGATGTAGGGTATGCAGGCCGCCCCTCCTCCCTACTACCCCCGGGAGTCCGCTTCCGTCAACTGCTCCATTCTCTTTCCTTCCGCTTTCCTAAAACCTTCTTGACAACTTGGGGTACAGCTCCGCCTTGGCTCCGTCCCCGGATCTGCCTGCTCCGTGACCTTTGTCAATTTCCCAAGGATGGTACCCCTACACTTGTTTATCGTCGGGCATTTGCTGCTCTATGTGCAGAAATGACGGACGCCACATTTATTTACACCGACGGCTCGAAAACATCGTTAGGTGTAGGGAGTGCCTATATTGTTGGCGACACCCCAAATCGCTTTCGGCTTCCCGACCAGTGTTCGGTTTATACTGCGGAGCTTTACGCTGTTCTCCAGGCTGTCCACTACATCCGCCGCCATCAGCGGATACAGTACGTTATCTGCTCAGATTCTCTCAGCTCTCTCCTCAGTCTCCAAGCTCTTTACCCTGTGCACCCTCTGGTCCACCGGATTCAGGACTGTCTGCGCTTGCTTCACCTGAGGGGCGTCTCGGTGGCGTTCCTCTGGCTCCCGGGACACGCTGGTATCTGTGGGAATGAGGCGGCCGATATAGCGGCCAAGGCCGCAGTCTCTCTTCCTCGGCCAGCTATTCAGTCGCTTCCCTTCACCGATCTTCGGAACGATTTATGTCGCCATGTTGCTCAATTATGGCATGCCCATTGGTCGGCACTTCCCTGTAATAAATTGCGGGAAGTGAAAGCCCTTCCTTGCGCTTGGACCTCTTCCTCCCGAACGCGTCGTCGGGAGGAGGTAATTTTAGCTAGACTCCGGATAGGGCATTGTCGTTTTAGCCATCGACATCTTTTAAGCGGCGATCCTCCCCCACTCTGTCCCCACTGCTCTCAGCTGTGGACGGTAAGACACCTTTTAATTGAATGCCCCTATTTTAATCCGTTACGCTCCCGTCTACAGCTATCGCCTGATCTATCGTCGATTTTAGCAGATGACACGCGCTCCGCCGACCGCGTTCTAGAGTTCATTCGTGCCAGTGCAATGACGTCAGTCATTTGAAGCTTTTTTTGGGGACAATCACCCCCTTTCTGTAGTGGATTTTTAAGCAGTCTTCTATTTTTAGTTTCTCCAATTTTCTGACTTTGTTCCGATTGCTGCTGGTTTTAAATTTCGGTTTTTTACTGTCTTAAGTCACGGGCTGGGCGCTAATGACCATAGAAGTTTTGCGCCCTAAAACCACAAAAAAAAAAAAAAAAAAAAAAAAAAAATCCAACCCGTCATCGAACCCATCGTTCTACCATTCCTAGACCGGCAAGGGAACTTGCTGTTCCAACAGGACAATGCACGTCCGCATGTATCCCGTGCCACCCAACGTGCTCTAGAAGGTGTAAATCAACTACCCTGGCCAGCAAGATCTCCGGATCTGTCCCCCATTGAGCATGTTTGGGACTGGATGAAGCGTCGTCTCACGCGGTCTGCACGTCCAGCACGAACGCTGGTCCAACTGAGGCGCCAGGTGGAAATGGCATGGCAAGCCGTTCCACGGGACTACATCCAGCATCTCTACGATCGTCTCCATGGGAGAATAGCAGCCTGCATTGCTGCGAAAGGTGGATATACACTGTACTAGTGCCGACATTGTGTATGCTCTGTTGCCTGTGTCTATGTGCCTGTGGTGCTGTCAGTGTGATCATGTGATGTATCTGACCCCAGGAATGTGTCAATAAAGTTTCCCCTTCCTGGGACAATGAAGTCACGGTGTTCTTATTTCAATTTCCAGGAGTGTATTTTACACCCTGTTTTTAACGTACTTCCACCTCACTACGTAAATTTAAATTACTGGTGTCACTGAGTTGCTGCTTTGCCTGACAGTGAGCGGCGCTAGCAGCTCGTATCGATATATTCCCTCTCGTAGTATCTTTGCTCGACTGCTTTTACTTCCCGGTCGTTGTCTGTAGTAGGGCGAGTTCGGGTCTGCCAGTCAGTTGGAACGCGTCTGGAGCGCAGTCCGGGCCTGCCAGTCAGGGAGTTGCAATGCGGCACTAGTGCAGTCGGGTTGGAGCAGTGAGGTCTGCGTCGACATGGCTCGCCCGACCATTGCCGCCACGCATCACTTACGCCGGGCCTGACCTTTGGTGGATTGTTGGTCGGTCAGTTGGCCCGAGGACACCTCTGTGCGGCGTATTCGACTGGGCCACTGGAGGTCTCTGCGCAGTGTAGGAGTCTGTCTGGAGCTGTCCGATCGGTACGAGCATTGTCGCTCGCCGACTCAGGACGTGAAGGTTGAGTGGTTTTGAGCATTAGTTGTTGCTTCCGGCGTTGCTGTTGTGGAGGTTTTCCTGTGAGCAACTGCGAGTGAAGTGTTCGAGATAGCCGCCTTCAGGTGGAACTGATTAAATTAATTTATCCATAGCTAAGTGCACCAGCGGAATTTTCTGCCTTGTGGCCGTTAGTGTTCTGGTTAACTGCCCTGTCGGCTAACGTAATTTTTAGGCAGCGTCTTTTCCTCACCAGTTGTTGCTGCCCAACATGGTGTGTAGTTTTGGGGATCGTGATACTTGTAACTTTTTGGGGCCTTGAATTTTCGTGTATTCCGTCTTGGCAAGCAAGTGGTTGGTCGGCCGGTCCGTGACTGTCCCTTGGTTTGGTCCGGACGAATCGAGTGTAGCTGGGCTCGCCGCCTGTCTCGCCTAAGAGAAGGAGGGCAGACCAATCCCCTGGAGGCTCCTGAGTGCTGTTCCCTTAATTATCCTTTGGCAGTGTTAGTGTTGTTGTAATTTATTTTTAAAGTTTTTTTGGGGCTTTACTATATTTTGTATTTTCAATTGGGCAAGGTTAATTCAGGGCCTTCAGCCCTGGAAACATGTTCTCAGAGTTTCCTTCAAGTCCAAACATTATCGACTTCTGCTCTTTGAAGGTTATTGCAATTTCCTCTGAAAGATTTTACAAGTTATTGTGGGACTTCCGCCGTTGGTGTTGCAAAAGGAAATTTGTAAACTTAAAGTATTGTTTTACCGGTTGTTGATATATATATATATATATATATATATATATATATATATATATATATATATATATATATATATATACATAGGTGAGTCACCTAACGTTACCGCTGGATATATTTCGTAAACCACATCAAATACTGACGAATCGATTCCACAGACCGAACGTGAGGAGAGGGGCTAGTGTAATTGGTTAATACAAACCATAAAAAAAATGCTCGGAAGTGTGTTTTTTAACACAAACCTACGTTTTTTTAAATGGAACCCCGTTAGTTTTGTTAGCACATCTGAACATATAAACAAATACGTAATCAGTGCCGTTTGTTGCATTGTATAATGTTAATTACATCCGGAGATATTGTAACCTAAAGTTGACGCTTGAGTAGCACTCCTCCGCTGTTAGATCGTGTGTATCGGAGATCACCGAATTACGTAGGGATCCAGAGGGAACGGTGATGGACCTTACGTACAGAAGAGACTGGAACAGCACATTACCTTCACATGCTAACACCTTTTTATTGGTCTTTTTCACTGACGCACATGTACATTACCATGAGGGGTGAGGTACACTTACACATGTGGTTTCCGTTTTCAATTACGGAGTGGAATAGAGTGTGTCCCGATATGTCAGGCCAATAGATGTTCAATGTGGTGGCCATCATTTGCTGCACACAATTGCAATCTCTGGCGTAATGAATGTCGTACACGCCGCAGTACTGCCGCAGAAACCACGTGTGTACGTGTACCTCACCCGTCATGGTAATGTACATGTGCGTCAGTGAAAAAGACCAATAAAAAGGTGTTAGCTTGTGGACGTAATGTGCTGTTCCAGTCTCTTCTGTACCTAAGGTCCATCACCGTTCCCTTTGGATCCCTACGTAATTCGGTGCTCTCCGATACACACGATCGAACAGCGGAGGAGTGCTACTCAAGCGTCAACTTTAGGTTACAATATCTCCGGATGTAATTAACACTATACAATGCAACAAACGGCACTGATTACGTATTTGATTATTTGTTCAGATGTGCTAACAAAACTAGCGGGGTTCCATTTAAAAAAAACGTAGGTTTGTGTTAAAAAACATACTTCCGTGCATTTTTTTATGGTTTGTATTAACCAATTACACTAGCCCCTCTCCTCACGTTCGGTCTGTGGAATCGATTCGTCAGTATTTGATGTGGTTTACGAAAAATATCCAGCGGTAACGTTAGGTGACTCACCTTATATATACACTCCTGGAAATGGAAAAAAGAACACATTGACACCGGTGTGTCAGACCCACCATACTTGCTCCGGACACTGCGAGAGGGCTGTACAAGCAATGATCACACGCACGGCACAGCGGACACACCAGGAACCGCGGTGTTGGCCGTCGAATGGCGCTAGCTGCGCAGCATTTGTGCACCGCCGCCGTCAGTGTCAGCCAGTTTGCCGTGGCATACGGAACTCCATCGCAGTCTTTAACACTGGTAGCATACGCGGTCTGCACGTCCAGCACGAACGCTAGTCCAACTGAGGCGCCACACTCCTGGAAATTGAAATAAGAACACCGTGAATTCATTGTCCCAGGAAGGGGAAACTTTATTGACACATTCCTGGGGTCAGATACATCATATGATCACACTGACAGGACCACAGGCACATAGACACAGGCAACAGAGCATACACAATGTCGGCACTAGTACAGTGTATATCCACCTTTCGCAGCAATGCAGGCTGCTATTCTCCCATGGAGACGATCGTAGAGATGCTGGATGTAGTCCTGTGGAACGGCTTGCCATGCCATTTCCACCTGGCGCCTCAGTTGGACCAGCGTTCGTGCTGGACGTGCAGACCGCGTGAGACGACGCTTCATCCAGTCCCAAACATGCTCAATGGGGGACAGATCCGGAGATCTTGCTGGCCAGGGTAGTTGACTTACACCTTCAAGAGCACGTTGGGTGGCACGGGATACATGCGGACGTGCATTGTCCTGTTGGAACAGCAAGTTCCCTTGCCGGTCTAGGAATGGTAGAACGATGGGTCGATGACGGGTTGGATGTACCGTGCACTATTCAGTGTCCCCTCGACGATCACTAGTGGTGTATGGCCAGTGTAGGAGATCACTCCCCACACCATGATGCCGGGTGTTGGCCCTGTGTGCCTCGGTCGTATGCAGTCCTGATTGTGGCGCTCATCTGCACGGCGCCAAACACGCATACGACCATCATTGGCACCAAGGCAGAAGCGACTCTCATCGCTGAAGACGACACGTCTCCATTCGTCCCTCCATTCACGCCTGTCGCGACACCACTGGAGGCGGGCTGCACGATGTTGGGGCGTGAGCGGAAGACGGCCTAACGGTGTGCGGGACCGTAGCCCAGCTTCATGGAGACGGTTGCGAATGGTCCTCGCCGATACCCCAGGAGCAACAGTGTCCCTAATTTGCTGGGAAGTGGCGGTGGGGTCCCCTACGGCACTGCGTAGGATCCTACGGTCTTGGCGTGCATCCGTGCGTCGCTGCGGTCCGGTCCCAGGTCGACGGGCACGTGCACCTTCCGCCGACCACTGGCGACAACATCGATGTACTGTGGAGACCTCACGCCCCACGTGTTGAGCAATTCGGCGGTACGTCCACCCGGCCTCCCGCATGCCCACTATACGCCCTCGCTCAAAGTCCGTCAACTGCACATACAGTTCACGTCCACGCTGTCGCGGCATGCTACCAGTGTTAAAGACTGCGATGGAGCTCCGTATGCCACGGCAAACTGGCTGACACTGAAGGCGGCGGTGCACAAATGCTGCGCAGCTAGCGCCATTCGACGGCCAACACCGCGGTTCCTGGTGTGTCCGCTGTGCCGTGCGTGTGATCATTGCTTGTACAGCCCTCTCGCAGTGTCCGGAGCAAGTATGGTGGGTCTGACACACCGGTGTCAATGTGTTCTTTTTTCCATTTCCAGGAATATATATATATATATATATATATATATATATATATATATATATATATATATATCCTTAATTTTTAGAATTTAATTTTGCGGCCTTCAGCCATTTTATTGCGTTTGTTTATCTCTTTCTGTGCACCTTGCGGGCCATCAGGCCTTTTAGCATCGTAAAACATTGTGGCCTTCTGCCTTCACTTATCATTATAGTATATTTGCAATTTTGAAGATTTAATCCGGTGGCCTTCAGCCACTCCACATGCTGATCTCGTATATCTCTATACGATCTATCTTATTCGTAAATTTAACTGTGTCATGTCTTTTCAAAATTTAACTTATTGTAAAGCATCTGTTTGGAGGCCTTCAGCCGCGAAGCAAATTTAATTCTTTCAAAAGTGTATTTGTGAACTAAATGATAATAAATTACAGTTGTGAAATGAATCCGACCGCAACTCCCTTGGCCCTTGTCACAGCCCTAATTACCTGCTATCCCTGCGTGATTTAGCGGGAGTCTCAACTCGCACGGTGGCGCGGTAAACAACAAAAGACCCGGAAACGCGACACGGAGCGGCCGGAATGTACCTCGCGAAAAACTGCATTGCCACGCGAACACAGGCAAAGAAGTAAGCCTATTTACTTCGCGAACAAAACAGGAAAACGTACCAGAACTTCAAAACTATGACATGTTGTATATTGTGTAGCACAACAGCTACCAACACAAGAGGACAATAACATAATGTAAGTTAAAAATAAAAATAGAACCCACTGATGATAGCACAAAAGTGCTGAAACATGTATGGGTGAAACATAAGAAAAAAGTTGTCTTGCATAAGGCGGAACTTCTCATCCCATTTTCTTAGCAAGCACGGAGACAACAGAAGAACTGCAGCACAAGATGATTATTTAGTAGCATTGTCATGGCCTGTCTAGGCATGTAACACTACTACCCACAATGTCTATCTTTATCGGTGTATCGTGCTGTTTCTTCCAGACATCCTCAGCAAATGTGTGAGTGTAGGACGGGGACACTCAGTGACCTATGGAGATTTGGGTCGGTCCTGGAGACGTGCACGGACAACCGAAGCGGTCAGTGCGACTGCTCACATGAAGTGGGAAATCTGGGTTCGAGTCCCAGTCAGGCACATACTTACGTTTGTCACTAATAAATTGTGTAGCTCCAGCCTAATTGTATTCACAGTTCCGGAAACATTTCCCCCATTTCATATAGCTGTTGATCGTAGCACTGTCTGTTCCTTCTGACATGCATGCGTGTCTGAAGCAAACTGCATAGTATGTCGAAAGTCACTGGCATTGCTGATAGTACGTAAGAGCGGAACAAATGTGGTGAAAGTTCAAAGAAACAGAGATATATACCAAATAAGTTGATAAGAAACGGAACAGATCCGCCACCGTGCCCAAAACATTTCAGAACACTGTTGTTGAAGAAACGAAAGAAGCATGTCCAGAATGAGATTTTCACTCTGCAGCGGAGTGTGCGCTGATATGAAACTTCCTGGCAGATTAAAACTGTGTGCCCGACCGATACTCGAACTCGGGACCTTTGCCTTTCGCGGGCAAGTGCTCTACCATCTGAGCTACCGAAGCACGACTCACGCCCGGTACTCACAGCTTTACTTCTGCCAGTACCTCGTCTCCTACCTTCCAAACTTTACAGAAGCTCTCCTGCGAACCTTGCAGAACTAGCACTCCTGAAAGAAAGGATATTGCGGAGACATGGCTTAGCCACAGCCTGGGGGTAGAGCACTTGCCCGCGAAAGGCAAAGGTCCCGAGTTCGAGTCTCGGTTGGGCACACAGTTTTAATCTGCCAGGAAGTTTCAAGCATGTCCAATTTAAAAGAACACAAAGTCTTCAAGGTTGGCAATGTTTTACAGGGGCTCGAAATTTAGTGCGGACTTCAATGTGAGACGCTTTTAATAGTTTCCACAACGAAACTCTGTTTCAAAATCTAGTAGAAAATCTAAAAATATTCTGGTCGTATGTACAGCGCACCAGCTGCAAGATAGTCAATACATCCACTGCGCGATAGCGACGGCAATGTCACCGATGACAGCCACGCCCGATGCAGCGAAACAACTTTAATAACGTAATGAAGGTAATTCCGCCACTCCAGATTGAACACCAGTTAAATTCCGTCCAGACTATGCTGGCCTTAATTGTTTCATACTTAGCAATCACATACAACTGCTCGCTGGACGAAATACACACACCTAAGGATCGGAAAATTACACAGGTCGATTCAATACTCATGAAAGGAAATGGAAGTAACCCGCTGAATTGCATATTTATACCACTAACGTCCGTTTGGAGTACGATTTTGGAACATATACTGTGTCGAACATTATGAACTACCTCGAAGAAAACAGTCTACTGGCGCATAGTCGGCACGGATTCAGAAAATATCTTTCTTCTGAATCACAACTAGCTCTTTATTCGCACGAAGTAAATCAGTTCTATCGACAAGGGATACCAAATTAATTTCATGTTTCTAGATTTGCAGAACACTTTGGACCCCGTTTCTTCTCGGCAAATTGTATGCCTATGGAGTACCATCTCAGTTGGGATGCTGGGTTCGTTATATCCTGTCAGAAAGCTCAAAGTTCATAGTAATTCATTGGAAAGGCACTGAGTAAAATAAGAGTAATATCGTCGTTCCCCAAATAGGGTCTCTGCTGTTTCTAATCTATATAAACTATTTCGGAGACAATATGAGTAGCCCTCGTAGATTGTTTGGTTATCAGATGGTCAAACTCAATTGCAAAATGATTTAGACAAGATATATGTATGGTGCGAAAAGTGATAATTGACACTATACAACAAAAAATGTGAGATCACCCACAGGAGTAGTAAAAGGGATCAATTATGCTGCGGCTGCGCAATAAATCACACATCCGAATAGCCAAGGATTAAACTTACGAATAACGTAAACTCGAACGAAGGCAGAAAATGTTTTTGTAAAGGCAAAACAAGACTGCATTTTATTGGCAGAACACAGAAGATTCAGCAGGTCTACTGCATACTACGCTTATCGATCTTCTGCAACAGCAATACTGTGCAGTGTGGAATCCCTACCAGATAAAACTGACGGGCGATATCAATAAAGTTCAAACTACGGCAGCTCGTTTTGTATTGTAGCGAAATAGGGGAGAGATTGCTGCGGATATGTTACGTGAGTCGGGATGGCAATCATAACAAATTTCAGCCACCAGTTACCAATCCTCCCAATGCGAAAATATTTTGCTGACACCCACCGACAAAGGAATAAATTATTATCGTAATAAAATAAACGAAATTAGAGCACGTACGTAAATATTTGCGTTCGTTTTTACAGGATGCTCTTCGAGAGTGGAACGATAGAGAAATAGTCTGAAGGAAGTTTGATGAATCCTCCACCCAACACTCAAGTGTGAATTTCAAGGCAGCCATATACACTACTGACCATTAAAATTGCTACACCAAGAAGAAATGCAGATGATAAACGGGTATTCATTGGACAAGTATATTACACTAGAACTGACATGTGATTACATTTTCACGCAATTTTGGTGCATAGATCCTAAGAAATCAGTACCCAGAACAACCACCTCTCGCCGTAATAACGGCTTTGATACGCCTGGGCATTGAGTCAAACAGAGCTTGGATGGCGTGTACAGGTACAGCTGCCCATGCAGCTTCAACACGATACCACAGTTCATCAAGAGTAGTGACTGGCGTATTGTGACGAGCCAGTTGCTCGGCCACCACTCACCAGACGTTTTCAATTGGTGAAAGATCTGGAGAATGTGCTGGCCAGGGCAGCAGTCGAACATTTTCTGTATCCAGAAAGGCCCGTGCACGACCAGCAACATGCGGTCGTGCATAATCCTGCTGAAATGTAGGGTTTCGCAGGGATCGAATGAATGGTAGAGCCACGGGGCGTAACACATCTGAAATGTAACGTCCACTGTTCAAAGTGCCGTCAATGTGAACAAGAGGTGACCGAGACGTGTAACCAATGGCAGCCCATACCATCTCGCCGGGTGATACACCAGTATGGCGATGACGAATACACGCTTCCAATGTGCGTTCACCACGATGTCGCCAAACACGGATGCGACCATCATGATGCTGTAAACGGAACCTGGATTCATCCGAAAAAATGACGTTTTGCCATTCGTGCACCAAGGTTCGTCGTTTAGTACACCATCTCAGGCGCTCCTGTCTGTGATGCAGCGTCAAGGGTAACCGCAGCCATGGTCTCTAAGCTGATAGTCCGTGCTGCTGCAGACGTCGTCGAACTGTTCGTGCAGATGGTTGTTGTCTTGCAAAACGTACTCATCTGTTGACTCAGGGATCGAGACGTGTCTGCTCGATCCGTTACAGCCATGCGGATAAGATGCCTGTCATCTCGACTGCTTGTGATACGAGGCCGTTGGGATCCAACACGGCGTTCCGTATTACCCTCCTGAACCCACCGATTCCATATTCTGCTAACAGTCATTGGATCTCGACCAACGCGAGCAGTAATGTCGCGATACGATAAACCGCAATCGCGATAGGCTACAATCCGACCTTTATCAAAGTCGGAAACGTGATGGTACGCATTTCTCCTCCTTACACGAGGCATCACAACAACGTTTCACCAGGCAACGCCGGTCAACTGCTGTTTGTGTATGAGAAATCGGGCCGGCCGGGGTGGCCAAGCGGTTAAAGGCACTACAGTCTGGAACCGCGCGACCACTGTGGTCGCAGGTTCGAATCCTACCTCGGTCATGGATGTGTGTGATGATGTCCTTAGGTTAGTTAGGATTAAGTAATTCTAAGTTCTAGGGGCCACAGAAGTTAAGTCCCATAGTGCTCAGAGCCATTTGAACCATTTGAGAAATCGGTTGGAAACTTTCCTCATGTCAGCACGTTGTAGGTGTCGCCACCGGCGCCAACCTTGTGTGAATGCTCTGAAAAGCTACTCATTTGCGTATCAGAGCATCTTCTTTCTGTCAGTTAACTTCGCGTCTGTAGCACGTCATCTTCGTGGTGTAGCAGTTTTAATGGCCAGTAGAGTAGATGTAGAGGAAATGCTTATGCTCTTACAAGCCAGGTAATGTTAAATTTTTCCTGAAAGGTTGGTAAATTTTAACATCGTAGTCGTTTTCCTTATCTGACAGTCTTACTACGTGATTAGTTTTCTTGTAGTTTAGTCTATATAGAATTAAACAGGTAATTTATTTTTACATAAGGTTTGCAAAGTCCATTTTCTTTCTTTCATTACGCTCCTGGAGAAAAATAAATTACTAATGTTAAGGAAATAATAAATTTACAAAATTTGATTACGTCGGTGGCGTAAGTCGTCGAAAGGATATTAAAATTTTGCGCGGCGCGCGTGCGTTGTGGCTCACGTGGATTTTGTAGGATAATTTCACGTAGTACATGACAATGTCGTATAGCACATCATTCCTCTAGATTACTGTGGTACTTTGTAAAAAGTTACACTTTACACCATGTATAATGGTAATAAGAGCATTTATAACTCGACTTTTAAGCTGCAAAACATATTCATCGGCTGATGTGGACTGTGATTGTAATTTATTGGTGATGCAGGCTGCAATAGTTTAGGAGACCTTGTACAGATGCGTCAGATCAGTTTCCCAACCGAAGACCACAGCAAGAACCCGAGATAAAAAATTAGCTATACAGAACTAGAAACAACCACCAAGGCGAGTGCATTCAATAAGAAGGAGACCGCATTCTAAATCCGGCCAGACAAAAGTTTCCAATTGTCGCATGCAGCAAAAACGAACACAAATATTTACCTAAGAGCTCTGATTTCGTTTATTTTATAACAATAATCATTTCTCCCTATGTCGGTGGGCGTCACCAAAATATTTTCGCATTCTGAAGGAAAACTCTGTTCTAAACCTAATCTAATAATGATAATTTTGAAATGGTGGGATATAGGAACAGTCGCTCACAAACCACACAGGGGGGAAACGGGCACTACAAAATATTTAATACAAAAAAAATACTGATTAGTAAAAAAAGGGATAATTAAACGGTCGTCAGCCCATTAGGGCAACGAATATCCAAAATCCTAACAATCGTATAGGCACAGATAATTAAGCAAATAATCACTGCCCTGGCAACAGAAGTTTCTTACACGCTTTTCCACAACACAACAGTTCACGAGAAAATAAATCAATCACAAAAAAAACTAAGTTTGCAGTTACTTGTACTGGAAAGTAAAGTTTGGGTCATCAGTCTTCTCATTGGTTTGGTTTGATACGGTATGCGGCCCACCACGAATTCCTCTCCTGTGCCAAACTCCAAACTCTTCACCTCAGAGTAGTACTTGAACCTATGTCCTCAGTTATTTGCTGAATGCATTCCAATCTCTGTCTACCTCTACAGTTTTTGCCCTCTACAGCTCCCTCTACTATCATGGAATTCATTCCCTCATGTCTTAACAGATGTTCTATCACCCTGTCCCTTCCCCTTATCAGCGTTTTCCACACATTCCTTTCCTCTCCAGGTCTGCGCAGAACCTCCTCATTCCTTATCTTATCAGTCCACCTACTTTTCAGCATTCGTCTGCAACACCACTTCTCAAATGCTTTGATTCTTTTTTGTTCCGGTTTTCCCACGGTCCGTGTTTCACTACTATACAATGCTGTACTCCAGACGTACATTCTCAGAAATTTCTTCCTCAAATTAAGGGCGGTATTTGATATTAGTAGACTTCTCTTGGCCAGAAATGCCCTTTTGCCAGTGCTAGTCTCCTTTTGATGTCCTCCTTAGTCCGTCTGTCATTGGTTACTTCACTGCCTAGGCAGCAGAATTCCTTACCTTCGTCTACTTCGTGACCATCGATCCTGATCTTAAGTTTCTTGCTGTTCTCATTTCTGCTACTTCTCATTACTTTTGTCTTTCTTCAATTTACTCTCAGTGCGTATTCTGTACTCATTATATTGATTATTCCATTCAGTAGATCATGTAGTTCTTCTTCACTTTCACTCAGGATTGCAATGTCATCGGCGAATCGTATCATTGATATACTTTCACCTTGAATTTTAATTCCACTTCTAAACCTTTCTTTTATTTGCATTACTACTTGTTAGAGGTATAGATTGAACAGCACGGGCGAAAGACTACATCCCTGTCTTACAGTCTTTTTAATCCGGTCTTCCATTCTTACTATTCTCTCTTGATTCTATAACACTATCACTGCCTCTCATTTGTGTTCTGAAACTATTTTTTTAACCAATTATGGTATTTAGAAGCAGTATGATCTTACCCTCTGTAAGGATTTTGTAGTTTTGACCGTGAAAGACCTAAATAGTGTTGCCTATCGGACATGAAATTGAGTTTTTAACTATTCATATTTGCTCAAATGAAAAAAGAATACGGCCGCCAGCCTAATTAGGCATAGAAATGTGTAACCTTTCTTTTCAAAGAAAAAGATATAAGCAACTTTAGTGGAAAGACACAGCCTATACTATTCTCATACAAAAGTGTAATGAAACCAGTCACAAGCATATGAAAATGGTAAAGTGGTTGCTAACAGTCATAATAGAACGAGCCTATCTTCGCAAACACAACAGACACTGATACACTCTTCTATATTAAACGTCAATCTAAGTAACTTCATTAATACTACCAATGCAAGTCAATACACAATTGGAAATTGTGCATGGACTTAGTCTCAAGTTACTAAATACCTTTTACACGGCATACATTTAAATAAAATTCACTAGTATACATATTATCACTGTTCCGTAAAAGTAATAAAGTAACTGATTTCATAGATAATGTTATTTCTTGTAACTTTACCTTCAGGAGGAACAAATCAACAAGCTGGTGCTCATAAACTGGTATTACACCTCTTCACAGATCCAATGAGCATAAAATTCAACATAAATTTCAGAACTAGTTAGCATTTTCTTTTATATAATAACTTTATGTATTTTGAACAACTTTCAACAGTGGGGGCCTTCAATCTTTACCACAGTTATATAGCAAGCTGACACGCTTTCTCAAACACTGACTCACATTTTGTGCTATTTTATAGTCTGCACAAAAATTATTTACCAAGAAGAATATTTCAAGTCAATCTTTAATAACATTCACTTTTCTAACTAACCTCGAAGTGGTTTATTGCCTATTCGTTATTACCACAGTCTTTTACTTTAATGTCAATAATTAAATAAATAATTATGAAAGTCGACAAAACTTTAAATTGAACTATTTCAATCACTGGGAGGCTTTCACAAAGCTACACTTATTACCTCCCTCAATTTTTGCAAAATCTACAGTACTTTTAACTACTCTATTTCACTTAATATCAAACAACATTAATTAAATAGCTGTTATGCTTAGAGACTTTCATTTTTTCACAACAAGGGCACTCGGTAATCATAATTCAAGTGGAAAGGACCATGAGAGGTTTTATGATTGGAAACAAATCAAGGTAAGTTTGTAAACTTTGTTCTGAGTTACCTTGTATTTCACCGCGCTTGATTAGCCGAGCGGTCTAGGGCGCTGCAGTCATGGTCTGTGCGGCTGGTCCCGGCGGAGGTTAGAGTCCTCCCTCGGGCATGGGTGTGTGTGTGTTTGTCCTTAGGATAATTTAGGTTAAGTAGTGTGTAAGCTTAGGGACTGATGACCTTAGCAGTTAAGTCCCATAAGATTTCACACACACATACCTTGTATTTCAAAAACATTAAAAGTGCTGATCCTTCACCTTACATTTCTATAATTCCTCCACTTCATCGTAGTGATTGCGCAATGTGGTGGCGAGTACATTATGGTAGATGGATTTACTGTTGGAAATGGTATTCTCTGTCGTATTCTTGGTAACTACGTTCCTCCGATTTTTAAGACAATTTCCAGTAACAGAGCATAATAATTAATCCATCCATCTACCCGAGGCTTTGGCGCAGTGGAAACTGGCACAAAAAGCCTCTCTCGGCATCTGCACCATGCACTATTTGATCATTAGCTGCCAGCAGTTCAGTAGCTAGTCTCCGACTGACTACCTTGTCCACCCTTTTGCCTGCACCAACCACATTTTGTGCGCGCTACTTAATTTTCGTTCCAGAGGGGAACCACAACACCTTTTCATATGTAAAGATCTAAGAACCATAAGTGAGGATCAACTATTGCAGAGTAGTAAACAAACATTTTAAAGAAAACATATCATTTGCTCACATCGACAGTGCAACGTAAAATTATTTAAACAAAACTATTCATCTCTAAATATAATCAAAGATATTGTGTAAGAAAGACAAATCATATTACAACATATCACATAGCACATCTTACAGAGATTACACTTCATATAAAATACAATTAATCAGAAGAAAAATTTTTGTCATCTTACCATAGTGTTACAGTTCTTGTACATTTTGTATGTTACCCGTCTCTCCCTATGGCTTATCCCTATTTTTCTCAGAGTTTCAAACATCTTGCACCATTTTACGTTGTCGAACGCTTTTTCCAGGTCGACAAATCGTATGATCGTGTCTTTAGTCTTGCTTCCATTATCAACCGCAACCTTTTCCAAAGCCAAACTGATCGTCATCTAGCACTCCTCAATTTTCTTTTCCGTTCTTCTGTATGCTATACTTCTCAGCTACTTTGATGCATGAGGTGTTAAACTGACTGTGCGATAATTCTCGCACTTGTCACCTCTTGCAGTCTTCGGAATAGTGTGGATGATATTTTTTCGAAAGTCAGATGGTATATCACCAGACTCATACATTCCCCATGCCAACGTGAATAGTCATTTTGTTGCCACTTCCCCCAATGATATTAGAAATTCTGATGGAATGCTGTCTATCTCTTCTGCCTTATTTGATCTTAAGTCCTCCAAAGCTCTCTTAAATTCTGATCCCAATACTAGAGCCCCACCCTCTTCTAATTCCACTCCTGTTACTTGCTGTGTCACATCAGATATATATTCCCTCTCATAGAGGCTTTCAGTGTATCCTTTCCACCTATCTGATTTCTCCTTTGCTCTTAGCAGTGGAATTCCCGTTGTGCTCTCAATGTTACCATCCTTGCTTTTAATGTCACCGAAGGTTGTTTTGACTTTCTTTTATGGTGAGTCTGTTCTTCCAACGATCATTTCTTTGTCGATTTCTTCACACTTTTCATGCAGCCATTTTGTCTTAGCTTCCCTACACTTTCTATTTATTTCATTCTTCAGCGAGATGTTCTTCGGTATTCCTGAGTTTCCCGAAACATTTTTGTACTTCCTCCTTTCATCGATCAACCGAAGTATTTTTTCTGTCATCCATGGTTTCTTCACAGTTATCTTCTTTGTAAATACACTCCTGGAAATGGAAAAAAGAACACATTGACACCGGTGTGTCAGACCCACCATACTTGCTCCGGACACTGCGAGAGGGCTGTACAAGCAATGATCACACGCACGGCACAGCGGACACACCAGGAACCGCGGTGTTGGCCGTCGAATGGCGCTAGCTGCGCAGCATTTGTGCACCGCCGCCGTCAGTGTCAGCCAGTTTGCTGTGGCATACGGAGCTCCATCGCAGTCTTTAACATTGGTAGCATGCCGCGACAGCGTGGACGTGAACCGTATGTGCAGTTGACGGACTTTGAGCGAGGGCGTATAGTGGGCATGCGGGAGGCCGGGTGGACGTACCGCCGAATTGCTCAACACGTGAGGCGTGAGGTCTCCACAGTACATCGATGTTGTCGCCAGTGGTCGGCGGAAGGTGCACGTGCCCGTCGACCCGGGACCGGACCGCAGCGACGCACGGATGCACGCCAAGACCGTAGGATCCTACGCAGTGCCGTAGAGGACCGCACCGCCACTTCCCAGCAAATTAGGGACACTGTTGCTCCTGGGGTATCGGCGAGGACCATTCGCAACCGTCTCCATGAAGCTGGGCTACGGTCCCGCACACCGTTAGGCCGTCTTCCGCTCACGCCCCAACATCGTGCAGCCCGCCTCCAGTGGTGTCGCGACAGGCGTGAGTGGAGGGACGAATGGAGACGTGTCGTCTTCAGCGATGAGAGTCGCTTCTGCCTTGGTGCCAATGATGGTCGTATGCGTGTTTGGCGCCGTGCAGGTGAGCGCCATAATCAGGACTGCATACGACCGAGGCACACAGGGCCAACACCCGGCATCATGGTGTGGGGAGCGATCTCCTACACTGGCCGTACACCACTGGTGATCGTCGAGGGGACACTGAATAGTGCACGGTACATCCAAACCGTCATCGAACCCATCGTTCTACCATTCCTAGACCGGCAAGGGAACTTGCTGTTCCAACAGGACAATGCACGTCCGCATGTATCCCGTGCCACCCAACGTGCTCTAGAAGGTGTAAGTCAACTACCCTGGCCAGCAAGATCTCCGGATCTGTCCCCCATTGAGCATGTTTGGGACTGGATGAAGCGTCGTCTCACGCGGTCTGCACGTCCAGCACGAACGCTGGTCCAACTGAGGCGCCAGGTGGAAATGGCGTGGCAAGCCGTTCCACAGGACTACATCCAACATCTCTACGATCGTCTCCATGGGCGAATAGCAGCCTGCATTGCTGCGAGAGGTGGATATACACTGTACTAGTGCCGACATTGCGCATGCTCTGTTGCCTGTGTCTATGTGCCTGTGGTTCTGTCAGTGTGATCATGTGATGTATCTGACCCCAGGAATGTGTCAATAAAGTTTCCCCTTCCTGGGACAATGAATTCACGGTGTTCTTATTTCAATTTCCAGGAGTGTATGTTTTCCTTTCCAACATCTGTGATGGCCCTTTTTAGAGACACCCATTCCTCTTCAAGTGTACAGCCTACTGAGCACTGTTGTACAACTTTATAATTCAAAAGTTATGAGACTATACGCCGGTTTTAGCAACAGTACCTGATCAAAAAGTATCTGTCCACCCTATGTAAAGCGGAATTGACAACTAGATGTCACGAGAAGCGGGGCGATGAATACAAAAAAGCGAGAAGTGATGTGTTGCACAGTAGAGAAGAGTAGTCACAGAAGGAAGGGTAGATCGGGAAGGCTCAGTGACTTCGAATGTGGAGTAGTCATCGGATGTCGCCTCAGTTAACAGATCCATCAGGGACATATCACTCCATCCAAAACTACCCAAGTCGCCTGTTGGTTGTGTGACTCTGAAGGTGAAATGCGAAAGAACAGCTGCAGCTAAGCTAGGACCAGGAAGACCTTGTGCACTGACAGCCTGCGATCGTGGAGAAATGCGGAAGGTGTTTCCACAAAATAGTGAGAAATCAGCAAATGGAATAGCTCGGGACTTCCAAAGTGCTCCCAGCAGTTCAGTATCTGGAGTGGGCTCAGAGAGTTAGAGGGAGTGTGGTATTGGTAATTTGGTTATGTACTAGTATGCTATGCCATGTGGTGGTACCATCCACCATTTATTTACTTGCAACTCCCTTCCCATGCTTACCATTTTAGTTGCTCAACCTATCTTCTTCATCAGCTATAGCCATGTGATAATGTAATAGCAACACCTGATACAACTATCCTTTAATCGCCAAGCTTGGTATCTTTCTTTCATGTGCATCATATGCAATTCCCCTCCATTCTCTATTTATGTCATGCAGTCCCATTATTTCCGTTTTTTCCCTGGTATTCTACGAAGTCCTGTCCCTTTTTACGTATCGTAGATCCAGCATAGCTATCTCGTTTCTGTGGACAGACCCAAAACAAAACACCAACATTTTACACATCCATATACGATTGCTTTACTTAAATTTACCTTCGAGTTGTGTGGACTAGTGAGATATTCTCCTTGCAGTATTACTGCTTTACTTAAATTTACCTTCGAGAGCTGAGGACTAGTGGCATATCCCCTATGCAGCTTTTTAACTAGCCAGTACAGCGGTCTGAACTCCGTATGGTGTTGATTACAGGCGTCCTCCGTAAATTTCATTACAGCTGTCAGTGGAATCCTGTACACTGTGTGCGCTTTCTCTATCATCATGAAATCCTCTTTTCCTCACTGGTGTGTTATCCTACTCATGTATCAGAACAAAGAGTGCTTCGAACAAATGTGAAATGGTATCTTCGGCGCAGTACCAACTGTTGTGGCTGCAGATGACCGTCACATTAAGCAACTTTCGTAACCTCGAACGTAAAGATGGAACGTAATTAACAAATACTGCCCTCCCATGTGGAAATTTAAATGTATTTCTTTCAATGGTTCACTCGTTATTCCTCTTCAGCACGTCTGTACAAATGTTTCCATAAAGTTTGATTATCCTACGACCACTCTGTTATCAGGTGGGACCTCTCAAGTAGCGAAAGTTTAATGATAAGCACCCTCTACAGATAAAGATGCTTTCGGTACTAAATTCTAAATAGACAATCTGTAATCGATATAAGAGTTTTATAAGTAACCTGGTGTTAAACGATGGGGATGAAATGTCGTTAGCAGTACGTCGATACCGACTGGAATAATTTATCGTCACAGAGACACAGAGATAACATTACAATGTTCCTGGCGCAGCCCAGCGATTATCAATATTACGAGAAAGCCCATTACACAGCAATTAATACTGACAGCCTATCAATCAGCTGGAGACAATCCGTACACGTGTTTTAAAGGCAACCATGAGAGTATTTTGTCCCGCTTTTCAGACTGCCCTGACTGATTAACGATCGTTAAACACAGATATTATTCAAGCTCAGTCTTTTGTTTTTTGAAATTTAATAACTGCATACCGAGTAAGTCGTAAAAGAATGAAGCGGCTTACTGATTACTCAATTTTAACAGTGAAATCCACTTAGAGATCAATTAGAAGCAGGAGGTAACAGCTTCCGCTATCTAGAAACTGAAAACAGCTTTTACCAGCATAAAAGTTACAAACCAGTTACACGCGGAGAATATTATTAATCACTTTGACTAAGAGGCTTAACTTTAACCGCAAATTCCGATATAGCAGAACGAAAATTGATTACATACGTGACATGCATTTATTTTGTATCCAATTTCCATTAGTGTGACAGCATATCAAGGAGAGCAGTTGATGCTCTGCTGAAAAATAAAATAATAGAATTTCAAACGAGGAAGAGTGGAACACAAACTGTGAATGTGTCGTTAGACTGCTATTGCATAAACCCGCTCTGCCTTGACTTGTATACCTGCATCCAAACTCTACAGTACACCATATTTCATGGGCCGCTAACTTAATAGTTTCCTAGTATTACGGTATCAACTCTTGCCCCGCTCCATATCCCTGCCCACAATACTGTTATGGGAAAGTACCAGAGCGTCAAGCGCAAACAGAAAGCACTGATGCTCAAATCGTTATAGGCACTGAAAGCTGGCAAAAGCCGGATATAAGCTCAGCCGAAATTTTTGCGAAGGACCTAACGGTGTTCCGAAAAGATAGGCTAAACTCGGTTCGCGGTGGCGTGTTTGTTCCTGTCAGAAGCACTTTAACTTGTCGCGAAATTTAAGTAGATACTTACTGTGAGTTAGTATGGGCAGAGGTCATTGTTGTCAACCGGAATAAAATAATAATTGGATCCTTTAACCGACCTCCCAGTTCAGATGATACAGTTGCTGGAAGGTTCAAAGGAAACTTGAGTTTGATTTCAAACACGTACCCGACTCGTACGATGATAATTGGTGGTGACTTTAATTTACCCTCGATATGTTGGCGGAAATACGTGTTCAATTCCGGAGGTAAGCATAAAATATCATCCGAAATCGTGCTAAACGCATTCTCTGAAAATTATTTCGAGCAGTTAGTTCATGAGCTCACGCGAATAGTAAACGGTTGTGAAAACACACTTGACCTCTCAGCAACAAATAATCCCGACTTAATAACGAGCATCAAAACCGATTCAGGGATTAGTGAACACAGGGTTGTCGTAGCGAGATTGAATATTGTAATCCCCAAATCCTCGAAAAATAAACTAAAAATATTTTTATTCAAAAAAGCAGATAAAAATTCACTTGACGCCTTCCTTAGAGACAATCTCCACTCATTCCAAATTAATAATATAAGTGTAGGCCAGATGTGGCTTAAATTCAAAGGAATAGTATCGGCGGCAATTGAGAGATTTATGCCAAATAAGTTAACAAACGACGGAGCTTATCCTCTTTGGTACACAAAACGGGTTAGAACACTGTTGCATAAACAACGAAACAAACATGCCAATTTAAACAGACGCAAAATCCCCAAGATTGGCGATCTTTTACAGAAGCTCGAAATTTAGCGCGGACTTCAATGCGAAATGCTTATAAAAGTTTCCACAACGAAACTTTTTCTCGAAGCCTGACAAAAATCCAAAGAGATTCTGCTCGTATGTGAAGTATGTTAGCGGCAAGAAACAATCAATGACTTCTCTGCGCGATAACAACGGAGATACTATCGAAGACAGTGCTGCCAAAGCAGAGATACAAAACACAGCCTTCCGAAATGCCTTTACAAAAGAAGACGAAGTAAATATTCCAGAATTCGAATCGAGAACAGCTGCCAACATGAGTAACGTAGAAGTAAATATCCTCGTAGTAGTGAAGCAACTGCAATCACTTAATAAAAGTAATTCTTCTGGTCCAGACTGTATACCAATTAGGTTCCTTTCCGAGTATGCTGATGCATTAGCTCCATACTTAACAATCATATACAACCGTTCGCTCGACGAAAGATCCGTAATCCGTACCCAAAGACTGGAAAGTTGCACAGGTCATACCAATATTCAGGACAGGTAGTAGGAGTAAACCACTAAATTACAGGCGGTATGCAGCAGGATCTTAGAACATATATTACGTTCGAACATTATGAATTATCTCGAAGGAAAAGGTCTATTGACACACACAATCAACATGGGTTTCGAAAATATCGTTCCTGTGAAGCACAACTAGCTATTTATTCGCATGAAGTGCTGAGTGCTATTGACAAGGGATTTCAGATCGATTCCGTATTCCTGGATTTTCGGAAGGCTTTTGACACTGTACCACGCAAGCGGCTCGTAGTGAAATTGCGTGCTTATGGAATATCGTCTCAGCTACGTGACTGGATTTGCGATTTCCTGTCAGAGAGGTCACAGTTTGTAGTAACTGACGGAAAGTCATCGAGTAAAACAGAAGTGATTTCTGGCGTTCCCCAAGGTAATGTTATAGGCCCTTTTCTGTTCCTTATCCATATAAAAGATTTTGGAGACAGTCTGAGCAGCCGTCTTCGGTTGTTTGCAGATGACGCTGTCGTTTATCGACTAATAAAGTCATCAGAAGATCAAAACAAACTGCAATACGATTTAGAAAAAATATCTGAAAGGTGCGAAAAGTGTCAGTTGACCCTAAATAACGAAAAGCGTGAGGTCATCCACATAAGTGCTAAAAGGAACTCGTTAAACTTCGATTACACGATAAATCAGTCTAATCTAAAAGCCGTAAATTCAACTAAATATCCAGTTATTACAATTACGAACAACTTAAATTGGAAGGAACACAGAAAATGTTGTGGGGAAGGCTAACCAAAGACTGTGTTTTATTCGCAGGACACTTAGAAAATGTAACAGACCTACTAAGGAGACTGCCTACACTACGCTTGTCCGTTCTCTTTTAGAATACTGCTGCGCGGTGTGGGATCCTTACCAGATAGGACTGACGGAGTACGTCGAAAAAGTTCAAAGAAAGGCAGCACGTTTTGTATCATCGCAAAATATGGGAGAGAGTGTCACAGAAATGATGCAGGATTTGGGCTGGACATCATTAAAAGAAAGGCGTTTTTCGTTGTAACGGAATCTTCTCACGAAATTCCCATCACTAACTTTCTCAAAAAAATGGTTCAAATGGCACTGAGCACTATGGGACTAAACATCTGAGGTCATCAGTCCCCTAGAACGTACAAGGGAACCTCCCCATCGCACCCCCCTCAGATTTAGCCATAAGTTGGCACAGTGGATAGACCTTCAAAAACTGAACATAGATCAATCGAGAAAACAGGAAGAAGTTGTGTGGAACTATGAAAAAAATAAGCAAAATATACAAACTGAGTAGTCCATGCGCAAGACAGGCAACATCAAGGATAGTGTAAGGTTAGGAGCGCCATGATCCCGTGGTTAGCGTGAGCAGCGGCGGAACGAGAGGTCCTGGGTTCAAGCCTTCCCTCGAGTGATAAATTTATTTTCGCAAAGTTATGATCTGTCCGTTCGTTCATTGACGTCTCTGTTCACTGTGATAAGTTTAGTGTCTGTGATTCTATGATTTTGAGAAGCTGCACAGATACACAGAGCAGTATTATTTACGTGATCGTGTGTCAATTATCAAAGTTCAGGCACTCACACATAATCAACTTCGCTCTCCAAAATTGCAGGACATGTTCAGATTTGCTTGGACATACGCAGGATTTGACGGTCTACACACGGGAAAATTTGAGAACGTTAAAAACATACGTTTTGACACAGCACAGGGAAAACTGCGCGACTGTGAAACTGTTGCATTCATTTGTTGCAGGTTATGTGACAAACTATTATGTTTTCATCACTTTTTTGGGAGTGATTATCACCTCCACTTGAAAACCTAAATGGGGAAAGGTAGAAGAATCTTTTTATCCATTCGCCAAATGTACAAGTTAGGTGGGTCGACAACATATTCCTGTCATGCGACGCACATGCCGTCACCAGTGTCGTATAGAATATATCAGACGTGTTTTCCTGTGGAGGAATCGGTTGACCTATGACCTTGCGATCAAATGTTTTCGGTTCCCGTTGGAGAGGCACGTCCTTTCGTCTACTAATCGCACGGTTTTGCGGTGCGGTCGCAAAACACAGACACTAAACTTATTATTATTGTTATTATTTTTAATCTTATTTTGTTCGTTTTCGTTCGTTGTATCTGCTCGGTGCGGACGTCGAAAGACACCCATTTCAGTTCGTTGTTGATCCATTAACTCAGTTTCTTTATTACAGAGGGCAGCTAGCCCTCTGACCAAACACGCTGAGTTACCGTGCCGGCATTACAGTGAACAGAGACGTCAATGAACGAACGGACAGATCATAACTTTGCGAAAATAAACTTTTCACTTGAGGGAAGACTTGAACCAAAGACCTCTTGTTCCGCCGCTGCTCACGCTAACCACGGGACCACGGTGTTCCTGAGCTCTGATTATCCTTGATGTTGCCCTTCTTGCGCATGGACTACTCAGTTTGTATATTTTGCTTATTGTTTTCATAGTTCCACACAACTTCTTCCTGTTTTCTCGATTGATCTGTGTTCAGTTTTTCAAGGCCTATCCACTGTGCCAACTTATGGCTAAATCTGAGGGGGGTGCGATGGGGAGGTTCCCTTGTTAAAACTACTTAAACCTAACTAACCTGAAGACATCATACAAATCCATGCCCGAGGCAGGAGTCGAACCTGCGACCGTAGCGGTCGCACTGTTTCAGACTGAAGCGCCGAGAACCGCTCGGCCACATCGGCCGGCCCATCTTGCTCCTCCGAATGCGAAAATATTTTGTTGAGTACGACCTATACAGGGAGGAACGATCACCACGATAAAATAAGGGAAATCAGATCTCCTACGGAAAGATATAGGTGTTCATTCTTTCCGCGAGATATACGATATTGGAATAACCGGGAATTGTGAATGTGGTTCGATGAACCCTCTGCCAGGCACTTAAATGTGATTTGCAGAGTATCCATGTAGATGGAGATGTGGATGTATGGTTCAAATCTTTCCATCCTCCTCCATGTCCTTGCTAACAATTTTTGATTCGAGTACGGTAAGAATTAGTTTCGGCGCGCCTCTTTATAGCTGGTTCAAGTCCTGCATTGACATTGGCGTTTTTGGAAACCAGCCAGAAGTGGGAGTAGAAATGGTGGGATATTTTTCCTTCTTGCAACACTTGATGCGAATTTCCCATTACAAGAGAGTGAATCAACCTTGAAGTGATTGGAGAACCGTTCGTTCATGAGTTTGGGGTGTCCGTATTACTAAATGGGCCACCTGGTCCCAGTTGCAGCCATCGTTTCCTGCGGCTTCCAACGTAATAAAGATTTGAATTTCAGTATTTCATAAGTTTATTGCCCTAATTTAAAAATGCACAATTCTGTCGTAACCTACCAATGAAGAGGTATAATCTTGCTTTTAAGTTTTAACACTATGAGCCAAGTATCAAAGTCAGAAACTGAGTTTAAGTCTTAAGAAAGCGTAGCTCATGGCATGCTGATACCCGGACTGTGTTGATCTAAAATCGGTTGTTCTTCTTATTACAGAAATTTATTTGCCCAGATCGCACAAAAATACTCATTGATTACTAGTTTCAGCGAAATTAAACCGCCGTCTTCAGTTCATTTGTATAGAAAAATTTTTTTGGGGCCAATCCATTTCGTCGAATGTTCACATTAATTGGATACAACTATAATGTATATGACGCTACAATTATGGAAAATTCAAACGTCAAACCAACATAAAAATGATATAAACGCAATTTAAGCGTACCTTACAGAGACAGCGTCCCACAGGACCGTCTCTCCGTCTCTTGTCATACAGTAGAGAATAACACTGCATGCAGTGTAGAATATTTACAAATAAAATAGATAAGACGTGTGTAAAATGTTTTATATGTCGTATCCTTGTTGACATCTGATTGGAAACTGTTATGAGATAATCAAAGATATAAAGGCGCCACCCAATGGCAGCAGTCTTTTACAACAAAAGATTACTTCTTCGGAATACAATGTAAAGAATTATATACTTTTTCATTTATACATACATATATACGGTTTTCATCAGTGTGACTGTTGATGATCTGTTGAAAAATAAAATATTAGAATGTCAAATGAGGAAGAGTGGAACACAAACTGTGAATATGTCGTTAGACTGCTACTTGTATAAATCCGCTCTGCCATAACGTGTATTCATAAAAGTAAACAAGGAATAAAAGTTTGACAAGATTCGGTACTAGGCAATGTCATCTCATTACCGTATGTTTACTTTGAATTTGTATGCATTTTATGTTGGTTTGAGGTCAGAATATTCCATAATTGTACTATTATATACATTATAGTTGTGTCCAATTAACGTGAAAAATCAACGAAATGGATTGGGCCTATAAAAGTTTTTTTCTATACAAATCATTTTAAGTTGGTGATTTAATTTCGCTGAAGGTAGTAATCGTTGTGTATTTTTGTACGATCCAGGAGAATAAACTTCCGTAATAGGAGGAACAACAGTGGGACCGCCTCCAATACAGCTGATGATGTCAGATATTCATTTGTTACCCTAGCATTTGAGAAAGAGATCACTTAGCTACTACCAGTTTCAAACTTTTGCCAAGCTTTTTCTCGCACTGCCGCGTTCCCCCCGCCCTGTCAGAATAATGAAAACAAAAATTTCGATCGGGTTGGACTAGTGGGGACTCGAACCAAGGCTGCGCTGATGAGTGTGACGCACAAGGAACAACTACCAGCTGTAGAAGTATGAAACCGGAATTTCCTACAGATGGTGCTAGCTGTAGGCCGTAGGCCAGTGAGACCTAGAGAGCCTGTATACAGAGAGAGTGGCCATAGGCGAAGTTGATTGGTTGATTAGCTTTGGCGCCATTTTTCTGCCAAAAGCCTCTCGCGCTTCCCATGTTCGCCGTGCTTTTGAGTTGAATTGAAGTTCAGAGGACTTTTGGAAACGATTAAAATGTATATTTGAAAGAAAGTCGTAAGCAGTTGTTGTGACATGCAAAAAGTGACGTGACAAGAAGTACTAATAACGTCTCACCCATTTTGCATTCCACAAGTAAACAACTGCTTACGACTTTCATTCATCTGACGTAATACAGGTACGTTAAATCTTTAGCGTTATGCACCTCCGATACAAAACAAATCCTATACATTGTAAGTAGGCTGTTTATGTTTTCTTATTGGCAACGTTAAATAGCGCTCTGTATGAAAATCACTGGCTGTGCTGTGTGCAGTCTGTGGCTAGTTTGCACTGTTGTCTGCCATTGTAGTGTTGGGCAGCTGGACGTGAACAGCGCGTAGCGTTGCGCAGTTGGAGGTGAGCCGCCAGCAGTGGTGGATGTGGGGAGAGAGATGGCGGAGTTTTGAAATTTGTAATACTGGATATTATGAACTGCTATGTATATTATGATTTTTCAACACTATTAAGGTAAATACATTGTTTGTTCTCTATCAAAATCTTTCATTTGCTAACTATTCCGATCAGTAGTTAGTGCCTTCCGTAGTTTGAATCTTTTATTTAGCTGGCAGTAGTGGCGCTCGCTGTATTGCAGTAGTTCGAGTAACCAAGATTTTTGTGAGGTAAGTGATTTGTGAAACGCATAGGTTAATGTTAGTCAGGGCCATTCTTTTGTAGGGATTTCTGAAAGTCAGATTGCGTTGTGCTAAAAATATTGTGTGACAGTTTAAGCACAGTCATGTAAACTTGTTCTAAGGGGACGTTTCATAACATTATATATTTTTTTTGATTTACGTTACTTTCATTGCAATATGCCTAGTAAACGAACTTTAAAGGAGATAAATGAAAGTAACGAATAATTTTTACAGCCACTGTATCAAATTTTCCTGTGCTGTACGTAGCAGGCTACTATGAGTATATTATAGCTGTAAAGAAAGGCATTTAACGAATGATTTCACCATATTGTCTTGCGCTTTTGATTCGATGAGTGTGTACTCCACTACTCCACTACTCCACTACTGGCCATTTGGCAGAAAAATGGCCGCCGTATCGTCCGGTTGGCCACTCTCTCCCTATACAGGCTCTCTAGTGAGACGGCGTCTGCAGCGGCATCTGCTGCCTGTAACGGCTGACGACAAATGTCAACACACCGTAACCCAAGTTCCATACGTCGGTGTCTGTTTCGGAAAAGTAAAATTGTCGAGTTTTGTGCCTACGAACAACGTTTTGCGGATAGCATCGGTTTTCTGTCATCATTTGAAGAAATCTGCAGCAGAATCGCGTCGATTGCTTGTCGAAGCTTCGGACAACATGCTATTGGGAAAACACAGTCTATCGAGTGGTTCACAAATTCAAAAGTGGTGATTTTGATATGAGAAACGACGGGCGAGAGAAACCACCGAAGAAGTTCGAAGACAACGAATTGCAGGCCTTATTGGATGAAGATGATACTCAAACTTAACAGGAACTCGCGGAAGAATTGAATGTGACACAGAAAGCTGTTCGCAGAAAGCTATAGGAAAGTTGCAGAAACGAGAAAATTGGTTCCGCATGAACTGAATAAAAGACAGCAAGCAAACTGAAAGACCGCTTGTGAAATGCTGCTCGCCAAATACAAAAGAAAGTCGTTTCTCCATCGAATAGCGACAGGTGAAAAACAGATATATTTTGAGAATTCTAAGCGTCGTAAATTAAGGGTGAATCCAAGTAAACCATCGAAATCCACTGAAAGACCAAACTGCTTTAGAAGGAAGACAGTGCTCTGTGTTTGGTGCGATCAGAAGGGCGTCGTCTATTATGAGCTGCTAAAATTTGGTGAACTGCAAATTAAAAAGATGGATACGTGGTGAAACCGTTAACACTGATCGCTACCAACAGCATATGATCAACGTAAATCGAGCATTACGTGAAAAACGACCGGAATATAGAAAAAGGCAACAAAAAGTCATATTGCTCCATGGCCGGCCGGAGTGGCCTAGCGGTTCTAGGCGCTACAGTCTGGAACCACGCGACCGCTACGGTCGAATCCTGCCTCGGGCATGGATGTGTATGATGTCCTTAGGTTAGTTAGGTTTAAGTAGTCCTAAGTTCTAGGGGACTGATGACCACAGAAGTTACGTCCCATAGTGCTCAGAGCCATTTGAACCATTTTGAATTGCTCCATGATAACGCCCCACGACACACAACATAACGGGTAGGGGAAACGATCGGTTCGTTCAGTTGGGACATTCTAGGGCTGCGGTTTATTCTCTAGACTTGGCTCGTTCCGATTATCTATTTGCTGTCGCTGAACAACGCTTCAGTTCGTATGAAAATATACGACTGGTTCACTTCAAAAGAAGAACTGTTTTTGGCGTGCCATTCATAGCATACCGGAGAGAGGGGAGAAATGTATAATTAGCAAAGGAGATTATTTTGAAAAAAATATTGTTTATCAATTTCAAACAACAGACGTGTAATTATTGCAACCAAATTCCGGTTTCATACTTCTACACCCAGTAAAGACCAGACTCTTCCTTGTCCTTCTGTGCCCGCAAGTCAACGCGAATAATTTCCCGAGTCAATGGATGGGCTATGAAGGTCGCAAGAATTTTTTGAAATCGCACTATGTTTTAGCCGATACGATCATGTGTATAGGGCTGCAGTCGTTTGGCAGAGGCAAAAAAAAAAGAAAAAACAGCGTCCGCGGAAACAAAAGTGGCAGTCCCCCCTCCCACCCCCCACCCCCAACACACACACACAGGCACAGTAGACACAGCGCGATGCGTGGTGCTGGTACGCAATATGCGTGGCAGCGGGCGGCAATAAGCGCGCCTGAGCTCAAACAGCCCGCAGCCGGGCCACACAGCGTAATGACCCGCTGTGCTGCGGGTGGCCTAGCCGGCCTCTGGAAGGCGCTGGCCTCGCAGGCCGCGCCGCCGGCGTGCATGCTGTTTTCATTTCCAGGTAGCCACAGAGTAGGGAGCCGGCCAACGGTTCCAATAACCACAGTCTGATGCGTTAAAGAGCGATACTCGGAATCAAAACAGAAGTTTTTGGCGGTCTAAAAGCGAGGATCTCCGCTTCTGTACATGATGAATCACGTCCGGGATAATATCTCTGATATTTCACATTCGACTCAAAGTTTTTGGAAAAGGGCATGTATTTTACTGTGAGGGTATTGTTACTAATTATTTTATATAATCAAATACAAAGGGACTGAACTTATTCAATGGAACAGTTACAAGCTTGTCTCGCTGTCCGACCACCGTGCTTGGTCTGTTATGATAATCCCTCATCACAGGCTGTAATATATGTGACATCCATTAACTAATGCTCAGGTTTATAACTGACTTTGATTCCCGTTCTGCTCTGTACTCTCGACAGTTGCATATTCACTGCCGGAAAAAAAATTAGTAAACCTGGAAAGACGACGTCTATTTTGATCCAATGATATCGTACGCCACTTGGGGGATAGTAGATATATTGATAATGGTTTCAACGTTGTCTGCCAACAGATAGGATAGTGGCTTAGCTGCCAGAGCGCCGTTTGTGTCTACCCTTTAACAGGGAATTCTTACAGCTGGAAGACAGTGTGGTGCAGAAGTGTAAAGCAAGCAGGCAAAAATGCCTCGGAGACGCAATCGTGCTTCCTACAGCGAGTTTGAAAGGGTCAAATTGTGGCCTTCCTAGTGGCGGGATGGTCTTATCGGAGAACTGCCACACAAGTTGGACAGGCTGTGTCGGTTGTGCAACAATAGTGGTGTCACTGGTCACGTGAACGTTCTCACACCTGTAGACGAGGTTCAGGACTTCCACGCTACACAGACGCATGACAGGATCGTCGTATTGGGAGGACAGTGGTGGCAGATCGTACAGCTATCATAGCATAGGTAAGAGGGTTTTTGAGCCCAGATGTGTCAACACATACACTGCTGGCCATAAAAATTGCTACACCAAGAAGAAACGCAGATGATAAACGGGTATTCATTGGACAAATATATTATACTAGAACTGACATGTGATTACATTTTCAGGCAATTTGGGTGCATAGATCCTGAGAAATCAGTACCCAGAACAACCACCTCTGACCGTAATAACGGCCTTGATACGCCTGGGTATTGAGTCAAACAGAGCTTGGATGGCGTGTACAGGTACAGCTGCCCATGCAGCTTCAACACGATACCACAGTTCGTCAAGATTAGCACTGTCGTATTGTGACGAGACAGTTACTCGGTCATCATTGACCAGACGTTTCAGTTGGTGAGAGATCTAGAGAATGTGCTGGCCAGGGCAGCAGTCGAACATTTCCTGTATCCAGAAAGGTCCGTACAGGACCTGCAACATGCAGTCGTGCATTATCCTGCTGAAATGTAGGGTTTCGGAGGGATCGAATGAAGGGTAGAGCCACGGGTCGTAACACATCTGAAATGTGACGTCCACTGTTCAAAGTGCCGTCAATGCGCACAAGAGGTGACAAAGACGTGTAACCAATGGCACCACATACCATCACACTGGGTGCCAGTATGGCAACGACGAATACACGCTTCCAATGTGCGTTCACCGCGATGTCGCCAAACACGGATGCGACCATCATGATACTGTAAACAGAACGTGGATTCATCCGAAAAAATGACGTTTTGCCATTCGTGCACCCATGTTCGTCGCTGAGTACACCATAGCAGGCGCTCCTGTGTGTGATGCAGAGTTAAGGGTAACAGCGCCACTGGTCTCCGAGCTGATAGTCCGTGCTGCTGCAAACGTCGTCGAACTGTTCGTGCAGATTGTTATTGTCTTGCAGACGTCCCCCTCTGTTGAATCAGGGATCGAGACATGGCTGCACGATCCGTTAGAGCCATGCGGATAAGATGCCTGTCATCTCGACTGCTAGTGATACGAGGCCGTTGGGATCCAGCACGGCGTTCCGTATTACCCTCCTGAACCCACCGATTCCATATTTTGCTATCAGTCATTAGATCTCGACCAACGCGAGCAGCAACTTCGCGATACGATAAACCGCAATCGCGATAGGCTACAATCCGACCTTTATCAAAGTCGGAAACGTGATGTTACGCATTTCTCCTCCTTACACGATGCATCACAGCAACGTTTCACCAGGCAACGCCGGTCAACTGCTGTTTGTGTATGAGAAATCGGTTGGAAACTTTCCTCATGTCAGCACGTTGTAGGTGTCGCCACCGGCGCCAACCTTGTGTGAATGCTCTGAAAAGTTAATCATTTGCAAATCACAACATCTTCTTCCTGTCGGTTAAATTTCGCGTCTGTAGCACGTCATCTTCGTGGTGTAGCAATGTTAATTGCCAGTAGTGTATTATTGCGTTTATTGGGACTACAGACACACACACCCCTGGCTCGTCTTCCATTCACGTCACAGCGTCAACGTGCAGTGCTCGACTGGTGCCGTCAGAGGATGACTTGGAAGATGGAATGGCGCGCCGTGGTCTTCAGCCATGAAAACAGATTCCGCTTCCACGCAAGTGATGGCCGTTTGCGTATAAGATGTAGACCTGTTTCAAAATGGTTCAAATGGCTCTGAGCACTATGGGACTTAACTTCTGAGGTCATCAGTCCCCTGGAACTTAGAACTACTTAAACCTAACTAACCTAAGGACATCACACACATCCATGCCGAGGCAGGATTCGAATCTGCGACCGTAGCGGTCGCGCGGTTCCAGACTGCAGCGCCTAGAACCGCTCGGCTACCACGGCCGGCTGTAGGCCTGGTGAGCGATGTCTTGTAGAGTGTATTCGTCCAAGACATACTGGCCCAGGCCCAGTTCTTATGGTCTGGGGTTCGAAAAGCTACAACTCTCGTACACTTCGTGTTTGCTGAGGGGACGCCGATAAGCGCTCAGTGCAAGCAGGATGTTGTTTGACCCATTCGTTTGCCTTTTTTGCAGCATGAAGTTAAAGTGTTGTTCCCAAAGGATAATGCTCCCACTTCCCTGGCCATCACGATATCCAGACCAGCGTCCAACTGAGCAAGTGTGTGATATGATGGGACGAGAAATGACTCGTGCTACATGTGAGCCAACAGCTTCTACAGAACTAAGTGAATGGGTCGAGCAGGCGTGGAACAACGTATCCCAGGAAAGTTTTCGGCATCTGTATGATCGACTTGATGCCAGTCAGCTCCTGTATTACCGCCCGTGGAGGCAACACCACGTACTAACACGGGTGTTTCTGCATAGGTCAATGTATGGTACCTCAGAACCGCCTGTGCTAGTCATCTGTGGATGTAATCATTTCTTTATTCCATAAGCGCTGTTGTAACAATAAATCTTGAGTGAATTCTAAACCTGTTAAAGAATTTGCTAATTTTTTTCCGGCAGTGTAGATATCACTCATTGTTGTCTTTCTGTTACTCACATTTCTTTCTTCCGCTAGGATGGATTGATAGAAATATTATTAATCAAAGATCCTGTCTGATAATTTTGAAAGACAATTAACATGAATAATTATTTGTGTCCAAAGATATATTACGTTAAACTCACACACGCAACAGCCTTCAATGTTTCACCATTTCTGTCTGTATTTTCTCACAGAATCTTTATAGTTCATTACGGTAAATAAATGCTTATAGTTTCATTCTACCAGTATTTTCCACATTTCCTATTCCAACATGAACCTCAGAAAACCGTTAACCCGTTAACTATCACCATCCCGAATATTATAATACGCCCACACACTACGAATGCCACCCAAAGACATTTTTTGCACAATAACTGCGCCCAGATCAAACACTGTAACAACATGCACGCCAGAAGGGTTTGCTTCTTCATTCACTGTTATAGACGTCGAAATAGCCTACCCGTGATGTAAAACAATAAGCAAATAAATGTATGGGAAGTAAATATACCTACAAATCATGACCCATTTCAGGACGCAGTTTCAAAAAAAAAAAATGGCTCTGAGCACTATGGGACTCAACTGCTGTGGTCATAAGTCCCCTAGAACTAAGAACTACTTAAACCTAACTAACCTAAGGACAGCACACAACACCCAGCCATCACGAGGCAGAGAAAATCCCTGACCCCGCCGGGAATCGAACCCGGGAACCCGGGCGTGGGAAGCGAGAACGCTACCGCACGACCACGAAATGCGGGCGGACGCAGTTTCAGACACAACGAATTTTAATGGTATTCGGTGCCTTGTGAAAAGAGGTGTACAGCTATTACACTCGTAACCGCTTCTAATTTCCTTTAACTGGTTCCTATCGTTCTTGCTATTCAGTTAATACTATATTGCTACAGCCCAGCTATGCGCCCTATTCTACAGGCCCCTACAAGCAGGCAAGCATGCGTTATTTCTCTGTACTTCGTCAACTTGTTTGACCCAGGTTGCGCGCACGAAACACGAGTACCACACACAAAATGAATAAATACACTGAAGAGCCAAAGAAACTGGTATGTCTGCCTCATATCGCGTAGGGGCCCCGCGAGCACGGAGAAGTGCCGCAACAAGACGTGGCATGGACTCGACTAATGTCTGAAATAGGGCTGGAGGGAAATGACACCATGAATCCTGCAGGGTTGCCCATAAATCCGTAAGAGTACGAGAGGGTGGAGATCTTCTCTGAACAGCACGTTGCAAGGCATCCCAGGTATTCTCAATAACGTTCATGTCTGTGGAGTCTGGTGACCAGCGGAAGTGTTTAAACTCAGAAGAGTGTTCCTGGAGCCAGTCTGTAGCAACTCTGGATGTGTGGGGTGTCGAACTGTCCTGCTGGAATTGCCCGTCTGTCAGAATGCACAATGGACATGAATGGATGCAGGTGATCAGACAGGATGTTTACGTACGTGTCATCCGTCAGAGTCGTATCTAGACGTATCAGGGGTCCCATATCATGCCAACTGCACACGCCCCACACCATTATAGAGTCTCCACCAGCTTGAACAGTTCCCTGCTGACGTGCAGGGTCCATGGATTCATGAGGTTGTCTCCATACCCGTGCGCGTCCATCCGCTCGATACAATTTGAAACGAGACTCGTCAGACCAGGCCACATGTTTCCAGTCATCAGCAGCCCCTCGGTGTTGACGGGCCCAGGCGAGGCACAAAACTTTGTATCGTGCAGCCATCAAGGGTGCACGAGTGGGCCTTCGGTTCCGAAAGGCCACATCGATGATATTTCGTTGAATGGTTCGCTCGCTGGCACTTGTTCATGCCGCAGCACTGAAATCTGCAGCAATTTGTGGAAATGCACTTGCGTCACGTTGAACGCTTCTCTTCAGTCGTCGTTGGTCCCTTTCTTGCAGGATCTTTTCCTCGCCGCAGCGATGTCGAAGATTTGATAGTTTACCGGATTCCTGACATTCACGGTACACTCTTGAAGTGTTCGTACGGGAAAATTCCCAGCTCATGGCTACCTCGTAGATACTGTGTCCCATCGCTCGTGCGCCGACTGTAACGCCAAGTTCATGGTGCCCCCTGGTACGGTGTGCGTAAACCACAGGTCGCGTTGTCTTGTGTCTGTTTAAATCAGTTGCATTGCACCATGGCAACAGCGCACCAGTAAAGTTAAAACGTGCGTACAACAACAGAGAAAGTAATACCTATTCGTAAAGTTCTCTAATGATAATATCATCAGGATATTATAATCAACAACTTTAAGCATACAGACAGAATTGTAACCGGAAAATGAGAGAACTCTGAACATATTCTACGTTTACAGAACTATTATGCAGTTCATAATTAAGTGCCTGGCAGAGAGTTCTTCGAACCACTTTCAGACTATCTCTCTACCGTTTCACTCTCTAACAGGGCGTGGGAAAAGTCAGACATCTTAAAATAGCTGTGTGATGTCGAGTACCGGAAGAACTTAATCCAAAGTCGTAGCCACAACAAGAGGCACGGACAGAGATAGTGCAGCAGTCAAGACACTGGATTCGCGTTCTAAAGTTGTGACGTTCCAGTCTCTGGCCAGGCACATACGTAGTTTTAGATTCTCGCAGTTTCCCAAACTCACTTAAGGCGAATACTGGGATTGTTTAAAAAAATATGCGTACAGTTTCCTACCTCGTCCTTGCCCAGTAGATGCCTGTGCCCCGTCTGCAATTACCTAACCATCATCAGTGGGGATATACAGCCCAGTTGTCAATGGGGTGATTATTGCCACAGATTGTTTCGGAAGAACATTATCGCATTTCCAAGTGATAAAAACAAGGAAACCAGATAAAACAGTCCTTGTTACACCGACAACACATACAGGGTGTATCAAAAATGAACGGTATATTTGAAACGGCAATAAAAACTAAACGAACAGCGATAGAAATACACCGTTTGTTGCAATATGCTTGGGACAACAGTACATTTTCAGGCAGACAAACTTTCGAAATTACAGTAGTTACAATTTTCAACAACAGATGGCGCTGCGGTCTGGGAAACTCTATAGTACGATATTTTCCAAATATCCACCACGCGTAGCAATAATATGGCGTAGTCTCTGAATGAAATTACCCGAAACCTTTGACAACGTGTCTGGCGGAATGGCTTCACATGCAGATGAGATGTACTGCTTCAGCTGTTCAATTGTTTCTGGATTCTGGCGGTACACCTGGTCTTTCAAGTGTCCCCACAGAACGAAGTCACAGGGGTTCATGTCTGGCGAATAGGGAGGCCAATCCACGCCGCCTCCTGTATGTTTCGGATAGCCCAAAGCAATCACACGATCATCGAAATATTCATTCAGGAAATTAAAGACGTCGGCCGTGCGATGTGGCCGGGCACCATCTTGCATAACCCACGAGGTGTTCGCAGTGTCGTCTAAGGCATTTTGTACCGCCACAAATTCACGAGGAATGTCCAGATAGCGTGATGCAGTAATCGTTTCGGATCTGAAAAATGGGCCAATGATTCCTTTGGAAGAAATGACGGCCCAGACCAGTACTTTTTGAGGATGCAGGGACGATGGGACTGCAACATGGGGCTTTTCAGTTCCCCATAAGCGCCAGTTCTGTTTATTGACGAAGCCGTCCAGGTAAAAATAAGCTTCGTCAGTAAACCAAATGCTGCCCACATGCATATCGCCGTCATCAATCCTGTGCACTATATCGTTAGCGAATGTCTCTCGTGCAGCAATGGTAGCGGCGCTGAGGGGTTGCCGCGTTTGAATTTTGTGTGGATAGAGGTGTAAACTCTGGCGCATGAGACGATACGTGGACGTTGGCGTCATTTGGACCGCAGCTGCAACACGGCGAACGGAAACCCGAGGCCGCTGTCGGATCACCTGCTGCACTAGCTGCGCGTTGCCCTCTGTGGTTGCCGTACGCGGTCGCTTACCTTTCCAGCATGTTCATCCGTCACGTTCCCAGTCCGTTGAAATTTTTCAAACAGATCCTTTATTGTATCGCTTTTCGGTCCTTTGGTTACATTAAACCTCTGTTGAAAACTTCGTCTTGTTGCAACAACACTGTGTTCTAGGCGGTGGAATTCCAACACCAGAAAAATCCTCTGTTCTAAGGAATAAACCATGTTGTCTACAGCACACTTGCACGTTGTGAACAGCACACGCTTACAGCAGAAAGACGACGTACAGAATGGCGCACCCACAGACTGCGTTGTCTTCTATATCTTTCACATCACTTGCAGCGCTATCTGTTGTTGAAAATTGTAACTACTGTAATTTCGAAAGTTTGTCCGCCTGAAAATGTACTGTTGTCCCAAGCATATTGCAACAAACGGTGTATTTCTATCGCTGCTCGTTTAGTTTTTATTGCCGTTTCAAATATACCGGTCATTTTTGAAACACCCTGTATAAGGATTACAGACGTCCTGAGTTATAACCTACCTTTAAAAAATTTTATGCCATTAGGTCTCGTCACAACTTAAAAACAAGCTGCACAGGTGCATTGTCGAGTCAAACCATAAAACTTGAAACATCACAAGCTGGTGCATTCACCGTTCCCGAGGTACTGTTCCAAACTGAAAGCCGCTGCCATCACCTACCAACGATAATATTTACTTGAAGCCTAAGGCTCAGCACCAACGATACTATTCACTGTCATGAAAACTTTGAAAAATGCCTGTCTGGTCCTAGCCCATTCTAACTGAAAACTACATCTACGCTGCAGTCTGAACGGAAATAGCATGCCCAAATCCTATGTCTCTAGGTAAAATACGCTGGTGGCTTCTTCTTAATGTGGATATCGCTCAAGTGTGGCCAGAAATGCGCTTTAGACCCTTTAGTCCTCTCATTCAATACGCCGATGCACTCCTCTTTCAAAGCACAATAAATCTCTACTCCCTCAAAATTGATAGCAACCACTCTTTTTCTTCAAAGCGCGACGCCCTCGTGCTTTCCGAACACACGCTATGATTACGAACGAACAAGGAAACAAGAGGATGGAGCTACTGCAAGACTTTACCGTCGACGAGATGTTTAACGGCAATCATCTGTTCTTAAAACGAACACGAGCATCAAAGACAGCCGTAGTTAATCCAAAATTTGAGACTTAAATATCTAAAGAAATACAAAATGTAAGTTCCCAGTGATGTATCTGTCCACGTATGTTACGTCGAGGTGTGTCAATGCGCTGGCTCGTCACGAAGCTGAAAGCACATTTCTCCACGAATATCAAGTGGCACATGTCCTCAATGCACGTTGGCTAGGTGTGCTCACGCACAAGGACTCCTGTACAGGAGCAAAAGCCCTAGCAACTGAATGACAGGTGACGATCGAATCAGTAAGGCAGCTTCTAAGCGTGGGACGTCAATGTGACATCAGACGATCGTATCATATAAGCATTCAGTGAGTGTAGCTAGCGATACAGGAAAACATAATAAACATTAGGATCAAGGTAACAGCTAAATACGTGAGCAGACTTTTTGTTTTCCTTGCAATATGAAAACGGGCAGTTGCCTACTGGCGACTTGAAGATGTGTAACTTGAACTGTGGATCAATCTACATTTAAGCCAGCGCCGAGGTAGGCGATGAACTTGGCGTTGATTGAAAAATTTATTCGTCTACACTATAAATATATAATTTTTTCTTAAGCATAAGCCTCCAAAATTTGCCCTAGACATCAAGGACAGAAAATTTCAGTATTTCATGCTTGAGTCAGGAATCATACAGTTCGTTCATAATAGAAGCAACGGCTGAATGGAAGCGCTCAGAGTCTATTGATAGCCGGCCGCGGTGGTCTAGTGGTTCTAGGCGCTCAGTCCGGAACCGCGCGACTGCTACGGTCGCAGGTTCGAATCCTGCCTCGGGCATGGATGTGTGTGATGTCCTTAGGTTATTTAGGTTTAAGTAGTTCTAAGTTCTAGGGGACTGATGACCACAGATGTTCAGTCCCATAGTGCTCAGAGCCATTTGAACCATTTTTTAGTCTATTGATAAATATGAAATAGATGAAACAACAATCACCATAATCAAAGAAACATTAACAAATACAACATCAAAAGTAAAATTCCAAGGAGAAAATTCACGGCATTTCGAGGTCAAAACCGGCGTCAGACAAGGAGATGCGCTGTCCCCGGTACTCTTCAACTGTGTTCTGGATAAAGTCATAGCAGAATGGAGAAAACTCACGCAAAAACATGGAGTTGAGAAAGTCCAAATTGGAGGGAAGTGCTACAAAGCCATTGAAACCAACTGTTTTGCCTTCGCTGACGATCTCGCCTGTTTAGCTTATACACAAAAAGACACAATAAAACAAATAGAATTACTTAAAGAAACTGCTGAAAAAAACAGGCTTGCAAATTTCATTTGAAAAGACAGAAATCATTACAAATATCAAAAATCCACCAAAGAAAATAACTACGAAATACGGGAAAATACACGTATCTAAACATTTTAAATATCTTGGTGAACTAATTCAGCCTGTGGCAAAAGGTCATCCAGCCTGCGGGGCTAGAATACAAAAACTAGAGACAGCAACTCACTACTGCAGACAAATGTATTCAAAAAAATGTATATCCAAAAACATTAAACTCAGACACTACCAGACTGTCATTAGACCGCAGATACTATATGCATCAGAAACACTGGCAAATTTTACATACGCAGAACAGATAGAAAATCGTGAAAGAAGAATTGTGAGGACAATTCTTGGACACAGGAAAATAACAGATGATCAAGGCAAGCCTGTATACAGACTAAAAAGCAACAAAGAAGTGTACACGAGGTGCAGCAAAATTACAGACGAAATTAGAAAAAGAAGATGCTCCTTTTATGCTCACATCATGAGGATGAACCCGAATAGGCTTACAAAACAAATATTTTCGTACATCGCAAATCTAAAAAATAAAAATTTATGGTTTATCAACACAGAAAGAGATCTAAAAGAAATGGATATAGATCAGGAAACAATATTTAACAGAAACCTTTTTAGAAAAAAACTGAATTCATTCACGGGTTTCGGTGTGAAAATTAAGAAGACTTGTGGAACTAAATGGTCTGAAGAGAGAGAAGCCGCCTTCAGCGCAAGAATGAAAGAAGTGTGGACTGAGAGAAAGAAGACTTCCCAGAAGCGCAAGAAATAACTGTTTTCACGGTCTTTAACGGCCAAATTTGTATAATAATAATAATAGTAAATTAGACGATCTGGAATGAATACGTTAGGAGAAGGAGAATAATTGGTTCACCAATTCAACATACAATAAAAAATACATCAGCTATGGATTCAGAGCCATTCGTAAAACTTTCATGTTACATATCCGTAATTAACAACAAAACTGCCTTTGTAAAATTTGGTCAACAGTATTAATTATCTATGAACGAACAGCCGTTCTAGACGAAAATTCGTATTTAACGCATAGTTCATCGGCGAAGAAACCAAATATCAAAAACAAAAATTAAAGTCAGTTAATTAGGATGCACTCTACAAAAGAGACTAATTAAAACACTAGGACTACTCAACAGAGTGCTCGCTGACTCAATCAAAATACTGCTTCCATCTGAGCTCTGAGCATCAGTGTCAAGGCAGAAGTGTTATGAAGCAGGCTATGCAATTGCTTCACTCCCCTAGTGTCCATTCGTGTCTGAATCACTGCACCTTCCCAACCTTTGTGCTCCCATTCAAATGACTGCCGATGATGACTGGTGGAAACTTACTAAAGGACGCAGTAGTTTGTGAAAAACAGACCTCAACATCACATTGTTAATTCGTTATTTTCTATGGAGAATCAAATGTTTTATAAAACAATTCAGTCCCTGCGGTTGTGTAACGTTACATTACATCCCAGCTTTTGTAGAGCGCCTTTCATTTACAGACGTTATATGTAATAAGTGCTATGTTACTATACCTTAAAGCACTTTCAGGTATTTTAATTAAAATAATTTAGTAGAAACCAAAGCATTCTTCTGGAGCATAAGATACAGTTTTTTCTTAATACTTTTCCAACTGCCATTTGATGCGGGTGTTAATTATTGTCATGAGAACTACCTGATATAAAAAGAAAAAAAATATTTTAAAACATTTTTTTCTACGTTGGCCTTTCGCGACCAGCCACCTAAAACATGTAGTACTACACTTACCAAATAAAATCAAAATTAGAGCTACAAAGTACCACTGCAGAAGAATTGAAACTTATGTTGTACAAATAATTGTAAGACTAAAAACGAAATTGTGTACTATCACGTAAGGCGTACCCAGCAGCAGTTACAAACAAAGACCAAAATTTAGTAGTAATGAAGAAAAGGTTGAAGTTTAAGAGCCTAATCAGGAAGAATCAATGTGCAAAGAAGTGGGAATCGGAAGCACTAAAGAATGAAGAGATACTCTTGAAGCTATAGATACTGCGATAAGGAACAGCTCGGTGGGCAGTTCAGTTGAAGAGGAATGGACGTCTCTAAAAAGGGCAAACACAGAAGTTGTAAAGAAAAACATAGGTACAATGAAGGTAACTGCGAAGCAACCATAGGTAACAGAAGAAATAGTTCAGTTGATCGGTGAAAGAAGTAAATGCAAAAACGCTCAGAGAAATTCCGGAATACAGAAATACAAATCACCTAGGAATGAAATAAATAGGAAGTGCGGGGAAGCTAAGGCGAAATGGTTACATGAAAGGTGTAAAAAAATGTTTGTCGGAAGGACTGACTCAGCACAAAGAAGAGTCAAAATTTAATTTTCTGATAGCGCGATACAAGAAGAAATAGGAGTCGATATACAAAAGAGGCGGGATCCTGTATTATAATCAGAATTTAAAAGATCTTTGGAAGACTTAAGAGGAGCCGGAACGACAAAAATGACAACATTAACGTTTTTTGGTGTTTTCATTATTAAATTATTTGGAGTTTTCTGAATAAAACAAATCAAGTTACTCCCTTATAAGTGAATTCTAAGTATGTTTTTTATCGCTGAAAAGCTGACGCACCGCATAAACGGTTGTAGCTACTTGGTGTGTCACCTCTGACGGCGCCGCTCGCAGGCTGCAAGCAGGGTATCTTTGCGGAATTAGACAGTGTTCTGTTTTCCAACGTTGTATGGCTTTATGTCTGTGACAAGTGACTGTTCATATCGGTAAACATAAACGCTATACCGTGTGTGTTGACTTGTGGAGTTTGCCTTGTGTTGTTTAGCTGTTCAATTTTGCGTATTTGACGAATTTTTCTCGTACCTGTTTTACGTGTTTGGTGTGTGGATATCAATATGCCCCGTTTCAGTAATCGAGTGTTTAAGAAAAGGCACAATGAGTGAAAGAAGGAATCTTTTGTTGTTTCGAAGGGAGATGCAGCTCAGACTGCTTCATCGACTGCTCCAAATGAATGTGATAGAACTTCTTCCCGCAAGAAACTTTGTGACAGCTAAGAAAAATTTGAAAACTATGAAAGTGACAGTAATGATGTTAATGAAATAATTAACATTTACTTGCTCTCTAATATTTTGAAGCATAACGTTGAAAGGTGGCTACACTGAGCCACAGCGCCAGAGATCGCGCCAGAGAGTATTGTTCCGCCGCCTCCACTGGCAGTGATTATTGAGAAGTAGCGGCAGGCAGTTCTTGCCGAGAAGTTGTGGTGGACACTGCTTGTCGTGAAGTCGGAGTGGATATGTGGTAGTAGGGAGTGTTTGTTCCATGTTTTATGCAGTTATTTGATGGGAGAGATAGCAGATGTTATTCTAATGGAGATATTGTAATGATCAGAGTGCATTTCGGCAATATATATGAAGGTAATAAAACGCTATGTTCTATTATTATTTGTGTGTCTCAAATAATGCATCATTACAGGTTCAGTCAACAAACCATCTGGCTTGTGTTCTTGTATTAGAGTGTAATTTTGGTTTTCTTGCACAATTATAGTATTTCTAATTTTCTTTTATCATGTCAATATAATTGGTATTTAAAAATTCTTGTCTTGTTGAAGAAGAACCGTGCCAGATGTGCGTTGAGTCATACTACCACACTCAGAACAGCTACACTTGTGCTTTGTTGGCTTCGTAGATTTTATAGTTGCTGGGGACTTAATTAATTAATTGTATTAACTGAAATTTTCATTTCATTCTTTGTTGTTGTTTCATGCAGTCAGATTGCGTAATAATACTAGTCAGGGCCAGCCGTTTACGAGACTTGCGTTATCGGGCCTACAGCCACTAAAAAATATTTGCATTCATATTTTTAATTAAGCCCCCATGCACGTGGCGACTGCTGCTTCGGATCGTCCCATGGAATCTTCTGATTGTAAAAATAGTAGACAGTAGTATTGTTGTAGTAATTTGTAGTTTAGTAATTGTAGTCTATATTGCATGTGTAGATTTGGTAATTGTCATTCTTCTAATGGTATTTTTCAAAATTTATTTTTTTTGTTGTCTTGTATACACGTTTGACAATTTAGTACAATTATTTCAATTGTTCGTTAATCGTGTTTGAGGGAAACATTTCGTGTGAATGATATTGTTGATGATAAAGTGTCATTGTGTGTAATTTTCATATAGTGACGAGTTTTGTATATTTTGTAAATGATTACGCGATCAATGAAAAAGGCAAAAATGATGAATAGTGAGAATGACGAAATTGTTAACATGACGAACTCGCCAACACAGGAGAACAGTGTGATGGATAATGAAGTGGAAAACAATGTAATAAGTCGGGAAGATAGTCCGGAACCATTTCAAAATTTTTCTCAATCAGAAAATTCACAGAATACGAGATTAACGATAGAAGATTCTGGAATAGTATCGAACACAGATAGCTTTACAGCTATGACGAAGGAAACTGGTTTTGCGGGAAATGTTAGGGGCGAAAAGAATTTCGAACAAGTTAATATGGAGCAGTTGATGGGTGCAATATTAAATTTGGGATCACAGATAGGATCAATTAAAACAGAGATAGGAACAATTAGAACTGAGATGGGAACAATGGAAACACGTTTAGATTCACGAATGGGGACATGTTTCAAAGATATGAAAGATGAATTAAAGAAAGAAATCAGAGAAGAAGTACAACCGATTTTGAATTCTCACAATAATAGGTTAATTGCAGTAGAGATTAGACAAAGGGAACAGGATAGAGAACAGGAAGAAAGAGATCGCGTGATAGTACAGAAATTTTCAGAGTTAAATTTACAACGTGCGAAAGATAAGGAAGAAATATTTGAGAGAATCGAGGAATCCGTACCAAATGACAGATTAAATAACCTAACACAACAGTATGAACAGTTAACTACTAAATGTGTTAATACTGAAACCCGAGTCGCGACACTTACGGAAGACGTAAATAAACAGAAAGAACAAATAGGTGATTTATCGGAAAGAGTTGAGGAGATTTCAGATAAATTGACAAGTCTTAGTTTAAATGGGGACAGAGATTCTGATGATACAGTTCCATTACCATTTGCAGAAACCGAAGAGTACCAGAATATAAATAAGCATGTTGAAAATCAGGGAAAATTTAATGAACGTGTGAAAAGAGAATTTGAGGCATTAAAAAAGCAAGTCAAACAAATTGAAGGCGAAATCGTAGGAAAAGACAGCAGAAGAAAGCTAGAATCACAGATAGCAGAGGGCTTTGAAGAAAATAATTTGTTTCATTTACGGGATGCAACAAGAGAGCGCCAGGCGCGCGAACTTTACAATAATCGACATTCGGACTGGGACAGACGCGGTAGGTCTTTGTCGCCACGAGGCGAAAACTTTGACTATAAACACTTTTTGACTGTTCGCAAATTTAAGATCTTCCGCAATTCTAAGAATGACATACATCCATGTGCATGGTTAGATCAATTTATGTACGCACTCCCACCAAATTGGCCACTAAGTCACAAACTGGAATTTATGTGTGGATATTTAGAAAACGAACCGGCGACGCGGATGCGCGCACTCATTAGAGATTGTAATAGCCTAAATGATTTTTATCATGCATTTCTATCGGCATATTGGTCCGAAAACACGCAAGACAGAGTCAAACACAGTCTTATTATGCAGCGTAATTTCAAACAGTCTGAGTTCCGCACGCCAGCGGAATATTTTGAAGACATGATTCGAAAGAATCAGTTCCTTTCCAACCCTTATAGCCCGACTGAATTAATTCGCATTTGTTTAACTAAGCTGCCACAATCCATAAGACAAATTGCTTTAGCCAGAAGATGTAAAGACGACATTGAGACTTTTAAGACTTTGTTGCAAGAACTTGAGTATGACAACGACGACGGGACTTCTTGTAACTTTTTCAGTAACAGTAATTACAATAGATTTTCAGAGAAAAGGGATAGTGATCGGAACGGGCGTTATATGGGTAACTTTGAGAATGACAGACGTAACAGACAGGACAATAGATACCAGCCTTATGACAATAACAGACGTTCTAACAGAAATTACACAGACAATTATAATAACGGTAATTCGTACCGGAATGATCAATCATACGGAAACAGTAATCGGTATTATCAAGACAGAAATTATTCAAACAGTAATAGAAATTCTTACTACAGAAATAATAAGGGTACTAGATACAACAATAATTTCAGAAGTGACAGTCGAAATTACACAAGAAGTAGTTATGCAGACAGACAGGAAAACAGAAATTTTAATAACAGACACAACCAAGAATTTGTATCTAACAGACAGGAGGGACCTAATTGGCATCCTCCACGTGACAGAACTTCAGAGAGACAAGTGCAAATCGTAGAAATGGATCCGCGAAATGACGCGAATAATCAAAGACATGACGCAAACAATCGACAACGACTAGCAGCTTCGGCTTCTGGCAGCAATATAGACGGTTCAGAAAGTAATGACACTACGGCTTTACACTACGTACGCCTGGAAGACATGAGAGACATTTTGTTAGACGAAAAGGAAAATAATGTAGACGCATTTTTACATCCTGTTATTGAAGTATGTGTGGGTAAGAATAAGTTCACTGCAGTTTTAGATTCTGGGAGCCCATTGAACGTCATTAGTGAATCAGTTTTTCGTATATGTGAAAGGACTATTGCCTGTCCTGTGTTACCTATTTCTAAAACTACAATTAGAGGAGCGATTTCTGGAAAAGGTGTAGAAGTATGTAAACAGACCAACCTAAATTTCAATTGTCAAGGATACGAATTTTCTGCTAATTTTATTATTGTTCCATTACTCAGTACACAAATTATATTAGGTATGGAGTTTCTTAACGCACATAAGGCAATTTTGAACTTTAAAGAAGGAAGTGTGAATTTGACTGTTGCCGGAATGCCGAAATGTTTGAAATTTTTCGAGTGTTTAACAAGATCTGAGTCAGATACAAAATGTTTAAGGTTTCTTACTTCTGATGTTTTCGTTGAGCTTTATGACGACAATGTGTTCATTCATGACAATGACAATAGATACAGAGACGCGATGGATGATATAACTAATAGCGAAGAATTAATTAATGAAAAGGTTAAGAAAGCTGAAGTGCCAGATGACGTTACAAGAGAAGAGCTGCACCACATTTTGACTTCACATGCTACAGTGTTTAGTCATCACACGGGAGCTATACAAGGCTTACAATATTTATTTAAAGTAAAATAACACACACCATTTCGCGGGAAAACGAACGCTATTCCTTTGGCTTACAGAGACAAGGTTAAGAATGAACTTCAGTACATGTTAGATCAGGGCATTATTGAGCCTGCAGTCAGTCCTTATACTAGCCCATTACACGTTGTTCTTAAAAAGGATGGGTCAATTCGTTTGGTTCTGGATTCCAGACAGATAAATAATATCATTATTCCTGAAACTGACCGCCCACAAAATTTAGATGAACTTCTTCAACATTTCCATGGAATTAAAGTTTTATCCACGATTGATATGCGCGCAAGTTTTTGGCAAATAGAACTCCACCCTGATTGTAGAAAATATACTGCCTTTTAGCCTTTGGTAACTGTTACCAGCTTCTGAAATTACCGTTTGGACTTACTGTATCTTCAGCAGCATTCATTCGTAGCTTAAATGAAATTTTACCTGTTTATCTTCGTGACAATATTACTTCATATGTTGACGATATTCTTATTGCTAAACATTCTTGGAGTGAGCACAACAATATTTTGGATTCATTATTACTTATCTTTGCAAGATTTGGCATTACAGTGAACTTGGAAAAATCTGAATTTGGTCGTTCTCAGGTGAAATTTTTCAGTCACATTATTTCTACAGAAGGTATTCTTCCTGATCCAGAAAAATTAGACGCTATTCGTAATTATGCTGTTCCTACCACAAAACGTGATGTTCGTAGTTTCCTTGGTGTCTGTAATTTTCTTAGACGCTTTGTTAGATTGGACAATTTGGCCACACCTCGTTTATGTGAACTATCCGGAAAGAAATCTAATTGGTGTTGGGATGAGGAAGCTCAGTCAGAATTTGAACAACTTCGTGATGCCTTAGTTGCTGCCCCACTTCTTTCACATCCGGATTTATCTAAAGATTTTTGTTAGGCGACGGACTCATCATACAAAGGCCTAGGTGCACACTTATTTCAAGAGATAGAAGAAAACGGCGTTGTAGTACAAAAGACTATTGCATTTGGAAGTCGTGTTCTTTCTAAATCAGAAAAGAATTATTCGATTACGGAACTTGAAGCTTTGGCTGTTGTTTGGGCTTTTACAAAATTTCGGACATTTTTGTTTGGCAGACATACTAAGGTTTACACCAATCATCGAGCTCTGGAATTTCTCATGTCAACAAAATTAACTCACGGCAGATTGTCACGATGGACGTTGTACCTACAGGAATTTGATTTTAGTATTGTTTACATACAGGGTTCTTCAAATATTGTTGCTGATGCTTTATCACGTGCACCTATGGGTTTGAAACAAAGTGCTGAAGAGGACTGCAAGGAAAACAATTATTGTTTGATGTATATTCAAGGTGTTGCGTTTGGGAACTTTATTTCGTCTTCGCTCCAGGACATCGCTGAGGAGCAAAATAAGGATCCAATCTGGAAGGACATTAAGGAGAAGTGGAGGAGAAAGGAAAGCATAGCGATTAGGCAGCATTATTTAGTCCGCAATGACATTCTTTTTAAAACGAAAATCGGTCGACAACTCGGTTTAGTTAGTTTGTATTCCTGACAAGTGGGTTAATAAGCTGATTTGGTATACGCACTTCAGTTATGCACACTTTGGTCCCAGAAAATGCTTTCATAAATTACGAGAAAATTGCTACTTCAATAATATGGAAAAACGTATTCGATCTGTTCTTGCCAAATGCAAATTATGTCAAAAGGCTAAGCCGCCAACAATTTCTCATAGAGCACCGTTGTTTCCTATCATTCCAGCAAAATTAAAGGACATGGCTGCAGTTGATTTGTTCGGTCCAGTGGTTTGATATACTAATGGTTTTGCGTACATTTTCGTAGCAGTGGAATTGACATCAAAATATGTGTGTTTTACACCTTTACACAAAGCAACAGCTCGTTCAGTATGTAATGCTTTCATCAAACATTTTCTTAAAGAAGTGGATCATGTTGATAAGGTTATATCAGATAATGGAGCACAGTTTCGTTCTAAAATTTGGCTTCGTACTCTACAGCGTCGTAAAATTAAACCAATTTTCATTTCACTTTTTCACCCCCAATCTAACGCTTCAGAGAGATGGATGAAGGAAATCAATAAATTGTGTCGTCTTTATTGTCATCAGAATCACAGAATGTGGGATCAGTATCTTCATACTTTTCAAAACATTCTGAATGAACTTCCTAATGACTCAACTTCTTTACCACCTATACTGATATTAAAAAACAAAGCACCGACAAATCGCAGTTCTGAAATCGTTCCTTTTCCGCCTTCACGGAAACTGCGGCATTCTGAAGTTATCAACCTGGTTCTACGAAATATTACATCTGCGGCTGCTAGAAGAGAGAAATCAGCTAAGCGTCCTGGTCGTTTAAATATCTTGTCAGTTGGTCAGAAGGTGTTAATTAAGTCACCGTCTGTCTCACAAAGGAAAGGGCTTGTGTCGCAAATTTTTTCTGCTTTATAACGGTCCATATAGAGTTCGCAAAATTGTACATGATAACACTGTTGAAGTAGAAACTCTTAAATCACGACGCTCTAAGGGAATACATCATATATCAAACGTCCAAATTTTTGTAGAATGACATACTTGTGAGAAACTAACAGCTACATGTAAACATGCGGGGAGTACAAGGATACCGCGCTGTGTTTTGGCGGCGGCATATACTCAAAGCAACAGTCAAGTCTGCGCGCCACACAGGGCAGTCGTTGACCGCAAACAATTGCTTCCTACGTCACGCGCCTACAGCTGACTGAGCGCTCAGTGCGAATGCACTGACAGCCGTAAACAATTACACACTGTTTAATTTCTCCGATTAAATTCAGTATAAAGCTATAATGACTTGATGAATTATGTTATTAACATTCAGTATTTTTCAGGATACGGTTCTATAAAATATTTAAGAACTTCAGGTAAATTCTGTGCGTGTCCGACGTTAAGACGACTTGCTATCGAGAAATTTTCAGGAAGAATGTAATTTCCAAGAAGAAACTAATAAACTAAAAAAAAAAGGTAACTGTTAATTGAGTTCATTTTTCAGGTAACATATTTCCACTTAGGTACGTACTTTAGACGTAATTTGCTGCTTGCGATTACGTGATTCATACTTTGTGCTAATTTCATGTTCTATGAATTTACTTGTGAAGCGACGTGCTTGCGTACATTAACTAATTTTGACAATGATTATTAATGAACTGGGTTGTAACTTGTGTATATTATGCATCGCTTGGCTGCACTGCTTTTTCACTGATGTCATATTTTTTAATTATGTGCCTGCTGTGCTTCTTTATTTAAATTATAATTGTCACCTGATTAATTGTGCTGATGTGGTTAGGTATGTAAGTTATACCTTGTGATTTATCTGCTTGCGCCTTCATGTTTACTTATTAAGATTACATATGAACATTTATTTACTTATGCTGATATGATGCTAAGACCTGTTTGCTGCTATGCGTATGGATTGCATATTTATACATTTCTGTTTGTCATCACAACTACTCTTTAATTTAGTATATAGAAATGCTGATATACTGTGTATAAACATAGAGTTTAGGTCACACTATTGTATTAATTACAGATTGTTCGCTTGGCAGAACCTCGTTGTAAGAATTGTGCTGCATCCACTTGTTGACATTCTGTTCACTACTGGTATATTTACTCGCTATTGCTTGTTTTGCTTACGCTCAGTGCTTTATATTTTAACATAAGAAAATGAACTGCAGTAATTCGACGAACGACATTAGTACAAGAAACTTCATAGAAGTCACATGAGCTGAGGTTTTATGGAAGCTGTATAAATGTATGCTAATAGGAAGGAAGCTAACGACATGACATACCAAAACTAGGTTTAGACCATTGACAGTTATTACACTGCATTTTTTCGTGAGCAATTGAAATAGGAAGTGACACTTGACACAAGAAATACTCCACATTTTTGCTTCCGTTTGCTGTAATTCTTGAAGTGGTGTACACACTGTGAAATATTATGATCATTCACACTCCGTAATCGTACTTAATTACTGAGAGTTATTCGAACTAAGTCTGTTAGAGGTCATGTATGCATTTCTTTTGTTTATAATTCATAATGAGTAGAAGATTTTGGCTCAGATGGATTACACAGAGGTTGTGTGTTGACAGTGTCTTCGGATTGTATGGGATGATGAGGTTTGCATTAGGATTTTATCTGTACTTCTTCGAGGAGACTGACTAGAGGAAAGAGTTCTTATGGATGTAAAATGATATTGATAATAAGGTTTATATGTATCGACGTATTAAAGAGGTATTATTGAGGTATTGAGATTGTGTGAAGTTGATGATTATTGAAGTTTTGGTAGACAAGAGGTAAGGTAAATGATATTGATGACAAGTTTTATATGTATCGACGTAAGAGGTATTATTGAAGTACTGAGATTATGTGATGCTGATGATTATTAGTTTTGGTGGATAAGAGGTAAAGTAAGTGAGGTGCATTTTTTTTTTTTTTTGTTAATCTACATGGAACAAGGAAGATGAAGATAGCAGACTAGAACACTAAAGTAGAAGGAAGATTGTCTACACACACTTGTTAAATCAATAAGCAGTACATAATTTTTTTTGGAGAGAGGAAGCATTTGCATATCTTGGCTCACTGACAGTTGTTCAGCAACTGTACATTTTGATCTGGCTTGGCAAACATTGGTCTTGACATGATGACTATGACGTTGACTAACTATTATTGACTGTTATACATTGCTGCCACTACCACTTGATACACATGATGAACATCAAATTTTGACAGAATTGCATTTACACAGTTTACACTATTCAGTTACACAGTAGTACTCAATGTGGATGAAAGATGAGTGAGTGTGTTTTGTGTGTTTTCCTTTCCTAATCCTACCCACCTATTTCCTAAATATTATTTTATTTGTTTGTAGTGGCTTGCACTGACACCCATAAATATTATAGGTTTACTGGTATTTGTGTATTTGTAATATTTAATATGACAATTATCTGATATCATTTGTGTGTTTATTAGAATTTGTATGTTTAGTGTAAGAGCATTGTAAAAGCATTGTATGTGGATTCAAACTATTGTTCATGCCTGAACTGTCTGATTAGTGATGGGAATATTATGGACTGTTACTTGTACTTTTTCTACATGATTGGTGCCACTAGGACATGTTTAATTTCCGCTGATAGTGAATATTATGGACTGTTACTTGTACTTTTTCTACATGATTGGTGCCACTAGGACATGTTTAATTTCTGCTGATGAACAGTGTGATCAGTGATAGTGAATATTATGGACTGTTACTTGTACTTTTTCTACATGATTGGTGCCACTAGGACATGTTTAATTTCTGCTGATGAACAATGTGATCAGTGATAGTGAATATTATGGATTGTTACTTGTACTTTTTCTACATGATTGGTGCCAATAGGACATGTTTACTTTCTGCTTATAAACTCTGATGAACAGTGTGATTAGTGATAGTGAATATTATGGACTGCTGTCTGCACCTACTCAACATTGCTGGGTGCCACTAATGGACTGCTTCTACTGAAATGATGTCACCTGTTGGAGTCTGCACCTGTTCCACATTGCTGGGTGCCACTGATGGACTGCTTCTACTGAAATGATGTCACCTGATGGTGTCTGCACCTACTCAACATTGCTGGGTGCCACTGATGAACTGCTTCTGCTGAAATGATGTCACCTGATGGTGTCTGCACCTACTCAACATTACTGGGTGCCACTGATGGACTGCTTCTACTGAAATGATGTCACCTGATGGTGTCTGCACCTACTCAACATTGCTGGGTGCCACTGATGGACTGCTTCTACTGAAATGATGTCACCTGATGCTGTCTGCACCTGTTCCACAATGCTGGGTGCCACTGATGGACTGCTTCTACTGAAATGATGTCACCTGATGGTGTCTGCACCTGTTCCACAATGCTGGGTGCCACTGATGGACTGCTTCTACTGAAATGATGTCACCTGTTGGAGTCTGCACCTACTCCACAATGCTGGGTGCCACTGATGGACTGCTTCTACTGAAATGATGTCACCTGATGGTGTCTGCACCTACTCAACAATACTGGGTGCACAGATGGAGCTACTTCTATGGAAATGATGTCATTTGTCGGTGTTAGCACCTACTCAACATTGCTGGGTGCAACTGATGGAACTGATTCTACTGAGATGATGTCACCTGTTGCTGTCTGCACCTGCTCAACATTGCTGGGTGCCACTGATGGAACTGCTTCTGGTGAAATGATGTCACCTGATGGTGTCTGCACCTATTCCACAATGCTGGGTGCTACTGCTGGAACTGTCAACTACTTGTTTCTTGAACTATGGAAAGGATTTATGTGAATATTTGTATAAACTGAATTTTTGTGTATTACTGTTTGTGAAACGTTATGAGACTCTTATCTGCACATATTCGTCATTGCTGACGCTATTGATTGAACTGTTTAACCACATAATACTTGTGTAAACTATTATGTAAAGTCATATGTATGAAAGAATTTGTATTCCTTACTGTATTTTATATATTAGGTTATTGAAAGGTCAGTGCAAAGCCAAAATTTTATCTAGTTATATGATATTTACGTATTAATATTATCTTTTATTTTTGTCTGTATTTTTTTGACGAATTTGGTGGTATTTTCACCACCAATGCTGGCAAAAATACCATCAAATTCTAGCCCGTTGAGGAAGGGCATATGAAAGGTGGCTACACTGAGCCACAGCGCCAGAGATCGCGCCAGAGAGTATTGTTCCGCCGCCTCCACTGGCAGTGATTATTGAGAAGTAGCGGCAGGCAGTTCTTGCCGAGAAGTTGTGGTGGACACTGCTTGTCGTGAAGTCGGAGTGGATATGTGGTAGTAGGGAGTGTTTGTTCCATGTTTTATGCAGTTATTTGATAGGAGAGATAGCAGATGTTATTCTAATGGAGATATTGTAATGATCAGAGTGCATTTCGGCAATATATATGAAGGTAATAAAACGCTATGTTCTTTTATTATTTGTGTGTCTCAAATAATGCATCATTACAGGTTCAGTCAACAAAGCATCTGGCTTGTGTTCTTGTATTAGAGTGTAATTTTGGTTTTCTTGCACAATTATAGTATTTCTAATTTTCTTTTATCACGTCAATATAATTGGTATTTAAAAATTCTTGTCTTGTTGAAGAAGAACCGTGCCAGATGTGCGTTGAGTCATACTACCACACACAGAACAGCTACACTTGTGCTTTGTTGGCTTCGTAGATTTTATAGTTGCTGGGGACTTAATTAATTAATTGTATTAACTGCAATTTTCATTTCATTCTTTGTTGTTGTTTCATGCAGTCAGATTGCGTAATAATACTAGTCAGGGCCAGCCGTTTACGAGACTTGCGTAATCGGGCCTACAGCTACTAAAAATATTTGCATTCATATTTTTAATTAAGCCCCCATGCAACGTGTTATGCCAAGTTTGCAATGAAAGAGGACTGGAATTGAAAATAACTTCACACATTGGTTTGGCATGTAAAATGCTATTGAAGTGTAACTAATGTGCTGCAGAAGTTTCGTTTTCTAATACTAACAGCATTCCTCGTAGTGATAATAGTGGAAAGAAGGTGTATGATGTAAATATTAGGCTAATGTATGGCTTGCGTTGCACTGGCAAGGGCAGTGCTGCAGAGACAATGTTATGTGGAATTATGAACTTGCCAAAACCACCAACCACGCTTGGATTTTATAATGAATTGGAGGTATCTTCTACTGAAGATATTGCTCAAGCAACAATGAAGAAAGCAGTTGAAGAAGTTGTGACAGATGATGGGAATTGTAGAAATTTAACTGTTGCTTTAGATGGATCGTGGCAACGTAGAGGTCATGAATCTCTAAATGGAGTTGTGACAGCTACCAGTGGAGACAGTTGTAAAGTAACTTATGTTGCTATTCTCTCGAAACATTGTAGATGTAAGGGCAATACCAAGGCCGAACATAGTGAAAGTCGTGAAGCAAATTTTCACGGCACGAGTGGAGCGATGGAAGTAGAGAAAGTGAAAGCAATTTTTTACAGTTCACAGGAGTGGTATAATGTACGATACACTAACTATATAGGAGATGGTGATTCTGGGGGATATAAAGCTGTAGAGGAACTCAAACCTTATGGCAATGAAAGTCACATTAAGAAACAGGAGTGCATTGGACATGTGTAGAAGCGCAAGGGGGCTCACTTGCGCAAACTACAGCAGACATTAGGATCCGAGAAACTTAGTGATGGTAAGACCCTTGGAGGAGGAGGAAGATTGACAGATGAAGCAATTGATAGATTGCAGAGGTATTATGGATGTGCAATTAGGCAAAATACAAGAAGCACTGAGCATATTAGGAGAGCAGTATGGGCATTATTTTTTCATACTGCATCAACAAATAAGCATCCACAACATGCACTGTGCCCCACAGGTGATGACTCATGGTGTAAGTACCAATCAGGAAAGGAATATGCCCATAAAAACAGTTTTCCAAATGCTGTAATTGATGTAATCAAGCCCATGTTCAGAGATTTATCACAGCCAAGTTCATTGGAAAATGGGAAAACACAAAATCCAAATGAAAGTGTAAATAATTTAATTTGGATTAGGATTCCCAAAAGAGTGTTTGTACATTGCATTTTGGAGTTTATGATACAGTGGCAACATACAATGAAGGAAACATTATCAAGTGTGATGTGCTGAAACGTATAGGTTTCCAACCAGGACACAACACCATTTCCACAATGCGCCTAATTGATGAAGAAAGACTAAGAGGTGCAGGAAGAAGATACAAAAACCTACAACATGCAGAAAAAGGGAAGGAAATACCAGTGAAAAGGAAGCTAACACTGGAAAAAGGATGCTGATTATCCATCATATAGGGCAGGAATGAATCAAAAAACTTTGGAAGCCATTTCCTATAACTTTAAAATTTTCACCTTTAAGGAACTTTTCCTCAAAAACTGCTAACAGTATGTCAATGAAATTTATATGCAATATTGTTTACTTGTTTTCCTTCATTTTTATAACAAATTGTAAAAAAAATAGTGTATAATTCAAGAGATATAGAAGAAAAAGTGCCAAATTTTAGAGAAAAAATTAAGCATCTGTTTAAAAAAATTGTAAAACAAAAACCAATTAATATTTCTTCGTAGAGAAATATTCACTAAACATGTAGTCCAAATTTCAGAGCAATATATTTAATGGTTTTAGAAAAAAATGTTCCTTCTATTTGCTAAAATTAACATGGAGGAGATGGACCGTTCCGGCTCACCTTAAGATCGAATAAGGCAGAAGGCATAATAACACGCCATCAGAATTTCTAAAATCATGGGGGGAAATGGCAACAAAAAGACTTTTCATATTGGTGTGTGGACTGTATGCGTCTGGCGATATACCATTAGACTTTCTGACAAATAACATCCGTACAGTTCCCAAGATCGCATGTGCTGACGAGTGTGAGAACTATCGCACAATTAGCTAGCAGCTCATGCATCCATGTTGCCGACCAGAACAATATATAGAAGAAAGTAAAACAAAACCGAGGATGTCTTAGACGCCGATGAGTTCGGCTTTAGGAAAGGTAAAGGCTCAGAGAGGCAATTCTCACTTTGCGGTTGATAATGGAACTAAGACTAAAGAAAAATCAAGAGATGTTCATAGGATTCGTCGACATGGAAAAAGCGTTCGACAATGTAAAATGGTGCAAGATGTTCGAAATTCTGAGAAAAGTAGGGGTAGGCTTTAAGGAAAGATAGATAGCATACAATGCGTATAAGAGCCAAAAGGAAACAGCAAATTGTCATTCTATATTCATGAAGAGGCAAAGTTATTACTCTTTGCTGATGATACAAGTATAGTAATCACACCTGACAAACAAGAATTAACTGATGAAATTGTCAATACTGTCTTTCAGAAAATTACTAAGTGGTTCCTTGTAAACGGACTCTCACTGAATTTTGATAAGACACAGTACATACAGTTCCGTACAGTGAATGGTATGACGCCATTAATAAATATAGACCTTAATCAGAAGCATATAGCTAAGGCAGAATATTCCAAATTTTTAGGTGTGTCCATTGATGAGAGATTAAATTGGAAGAAACATATTGATGATCTGCTGAAACGTTTGAGTTCAGCTACTTATGCAATAAGGATCATTGCAAATTTTGGTGATAAACATCTTAGTAAATTAGCTTATTACGCCTATTTTCACTCGTTGCTTTCATATGGCATCATATTTTGGGGTAATTCATCACTGAGGAATAAAGTATTTATTGCACAAAAGCGTGTAATCAGAATAATAGCTGGAGTCCACCCAAGATCATCCTGCAGACATTTATTTAAGGATCTATGGATATTCACAGTAGCTTCTCAGTATATATACTCTCTTATGAAATTTGTTATTAACAACCAAACCCAATTCAAAAGTAATAGCAGCGTGCATAACTACAATACTAGGAGAAAGGACGATCTTCACTATTCAAGATTAAATCTAACTTTGGCACAGAAAGGGGTGAATTATACTGGCACTAAAGTCTTTGGTCACTTACCAAATAGTATCAAAAGTCTGACAGATAACCAACAAGTATTTAAGAAGAAATTAAAAGAATTTCTGAATGACTACTCCTTCTACTCCATAGAGGAATTTTTAGATATAGATTTTTAAAAAAAATATTAAAAAATAAAAAATAAAAAAATAAAAATAAAAACACAAAAAATGAAAAAGTTGTTATATTAACTTAAGTATGTTGTTAAATTAACTTAATTATGTCATGTACTGGAAAATTTGACTCGTTCCACATCATTACGAAATATCGTATTCATGATCCATGGAACTAGTATTAATCTAATCTAATCTAATCTAAGCAAAAGTGGAAGACCAAGAACGAAGTGCTCGGATTAAAAAGGGTGTAAGACAGGGATGAAGTCTTTCGCCACTACTGTTCAATCTATACATCGAAGAATCAATGACACAAAAAAAGAAAGGTTGGAGAGGGCAATTAAAATTCCAGGTGGAAGGGTATCAATGATAAGATTCGCTGATGACATTCCTACCCTCAGTGAAAGTGAAGAAGAATTATAGAACTTACTGAATGGAATAAACAGTCTAATGAGTACAGAATATGGACAGATAGTAAATCGAAGAAAGATGAAAGCAATGAGAAGTAGCAGAAATGATAACAGTGAGAAACTTAACATCAGGACTTGTGATCACGAAATACACTCCTGGAAATTGAAATAAGAACACCGTGAATTCATTGTCCCAGGAAGGGGAAACTTTATTGACACATTCCTGGGGTCAGATACATCACACGATCACACTGACAGGACCACAGGCACATAGACACAGGCAACAGAGCATGCACAATGTCGGCACTAGTACAGTGTATATCCACCTTTCGCAGCAATGCAGGCTGCTATTCTCCCATGGAGACGATCGTAGAGATGCTGGATGTAGTCCTGTGGAACGGCTTGCCATGCCATTTCCACCTGGCGCCTCAGTTGGACCAGCGTTCGTGCTGGACGTGCAGACCGCGTGAGACGACGCTTCATCCAGTCCCAAACATGCTCAATGGGGGACAGATCCGGAGATCTTACTGGCCAGGGTAGTTGACTTACACCTTCTAGAGCACGTTGGGTGGCACGGGATACATGCGGACGTGCATTGTCCTGTTGGAACAGCAAGTTCACTTGCTTGTCTAGGAATGGTAGAACGATGGGTTCGATGACGGTTTGGATGTACCGTGCACTATTCAGTGTCCCCTCGACGATCACCAGTGGTGTACGGCCAGTGTAGGAGATCGCTCCCCACACCATGATGCCGGGTGTTGGCCCTGTGTGCCTCGGTCGTGTGCAGTCCTGATTGTGGCGCTCACCTGCACGGCGCCAAACACGCACCAAGGGAGAAGCGACTCTCATCGCTGAAGACGACACGTCTCCATTCGTCCCTCCATTCACGCCTGTCGCGACACCACTGGAGGCGGGCTGCACGATGTTGGGGCGTGAGCGGAAGACGGCCTAACGGTGTGCGGGACCGTAGCCCAGCTTCATGGAGACGGTTGCGAATGGTCCTCGCCGATACCCCAGGAGCAACAGTGTCCCTAATTTGCTGGGAAGTGCCGGTGCGGTCCCCTACGGCACTGCGTAGGATCCTACGGTCTTGGCGTGCATCCGTGCGTCGCTGCGGTCCGGTCCCAGGTCGACGGGCACGTGCACCTTCCGCCGACCACTGGCGACAACATCGATGTACTGTGGAGACCTCACGCCCCACGTGTTGAGCAATTCGGCGGTACGTCCACCCGGCCTCCCGCATGCCCACTATACGCCCTCGCTCAAAGTCCGTCAACTGCACATACGGTTCACGTCCACGCTGTCGCGGCATGCTACCAGTGTTAAAGACTGCGATGGAGCTCCGTATGCCACGGCAAACTGGCTGACACTGACGGCGGCGGTGCACAAATGCTGCGCAGCTAGCGCCATTCGACGGCCAACACCGCGGTTCCTGGTGTGTCCGCTGTGCCGTGCGTGTGATCATTGCTTGTACAGCCCTCTCGCAGTGTCCGGAGCAAGTATCGTGGGTCTGACACACCGGTGTCAATGTGTTCTTTTTTCCATTTCCAGGAGTGTAGATGAAGTTGAGGGATTCTGCTACCTAGACAGCAAAATAAACCTTGAAGGACGGAGCAGGAACGACATAAAAGCAGTCTAGCACTTGCAAAAATGGCCTTCGTGCCCAAGAGAAGTCTACTAGTATCAAGCATAAGCCCTAATTTGAGGAAGGTTCAAATGGCTCTGAGCACTATGGGACTTGACATCTGAGGTCATCAGTCCCCTAGAACTTAGAACTACTTAAACCTAACTAACCTAAGGACATCACACACATCCATGCCCGAGGCAGGATTCGAACCTGCGGCCGTAGCGGTCGCGCGGTTCCAGACTGAAGCGCCTAGAACCGCTCGGCCACACCGGTTGGCTATTTGAGGAAGAAATTTGTGAGAATGTACGTGTGTAGCACAGCACTGTATGGTAGTGAAACATGGACTGTGGCAAAACCGGGAAAGAAGAGAGTCAAAGCATTGGAGATGTGGTGCTACAGAAGAATGTGGTCTGATAAAGTTTGGAATGAGGAGGTTCTCCAAAGCTGTACCCTCTGAGGTAAAGAGGTTGGTATAGTATAGGAATTTTTCTTGGTGGGCAGCATTAAACCAGTCGCAAGACTATAATAATAATAAAAGGCGATATAGAGGAGACGTTGATTTGCGATTGGCACAACAAACAGACTGCTTAATGTTAATATATTATTTTTGTAACAAGTTATCGGAAAACTGCATTCTGTGTGTATAGCTACATGAATATCATCACATCTAGTTGCACTGTACGCACTACTAAATATTTCCCACATTTCAATTTTTCGAAATAACTATAAATACTCGTAAATTAAGATTAGGCCTGTAGTCCCAATAGGTAGACGATAAACAAGTCGAATGTTTCAGCGTACGATAAACAACTTGAATGTTTAAACGTTCACCTTTCCTCTATGGCAGTTACAGAGGTTGCTTTTGTTGTTACTTCCTGATCTGCCCACCCGTACCACGTAATTAGCGATAACAAACGAAATTTCGCAGCAGTATTTCCTCTGAAAATTAATTCCAAATTTCGCTAAAAAAATACCGCCTCAGCGCATCCGTGTTTAATCCCTTCCACTAACTGCTGCAATATCAAGAGGATTAGCGGGAATAAAACAGATGAAAAAGGACAACACGCTGCCATCCCTTCCCCTTCCCGCCGGCCCCCTTGTGTAATTAGTTCGTTGGACACTGCGGCTTATGGCGCCACAGCGCGGCGGCTCGCTCAATCGCAACGCGCCGCGCGCGGTCGTGTTAGTTGTGGTCGCTCGATCACAGATGGCGATTCAATCGGCCATGTTGTGGCGACCACAGGAAACTGCCCTCCACGATCGGATCATTATCTGGCGGAATGCGCTGCCTATGCTGCGGCTCCTGATTAACGTGTGACGCTTTTATTATTTTTTTCTGACCAGAGGAAGAACGTGTGTTTTGTGCTGCGAGTTCAACGCGGTATAATATTAACGAAACACGACACTTGTGACACACTGGCGCTGTGATTATTCGCTAGCCTTTGGTTGTTTCCGTTTACGAAGCAATTAGAGGCGAATTAGCTAAATTTATATCTAATGTATTGCCTGTTTAATATATTATGTTAGAACTGGTAAGTCAAGTTCACAACGTTTGCATTTTGTAATCAAATTTATGCAGTTATGTGACTAGGACTGAACACAATGTACGTGTTTTTCTACTGACTTCAGATTCGGTTTTTTTTTCGTGTTTGGTTTCGTTACCTCGTGGTCTTGCGGTAGCGTTCTTGCAACCCGAGCACGGGGTCCCGGGTTCGGTTCCCGGCGACTTAGGTATTTTCACCTGCGCCGAGATGACTGGGTGTTGTGTCGTCTTCATCATCATTCGGCCGGAGGAAGGCAATGGCAAACCACCTCCGGTAGGACCTTGCCTGATACAGCGGTGCGAGTCTCCCGCATCGTCCCCTACGCTCTGTCAAGGAGTGAGGGACTTCGTCCCCTGTCTCGCATCCTATTTTCCAATCTTCTGTCTTTTCTACACCCCTTCCTATACCCCAATTTCATTGTCATTTGCTTCCCCTGTCCTTCTGAGAGCTTGCTCTTTATCCTCTAAGAGGTTCCCACATCACGGTATTTAGCTGTTTATGGTCGTGTGACTAGGACTGAACACAATGTACATGTTTTTCTAGTTGCTCTACAGCTGTCTTATTCAGACTCCTTCTTTACTCATTTTAATTACCTCGTATATGATTCTTTACAAGTAATCACACATCAACTTTCCTCCTAAAGAACATCTATTCTTGTTGATTTCAGCTTTCGTCCATCACAACACCATTGTTGCTCACTTCTTTATTAATAGATTTGGTACGACAATTTGATAAGCCGTTTTCTCCGTATTTTTTCTACGAGAGCTTGATGAAAAGTAATGCCTCCGATTATCTGTGTCTGTGTGAAAACTCTTAAGGTCTTTTAAATAAAATAGGCTTTATTAACATTCTAGATCTGTAGTCTTCATATCTACATATTCATTTCTCAGTGTAGTCCCCTCGGCGAGGAACACAATTCTCCCAATGAGAGATCGGTTTGTTGATACTGTCACTGCAGGATGTTTGACTTGGTTGACGGGCCACAACATCACCTCTGCTTGCACCGCTTCAACACTGTCGTATTGAAGTCCACGAAGGTGTTCTTTAAGTTTTGGAAACAGAGAAAAATCGGCTGGGGCCAAATCTGGACTGTATGGAGGATGATCGATGACAGTGAACCCAAGACAACAGATTATTTCAGATGCTGCGGGGCACGTGTGTGGTCTGTCGTTATCATGTTGAAGGATATAGTGCTCCATGTGTGGACAAATTCGTGAAAGGGTACAGCACGCTCTTTCTCACGCACCGCCATACTTATGTTACACATCGCTACGTTACACACGACAATTCGGAGCCCTCTAGTGGTAGATGACTACAACTTGCGTTAGCGAAGTGGGAAAATCGACCCATACTCCGTCCATCATAGAATAGCACTCCGTCTTCAGGCCACGCGTGGCCTACCGGGAACATCCGACCGCCGTGTCATCCTTCGTGGAGGATGTGGACAGGAGGGGCGTAGGGTCAGCACACCGCTCTCCCAGTCGTTATGATGGTATTCTTCACCGAAGCCGCTACTATTCCGTCGAGTAGCTCCTCAATTGGCATCACGAGGCTGAGTGCACTCCGAAAAATGGCAACAGCGCATGCGGCCTGGATGGTCACCAATCCAAGTGCCGACCACGCCCGACAGAGCTTAACTTCGGTGATCTCACGGAAACCGGTGTATCCACTGCGGCCTCATCATAGAATAAAACTGATGTAAACAAACACAAACGAGAAGATTGGTCAGAAACTGTAGCACACGTATACTGGTGTTGATACAGTCTGGGAAGTAGGTCCTACTTATGTATTAGATATATTACTACTAAGTTACGTTAAAGGAAACTTTAAGATATTCAAATGTATTAACAGCCACCAAATCGTGTGCAGTCACAGGTTCTGCATTGTTGTGCTCTCATTGTCGCGCTGTTAATACGCAGTGTCAAAATGGCTGAGGCTGCTTCCTGTTCCTCAGTGAGACAGGCGTGTGTAACACGGTTAAAAAGTGCCCAGAAATAGGTTGTTCTTAATATTTTTCATAAGTTTAGAGAGATAGTCGGCTTTGAAGTTCTCCAAGGGACTATTATATACAGTTGAGAGACAACCGTGCAAAATGTGTATGGGCATATCGGTAGCGTAGTAGATTGGTAATTTAATGTAGTTAATGGGTCGTTTGTTCATGTCTCTCCTGAGTCAATTTTTTCCTCGTTCAATTTGAAATACCTACATCCCGTAATTGTAAAATTTATCATTTTTTATGAATAATGCACGTCTTCTTGTTTCTAATTGCATATTGCAATCGAAATTCCTGTTTTCGTTTCGAATATAAATTCTTAACTATCGATATTTTATGAAAGACTGTTAATAAAGGTTGCTTAAATTAAGAAATCGTAACAGTTTAAAGAATTAAAAAATGAAGAATGAAAAACCAAATACTCTTTACTTGGACGATGTCCATTGTTTTATAGAGTTATAGATAAGTGTCGTAGGAACATGGAAAACAATCATTTTCACAGCATCGAACACACCATATAATTGCTGCATTTTTACCTTTGCCACTGGAACATTACAAAATGAACCCACCAGAACTCATCTGGAGCTAAGTTAAGGGATTTGGTCCGAGAAATAAAAAGACTGTTAAGCTGCCAGACGTACTGGAACTAACGCACGCAACTTTTTCACGTGTCACTGGCGAACACGCTGGCGAGATATAGAACGACACGTGATGAAAGAGAAGAAAATGCGGCGCCAAGTTGGCTTCGTGGATTCTGTTGTTGTTGTTGTTGTTGTTGTTGTTGTGGTCTTCAGTCCTGAGACTGGTTTGATGCAGCTCTCCATGCTACTCTACTGTGCAAGCTTCTTCATCTCCCAGTACGTACTGCATCCTACATCCTTCTGAATCTGCTTAGTGTATTCGTCTCTTGGTCTCCCTCTACGATTTTTACCCTCCACGCTGCCCTCCAATACTAAAGTGGTGATTCCTTCATGCCTCAGAACATGTCCTACCAACCGATCCCTTCTTCTAGTCAAGTTGTGGCGCAAGCTCCTCCCCAATCCTATTCAGTACCTCCAAATTAGTTCTGTTGTTGATCGACTCGTTATCAACGTAGCAGATGACAGTTCCAGAATTGAAATGTATTTCTCAGATTCGCATTAGGAAGTAGCTAAGACATTACCAGACGACTGACTGTAAACCTTCAGTGGCTTCAGTATTCAACAGTACGGTGAAATCCCTGCAGTATGTTTTTGCTACACACACAGATCGTTCGGAAAAAAATACCCTGTGTTTAAGTTAGGAATACACACCACACTCGTTTCTAATTAGAATACTATGATTTCCGTCTGGCCACCTACGAAGCCTGCGATAGTGTTGGAGTTTTGCCGAATATTATTTCATTCACTTTAAAAATAAGCCGCGCGGTCTAGGGCGTCTTCCCACGGTTCGCGCAGCTGCCGCCGTTGGAGGTTCGAGTCCTCCCTCGGGCATGGGCGTGCGTGTTGTCCTTAGCGTAAGTGAGTTTAAGTTAGATTAAGTAGTGTGTAAGCCTAGGAACCGATGACTTCAACAGTTTGGTCCTACAGGAACTTACCACAAATTTCTAATTTAAAAATTAAATGACATTCGAAGCTATATCGTTTCTTTGCTCATCTCTTTTTACGTCTGGACTGCAACTGCTTACGTCATTGCAGGTTAGTTGGAACAGCTGGCTGGCCAGTGCAGTCCAAATTTAATGCAGCGGAAAAGCTGTTGTCCCCATTAGCGCTAAGTCTGTGTGAATGTAACACAGCGTAAAACGTATCCTTATGATCGTACTTGACTATACTGGACACAGTTCAACTTCCGCTCCACGTGAAACTAAATCCAATGAGATTCAAGCAAACGCGGAAGAATACGTGGCGTAATGTTTACATCAGGTTTATTCTTATGATGAACAGAGTATAGTAATATGTATGAAATTTAATACCTCAACCAATATTCAGAACAGAACAAAAAATTCCGATGCATTACTTTTTAGCACGCTCTTGTATATTTTCTTTTTCGAAAAAAAGATACTGAAATCGGAAATGGCTTGCCAGACTTGATTTATTTAGTTTACTAGTTCTGACTTACTGAAATCGTCAGTTTTATCCCAGCTTTGAGACCATCTATTTACAACTGATTTGATATGCTCCAGCTAGTAGGCACTTATTTTTTAAGTTCCTGACTTTCATTTTCAGGCTCGTTTGGTTATTATATGTAACCGGATTTTCTTGGACTCGACATCAAATGCATGGTTTGCTGCTACGTAGATAGTCATTTGTAAAAAATAATTTTTAAAAAAAATGCCTGCGACGTAATCGCTCACAACTATCAATCCTATGACAGATTAGTCTGTTACCAGTCTTCAAGAACTTCATTTATGCGTATTTAAAAAATGTGAGTGGTAAATCAAGACTTATTTAAGAGCTATGCGATGTTTAGTTTTTTTAATACAATTTTACAGTTCTCGAGCTCTGAATGAATTTTTTGTGGCCAATACATAATTTGCACGAATTTGCAGAATTTGAGAAAGATTATTCCAGTCAACACTGTCAAAAGCTTTATCTATGTCTACAAATGCTAGAAACAAAGGTTTGCCTTTCCTTAATTTATTTTCTAAGATAAGTCGTAGGGTCAGTATCGCCTCACGTGTTCCAACATTTCTGCGGAACCCAAACTGATCTTCCGCAGGGTCTGCTTCTACCAGTTTTTCCATTCGTCTGTAAATAATTCGTGTTAGTATTTTGTAGCCGTGGTTTATTAAACTGATAGTTCGGTAATTCTCACATCTGTCAACACCTGCTTTCTTTGGGATTGGAATTATTATATTCTTCTTGAAGTCTGAGGGTATTTCGCCTGTCTCATACATCTTGCTCACTAGATAGTAGAGTTTTGTTAGGCCTGGCTCTCCCAAGGCTGTCAGTAGTTCTAATGGAATGTTGTCTACTCCCGGGGGACTTGTTTCGACTTACCGTATAGATAATGTCTTAAAAAGATGTTGCAAGACGAATATGAACACAGTAAAACGAAAGTAATGGGGTGCGGTTTAATTAGATCGAGCACTGCTGAGAGAATTAGATTAAGAAGTTAGACACTAAAAGTAGTATATGAGTTCTGTTATTTGGGTAGCAAAGTAACTGGCAATGGCGGAGTGGAGACGGTATAAAACGCATGCTGACTACAGCAAGAAAAGATAAATAAATCTGATAACATTTCGTGTAAATTTAAGTGGTACAAAGTCTTTTCTTTTGGTCTTTATCTGGATTACAGCGATGTGTAGAAATGAAACGAGAACGATAAATATTTCAATAAAATTACAAAATTGTCAAAATTGCACAGAAGTTGGCTTTCATTTAAATGGTGACCAGTTTCGGAGCTTTCAGATTCATTATCAAACCGTCCACCCACGTCCTACCATAAAACCATAGTGTGTGTGTTTATTATGCCGATAAGTGGAAGGAAATTTTGACCACTTGCATATTAATTCAATCTATATTGGATTGAAGTTGTTCCCTGGTACCATTGCGTAACCACGAATATTATTAAAAACACGTAACGGAAAACGCAAAAATAGGAAATTGGGGGTGGTCAGAGAAAAAAAGGTTCAAATGGCTCTGAGCACTATGAGACTCAACTTCTGAAGTCATCAGTCCCCTAGGACTTATAACTACTTAAACCTAACTAACCTAAGGACATCACACACATCCATGCCCGAGGCAGGATTCGAACCTGCGACCGTAGCGATCTCGCGGTTGCAGACTGTAGCGCCTAGAACCGCACGGCCACTCCGGCCGGCGGTGGTCAGAGAAAGCTACGTGCTTTTCTTTAGCTAGAATTTTGCCATGGATTTGAACTGGGACTTCGTGAACCTACGATCTTTACTTCTTTGATATGATTATATTGCTCAAATGCTTACACAAAGAGACTCTATTTCAGGTCATGTCATTTAAATGCTATAGGCTAGAGGGAATTGCTATATTTTAACAAGAAGATTTATTTCATCACTAAATACAGTTAAACAAATGAAAAAGAAGTTGATTCCCATACTCTTGGGAGGCTCAAAATATTTCTATACCTTTTTTTGCACAAAACCAATTGATAATCTATTGACCTGTTGGCTTTATCTAGCATGGTCCTGCGGGGAAAAGTGGAGTATGTTATAGAAAGCATGTAGTAACCATTCGGATACAGCAGCAAACTATCACATACAGTGCCGAGAGAGGAGCAGAAAGGCAAATTCCACAAAAGCCACTTAAGACAAATTTATACGCTACCTTTCATGGTTTAGACAATGAGCAGGATTCTGTGCCGGCATTTTATATGCGTGAAGCACCTCTACAAAATGTTATTGTGTTGAGCGGCTTGCAAAAGATAATGGTTGGAGATGAGCACTAAAAATCGGTACCATTTTCAACAGATCGAGAACCAATATACTTATGCGTGAATCCCAGAAAAAGAATCCACGCACATCAGTTTTAAGCTGTCTAAATTTTATAATGTGAAAGGTAACGCTTGTGGGGACTGTTTAAATGATTGATTGTGTTGACATTATTTTAGTGTTCAAACAACATCTATTTTTTCTAAAAAAAACAGACATAAATTATGCTAAACAAGTTATTGATTGAATGCTATAAACAATTAACAGGTAGTTTAAGACTGCACAGGACAAGAATCTTGAGTTGGCAAAGACGGTTTAACTCTGGCCCTAAAAATGTGGATAACGCAATCTGAATTGATCTGACGCTAAGGAAATTTTGACTGATCAAATCTACTGAAGTTTCTCTATATAGGTGCAGCTTAGAGCAAGTGGCGACTAAGATCTGTACACTCTGACAACGTCAGAACGGCAGTATGTTACCCTGTTTGCTTCATGCAGCGATGTAAGTTGCAGCTGGCGAGATGTGTGAGGCGGAGGTGAGACGTGGATGCGACACCTGTGAATCCATCGCGGCCAGGGAAGAAATGCAAAAAATCTCACGGTCTAGCGATCAGGCAGACAGATCGCAATTTACTCTGTACCAGAGCCCTGCAGTCATGGCAGATTTCAGTGTGTGACACACCCGTTCTCTGGTCGTACCAAAGACCAATTCGGCTCACTTATACGACAGAGCGCACAGGGATCCAAACGTCAAGGCTGGTAAACCAAAAACGAATAAGTGTGTCCTTGGAAAACGAGCAGTCCGAGACGTTTGAAGTCACACTGTCGGTACAATAAGAACTTCACCACATGCTCCCCAGTCTAAACAACTCACAAGTGAAGTCAGTCTCAGGACAGTTCCCAAGTACCAACCACACATGCCAGAGCCTTGACTAGAAGTGCTTCCAGACCAAAGTCCTGCACCCAAGTGCTTCGCACCTCTCCAGAAAAAAAATCCGTTTTCCTGCAAAGTGCAGGAGCGACACTGCCTTCACCCTGTCTTGAACCAATCACAGGGCTCTGGAGGCGCTAAATTTCCCCTCCCACACACATAAGCACAAACTCATGTCGAACCAGGGCAACAGTTAAGAAACCTGGTCTCTGGAAAAAAAAAAGAAACCGCCCATTAGTGACTTTTTCAAATTTTCACAGAGGGGGAAGATGATTTTTTCCGAAGTCGTGTTGCTTCCCGCAGTAACAAGCAAATAGATACAATCTTACAGATCTTTATCTAAATCGCCTGTGCCTTGAAGCTTAGTTCAAATGGCTCTGAGCACTATGGGACGTAACATCTGAGGTCATCAGTCCCCTAGAACTTAGAACTACTTAAACCTAACTAACCTAAGGACATCACACACATCCATGCCTGGGGCAGGATTCGAACCTGTGACCGTAGCAGCAGCGCGGTTCCAGACTGAAGCGCCTAGAACCGCTCGGCCACCACGGCCGGTAAGCTTGGTACTCCTAGTTATGAGGTGTAATGAAGATTCCATCTCTAAACGTTTCTCAGACGACAGAGTTTCTTATACAACCGAGGCGGCCGATGGAAGTGGTTCACAGGCCTATTTGCAGTATCAGTGAACATGAAAACTTGTGAATTTTTATGACATGGGACTCTGCACACAATGCTTGGTTTACGACTCCACTGTGTAGACGTGGTCCTTCAGACCATTGCCCCCAACTCAGGCTTTGGCTGGCGCCACAGCAGGTATCGCGGTATTGTTCTACTGGAGACCTGTCTTGATGAGGGGCTGTCCTGTCTGCTCTGTACAGCTGTGAACCTGTCTGGAAAGATTTACGAAAGGATGGGTTCGCCGCCAATTGCTTTCAACTCCCAACATGCAGTTTCTTCGAGCTAAGAACCGTAAAAATACCTCATGCTTTTAGCGCCCTACCAGGCTCCGTCAACATCTGCTCAGGCCGTTAACTTTCTAGAGTCTCGCTCAAGGTGCATCAGGTTGTGATGAAATCTTTAATAATCTTCCATATGCGAAAATAGGTGAGAGAGTAACTTGTCCTCTCTCAAATATCTACTGTGTAGTGGGTATACAGGTAAGGAACAGGAGAGGGCCCATAACACTACCTCGGGGACCGCCAGAAATCACTTCTGTTTAGTCGATGACTTCCCATCGGTTACTACAAACTAGGACCTCTATGACAGGAAATCACGAATGCAGTCACATAACTGAGACAATATTCCAATATTCCTTAATCAGGCAACTTGACTACAAGCCGCTTGTGTGGTACAATGTCAAAATCTTCCTGGAAATCTAGAAATATGGAATCTTTATAATACTACGACAATGTAGAATCCGATAATATACGAACTGAACAAGCTATTGAATCCAAGAAGGGCGCTAGTTACAATTTGGAAGCGACATGGTCTTTTTTTTGTGGTTTTAGGGCGCAAAACTTCAATGGTCATTAGCGCCCAGACTACGTTAGGAATGCACCGCCAGGAACAAGTTTAAAACAGCAACGAAAAGGGAAAACACGATAAAAGACAGACTGACAGGCATAGGATTAAAAAAAGGAAAACAGCATAATCAAAGGTCCTTAGAAAGGTTGGTCAAGTTGATAAAATGAAGAAGGCGAGCAGCTGCTCGTGGGTCATCCGCTAAAATGGCATCTAGACTACAGGGCAGGCCAAGATCAAGACGCAGTGTGTTAAAATCCGGGCAGGACGTTAAAATGTGGCGGACCGTCAGCAATTGCCCACATGGGCAGAACGGCGCCGGCGCAGCCGTCAGCAGATGGCGATGGCTGAATCGGCAGTGTCCAATTCGCAACCGGGCAAAAACGACCTCCTCCCGCCGAGAAGGGCGGGAGGAGGACGTCCAAGCCACGGGAAGAGGTTTCAAGGCCCGAAGCTTGTTGTCTGTAAGTGCAGCCCAATCGGCATGCCACAGCGATAAAATGCGCCGACAAATGACCCTGCTACAATCTGACGAAGGGACACAACAAGAAGCTGTCCGAGGCTGGAGGACCGCAGCCTTGGCCACGGCATCTGCAGCTTCGTTCCCAGGGATACCGACATGGCCAGGAACCCACATAAAGCTAACCGGAGAACCGACGTCCACCAGCTGCTGAAGAGAGCGTCGGATCCGGTGCACGAAAGGGTGAACTATATAAAGGACATAAAATGGATTTGCTTGAAGAACTGGAGATATATTCACATTACAGAAAATATGAAGATAAAATATTAAATGAAAAACTTGAAAGTGAATCAGTGAATAGTAAAACATAGAAATAAGCACAATTGTAAAATCAATATAAGTATTTCATGAGCCAAACTGTTAAGATAAATAACCTCTGTACAAAAGCGTATCATAATCTGTGGAAAACCTATAATGTTATCTCTGTGAGCTACCTGTAAGAAGATCTTTGTAACTGTTTTCTTTATATAAGATATTTTCGATGTGTAAAGTGTACAAGTTGTGTGTGATGTTAAGTGTGTGTGAGACTCTACACAAATGGACCATTAGAAAACTGTAAGTACAAATTGATCTCAAACTTTGGCCACTAACCTCACAGAAAGAATTGATACCCAACTAAAAATCGCGTTTCTTATGTATTACAGTAAAAGTCAACAAAATGAAGCACACTCACACACACTGACAACATCAAAAGAAATGGCTTAACACACATCAAAAAAACGCACTTGAAAATGGGAATTATTTCTCGAAACGCGTCGTGCGAATAGTAAAATAAAGAAAAATCGTGACTGGTAGCAGAAGATTTATTTATTTGTAAACAAACCTACTACTGTTCACCATTCACCGTCAGGGGAGCGATGACCGTCCAGGACGAGCGGAATGGAAGGAGCTGCGGCATCAGGGCTGCCATGAGGTACTACAGGCATCAGATGTGGCGAAGCATTCCTCTCGGGTATCCCAACGCCAACGCAGCCCAGGGCACCAGTCTGGAGCCCGTCGACCGTGGCCAACAACCAATTTTTTCCTCTATACCACAAGAGATGTAACTACAAGCCGAGCAGTAACTAGGTGTAATCGAAGATCTGTTGCCGGCCGCGGTGGCCGAGCGGTTCTAGGAGCTACAGTCTGGAACCAAGCGACCGCTACGGTCGCAGGTTCGAATCCTGCCTCGGGCATGGATGAGTGTGCTGTCCTTAGGTTAGTTAGGTTTAATTAGTTCTAAGTTCTAGGCGAAGAAGTTAAGTCGCATAGTGTCAGAGCCATTGAACCATTTTTTGAAGATCTGTTGCTACGCTACTTCTGGTTTTTGCTACACTCCGAAGACAGCTTAGACAATGCAGATGTACTGAAATTTGCGTAAAGACATATAATAAACCAGTATGCACAGCAACTTTTGTCTCCTTCGCAGAAGCAGGTAGGAACAAAAACAGAACTAAGTCTTCAATAGAAACAGAAACTGCTGCTGTTCCTGGCGTGTCCATTCGATTCTGCGGCTGCGAATGTATTCACAGATAACCCCCGAAACCACACCTGCTTCCCAGAACTGGTTGAATTAGGGAAGAAGGTGTTCTTTAGCTGACTCTCTCAGGCACCGTAACATGGCGTAATTTATTGTATCGTGACCACATTCCACGCCCGGGGAAGCTGTCAGATTCTAAACTAGGTTCCACGTGGAGAAGGCACAGTTGTGAAACCAACACCAGGACAGGATTCCACATAATACTGCAGTGTGCGTGAGAGACCGGATTCGACATTAGTGTGTGTGTGTGTGTGTGTGTGTGTGTGTGTGTGTATGGGGGGTGAGGGGGGAGGAGGGGGATACTGGGTCAGTGCATGGGTCAGTGGGGGCTAGGAGGGGGGGGGGAGTTAAATTCCACTTTGAAGATAAATAAAATGGATTAATTATACGATTAGTAGCAAGAAGAAAGAGCAGAATTTTCTTAATAACGTGAGCTAAGGAAGAAATCGGCGCAGTCAATGATCGCTGATTTATTCCTAAGAAGGTGATTTATGAATGTGAATCGGCATTTTAATGCGTATACGGGCTTTACAATGCAATTATTCTTTATAATGTATCGGACTTTAGGCGAAAAAATGCAGATTCAGTTATCGACCATGTCATGTGCATTTAATGGCCGACCTATGTCATCACCATATAAGCGTTGTTGTGTTTGCAGAAGAGCCAACACCGTGTTACTAGAGGAGGCCGAAATGCACGCGTTTTAGCTCACGCAGGAGGGCGTGAGGAGGGAAGGACTATACTGACTTGAGGTCTGGAACACGACAAGGAATTAGAATTCAGAAAGCGGACGTAATTAGTTTGATACTTAACTTTAATCCATTAATGATGAACGTCGCTCTTGACGGTACATGATTCACGATATTATCTGTTCAGAATACATTCTTGACAAATATGGCGCCTTGCTAGGTCGTAGCAAATGACGTAGCTGAAGGCTATGCTAAACTGTCGTCTCGGCAAATGAGAGCGTATGTAGTCAGTGAAACATCGCTAGCAAAGTCGGCTGTGCAACTGGGGCGAGTGCTAGACCTGCCGTGTGGCGACGCTCGGTCTGCAATCACTGATAGTGGCGACACGACACGCGGGTCCGACGTATACTAACAGACCGCGGTCGATTTAAAGGCTACCACCTAGCAAGTGTGGTGTTTGGCAGTGACACCACAAGCGTCGTCCGCCATAATTCGTTGTCCACCTCCACAAAAAGCTGCAGTAGTAAGTAAAACTCAATGTTAGCACAAGGAATCATAATAATATTTCACTAAAGCGCAAAGAAACTGGTGTAGGCATGCGTATCCAAATACAGAGATACGTAAACAGGCAGAATACTGCGCTGCGGTCGGTAACGCCTATGTAAGACGACAAGTGTCTGGCGCAGTTGGTAGGTCGGTTACTGCTGTTACAGTGGCAGGTTATCTAGATTTAAGTGAGTTTGGAGCGGTGTTATAGTCGGCGCACGAGCCATGGGACACGGTATCTCAGAGGTAGCTATGAAGTGGGGATTGTCCCGTACGGCCGTTTCACGAGTGTGCCGTGAATATCAGGAATCCGATAAAACATCAACTCTCCGACATCGCTGCGGCCGGAAAGAGATCCTGGAAGAACAGGACCAACGACGACTGAAGAGAATCGTTCATCGTGACAGAAGTGCAACCCTTCCGCAAATTGGTGGAGATCTCAATGCTGGGCCATCAACAATTGTCAGCGAGCGAACCATTCAACGAAACATCATCGACATGGGCTTTTGGAGCCGAAGGCCCACTCGTGTGTCCCTGATGACTGCATGACGCAAATCTTTACATTGTACTGTTGATGACTGGAAATATGTTGCCTGGCCGGACGAGTCACGTTTCAAATTGCATCGAGTGGATGGACGTGTACAGCTATTGAGACAACCTCATGAATCTATGTACCCTGCGTCAGAAGCGGACTTTTCAAGCTGATGGAGGCTCTGTAATGGTGTGGGGCGTGTGCAGTTGAAGTATTATGTGACCCCTGATACGTCTAAATACGTCTCTGACAGGTGACTTACGTAAGCATCCTGTCTGATCAGATGGATCCATTCATGAGCGTTGTGCATTCCGACGCAGTTGGGCAATTCCAGCAGGACAATGCAACAGCCCACACGTCCAGAATTGCTACAGAGTGGCTCCAGGAACACTCTTCTGAGTTTAAACCCTTTCGCTGTCCATCAAACTCTCCAGACGTGAACGCTATTGAGGATATCTGGGATGCCTTGCAACGTGCTATTCAGAAAATATCTCCACCCCCTCGTACTCTTACGGATTTATGGACAGACCTGCAGGATTCATGGTGTGAGTTCTCACCAGCACCACTTCAGACATTAGTCGAGTCCATGCCACGTCGTGTCGCTACACTTACGCACGCTCGCGGGGACATACACGATATGAGGCAGGTGTACCAGTTTCCTTGGCTCTTCAGTGTAAATAAATACATCGTATCTTTCAAGTTGATGCCATTAATCTAAAAATTACAAGAACTAGAATGAAAGCACCTTATACTATATTAGTCGTCGCGATCGGAGGCGCGCAAGAAGCGAGTGATGCACGAAGCTAAGTTTTATCCATCACTTGTCTTTTAAACAAAATCATAACGATTATCCAGAGTATATGCATTCACTAATGTTTATAATATAACGGGTGTTCAGTAGGAATGCAACACATTCTTTTTTTCTCGGCCAGTTTCGGTCGAAAAAATGCGGAATGTGTTGTGGGACAGCTCCTATTGTTCTATGAAGTTCAGATAGGCGGCGGTGCTTTATGTAGGCTTCAAAATGACGTCTGTAACGAAGATCCGTCCCATGGAGAGAGCTGTCACTCAGTTTCTTTTGAGGGAAAACCAAAGCATCGCAGATATTAATAGGCGCTTGCTGAATGTCTACGGAGACCCTCAACGGGTTATTCTATTTCGGTCCTCACTCATGGTGCAACGATCGACTCTGACGTGTATTGTGCTACCTAAAGAAACTGAAGAAACTACTTCAACGTGCCAGTCGCCAAAAAAATGCAAACTTCTCCTTTCTCCACGACAAAGCAAGGCGTCACACAAGTGTGAACCAGAGAGGAGCTCAAAAAACCTCATTGGACTGTTTTTCCTAATCCACCGTACAGTTCGGTTCTCGCACCTTCCAAATTCCATCTCCATGGCCCAATGAAGCAAGCGCGGGAAGCAGTACGTGGAAGATGGCGAGATTACTTAGGCAGCAAGACATTGCCTCCGACATCGACCATTAGAATGGTGCCATGCGGGAATACAACCCTTACAGTTAGGTGGCGTAAGGCAGTCGCAGAGAATAGATATTAAGTTGAATAACAGGGTTTTGTAGCCAAAAGAGTGGAGAAAAATATGGTGTATTGGAATCCTGAATAAAAGCAATCTGCTTTCAGAAAAAAATGTGTTGCATTACTTATTGAACGCTCCTCGTATTATCTGTGTGTTCATAAGGCTGTGGAGGCTATATATATTACTCTGTCATAGAAGATACATCAGGTTCAACAGAGGCGTGAACGAGCAGTCTGAATACCTTCCGATGCTCTTACTACAGCTGCAATTTCTCGAAATAATGAGACATCACTCTTACTGAAAAATCTCCGGAGCGAATGTAAGCACCATGCTCAGGAGTGTACTTGCTCTCAGTCATTCGTGTTTAAATTTTGTTTCATGTCCGTAAAACAAAGAAAAACGAGGTAACCAGAACTGCCTGATTTTAAGCAGCGGTCATTGATAACATCAACGTGCAAACGGTCCTCGAACACCGCTCCTGAATATCGATGTCATAGCCACGACTGAATTCAGATATAATGCTGTGGGTTTATTCAGCAGTTTCGGAGCCACGCACGTTAGACTCCCTTCTACACTACGTATGAGGTGCATTCAAGTTCTAAGGTCTCCGATTTTTTTTTCTATTTAACTACTCACCCGAAATCGATGAAACTGGCGTTATTTCTCGACGTAATCGCCCTGCAGACGTACACATTTTTCACAACGCTGACGCCATGATTCCATGGCAGCGGCGAAGGCTTCTTTAGGAGTCTGTTTTGATCACTGGAAAATCGCTGAGGCAATAGCAGCATGGTTGGTGAATGTGCGGCCACGGAGAGTGTCTTTCATTGTTGGAAAAAGCCAAAAGTCACTAGGAGCCAGGTCAGGTGAGTAGGGAGCATGAGGAATCACTTCAAAGTTGTTATCACGAAGAAACTGTTGCGTAACGTTAGCTCGATGTGCGGGTGCGTTGTCTTGGTGAAACAGCACACGCGCAGCCCTTCCCGGACGTTTTTGTTGCAGTGCAGGAAGGAATTTGTTCTTCAAAACATTTTCGTAGGATGCACCTGTTATCGTAGTGCCCTTTGGAACGCAATGGGTAAGGATTACGCCCTCGCTGTCCCAGAACATGGACACCATCATTTTTTCAGCACTGGCGGTTACCCGAAATTTTTTTGGTGGCGGTGAATCTGCGTGCTTCCATTGAGCTGACTGGCGCTTTGTTTCTGGATTGAAAAATGGCATCCACGTCTCATCCATTGTCACAACCGACGAAAAGAAAGTCCCATTCATGCTGCCGTTGCAAGGCAACATGCCACACGGGCAGCCGTGTGGTCGTCCGTCAGCATTCGTGGCACCCACCTGGATGACACTTTTCGCATTTTCAGGTCGTCATGCAGGATTGAGTGCACAGAACCCACAGAAATGCCAACTCTGGAGGCGATCTGTTCAACAGTCATTCGGTGATCCCCCAAAACAATTCTCTCCACTTTCTCGATCATGTCGTCAGACCAGCTTGTGCGAGCCCGAGGTTGTTTCGGTTTGTTGTCACACGATGTTCTGCCTTCATTAAACTGTCGCACCCACGAACGCATTTTCGACACATCCATAACTCCATCACCACATGTCTCATTCAACTGTCGATGAATTTCAATTGGTTTCACACCACGCAAATTCAGAAAACGAATGATTGCACGCTGTTCAAGTAAGGAAAACGTCGCCATTTTAAGTATTTAAAACAGTTCCCATTCTCGCAGCTGGCGGTAAAATTCCAACTGCCGTACGGTGCTGCCATCTCTGGGACGTATTGACAATGAACGCGGCCTCATTTTAAAACAATGCGCATGTTTCTATCTCTTTCCAGTCCGAAGAAAAAAAATCGGAGGTCTTAGAACTTGAATGCACCTCGTAAATGCCCAAGCTAAAGGCATTTTTCATGCTCCCCGCCCGCCCTACTTAGTTTTTCTTCTGATTATTCCGGGAACTACAGGTCGAACTTTCTGGATAAATTACTTTTAGCAAGACAGCAGCGTGGAGTCGTAAAGCACGTGTTTCAACGTTGTACGAAGAGTTTTCTCAAAATAAGACGTCGGTCGACTTAAGTCTGCCACGGTCTGCCTAAGCACAGAATATATGATCCCACTGCAAATACCGCACTTCTCCCTTCCCGCTCCCGCAACGCATGCGAGCAAACAACTGACAAAAGCAGGAAGGTGGCGGGAGAAGCACGCGTGACGCTGAGTAATGGTTTTCCTTAGAAAAACAGACCTGCAGGAAGAGGCAACGAAAAAATACAGTGGTAAACGTAGGTTACATTCCTGTATTCACCGTAAAATTTGACAGAAAATTTCTGACGTACTTCATATTTCTCTTGAAACCTTTCAGTAGAAGGTAGTTTTTCTGTAGGAAGCATACTGCTTTGCTTTCTCGTTATTTTTTACATAAATCCCACTTTAAAACGGCAGTAAGAAGATTGCTTAAGGATTACGTTGTGGAAGACAGTCAAGACACCCTTTGGAATGACAAACTGCCTATTGGCTTCTGTCTCGGGTTCTTCGGCCGACGTTCATCTAATGATTTTTCTGACGTTTCGCCAGCACGAGTGGCTGGCATTGTCAAAGTTTCACCCTCCATTTCCGGTGGTGAACTGGAGCCGAGCTCGCGGCTGCAGACTATATGTACCTGGCGCGCCAACGTCCGAGGGCTTCTCCGTGGTCATTTCCGGTGCGGTTCTCCTGTTGCTACCTGCGACGGTCTTTCGCTGCAGTACGGAAATGGAGGGTGAATCTTTGACAATGCCAGACACTCGTGCTGGCGAAACGTCAGTAAAATCATTAGATGAACGTCGGCCGAAGAACCCGAGACAGAAGCCAATAGGCAGTTGGTCAACAAGTGGCCACGAAAGCCTTAACAATTTTGTACCCTTTGGAATGATATTTTACATTATTTTATTTTCACCTAACTGTCGAATTTAGGGAAATTATGTACTTTCTTAGAGTTATAGCATGGAGTTCGATCAACAGTATGGGCGCACTCATCTAAGGTATGACGGTGCTCTTGCCTGCTGCTCGTATCTGCACGTGACGTCACTACGTTATGCAGCGTCTTACGTGGTGCTTCTAACACTGTGTGCAGTATATGGCAAATAGTGAATCTAAAAATCAAACGGGATATCCTGAGGGGAGGAAAATGCAGGTCATAGCCGTCCCCCCCCCCCCTCCTCCCAAATCAAAATGGCTCTGAGCACTATGGGACTTAACCTCTGAGGTCATCAGTCCCCTAGAACTTAGAACTACTTAAAGCTAACTAACCTAAGGACATCACACACATCCATGCCCGAGGCAGGATTCGAACCTGCGACCGTAGCGGTCACGCGGTTCCAGACTGTAGCGCCTAGAACCGCTCGGCCACACCGGCCGGCCTCCCAAATCAGAAAGGTAGCACTCTGAATTAACAATTCCTTTATTATCGTATCATAATAACGTTGTACATTACGAACTCCTGTGGCCACTGATAGAAAAACACATTGCCTAACTCACAAGCAGCGATTGCCATAAACTTTCCTGTTAGTAACAGCAAGGAGCTAAAGGCTAAGACTAACTAACTATTGGTCAACAGCCTATTGGGAAATACAGGGTTAGCGTAAAGTCTTTCCCTGATTACAAACACTTATTTCTGACGTACTATACTAGATACAGCTAAGCGGTTTGTTGCAAACGCCAGCTTAACTCAAAGCTTTCTATGGATACACTTCCACAAGTGCTCCGTCTAGGTGACACTCAATTTCTCTACATTGTAACAGTTGTGACACTAAATGTAACTGGGTTTTCTCTTTTGATGCTAGTCAATTGTCAGGATGAGCATTCTAAAGCATTATGTCAGGGTGAAAATACTAGATAAATTAATTTTTCTCTCTCAACAACATGTGGGCAGGGTGGGTTCTTCCTTGGCTCAGGTATGAGGTAGAATGAAACAGCATTTTTACATAACTTTTATTGCAAGTTTCGTAAAACGGTTTTCTAACTGGATTGTACTGGCTCGGAGAGCGGCAGCTGTGCCGTTTGCGTAGCCTTCTGCTGCGGCAGCGGCGGCGTCTGATTACGCGTGGCAGTGTGTATCTCGTGTCGCCGTCTCGCCCAGCTGACTGGAGACGCGCAGCGCGAGGTGGCCCGTTTAGTTATTGCGAACGAAGTCGTGCATCGAATGGTGATGCCTTGGATGTGGCGTCCCTGTGTTTCTCTTCTCTAAGCGGCCGCGTGTGTTGTGCGTCGGCCAGCGGAGCGGCGAGGCGGGGGAAGGCCAGTGTCCCGGACTCGAACAACGGACTCCCGCTTGCCAGTCTTCGGCTATCAGATCTTCATCCCAGCTCACAGGTGACTGCTGATGTGAGGCCGTCTCCTTCCCGTCCTCACGAGTCACCCGGGCATGTAAAAATCAGACTTCAAATACCTTTTAACTTCTGTCTTCTGGCGCCGAGGCTGCTGCTTGCTATTCCATTACAGCGGCGGACTTGGTGCGTCTGTGCATGATGTAGTCTCTTCTTGCATGACGGTCTTCAGCACCGAAACTAACTGAAAACTACTGCTACGCTTCTTCACTTCTTCGTCTTCTTCGTCTCTCGTCTTCGTCTGTCGAGCCCACTGCGTCTCGCGTATTTATTCACTTCAGTTTACTGGAGGTGAACGACTTCACGGTCATTGCCTCCTCTGTCACGTTGAGAAGCTTCTCGAAGAATCTTCTTAACGTCGGTCATTGGCTCTTGGAATGTAGGCGAGGGCCTTTGATCACATGTGACGACTAAGAAACACGTGAGCCGGTCATTGCCTCTTCTGTCACGTTGAAAAGCTTCTCGAAGAATCTTCTTAACGTCGGTCATTGGCTCTTGGGACATGCGACAACTGAGAAACACATTCCCAACTGTCCACAATTCTACATATGTAATGTACCTTATAGACATTTGCCCATCCACTCATTACTCGCGCACGCTTTGGGGATTCCCGTAAGAGTTTGGGCAACCAGTGCGCATTCGCACAGACGAAGGTCAATGGCTGGGTAGCCTTTAACTATATATGTGAAGACAGTAACTGTTCTCGAAAGAACAGAATACTGTTGATGACCGTGCAGCTTTTCCCTGAATAAATGATGACTAACTGAAACCCTCAGCTGCCGACAGGTGTTGTTGATATACCTCGATGTGGACAGTTGAGCATCAGCTCAGCAACTGCATGATGCCGCACAACGACTGGTCCAGCCACATAGCTGGGAATTCCATGGTGACGCTGTGTTGATGAAGGACACATGCTGGGAGTGCCAAAGATGGCGGACCTTGTGAAACCATAATGGCAGACATTTCACAGTTCATATAGAAATTAATAGTAGCAGATGAATCATGATACCTCAAAAAGAAACATGTACATTATTATCATTTGCACGACGATTCTGATGGCGTAATCAGATTTTCAATATCTTCATTAGTTTAAAGTTTAGTATGTGATGATAAATTATACCAGTAACACCCAGCAACGTATTTCGAAAATATAAACGCTTCATCTGATTTTGTCGATCGCCGTGTCTTTAGAAAGCTATTAGTGTAAACCTAAATTGGTATGAATTACAGGCATGTAACTTAAATAATAGATGAGTTATTGGAGGTCAAAGTGGCCGGTTACTATCGATCGCGTCAGGCCATAAGCACTCCACAGCTACACAAAAAACCGGTAGCAGTATGCTTATAAATATATTTATTCATTTATGTCTTTGTTTATATCCGATATATACTATTCATGAAGAAATTGGTGAAATATGTGCAGTGTTTTAGAAAGCACAGAGACATTAAGCAAGTGACCTACCTTTTGTTGCTATTCCTTTGACATATGTTTATTTAACTTGTTTATGTATTTAATAATTTGTGTTACAGCGTGTGTATAGTCCAGCCGTAGGAATAGTTATTTACTTTCAAGTATTTAAATATAAATCCAGTATTTCATATGCGCTTAAGTATGTTTGTGAGTGTACGTTAACTTGGAGACATGGAGGGAGCGCTCTAGCCAATCACAGCGCTCTTTAATAGTGAGACTGTATGGAAGAGTGGAAGAGGGGGGGGACACACGAGAAATGGGGTGTGAGTCGTGCTTGGGCAGCTCAGATGGTAGAGCACTTGCCCGTGAAAGGCAAAGGTCCTGAGTTAGAGTCTCGGTGCGGCACACAGTTTTAATCTGCCAGGAAGTTTCATATCTGCGCACACTCCACACTGCAGAGTGAAAATGTCATTCTGGAGATAGAAATACTTCGGAGTACTGACTTGTGTACTTGTGTGATTTCCGTGGCTTCTGCAATGAAGTCGTAGTATGCATTCAAAAGTGAATACCTCGCGAGCTATGTTGTTGTTCATAACTAATTACGTGAAGTGGGAATCTATTGTTTCCCTGTTATTCAACTTATATTTTATTTAACTGCTGGACCATCGACACCAATAAGTGTTTTGCAGAAATATACCGCATTCTCAAAAGTACTTCTACTATCGCACTCATCATTTAAAGTCGTAAACATAGTACCTGCAGATTTTATTGAATTATTGCAATCTTTCATTTATAAATGTATATGCTACTTTTATAATTCGCAATTGCCGAGTGATAGAAACCTTCGACCATTCGATTCATGTGTTTATTCTTATCGTATACTGACTGTAGACTCAGCAGTATTTGGCCTGTAATGCGGCAACTACGTATCCCAGCCCTTAGACAACGAGACCAGCCAAAACTTTTAATATTTCAACCCTGAGTCAGAGGGTGCGTAGTTGAGGGCCACACCACCACATCACATTTAATTTTATTACAAAGCCTGCATGCTTTACTGCAATACAAGGTTTGTTAAAAAAAATTTCAGGTCATTCGTAATTTCGCGCCAATGATGTTGTAACGCCGGAAATGCATATCCTCCTATTTCCATCTAATGTACTATAAATTTGTTTTCCTTATATTTGTTACCTGAATATATGACATTTCTGTGTCTTTACATATTGTAATTGTTTTACTATTTGTATATATATATTTATGCATTTATGTCGATGTATAATTGGTTTGTTTCGTAAATATTATTTGTATTTTTACGCTGGGTCTTGCCTAGGGAAAACTGCTATCGAACGATTACATCGATAGGTCGTGTGAAGAATCAAAGTGTGTAGGAGCTTTGGGAGTGTTAACTCTACCGCGTGGAGCGCGGGCTGAGCAGAGAGAGTCTGGCGGGAGTAGCGAGTGGAGCAGGTGTGTTGTGTGAAGCTGCCGCGAGTTGCCGCGCTTTCGGGGTTTGGCAGCATGTAATTGCGCTCGACTTGCTATGATAGTTTCTGACATGGTGTCGCGGACGGGAAACATTAGCTAGCGCACATCAAGAGCCCGTTTCGTCTGGTGACCGTGTCGAGAAGAAGGCGCGCCAACATCCAGCATCTGCAACAGCGACGGCCGACAATTAGTGACTGTCGCCACCTCCTCGAACGACGGCTTCAAACCTTCAATCAGCCAACAATGAAGACTGGAAGCATGTAAAGTTTTAGAACTGTATGGCAGACCTCAGCTTTTCAAACTTTTAAAATTGTTGCATCACAAAATTACAGCAACTTAGCATGAACCTTTGTTGCTCATTGTCCCAGTTGCATTACCAAGCAGGGTCCCTTCCTTTTCCGGAATGAACCCGAGTGTCGTTTGAATTTCAAAGTTCAGTTAAGGTATTCATAACTGGCTACAATATTCAGATTACACAAGCACAAATTAAGAGTGCGAGTTTTGTTACCGTATTTTAGCTTACCTGTGGCTGCAGCTCAGCTTGGTACGTACTAAATTTTACTACTGTTAATTGTTCAGAATCATTTAATTCAAGTTCAAAGTTAAATCCCTTAGTTTTAAATTGTGTAGATTCAAGTAGCTTTTGAAATGATTGTTGAGGTAGTCCAAGACTAACCGTATTTTACTGAATTTCAATGTGTTTCAGAAAGAAAGCTCACTATTAACTTCAGTCACTAAATTAACTTTCGATTTTCCTGTTTTATTAATTCTTTTGCTAAATTAATTTAGAGTGTAGCGAAATTTATTACTTCTGACAAACTTCCAGTTTTCACACTACACGTGTCAACCTTCAGTTGCCACGCTTCTAGTGCTAATTATATGTGTAATAACCTTTCTTTTTCAGTTACTATACTAATTGTCCTTAGGACTGGCGACCGTAATTTTCCCCAAATCTCAAATATCTAATTACCGCTAGTTAATTGTTAACGTAACGGCCGCACATTTACATTCTTTATTAACTTTACCCCTTTTCAAAATTAATTTCCACCAGTTTAATTAGCATTTTTCCTTTCATTGAGATGTAACCCTTTCCTCCCTCCTTATCGACAAATTAACTTTGGTGACGATTGCTTTTCCCAAATTTCCATTAGGTACACGCGGTTCAATTTTTCACTGTCATTAAGGTCGATAAGTGAGGGGGACGTTACAATGTGTTAGAGCGAAATGCGGTTGGCATCCCTGCACACGCCTGTGTTTAATGTGTAACTTCCGGGAGTTTCATTGTTGTATGTCTGTTAGTTATTATTCAGTGCTGTATTGGGCAGAAAGTTGTGTCGCACAGTTAGCGAATTTCGAGATGGCAGAGTCAGAGGAGCAACGCGTGAAAATCAAGAAAACCTTTGCAGAGACGCAGGAAGTGATGCAGAAAGCCTACGGCGATGAGTGCTTAAGTCGAACTCCGGGTTACGAATAGTTCACGCGGTTTAAAAATAGCTCGACGGAAGTTAGAGGTGACCCTCGTTCAGGACGCCCTTCGACGTCTACCAATGATGCTCATGTCAGGAACCTTAACGAAATTGTACGTGCCAATCGAAGATTGACTGTCCATGTGATTGCAGAAGAATGTAACATTTCAGTTGAATAATGTCATGAAATCCTGACACAACATCTTGGAATGCATCGCGTTGCCACCAAGTTCGTCCCGCGGCTCACGAATCAAGACCAGAAAGACTTAGCCATAGCAACCTATGAAGAGCTTTTGGATCGCTCAAGTGAGAATGAGATTTTCCTTAAGAGAATCATAACTGGTGGTTGCATGATACTTGCTTTCCGCACCCTGGGCAGGCATCCTCAATTTTATAAATGGGACCTGTACTATAGAAGACGCCGGCGGCCATTTGCAGCAACAAGCATCAATACTCAAACTAAGGTTTTATTCGGTGGTTTTGATCAAGTTAGAATTAGAATATTATTATAATGAAGTTTTAATACCACCTTACAGAGTTTATTAAATGAAATATGCCCATGAGTGGGACATAGACAGGTGATTAACTGAATTACGCATACCAAATATTCTGTGAAATGATAAGGGAATATGGTGTGGCTGGGAGAAGTCACTATTCCCTCTCACTTATCACGGAATGCTGGCGTGATAGAAATAGTATCATATCTAAGTAAACTTAGTTAAACACCCGGCTAACATGTGCCGTGAATCGACAATGACTACCGCCTGCACATTTCTATCATCATTTAGCCACACACACACACTAACATTCACTCTATTCATTTTATCTAACAGATAAAAGAGGAAGGTTCCCACACACCAAGTGGGACAACATTGGGAGAGAGCACATGGTTCCAACTGTAACTTTAATTCGGGCAAGTCCCGTCTTCACGTTTAACTAACTCCGCGAGTTTTACTGGATATTATGAAGGAACAATTAAATCACACGCGTGAATTTACGTAGAAGATCCAGCTCGATCACGAAATGTGATTATGTCGAGCTGAAGCTTCTCACCAACGTGGTCTGCTGTGACATTACAGCCTTTATCACTGCGATTTTTAACATGTAAAAGTTTTTTTTCTGTATTCGCGTCAGTATGTGCGAACTTTTAACATATACCAATGAATGTTGTTACCAGATATCTTTGCCGCGCTCCTGAAAAGCGCAGAATATCACGATAGCTATAAACTGTTATACGCTGCAATCGATCAGTAAAAAAACGATGCACCTATGTTTCAAAATAACAATTGCCAATTTTTACTTCTGCAGGGAGCCGCGCCGCTCTCTAGCTGTTCTTCTGTGAATGTGTTGCGAGTCGGATGCAAAAGTATTGTGCTCCATACTGATATAATCATTTTATTGTAAATTTAAGAGTTTAAGTGATTAAAAATATATGTAGCCACAAACAAGCGAGAATGTGTATCATGAAAATTCGCTCCACCGCCACAATGGGTGGCCATGTTAATGTAAGTTTCCGTTTCATAATATAATACTTGAAGCCTTGAAGTTTATTTAATTTCAAAGAAAATCTCTCAACCTTATTTTCATTAATTATACTTGTGATAATCTTTTCTGTTTAAAAGATTTATGCAGCTTATGATCCAGCGTGTGTTCTGTCGGAACAGGAGGCTGTCGTGACGACATCGTTATAGTATTTATTCCAAGTTCTTTCAGTTCCGTTTATATGTTCGTACAAATCCAATTACTTGGTCCCTTAGGTTTCTTTCATGTAACTTCTGTCTGTTATCTCCGCGCGATCTTCCTCCGAAAAAAAATTTCTGTTCATTTTTTAGTAATTTTCGATATCGCGAATGAGAAAAGACAGCCGCCTCCCGCTCCGAACGGAACACCACGACTTTTCTAACGTCGGAGAGTACCGCACGAATTTTCCGCTAAAAGGTAATAGAATTTCTTAAAGCTGGATCAATTACACATGTTGCTGCTGTTCTCCGACAAATCTGGTGTGATTAATAGTAATTTATTCTGTCACGACAAAAAGAACCAATTTTATTTTTACCAAAGCAACAAAGCTTTCAATTAAATTACTAAAAAAAAAAATCATACCAGACTGCGGACCACGTGTTACCAATCTCTCCACAACCCCGCGAGACCGCTACGGTCGCAGGTTCGAATCCTGCCTCGGGCATGGATGTGTGTGATGTCCTTAGGTTAGTTAGGTTTAACTAGTTCTAAGTTCTAGGGGACTAATGACCTCAGCAGTTGAGTCCCATAGTGCTCAGAGCCATTTGAACCATCTCCACAATCAGTAGTCAATAAACACATTTTAATAAAATACACTTTGCATATATACTTCACACTCACACTGAAATGCAAATTGAGCAATTCTGAGTATTACTCGGCAATGAGCGCCTGTTCACTCCCAAGTCCAGTGAACACAAATTCCCATGAAATTACTTGGCAAAAGAAATCATCTCCCTATCTCTCCTAACCGAGATGATTCTAGGAAATACCATAGTGGCTTTCCTCAGCAGGGAAGCTGCTTCCAAGTTCAAAGTGAACATGGAATTCTAAATCTTCGCTAACTATCGGAGCGATAGAGCAGAGCGTGCTTACTCACCCAGGTCTTCCCAGCAACAACCCCAATACGGTCTCCCTCGTCCGGGTCCACACATCGTGGCCGCAAGGACTCAGAGATACCGCACACGGTTATTTGCCAACCTAACGAGTGCTAATGACGCGCGTGGAGCTTATGCCTCTCTGGTCCAGTGCAGTCGCGCTCTACTAGATTCGAGGTTGGCTACACTTCCACTATGCCTATAGCACACCCACAGCCGACATCTCACGCATACCTCATCATACGTTCGCATTCACACTTTGCAGACAATTACCACATCTAATATCAAAATGATCGTCTATATTTAAATAACCCTATCTTACTAATTATTATCAGGCTCTTCCCTGAGTGTCGGAAGGGCAGTCAGGTGTCTTTAGTTGTGGGGTCGAGCCATGTAGCGGCTTACATGGAAACGTGATTCTATGGTTATGATGTTGAGACCGAGGTTCAATGTTCACAATGTGTCAGAAAAGGTTCTGCACGACGCTATTTTTGATATCGAAATTGCATCAGCTCTGCCATTGCCTCCAGCATTGGCCAATAGGAACCCTGTATTCTGAGAGAGATGCAAACCTCTGTCTTCATGTTTCGGGATGTTGGTTCTGTAACCTCCCCCTCACTTATCGACCTTAATGACAGTGAAAAATTGAACCGCGTGTACCTAATGGAAATTTGGGAAAAAGTAATCGCCACTGAGGTTAATCTGTCGGTAAAGAGGGAGGAAAGGGTTACATCTAAATGAAAGAAAAAATGCTAATTAACTGTTGGAAATTAATTTTGAAAAGGGGTAAAGTTAATAAAGAAAGTAAATGTGCGGCCGTTACGTTAACAATTAACTAGCGGTAATTAGATATTTGAGATTTGGGGGAAATTACGGTCGCCAGTCCTAAGGACAATTACTATATTAACTGAAAAAGAAAGGTTATTACACATATAATTAGCACTAGAAGCGTGGCAACTGAAGGTTGACACGTGTAGTGTGAAAACTAAAAGTTTGTCAGAAGTAAGAAATTTCGCTACACTCTGACTTAATTTAGCAAAAGAATTAATAAAACTGGAAAATCGAAAGTTAATTTAGTGACTGAAGTTAATAATGAGCTTTCTTTCTGAAGCACATCGAAATTCAGTAAAATACGGTTAGTCTTGGACTACCTCAACAATCATTTCAAAAGCTACTTGAATCTACGCAATTTAGAAATAAGAGATTTAACTTTGAACTTGAATTGAATGATTCTGAACAATTAACAATAGTAAAATTTAGTACGTACCAAGCTGAGCTGCAGTCACAGGTAAGCTAAAATACGGTAACAAAACTCGCACTGTTAATTTGTGCTTGTGTAATCTAAATATTGTAGCCAGCTATGAATACTTTAACTGAACTTTGAAATTAAAGCAGCGGAATTGAATTATATTACTTTAATGCTGGCGTTTGAATTTCAACGACACTCGGGTTCATTTCGGAAAAGGAAGGGACCCTATTTGGCAATGCAATTGGGACAATGAGCAACAAACGTTCATGCTAAGTTGCTGTAATTATAGTTACGAAAATGGTACAGTTTGAAAACCTGAGGTCTGCCATACAGTTCTAAAAATTTACGTGCTTCCAGTCTTCCTTGTTGGTTGATTGAAGGTTTGAAGCCGTCGATCGAGGAGGTGGCGACAGTCACTCATTGTCGGCCGTCGCTGTTGCAGAAGCTGGATGTTGGCGCGCCTTCTTCTCGACACGGTCACCAGGCGAAACGGGCTCTTGATGTGCGCCAGCTAATGCTTCCCGTCCGCGACACCATGTCAGAAACTATCATCGCAAGGCGAGCGCAATTACATGCTGCCAAACCCCGAAAGCGCGGCAACTCACGGGAGCTTCACACAACACACCCGCTCCACTCGCTACTCCAGCCAGACTCTCTCTGCCCGCGCTCCATGCGGCCGAGTTAGCACTACCAAAGATCCTACTTCTCCACACGACCTATCGATGTAATCGTTCGATAGCAGTTTTCCCTAGGCAAGACCCAGCGTAAAAATACAAATAATATTCACAAAACAAACCAATTATAAATCGACATAAATGCATATATATACAAACAGTGAAACAATTGCAATATATAAAGGCACAGAAATGTCATATATTCAGGTAACAAAATAAGAAAAAAATTATAGTACAATAGATGGAAATAGGAGGATATGCATTTCCGGCGTTACAGTTCACATGGCCTCTTGAGAAAGACAGAGAGAGGGAGCGAGCCTGGATTTTGACGATCAGTAGAACGCCGCCACTTGATGCTTTGTTTGGGGGCCGCAAGATGAAAGGAGGCCAATATCCGGACCATGGTCGGTGGTATTTAGTAACGTGATCTGTAATTCAGACATTGGGCTGTTTTGACGTTCATGGCGGCGCCCTGACGATGCGCTCACTCACGGGAGACCCCATATGGTGGCAACTGTACCGCACTTCATTCCAGTCACTTTAGATTACAGTTATTACGTGAAGGGTGGAGGGGTGCATCGTGATGTCTACCCAAGTGTGGGGAACCCTGTTTCCCACAAACTGATTAAATAAAGAATATGGCTCTGAGCACTATGGGACTTAACATCTATGGTCATCAGTCCCCTAGAACTTAGAACTATTTAAACCTAACTAACCTAAGGACATCACACAACACCCAGTCATCACGAGGTAGAGAAAATCCCTGACCCGGCCGGGAAAAGAATATGTATCAATACATTATTGACATTGATTTGAATTTCGCGTTGTGAGATCCATCCTCCCCAGCACAGAGTGAGGCTTTTTCCTACCAGTTTTTTTCTTGGAGGGGTAGGGAGGGAGGGGACGAGGGGTAGAGGGATGAGACATCGTCTGGTGGTACCACTGTGCAGTACCTCGCTCGATCCCTGCACGTCAAGGTGAGTGCACGCACGACAATTTTCCAATAAGACGACCCAGCAGTGTAGTTATGTAATTAAGGCATGCAGCTGCTGAATGTGAGCTTTTCGCACCAAATAAAAGTGAGATCCAGCCTCTGCGAATTGAATTTTGTAAATAAATAGTGTATCCTATGTTATATAATTGAATTTCCTGTCATGAGATCCTTCCTGTTGAGCACGAACTGAGTCCTTTTCCCACGAATTTCCAGATGAGGGAGTGGAGGGGAAGGGCCTAGGAGTTTCCCAGAAGGGGTTTAATTAATTTATCGATTTAATTATTTTGTAAGGTGCAATATTTGTGATTTACTTATTCTATGATTGAAGATAACTGTGTAAGTTGAACTGACATGTTTAAACTCGCAATATTAGCACAAAAATACACACTTTTACACAGTTTTCAGTATGACAACAAAAAACAGTTGTCAGGATAACGCATCTCGTCAACATCGCCAGCCGGAGTGGCCGAGCGGTTCTAGGCGCTACAGTCTGGAGCCGCGCGACCGCTACGGTCGCAGGTTCGAATCCTGCCTCGGGCATGGATGTGTGTGATGTTCTTTGGTTAGTTAGGTTTAAGTAGTTCTAAGTTCTAGGAGACTGATGACCTCAGAAGTTAAATTCCATAGTGCTCAGAGCCATAGTGCTCAGAGCCAACATCAGAAACTGAAATAATCCTAAACACAACAATATTAAATATTAAATCTCAGAAGGTTAAATCATCCTAAACATGACAATATTAAACTTTAACTAGAACTTCCTTTACAAAAATGTTGGCCAGTACTACGAAAATCGTCCGACTCCGATTCAAATTTCCATGCTATTTTTACGATGACAATCAAGTCTACGTTGGATGGTTAGTTATGTCATAAATTGAGCAAAAGATTACCCAAGGTCGCTCGAGTTTACAGTGGACGCAAGCTGGTGAACCAACAAGTTTAAGCCTCCGCACATGGTATTTACCTTAAGGGGCTCCGGAAAGGCTCAAAATCATGAAAAATTCAATTTTTACTTTTTTGCGTGTTCTGAATCTGCAGACTATTACCTTTTAATAGATATATAATTTATTCAATTCCGAAGACTACAACTATTTTTAATTGTTTTTTGAAATGTGTTCTACATGGGCGTGACCCACTGTGGCGCTGTTAAACTGCTTTTAAATGGTGTTATTATTAACGTCCGTGTTCATCAGGTACATAATGGAGGTGATAAAACCTATTTTCAGAGACTTAGCAGCACCTGAACTGTTGAAAAAGTGTATTCACGGAAAAACTCAAAACCCCCAATGAAAGTGTAAATAGTGTTATATGGTCGAGAATCCCCAAGACTGTATTTGTTGGAATAGAAACACTTCACTTTGGTGTGTATGATGCTGTTGCGACTTTCAATGATGGCAACATTGTAAGGTGCAAGGTATTTAGAAATATGGGAATGAAGATAGGTTCTAACATGGTACGAGCGATGCTTGCTTTAGACAAGGAACGCCTGCGGGCTGCAGACAGGGCTGTAAAGAGTCTAGAAATACAAGCAAGAGTAAACAGGAGGAGGAACAAGAGGAAGCTGGAGGAGAAGTTTGCAGAGGTTGAAGATAATCCATCCTATGGACCTGGAATGCACTAAAAAGTTAATCCAATCTTTGTGGCTCGATTCCCAAAACTTTTATTTTCTCATACTAATTACATGTTTTCTAAGGATCTCCCAAACATATTTGTTTCAAACTTTCAGTAAATGTTACACAGTACCTTCTGCATAATTTAACACAGCCTTTTTCCAAAAAAAACTGTATATTTTTGAATATATAAATAAAAAATTGCAAAAAAATGTTGTGAATTTTCATTACAATTGAAAAAAATCATCTTTAATAACTGAACTAAAATTTTGTAAAATCCCTGTGTTAAGTTGTAGCCCATATTCCAATAAATAATCTGTAAAAAGTTCAACTTCCTACCTCAAATACTTTGTGAGGAAAGATGTAATTTATAAGCGTTATTTTAACATTGCAAGTATAGGGCGTTCCGGAGTCCCTTAAGCTGCGATGAGCTGTTGTCTGCTAGGCTGCTCTCTTCCGCCGAAATTCCTCGAAACTAATTACACACTTACTGAATTTTCCAGCAGAAACTTTTACCTATGTTTCTCGTTATGCGAGAGAACATGTACTCATCCCTAGTCTCAGAATGCGGCCATATACACGCGCATGGTTGGAGCACCGTGCATATTATAGTGCCCTCTCAGTTCTCGGAAGAACAGTTAATTAATTGGCCGGTTCGTTTCTCCACAGCTGGAGCTAAACGATGCTACAGCTAATTTCTAGCTGGATATCAGCCGCTGTGAACACAGTGTTCACACAAATTACTCCTCTGCGTCATACAGAGCATTATCCGCTCCATTCTGCTCTTGACGTAAATTCAGAGAAGAGTCCCTGAAAATTTCCCTCTTGTCTTACTCGTAGCCGAACTGTCTCCCCATCTCGGTTCTTCTGCTCTTCACGTCGGCCAATAGGAGCGTTCCTCACATTTTGTGGAAACTCTCTCTACCAATCGCAAGGTCCCTACCATTAAATTACGTCGAAACTTTGGCTCTTTTCTCATTCATAGCGCGTTTCCACCAATCGGACTTTTGTGCCCCTTCCAGTCACCTAAATGTGTACATTGACTCTCTCACGTGCGTACCACTCGCTGGACATGTGATCGAAAATGCATCACTGGTCTTGTTTCGTATCCCTTTGGAATTCCAAAATGCAGTTTTCTGAAAGCTTTCTTTCCTGTCCTCCCTCAGATGGGACTTTATACTGGCTTTCCCCATCTGATTCACCTGGTCGGTCGTTGACTTTCCGCCTGGAACATCCCTTTAAGTGGTTTCTGTGGTACCCCCTGTAGCACTGCCTTGCCTCTGCCCTCGTCCCTCTGAATTCCAAACTAAAACGCCTCTCGCTGCTTGTTTCACCTTCTGCTCAAACATGCATTTTAGGAACGGTGTGTTAATTACTGTCAATTGAGTGTCATCCCTTTTTTTATTATATACTGATAGGCAACTTTGCTCATTAAGTTAGGTGTCATATTCACCTTCCCATTGCGATGTATAAAGCTCACATGTAAGGCGCGAATCTGACCTTCACTTATTCTGCCACCTTACGAATCAGTCAATCAAACTGATATCAAAAATGTGCTGTAACGGCAATGGGAGTTCCCATAGGGATGGCAGAAGAGGAGGAGGAGGGGGAACAGCAGGGGAGGGGATGGGTGGGGGGACAATAGGTTAAGGACCTGTCAATCAAAAGAGAACAATAAGATTGCCCCTGAATGCATACTTGGGCCTGAATGTAGGCAACACATTTAACGATTTTGGAACATATATTGTGTTCGAACATCATGAATAACCTCAAAGAAAACGGTCTGTTGACACACAGTCAACATGGGTTTAGAAAACATCGTTCCTGTGAAACACAACTATAAAAAATTTTAGCTCTTTGTTCGCATGAAGTGTTGAGTGCTATTGACAAGGGATTTGAAATCAATTCTGTATTTCTGGATTTCCGGAAGGCTTTTGACACGGTACCACACAAGCGGCTCTTAGTGAAATTGCGTGCTTATGGAATATTGTCTCAGTTATCTGACTGAATTCGTGATTTCCTGTCAGAGAGGTTACAGTTCGTAATGATAGACGGTAAATAATCGAGTAAAACAGAAGTGATTCCTGGCGTTCTCCAAAGTAGTGTTATAGGCCCTTTGCTGCTCCTTATCTATATAAACGATTTTGGAGACGATCTGAGCAGCTGTCTTCGGTTGTTTGCAGATGAATCTGTCGTTTATCGACTAATAAAGTCATCAGAAGATCAAAACAAACTGCAAAACGATTTAGAGGAGATATCTGAAAGGTGCGAAAAGTGTCAGTTGACCCCAAATAACGAAACGTGTGAGGTCATCCACATGAGTGCTAAAAGGGACAAGTTAAACTTCGGTTACACGGTAAATCAGTCTAATCTAAAAGCCGTAAATTCAACTAAATACCCAGGAACTATATTTACGAATAACTTAAATTGGAAGGAACACATAGAAAATGTTGTGGCGAAGGCTAACCAAAGACTGCGTTCTATTGCCAGGACACTTAGAAAATGTAACAGACCTACTAAGGAGACTGCCTACACTACGCTTGTCCGTTCTCTTTTAGAATACTGCTGCGCGGTGTGGGATCCTTACCAGGTAGGACTGACAGAGTACATCAAAAAAGTTCAAAGAAAGGCAACACGTGTTGTATTATTGCGAAATATGGGAGAGAGTGTCACAGAAATGATACAGGATTTGGGCTGGACATTATTAAAAGAAAGGCGTTTTCGTTGCGATGTAATCTTCTCGCGAACTTCCAAACACCAACTTTCTCCTCCGACTGCGAAAATATTTTATTGGCACCGACCTTCATAGGGAGAAACAATCACCACGATAAAATAAGGGAAATCAGAGCTCGTACAGAAATATGTAGGTGTTCATTCATTCTGCTCGCTATAATAGAGAATTGTGAAGGTGGTTCGATGAACCCTCTGTCAGGCACTTAAATGTGATATGCAGAGTATCCATGTAGATGCAGATGAACGAAATGATCCAGAACGAACTTTCACCCCCTATTGACCTCTGCCTTCTGAAATAGCCCTATGTTGCTGATTTTAAAAACTCTAGATGTTTGTATGCTATTGCCACGTGGTAGATGGATTTTAAATTTTCAAGTCATATCTATCTCGGGTCAGTATCCCTTTCTTCCAACACATAGGCTACTAACTGTAAAGGGATAAATCGAACATCGTTAAGGTTTTTTTTACCAGCTCCTGACACTGCATGCCGATTTTGTCCTAAACCTTACTACTGGTGAAGATTTTTAACATAAAGGAGAGTTTTTAACTACGATAGACTAAAGGGCATCAAGGGTGCCTACCTTTGTGCCTGTATTTTATGAAGCTAACTTATTAATCATGAATAAGAGACTCCCTCTTCACATTATCTTAACACATCTATATTGTATTTGTTTTAAAGTATACTACTGTCCATTAAAATTGCTGCACCACTAAGATGACGTGCTACAGACGCGAAATTTAACCGGCAGGAAGAAGATGCTGTGATATGCAAATGATTAGCTTTTCAGAGCATTTATACAAGGTTGGTGCCGGTGGCGACACCTACAACGTGCTGACATGAGGAAGGTTTTCAACCGATTTCTCATACACAGACAGCAGTTGATCGGCGTTGCCTGGTGAAACGTTGTTGTAAGGAGGAGAAATGCGTACCATCACGTTTCGGACATTGATAACGGTCGGATTGTAGCCTATCGCGATTGCGGCTTATCGTATCACTACATTGCTGCTCGCGTTGGTCGACATCCAATGACTGTTAGCAGAATATGGAATCGGTGTGTTCAGGAGGGTAATATGGAACGCCGTGCTGGATCCCAACGGCCTCGTTTCGCTAGCAGTCGAGATGACAGGCATCTTATCCGCATGGCTGTAACGGATCGTGCAACCTCGTCTCGATCCCTGAGTCATCAGATGGGGACGTTTGCAAGACAGCAACCATCTGCACGAACAGTTCGACGACGTTTGCAGCAGCATGCACTATCAGCTCGGACACCATGGTTGCGGTTACCCTTGACGCTGCATCACAGACAGGACCGCCTGTGATGGTGTACTTGACGACGAACCTGGGTGCACGAATGGCAAAACGTAATTTTTTCGCATGAATCCAGGTTCTGTTTACAGCATCACGATGGTCGCATTCGTGTTTGGTGACATCGCGGTGAACACACATTGGAAGCGTGTATTCGTCATCGCCATACTGGCGTATCACCCGGCGTGGTGGTATGGGGTGCCATTGGTTACACGTCTCGGTCACCTCTTGTTCGCATTGACGGCATTTTGAACAGTGGACGTTACATTTCAGATGTGTTACGACCCGTGGCTCTATCCTTCATTCGATCCCTGCGAAACCCTACATTTCACCAGGATAATGCACGACCGCATGTTGCAGGTCCTGTACGGGCCTTTCTGGATACAGAAAATGTTCGACTCTTTCCCTGGCCAGCACATTCTCCAGATCTCTCACCAATTGAAAACATCTGGTCAATGGTAGCAGAGCAACTGGCTCGTCACAATACGCCAGTCACTACTCTTGAAGCTGCGTGGGCAGCTGTACCTGTACACGCCATCCAAGCTCTGTTTCACTCAATGCCCAGGCGTATCAAGGTCGTTATTACAGCCAGAGGTGGTTGTTCTGGGTACTGATTTCTCAGGATCTATGAACCCAAATTGCGTGAAAATGTAATCACATGTCAGTTCTAGTATAATATATTTGTCCAATGAATACCCGTTTATCATCTGCATTTCTTCTTGGTGTAGTAATTTTAAAGGCCAGTAGTGTAGTTATTAAGTAGATGATTTGTATACAGCCATGTCATAGATAATAACTGTGACCATTACAGTAGTCATTTATCTCCTCCCAATGTACAACTTGACTTTTGCAAGCGAATATACTTTCTGAAACGACTAACATATTTGCCGTTTTCGCCTTGAATTGTGATTTGCTTATTGCTGCTATGGCCTGACATGATTACTGTAACTGAAAATGTTTGTCGAGTTAAAATTATAGGTTATGTGGTCCTAGTTACAGACAGCGATCTCTGTCCGTCATACAAGGTGGGACAAACATTCCATATGCAGGACATACTTTTGAACACATGGAAATGTATACGCTAGGAAACATTCATAAATTCATGATTGTTATTTCATGTCATTCAGTTTATTTTTAACGATTTTGCTCTTCAGTGCCACAATTACACACCTGCCAAAAAGTACACCTACTCCAAATACTATCCTTATGTGAAACTATAAAAGCGATAAAGTTTTGCACAGGTCCCCTGGTTAGAGTTTTGCATCAGCCCGGTTCCCAGCACTCCTGAAGATTGACGTTGACTGTGGATATCGTATCACAATGCTGTCCTTACGACTCACCTTTGAAGAAAGATTAAGGAAAGTCGAACCTACGTTCCTAGTATTTGTAGACTTAGAGGAAGCTTTTGACAATGTTGACTGGAATATTCTCTTTCAAATTCTAAATGTGGCAGGGGTAAAATACAGGAGCGAAAGGCTATTTACAATTTGTGCAGAAACCAGATGGCAGTTATAAGACTCTAGGGACATGAAAGGGAAGCAGTGGTTGGGAAGGGAGTGAGACAGGGTTGTAGCCTCTCCCCGATGTTATTCAATCTGCATATTGAGCAAGCAGTAAAGGTAACAAAAGAAAAATACGGAGCAGGTATTAAAATCCATGGAGAAGAAATAAAAACTTTGAGGTTCGCCGATTACATTGTAGTTCTGTCAGGGACAGCAAAGGACTTGGAAGAGCAGTTGAACGTAATGGACAATGTCTTGAAAGGAGGATATAACATGAACATCAACAAAAGAAAAAAACGAGGATAGTGGAATGTAGTCGAATTAAGTCGGGTGATGCTGAGGGAATTTGATTAAGTAATGATACACTTAAAGTAGTAAAAGAGTTTTGCTATTTGGGAAGTAAATAACTGATGATGGTTGAAGTAGAGACGATATAAAATGTAGACTGGCAATGGCAAAAAAAAAATGGTTCAAATGGCTCTGAGCACTATGTGACTTAACATCTACGATCATCAGTCCCCTAGAACTTAGAACTACTTAAACCTAACTAACCTAAGTACAGCACACAACACCCAGTCATCACGAGGCAGAGAAAATCTCTGACCCCGCCGGGAATCGAACCCGGGAGGCAATGGCAAGGAAAGCGTTTCTGAAGAAGACGAATTTGTTAACATCGAGTATAGATTTAAGTGTCAGGAAGTCGTTTCTGAAAGTATTTGTATGGAGTGTAGCCATGTATGGAAGTGAACATGGACGATAAATAGTTTGGACAAAAAGAGAATAGAAGATTTCGAAATGTGGTGCTACAGAAGAATTCTGAAGATTAGATGGGTAGACCACATAACTAATGAGGAGATATTGAATAGAATTGGCGAGAAGAGGAGTTTGTGGCACAACTTGACAAGAAGAAGGGATCGGTTGGTAGGACATGTTGTGGTCTTCAGTCCTGAGAATGGTTTGATGCAGCTCTCCATGCTACTCTATCCTGTGCAAGTTTCTTCATCTCCCAGTACCTATTGCAACCTACATCCTTCTGAATCTGCTTAATGTATTCATCTCTTGGTCTCCCTCTACGATTTTTACCCTCCACGCTGCCCTCCAATACTAAATTGGTGATCCCTGGATGCCTCAGAACATCGTATCACAGACACAGTCCCTTTGACTGTTCAGAGATGTCACTAAACCCGCCCACAGATGTAAACAACCATTAAACGGCGGGGGTCCGACAGCCGATCAGTCCCAGTCATTCCACCAGGAAGGAGGTACACGGCTCGTGTTGTCTGTAGTTCAACCATGCCTAGACGGTCAATACCGTTGTTAGATCGCGTCCGCATTGTTACTTTGTGCCAGGAAGGGCTCTCAACAAGGGAAGTGTCTAGGCGTCTCAGAGTGAACCAAAGCGACGTTGTTAGGACACAGAGGAGATACAGAGAGACACGATGACATGCCTCACTCAGGCCGCCCCAGAGGATTACTACTACCTACGGATTATGGCCCGGAGGAACCCTGACAGCAACGACACATGGGGCTGACGTATGCCGCTGGTGGAAGGCGCCGTAACGGCTGTACGATACGTGAATCTACATGTACATCTGCATACATACTCCGCTTTCCACCAAGCGGTGTGTGGCGGAGGGCACTATTCGCACCAAAGTCATATTTGGCCTGGTGGATGACATCGGAAGTTCACTGAGGCTTTTTGCAGATGATGCTGTGGTGTATCGAGGGGTTGTAACAATGGAAAATTGTACTGAAATGCAGGAGGATCTGCAGCGAATTAACGCATGGTGCAGGGAATGGCAATTGAATCTCAATGTAGACAAGTGTAATGTGCTGCGAATACACAGAAAGATAGATCCTTTATCATTTAGCTACAAAATAGCAAGTCAGCAACTGGAAGCAGTTAATACCATAAATTATCTGGGAGTACGCATTAGGAGTGATCTAAAATGGAATGATCATATAATGTTGATTGTCGGTAAAGCAGATGCCAGACTGAGATTCATTGGAAGAATCCTAAGGAAATGCAATCCGAAAACAAAGGAAGTAGGTTACAGTACGCTTGTTCGCCCACTGCTTGAATACTGCTCAGCAGTGTGGGATCCGTACCAGATAGGGTTGATACAAGACATAGAGAAGATCCAACGGAGAGCAGCGCGCTTCGTTACAGGATCATTTAGTAATCGCGAAAGCGTTACGGAGATGATAGATAAACTCCAGTGGAAGACTCTGCAGGAGAGACGCTCAGTAGCTCGGTACGGGCTTTTGTCAAGGTTTCGAGAACATACCTTCACCGAAGAGTCAAGCAGTATATTGCTCCCTCCTACGTATATCTCGCGAAGAGACCATGAGGATAAAATCAGAGAGATTAGAGCCCACACAGAGGCATACCGACAATCCTTCTTTCCACGAACAATACGAGACTGGAATAGAAGGGAGAACCGATAGAGGTACTGAAGGTACCCTCCGCCACACACCGTCAGGTGGCTTGCGGAGTATGGATGTAGATGTAGATGTAGATGTAGATATTTCCCCGCCTCTGTTCCACTCGTGGATCGCGCGAAGGAAAAACGACTGTCTGAACGCCTCAGTACGAGGTCTAATCTCCCTTATCTTTGACTGACGATCACTGCGCGATTTGAAAGTTGGTGGTAATAATATACGCTCTATATCCTCGGCGAAGATCCGATTTTGGAATTTAGTGAGCAGCCCCTTCCGTTTAGGGCGTCATCTTTCTACAAGTGTGTCCCACTTCAAACTTTCTATGACATTTGTAACGCTCTCGCGATGGCTAAATATACCAGTCACAAAATTTATCGCTCTTCTTTGGACCTTCTCAATCTCTTGAATGAGACCAAACTGGTAAGGGTCCCATACAGACGAACAATACTCTAAGACTGGACCAACTAAAGTACAGTAAGCAATTTCCTTTCTTGAATGACTGCATCGATTCAGGATTCTACCAACAGACCGCAATCTAGAGTTCGTCTTACCCCTTACTTGTGAAATCTGATCTTTCCATTTCAGATCATTTCGAATAGACACATCCAGATGCTTGACGGATGTTACCGCTTCCAGAGACTGGGAATGTATTTTGTACTCGTACATGAATGGGGATTTTCGCTTTGTTTTACGCAGTAGGTAACACTTACTAATATTGAGAGATAACTGCCAGTCATTACACCACACATTTCTTTTCTCCAAATTCTCATTGATTTGTTCGCTACTTTCGTGTGATACTACTTTCCTATAGGCTACAGCATCATCGGCAAACAGTCTAATGCCGCTGTCAATACCATCAACAAGATCGTTTATGTAAACGGTGAAAAGCAGAGGACCTATTACGCTGCCCTGGGGCACACCTGATGATACGCTTGTTTCTGTTGAAGTCTCCCCAGTCAGGACGACATACTGCCCTCTGTCTGTTAGGAAGCTTTCAATCCAACCGCATATGTCATTGTAAGCGCGCACTTTTTGGAGCAAGCGACAGTGCAGAACTGAGCCGTACGCCTTTCGAAAGTCGAGGAATATGGCATCAACCTGGGAGCCGGTATCTAGAGCCTGTTGTATATCATGCACAAAGAGGGCCAGCTGTGTCTCGCATGACAGCTGTTTCCTAAAACCATGCTGGTTTCTGCAGAGGAGCTTCTCAGAGTCTAGAAATGTCATTACATTTGAACACAAAATATGTTCCATGATTCCACAACCAATCGATGTCAATGAAATTGGCTGGCAATTATGTGCATCCGATTTTCTACACTTTTTATAGATTGCTATGACCTGGGCCTTCTTCCAGTCCCGTTGAACTTTCTGCTGTTCCAATGAGCTCTGATAAATTATGAGTAAGAATGGTGCTATATTTGTAGCATAGTCAACATAAAATCTTACGGGGATACCGTCTGGGCCAGATGCCTTCCTGGCGTCTAAAGATCTTAACTGTTTTACAATCCCAGATACACTAAATACTATGTCAGCCATCCTTGCGTCTGCTCGATAGTTGAAAGGGGGAATGGTGCTGCAGTCCTCTACCGTAAACAAGTTTTTGAAAGCTAGGTTTAGAATTTCGGCCTTCTGTTTATCATCATTCGTTACATTACCTGTACTGTCAGCTAGAGAAGGTTTTTAATTATCTGTAGCGTTCATAGATTTTACGTACGACCGAAATTTTTTGGGGGTATTTTTAGAATCTGCAAATAAAATATTGCTTTCGAATTCGTTAATAGAATCTCTCATTGACCTTATGACAGCTGCTGTCATTTTGCATAATTTCTGTTTGTCACCGGGGCAGTGACTACGTATAAAACGACTGTGCAAAATTCTCTTCTTTCTCAGCAACTTCCTAATATGTTTGTTGAACCAAGGTGGATCCTTTCCCTCCCCTATATTTTTGCTAGGCACATATTTCTCTAGCACGTGGTAGACAGTACCTTAAAATTCCAACCAAAGATGGTCAATATCTTTGTGTCCCACCACGGTGAATGCTTGGAGTTGACTATGAAGATATTCATTAATGACACTCCTATTTTCTTTCCCAAACAAGAAAACTTTTTTTTTTGCATCTTCCACTGACTTAGAAGCCACAACGACATTATTGTCGTTAATACCTTCTTCTAGATTAACTTCTTCAAAAAGAGTAGGTCTGTTCGTCGCCAAGATATCTAATACCTTCCCATCTCGAGTTGGGTTTCTAACCAATTACTCAAGTTTGTATGTTGAGAGCGCTCCTAGAATAACTTCACACGAGTCTTTGTTTCTGCCCCCTGTGGTAAACGTGTAATTTTCTCAGTCAATGGACACCAGATTAAAGTCTCCACCTGTAACTAATAGAAAATTTGGATATTTATTTCCTATGTACTCAAGAACTCCCCTGAAACGTTCTGCAACGTTTGTTGCGGATGATGGTGGTCTCTAAAAACATCCTAATACAATGGTCACTCCTTATCTGAGTGACAGCTTTATCCAGACTATTTCACAGTCCGACCCAGTATCGATCTCAACTGCATTTAAACAGCTTTTAACTGCAATGAACACACCACCTCCCATAGCATCAGCCCTATCCTTCCTAAACATTGTCCAATCCGAGTTCAAAATTTCACTGCTGTTTATGTCTGGTTTCAACCAGCTTTCGGTATCTAGAACAGTATTAGCATTACTGTTGCTTATTTCGGAGAGTAACTCGGGGACCTTGCCACAGACACTTCGACAATTTACTAACATGAGATGTAGCATATTTAAATCCTTAGGAATGACCTGTTTAGGCGAACTAACAATTTGTACAGTTGGCACACCCACATCAGTGTCATGAACTGGTAATTTTTCAGGCCAACAGTTTGTTTCCCGTGGAAAGGAACCTAATCTAAAAAAAACCCATATGCATGTCACAGGTACTGTGCTACCCATGTAGCTGCTTCCTGGGTGTAGTGCACCCCTGATCTGTCGAGGAGCGTCCTACAACCTTCCACCCCATAGCGTAGGTCGAGGAATCTACAACCATTTTCGTCACAGAGTCGACGTAGCCTCTGGTTTAGATTCTCCACTCGACTCCAAACCAGAAGACCCCGGTCCACCCTGGTTACGATGCTGCAAACCGTCAGCTTGCATCCATCCCTTGAGAGATGGAGGCAGCCTTCGCCAATTTAGCCAGCCGTCGAAAGGACCCAAGGATTTCCTCGGAACCCCGACGACTGGCATCGTTGGTGCCGACATGTGCAACAATCTGCAGGTGGGTGCACCCCACATGCTTGATAGCCGCCAGAAGAGCCTCTTCCACATCCTGGACAAGGCCCTCCGGCAAGCACACCGAGTGAACGTTGGACTTCTTCCCCGACCTAGCCGCTATGTTCCAGAGGGGATCCATGACACGCCTAACATTGGAGCTCCCAATAATTATCAAACACCCCAGATGCCTGTCCGGAGCTTGGAGCAGGCACTATCCTGGCAGAAGGTGCATTCTGATCCGGCTCAGCCTCGCCCCCAGCATCAGATTGCACACTGAATCTATTAGCAAAGTGCATGGGATTTGGCAGGAGCCTGCATCCCCCATGCAGCCTTCGCCTTGAGGCTCGAGACCTCAACACAGTCATTCACCCACACTGAGGTGAGAGTGGGCCAGCCAGCTCAGTCGCACCTGAGGATGGCTCAGTGACAGAGTGCCGTGACATGCCCCCCCCTCCCCCTCCTTGCACATCTAGTACAGCAGAGACTGCCCCTGGCACCCCATCCCCACTGCACCTCAAGGTGGCACTCTGGAGCCTGATGACTGTGGCAAACAAAGCTTCCAGCTGCCTTTGGACTGTGGCCAACTACTCCTGCGTACACACACAACAGACACAGTCCCTATCCATCTAGCTAATATGTGATTTACCATAAGGAAACCTACTGCCACACAAGGTAACAGCTGGTTGGCAGAAAGTACACTCAGCAATGGAAAACAATAAAAATGTGTGGTAGAAGCTAGATCTGGTGCTTATTTTCCTGCTAGGGGTTATGTAGTGAATACTAAAGAAAGTGACCTACAGTAAACTGCTAGGGGCTACTTAGTGACCTATGCCATCCTCCGACCGATAGTGCAACCATATCGGCAGCATATTGGCGAGGCATGGACAGACAATTCGCGCTCCCAACGTGCACATCTTGCGAATTACTTCATTCAGGATAACGACATCACCCGACTAGATTGGTCAGCATGTTCTCCAGACATGAGCCCTATCGAACATGCCTGGGATCGATTGAAAAGAGCTGTTTATGGACAATGTGACCCACCAACCATTCCGAGGGATCTATGCCGAATCGCCATTGAGGAAAGGGACAATCTGGACCAACAGTACCTTGATGAACTTGTGGATAGTATGCCACGACGGCGTGCATCAATGCAAGAGAACGGACTACTAGGTATTAGAGGTACCGGTGTGTACAGCAATCTGCACCACCACCTCTGAAGGTCTCACTGTATGGCAGTACAACATACAATGTGTGGTTTTCGTGAGCAATAAAAGGGGTGGAAATGATGTTTACGTTGATCTCTATTCCAATTTTCCGCACAGGTTCCAAAACACTCGGAAAACAGAGGTGATGCAAAACTGTTTTTGATGTCTGTATAATAGATCATCTGTGGGTGTAATGCGAGGCCATAGTGTAAGCCAGGGGTCTCCAAACTACGGCCAGCTGGCCGAAACCGGCCCGCGATGGCCGGCAAACCAGCCCGCGTTTGCTGGCCGGACACCCCCGGTATCCAGCCCGCCAAATATTTGCGGTGGTACCTATACTGCCAACAATTGAGATTCGAGGCCTATCGCGACCAATACACCACGACATTGTCGGACGCAATCATGCAGCAGAACTATCAAATAAATGCTCTGGCTCTGCTACTCGCTACAAGACTACATAACTGAACTTATAGTTGCGCCGCTTGAAATGACAATGCGTTGACATTCTCTTCCTCTACGTCTTGCAGTAATAGTGTTTCTAACAATGATTTTGAGATATCGTTAACTTTGCAGGACGCTTTCGTGAAGAATGTGCACTGACATACTGTTTTGTCGGTGAAATTCGCAAGAATAAAATACGCCAGAATTTCGGTCAGATACATCCACCAATCAAAATTATGTGATTAAATAAAAATCGTAGTTCGTTTCAGTGTTAGCTATTCCCGCAACCTTAGATGTTTGCGATTTCATCTTTCCTTTAGCCTTACATTACTGTGACCATGGAGTGACAGGGTGCTTTTATCCCACTAGGTAGATCTTGGCCCTTATGACTTCGTGGAGGAGTCAATGTGGCCCGCGGACTGAAAAGTTTGGAGAGCCCTGGTGTAAGCCAAACACCAGCAATGCGTAACCAGGCCCCCACAACCGCGCGAGTGGTTGACTGTGAAGAGCGGACAAATTGAATAGCTGGCCGACGGCCATTAGAGTGGTAAACTGACGCGCGGAGTTCGAATGTTTATACATCGCTTTTGGTTATAAAATGCCTTCCCTTGACTTAGGTCACAAACATAATGCCTCATTTAAATACGTCACTACAATATACTTTTTAGCTTATGAACAAACAGCAATTAGTCACTGTTTATGAATTTATCTTACGTTCTACATGGAATCTGCCGTTGCTAAAAGTTATGTACTGGACCCCTAGCATTTTTCGTAGTTCATTTACGATAGATGTACACAAAATGCATCAAAATACTCGAAGATTTGCCCACTATATTAATAGATATTTTCTGACTCTACCTTGCTTTAGATTTTATGACGAGAAGTGCGTTACATATGGCATAGTGCTTTGGCAACTCACGACCAAATTATCAAGTTTCAAACTAACCTAGACCATGAAAACACTACCGATCAGCCAGCTTTCTTCAAAATGATCAGAACATATAAAAAGTTATTCTCTCGGTCGGAAATCTTGCCTCCTGTCAGCGTGTAACCATTTTTGTAACAGCTGTGGTTTTGAGAAAGGAAACCTGCAAATAGATGCACAGACATTATGCTAATACCGTGTTACAAAAACATTTATTAAGCAAGTGCACTGACCTACAAAACATCTTAAAATATCCACATATCTGTGAATGTAATATTCGTTCCTTTCTCCAATTTATTTGTACAATTAATCGCTGCACAACTCTTCACCATTGTACTTCTTTTGATTGGAACGTACAGACAGTAGAATTACGAGTAACAAATACTGTATGTACGCCCCAACAAATATACATCGTTGAATCAGGGTCTTCATAAACAACAATACTACACAACATATCAGACTACAACCACTATAATGGCGTCCAGCCGAAGGTTCAAATTATCACGCGACTGCAGCGCCATAAGTGAGTCTAGTTATTTTTTACAAGGTCTTTGTGCGTATCACAACTATAGCGATATCTGGCGGCAGACAGTCGAGTTGTCCGGACCCAATCGATAGAAGGATCGAGGTCTCGAACGGAAGACGGAGCTGTAACAGAAGAACGTCGCCGTGCCTCCGCTCGCTCGCACAGCGCCTTTCCTTCGCGTCGAACACAATGGCTGCGCGCTTTCGGAGGCCAGCATTAAATAGCGGAGGCAGCGACGAAGGCGGGTGTCCCGGTCGCGTAATTCGGGTGGAAGCAGATAGCGCGCCGGAAGCGCAGCGGCACGCCGGAAGCGGCGGCAATCGAGTTTCCTGGTGAGGGCGCGCGCCGCACCGCAGCGCAACTCGATTTGAGCGCCCGCTAACAAGCGAGCAGCGGCACGCTCCGCCCTCCCCCCCCCCCCCCCACTACCCTAAAGAAAACGCAGGGCCACTGCCCCGGGGACGCAGCACTCGTCTCAAGTAGGACGTGCGACGCGACAGTTTTCGCTGCCGCTGGTCTTGACTGCCTAACCAACAACAAGCTCTTCTATAATACTCTCTAAAATACTCCACAGTTTGTAGATACCGAGTGCTTATAATTATTACTATTCACGGAGGTCCAGTGTGGGCTATAATTATCGTAAGGCATCGAAACTTGAGAAGAGAGGGCGTGCACAATTAGTGAAACTGTTTTACGTGGACAGCACCAATTGCAGTGTTCTGTCGGGAGAGTACCGCCGACTGAAAGCTATACGAGGAGACCTGATGTCATTAAATGGTTTAAAGAAGATGATAATGAAATTCGAAAACACGTGTGAGTATCGTGTGACACGTGGAGAAGGAAGGCAACCTATCTCAGTGGAAGTTAAGGTTGCGAATACATAGAAACAAAGATCCTTTATCATTTAGCTACAATATAGCAGGTCAGCAACTGGAAGCAGTTAATTCCATAAATTATCTGGGAGTACGCATTAGGAGTGATTTAAAATGGAATGATCATATAAAGTTGATCGTCGGTAAAGCAGATGCCAGACTGAGATTCATTGGAAGAATCCTAAGGAAATGCAGTCCGAAAACAAAGGAAGTAGATTACAGAACACATGTTCGCCCACTGCTCGAATATTGCTCACCAGTGTGGGATCAGTACCAGATAGGGTTGATAGAAGAGAGAGAGAAGATCCAACGGAGAGCTGCGCGCTTCGTTACAGGATCATTTAGTAATCGCGAAAGCGTTACGGAGATGATAGACAAACTCCAGTGGAAGACTCTGCAGGAGAGACGCTCAGTAGCTCGGTACGGCTTTTGTTGAAGTTTCGAGAACGTACCTTCACCGACGAGTCAAGCAGTATATTGCTCCCTCCTACGTATATCTCGCGAAAAGACCATGAGGATAAAATCAGAGAGATTAGAGCCCACACAGAGGCATACCGACAATCTTTCTTTGCACGTACAATACGAGACTGGAATAAAAAAATGGTTCAAATGGCTCTGAGCACTATGGGACTCAACTGCTGTGGTCATAAGTCCCCTAGAACTTAGAACTACTTAAACCTAACGACAGCACACAACACCCAGCCATCACGAGGCAGAGAAAATCCCTGACCCCGCCGGGAATCGAACCCGGGAACCCGGGCGTGGGAAGCGAGAACGCTACCGCACGACCACGAGATGCGGGCAGACTGGAATACAAGGGAGGACCGATAGAGGTACTCAAAGTACCCTCGTCCACACATCGTCGGGTGGCTTGCGGAGTATGGATGTAGATGTAGATGTAGATGCTGCTACTGTAATTCGCCATACAGCACTTGCCCTGCGTAGTGCAAGTGCTTGTACAGAGAATTGTCCTTCCCGTGGTAAACAGTGCGGGAAAGTTTTTCGGTCTGTTTTACACTGGTACGTGTACAAGATCCAGACGGTACATCAACTGAAACCTCATGATCTGTTGCAATGTTCTGAATTTATTCTTCATTTTTGGGGACGGATCGAAGTTGATGACTGGTCACTGGGGAGTATTTTGTGGAGTGATGGGGCACATTTTACACTACAAGGTGCAGTGAATACACAGAACTGCCGAATCTGGGGTACTGTTACCCCGTGCTTTGTACACAGAAAGCTACTGCATTCTCCATATGTGACGGTGTGGTGTGGGCTCACGAGAACCTTTACTCTGAGTACGTTCTCCTTTGAAGAGAATATATCTAGAGGGCCTGTAAGGTGTACTGTGACCTCTGCACGTTATCCAGACCTCACTGTACAGCACATGATACCTGCTTTGAGAGAAAGCCGCTGTGTGAACAGCACTACTTTCATGCAAGATGGGGCAACACGTCATGTCGCTCGCCTGTGAAAGATTGTAAGTAGGCTGTTTAGGTTCTTATATTGGTAACGCCGCCGCCACGTATCGCTCTCTGTATGAAAATCACTGGCTGTGCTGTGTGCAGTCTGTCGCTAGTTTTGATTGTTGTCTGCCATTGTAGTGTTGGGCAGCTGGATGTGAACAGCGCGTAGCGTTGCGCAGTTGGAGGTGAGCCGCCAGCAGTGGTGGATGTGGGGAGAGAGATGGCGGAGTTTTGAAATTCGTAATACTGGATGGCATGAACTGCTATATATATTATGATTATTAAGGTAAATACATTGTTTGTTCTCTATTAACATCTTTCATTTGCTAACTATGCCTATCAGTAGTTAGTGCCTTCCGTAGTTTGAATCTTTTATTTAGCTGGCAGTTGTGGCGCTCGCTGTTTTGCAGTAGTTCGAGTAACGAAGATTTTTGTGAGGTAAGTGATTTGTGAAAGGTACAGGTTAATGTTAGTCAGGGCCATTCCTTTATAGGGATTTCTGAAAGTCAGATTGCGTTGCGCTAAAAAAAAAAAAAATTGTGTGTCAGTTTAAGCACAGTCATATACACTCCTGGAAATTGAAATAAGAACACCGTGAATTCATTGTCCCAGGAAGGGGAAACTTTATTGACACATTCCTGGGGTCAGATACATCACATGATCACACTGACAGAACCACAGGCACATAGACACAGGCAACAGAGCATGCACAATGTCGGCACTAGTACAGTGTATATCCACCTTTCGCAGCAATGCAGGCTGCTATTCTCCCATGGAGACGATCGTAGAGATGCTGGATGTAGTCCTGTGGAACGGCTTGCCATGCCATTTCCACCTGGCGCCTCAGTTGGACCAGCGTTCGTGCTGGACGTGCAGACCGCGTGAGACGACGCTTCATCCAGTCCCAAACATGCTCAATGGGGGACAGATCCGGAGATCTTGCTGGCCAGGGTAGTTGACTTACACCTTCTAGAACACGTTGGGTGGCACGGGATACATGCGGACGTGCATTGTCCTGTTGGAACAGCAAGTTCCCTTGCCGGTCTAGGAATGGTAGAACGATGGGTTCGATGACGGTTTGGATGTACCGTGCACTATTCAGTGTCCCTCGACGATCACCAGTGGTGTACGGCCAGTGCAGGAGATCGCTCCCCACACCATGATGCCGGGTGTTGGCCCTGTGTGCCTCGGTCGTATGCAGTCCTGATTGTGGCGCTCACCTGCACGGCGCCAAACACGCATACGACCATCATTGGCACCAAGGCAGAAGCGACTCTCATCGCTGAAGACGACACGTCTCCATTCGTCCCTCCATTCACGCCTGTCGCGACACCACTGGAGGCGGGCTGCACGATGTTGGGGCGTGAGCGGAAGACGGCCTAACGGTGTGCGGGACCGTAGCCCAGCTTCATGGAGACGGTTGCGAATGGTCCTCGCCGATACCCCAGGAGCAACAGTGTCCCTAATTTGCTGGGAAGTGGCGGTGCGGTCCCCTACGGCACTGCGTAGGATCCTACGGTCTTGGCGTGCATCCGTGCGTCGCTGCGGTCCGGTCCCAGGTCGACGGGCACGTGCACCTTCCGCCGACCACTGGCGACAACATCGATGTACTGTGGAGACCTCACGCCCCACGTGTTGAGCAATTCGGCGGTACGTCCACCCGGCCTCCCGCATGCCCACTATACTCCCTCGCTCAAAGTCCGTCAACTGCACATACGGTTCACGTCCACGCTGACGCGGCATGCTACCAGTGTTAAAGACTGCGATGGAGCTCCGTATGCCACGGCAAACTGGCTGACACTGACGGCGGCGGTGCACAAATGCTGCGCAGCTAGCGCCATTCGACGGCCAACACCGCGGTTCCTGGTGTGTCCGCTGTACCGTGCGTGTGATCATTGCTTGTACAGCCCTCTCGCAGTGTCCGGAGCAAGTATGGTGGGTCTGACACACCGGTGTCAATGTGTTCTTTTTTCCATTTCCAGGAGTGTATAAATAGTTCTAAGGGGACGTTTCAAGATCTGCTTAATGCAACCTTCCACGAACGTGTCATCTCCAGAAGTTTTCCAGATATGTGGCCTGCAAGATCACCTGATCTGTGAATACATGTGACTCTTGGCTCTGCAGATATACAAAAGAACGCGTTCACCTGATCTGAACGCCAGTATACAGGAACGCAGTGCTCATATTCCACCAGAATTGCTGCGAGTAACTGTTGATCACGTCGTTTTACAGATTCAGCATCTCGTCAACATCTCCAGAGCTCATATTGAACTATTTGTGTAACAAGGAGTTAATAAAAAAATCAACAGTATGCCTTTCTCGCTTCTTTGACCTTTTCTGTCCACAGCCTTTTCTTAATCCATTACATATTGAAAAATTTCTATACGTCTTTTTCGCATTTACAGAGCCATATTTGCACCTGGTGGCACTAATTTGTTTTCCAGCGTAAATCACTTGCCCGGACCCGATCGATAGAAGGATCGAGGTCTCGAACGGAAGACAGAGTTGTAACAGAAGAACGTCGCCGTGCCTCCGACCGCTCGCACAGCGCCTTTCCTTCGCGTCGAACACATTAGCATATCTATTCAAGTTTCGCTGCCTACGATAATTACGGCCTATACTGGACCTCTGTGGTTAGCTTCACTGTAATTACACCCTCCTGATACTTACCAAAAAACACATAGTAACCTAGCGACGGGAAAAACAGATGTATCAACTTGCCATTGCAGCAGTGCTACAATTTTGGGTTTCCAAATAAAAAGTTTTTAAAAACGAGTTCATAGACACCTACTTACAACTCCAAAAGTCACTGTATTGAGCACAGCGGATTGTACGTTGTACAACTACCGATTTCCTTTCCTGTTCCACTGGTAAATGGAACGAGGATAACACAGTCCAAATGCCTCCACACAAGCTCTGATTTCTCTTCTTATCTTAGTAGTACTTACGCGAAGTTCCACATTGGCGGCAGTAGAATCGTTTCGCACCCTCAAGGGAATGGTCCAATCCGACACGTCGAAACCCACCCTGAAATTTTTTATGCAGGAACAATACAAGGAAAGAAATGCCCTCTCAAAATTTACCTGCTAAGTCGCTCTGCAAATTTTTTTAATTGTTCAAGTTAATCGTTTTTGTCGCACAAAGAACAGCATATGACAACGGTTTGTACAGCCATATCTCCCAAGCGCGCGGTCGGCTAAAGCGCCGCATCGTGTTAATATCCGGAGTGATACAAGCGAATTTCAAGCATCTAAACCATACAAATAACGTATCATTAATGTTTTGAATAAGAGGCAGTTCGAACCAACAGCTAATTTGTCGTACATGTAATTCTTACAAAGGTGACTAGCAGAGGAAAATAAATCAGAGCACTGTTTGATATTACGTTACAGAAAACTTCCTTCAATCGTGACATTAATTTATCGAAGTGAAATATTTCTTACACATACATCATTTGTATGATAATTTTTGTACGAGGATAAGTCAATTATTATCCGCAAAGTAGTTATAAAACTTTATTGTAATCAAAAAGGAAACTTACAAGAACATCATTTTTCGACATAGTCTCCTTGCGTTTTAACACACTTGATCCATCGTTGTACAAGCTTCCTGATGCCGTCATAAAAGAAGGTTCTCGGTTGAGCTGCGAGCCAGGAATGCACCGATTCTTTCACTGCTCAGTCCGAGGTAAATCTACGGCCCCTTAATGCCTGTTTGAGTGGACCAAACAAGTGATAGTCAGAAGAGGCAAGATCGAGACTATTTGGAGGATGATCCAGTACTTCAAATTTGAGTTTTTGGAGCGTTTCAGCTGTGTGTGCAGCAGTATGCGGACGGGTATTGTCGTGCAAAAACACAACACCTTTTGACAGCAATTCTCATCGTTTGCTTCGAATTGCAGGCTTTAGAATGGCAGTAAGCATCTCACTTTAACATATACTGTTTATTGTTGTGCCCCTTTCCCTATAATGTTCGAGTACGGGACCTTGTGCGTCCCAAAAAACCGTAAGCATCACTTTTCCTACGGACGGTTGGGTCTTGAACTTTTTCTTGGAAGGCGAATTTGGATGTTTCCGTTCCATATTCTGCCATTTAGTCTCCGACTCGTAATGATGGATCCATATTTCGTTACCAGTAATGATCCTGTCTTAGAAGTTGTCCCATTCGTTACCATAGCGATCCAAATTTTTTTGCAGATGTCCAAGCTCTTTTGTTTATGCGGCTGTGTGAGTTGTTCTAGGACCCACATAGCACAAACTTCATGAAACACAAGTCTATTGTGGATGATATCGTAGGCAGAACCGTGACTAATTTGCAGAAGATGTGCCACATCGTCAATAGTTAATCGTCGGTCTAAGAGAATCATTTCACGTGAACGCTCAATGGTTTCTTCATTTGTGGCGGTAAACGCTCATCCGGCTCCTTCATCTTGAGTAACACTTGTGGGACCATTTCGTAGACACTTCGTTGTGGCAAAACACTGTTCCAGTACTGTACCGAAAGTCTTCGATGAATTTCGACCACAGCCGGCCGCGGTGGTCTAGCGGTTCTGGCGCTGCAGTCCGGAACCGCGGGACTGCTACGGTCGCAGGTTCGAATCCTGCCTCGGGCATTGGTGTGTGTGATATCCTTAGGTTAGTTAGGTTTAAGTAGTTCTAAGTTCTAGGGGACTTATGATCTAAGATGTTGAGTCCCATAGTGCTCAGAGCCATTTGAACCAATTTCGACCACTGATACGTCTTCTGACCACAAGAAATGGATCACTGAACGTTGCTCTTCTTTGGTGCAAACAGACAGCGGAGCAGCCATGATTGACAGTATGGCAACGATAACGAAACTAACCTAGCAGGTTGAAAATTGCAAATATATAACAACAAATAAACAAAGCACGCGTCATCAACGTAAAACGACAGTACTACCAAAATAAACAAAAATATAACTAAATTGCGGATAATAATTGACTTAACCTCGCTTTATGTACGTTTTAGTAACAATGAAATAGGTCCTTGTACATTCCTCACAGTCGTCACAATAAGGCGAAGTGCCATTTAAATGACGAAACCAAACATTTTCCTTACGCCATGCACACCCGATGAAAGAAAAATTAATGGTTTCAGACAAGTCACAGTAATTATTAAGTTTATTTAGACAAAATTGCGCTGGAGTAAGAAATGTTACTAGTCGTTGCTCAGTTTATTGTCATGCATTCCAAGCATACTTGAAGCAATTCGTAAAATGTGCCGATGTAAACTGATAACGCACAAACGAGTGAACTTTAAGAATTCTGTTCTCCCGATAAACATCAAAAGACACGGAGTTATCGGAAATTACATTGTCCAATAATTTCCTTAAAAATACTTTCCACAGTCGAAAAAATTCTTTACTGAGACTCACATTCGTTGTTCCGGGTAGTAACTGAATATATCAACAGTAGCCGGCCGCTGTGACCGAGCGGTTCTAGATGCTTCAGTCCGGAACCACGCTGCTGCTACGGTCGCAGGTTCTAATCCTGCCTCGAGCATGGATGTGTGTGTGATGTCCTTAGGTTAGTAAGGTTTAAGTAGTTCTAAGTCTAGGAGACTGATGGCCTCAGATGTTAAGTCCAATAGTGCTTAGAGCCATTTGAATCGTCTATATCAACATTCTTTACGTCATCGTCCAGAGAGACAGAGATATCGTTACGTCTAGGCCAAGAGTCCAACAAAGGCAATGAATCAATTTCTGCAACTGATTAGAAACCGTTTCTAATAAAACGTTATAAATTATGTTTTCCTATTTTTCCAGATTATGATAGGTCCATTATAAGATTTTTTCCATTAAACAGTCGTTCCTATCTTTTTTAGTCCTAATATGCCTTGAGGTCCCTGAAGACACACATAAATTTGCGGAAGCATAATTGTGTCATATCATTAACCAATTGCACAAGAGACTGTCTTGTCCAATGCTGGAGGCAGTAGGCGATGGTGGGAGGATAGCAGTGCTGGGGTGCCAAGTCCTACCAAGAACTTAGCGTTGAAGGCATTGGATGCAGCCCAGATTTCGGCCCATGGGTGCTGCTGACGATGCTATGTCGTCATGCAGCACCATTCGTACTTGTCTCTAGCATATTTTTTCCCCTAAAACTAGTGGCTAGTCACATTGATCATAACAGAGACCAGCCCTGGTGTGGCTACATCACCTCGCCCTTTGCGGTGGCTGTTGCTGCGCTATACTGTTTTCTGCTGAAGTTGGCTGCCTTCGCTATGCCTGCCTGCTTGCCTATCTGCTTATACTGTACTACATGGCGCCATAACAGAGACAAGTCCTGGTGTGTTGATATCACCTCATCCATTGTGGTGGCTAATGCTGCACTATGCTGTTTTCTGCTGCAGTCGGCTGACTTCCAATATGCAACCTGCTTGCCTATCTGTTTATACTGCCTTACATGTCACCATAACAGAAACCAGCCCTGATGCGGTGACATCATATCACACACTGTGCCAGCTATTGCTTCGCTATGCTGTTTTCTGCTGTGGTTGGCTAACTTTGCTGTGCACGCCGCCCGTCTGCCTCGAATCGTTGCAAGCTAACTACTTTCTTTTGAAATCAGGACTTTAATAAAAATGGCAAGGAAATGTTAGTCAGAACATAGGGAGAAGTTGTGACCTAAATGACAATAGGTTTATTCTTTCTTAATATCACAAGACAAAAAAAAATGACTAAAGAAACATCACACAAACATTTTCATTTTACAAACGCTTTCACTAATATGGGATCTATGGTGGACAAAGTGATCAGCTGGGGATCGACACATGACACGAACCAGAACACTGATCGCTCTATCTGACTTCATACACGTGAATGCAGGGTACGGCACAAAACCTAGCCCACAATCTAGCATCTATACGCTACTACTCCAAAAAAGAAAAACATGGTTCGAAAGAACAGTGTGCTGGGAAACACATATCGGAGCCCTACACCTTAGCAGCGAATACTTTACCCTTCTGCTCATCGGGGCATCACACCGCGATGCGTTCAGCGACTGGCCACAGTCTGTTATTAATGGGCGTGCCCGAAAAATGGAAGTACGCGGCCTCACTTTCGGTTTGTTCGGAATGCAGTTACTTCCCTATGAGCCTCTGAAACTCCGATGAACTCCAGTGTGCAGGTGGACCTGTTTGCTGGTCTGCCAAAACAATTTGACTCTATGCCACGACTGTGCATGACGGAATATGTCAAATATTTAGACGGCTGACTCAAGACAAATAAATATACCCACGCATCACTCGTGTGCTTGATGCTAGAAGCAGTACCTCTGACGGGTCAGAAGGTGACTGGCACAGGCTCTAAGTGGCGCACTAGCAAAGGACACAAGTCTCACTGCTTAGGTAGAGACCTGCAGTTCTTCACTAGCGAAGTGCCAGTACAAGAGTAATCTTCTCTTTCTGCTCACATTCCTCCTCACAAGGGAACCTCCCCATCGCACCCCCCTCAGATTTAGTTATAAGTTGGCACAGTGGATAGGGCTTGAAAAACTGAACACAGATCAATCGAGAAAACAGGAAGAAGTTGTGTCGAACTATGGAAAAATAAGCAAAATATACAAACTGAGTAGTCCATCCGCAAGATAGGCAACATCAAGGACAGCGCAAGTTGAGCAGTGCCGTGGTCCCGTGGTTAGCGAGAGCAGCTGCGGAACAAAAGGTCCTTGGTTCAAGTCTTCCCTCGAGTGAAAAATTTATTTTCTTTATTTTCGCAAAGTTATGATCTCTCCGTTCGTTCACTGACGTCTCTGTTCACTGTAATAAGTTTAGTGTCTGTGTTTTGCGACCGCACCGCAAAACCGTGCGATTAGTAGACGAAAGGACGTGCCTCTCCAATGGGAACCGAAAACAGTTGATCGCAAGGCCATAGTCAACCGATTCCTCCACAGGAAAACACGTCTGATATATTCTATACGACACTGGCGACGGCATGTGCGTCACATGACAGGAATATGTTGTCGACCCACCTAACTTGTACACTTGGTGAATGGGTAAAAAGATTCTTCTACCTTGCCCTGTTTAGGTTTCCTTGTGGATGTGATAATCACTCCCAAAAAAGTGATGAAAACATTAGAGTTTGTGACATAAACTAAAAATAATAAATAAAATTTTTCACTCGAGGGAAAGCTTGAACCAAGGACCTCTCGCTTCGCAGCTGCTCACGCTAACCACGGGACCACGGCACTGCTGTGCTGACATAGTCCTTGATGTTGCACATGGAGTACTCAGTTTATATATTTTGCTTATTTTTTCATAGTTACACACAACTTCTTCCTGTTTTCTCGATTGATCTGTGTTCAGTTTTTCAAGGCCTATCCACTGTGCCAACTTATAACTAAATCTGAGGGGGGTGCGATGGGGAGGTTCCCTTGTCAGCTCGGTAGCAAAAGCCCATTTACATCTTAGACTTCCCCCACTTTAGTACAAGCCAATCACGACCTGGAGCACGGCATTCGAAGCTCGGAGAGCGCCCCTTGCTCTGCATACACCGATTTGGCCAATCAGAGACTTTAAAGTTAATTGGGAGAATAGGAAAAATGACTCAGCTTCGCGGTCTCTTTGCCACGCGTTTATGCCGTGTCTTTTTGCTAACTACATGACCAGTATGGAACCACACTCCTCCATAGAAAGCTTGTTATCTCCCCTGTTATGTCCATTTAGAAGTTTCTAAAGAACAGCCATAAACTCGCTAAAAGCCTCATGCTTTCATGAATATGTTTTTTAACAGAGTCTGGACGTCTGGGAAGCAGTGACCTGTCCCACGGAAATTCGCAGAACGCTCACAGATGTCTCATCGGCTTCTTGCCTAACAAGGGCCCATCCTCTGCTTTATTGCCCATCCACAATGTGCTGGCCATTGCAGCGGCAACTTCTCAGCTCTTGTCAGTCTACCTGGACACGGATGCCGACCGACTGGCATCAACCAACGTGTCTGCACAATGAGACTACAGAATTCGGCCATCTGGAAATGTTTCCACCCATATTCTGCAGAAAAAACGCGCTTCCTTCGGCTCACAGTCGCCGTGCGTTTTTACTGTAGTCGTTTAAATCAGCACCCTATTCCTTTGAATGCAGGTAAAGCTTACCGTTATTCCTTCCCTAGAGCATGCAAGCAAGAGCATTAACTACTACCCACCATTTCATCATTATGTATGAAGTCAAATCGTAATAAAGATCATCTTCCCTAAGAACATGAAGAAGTACAAAATTGTTAAGGCTTTCGAGGCCACTTGTTGACAAACTGCCTATTGGCTTCTGTCTCGGGTACGTCGGCCGAAGAACCCGAGACAGAAGCCAATAGGCAGTTTGTCAACATGAAGAAGCATAACACCGAATCAGAAGTGAGAGTGCCCTGCAATCTCTCATCGTCTCTAGATCTCCTCTCTGTCCGGCTTGTCGATTCAGATAAGTAAAAGCTAGGCCAAGCAAGACAAGAATCGCTATGGCGCTTGGAACAGTGAAACCTAAGTCACTGTCAAAATGGCTCTGAGCACTATGGGTCTTAACAGCTGTGGTCATCAGTCCCTTAGAACTTACAACTACTTAAACCTAACTAACCTAAGGACATCACACACATCCATGCCCGAGGCAGGATTCGAACCTGCGACCGTAGCAGTCGCGCGGTTCCGGACTGCGCGCCTAGAACTGCGAGACCACCGCGGCCGGCTAAGTCAATGTCATGCGACATCTTTCATCACAATACTGTTTCACAAGCTGCGAGAATTGCTCGGTCTTAATCGTCCCCTCCCGTGCTGATGCTCAATTCCGAAGTGTCGTTAAGGGACGCAGGATTCTACTTGAATAACAGTTATAACGGCTCGTCTGGCCAGAATAGCTGTGGCTGTCACATTCAATAGAGTAACTTATGTCATGGTGCTGGTAAATGAACTGTAAGTCCTCGTACGACACACTTAGTCCCGTTAATTACCAACCCACTAGCCTCTAGTTCTAAATGTACTGCTCCCACGATTTTATCTCATATGTAGCAACTAGCGGCTACCACTTGAATGTCATATGCCGAGTGTAAGCAATGTAGACCTGAAATCTGGAAATACGGTTTAGGTACAATTACCCCCTTGTGACATGGATACCAGTCAATTTTACTTCCCAACAACTGCATAATACATATACTACACCTTGTTATGGCTTCATGCGTCGGGCATATGGCAATCCTTCCACTCTGGCGTTGCTGAAGCTCTTCTTCGGGCATCACCATGTGTTGTCCCCTGTCTTCTCCTACTAACAATAGTGCTTCTTCCTTTATACACCTAAATTTCCCAATCACTACCAACATCACTGAGTAATTGTACTCCAGGGGCAGCGAAGATTTTGGCTCACGAGCTAAGCGCCAAGAGGGGAAAAGAGGGAAAACTGCGAACACGCCTCAGATAAATGCATCTCCATCAAATCATAAAGAAGCTACCTTGCGCCCTCTCTATGTGGGCAGTGTGCAGTCAAGTCCACTTAAAATGCGAAGGCTGCAATACATTCCGAACGTTCTACTTTTCGTTCCTACATTCCTTTTTCCATAATAAATTCAACAACAGCGAGTTTCAAGTCGGAAAATCGTTCTATTCGTGCCCCTTGATTTAACCAACGTTCTTTGCAGTAATATAAGAAGTCCCCATATTCTTTGTCAGTTCATCTGAAAACGGTTGCAACTGGCTATGGAATAACGCGTGCGTCTTCAGAAATTTTACTGTTCGTACCAATGATTTCTTCACGTGCACCAGTCCTGCAAATTTAGCACAAAGTGCTTGTTGATGTACAGAACAATGAATTCCGCCTGTCGATTGTTATAATTTTTTGCTCTTTCTTTGTCAAATAAATCTATAAATTCTTTCTGCAGCCGACCGGTGTGGCCGAGCGGTTCTAGGCGCTACAGTCTGGAACCCCGCGACCGCTACGGTCGCAGGTTCGAATCCTGCCTCGGGCATGGATGTGTGTCATGTCCTTAGCTTAGTTAGGTTTAAGTAGTTCTAAGTTCTAGGGGACTGATGACCTTATAAGTTACGTCCCATCGTGCTCAGAGCCATTTTTCTTTCTGCATAGTATTTTTATGTCGTTTCATAGCAAATATGCAGTACCTGTCGCTCATGCCAACTGAGAATTGTCATCCCCTCTTCCGTGATTCGCATTCATTTTAAAGGACTGTAATGACAGATTGGTAAACTGCCTCTTCTCGTGCAAATAGTAACTGGGGCTCTGAAAGTCCTCCATACCGTGAACGAATAGGGAAGGTTAAACAGCACCGACAGCATGACTCCCCTGAAGTCAGAGAGTTGTGCCAGTCGAAAAATGCTGCACCGTAATGCCAAATGAAATGCCGCGCTGCACGGGGTACTTTCGAGGAAGATCCAGCAAAGCCGAGGACCTTGATTCGCCCGCAGCCTGCACACACTGCACGTGTGATGTGCATACTTCCCTGCGCTGGTATCCTTATTGTTACATAAAGTCGTGTCTTATTCAGTGACACCTCTCTTGTTGCAGTATGATAGCAAAATGGCAAGTTCTGGAAAATCGGTTCAGCTAGCAATTGTAACTCCGGTGGCATTTCCCTTTGAGCCTGCCAAATATTGTTCAGGTGTCGGCAATTCTGGACTTAGCTGCCTATGCAGTGACCGATGGGTAGCTTCCCGTAAGACCATCAGTTCAACCCTTGCTTCCCGATTGCTATCCCCTAGAAACCGTAATAAACGTGACAGCGTTATTTTCACATCTAGTACCCGCATCCATGCCTGTACCGCTTCCGAATCTCGATTCAGAGTACTAGCTGAGTTCTTAGCATAGTCCACAACTTCTTTTGTTAGCTTCCTGAGTATGGATGTACTATTCAGTACGCCACCCTCCAGATTCATGATTCGTGTAGAGTGCCGCTCAGCTGTTGCGTTATTCGCCTCCACTAGCTCCATTGTGGCTCCTGCTGTTCCATTTAATTCGCTTACATCGTTCGCATCTACTGTTCTGAATACTGTCTCCATATCCTAGCACGTGCACCAGTTCATCCTCTTTCCATCCTCCTGAGTTTGTAAGGTGTCAGGCAAATCCAACACATTCCATGAAAACCCTGACATGATAAGCAAATCCAGTAGTATGTCACATAGCTCCGAATAAATCGTGACATTAAATTAACCAAAGTAATACGAGTAACGAGTGAGCAAATGGAATACCACAGACTAACACAAGAAGGCCTAAATGCATGTCATACCTTCCCACCGTGAGACAGACGCAGTTGTGAGGGGGAGAAACGAGAACAGAAGCCGAGAGCAGAACTGTGTTAAGCTGGAAGGCCCTACGACAAGGGACGGACACCCACGTCTCCAGCTAACCGCTAGGACCATGTTAAAACCTAGAGCCCTCCAGAAGAACAGTATAGATCTTATGATAACACAAAAAGGGCCACCCCAGCCGCAGGTTCTAGCGTGAGACTTTTTCGCGTCTCTGTTACGTCAGGACCACCCCCCAGTCCATGTTAACAGATAGAGCCCTCCAGAAGAACAGTATAGATCTTACGATAACACTAAAAGGACCACACCAGCTGCAAGTTTTAGCGTGAGACTTTTTCGCGTCTCTGTTACGTTGCAAACTTTAAAAACATTGCCCCACCACGAAAAGTATAACGTTTCTCATTGGATAGACATAATTTTTGTAGGCGGAGCTTAAGGTTAACATTGAGACCCTGATTGGTCAGATGAAAACACAGCCAGATAGTTTTTTTTAAAACCAACTTCGGTAAATTGTAGTAAGGAGAAGTTAGGAGAGAGTTGCTTCCGAGACGACGAGGTGAGCGGAGCTGTGCTGCCCGCTGCCCCCTGACGAACACCGACAAGGTAATGAACGCACGCGATGCCGCATAACAGCGCATGAAGCTTCACTCAGAACTGCAGAAGTCTCATCTGTTACACCCCCTTTTTTGCGTAATACTAGTGTCGATCGTCAATTAAAGCTCATGGTGTTCACATTTGCCACTTGAAGTAAAAATCTGAAACGCGATGATTTTTCTGTTATATAGTTATTGAGAAGCCACATCAGCCACTGTAATTTACGACAAGTTAGATAAGTAATTAAAGATAATTGAGGCTCACTGTAGACCATTTTGATAGTTTTCTCTTTTGTGAAACTTAATTTAAACCTAGATTATAGATGTGATATGGCATAGGTCATCCTTCGATCCATTGTAGAACTTGGAAACCCATTCAGGGAATATTCGTTCACATTTTTGTTGAACGCAGTTGGTTTTTACCATCCTGTATTAAAACATTTCCATTTATCAATAGTGCAATTTATAAACAATGTTTTGTGAGTAGAATAAAATTTCCAATGGTAAACTTAACTGCTTTTTCGACGTTATTTTACCAGCTAACTAAAAATAGGAAAGCCTTGAACCCCTCCCACTAAATTTAGTTAGTATTAAGATTCTTTTACAGGAAGTGCAGTGGAGCTGACGCTGAAATCATTAAGTATTTGGTTATATCATCGCTAGTCTCACTGAACTCTTCTGAACTCTACATGTCATGTGTGGTCTGGCGTCTCCTTACCAGCAACAGGTCCCAGGTTCAAACTAGTCAATTCCCTAAAAAAACACGCTCAGAGCGTCGTAGCGCAAAAGTGGTAGGGAGACACGATATAGAACAACAGAAACCACGCAGAATGTTAGAAGTTCTTGCGGTACAACATCGATCCCTTCTGGCATTTGTTCCCTTAACCGTGCATATTCCCCGAATAGCTCCCTGTGCTCCTTTCAGACCTCCCCAAACACTCTGTTTTTACTTGCTAAATGCTGCACACCAGAAAACACCTCCTCATACCCCCTTACCCAGTTCCACAAATCCCACACGTTAAAATCGAAGCTCAAGGACCGTTTGTGACTTGATAAAACTACCTCCTGTTGGCTGAAGAATAGGACACCCCCGTCCAGGAGATGATTTTCCAGCACCCCTATCCCACAGCCAGCAAAGAGGCACAACACTGCCAAAACAAGCATTCTTCTTCTTCTTTTTGCCTTCTCCTTATAGCAACGCGAGGACAGGCATCACCATTATTTCCATTCTCCTTGGAAGCCCACTGTTTCCAAACAGCATAATTGGTTGGTTGGTTGGTTTGGGGAAGGAGACCAGACAGCGTGGTCATCGGTCTCATCGGATTAGGGAAGGATTGGGAAGGAAGTCGGCCGTGCCCTTTCAGAGGAACCATCCCGGCATTTGCCTGGAGTGATTTAGGGAAATCACGGAAAACCTAAATCAGGATGGCCGGACGCGGGATTGAACCGTCGTCCTCCCGAATGCGAGTCCAGTGTCTAACCACTGCGCCACCCCGCTCGGTCAAACAGCATAATTCACCATAATACTTATACAAATAATTTCTACCCTACTCAGATACACAATCCCAACAGAACAACGCAACATGCATACTCTATACTACAAACAAGAAAAACAAAATATCTCCAAAATCATAAGACATACAATAATAACAATTACTTTTTCGGCCCTAATGCGTATCGACGATGAAATACCCAAGGATCTTCTTCTTGTCGTACATGCTTTTGCTTCCTCTTCTTTGCTTCTTTGTTTTTCCATGGTATCTCCTGTGGAGCTCCTGTGAATGGCTGCAGACGCCAGACATGAAAAGTTGTTGTCATTGTTGATAATTGTAGTTTTTTGGGCCCTGCTAACTTGTCACCTTCGTCATATACAGACTTGATAGCATTACCATTTGCCTACTTAGTATTTGCGGTAACGTGTGCATTCGCTTCATTGCTTCTTCCTGCTTTTCCAGTGCATTAGTGTTTGCTTGTTGCACTTTACTCCATACTTCCTACACATTTCTAGCAAATTTACTGAGAAACACGTGCAAATTCCAGGTGGTTATAGTCAAACTGCCGGTGTCCCGCGCGTGTAGTGCGTTTTGTATTCATTGCAAGACGCTGAAACATGCTAGGTGTGTTCATTAATCGGTGTGCTCACGTAGTATGCTGAAAAAATAATAGTTCCACTTTCAGCTACCACGCGAAAACATGGCGCTCGCTGTAAGCAGTCAGAATTTGGTTTAGCTGCAGGAAAAGGGCAGGAATGACCAAACACATGATAAGAAGTTACAACATGTGTTCAGTATTTACCAAGGAAAATGACCAAAACAGTCGTATGTTTTAAGAAGTTATTTTATTAAGGCAATCAGCTTCGGTATCTCAATAATGCCATCTTCAGGGCCCTGTGCACTCCATGAATAGGAAATCAGATATACACTCCTAGAAATGGAAAAAAGAACACATTGACACCGGTGTGTCAGACCCACCATACTTGCTCCGGACACTGCGAGAGGGCTGTACAAGCAATGATCACACGCACGGCACAGCGGACACACCAGGAACCGCGGTGTTGGCCGTCGAATGGCGCTAGCTGCGCAGCATTTGTGCACCGCCGCCGTCAGTGTCAGCCAGTTTGCCGTGGCATACGGAGCTCCATCGCAGTCTTTAACACTGGCAGCATGCCGCGACAGCGTGGACGTGAACCGTATGTGCAGTTGACGGACTTTGAGCGAGGGCGTATAGTGGGCATGCGGGAGGCCGGGTGGACGTACCGCCGAATTGCTCAACACGTGGGGCGTGAGGTCTCCACAGTACATCGATGTTGTCGCCAGTGGTCGGCGGAAGGTGCACGTGCCCGTCGACCTGGGACCGGACCGCAGCGACGCACGGATGCACGCCAAGACCGTAGGATCCTACGCAGTGCCGTAGGGGACCGCACCGCCACTTCCCAGCAAATTAGGGACACTGTTGCTCCTGGGGTATCGGCGAGGACCATTCGCAACCGTCTCCATGAAGCTGGGCTACGGTCCCGCACACCGTTAGGCCGTCTTCCGCTCACGCCCCAACATCGTGCAGCCCGCCTCCAGTGGTGTCGCGACAGGCGTGAATGGAGGGACGAATGGAGACGTGTCGTCTTCAGCGATGAGAGTCGCTTCTGCCTTGGTGCCAATGATGGTCGTATGCGTGTTTGGCGCCGTGCAGGTGAGCGCCACAATCAGGACTGCATACGACCGAGGCACACAGGGCCAACACCCGGCATCATGGTGTGTGGAGCGATCTCCTACACTGGCCGTACACCACTGGTGATCGTCGAGGGGACACTGAATAGTGCACGGTACATCCAAACCGTCATCGAACCCATCGTTCTACCATTCCTAGACCGGCAAGGGAACTTGCTGTTCCAACAGGACAATGCACGTCCGCATGTATCCCGTGCCACCCAACGTGCTCTAGAAGGTGTAAGTCAACTACCGTGGCCAGCAAGATCTCCGGATCTGTCCCCCATTGAGCATGTTTGGGACTGGATGATGCGTCGTCTCACGCGGTATGCACGTCCAGCACGAACGCTGGTCCAACTGAGGCGCCAGGTGGAAATGGCATGGCAAGCCGTTCCACAGGACTACATCCAGCATCTCTACGATCGTCTCCATGGGAGAATAGCAGCCTGCACTGCTGCGAAAGGTGGATATACACTGTACTAGTACCGACATTGTGCATGCTCTGTTGCCTGTGTCTATATGCCTGTGGTTCTGTCAGTGTGATCATGTGATGTATCTGACCCCAGGAATGTGTCAATAAAGTTTCCCCTTCCTGGGACAATGAATTCACGGTGTTCTTATTTCAATTTCCAGGAGAGTATTAATACTTGCATTAACTGGAGCCCTCAATATCTGGATTCCGTCAATTCGTTTTTGTAGTCTTTTATTTCTAAGACGCCTAAACTGGCTGTCTGAATCAGACAACTTCTCAAAACACACAGCTGTTTTGGTGATTTTCCTTGGTAAATATTTTACCAGCTGCTGTTCCTTCTGCGCAATGGATCAACAGAGGTTGTGTTCGGTATTGTCTCCTCACTCAGCAAAATGTTTCATCCCGTAACGCGGCATGGTCTACAGTTGCTGGCAGCAAACTGGGTGTAATTACTGCGATATGTTGTCATATGCTATTCTTCAGGTCAGGCTAGTCCACATACATCCCTGATAAACTCTATCTTTCAGGTATCCCCACAACCAGACGTCATATGGATTTAAGTGGGGAATCTGTGAGGCAATACATTTTGAAGTTGCCTAGAGACGATGCAGTCGTTACTGAAGGTTTCTCGAAGCAATTTTTTCACCTAGCATGCGACGTGTGGTGTCATCATGGACGAAAATAGTTTTTTCACCTAGCATGCGACGTGTGGTGTCATCATGGACGAAAATAGTGATGTGGACTCAGTTGCATCTTGCAAAGCTGGAATCTCTTGTTCTTCAAGGAGGTCCTTTTAACGTGCAGAGGTCATTGTACGTATAAAGGCCCACGGGGCGCCATCTCCTCGAAGAGAAACTGACCGAGAATGGAGAACCTTGTGAAACCACATCATAGAGTGACATAAGCTGAGGGCAGTGGATGTTCATGAAGAACATGTGACGGACTAGAACCCCATATTCAACAATTTTGTGCATTCACAACATTGTGTAGAGTAAAAGGTGGCCGGCCGATGTGGCCGAGCTGTTCTAGGCGCTTCAGTCTGGAACCGCGCGACCGCTACGGTCGCAGGTTCGAATCCTGCCTCGGGCATGGATGTGTGTCATGTCCTTAGGTTAGTTAGGTTTAAATAGTTCTGAGTTCTAGGGGACTGATGACCTCAGATGTTAAGTCCCATAGTGCTCAGAGCCATTTGAACCATTATTGGTAAAAGGTGCGTTGTCCGTCCAAAGAATAGTCCGTGGTCACTCACACGACTTTACAGACAACATTTCTACACAACGTCAAGTGGATATTTCTTTAGCAGAGTGACAAATATTAGCCGGGATAATCATTTTTGAGATCAAACGAAATGTTGCGCTGACAGTAAGTAACTGGTTTATATATATATATATATATATATATATATATATATATATATATATATATATATATATATATATATATATGATCTAGCTGAAATATCATTTATAAGTAATTAAAGTCACGAAACCGGTTCTGCCCCGGTAGTATACTTCAGTCTTGCGTGCACTGCATTCCGCAGCTGGGTGGCTGTTCGTAAATTCTTTGACAGCAATACATGACAATTTTTTCCACAAGTCATTAATAAAAGATTAATTAAAGAATTTTTCCTCATTTGTTGCCCTTCTCCAATGATTCAGCAACAATTTTTTAATTAATGTCTTCGTAACTTATACTCAAATTTAGCATTTTCATAGGGAATAAAAAACGTATGTAACTGAATCGTTACATTATTTAAGGGGGGTAGGACGTCAAACGGGCCGAGTTGGAGCAGGACATTTTAATTTCCAGTGTCTATACTTTTGCAAATAAATTCATAAAACGTTGTCAGACTCGCCAGGAAGGATTCGGGATTCACACTCATTGCAGTGGAAGTTCGAAAACGTGTGAAATTTCATCATTTTTTCACTTACTAATGGCTGCATTTGTTGTTATAGGTACACTTTTCTTGATAAGTTAGAAAGCTCCTTAGATGAATTTTGCACAGCATACATACCATACTCACAGGTGTATGAAACTCTAGAATTTATTTAATTTATGAAGAAACGAATGAACTGTTATATTTTAAACTTCATGTTTAGAAAAAAAACACAAATTTTATAGTTAATTGCCTCAATTTTTACCACAGTTTTTAATAGATTTGGAAAATTCTAGAGTTTCATACACCTTTAAGTATGGTTAGTATACTGCGCAAAATTCATCGAAGAATCTCTCTTACTTACGAAGAAAAGTGTATCTATAGCAACAAATGCTGCCATTAGTAAGTGAAAAAAATGATGAAGTTTCGCACGTAAAAAAAATTACTTCGTTATGTTTTAGAACTTCCACTGCTATGAGTGTGAATTCTAAATCCTTCCTGGTCATGGTGACAAAGTTTTAGGAATTTATTTGTAAAAGTATAGACACTGGAAATTGAAATGTCATGTGGTGCCTCTCCTGCTCCAAGTCGGCCCGTTTGACGTCCTACCCCCCTTAAACTTGACGGTAGTACACGGGCATTGAAACCAGTCACACATTAATAAAAATAGTTTGCGATCCAGAAACATTTTTTTTTTTTATATTCCTGTTAGAGTATTGCAATCGCTGTATCGCAGTGTAGTGGCGTATGATGAGGCGGCTGGTTTCTCTCTGGAGGCGCGGCGTGGCTGAGCTGGTCCTGACCTCGCCCTGCTGCAGCCGGGATTTGGCGCCAGAGGGCGCAGAGCCGTAAGGCAGCGACTTTACGGCGCCTCGCGGGGCCGGCCGGGGCTACCTGCCGTCTCCCACCTGCCCCCGCTACTTGCTTCCTGCTCTCTGGAGGAGGGTGGGTGGGGCAGCGCTGGTCCGTGCTGAGGGACGTTTTCCAGCGTCCTGGCCCGTCCAGCAGCGCCGGTTTCCTGGTGTTTCTGGCAATTCGCAAGAGCATGCCGTTTTCCAAATTTACACTACTGGCCATTAAAATTGCTACACCAAGAAGAAATGCAGATGATAAACTGGTATTTACTGCAAAAATATATTATACTAGAACTGACATGTGATTACATTTTCACGCAATTTGGGTGCATAGATCCCGAAAAATCAGTACCCATAACAACCACCTCTGGCCGTAATAACGGCCTTGATACGCCTGGGCATTCAGTCAAACAGAGCTTGGATGGCGAGTACAGGTACAGCTGTCCATGCAGCTCCAACACGATACCACACTTCATCAAGAGTAGTGACTGGCGTATTGTGACGAGCCTGTTCCTCGGCCACCATCGACCAGACGTTTTCAGTTGGTGAGGGATCTGGAGAATGTGCTGGCCAGGGCAGCAGTCGAACATTTTCTGTATCCAGAAAGGCCCGTACAGGACCTCCAAATTGCGGTCGTGCACTATCCTGCTGAAATGTAGGGTTTCGCAGGGATCGAAAGAAGGGTAGAGCCACGGGTCGTAACACATCTGAAATGTAACGTCCATTGTGCAAAGTGCCGTCAGTGCGAACAAGAGGTGACCGAGACGTGTAACTAATGGTACCCCGTACCATCACGCTGGGTGATATGCCAGTATGGCGATGACGAATACCCGCTCCCAATGTGCGTTCACCGCGATGTCGCCAAACACGGATGCGACCATCATGATGCTGTAAACAGAACCTGGATTTATCCGAAATTCGTGCACCGAGGTTCGTCGTTGAGTACACCATCGCAGGCGCTCCTGTCTGTAATGCAGCGTCAAGGGTAATCGCAGCCGTGGTCTCCGAGCTGATATTCCGTGCTGCTACAAACGTCGTCGAATTGTCGTGCAGATGGTTGTTGTCTTCCAAACGTCCCCGTCTGTTGACTCAGGGATCCAGACGTGGCTGCACGATCCGTTACACCCATGTGGATAAGATGCCTGTCATCTCGACTGCTAGTGATACGAGGCCGTTGGGACCCAGCACGGCGTTCCGTATTACCCTCCTGCACCCACCGATTCCACATTCTGTTAGCAGTCATTGGATTTCGACCAACGATAAACCGCAATCGCGATAGTCTGCAATCCTTTATCAAAGTCGGAAACGCGATGGTACGCATTTCTCCTCCTTACATGAGGCATCACAACAACGTTTCACCAGGTAACGCCGGTCAACTGCTGTTTGTGTATGAGAAATCGGTTTGAAACGTTCCTCATGTCAGCACGTTGTAGGTGTCGCCACCGGCGCGAACCTTGTGTGAATGCTCTGAAAAGCTAGTCATTTGTATATCATAGCATCTTCTTCCTGACGGTTAAATTTCGCGTCTGTAGCACGTCATCTTCGTGGTGTAGCAATTTTAATGGCCAGTAGTGTAGTTCTTCGTAAATCTCAAAATGACAGAAACTCTGCTCCAGAGATGAAGCAGTCCTCTATACCGAGGCAGTCGAGAGTTTTCACTGTTGCGATGGTACAAACCTGATGCATTAGATGCTCAAAATGCTGCTGTTGTGTTGTGTTTGCACGTGCAGATTCCGTAACCTGCGGAATCCAGCGGGCCGAGAGCTGCTTACCGCTCCTCCCCTCCAATTATAGTTTCATCTCTGTGACCTGTCACACAACGGATACACCCAACAATCCGTACAGCGTGTGCAGCAACATCAGCAGAAACTAATAGAAATTCCAGTATCCTCACGCCGTCCCCAATTCGGAATACACAAAGCTAAGACAGGTCGATAATATTCTTAGGTTTCCGTACCACAGTTGGTAAAAACGGAACCCTTTATAGGATCCCTTCGTTGTCCGTCCGCCAGTGTGTCTGCCTGTCTGTCTGACTGTTGAGAACCCTTTTTCTCGGGAACGGGTAAACGTACCACGTTCAAATTCATGTTACACTGCTGGCCACCGTAAATGCAACACCCTGAAGGAAGCATCCGAATCAAGTGAAATTTACACCATGAGTTTGCAGCGATGAGATATGCAACTGATTAGAATTTCAGCGCAGACGCACATCACGCGCGCCTGTGGCGGCATCTCATAGCGCCATTTAAGGCTTGGCGATTTCGACGAGTGTACGTTCGGCACGTGTGTTTACCTTGTGGTTGTTTCACAAGACGATCAGTTATGCCTCGTAGAAACGAGCGAACATCTATTGATCAAGTATCCGAGTTCGACAGAGGAAGGATAGTGGCTTACCGAGATTGTGGATTATCATATAGAGAAATCGCTAGTCGTGTTGGACGAAACCAAAAAACTGTAATGCGGATATGTGACCGTTGGATGCAGGAGGGTACGACGGACCGACGTGGTCGATCGCATTCACCTCGGTGCACCACTGCACGTGCTGATAGGCAAATTGTGCGCATGGCAGTGACGGATCGCTCAGTGACATCCCGAACCATAGCACAGCACATTGCGTCTGTAACGCATCATCCAGTGTCTGCGCGTACCATTTGACGCCGTTTACAGCAGAGTGGTCTGTCCGCAAGACGTCCATTGCTTCGTCTACCATTGACGCAGAACCACAGACGTCTCCGTCGCCAATGGTGTGATGACAGACGGATGTGGACGGCAGAATGGAATGACGTTGTCTTTACTGACGAGGCACGCTTCTGTCTGCAGCACCACGATGGTCGGATTCGAGTGTGGAGACACCGTGGAGAGAGGATGCTGGACAGCTGCATTATGCACCGCCACACTGGTCTTGCACCGGGTATTATGGTATGGGGCGGTATTGGATATTACTCTCGCACGCCTCTAGTACGCATTGCCGGTACTTTAAATAGCCGGCGCTACATATCCGAGGTGCTGGAGCAAGTTGTCCTTCCTTACATTCAGGGCTCAGCCACAGCCATATTTCAACAGGATAATGCGCGAACCCCACGTGGCACCCATTATCCAAAGGTTCTTCGTCAATAACCAGATTGAATTGCTTCCCTGGCCGGCTCGCTCTCCGGATCTTTCGCCGATAGAAAACATGTGGTCCATGGTTGCTCAACGAGTGACCCAGATTACATCCCCAGCTGCCACACCAGATGATCTTTGGCAACGTGTGGAAGCTGCTTGGGCTGCTGTATCCCAGGAACACATCCAACGTCTCTTTGACTCAATGCCGAGACGTGTGGCAGCTGTGATCTCCAACAATGGCGGCTACTCTGGCTACTGATTCTGGCAGGAACCACATGTCACAGACGTCTGTAAACGTAATCATTTGATACTCGGTCAACATGTTATCTACAAAATAAATTTTGTTGTGCTACCTCTCGTCTTTCTTGGTGTTGCATTTACGGTGGCCAGCAGTGTACATACGAGTGTCTATGCTCCCTTGACAGTGTGAGGATTTTAAGCTTTTAAGTCATTTCAGTCGATAGATACGGCCATTTAAGTAACACATTTTGATACACGAAAACTCACCCATCAGTACGCATAGGATGTAAGAGATCCATGACTAAGGAATTTTTTGCTAGCGCGCTCGAGCAGATGTAACTTCGATGGATTGCTCTCGCGCTGTCTGCGGTATGTAAGCTACAATAGAATCGCAGACCAAAGAGCAGTGTCGACTGCAGTAGTGGTAGCAGCTCGCAGTCGGGCAGTTGTGTCAGGTCGCTCTTAGAGAGCAGTTGTCTGGTTGTATAGCTCACAGAGAGTACTGGTGACCTGTATGGAACTCCCATGGCCGGTCGTGGAGAACGAAGGCGGTGCCTGAGAGGTGTAGTATAAGGTAAAAGCAAAAATTATTATTATTTACTGCCGTCCGCATATGTAATTTGCAACAACTCATTTTGTACTTTTTTATATATAGTCACATGTAAATAATTTTCAATAATTTTTCAATAATAATCGTTCTTATAAAGATAACTTTTGACAGTCATTCATCTGAATTTAAAGTTTTTACTAATTTCTCCTATCTATAGCCATGCCAATTATCGCAAAGAAAAATCAGTTTTTTTTATACATAACAAAATCTAGTGGCCAGCATTGCATTGGGCTGTGCCAGAAAAATTTCTTATAGGAGCAGATATATACACGTTATCCGGCGACATAATTGAGGTAAGAATCTTCATTTTATTCAGAATGACTTTTCAGGGCCATGACGCAGCATTGCTGACGTCTAGATTTACCAGTTTGGATTCACAGTCGGTTAATTATTGAGACGTTATATGTGAGTCACATTTCTATTGAGAGACTGGACACATTTTTATTCCGAGGTTCCGGAAACAAACTGTTGGGAGGATACAAGGGTACTTCCTTTTGACCTATTATCAGGAAATGTGGCAGGAATCAAAGTTTCACAGTACAAATAAAGTAAACTAATCTCAAAATTGTTAAATTGTAGTAATATCACATACAAGATATCTTTCTGTCATTAGAACATACGTTTCATTCACCATCGCTCAGAATAATACACGAACATTACTGCATGCAAATACAAAATGTAAGTTGTAGTCATGTTGTAGCAAGTAAGTAAAAAATATTTTATTTAAGTTCTGTATCTACACATATAAACTGAACTCCCTGTTCGCTTCTTTTTGTATGTCAGCGCTAGTCTGAGGAACTACTGAATAAAGTCATAGAATTTCCGGGACCGATATCTTGCCAGAATCTATATCAAAACGGGCAAAAATCGTTGAGACTATCGGTTCCCAGGATGGGTTTATATATACAGGGTGAGTCACCTAACGTTACCGCTGGATATATTTCGTGAACCACATCAAATACTGACGAATCGATTCCACAGACCGAACGTGAGGAGAGGTGCTAGTGTAATTGGTTAATACAAACCATAAAAAAATGCACGGAAGTATGTTTTTAACACAAACCTACGTTTTTTTAAATGGAACCCCGTTAGTTTTGTTAGCACATCTGAACATATAAACAAATACGTAATCAGTGCCGTTTGGTGCATTGTAAAATGTTAATTACATCCGGAGATATTGTAATCTAAAGTTGACGCTTGAGTACCACTCCTCCGCTGTTCGATCGTGTGTATCGGAGAGCACCGAATTACGTTGGAATCCAAAGGGAACGGTGATGGACCTTAGGTACAGAAGAGACTGGAACAGCGCATTACGTCCACATGCTAACACCTTTTTACTGGTCTTTTTCACTGACGCACATATACATTACCATGAGGGGTGAGGTACGCGTTCGACGGGCGTTTCATAGGACGTGGACGACGCCAGCCCGTTCTCCTGAACTTACACTCTGGACTTCTTTCTGTGGGGTACGTTAAAGGAGAATGTGTACCGTGATGTGCCTACAACCCCAGAGGATATGAAACAACGTATTGTGGCAGCCTGCGGCGACATTACACCAGATGCACTGCGGCGTGTACGACATTCATTACGCCACAGATTGCAATTATGTGCAGCAAATGATGGCCACCACATTGAACATCTATTGGCCTGACATGTCGGGACACACTCTATTCCACTCCGTAATTGAAAACGGAAACCACGTGCGTACGTGTACCTCACCCCTTGTGGTAATGTACATGTGCGTCAGTGAAAAAGACCAATAAAAAGGTGTTAGCACGTGGACGTAATGCGCTGTTCCAGTCTCTTCTGTACCTGAGGTCCATCACCGTTCTCTTTGGATCCCTACGTAATTCGGTGCTCTCCGATACACACGATCGAACAGCGGAGGAGTGGTACTCAAGCGTCAACTTTAGATTACAATATCTCCGGATGTAATTAACATTTTACAATGCACCGAACGGCACTGATTACGTATTTGTTTATATGTTCAGATGTGCTAACAAAACTAACGGGGTTCCATTTAAAAAAAACGTAGGTTTGTGTTAAAAAACATACTTCCGTGCATTTTTTATGGTTTGTCATTAACCAATTACACTAGCCCCTCTCCTCACGTTCGGTCTGTGGAATCGATTCGTCAGTATTTGATGTGGTTTACGAAATATATCCAGCGGTAACGTTAGGTGACTCACCATATATATACACTCCTGGAAATGGAAAAAAGAACACATTGACACCGGTGTGTCAGACCCACCATACTTGCTCCAGACACTGCGAGAGGGCTGTACAAGCAATGATCACACGCACGGCACAGCGGACACACCAGGAACCGCGGTGTTGGCCGTCGAATGGCGCTAGCTGCGCAGCATTTGTGCACCGCCGCCGTCAGTGTCAGCCAGTTTGCCGTGGCATACGGAGCTCCATCGCAGTCTTTAACACTGGTAGCATGCCGCGACAGCTTGGACTTGAACCGTATGTGCAGTTGACGGACTTTGAGCGAGGGCGTATAGTGGGCATGCGGGAGGCCGGGTGGACGTACCGCCGAATTGCTCAACACGTGGGGCGTGAGGTCTCCACAGTACATCGATGTTGTCGCCAGTGGTCGGCGGAAGGTGCACGTGCCCGTCGACCTGGGACCGGACCGAGCGACGCACGGATGCACACCAAGACCGTAGGATCCTACGCAGTGCCGTAGGGGACCGCACCGCCACTTCCCAGCAAATTAGGGACACTGTTGCTCCTGGGGTATCGGCGAGGACCATTCGCAACCGTCTCCATGAAGCTGGGCTACGGTCCCGCACACCGTTAGGCCGTCTTCCGCTCACGCCCCAACATCGTGCAGCCCGCCTCCAGTGGTGTCGCGACAGGCGTGAATGGAGGGACGAATGGAGACGTGTCGTCTTCAGCGATGAGAGTCGCTTCTGCCTTGGTGCCAATGATGGTCGTATGCGTGTTTGGCGCCGTGCAGGTGAGCGCCACAATCAGGACTGCATACGACCGAGGCACACAGGGCCAATACCCGGCATCATGGTGTGGGGAGCGATCTCCTACACTGGCCGTACACCACTGGTGATCGTCGAGGGGACACTGAATAGTGCACGGTACATCCAAACCGTCATCGAACCCATCGTTCTACCATTCCTAGACCGGCAAGGGAACTTGCTGTTCCAACAGGACAATGCACGTCCGCATGTATCCCGTGCCACCCAACGTGCTCTAGAAGGTGTAAGTCAACTACCCTGGCCAGCAAGATCTCCGGATCTGTCCCCCAAATCGCATGTTTGGGACTGGATGAAGCGTCGTCTCACGCGGTCTGCACGTCCAGCAGGAACGCTGGTCCAACTGAGGCGCCAGGTGGAAATGGCATGGCAAGCCGTTCCACAGGACTACATCCAGCATCTCTACGATCGTCTCCATGGGAGAATAGCAGCCTGCATTGCTGCGAAAGGTGGATATACACTGTACTAGTGCCGACATTGTGCATGCTCTGTTGCCTGTGTCTATGTGCCTGTGGTTCTGTCAGTGTGATCATGTGATGTATCTGACCCAAGGAATGTGTCAATAAAGTTTCCCCTTCCTGGGACAATGAATTCACGGTGTTCTTATTTCAATTTCCAGGAGTGCATATATATATATATATATATATATATATATATATATATATATATATATATATATATATATATAGGTGTACTTGCCATTATGCTTGTAATTCGTCTGGCTTACTCCGGGTACTTATCCTCGAGGATGTGATTGTTTTGGTCCGCCCCAAGTATTTGATTTCCTCGGTGCCACCCATATCTGGGAGGCTTTCCCCTATCCGCCACCTGGGGAGGCGCCCGATGGAGGATCTATCAACCTCATTCGAACATCGAGAACGATATGAGAAAAAGGCGCCTTAAATTCTACGGACATTTAGATAGACTCCCTGAAACAAGACTCACCAAGAAAATTCTAGAACACATCAAGACACTTAAAGTCTCGACACTCTGGATGGAAGGAGTCCGAAAAGACCTACAAGCAATTGGCACCACAAACACCACAGACAGAAGCACCTTCCGAAAACACATAGACAATTGGGAAGTAAAGTCAGAAGCGCTAAAACAGCGGACCAAACAAGAATGGTCTGAGGAGAGAAAAGAGGCCCTCTCTAAGAGAATGAAGGAGTACTGGAAGGACAAGAAGAACAAGCCTTCAAAGTCATAAGCTTAACGATTTCCTTTTAGGGAAAATCCGCCAACAATAATAATAATATATATATGGGCCTTTCCGTAGGTGGGGTAGCTTGCTAGCCTCAGCTATACAGATAGCCGTACCGTAGATGCAACCACAACTGAGGAGTAATCTGTTGACAGGCCAGACAAACGTGTGCTTCCGGATGAGGAGAGCAGCGTTCTCAGTAGTTACAGGGCCAACAGTCTGGATGATTGACTGATCTGGTCTTGTAACATCAACCAAAACGTTCTTGCTGTGCTGGTTCTGCGAACAGCTGAAATCAAAGGGGAAACTACAGATGTAATTTTCCCCTATGACATGCAGCTCTACTGTATTACTAAATGGTGATGGCGTCCTCTTCGGTATAATCTACCGGAGGTGAAACAGGCCACCATTCGGATCTCTGGGCGGGGTCTATTCAGGAAGATGTCGTCATCAAAAGAAACAAAATTGGCATTCTACGGATAGGAGCGTGGAATGTTAGATCCCTTAATCGGGCAGTTAGGTTAGAAAATTTTAAAAGGGGAATGGATAGGTATAGCGGTAATTAGGCAGGCGGTACAGGACGACAGGTCTGGTGAATACAGGTTTATAAATACAAAACCAAATAGGAGTTATGCAGGAGTGGGTTTAATAATCAATAAGAAAATAGGTCTGGGATACGCTACTATGAACAGAATAGTGAACGCATTACTGTAGCCAAGGTAGACACGAAGCCCACGCCTACCATGGCAGTACAAGTTTATATGCGAACTAGCTCTGCAGATCATGAAGAAATTGGAAATTTTGGAAATCTGTGGTAAGGACTATGTGACCAAACAGCTGGGGTCAACAGTCTCTAGGCTTACACGCTACTTAATCTACCTTAGACTAACTTACGCTAAGGACAACAGACACACCCATGCACGAGGGAGGACTCGAACCTCCGACGGGGGCAGCCGCGCGAACCGTGGCAAGGCGCCCCAGACCGCACGGCTGAAGAGATTGCAGAAATGTATAATCAGATAAAAGGAATTACTCAGAAGGTTGAAGAAAACGAAACTTTAATTGTGAAGGGGGACTGGAACTCAATAGTAGGAAAAGGAAGAGATGGAAAAATCGTAGGTGAATGTTGACTCGTTGAAAGGAATGAAAGAGGAAGCCGTTTGGTAGAATTCTGCACAGAGCATAATTTAATCGGCACTAATACTTGGTTTAGAGCCGTAAAAGAAGCCTGTATACGTGGAAAAGGCCTAGAGACACCGGAAGGTTTCAGACTGATTATATAATTGTAAGACAGAGATTTAGGAACCAAATTTTAAATTGTAATAGATTTCCACGGGCAGACTACAATTTATTGGTTATCAACTGTAGATTCTGGAATATAGGAATACAAATCGCTTTGGACTGAAATAAATAGGAAGGGCAGGGAATCTAAGGTGAAAAGCGTTCGACAATCTCAAATGGTGTAAGACGTTCGAAATTCTGAGAAAAACAGGGGTAAACTATAGAGAAAGACGGCTAATTTACAGTACGTACAATAGCCAAGAGCGAACAGTATGAGTGGAAGACCGGATTAAAAAGGATGTAAGACAGGGATGTAGTCTTCCGCCAATACTGGTCAATCTATACACCTTAGAAGCAATGAAGGAAATGAAAAAAAAGATAAAGACTGGAATTACAATTCATTGAGAAAGCATATTAGTGATAAGATTCGCTGAAGACACTGTTATCCTTGGTGAAATTGAAGAAGAATTACATGATCTGCTCAACAGAGTGAATAGTCTAATGAGTACAAAACATGGACTGAAAATAAATCGAAGAAAGACAAAAGTAATGAGAGTTAGCAGAAATGAGAATACCGAGAAACGTAACATCAGAAATGGTGATCACAAAATAGATGAAGTTAAGGAATTCTGCTACCTAAGCACCAAAATAACCTATGACAGACGGTACAAGGGGGACATAAAAAGCAGACTAGCATTGGCAAAAAGGGCATTCCTGGCCAAAATAAGTTTCCGAATATCATATATAGGGGAAGAAATTTCTAAGAATGTACGTTTTGAGCACAGCATATTCTTTCTTTCTTTCACTGGTGCCTTATCCCGCCGTGCCGGGACGGAATTAGTCTACCCCAACTGTCTGCGTCGAGTGTAATCCATGGAAGAGTGCGAACGTGTTCAGATGGAGCACAGCATCGTGTGGTAGTGAAACATGGACTGTGGGGAAAACGGGAAAGTAGAGAATAGAAGCATTTGAGATGTGGTGCTACAGAAGAATGTTGAAAATCAGGTAGACTGATATAGTAGGGAATGAGGAAGTTCTCTGTGGAATCGGCGAGGAAAGGAACATCTGGAAAACACAGACAATAAGGAGGGGCTCGATGGTAGAAGATCTGCTACTACATCAGGGAAAACAACGGTACTAGAGGGAGGTGTAGAGGATTAAAATTGTAGAGGAAGACAGGGATTCAAATACACTCCTGGAAATGGAAAAAAGAACACATTGACACCGGTGTGTCAGACCCACCATACTTGCTCCGGACACTGCGAGAGGGCTGTACAAGCAATGATCACACGCACGGCACAGCGGACACACCAGGAACCGCGGTGTTGGCCGTCGAATGGCGCTAGCTGCGCAGCATTTGTGCACCGCCGCCGTCAGTGTCAGCCAGTTTGCCGTGGCATACGGAGCTCCATCGCAGTCTTTAACACTGGTAGCATGCCGGGACAGCGTGGACGTGAACCGTATGTGCAGTTGACGGACTTTGAGCGAGGGCGTATAGTGGGCATGCGGGAGGCCGGGTGGACGTACCGCCGAATTGCTCAACACGTGGGGCGTGAGGTCTCCACAGTACATCGATGTTGTCGCCAGTGGTCGGCGGAAGGTGCACGTGCCCGTCGACCTGGGACCGGACCGCAGCGACGCACGGATGCACGCCAAGACCGTAGGATCCTACACAGTGCCGTAGGGGACCGCACCGCCACTTCCCAGAAAATTAGGGACACTGTTGCTCCTGGGGTATCGGCGAGGACCATTCGCAACCGTCTCCGTGAAGCTGGGCTACGGTCCTGCACACCGTTAGGCCGTCTTCCGCTCACGCCCCAACATCGTGCAGCCCGCCTCCAGTGGTGTCGCGACAGGCGTGAATGGAGGGACGAATGGAGACGTGTCGTCTTCAGCGATGAGAGTCGCTTCTGCCTTGGTGCCAATGATGGTCGTATGCGTGTTTGGCGCCGTGCAGGTGAGCGCCACAATCAGGACTGCATACGACCGAGGCACACAGGGCCAATACCCGGCATCATGGTGTGGGGAGCGATCTCCTACACTGGCCGTACACCACTGGTGATCGTCGAGGGGACACTGAATAGTGCACGGTACATCCAAACCGTCATCGAACCCATCGTTCTACCATTCCTAGACCGGCAAGGGAACTTGCTGTTCCAACAGGACAATGCACGTCCGCATGTATCCCGTGCCACCCAACGTGCTCTAGAAGGTGTAAGTCAACTACCCTGGCCAGCAAGATCTCCGGATCTGTCCCCCATTGAGCATGTTTGGGACTGGATGAAGCGTCGTCTCACGCGGTCTGCACGTCCAGCAGGAACGCTGGTCCAACTGAGGCGCCAGGTGGAAATGGCATGGCAAGCCGTTCCACAGGACTACATCCAGCATCTCTACGATCGTCTCCATGGGAGAATAGCAGCCTGCATTGCTGCGAAAGGTGGATATACACTGTACTAGTGCCGACATTGTGCATGCTCTGTTGCCTGTGTCTATGTGCCTGTGGTTCTGTCAGTGTGATCATGTGATGTATCTGACCCCAGGAATGTGTCAATAAAGTTTCCCCTTCCTGGGACAATGAATTCACGGTGTTCTTATTTCAATTTCCAGGAGTGTATATTGAGCAAATAACTGAGGACGTAGGCTGCAAGTACTACTTCAAGATGAAGAGGTTGGCACAGAAGAGGACTTCTACATCTACATCCATACTCCGCAAGCCACCTGACGGTGTGTGGCGGAGGGTACCTTGAGAACCTCTATCGGTTCTTCCTTCTATTCCAGCCACGTATTGTTCGTGCAAAGAAAGATTGCCGGTACGCCTCTGTGTGGGCTCTAATCTCTCTGATTTTATCCTCGTGGTCTGTTCGTGAGATATACGTAGGAGGGAGCAATACACTACTTGACTCCTCGGTGAGTGGCCGAGCGGTTCTAGGCGATACGGTCTGGAACCGCGCGACCGCTATGGTCGCAGGTTCGAATCCTGCCTCGGGCATGGATGTGTGTGATGTCCTTAGGTTGGTTAGGTTTAAGTAGTTCTAAGTTCTAGAAGACTGATGAGCTCAGCAGTTAAGTCCCATAGTGCTCAGAGCCATTTTAACCATTTGACTCCTCAGTGAAGGTATGTTCTCGAAACTTTAACAAAAGCCCGTACTGGGCTACTAAGCGTCTCTCCTGCAAAGTCTTCTACTGGAGTTTATCTATCATCTCCGTAACGCTTTCGCGATTACTAAATAATCCTGTAACGAAGCGTGCTGCTCTCCTTCGCATCTTCTCTATATCTTCTATCAACCCTATCTGGTACGGATCCCACACTGATGAGCAAAATTCAAGCAGTGGACGAACAAGCGTACTGTAACCTACTTCCTTTGTTTCCGGATTACATTTCCTTAGGATCCTTCCAATGAATCTCAGTCTGGCATCTGCTTTACCGACGATCAACTTTATATTATCATTCCATTTTAAATCACTCCTAATGCGTACTCCCAGATAATTTATGGAATTAACTGCTTCCAGTTGCTGACCTGCTATATTGTAGCTAAATGATAAAGGATCTTTCTTTCTATGTATTCGAAGCACATTACAATTGTCTACATTGAGATTCAATTGGCATTCCCTGCACCATGCGTCAATTCGTTGCAGATCCTCCTGCATTTCAGTAGAATTTTCCATTGTTACAACCTCTCGATATACCACAGCATCATCCGCAAAAAGCCTCAGTGAACTTCCGATGTTACCCACAAGGCGATTTATGTATATTGTGAATAGCAACGGTCCTACGACACTCCCTCTGCGGCACACCTGAAATCACTGTTACTTCCGAAGACTTCTCTCCATTGAGAATGACATGCTGCGTTCTGTTATCTAGGAACTCTTCAATCCAATCACACAATTGGTCTGATAGTCCATATGCTCTCACTTTTTTCATTGAACGACTGTGGGGAACTGTATCGAACGCCTTGCGGAAGTCAAGAAGCACGACATCTACCTGGGAACCCTCTGAGTCTCGTGAACGAATAGATCGAGGTGGGCTTCACACAATCGTCTTTTTCGAAACCCATGCTGATTCCTACAAAGTAGATTTCTAGTCTCCAGAAAAGCCATTATACTCGAACATAATACGTGATCCAAAATTCTACAACTGGTCGACGTTAGAGATATAGGTCTATAGTTCTGCACAACTGTTCGACGTCCCTTCTTGAAAACGGGGATGACCTGTGCCCTTTTCCAATCCTTTGGAACGCTACCTTCTTCTAGAAACCTATGGTACACCGCTGCAAGAAGGGGGGCAAGTACCTTCGCGTACTCTGTGTAAAATCGAACTGGTATCCCATCAGGTCCAGCGGCCTTTCCTGTTTTGAGCGATTTTAATTGTTTCTGTATCCCTCTGTGTTCTATTTCGATATCTACCATTTTGTCATCTGTGTGAAAATCTAGAGAGGGAACTACAGTGCAGTCTTCCTCTGTGAAATAGCTGTGGAAAAAGACATTTAGTATTTCGGCCTTTAGTCTGTCATCCTCTGTTTCAGTACCAATTTGGTCACAGAGTGTCTGGACATTTTGTTTGTTCATGACGGATCGCATCAAACCAGCAAAAGACTGATGACTTAAAAAAAACTGTAGATTAAAACTAAAGAAATTGGAAAAAACTAAAGAAAATGGGATCTGGATTGGCTGAAAGAACAGAGGTTACAGTATAAAATAAATTGGTAGCTTTATAAGATGAAATAATAACGGCAGCAGAGGATCGAATAGGTGAAAAGACAAGGTTTAGTAAAAATCCTTGGATAACGCAAGAGATACAGAATTTAATTGATGAAAGGAGTGGAAGACGTCGCGGTCTCCTGACCTTCATTGCTTACATATTCCGCCCACACAATCATGTTCCACACATCAAGACGCTTCATTCGAACCCAAACTCGACAAGATAAAGTCAATGTTGTATGAATTCATGTAAACGAAATCCAATTGACAAGTGAGCGCACCGTGGTTGAAAAACTCGAGGCTGGCGTGCACACATACATTCCAGACACGACGGTCACAGAGGCTTTTAGTTCTGGAGAGAGGCCGCACAACGGGACGCCAGGCCCTTCAGACGCGACCCAGCCCATTCGGCCGGTGACCGCCCGTAGCGGACAGCGTGGGCCCGAGTGGAAAGGGCGGAACGACCCCGTGTTCGGCTTTAAAGCAAATTCCGCTACACTGTGTGGGAGCGGCCAGCCTATGCATTCTTTACACATAGCACGCAGTTTCAGAGATTTTCACAGGGATACAGCAAACGCCAAACGCCAAAGCTACAAGTTTCCGAATTGGTCGCCTTAAACGATACGTCATTCTCCCGTTTTAGAAGAGCAGTGCTGATTGGCAGACGATATTTTTGACGCCTTGAGCTGAAGGAATAATGGAAGAGACCGAAAGATAGACCCCTTAACGTCTGGCGTGGAGAGGTGCCGTTCCGTTGTAGCTCTTGGAGCGAGGAACAAGTCTCTCCTCAGTACTTCACTGGGAGAGCAGCTGTAGAGAGCGAATCAAAGGGCGACTCTATATTGAGTTCTTGCGATTAAGCATTGTTCACTGTGTTGGCCGACACACTTAATGTGTGGTGTGAATGGACTGAGTTACAGTCAAACGCCTGCGAGCGAATTTTGAGTGGTACGCGGTGGACTGGTTATCTGACCGGTGTACCACACCAATAGTTAGACTAGGGGCAAATAGGAATCCTTGACTTCATCAAGGCATAGGGACAGTTTGGTTGGCGAAGGTCAATCCAGATAGAACGAGAGTTATCTTATTTGTCAGCAGCGAGCGGTGCAGACAGCAGTCATCGCAGCTTACAGTATTGTGCGCTACAGCTATTGCGAGCCGCATATTTCCTCCACAACAGTACACTTCACTGCATTTCACACGCGACAGCCTCAACCGTACCTAGCAACATTCTAAAGGATAATTATTCAAGTTGAGAAGGCGCGCCTCTCAGCCATTCTGCCAAGGCAACAAGCATCTTAAACTCTGTATAGAAATTTCATTAGCGAATCCTATCATTGAGAGGTAACTTCACATTCCGCAAAGAACCAGGATATAACTTGTTCAATTCATAACTAAAAGTGTCATTGTGATTTCTCAGAATTTTTGCAAAATGAATAATAACTTTCGTTAGTTTCATGTTTTTCTTACACTAACTAGCACTACTCCAGTACCCAAGTAGAAATTTTGTGAATTTTTGTGTCATTTCCTTACAGTGGACAACTCCAGAAGATATTTATTGCTGAACGTTTTTCAGGCATTTCTCTTTAGAACGTTAGGAGCGTCTGTCTGACTTCTCTAGTAGTGTGGGGGTGGAAATTGCATCTTGCAGGAGCCACAGGGTAAAGGGTACATCTCAGATTAATCCGTTGTGCAGAATAACAGAATAACAGATCAACCCCCCATGCACTCAGAGGAGAAAATATAAAAATGCAACAAATGAAATGAGCGAAAGGGAATACAAACACTTAAAAAATGAAATTGACAGAAAGTGCAAAATAGGTAAGCAAGAATAGCCAGAGGAGAAATGTAAACATTTAGAAGCATATTTCACTAGGGGAAAGATAGATACCACCTTTGGGAAAAAGAGAAGCAACTTTATGAACATCAAGAGCTCAAAATGGAGAGCAGTAGTAACAAAAGAAATGAAAACTGAAGGATGGAAGAAGTTTATACAGGGTCAGTACGAGGGAGATAAACTTGAAGGCAATGCTGCAGAAACGGAAGTGAACGTAGTTGAAGATGACACGGGAGATGTGATACTGCGAGAAGAATTTGACAGAGTTCTAAAAGATCTAAGATGAAACAAAACCTCAGAAGTAGACAATAGTCCGTCAGAACAACTGATAGACTTGGGAGAGCCAGCCATGACAAAACTCTTTCATCTGGTGTACAAGAACAATGTAATCATTCCAATTCCAAAGAAAGCAATTGCTGACAGTGTGAAAATTACCGAACTAACAGTGTAATACGTCATGGTTGTAAAATACTAACGCATATTCTTTACAGAAGAATGGAAAAACTGGTACAAGCCGACATCAGGAAAGACCAGTTTGGATTCCAGAGAAATGTAGGAACATGCGAGGCAGTACTGACCCTACAACTTATCTTAGAAGACAGGTTAAGGAACGGCAAACCGAATTAGAAAGTACTGAATAGAATTTGGGAGACAAAAAAATTGTCGCACAACTTGACCAAAAGAAGGGATCGGTTGATTCTGAGACATCACAGGATCACCAATTTAGTACTGGAGGGAAATATGTGGGGTAAAAATCGTAGAAGGGGCTCAAGGGATGAATACAGTAAGCAGATTCAATAGGATATAGTAGTAGTAGCTTTATTCATCTGTAGATCTCTTTTTACAAGGATATAGGACATGTCAAGTATTTACAAGTTTAGACCAATTTAACATAAGCTAATTTGTATACACATATATTTACAGACTTCTAGTTAGAGACAGTCTTTAGATTTTGCTTCTGGTACACAATCCTTTTTTTACAAATAACTTATGAAATAATGTAATGCCACACTATTCACTCATATCTCACTATCAATCACTTCACACACCACACACATTGTTTCATAACACTTCACTGACTACACATACACACTCACACACAAACACATACACACACACACACACACACACTGGTGATCTCTGGGCCATTTTCTGTACCGCAACTTCCCATTTGCTATCCTGAAAGACTGAGTCAGCATCCCTCCACAATGAGTGAGATGTTGAGCTCAGAAAGAGGAAGAGGTGTTAGTTGCATAGCTTGAGGGGAGAGTGTTTCTAGAAAGGAAAAAAGAAGGAAAAAATCATAAAGTAAAGGTGTTGTGTGGAATGTTGGATGTTTTATAATCATTATTATTATTATTTATTTGTATAACATTTTTTATCAAACCCCTATTCTGTTTTATCCAAGTAATCCTTCAATGTATAAAAGTATTGCATAACAGGTACTTTTTAGCTTCCTTTTTAAATAAGAGTATTTTTGCAATTTCTTTAATCTCTTTCGGTAATTTATTGTACAGTTTATTCCTTGGTAGAAAATGCTGTTTTGAGATTTATGTTTATTTTTTCTTGGGAAATGTAAGTTGAGTCTATCTCTTGTTGCATGGTCATGGATAGAGCTGTTTGTGCTGTAATTACCAACGTTATTTTTGATGTGTCCAACTGACTGGTAAATGTATTCACATGGAGCAGTTAAAATCCCCAGTGTTTTAAACAGATCTTTACAATGAGCTCTACTAGTATATTTGATTATTATTCTTATGGCTCTTTTCTAGAGTTTGAAAATGGTGTTCATATTTTGTGCGTTTATACCCCAAAAAAAATGCCATAGCTAAGAATTTGTAACCTCCCCCTCACTTATCGACCTTAATGACAGTGAAAAATTAAACCGCGTGTACCTAACGGAAATTTGGGAAAAGCAATCGTCACCAAAGTTTATCTGTCGGTAAAGAGGGAGGAAAGGGTTACATCTAAATGAAAGGAAAAATGCAAATGAAACTGGTGGAAATTAATTTTGAAAAGGGGTAAAGTTAATAAAGAAAGTAAATGTGCGGCCATTACGTTAACAATTAACTAGCGGTAATTAGATATTTGAGATTTGGGGGAAATTACGGTCGTCAGTCCTAAGGACAATTACTATAGTAACTGAAAAAGAAAGGTTATTATACATATAATTAGCACTAGTAGCGTGGCAACTGAAGGTTGACACGTGTAGTGTGAAAACTGAAAGTTTGTCAGAAGTAATAAATTTCGCTACACTCTGACTTAATTTAGCAAAAGAATTAATGAAACCGGAAAATCGAAAGTTAATTTAGTGACTGAAGTTAATAGTGAGCTTTCTTCCTGAAGCACATCGAAATTCAGTAAAATACGGTTAGTCTTGGACTACCTCAACAATCATTTCAAAAGCTACTTGAATCTACGCAATTTAGAAAGAAGAGATTTAACTTTGAACTTGAATTAAATGATTCTGAACAATTAACAATAGTAAAATTTAGTACGTACCAAGCTGAGCTGCAGTCACAGGTAAGCTAATATATGGTAACAAAACTTGCACTCTTAATTTGTGCTTGTGTAATCTAAATATTGTAGCCAGCTATGAATACTTTAACTGAACTTTGAAATTAAAGCAGTGAAATAGAATAATATTGCTTTAATGCTGGCGTTTGAATTTCAACGACTTGGGTTCATTCCGGAAAAGGAAGGGACCCTGCTTGGTAATGCAATTGGTACAATGAGCAACAAAGGTTCATGCTACGTTGCTGTAATTTTGTGATTTGAACAGTTTTAAAAGGTGAGGTCTGCCATACAGTTCTAAAACTTTACGTGCTTCCAGTCTTCCTTGTTGGCTGATTGAAGGTTTGAAGCCGTCGATCGAGGAGGTGGCGACAGTCACTCATTGTCGGCCGTCGCTGTTGCTGAAGCTGGATGTTGGCGCGCCTTCTTCTCGACACGGTCACCAGACGAAACGGGCTCTTGATGTGCGCCAGCTAATGCTTCCCGTCCACGACACCATGTCAGAAACTATCATCGCAAGTCGAGCGCAATTACATTCTGCCAAACCCCGAAAGCGCGGCAACTCGTGGGAGCTTCACACAACACACCTGCTCCACTGCCCCACCCCAGCCAGACTCTCTCTCTGCCCGCGCTCCACGCGACAGAGTTAACACTCCCAAAGATCCTAAACACTCTGGTTCTCCACACGACCTATCCACGTATTCGTTCGATAGCACAGTTTTCCCTAGGCAAGACCCAGCGTAAGAATACAAATAATATTTACAAAACAACCAATTATACATCGATATAAATGCATAAATATATATATATATATATACAACCAGTAAAACAATTACAATATATAAAGAGACAGAAATGTCATATCTTGAGGTAACAAAACAAGGAAAAATTTATAGTACAATAGATGGAAATAGGAGGATATGCATTTCCGGCGTTACAAATTGAGTGTACCTATGAATAATATGTACCTAAAAGACACTGCCTGTACACACAGACGATTGGATTCTAAGGGCTGATGCTGATGACATTCTGTTTGCAAGTACCTTAATGTGTTCACACCACTTCAAGTGAGAATCAATATTCATTCCTAGAAGTTTTGCATTTGTTACACAGTCTATAGGGGTTCCATCTACATTTAATTTAATATTGACATTTTTCCTCTGCAAACTGAAATTCATGGCATTAGTTTTCTTTATGTTCAGTGTCACTTTATTCCTTATTGACCAATCATAAACTTCCTTCAGAGTTCCATTTGCTTTCTCGATAAGGAGTTCTCTTGTTTTCTCAGTGACTATAATATTTCTGTCATCCGTGAAGAGAATTTTTTCACAATGAGTAACACTACTGGGAAAGTCCTTGGCGTATATCAGGAATAGTATTGGTCCTAATATGCTACCTTGCGGAACCCCTATATTAATGTATTTTGGTTCTGATAAGTGGTTTACTAAATGTTTGGATCTATTTGAAATATGTGTTATCTCTACCCTTTGTACCCTATCTGCTAGGTATGATCGAAACCAGTCATTAGGTACCCCTATTATTCCTAATGCTTCTAATTTATTTAATAGAATCTTGTGGTCGACTGTATGAAACGCCTTAGAAAGATTCAAAAATATGCCTGTGACACACCCATGTTTATCAAGAGCATCAAGTACAATTTTTGTGAATTCTACTATGGCTGACTCCGTATTTTTGCCACTTCGGAAACCAAACTGTGATTCACTTAAAAGATTGTATTTATTCAGGTAATTCATGAATCTGTTTTTCATAATTGCTTCTATTATTTTTGAGAATGCTGACAGCAGGGAAATGGGCCGCAAATTTTCTATATCTTCTGCATTACCTTTCTTAAGCAAAGGTACAACTGTTGCCTGTTTTAGCTGCTCTGGAAATGTCCCTGATGTGAAGGATTCATTTATTATATTTGTTAAGGGGCCTTGTTTCATCCCCATACATTGTTTCAGTAGACACATTGGTACTTCATCTAAGCCTACTGACTTCTTATTTTTTAGTTTTTGAACAGTTTTACTGACTTCATTCTCTGTGGTTGCTATAATTATTCAGAGATGAAGACGCTCGCACAAGATAGAGTAGCATGAATAGCTGCATCAAACCAGTCTTCGGACTGAACCATAAGTGCGTGACTCCTACTCGCACTTAGCTTTCTTTTTTTTTTTCAGAAAAGTAATTTGCGACCGTACTGTTCAGTGACCAAGCGACTTGACCTTTATGCTGGCTCTTTCGTTAAATTTCATCGCATTAGAGAAAAACCTGCCTTCGTCAGAACCCAACTCCAATGATACCAATTTTTACGTTTTCGCGATGTAAGAATTGTACTGAAGTTCCACATCTAAAAATTCTGACAGTGATGGCAGCAATCCACAAGAGACTGACTTGACCATACACTGATTATAGAATAACTGGGATGGGAAGGGATATACAAACCACATTTTTATCGTTAAATAATCACATTTCCTTACAGGAGCTATCATAAAAGGTTTAGGAATGATTAGTAGTTCCATTACTGTTGGAATGTGTTCTCTTGACACGAATAACTATACGCGTGAATAGTATTCGCATTTTTTAAAGTCGGTTAACAGGGGAATTTTTCGTTTCCGTAATTTTCTCTAACAAGAAGTAGCATTTTACCGGAGACGGAGAGGTCATGGGCTGGTGGTTGGTTCGTTGATTCTGGGGATGGGACCAAACAGCGAGGTCATCGATCCCATCACATTAGGGAAGGATGGAAAAGTAAGTCGGCTGTGTCCTTTCACAGGAGCCATCCCAGCATTTACCTGAAGCGATTTAGGGAAATCAAGGAAAACCTAAATCAGGATGGCCGGACGCGAGTTTCGTCATCCTCTCGAATGCGACTCCAGTGCGCTGACCACTGCGCCACGTCGCTCGGTAGACGTCATGCGATCGAATCCCGGTCGGACCAGGGAAATTTTACTCTTCCTCTAATCTAGCATTTATCTCTCAAGGATGTGATGAGCCGCCAGAAGTGTCACGTGGTTCGGATTCCCCGTTAAACCGTAGGTTCTCTTTCTACGGTTGGATAACGGAGGTAGACTAGGACACGCAAGTCGCCGAAGTGATGTCTGACAGAGTTGAATCAGACCATTGAATTTGCTGTTGCTGTTGTTTGATGCAGCTCTCCATACTACTCTAGCCTATACAAGCTTCTTCATCTTCAAATATGTACTGCAACCTGAATCTGCTTACTGTATTCATCTCTTGGTCTTCCTCTCCGATTTTCACCCCCTCTTCTCCCCCAAATTTCCCTCCATTACTACACTGGTGATCCCTTGATGTCCGAGAATTTGTCGTATCAACTGATCTTAACCAAGATGAGCGACAAATTACTTTTCTCCCCAATTCTATTCAGCAACACCTCATTAGTTACTTGATCTACCCATCTAATCTTCAACATCCTTGTGAAGCACTACATTTCGGAAGGTTCTATTTTCTTATTATCTAAAGTGTTTGTCGTCCTTGTTGCACTTCCATACATGGCTAGATTCAATACATATACTTTCAGCAAAGACTTGCTAACACTTAAATCTATATTCGATGTTAACAGATTCCACTACTTCAAAAACGCTTCTCTTGCCATTGCCAGTCTACATTTTATATCATCCCTAATTCGGCCATCATCAGTTATTTTGCTGCCCAAATACCAAACTCGTCTACTATTTCAAGTGTCTCGTTTCCTAATCTACTTTCTTAACCATAATCTGATTTAATTCCACTGCTCTCCATTACCATTGTTTTGCTTTTGTTGATGTTGATCTTATGTCCTGCTTTCAAGACAATGTCCATTGCGTTCAACTGCTCTTCCAAGTCCTTTGCTGTCTCTGGCAGAACTACAATATCATTGGCATACTTTAAAATTTTTATTTCTTTTCCCTGAATTTTAGTTCATACTCAAAGTTTTCTTTGTTTTCGTATACTGCTTGTTCAGGGTACAGATTTAATAATATTGGGGATAGGCTACAACCCTGTCTCACTCCCTTCTCAACCAGTGCTTACTTTCATGCCCTTCGACTCTTATAACCGCCACCTGGTTTCTGCACAAGTTACAAACAGCCTTTCGCTCCCTGTATTTTCCCCCTGGTACCTTCAGAATTTCAGAGTATTGCAGTCAACACTATCAAAAACTTTCTCTAAGTCTAAAAATGTTATAAAAGTAGGTTTGCCTTTCCTCAACCTACCTCCTGAGATACGTTTCCCCGAAATCCAAACTGATCTTCCCGATGTCGGCTTGTACCAGTTTTCCCATTCTTCTGTAAATAATTCGTGATAGTATTTTACAACCTTGACTTATGAAAGTGATAGTTCGGTAATTTGAAATTATTATATTATTATTATTATTGTCAGGAACACCACGTTTTCAGTCACAGCATTTGTAGGACGAATTACATGTAAATAATGTTCCATCACACTGTATATAACATCACTTAGTGTTTTCACGTTATCATCAGCTAGATGATGGCCTCTAGAGGCCGAAAGGTTGGTTTATTTTCGAACACAGTGCAATCTGCAACCGAGAAGAGTTTTAGAGATAGTGGTGAGAAAGCGTACCATGTTAGGACCAAGGGTAACGGACAAAAAATTAGTCACGTCTAGGAAAAACCACTCTAATTTCCTGAAGCGTACCCTCTAGCGTTTGATAATGGCGTCAGTTCAGCGAGGATAGGAAGCGACAAGTTTTTTCAGGTTTTATGTATCTCGATGAAGTCACTCATTGACGATGAGGTTTTAAAAAGCTACAACATGGCGGTGGTGTTGATTCCTACGATTCGCCCAAAGCTCAAAATAGCCACATACATTCACCAGATGGCGTCACTTACTGGTTCGTTCGAGGGGCGATAGGGAACGCGATTGTTCGTCAAACTAGGAATGTGTGCGTGCGGCCCTGCAAACGCAGGTTTTTCGGATCAAAACAACTATCCGTTACATCGGGCGTTAACCTCTGTCTATGCGGAAGGCTATATGAGCATTCAAATGGGCTTGAGGCCTGGGTGCATCATTGGATCCCTGAGACAAAACGTCATAACATGGTGTGCAAGACACCTGGCGAAAATCCGGCCGCGGTGGTCTAGCGATTCTGGCGCTGCAGTCCGGAACCGCGGGACTGCTACGGTCGCAGGTTCGAATCCTGCCTCGGGCATAGGTGTGTGTGATGTCCTTAGGTTGGTTAGGTTTAAGTAGTTCTAAGTTCTAGGGGACTTATGACCTAAGATGTTGAGTCCCATAGTGCTCAGAGCCATTTGAACCATTTTTTGAACACCTGGCGAAAGTGCCCCAAAACAGTCAAAGTTCAGGCATTCGGTGGGGAAAGTTGCGGCAACCATCTTTTGGGACTGTCAGTAGTGTTACTCGTGCTCTACCTGCTCCGCAACACCAAAATGAATGCAGAGAGGGGCTGTACTGTCATGAGGAATCTGTGAGCTGCCATCAAAAGAAAATGTCTTGGGCTTTTGTGTAACACGATTCTTCCTTCATGACAACGCTAGGTCTCATGCAGCACGAATTACCAGCCAGAGCTCGGAAGATTCAACTGGGAAGTTTTCCCGCATTCTCCATAATAGCCAGGTCTTACCCCGAGTGCTTTTCACATGTTAGCCCAACTCAAAAACCATCTTGGAGGTAAGCACTTCAGCACCGATGATGAGGCCGCATCAACAGCGAGCCGCTGGTTACAATCACAGAACCCTATTAGGTTTGCAAAAACATGCGTCACGCTATCAAAAATGCTCGAAAAAAAGTGACGACTGCGTAGAAAAGTAACAGAAGACAAATGTTGATGGTGTTGAGACAGCAACGAGCCACAAATTTATTTTAAGTTCCTTTATTCAAAAGGTACCGTTACCAGTTTCGAATCATTACAGTTCATCGTCAGGGAGCTTTAATGCTTTCATTAGAACATGTGGTGCATTTTTTAATGATTAGTTGTCCTAAAATATAAATAGTACATAATTATAAGCACGTCGTACAGATGGTTGTGTTACATATTTGCATTGGGATGTGACTCACGTGAAAGGCCGGTTTGGAGTACTTGTGTTCATAGTTATCATCCAGCAGACGGCGTTCGTAGATTTTGCCACATTCCCATCATTGCACACATAAACTTGTATATTCGAGCGCTTCAGATTTGTCACTGAATACATTTCCACCATATTCCTACCGTTGCACACGTAAATTTATATCACTGAGCACTTCTTATTAGTCACGTAACTAGATCCAGTTTGCAGATGAAATGGACCAGGACGACGACTTCAGCAGCAGCAGCAGGAAGCAGATTACTCCGAGCTACAACAAACTAAGATATGTATAAGCAATGAATTAAACTTTATATCTACATCTACATATTTACTCCGCTAGCCACCAATCGGATCGCGCGAGGGAAAAACGACTGTCTGAACGCCTCAGTACGAGCTCTAATTTCCCAAATCTTTGAATGGTGATCATTGCGCGATTTCAAAGTTGGTGGTAATAATATATGCTCTATATCCTCGGTGAAGATCGGATTTCGGAATTTAGTGAGCAGCCCCTTCTGTTTAGCGCGCCGGCTATCTGCAAGTGTGTCGCACTTCAAACTTTCTATGAGATTTGTAACGCTCTCGCGATGGCTAAATGTACCAGTCACGAATCTTGCCGTTCTTCTTTGGACCTTCTCAATCTCTTGAATCAGACCCAACTGGTATGGGTCCCACACAGACGAACAGTACTCCAAGACTGGACGGACTGATGTATTGTAAGCTTTTTCCTTTGTTGAAGGACTGCATCGCTTCAGGATTCTACCAATAAACCGCAATCTAGAGTTCGCCTTATTCGTTACTTGTGTAATCTGATCATTCCATTTGAGATCATTTCGAATAGTCGCACCCAGATACTTGACGGACGTTACCGCTTCCAAAGACTGGGCATTTATTTTGCACTCGTACATTAATGGGGATTTTCGCCTTGTTATACGCAGTAGGTTAACTTACTAACATTGAGAGATAACTGCCAGTCATTACACCACGCATTTATTTTCTGCAAATCCTCTTTGCTTTGTTCACAACTTTAGCTTCATACTACTTTCCTGTAGACTACAGCATCATCGGCAAACAGTCTAAGGCCGCTGTCAACACCATCAACCAGATCGTTTATGTAAATCGTAAAAAGCAGAGGACCCATTACGCTGCCCTGGGGCAAACGTGAAGTTACGCTAGTTTCTGTTGAGGTCACCCCGTTCAGGACGACATACTACTTCCTGTCTGTTAGAAAACTTTCTATCCAACCGCATATGTCATCGGATATATCATATATGGCATTGCAGAACTAATTACTAAAGTGTAATGTTTGGAAACTGTTTTAGCAGTAAACATATGTATTTGTCTCAAAGTTATATTTGAGTGGTGCAGGCCAGAGTGATGAATAATCATCACAAGTTCTTGATGTCATTAGAACACAAGCATAACAACAAACTTCTCAAATTCTCTGTTTGATCAAATAATGATGAAATAATCCAGGTATCAAGTCGTTTTATTAGTGACAAGCTGAACAACGTCTTCTTGGTGTGAGCCCACTCCACGTAACAGGCTACGTAGTCACAAAACCGTAGTACAACAATTATATTATTACATTGACGTGCGACGCAGTGGTTGCGTCTGTGATCTGTCTCCAACTGGGCTTTGTTTGCCCTTCTGCTTTCCCTATTTACATGTTCTTAACAATGAAGTTCACAAAACTGAAGTTCAAATTTATAAAATTAACAAATAAAGGTTCAATGTTATTATGAATAACTACACACAAAACCTTTCGTATTTTATGGCCAAACTGGCGAATACAATGCAACAGATTTTTACATAAGATATACATCACATTATACAAAATAGTGAAAAACAGCAATGCCAACCTAATTTTTCTTAATTATGACTTCATTAGTGAATGCAGCATAATGCTAGCATATATTGGCCGAACATGACATAAAAGTAAGCAAATGAAATAATAAATTTTATGAAATTTAATGTATTAAACGAAATCACTTATTAGATACAATTGGAATTACGAAACTTTCAATGAATTGCCTCTTCAGAGAGTATTTCATTAGGGTATCGAAAATGGAATGTAAAACAAGGGGTTGTTTTATTTCACATTGCAGAATGATGCGGTCAGTTTCGATAAACTGAGTCTTGAATTCTTCTGAAAGTGCACACAGCATCTCCTTTTTAACCATGGGCATGATTTTGTTGTGAAAAACATGTTCTGGTAAAGCACTAACAAGCCCAACAAGAAATTACGCACTCGATAGGTAGGAACCGTTAAATCCATGCCAGCACTAACTAAATTTATGTTTCACCTATTACAGCAACGTCATTCAAATTTTATTTGATTTCACAGTTGCAGGTTGAGCATTATTACTGAGGTTGACTATTGTTGTTGAGGTTGGCAACTGTTGCTGGGGGTAGGATTAACTATTGGTGCTTCAGATAAAATATATTTTAGCATTTATTGACAATTGTTGATTCTGGTTAAACGAAGTTTTAAACTCCTGTTAAAGAAGAGAAAAAAGTTCTGTCTAATCCATTAAAAATGTAGATAAAAATGGGGGAAAGGTGCTTAAGCATAGAACAGAAGGGGAAAAACGGTGCAAAATGTAGTAATCTCAAAAAAATCTGCAACAGACTGCTTATTTTGCTTCGTTTCATGTCCCTAAATGTATATATTGACCTGTCTGTTGTGATGTTACAAAGTAAAAGTGATGTTGTTATTCAATGGAAAGTTGGAAATTGAGATTTAGCTTACTGTTTTATCAATCACAATTGGCGTAAGAATCATGGATTGACCATTGTCATAAAATATTGCATTATGAGATGTGATTAGTTTTTACTTGCAGTTTCGCGTGGCTTGAGGCAGTCACAACTAGCGTGCTATTGATTAAGAAATCGCATTATCATCTTTCTAATTACTTCATGATCGTAGATACGATCATACCCGGCTGTGAAGTTATTGTTATGACAAAACAATTTCCTAAGGGACCAGAAAGTTCTTAAGGGCGCAAAAACAACTGTAACATCACACAAAAGGGAAATTCAATATTAAAGCTGATGCAAGAAGACGATAAAACAGTTTTCTTTTTATCAATGTAACACGCACATTGGACTGCTGATCTTGGTGTCTGTAATATTAGCAAAATGCATAATTAAAATGAAAATAATACTGAGGAGATAATAGAAATGAGCACTGCTAAATGATTCAGTATTCCCAGAACAAATATTTATTATAACTAAAACATATATCGTACCTTAAGCTTAATACTACAATGACGGTAGATTTTTATGTCCGTATCATGTCCATTGAGCGCTCTTTTATATAGCCATTGTCTTCTTTGAGTCGCTCGTGCGTCGTCACGGTAAGTTATAACAGTTCTTTACACTTCACTCAAACTTAGACATAACACGTTTATATACATTTAGTAAAAATTAGATCAGACTACCACAAATCTGCGTCCGTCTTACTCGAGAAAAACAGTACAAGTCTTTTTAGCGCTCAAGGCTTCATTTGTTCTCCAGCGAACAAAATAGTGAAGGATCGCAAATCCATCCGTACTTTTCTGTTTATATTGCCGCCCAAAGACGACGAATTACATTATTTAGAAAATTCCACCGTCGCCATGCGACGCCTCATTATACATTAATCATTGTTTATAAACAAGTATTTGCCTTCTGGCTGAAAGTATTAACTACTCGTATTTGCTGTTTTAATGAAGTCAAAAATAGCGAATATCACACTGTTTGAAAATAGCTATGTTTATGGAAAGAAGCTGCACCTTAAATCCTTTCCTGAGTCACCAATAAGATCTGGCATTCGGCTCTGCTCTCTGTCGGCTGGAACCTTTATACAACCACTATTCTTACATCATGTTACATGGGTGTGAATGGTAGAGTCCGCGTAGAATAATGTGGCCGATGTGTAGTTATCAGTTCTCGTCCAACGCGCTGGGCGCGCTCATTCGTTTGACCGGAATGGGAGGCCGACTGTGTTTGCCCCCTTTCGACCGGTCGGCGATAACAAGAGCCGAGATGCACGCCCTGCAATCTTACTCAAACAATTTTACAGAAATTGTTTGGTAAAAAAAAATTCATTTTTGCGTTACTTTCAGTTTTACATGTCAGCTTCATAATGATGTGCCCATCATTTCGCTAATGGTCTTAGTTGTTGTGATATTTGCATGGAAATGAGACGTTGGGGAAATTCGAGAAAGTTTGCAACGAAGAACAGGGGTCGCTTTAATTTTGCATCTTGTGCATGTTATATAATACATTGCTGCATATGAAATTTAGCTAATATATTGAATTTTTCTTCAGATCTGAGTGGAGCTCTATCTGTCACCAACCTCTAGAAAAATGATCTGACGTAGCACACTCATTCGCGAGAGCGCCTGCGAGCGTTAAAACAAGAGTGAAATAGCCGTAATATTCCTCTTAATGCATAAACAGTTTGAGATATCGAAACTAGATCTTGGCAAATGACAGCACACGAAAAGGAGAGTATTTTTCCATGCGGTTACTATGCGAAACTTTGTTATCTTCCGTGTTATTCCACTAATTATAGACTTTTTCGATGACAGAAAGTAATTTTAATGGACCATCGATAGCTGGTGAAACGAGAAATGCTATGAGTTTTTGTTACATTGCCATTTGTTACGTTATCAGGTGCATTTTTCTTTTGTCAGAGCATGTTTCTTTCTCTCAGGGATATTATCCTTTCTTATCACTTTTACTTACGTGCATAAGTAAATATGAAACGGGTTCTTGAAGGGCCGCTGTTATTGATGTACCAACTTTAGATTTTGAACGTGATGACTAAAATATAGTTGCCGTTAACTGAATTGAATGTAATTTTGTTACTTTCTACTTATTGATTGCAAAGCAAGGCTTAAGAGAATTTCGATTGTTGCCGTGGAGTGGCCAAGATAAAACTTACTGAACTCATGGAATCTGTATAATTTAAAAAATGAACTTTAACGTAAATTAATTATCTGCTGCAATTTAGATAGGTTCTTACAACGAAATCTCTCCCATTCACAGTTACTTTTAACACTTTGAAAATAAATTAATACTTCGGCGCGTAATGGCCGACCAGAGGCTGCATCGGAAGATGGGCTTCCCGCAGCGCAAATTACTGAAAAATGCTTATTAAATATAATTAGCCTCTGCGACCATTTGAGGTGACAACTATTACAAAGAAATTCATTTTGTGGTAACAATAATTGGTTTCTCAATGGCTGCCTTCCGTATCGCGAAACAGAACAGTGTGAGTACCATAAAGTACGTTCTTCCTCCTCGCGTCTCTTTACGATCCTTTTTTATTTTCATAGACATGTTTTAAATAAAGATGCTACTTTTAAATTATCGCTGCATATCAGTTGTTTCAAGAACATTAGCTGTATTTTGATACTAATTATGTTCATAAAATACAAATACATAAAAACACAAATAATTTTTGGTTCACCCTTAACAATATTGTTCACTGTTAACAACCGTTAAAAATGTAATTATTTATGTGACGTACCGTGACATTTTGGAACAACATAAATGAACATATTACGCGTTTATTTTTCTACTGAGGATGTGTTTTCTCATTAGCCACTGACCTTACCTTTCCTGAGTCCCTCACTTAATAATCTCACCAAACCACAGTTTCAGAATTCCCTCACAATTGTGCCTGCACAACCTGTTAGTGAGGTGACACAGTGTAAGCTCCGCTGAGGTTTTGCAAAGAAGCCAACAAGTGACAGATCTTTTCGAATGGTCACCATGCAGGTGTGGGCCTGGAGGGGCTCCACTTAATATTTATAGAAAATGTGAGTGTGGGCTTCAGTCCAGAATAGACTTGGCCACTGTTTCTATGTTTCGATACAGTATATCGATACGTGGAACTGTTTCAGTGTTTCGGAACGGCTACGATTCACTGTTTCAAAACAGTGGTGTTTCATTCCACCCCTGTCTCGGATAACTGGACCAGATTCGGTCTCGAGCCAGACACAGAAACTGTATCATTGTTTCAGAATAAGGCTGTTTCAGTCCACCAGTGCTGGGAACGGACTAATTGTATCGAAACAGTGATGTTTCATTCCCCTCTGTGTCGGACGAGATTCGGGCTCGGCACAGGTACTGAAACACATTTAACATACCACTTCATGAAACACTTTCAAGAGTGTCAAAATCTTTTTGACAAGCAATAGCATGAAGCTTAAGATATCCGTAAATAAAGCTTCGTTTCTAACTGACTGTCATATTCCGAAATGGCGTAACATCTGCTTTATAAACACTAACTAATAAAACAACGCATACTATTCACATTCAAAATAATAAATATGTGAAAATCATTCAGTTAAATTACACTTTTTGATAATATACGCTTCTCTGTTCATGTACAGTAATCATATTAAGAAACGTAAGTAAGCCTACAACATTTTGAATAAAAAAAGGCGTAGAGTGACAGTTATTAGACATATACATAAATTTGATGTAGGCATAATTGCAAGCAATCTGTTTGACATATCACTGATAGTGTAATTGGGAACGGGAAGGACTAGGAAGCATGGTGAATTTATAGTAACGGTTCGAAACACCTTCAAAGACAAAATTTTTTTCTGTTGTATTTTGTTATTTATTCGAATTAGTTGGCGTTATTTGTGAGTCTATAGTCACTGTGCCTATTATCCTCAATGATTCCCTTTGTGTGCATGGAAATTACCAGGATGGGTATATTACCCATACTAACGGAATGTGGGAATTCCAGTAGCATATCCGTTGTTTCTGCAGTTTGCTCCCACCTCCAGTTCCGTTCGTGGTGGCCTTTCTGTCTTCAGCTATGGCTGTCCTCAGCGAATTGAAAAGTATGAAAGTCACACGACACGAAAGCAGCGCATTTGCTGCAGAAATACGAAACTGCCAAGACGCCTAAGTGATAATTTCATACTTTCTGCGATATGATCAGCGCTCTCGCACCTCATTTGTGTTTATGTGGACATACGTATACAGTAGACAGTCAAGATGATAAAATGTGTAGGTTTACTAGATTACAAAACACAAACTGTTTCACTGTTTCGAAACAACGTATCGAAACATTACATTGTACTGTTTCATTTGTTTCGAAACAGTTACGTGTTTCAGTTTGCCCATCTCTAGTCCAGAATGGCACATCCCCTCCAGCACTCGCTCGGCATTTCCCCTGCAGCTCTTGCACCTAACCCCCACCACTACTGCTCCCCCCCCCCCCCCCCCGCATTCTCTGTCGACTGCGCATCTACCGGCCACATTATTCTGCGCGTACTCTACACCATTCCTTGTAGACTCGTTGAAAAGTCAGATAACTACATCCACCATGAGGTGAAGGCCAACCCCAACGTGACAGCTCCTTCATACTTTTCCGTCATGTCTCAGCACTGACCCATCCTACTGAGATGATTACATACAAGCGACCACCACAGACGGAGCACTTCCCTGCCATAACACACACCAGTGGTATAGGACCATTTGAATGCCTGGTGCCCGTTATGCACTTTTTTTTGTCATCAGTCTTCTGACTTGTTTGATGAGAATTCATCTCCCGTGCCAACCTTTTCATCTCAGAGCAGCAATTGCAATCTACATCCTCAATTACTTCTTCAGTGTATTCCGATCTCCGTCTTCCTCTACATTTTTACCCTCCACCACAGCCTCTAGTACCATAGAAGCTATTCCGTGATGTCTTAACAGACGTGCTACCTACCATCATATCCCTTCTTCTTGTAAGTGTTTTCCATATACTCCTTCCTTCACCCATTCTCCAGAGAACCTTCTCATTCCTTAGCCTACCAGTCCACATAATTTTCGACAGTCTTCTGTAGCACCACATCTCAAATGCTTCGATTCTTTTCTTTTCAGGTTCTCTCACAGTCCATGTTTCAATATCATATACTGTGTTCCAAACATACACTCTCAGATATTTCTTCCTCAAATCAGGACCTGATACAGCAGACTTCTTACGGCCAGGAAATTTGCTTTTTATGTCCTCCTTGCTCCATCCTTCGTGGGTTGTTTTGCTGCCTCGGTAGCAGAATTCCTCAGCTTCGTCTCTACTTCGTGATCACCAGCTCTGATGTTAACTTTCCCTTTGTTCTCATTTCTGCTGCTTCTCATTACGTTCGTCTTCCCTCGATTTAATCACAATGCGTATTCTGTTCTCATGAGAATGTTCATTCCATTCGACAGTTCCTGTAATTTTTCTTCACTTTCAATGAGGATAGTAATGTTATCAGCGAATCTTATCACTGATATCCTTTCACTTTGAACTTAAATCCCACTCTAGAACCTTTGTGTTATTTCCGTCATTGCTTCTTCGATGTATAGACTGAACAGAAGCAAGAACGACTACATACCTGTCTTACACCCTATTTAATCCGAGCAGTTCGCTATTGGTTTCCCACTCTTACTCTTCCCTCTTGGTTCTTGAATTTACCTTATATTACCTATCTTTCCTTATACCTCACCCCTATTTTTCTCATAATTTCGAACATCTTGCACCACTTCACAGTGTCTAGCGCTTTTTGCAGGTCCACAAATCCTGTGAACGTGTCTTGATTTTCATTCACTCTTGCTTCTAGTACCAATCACAACGTCAGAGCTTCCTGTCCTGTGCCTTTATGTTTCCTAAAGCCAAACTGATCGTCATCTAAAGCATCCTCAATTTTCTTTCCATTCTTCTGTATATTATTCTTATCAGTAACTTGGATTCACGAGCTGTTAAGCTGATTGTACGATAATTCTCGCACTTGTCGACTCTTGCTATCTTAGAACTGTGTGGATGATGTTTCTCCGAATGTCTGATGGTATATCACCAGTCTCATACATCATACACCAATGTGAATAATTGTTTTGCTGCCACATCCCCCAATAATGTTAGAAATTCCGATGGAATGTTATTTATCCCTCCTGTATTATTTAATTTTGAGCCTTCAAAAGCGCTTTTAATTCTGATTCTAATACTGGATTCCCGTATCTCTTTGCTGTCGACTACTGTTTCTTCTTGTGTCACGTCATCAGAAAAGTTCTCTCCTTCATAGGGGCATTCAATGTTCTCTTTCCACGTACCCGCTCTCTCCTCTGCATGTAACAGTGGAATTCCTATGGCACTCCTAACGTTAGCACCCTTTCTGAGTGATTGTTTCTGACACCGCCTACGGCGCTTCAAAGAACTATCATTTTGTCCGGTCAGCTGAATTCCAAGTTTTCCGCGCGCAGGAAAGCTCACGCTCACATTTACTGCACATGAGGGTCACGTGAGGCACTACGAATATCAGAACGATTTTATATCTTTTCCCTCGCACGAAGCGGCTCATTCATAGTTATTGAATTCACACCCTCAAAAATTCGTTGCCATAGGCGGCGGAACAAACATGTTTTCAGTTTCGATCACTCCTTGAAAGGCAAATGTTACAGGTCATCCATTAGCTATATACGTATGTATTATCCACACAACCTAAATTTCTATTTTATTTTCTTCGCCTTTGTTATTAGTTTGTCTTAGCACTTTCTCATTGTACCCTCTCGCATTTGATCTAATTCAGCAAACTATCAAGTTCCTACGATTCATTGTTTGAAATGCTCGCCTTCTGCTGTTTAGCTGCCTCTGCCAAACCGAGATTCTCTTCTCATTTTGTTTCTTCCTTCTTGTTTCCTGTTCGCATTAAGTTTCTTTGCCAAGTAGACGTCCCTTTCACCTATGTCAGTAAAATCATCATTTATAAGATGCTGAACTTGTTGCTTAAATGGGTTTGGTATACTTCACTATTCATAATTGTATTAGGGTAACTTCCATTTCTGATTTCTGTCTGCTGACCCTATTTCTCTCTAACTTTTACCCAGGTTTACTCTCCGTGTTAAGAGTCTCTTATCCTTTGTGGTTTTAAAGAGGTTTGGAGTCGTCAGATGATTTGATACAGCATAATCAATGTAGCTTTTATTCCATTTCCTCCTTGCAAGTTCATTTTCTATTTAATTTCTTCTAGGAAAGCGTGTTAATACAAACATGTTATTCTTCTCGACAAATTTTAATAAGATTTCTGCTATCATACCCAAAGTTCCCTATAATGAATTATTGTCTTTTTGTGTCGCACTTTCGCATTAGAAACTCCCGCAATGGGATTTGCTGTCATTTATCAGCTTTTGTTAACTCTTCATAGCGTTCGTCTTGCTCCTCATCTGAATGTGGGCACGTTGGTACATAAACTGCAGTGATCACCACGGAATATATTTTGTTGACACATTCAATTTCCACATTAAGGAGTAACAAACTTTTAAAAACAAATGCAGTGCTGCATATCACGTACGTAATACTTCACCAACATGCGTACAAGATCAGATCTATAGTGTATTCTCATGAGGATTTGACATTCTGTAGGTTACTTTATTTCACATATGTAATTGTATTACATTTGTGGTAATAAGATGGTGATTGTTCTTGTACTTCTGAGGACAGGAATTCGTCGCGGAACGCAAGTCTGACCTCGATCCATTCATTATCTTTGATGTCGCGAATCATTCCGCTGTTTATTCGCTCGCGGCCCGCCGAACCCTGTTGTGTCGTAGCTATTGCGTAAATGAGGCGCTAGAGAACATTAACATACAGATTGCTTCGTTAATACAAAATAATTAAACAAAATAAGAGGATGTCTACTTGTCTTAAAGACTTTGAATAAGCTGACAGAAATGTGAATGTGCTTGTGTATATTTTAACAAAATATGCAGGCAACGGACATTTGAGACCTGCACGATATGTAAGTTACACTTCGACGCTTACGCACGTGCTCATGCTGATGCAATAGGTGATGATATAATTTAGAAGATTACAACATCCTGCTACATGTGTCTTGTCTCGTAAAGAAGTAAAAATAAAGAATGTTATATGGTTTACAATTTTAACAGCATCCACGCACAAGTATAGTTTAAAAAGGTTATTTGAATCAAACAGTGGCCAGTTTCAGATTTGTTACAAACCTATCTTCAGATGGTTGTAACAGGTTTCTTTGCTTTCTTGCTGGCGTCTCGTTTTGTATTCGTTATTGGTTTTCAGCAGTAGGATAGACAGAGTGTTTTTTTTTTTTTTTTTTGACAATTAGGTACATTTTACGAGAGATTTAGCTCTTTTGGCATCTATCAAGACGATTTTAAAGTTGGCAGCTTGACAGTTGCTAAGGACTAGCTGATGCTTTCTAAGGAACGGCCGCCAATTGCTACGGAACACCCGATCAATGATAGTAAAAACAAATGTAGATGGCGGCACGTGTTAACTGCATCGAAGCCTCTAAGCGAACGCTCTGTAGACATTCGACAGTTCATGCAGTACAGTATCTGACAAAGATTATCATGGAGTCTATTAGCGCTACAATCGGCGTGGTGTAGCAACATAACTGTAAGACATGTTTAGAGTGCTTACGATCGTGGACGAGCAGTTGGACAACTAGAAGCCGGTCAAAGTGTCACTAAATGGGCCACAGTAATGGGTGTGTCCAAAAGTGTCATCTCGCGATTAAAAAATACCTATGAAGGTGGGAATACTTAGCGAAAGCATGCAGATGGTCGTAGATGGATCACCACAGCGCAAGGAGATCGGTACGTAACCCTAGTGGCGGAAGGAACAGACGTAACAGCGCTAGGCAGACCCCTGCAGACCTTGCAACCGCTAGCGGCACGTGTCCGTGCCAGAAACGTTTCGCGACCATTAAATCAGGCTGCTTTGTGTGCTCGGAACCCTGTTGAATGCATCCCACAACAATCGCGCCATTGCCGGGAAAGAGATCGTTAGTGCAGGGAGCCTATTGGTTGGTGTCTGCAACAATGGATCAGAGGGATGTTCTCCGAGCACTCAGTGTGGCAGGTGGTTCTGGCCGCCAGTGAAGAGAGAGGAGAACACGCTGCACACCACAGAATGTTCATTAACGTCATTGGTACGGCCTAGGCGTTATGGTGCTGTCAAGCATTATTCTCAACGGCCGAACACCGCTCTTTCTCTGCCTCGTGATGACTGGGAGTTGTGTGATGTCCTTAGGTTAGTTAGGTTTGAGTAGTTCTAAGTTCTAGGGGACTGATGACCATAGATGTTAAGTCCCATAGTGCTCAGAGCCATTTGAACAATTTTTGAACACCGCTCCACATCTTTGCATGAAGCACCTTTACAGCACAGCAGTATTCTGGATCACGTCCGTCTGTTTATGGACGACAACGCCCGCCCACATACACTACTGGCCATAAAAATTGCCACACCAAGAAGAGATGCAGATGATAAACGGGTATTCATTGAACAAATATACACTCCTGGAAATTGAAATAAAAACACCGTGAATTCATTGTCCCAGGAAGGGGAAACTTTATTGACACATTCCTGGGGTCAGATACATCACATGATCACACTGACAGAACCACAGGCACATAGACACAGGCAACAGAGCATGCACAATGTCGGCACTAGTACAGTGTATATCCACCTTTCGCAGCAATGCAGGCTGCTATTTTGCCATGGAGACCATCGTAGAGATGCTGGATGTAGTCCTGTGGAACGGCTTGTCATGCCATTTCCACCTGGCGCCTCAGTTGGACCAGCGTTCGTGCTGGACGTGCAGACCGCGTGAGACGACGCTTCATCCAGTCCCAAACATGCTCAATGGGGGACAGATCCGGAGATCTTGCTGGCCAGGGTAGTTGACTTACACCTTCTAGAGCACGTTGGGTGGCACGGGATACATGTGGACGTGCATTGTCCTGTTGGAACATCAAGTTCCCTTGCCGGTCTAGGAATGGTAGAACGATGGGTTCGATGACGGTTTGGATGTACCGTGCACTATTCAGTGTCCCCTCGACGATCACCAGTGGTGTACGGCCAGTGTAGGAGATCGCTCCCCACACCATGATGCCGGGTGTTGGCCCTGTGTGACTCGGTCGTATGCAGTCCTGATTGTGGCGCTCACCTGCACGGCGCCAAACACGCATACGACCATCATTGGCACCAAGGCAGAAGCGACTCTCATCGCTGAAGACGACACGTCTCCATTCGTCCCTCCATTCACGCCTGTCGCGACACCACTGGAGGCGGGCTGCACGATGTTGGGGCGTGAGCGGAAGACGGCCTAACGGTGTGCGGGACCGTAGCCCAGCTTCATGGAGACGGTTGCGAATGGTCCTCGCCGATACCCCAGGAGCAACAGTGTCCCTAATTTGCTGGGAAGTGGCGGTGCGGTCCCCTACGGCACTGCGTAGGATCCTACGGTCTTGGCGTGCATCCGTGCGTCGCTGCGGTCCGGTCCCAGGTCGACGGGCACGTGTACCTTCCGCCGACCACTGGCGACAACATCGATGTACTGTGGAGACCTCACGCCCCACGTGTTGAGCAATTCGGCGGTACGTCCACCCGGCCTCCCGCATGCCCACTATACGCCCTCGCTCAAAGTCCGTCAACTGCACATACGGTTGACGTCCACGCTGTCGCGGCATGCTACCAGTGATAAAGACTGCGATGGAGCTCCGTATGCCACGGCAAAGTGGCTGACACTGACGGCGGCGGTGCACAAATGCTGCGCAGCTAGCGCCATTCGACGGCCAACACCGCGGTTCCTGGTGTGTCCGCTGTGCCGTGCGTGTGATCATTGCTTGTACAGCCCTCTCGCAGTGTCCGGAGCAGGTATGGTGGGTCTGACACACCGGTGTCAATGTGTTCTTTTTTCCATTTCCAGGAGTGTATTATACTAGGACTGACATGTGGTTACATTTTCACGCAATTTGGGTGCATAGATCCTGAAAAATCAGTACCCAGAACCACCACCTCAGGCCGTAATAACGGCCATGATACGCCTGGGCATTGAGTCAAACATAGTTTGGATGGCGCGTACAGGTATAGTTGCCAATGCAGCTACAACACGATACCACAGTTCATCAAAAGTAGTGACTGTGCAACAATAATGTACCTATAATAATTTTTTTTCTTTGTGCATTTAGATAAATGTGTCTTTCTGAATTTATGTGAAATAATGTAAATATTCTTTTAGATTTTTTTTCTTTTTGTGTCATGTTAAAGAAACTGCACACAACTTTTGAAATGAATGTCATTACGTATGTTAGATTTTTAAGCGATTTGGTAACCAAAGGAAAGTGTATTTAATGTTAAATCTATTGTATGATGTGAAAATTGTAATTTAAACACTTGGTCCATACGTAGGTAATGCATTAGAATATGTGTAGTAGAAAACCTGTGGTGAATACCCTACCTGTAGGGGCGCGGGAAAAGGTGGATGCAGGCGAGCGCGGGAAAACGCACACTGGCGCGGTTCGGCACAACGGGCTCAGTGAGACAGTCGGAGTTGAGCATCGGTCAGAGGAACATGTACTGTACCGAGGAGGCTATCTAGGAAAAGTGGATTCCATTAAGCCTCGGATGGGCCGATTCCGACGACTATTTGGCATGGCTATATTCTCAGGCACAAAACTGGAAAGATTACGACGCTAAGAAGAATGAAAGTGCCGATACTGTGAGAGCCTTAGCCGTTCTTGTATGTGTGCTGTGCTGCCCGCTATCTCGCTGCCCGCCATCCGCCTCAACGACGTGCACAGGTCAAACATTTATTTCATCTTTAGAAGTGTATCTGTGTGGACCAGTGTTGAGACTGTTCTAACTGTTCAATAATAACGTGACTTTTACCAGAATTGCCTTAGCCGTTACTTATCCTTATCACAGACCTAGACAGGGTCCTTACCACATATTGTGCAACCCGAGTATCCCGAACTGAAAGTTTACAGTTAGTATCAAATTATCTGCAGACCAATTTAAGCTATAAAGCAGTTGAGAGTTAGGAGTGCAAATGTAAATGTTAGTAAAGAACTACAGTGTGATTAAATTGAAAGATAAATTTTGAATTGAGCTAGCAATGTTATTTAGTTCATTTGAGACTGAAAGAATGTTAGTCAATTACTCCAGAAGCGTGACAAAAGAATAGCAATCCATAGGTTGATAATTTTGAGTGTAAATGTACCTTCAGGAACTACTAGTTTTCAGTATAACAACCATAACAGTTTCAGGGCCCCCCCCTTTCTCTTGTCTATTCTTGCACATTTTGAAGTGTACTGATCAGAATTGAACAGTAAAATTAATTTCTATATTAAACCTAAGTGTATTAAAGATTTCTCCAATTTTAATAGTGACTTTGTATGTGTGTTTTCAAAATTGCTGATTCTAGGGTAATCTATGCCCGATTTCAGTCTGATCAATATACAAAGTGCAGCTCGTAGTAATCATTGCTGTGTGGTGTTGTGTAATTTTAGCTCGTACAAATTAGTACAAAAGAAGAAAACCTTAGTTCAGTAGATTCTTTCTGGTTCTAAAGTTTGTTATAAAACGCAACATTACCACGTGTCATTATGCTTGTACATGCTACCACTTGTACAGGGAAAAACCCACTAAATGCCTAATTAGGCTGGCGACCGTATTATTAATCATTGGTAGTATCTGCTGTGTGTACTTCTTGTCCATGCGAACGCGTAATTGTACTTTACATTTACTTGACGCATCACTGTAGTTACTTACTGAATAAGTCCGAATTGCTTCCATTAGGTACACGCGGTCAACTTATGTACTAAATCCTTGTTTACAAGGTGAAGCCCGTGAACTTATTACAGTACAGGCTTTATTGAGCTAACGCACGTCCGGCAGGGCGGGAGTGTTACACGTGGCTTCCCGGTGACAGGACATCCAGTTGTTGTCGGTTATACACTAACGTAAAGACCGAACAGTGGATGTTCAGTGGCACGAACAGCAATAAAGTTTAGCAAAGTAAACTATAGCGTGAGTCAAGTATAATAGTGCGGTGTGATTGGCATTCAATATGGACAGGAACGGGGACAGGGTAGATGTGCCGAGCGAAATGGAGAATGCGGCTAGCAGTAGCAGGAGTCTACGCGGCCAGATAACAGATGGCGTTAGCGGAAGACAATTGGCGTACATACAATACCATGAACACGTCAACGAACAGATTGAAATATCGCGATCACCTCGAACACAGCAAGGGACAAAACAGGAAGTAGAGGGTGACTTTGTAGATGATAGTGGGTACGTGAACGAATCCACTGACATATTTGATTCACCACAGATAAAGAAAGAACCGAAAGAAACTTATGAAGTAGAATCGGAACACACGGATTCCGTAGAACAAAACAGTGTAAAAATTTTAAATATGAACGACTTATTTGAACAATTAACCAAACAAATTGTAGGACAGAATGAGCAGCTTAAAACACACGTTGATGAGCAGCTCAAAACACAGAACGAGCAGCTTAAAACGCACGTTGATGCGCAGCTTAAAACACAGGGCCATCAGATCAAAACACAGAACGAGCAGCTTAAAACACACGTTGATCAAATTAAAGCACAGGTCAAAGATCAAGGAATTAGAATTAGTAGACAAATAGAGCAGGTAGAACAAAAAGTGGGAAATTTAAGTTCTGTGGTAAATAATATGAAATTTGAAATTGACACCATTAACAAAAATATGGATACTATGCAGGAGGAAATTGGTAACATTAACAGTAGATTCGATGTCGAAATTCTCAACATCCAAGAGAAAGTAGAACCGCTGGTTGAAACTAAGGTAGACGAAAAAGTTTTCGGTCTTAAAACTGAGATCGTAAACGAATGTCAATACGGAATATCACAGTTGAAAAAGGTAGTTCTAGACACTGGAAAAGATTTAGGTGAAATAGTAACCGGCTGTATTCAAAATTGTGAACAAAATACTACGGAAATTCAAGGCAGAATTTTCGATCTGGAGAGCAAAATAAAAGATAGGCCTGGTGTTGTCTGTAATGGCACACCGATTACGAAGCTGTTAGAAGGCGAGGAACGCTTCGATCCCGCCAAGAAACATAACGGGTGGCATCCGTTAGACTTCATCAAAAATTGCGAGAGAGTATTTCCTGAGCACTTGTCTCATCAGGAAAAGATAAATGTAGTAATTAGCGCCTTAGCAGGTGACGCTAAGCGCTGGGGAATAAATTTAAATACCGAACGAATGACGTTCGAAGAATTCAGGCAACGTTTTACGGAAGAATATTGGTCTGAACAAAAGCAGGACCGTTTATGGCGCGAATTTATCATGGCCAAACAGCATGATAACAGGGGCAGGAATTCTTTGAAAGATTTCTGCGAATATTGGTACCGAAAATTGACACATTTAAGAGGCCGGAGATCGGATTCAGAAATTATCTGGGAGCTGTATAAAAAGCTCCCAGGAGATTCAAAGAGGTATGTAGGAAGCAATCATCGCAGCTTCCAAGCATTTCTCGAAAGAGTCGAAGACGAAGACCATTGGCGCGAAAGTCGTGCCAATTATCAAAATTTTGGCAACCGTAATACCCGACACAATGACGAAAGAAATGACGGCGATGGATTTCGCGTCAATGTAATACAGAGAGGAAGAGGAAGAGGAAGAGGCAGAGGAAATTATCAAGGTCGCGGTAGAGGGTATGCCGCGCAAAATAATAACGACGCGGGAAACTAATTTCCGCGAACGTTGCGGGCCAAACGGAAGCGGACAATACATACCGGCCCCGATTTAAGAACAGATACCGGACCGACCGTAATGTAATGAGACAGGTTAGAGACAGGCGTGAAACGAAGCAACGTGTTGTGGCAAGACAAGCGTCAGGTGCGAGCGAACATGAGTCATGCCGCACAGAAAGCTCCAGGTTAACGGGCGAGTGGAGCATCAGAGGGCAACGGCCCAGCCTAGCGGAACATCTGTTCAGAGAGAAGCCGCTAGCAATACGGCAGCAGTAGGTACGAACGTAGCTGTAAGAGATAATGAAAATTTTACGAGTGATAATTCCGTGGCAAAGGAAACAATAAATGAAATTGTGAGTGCTCAGAGAGGTGCGGTTAGCAGTGTTCGCAATGAGGAAAAGGGCGATAATGAATTAGCAGAAGTAACTGATTGGTGTGTGCAGATCGACGATCTGTACAAGGGCCTAAAGCAATGTGAGTGGGAGGATGTTAAGAAAGAATATGAGGCGAAGAAATTAGTTAATAAAAAGGGAAATGATAGGGGCGTCAATATAGTGACGTGGCCCAAATTTGAAGAAGGGAGAATAAATAGCGCCGCGAAAAGTACGCGTGCTGCCGATAAGGGGAAGGTTAATGATAGGAAGGATTTGGAGGATGAATTCCTCAGCATTGACGAAGAAATAACTTCTGCTAACAATCCGCCAATAGTGCAAGCTGCTACCGAGAGGCACCGTGGAGAAGGGGCAGATGATTACATGAAAGTGATTAAAGTCCACGAGGATTACACCGAATATGAAGTCACAGTAGAGGTAAATAAAGCTGATGAAGAGGCCGTTTCACCAAAAGAGGAGATTGAGTTAAAATCTAAGCCTGATGACAATACCGAGGAAGAACTTAGTGCCTGTCTCAGAAAAGCCTTTATGTTAGAACCTGATAGCGATCCGGAATGGTCGGTAGTGTTACAACTGGCGTATTGTGACGAGCCTGTTCCTCGGCCACCATCGACCAGACGTATTCAATTGGTGAGGGATCTGGAGAATGTGCTGGCCAGGGCAGCAGTCGAACATTTTCTGTATCCAGAAAGGCCCGTACAGGACCTGCAACATGCGGTCGTGCATTATCCTGCTGAAATGTAGGGTTTCGCAGGGATCGAATGAACGGTAGAGCCACGGGTCGTAACACATCTGAAATGTAACGTCCACTGTTCAAAGTGCCGTTAATGCGAACAAGAGGTGACCCAGACGTGTAACCAATGACACCCCATACCATCACGCCGGGTGATACGCCAGTATGGCGATGACGAACACACGCTTCCAACGTGCGTTCACCGCGATGTCGCCAAACACGGATGCGACTATCATGATGCTGTAAAAAGAACCTGGATTCATCCGAAAAAATGACGTTTTGCCATTCGTGCGCCTAGGGTTCGTCGTTGAGTACACAATCGCAGGCGCTCCTGTCTGTAATGCAGCGTCAAGGGTAACCGCAGCCATGGTCTCCGAGCTTATAGTCCATGCTGCTGCAAACGTCGTCGAATTGTTCGTGCAGATGGTTGTTGTCTTGCAAACGTCCCTATCTGTTGACTCAGGGATGGAGACGTGGCTGCACGATCCGTTACAGCCATGCGGATAAGATGCCTGTCATATCGACTGCTAGTGATACGAGGCCGTTGGGATCCAGCAAGACGTTCCGTATTACCCTCCTGAACCCACCGATTCCATATTCTGCTAACAGTCATTGGATTTCGACCATCGCGAGCAGCAATGTCGCGATACGATAAACCGTAATCGCGATAGGCTACGATCCGACCTTTATCAAAGTCGGAAACGTGATGGTACGCATTTCTCCTCCTTACACGAGGCATCACAACAACGTTTCACCAGGCAACGCCGATCAACTGCTGTTTGTGTATGAGAAATCGGTTGGAAACTTTCCTCATGTCAGCACGTTGTAGGCGCCAACCTTGTGTGAATGCTCTGAAAAGCTAATCATTTGCATATCATAGCGTCTTCTTCCTGTCGGTTAAATTTCGCGACTGTAGCACGTCATTTTCGTGGAGTAGCAACTTTAATGGCCAGTAGTGTAGTACCGCTGAGGCGTCGGTCACACTGAAATGTGAAGATACTGAACGTACGGAATGGCCTGCATACTCCTCGGACTCAAACCCTATAGGACATGAATAGGTTGCTCTTCACAGACTTGTTTCTGAACTAACTCCCCCTCCTCGAACCGTGCAAGAACCGAAATCCGCCTTGAGAGAGGAGTGGGGCAATACCGCCTAAGGAATCCTCAACAGTATGGTAGCCAGCATGAATAACAAGTGCAAAATGTTTATTAGTGCCCAAGAACGCATATTCCTTATGGAGGCTCCGACATCGACCTTTATGTTGGGCGTCTGACCTGTGTCAAACATGGACGTTACTTAAATCTGTTATCCTGCTTTCCCGTATCGTGAAATCTGTACCATTAATCGTTATAAATACATCACGCCACTTCTACTACGTATGTACTGCGTTTCACGTTGTCCATCATTGCCTGTGATTATTTCTCTCCAACAACGTCTCTGTTGCTTAGCAGTTGTCAAGCAGCGTAAAACAATAAATGGGGGCGAAAACTTAGGTGCTGTATAATTCTGTGTGACAAAATCGACCTGTGTTTGTAGTATGAATTTTAAAATTAACATAGTTGTGGAAGTGCATTCTGTAAGAGCTGTTCAGTTCACTGGAACAAACTTTAAACAAGGCAATTCTATATTCAATGGCAACACAAACAAAAAACAGTATTTGCAAATTGTGGCTCATCATCACACGAGTAACATAAACAATATTTTCAATAGCATACAGTGGTAAATATGTTTGCTTACTGATGCTCTGAGAGTGTATGGGTGTAGTAAAATGTGTTTTTTGACAGGGCGATGAAATTAATTTAAACATCGAAAAGAGAAGATGAATTACTTGCAATAATTTCTAATGTGGCATTCTATTGGATGGTAGGACTACACACACAAAGGTTATACATAAACAATACTAGTCACTGCTTACAGTACAGAAGCACAGTAAGTTATATTTCTTGTTTAAGTAATAAATCTAAGTTGTGAAATTGAATCTATAGCTCGATTTTACATTAAAAAGAGTAACATAATATATTTTAGTTGTAAAAAAATAAGATGTAATGTTTTAATACATCAGACTAATTATATCATTTATATTGAAATTTAGGTAATGAATTTACGTTGCCTTAAACGATGATTACTCCTCTTTCACGTTATTTGGGACGGAGATATTGAATGACTCTGTTTGCTCATTCAGAATGAGATCAGTAAAGGTACTCTTATGTATATGAATCTCAATCTCCTCTAGAAGATATTGTGACATCTTATCCATAAGTTCTAAGATCTGCAGGTAGTTTTCTATATTATTTGCTGTATGATTATTTTCTGCAAGATGGATGACAACGTCCGATTTGATTAAATTATGCAGTCATTGGGCATCAAGGTGTTCGTTGTTTCAAAAAGTTCTACTTGTTTGGCCAATGTAGAATTTGGGACATTTATTACAGTTCAGTACATAGATTTCTGATCAATGCGGCATACTAATGTGTGGAAGTGTGTGTACAACTCTCTGTTGAAGTTTATTACTGACAGAAAAGCCGATTTTGCTATTCTGTTTTTTGAACAGTTTGGAAATATACAGGGTGGTCCATTGATAGTGACCGGGCCAAATATCTCACGAAATAAGCGTCAAATGAAAAAACTACAAAGAACGGAACTCGTCTAGCTTGAAGGGGGAAACCAGATGGCGCTATGGTTGGCGCGCTAGAAGGCGCTGCCATAGATCAAACGGATATCAGCTGCGTTTTTTAAAATAGGTGTAAGTAGGCTGTTTATGTTTTCTTATTGGCAACGTTACGTAGCGCTCTGTATGAAAATCACGGGCTGTGCTGTGTGCAGTCTGTGGCTAGTTTGCATTGTTGTCTGCCATTCTAGTGTTGGGCAGCTGGATGTGAACAGCGCGTAGTAGGCTGTTAATGTTTTCTTATTGGCAACGTTACGTAGCGCTCTGTATGAAAATCACTGGCTGTGCTGTGTGCAGTCTGTGGCTAGTTTGCATTGTTGTCTGCCATTGTAGTGTTGGGCAGCGGCAGCTGGATGTGAACAGCGCGTAGCGTTGCGCAGTTAGAGGTGAGCCACCAGCAGTGGTAGATGTGTGGAAGGAAATGGCGGAGTTTTGAAATTACATATATTATGACTTTTGATGATATTAAGGTAAATACATTGTTTGTTCTCTATTAAAATCTTTCATTTGCTAACTATCCCTATCAGTAGTTAGTGCCTTCCGTAGTTTGAATCTTTTATTTAGCTGGCAGTAGTGGCGCTCGCTGTATTGCAGTAGTTCGAGTAACGAAGATTTTTGGTGAGGTAAGTGATTTGTGAAACGTATAGGTTAATGTTAGTCAGGGCCATTCTTTTGTAGGGATTTTTGAAAGTCAGATTGCGTTGCGCTAAAAATATTGTGTGTCAGTTTAAGCACAGTCATGTATAATTGTTCTAAGGGGACGTTTCATAGGAACTCACATTTTTATTACATATTCGTGTAGTACGTAAAGAAATATGAATATTTTAGTTGGACCACTTTTTTCGCTTTGTGACAGATGGCGCTGTAATAGTCACAAACGTATAAGACGTAGCATCACGTGACATTCCGCCACTGCGGACGGTATTTGCTTCGTGATACATTACCCGTGTTAAAATGGATCGTTTACCAACTGCGGAAAAGATCGATATCGTGTTGATGTATGGCTATTGTGAACAAAATGCCCAACGGGCGTGTGCTACGTATGCTGCTCGGTATCCTGGACGACATCATCCAAGTGTCCGGACCGTTCGCCGGATAGTTACGTTATTTAAGGAAACAGGAAGTGTTCAGTCCACATGTGAAACGTCAACCACGACCTGCAACAAATGATGATGCCCGAGTAGGTGTTTTACCTGCCGTCGCGGCTAATCCGCACATCAGTAGCAGACAAATAGCGCGAGAATCGGGAATCTCGAAAATGTCGGTGTTTAGAATGCTACATCAACATCGATTGCTCCCCTACCATATTTCTATGCACCAGGAATTGCTTGGCGACCACGTTGAACGTTGTGTACAGTTCTGCCACTGGGCACAAAAGAAATTACGGGACGATGACAGATTTTTTGCACCCGTTCTATTTAGCGACGAAGCGTCATTCACCAACAGCGGTAACGTAAACCGGCATAATACGCACTATTGGGCAACGGAAAATCCACGATGGCTGCGACAAGTGGAATATCAGCGACCTTGGCGGGTTAATGTACGGTGCGGCATTATGGGAGGAAGGATAATTGGCCCCATTTTATCGATGGCAATCTAAATGGTGCAATGTATGCTGACTTCCTACATAATGTTCTACCGATGTTACTACAAGATGTTTCACTGCATGACAGAATGGCGATGTACTTCCCACATGATGGATGTCCGGCACATAGCTCGCGTGCGGTTGAAGCGGTATTGAATAGCATATTTCATAGCGAAGCACATGGCCCGCACGTTCACCGGATATGACGTCCCCGGATTTCTTTCTGTGGGGAAAGTTGAAGGATATTTGCTATCGTGATCCACCGACAACGCCTGAAACATGCGTCAGCGCATTGTCAGTGCATTTGCGAACATTACAGAAGGTGAACTACTCGCTGTTGAGAGGAATGTCGTTACACGTATTGCCAAATGAGTAGAGGTTGACAGACAACATTTTGAGCATTTGTTGCATTAATGTGGTATTTACAGGTAATTACGCTTTAACCGCATGTGTTCTCAGAAATGATAAGTTCACAAAGGTACATGTATCACATTGGAACAACCGAAATAAAATATTCAAACGTACCTACGTTCTGTATTTTAATTTAAAAAACCTACCTGTTACCGACTGTTTGTCTAAAATTGTGAGCCATATGTTTGTGACTATTACAGCGCCATCTATCACAAAGCGAAAAAAGTGGTCCAACTAAAACATTCATATTTCTTTACGTACTACACGAATATGTAATAAAAATGGGGGTGCCTATTTAAAGAAACGCAGCTGTTATCCGTGTGACCTATGGCAGCGCCATCTAGCGGGCCAACCATAGCGGCATCTGGTTTCCCCCTTCAAGCCAGACAAGTTTCGTTCTCTGTAGTTTTTTCGTTTGACACTTACTTCGTGAGATATTTGGCCCGGTCACGATCGATGGACCACCCTGTATAGTATGGCTGCATACTTTGTTCATTTTCTGTCCTTCACATTTGCTGTGTGCTTTGTTAGCTGCAGAGATTTATTATCAGTAGTTCTTGCTTTTATTTTCTGAGGGAGCTTATCTATTAGAAGCTTCATATCCATTATTAGGGACAACTGATATTTTGCTTTTCAGTGGGGCTGAGGGAGATTTTACGCATACGATGAAGTGTTGACCTGAGGCTACCATTTTATGCTTGGCTTGGGTGGCAGGGCGTGTTACTGAGAGCAACATCTGTGGTTGTTGGCTTACGAAATATGTAAAGGTGATGTTTGTTATTTATTTTACATATTTTAAGGTCTAGGAAATTAATTGTGCTCCATATTTCATGTTCGACAGCGAATTTTACATTGTTGTGTAATTTTCTCAGATCTGCGTCCTATAGATCTTACACATTATAGACAAAGGTGGCACAATCAATCTTGTTGAGGAGAATGACATTCATAGATATAATAGTCTGATCTCATTTTGAATGAGCGAAGAGTTAGCCAACATCCCCTATCACATATGGGAGAAAAGCCATAGTTCTTTTGAGAAGCGGCAAGCCATTCTGGTTGTCTCTTTTCATTCAGTATAATTAATTTCAATTATAGGGTAATGAAGAGGCAGGTTCTAACAACAACTGGTTTGAGGAGTAAATATAGCTGCAGTGGCTGTACGTGCTGACGTTTTTGATAGCTTCTTGCCTTAATTTGCGTTTGCGCATTTAACCTGGTTTATATCCGTTCTTTGGTTTTCTTAGAGCAGGGCTTCACAACATACGTGCTCGCGGAGCAAGCTGTGAGCAGCAAGGCGCGAGCATGGAGCAGCGCGAGCGCGCTACCCCCACTACCGGACCAGAGCGGAGAGTGGGGAGAGTCACGTGGGGCACACAACAGCTGCCGCCAGTCAATGTAAATCCGCGGCCACCTGCAAGGATATCACTCACGAATTATTACTGTGACAAATGAAACAAATAAAGGAGAATGTACACGTGCCACATAATTTTATTAGCTTAGTGTATGCCTCTACATCCGTATTAATCTGTGAACTGTTACACAATAAAAGGTGTCACTGAAGTGTGGGATTCTCTGTTACCTTGTACTTTTTGCCCTTTACAACTGCGTCTATGTTCGGAGTACTTGTTCTTGTGCATCGTAGGCGCAGCGTGCAGTTTAAATTTCGATCAGACAATGCGTTTCTAAGGCGCGTCTTGTTATATTTCATTGCAGAGAACAGTTATTCACAAACATACATGGAACCGAACATTGCTATTATTGTAGCAGCCAGTTTATGCAAATGAGTAAATCTATCCTGAGGGAAGTGTCTGTAAAATTCCAAAATGCTTTTCTTGTTCTGAAATTTGTCTCTGTATTCTCTGTCACACTGCAGGGCAATAATTTCTAGTTGCAGCTCAGGACGAATCTCTTCAATATTCGCTGAATATGGAGTGGAGAACAGATCAGAATCACTGTCTAGTGCTGTCAGCTCTTGAAAGCGTTGATCAAATTCTTCCTTAAGGGCAACTAAACTATGTGAATAACGTTCACAGTCTTTGTCAACATCTTGCATGGATGATAAGTAGGAAAATGAGCTAGATTTCCTGTTTCCAGCTGACTCACCCAAAGTGTCAATTTCATTTTAAAAGCTCGTATTCGATCTATGAAATGAGTAATTAGCAGATCTTTACCTTGTAGTGAAATTTTCAAAGCATTCAGATGGCTAGTTAAATCTGCTAAGAACGCGAGATCACATTTTCATGAAGGCTCTTTCAATTCAGGAACACACATGTTATTTATTTCCATGGAAATGGAAATGAGCGTTTGGCGTCATTGGCCGGGAGGCCCCTCGCGGGGCAGGTCCGGCCGCCTTGGCGCAGGTCTTATTACATTCGGCGCCACATTGGGCGACCCGCACGCCGGATGGGGATGAAATGATGATGAACACAACACAACACCCAGTCCCTGAGCGGAGAAAATCTCCGACCCAGCCGGGAATCGAACCCGGGCCCGGAGGACGGCAATCCGTCACGCTGACCACTCAGCTACTGGGGCGGACATTTATTTCCATGAACATATTTATCTCATCTAATAGGCAAAAATTCGATTTAATAATTCGCCACGACTAAGCCAGCGGACCTCACTGTAATAAGGCAGGCTACCATATTGGCTTTCTACATCCTCAAGAAAGCTTTTAAATAGTCTGTGTTGTAGCCCATGCCTCCTTATATAATTGGTTGTACGAACAACAACACTCATCACATTTTTTAGAGTCATATTCTTTGCACATAAGTTTTCCTGGTGGATCACACAGTGAACGCCCCTTATTTCATTCGGCACGGTCAGTTTTTGCATTTTCTCCTTCAACAGCGCAACGAAACCTAATTTTTTCCCTGTCATCGCTGGTGCACCGTCTGTAGACACTGAAACTAAAGAATTCCACGACAATCCTATATTTTCAACACTTTCTTCAACACTACTTAAAATATCACCTCCGGTTGTAGTGTTCTTCATGGCTACTACATCGAGGAGCTCCTTCCTCACCTGAAGATCTCTATTAACACCTCTAATAAATATGGAAAGCTGCGCTGTTCCAATCATATCAACACTTTCGTCCAGAGCTAGAGAATACGCCATAAAATCTTTACAGATATTTGCAAGCTGGCTCTGGACGTCGTCTGCTATGTCCTGTATGCGACGCATAATGGTCATGTCAGATAATGGCACAATCCGAAACTGTTCAACTTGAGATGGACACAAATGTTCCGCTGCAGCTACCAAACATCTTTTATTAGATCGCCATCAGTGAAGGGGCGCAGGGATTTTGCTAAAAACAAAGCAATTTTGTAGCTCACTCTAAGAGCTGCCTCAGTTGATTTGTCTTCGTCATCCAGATCTTCTTCGAATAGCTTCCTTTAAGTTTAATAACTTCCTGTGCACGATCTGGTCCATCACATTTTCCACTTCCGTAGTCTTTCGCGGGGTACGACATATAATGTCGCTGCAAATTAAATTTCCTAAAAGAATTCAGCGTTTTGTGACATACTAAACATTTTGCAATACCATCTTTTTCTGTAAACAGATACAATTCCTCCCAATGGGGGTTGAACTGCGAAAGCATGGTTGGGGTTACACAACGGCAACTTGACATGATTCTTAACCAGCGAAGTGACTGTTCGAGCTGATCGTAGTACTTACAACGTTACACAGTCGGCGCGTATTCAATAGGCACGCTGCGGTCCTATTCATACGTAGCGCGCATTTCCTCTCCCTCCCCTCCCTCCCTACTCCGCAACCTTGCACCTGCTCGCGAGCACGTGCCTGAGCAGACGCGAGTACTCGCGCTCAAAACCGGCCAGTTGTTAAGGGGTCCGGAACGCCCTATACTTGCAATGTTAAAATAACGCTTATAAATTACATCTTTCCTCACAAAGTATTTGAGGTAGGAAGTTGAACTTTTTACATATTATTTATTGGAATATGGGCTACAACTTAACACAGGGATTTTACAAAATTTTAGTTCAGTTATTAAAGATGATTTTTTTTTCAATTGTAATGAAAATTCACAACATTTTTTTGCAATTTTTTATTTATATATTCAAAAATATACAGTTTTTTTTAAAAAGGCTGTGTTAAATTATGCAGAAGGTACTGTGTAACATTTACTGAAAGTTTGAAACAAATATGTTTGGAAGATCCTTAGAAAACATGTAATTAGTATGAGAAAATAAAAGTTTTGGGAATCGAGCGACAAAGATTGGATTAACTTTTTAGTGCATACCAGGTCCATAGGATGGATTATCTTCATCCTCTGCAAACTCCTCCTCCAGCTTCTTCTTGTTCCTCCTCCTGTTTACTCTTGCTTGTATTTCTAGACTCTTTACAGCCCTGTCTGCAGCCCGAAGGCGTTCCTTGTCTAAAGCAAGCATCGCTCGTACCATGTTAGAACCTATCTTCATTCCCATATTTCTAAATACCTTGCACCTTACAATGTTGCCATCATTGAAAGTCGCAACAGCATACACTTTCATTGGGGTTTTGAGTTTTTCTGTGAATACACTTTTTCAACAGTTCAGGTGCTGCTAAGTCTCTGAAAATAGGTTTTATCACCTCCATTATTGCATGAGGCAGACTATGCTTATGAGTGTACACTTCACCAGTTAGCAATCCTTTGTTATATTTACACCAACTGTGTTCTTCTTTGGGACACAAGCTATGTTGGGGATTTTCATCGGTTGAAGAAGTATGAAAAAAAAGAGCCCAAACAGCCTTCTTCATTTCGTCGACACTTTGTGTATTTTGCCTAATAGCCATTCCATAATAGTTCTGTATTTTGTCAATTACACTGTCAGTTAACCTTCCCTTCCCATCCAACCCTTTACCATCACTGAGTTTTTGTTTTTTGTACGAAGCTTTCAGTCGCCGAAGTCTTGTTCCCATTCGCTTCTGTACGTGTCCAATACACTCAAATTTCTGCACTACAACATCATCACCATAGAGCTTCAGTCCTTGAACATGTTTGAAACTTTTAGAATCACCGTCACCAAGGTAAATTAACATATCGCACAGCGCCACAGTGGGTCACGCCCATGTAGAACACATTTCAAAAAAAATTTAAAAATAGTTGTAGTCTTCGGAATTGAATAAATTATATATCTATTAAAAGGTAATAGTCTGCAGATTCAGAAAACGCAAAAAAGTAAAAATTGAACTTTTCATGATTTTGAGCCTTTCCGGAGCCCCTTAAGCCCTGTCTTAGACGGATTGGAAGTCACATGCACGATGAACTCAGAACAGGCGTTGCAAGGAGCTGGCAGAAAAAAGCGGGGCTTGTTATGCAGCAGAGACACATGTGTTTGTGGAAACAAATCTGGACCATGCTGCAGGTAGGGAGAGGTATGTTGTCGTGATGGAAGTTGCAGCCACCCGGCGGACCGTAGTTTTGGTCGGCTTGATGGCACGTTTCCACTCTGACCTGACGAGCAGAACTGTGGGATGGGAGAAAGATCTTGCATCAGCAGCAGAAGGCCAGCGATCTGCTGTGTTCAAAACAGTGCTTTCAGCGGATAAGAATCTGAGTTTTCAAAAAGCACGAAGACGTCGCGGAATTATCGGCTAGCCTGAGTCGCAGTTTTTTAACGCTCTCTGGTCTTGGGAACTGATGCTAGGTGCTAGAAGCCGAAACGCCGACTGGAAAAATCGGAACACCAAGATGGAGTTGTGCGACGTAAACGAAAGTTGGTAGACATGTTTCTGCATCTGAAATATGATGTCTGTTCAGATTCCGCGCCAGCGCGTAGGAGTGGTGCTAGTAGCGCGAAACAGATTTGCTTTCAAGACACGCTGTAACGTTCGTGAGCGTTAGTTAGTTGAGAATGGACGTGATGAGTTGGTTTTTTTGTGGTTTTGGGGCGCAAAACTACTACGGTCATTAGCGCCCGGTCTGTGACGTAGGAAAAGGTAAAAAAACCAAACTGGAAACCAGCAGTAATGGGAGCGAAACTAAAAAAAAGTGGGGAAACTAAAAACAGAAGTAAAGCTTAAAAAACCACTATAGAAGGGGGGTTGTTTGTCCCCAAAAAGAGCTTCAAATTACTGACGTCACCTCACTGACACTAATAAACTCGAGAACGCGATCGGCTGAGCGCGTGTCATCTGCTAAAATGGAAGATATATCAGGCGACAGCTGTAGACGGGCGCGCAACGGAGTAAAATAGGGGCACTCAAGTAAAAGGTGTCTCACCGTCCACAGTTGAGAGCAGTGGGGACAAAGCGGGGGAGGATCGCCACTTAAAAGATGTCGAAAGCTAAAAAGACAGTGCCCTATCCGGAGTCTAGTTAAAATTACCTCCTCCCGACGACGAGTTCGGGAGCAAGAGGTCCAAGCACAGGGAAGAGCTTTCACGTCCCGCAATTTACCATTGGGAAGTGGCGACCAATGTGCGTGCCATAAAAGAGTAACACGACGACATAAAACACTCTGTAGATCGGCGAAGGGAACCATGCGAACAGCAGGCTGGAGAAGAGAGACTGCAGTCTTGGCCGCTATATCGGCCGCCTTCTTTCCACAGGTACTAACATGTCCTGGGATCCAGAGGAACGCCACAGAAACGCCCCCAAGTGGAGCAAGTGGAGGCAGTCCTGAATCCGGTCGACCAGAGGGTGGACAGGGTAGAGAGCTTGGAGACTGAAGAGAGAGCTGAGCGAATCTGAGCATATAATATACTCTACCCGCTGATGGCAACGGATGTATTGGACAGCCTGGAGAACAGCGTAAAGCTCCGCAGTGAAAACCGAACACTAGTCGGGAAGCCGAAATCGATTAGGGGTGTCGCCAACAATATACGCACTCCCAACACCAAATGATGTTTTTGAGCCATTGCTGTAAATAAATGTGGCATCCTTCATTTGTGCGCATAGAGCAGCAAATGCCCGACGATAAACAAGAGAAGGGGTACCATCCTTGGGAAACTGACAAAGGTCACGGATCAGGCAGGTCCGGGGCCCGGAGCAAAGACCGTGCTGTACCCCAAGTTGTCAAGAAAGTTTTAGGAAAGTGGAAGGAAAGAGAACGTAGCAGTTGACGGAAGCGGACTTCCGGTGGTAGTAGAGAGGAAGGGCGGCCTGCATACCCTAAATCCAAGGAGGCGTCGAAAAAAATGTCATGGGTCGGATTAGCAGGCATGGAAAACAGATGGCTAGCATAACGACTCAGAAGGACAGCACGCCGATTGGACGCGGAGTTTCAGCAGTCTCACCATAAAGGCTTTCCACAGGGCTGCTGTATAAAGCTTCAGATGCTAAACGTAATCCACGGTGGTGGACAGAGTCCAGACGCCGAAGAATAGATGGCCGAGCAGAGGAGTAAACTATGCTTCCATAGTTTAATTTCGAGCGCACTAAGGCGCGATAGAGGCGGAGAAGGACCACTCGGCCTGCTCCCCAGGAGGTACCATTCAGGACACGGAGGGTGTTGAGGGATCGCAGACAGCAAGCCGAAAGATAGGAAACGTGGGAGGACCAGCACAATTTTCTGTCAAACATAAGACCTAAGAATTTAGCGACGTCCGCGAACGGAAGGGTGACAGGGCCTAGATGTAAGGAAGGCGGAAGGAACTCCGTACGATGCCAAAAATTTACACATACGGTCTTACTGGGAGAAAAGCGGAAGCCGGTTTCGACGATCCAAGAGCGATCGAGACATCCTTGAACACGTCGTTCAAGTAGTCTGGTCCGTTGAGAGCTGTAGTAGATCGCAAAATCGTCCACAAAGAGGGAGGCCGAGACATCGGGAAGGAGACAATCCATACTTGGATTTATAGCAATGGCAAACAGTACAACACTTAGCACGGAGCCCTGGGGTACCCCGTTTTCTTGGGAGAAAGTGCGGGAGAAAGTAGTGTTCACCCGCACATTAAATGTGCCATAAATTCAAGAAGAAAATATGATGAGTTGCTGTTAGTCAAGAATGCCTTTAAGGCGACAAAGACGGCATTTCAGCATCCCACTGACTTTGAACAAGGTGGTGTAAGAGGGCTACAAAAAGCTGGATGTTCCGTCCGCGATATTGGACAAAGACTTGGTAGGAATGTGGTCACTGAACTTGGCTGCTTGCAGCGGTGGTCACGAGAATATACAGGGTGATTCAAAAAGAATACCACAACTTTAAAAATGTGTATTTAATGAAAGAAACATAATATAACCTTCCGTTATACATCATTACAAAGAGTATTTAAAAAGGTTTTTTTTCACTCAAAAACAAGTTCAGAGATGTTCAGTATGGCCCCCTCCAGACACTCGAGCAATATCAACCCGATACTCCAACTCGTTCCACACTCTCTGTAGCATATCAGGCGTAACAGTTTGGATAGTTGCTGTTATTTCTCGTTTCAAATCATCAATGGTGGCTGGGAGAGGTGGACGAAACACCATATCCTTAACATACCCCCATAAGAAAAAATCGCAGGGGGTAAGATCAGGGCTTCTTGGAGGCCAGTGATGAAGTGCTCTGTCACGGGCTGACGATAAGGTTTCATAACTAACCTTTTTCGTAGGACTCTCCATACAGTTGATTGTGGAATTTGCAGCTCTCTGCTAGCTCTGCGAGTCGATTTTCCTGGGCTGCGAACAAATGCTTGCTGGATGCGTGCTACATTTTCATCACTCTTTCTCGGCCGTCCAGAACTTTTCCCTTTGCACAAACACCCATTCTCTGTAAACTGTTTATACCAACGTTTAATACACCACCTATCAGGAGGTTTAACACCATACTTCGTTCGAAATGCACGCTGAACAACTGTCGTCGATTCACTTCTGCCGTACTCAATAACACAAAAAGCTTTCTGTTGAGCGGTCGCCATCTTAGCATCAACTGACGCTGACGCCTAGTCAACAGCGCCTCAAGCGAACAAATGTACAACTAAATGAAACTTTATAGCTCCCTTAATTCGCCGACGGATAGTGCTTAGCTCTGCCTTTTGTCGTTGCAGAGTTTTAAATTCCTAAAGTTGTGGTATTCTTTTTGAATCACCCTGTACTGTCTTCCTCCGGACGCCCATTACAGAGGGGGAACAACATTGTGTTCAGCATATGGTTCTGGCGCATCGTATTGCGTCTGCAGCAGTAATTTGAGGAGCAGTTGGCACCACAGTGACAGAAAGAACTGTTACAAATCGGTTACTTCAAAGCCAGAAGCCCTGTAGCACGCATTCCACTGGCCCCAAGCCACCGCCATTTGCGACTTCAGCGGTGTCAAGCGAGAGGTCATTGGAGGGCAGGGTGGAGGTCTGTTGTGTTTTCTGATGAAGGCTAGTTCTGCCTCAGTGCCAGCGATGGCCATGTCTTGGCTAGAAGGCCAGTTGAGAATCTGCAACCAACTCGTCTTTGTGGTAGGCACACTGCACCTAAACCTGGTGTTATGGTATGGGGTTATATGTAATAAATATGGTATGGGGTTATATGTAAATAATACCAGACACCGTGTACCGTACATAAGCGCAATAAGGTATGTCTTATGTGTAAGTGATAAAGCTATCTTTGAACACTGAATCTACAGTACATCTTATATTAGAGTTTACTGATTGGTTGTTGTAATTGAGACAAATAAGCTGAAAAGTTTTAATACTTGAGACTACGAATATAATTTAAATGTGAATTTTACAATAAATGTATAAGTAGTTTATAGTGCATTTATACAAAATGGGTAAAAACTTTTTATTAAACAAGGAAGTATGTGGAATGTATAAATCTGGATTAGAAAATTGATTATGAGATAGACACACACCCTGGAGACGAAAGCTAAATTACTGTATGCAAACGGACTAATAAACACAAATGAATGCTAAGGTCCTAGATGTGGATCCTAAATGGGGAAACTACCTAATATCAAAACTGAAAACATGAAAACATTTAAGGAATTAAGAAAACACGATTAATTTATTCAGGCAAAGCACAAATATGTTAACGCATCTTTCTGACATCAAACAAAGTTGAAATACATAAAAATGTACCGTTTACTTCAGACAAAGTGAATCTTCTGGTTGGCAAAGTTGCTTCGACAGATTTAAATGGACACCCATAAAGGCGACTGACATTCTGAAACAACCCAAGATTTCCTACTGATCGATTACAGTGACTGCTTGGCTAAATGTTAAACTGATATGACAGCGGGAGCACTCTCATGATTATCCCACGTGTCCTGACTGCAGTTCTGTACGTCAATCTGGTGATTCGATCTGTTGTGCTGCTATTCACGAACAGCATTGCAGGGGTTCTTTTCAACAGGATAACGCTCGTCCACATACCGCTGTTGTTACCCAACGTGCTCTTCAGAGTGTCGACATGTTGCCTTAGCCTGTTCGATCACCAGATCTGTCTCTACTCAGCACTTACGGGACATCATCGGACAACAACTCTAGCGTGATCCCCAACCAGCATTAAGCGTCCCTGTATTGATCGACCAAGTGCAACATGGATGGAATTCCATCCCACAAAGTGACATCCGGCACCTGTACAACACAAGCATGCATGTTTACATGCTTGCATTGGGCATTTTGGCGATTTCACCGGTTATTAATGTACCAGCATTTCACCTTTGCAACGGCTCATCTCGTGCCTACATTCACTTGTAATCTCGCAATGTTAATCACTGAAATACACTCCTGGAAACTGAAATAAGAACACCGTGAATTCATTGTCTCAGGAAGGGGAAACTTTATTGACACATTCCTGGGGTCAGATACATCACATGATCACACTGACAGAACCACAGGCACATAGACACAGGCAACAGAGCATGCACAATGTCGGCACTAGTACAGTGTATATCCACCTTTCGCAGCAATGCAGGCTGCTATTCTCCCATGGAGACGATCGTGGAGATGCTGGATGTAGTCCTGTGGAACGGTTTGCCATGCCATTTCCACCTGGCGCCTCAGTTAGACCAGCGTTCGTGTTGGACGTGCAGACCGTGTGAGACGACGCTTCATCCAGTCCCAAACATGCTCAATGGGGGACAGATCCGGAGATCTTGCTGGCCAGGGTAGTTGACTTACACCTTCTAGAGCACGTTGGGTGGCACGGGATACATGCGGACGTGCATTGTCCTGTTGGAACAGCAAGTTCCCTTGCCGGTCTACGAATGGTAGAACGATGGGTTCGATGACGGTTTGGATGTACCGTGCACTATTCAGTGTCCCCTCGACGATCACCAGTGGTGTACGGCCAGTGTAGGAGATCGCTCCCCACACCATGATGCCAGGTGTTGGCCCTGTGTGCCTCGGTCGTATGCAGTCCTGATTGTGGCGCTCACCTGCACGGCGCCAAACACGCATACGACCATCATGGCACCAAGGCAGAAGCGACTCTCATCGCTGAAGACGACACGTCTCCATTCGTCCCTCCATTCACGCCTGTCACGACACCACTGGAGGCGGGCTGCACGATGTTGGGGCGTGAGCGGAAGACGGCCTAACGGTGTGCGGGACCGTAGCCCAGCTTCATGGAGACGGTTGCGAATGGTCCTCGCCGATACCCCAGGAGCAACAGTGTCCCTAATTTGCTGGGAAGTGGCGGTGCGGTCCCCTACGGCACTGCGTAGGATCCTACGGTCTTGGCGTGCATCCGTGCGTCGCTGCGGTCCGGTCCCAGGTCGACGGGCACGTGCACCTTCCGCCGACCACTGGCGACAACATCGATGTACTGTGGAGACCTCACGCCCCACGTGTTGAGCAATTCGGCGGTACGTCCACCCGGCCTCCCGCATGCCCACTATACGCCCTCGCTCAAAGTCCGTCAACTGCACATACGGTTGACGTCCACGCTGTCGCGGCATGCTACCAGTGTTAAAGACTGCGATGGAGCTCCGTATGCCACGGCAAACTGGCTGACACTGACGGTGGCGGTGCACAAATGCTGCGCAGCTAGCGCCATTCGACGGCCAACACCGCGGTTCCTGGTGTGTCCGCTGTGCCGTGCGTGTGATCATTGCTTGTACAGCCCTCTCGCAGTGTCCGGAGCAAGTATGGTGGGTCTGACACACCGGTGTCAATGTGTTCTTTTTTCCATTTCCAGGAGTGTATGTTACCTAGCCAGATCTATTCCCAGAGTTTCATTACTCTACATTAACTATTTTTTTATGTTGCGATTTTTTTCCATCAGTGTACATGTGGCGTCATAATGCCGGATCACGTGGATGAAAATTTATTTTAGAGAAGGTAGGAAGATGAAAAAGTCACTGAAGATTTTTACGTGGCGTGCTTTCTTGGCAGGATTTTTGCTGAAGAACCAGTTATGCCATTGGCGGACTGAAAATACCTGCAGTATGATTGGTGGTCGTGTTTTCTTGGTGGGAAGGAAATAGCAGGCTGTTTAATTCTAACGGACAAGAGGAGACTTCGATATGGATCCCCACGCTAAACGTGTCTCCGCATGCTGCAGTCTCCACTGGAGTAGTCTCCACTGGGGGTGCAGTGTTCGAGTCTATAGAAGCGGGATCCTGGCGTCGTACTTTCATACAACCAGAGGAAGAGCCAATCACTCTTTTCGTCTGCCGCCGGTAAATTACGGCGAGCAGGCAAAGCGCCACGTCAGGACAATCCCTCATCAGGATTCAGCTACTATCTGTTCCACGTTCATCAGAGCATTGGTTGATGCATTTGTGTTTTCTCAGTTTAAAATTTAGCCAAGCAGTCACTGTAATCGATCAGTAGGAAACCTTGGGTTGTTTCAGAATGTCAGTCGCCTTTATGGGTGTCCATTTAAATCTGTCGAAGCAACTTTGCCAACCAGAAGATTCACTTTGTCTGAAGTAAACGGTACATTTTTATGTATTTCAACTTTGTTTGATGTCAGAAAGATGCGTTAACATATTTGTGCTTTGCCTGAATAAATGAATCGTGTTTTCTTAATTCCTTAAATGTTTTCATGTTTTCAGTTTTGATATTCCGTAGTTTCCCCATTTAGGATCCACATCTAGGACATTAGCATTCATTTGTGTTTATTAGTCCGTTTGCATACAGTAATTTAGCTCGGGTCTCCAGGGTGTGTGTCTGTCTCATAATTAATTTTCTAATGCAGATTTATACATTCCACATACTTCCTTGTTTAATAAAAAGTTTTTACCCATTTTGTATAAATGCACTATAAACTACTTATACATTTATTGTAAAATTCACATTTAAATTATATTCGTAGTCTCAAGTATTAAAACTTTTCAGCTTATTTGTCTCAATTACAACAACCAATCAGTAAACTCTAATATAAGATGCGACTGTAGATTCAGTGTTCAGAGATAGCTTTATCACTTACACATAAGACATATCTTATTGCGCTTATGTACGGTACACGCGTCTGGTACTATTTACATATAATCTTTGTATGCATAATCCTAACCGTCCATTACAAATTACTGTCACTAATTTTATCTCTCTTTGCGATGTTTAAAATAATTTCACTGCGCTACCAAAAACATATTTTACTGCGCCCATGCCCTCTGACAGCATCGGTAACCCAACATGTTTACCATTCTATCTTTATTGAAAATATTTTTATGTTACTCATGTGAAGCTGAGCCACGCTTTGTAAAACAAGTGTTCGGGAATCCCGTTACAAACTACTAGAACTTGTAGAGTAGAGTTAGTACACAATATTCTGAAAAGGAACCCATGTTCGGGAATGTACCGTTTCCGTGCTACAGTCGTTTGAAAACATGTGTAGGTTTGCGACAGGGTAGTCATGGTGGGGAGTGCTCACTACGGATCGGCTGATGTCATTTGACGTCAGTCCCACCTCTCTTACCTGGTTCGAGCCTCATTCACGTATCTGTGAGCGCCACGTTTCCAGAATACACCGACAAGGTTCTTCTCTACGGCGAAGCTCGCGGTAATGGAAGAGCTGCTGTTCGCCTTTATCAAGATCGTTCTCTATAACGTCCGACTCCATCGCATACCCTTTCCGCCACAATTACGCAACGGCTTCGGCAGAAGGGTACCTCCACCGTACACTGCCGTAACTGTGGTGCTCCAAGGAGACGCCGCGAACTGGAAGAGGCCGTACTGCAAAATGTTGAAGAGAACGCGTCAATAAGTACACGAGTAATTGTGCATGCAATGGATGTAGTTCACAGCACCGTCTCGTATGTTGTGAATGACGAACAAATACATCCATACCACTTCCAACACTCCATACCACCTCTTATACTCACAGAGACTTGAATGAGTCTCGAACCAGGTGAGAGAGGTAGGATAGATGTCAAATGACATCAGCCAATCCGTCGTAAGCAACCCCCACCATAACTACTCTGTTGCAAACTTACCTAGCTAACATGTTTTCAAACGGCTGTAGCACGGAAATGATACGTTTCCGGACAAGGGTTCCTATTCAAAGTATTATATACTCAGTAGCCTCTACAAGTCTTAAAGTTCCTAATGGGTATTTTAACGAAGAACCTATATTTATTGTATGTGCTGCCATTAAACACAGAATGGTGTTGTTAAAAGAGTTTTCCAGTGATATTTACAGTACTCACTGCGAGCTAACATCCCAAAGATGTTCGGGTTCACATGCGGTACCTCTTCGTCGAAACGTCTTGGCTCATACTCTTCTTGGGGTTGAACCGCACGTGTCGCATTACGCGCCCTAAATTACACACTTGTGACCCTTTGGTTAAACTTTCTGGCTGATGACACGTTTGCAAAATTCTGTGAAACACACAAAGTTAATATAACATATAACTCGTTTCGCTTTTATTTATAAAGTATTTTCCGTAGTTATTCTGCAAATTGGATATATACATTTGTGCATTTTTGTTGTTTTAGATTAAAAACAAGCCCGCATCTCGTGGTCGTGCGGTAGCGTTCTCGCTTCCCACGCCCGGGTTCCCGGGTTCGATTCCCGGCGAGGTCAGGGATTTTCTCTGCCTCGTGATGGCTGGGTGTTGTGTGCTGTCCTTAGGTTAGTTAGGTTTAAGTAGTTCTAAGTTCTAGGGGACTGATGACCGTAGCAGTTAAGTCCCATAGTGCTCAGAGCCATTTGAACCATTTTTTTGATTAAAAACAGCGTTTTTTGTATGAAGTTGGAGTGCAAGTTACTTACGGTGTTTCTTTACATGTTCTCCAAACCAGTGCTTCTTCCTTCCTTGCTAGCAGCAGCTGATGTCGAAATACTTCATTTCACATATATACTTGGCAGTTTTTGTCATTCTGCAGTATTTCTTGTACTGCGTATGGGTGCAGTGCAAATGCAGCGCAAGAAATACTGCAGAATGCATAATCTGCCTAGCGTATGAGTGAAACGTTATCTTTTGACATCAACCGCTGCTAACAAGGAGGGAAGAAACAGTGGTTTGGAGAATACGTAAAGAAACACCGTAAGTAACTTCCACTCCAACTTCATACACAATATGCTTCTTTTAATCTTAAACAATCAAAAATGCGGAAACACATGTATCCAATCTGCAGAATAACCGAGGAAGATGCTTTATGAATAAAGGCGAAACGCGCCTGGTGCGACATTCTCGTTAATAAAATTGTAATAAGTGCAGGACGGAAAGACTAATAATAACTGAATAATGAGCTTATTTAAATTCCTCATTTTTCCAAAACAACAGCGATTTCATACCACAGTTGGTGCAGCTGCGAAATTAATTCTTAGATGAACACTATAAAGCCATCAAACCGTAAGTTACAATCACCGAAGATAGGCAGCACTCACCGTAACGAAACCTGGAGCAGTCACACTGCCAAAACTGCCGCTGCAGGAGCTTGCGCACGGCCGTAACTAAAGCGTTGTTGCTGCGGAAACGCCTGTTATGAAAACAACAATGCGATTATTTCAAACTCATCTTTTTTTCCAAAACAGGCCCCCACAACCGCACGAGTGGTCGACTGTGAAGAGTGGACAAACTGAATAGCTGGGCGGCGGCCATTAGAGTGGTAAACTGACGCGCGGAGTTCGAATGTTTATACATCGCTTTTGGTTATAAAATGCCTTCCCTTGTGTTAGGTCACAAACATAATGCCTCATTTAAATACGTTACTACAATATACTTCTTAATTTATGAACAAACAGCAACTAGTCACTGTTTATGAATTTATCTTACGTACTACGTGGAATCTGCCGTAGCTAAAAGTTATGTACTGGACCCCTAGCAGTTTTCGTAGTTCATTTACGATAGATGTACGCAAAATGCATCAAAATACTCGAAGATTTGCCCACTGTATTAATAGATATTTTCTGACTCTACTTTGCTTTAGATTTTATGACGAGAAGTGCGTTATATATGGCATAGTTCTTTGGCAACTCACGACCAAATTATCAAGTTTCAACCTAATCTAGACCATGAAAACACTACCGATCAGCCAACTTTCTTCAAAATGATCACAACATATAAAATGGTATTCTGTCGGTCGGAAATCTTGCCTCCTGACAGCGTGTAACCATTATTGTAACAGCTGTGGTTTTGAGAAAGGATACCTGCAAATAGATGTACAGACATTATGCTAATACCGTGTTACAAAACACTTATTAAGCAAGTGCACTGACATACAAAACAACTTAAAATATTCACATGTCTGTGAAATGTAATATTCGTTCCTTTCTCGAATTTATTTGTACAATTAATCGCTGCACAACTCGTCAACATTGTACTTCTTTTGATTGGAACGTACAGACAGTAGAATTACGAGTAACAAATACTGTATGTCCGCCCCAACAAATATACAACGTTGAATCAGAGTCTTCATAAACAACAATACTACACAACACATCAGACTAAAACCACTATAATGGCGTCCAGCCGAAGGTTCAAATTGTCCCACGACTGCAGCGCCATCAGTGAGTCTAGTTATTTTTTACAAGGTCTTTGTTCCAAAATAACGTCGATTTCATACCACAGTCGGCGCAGTTGTCGAATGAATTCTGAGTAGATAAAGAGATAACACGATTTAATAGTCACTTCGAACTATCCAAGATGAGGTTCAGTCAGCATACAGCAAAACTCGGGCAGACGAACTGACTAAGTCTCTACATCATCAACGTCAGTTAATATTTTCTCAGGCTTTTATTTTATCTCTGAAATCAATGGAGTACCCTGCCCATACGAATGATGCAGTTCAATGATGAAAACAAATTACTGGAAATTTCGTATCTTCCATTCAGCGGGACAAAACAAGAAACAATTATGCTAACTAATAATGGCTTGGCTCTGAGCACTACGGGACTCAACATCTTAGGTCATAAGTCCCCTAGAACTTAGAACTACTTAAACCTAACTAACCGAAGGACATCACACACACCCATGCCTGAGGCAGGATTCGAACCTGCGACCGTAGCAGTCCCGCGGTTCCGGACTGCAGCGCCAGAACCGCTAGACCACCGCGGCCGGCTAACTAATAATGTCAAAGACGTAATTATCCTCCAAAGAGTACATCTATAACGTGTCTAATATTAAACTTCCTGGCAGATTAAAACAGTGTGTCCGACCGAGATTCAAACTCGGGACCTTTGCCTTTCGCGGGCAAGTGCTCTACAATCTGAGCTACCGAAGCACGACTCACGCCCGCTCTCTCAGCTTTACTTTTGCCAGTGTCTCGTCTCCCTTTACAGAAGCGGAGCTGTGAGACCGGGCGTGAGTCGTGCTTCGGTAGCTCAGATTGTAGAGCACTTGCCCGCGAAAGGCAAAGGTCCCGAGTTCGAGTCTCGGTCGGGCACACAGTTTTAATCTGCCAGGAAGTTTCATATCAGCGCACACTCCGCTGCAGAGTGAAAATCTCATTCTGGTGTCTAATATTATCTGAGTCCATTTGATGAATCAACTGTTTCAAAAATTGATGTACTACACACTTTTGTTTTAGCTCTTGTCTTGAATGCTTGTTACCTCGCTCTCGTCCGCTCCGGATACGAAGGTCATATAATTTTCCTGAACACGTGTGTTAGTGAAATAATCATACAATGTTTGGAATTCCATTCTTTTTCCGCTAGTAGCATATTAATTATCATCTTGCCCTACTAATTGTAAACTTCTTGTATGATTTCGGCTGATTAAGCCAGTAGGAAATGGTCAGTTAGGTGAAGCTACGAGTGCGCGCCATCCCTGCCCGTTGTACGCAAAGCAGATATTTTGCATTGACGGGCACAATTACACCAAGTTGCCCGAGTCGCCTACAATGATTTCTATGCCTGACCGTTTCAGGTCTTAAAACTTTCTGGTATTTAAAGTTTCATTTTTCATCATTTTTTCATCATTAATTCGAAAGTCAAATTTACAGCTGATTTCATTATTATACTTCTGCTGTCGTCAATGTGATTTGTCCCACAAGTCGAACAATTACCATTCACAGTTACATTCTCTCGTTACATTTTAGTTTTTGAGATACATTATGCTATGTAGTTTTTATTTCAGAAGTAAAAATAAACCCATTGTAGGGAAGCAGCCTACTCATGCCGTATAAAATTCTCATCAGTCTTTCCATTGTGTGCCAGCCTAGTCCTCTGTAACTAGCTCTGACGTCATAAATGTTGCGCAATACTTTAAAAATCAAGTAAATAACCTGAAACAGTTCTAGCATGTCAGGAGTAATACTAAATCAATATGTGTTGAATATCAGTTCGATAGCTTTAACCATTTTCGAAATTTGGATGTTTTTCTGTAAAAATCATTGGCGCAACAGAAAAGAGCTAGAGACTTAAAAATTTATATTTAGATTCCCTTTTTTCATAATAGTTTAATAGAAACAGTCTTCTGGATCTCACAAATTAAGATTTTAGTTGAAATTCAATTTTTTCTGGTTTTTGTCTTAAAAATTAAGGAAGCAAGATAGATTAAGTAGGCTAATAAATAAGGCTAGGATGTTTAAATTTAAGTAGAATGGAGATCCGCTATAATCATAAGGATGTGAGAAGTTTCAATTGAATAACTATAGCGATAGCGTATCCCCAAAGGGCAAGTTCAGAGCTCGTCTACTGCGTGTAGTGTAATTAAATTAATACTCTCGCCCAAAATATTTTACTTAGCCACGTCAGACTTTTATTATGATTACTTACCTGTGTGTTGAATGCACATTTAAATTGAGAGCTTCATCGGCCATCAGCAAAGGAAGCGATGGTTTATTCAATAACTTAAAATGGTGCATTGCTAGACCAGCGGCTAGTTGGAATTAACGTTTCACAGTCGCTTGGGGGGGGGGGGGGGGGGGAGAGGAAGAATAATATGTCGTTTGTGTGCAAAAATGTTGTCGAACCGGCCTTGACTGTCAATAGCAAGGCTATATAACACTCTCTTGGAGTACCCTCGAAACTACCTTTGCATCTATTGATTTAGTCCCGTTAAGAACGACTTGTTAAGTTCAGTTAGCAACAAAAAAAAAAAAAAGAAAAAAACCTGAAACTAATGGCAATTCTAGTCCAGTACTCGTTAAGCTCGTATTTTATTCATTAACTGACAGTGCGGAACTGCGTCATAAACTGAATCGTGTGTCTTTTGAAAGTCAAGGTGCGCTGCATCGACATTGCCGCCATTGCCTATGGCGATCTGTATCTCTTAGATAAACAGATCACTTTATGGAGTGTGTCATTGCTGAAGCCGCAAGAATAAACGCACGAGCCGTACCTAAGTTACGTGTTTGCCCATTTTGCACAACAAGGCAGGCAGTTGTAAGACTTCTCCGGGCGGCTCGGCGGGACGGTCATTGCGGCACTGTTCCCTTGTTACTATTTGTCATGTTCCACAAAAGTTTTGTCGTAAAGGTCCTCCTTGGAGGCTGTTTCCAAATCCACAAAAAGTTATATAATTCCTGAAACCATTAACAGCAATCTTTAAAATTAAAATTTAAAGATTAAATTATATAATTCCATTTAAAAAGACAGTCGATGTCATAATTTGGCAAATGTAAACCTTAAGAATTATTTTCTTACGTAAAAAAATGCGCCGCATTGTGGTTCACAGCACAGTGAAACCTTATATCGATTCATTTACTCGTTCTGAAGATATACTGATCAAAAGCATCCGGAAGCATGTTAGTGGACCTTAATGTGGGACGTGTCCATCCTCCGCCTTCAAGGCGTTCGATACAGTTCCCCACAGTCGTTTATTGAACAAAGTAAGAGCATATGGACTATCAGACCAATTGTGTGATTGGATTGAGGAGTTCCTAGATAACAGGACGCAGCATGTTATTCTCAATGGAGAGAAGTCTTCCGAAGTAAGAGTAATTTCAGGTGTGCCGCAGGGGAGTGTCATAGGACCGTTGCTATTCACAATATACATAAATGACCTGGTGGATGACATCGGAAGTTCACTGAGGCTTTTTGCAGATGATGCTGTGGTGTATCGAGAGGTTGTAACAATGGAAAATTGTACTGAAATGCAGGAGGATCTGCAGCGAATTGACGCATGGTGCAGGGAATGGCAACTGAATCTCAATGTAGACAAGTGTAATGTGCTGCGAATACACAGAAAGATAGATCCTTTATCATTTAGCTACAAAATAGCAGGTCAGCAACTGGAAGCAGTTAATACCATAAATTATCTGGGAGTACGCATTAGGAGTGATTTAAAATGGAATGATCATATAATGTTGATTGTCGGTAAAGCAGATGTCAGACTGAGATTCATTGGAAGAATCCTAAGGAAATGCAATCCGAAAACAAAAGAAGTAGGTTACAGTACGCTTGTTCGCCCACTGCTTGAATACTGCTCAGCAGTGTGGGATCCGTACCAGATAGGGTTGATACAAGACATAGAGAAGATCCAACGGAGAGCAGCGCGCTTCGTTACAGGATCATTTAGTAATCGCGAAAGCGTTACGGAGATGATAGATAAACTCCAGTGGAAGACTCTGCAGGAGAGACGCTCAGTAGCTCGGTACGGGCTTTTGTCAAAGTTTCGAGAACATACCTTCACCGAAGAGTCAAGCAGTATATTGCTCCCTCCTACGTATATCTCGCGAAGAGACCATGAGGATAAAATCAGAGAGATTAGAGCCCACACAGAGGCATACCGACAATCCTTCTTTCCACGAACAATACGAGACTGGAATAGAAGGGAGAACCGATAGAGGTACTGAAGGTACCCTCCGCCACACACCGTCAGGTGGCTTGCGGAGTATGGATGTAGATGTAGATGTAGATGTAGATGACGGCTTGTACTTTGCTGAGGACACTTTCAGTGAAATGTATGAATGTCTGTTAGGGGATTCTTCCTTAGGAGGCGAGACAGGAGAAGGTAGTGATGTTGGACGCTGGTATCTGCAGATAAGTCGAACTTCTGACTCATCCGAAAGGTGTTCCGCTGGTTCAGGTCAGGACTCTGGGCAGGGTAGTCCATTGCAGGGATGTTCTTGACCGCAAGCCATTACCTCAAGGTTGTTGCTTTGTGACAGGCTGCTTTAAGGGCAGATATATTCACCGATTCCAAACTGTTCATATACTGTAAAAAGTACGCAACACTGTAAAATGCGTTCGTGTCCTGCATTTAGAGTTTTCTGCAGGGCAATAAGGGGAAGACACTATAACCACGAAAAACACAACCATACCACAACGCCGAATACTCCGTTTCTCACTGTTGGAACTACACATAGTGCCACATAAAGTTACCTAGGCATTCAGTAACCCCAAAACCTTCCATCGGACTGCCACAAGATTCACCGATGATTCGTGACTCCAAATCACTCTTTTTGTTATCCCCTGTCCAGTGGCGTTTCTTGTTGCACCACCTCAAGTGTCACATAGCATTGACTACACAAATGTGTGGCTTTTGAGGGGCCGTTGTACCCCATCCATTTTAGCTCTTGATGTCATTGTAAGGTCTTGACAGAATACCATGGTCAGTCGATGCGCAGACGACACGGCGGGCGTAGGAAGAGCGGTAGTGGAGGGGACCACAAGCAGGCGCTGTAAGGGAAATGTCGAGCTCTGGAGGGGAAGTACCGTTTAACCTAAAGCCTACACTTATATTTTTTGTACATATTAAGTGGGACCCCTCCACAACCACACTTGTGTGGTGACCATTCAAAAATATCTGTCACTTCTGCTTTGGTTAGCGTCTAAAAAGAATTCCGACGAAAATGCAGCGATTTACTGTCTCCTGGCTTGTTAGCCATTTGTAACTTTCAGAGAGGTGTCACGAGTGGCGAAGACTGAGTAGAACCCTACATATTTCTCTTGTTGCCGCTTTAAAATTTGCTTCTTTTGCCAAAACACATTGGAGTTGACAGTCTCATCTCTCTAACATGTTGTGCAGGCGCAACTGCGAGAGAATTCTGAAACAGCTGCTGGCTAGACTGCTGGTATCACTCTGGAACTCACGAGCCATTCCTTCTGCTGATTTTGTGCGACATTTTACAGCCACTCTCCTCACTGCTCGACGGTCCCTGTCTGTCAGCAATTGACGTCTGCCCACTCTTGTTTTACAACGGGGAGGCCACGACGTTTGGAACGTGGATTTGCTGTTTTCTTCTTCTTCCGTGTCCGGATGCACCAATTATATCTTCCCTTCCCAGTAATTAGCAACGTAGATTGCTTTGTCATTGACTTTCAAAATATCATCTTTAGTGCATGTTATAGACATATCTGGGCAGATCAGTAGGTGGTCCAAGTCCTGTATTGCTCCGCATTCACACCTGTCGCCATCACTGTAACCCCATTTAAATACAGGGTGTTTCAAAAATGACCGGTATATTTGAAACGGCAATAAAAACTAAACGAGCAGCGATAGAAATACACCGTTTGTTGCAATATGCTTGGGACAACAGTACATTTTCAGGCGGGCAACTTTCGAAATTACAGTAGTTACAATTTTCAACAACAGATGGCGCTGCAAGTGATGTGAAAGATATAGAAGACAACGCAGTCTGTGGGTGCGCCATTCTGTACGTCGTCTTTCTGCTGTAAGCGTGTGCTGTTCACAACGTGCAAGTGTGCTGTAGACAACATCGTTTATTCCGTAGAACAGAGGATTTTTCTGGTGTTGGAATTCCACCGCCTAGAACACAGTGTTGTTGCAACAAGACGAAGTTTTCAACGGAGGTTTAATGTAACCAAAGGACCGAAAAGCGATACAATAAAGGATCTGTTTGAAAAATTTCAACGGACTGGGAACATGACGGAAGAACGTGCTGGAAAGGTAGGGCGACCGCGTACGGCAACCTCAGAGGGCAACGCACAGCTAGTGCAGCAGGTGATCCGACAGCGGCCTCGGGTTTCCGTTCGCTGTGTTGCAGCTGCGGTCCAAATGACGCCAACGTCCACGTATCGTCTCATGCGCCAGAGTTTACACCTCTATCCGTACAAAATTCAAACGCGGCAACCCCTCAGCGCCGCTACCATTGCTGCACGAGAGACATTCGCTAACGATATAGTGCACAGGATTGATGACGGCGATATGCATGTGGGCAGCATTTGGTTTACTGACGAAGCTTATTTTTACCTGGACGGCTTCGTCAATAAACAGAACTGGCGCATATGGGGAACCGAAAAGCCCCATGTTGCAGTCCCATCGTCCCTGCATCCTCAAAAAGTACTGGTCTGGGCCGCCATTTCTTCCAAAGGAATCATTGGCCCACTTTTCAGATCCGAAACGATTACTGCATCACGCTATCTGGACATTCTTCGTGAATTTGTGGCGGTACAAACTGCCTTAGACGACACTGCGAACACTTCGTGGTTTATGCAAGATGGTGCCCGGCCACATCGCACGGTCGACGTCTTTAATTTCCTGAATGAATATTTCGATGATCGTGTGATTGCTTTGGGCTATCGGAAACATACAGGAGGCGGCGTGGATTGGCCTCCCTATTCGCCAGACATGAACCCCTGTGACTTGTTTCTGTGGGGACACTTGAAAGACCAGGTGTACCGCCAGAATCCAGAAACAATTGAACAGCTGAAGCAGTACATCTCATCTGCATGTGAAGCCATTCCGCCAGACACGTTGTCAAAGGTTTCGGGTAATTTCATTCAGAGACTACGCCATATTATTGTTACGCATGGTGGATATGTGGAAAATATCGTACTATAGAGTTTCCCAGACCGCAGCGCCATCTGTTGTTGAAAACTGTAACTACTGTAATTTCGAAAGTTTGTCTGCCTGAAAATGTACTGTTGTCCCAAGCATATTGCAACAAACGGTGTATTTCTATCGCTGCTCGTTTACTTTTTATTGCCGTTTCAAATATACCGGTCATTTTTGAAACACCCTGTAGGTTTGATTTGCACCCAGTTACTCCAGTGCGCAGCCGGTTTAATGACCTCCAAGTTGTAAAAGGTAGTTGAAATCCTGCAGATCCCTCCTCAAGTAGTTCCATTGTGGAGTGTGGCACCATTTCTTCCCAAAGAGACAGCCGCCTTGCGGCGGGCTTGGTGGCGACCTCTTCAGTAGTTTCAATGAAACTCCCGCGGGATTTCAGCCGGACACGTTGTTTTCGGTGCATATGCATCGGGTGTCGAGGATCATTCTTTTGTTTTGATCTTTCGATCTCGGAGGCTACTTGTCTGCGGATAGTGGGTGGTGCTATGCCTATGATGGGGTAAATGATGTCTGTGGGAGTTGGTTTGAGGCATCCTGTGGCAATACGTACAGTTTCGTTTACGGCGACGTCAACTTGCTTAGTGTGAGCAGAGTTCTTCCAAACTGGCGCCGCGTATTCCGCTGCTGAGATACTCAGCACCAGACCCGTGGTGCGCAAAACATGTGGCTGAGCTCCCCACGATGAACCTGTTAGCTTCCGCAGTATGTTGTTCCTGGCACAGACCTTTTTTTTTTTAGTGTTGTGACAGTGCTGCTTAAAAGTAAGTGCTCTGTCCAATGTTACTCCCAGGTATTTTGGGCTGTTTGTATGTTTCAGCTCTTCCCCTTGCCACATGACTCGGAGTTTCCGTTTGGCTTGTTTGTTCCTAAGATGGAAGGCAGATACTTGAGATTTACTAGGGTTTGGTTTGAGATTATTGCCGTCGTAATAGGTAGCAAGTTCTGTTAAGGCTCCTGTGAGATTCTCCTCCACTTGTTCAAAGGTTTTATCCTGTGTGGTCACTGCTGCATCATCAGCATATATGAACATTCGTGTCTGGTGGCTGATGGGAAGATCATTGGTATAGATGTTAAATAATATTGGAGCCAAGACACTACCCTGTGCAAGTCCATTTTTCTGTTTCCTCCATTGGCTGTTTTTAGATTGTAAGGTTACATAGTAGCGTCTGTTTTGTAGCAGACATTGCACGAACATTGAAAGGGTGTAGTCCTTAGTGACATTATACACTTTCTGGGTAAGCAACTTATGGTTAACTGTGTCATATGCAGCACTGAGATCCAGGAATGCGACCCCAGTTACTTCTCCTCTCTGATAGCCGCCTTCGATGTACTGTGTGAGATTAAGGATTTGGCCACAGCGTGATTTTCCTGGTCGGAATCCAGCTTGTTCGTTAATGAGGGCTTTGTCCACATAATCAGCTATGCGTTTGAGGACCATTCGCTCCAGCACTTTAAATAAATGACAAAGCAGTGACACAGGCCGGAAATTTTTAGCTTCAGCTGGGTCTTTCCCTGGTTTTAGTAACGCAATAACCCGAGCTTTCCTCCACAGTTTAGGAATTTGCATTTAATACAGTTATTCATTAGCTCTAGGATCCATGCTTGTACTCCCGGTCCAAAATGTTTAATTTGCTCAGATCTCAGATCGTCGAGGCCAGCGGCCTTATTGTTTTTCAAATCATTGATGGCATCTTGTAGCTCCTGAATGTAGAACGGGCGAGCTAGGAAGCTAATCTCCTCGTTCAATTTTCTTTTAATTTTGCCATTCCTGATCTTCCTTTTAGTTTTTCCGTTCATGAGTAGTTGGTGAGCTGTCTGATCAGGTGTTACTTCACTGTAATTTGGTTGTGGTTCTGTTGGGTCGTTGTTGAGACTTTTGACCAGTTTCCATGCCTCCCTACTGCTGTGCTTCATGTCCGTCTCGTGTAGGAGGTTGCACCACTTTTCCTTTCTCGCTTCGGAGATACCAGACATCAGTACCTCACCTGCCTGGATCGTTTCCTCTGAGAAGGGGTCGTTATTGTACAGCTCTTCATACTTTTTCAGAGCTTCCTTGCTGCTACTATTTAGTCCAGCGATATACTGGGTGCGGCTGTAAACTTCGTACACTCGTAGTACTCCATAAGGACAACAAAATGTGTAAGCAGTAGCGCGTACTTCTCAAGCGTTATTGAGAAAATCGCAAGATAATTTCGGTCGTCGAATATATATGTATCTGTGCGTGGCCATTTTAACCACGAAGCGGCTTTTCAGTTCCGCTCGGGACGCGACAGCGACCGGACGTGTCGGTACTTCCACGTAGTCGAGCGCCGCAAGCCGTGTTTATAATAATTCTTGGATTGTGACCTGTGATATTCTCAGTGCTTCTTCACTACCGTCGTACACAAGCTTCTTAATTTACTCACAGCGGTCCCGACCGCTCATATAGTGCAGTTATGCCTTCCAGTGTACCTCGTAAGAATACCCTGTGTTTTGCATTTGAGAAATCTTCCAGGTTCAAAAATGGCTCTTAGCACTATGGGACTTAACATCTATGGTCATCAGTCCCCTAGAACTTAGAACTACTTAAACCTAACTAACCTAAGGACATCACACACATCCATGCCCGAGGCAGGATTCGAACCTGCGACCGTAGCAGTCGCGCGGCTCCGGACTGAGCGCCTAGAACCGCTAGACCACCGCGGCCGGCGAATCTTCCAGGAATGTGCAACCGAGTTCTCTAGAAATCCATGACTGGATAGTAGATATTATTGGCATCACATCCGACCAGGTCCACACAGCATATTATGGCATGGCGGAATAGTGTTTCTTTGTGAAGTTTTTAGACCAGATACAACTGGAGAAAATTTTGGTGAATACTGGTGGGAAAGCAGAGTTCCGACATCGTGATCAGTCGGTGAGTACAGTTTCAACAATTAACGCAGACATTGAGTATAAACAAGTGCGAGTGTTCAATTTGCCACCTGAGGTTGAGAATTGTTTTCTTAGAGATGTCCTCGCCAAATACGGTGACATCCGACAGATTAGAAACGAAAAATGGTCGAGCCATGACAAACTCCAATGTTATAGTGGGGTTCGCTCAGTTGATATGGCCGTTAAAGTCAATATCCCATCCTATATAATGGTTTGTGGTTACAAGGCTCATGTCATTTACGAGGGGCAAGTAGGCACTTGTTTTATCTGTAACACGAGTGGTCATTTACGGGAGGATTGCCCACGGCGAGTTGTCGTACTTCAAAACAATCTGCAACAACGACAGAGATTAACATTGGCTGATGTACTAACTCAAAATCAGACGCCTTCTGTGACTGACTCCCAACCGAGTGCATCTGTGTCAGAGGACAACGATCTCAGTAACAGCACCTTCCCACCCTTGCCTCAAAAACCCGTGGCCAGTCACCCCTTAGCCACCGGTGTTGCATTATCTGTCGGTAACAAACGACGACGTACTATAAGTGACGGTAGTGGTTCCGGTGACCAGGTAGTAAAAAATCAAACCGGCCTCCACACAAGGACACGCATGTGTCGGATGGCTCAGTTAACGATCCGCCAAATTCCCATTCGACCGCCCGACGCAGAAACTGTCAATACAAGTGCAGCCGAGTGTTTACAGCAATCCGTTCCGATGCCGCTTGCCGACTCGCCCCAGCTGGCCAACACACAAGAGGCGGCAGTCAGTCAACTGCAACTCGTAAACACGGCGGATGAAGCACGCGGTGTAGAGCATAACATAAACAGCCGCCACCTCGAAACTGCTTCCAAAGAACACGAGGACCCGGACAGCTGTATACAAACAGCCAGTGCGGCTCCAAACAAACACAGTGAGCCTACTGAAGCCGCGTCTGCGGACTTGCCGTCACCCGTTCCGAAGCAAGGACTTTCACATACTGCTTACAGCCATGACTCGCCGACTCCGCCGTCTTCAATGACACTTCAGACGACTTTGCGACGGCAAAATAAAGTTAAACCAAAGGACTCCGTGGCTGGAAGTAACTCAAAAAGTGAAGTCAGCGCAAAAACTGGTACAAAACCTGCGGATGTAGGTTCGAAGTCCGACGGTGAGATGGACTGGGCTTCCTACGCTTCCCATCACCCACAAGTCTCGGACGATCATGAGTCAAGCTTATAAATTTTTGTCCTTAAAATTAGCAATGCTACGGCAGTTTATCTATGAGTCCGAAGCTGATATAGTTCTGTTACAGGAAGTGTCTATCTTAAGTTTTCATGTATCAGGATTTGCAACAATCGTAAACACCGTGGCGGACGGGGGTACAGGTACGGCCATTCTATCACGAGACGGAATCCCAGTGAGCAATATCGAAATGTTGGACTCCGGTAGAGGCATAGCTCGCAAATTTTTGACGTCACCCTCGTCAATATCTATGCTCCATCTGGAACGACCTTAAAATCAGAAAGAGCTAACTTCTTTAAACAAGACATCATATACTTGCTACGCCGCAACCCAACCCAGTTGATAATTAGTGGTGATTTCAACTGTGTAATCCATAGGAAAGACCAATCGCCAAACTTTAATTACTGTAGGGAACTACATGATCTGGTGCGTCACCTGCAGCTGAAGGATGCGTGGGAACTAAAATTTCCTACCCTGGTAAAGTACACGTAGCTGACCACCACCGCATGTAGCCGTCTAGACCGTTTGTACATCTCTGAGAACATTTGCCAACATGTTCTGGACGCCGATGTCATTCCAGCTAGCTTCTCCAACCACTGCGCCCTCAGTGTCACGATAAACCTGGCCAAACAGCATACTAAATGGCATAGGATTCCGTGGAGCCTAAATGTTTCTATTCTCGCCGATGCCTTGCTACAAGATGTCATCTCCACGACATGGGCGGATTGTCTCAAGCAATGCTGCAGATATCCGAACAAGATAGCCTGATGGAATGCTGTGGTCAAACGGAAAATGCGATTATCCTTAAGAAACTACAGTTGGCAACGGGCGCTAGATGTCAAACGCACGACTGATTTTTACCAAACAGTTCTGCGAGAGTTGTATGCGGCTACGACACCAACCAACACACAGCTGACGACCATCAAACAAATAAAGGTGAAGCTTATAGGCATAAAGCGAACGCAGCTTGAAGGACTGAAGATCAGATCTAAAGCAAAATCACTTCAAGAGGACGAACTTGCATCGCTGTATCACCTCATAAAACATCGTGCCCATCGCAAGCGAGCTTTTATCGGGGAGCTGGACACAGATGATGGACTCCGTTTGACCCGAAAGAGTGATATTCTTACTGCAGTTTACCGGTACTTCACGGATCTGTACTCGCAATGCGATACATATGGTGATGACGGCGGCGATATCGTGAGTGCTCTGCCCACCGTAGTCACGCCTGCGGACAACTTGGCGGTCGTACACGATTTTGCTCCAGACGAAGTCCTTGAACTGATTTCTGGCTCGCCATCAAATAAATCCCCTGGCCCTGATGGTTTGCCACGGGAATTTTATGTGCGCTTCTGGCCCATAATCGGACACGCATTTACAGATGTTCTCAATGAAGTGATGCGAGGGAGTGACGTGCCGGCCGAAATGAAGGAAGGCCGAATTGTATTGATACCAAAAAGCAAACACCGAAAAACCTTAGATAACTTCCGACCTATTACTTTACTCAATTTTGATTACAAAACCTTCGCCAGAGCACTCAACAGCAGATTGTCTCCGTTAATGAAGCAAGTGATTCACAACCATCAATCATGCATCCCTGGTCGCACTATTATGACGCCCCTTTCGGAATATAGAGATGTAATAGCCATAGCGTCAGTCACTAACGTGAATCTCGCATTGCTGTTTATCGACTTTTGCAAGGCTTTTGATCGCGTCCGCCACGAGTACCTCCTACAGCTACTGCAGCGGTGTGGTTTTGAGCAACGGGTTATAAATGTCGTGCAACATTTAATCACGGGCATTACAACCAGAATCAGCTTAAATGGACAGCTTACTCAACCCATCGGGGTCCAAAGAGGAGTGCCGCAGGGGAGCCCTCTCTCCATTATGTTATTTGTTTTATCGCTCGAGCCGCTCTTACGCTCTATTCATGACAAACTTGCAGGCCTTTCGATCGCCGGAACGTCCTTCGTGGTTCGTGCTTACGCCGACGACGTCGGAGTGTTACTGCGCAACGACGGAGACGTATCAACCCTCAAGACCGCGGTAGACGAGTACCGTCGTGCTTCCGGTGCTAAAATCAACGCCGGTAAATGCACCTTTGTCAACATTCGAGGATTCGACGCAGTTATTATACCTTGCGCAAAGCGTGTCGACACACACACCACTCTAGGGATGATTATCGACAAATGCCCGCTAAAAATGAATGCAAAAAATTGGAAGCAGGTCACCAATAAAATGCAAGGTGCCATCTATGAAAACAATTGGCGGTCCGTTAGCATTCTCCAACGCATACGACTCCTCAGCAGTTATATATTCAGTTAAGCGTATTATATGGCCCAACTATTTCCAGTCCCCAAGATGCAGGCCAAACACGTGATGAAACTCTCTAATAGATTTATCTGGCAAGGGCATCTGTTCAAAGTGAAATACACCACGCTGACGTCTTCCAGACAGGCCGGCGGACTAAACATGCCTGACATTAACAGAAAGTGTACTGCGCTATATATTAAACGAATCACCCATTTGTTGGACAATGAACCTCTCAGCGTAACCAGTTGGCTCTTCCGAACCTTACAACCCACCGATATGCATCCACCCATTGATGTAGGTAAAATACATTACAAACTAAGACATGTCAAGCAGTTTTTTCTTGAAGTAAGCTATATTGATGGACATTATTTCACGCAGGATTTACCGACGACGCACCTGTTATTAAAAAGATGGACATCTCAAATAGTCCGGAATCCCATTGAACTTAAATACCCGAGTGTTCATTGGAAGGCAGTTTGGGACAACATAAGTTTAACCGTCCACACTGCTGAAGTGGCGTCCACATGGTATAAAGTGGTAAACGATGTTATACCCACTAATGAAAGGTTGCATAGAATCGGTTTAAGTGACAGTGACAAATGCGTCCGCTGTGGTCTGGTCGACACCTTACGCCATCGCTTCACTTGTGGCGGTCATCTCATTAACTGGAAATGGGTGCAGCAGTGGCTGGGCCTGATTACCCGCAGCAGCCCAGCCAGCCACTGCACCGACATCCTGCTCTGGCCGGACGCGAAACATTTTCCCGCTACCAAGAGCAACACCGTGATGTGGATGTTAGGACAGTTTGTGACATATATCATCATCCACAATAGTGAAGATAATCTCATTAGTTTCGAGGCTTACATGAGAACGGCACGCTGGAAGATGAAACGTTACCCAAATTTCAGGAAGATGTTTGCTAACATGTTAGACGTAATTTTTAGGAAAACAAGGCGTAGGGTAATTCTCGATGCCGGTAAGGACACAAATCACATGCAAGGCTATGTAGCGAACAAAATGCACAACGAATAAGGGGTTGTACCAGTCCCTAGGACTACTCCCGACTTCTCAATGGTGTTATTAACTTCATTGTGACGTTTTCATTAATTTATGTTCCTGTGCATCTCTTGTTATCCATTTGTGTGCTCCAAATGACTTTCAGTTTGGACGGTTATGAATCAAATGACAGAACTGTCATACCAATTAAGACCATCAATTATACACTCCTGGAAATTGAAATAATAACACCGTGAATTCATTGTCCCAGGAAGGGGAAACTTTATTGACACATTCCTGGGGTCAGATACATCACATGATCACACTGACAGAACCACAGGCACATAGACACAGGCAACAGAGCATGCACAATGTCGGCACTAGTACAGTGTATATCCACCTTTCGCAGCAATGCAGGCTGCTATTCTCCCATGGAGACGATCGTAGAGATGCTGGATGTAGTCCTGTGGAACGGCTTGCCATGCCATTTCCACCTGGCGCCTCAGTTGGACCAGCGTTCGTGCTGGACGTGCAGACCGCGTGAGACGACGCTTCATCCAGTCCCAAACATGCTCAATGGGGGACAGATCCGGAGATCTTGCTGGCCAGGGTAGTTGACTTACACCTTCTAGAGCACGTTGGGTGGCACGGGATACATGCGGACGTGCATTGTCCTTTTGGAACAGCAAGTTCCCTTGCCGGTCTAGGAATGATAGAACGATGGGTTCGATGACGGTTTGGATGTACCGTGCACTATTCAGTGTCCCCTCGACGATCACCAGTGGTGTACGGCCAGTGTAGGAGATCGCTCCCCACACCATGATGCCGGGTGTTGGCCCTGTGTGCCTCGGTCGTATGCAGTCCTGATTGTGGCGCTCACCTGCACGGCGCCAAACACGCATACGACCATCATTGGCACCGAGGCAGAAGCGACTCTCATCGCTGAAGACGACACGTCTCCATTCGTCCCTCCATTCACGCCTGTCGCGACACCACTGGAGGCGGGCTGCACGATGTTGGGGCGTGAGCGGAAGACGGCCTAACGGTGTGCGGGACCGTAGCCCAGCTTCATGGAGACGGTTGCGAATGGTCCTCGCCGATACCCCAGGAGCAACAGTGTCCCTAATTTGCTGGGAAGTGGCGGTGCGGTCCCCTACGGCACTGCGTAGGATCCTACGGTCTTGGCGTGCATCCGTGCGTCGCTGCGGTCCGGTCCCAGGTCGACGGGCACGTGCACCTTCCGCCGACCACTGGCGACAACATCGATGTACTGTGGAGACCTCACGCCCCACGTGTTGAGCAATTCGGCGGTACGTCCACCCGGCCTCCCGCATGCCCACTATACGCCCTCGCTCAAAGTCCGTCAACTGCACATACGGTTCACGTCCACGCTGTCGCGGCATGCTACCAGTGTTAAAGACTGCGATGGAGCTCCGTATGCCACGGCAAACTGGCTGACACTGACGGCGGCGGTGCGCAAATGCTGCGCAGCTAGCGCCATTCGACGGCCAACACCGCGGTTCCTGGTGTGTCCGCTGTGCCGTGCGTGTGATCATTGCTTGTACAGCCCTCTCGCAGTGTCCGGAGCAAGTATGGTGGGTCTGACACACCGGTGTCAATGTGTTCTTTTTTCCATTTCCAGGAGTGTATATATGTTTGCGTTTCGGTTCTATGTCACTGTCTGGACTGAAGAGGATATAGTCAGTTTACTATTTATGTTCTATTTTGTAAGCTTACAAATGGCACTATATTGAAATGCGTTCTTGAGTCTATTGTAGGATACAATTCGTGTTGAATCAGTTCCAGCACTTCAATATTTTGTTTTTGTGCTTATGTACATATATGGTTGTTTTAATAAAAGAAAAAAAAGCGTGTTCGGTCAGAGAGCCGCTTGCCTCTGTAATAAAAAACTGGGTGGAAGGATCAACCACCGAACTTGAACAGGATGTCTTGCGACGTCCGCAACGACCAAACACAACGATCAATAACGAAAAAAAAAAAAAAGCGTGTTCGGTGAGAGCGTTAGCTTCCCTTTCTAATAAAACAACGGAGCGAACGGATAAACGAACAAACTGAACGCGTGTCATCGGACGTCCGCCCTGAACAAATTCAGTGAACAATATAGAATAAAATGTATTTTTTTAAGTAGTTGGCGTTTAAGCCGCTAGATCGCTGGATCGTGTTCCGTTCGTCAGTTTCATTTTATTTTCAACACACTCATTTTCTTTACGATTTACATTACAGTTAATATAATGGGAAAAATAAGTGTAATCGGATGAACTTTTATTAAATTTACAATGTTATTTGGCAGTCTACTAATTTTTATTATCACAAATAATGTAATATTCATAACTATCGACTAGCAAACGACCAAACGTATAAAGTCATCCTGAAAATGTATGCGTGTCCGTGTCTTCAAAACTGTTCGTATTTAATCGAAAGAGAACGAGAAATAGCTTCTCGGAAGACGCTATTAAAATACACTCGATACTGCATAACCAATTATCAGCGCCGATTTTCAAGGAAATACTGCGTTATGCATGGTTTGCTTCCAAACTAACGTCTGAAAGACAGGTTTTTGAAAATGTTAACGAGGTTTGTTTTTCCACGGAAAACGTCAAAAGACCTTGCCTATGCGGAAACATAGCATTTATTCAATGCAGCTGGTGCCGTTTAGCTTCATGTTTTCCATGTTTTTTACGAAAAATACCATCCTCAACTTGTAATGTCGAGAGCGACGATTAATTGTACGTCTTTCGAAAACCGTCTGTGCCGGTCAAAACTTCGAGGTAACAAGTCGTTTCAGGCTCCTTCCAGGTATAAGGGATTTCTCAAATCACGGACACGCATACATTTTCAGTATGACTTTATGCGTTTGGTCGTTCACTAGTCGATAGTTATGAATACTACAAATAACATTTTAAATTTAATAAAAATTCATCCAATTACACGTATTTCCCTATAAATCAATTGTAATATAAATAATAAGGAAAATGACTGTGTTGAAAAAAAAAAAAAACTGACGAACGGAACTCGATCCAGCGATCCAGAAGTTTGAACGCCAACTACTTAGAAAAAAAAAACATTTTATTCTATATTGTTCACTGGATTTGTTCAGGGCGGACGTCCGATGACACGCGTTCAGTTTGTTCGTTTATCCGTTCGCTCAGTTGTTTTATTAGAAAGGGAAGCTAACGCTCTCACCGAACACGCTTTTTTTTATTAAAAACGTTGAAACTTCCTGGCAGATTAAAACTGTGTGCCCGACCAAGACTCGAACTCCGGACCTTTGCCTTTCGTGGGCAAGTGCTCTACCATCTTTTTTTTAATGGTTTTCTTTGGATACAAAATTAGGCAGATCACAAACACTAAATGAAATGCATCCTCTGCAAAAACAAAAGAAATCATTGTAAAACAAATCACAAATGTAAAGGAACAGGGATACAGGGATGTTGTTTTTATTTATTTATTTATTTATTTTCCATAAAGATCACTCTGTTAAAAGGAACATACACACTCCTGGAAATTGAAATAAGAACACCGTGAATTCATTGTCCCAGGAAGGGGAAACTTTATTGACACATTCCTGGGGTCAGATACATCACATGATCACACTGACAGAACCACAGGCACATAGACACAGGCAACAGAGCATGCACAATGTCGGCACTAGTACAGTGTATATCCACCTTTCGCAGCAATGCAGGCTGCTATTCTCCCATGGAGACGATCGTAGAGATGCTGGATGTAGTCCTGTGGAACGGCTTGCCATGCCATTTCCACCTGGCGCCTCAGTTGGACCAGCGTTCGTGCTGGACGTGCAGACCGTGTGAGACGACGCTTCATCCAGTCCCAAACATGCTCAATGGGGGACAGATCCGGAGATCTTGCTGGCCAGGGTAGTTGACTTACACCTTCTAGAGCACGTTGGGTGGCACGGGATACATGCGGACGTGCATTGTCCTGTTGGAACAGCAAGTTCCCTTGCCGGTCTAGGAATGGTAGAACGATGGGTTCGATGACGGTTTGGATGTACCGTGCACTATTCAGTGTCCCCTCGACGATCACCAGTGGTGTACGGCCAGTGTAGGAGATCGCTCCCCACACCATGATGCCGGGTGTTGGCCCTGTGTGCCTCGGTCGTATGCAGTCCTGATTGTGGCGCTCACCTGCACGGTGCCAAACACGCATACGACCATCATTGGCACCAAGGCAGAAGCGACTCTCATCGCTGAAGACGACACGTCTCCATTCGTCCCTCCATTCACGCCTGTCGCGACACCACTGGAGGGGGGCTGCACGATGTTGGGGCGTGAGCGGAAGACGGCCTAACGGTGTGCGGGACCGTAGCCCAGCTTCATGGAGACGGTTGCGAATGGTCCTCGCCGATACCCCAGGAGCAACAGTGTCCCTAATTTGCTGGGAAGTGGCGGTGCGGTCCCCTACGGCACTGCGTAGGATCCTACGGTCTTGGCGTGCATCCGTGCGTCGCTGCGGTCCGGTCCCAGGTCGACGGGCACGTGCACCTTCCGCCGACCACTGGCGACAACATCGATGTACTGTGGAGACCTCACGCCCCACGTGTTGAGCAATTCGGCGGTACGTCCACCCGGCCTCCCGCATGCCCACTATACGCCCTCGCTCAAAGTCCGTCAACTGCACATACGGTTCACGTCCACGCTGTCGCGGCATGCTACCAGTGTTAAAGACTGCGATGGAGCTCCGTATGCCACGGCAAACTGGCTGACACTGACGGCGGCGGTGCACAAATGCTGCGCAGCTAGCGCCATTCGACTGCCAACACCGCGGTTCCTGGTGTGTCCGCTGTGCCGTGCGTGTGATCATTGCTTGTACAGCCCTCTCGCAGTGTCCGGAGCAAGTATGGTGGGTCTGACACACCGGTGTCAATGTGTTCTTTTTTCCATTTCCAGGAGTGTAGATCATTTCACGGTATAGTATGTGCATTATATATGGAGTGGTGAGAGAAGCGTGAGGTTCATTATCAGCTGTCAAATGTGCACACCGACTGCACCCGGCACATCCCAACTGCGTGGGGGGTCGAGGAAGACTGCCTGAAGATAGTTGGCAAAGGTTTTCCGATAGTGTGACCATCTATGAACCTCATTCTGGGCTTGCTGCAATAAATACCAAAGTCGAGTCGCGACTTGGCAGCATCCCCATAGAGGTACGCGATCGTCCATCCTTTGACCCAGATGATCGAGTGTGATTTAGTCGCCAGAAAGTAGTCACTCTCCGGATGTAAGAAGGAAGCAGGTGTAATATGTTGCGGGGTCACACGGAGGTAGCAAGCCACCATCTGTCTTCCTAGGAGCCATACGTCCTCCACCGCGATACAAGTTAAGCGGTGATGGTCGTCATCCACTTGGCGACATTTCGGGCATAGTGGAGTGTCCACTAGTCCAATTGCATGGAGTCGTTGGTTGGTGTTGAACTTGCCACAGGTGACAGAGAACCACAGCGCCCGAACGAAGGTAGGAAGGAATTTTTGGTGCACATGTCTCCAGATCTTCGGCCAATGCAACTTGGGGTGTTTGAGTTCAATGACATTACGACTTATCCGTCGTAGCAGCTAAACATAAAAATCCTTCGCGCATGGTGGACTCGTGCGCGGAAGCTCGTTTCTGATATAACTAAGTTCCACGATAAATGTTGATACATGCGCAAAATGTGACGGAATGTTGCCCACCGCCACCGGAGGTGTGAGGGACGCTGGAACCAGGAGATCCAGTAGGCGGGATGTAAGGGAATCACGCCCGCTACGCCATTGCTTGTACATCGTGGCTAGAAGGAGCGCCGTCGCTCGGCAGTGAACTTTCGTAAGTCCGAGTCCCCCCTTGTCCGTAGGGAGCGTGAGCGTTTCGTATCGCACCTTGAGGGGCGATCCAATCATCACAAAATAGCCTAGTGCTGATTGAAGTCGACGTCCGAGCGTGAGTGGTAGGGGCAGGATCTGCGAAATATGCACCATTCGAGAAACCACATAAGTTTTCAGATATTCGACTCGCTGCAAAGGATCAAGGCGCCGTAGGAGATGTTGTCGGACCATGGTACGTGTTGTCTGTAAAATACGTCGGTAGTTAACTGCCGCAGTATGTTTTACAGATGAGGTAAAGTCTATGCCGAGATAGCGGAATCGTTGCACATAAGGAAACGGGCTGATTTCTTCCGGCGTAAGGCCCCTTCCAACCGGCATTGCTGCCGATTTGTTCATGTTCACCGCACTACCCGCCGTCACACTGTGGCCCAACAACAGTTCAAGGACCGTCTTCACCTCTTCCTCAGAACGAACGGGCAGCAGGAGGTCGTCCGCATAGGCACGACATTTGAAGGTGTAGCCCCGCAGTTCCATCCCAGAAAGAGAATTTGTTAGCCTCCCAATTAATGGTTCCAACGCTATCGCGTACAGCAGCATCGAAAGAGGGCAGCCCTGGCGAATGGATCGTCGAATTTGAAAGGGCCCTGCTATACGCCCATTAACCTGTACCAAGGATTGTGCGCCCCCATAAATACTTCTAATGAGACCAGTAAAACGGTCTGGAAATCCCATTTGTTCCAGCACAGCGTACAGATAGTTGTGGCGCACCTTATCAAAAGCACTGTCAAAATCAACCGCTACCATCGCCGCTTTAAGCCGGCACTCCTCCGCCAGCGCTATCACATCACGGCATTCGCCAGTAGCTGTTTGCACATTCACCGATCCACCCGGTGTCGTCTGTTCTGGAGAGAGAACGCTACGAATTAACATACGACATCGGGACGCTAGCAACCGTGCAAAGATCTTATAGTCGGCATTAAGCAGGGTGATGGGGCGATAATGTGTGACCGTAATTCCTGGCTTCGGTTTATGTACTGGAACCAAGAGTCCTTCCATAAAAGCCGGTGGAATAGGCGCATCGGAATTTAACATCTCGTTGTACATTTCCGTCCATCGCGGTGCCATTTCGTTGCAAAATTCTCGATAAAATTCAGCAGGAAGTCCATCAATACCTGGAGACCGATTCAACGCACCCTTTGCGATCGCGTCATGTACTTCCTCACAGCCAATGGCTTCCAGTAAGGTTACCGCGGCTTCCACCGTCAGTGTACGGGAGACGTACGTGGCTATACGTTCGAGGTCATCGACAGGGGTTGCTTCTTCCCGATAAATGTGTTGGTAATGGTCGACGAATGCAGAGACAATGTCCGCTTTACGCGTCACTCTTCGGTCTTCGCGGGTAATTAATTCCCGTACCAAAACCCGTCGTCGGTGTTTTCGTTCATTCACGTCGTGGTGCATGGAAGGAATCTCGTGCATTATCGTATCGTGACATCTGGCGCGCACCATGGTTCCCTGAAGATGTTTCCGAGCTAAAGCCACTAGTTTAGCTTTTATCCTTTTGCGTTCGATCCAGATGTCCTGTCCCGGCGGACCATCGTCCAGGTCGCGCAGCGCTGCAAAATAAAAGTCGGTCGTACGGCGGCGCCATTCTGCCATCTCCCTGGTATATGAGGTGAACGTACGGCGAAGCGTCGGTTTAGCACAAGTCAGCCACTAATCAAGCTTCGTCGCATACCTTCCAACCCTTCGCTCGCACATCGTCCATGTCTCAAGGATCCGATGACGGTATTCAGGATCATGTAGATGTTGAATGTTTAATTTCCACGGGGCCTTACTGTTCCACACCTCCCTACGGGGAAGAAGCACCGTACAGATGTAAGCGCTGTGATCGGAAAATGCCAATGGCGAGCGTTCCGCGTCCTGGACATCATTTGCATGAGCCCGTGAGATATACATGCGATCTAACCTGCTCGCCGAATGACTTGTCACATAGGTGTATCCCAGTGCATCTCCATGTCGTAATTCCCACGTGTCACTAAGTACAAGGTCGTTGACAACGATTCTCAACTCTTGGCTGATGTTTGCTTGCGGCCATTGGTCTTTCTGGCTGAGAACACAGTTGAAATCTCCACCAATTATTACACATTCATAACGTCCATGGAAAAGTGAGGCAATGTCTTCTGCATAAAATCGCGCCCTTTCCCGCCGCCGATTGTTTCCCGACGGTGCATAAAGATTGATGATGGGTGTCCCAAACGTCGTGAAAGCCATTCCCTTGGCCGACGGAAGGTAACACACGTTTCCCACCGGGAAGCCATCTCGGACGTAAACTGCCACCCCACTCCCATTGTGATCTCCATGTGCCGAATAGCATTGGTAGCCTGCGATGTATGGGAGTTCAGCTATGTGAACTTCCTGCAGCAAAGCAATATCCACATCAGATGCCCAAATTGTTTCCTTCAGTAGGTGTATTTTGGCCGGTGAACGCACGTCATTTACTGTATATTTAATGTCGCAATACGGTTCGCATGGCGTTGAATCCCACTCTGTCGATGCGCAACAACATCTCCCTACAGCGGCGCTGGGGGCTGAGTTAGAAGACGTTCTCTCGCCCCTCTCCCTTCACCTTCAGCAATTATTAGGTCGTCTTCGTGAGTGCCGGCTGCCTCTGTATGACGTCCGGCGCCTCCTCAATATCGTCATACCACATCTTTGCAGGCAGTGATATATTCGTGTCCATAGCCACAGCATCTGCGTCTGGAGAGCCAACTGGTTGTGATTCCTCTTCAGCATCACCACGTCCCGGTACCGTCAATGTGACAGACCGCTGCGGGTCTGATCGAACAGTTTCCATTGCCTCATCCTGTTTCGTAGAGTCTGTTATGTCGTCTTGGTCCACAGGCACATCGTCGTCGGGGCAAGGGAAGTCATCCCGAGGAGATGTCGTGCGACGCCGCCGTTTCCTCCTTTTCGGGGAACTTTGTTTGCGTGATCTTCCTTCCGTGTCCTCAGATTGTAGGGAATCACGGCTGCCCGACAGAAAAGCATCCGTAGGAACTGTAAGTGTTTCGAGTCCCATCGTTGTACTTGGCGGGAGTTCGGTCGAAAAAATGGTTCAAATGGTTCTGAGCACTATGGGACTCAACTGCTGAGGTCATTAGTCCCCTAGAACTTAGAACTAGTTAAACCTAACTAACCTAAGGACATCACAAACATCCATGCCCGAGGCAGGATTCGAACCTGCGACCGTAGCGGCCTTGCGGTTCCAGACTGCAGCGCCTTTAACCGCACGGCCACTTCGGCCGGCAGTTCGGTCGGAACTGATGTTGGCACAGAGTGCGTTCCAGACGGAACAGCATCCGTAGTGGCTGGAACTGTTTCGAGTCCCATCGTTGTACTTGGTGGGAGTTCAGTCTCATCTGATGTCGCCGTAGATTGTATGCTCGATGGAGCAGCATCCTCTGTCATCCCGACGTCTGCTACAAGGTTTCGGAGAGTGCCATCTTGATCTTCCACCGGGGCTGTGTCTTTTCGGTCATCAGCGGACACAGTGAGGGCTTTGGCATAGGTGATCTGTAGTACTGTCATCGCCGGCGACGGCTCCCGCACATCTGAAGGCAGTTGCGTAATCCGCCGTTGCATACAGTTCGACCTGAGGTGTCCCTCCTGGCCACAGCCAGAACACGTACGTGGTTGACCATCGTAAATCACCACCGCCCGACAACCACCAATTGTCAGATAGGACGGTACATGCTTCTGAAGATCAATAGTGATCTGTCGCACTCCGTTAAGAACGGGGTACATGGCGAATTGTGTCCAGCGTTCTGCTGTGTGACCATGTACCGTGCCGTATGGCTTAAAAGCCTCGATAACTTCGTCAGCTCCGGGAGCTCAAATGGCAGCTCAAAAACACGTATTGTCCGTACACCCAGACCAGCATGTTCTACAGTTACCGTGCCGACATTCCCGTCACTATGGCAAAATCGGAGACCTGCTTTTGTCGCCTGTAGGATTCTCTGACACGCCGCGTGATTTACCATCTTAACATACACCGTGGGACTAACGATGGACAGGTGAATTCCGACAATACCGTTTGGCGGTATCTTGACGTCCTCTCGAACGAATCGTTCCACTGCTAAAGCCTTTGGTCGTTCGTAGTCTTTGCAGAAATTGAATCGTAATGTAGTTCTCCTGTCCTTGTTCGCCACGATCGTTGTTACTAGCCCGCGCGCAGACTAAGTCCACAAGTAAACGAACACTCGCACACGCCGCACAGGCGGAAGTATCGGACCTCCGCTTCGCACGGCCGCTAGCGCCGAACTATGTTTTTTTTGTTCGTTGTTGATCGTTGTGTTTGTTCGTTGCGGACGTCACATGACATCCGGTCAAGTTCGTTTGTTGATCGTTGCACTCAGTTTTTTTATTACAGAGGCCAACCCGCTCTCTGGCCGAACACGCTGAGCTACCGTGCCGGCGAAAATGACTGTGTTGAAAACAAAAAAAAACTGACGAACGGAACTCGATCCAGCGATCCAGCAGCTTGAACGCCAACTACTTAAATTAAAAAAAAAAAAAAAAAAAAAAAACATTTTATTCTATATTGTTCACTGAATTTGTTCAGGGCGGACGTTCGATGACACGCGTTCCGTTTTTTCGTTCATCCGTTCGCTCAGTTGTTTTATTAGAAAGGGAAGCTAACTCTCTCACCGAACACGCTTTTTTTTTAAGTATAAAAATATCTTTATTCATAAAAGGGAAATTTTCAATGAGCTATACCAAAACAACAGCTGTACAGAAACAACAGTCAACCTTATATGTATCATTAGCTTCAACATACACACAAACTGCAATCCATGCCATTTTCCAAAAGCATTGTTCTTTTGCACACAAGTCAGTTCAGATGTTTCACGTCATATTACATTTCCATCAAATGTCATCCAAGAAGCAGCTTTATTACTATTGTTATGATGTTGAGGAAAATTAAAGGAACTCTCATTACAAGCCTCAGAGAACGAATAAGGTTCAAAATCTGTGATTTAACTGTAGGTTGTTCACCAAACCCCTGGACATTTTGATTCACACTCCAACCAATCTTTGCCAAAAATCTCTCTTCCTGCAAGATACAGACGGCGTTTAAGCAGAGTGCTGAGCTACCGTGCCGGAACCACTCGGCTGCAGCCGCTTCATGGTTAAAACGGCCACGCACAGATATACAGGGTGAGACACCTAACGTTACCGCTGGATATATTTCGTAAACCACATCAAATACTGACGAACCGATTCCATAGACCGAACGTGAGGAGAGGGGCTAGTGTAATTGTTTAATGCAAACCATACAAAAATGCACGGAAGTATGTTTTTTAACACAAACCTACGTTTTTTTAAATGGAACCACGTTAGTTTTGTTAGCACATCTGAACATATAAACAAATACGTAATCAGTGCCGTTTGTTGCATTGTAAAATGTTAATTACACCCGGAGATATTGTAACCTAAAGTTGACGCTTGAAACCTCCGACGTTCAGTTGCGTGTTGTAACAAACACGGGCCACGGTCGGCGAGCAGCATCTGCAGGGACATGTTTACGATGACGACCGTGTTTACGAGTGTAGCTGTAGTGCACTGTTGTGGTTTGGTCTAGCTGTCGCAGTGTCCGCATGTAGCGCTTGCTGCTACTGTTATTCTGCATTCGTCTCCGCACGCAGACCAACTGTAGTACACCGTGTTACCAGACGTCTGCGAAAGTGTAGTGTTGTAGGAACTGTGAGCATGGTGTATTCGAACTCTGAAGAGGCGGAGATGATACTCATCTATGGCGAGTGTCGACGAAATGCAGCTGAAACCTGCAGGGTGTATGCAGAACGGTACCCGGACAGAGAGCATCCAACGTGCCGCACATTGCAAAACATCTACCGCCAACTGTATGCAACAGGTATGGTCGTAGCACGCAAACGGGTCCGTAACAGGCCCGTCACAGGAGAAGCGGGTGCAGTTGTTGTGTTAGCTGCTGTTGCCATGAACCCACACATGAGTACACGGGACATTGCGAGAGCCGGTGGACTGAGTCAAAGTAGTGTCATGCGCATACTGCATCGTCGCCGCTTTCACCCGTTTCATGTGTCGCTACATCAGCAATTACATGGTGATGACTTTAATCATCGAGTGCAATTCTGTCAATGGGCATTAACAGAGAATGCGTTGCAGTTCTACCTGTTTACCGCTGAAGCGGGTTTCACAAACCACGGGGCAGTGAATCTAGGGAACATGCATTACTGGTCCGTGGACAATCCTCGCTGGCTCAGACAGGTAGAGCAACAGCGACCGTGGACTGTAAATGTATGGTGCGGAATCATTGGCGACCACCTCATTGGTCCTCACTTCATTGCAGGGGCCCAAACAGCTGCAACATACATCGCGTTTCTACAGAATGATCTGCCAACGTTGCTCGAAAATGTCCCACTGGAAACGCGTCGACGTATGAGGTATCAGCATGATGGTGCAGCAGCACATTCCGCATTTAACACTAGGCTGACCCTTGATAGGACATTCGACGGGCGTTTCATAGAACGTGGAGGCCGCATAAATTGGCCAGCCCGTTCTCATGATCTTGCATCTCTGGACTTCTTTCTGTGGGGTACGTTAAAGGAGAATGTGTACCGTGATGTGCCTACAACCCCAGAGGATATGAAACAACGTATTGTGGCAGCCTGCGGCGACATTACACCAGATGTACTGCGGCGTGTACGACATTCATTACGCCAGAGATTGCAATTGTGTGCAGCAAATGATGGCCACCACATTGAACATCTATTGGCCTGACATGTCGGGACACACTCTATTCCACTCCGTAATTGAAAACGGAAACCACGTGTGTACGTGTACCTCACCCCTCATGGTAATGTACATGTGCGTCAGTGAAAAAGAACCAATAAAAAGGTGTTAGCATGTGCTGTTCCAGTCTCTTCTGTAGCTAAGGTCCATCACCGTTCCCTTTGGATCCCTACGTAATTCGGTGCTCTCCGATACACACGATCGAACAGCGGAGGAGTGGTACTCAAGCGTCAACTTTAGGTTACAATATCTCCGGATGTAATTAACATTTTACAATGCAACAAACGGCACTGATTACCTATTTGTTTATATGTTGAGATGTGTTAACAAAACTAACGGGGTTCCATTTAAAAAAACGTAGGTTTGTATTAAAAAACATACTTCCGTGCATTTTTTTATGGTTTGTATTAACCAATTACAGTAGCCCCTCTCCTCACGTTCGGTCTGTGGAATCGATTCGTCAGTATTTGATGTGGTTTACGAAATATATCCAGCGGTAATGTTAGGTGACTCACCCTGTATATTCGACGACCGAAATTATCTTGCGATTTTCTCAATAACGCTTGAGAAGTATGCGTTACGCTTACACATTTTGTTGTCCTCATGGGGTACTACGAGTGTACGAAGTTTGCAGTAAATCCGCGTCCCAAACGTCGTGGCGTCCCCTTGTTATATGTGGTGGTTTCTTTGCGTTTTCACTGCACAATCACATCAGCAACAGTTGATCGGAACACCTTTAGAACGGTTGAAATATCTGTGATGGATCTATTTCTCAAGTCTAGTCCACATTCGAATTCACTCAGCTCTACTGGCTGACCCATTCTGCGGTTACTGCTTTTCTAGCACCTCCTTTTATACTGAGCAGTCTGCCTATCGTGACATCTAGTGATCAGCTGCACCTTACGAAGCGGTGTCCAGATAATTTTGGTCAGATAGCGTATTTCTGTGGCCTATCTTAGCTGTGTAACCGTGTATACGCAGATCTAGATGTCTGGACATTGTTACTGCAAAGATTTTGCTACCTGATGTAGCTGTCGACATCATGAATTGTGGCCTAATACATTTTTTCGTTAGAAGAATCAAGCTACAATGATTTATTCCTCTAGGTGACCTTATTACCATCCGCAACGTAGTTCGAGAAGCAACCATTTCTGCGAGGACGCCTGTATACTTCACTACGTTAGTTCATTTTCTGTTTTATTTGAGCAATCGAAAGATGCTTTTTTGCAAACAGTGTACGGTGGACGGAAAGGTCACATGCAGAACAAGCCGGTAAGTGGCGACTGGCAAGGAGGTACGGAATAACTCGCGAGCACATCCTGTGGATGACGACGTGCCTCGAGGGTTTCAGAGATCCGTTCTATCGGCATACCGTTTCGTACTGAAATATGCGCGCTATGCGTGAAGGGTGAGCGCGCGCACACAATAGAGAAGCAACATTCCATCACAACTCAGACGCCTCGCTTCTCATATTACAGATAGCTCGCTCGCTAGCCGGCAACGTATGCAGTACGAGGCATAGGCGTCCGCAAGGGGGAACGAGAGTCATCACTTGTCCTACCCCTCCCAGACCCCTGCACCTGGCGTACAGAATTTTATTCACTGCAGAATTTCCATACACTTTTAAAAGTGAGCGGATAAACAGCTATTCTCTGGGATATAATAAGTGCCTTGTATCACCTTGTAAGGTAAGCCAGCCTAATGCATATTACGAACCCTCAGAGCCAGAAGGTATCTATCATTACATTTGTAAAAAGTAATAATTATGTAAATCGATCTCTACGTAAACTGGAAGAGTGCAGAAAGTTGAAATAAGTAGTTCTCATAATATGCAAAGATCAGCACATTCCTCAAACTGGGGAACTATCAAGAATGGGGTTCCACAAGGGTCAGTCTTGGGTCCTTTGTTGTTCTTAATATATATTAATGACTTGCCATTCTATATTCATGAAGAGGCAAAGTTAGTTCTCTTTGCTGATGATACAAGTATAGTAATCACACCTGACAAACAAGAATTAACTGATGAAATTGTCAATACTGTCTTTCAGAAAATTACTAAGTGGTTCCTTGTAAACGGACTCTCACTGAATTTTGATAAGACACAGTACATACAGTTCCGTACAGTGAATGGTATGACGCCATTAATAAATATGGACCTTAATCAGAAGCATATAGCTAAGGAAGAATATTCCAAATTTTTAGGTGTGTCCATTGATGAGAGATTAAATTGGAAGAAACACATTGATGATCTGCTGAAACGTTTGAGTTCAGCTACTTATGCAATAAGGGTCATTGCAAATTTTGGTGATAAACATCTTAGTAAATTAGCTTACTACGCCTATTTTCACTCGTTGCTTTCATATGGCATCATATTTTGGGGTATTTCATCACTGAGGAATAAAATAGTTATTGCACAAAAGTGTGTAATCAGAATAATAGCTGGAGTCCACCAAAGATCATCCTGCAGACATTTATTTAAGGATCTAGGGATATTCACAGTAGCTTCTCAGTATATATACTCTCTTATGAAATTTGTTATTAACAACCAAACCCAATTCAAAAGTAATAGCAGTGTGCATGACTACAATACTAGGAGAAAGGATGATCTTCACTATTCAAGATTAAATTTAACTTTGGCACAGAAAGGGGTGAATTATACTGGCACTAAAGTCTTTGCTCACTTACCAAATAGTATCAAAAGTCTGACAGATAACCAACAAGTATTTAAGAAGAAATTAAAAGAATTTCTGAATGACAACTCCTTCTACTCCATAGAGGAATTTTTAGATATAAATTTAAAAAAATATATAAAAAATAAAAAAATAAAAAATAAAAATAAAAAACACAAAAAAATGAAAAAGTTGTTATATTAACTTAAGTATGTTGTTAAATTAACTTAATTATGTCATGTATTGGAAAATTTGACTCGTTCCACATCATTATGAAATATCGTATTCATGATCAATGGAACTAGTATTAATCTAATCTAATCTAATCTATATACTCTGTCAACCACTCTCTTCATTCGATATGAACAGAATAATTTTGAAGTTAATTAACAAGAACTATAACTTAGCTTATGGGATATCGTCTTAGTTATGTGACTGGATTCGTGATTTCTTATCAGAGAGGTCACAGTTCGTAGTAATCGACGGAATGTCATCGAGTACAACAAAAGTGATTTCTGGCGTTCCCCAAGCTAGTGTTATAGGCCCTCTGCAGTTCCTTATCTATATAAACGATTTAGGAGACAATTTCAGCAGCCGTCTTAGGTTATTTGCAGATGACGCTGTCGTTTTTCGTCTAGTAGAATCGTCAGATGATCAAAACAAATTAAAAACGATTTAGAAAAGACATCTGTATGGTGCGAAAGTTGACAATTGACCCAAAATAATAAAAAGTGTGACGTCATCCACAAGAGTGTTAGAAGGAATCCGTTAAACTTCGGTAACTCGGTAAATCAGTCATATATGAAGGCTGTAAATTCAACTAAATACCTAGAAATTACAGTTACGAACAACTTAAATGGGAAAGAACACATAGAAAATGTTGTGAGGAAGACAAACCAAAGACTGCATTTTATTGGCAGAACACTTAGAAAATGTGACAGATCTACTAAAGAGACTACCTACAATACGTTTGTCCCTCCTCTTTTGCAGTAATGCTGCACTGTGTGGGATCCTTATCAGGTAGGATTAACGGATTACATCGAGATAGTTCAAAGAAGGGCAGCACGTTTTGTATTATCCCAAGATAGGGGAGAGAGTGTAACGGGTATCATACAGGAGTTGTGGTGGACGGCTTAAAACCAAGGCGTTTTACATTGCGGCGGAATCTTCTCACGAAATTTCAATCACTAGCTTTCTCCTCCGAATGCGAAAACATCTTTTTGATGCCAACCGACATAGGGAGAAACGATCTTCATAATAAAATAAGAGACATCAGATCTCGCACGGAAAGATACAGGTGTTCGTTTTTTCTGGGCGCTGTTTGAGATTCGAACAATAGAGAATTATTGTGCAGGTGGTTCGATGAACACTCTGCCAGGCACGTAAGTGTGATTTGCAGAGTATCCATGTAGGTGTAGATGCAGGTAACTACATACTTTGTATAAAGTTATTTACAACAGTACATTCATTAATTTTTTTATATTTTCGTAAGAAGTATGTGTAAAATCAAATTAAATACTTTCGTTGCCAGCAATGTATATGGTTAGGTTCTTTACTTACAATTGTAGTATCTCCGTTCTGCCTCGCGCTTGGCTTTAGAGTTAAAACTGCGTCTTTTGAAGTCAGTTGTAAGAGGCAGATGTTTTTATACAGTCAAAGTGAGTTGGTGGAAAATTGTAGCTCATGTGAGCAGATGAAAATAATTTTGCTGCGGAGTTGAATAATTACTGCGAGCCAGTTGTTTGAATGTTTAAAAATACAGAACCTAGAATGAACGAAGTTTTACTATTTGGTAGGTAAAGTCGCCCAGTGAACTACTACGATTTTGGAAAGTACCAGATTTCTTTGTGCAGGAAAAACTCGAGACAACAATCATACTCCGAAGAAGACAACAAAGCCAACATGCAACCTGCTAAGGACAGGACTGATAATTTTCAGTGGGGCCTTCCCTACTTTCATGTTTAATAAGCTAAAAGATAAGTGTTTGTAAAAAGCAACGTCTTATTGGAGATGGGATCAGTTATTGAAAGGTCATGGCACAACCTATAGAACTTAATTCTTATGGTTTGAGACGTCTTTAAACTGACCAAGATACTTATATAAAAAAGTGGCAATTTTAGAGAGACTTGCACCCTCCCCCAATAAATTTCTGTGGACGCCCATAGTACAAGACAGTTTTCACTTTCTATTGGCAAAGCAACAGGATATACAAGAACTGCACCGTTTCTCGTGTACTTAGGGAAGTAAAATTAGTATACTAGAGAGGTGATGGGTGTTAAGCAGGAAACAACTGAGAGATAAATCCCTGTCAATCTCATTACGGATGTAGCACAAGCTCAGTTGGAAAAGGGTGCACGAATAATCACCGTTAATTGTGATTTATTTTTATGAACGATCTTAGCATTACATACAGAAGTATTCATAAGTACCTCCCGGCTTTCAGAAGACGCCTGTGCGAAGCCACAAGACATACAGAAAATAGACACAAATCAGTATCTTCCCTTGTTTTTAACTCAAATTACGGATGCTCAGTATGGACACCATTCGTGACTTGTCAAATGTCAGTATGGGTGGAGGAGGCTTTTCACAGATGTTTTGGGCAGTGTCTCTAGTATGCCCGTTGATCGCATCAAGACGCTCTTTTCAGTTGTGAGCGCACTGTGAGCGAGTGAAGGTGCCTAGAAAAACAACGTCTCCCAACAAGTAGGAGGGCCCGCAGAGTGGCTTCGCCTTAATGAATGCAGCCCGCATGACACAACTGTCACGCACTTCATGCTTCATGGCAATTCTCAGCGGCGAAGATGCCCCTGCAGTCTTTCCAGTGGGAAGTGTTCGATCACCCACAACACAGTCCTAATTGGCTCGTCCTGAGAATCATCTCTGTTCACATGAAACGCTGGATATGAAGACAACATTTGAACACAGGCTATTCACTACAGACCAGCGCAGAGAAGTATCGGAAAGTGCAGGCAGTTGCCTTCTATGACGATGGTGTTGGAAATTTGGTACAACGCTCTGACAAATGTCTAAGTTGGAGCGGCGACTATGTAGAGAAGGTGTAGCTAAATGTGCAAAGAAAACTGTTTTGATTTTCACTGTGGTTTCCATTTCGCGACCGACCGTTCCTTACTTTCCGAACAACCCTCGTACTTCCACAGCTGAGGCAGGTAGCCATTCAGATTTGGCACAACTTTGAAATACAGAAAACTCTTGATCGTACAATTCTTTATTAATCATTATGTGTTTCAAAATTTCATCATGAGACTAAATCTGTGGAATGCGGTGTGCAAGAAATCAATGACAGAAAATATACATAAGTGTCTAAGTATTTCAATATGCAGAAATTTCAAATAGTATAGTACTTACATAAAAATAAAATTTTAGTTCAAAGCTCACGAAACTGAGCACATAAACTGATTACAATACTAATCTCATGTCATGTAGGCATATCTGATAGTGCCGTCATCTGTCGAATAGAAACAGTGCCAAACTGAGTGTGGCGATTGAACTATCAAAGAGGTAAACGATGGCCAGTAGGTGGCGCTAGCATTGACCGTAGAAAGCAAGTCAAAGAGTAACTTTACAAACTTCTGTACACTCCGATTAGGTACACGTCAGCTCCTCGTGAAGAAATCTGACAAAAACATTTTTGCTACTTTTATAGAAGAGAAACTCATACTAACAGCATGAAAAGTGCGTCTTTAGGTAACATCTTAAAAAACGTTACAAACGTAGTTTTCAGACAGCAATCAAACAGAAGACAATTGTAACCAATAACTGGTGTGGTACAATACAAACATAAAACCCATGTGGCCATAAGTAAAATGTAAATGTGAGGGAATGAGTTCACAGCTATCACAAAATAAATGTTCATAAGTATCACAAAATGTAGTCGATTTACAATAGACGAACATGTAATAAATAACATAACAGAATCATTTAGGTGAGCCAAGATTGGTGGTTGAATCTTGAAATGAAAGAATTATTATACGATAAAAGATTTAGTGTTCGATCGTGCAACTGTTCAGTTAATATCAGTTTACAACTATCTTACAAAGAAATGTTACATGAGTATGACCAACGGTAATCATTACAGATTCGGTGCAACAGTAAAGATTGGATGATTTGTCCACGTCTCCTGACACGCCTGCCACCTAGTGGTGCGGTCTACAACTACGCCACGGCGCGTATTACGAATCGAAACTTGGAGAGACGCTCTGTCTATTGATAATTGTCATAATTCTGCATATCTTGTAGTTTCCGCACAGTCGCCTTAGGAAACCCCAGAGGTACTTATGAAAAACTCTGTGGAGTGTTCAAGGGAAACCACAATAAATGATACCTAGATTAGATTAGATTAGATTAGATTTAGTTTCATTCCAATTGATCCGTAGTGAGGAGGTCCTCCAGGGTGTGGAACATGTCAGAAAAACAACAATACATGACAAATATTTACAACTAAAACAAATAAGCTAATGTACCATTCCACAGGTCCCAAGTTGAATGATCGTCATTTTTTAATGAACACTAAGAGTCATTTTACAAATACTAATGCACTGAACTTAAAATAAAAAAGTTTTTTATTTATTTATAAGGTAATAAGCATGTAATACAACTACTGTAATACTTATTTACAATGAACACATTACTGCACCGAAATGGTGCAGAAGTTAGATTATACTTACACACACACACACACACACACACACACACACACATACACACAAATTTTTAATGAACACGTTACTGCACTGAAATTGTGCAGAAGTTATGTTGTACTTATATACAAATCAGTTGGTTTTACTAACTCTCTAGTGTCCTAGAGAGAAGGACAGAAATTTGAACACCACCCCTCCAGAAAAGAATAAACTACTGCATGACCATACTCAGTGACTGTGCAGTAATAACAACAATAATAATTCATCGTGAGTCAACAGGCTTGAGCAAGACCTTCAATTGGACGCCATTTCGGCGACCTGCGTGTCCTTACGGTTGCAAAATATTGACACGAACTATTTACAGAAGAATGGAAAAACTGGTAGGAGGCTACCTCGGGGAAGATCAGTTTGAGTTCGGGAAAAATATAGGAACAGGCGAGGCAATATTGACCCTACGACTTACCTGAGAATCATATGTGAACTTAGAGAAAGCTTTTGAGAGTGCAGACTGGAGTATACTCTTCGACATTCTGAAGATAGTGAAGGTTACATAGAAAGACCGAAAGGTTATTTACAACTTTTACAGAAACTAGAGGGCAATTGTAAATGTCCAAGGGCATGAAAGGGAAGCAGTGGCTGGGAACGGAGTGAGGCAGGTTGTAGTCCATCCCTGGTATTATTCAATCTGTACATTTAGCAGTTAGTAAAGGAAACCAAAGAAAAACGTGGAGGAGGAATAAAAGCTCAGGGTGAACAAATAAAAACTAGATGTTTGCCGAAGACATTGTAATTCTGTCGCAGACAGCAAAGGACTTGGAAGAGCGGTTGAAAGGAGGCTATAAAATGAAGATCAACAAAAGGAAAACAACGACAATGGAAAGTAGTCGAATTAAATCACACGGTGCTGAGAGAATTAGATGAGAAAGTAAAACGCTAAAAGTGGTAGATGACTTTAGCTATTTAGGGCGGTAAAATAAACGATGATGGCCGAATTCAAAAAATGGTTCAAATGGCTCTGAGCACTATGGGACTTAACTTCTGAGGTCATCAGTCCCCTAGAACTTAGAACTACTTAAACCTAACTAACCTAAGTACATCACACACATCCATGCCCGAGGCAGGATTCGAACCTGCGACCGTATCGGTCGCGCGGTTCCAGACTGTAGCGCCTAGAACCGCTCGGCCACCCCGGCCGGCATGGCCGAATTAGAGAGCATATAAAATGTACGAGGGTAAGTCAATTATTATCCGCAAAGTAGTTGTAAAATTTTATTGTAATAAAATAGGAAACCTACAATAACATCATTTTTGACATAGTCTCCTTGCGTTTCAACGCACTTGGTCCATCGCTGTACAAGCTTCCTGATGCCCTCATAAAAGAAGGTTCTCGGTTGAGCTGCAAGCCTGGAATTCACCGCTTCTTTCACCTTAATGCCTGTTTGAGTGGACCAAACAAGTGATAGTCAGAAGGCACAAGATCGGGACTATTTGGAGGATGCTCCAGTACTTTAAATTTGAGTTTCTGGAGCGTTTCAGCAATGTGGGCAGCAGTATGCGGACGGGCATTGTCGTGCAGCAACAGAACACCTTTTGACAGCAATCCTCATCGTTTGCTTCGAATTGCAGGCTTTAGCCTGGCAGTAAGCATCTCACTGTAATGTGCACTGTTAATTGTTGTGCCCCTTTCCCCATAATGTTCCAGTACTGGACCTTGTGCGTCCCAAAAAACCGTAAGCATCAGTTCTCCTGCGACGGTTGGGTCTTGAACTTCTTCTTGCACGGCGAATTTGGATGTTTCCGTTCCACACTCTGCCATTTACTCTCCGGCTCGTAATGATGAATCCATGTTTCGTCACCAGTAATGATCCTGTCTAAAAAGTTGTCCCCTTCGTTACCACAGCGACCCAAAAGATTTTTGCAGATGTCCAAGAGCGTTTGTTTCTGCAACTGTGTGAGTTGTTTTGGGACCCATCTTGCACAAACTTTATGAAACTCAGGTCTGTTGTGGATGATGTCGTAGGCAGAACCGTGACTGATTTGCAGACGATGTGCCATTTCGTCAATAGTTAAATATCTGTCTAAGAGAATCATTCCGCGTGACTGCCCAATGGTTTGTTTCTTCACTTGTGGCGGTAAACGGTCGTCCGGCTCCTTCATCGTGCTTAACACTTACTCGATCATTTTGGATGTTTTCAATCCATTCGTACACACTCCGTTGTGGTAAAACACTGTTCCCGCACTGTGCCGAAAGTCTTCGATGAATTTAAGCCCCTGATACGCCTTCCGGCCACAAAAAACGGATCACTGAACGTCGCTCTTCTTTCGTGCAAATAGACAGCGGAGCAGCCATGATTAACAGCACGGCAGCGATAACGAAACTAACGTGGCAGTTTGAAAATTGAAAAGATATAACAACAAATAAACAAAGCATGCATCATCAACATAAAACGACAGTACTACCAAAATAAACAGAAATATAACTAAATTGCAGATGATAATTGACTTACCCTCCTAGACCGGCAATGGCAAGAATTAAATTTCTGAAGAAGAGAAACTTGCTAACATCGAATACAAAATTAAGTGTTAGAAAGTCTTCTCTGAAGGAATTTGGAGTCTAGTCTCATACAGATGTGAAACATGGACGATAAGCACATCAGACAAGAAGTTTAAATGGTTCAAATAGCTCTGAGCTCTATGGGACTTAACTTCTAAGGTCATCAGTCCCCTAGAACTTAGAACTACTTAAACCTAACTAACCTAAGGACATCACACACATCCATGCCCGAGGCAGGATTCGAACCTGGTTCCAGATTGTAGCGCCTAGAACCGCTCGGCCACTCCGGCCGCCTATACAAGAAGAGATCAGAAACTTTTGAAATGTGATACGACAGAAGAATACCGAAGGCCAGGGGTGCAGATCGCTTAATTCAAAAAATGGTTCTGAGCACTATGGGACTTAATATCTGTGGTCATAAGTCCCCTAGAACTTAGAACTACTTAAACCTAACTAACCTAAGGACATCACACACATCCATGCCCGAGGCAGGATTCGAACCTGCGACCATAGCAGTCGAGCGGTTCCGGACTGAGCGCCTAGAACCGCTAGACCACCGCGGCCGGCTGCTTAATTAATGAGGGGGTGCTGAACAGAACTGGTGAGAACAGAAATTTGCGGCTTAGCTCGACCAGAAGAAGGGATCACTTGATAGGACGAATTCTAAGACATCAAGGGGTCACCAGTTTAGTACTGAAGTGGGAGTGGGAGGGTAAAAACTGTAGAGGGGGACCGAGAGGTTAATACAGTAACCAGGTTCAGAGGGATGTAGGTTGCAGTAGTTATTCAGAGACGAAGGGGCATGCACAGAACAGAATAGCGTGGAGAGCTGCATCAAACCAGTCTTCGGATGGAAGACCACAACAACAATACACAATCTTCTACAGTAATCGCACCGTGCAAAGGGTGCCGACAGTTTAAGGTAGAATCTTAACTACGTGCCATTCATGGCAAATCTGCACTTTGTTCAGAGACGATGGCAGACTGAAATATTCCATCGTCCACCTGGGATTCGACCCCGTGACCTTTTGGTTTCCAGACACACGCTCTACCACTTTTTTAAAACAGCATAACCATTTTTACACTTACTTAAAACAAAAAGGAAAACAGATTTTGTCTGACTCCAGCCGTTGCGTTCTTAATTAAAAAAAAAAAAAAGCAAGAGCAATAGGGCTACAAAAATGAAATAAACTGAAACAACATACTTGAAAAGGGGCCACGACAAGAATGGCTAATTCAACCGATAGCTTGACGTCGAAATACGACGTACAACACATTGGCGAATAAATCGCGATATTGCGACAGGCGCAAAAACTCGCAATAAGCAATGGCCATATGTTGCTGGAAGCTACATGCTATGGCTGTCCTTATTCGCAATTCCGAATTCATTTCATGTATTTCAAAATGGCTGTAGTCGCCGCATTGCCTGTTCCTTTGCATCGTTATAAGAATAACACAGGCACTGTAGTATCGTATTTGTCGGTCGATACTGGGCAAGCGACTTTCAAGTACAACGCCTGACCTGCACGGGAATATACATAATGGATGTACTAGTACAGGTCGTAGACTCAAGGTTGACGACATATGGAAGTTTCGGTCTGGCCGTGCACGGATAGCCGAATGGTAAGGCGGCTGCTAGCGATAAGCGGGAAAGCCGGTTTCGAGCCCCGGTGCGGCACATGACGCTTTGTATCGTTATGCCCAGATATTTAAACAACTGACTGCTTCAAATGGGATACTACTAATGCTGTATCCGATTATTACACATTTGTTTTTCCTACTCACCCGCACTAACTTAATTATTTTTTTTTTTACATTTAGATCTTGCTGCCACTGTTCACACCAGCTATAAATTTTGTCTAACGTTAAATCGTACCATTCGGCTACTACAGTCACTCCTTGATGACAGCCTCCTGTACATCACAGCATCATAAGCAACCAGTCGCATATTGCTGCACCCTCCCCATGTCCGCCAGATCATTTACATCTACATCCATACTCCGCAAGCAAGGTGTGTGGCGGAGGGTACCTTGAGTACCTCTATCGGTTCTCCCTTCTATTCCAGTCTCGTATTGTTCGTGGAAAGAAGGATTGTCGGTATGCCTCTGTGTGGGCTCTAATCTCTCTGATTTTATCCTCATGGTCTCTTCGCGAGATATACGTAGGAGGGAGTAATATACTGCTTGACTCTTCGGTGAAGGTATGTTCTCGAAACTTTGACAAAAGCCCGTACCGAGCTACTGAGCGTCTCTCCTGCAGAGTCTTCCACTGGAGTTTATCTATCATCTCCGTAACGCTTTCGCGATTACTAAATGATTCTGTAACGAAGCGCGCTGCTCTCCGTTGGATCTTCTCTATATCTTCTATCAACCCTATCTGGTACGGATCCCACACTGCTGAGCAGTATTCAAGCAGTGGGCGAACAAGCGTACTGTAACCTACTTCCTTTGTTTTCGGATTGCATTTCCTTAGGATTCTTCCAATGAATCTCAGTCTGGCATCTGCTTTACCGACGATCAACATTATATGATCATTCCATTTTAAATCACTCCTAATGCGTACTCCCAGATAATTTATAGTATTAACTGCTTCCAGTTGCTGACCTGCTATTTTGTAGCTAAATGATAAAGGATCTATCTTTCTGTGTATTCGCAGCACATTACACTTGTCTACATTGAGATTCAATTGCCATTCCCCGCACCATGCGTCAATTCGCTGCAGATCCTCCTGCATTTCAGTACAATTTTCCATTGTTACAACCTCTCGATACACCACAGCCTCATCTGCAAAAAGCCTCAGTGAACTTCCGATGTCATCCACCAGGTCATTTATGTATATTGTGAATAGCGTATTTGTGTATACAGAAAATGGTAGCGGTGCTATCAACTTCCCTGGAGCACTCCCGGCTATACCCTTGCCTCTTGATGAACACTCGCCGTCTATGACAACACACAGAGTTCTGTTATTTAAGAAGTCTTGTATGCGGTAACCTATTCCGTATGCTCGTACCTTCGTTAACAGTCTGCAATGGGGCACCGTGTCAAACGCTTTCCGGAAATCTAGAAATATAAAATCTCCCTGATGCACTTCATCCATAGTTTGCAGTATATCTTGTGAGAAAAGGGCAACCTGACTTCCACGCAAGTAATACTCTATAAATTTGTGCTGATTCGTGGAAATAAGTTTCTTAGTCTCAAGAAAATTTATTGTATTCGAACTGATAATATGTTGAAGGATTCTGGAGCAGACTGATGCTATGGATATTCGTGTGTAATTTTGCGGGTCTGTTGTGTTACTCTTATACAGGAGTCACCTGCGCTTTTTGCACTGAGCAAGGGATTAACTATAAATGCAAGCTAAGTGAGGGCCCAATGCCGTAGAGTACTCTTTGTAAAACCGAACTGAGTTTCCATCCGGACCTGGAGAATTATTTGTTTTCAACTCCTTCATTTGTTTCTCTACGCCAGAGATGCTTATTACTATGTCGTCCATACGGGACTCTGCGATTGTCAAGTGACGGTATGTTTGTAGTAGATGGAAGCATTAGTCCCGCTTAGCAATTTAACACAGGGGCAAAATTTTCTAGCGTTCTCGGCCAGATCTTTTGCTAAGGTATGAGGATGGTAGTTGCATGCCTTGCGCATAGATCTTTCCACAGACGCACGATTCTCTACTAACCCTTACGTGTCGCCATATACCAGACAGCGTCCTATACCGACGCAGTTCGGTTATCTACATATTTGTAGCACGTCGATCACAGTGCAAAATGTATTATTATGACTGGCCGCCTTTCCCTATGCGGATGGGAGTCACATAGTATTCTAGCATTCACAGGATAAAGTTGGAGACTGAAAGACTTCCTTGATTGTCCTTGTCCAACCCTTCCTGCAACATGGTCGCCGATTTAATCTGCAACTGACCACAAGTAGCATCCATCCAAGTCCGCAAGATTTTTCCGGATGTGTGCATGTCGAGGAGGTTAGCACCCTTTATCGTTGTATAGTAGACATGAGAGTGTTGTGGTGACATAACAGATGGTTAAGAAGAAACATGTGGTTTATGCATGATGAACCTCCTGACGGACAGTGTCTGAAACATTTTACATAAATCAACTGCGTTATCAATTCCAGTATCTACAGTCAGAACCAAGAAGGTACCGGCAAGAGCGAAATGATCGTAGAGCATAAACATACACACTTCTATGGCTACCCGGTTCTGCACTTAAATACTCTACAGTGTTAATTAAAGCCATGTGATTTCTAAAGTATTAGTCGTGCGGAATGCAACATTCTTAATACTCTAATGCAGAAGATATATGTCCAACATCTGACATATAAACAGACTATAAGTTTTCTGATCCAGTTACTGCGGTGACAAATTTTAAGATGTTAAAACTACTTGCTGCTATACTGTTCTGGTGTCCTGGGTAGTGACTGAACTGTTTTCAATACAAACGTATCTTCAGTGTATGTTCGCCCCTCGAGCAGCTTATAAACCAACCAGAACGAAGTCGGGAAAATGCTGTTCTGCCTCTTCGCAAATTGATGGATTATGTACATCTTTTAACTTGAAAATGTATGTACCCTCAATCACATTTTCCATGTTAGTTGTGCTTATTAGTAGTAATAGCGGTTTTGACAGATGCGGCCATGCCTCGCTAGGAAACAGAGAGAGGAAAAGATGAAATCATTATTTTCGCTAGTTGATACATTGATTTACCAACCACGCCCTGCTGCATGAAAATGCACGCAAAGAAACAGCGTCTTCACACAAAGGAGTAAACACCACGATCAGTAGCCTAAGGTGATTTAACAGTCTTATTGCTCTTTACAGTAGCATCACCATGGCCCTGATAGCCTTCCTCTTGCACACGGAAGCCTTGGTCCGATGATAGGTCGTTTTGCTCTTGTGTAGGACAATACAGCCGTTTCGTCCCAACACGATGTCTCTAGAGTACCCCCTCCTCACCTTATTAAGGCAGATACATGTAGCGTCAGTCCACTCTCTTACAGAACACGCTAGGTAATGGGATAAGTCTGTTAAACACATTGATTCGTCTCCTTAATACTTATGGAATAACATTACTTGGGAGAAGCAAACGTAATTCGGTAATACCTATATTCGACTGCATATGTGAGAACACAATGTCTCACCTTCTTTAACATGGCGCTTCTGTGATACTTTTCGCCTTTAGTTGAAGTACATGCCACGAAAAGCCACGTAGTTTACGGGGAGGGGGATTAGAACTGATTGCACACAGGCCATAATTTTTAAGTTTTTCTCGGCCTTGAGTGTCTGGGTACCACCAACCCACCTCAATTCCCCACATTTCCTGGCATTTTTTCTCTAATTTTTACGTAATGTGTGCAACAGGTTTTCCCAACATGTGAACAAATGGAATGAAATTTACTATTATTTCACATGTCTGAACTGTTTGAATACCCACATGCATGATAATTTATTTACAGACACTGACCTAAACGCCAGGGATGTTCTCAAACCTTGTTTTGTCAGTCGATCTGATTGAACATACTGTAGATGTTTCGTTACACTGTATGTTTTTTTTCTTTGGAGTCTAAATTCTCGCTTTTTCTTTACTCCAGTGAAAGTTTCGAAATAGCGAGGACATTCTACAGGATCGGTAGTTTTCACAGCGAAATAGTGAAAGTTTTTTTCGATTTTATGCACGTTGGACATGTATAGGGGATGTGAGATAAGTTAATAAATCTGCCCGCTGTATCGCTATAGAGCTCCGACCTCTGCAGTTTGGTCATCTGTAATGGGCAGCAGTGCTGTAGCTTTTCTTTCACGCTGTTTGATTTCACAAAGTAATGAGAGGCAGGAGAAGAGAGAGAGAGAGCGAGGGAGAGAGAGAGAGAGAGGAAGAGAGAGTTGTGAACTCTATCCTGCAGTCGAACATAAAGGAATGGCCGTATAGGTGCCGTTCTATATTGATAACTCAATCGTCTGGAAAGAATGAAATGCCCTCATGCAATTTATAATTTTAACACGAGGAATGCTCTCAAACTACACCGATTTTGCTCACAAAACTAAAAGAAAATGGACTGTGGCTATTTTCGTGGAAACAAGTCTGTTTTTTTATTGTTACGAAGATTGTGTTTTTTTAACAGATGCTCGCTTATAAGAGGCGCATTGACATTAAATACAACTGTTACACTGAAAATGGTTCTCGGGGAATGGTGGGCGCCAGCAGAAGCAATCAGTGGCAGCAGGGGATGTGCTGCCACAGCTGCACTTTTAGACAAACGTCTTGTGGTCAGGACAGCCATCATTTGCCTTACTTTGTTCTGTGGCCTGCTGACCAGCCCCTGGCCACATGCAAGACCGGGGGCACAGTGGACGGAAGACTGTCTTCTCAACTGCGGCAAGATCTGCAGCCAGCAGAGGCGATGGCAGCTGAAACTTTCTCAACCAGCGGACATTAGAAAAAGCTTTCTGGAGAATTCTTTGGAATTTCGTTGTTGTTCCGGGGTGGGGGAGGCAGTCTTTCCGCGAAATGTGTTTAACTGCTTGCAGGAAGTATCCTGTGCTTGAGTCCTTTGTCCATCTTGTAACGTATATGCAACCAATATGTAATGTAGTTACAACAAATATTGCCTATGTTCGTCTGTGAAAATGGACTCGATAAGCAATCTGAGCTGTCAGTAAACGGAATCAAACCTGCATAACACTGTGGATGTGTTGTATGAGTGTCAGTTTCACTGTCATTTAAGCCCTCAACAGATCGTTACATGACAAGCTTAAAACTAACATTTGGATAAGCTAACTGTGTATTTGAAAAACTACAGGACCAAATGAAGCTGTAACAACGAAAACCTAAGCTATCTGACTGCGTTTTTGAATAAGAATTTACAAGTGATACAGAATCTGAGTTGTGCATCGGAATTTACTGGATTAGAGTACATGACATGTTGTGGTGTGTCAGCGTCTGTTTTGGCCCCAAATTTTGGACTCGTCTCTCAAGATGACTGCCTTTTTCAGTGTGGTTTACAGCATTTCGCAGCAGCATGCAGCAGCAGCAGCAGCAACTAAAGCTTGTTACGAAGAATGAATTTAATAAAAAGGAGTTTGCTTGCGTCCTGTCAACGACTAAATAACTTGTGAGAAGGGACTTCATAAATCAAGTCTATCTAAAACATCAGAATCATCATAACCCATAACGAATAATAGACAATGACAATTACAATGACATATGCATCAATAATGGCTGTGTGCCAGATTAACGAATTATTTCAAATTCAAAGTGACATTAACATTTAATCACAAATTATTGTTTAGATGTGGAGACTAATTATTATTATTTGGAGCATAAGGAGGTTTCTTTAACTGACAAGGAAACATAGGATTATTGCAAACTCGGACTAACAAAAAATGGTTCAAATGTCTCTGAGCACTATGGGACTTAACTTCTGAGGTCATCAGTCCCCTGGAACTGAGAACTACTTAAACCTAACTAACCTAAGGACATCACACACATTCATGCCCGAGGCAGGATTCGAACCTGGGACCGTAGCCGTCGCGCGGTTCCAGATTGTAGCGCCTAGAACCGCTCGGCCAATTCGACCGGCTAGACAAGAAGAGATCAGAAACTTTTGAAATGTGATACGACAGAAGAATACCGAAGGCCAGGGGTGCAGATCGCTTAATTAATGAGGGGGTGCTGAACACAACTGGTGAGAACAGAAATTTGCGGCTTAGCTCGACCAGAAGAAGGGATCACTTGATAGGACGAATTCTAAGACATCAAGGGGTCACCAGTTTAGTACTGAAGTGGGGGTGGGAGGGTAAAAACTGTAGAGGGGGACCGAGAGGTTAATACAGTAACCAGGTTCAGAAGGATGTAGGTTGCAGTAGAGACGAAGGGGCATGCACAGAACAGAATAGCGTGGAGAGCTGCATCAAACCAGTCTTCGGATGGAAGACCACAACAACAATACACAATCTTCTACAGTAATCGCACCGTGGAAAGGGTGCCGACAGTTTAAGGTAGAATCTTAACTACGTGCCATTCATGGCAAATCTGCACTTTGTTCAGAGACGAAGGCAGACTGAAATATTCCATCGTCCACCTGAGCTCGACCCCATGACCTTTTGGTTTCCAGACAGACGCTCTACCACTTTTTTAAAATAGCATAACCATTTTTACACTTACTTAAAACAAAAAGGAAAACAGATTTTGTCTCGCTCCAGTCGTTGCGTTCTTAATTTTTTTTAAAAAAAAAGCAAGAGCAATAGGGCTACAAAAATGAAATAAACTTAAACAACATACTTGAAAAGGGGCCACGACAAGAATGGCTAATTCAACCGATAGCTTGACGTCGAAATACGAGGTACAACACATTGGCGAATAAATCGCGATATTGCGACAGGCGCAAACACTCGCAATAAGCAATGGCCATATGTTGCTGGAAGCTACATACTATGGCTGTCCTTATTCGCAATTCCGAATTCATTTCATGTATTTCAAAATGGCTGTAGTCGCCGCATTGCCTGTTCCTTTGCATAGTTATAAGAATAACACAGGCACTGCAGTATCGTATTTGTCGGTCGATACTGGGCAAGCGACTTTCAAGTACAGCGCCTGACCTGCACGGGAATACACATAATGAATGTACTAGTACAGGTCGTAGACGCAAGGATGACGACATATGGAAGTTTCGGTCTGGCCATGCACGGATAGCCGAATGGTAAGGCGGCTGCTAGCGATAAGCGGGAAAGCCGGGTTCGAGCCCCGGTCCGGCACATGATGCTTTGTATCGTTATGCCCAGATATTTAAACAACGTGACTGCTTCAAATGGGATACTACTAATGCTGTATCCGATTATTACAGATTTGTTTTTCCTACTCACCCGCCCTAACTTAATTCTTTTTTTTTTTTTTTTTACATTTAGATCTTGCTGCCACTGTTCACACCAGCTATAAATTTTGTCTAACGTTAAATCGTACCATTCGGCTGCTACAGTCACTCCTTGATGACAGCCTCCTGTACATCACAGCATCATAAGCAACCAGTCGCATATTGCTGCACCCTCCCCATGTCCGCCAGATCATTTACATCTACATCCATACTCCGCAAGCAAGGTGTGTGGCGGAGGGTACCTTGAGTACCTCTATCGGTTCTCCCTTCTATTCCAGTCTCGTATTGTTCGTGGAAAGAAGGATTGTCGGTATGCCTCTGTGTGGGCTCTAATCTCTCTGATTTTATCCTCATGGTCTCTTCGCGAGATATACGTAGGAGGGAGCAATATATTGCTTGACTCTTCGGTGAAGGTATGTTCTCGAAACTTTGACAAAAGCCCGTACCGAGCTACTGAGCGTCTCTCCTGCAGAGTCTTCCACTGGAGTTTATCTATCATCTCCGTAACGCTTTCGCGATTACTAAATGATCCTGTAACGAAGCGCGCTGCTCTCCGTTGGATCTTCTCTATATCTTCTATCAACCCTATCTGGTACGGATCCCGCACTGCTGAGCAGTATTCAAGCAGTGGGCGAACAAGTGTACTGTAACCTACTTCCTTTGTTTTCGGATTGCATTTCCTTAGGATTCTTCCAATGAATCTCAGTCTGGCATCTGCTTTACCGACGATCAACATTATATGATCATTCCATTTTAAATCACTCCTAATGCGTACTCCCAGATAATTTATGGTATTAACTGCTTCCAGTTGCTGACCTGCTATTTTGTAGCTAAATGATAAAGGATCTATCTTTCTGTGTATTCGCAGCGCATTACACTTGTCTACATTGAGATTCAATTGCCATTCCCCGCACCATGCGTCAATTCGCTGCAGATCCTCCTGCATTTCAGTACAATTTTCCATTGTTACAACCTCTCGATGCACCACAGCCTCATCTGCAAAAAGCCTCAGTGAACTTCCGATGTCATCCACCAGGTCATTTATGTATATTGTGAATAGCGTATTTGTGTATACAGAAAACGGTAGCGGTGCTATCAACTTCCTGGAGCACTCCCGACTATACCCTTGCCTCTGATGAACACTCGCCGTCTATGACAACACACAGAGTTCTGTTATTAAAGAAGACTTGTATGCGGAAACCTATTCCGCATGCTCGTACCTTCGTTAACAGTGTGCAGTGGGGCACCGTGTCAAACGCTTTCCGGAAATCTAGAAATATAAAATCTCCCTGATGCACTTCATCCGTAGTTTGCAGTATATCTTGTGAGAAAAGGGCAACCTGACTTCCACGCAAGTAATACTCTATAAATTTGTGCTGATTCGTGGAAATAAGTTTCTTAGTCTCAAGAAAATTTATTGTATTCGAACTGATAATATGTTGAAGGATTCTGGAGCAGACTGATGCCATGGATATTCGTGTGTAATTTTGCGGGTCTGTTGTGTTACTCTTATACAGGAGTCACCTGCGCTTTTTGCACTGAGCAAGGGATTAACTACAAATGCAAGCTAAGTGAGGGCCCAATGCCGTAGAGTACTCTTTGTAAAACCAAACTGAGTTTCCATCCGGACCTGGAGAATTATTTGTTTTCAACTCCTTCATTCGTTTCTCTACGCCAGAGATTCTTATTACTATGTCGTCCATACGGGACTCTGTGCGATTGTCAAGTGACGAGGGGCAAAATTTTGTAGCGTTCTCGGCCAGATCTTTTGCTAAGGTATGAGGATGGTAGCTGCATGCCTTGCGCATAGATCTTTCCACAGACGCACGATTCTCTACTAACCTTTACGTGTCGCCATATACCAGACAGCGTCCTATACCGACGCAGTTAGGTTATCTACATATTTGTAGCACGTCGATCACAGTGCAAAATGTATTATTATGACTGGCCGCCTTTCCCTATGCGGATGGGAGTCACATAGTATTCTAGCATTCACAGGATTAAGTTGGAGACGGAAAGATTTCCTTGATTGTCCTTGTCCAACCCTTCCTGCAACATGGTCGCCGATTTAATCTGCAACTGACCACAAGTAGCATCCATCCAAGTCCGCAAGATCTTTCCAGATGTGTGCATGTCGAGGAGATTAGCACCCCTTATCGTTGTATAGTAGACATGAGAGTGTTGTGGTGACATAACAGATGGTTAGGAAGAAACATGTGGTGTATGCATTATGGACCGCCTGACGGACAGTGCCTGAAACATTTTACATAAATCAACTGCGCTGTCAATTCCAGTATCTATAGTCTGGGAGAAGAGTCTTTGGTATTCACAGCTCGGTAGCGTCTTTCCGTTGCCTAGCGACCGCAGGCAGGCAGCCAATGACGGCCTGACTTTGAGCGGGTAGCAAGGGCCACGTTGCCGCTCTGAAACCCGGTCACGCGCGCTTATGAAACTTACCAGTGTCTCGCGTGCAGGCGGTGAGGTCGTTCGTCGTTTGTCCGAAGTTGAATTCGCAGTTTATTTCGTTTTTGTTGTTTTTAGTGTTTCTTTGTTTATGTTTCGTTGTAAACAATGTCTAGTGCGGCGGGTAGTACCAGCCCAACACAAGAAGTGAAACGGAGGAAGAAAAGTGTGCAACACACCCAGGCCCGTGAATTCGTGTGCTTTGTGAGGGATTACTTTGAGAAAGAAAAGGACAAAGGTGGGCCCTTAATTCCTGTTGTTCAGGTTGTGAAGAGAACTGCAGCAGCATTGAAAATAAGTAAGAACACTGTTGTAAAGATAGGGAAAGAACAGTATAGTGTAGATTGTGACGAGAATGGCACAACAAAGCTGCACACACCAGGAAAGAAGCGACCGAGAAATAAGCAGGTGACAGCTTTGGACGATTTTCAGAAAGACGCTATTCGTCGTCATATATACAGCTATTATAAGAGAAGGGAACATCCCACTCTATCTAAATTACTGGTGTCGCTTCAGAAAGACGATCTTTTTAAAGGGAGCAAATTTTCATTGCGTACAGTGTTGAAAAACATAGGCTTCAGCTATTCACTGTTTAACGGACGCAAAATATTAATGGAAAGGACAGGTGTAGTTGCATGGCGGTGCAGATTTCTGCGCAGGATCATGGGTGTGGAATTCGAAAATATAGTGTGGTTAGATGAAACTTGGGTCAATGCCAGCCATTCTTTACGTAGAGGCTGGAATGATGGAACGCCCGAGGGGACAATGGCAGTGCCTGTTGGCAAAGGAGGGCGTATTATTGTCTTACATGCAGGAACATCAAAAGGTTTTGTGCCAAACTGCTTGAAAATGTTTCGGTCAAAAAATACGTGAGATTACCATGAAGAAATGAACAGTGTAGTATTTCAAGAATGGTTCGAGACATCGCTTATGACGAATCTGAGAAGTCCATCAGTGATTGTTATGGACAATGCGCCTTATCATTCCGTTGTTCACGATAAGGCACCAACCTTGGCAACAAAAAAAGACGATATCATTCAGTGGTTGAAACGGCGAAAAGTAGATTTCAGAGAAGATTTAAGGAAGGCGGAACTGCTCGAAATTGTGGCACAAAAGAAACCCCAATTTCCAACATATGTAATTGACGAGATTGCTAAAAGGCACCGGCATGAAATCGTTCGACTTCCTCCATACCACTGTCACTTCAATGCAATTGAAGGAGTGTGGGCGCAGATAAAAAATTACATTGCTGCAAACAATAAAAAATTCACGATCTCTGAAGTGGAAACTCTCCTTCCAGCAGCTATCAATAAAGTGACAAGCGAGACGTGGGCTAAAATTGTAAACAGCACTGCAAGTTCCATCAGAGAGGCGGCCAAAACCGAAGGGGTTGTGGAAGAATGCATCGAAAATTTAATTATACATCTGGGAGAGAGCAGTGATAGTTCGAGTAGTGCTGAGGAAGACAATGTCAAATCAGATTCTGACAGTGATGTGAGTGGTGTTTTTCCATTACAGTAACTACAACGTATTCAGGAATGTAAGGAGGGAGTTTGCTATCGATCTACAACCAGATCATCATATTGTGAGTACTTTCTTCAGATTATAACTCTTAATACACTGACCAATTATTCTGTAGCTTGTAGTAGAACAAATTAATAATGCTAATACTTAACAATGGAAACCAAAAGTGCTAATGTTCAACAACTTGCGAAAATAGTTTTCATTTCAGTTGTGAAGTTTAACAAATAACTTTACTATGTTTCAGCATCTTAGATACTTGACTTACGTCTCACGGACTACAGAGTCAGAACCAAGAAGGTACCGGCAAGAGCGAAATGATCGTAGAGCATAAACATACACACTTCTATGGCTACACGGTTCTGCACTTAAATACTCTACAGTGTTAATTAAAGCCATATGATTTCTAAAGTATTAGTCGTGCGGAATGCAACATTCTTAATACTGTAATGCAGAAGATATATGTCCAACATCTTACATATAAACAGACTGCAAGTTTTCTGACCCAGTTACTGCGGTGACAAATTTTAAGATGTTAAAACTACTTGCTGCTATACTGTTCTGGTGTCCTGGGTAGTGACCGAACTGTTCCTCAATACAAACGTATCTTCGGTGTACGTCCGCCCCTCGAGCTGCTTATAAACAAACTAGAACGAAGTCGGGAAAATGCTATTCTGCCTCTTCGCAAATTGATGGATTGTGTACATCTTTTAACTTGAAAATGTATGTACCCTCAATCACATTTTCCATGTCAGTTGTGCTTATTAGTAGTAATAGCGGTTTTGACAGATGCGGCCATGCCTCGCTAGGAAATGGAGAGAGGGATACATGAAATCAGTATTTTCGCTAGTTGATACATTGAATTACCAACCACGCCCTGCTGCATGAAAATGCACGCAAAGAAACAGCGTCTTCATACAAAGGAGTAAACACCACGATCAGTAGCCTAAGGTGATTTAACAGTCATCTTTACAGTAGCATCACCATGGCCCTGATAGCCTTCCTCTTGCACACGGAAGCCTTGGTCCGACGATAGGTCGTTTTGCTCTTGTGTAGGACAATACAGCTGTTTCGTCACAACACGATGTCTCTAGAGTACCCCCTCCTCACCTTATTAAGGCAGATATATGTAGCGTCAGTCCACTCTCTTTACAGAACACGCTAGGTAATGGGATAAGTCTGTTAAACACATTGAATCGTCTCCTTAATACTTATGGAATAACGTTACTTGGGAGAAGCAAACGTAATTCGGTAATACCTATATTCGACTGCATATGTGAGAACACGATGTCTCACCTTCTTTAACATAGCGCTTCTGTGATACTTTTCGCCTTTAGTTGAAGTACAAGCCACGAAAAGCCACGTAGTTTACGGGGAGGGGGATTAGAACTGATTGCATACAGGTCATAATTTTTAAGTTTTTCTCGGCCTTGAGTGTCTGGGTACCACCAAACCACCTCAATTCCCCACATTTCATGGCATTTTTTCTCCAATTTTTACGTAATGTGTGCAACAGGTTTTCCCAACATGTGAACAAATGGAATGAAATTTACTGTTATTTCACATGTCTGAACTGTTTGAATACCCACATGCATGATAATTTATTTACAGACACTGACCTAAACGCCAGGGATGTTCTCAAACCTTGTTTTGTCAGTCGAACTGATTCAACATAGATGTTTCGTTACACTGTATGTTTTTTTTTTCTTTGAAGTTTAAATTCTCGCTTTTTCCTTACTCCAGTGAAAGTTTCGAAATAGCGAGGACATTCTACAGGATCGGTAGTTTTCACAGCGAAATAGCGAAAGTTTTTTCGATTTTATGCACGTTGGACATGTATAGGGGATGAGAGATAAATTAATAAATCTGTCCGCTGTATCGCTATAGAGCTCCGACCTCTGCAGTTTGGTCATCTGTAATGGGCAGCAGTGCTGTAGCTTTTCTTTCACGCTGTTTGATTTCACAAAGTAATGAGAGTCAGGAGAAGAGAGAGAGAGAGCGAGAGAGAGAGAGAGAGAGAGAGAGAGGAAGAGAGAGTTGTGAACTGTATCCTGCAGTCGAACATAAAGGAATGGCCGTATAGGTGCCGTTCTATATTGATAACTCAATCGTCTGGAAAGAATGAAATGCCCTCATGCAATTTATAATTTTAACACGAGGAATGCTCTCAAACTACACCGATTTTGCTCACAAAACTAAAAGAAAATGGACTGTGGCTATTTTCGTGGAAACAAGTCTGTTTTCTTATTGTTCCCAAGATTGTGTTTTTTTAACAGATGCTCGCTTATAAGAGGCGCATTGACATTAAATACAACTGTTACACTGAAAATGGTTCTCGGGGAATGGTGGGCGCCAGCAGAAGCAATCAGTGGCAGCAGGGGATGTGCTGCCACAGCTGCACTTTTAGACAAACGTCTTGTGGTCAGGACAGCCATCATTTGCCTTACTTTGTTCTGTGGCCTGCTGACCAGCCCCTGGCCACATGCAAGACCGGGGGCACAGTGGACGGAAGACTGTCTTCTCAACTGCGGCAAGATCTGCAGCCAGCAGAGGTGATGGCAGCTGAAACTTTCTCAACCAGCGGACATTAGAAAAAGCTGTCTGGAGAATTCTCTGGAATTTCGTTGTTGTTCCTGGGGGGGGGGGGGGGGGGGGAGGAGGCAGTCTTTCCGCGAAATGTGTTTAACTGCTTGCAGGAAGTATCCTGTGCTTGAGTCCTTTGTCCATCTTGTAACGTATATGCAACCAATATGTAACGTAGTTACGACAAATATTGCCTATGTTCGTCTGTGAAAATGGACTCGATAAGCAATCTGAGCTATCAGTAAACGGAATCAAACCTGCATAAAACTGTGTACGTGTTGTATGAGTGTCAGTTTCATTGTCATTTAAGCCCTCAACAGATCGTTACATGACAAACTTAAAACTAACATTTGGATAAGCTAACTGTGTATTTGAAAAACTACAAAAACAAATGAAGCTGTAACAACGAAAACCTAAGCTATCTGACTGCGTTTTTGAATAAGAATTTACAAGTGATACAGAATCTGAGTTGTGCATCGGAATTTACTGGATTAGAATACATGACATGTTGTTGTGTGTCAGCGTCTGTTTTGGCCCCAAATTTTGGACTCATCTCTCAAGATGACTGCCTTTTTCAGTGTGGTTTACAGCAATTCGCAGCAGCATGCAGCAGCGGCGACTAAAGCTTGTTACGAAGAATGAATTTAATAAAAAGGAGTTTGCTTGCGTCCTGTCAACGACTAAATAACTTGTGAGAAGCGACTTCATAAATCAAGTCTATCTAAAACTTCAGAATCATCATAACCCATAACGAATAATAGACAATGACAATTACAATGACATATGCATCAATAATGGCTGTGTGCCAGATTAACGAATTATTTCAAATTCAAAGTAACATTAACATTTAATAATCACAAATTATTGTTTAGATGTGGGGAATAATTATTATTATTTGGAGGATAAGGAGGTTTCTTTAACTGATAAGGAAACATAGGATTATTGCAAACTCGGACTAACAAAAAATGGTTCAAATGGCTCTGAGCACTATAGGACTTAACTTCTGAGGTCATCAGTCCCCTGGAACTGAGAACTACTTAAACCTAACTAACCTAAGGACATCACACACATCCATGCCCGAGGCAGGATTCGAACTTGCGACCGTAGCGGTCGCGCGGTTCCAGACTGAAGCGCCTAGAACCGCTAGGCCACCAGCTGCCGGCTCGGACTAACAATCACAAGCCTAACCCTGCAATTGCTTTTGCGCTATGCTTGTGAATTTTACCTTGAATTCCATCTTCAAGCGTACTTCATCCATCGAAATCTCTCCTGTCTATATAAATGAAATCAGGCCTTGAGAGTGGTAAGAACTGCCATCACCGACGTGAGGGCAGCGTCACGCGTCTTCTGTCTCCGAGCTATCGACCGACACTACTACTTCCACTCTCGCAGGCAGACCTCGTCTCACAACAATGCTTAGCATTGAGCTCCCATGTTTCGCCCTCAGATTGTTACTATCGATGTCAGAGTGCTTACACAATGCAAAGAATAGCGTTGACTGTATTGTTTTCAGTGTAATGGAGTGTTCTGACACACTTCTTAATAGCCTCCCTGTCGCTTCTTTAAGAATTTGAACGTGACTTATTTACAAATAGGACAAAAGGAGCTAAAAATTCTTGATTGTGAAACGTATGTATATATAAACATATAGGTTAGAGAGTAAATATTGTTTTTACAAAGAATATAGTGAAGCATTTCTTGCTGACTATAATGAACGAATATTTAAACAAAATACATAAAGATGTAAATGTTCTATTAATATTAGAAGAACTGTTCAATTACTATTGGCTCAATTATCTTGTGACCATTTTGGAAGTCTTTTAAAAATAAGTAATTTGGCACATTATAATACATGAAAAATTTCAGCCTTTTAAGTTCAGAAATATAACGAGAAAAACATGAAGAGCGTAATTGTTTTGTAAAAAAAAAAAAAAGGGAATGTTAACTGCACAGAGAGTTATGTATTGTTTCGCACTTTGCACAGTTATAGAAATGTGAGAGAACATGCAACATTGCAAACTGTGTGTGGAGGTGTGTTCAGTGTCTGTCACTAACACCTCAACTTAGAGTATAGTAGAATCGTGCAGTGGTGTGTACAATGTGTATCTCACCGACACCTTTACTTGGTGAAACTGCAATTTTGGTGACACAGTGGCTTGTATTGTCAGTGTCCTTTCACTGAGACAGCACTGTGTAATTATGGCTCTCGAAGGCAAAGCTCAGCACTGGTCGCTGATTGCCACTCAAGAACAGGTATTTATTGCAGACATCCTTCATTGTGGTTGCTGCCATCACTGGAAGTGACATCATTGCTGCAGACATCACGTCCGAATGCGCATTTTGTAATTTGTTTGTGTCCTGGCAGATTCCAGTTACTTGGTACCCTACAGACACAAAATACTTATCGTACCAACTTTACAAAAAAATTTTACACATTCATGTAAACGTAAGTGAAAATAGTTAAGTAAGTCACTGCACATGCAGTTTATATGAATGAAAGTTAAAAAATCGTTTCATATGAGACAAATATATTAACATGAATCTAAAATTATTGTACATAGAACTCACATGTTTGGCATTATCAGAACTGTTTAATTACTATTTAAGATATCTGTTTGTGTAGTTAAGGTAAACATATAAAATATAACGAGTATTAAGTAATTATGCACAGGAAGCGTTTGTTTGTAATATAAACATCAAATAAAGTGTGCTGCATTGGACAGTGTTATACACAAAATGACACAAAAATGTACTGCCTAATTAATGCTTTGCATATTTCAGCATCATACACAAAAGACACAAAAAATATTATATTCTCCACAGGCGTTGTAGCAGCTATTTGTGTGCTCAGAAGCGTACTTTTGTTGGGAAATGGAGATACTATCCTACCATCACCGTAACTACCACAAAACACACAGGAATCTATACTACACGTAAATGGGACCATCTTTCAACAGGATATGGATTGTAGTAAAGGGAATTGGTATGGTTAGCGTTTTCATTGTTTTATTCACTATGGAATACTGTTTAATATATTTTCTCACTTGTCTTTTCATCTGAAAAAAATTGATTAGTCCTTATACTAACAGTAATGTAAATGTTGCATAAAATTCTTTCTTCTCGTGGTGATCATCATCTCCTGTTATTTGGAAAACAGTTATTAAGCTTATTTTCACATTCATTGTTTATGTTGCAGTGGTTGCCGGAATGTTTATTGTCATCATTTTGGTTTCTAAAGGAAGAAATTTGTTAGTGCTTAAGCCAACAAGTAATAAGATTTCTTCTTTCTGGAGTGGCTGCCAAGTTCAGTTTCCTCTGACACCTGCAAAAAGATTATTAGTACACGAAATATTTTTTTTAATAACTCTTTGTGGTTTGCTTGCTTTCATTTTATTATGATTTACTTCCACCTCTGGCCCTTCCCTTTCTTATTTGATTTCTATTATTATCTGAAAAGATTTCATTAGTGGCATACATACACTATGTGATCAAAAGTATACGAAAACCCCCAAAAACATAAGTTTTTCATATTAGGTGCATTGTGCTGCCACCTACTGCCAGGTACTCCATATCAGCAACCTCATTGGTCATTAGACATCGTGAGAGAGCAGACTGGGCCGCTCTGCAAAACCCACGAACTTCGAACGTGGTCAGATGATTGGGTGTCACTTGTGTCATACGTCTGTACGCGAGATTTCCACATTCCTTAGTTCCCTAGGTCCACTGTTACCGATGTGATAGTGAAGTGGAAACGTGAAGGGATACGTATAGCACAAAAGCGTATAGGCTGACCTCGTCCATTGACTGACAGAGACCGCCGACAGTTGAAGAGGGTCGTAATGTGTAATGGGCAGACATCTATCCAGACCATCACACAGGAATTCCAGACTGCGTCAGGATCCACTGCAAGTACTAGGACAGTTAGGTGGAAGGAAAATACTAGGACAGTTAGGCGGGAGGTGAGAAAACTTGGATTTCATGATCGAGCGGCTGCTTGTAAGCCACACATCACGCAGGTAAATGCCAAACGACGCCTCGCTTGGTGTAAGAAGGGTAAACATTGGAGAACTGAATAGTGGAAAAACGTTGTGTGGAGTGACGAATCACGCTACACAATATGGCGATCCGATGGCAGGGTGTGGGTATGGCGAATGCCCGGTGAACATCATCGGCCAGCGTTTGTAGTGCCAACAGTAAAATTCGGAGGCGGTGGTGTTATGATATGGTCGTGTTTTTCATGAAGGGGGTTTACACCCCTTGTTGTTTTGCTTGGTAATATCACAGCAGAGGCCTACATTGATGTTTTAAGCACCTTCTTGTTTCCCACTGTTGAACAGCAATCCAGGGATGGCGATTGCATCTTTCAACACGATCGAGCACCTGTTCATAATGCACAGCCTGTGGCGGAGTAGTTAAACGACAATAACATCCCTGCAATGGACTCACCTGCATGGAGTCCTGACCTGAATCCTATAGAACACCTTTAGGATGTTTTGGAACGCCGACTTCGTGCCAGGCCTCACCGACCGACATCGATACCTCTCTTCAGTGCAGCACTCGGTGAAGAATGGGCTTCCATTCTCCAAGCAACCTTCCAGCACATGACTGAATGTATGTCTGCGAGAGTGGAAGCTGCCATCACGACTAAGGGTGGACTAACATCATATTTAATTCCACCATTACCGATGGAGGGCGCCACGAACTTGTAAGTCATTTTCAGGCAGGTGTCTGGATACTTTTGATCACGGTGCATATGCATTATAAATTCTACAGCGCTATATTTGTCTATGTTTACTTGTGACAGTGAAAAACGTATATGAGACAATCTGAATGTTACCTGGTTCCATGGTTTTAGTTTTACCTTTCTCCATAATTTTCACTGTCAGAATTTCCGCCTTTTTTTTTTTTTCGAGCTGTGCCCTGAACTATTTTCTGAGAGACAATTCTTCGACTCCTTAGAAAATTTGCTTAACCTACAATAATCGTAACAATAACGGTTTTTTAATAATATAATAATCGAAGTGTCTGCCACAGACCTTCTTACGAAATATTTAGTATTGGAGGCGTCTACAATCGACCCTCAAGGCATCTTACCTTCATTTACTTACTTAAATGCGGAGGAATTCCTTCGAATCCTCTTGTAATACTTAACACAAATCCTTTACTGGGAGTGGTGTCATCCTGTTATTTTAATTGTGCTTTCCGTATCTGTTCCTACTGGCAGCTCATGCAGTTGATAAGTGTTATTATGCATCAACTTCTGGAGTGTTCTGAAAACTAACATTATGCTTCAGCAAATGGAAGTTTCTATACGTAACATGTCTCATCGTAATCTGTGAAGAATAATCATTTCATCACTTAGTAAACGCTGAATTCTTTTATTAAGCTAATGATACATCAATGCCGGCGGGTGTGGCCGTGCGGTTCTAGGCGCTTCAGTCTGGAGCCGCGTGACCGCTTCGGTCGCAGGTTCGAATCCTGCCTCCGGCATGGATGTGTGTGATGTCCTTAGGTTAGTTAGGTTTAAGTAGTTCTAAGTTCTAGGGGACTGATGACCTCAGATGTTAAGTCCCATAGTGTTCAGAGCCATTTGAACCATTTGATACAACAATGGGTATCATTTATAATTTGAAAGTGGAAGGACAGAGGAATTATTTTTGTTTCAGTGAAGGCAACGGCGACCACTTTTTCATAAGGTTGTAAATCTGTGTCTCTCTTTAAAGGAACTCTTCAGCGAGGGCTGTGACGTATTTTTACGACCTGTCCGCTGGAGGTACACACAAAAAAGGTGAACTAGGAACAGCGTCATAAGCTGGGCGACCAACTCCCTTTGGCCTTGACATACCTTGTGGCCAGCTGCGTCAAGCTAAATAAAAAAAATGAAATGCTTCGCTGTCTCTCGCAAGCTTGTTGTGGCGTCGTGTTTTCTTACCTTGAGTGGACACTTATTGTTAACATAATAAAGAAAATACATCTTAAAACAAACGCATAATATAGAAAAGAATTCATTTGCAAATATACAGCTTATTCAGTGAATGGCTTTATGTGTGAAATATCGTGTAGTTCTTTACTCTTATGAGTACGTAAAATTTCCAGTAAAACCGCATTGTCGTTTCTACTATAATGTGCTACATCACGGGAATTGTTTCGAGGATCTGGTGACATTATTTCAACAAATTCAAGCGGATTTTGCTGCTTTACATCATCATTGGGTTGCCAGTCTGGAGCTGACGATTGCGGTTGTCTTCTGTGAAAATTGGGAGCAGCATTATTATGATTGTTACTCTGAGTAGAAATTGCCCAACTTTGATTTGCATTACCATGACTATTAGATGGCAAATCACAGTGATAGTTGTAGCTATCTGGTGGATGGTTATCATCATTGTCAAAACTATACCGATCTGCATTATTATGATGCATGTTCTGGGGAGCATCTTTTCCTGGAAACTGTCACTGTTATAATATTTTTTTCTTCTATTACCCTTGTTTCTAAAGTTTTTCTTATCATTAAAATGTCCATTATAGAAATTTCCATTCCGTCTGTTTCTTTGGAAATTACGAGAGTTGCCATTGAATTGCTGCTTGGGCGTAATGTGTTTGCTGATGGTTTTATTGGTCGTAATTGCTGCAGTTGTTAGGACTCTTGTTGAAACCTTGCATAATCTGGTTGTTCTGCGCCAACTGCGTGTTCTTTGCAAATAGTCATGTTGGTATGCGTGATTTTCGTACTTACAATGGTCGTTTGAGTGGCCATTATTAACGTACTGGTTCGCAGAAGCTTGCATTTGCCTATTTTTTCTGCTTTTGCTATTATTAGAGCGCTGTCTATTGAGGTGGTTGTCAACATCATCTTCCAGTTCTTGCAAAAGATCTGTTAACTGGTCAGTATCGTCTTTGCATCTACTAGCTACAATGACATGTTTTATGTAAGTGGGCAGTTTTGTTATGCAAATACCGATAAGCTCTGCTGGACTGTGAGGATTGTTTAAATACTGGTTTCTACGCACCATGTCCTCGAAGTACAACGTTGGGGTGGTAAAATCCGATCTTTCGGACGCTTTCTGGATTAATACGCTGGTTTTTAGGCGCGACTGCGTTGTAGGAGACCAGTATGCCGTCAAAAAAGGCTTGCTGAAATCCTGCTGTTGCGCTAATGAACGCATTCTAGAAGCCGGCTCATTTTCCAAATAAGAGCACATGAATTCCAACTTGTTTGCAATCGCAGGCCCTTGCGTGTATTTCTTTACTAGCATTACGAAATTTTTTAAATTTTCCTAATTGAAGGAAGTGTTTGTAATTGTGGCGAAATAAATAAAAAAAATTTAATTTATTAGTTTTTTGAAAAGAGGAAAAATTACGGACATGGAACTGTAACTTTATAATTTTTGAAGGGTTTTTTTACGGACTGTATTGACCGGCTTGTTTTCCATTTATTACTAGTGAAGTTTGTTGCATTATCAGTTAACATAATTTTCGGTTTTCCCACTAGTGATATGTAGTCTTCTATCATGCGTTTGATTATTGCTCCCGACAGTACTGCTTTTATAGCATACATTTTTAAGTACTTTGTGAAGACATCATAAAATGCGATCACATATCTAACTCCTCCCCTAGCTCGTGGATATGGTCCTGCTGCGTCCACAGAAACTAGTTCTCTTGGTCTAGTTGGAATGATAGGGTGTAATACGTCCAAACAAGATCTATTACGATGTTTAACCTTCTGACTTATTGTACACTTTTTATTATTTGTTCAATCCTACGTCTGAGGTTCGGGAAGTAACAATACGTTGATATTTTCGCTGTACATTTTGATACCCCATAGTGTCCCCATACTCTATGTGTGTGTCTTATCAAATTGTCTATGTATTCTTCCGGGATGCATACACACCAGGTGTTGGATTGTGGATTGCGCCTGTAGGTAAGAACATCGTTTGACAGTGTGTAATATTGTTTCAGTGTACTATTGTCATCTGCCTGCAGTTTTTGCATAACTTGTCTCCATCTATTGTCTTCCTTTTGTAGTTTGCTCATGTCTTTACACATCTTTCTGTAATATCGTTGAAATGTGCCATCATGCATCAGAAAAACTCTAAAATCGGAAGTCTGTTCGATCAATTCATTGAACTCGCTCAAGCCTTGTGGTAAACGCGATAATGCGTCGGCAATTACATTCTCTTCACCCTTGATATAAACTATCTCGAAATCAAATTCCTGGAGGAATAAACACCAACGTGCAATCCGTTTGTGCAGCAATATACATGTGAGTAAAAACGATAATGCTTGATGGTCACAAAACACTCGTGTATGCCTTCCCCAGAGATAGTATTGGAACTTGCGGAAAGCCCACACTACAGCTAACGCTTTAAGTTCAGTTGCCGAATAGGTTCTTTCACATTCCGTTAACGTTCTACTGGCAAAACTAATTATGTTTACTTTCTGTTCTCCATTATCATTTACTAATTGGAACAGACAAGAGCCTAATCCCTGACATGAGGCGTCCGTGCTCAAACAAAGTTGTAGTTCATGTTAGGATGCTTCAAAATGGGTGCATTTATGAGTGCCTGTTTGATTTTTACGAAATCTTCCTCACATTTTTCTGTCCACAACCATGTGTGGTTTTTCCTTAAAAGGTTGAGTAGGGAATCACTATTCAGCAACTGTTTGGGCACGAATTTTCGAAAAAATGACGTGACCCCCAGAAAAGCTTTCAATTGTTTACGTGTTTGTGGTGAGGGGAAATATTTTATGGCATCAAGCTATTTTGGACCTGGTAAAATACCGCCTGGTGAAATAATGTGGCCTAAAAATTTTATTCGATCCCTTCCGAATTCGGACTTCTTAAAATTTGCTGTGACGTCATATTCTCGTAATTTTTGGAACACTTTGTGTACCAATTCTACATGCTCTTGCCAGGTCTCCGTGGCTATCAAGAGATCGTCTACATACAACGTTACTTTGCTAATCAGTTCTGGACCCAATACTCTGTCTAAAGCCTCTATAAACACCCCAGCACTCACGTTGAGTCCAAATGGCAGTACTTGGAATTGATAGCTTCTGCCAGCATGAATGAACGCAGTATATTTTCTGCTATCACTATGTAGGACTATTTGCCAATACGAAGCCTTCATGTCAACGGATGTTAAATACTTCACTCCATGAAATTTAAGCAATTGCTCATCTAAGTTCTCCGGCCTAGTGCGTATTGGTACGATGATCTTATTAATTTCCCGCGCATCAAGTACTAATCTGAGTGACCCGTCAGGTTTGCTGACAGCTAGGATGGGACTGCAGTACGGTGAATGCGAAGGTTCCACCTCCCACAGAACCATTCTATCTATTTCTTTGCGAACCGCTTCATTCTTTGCCCATGGTATCGCATATGATTTATGGCAGTACGTTTTTGTGGGTAGACTTCCATTTAGTATTCATAATTTTTGATTATTGTCGGCTGTTTTCTAAAAATGTCTCGGTATTCATAAATAAGATCTGCTAGTTCATTTTGTTGAGTTTTTGAAAGACAAGTGGATTTTCCTACCTTCTCGTGGGCGGCCTGTTCGTTAATCATTTCCGTGTCTAATTGTTCGGGGTAAGGAATATCTATCAATAACACTTGTGGGTAAACTAATTTTACTTCAGCTTGTTTCTGTAATTGGCCATTACGCTCTATTGTTGACTTTACAAGATTGACCTTCACACTACGACTGCCCACTCGGAAATAGCAAAGTCCACTGCCTATGTCGATGTTTACTTTATGCTGCCGTTAAACTTCCATACCTAAAATACAACTGACGATTAATTTCTCAACGATTAAGAAAGTACAGTTTATCGTGACATCGCTAATGGTAACAGGTATTTGCGTCTGCCACTTAATACTTTTTGACTTGTTACCTACAGCTGTCAAGATTTTACAATTTTCCGTTGGCAACACTGGTACTTTTAATGCTTTCGAAACTTCTTTAAATAAATTGTTAGAAATAATATTCCTAGATGCGCCTGTATCTAAAATTACGTTGGTAATTATAGTTCCTATCTTTGCTGTTATTACAGCCTGCACGAGGTCACTTACCTTGTCCAGTGCTTTCATCTCTTCTTCACATAGATCTTCTTCTACGATAGCATCCTGATCATATCTTAAAAATAATTGTTTAAGATGTAATGTGTGCTTGTTTTTGCCCCCTGTTGTCAAATCGGTCGGCCGGTGGGGGCTCATTGCGACCGATTGTTGTTTACCGGGGAAGACAACGGCGTTGCTTCATTACTGTCCGTTACCTCTACGAAGTGTACTGAGTGGTTATTCTGCCGCCAATTAGTTTCCGGACCGCTGCGTGCAACATTTTCTTGCGACCGGCCGTCGCTACCCCTCCTTGGTCTGTCATTTCTGTTACTGTAACTATTGTAATTTTCATTTGTGTGCCGCCTTTCATCACGCGGGCCTGACCAATCGTTCACGTGATTTCTATCATTTCCATACCGGCGTGGACTGTAATCTGTATTATATCTTCGGTCTTCACGTCTCTGTGGCGCCGAATTCCTCCGATTTCCGTAATTCCAGTTTCCATTATTTGGCCTTGTCGCATACGGATGCCAACTGTGTGGGTTTTGTCCACTGCCATTAAAATGATATCCATTACCGTTGTTTTGATTGGTTGTGGAATGTTCATTCCGATTACTTGTGCTCGGCTCTTCTTCGTATATTAGATCAATTGAGTCAAGCACGGAAAGAAAGTATTCAAGGTCGTTCTCCGGTATGGTTACCAATTTTTAGCGTAAGTTCGCGGGTAGTCTGTTTTTCAGAATTTTTAGGACATCTACGTGCGGTATTGGATTGTTCCAATAGCGCGTCTTATTCAAATACTTTTCGAAATACTTTCTCAACCCGCCGTTTTTGACGTTGAACGGTTGTGGGTTGAATACCTCACGTCGCAGTCTTTCTTGGACCCCAGCAGACCAATATTTCTCCAAGAAAGCTCGTTCAAATTGTTCGTAGGTGACGCACTGTTCAGCCATGTCTGTGGCCCACAAAAGTGCGTCGCCTTGTGTGAAGCCTACTATATATCTAATCTTCTGTGCCTCAGTCCAGTTTCTTGGTAAGACATTTTTAAATGCTCTTACGAATACGACTGGATGAGTTTTTCTGGATTCTGTGGAGAAAACTGGAAACTGTCTACGTTTCAACAGGCTCTCATCGGCTAGAATCGTCGAGATGCAAGGCGACACGCCTACTGCCTGTTGGAGCACCGCGTTTGGCGAATATCCATTGTTTGCCTGCGCAGGTGCGTGCACATACGCCGGACTGAGCGCGTGATGTTCTGCGTTATTGACATCGTAATCTGGCACGGGTGAATAAGTGTCAGGCTGCTTGTTGCTTGACGTAGGCAAATCATTTGAAACATTTAGTCTACCCGCAATTTCCTTACGTATTCTGTCCTCGGCTACTTTGATTTCATTACCTAATTTTTCAAAAAGTTTTGTTTCCCGGTCAGTTATTGATTCATTTACATTAACGGTTTCTAAAGTTTCATTTATTTTGATAATGTCCGCCTTGATACGTCCAGTCTCCTGTTTCAGAAGGCCGACCTCTTCGTTAACTTTATTAACTTGGTCAGGTATTTCTTCACATGCGGACTGTATTCTAGTTAAATTTAATTGAATAGCCTGTACGTTTTCATGTATTTCTTTTTGTACCGTTTGTGTTTGATTGTGTGTTTCTACGATTTCTGACAGTTCCTGTTCCTGTTTGTTTGTAAGATCTGACAATTTCTTTTCTAAATCATTTTTCTTTTCTAAATCATTTGCCAATACTTTGTTTACACTATTGACTGTTTTGATGACTTTGCCTTCGATCTTTTGATCGATTTCATAGGTGAGTTTATTTAAGCGTTGATCAAAATGTTTGTGCATATTTTCAAATTGCGTGTTTACACTTGAAAACTGCTGTTGGAACCCAATTTCCATGTTTGACAATTTTGTGTTTGTCATGTTGTGGCTGATTTCTAGATTCGCCAGTTTTGTGATCGTTGTGTTGTGGCTGATTTCTAGATTCGCCAGTTTTGTGTTCATTGTGTTGTGGCTGATTTCTAGATTCGCCAGTTTTGTGTTCGTTGTGTTGTGGCTGATTTCTAGATTCGACAGTTTTGTGTTCATTGTGTTGTGACTCATCTTTAAATCAGATAATTGCTCGCTCACGTTTGACATCAGATTATATAATGCCTCAAGCGTAACTGATGAAGCTTGTATGTTTGTATTTATGACATTATTTGTAGCCATTGTTTTTCTACCACGGTCTGATTGAATCGAAACCGGGCTATGTTCACTGATTTCACGCGAAATATTTTCATCTGATCTGGTAATCGATGCTTCATCGACTGTGTACAAGGTTTCATTTGCAAGTGGTTCGTTATTGTTAATCCCTGTGGGGTGCAATTGAATTGTATTTACTTCTACATTATGTTGTGCTGAAAAACTAATTGCGTCATCATTTACGTCACTATTGTCAGAATCGGTGACGCGTCCATGAACAGTTGTCAAATTAAAACTCTCCGATTCCATTGTGGAGATATTATTTTTATCTGTACTTTACTGTTAATCTAAATCTTTAAATTCTCTCGCAGTTGAATTAATAAAAATATCTCGCGATTGTTATTTGTTGCGCGTCGGAAATTTACAAGATGGCGCACTACGTCTTCTAATTCTGCGATTGTTGAACATAAAAAAGTAATTATCAAAGTGTAATTGTGTGTTGCCACAAACACTACCAGGATTTTAATATGGAAAGGAAAAGGTTCTGCTTTAAGTGGAGCTAAGTCAAGGTGCAGCCGCTGCATGCGTTTGCGCTTTCCTACCTTAATTCCGGCTGAGCTGCGTCAGTCACGATTACGTTAGTTTTGTAAATCCTTGTCCTTGTTCCTTCTGGTTATTGTGCCATCCGTTTATACAGTTAATATTGTTTCACCTTATTCGTCCTTTTCCATGTGCGTCATGTAACAGAGAAACGGTAATTAGTACAAGTACATTTGTAGTACAACAATAAAGTACTTACTCTTTGTTCCACCAGCACTGTCCCTGTCAGCGGTCGCCAGTGTGGCGAAATAAATAAAAAAAATTTAATTTATTGGTTTTTTGAAAAGAGGAAAAATTACGGACATGGAACTGTAACTTTTGAATTTTTGAAGGGCTTTTTTACGGACTGTATTGACCGGCTTGAATGCGGACAAATTCAGTGCTGCGTGAAATATGCCTGTAATATAATTTACCATTCTGATTAATTACATTTTTAAATTCTACGTCATTGTTGATTTATTCAGAGTTCTCACCTTAGACGTAAAATTCGTCTTTCTGCCACAGTATTAATTCATTAGTCGCCATCGGTGTCCTTCTCTTTGTTGAGCGTGTGTATCTTCCTGAGACGGCATCGGTTCACTCCACGAAGACGGTGGAAACCAAGGAAATACAATACTACGTCACTTTAAATAATTCTCGTAAAACTTAGATACTTCTCACTATTTTTTATTCACAGCACAATAACACTTGCTCTGCTCGTCTTACAAACCATAATTACTAACTATATGGCTGCCTTTCCGCACACTCCAAAACTCGCGTCCATCCTCCACAAGGCAACAATCGAAAGTGTCTCTTGGCTCCAGGCCCCCACAACAGCACGAGTGGTCGACTGTAAAGAGCGGACAAATTGAATAGCTGGGTGGCGGCCATTAGAGTGGTAAACTGACGCGCGGAGTTCGAATGTTTATACATCGCTTTTGGTTATAAAATGCCTTCCCTTGAGTTAGGTCACAAACATAACGCCTCATTTAAATACGTTACTACAATATACTTTATAATTTATGAACAAACAACAACTAGTCACTGTTTATGAACTTATCTTACGTACTACATGGAATCTGCCGTAGTACTACATGGAATCTGCCGTAGCTAAAAGTTATGTAATGGACCCTTAGCATATTTCGTAGTTCATTTACGATAGATCTACGCAAAATGCATCAAAATACTCGAAGATTTCCCCACTATATTAATAGATATTTTCTGACTCTAACTTGCTTTAGATTTTATGACGAGAAGTGCGTTATATATGGCATAGTGCTTTGGCAACTCACGACCAAATTATCAAGTTTCAACCTAATCTAGACCATGAAAACACTACTGATCAGCCAACGTTCTTCAAAATGATCAGAACATATAAAATGGTATTCTGTCGGTCGGAAATTTTGCCTCCTGACAGCGTGTAACCATTTTTGTAACAGCTGCGGTTTTGAGAAAGGAAACCTGCAAGTAGATGCACAGACATTATGCTAATACCGTGTTGTGAAATGAAATTAAGTCCCATGCTTCTTTACAGAGCGTAGGGGAACGATGCGGGAGACCCGCACCGCCTTACTAGGCAAGGGCCGGCCGTGGTGGCCAAGCGGTTAAAGGCGCTACAGTCTGGAACCGCACGGCCGCTACGGTCGCAGGTTCGAATCCTGCCTCGGGCATGGATGTGTGTGATGTCCTTAGGTTAGTTAGGTTTAAGTAGTTCTAAGTTCTAGGGGACTGATGACCTTAGAAGTTAAGTCCCATAGTGCTCAGAGCCATTACTAGGCAAGGTCCTAATGGAGGTGGTTTGCCGTTGCCTTCCTCCGACCGTAATGGGGATGAATGATGATGATGAAGACGACACAACAACACCCAGTCATCTCGAGGCAGGAAAAATCCCTGATCCCGCCGCGAATGGAACCCGGGACCCCGTGCTCTGGAAGCGAGAACGCTACCGCGAGACCATAAACATTTATTAAGCAAGTGCACTGACATACGAAACAACTTATAATATTCACATATCTGTGAAATGTAATATTCGTTCCTTTCTCGAATTTATTTGTACGATTAATCGCTGCACAACTCTTCACCATTGTACTTCTTTTGATTGGAACGTACAGACAGTAGAATTGCGAGTAACAAATACTGTATGTACGCCCCAACAAATATACAACGTTGTATCAGGGTCTTCATAAACAACAATACTACACAACACATCAGACTACAACCACTATAATGGCGTCCAGGCGAAGGTTCAAATTATCCCGCGACTGCAGCGCCATCAGTGAGTCTAGTTATTTTTTACAAGGTCTTTGCTTGGCTCCTTCTTGGAGTATGAAACAAAAGAGAATCCAATGTGAACATTACAAAGATTATAATCTACTCTCAATTTAATCTTTGGCGCAGCCTTTAAGGTATTGTATGTCTCTGCGTCGGAATGTGTCATTACATAATCCATCCTATCGTCCGTTCTTAGTTCAAAATTGTGTGGATAGAATCTCATCGATTGGTCTGGTTGTTGCGTATTGTAATATTCAGGTTGATGGACACTAGTGTAAATGCGCTCTGATGAGGCTGTCCTCTAATATTGTCGCCCATAAGGTCGATGGGTTTCTGACCTCTAACGCAATCTGACTGTTGCGTAATTTCACTATCTGTTTGGCCTCCAGTAGGAGCTGGTATTTTTTCAGCGATAAGAACTTTTCGTTCCAAAGAATTTAATTTATCTTTTACTGTCGCGTTGATGAGCACTTGCCCTTCCTGTACACGTTTCGATTTTAAATATTCTCCCGTACAGGGTCAGTGACGTCAGAGCTTGCATCCCCATTGTTGGAAAAGTCTGTAACTTTTGTCGTTAGGTCGTTAGTTTTCTGAGAAATTGTGCCTAATTGCTCTAAAATAGAATGAACAGTTTCTTCTACAGACTCTGTTTTGGTGCTAATTTCTGTAATTTTGCAGATATTTTGATCGGAGTGCTATTTGAGATCTGTGATCAAAGTGCTGGTTATTGCTCCTTTAATGGCAGTTAACACATCCTTTTTGTACTTTTGGAAACATGCCTCAGTCCTTGAGATTCTTTCTGTTTGTTGAGTTTGCGCAGTCTCAAGGGTGTTAATTTTAGCTTCTAAAGTCTGCACTTCAGGGAACAATTGTTCATGCAGTGTTTTGGTCAGTTCATTCAGAATTGTTTTATTTTCTGTTCGCGACGTCGTGATTTGAGTTTTCAAGCCTTCTGTTATTGTTTTTGTGTCCTGTTTAAACTCAGTAAACATGGTTTGTGTGTCTTGTTGGAACTTGTTAAACATGGCTTATAACAGTGTTTCCAATGAGTCATTCATATCAGATTGAACACTTTTGTTATGTGAAGCAGTCTGATGTGCTGCTTGCACCTCAGAACCACTTATAGAACCTGAATTTAGTGTCTCTGAAAAGATTTGTCGTGATGTGTCACTGTGCTGTGATACTCCACTATTTGTTAATTCGACAGTGCTTTCTGTATTGCCGCTGCGGTCATCCATTACCTTGTTTGATTCTTGTAGTGAGGCAGTAGAAACTTGTGTCTCATTATCTGTGCGAACATTTTCCGCTTCAGTCTCTGAAGGCTGGAATTGTTCTGGAGTGTTAACCTCATCATTAGTGGTGTCTGCATTTAGAAGTTCCCTGAGGTCCCTAATGTGACTAGCAAATCTCGTGTTGTGAGCCATCGTTAGCAATAATCAGGAAAGTATGACAGAAAATAATTACTCACCAACGAATCAGTCTCGTTACACAATCACTTACAAAACACAGATAATGATTTCTGCTAATTCAAGATGAATTGCTTGTCACTTAGCATCAGTAATATCACACGCCAAAAAATGATGCTCCTGGCTTTTAACCCTCGACAATGAGTCGTGAAATATGTCACACGTAATTCTTACAGTTAACATAGATGGACAATAATACTCAATTATCGCTAAAAATAGAGTACATACATAGTTAGTAACAAGGCAGCGCAGCTGTAACCACTGTTTGTGTAATATTGATCTGACTGCGTTTTTATCATTTCCAGTGGAGTCGTCTAGCAACAGAATTCGCCATATATGCAACAATTATGAAGTACCTGAGCAGTCAGTAATCGGAATCTAACCCCCATAACACTGTGTGCATGTTGTATGTAAACTAACATTTGGATAAGCTATCTGACTGTGTATTTTAATACGAAAAACTACAGGAATAAATGAACCTGTAACAATTAATATCTAAGCTATCGGACTGCGTTTTTGAATAAGAATTTACAAGTGATAAATAATCTGACTTGTACATCGGAATTTAATGGATTAGAGTACATGACATGTTGTGGTGTGTCAGTGTCTCTGTTTTGGCCCCAAGTTTTGCACTCACCTCCTTAGATGACTGTCTTTTTCCACGTGGCTTACAGCAATTTGCAGCAGCAACTAAAGTTTATTGTTACTAATGATGAATTTAATAAAAAGGATTTTGCTTGTGCCCTGTTAACTACTAAATAACTTGTGAAAACGGATTTCATAAATCAAGTCTATTTAAAACTTCAGAATCGTCATAACCCACAGTCAATAATAGACAATGACAATTACAATGACAGAGGTACCAATAATGGCTGAGTGCCAGATAACAAATTGTTTCAATTTCAAAGTTACATTGACATTTAATAACCGTAGCATATTATTTAGGTGTGGAGAATAGTTATTTTTATTTGGAGGTTTAGGAGGCTTCTTTAACCTTCTATTGGGCGCGATGTTTTTCGCAATGAGATCGGGTGTGGTGTATGAAATTGATCATATTACATTACATTTATCGTTTTCCATGGATCCCTTGGAGAGAAGTCTCTGGGATGTTGAAAGAGTCGTAGTCTTTTTTCTTTTATTATTCAGATACATGGATACTGTACAGTTCTAATGCAGACAGAGTTATGACCTATAATCCTTGTGACGATATTCATCGATGGAGTAGAAGGAGTTGGCCAACAGAAAGCTCTTTAATTCACTCTGAAACCGATCTCTATCACTTACAAAACCTTTGATATACTCTGGTAAGTTATTGAACATATGATTACCCATGTATTTGACTCCTTTTTGTCCTAATGTTAAGCTTTTATAGTCCTTATCCAGATTGTTTTTTGTTCCGGTATTATCATGTTTTGCACTGCTTTGTGTAAAAAGAGACATATTGGAAATGCCAAGGACATCAATGAGTATATGTACTGAGAAGTAGTAGTTAGAATACCAAGTTTCTTAAAGAGGTCTCTGTATGATAATCTAGGACTGACACCAGATATAATTCTAATGACTCGTTCCTGAATTTTGAAAATGTTCACTTTGTGAGAGGAGTTTCCCCAAAAGATGATTCCATAACTCATTAGTGAACGCAAGTAGGCTGAATAAACCAACTTCTTCATTTTTAAATCACCTATTCCTGCTATCATGTGTACTGCAAATGTAACTGAACTAAGGCGTTTCATTAAGTCTAGAGTGTAAGTTTTCCAATTTAGGTTGTGGTCAATTTGTAGTCCTAAAAATTTGACACTGTCTACAGCTTTAATTTCATTGTTTGAATACATTATACTTATAGGGTCAGGTATTCTTTGTGAGGTACTAAACTGTGTGTATTGAGTCTCGTCAAAATTCATTGACAATCCATTTGCTGTGAACCACCCATTGATACTTACATTAGCTGATTGCTCAGTGAGATCACAGGTACTGTTTCTTATACCAATACTTGTATCATCTGCAAATAAGACAAAATTTGCATTTTTGTGACACTGCATATGGAAGGTCATTAATATATAATAGAAACAACAAGGGACTTAAAATAGACCCCTTGGGCCCCCCTTGTCTGATGGTTTCATATTTTGAATGATTATTGTTATGTGGTAAGCCTGATATAGACACACTTCTATTAAAAAGATAGGATGAGAACCATGATCCTGCTACTCCTGTTATCCTATAATATTTTAACTTTGGTATAAGGATATCATGCTTAACACGATCAAAAGCTTTAGCCAGATCACAGAATATTCCAAGTGGTAACAACTTTTGACTTATTGATTCTAATATATCATCCATAAAAGTGAATATAGCTTGATCAGTTGACAATCCTTTCTAAAATCCAAATTGATTGTGAATGAGAATATTTTTCTGCTTATTGTACATAACCCTTTCAAACACTTTTGAAAATATTGCCAATAATGAAATGGGACAGAAGTTTTCCACTGATGATTTGTCTCCTTTTTTGTGTAATGGTTTGACAGTAGCATATTTAAGCCTATCTGGAAAAGTACCACTGTGGAGGAATTCATTATATACGTAACTCAGTATATCACAAAGTTCTGATGAGCAACATTTAATAATAGAAGTGCTTAGTTCATCATAACCACTGGAACATTTGTTTCTAAGAGAGCTAATAATGAAACTTCCTGGCAGATTAAAACTGTGTGCCCGACCGAGACTCGAACTCGGGACCTTTGCCTTTCGCGGGCAAGTGCTCTACCAACTGAGCTACCAAAGCACGACTCACGCCCGGTACTCACAGCTTTACTTCTGCCAGTACCTCGTCTCCTACCTTCCAAACTTTACAGAAGCTCTCCTGCGAACCTCTCCTGGTTCGCAGGAGAGCTTCTGTAAAGTTTGGAAGGTAGGAGACGAGGTACTGGCAGAAGTAAAGCTGTGAGTACCGGGCGTGAGTCGTGCTTCGGTAGCTCAGTTGGTAGAGCACTTGCCCGCGAAAGGCAAAGGTCCCGAGTTCGAGTCTCGGTTGGGCACACAGTTTTAATCTGCCAGGAAGTTTCATATCAGCGCACACTCCGCTGCAGAGTGAAGATCTCATTCTGGAGAGCTAATAATATTATAAATCTCTTTCAGTGAGGTAAGATATAGTGGAATTTTGTCAAACTTCTGCAGAAATGCATTTTTTAAATATTTTCAGCTGTCTTCTGAGGAACTATGCAAATCTAAGTTATCTGCTACTGAAAGGAAAAAGTTGTTGAAAGTGTCTGCAATTTTGAAGGTATCACTAATCAACTCATTATTTACATTTAACATAATTTCCTCATTTGCCTGATTAGTTTTTCCTGTTTCACTTTTTACTATGTTCCGTATAGTTTTTATCTTGTTTGTTTGTTTTTAATAAATACATTTTGATGTTCTGATTATATTGTTTAGAATGTTACAATATAATTTGTAATTGATTTAGCTCTGTAGTGATCGTTTTCCCTTGACATTAAATACAGTCTTCTTTTTGTTTTGAAAGATACTTTTATTCCATTTGTATTCCAAGGTTTTGAAACATTTAATCTATTTCCTTTGATTACTTTCTTAGGGCAGCAGTTTTCAATGTGACCTATGACTGTATTAGAGAAACAGCTACATTTTTCATTTATCCTGGGTGAATTGTATACATTCTTCCAGTCTGTATTCCACAAATAGTTTTTTTATACCTTCAATTCCTGTTTCATTTATTATTCGTATAGTTTCCCACTTCCTGTTATTAGTTGAATCAGACCCCACTATATTAAATGTATGGGCATCATGATCTGAAAGACCATTAAATATTGGATTTGTACTATGATTTGCTAGTGTGGTAGTATCTATGAAAATTTTATCAGTAGCAGTGCTGCTGGTACCCATAACCCTGATTTAATACTGTATCAAGCTGTTTAGTGAGTAACTGGAAATTACCAGATGGAGCCCTGTATATTGTGACTATAATTATTTTTCTTTTGTGTGTTTCTACTTGTGTGCCACATGCTTCAAAATGCTGATCACTACAGTATTTAAGAATGTCAATGTTTTTACATTTGTGGCCCTTTCTAATGTAAGTGGCAACTCCTCCTTTCTCCATTTCTTTTCTACAATACTTTGAAGCTAAGGTATACCCTTCCATATTAAGCATTTCAATTTCACTACCTAAATGATGTTCAGAAATACAAATAATGTCAACAGGATTTGTAGACTGTAGTTCATCTAAACAGATCTGAAATTCATTAATTTTGTTTCTTAAACCTCTGATATTTTGATGCACTAAATTTACTGTTACTTTTTTTTATCTGTAGAAGTATTATGCTTAACATTTTCAGATACATCTTGTTTCAATATTGAATGTGTAGACAATGAGCTTAACCTAAAAAAAACTACTTCCATGAGTTTCAGTGTCCCTCCTTAAAGAATTTTCTATCAACTTAGCCAGTATATCCTTCCCTATTCTATTGAAATGCAGGCCATGAGAAGTAAAGCCCCACCTATCAATAGCATCAACATGAACCAAACCAACCTCTGACCCAGCACCAGCCCAAAGCAATCGATCCAACTCCATATTGACCCTCTTCACAGAGCTGTTCAACTGGGGTCGATCGTACCGCTTGAAAACAGGCACAAACTCGACATTAGTATGATTCGTTGGTTTGTTGCTGATGCTATTTTTACCAGGTCACTCTCAATACTGTAGCCCTGGTCCCTATCGCTACTGTTCCCTGCTCCACCCACTATTACAACATGATCCTCCTTGGTGAAACCTTCACGCAAAGATCCTGTGCCCTCTATCACTTGGCTAAGAGATGCACTCGGCTTGAAAAAGTTTGTGACCTGGTAGCTGTCACCTGATTTTCCCTGCGTAAGTTGACCCACTGTTCTTTCATGACTGCTACCTAACAGCAGAATTTTCTTCCAGCTTCCTACTTTTCCTGAAGCAACAGGCTTCCTAACTGAATTCTGCTGTGCAGTATGAAAATGGCTGAGGCTCATGGGCGTACCCAGCGAGGGGCAGGAGGGGGGGTCGGGGGCAGGGCAGAAAAGCTGCATGTTTTCTCTGATTGTGCAAGTGCATTCTTGTATTTAAAGTGTTTATTAAAAGCAGTTTTTCACTGGTTTACTGTTTTATTTAATAAGAAGTGCTGTACATTGTCCCGAGTCTATGTTTCCTGAGACTAGTTTGACCTGCCCCCCCCCCCCCCCCTAGTTCAGATCCTGGGTACGCCCTCGCAGTGAGGCTGCTTTCTGTTCTGTAGTGAAACACGCGGGTGGAACACGATTAGAAAGTGTCGAGAAACAGGCTGATCTTAATTTTTTTCATGAATTTATGGAGATAATTGTCTTTGAAGTTTTCTCAGCGTTGTATATACTTTAGTTGAGGGCTGAAATGACCTCGATCGTGCAGCGCAGTTGGTGGCATAATGGAACGTAAATCATATACCGTTAATCGTGCATCACTTCAAATCTCTTCAATGTTAATTTGTTTTATGGTCAATTTGAAATACCTACATTCATAATTATAAAACTCGTCATCATTTTTATGAATAATGCACGCCTACTTGTTTCTAATTACATATTGAGCACTAAATTACTGTTTCTATTTAAAACGCAAATTCTTAATTACGGATGTTTTATGAAAGACTTAATAAAAGTTGTTTAAATTAAGAAAACTTAACAATTTAATTTCTAGGGCAAAAATGAAAAACCAGATTCTCTTTATTTGGACTATGTCTATCGTTTCATACCACAGAGGTAGATAAGTATCGTAGAAACATGAAAACCAATCATTTTCACAGCATCGAGCATATCATTCAAATGCTACACTTTTACATTTGCTGCTGTACCATTACAATAAGAGCCCAAGAGAACTGATCTGGAGCCAAGCTGCGGAATTTGTCCCAAGAAGACTGTTAAGCTGCCAGACGTATTGGAACTAACGCACACAGCTTTTTCACACGTCGCTGCCGAACCCTATAGTTCAATTCTTTTATCTTGGCGGTTCGCGCCTGCCCGCCCAGACGCGGGAGATTGCTGCGTTGCCAGTTGTACGCGCCAAGAGAAGCAGCACCATAGTATAGTTCGCAAACTTACGTTTAGGGGGGAGCGCGCAGTTTATGAAGTAAAGCCACCACGGCCGCATTAACCCTTTCGCTGCTACAGAGACGTGCTCCCCGCATTCCGCGATGTGTGCGATTTTGTCATCATTGCACTGTTCGCCTGTGCAGACACATGGTGTTTCGACTGCTTTGACGCACTTTATCATTCGATTTCACAAAAACTATTTGGCCCAAAAATTTGATTTTTACACATCTTCTTGACTGATAAACGACTTAATTTTGTGTCGATGTTCAACGCAGTTATTGTGGAGCATTAGATGTAGTAAACCATTGCACGAAATTTTGAAGAGTTTGCAGAGGTAAAAGTCCATAACGTATACTTTCCGTATGGTCGATTTTAGTTGCCACTAGAAATTTCAAAAAATTACATTCAAACGAATAAAATTCGTGAAGTAAGACACTTTGATACCGTTTTTAAGATAAAGAAGATATTAAGCACCGACCAAGGTTTGAACCCACAACCTTTCGCTGATCAGTCATACACTTTAACCATTACGCTAACGCAGCTCGACGGTCAATAGATTTCCCGGACGACTTTAAAATGTCACGCAAAATACCGACAAACACTGTTGGTATGATTATGAATTGCTCACGTTTCGTCGAAGTACAATAGGAAATAAACAATTACCGCTGTTCTTTATTGCGAAAAAGCGGTTAGTGAGAATGATACAAACACCTTTCCTTGCTATCACCTTAATTAGGAGGCTTATTGCTTGTTTGGTTGAATTAATTAATAGAATATGAAGTAATTGGTATAAATAATGCTTTTTCCAAACCTTCTATAAAAGAAAGTCTGCTATCAACACATTGCTTTTGTTCATTTACTTTATTTATGACTGAACGTTTCTAAAACAGTGCTCTGCACTGCAGTCGAGCTCTGGCAACGTCGTTCTCTGTTCATTGGCTGACTGTGTTTTGTGACGTCAGATGCGCAGAACGAACCTAAACTCGGCCGCCGTCATAAATGACGCCCACTTTAGTGGGATAGTAAACGGCTCGTCATAAAAGAAGAAGAGAAAATGCTGTGCCTGGTTGGGTTCGTGGATTCTGTTGCTGATAGGCTCGTTATCAACAAAGCAGGTGATACTTCCAGAACTGAAATGTATTTCTCAGATTCGGATAAGGAAGGAGCTGAGAGATTACCAGACGGCTGACAGTAAATTTCAATATTTAACTATATGGTGAAATCCTTCCGTACTCTCTTAAGTTACATGCAGCTTACACAGAAAAATATTCTGTGGTTAACTCAGGAATTTTCATCGTTCTTGCTTTTAATTACAAAAGTACGTTTTCGTCTAGTCGTCTAAAGGTACGTTGTCCAAGACGCGACGCACACTAGCGACTGCGACGGGTCGCTACGTGACGTCAGAAGTTGCTTGCTGGCGCATGCGCAGTTCGAGTTTGGGATGCGACGCGCGACTGCTGCGGCAGCTGCCGCAGCACTGCACCAGTGAGCAGTGTTGCGACGGGAGCCGCACGACACGAAGACGTACGGCTGCCAGAAAGATGTCGAGCCAGTCAAGGAAAACTGAAATGAGCCACTCACAGGATGTGATGCTCTGTGAGCTGGTCTCGCGACATCCTTGCCTTTACGATTTGAAGAACCCTAAATATAGAGACACTATGTTCAGAGACAGAATTTGCGAAGAAATTGGTGCACAGTTGAAACTGGCAGGTGAGTGAAATATATAATATTTTCCCATTAATGCAAATTTTTCAGGCCTGTTATGAAAATCAGTATAATCCATGCAGATGTAGAATTAGAATGATGAAAATGAACTTGAAGGTCAATTTTCGCATTACTCTTTTTTGTGACGATAAAAATTGAAAACGTCAAGTACATTATAAAATGAACAATCTAAAGTACAACGAGAAAGTTACATTTTACAATACCTTCACTTTGAAAGTAAACGGTAGATTGGTGTCTTGATGATACCTTCTAGTTGTGAAAAACCACCACCAGATTGTTGTACAGCTTTCTGTAATCAATAGATGCTCGTTTTTGAGGAAGGCGTTTCTCAACAGATTGCGCAAACAGTATGCTGCAATAAGTAATTTGTCACATTCGCTTCAATTCATTGGTAGAAGATGGTGCTCAAAAAACTTGTGCCAAAAGTGCACTACTGTTTTACAAGGCCCTTCTGGTCTGACACAGTTCACAATTGAAATTCGTCTTTTGTAAATCCTGGAGTCATCTTTTGAGTGCAGCTTGGCAAGATTAAATGTTCATGTCATCCATAACGATGTATGCTGTCAGAATGTAAGAATATGGAAGTTCATTTGGATAGGAATAAAGACTCAGTCGGCTATGAAAGTTGCCTTAGCTTGTTCCAAAAGTTTCTGCATGAGAGAAACTGACAAGTATAATTTGGGGAAATTTTGTGAACAAGCACTGACATTATTTCTTCCACATTTCTGCCAATGTATACTGTAGACGTTCAGAATGAAAATTCTAGAGATGTTTAAGGTGTAACCCTATCTTGTTGTCAAGAACTTGAAACAATGCAATGACGCAAGCGTGCGCTTATTGTTAATAAACTTATCTTTCATTGGAATTTTAGGTGAAATGTGCAAAAACAGATGGAGGAATATTCGGGACTCGTATCAGAGAAATAAACGAGAAAGAAAGCTTGGAACAGGTTCAGATGCCTCAGCAAAACCACGAAAATGGGTTCTGCTTGATCACTTGGGTTTAAAAAACCTACATTTCGTGGCATTTTAAATGAAATTGTCAAGAGCATATGGAGAAATATTAGTAACTCATACCGGAGAAATATGACATAAAATGGTTTCATTAGGTCCAAATGTGTCAGCGAAACAAAACAAATGCATTCTCTATCGTGTGATGACCACACGATTCTCGTTGCGCGTCGATAGAACTGGCGGCTAGTCGCGACGCTCCCGGAGATATATGAGCCCAAATCTCGGTAACGGAGTTCGATATCATTCTGATCTCAACTTTAAAAATAATTTCAATATGTTAGCTTCTTTTCATCGGCAACGATGTATGACCTAACGTAAACCATACGTAAAGTAGCCAGCGACCACATTTTTCACTGTACACAATTCAAATTTTATGCAGTAGGTTACTTGTAAATTAAGTATCGGGATAACTGTGACGAATATCGGAAAAATAGACACCTCATTATCAAGCTGTGATGTGAAACTGTAAGATACGCAAACATCAATTTTTTGTGCCTTTTCTTTCCTCACAATTGATAGAGACGTAATATACTGCGAAAAAAACACGCAAAACCGGAAGAGATACTTTTCAGTTTTTTAAAGTAAAAGGAGAATCTGTATCGAAAAACTAACTCTGGGAACCGATGTAACTTTGTTGCATTAACATACAGTATTTTTTACAGCAAGAAAATCGGAATTCTTATTTTTCTTATGTATTTGAATCCGCCGCCGCCGGCCGCAGCTTGGGAAACGGCGACGACTCCAGTCGTCTTGCGGCCGTGCCGCCGTCTGCCAGGGTGGGAAAAGAGGAGGGGGCAGCGTCGCAGTCGCAGCCAACTGTCGCGTCTTGCACAACGTAACTTAAGGAGCGTATTGTGGGAGATTTGCTGTGTATTATTTCATTCTGCTTAAAAATTAAATGACATTCGTAGCTGTATTGCTCCTCTGCTCGTCTCTTTTTACGTGTGAACTGCAGCTGGCCACGTCACTGCAGGCTAGCTGTACCAGCTGACCGGCCAGTGCTGTCCAAGTTGAATGCTCCGGTAAAGCTGTTGTCCCGCATTATCGATGTGCGCTAACGCACAGCACAAAACGTACCCTTATTGTCGTACTTGACAGTACTGGAGACAGCTTGGCTGCAGTCCCACATGAAACCGAAATCCAATGAAGTTTCAGCAAATACGGAAGAGTACATAGTGCAATATTTACATCAAGTTTATTCTTGCGATGAACGGATTATACTAGCGAGAAGGTGCCAGTGCTACCAATTGCTGATAAATAATTTACAGCAAATATCGACGTGTTTCAATTTGAACAGCCGCGGCAGACGGAATGTTAACTGACAAGCAAACATGGGATTGTTGCGAACTCAAGACTATCAATCACGAGCCTAACGCTGCAATTTCTTTTGAACTATGCTTGCGAATATTACCTTGAATTCCATCTTCCAGTGTGCTTAAGCCATCTAAATCTCTCCTGGCTATATAAATGAAATCAGGCCTTGAGTTTGGTAAGATCTGCCTCACCGACGTGAGAGTAGCGTGACACATCTTCTGCCTCCAAGCTCTCGACCGACACTACTACTTCCACTCAGTGTTGCCAACTCTAAAAAACCCGAGTCGCTAGATTCAATACAGAAAGTCGCTAAAACTGATTTTACTAGGGGTGTACTGAAAATTTCGTGGTGTGAATGGTGCAATAACCCAGTGGGTGGGGGGGGGGGTAATAAAATATTATTAACAATTGTCTCATACGTAATTGCTATATTGTCTTAATTAAATGACGCATCGCTTGCAACAACATACGTATAAAATACGCTAACGTTTAATTAAACATGTTATCATAATTGACACAACACATAAGTTGTTGTTTCAATCACAGTAGTCAAATATACTAGAAATATACAACTATATTTGCAAAAAAAGAAAGCAAAAACTCAAATTAGGTTACAAAATATATACATAGCGGTATGTGAGCTATTCATCGTCATCACTCAAAAGATCGAATAACTCTTGTTTCATGCTCTGACAGAACTGCAGTTGATGTAGAGGGATGAACGTCGCTCAAAAGATGATGTTGCAGTTCGACTGGTTTTGTCGCAAAAGAGTAACTTTTGTTCGTTCCAATAAGCTCCAATATGTCTGACCGTACGTCAAAAGATGCACATTCTTTATTTTTTTTCTACAGCTGGTCTCTCAATATTATCAAGCATTAATTGTCTTTAACGATAATCTGTTACGTTGTTTGGTTTTTATAATGTTCATAGAACGAAATATTCTTTCCACTTCTGCATTTGAATGCGGTAGGCATAGCACAGCCATTGCTAGCTGTGAAATCAAAGAAAAAGGTTTCTCCCCTGCAGCATTTTTATACTGCAAAACCTCACTCCAAAATCGAACAGTGTAAGTAGTGTTATTCCACCTAATGAAGTTGATATTATGCCATTCTTGCAGCATACCGTCTATGAAATCGCCACTAAAACCCAATTCTTTGGCTACATCCGCTACAGCATTATTTTTATTCACTTTTAGTGTTTCTTCAACATTCAGCACTGACATTTTTTTCAGGATCGTAACGTTACTTGGAAGTCTTTGTTGAATTTCTTTTATGAGTTTCAGACTAAACTGAAAATTTCTTTTATGAGTTTCAGACTAAACTGAATGCATCTCTTCTTCAAATAAACTTTATTTTCTTCAGACAAACTTGACTCAGACAATTTCGGTTCAAACATAAAGGCAAGGTTCGGATTTGCGAACATACATTAGCTTGGAACTGGTGATGTCAACAAATCAACAGTTGGAAAAACTATGTTTTGTCCGAGTGACTGCATGAGAAATACAAGTGTATCTAGTAATTTAGTGGGGTCGTTGTCTTCTCCTTCAAAAGATTTTATTGCTATTTGTACGTCTTTTAAAGCATGTTTAAGGTAAAACGTGTAAAGATGATTTGAGTCGTCACAATACACCTTGTACAAAAGATCGGCAGTGTAACAATTGTCTTGAACCATGGCAAGTGAAAAATGTAGCTTTACTTCTTCCCACTGTTCCAGATTTTCTTCGTATTGCTGGTTCAATTGAAAGCCAACGTGTTGCACAGACCTTCAGAATTTTTAGTGGCTGTTTTCCACAACTTATTGTCTCATAAACCTTTTTATATTCCTCTTGTCTTTTGAGTGAAATGGAGAACCAATTGTAGGTTTCCCGTACAAGAAACTGTGTTTCTAGGTATGGTATTCACTGAGGCGTGCGCAACTGCAAGCTGAAGAGAGTGACAAATGCAACGGATCAATACCAAATGCTTCAAAACCACAGTCTCTCTTGAGTTGTTCGAAAAGCCCATTGTTTATTTCAACCATTGTAGAAGCAATATCTGTGCCAATTCCTACCATATTAGCGATTGGAAGTTTGAGATCTTTCAAAGAATTCACAAGAACAGCAGCCAGATTTCCTGCATCTGCAGTTTCTACTACAGCGAGTTTGAGAAATGCTGATCTAATGGTTTTGTTGTTAACACTATAGTACCATATAACGATACCTAGCATTTTAGATATTGATACATCTGTGGATTCATCTATTAGTACACTGTATTTTTGGTTACCTATATCTTCAACCAATGATTGTGTAAAATGTGGAGCCAAAACTTCAGTTATAATGTTAGTGCACTTTGTACGATGTAACTGCATGTTTTTAGCGCCCTCGTCACCGGAAAACACCTTCTTGCACAGTATTCCTAAATGATCTACAGCTAAAATAGAACAATGTTCAGCAATAAATAAAGAAAGGGCGCCTTCCGCTCTGCTTGCTATTCTAACTGTAGTTTTCGGAACAATTCTCACAGGTAAGGTGGTTTGTGTTTTTCTTTAAATCAATTTTTTGTTTATGCTTAATAGTTATCGAATGCTTTCTAATATCACACAATTCAGCATAAAACTCTGTTGCATATACCTGACATCTTGCCTTGGAAAAGTCTCCAACGACTGGTTTCAGCCACCCATTGAATTCAGGTTTCTACTTCCCCCGCATCCCGATATTTTTGAGCGTACTGCTTCTTCTTCTGCGGTAAATCCAATATGTAAGCCACCACAACATAAGTTTCACCAATTTATAATCACTGAAAATACATTAAAACTCAGACGAACTAGAGGTCATGAAACAATCTACGCACTTGGTAACTCGATATCAGTCCTATTGTTCATTGCTTAAAACGTAATAACGTCTGAGATACCCCCACCGAATTGTTCTTGCGTTACCACTGTGCACTGTGCTGTGACTGCGAATTAACATTTCTAAAAATTAGAGGTTGCTGGACAGAAATGTATTTTATTGTACTTAATATTACGTATGTTTTTTGTCAATTCGAAAAATAAACGGAGTTCAAAAGTTGAAGAATTATAGATCGATACGCTATCGACGATAACAGGCTAGTGGGTAATGAATAATGAATTGTTCTGTAGTCAAGGTTTTCTTACTCTGTAGGCAATTCCAACGCTCAGGTTTACTAAATGCTGAACAATGCTACATGATCTGCTAAGAACTTAATTTAACTTAGTAAATCTAGAACAAAGTCAGTGTAGTACCCATTCTATAGTTAAAATCTTAGTTTTGTTAATGAAAATACTGTCCCAAAATAGTTTTGATTTGTACTTCAAAAGTCGTCAGTACTCCAAAAGTCGCCAGATAAGTTGCTAAATAATTTTTGTCGCTAAAACGTTTTTTTTGTCGCTAAGACGAAGGCAAAAGTCGCCATTTCTAGCGACAAAGTCGCTAAATTGGCAACACTGCTTTGCTGCAGTCCCACGTGAAACGGAAATCCAATGAGGTTCCAGCAAACGCGGAAGAATACATAGTGCAATGTTTACATCAGGTGTATTATTATGATGAACTGATTATACTGGCGAGAAGGCGCCAGTGCTGCCAATTGCTGACAAATAATTTACAGTAAATATCGACGTGTATCTATTTGAAAAGCCGCTCCCGACGGAATGTTAACTGACAACCAAACGTGGGATTATTGCAAACTCGGCCTAACAATCACGAGCCTAACCCTGAAACTGCTTTTGTACTATGCTTACGAATTTTACCTTGAAATCCATCTTCAAGCGTAATTAAACCATGGAAATCTCTCCTGTCTATATAAATGAAATTAGGCCTTGAGTTTGGTAAGATCTGCCATCACCGATGTGACACGTCTTCTGTCTCCGAGCTCTCGACCGAGAGCACTACTACCACTCTCGCAGGCAGACCTTGTCTCACAACAGTGCTTATAATCACACTCCCATGTTTTGCCCTCAGATTGTTGCTATCGACATCTGAATGTTTACACTATGCAAAGAATAGTGTTAAGTTGACTATATTGCTATCAATGTAACGGAGAGTTCTGACACACTCTTACAATCTGTGACTGATTTCCGCAGACCGGAGGCAGTATGTCACTGCCACCAGATGGATCTCTTTGTGGACCATCAGTGACAGGATGGAACAGGCCTGTATCCCTACCGTCGGCCGCTGTGGCCGAGCGGTTCTAGGCGCTTCAGTCCGGAACCGCGCTGCTACTACAGTTGCAGGTTCAAATCCTGCCTTGGGCGTGGATGTGTGTGATGTCGTTAGGTTTAAGTAGTTCTAAGTTTAGGGGAGTGATGACCTCAGATGTTAAGTCCCATAGTGCTTAGAGCCATTTGAACCATTTTTAACTCTACCTAAGTTGAGGTGAGGGAGGGATGAGGGGTGGTAGGAGGGAAGTTAAGACCGGCTATAAGCTGGTTTGCTGGTTCGATCTTTTGGGTTCAGTTTTTGTGGTACTTGTGATATTAGAATGATTTTTCTCAATTCCCAGTACATGTGTTGCATTATGGCCCTTTGTTTATGAGTGCTGGTTTTTTCATGACGACCTTGATGTGTAATTAGAACAGTGAAGCATTTTACATCGGTTGTGGTAGTGCGCATTGGCCTTCCTAACACTTCAATGATGGTCTGCTGCCCTATCCCTTCTTACTATGTATCAGTGTACAAGATACTGAGCAGCTATGCCAAGGTGACCTCTCAGGGGTAATGGAATAGGACAAAGTTTTGAGACATAAAGAGAGCAGCGTTTATTTGAATTTTGAGCACAACGGCTGCAGGATGATTGTTGAGCAATACAGTGGGAGGCGTCTGTAGTGAACTCTGATATCAGCTAACAATTTCCCTGTGTAGGGCAGTGCTTGCGCTTTCCATAAAGAAGGCAGGGTTCGAGTTTCAAAAAGGGCACCCGCCATTTTAAATTTCCCTCTAGTTCTGGGGGGAGGGCCGAGGCGGGGGGGGGGGGGGGCGACACGTCAACAGAACCTCGTGACAGAGAAATTCCGGCTGCTTTTGGAGCTGCAACCATTTTTTGGAATTTCCTGCCAAATTTATTAATTCCAGCCAATAGGGCATTCGCACAGTTAAATTGATTGATTTGTATAATTAAATTGTAGTGTCGCCACTTCTACCACTACAAACTTGTGCCAAGCTTGAGGAGGAATGGAAATTTGGCAAGAATGTAGACTGCACTCATAGCAACTTTATCCTCCTACTAGTAACATGAAATGACAGGTCACAGTCTGTATAATTTCCTCGAATGTGTATAGGTTCTGTAATATAGGACAATACTGTATCGAACACATAACCAAACTTAGTAGTGTTAGTGGTGGTTCATTGATAAACTACCGCATGCTACGATTCATCCAATTATGCCATGAACAACTGTTAGTCCCGCTTGAATTCTGCCAGTAATATTTCACGGTGTGGGTTCCTGTAGTCATGTCCTAGTTCATGAACCACGGGCAACGTATGAGTGGCCAAGTAAGTGGTCCCGACAGTCGGGATACCAGTTACTTTGGAATAAGGCTGGGCATCTCGGACATATTCTGAGTCGTGGTCACCTTTGTGCTCATACGGCAAAGACTACCAAATCCACCGGTTAGTCCCTCAGCCGTTAGGGGTAATACCCAATGGGACTTGAGGCAAGTAAGGCTAGCAACCTGCTTCCTTGGTACTTTAAATATGATGCTGGCAACAATCAGAGCAAAATGCCTCGGACCTTTGGAGGTGACGGAGTCCCACCTCTAACTGACAAACCAGGGACTCCTAAGATACGACTTGGCAAACAAATGGTAATGAGATGGGGAGCTATTAATATCAATGGGGGCTACTCTGGGAAGAAGGTAGAGCTGGCAGAGGCTGCAAGTAAGATGGGGCTGGACGTTTTAGCTGTTAGTGACATTCGGGTAAGGGGTGAGAAAGAAGAGGAAGTGGGAGAATACAAGGTCTACCTGTCAGGAGTCAAAGCAGGAATAGCACAATGGGGTGTAGGGCTTTACATCAGGAAAGAAATGGAACCCAGCGTAGTTGCAATAAGGTATGTAAACGAACGACTGATGTGGATAGATTTGACAGTGTCTAGCAAGAAAATTAGAATTGTGTCAGTATATTCGCATTGTGAAGGGACAGATCAAGATAAGATGGATAGTTTTTATTAGGCACTCAGTGATGTAGTTGTTAGAGTAAAGGACAAGGACAGTGTTCTGCTCATGGGTGATTATAACGCCAGGATTGGAAATCGAACAGAAGGGTATGAAAAGGTTATGGGTAAATTTGGAGAGGATATGGAGGCCAACAGGAACGGGAAACAACTCTTGGATTTCTGTGCCAGAATGGGATTAGTAATCACAAACTCCTTTTTTAAACATAAGAACATTCACCGGTGTACTTGGGAAGGCAGGGGAACCAGATCTGTCATTGACTATATAATAACAGATCAGGAATTCAGGAAGGCTGTGAGGAACACACGTTTATTCAGGGGATTCTTTGATGACACTGATCATTATTTAATCTGCAGTGAAATTGGGATTGTGAGGCCGAAAGTGCAGGAGGTCAGGTCCATATGTAGGAGGATAAGAGTGGAGAAACTTCAGGATAAGGAAATCAGGCACAAGTACATAACAGCGATCTCAGAAAGGTACCAGTTAGTTGAATGTAGTCAATTACAGTCATTGGAAAAGGAATGGACAAGGTACAGGGACACAGTACTAGAAGTGGCTAAAGAATGTCTTGGAACAGTAGTGTGTAAAAGTAGGATGAAGCAAACAGCTTGGTGGAATGATACAGTCAAGGCAGCCTGTAAAAGTAAAAAGAAGGCGTATCAAAAATGGCTACATACCAGAACCCAGGTAGACAGAGAAAGTTATGTTGAAGAAAGAAACAAAGCCAAACAAATAATTGCAGCATCCAAGAAGAAATCGTGGGAAGACCTTGGAAACAGGTTGGAGACTATGGGTCAAGCTGCTGGAAAACCATTCTGGAGTGTAATTAGCAGTCTTCGAAAGGGAGGTAAGAAGGAAATGACAAGAATTTTGGACAGGTCAGGAAAACTGCTGGTGAATCCTGTGGATTCCTTGGGCAGATGGAGGGAATATTTTGAAGAGTTGCTCAATGTAGGTGAAAATGCGATCAGTAATGTTTCAGATTTCAGGGTAGAATGGGATAGGAATGATGATGGAAATAGGATCACATTTGAGGAAGTGGAAAAAATGGTCAATAGATTGCAGTGCAATAAAGCGGCTGGGGTGGATGAAATTAAGTCGGAACTCATCAAATACAGTGGAATGTCAGGTCTTAAATGGCTATACAGGATAATTGAAATGGCCTGGGAGTCGGGACAGGTTCCATCAGACTGGACAAAAGCAGTAATCACACCAATCTTTTAACATGGAAACAGAAAAGATTGTAACAGCTACAGAGGTATCTCTTTAATCAGCGTTGTGGGTAAAATCTTCTCAGGTATTGTTGAAAGGAAAGTGCGAGGACCAATTGGATGAAAATTAGTGTGGGTTTAGGCCTCTTAGAGGTTGTCAGGACCAGATCTTTAGCTTACGGCAAATAATGGAGAAGTGTTATGAGTGGAACAGGGAATTGTATCTATGCTTTATAGATCTAGAAAAGGCATATGACCGGGTTCCTAGGAGGAAGTTATTGTCTGTTCTACAAGATTATGGAATAGGAGGCAAACTTTTGCAAGCAATTAAAGGTCTTTACATGGATAGTCAGGCAGCAGTTAGAGTTGACGGTAAATTGAGTTCATGGTTCAGAGTAGTTTCAGGGGTAAGACAAGGTTGCAACCTGTCTCCACTGTTGTTCATATTATTTATGGATCATATGTTGAAAACAATAGACTGGCTGGGTGAGATTAAGATATGTGAACACAAAATAAGCAGTCTTGCATATGCGGATGACTTAGTTGTGATGGCAGATTCGATTGAAAGTTTGCAAAGTAATATTTCAGAGCTAGATCAGAAATGTAAGGACTATGGTATGAAGATTAGCATCTCCAAAACGAAAGTAATGTCAGTGGGAAAGAAATATAAACCGATTGAGTGCCAAATAGGAGGAACAAAGTTAGAACAGGTGGACGGTTTCATGTACTTAGGATGCAAATTCCCACAGGATGGCAACATAGTGAAAGAACTGGAAGCGAGGTGTAGCAAAGCTAATGCAGTGAGCGCTCAGCTACTATCTACTCTCTTCTGCAAGAAGGAAGTCAGTACCAAGACTAAGTTATCTGTGCACCGTTCAATCTTTCGACCAACTTTGTTGTATGGGAGCGAAAGCTGGGTGGATTCAGGTTACCTTATCAACAAGGTTGAGGTTACGGATATGAAAGTAGCTAGGATGATTGCAGGTACTAGTAGATGGGAACAATGGCAGGAGGGTGTCCACAATGAGGAAATCAAAGAAAAACTGGGAATGAACTGTATAGATGTAGCAGTCAGGGCGAACAGGCTTAGATGGTGGGGTCATGTTACACGCATGGGAGAAGCAAGGTTACCCAAGAGACTCAAGGATTCAGCAGTAGAGGGTAGGAGGAGTCGGGGCAGACCGAGGAGAAGGTACCTGGATTCGGTTAAGAATGATTTTGAAGTAATAGGTTTAACATCAGAAGAGGCACCAATGTTAGCACTGAATAGGGGATCATGGAGGAACTGTATAAGGGGGGCTGTGCTCCAGACTGAACGCTGAAAGGCATAATCAGTCTTAAATGATGATGATGATGATGATGATGATGATATTTCATGGAATGCATAGTGCCCTTGTAAACAATGCGTGTCTGAATATATGTTTAGTGTTTTGTAAGGAATATTTTGGTATTTCCAATATTCTCCAAAGTGTGTTACATTTAAATCACTTAAAAACTTATTAAAAATAATAAAATTGGATTTCCACATTTGGAGATGGGGCCCAATCTCTCATTCTGCCCTGCGCCCAGTCCCAGCTCTCATTCGCCCTGCCAGTTAGTCCACTCTGCAGGCCCTGGCGTCCTATGTCAGCACTATCACACTCATGCTGTGTTCCAACTGGGTTCAGCCAAGCCACACTGCACAGTCATGAACCACCATGCAGTCTGCCATGCTCAGGAGTGCTGCTGAGCCTTCAACTCGGATGTTGACGCCATTATCCGACGTACCCACTGTAGTAACACTGTTCACGTTTACGTAGCACTTCACTTAGCATAGACCGGGACTGAGTCCTCGGCAGGCCCGATGTTAACTGACTGGGCACGGCCCGTGCTGCCTGAGTTGTTGTTGTTGTTACGCCGGCAGAGGTCACGTCCGAATTCTCGCGTGCCCTCTGGTGGACGGGACTCTACTTGCGGCAACTACCGTCCGTGTCGCGCCGTGCCGATGTGCGCCTCCCGCGATCTGTCTGGTGGCTACTACACTCCTCCTCCTTCGGGGGGTGAAGCCACTGTGATCCACTGCATCAGAAGGTGGAGCGTCGGGCAGGAGCGATGACCTCCACATCCATTGGAAGGCCGGAGTCGAGGGGATCTGCCAACCCTCGAGCCGGAACCTTCTAATACGGCTGGAAGTGACCCACACGAAGAGGCCCCCCGTCGTCCCACCACCGGAGCCCGGGACAGAACGGGCGACAAACCGTCAAACTCCGGATCCTGTTCCACCTCGGGAGGAGCGAGACCCCATGGTGGGGACGATGGGGAAGGGACGACCACAGGTGAACCAGCCTCCTGAGAAACCGGGCCTGCGAGGGGGCCAGCTCTCGCTGGGGCATCTCGAACGACGGCGATGCTGGTGCTGGAGCTACCGGAGGCTGCCAAGGCTGAGAACCATCGCAGTGCGGCCGAGTCACAGCGGGGAGAGGCGGTAACGTCCCCTGAGAAACCAACACGGGTGCCAGCAATGGGGAAGCCGGTGTCCGAGAGGTCGAAGGGTGGGTGCCCAAACGAGGACGTAGCTGATTTTGGTGACGACATACCACCCGGTCCCCCGCCTGGAAGGTATAGAGCCGGCGGCCATTTCGGCGCAGGACCACCGCCGGTATCCAACGTGGATTGCGACCAAACCCATGGGCCCAGACTGACATACCCAGTGGAAACCCAGGTACTCCGTATTGCGAAGACTGGCGAGGACCAGGCCGGAGGAGGTGCAGCAGAGTCCTAGGTTGGCGCCCATGGAGGAGCTCTGCGGGGCTGCGTTCTCCCATTGGTGTGGTCCGGTATGCCGTCAGGAAAAACGTCAATGCTTCCTCCGCAGGAATTTCGTGCACATACTTTTTCATCTGCATCTTAAATGTGCGCACCATGCGCTTGGCTTCCCCATGCGATTGTGGATGAAAGGGGGGAGAGCAAACGTGCTGAATACCGAAGCGCCTACAAAAATCCTGGAAGGTCTGCGAAATAAACTGTGATCCATTGTCCGAGACCAGGGTGATTGGCAGACCTTCCACAGAAAAGATTTTGGCTAGTGCCTGGATTGCAACTTCTGAAGTGGTTGAGGAGCAGCGAACCACATATGGGAATCGGGAATAAGCATCAATGACAATGAGCCAAAAGCCATTGAGAAATGGGCCCGCAAAATCGATGTGAACTTAATCTCCCATGCTTGGGTTGCCGGCGGCCATGAAGAGAACACTGCCCTGGGAGATGCTTGTTGGCTCGCACACTGGGAACAGGCGGCCACCAAGTGCTCAATTTCTCTGTAAATACCGGGCCAGTACACATGTCTGTGAGCCAAGGTTTTAGTACGGGAAACACCCCAGTGCCCCACATGTAATAACGTGAGGACCTCCCTTCGTAAACTTGCAGGAACAACCACGCGAGGAGCTGTATCATCGGTAACCAGAAGGAGAACTCCTTCCAAGACCGAGAGGTGGTCTCTTAGAATAACATAATTACGAATAGGGTCCAAAGCCCGGCCTGGAGTGTGGGATGACCACCCCTGCGGAATGAGGCGAACTACTTGCCGGAGAACCAGGTCAGCTGCCGTTTCCCTGGCGACTCGAGAAATAGTGATCGGGAAGCCATCAACCACTTCGCGGGACACCACATCCAAATGAAAACACATAATCTCCTCTCGATCGAACGTAGGATCCGGGCCCACCGGAAGACGGGAAACAGTGTCAGCGTTGGCATGCTGTCCGGTAGGGCGAACATGAATGTCATAATGGTACTTAGAGAGGAACAGGGCCCAGCGCTGTAGTCTGTGGGCTGCCCTATCCGGAATCTGAGAGGCGGGGACAAATAACGATATTAACGGCTTATGGTCAGTGATTAACTGAAACTTCGTGCCATACAAGAAAGGGTGAAACTTGGTAACAGCGTAGACAATGGCCAAAGCCTCTTTTTCCACCTGGGAGTAATTGGCTTGCGTAGGACTAAGAGTTTTAGACGCAAACGCCAGTGGTTGCTCGGAACCGTCTGCGTTGCGATGGGCCAGGACCGTTCCCACCCCATACTGAGAAGCATCTGTAGCCAGGACCAACGGCTTATGGGCGTCAAAAGTAGCCAAACAAGGCGCTGACGTGAGGAGGCCCTTCAACGAGGTGAACGCTCGCTCGCATGCAAGCGACCAATCAAAAGGAACACCCTTGCGCAGAAGGCAGTACAGGGGGCGGGTTACGGTGGAAGCCCTGGGAATGAACCGGTGGTAATAGGCTATCTTGCCTAAAAAAGCTTGTAACTCTTTCAGTGAAGCGGGCCGAGGAAGGTCGACGATACCTTGGACCAAACTTCCTAGTGGCTGGATGCCGTGCCGAGAGATGGTGTAGCCCACATACTCAATGGACGGTTGGAAGAAGTTTGACTTCTGCAGGTTGCAACGCAAGCCCACAGACCTGAATTTGAGAAAGAGGGTGCGAAGGTTGTGCAAGTGTTCCTTCGTGCTGCCGCCTGTGACAATTATGTCATCCAGGTAATTAATACAGTGAGGGATTGTCGACGTGACGTGCTCAAGATAACGCTGGAATATCGCCGGGGCACTGGATATTCCGAAGGCCAACTGCGGGTATTGGTAAAGGCCGAACAGGGTGTTGACGACCGCCAGCCGTTTGGAGTCCTCATCAAGTGGTATCTGATGATAAGCCCCCAAAAGATCGATTTTCTAAAAATATTGGCCTCCCGCCACGGCGGAGAACAAGTCATCAGCACGAGGCAAAGGATAGGTGTCCACCACCAATTGGGAATTAATGGTGGCCTTGAAATCGCCACAAAGACGTAAGTTTCCCGAGGGCTTCCTTACAATAACGAGGGGCGAAGCCCACTCACTAGAAGAAATGGGAAGAACGACCCCTAGGGCTGTCAGCCGGTCTAGCTCTTCCTTTACCTGAGGGCGGAGAGCCAAGGGGATCTGCATCGCGCGTAGAAAACGCGGGCGAGCCGACGCCTTCAACGTTAAGTGAGCTTCAAAATCTGAAACACGCCCCAGGCCCTCCTCGAAGATATCTGGAAAGTCTGAGATTCAAGATTCCAATGAGTGATAGGGAACGTCTTCGGAGACCAACTGTATGGTGTCAGCGATAGAAAAACCGAAAGCTTGAAAAGCATCCAGGCCAAAAAGGTTAGCGGAGCTCGCATCACTGACAACAATAAAAGTAATATGCCGAGTGACTGATTTGTAAGTCACGTCGGTAGTGAATTGACCCAGTAGGGGAATGAACTGTTTACCATAACCGCGTAGACTCCGGTAAACTGGCGCCAACGGGGGCGATCCAAGGTCGGAATAAGTTTGTGCATTCAACAACGAAACTGCCGCGCCCGTATCTACTTGCAGTTGTAACTGGCGCGACCGAACCGACACCTCCATAAAGAGTTTGCGTGCCGATGCGTCTGGAGCCTGGCCCGATGAAACTTCCTGAATGTCAACGTCCATGTCCTCTGTACCTGCTTCCTTCGATTCTTTGGAGGCTGAGCGGCAAACTTTAGCAATGTGACCTTTTTTATTACATTTGCGACAAACGGCCCAACGCTGGGGGCACTCCGACCGATCGTGATGTATATAGCACGACGCACAGGACGGCAACAGGGACCGGCGGCCGGAATTCTGTTTACGCGCCGTGCGGGAGCGGCCGTAACGGCCGGATTGTACCGCTCGCGGACACAGTGGACGCGGCCGCGCCGCCCTGAACCGCCGCGACGTCGCATCACGCTTCCAGCTGTTGACCTGCGGCGTGAGAGACTTCATACGACTGAGCAATGGACAGGACTTCCTCGAGGGAAGGATCTTCTAACTGCAGGGCCCGTTGCCGGACCTCCCTATCAGGGGCAGAACGAACAATGACATCGCGTACCATAACGTGGGCATACGACTCCCGCGACTGCTCCGTGACAAAATGACACTTGCGACTAAGGCCGTGCAGGGTAGCGGCCCACGCCCGGTAAGACTGATGGGGCTGTTTCTTGCATTGATAGAACTCGACCCTAGCCGCCACAACATGCGTGCGGCGGCGATAATATGAAGACAGCAATGAACACAATGCGTCAAAAGACAAGGACGAGGGTTCCTGCAACGGCGCTAGCTGCCGCAAAACTTGATACAGCGAGGGAGATATCCAAGACAAGAAGAGAGCACGACATACCTCCGCATCGGCAACATGAAACGCCTGGTAGGCGATGTTCATATGCGTCCCAATCCTCCGCCGTCTCGTCATACGGGGGAAAGGGAGGAGGGAACGGCGCTGGAGCAGACTGCGTGGAGAGCAACGCCGGAAGCACTTGTTTCATGGTGGCCATGAGCTCGGTCTGCTGCTCAACCAAAACCCGCACTAAATCCTCCATGCCGTGGAGAAGCTGCGAAACCGGAACAACGACGCAACACGCGAAAGAACGACCCTACTCGTCGTCAATTGTGTAGTAAGACTGTTCACGTTTACGTGGCACTTCACTTAGCATAGACCGGGACTGAGTCCTAGGCAGGCCCGATGTTAACTGACTGGGCACGGCCCGTGCTGCCTGAGTTGTTGTTGTTGTTATGCCGGCAGAGGTCGCGTCCGAATTCTCGCGTGCCCTCTGGTGGACGGGACTCTATTTGTGGCAACTACCGTCCGTGACGCGCCGTGCCGATGTGCGCCTCCCGCGATCTGTCTGGTGGCTACTGTACCCACATTGTTGCTCATCTCTACACGCACTGCCCATTACAGAATGACAGACTGCAAATGTGCTAAAGCACTGGTTTTCAGCTGCTGGTGCACCCACTCATCAGAGAAGAGAGCAATATTTTAATGTTGTATGTATTTTCAGGTGGGAAGTACAATGTTGAACACCTACTGATGTACTTAATCTATGTTTTAAAATGATTCACTGAAGGAAGTTTAATACCATCTGCAGGAACTAATATTTGTAAGTGTCTTGATGACCTCAGAGTATCTGAGTTGGCTATCATGTTCTCCCATTTTCATACTGTTGAGCATCACTTTAGATTTTATACACATCCTTTCTCTATTTTTCCATCTCATGTAATTCTGTATACAGGCATCAGTTGCAAAGTGTTGGACTACACTTACACAGGTGTGTGGGCTAATAATAGAGTATTAAAGTAACACCAAATTAAAGATATGATGATTTGGTACACAAAGCTTAAGTTTCTAAAATAAGAAACACTCTCACTAGGTTAGAGTACCTTGCAGCTACAAAAAACAGATGTGACACAACGTATCACAATGGTTAAACAAAATAACACTGAGGATTGATAAAGTTTCTGAGTGATACGTATTTTGTAGAAAAATGTCCAAGAATGAAGATTATGTTGCCTGAACCATCTTATATGCTCACTAAACCACGTTTTGGATTTGTAACCGGAAATATCAGTGTGCCAAGAATTGCCAAAGACACATTAAACTTTGCTGAAAGTGAGTTTTTGTTGCAGGGCCAAAACAGACTCATTGCAAAGATCTAGGTGTAAAAAGAAAAGCCAAATACTTCAGTAGTTAAAATCTGTCAAACCAGTGTGCAGAACAGGAACTCAGAGCCACTTTTAATGATAAGTTAAGAGAAGATATAATAAGAATTATACAGTACCGGAAGTATGACATCTCAGCTGATAGTGCAAATATACGAAATGCTTCAATACTACTTCCAGTTATGATAAGAGATGCACATTATAGTGTCATGATGTTTAACGCATTTTATAATGTTCATATACATGATGTGTGATTAATGATGATGATGTTGATAACTGTATTGATGAAGGTGTCTATAAAGTTTTTATTGTAAGTTGAAAGTGAACCTTCCACTGGTACCTCCTGTGAGCTAATGAAGCCCATGCTTAGACTGAGCTTCTGCAATATGCAACTAAATACTTGAACCACAACTTGAAAACTTATTATTATTGTTTTTTAGAAAGAATGTTTGGTGGAAGAGGTTAAGCACACAGATGTGAGGAGGTTCTGAACAAAATTCCTGGTTCAGAACTCCAGTCAAAGCACATATCTCCATCCTTCTTCTTCTTCTTCTTATTATTATTATCATATCCAGCACAGTATGGCACAGTTATTTACAAAGTCAAGACTCATATACAATATATGCACAAGACTTTTTACTTGTTGAATTGATTTTGAGGCCAAAAATTTGGTGGTCTTGATTGCTGGAACACTTGCTGATACCAGGTCCTTCAGTATGCAGGCTTCAAGCAGACCAAGAGGTGTTCAGCATCTTGAAGGTCTTCACATCCGTAGGTTGCATCACCAGCAATATGGCTCCCACAGCTTCAAGTTGTGTCACTCCAGTTCATAGTCCATTCAAAGTCTTCCATATCTGATAGGGTAGTTGGAAACCAGCAGCAGGCTCTTACTTTATGTTTTGGTTATTGTTTCCGGTTGCCTCATTTCACCACAGTTCTGTTTGGAGAGCAGAAGGTGACGATGCAATGGGTTCAGTTGTTTGAAGAACACTCTTTCTCGACTAGGACATGATGCTTGGCTTCAGACGTGGGATACCTGGAATCATTTTCCTGTTTTTCTTCTCAAACTACACTGCTATTCTTCATATAATATACAGGTGTGCTATGCCTATAAGATGGTAGATTTCATCAACTATAGTTGGTCATAGTCAACCAATTATTTTAGGTGTAGACTTCAAGCTTCATGTTCTCACAATAGTCTTTGAAAGTAAGTCTGCTATTGAGCTTTAGTCTGAAATACATAGGGTGTCCCAGTGTTGTAATTGCTTTTCCTCCTAGGAGTTAATGTCACGAATGTCTCTTCTGTTACAAACATTAAGTTATCAAGCAATGGAAAATGCAGGATGGAAAAAAGACAATATTATGGAAAGGATGGATTGCTACTCACCATATAGAGTAGTCAAACTTTTTCAACCCCAACCCTACCAATGAGATGCAACTCAGAGCCAATGATGAACCCTTACTGAGTCTGTTCACTCCTCCTTCCAATCGTGATTCACCACCATCGCGCTGGCCGGAGTGACCGAGCGGTTCTAGGCGCTACAGTCTGAAGCCGTGAGACCGCTACGGTCGCAGGTTCGAATCCTGCCTCGGGCGTGGATGTGTGTGATGTCCTTAGGTTAGTTAGGTTTAAGTAGTTCTAAGTTCTAGGGGACTGATGACCTCAGAAGTTAAGTCCCATAGTGCTCAGAGCCATTTGAACCATTTTGAACCACCACTGCCCCCAAATCATCCCCTGTTAACATTCCATAATTTCTTAACCTTAAATCTTGCCTCACCATCATTTTCTAATTCACTCAACATGGAAACTAAACTTATGTCCACAGAAAGAACTGTCATCCACCACCCAAAAACTGATCCAGACCTTATAATCCTACATGCCAACAAAGGCTCCACCACTGTGGTTTTTCACCACAGAGATTACCTAGTAAAGGGACTCCGTCAGCTGTCAGATTTGTCCACTTACAAGCCCTACCACATTGCTCCCACTCCAGAAATCCAACAGGATCTCCATTCCCTCCTCAAATCCTTAAGCTCATCCCAGAACATCTTCCCTGAGTCTATCTCTCTCCTCACCCCTACCACCCCATGGAGTCTTACTTTCAGCATGTTTCATAATGTCCCTAAACCACCCAGTATGCCCCATTGTGGCCAGTTACTGTACCCTCACTGAGAGAATCTTTGCTTCAATGAGCCAACACCAACATCTGATTATTCGTAACCTAATCTCATACAGGGTGTTTCAAAAATGACCGGTATATTTGAAACGGCAATACAAACTAAACGAGCAGCGATAGAAATACACCGTTTGTTGCAATATGCTTGGGACAACAGTACATTTTCAGGCAGACAAACTTTCGAAATTACGGTAGTTACAATTGTCAACAACAGATGGCGCTGCGGTCTGGGAAACTCTATAGTACGATATTTTCCACATATCCACCATGCGTAGCAATAACATGGCGTAGTCTCTGAATGAAATTACCCGAAACCTTTGACAACGTGTCTGGTGGAATGGCTTCACATGCAGATGAGATGTACTGCTTCAGCTGTTCAATTGTTTCTGGATTCTGGCGGTACACCTGGTCTTTCCACAGAAAGAAGTCACAGGGGTTCATGTCTGGCGAATAGGGAGGCCAATCCACGCCGCCTCCTGTATGTTTCGGATAGCCCAAAGCAATCACACGGTCATCGAAATATTCATTCAGGAAATTAAAGATGTCGGCCGTGCGATGTGGCCGGGCACCATCTTGCATAAACCACGAGGTGTTCGCAGTGTCGTCTAAGGCAGTTTGTACCGCCACAAATTCACGAAGAATCTCCAGATAGCGTGATGCAGTAATCGTTTCGGATCTGAAAAATGGGCCAATGATTCCTTTGGAAGAAATGGCGGCCCAGACCAGTACTTTTTGAGGATGCAGGGACGATGGGACTGCAACATGGGGCTTTTCGGTTCCCCATATGCGCCAGTTCTGTTTATTGACGAAGCCGTCCAGGTAAAAATAAGCTTCGTCAGTAAACCAAATGCTGCCCACATGCATATCGTCGTCATCAATCCTATGCACTATATCGTTAGCGAATGTCTCTCGTGCAGCAATGGTAGTGGCGCTGAGGGGTTGCCGCGTTTGAATTTTGTATGGATAGAGGTGTAAACTCTGGCACATGAGACGATACGTGGACGTTGGCGTCATTTGGACCGCAGCTGCAACACGGCGAATGGAAACCCGAGGCCACTGTCGGATCACCTGCTGCACTAGCTGCGCGTTGCCCTCTGTGGTTGCCGTACGCGGTCGCCCTACCTTTCCAGCACGTTCATCCGTCATGTTCCCAGTCCGTTGAAATTTTTCAAACAGATCCTTTATTGTATCGTTTTTCGGTCCTTTGGTTACATTAAACCTCCGTTGAAAACTTCGTCTTGTTGCAACAACACTGTGTTCTAGGCAGTGGAATTCCAACACCAGAAAAATCCTCTGTTCTAAGGAATAAACCATGTTGTCCACAGCACACTTGCACGTTGTGAACAGCACACGCTTACAGCAGAAAGACGACGTACAGAATGGCACACCCACAGATTGCATTGTCTTCTATATCTTTCACATCACTTGCAGCCCCATCTGTTGTTGAAAATTGTAACTACTGTAATTTCGAAAGTTTGTCTGCCTGAAAATGTACTGTTGTCCCAAGCATATTGCAACAAACGGTGTATTTCTATCGCTGCTCGTTTAGTTTTTATTGCCGTTTCAAATATACCGGTCATTTTTGAAACACCCTGTATATAAAAGACACCAACCATTTTCTCCATTGACTCACCACAGTTTCTGCCTGTTCCTTTACTACAAGGTACCCTGCTTGCCACTAGTGATGCCACCTCCCTCTCCACTAACATCCCACTGCTCATGGCCTTGCCATTATTTAACACTACCTTTCCCAGTCCCCAACTGATTCCAAAATTATTTCACCTTCGAAAGCATTGGCTACAAACATATCTGTGGCATAACAATGGGCATCCGCATGACACTATTCTATGCCAACCTATCCATGGTTCCATGTGTGTGCCCATTGCCAGTGATGATTTAGACTGAAGGTCAGGAAATCCTATCCACATTCCTCTAGAACCTTCGTTTCCCTTGGTCATTCTCAACTGAACAAGCCACCTTCCTCAGTGTTGATCTACGCTTCAAAAATAGCTACATCAGTACCTCCATCCATATTAAACCTACCAACCACCAGTAATACCTTCACTTCCATACCATACCATACAGCCTAGCCACACATGGCCATCCCATCTGTAGGCTCTCTCCAAATATACCAGGGGTCTCACTTAGACCTTCATAGATCAAAATTACCCTCCCTGTCTTGCACAGAAACAGATCTCTCTTGCCTTGTCCCTCCAGTCCCCTATCACCTCCCACATTCCCATCATCCAGCCGCAAAGGAGCACTCCCCTCATGACTTAGTACCACCCAGGACTGGAGCAATTGAATCACTCTCTCTGCCAGGGTTTCGACTACCTCTCATCGTGCCCTGAAATTATGAATAGTCTTACACACTGCCCCTCCCATTCTTCCCACAGTGCCGGCCGCGGTCGTCTAGTGGTTCTAGGCGCGCAGTCCGGAACCGCGGGACTGCTACGGTCGCAGGTTCGAATCCTGCCTCGGGCATGGATGTGTGTGATGTCCTTAGGTTAGTTAGGTTTAATTAGTTCTAAGTTCTAGGGGACTGATGACCACAGAAGTTAAGTCCCATAGTGCTCAGAGCCATTTGAACCATCTTCCCACAGTGGTATTCCACCGCCAACCAGACCTATACAATATCTTTGTCCATCCCTACTCCACCCCTGCTCCCCACCCATTGCCTCATGGCTCATATCCCTGCAATAGACCTAAATGCAAGATCTGTTCTATAAATCCTTCAATCACCATATGCTCCACTCTGATCACAGGCGTCACCTATCTCATCAAAGACAGGGCTACCTGTGGAAGCAGTAGTGTGATCTACAAACTAAGCTACAGCCACTGTGTTGCTTTCTACACGGGCATGACAACCAACAAGCTGTCTGTCCCCACGAATGGCCACTGACAAATCATTACCGGGAAACAGCTGGACCACCCAGTTGCTTAGCATGCTGCCCAACAGAATGTTCTTTATTTCAATGACTGGTTTACAGCTATGCTTTTCTGAACTGCACAGGTGACAACTCTCCCTGCAATATATCCTATGTTCTGTAACCCTCCTGGCCTCAACCTTCACTAGTCCTTGCCTTTCAGCCACCTACTCCCTTCCTTGCTCCCATTCCAGCACTACAAAGCCTTCCATCCACCAATTGCACCCATTGCTTTTTTTCACCTTCTCTACTTCACTCCTTTCCCGCTACCATTCGCCCCCCCCCCCCCCCCAATCCTTCCAACTGCAACTAGCAGCCCTACCCGTACCCCACCACATCCCTGCATGCTCCCACAAACAGCACTACACCTTTTCCCACCCCTACCATGCTGCCCTCCCCCTTCCTGCCCCAGCCTCCTCCTTACCCTCATCACTCACGGATTGCTTCTCCCATCAGCTGCGGTCTGGCCTCAGCAGCCAATCAGAGACAGTGGTCATGTGTGTGTGTTGTGCTTGTGTATGGTTTTCTACTTTAGAAAGAAGCCTTTTGGTCAATAGCTAAATATATAGCAGTAATTTTATTGTGCCCGTCTGTGACTCAATGTTGCCTCTGCATGGTGAGTAACACTCTATCCTTTTCACAATATAGATGTGAAGTTATGTAATACACATCTGAACAGCCTCATGGATCTAACGGTGTTTTCAGTATTTATGGGCAAGTTAGTCTGATCACAGATGTTTTAAATTGAATGACAACTGTGTTAACCAATGCAACTACCTGCAGTGCAATTTGATTGCTTTGTTTTAAAGATGTACAGGGATTGAAGAAAAAATATGGAAACACCATGAGAAACACATGCAGCTAGCTAAGCCTGTAGATGGTGCCGTTGTATTTGACCATGAGTGGCACCTGTGCAATATTGGCAGTGCATTACAAGTGTCAGAGGTGGCCAGAATGGTGTTTTACATAGTTGTGAGTGCGTTATGTTGGAGTTAAATGTATTAAAAAGTGGCCAAATTGTTGGTGCTTGTATTATGGGTGCTTTCATAAGCAAGGTAGTGTTTGGTGTTTCACGATGCACCATATCGAAGATTTGTGCCATATACAGGGAAAGCAGAAAACATCCTCCATGTAGTCGCAATGCAGATGAAGGTGTGTGTTGAATGATCATGGTAGATGGTGATAGAAGAGGATTGTGACAAAAAATAAGAGGATGACAGCTACAAAAGTCACAGCTGAAACGAATGCCACACCCATGAACCCTGCCAGCACCAAAATAACACGAAGAGGACTCCATAAGTGGGGAGTTGCAGGGTGAGCTAGAATTCTAAAATTACTCGTCGGTGATGCAAATGCTCACAGTAGGAATATATGACGCCAAAGAAATGGACTATAGAGGAATAGAAGAAAGTCATTTGGTCGAATGATTCTTCTTGCACAATGTTTCCAATTTCTGGTCAAGTTTACACCTCAAGAGTGAAACATGCTGTTGCTTTGGTGATGATTTGGGCAGCTGCATCAAGGTATTTGACGGGCACCATGGTCACTTTGCAAGGTTGCATTACTGCCAAGGATTCTGCAATCACTTTGGCTGATCATGCCCATCTCATGGTACAGTGTTTGTTCCCCAGTGGCAATGCTGCATTCCAAGACAACAGGGCCCCTGTTCACACAGCTCACAATGGCCAGGACTGGTTGTGTGAGCATAAGAATGAATTTTCTGTGTATTCCCTGGCCATCAGTCACCAGATCTCAATATTATCATTAATTGTGGCCTATTTTGGAGAGAAGGACATGTGATTGCTATCCATCTCCATCATTACTACCTGAACTTAGCACTATTTTGCAGGGCGTATGGTATAAGATTCCCTTAAAAACCATACAGGATCTGCTTTTATCTGTTCGGGAATGAGTGAAACCTGTTTTTAATTCCAACAGTTTTCCTACACTATATTAGGCATAGTCGTGTATTGTGTTCACAGTATTCCCGTATTTTTATCCAACCTCTATTTTTAAACCCAGTTTTTTCAGATTGCATTATACTATGTTTCTTAATAAGGATTTTTACTTTTGCATAAGTTTCACATATTTTACACCTCAGGTGGTCTGCTCCTTGTGTTTTTCTATCACCCTTCTTTCAACAAGATCTTTGTGAAATGTAGTTTATGCTATTACACCCTAGAAGTTCCTGTGGAGTCAGAATTTTTTGTTTTACTGTTCCTTTTTTTCTGAACATCTGTTTTGCTCTTTTTCAAAGCATTACTCATAAACATTGAAAACACAGTGCATATTTTTGATCTTTGTGTCTGCCACAACTTTCAAATGGACTTCTGCACTTCTTCGTAATGTTCATGTCAGTGTAAGCTATCCTGCACTGTGTTCAATGAAATTAACAAGCAGTCTATCCTTGCCTGCTTGCATAAGTGACATAATTTTGATCTAAAATACAAGTTGCAATATTCTTTAGCATAACCCAGTACTTTCTTGTTTAACAAATTTGTTTACATTGGTGCATCTCTGCTGTGTGTTCAGTGCAGATGATGCATTGTGAAGATGGAGGCCAACATATTTATAATTTCATATTTGCAGTAACTTCACACAGAAACACTGGTCTCCCAGCAGTTGTCAGCTTTCATGACCCAAGCTGCTGCTTCTCAGTCAAGAAGCTCCTCAATTGACCTCACAAGGGTTGAGTGCACCCTGCATGCCAACAGCACTTGCCAGGCCTGGATGGTCAGCCATCCACGTATTAGCTAAGCCTGACAGTGCTTAACTTCAGTGATCTGACAGGAACCAACATTACCACTGTGGCAAGGTCACTGGCAGGTCAGAGAATAGAGGGGGGCAAAAAGTAACTGGACAGAGGCCGACTGCAGCTGCTCACAAGTGATAACAAACACAGAGCAGCAGAATGAACAGCTGCATATCTCTCCTTTTCAGTAACTTAGAGAACCATAATCATTGAATGTAATGTTCTTCACTAGTTCCAGACTTGCTGTAGGATGTAGAAAGGCAGAAAGCCAAAAACTGAAATTCAGAACTGAATGATTAGTGAGCATGATAACTCCCTTTAACCACAATGGAATAAATAGCAACTTATCAAACCCAATAAGTGTGTGAGTAGCATGAACTGCAGTGCTAGTTACAGCAAAACTTATAAACATTATTTTATACTGCAGTGAACAACGAAAACTGAACTGTCACTTTCAACATTGGTTCAAAAACAAGTTAACCTGTCTTAACTGACATCAGAGTTCCACTGTGGCACAGAAAGATCTTGGTTAGGGAGCAGACTCAAAGGTTTTTGCTAAATCTTGAACAAAGCATTTAAACTTTAAGAACACTTTAAATGAATTTTTCTTCTTTAAGTTGGAAATCAAATTACAACCTTCTACACGGAGCATTTAACAAGTAATGCAACACATTTTTCTTCTTGGTCAGTTTTGGATGGAAAAATGCAGACTTTGTTCTGTGACACTGTGGAGTATTCCCACTTCAGTGACTATCATTTCTTGAAGTTCCATTAGGTGGTGGCACTATACATAGCCTTCCAAATGGCACCTGTAACAGAGTTGCATTCCAAGCAGAGAGCTGTCATTGAGTTTCTTTTGGCGGAAAACCAGGGCATCACAGATATTCCTGGGTGCTTGCACAATGTCTACAGAGACCTGGTAGTGAACAAAAGCACGGTGAGTCATTGGGTGATCCATCTTCCATCATAGCAACAAGGTTGTGCAAACCTGTCTCATCTCCCGCATGCAGACCGGCCGCACACATCAGTGACTTCTACAATGTTGGGACATGTGGACACTCTCATTCAAGGTGATTAATAGATCACATATTGCTGCACAACTGGACATCTCTGTTGGTAGTGTTGACATACTCGTCCACTGGTTGGGGTACTCATATGTGTGTGCCCATTGTATTCCTCGCCACCTAACAGAAGAGCAATTAGTTTGGTCTTATGAAGGATGCATTCTGCAGGAAGCAGTACATGGAGGATGAGAAGGTTGTTGATGCTGTAAGGCATTGGATTCAATGTTGACCAGTGGAGTGGTACCATGCCATAATACAGGACCTTCCAGTAGGTGGCACAAGGCCATCACATTGAACAGAAATTATTTTGAAAAATAGGTTTCTATAGCCAAAAAAGGGGGAATAATCCTGAATAAAACATACCTCCTTTTAGAAAAAAAAGTCTTGTATTAGTTATTGAATGACCCTTGTAAAGCTAATCAAGAAAGTGTAACATGTGAGCTAAATTTAAGTGCCAACTTAAACTCTCATTGAAAAGTAAAAGATGTAAAAATATTCATTACTTAAAACCTACAAAAAGGACTATAAATATTATACAGAAGAAAGGAAACATGTACCCAGTTTCCAAGCACTGTTCAAAATGTTATAAAATTACTTCCATGTTGTGACATAGTGAGATGTGGGAATGTGCACATGGCTGGGAACTGCCATATGTCATTTAAGAGCATGTCATCAAAGACCATGTGGGAATGTTGCAGAGAATGGGGTAGGAGGCAGTCATAAGCTGCTAACCAAGATGGGTGGCAAAGAAAAGTAGAGGACAGGTCCTCATCGTGGAAGTAAGTTATGTCTCACAGTAGGATCAGAAGGGTAAGGAGTGTAAGGCAGGAGATAGGGGGTAACACTAGGAAACGGTTTCCTCACTGGAGATGCAGTCTTCCCTTTACTCCGTGTTCTCCCAGTACGTTTCCACAACTGGTGTTGGGACTGGGCCCACTTGCTTCCTCTCTCAATGCTCAGTTGGTTACATCAGACTCAAAATACCATTCTACCACTATGGAATGCACCTGCACTGTGATTATTTCATGTTACACAATAGACATCATTTTATATCTTCTAAGCTTAGCTTCATGAAAGTTTAAATTTTGATTCAGAATTCTGGTTTGCACCCAGGTGAATCTTAATGCCTTTTTTCATATCCAGAATTGTAATGTCATGAACATAGGTTTTACTTATTGATTATTATGTTTGCTATTCATGGCATTTATTTTTGTTCATCAGGATCCCAAGATCACATTGTGTTATAACTCTGAGCAACTAATGAGCTTTGTTAGCCATTTCCTGTAATTCAAATGTAACTGAATTGAACCTTGGTCTCAACATCATAACCATAGACCCACATCTCATCACCAGTTATGATTCTCTTAAGGAACACCTTACTCTCATTTGCGCACTCCAAAAGCGCTTCACAGATTGCGAGGCGAAGGTCTTTCTGGCCTTGATTCATGAGTCGTGGGACAAACTTGGCGGTGACATGATGCATTCCAAGGTGTTTTGTCAGGATTTCATGAGATGATCCTACTGAAATGTTACATTCTTCTGCAGTCTCTAGGACAGTCAGTCTTTGATTGGCATGCACAATGTTGTTGACGTATCTGGCATGAGAGTTGTCGGTAGACGTCGAAGGGCACCCTGAACAAGGTTCATCATTAACTTCTGTCCAGCCATTTTTAAACTGTGAGAACCATTTGTAACACCGAGTATGGCTTAAGCACTCATCACTATAAGCTTCCTGCATCATTTAGTGAGGCTCTGTAAAGGTTCTCTTGAGTTTCACGCAAAATTTAATGCTGACGCTTTGCTCCTCTAAATCTGCTATCTCGAAATTCGCAAATTGTGTGATGCAACATTCTATTCAGTACATCACTGAACAATAACTAATAGACATACAACAATTAAACTTCTGACAGTTACACATTAAACACAGGTGTGTGCAGGGATGCTAAGCACATTTTGCTCCAACATACCATTGGCACCAAATTACGAATGTTCCAGAATTTTTTGAACACACCTTGTATTTGACAAATAGCAGCAGTTTTGAGAATATTTGCCAATGTGAATTGTATTAAGAAATTCTGTGTCCCATCCTAAAACTTCCTAATCATGTCTTTCAAATACTCAGTTATTGTATTACCTTTTCCCAGCTTTGTGGATACAACTTCCTCAGTGGAGTACTTCCTATAATCTTAGTTTTCAAGCGCAGAGTGTTTTCAGTTTTGTAAGTGTGTAAGCTAATGCAAAGTTATTTTAATAATTAACTGTATAAATACAATGACCAACATGCAACTTATCTCCCAAAAATTGTAAAATGATCTCTCCAGCATGAAATTTTCCACCCATATTGTCAAGCATTTCCATGTACTTATTTACAGAACCAGTCTGAGTATAGTGTACAGCATATTCATTTTGACGCCATATGTATAACTTTTGTTTTGTATGTATCACCAAAAGGGTAATCTCCGTCTCCAAAGAATCACTGATTTATTTAAAAATAGGTCTCTTCCTGGATAATAAATGTGACACATTCTGTTTAGTATATGTCATATTTTGTACAATTGATAATCTGCCTTTTAGTGCCCTAGATACAGATTTTTAGGAAAATGAAAGGTGATCATATATCTGTCTCTGTCCATTGTTAATAGTGTTCTTCATTTTTGAGACAGAGGTTCTTTCTTGAAGAAGTCTTGTAATCAGGTAGCTTCCACATTACCAATACATGATGAAATTTCAAAGAAGACAAGTATTTCTTAAATACTTACAGCTTCCCAGGTACAGATTCTGTCCTTTGTATTTCACTCATAATTATACTGGGCGATTCTTTTCAACAGGAAAAAATTGCAGGAAACAATCCCCAAGGGGAAAAGAAGCAGAAAAGGTGTTATGTATATACGGTTGGAAGGGCATTCCATAGGAAATACACCTACATGAAAGTGGAGCTCTTTGACACTGTAGGTTTCAATGACTGAAAGCACATGAGAACAAATCAGACAAGTGGGAATGTTTTGTCTACATGGAAGTGAGTTCATGGATTCTCCCTCCTCCCTCAGAAAATTTAAGGCGGGGGGGGGGGGGGGGGGGGGGGGGGTGCTGAGTTTAACGTCTCACACTGAAATTCAGGTCATTTAGAGACAGAGCCGAAGCTCTCAGATTGTGTTATGATCTTTCAAAGGAACCATCCCGGCATTTGCCTGGGGTGATTTATTCGGAAAATTTTAAAAATTAGAATTGTGCTTTAGGTCTTTTAACACTGTATTTCAAACAATTTATGGCCCTAAATAAAGAAGATTGTCCTGCAATTAAAAAATCTGTAAATGAAAAAATCAGGTTAAGTGGAAAAAGCCAAAAATCAGTTCAGTAAACATAAAGGCACTTTAGAAACATTTCTGTAATTTACAAATACTGTGAAACCAATACACATATAGCTCTCAAATTATTAATTGAAAGGAAAGTAAAACAAGTAAACAAAATCCACGTACATCATGAAATGTGAGACTTGTTTTCAGTGTTTCATATGAAAATAGTTACAAGTCTTTCTCATACACTGCCTCTTCTTCCTTGGCCTGCCTCTACTTGTATCATACAGATTCTTCCTGGTGACTGACAATAATTTTCTCTTGAGTAATATAATATAATCTTGTTGTGCTCCTTGCAGCCTGAATCTAATTATTTGTAAAATTATCTTGGTACAGGCTCTTTCTGAAGATAAAAAGATTCATTTTACTGATGATCAAAGCACTCAAGGTTCTTGAATTCACACTAGATCGAAATTCAGTGCTTTTTTTCCTAACAGTACTAAAAACTCTCTCACAGGCAGCCTTACTATGAGGAATAAGCAGTAATGCAATCATAAGCTTGCACTGTGACAGACATTTCTTAATGCCTGACGCTTCATACACAGCAGATATTTTGTACAAAGCAGTATCAGCTCTCTCTTATTCCACCATTCCGAAGTCATCAAACTGGTATCTTGAAAACTCCATTTTTTCTTTGATGTAACTACATGGGTTAATGAAAAATCTTGTGATATATTCATAAAATTTTTGTAATTACAGATTTTACGAGATTGGTATGACGAATGTAGCTTCTGTTGTCTACACCAATGACAATATCTTCATCCCATTTGTGATATTTATTTTTTTGAAATTTCAATTCAAGGAGACTACCAGAAGTAAGTACTGTGGAAGGATTGATAAATCTCACAATCAAATCTGTAAGTACGTTATTTAGGATGTTATTAAGTCTGTGAATTACTGTCTCTTCTTTCTGAAGGAATACATTTGCTTTGGTAAATAACTAAAGGGTATTATGCAAGAAAATAAGATATAGCTAAGTTACTGGATGATTTAGAATAGGGCGCACTCTCAATAAGTGAGAGTTGTTAACGGTTTTTGAAGCTTCCTCATTGAAGAATTTCACAAGAGGTTCCCACTGTTCAGTTATTCATTCTATTGACTGGAGCCGAGGAGCTGTCTTTTATGAACATACTTCAGTGTTTTATGGGGTTTAGAGCATATATAAGTTGACAAAGTTTAAAAGTCTTTTTGAACTGTTTTGAAAAAAGTAGAAAATGTCCATTTCAAATTCTTCGACAGCAAAATATTGTAGACTTTTCGCACCGTTTTGTGCAGCTAAATGAAACAGGTGGAAGGAACATGATTGAATTCTTTCTTATGTGTGCCTGAATTTTCTTCAAAAAAGCAGCAATTCCTTTCATATGTTCCACCGTTGTATTTGCATTATCACATGCAAATGAAGTGCAATTTTTCAGGGAATTCCAGTTCTTAGCAGTTCGCCACTCAAGAGATTAAAATATTCTTTGCCAGTATTTAAACTTGAGTCCAGCAAATCTTTCCCTGTTTAATGTCAAACTAGGTAATGGATATAGTTTCACACCTTTAATGCCTGTGCTACCATCAGTTGCAAGAGGATAGGGGTTACCTTTTAAGTGTTCTACTACATCATTCTGTGTTCCAGATGACAAAGAATTTATAATTGCAGTTGCTTTAGTTCTTCCACAACTGTATTTCTTAGGAATCTGAGAATCAGAAAACATTTTTTTTCTATGGCAGGCCATGTTCACAATAAATGAACTAAAAAGAATTTCAGCATTGGTGACAGTCTTTCTCATCAGGTTGGATTCCAAATTACGACAATGATGCATCTGAAGACTTAAGGTTTGTTAGGTCTACATGTACTTTAGACAGAACACAACGACAGCAATCATCAAGACCGGCATGCTTTATAGAAATGTCTTGTGAACACACTGTACAAGACACATGTTGGTCTGATTTATTTGATTTTACCAAACATGACCTTTCTTTACTATACTGTTTCTGAAATTTCTCTCCATTTTTACATTTTTTGTGTTCCACAATATTACTGTCTGAATTTGGTACAGCATTTTTTTCACTTTCACTCAGGATATCTTTCAAACTGTTTAATTTTGCATTATCATTTTCATCAAGATTTTCTTTAGGGACACTATTACCAGTTGCTGAAGAAACAAGAAAAAATTGTCTAATTCCTTGCATTTTTAACAAACAACTAAAACTTTCCTTAGCAGTTAACATAGTATTTTTGAATACTAAATGGATGAATATTACCAGCAAACACAATGTAATGATTACCAAACATATCAGCGGTCTATACACAGTGCACGTGGTATAGTCCTGACATGTTCCTGCACATGCTCACTTGACAGAAATACCCTCGTCTCTGGAAATACCATGCAAAACTCAAAGGGGACTGTCTGACTTTTTTGTACAGTCGCCTCATTTGAATTAAATATTTCAGAGAGCTCTCAGGGTTCCTATTTCTTAAGTAATTGTTATTATTCATTATGTAATTTTTGTTCTCGTATGTGAATATCATAGAACTATGTTCCAGACACACGTGCATGTTATTGCCACCTAGTACACACGCGGAGATTTACAGGTGGTTACAACTTCCATGTGCGGATGATGTGCCTGCCAGTTTTCTTAGTTCCACCACTAGATGGTTGTCGTGCTAGACTTGTATGTCAAAATCATTCGTGCACAAGTTTACTATGCACTCTGCAAAGAAATCATTATAATCTATAAAACATTTCAGTAGCATATGATTGGTGAAAAGCAAACAGTATCTTTTCTGATTTTTTTAAAACATGAAATCAATAATGTCCATTTCCATAATTTTTTAGTACCTCTCCGTAAATCCATGACAAAGATGATAAATCTGTAGTGATAAATCTACAATAATTACAGACAATCTATAATATTTGGCAGCTATGGAGCACCATCATGCTGTAGCCATTGTATTCTTTATGCCACCAAAGACATGTTACAGTAGGGGAGACAGGACCCCTCAAAGGAAGAGCAAAGTGTTGTGGTCCCACAAGGCAGTCGCCAATAATCCTCGTCCACACGCAGCTTGGACTGGTGCTGATTTTTTGCTGTCACCATACCACAGGGATTCCCCATGGCCCACAAGTGGGTGTCATGAAGGTTCATGATACCAACTGTGGAAACAATAGCCTTATCTGTGTATCTTCATCTACATTTATATCCTACAAACCAATATGAACTGCATGGCAGAGGGTACGCTCCATTGTACCTGTTATTAGGGTTTCTTCTCATTCCATTCACATAGGAAGAATGATTGTTTGACTGCATCTGTGTGTGCTGTAATTGTTCTAATCTTGTCCTAATGGTCCCCCTGTGAGTGACGGGTAGGGGTTTGAAATATATTACTAGAGTCGTCATTTGAAGCTGGTTAGTAGACTTTCTTGGATTAGTTTACATTTGTCTTCAAGAGTCTGCCAAGTCAGTTTCTTCAGCACCTCCTTAACACTGTCCCCCAATTCAAACAAACTTGTGACCATTCGTGTTGCCCTTTTTTGTATACATTTGATATCCCCTGTTAGTCCTATTTGATAAAGATCCCACCCACTTGAGAAATATTCTAGAATGGATCACATGAATGATTTGTAAGCAATCTTCCTTGTAGGCTGATTATACTTCCCGTAAGTCTACCACCTGCTTTACCCACAATTCAGCCTATGTAGTCACTCAATTTCATATCCCTACCAAATGCTACACTCAGGTATTTATACGAGTTGGTTGATTCCAACTGTGACTCATTGATTTATTGTCATACGATACTATGTTGTTTTTTTTTTTTTTTTTTTTTTTTTTTAAGTGCATGATTTTACATTTCTGAAAATTTAAAGCAAGTTGCTTGTCTTTGTACCACTTTGAAATCTTATCAAGATCTAACGGGATATTTCTGAAGCTTCTTTCAGACAGTACTTTATTATACACAACTGCATCTGAGGGTACTATTAATATTGTCTGCAAAGTCATTAATACACAACATGAACAGCAAGGGCCGAAACACACTTCCTCGAGCACACCTGAAGTAGCAGCTACCGATGACTGTTCATCCAAGATAACATGTTGCATCCCGCCTACCAAACAATTCTCAGTTCACTCACAAATTTCACTTGGTACCCCATATGATCAAACTTTTGACAGTAAGCATAGGTGTGGTACTGGGTCAAATGCTTTTTCGAATTCAAGAAATACTGCATCTACATGACTGCCTTGATCCAAAGCTTTCAATATGTCATGTGAGAAAAGTGCGCGTTGGGTTTCACACAACCAATATTTTTGGAATCCATGCTGGATGGCATGGAGCAGGTCATTCTATTCAAGATACCCCATTAAGTTTGAGCTCAGAATATGTTCTCAGATTCTACAACAAATCAGTATCAAGTACGTAAAGGTACGCACAGCCATTTGGCTGTTTTATTGTTTATTTAAGTACAACCAAGGTTTGGGCCATTTGATTTTGTGTCTTTAACACAAAATCAGATACTTGAAAAATGGCATAAAAGGCCGAAACCCAGGTTGTACTTATATAAACAAGACAGTCAAATGGCGGTGTCTTCCCTTAAAACTATTGTATGACTGTTGCTCAAGAACATCAAAAAGTGTTGAGGATATAGGACAGTAGTTTTGTGGACTACTTCTGCTACTTCCATATAGGATGGATGACAGATATCTCACCAATATGATGGCCTATGTAATGAACCAGTAATAAAAAAGCCACTGCAGAGGCAAGTTTGTAGGTAATAATCCTGCAAACATTGTAAACGATACAGGTACTGGAAGTTATCATGGAGAATGTTGCACAGAGTCGTCTGGCTTATCCAATCCTTGTGGGCTACCTCCCCGATGTCAGGGCATATTCTAGCATTCAACATCTTTTATATCAATGGCCTCAGAATGCATTCCCAGCCGTAAGACTTTTTTCGCTCATCCTCCCAGAGAATGTTTCCTCCAGTTTGTCCCTGTTTAGCAAAATCACTTATATTTACACCATTATTATTTGTTTCATCAACTACAAACTGAAGTATCAAACAATGGAAAATCCAAGCTGAAATAACAACAGTATTATGAAAAGGATAGACTGCTGTTCACGTTTGTGTGTGTGTGTGTGTGTGTGTGTGTGTGTGTGTGTGTGTGTGTGTTTGTTTTTCCTACTTTAAAACAAGGCCTTTTGGCTGAAATCTTAAATCTATAGCAAACTTTTTGTTGTGCCTGCCTGTGTCTCAACATCTCCTTTATACGGTGAGTAGCAATCTATCATTTTTCACAAACTGAAATATGTGATATGTTAGTAGCAGTCTAAGAAAAGATGGTTCAAATGGCTCTAAGCACTATGTGACTTAACATCTGAGGTCATCAGACCCTAGACTTAGAACTACTTAAACCTAACTAACCTAAGGACATCACACACATACGTGCCCGAGGCAGGATTCGAACCTGCGACCGTAGCAGCAGCGCGGCTCCGGACTGAAGTGCCTAGAACCGCTCGGCCACAGTGGTCGGCGCAGGCTAAGAAAATACATTAGCATTTTGCTAGTAGGATTAAATGTCCATGTTTTGAATATGGACGATAATGCATGTCATGCAGTTCATTATTCCAAGTCTCACTTGATTTATTAGCTTCTGCCTGTAGGATTCTTGATCGTCATCCATTTCATAACCATTCTCCTCCAAACCTACAGATTTTTCACTGTCATGAAAATATTTTGAAGTTCTGATTCCACACTATCATTGCTAAAGCAACTTTCTGTATTATTGTGATTCCAGCAATCCTCCTTTGATCCCTTATTTATGATCTCAAAACCACTGTCTTCTAATACATTCAGTAATTCATTGCCAGTGAATTTTTAATTCTTCCTACTCTTTTTAGTGCTACAAGGTCACAGTGACAGTTGATTAGCCGCAATTTCATACAGTGTATATCACAGACAACTAAGCACAAGGAAACTTAACTGCAGGCACAAACACTTGTTCGCTGAGGTTTCATTGCTTGTACAAGCATGTGCTCACAGCTGCAAAACTAGACTGAATATTACGCCTGTGGACACGCACAATTGTAAGCATCTGCCATACTGGCTTGTTGGTGGCAGAAGCACTCGGCTCATGTTAATGCTTGTAAGTGTGAGCCCCAGCAAATGCATTTAACGCTACCCGTGAGAGCAGCCGGCAACCCTATTTTCATCAATGTGAGCTTATCTGTGGATTACGGACTGGGCTGCTGAATAGTTATCTGACCCAATGAGTCATCTAGCTCGAATTGCAATTTTTTTTCTTTTTTTACTGTGTATATTCCAACTGGTTATCAAGAAGTGTTTGCAACTTGTTAACACGTGTTTTACTAAATTAAATTTTCTCCTAAGGTGTACCAATTGATATATTACGTTCCATGGATCCTATCCATTGAGAAAACTCTAAACTCTTGGTATGTGAAGCGTGTCAAGCTATAGATGCTCATACAACAGACTGCTCCTGTGTGCTACAAGTAACTGCTTCACGTCAGTCCTACAATTAGTTTAACATCCATTGTGGTTAACTCATTTCACAGAGAGTAAGTGTTACTATTTTACAATTCCCTAGTAGGGAAAGCATTACAAAAACATAGGTATATTTGAAATACAGAAATAAAACAAAGACAGTCAAACTGAATTCATAACTGAGGTTTCAGATTTTTATTTTTTTAAATGTCAAGATGTTATAAAACATACACTTCTGCATTTTTTACACAAACATATTTTACATGTCACACAATATTAGTTTTTACATAGAGATTATACAAAGTTAAATGGCACTCGGCATTTACAGTCAAGTTTTTGGAGTGCATGAAGATAAATTCAACTCCACCATCATACATGTCATATAAAAAAACCATTATTGTCCTGTATGCAGTATGTTTCTAAACTTCTTGTTACCATTGTCTTCTGTTGAACCATGAACCATGAATTTTGCATGAAGGCACAACAAAGTCTAATCAGGTACACACACAGATGTAACAATTAACATAAAACACTAGAACAGCAAAAATACAGCAAAAATGTACATAAAAACCTGAGCATTTCTTTCAACAAAATCTATGGTCAAAGTCATGTTTTGTTAAGATGAGGTGAAAAATTGGAAAAAAATAGCTTGTTTTTCACAGCTTTCACAGCAGATATTTTGAGAAAATGAGACGACTGTAAAACCTTAGTTTTCAAAATTGGTAAACTGAAAATCTTTACAGATATCTCTTTTGTTATAAAATCAACATGTCACATGTAACAATGAAAACAACGCTTCAAGTTTGTAAACAGGACTGATTGTGCATAAGACCTCTTTGAGGAATGCACGTATGCTGCACTAACATGACAAAGAGGTATCTGAAACAACTTTGGTCCACTTAAAATGTCTCATTAAGAAATGGTAGCACAGGGAAAAGACAATAAATGGGATGGCTATATACCTTTTTGTGTTTGTGAGTATTCAATTTTTCCCCCCTTGGAAGTGCCAATATGTAAAAACAGTAATTACATCATAAGCACATTTAAATAACCTGGGCAAAGATAGGCCCAGTGCCACTCATAAAACATTAATTGAGATTCAAGGAAGTCACCTCAAAGTCCTTAACCACTATGTCGCACATATTCACAAGAATTTAACAGATCACACATTATAAGTATCAGCAGCAATCTCTTCCTTCCTCTGTCTTTTCTAATATCTTAGATCAGAAACAGCTCACAAGTGACAATTACGAAAAGACTTGATGGTCCAACTTCATGTGTAAATGAATCATAACTGAAAATAAATCAACATGAGAATACTGCTGATAGTAAAGAGAGTCATCAAACCTTCTAAAAGTCTTTCAGTCACCAGGTCATGTCAGACAGTTCACCATCACGCATCACTAGCAATGGTGCTCGTACCATCTAGGAGAAATGATGCATCAGCTAAAATCTCAGCACTTGTTGTGACCAAGAAGAGTAACCTACTTTCTTCAAAAGCGGTAAGATGATGATGAGGTCGAGTGGGAACAAGAGCCAGCTCATGTAACGCTGTTGCCCGTTCCAGGTCAAGCCATCGCTGCAGAGCTTGTTCACGTTCCACTCTTGAACCAGTAAGTGCAGCATCTGCAGGTCCCCATAACCATAGTTCGAGAACAGATTTTGCCTGTGCAAAAATAAAACACTGTATTTTGGTTTGTTATTTATTTTCTCACAGATAACATTTTAATCTGAGCTATCAAGCAAAACAGTTGTAATGGGAAGCTCCAGACATGGAATAATTCAAGAAATCATCCCAGTACTCAGGTTTTTTTATGTTTTATTCTAGTTAATATATTATTCAATATTGAGGATATTTATCAAGATCAGCATTTGTACACATGATTAAAAACTCCTAATATCCATTTCTCTCAACCTGATTAGCATGTTTGGTTAAACTGTGTCACTGTTGTATAATAATAAAGCATGCTGCATAATAATGGATATAAAATTGTTTTGAGATTTCTTTGTCATTTTATCTATCTATCTATCTATCTATCTATCTATCAGGCTACGATGAAGTATCATTTTGGCTGAACACCATAAAGTGCATTCACAAGCCATCTGTTAGTTGTTGGAGCAACTTTGTTATCTCAAGCTGCTTGCAAGTACTTCTCCACTATCTACAGAAGAGTAACTTTAATGTGACATGACTTTCCAAGCCTTGTTTCAGTTTTATGTTGACTTACGGATTAGAGATCTTAAATGTACGATCACTGTTGCAATTACACCACGTACAGTTCTAATGGGAAACAAATGTTTGCTTAAAAGGAAATGGAATTTAATTTTGTAATTGACATTAAGATGAATGTCACCAAATAGAAGATAACATGGTCTTATTACTACAGTGATGCTCCACAAGCATAAACAATTAAAGTGTCTCATTCATTTCCTTGAATTGTGAGATTACAGAAGTAACTAATTTGTTTAACTATATGTCAAAAGATTATTAATGAAAAATACTGATGTAACCATCCCCATAATACAACAGTGAACACAGTACTTGGATAAAATCATCAATACAAGGTCTGTTCAAAGAATTCCCGAAGATTCATAATTTCACGCCAATGGTGTGTTGGAGCGAAATGCTGTTGGCATCCCTATACACATCTGTGCTTAATGTGTAACTGCCATAGGTTTCATTGTTGTATGTCTGTTATTGTTCAGTGCTGTATTGAGTAGAACATTGTGTCGCACAGAGTGTGAATTTCAAGATGGCATTGTTAGAGGAGCAATGAGACTGCATTAAATTTTGCATGAAACTCAAGATAATCTTTACAGACACAAACCAAATGATGCAGAAGCTTACGCTGATGAGTACTTAAGCCATACTCGGTTTGCAGATGGTCCACATGGTATAAAAATGGCTGGACGGAAGTTCAAGATGACCCTCATTCAGAACACCCTTCAACATCTACCAATGACATTCATGTCAGGAGTGTCAACGAAATTGTGCGTGCCAATCAAAGAGTGACTGTTCAACAGATGGCACAAGAATGTAACATTTCAGCTGGATCATGCCATCAAATCTTAACACATCTTGGAATGCATCAGGATGCCACACGTTCGTCCCACTACCATGAGTCAAGACCAGAAAGACCTTCACCTCACAGTCTGTGAAGAGCTTCTGGAGTGCACAAATGAGAACGAGATGTTGCTTAAGAGAATCATAATTGGTGATGAGTCGTGGGCCTACAGTTGTGATGTTGACATGGTTGGTTGGTTGGTTTGGGGAAGGAGACCAGACAGCGTGGTCATCGGTCTCATCGGATTAGGGAAGGATTGGGAAGGAAGTCGGCCGTGCCCTTTCAGAGGAACCATCCCGGCATTTGCCTGGAGTGATTTAGGGAAATCACAGAAAACCTAAATCAGGATGGCCGGACGCGGGATTGAACCGTGATGTTGAGACCAAGATTCAATCTTCACAATGTTTGAGAAAGGTTCTCCAGGTCAAATGTCAAAGGCAAGCTGATAGTTTTCTTTGACTTTGAAGGATTAGTTCATCATGAATTCATGCCGCAGGGACAAACTGTTAATCAATGGTATTATCGCGACACGCTGTGATGCCTGTGAGGAACTATGAAAAGAAAACGGCCTGAAACATGACGAGACAATTCATGGCTCTTGCCTCACAATAATGTACCTACATACTCATCTCTGCTGAAAAAAAAAAAAATAAAAAAATAAAAAAGGAGCCAACACTATGCTGCCGAACAATAGACAAGATAAAAGGAAAGAAAATTCACAGATGTGTGTATCATGTGATCCAACAAGAAGTGTACCAAGACTGCTTCCGGAAGTGGAAACAGTGTTGTGAGCTGTGTATCAATTATGGAGGAGAGTATTTCGATGGAGACCAAACAGACCTCTTAGTACGTTCAAATAGTAGTATTCACAAAGCACATTTATTTTATTTTCAACTAATAATGCATAACATTACAATTACATTAAATTTCTGAGATAATGCTCTATCTTACAAACATGTTTTTCTTTGTTAATTTAGAATGTATTTTTGACAGTATGGAAAGGAGATGTTGAGCCGCAGACAGGCACAGCTAAAAGACTGCTAAACATGTGAGTTTTCGGACAAAAGGTCTTCTTCGAAAGTAGACAAACCACACATTCTCTTCATGCATGCACACACATGACCACTGTCTGGCCACTCAGCTGCGCTTGCATGAATGTGTGTGTGCGCGCGTGGTCTACTTTCGAAGAAGGCCTTTTGGCTGAAGCTCACGTTTAGCTGTCTTTCTGTTTTTTTAGATTAGATTAGATTTACTTTCTTTCCAATTGATCCATAGTGAGGAGGTCCTCCAGGATGTAGAACATGTCAGAAAAACAATAATGCATGATGGTTCTTTTTGTTTTTTTTTTTTTTTTTAATGAAGACTATATGAAAGGATAAGTTTACGACACTCATTTATTAAGATCATATTAATGCACTGAATTTAAAATTAAAAAAAAATGTTTTTATTTATAAGGTAAGAAATATATAATAGAACTATTACAATACTTATTTACAAAGAACACATTACTGCACTGAAATGGTGTAGAAGTTAGACTGTACTTTACACACACACACACACACACACACACACACACACACACACACACACACACACACACACACACACACACACCTGTTGGTTCTACTGAAAAATTCCTCAATGGAGTAGGAGGAGTTGGCCACCAATAAGGCCTTTAGGTTTCTCTTAAGCTGAATTTCATTGGTTGTTAAGCTTTTTAAGGCTGCTGGCAAGTTTTTGAAAATGTGGGTTCCTGAATAATGCACACCTTTTTGTACAAGGGTAAGTGACTTTAAAACCTTGTGGAGATTATCCTTATTTCTAGTATTGATTCCATGAACTGAACTGTTGATTTGAAAAAGTGATATTTTTAATGACAAATTTCATCAAGAATAAATATATTGGGAAGCAATAGTTAGTATCCCTAGTTCCCTAAACAGGCCTCTACAGGATACTCTTGAGTTCACACCACATATAACTCTTACTGCACGTTTTTGTGCCCAGAAAACTTTAGCTTGGCTTTATGAATTACCCCAAAAAATAATCCCATATGACATTATGGAATGAAAGTAAGCATAGTATGTCAGCTTTTTCATTTTTATATCCCCTATGTCTGACAATTCGCACTGCAAATAGAGATTTGTTTAGATGCTTCAGCAGTTCTGTGGTGTGTTCCTCCCAGTTGAATTTATTATCAAGCTGTAATCCCAAGAATTTAACACTGTCCACTTCTTCTATCTGCTTGTCATCGTATGTTAGGCATATACTTGTGGGACACCCCTTACAAGTTCTGAACTGCATGTAGTGTGTTTTTTCAAAGTTTAGTGACAAAGAATTGGCTAGGAACCAGTGATTAATGTCCACAAATATTTTATTAGCCGATCCTTCTAAGACTACACTTGATTTGCTATTTATGGCAATGTTTGTATCATCGGCCAACAAAACAAACTTGGCATCTGGTAATGTTACTGATGAAAGGTCATTGACATACACAAGAAAAAGTAAGGGCCCTAAGATGTAACCTGGTGAAGATGGGCTCTTGTGGGACCCCACATGTAATTAGTTCCCACTTGGATGATGCCTGATAGCTTAATACATGTCTCTTTCCTAATAACATCCTTTGTTTCCTGCCAGAGATATAAGATTGGAACCATTTTGCAGCATTTCCTGTTACACCATAATATTCTAATTTACTTAAAAGGATATTGTGATTTACACAGTCAAATGCCTTTGATAGATCACAAAATATACCAGTTGTCTGCAATTTTTTGTCTAATGAATTAACTACATTTTCACCGTAAGTGTAGATAGGCTTCTCAATATCAGAACGTTTTAGAAGTCCAAACTGCGACTTTGATAGTATGTTACTTGTGGTAAGATGGTTATAAAGCCAATTGTACATTACATTTTCTAAAATGTTCGAGAATGCTGGCAAAAGTGAAACTGGATGAAATTTGACACTATTTCTTTATCTTCTTTATTAAACAGTGGCTTAACTTCAACATATTTCAACCATCCAGGAAATATTCCACTGAAACGACTGGTTACACAGATAGCTTAATATGTTACGTAACTCAGAATCACGTTCTTCAATTAACTGTGTTGATATTTCATCATACCCACTACATGTTCTTGATTTTATGATTGACATTACTTCTGTTGGGGTAGTGAGGGTCACATTCAGCTTACGGAAGTTACTTGAAATGTCTGGTCTGAGGTATCCCATGGCAGAATCTACAAAACTGGACAACCCCATCTTCTCAGTAACAATTATAAAATGTTTGTTAAAAAGTTCTGCAACACTATACACATCTGTCACCAATGTATCATTTACTCTTAATGCTATTTGTTCCTCTTCATGTCTGGTTCTTCCGGTCTCCTCCTTCACTATATCCCATATTGTCTTTATTTTGTTATCTGATATGACTATCTTTTCCTTGCAATATATTTGCATTGATGTCTGTATTACAGTCTTTAATATTTTGCAGTATTTCTTGTAATGTACTATAGCATCTACATTGGAACTGTTTCGGATTGACAGATACAGTTTTCTTTTTGTTTTACAAAATACCTCTATTCCTTGAGAAATCCATGGCTTCTTTGTAGACTTTGCTCTAACCTTGGTTAGTTTTGGGGGAAAACAGTGTTCAAATAAGGTAAGCACTTTATCAGCAAAAGTGTTATACTTTTCATTCATGCCATGAGCACTGTCAACATCACTCCAGTTAATGTCTCTGAGGAGTGTCCTAAAATAATCAATTTTTGGATTATTAATTACCCTCGAGTTCAGATTTAACAGATTTTATATCCCGTTCAGTATTAACATTTAACAGAAGGAACTGCATGTCTGAGGCTCCATTGACTATTCGTTTTGTAATATAATTTTGTTCACTGGACTTTTCTACAAAGGTATTATCAATGGCCATTTGTGAGCAATTGGCTACCCTAGTTGGGAACTTTACAGTGGGAATGAAGTTGAATGATAGTGTTACTAACTCAAATGAGTTCTTATTGGGAGAGTCTTTAAGGAATTCTACACTGAAGTCCCCAGAAACCACTATTTCTTTATGTTTGTTTGTTAAATGGGCCAGTACAGCTTCAAAGTTGTTTATGAACACATTAAAGTAACCTGTAGGTGCTTGATATACACTTAATATTATGAAGTATTATTTTTTTATGAAATTCTGCTTCTGTTGCACATGCTTCCATATGCTGTTCTAGGCAAAATTTATGAATGTCTATGTTCTTAAATTTATGACAGTTCCTGATCAATGTGATGCTAACCTAAAGCCCATAACACTTGAAAGTTCTATACCAGTGGTCATTTGATGTTCAGAGGCAGTGCCTGTCTGCTACTTATCATCATCTTTACATGATTAGTAGCAATCTACCATTTTCATAATACTGTCATTATACCAGCCTGGATTTTTCATACATATTTTTTTGCATGTCCATGGTACTGTACAAGTCACTATTAACTATGCAGTCCCCAATGAATGATGCCCATAGTAGTGTACAAGTCGCTATTACTATGCAATCCCCAATGAATGTCTTTTCATTGCAAATGAAACTGTTAGATTATTTTTCAACTGCTATTATTTATTCACTGAAAATTTATGTCTAATGTAGTAACTGATGATTATAGTAACACTAACTACTTGCAAGGGCCACCACGAAAAGCGAGCCATCGTAGGTCAATGGAACTTTGTGGAAATACCTGTGAGGACATGCAGTAGAGAAATAACCACATTGTAATTTCCACACGAGGGGGTAACATTTGCCCACTGTGTACCATGCTTACATTCCAGGTTACAAATGTTGCTCATTGTTATGACCGCAGGGTGATGACCATTTGCATCCACAATACCATGGATACCATTTCACAATTGTTCAAAGCAACTTTCGAACGGTGAACCATGGAATGTTCAAGCTGGTGTGGCACAGGTTATGCACTGCTTGAAGATTGCACGTTGCATAACAGAATTCTCGCCTATGGCAGCAGTAACTTCTTCAACAATTTGTGGTGCAAATAGCCATTGGCCTCTCCCAGGCACAATTCCCAAATAACCTGTTAATTCGAACTTCCAAATTGTGTTCTTCAATCCCAGTGCAAAAAGAGAACCTCTGTATTCCTTTAACACCCTGATACTTTTAAAGATCAGCAGCAGTACTGCTGTTTTGATAAAACAGCTTTATGAATATAGCCCTCATCACCTTGTCCAGATCCATGTTGACTGTCTGCAACTGTTAATTCACACTAACACTTGCATTTCAACCCTACATCGCCATACCAGTACTGGTGCCTAATGGCAAGTCATGACACTAACACTACTAACAACGATAATTGTGCAGCACACAATCCGAACATCAGTCTTATAAGTTGGGTGCCCATACAGTAAATAGCTTTCCATCTACACTGGCACAAGTGGCACAGGTTTCATTACAACCACCCTGTGCAACGGCAAGAAGCTCTGTCAAACCTACCTACATATCTCTCTCTCTCTCTCTCTCTCATTTTCTCTCATGCACCCACATGCACACATTACTGGAGAAGTTTGTATTTGGAAGTTTTAATAATAAATACTGGTGAAATATATAATATTGTACTAAATTATTTGATGTTTTCTGTAACATTTGAGTTTACGTAATACTGTTAACCCAATCCCTAATAATTCCTTTTCCTGATAATTTCACATTTTACCAACTGAATTTCTAATTAGTTTATATCAATATGCTATTTAAACTACCTGTGATAAGGAAGCTGCCTGCCCACGGGTCAGAAGATCCGTTAACAACGATGTTCTCTGTGTAGCAATGGCTGCTGGATGCAGGTGGCGCAGTCCAACTAGAGCGCACCGACACAACGACCTGAGAAATCATGAAATATATGATGTTGCTGAGGCTGTAGTTTTAATTTAAAATTGTAAGAGAATATCACACATACAATGTAAATCACATTAAAATATCGATGACAATGTGTTTAATGATACATGCTATTAATTAAGCATGCTATCCACTTAAATATACTGTACTGAAGGGGTTCTCAAACTTTTCCATTGTACCCCCTTTCTGTAACAAATTATTTTGACTGCTCCCCAGCCCATTTTGCTTTCCTTCATCAGCACTTCCCATACTTGGCACAAACAGGGTCCACAATAGCTATTATTGCAACTATAAGTTACAATGACAGTAATAATAATCGTCATAAATTTGTGTTAGCCAAACATGATGCAAGATGAAACTACTTCTAGTTTATAAATAACAATGGCTACAAGTGCAGTTACTGAAATTGAGCAAATATGTGTTTCACTACCCTTTTTTTTTTACAAATTAGTTCACAAATTCATTAGTTAGTTAAAATCTAACTATTTCCATCTGTAGTGCTTTTAATTTATTTAGGGAGTTTTAATATTTGAAATCTCATCATGTACAAATGCTACAATATTCACCATTTAAATGCCAAATTAAAAATTGTTATATTCAATTTGATCATTCAAAAAGCAAATAAATAAGGGTAAAAATGTACATGGCTCAAAATTCAGAACACTTTTGGAATTCGTGTGTGCTTGTATTTCTGAAGAAAGCAGACTCAGTCTTCATTGGATCTTTGAAACAGCAATTCACAGAGCCCCTTCAATCTGCAGTTTCGTCTCGATTAATACCACTGTGGGAAATGTATGGTGATTTGAATTTTGCAATTAAGTAGATTACCTCTAAGGATGCTACTATATTAGGACTTTCTTAGAAACTTATACTTTTTTTTTTTTTTAATAAAATCTTACATTTCATTTTAAGTGTTCATCATGCCACTTAAAAAATTCTATGGGTTTACCTTCATAGTCTGGTTGTTTTGTCTGAAAGTGTTTCTTTAGTTTTATACACTTCAAGCTATCGTTAACTAAATCTCCAAACAAGAACACATTGTGATCATTCCTCATCATTCAAAAGGATGCTGGTAAAACCTAATGTAAGAAAATCAACTTGATATTATGGATGTTGGATTTGCATTTAGAACTAACGTTGTTAACAGGAACAGAAGAAGGTGCGAAAGAAGAATGACCTTTGATTAAATTCGAACCTTTTTCCTTATTAGAACTACATGCATGGGATCTGTTATCAACATTGCAAATCAGCCGCTTATGCATGGGAAGTGCAGAACTTGTTTCAGTTTATTTTAAATCTAATTATTTTAAATCTAATTAACTAGAATTTAACTGACTGGAAGCCTGCCTGAAGTAGTGGACAGTCAAAATGGTTGTTATTCTTGTACCCAGAGTTTCAAAGAAGTGGTGGAAGCATTGTCTTTTCAATCCCAGCACTTGGTTCTTTGTCTTCCACTCTTTCCCTCCTTTCCCTAAGCTTACTCCTATTTTTCTCACAATTTTACATCAGCATTTTTTTTCCTAGGTTAACAAATACTATGAATGTGTATTATGAATTGTAATGTCAGAACTGCCTCTCTGGTACCTTTATCTTTCTGAAAGCCAAACTAATTGTCATAACAAATCCTGAATTTTCTTTTCCATTCTTCTGTATACTATCTTGTTAGCAACTTAGTGCACAAGTTGTTAAGCTGGTTGTGAGACCGTTCTCGCACTTATCTGCCCTTATTATCTTCAGAATTGTGTAAATGATGCTTTCTGACAGTCTAATAGAATGTCTTCAGACTGCCATCTAGACAGAGAGGGAGAGAGGTAGGGGGAAGGGAGAGAAGATGTTCAGAGAGAGGGGACAGGGGGGAGGGATGAGGAGGTTATGCACAGAGAGAGTTGAGGACAGGAGACGGCAGATCTTAATTTTTCATCTGACTAATACTGGATCTCCTATCTTCCATATCAATTTCCATTACTTCTTCCATCATATCATCAGACAAATCCCCCCCCCCCCCTCCCCCATTTAAGGTCTTATGTGAACTCTTTTTACATATCAGCTCTCTCACCTGCATTTAATAGTGAAATTCCCATTGTACTCTAAATGTTGACTGCTTGCTTTTAATTTCACCAAAGGTTATTTTGACTTCTCTATATGCTGAACCAGTTCTTCCAATGCCTACTGCCTTTCTAACTTCCTCATATTTCTGCTGAAGCTATTTTGTCTTGGCTTCCCGGCAATTTCTATTTATTTCATTCATCTGTAGTGCTGTATTTCTCTCTTTCCCTTTCCATTTTTGTACTTCCTTCTTTTGTCAATCAGTTTCAGTATTTCTTCTGCTACCCAAGGTTTCTTCACAATTACCTTCCTTGTACTTGTGAATGTCTGTCCAACTTCTGTGATTGATGTTCTTATAATTTCCATCCCTCTTCCACTGAACTGGCTACTGTGATATTGGTTATCATCTTCTTGGCAGTTCTGTTAAAGTTCAGTCGACTCTTCACAATTACTAAATTTTGATCAAAGTCTATATCTGCGTGTGCTTTACAATCTAATACACAATTTCAGAATCTGCCTAACCACAATGTAATCCAGCTGGAATAAACCCATTGTCTCCAGCATTTTCCATGTATACCTCTGTCTCTTGTGATTTTTGAAGAGTGTATTTACTATTATTAGCTGAAATTAACTGTACAACTCAATTAGTCTCTCCTCTGTCATTGCTACTACCAATCCCATATTCTCCTATAACTGATGCCATTTCCTTCACATACTACAGTGTTCCAATCCCCCACTATTATCATCCACATAATTACCCATTAAATACCTTCAAACACTTCCTCTACCTCTACCTCTTCATCTTCACCTTGTGACACCTGCATGTGTGCCTGAACTGTTCTTTTTGGCATATGCTAGTGGTTGATTCTACTGAAAACAACCCTATCGCTGAACTATTCTCTCTGCCCTACTAACCTATTCACAATGAATCCTATTCTTGTTACATATCCTGCTAATGTTGATATTACCCAATATCTGTCTGACCAGAAATCCTTTTCTTTTTTCCATTTCACTTCGCTTACCCTCATTATATTCAAGTTAACCCTCTGCATTTCTCTTTTCTGATTTTCTAGCTTCCCTACTTGCACTCCTGACATTCCATGCTCCAACTCATAGAAAGTTTCCCTTTAGTTGCTTATTCAATCTTCTTCTCATTGCTACCTTCCCCTTGGCAATCCCCTCCTGGAGATCCAAATGGGCGTCTAATCCAAAATGTTCTGCCAATGGAGAGATCATGATGACACTTTCAGTAACAGACAACATGTCATGTGGACACACATTATGTCTCTAATGCAGTGGTTTCCACTACCATATACATCCTCATAACACTGATCATTGCCGATTCTTCTGCCTTTTAGTTGCAGTCTCCCTCCTCAAGGGTAAGGAGGTGCCCCAAAACTCTGTCAGCTCCTCCTCTAATGTTGAACTACCAACAGAAGGTATAGCAACTGAGGAGGTAGCAGCTTTTTTCTCTCTCAAAGTAGTTGTTTTCATCTAATTTACTAAATTACATTTTGCTGGAGCATTGAGCAGTAGAGTAATAATTTATTGTCCAGGCAGGGTACAGACTTCATTTCTTTTGCTTTGCTTGTCTCCTTTGAATGGATGTCTTGAGTCATTCCACTCCCCTGAATGTTCTCGTTCCTGCTGGGATCAATCACATCTACAGAACTCAATGGCAAAAGAAAAAAAATATTCCATAGAGTGGAAGTTAAGTTCTAAATTTCCATCAATATTGAGGTTTTAAGAGATGGACCATTAGCTCAGCTGCCAAAAAGTAAAGGAGAAGAAATCATCCTGGTATTCACCTGAATAAATTCCAGAAAATCATGGAGAATTCAACTTACATTGACCTGACTGGTATTAGAGATCCATTAATCCCATATGGGAAACCCATGTCATAATCATTGCCCCAACTCACTAATTAAGTATTCCACGAGCCACTCATATGAGATAATGATAAAAAAGTCAGTTTACAGGATGTTTAATGTCCTGTGTTTAACACGAGTACATGCTGCCCATTCTTCGTCCTAGTTTCTCATACTTCCTCAATATCTTACAAAGAAATTATTTTATTAACTTACAGTGAGGTTGTTCACCGCAGCATATTTTGAAAAGAACTTTATGCTACACAGCCATAAATATTTATTTTATTTTATTTTTTACTGTAACAGCACAATATTGTACAGAAATTATGTTGTGCTCACCCTCTTGGAGCAGTGCCACCACCACCCTCAGCTGTACTAGCACCCAGTTCCCTCAGAGCACACAAGTGTGGGTGCATATCAGCCTGCTGGCAGTCCTCGTAGCGGCAAAGGACAAAGTTGGTCAGTGAAAGTGGCGCCTCCTCGATTCCCTGAGCCTGCAGTCTTTTCAGGCCATTGACAAGCTGCAACAGTGCAAAGCTTGCTGCTTCTTCTTCCCACCTTTCCTTTTCCCGTAGCCTGCGACCGTACGACTGCACTGTGTCCACCTGAAGTCGTACCAACACTGACACAGATGCTGCCAACAAAAGGAGAGAGGCTAATGAAAAAGTGTAACCTTTTTGATATTATTATTATTTTAATTTTTTACTGGCGTTAGTGATCAAACTTTTGTTTGTATAGAATGTGTGAGAGTTTTCCAAGTTTTATTTTTTCTGTAAAATGTAGTTTTAACAGTTCCAACAAAAATAATACATTGTGTGTTCACTCTCTACACAGGCATCTAAAGCCCCTTTGAAGCTCTTGATCAGAGCTTCACAAACTAACAAGAAAATAATATGAGGACAGAGGGTGTAAAGAGAAAACTCCAACTGCTGATTAAGTAAGCAAATAACACATATTAATGCCAAACTTTTATTACTCTATCTTGCATTACCTCAAACTTTTTTCTCCTGTCCCAATACTTTGCACTTCTATTTTTGGAATATTCCCTCCAAATGAGTCTATTTACGTTAAATACTCTTATCTTTTACATTAAGCTGATCCTCTCCTTTTGCATAATTCAAATGTCATCACCACATACCTTATGTTTTACCACTAAAAACAACATAGAAGCAACTGACATGTGATGGTTCTCTAAATTTACGGTAACACAAATCGCAGCCAAAACATGGATGGCAAGTATTCACATTTAAAGGATCCAATTTCTAGAGTTGCCATCACAAAAAAACTGAAAAAATGTGGAATTATGGGCACTGTATTAGAATGGTTTAGGTCCTACCTAATCAACCACAGGCAAATTGTGGTTATAACATAAGAGAAAAGAAATCATGCTTTAGAATGGAAAAACCATTTCATTTCACAAGGAGTACCCCAAGGTTCAGTATTAAGTCACATTCTGTTCCTGTTCTTCATAAATGATCTACTGCTTAATATTGATTGTCACTCAGTTTTATTTGTAGATGAAACATCCATAAACATATACAGTACATTTCAAATAATATTTCATAACAAAATTCAGTCATCAGTTGCAAATGCATTTTTATTACACCTTACCAGTTTCAACAAATTAATTTGTCATCTTCAGAAACCTACAAAATTAATCTTTATATCTTGGCTATACAGTTAAGTGAAGTATAAGAAGTGTATTACAGAAACTTACTTAGTACTGATTTAGCAAATGTCAAAATCTTCTTCATAGAGGCATAATACCAGGATATGTCCAGAAATTTACTTATTGTATGCGATTTTGGTATACACAGATTGACAATTTACAGTAACTATCACAGCTATGTGTATGTCAAGCTGTTGTGCTAGCAGCAAAGAACACACATAAACGCAAATAAAAATTGCTATTGCTACAAAACTTAAAGTTATTAAGTACATAGTCGTCAAAAGTGTCTCAAGCAAACCTCGTACAAAAACTGTACAATACCAAAACCAACAAGAATATAAATTCCTCTCAACAGAATAAAAATGTCCTTCACTGTTAATAAATACACTACAATCCCATTTCAAGGTGACATTCCATATTGCAAAGATAATGTATTTAAAAAAATATGACATCACTGTGTTCTTTGCCACCAATAATGCACCCAGTTGCTCTTTGGACATAATGGAAACCTCTGAGTGACAATTTTCTCAAATCTGGAGTATAGAAAAAGAACATAATGCGTTTCATAGTTTTTATATAGGACAGACGAGGAGCGCATTTAAGATCTGCTTTTGTGAGCATTTGCTCAAGGAAGATGGTGAGAATTCATATGACAACTTTTGCTGAACATCTCAAAATAGAGAAACACACTCTTTCCTCTGCCATCCTTGCTTAACATGTAAATTTTGCATGTAGTTGGAAAGGGCCACAAAAAGAACCATTTGGAAGAATTTGAAATATACACACTTTCCTACCTAAATTCAAAAGAAATGTTGAAGGGTCAATTTGCATTAAAAACAGACCCTATTCTATCTCCTATACAACATGAAAATTGGCCTAGTCCTTTTGTATATTAGAACTATGTGGCTTCTTTTTAATGAATTATATATAAGTTCTTTATATACCTTGGTTATATTTTTATATATGCTTTTATATACGTTCCTTGCTGCTAGCACAACAGGTTGATGTAAACATGACGTGACTGAGTTACTGTAAATTATTAATCTGTGTTAACAATAATCGCATACAACGTGTACACTTCAGGATATATGGCATTATGTTTGTATGAGGAATATATTGACATCTGCAAAACCAATACTAAGTAGTTTAAACTTTTTATATTTCACATAAATATACAGAAAAAATCTAAAGATTTATAATATACACACATCTGTAGGCTTACGAAAATGACAAATCAGTCTGTTGAAACCAGTTAGGTGTAATAAATACGAGGGTTGGAACTTTAATAGTGGCAACTATTTATTTACAGCTTGTACAAAATAGATACATGTTTCAAAGTTTTACTGACCTTCAAAGTAGTCACCAGCATTGACAGTGATGTGGAAGTCATAGGATACTCTTAGCAGTGCCAATTGTGATGACAGTTCGAGCAGCGTGGTCTATTGCCCAACGAAGCTGGTCGTAGGTTGTGTTCCAAAAATGAACAGTGATGACACTTTCTGCAGGACCTGACCATCATTTTGTAGGACAGTGCTCAGGCACACACAGTTACTGATTTGTTTGACTGATGGGGCTGCTAAGTGCTATACCACATACTGCACTCCCCTGACTTAAGCCCTCGTGAGTTCAACTGGATTTCTAACACTTCACAGCATTCGCTTCAGAACTGCTACAAATTCGTCAGGCAATAGCCAGTGCCGCTCTAACTGGCAACACAACTGGCACTGCTAAGAGTATCCTACGACTTCCACATCACTGGCAATGGGTTATACACAATGCTGGTGACTATTTTGAAGGTCAGTAAAACTTTGAAACATGTATCTATTTTGTATGAGCTGTAAATAAATGGTTGCCACTATTAAAGCTCCAACCCTCGTATATATATATTTTTTAAAAAATATATACTACAGTTGCTGAAAATTATAGGCATGCATAAAATAACAAACATTTAAAATAAATAGCTTAGCATTCGTGGTCATATTATATAGTGTTAGCAGCAAGCAGTATATCACAATTACTTTGAACCAGTAATATTATATTTTGTGGTAGCCCGTGCCATACATCTCTAATATTAAAACTTCAGAAAACTAATCATTAGAAACATGCACAGTGTAAAGCAAAGACATTTATGTCACCCACTCCAAAATTCGTAGTACTTTAAGAGTTCGCTCACTGTACATCTATAAACTGACTATCTTTGTACACAGTAACCCTGATTTATTTGTAACAAAAATTTCAACATGACTACAACACCAGAAATCAAAATAATTTTACACTGCCTACTCACTGTTTGAAACTTCGCACTATATGGGGATGAAAATTTACAACAAAGTAAAAGCAAAATTAAACAAACTCTTAGCTTTCAAAATTAGAGAAGGGGAAGGGGGGTGGGGGGAGAACCATTAGTAAGCACAAGAAATTAATGTAAAAAGCAAATAAAAAAGTAAATAATGAAATTTTTACTGTATAGGAAATTAGGATGAGAGGGGGTGGGGCAGAAGGGTTCCTGTGTTCAGGCAACCCTATATCACGGTGTTTCACAATTCATGTTCTAGAGGGTGTGGAGGGGACTTAGAAGATCAAATTTTACATAGGAATCCATGTCCAGAAACATCATCCAACGACGACGACGCTACAGAGTGTCAAAGTTATAGGCACCGGTGTCTGTAAATGCATGCATATACAAGGTGATTCCATGATGATTTTAGAACTTTCAAGAAGGATGATTGAGAAGGATAGACACATCAATTTTAGGTACGGGTCCCTGTACTGGAAATGAACGAATCAACAATTATAAGTGAAAACTGTTGTGATACGTCTGAGGGTGGAATATATATACTGGTACTGTTGTTGCTAAGGTTGTAGGGTAGGCAACATTCAGATATGGTAGTATGGACCAAACCAAAACAAAAAATGTCTAGTAAACATGGGCTCTACAATGGATACCTTATGAACTATGGGCACTTGCTCAATATAGGACATATGTTTCATGCTGGTGAAAATGAACAAGTGCTCATAGCTCCTCAGGTATGCATTTTAGAGCCCATGTTTACTAGACATTTTTTCTTGTCTTGGTCCATACTACCACCCCTGAAAGTTGCATGCCCTACATTCTTCACAACAGTAGTACCGATACAGGTATCAGGATGATTTTCTCACCTAACTTTCAACTCATTTGTTTCTGAACCAGGGATTCCTCCCTCAAATTGCTGCAGTTATCTGTCTCCATCATCCTCAAGAGTTTGCAACATCATCACTGAATTATCCTGCATATGCATGCATTTACAAACACTAGTGCCTGTAACTTTTACATTCTGTAGTGTCATTGGATGACATTTCCAGGTGTGGATTCCTGTGTAAAAATTGATCTACTACGACACCTCTACAACCTCTAGAAGTGTTTAACACAAATTGTGAAACACCCTCTAAAGTGGCACACAGTAAACACATTTAAGCTAGTAAACAACATGTACTGTGCTTCCCTGGAGCTTTGAAGTTGCGTGGTCCAAAGTGGTACAGGTAGCTAGTGTATTTAGGCAGTAGATTGGTGTGCATGGGACAAAAGGCACAAGAACTTCTATGGAGGCATTTTTAGGGCCTTTTAAGGGTGAAGCACTTTTACATTCTTCTGACACTAGTTTAGGTGGAATGTTAGCATGGGAAACAATTTTGTATGTGTAAGTGTATAAAAGCTGATGAAGCTTCTCTACCACGTAATCCTTGTGGTCAAGTACCACAGTAGTGGAGCCTGTCAGTATGGAGGATAATGGTAGAGCAGAATGCCTTTAGATAAGAGATAACTCAATATTCAAGAGTAAGACTTTAAGTTCGATTTTCAGGGAGGGTTTGAAAGCAATGCTGGAATTGAGGAATCACTGGATTGTATGGTATGGATGATTTTGGATTTGCCTCCACTCCTCACATACGGTGGGACACACTCAATCTAGAGACTAAGAACTGCTTCCCACCCCTCTTTTCCAACCATCCCCAACCAATCCCTCTGTCCTTTCTGGAGAAGCAGGAGAAATATATAGTTCTGAAATGTGCGAAAACACCTAAAATTAACTGGTGGCATTACTAAGAATTGAGTCTCCAGATGGTAGGTACCAAATAATTCAAATTAACCTTAGAAATTATTCATTATTAAAATATCCTTTAATGCAGCACTGCTAACTGCCTTACAGGATGACAACTTTAACTTATGAGGGAGTAACCAATGCTTTCAAAATATTTTGTCACTCACTACTGGCCAATTATCAAATTGTTCCTAGTGTAGAGGTGGCAGTGGTACTTCTTGTATCAAGTCTTTGTTCTTCTTAACTTTAGTAACATCTTGATTTTTCATTTTCAGGAGATCTTTTAAGCTTGCACAATTTCAAATTAAATATAAAACTTTAAAAAGTACACAATTTCATAGCTGATACAATAACGTAAAAAATAAAAGCATGTGTGTTTTATGCAGTTTCACTTCTGTCCTTTATATTACACATGACAAAGATTTTAAGCTTTTTGGCAAAAGCCAACATAAGTATTTACATTCTTAGAAAACTAGTTGGAAATTTAGACTACAAAGCCACATTATAACACTGTTCCTAATAATTGGGAAGGAATTTTCAAGATGGAATAAACAGTACTCTGAAGCAATGTAAGAATTCTATGGATTAAGAAAATATGGCAAACACACAAGCAGAAATGTAGCTATCAATATGGTCATGCCTGGCACCTTAACGATTTGCACCAAACCGCGTTAATGCTGAAACCACATAGAACATCGACATCTGTACTCTTCATCCTATACACTAATAGCAGGCAATAAATATTCTGTCATCAAGATGTTTTATTCAGAGTGCATAGTTGTTTTGTATGAAAACTGATAATCAAAGTTGACATTAAATAAATAACAGAGATACAGTGTAAATACTGACTGAGTTTAGTGCAGCACCATTACTACTACTGTATACCTTATATAAATTTTATATTACCTCTAACCAGCTGATCAGGATCAACAGATGGAGGCCGGAGAAGGTATCTGGCAGGAATCAGATCACAGAATTGAGCAAGGGGAGTAAGCATCGGTGCCCGAGATGCAGGTAAATCTCCACCACCACGCCCAGCAGCACTAACGCTTAACGTGACTGGATGACCTGACCAAAGGGCAGGATAAAATGCACGCCGCCCTGCCAGTGTTCGGCCTCGTTCATCCACAGAAAAGTCAGACCAATGGAGCTCAGGTACAGTCTTGAGACCTCGTAGAGTTACCGGTATAGTCAGAGCAGAACTATGCTTAACCTGTTAAATGGAATTTACATAAATTTGTAGTTCACAGCACACAGACTGAACATGTAAAAACTATAATTATTGTAACATCATATAACTATAATATTTCTTGGTTTTGAAATGATTAAGGTGGTGGTGGTGGTGGTGGTGGTGCACGCCCTTGTTTTCATAGTACATGATTAGTGGACCTTGTGTCCATGAAAAGTGGAACCCTTGTGCACATGAAACGTGGAGTCCTAATCCTCATCCCACCATATTGATTTATGTTTGAGTAAATAATCCCAGGAGAATGCTACAATAGTTCATTCAAATGGACATAGTTGATCCCTTGCCCCTCTTATTTATTCCTCCTACAATTAACTTAGTAAGCCACCTTTAATGACTTTGGTGTTGACGGACAATTTGTAATTCTCTTTCCTTTTGTTCCCAATAGTTACTATAAACATCACACACATTGTGAGCAGTTTTTATTTAAGAATTGTGACATGCTGAATATGTGAGGAGGGCTGATCAATAGAGATAGAGACTAATTTTTTTTGCTGTTGCTTCTGATAGTTTCCTACACGTACCATGAATATTTGAGAACAACGAGCTTTTATGTTTAATGTTCACAGACAGCAGCACCCTCATATCAGTAGGTTGGTAGTAATGCTCTATTTTGTAGACACGCTGTGCATTTGGCATACTGTACAATGGAGGTGACACGTTAGGAGGAGCAGTACTGGACACTAAAAGTCTGTTCGTTTAGTGCCTACAGCCACTGTAACTTAAGAAATGTGGCATTAAGCATACAGTGAAGAAGCACTACCTCGTGAAACAGTGTTTAGGTGATTCAATGACTTCAAAGATGGGCGACTTGTCGGTGTTAAGCAAGGTGGGCCTGGTATTTCTACATCTGCTGTGACTGATGTCAACATCGTCACAGCTGATGTACTGTCCATGAGGATTGGCGGATGACAATCAATCTCAAATAAATGTTGAGAACTTTGTATTGCAGTGTTTTACAATTATGCATAATCATCTCCATATGAACTGTGACTGTGCCTGTCGGGTACCATGTCTGTCGAGTTCCAAGCAAAAGGCTGTGCGAACTGAGATAAGCCGTGACATGCTGTGTCTCTCTGCTGACAGAGGTGATGCATTTCTGGGGTCAGTTACCACACGTGATGAATCATGGCTGCAGCACTATGATCCTGAAAGAAAATGAGCCAGCACAGTGTAGAAATCCTAGCACCAAAAAGGGGGAAAGTTGTTCCATCTGCAGGGAAAGTGATTTTGATCACATTTTGTTTTATTGTCGTGGAATCCTTTACCAGTGTGTAGTTCCCCATCACACTACTGTTATAGCAGCTTACAAACACACCTCAGCATCGGCCAAATTAAGAAGCACATTGCAAGGAAATGACCAGAACTTTCCACATTGGGTGGCAACTTGATCATGACAATGCACAGCCTCATGTTGCAAATCAATTTGTGCAGTTTCCCACTCAATTCAACGTTATCCGTGTACACACAGCTTCAATCTTGCGCCATGTGATTTCTTTTTATTCCCATCTCTAATGGCAACACTTTGGGACATTCAATTTGAGAGCTCTGAAGCATCGCTCAAGAAAAGTAAGGCGATTCTCAAGGACCTGACAAAGAATGGTCTGCACCACATATTTGAGGACTGGCAGAGCTGCTATAGAAAGTGTATTCAAGTAAAAGGGGAGTACTTTGAAAAATATCATGTAAACATTGAAATGGAGTAATAAAAATCATAGGGGGGAGGGGGGGGGGGGAATTAGCCTCAGTGTTTGTCAGTCAGCTCTCATACCTGCAGCTATTCTCTAATATACATTATTATTAACAAACATATTTAATTCATGTGTAAATGTAGACTTCCTCAGCGTATATTACTGATTAAAAGTTCTTGAGTGGTAGCATTAAAATACAGCTATGATTCATTGAGTATCATACTTATTATCTTTTCACCAAGTGTCAACATTTGTGGATGTTCCAATTTTTTTATTTCACTGTTGGTGAGAACAACACTTGTCAAAACAACACAGTATCTTAATCCTACTAGCTGGCTAGAGAACCAAGAACTTTTCCTCCATTAATTAATGTTTTGTAAACAATAGCTAATCTGCTATATCCTTGCAATGATTCCTTCAACTTGTGGTTTGATAAAATCATGCAAAAAGATGAACTAAAATGTGATAACATTATCTCTGACTTCTCGTATGGTGAGAATTATGTAAGAACACCACTGCTGAACTGGTACATTCTGTTCCTTGTTCATCAAAATTATTGCTAACGATTTTACAAGGACATGTTGAAATTTTTAATGCGAAAACTCAAAGCTTTTTAAATAAAATGAATGTTATTAACATTCTACATATTTATTCCTCAAATCTACATATTTATTTCTCAACCCAGTCAACCTGACAACAAACACAGTCTCCCAACAAGACACCAGTTTGTCAATACCCTCACTGTAATATGTTTGACTATGTTATTAGAGCTATGACTCATCTCTGCTTGCACTGCTTTGTCACTGTTCAGAGATGTTCTTTAAGTTTAGGAAATAGATGAAAACTGGATGGGGCCAAGTGGGGACTGTAGGAAGATGAATGATGACAGTGAACCCGGGAATTGGATAGTTACAGATGTTTCAGAACTTGTGTGTGGTCTGGCTTTGTCATGCTGAAGGAGAGGGTGCTCCATGTGTGGACAAACTCCTCAAATTCGGAACTCTTATTAAAGCACACTGTTTCTAATACACTGACATAATTACGTTATGGACCGCCATGTTACGTGCTAAAATTCAGCACACTGTAGTGGCAGAAGACTGCAAATATATAGACATGAAAAATAAACACATAACACCACTTGTTTTATTTAAAAAAGCTTTAAGAGTTTTCACACAAAAAATTCAGAGGCATTACTTTTCAGCACATTCTCCTATATCCTTAGCATTAACCTACAAAAAATAAATAAAGACTCAAAATAACTTTTAGTTTAAAGTGATGAAATTCATTAATAAAGTATGTACACAGACCTGCTCTAGAACTTGTGCAAGTGCTTCATGATTAGCCACAGTGACTGCACCATAATTATCCTCAAGGCTTTCATGTATAACACTTCGACCTTTCCTAAGACGCAAGTGGCTGTTCCTACAACTGTGTCCACTAGATGAGATCCAGTCAGCATCATCATCATCTCCCTGGAAAAAAAATATAATATTTCCTCCTGAGAGTTATGTACAAAGATTGCCAAAAAACACCACCACTTATTAAATCATACTAAGAAAACCATGGGAAGATAGACAGAACTCTGTTGATACCTAAAAAGACAGGACATTTCTAAAAGTTTATGTAATAACTTGCATGTTAAATACACTGCGCAGTAGATGCTTTTATCTTTCATGCCATAAAAAAGGCACTGCTTCAAAGCATTCATTACTTAGTGGTGTTTGTGGAATTTTAACAGGAGACTGTGCTACAATACATTCCACATGGTTACTTCGCAAAGCTGCAGCAAAGCAGAACAAATTATTTACAGAAAATAATTTTTCATAACTTAACAAGAAAAAATTTGTAAATTATTGATGTATAATAAATAATGAGAGCATTTTGAGTTGCCCAAGCAGCTTTTTTTATTGTTGCTTATTATTATTATTATTATTATTATTCTGTTGGCTATATGGGTGTTATATGAGCACACATGTCAAGTCATACTTCCAAAGGGCATTGTTGATCTTATGACCTTTTCCCTTTTCTAGTAGTTAACAGGAAATTTACAGATTCCTAAGCCCTTTAGATGAAATCCCATCAGCATTATCATCACCTCCGTGAATAGCATTTTCCCAAATTTTTCTCTGAGAGGTCTGCACTTTTTGCATCTGTCTTGCTGACTTTATCTGTTCAATTAGCACCCTTATATGATACAAGAATCTTCAAATTTTGATCCTAGTGGATTGGTCTTATTTTGTGCCAATAAATTCTGTTTTACAGTTTTTAACAAAAAAAATTACCTGTCTCCATGCACTTGTCTGAGATAATCAAAAGATTGTACCTATCTATAGTGAATGGTTTCTGTTATTTTACAGTAGACTTTTATGGTGAGTGCTGTTCTTAACAATGGGTCCTACAGTACAAATCATATAATCCAAGTACCAATACCAAGATACTTGGCATAAAAACAAGTAGGCATCTGGAGAAGTTTTTATAGTACAAGAACTTTTGGAAATATCTTCCAAAAGAATGAAAAATTTATAAAGGAAAATACCAGAGAATTGGAGCAAGTCTAGCCTTAAAATAACAATGATAATAATAATATTAATTTTATTATTACTATTTTTGCTACCAGTTTAAATCATAAATGACCACCCTCAGACACCTGAGTAACACAGAAACAAAACAAGACTTATTTATAGATTGAGATATAATTTAAGTAACCTATTATCGATTATGGGAGCAAAGTTGATCACAACACCTTGCAACAGACTCTTTGATTCTAACCTAACTTGATATCATGTAAATTCTATTTTTATTACACACAAGACATGTTTCTAACATGAACACAACACTGCTGACTGCTTGGTGATACTGTAGGCACCAAACAAACCTTCTGAAAATATATTTTTATTTCTCTGTAACAAATCCCCATTTTGAATGTGATAACCAGATGAATCTATTACTCCATATTTTACTATCATAAACTGAAGATCTATAACAAACATTGCAATAGGATAGTAGGTTTCATGGGGGACCTACTCTTTTTGCTAATTACAAAACTATGTCACATATGGACAAAGTAATCTACCAATCCAATTAAACGATGTTTTCAAGTACAGTGAAACTTCATTTATACGTTTTTCACTTGTCTGTTTTTCTCACTTATGCATTTTTTTATTTGTGTCCTGGCGAAATATCCACAGTGCGCACAAGTTATGATGCAGTGTTTCAGAGTGGTTTGCCAGGAAGTGGGTTGGTAAGGCCGACATTAGACTATAATAAAATTTGAGAGTGTAATAAGGAACTTCGTCAAAGTTAGGCAATGATCAGAGGAAGCATTCGTCTTATGTTTACTGCATGGAGAAATGAACCACTTTGAGAGATAGCATCGCTGTAGCTGTCCAACACAAAATATTTATCAATATAACTCCCAAATTTACATGGTGAGTCACATATATAATGAAACTGATAGAAATACTCGAGGCACATGAAGCACTGCGTAGCTTACGACATCCTGAACTATTTCCGAAAAGCCGGATTTGGAAATGAAGTCCATTATCATGATGAAAATGATCATACTGACAATATTTGACCTAATGATGAAGAATGGAATCGACTTGAAGAGCTAGCATCGTCTGAGGATTCCATGAATGTTTAAGAAAACCTCGTCACTACAGAACCCACAACTATCGCTGAGATAACTCAATGTGCATAGCAGGACCTGGACGAGGAAGAAACTGACAATGAGAATGATACAGAAGAGCCTCAGCATTCCACCATGATGGTTAACAATGCAGTAAATGTGTTAGAAATAATTAAACAATTTGTGACATGCCACAGTGTTTCTGATGAAATGAAGACAGAGTTATCCAGTTTTGAGGGTATTTACGAAGTGACATTTTCTTCTGTGTAAAGGTTTACATTTTTCTTTACATCTTTGTTAAGTATGGTACCTAGTAAGCCTATATAATGTTTTGTATAATGGAAATTTTTATTTACTGGATTTTTCGTTTGTGTGTACCAATTAATTTGATAGTATGGTGCTATATTTCATATATACGTTTTTCGCATTTACACTTTTTTTCTGTAGTCCGCTGAAAAACGTGTAAACAAAGTTTTACTGTAAATACGTCATTCAACTAATGCCAGAGGACAAAATATTATGTTTTGTACCTACAACTGGACCAGGCACATCAGGTGAATTAATATTTTGTTATCGATAATTCTGGAAATATGGCCATCGAGCAAAACCTAAGATCAGTTTTGGAATTAGCATGACTAATGCTTTAAGCTGAGGCTTTTTAAACAACATTTTAAAGTCATTTTAAATTCTGTAAAAATTATGTTTATTTTCTTTTGCTAAGATGGCAAAATGATTTGTAGATGGAATACACGATTCAAATATTGTTGCTACCATATTTGTATACATTCCAATCAATTTAATTAGAAAGTGAAAATCTCTTTTGTGTTGAAATAACAATAAATTAAAATATTGCTTGCCACCAGACAGCTTACTTTTACTGTTGTTAAGCAAATGTTTACACTCTGTTTTCATGAACTCACATGTCGCTATACACATTGTTTTGAGACGCCAACAGTAGTTCAGTGTGGGACATCAATGTCATAGGCCATATATCTTACAATTGGTGTATTTTTTGTGATTATCTCCACAAATTAAGTAGGGAACACTGAAACTACATGACCAATATTTTGTTGTTATAATCTTGTGTGAACAGTGTGATTTCTGTCAATGGTATTTACCAATAAACATCATAGTCTGAATTAATGTTTCCACTTATTATTTATACTTTAAGCACAGCACAAGTGAACACAGGGACCAATCTCCTTTAATGGTCTGCAGCCAATATTGTCCATCACTGTAATCAATGAAATCCATTATGGTATATGGACCTGTGGTGTCATTTAATTTATTGGGGCTCAAATTTTGATTTATTTTAGACATTCAGTGATATGAAATGCCACAAGATGAATATGCGTGACAGACATAGTACTTTTATCAACTTATTTTTTACACAGTTATGCCAGTATCTTTATGTGTAAATGATCATAGCATTGGAATTGGCTATTTCATGTTGAATTAGTTATTAAAATGATCAATTTGCTTCAATTTTTTGTCTGCCTGTGCATTTAGCAATTTCATTGCATGTATCTCTTCAGATCTCCTTGTAAGCCACTGATATGATGTCAACGAAACTTTGTACACACATCACTTACTGTCTGAAAAGAAGCACTGCGGTGTAAGAACCGCCTACCTCCCAGAGGGGTGAGAAGGTGCTGCCACAAAAGCACTTTCAATCGAATTTTGTAAATATACGTGTGACATTATTTGTATAGAAGTACTGTGTGGACAATATACCCCTACCCTCTAGTGATCATAACAAGCAACAGCAGTTGCTAAAGCAACTGGTGACAGTCCTGATGACATTTTTCCCACAGCAGTGGGTGGAAGTGGATGGTGGGGGGATGCAAAGAAAGTGATGTATCAGCATATCTCTGAAATGCCTGAAGCAATTTCTGCTAAACTTCACCCACATCTCACTTGCTATCTGGACAAAATTACTGTAGCAGTGAGACAGCCCTAGTGCTCATACAGCCTAGGAAGGGGTTGAAAAGGGATGACATGAAAGCATCACTCACGAATGCCTGGAGTAATTTCAGCCAAATTTCATTTGTACCTGATGCGTTATCACTATAAAAACACTGTGGGAATAAGATACACCATTATCCCGAAGGGTGGTGGTGGTATGAGTGACACGAAAAAATGTTCAAAATGGCCTGTTGGTATTTATGTCATGAAATATGTCAGAGAGAGAGAGAGAGAGAGAGAGTGATAAATCACACAAATATGTGGGTGAAGTTGTGGGCAAAAAGATAATACTCAATAAAATTAGTAATCAAACACAATGACTGTATGTCATGAATGTCATTAATCACTACTTCATTATAAAATACAAAACCTACACTGCGTTTACAAAAAGTACTTAAGACAAATGTGCTGGCAAGAATCACTCAGCCCTATCTGCATTACTATACCTATGCTAAAATATTCCTATCAATGAGAGGTAACGGTTCTTGTCAGTAAGCAAAATGAACATGCACCAATGGTACAATTATTTGGAAAGTGTTTTGTTCAAGTTTATTGCACAATGCCACTGAACAATCTCTGATAGTATAAAGAACAGAAGTGTTCATTACAAACAGATGTACAACAAGTAAACAACATTTATCTATTGATCTTCAAAAGAAATTACAACCTTGTCAGCCATATAATTGACCTACAATCTCTATCACATAGTTACAAGATTATTATTAGTACATCAATGTTTGACATAAATGCAAGGAACATCAACACAACAGTTTTCATGAAAGTAATAAGATTAATGAGTAAGAAGACCATTTAGCTTACAACAGATACATTACAAATCACTAAGACATCCTGATAATTAGATGTGCTCATTCTGCAGCCACTAAAATAAATAGATAAAAATAAAATTCCTGGCTGGAGCAATAAATAAAATAAGGGAAAGGCCACAGCAAGCCACTATAAGCAAGTGGTTGCCATTCCCTTATTTTATGTATTACAATATATTTTTGACATTATCTGAGTGCCTGAAGAAGATTGTTTCCTGTAAGCTGATAGCAAAACAAAGTGACGCATCTCAGCAGTTGTCTGCATTTTCAACATGGCTTTCTTAACAATTAAAATTAGTTGACTCCTGCTTCACATATCTGTAACAATGAAGTACTAACAAAATGTCAGTTTGGTTTCCAGAAAGGTTTTTCAACAGAAAATGCCATATATGCTTTCACCAATCAAATTTTGAATGATCTGAATAACCGAACACCACCCATTGGGATTTTTTGTGATCTCTCAAAGGCTTTTGATTGTGTAAATCATGAAATTCTGCTAGACAAGCTCAAGTATTGTGGTATGAGTGGGACAGTGCACAAATGGTTTAATTCGTACCTAACTGGAAGAGTGCAGAAAGTTGAAATAAGTAGTTCTCATAATATGCAAAGATCAGCACATTCCTCAAACTGGGGAACTATCAAGAATGGGGTTCCACAAGGGTCAGTCTTGGGTCCTTTGTTGTTCTTAATATATATTAATGACTTGCCATTCTATATTCATGAAGAGGCAAAGTTAGTTCTCTTTGCTGATGATACAAGTATAGTAATCACACCTGACAAACAAGAATTAACTGATGAAATTGTCAATACTGTCTTTCAGAAAATTACTAAGTGGTTCCTTGTAAACGGACTCTCACTGAATTTTGATAAGACACAGTACATACAGTTCCGTACAGTGAATGGTATGACGCCATTAATAAATATAGACCTTAATCAGAAGCATATAGCTAAGGTAGAATATTCCAAATTTTTAGGTGTGTCCATTGATGAGAGATTAAATTGGAAGAAACACATTGATGATCTGCTGAAACGTTTGAGTTCAGCTACTTATGCAATAAGGGTCATTGCAAATTTTGGTGATAAACATCTTAGTAAATTAGCTTACTACACTTATTTTCACTCGTTGATTTCATATGGCATCATATTTTGGGGTAATTCATCACTGAGGAATAAAGTATTTATTGCACAAAAGCGTGTAATCAGAATAATAGCTGGAGTCCACCCAAGATCATCCTGCAGACATTTATTTAAGGATCTAGGGATATTCACAGTAGCTTCTCAGTATATATACTCTCTTATGAAATTTGTTATTAACAACCAAACCCAATTCAAAAGTAATAGCAGTGTCCATAACTACAATGTTAGGAGAAAGGATGATCTTCACTATTCAAGATTAAATCCAACTTTGGCACAGAAAGGGGTGAATTATACTGGCACCAAAGTCTTTGGTCACTTACCAAATAGTATCAGAAGTCTGACAGATAACCAACAAGTATTTAAGAAGAAATTAAAAGAATTTCTGAATGACAACTCCTCCTACTCCATATAGGAATTTTTAGATATAAATTAAAAAAATATATATATTAAAAAAAATAAAAATAAAAAACACAAAAAAATGAAAGAGCTGTTACATTAACTTAAGTATGTTGTTAAATTAACTTAATACGAAATATCGTATTCATGATCCATGGAACTAGTATTAATCTAATCTAATCTAATCTATTGAGAACATTGTTAATAATACGGCACAAGCCGGCCGGGGTGGCCGAGCGGTTCTAGGCGCTACAGTCTGGAACTGCGTGACTGCTACGGTCGCAGGTTCGAATCCTGCCACGGGCATGGGTGTGTGTGATGTCCTTAGGTTAGTTAGGTTTAAGTAGTTCTAAGTTCTAGGGGACTATGACCTCAGAAGTTAAGTCCTATAGTGCTCAGAGCCATTTGAACTGTTTGAATACGCCACAAAAGACTTTCATTCCCTTACCTCTTCAAAATAGAAGCTGTATGGACTATAAGTATCAGAATCAGTTTCAAAGGCACAGTATGTATATGACGAGGAGCGCACATATCCAGGCCTTGCTTTGACACAGCTGCAGTCATCCAAACTGCCATCCGACCTTCGACGAGGACTGTTACCCCTCCTTGAAGATTTCTTACTGCTTGATTCTGGTGATGTTGACCTTCCCCTAGTCATGTGCTCGTATATAAAGTCATTATTGACCTAAAACAAAACAACCTTGGTAAACCAAACAATGGAAAATCCAGGATGGAATGTAACAATATTATGAAAAGGAAAGTTGCTACTCACCATATAGTGGAGATGCCGAGTCACAGATAGGCCCTGCAAAAAGACACTCTCAATTAAAGCTTTCGGCCTTTGTCAACACTAGACACCACACACACACACACACACACACACACACACACACACACACACACACACACCTGTTGTCTCAGGCAACTGAAACCAGTTGCCTGAGACTTCAGTTTTGTGTGTGTGTGTGTGTGTGTGTGTGTGTGTGTGTGTGTGTGTGTGTGTGTGTGGGTGGTGTCTTGTTGACAAAGGCCTCAAAGGCCGAAAGCTTTAATTGTGAGAGTCTTATTGTTGGGTCTATCTGTTACTCAGCATCTCCGCTATATGGTGAGTAGCAACTTTCCTTTTCATAATATTGTTACAACCATGGTAAATGTCATAAAATTATGTAAATCTCAACTTTACTCTGAAATGAGTACCTAAAATAAAAACAAACTAATATAAGTTAATGTTTGGCCCCACTAATATTTTATGTTCTGTAAGCGAGAAATAATTTCATTCTTAGAATAGATAGACAGATAGGTAGAGAAAGGAGGGGCGGGGGGATACAGAATACAGAACAGAAATTCATAAACATGAGAGTTAGTTTAATATCTTAGGCAGAAGAACCTTAGACTTAAGCAAGAAAAGATTACTTATTCTACTCTTGAAGTAATGGAACAGCACTTTATTAGGGTACACAAGTTTCCAGCTAAATAGAAATAAATGTGATTATAAATACATATATTATATATTACATCATTCTGAAATAAAGGGCGTTTCTGTAAATTCTTAAAGGCTGTCATTTTCCCCGTTTTTTAATAAACACTATTTTGTTATTTAGCTTATTTCAATATAAAAGAACAGCCTGCACAGAATAGTGACTACCTGTTGCAAATTTATGGTGACTGTGGACTTGTACATAAAAAAAGACTATTCCTATACATGATAGACTTGCACAAAAATAACCAGCAAGAAGCTGTTTACGAAACGGAAATGAAGTTTAAGCATATATAAAATGGCATCTTACCTGTTGCGTTTGAGTAACAATTCTCCCATCTGCCATTTCCACCGATTCATATCCACTATCTTCTGAAGCAGATTTCCTCTTTGGCATTTCACACGCAGCATCCCTCATGCTCGCTGTTCTCTGAGGCTTGTCTGGAGTTAGACCCAGCCGCACCTCACCTAAAACAGGGGCTATCACTGCCAAATCAGGGCAATTCTACTTTTCTTATTAATTATACTAACATGCATTACTGCTACATTCTTCATACACACAAATGATCAATACCTGAAAAAAGTGTAACCTCCATTACAACAAAGCTTTAAAAATGATAACAATAAGATAGGTAAGGTATAGCAGCCATCATCCTGAAGGCTGGTTTTACTTTAACCAAGCACTGTCATAGTAGAGATGGCACGTGCTTGGCTACCTCTGACCTCTGAACTGACATTTACACTTAGTTATGCTGGTGAATGCTTTTTTACTTTGAGTCTGACTTATGGTGCAGCTTGGCATTTTTCACACACAAAAATGGATGCCAATGGTAAAATAAGTGATGAGTGAGAAAAAAATTACAGGACTGACAGACTCTGGGTTCTTTCTCATGAATACTATTCAAACATTACTTTAAATAACATGAAGACCCCTTACAGTTCCTCTGAGATATGTGCATAACACTGAATAAACATTCAGCTACACCTGATTGTTTGGATTACTTGTGCAGTAAGATATGTGCAACATTTCAGATGTTATAAAAACACAAAGCCCATTTTCTGAGACATGGCAATGAAAACAATTCGGGTATTACACCACTTTGTCACTTTAATATTCTACAACAGGGTCCAAGTAGAAATACCTTGCATTCCTTCACCCCCCTCTAAGTCACGGCGTGTGACACAACTTACACCACTATAGTCACATTAACCATTCATACAGAGAACTGTAGTCCGCGACAGCACTGACAGCCTCTGGGCCGGGGTTGCGCAGTACACAGGAGTGCAACTAGCAAGTCAGCAATTAGTTGGTTTCCACGTTCCATACTGCATGAATCTCCATTGTATTTGAGCATTCTATCATCTTTTAAGTACACAAAACTATGATTGACAGATTTCTGTGGCATTCCTGTGTTCTGCGAGTTGTTGTAATGGCTGAAACCCTAGACAGCATCATGTGTTCCACAAACAGGCAAGGGACCTCCATGTTTAAAATGTATTCACTCTTCAAAGTGAGGTATACTCAAGTGAGCCGGTCTACGACATTGCCAATATGCAGGAACACACTGCAGTGGCCTGTGGAGATACTGGTGTGTGAACTGTCAGGTGAATTGTGCAGGAGGCCGAACTGTTTCACCAGGCGGCTGGAATAGTAGAATTTCAGTCTCCAGGGAAGAAGCATAGCATGTCAAAGTGGGTAACAGGAACCAACAACTTCAATCGAGATGTTTTATGTCAAAAGGGTTTCGAATTTTATGAAAGAGGTGAGTACCCCACAGCATGGAAATTGCTCACTGTTATGTGTGAAGCTACTGCCTTTAAAGGAACTGCAAGATCAATGCAAAGAATATTTAAGAAAATCAGATTTAAGTAAGTAAAATCCAATTATGGAGCATTGTGATACTGCTGCTGCTGCTTATAGGATGATGTTTTTAAGCACAATGCATGAAAGCAGATGAAATGGAGCATCAGTTGTGTATTCTTGGATGAGACTTGGGTAAATCAAAACCCTTTTTAATAAACATTTTTGGAACAGCAATCAAAAAATTTTTTAAATATTTTTATTTTTAAAATTCAGTCTTGATCGCACCACGTATGCATACATGAATTTTAAAAAGAAAATTTTTTAAGAATCAAAACCACACTAGAAATTTTATTTAACACACAACAGATGGGACAAAGCAGCTTGAGAGTTCCAAGGGGAACAGGAGAGTGTCTTATAACACATCGTGGCAGTTTCGCTGCCACCGGATTTGTGCCAGAAAGCAAACATGTATTCTGAGCAAAATCAAATATCAACTGACTACCATGATTAAATGAATGGAGAAACATTTCAAGATTGAATCCAGAATCAGCTGTTGTCTTATTTGCACTGAGGCTCTGTCACTGTTATGACAATGTGAGGTGTTACCTGCATTCTGCCTCAGCTAATTTGTAGCTGGATAAAGAGTGTGAGCTGACCACCTGAGATCTCCTTTTGCTTTGCACTGCTTATATACCATGTTTATTCTTTGTCATTGACTTTGTGCCCATGCACTGAAATCTTGAGGCTGAAAACTTAAATCCAAACTACCTCTCGGATCCACAACATAAGAGCTATAGATTCTTCGTGGAATATTGTATATTAACTGAATATTACTGCAGGAAAGACTTTATTTAGTAAATTTCTATTGATTAACATTAACATTCATCATATTAACTGAGCAGTCTTTCCACTTAACGAGATAGACACACCATGAACACTCCGCTGTCCTCGTGACATCATCCTTTTACTATCCCAAGCTTCAGCATTCTCTGGAGCACTGCACATCACCGAGAAGGGATGCACCTCCAGGGAGCAGCTGTTGACCCAGTAAGTACCATATTGTGGTATAGAGTTGTGCTGACTGGTCACCAGAGGCCACCTGTGGTGAGTCACAAGACTAGTGTGTATGGCACGACATCTGCTTCACTGCCTACTGGATCCCTCCTCTATATAAAGACAGTGCAATCAGCATGCCTCCTCAGATTGTTTTCTATTGCTTATTGTACTGTTTCTATGCTTGCCATGGATCAGTAAACTTTTGTTCTTAGTGGCCGTGCTATTGGCTGTGTCTAGCATTATGACAATTACAATCATCATTCATCGCTAACTGTTACTCCTTACTCTTAAGAAGTGATATGTTACACTTCAAATGCAAGCTTTTTTATTCTTAACAGGCCTCCCACGACAAACACTAGAAAAAGTGATATTGTTTGATGGCTGCAAAGTAATAAAATACCATATAGTGAAACACAAGCAAGAGCAAAGCTGTTAGAGCCCACTAAGATTTTAAAAGGCAGCATAAAATGTATGAAATTGATTCTATAGCTCTGCAACAGGGTCACAAAGTGATAAAAGTACCTCCAAATGATTGCCATTATAATCTCAAGGAACTAGTGTGGGCACGTGTGGAGAGAGATGTGGAAGATAAAAATACAATTTTTAAAGTAATCAGCAAGGAAGGGCTGATCCATGAAGCAATATACAAAATCACCACTGCTGATTGGTAAGCTTGCATGCATCACACTGACAAATTCAAAGAAGAAGATTACCACAAAGAAGTTGTCAGAGATTACATAATGTATTTTTTAATGGTCTGTCTGGCACCTATAGCCAGTGGCTCCAGTTCTGATGGCACCAACAAAGAAACAACTGAGTAAAAAGGTATGTGAATAGTATCTAAATTTAGTTTGTAATTTTTGTGGAACATTTACTTTCTTGTCAAGCTGTTCATGCTGCCGATAGAACCCTCAGATCTGTACTGTAATGGGAATTGTTTTTACTTATCTCACTATTCAGTCTACAATGTAACATAGTTTAAAATTCTGTTTGCCCTGCTGTGAATATTTTAAATTTGATTCTTTCATCATTCTGTTAGTAAAGTAAGAGGCAATGTAATTTGTAATCCACTCCGCAGGGGGCAGTTTATTATAGAATCCATTCTGCAGTGCGAGAACCTGTAGCACTGGGAAATCTTTAAAGTGTATCTCATACTTAATAGGTACATTTGATAAATTTATCATGAAGCAGTTTGTAGCGTACCATGAACCTGACCACAGTAAACTTCCGCTGCTGCAGCTGTCTGTATTGTAGCTACTGCCTATGCAGTTTCAGTTGAGGAACTGACAGAGCAGCACTCCTCGTGAGCTGCACGATGAGAGGTTATTAGTGCCATCGCGGACTACAGCCTTCCAACATACAAGTCCAAAGCCGTGATTCCCAAACATTTCTTGTGTTGCTAAGCACAGCAGCAACCATGACACAGCAAAACATATTTTTACATTCTAAATAGCCACCAGACAAGGCTTATGCTGTGTGTGTGTGTGTGTGTGTGTGTGTGTGTGTGTGTGTGTGTGTGTGTGGGCGTACGCGCACGCACACACTGGCATGCAAATCTCACTCACCGAGGTTAGCATACAATGTGTCCTGTGGAGATGGTCGTGTTAAAGCCACTGCAGGAGGAGGCAGCTTCTGCTGGCGCAGCAGCTCCGCTGACCTAGGTGGCGGTGGCCTGACTGGTTTGTTGGCTGTAGCATCCGAGTTTCTTCCGTACTGACTACGTGGAGGAGGTGGAGGTCTTATTGGCCTTCCTAAAACACAAAGAAAATTTCTTTTTTCCCCATAAACATAATATAGCTGTACATGAACAAACCATTTTAGTTCTTTTCTTTCAATAAATGAAATTTCACTGATTACAAGCCAAAGAGAGAATGTAATGTACATCATACCCTTCATACCCTATGATAAATAGTAATTACAACAATCTGTATTTCAATAGTATACACCAAGTGGTAAAAGAAATGCTACAACCTTTAGCCTTGCATGAAACATAGCCACTTTTACAAGCAAACAAACAGTTTCTCTCTCTTTTACCCTTCTTAACACAATCACCCACCAATGACTTTCTTAGTTTAAAACATAGGTGGGCATCACCAAATATCCATAACACAATGGCCAACGGATTCAGACAGATCTCACTGTACACAGAAGATGTAGGGGAGAGACAGGACAGGAAAAAAAAAGAACTGTTGATGTCAGCTGCATCGGGATTTTATGCGAAATCAGCGACGATGAGTGACAGTGTGTACTGGACTGGGATTCAAACACAGGATCTCCCGCTTATTAGGCAGTTGTGTTAACCAATACGCCAGCCAGACACAATGTTTATCACAAATGTGCCGATTATCTCAGCATGGCTCTCGACCAGCCCACATTCCCACCTAGTACCACTTATCTGCAGTCCCTGTCCCTGTCCCTGTCCTCCATGCTCGCCACTTTCAGATTTTCACAGGAGGTTGATCACAATTTTACATCTGCACTGAAGGTGGTAGATTTATTGCCCATCGAGGAAATGTACGAAAGAACTGACATGACACATTCATACAAGTGAATTGCCTCAATGGGCAATGAATCCACCATCTTCTACGTGGACTGTGGATGGGTGACGCTAGCTGGGAATACAGGTCAGCAGAGAGTTGTGCCAAGATAGTTTGTGCAATTGTGTTTAACACTCCATTTTCCTTTCCTTTCTCCCCTTTACCTCTTCAATTCACATAGTATATATCATAGGTGTGGATTCCATGTGCTGTCAGTTCTTTCGGACATGTCCAACAGAACAGATACCATGCATTCATAAGGAAGATCACACTGTGCTAGCTAGCTTCCTCTATTTGTAAGCCATCCCATCACAATGCTAACACCTGTACTCTATGTAAACAGCACTGAAAACAGAGGAATATTCATTCTGTCTATCCCATGCACTGGAAACAGCTCAATGATTCTGCTTGATGTGCTGAACAGTGCTTTTAAAAGTGCCCACGCAAATGTCTTGTGATGCAGCTATCTAAAATACTTAAAATATGCCAAACCCATATTAAGACATGAATTCCAATCTGAAAGCATGATATTTTTATCATTTGAAATGTACTAAAATGAAGTATGTGTGGTAGTGGCTACTTGATCTTGCATAACATAGGATAAACTAGTATCTGTGTTATCCCCAGTATCTCCGTTATCCCCAGCAACATACCTTTCAGTTTTCAGAGGAATTCCAACACTAAACTTTATATGAATCATTTACTGAAAGTACATTCACAGCAACTGAAGTGTGGAAGAAGCTACATTCAAGATAGCATACTTCACTTATAGTTCTCGTAAGTTAAAAAGCTAACAAAATGAAGAATGACAGACTTCAACTAGATTATTTTTGCATTTTGTGATGTAACTATAGATTCATGAATACTTGTTCCACAATAATAGTATCATTACACTCATGTGTTTCAAAATATCTGGCAGCACGTTGCGTAAATTGCAGTGAAAAATTGAGGATTATGTTAGGGAAACATCTAGGCCATGTGAAGCAAAATGTCCACCATCAAACAACAAGATATTATATAGCTGCAAAAACCACTGATTTATAATAACAGAAATATTTGTATAACAGTGCAGTCATCAAGTACACTTTTCAGGGAGCATCAGTTTTCTTTAGTGACCATTTCCTTCCATTATGCCTCAATGCTAAATTTTAAACAAATTGTTGGTTCTAAATTATGACAACTATGCAAACTCTTTTGAAATGGGAATTATGTTTACCCACTCATCACCAAATGCAAATTTATTACATATTTTTCTTACCTGTAGGGGAATTATTTGGGCTATCCGCCTCCACTGAGCTTGAAGAATCTGTTGCCAAAATTTCAGAATCCTGAAACAAAAATTATTTATTCTGTTTACAAAGTTTGCTGCAAAAATGGCGAGCTTTTACACATAACACACAGTAAACATCAAATTTAAAGTTCACGAGTCACATGACAATGCACGGTGTATGTCAGGGAGGGAAAGTCTATGCAGAGAAGAGTTTTAATGAGCAAGTAAGAAGACCTCTTAAATCAACACTCTACCTGATCATGCAACACACAATTATTCCAAATGAGTTATGCTCACCGTAGATGCCAAATTATCTGTAGAGGCTGAAAGTGTAACCATGCTGGCCGACATCTGAGGCGACTGTGGCTGTGAGTGTGGTTGTGAGTGTGGTTGTGGTGCTGGGGAGCGCACCACTTCGACAGCTGCACCATCCAGCGAGAATGGATGAACTATCTCAAGACGTGGCCGCAAATGGGGGCGAGTTTTAACCCTTACTTCACTCTCATCTGGTTCTGTGGGTATAACTACAGTGAGAGATTCTCCTGCTGCGGGTTTGCTGTCTCCTTCCTTGTTTTGATGGTGACTGGAGCTAAGACGGAGGAACTTCCGCAATGAGAAACGGCCCTTCTTCTTATCTGCTGATGTCACAGGTGCTGGAGATTGTGAGCCTACAGATGTAGCAGACATCTCAGTAGCTGAATCAGTGACTGAGCAGGGTGGTGAAATGTCATCCGATTCTCTTGTAGTCCCTTTCACCTCCTGTTGAAACAGAAAGGGAACAATATAATTACAGTAACACACGAGGTGTGATCAAAAAATTCAGTGAATAATTTTATTAGAAACAAAGCAATAAGATTACAAGGAATCTGATTTAATCTCCTTCAAAGTATTGTCCTTGGCTACCAAATGCACTTCCCCCAATGTTGAATCCATCATTTCTGGAAGGGTCCTTTTGGGAGGGCATTTAGCCACTCTGTCATGGCTCTCTCACTATCAGTAATGGTGTCAACATGCTTTCCTTTAAGAACAACAATGTAACGAAAAGAGATTGCTACTTACTATAACGATGATGTGCTAAGTTGCAGACAGGCTCTAGTAACCAGAATCAAGCAAGACTCTAGCGCACCAGCCGATGGATCAAGGGCATCAACTGTGAATCACTGGGAAGAGCCAGAAGTCACAGGGTGCTAAATCTTGTGAGTAAGGCGGATGTGGACAGACACGAACACATTTTCTGACAAAAAAAATCTCAAACCAAAAGCAAGGTATGACACGGCATGTTGTGATGAAAAGGGAAGCCATTGGCCCATTTTTCCAGTCTCTTTGTTCGTACATCATTCCACAAATGTTCCAGTATGCCCTTGTAAAATCTGGCATTTACAGTTGTTCCCCTTGGAACAAACTCTAATTGCACTATGCTCTCAATATTGAAAAAACCAAGAGCATGATTTTGATATTCGATTTTGACTGCTGAGCCTTTTTAGGGCAAGGATATTCATTTGTTTTCCATTGAGAACCCTGAATTTTCATCTCAGGGTCATATTCATAGACTTAAGTTTCATCTCCATTTACAATTTTGGATATGAAGTCTGGGTCTGATTGAAGACAATCCTTCAACATGGTCCAAACTGACACGATTTTCCTTCTGTTCATCACTCAAAAGTCTGCGGACAAATTTTGTACTCACTCTTTTCATTTGCAAATTGTCGGTTGAAATGCTTTTCATGGACCTGTATGAGTCACTAATTTCTTTGGTAAGCTTTCCAATAGTTATTTGTCTGTCAACAAACAATTTCAGCTACTTTTTGCACATTTTCTTCTGTTTTTGAAGTTAATGAACGTCCCGAATGTTGTTTCTCTTCTACTGACTCAATTCCTTTGTTAAATCACCCATACCAGTTGTGAAGAGTCTTCAGAGATACAGCACTATCGCCATACACCAATTTTAACATTTCATGAGTTTCTTTGGCACTTTTTTACAACTTGAAACAGAAATTAATGCTGACACGTTGTTGGAAATCCATGATGTGCAACAGATGTGCTAAACACAACCTCATTCTAGTGTCTCTGCACACTGACTCATGTGTCAGAACTTGTTCCAGCTTGACCCTGTCTATCTCAGTGGATGAGGCTGTTGGGCAAATTAAATCAAATGGTTGTAGTATCAGAGCTACTGCCAAAAAACTCATCCACTGTATTTTCTGATCACACTTCATATAATATAATCTGGAATCTGGAGGATTATTTCACTTACTGTGAATGGCTGTGATACTGAAGGCATATTATTGCACTGACACAGTTTTTTTTACAAATACATGCTAAATAACCTGGGCACATAAGAACAATGACAAATATTCATGGGGAAGCTAACATTCCACCTATTTTACTTATGACCTATGACTGGATAAAGTATGAAGTGTATCATAAGAAGTTATGAAACATACTTTGACTTTACATTCAATAGAATAACTTTGTAATATACATTTCTATTCATAATTCTACACACACACACACACACACACACACACACACACACACACACACACACACACACACACACACACAAAGACAGACAGAGAGACAGAGAGCGTTTTATGACGTACAGTGCTGGACTCTCCAGTTTGTCCTTGATGGGGGTGGTGCTGGGGATGATGATGTTGGGACTCCGTGCTGTTACTGCTGCTACTGCTACTATTGCTGCTGATGCTCACAGAGCTGGAAGGTGGTCTAGGTGCCTGCCTCTTGTGCGGACTGCGGCCATCTGCTGCCAGTGCACACATGAGTGATGGAGCCACTGCAGTTATGAGTGCTGCAGGTTCTTCCACTGGTTGTGCCTGCAGAATTGGTTCCTGTGATTGCAGTAACTGTTGCTGCTGCTGCTGTTGCTGTTGCAGTGGTGGTAGTTGTGGTAGTGGCTGATGTTGCTGTGGTTGCTGTAATGGTTGATGCTGAAGTTTTGACTGTGGCTGCTGCTTCTGCTGCTCTGCTTGCTGGTGTTGGTGTTGTTGTGTGTGTTTCTGTTGCTGACATGTTACTGGTGGTTGTTGTTGTTGTTGTTGTTGCTGCTGCTGCTGCTGCTGCTGCTGCTGTTGTTCAGCCTGAGAAAAGAACATCAAACATGAATCACTCATTAACTATCCACCCACCTTACCTCAAACACTATACTACTTGATGTGAATTGAAATGTAACACCACTTCAACTACATTTGATACAGTTCTCCATGTTAACTTATCATTTGTAAGCCTCTATCCCTGCATCACTAACACAACCTACATCCATTTTATTGTCTCCCTCTACAATCCCCCTCCCCTTACATTACTAACCTGACAGTTTGTTGACTTAGGACTTACAAATTAAGTGAATGCAACTGTTGGCAAATGCTCTTGGTGTAAAAAATGTTCACTTATTTCACAGTTTCCCAACTAGACTATTTCTGAATATCAAAGTATCACATTTTTAGTATCCAAAAGCTATTTGGATTCCCTGCCAGCCCAATAGCCACAGCCTGATCTCACGAGTGGCACTGCCACAGAGACAGACCTCTCACTCAGCCCCAACCTCTATCATGAGTGTGCCAGTAAATACTTTACTGAAGCCTTAGATAGGTGCCACTGACTAGTATAGTGTTTGACCATGCTTGCATTATGTTTTTGATCCAAACTGCTCCCTGGACTGTTTTTGTATGCTCACAATGCTATGCTCTGGACTTTGTTTGAGGGTAGCCACTCACTTTGTTAACACTGCTGTCGTCAATCTCAGGAACCGCTTGTTGTTCCACCAGTCTCTGCATTACCGCCAGTGTGAGTAATCATTAACTGTGTTTCACATATGCACAGTAGGGTAGAATAACATTAACACTACCATTAATGTTTTACAGATTTGGAGAGAGGGGAGTGAAGTAGTCATGAACAATAGAACATTGGATTCAAAAGTACCAACAGCAAAAGTCATTCTCAATATAATTTTCAGTGATCAAATTAGATAGATAAAAAAAACACACACACCAAGCAGCAGAAGAAAACATGTATAAAAGTATTTAAATTTGCAACCTTTCAGGATTGAACGGGAAGGAAAAATACAGAACCATGGGTCAGAGGAGCCTTATTGGACGGGCTGAGAAGGAAAGACTGAATTGGTCTTTCCTTCTCACCTCATCCAGAACATCACCCCTGACCCGGGGTTCTGGGCGAGTTTTCCGAACACTCCTTATTTCCTAAATCTTAGCAGCCTTTTTCTTCACCCCTTCCCCATTCAACCCTTCTGCCAGAAGAAGACACTACTGGCTCTGACAACTTGCAAATTTGAATACCTTTATGCATGTCGTCTCCTGCCACTGCTTAGTGGGTAGATTTTTTTATCCATCCAATTAAATTATATTTTCAAAAACAGGTTATTAGCACTGTCGTACTCCCAAATGAGTATTACATACCTGTTTTTGCCCCCTAACTGGTGATTGCTGCACAAATAAACTGCTTGGCTTCTGAGGGAGCCGAGGCTTTGCACCGTGAAGAAATGATGGACGAGGTGCAGCAATAGCAACAGCTGGAGAAAGGGGCGGCTCCTCTTCAGGATCTTCGGCACGGCCGTCAGGCTGCTCTCGTTCCTGATCTGGGATGCTGCAGGTGCTCGTATTGGAAGTAACTTCCACTTCTGAAGGCTTCTTTATCTCAACTGTCACAAGCTTATCTTTCATATTAACTGCTTCATTTTCATTTCCCATCTTTCGGTGGTCCTGAGTAGATCGATTCATTTCTCTTCCTCTCATGGCAAACAGGTTCTTTCCGATACTAGATTTATATACATCTGAATTTGGTTTCGATACAACTTCCTCCATTTTTTGAAATGTTTTGTCTGCTGATTGAAGACTTTTGTACGATTCTATTGCTAATGATTTCTCTTTTGTGGAAGGTAGTTCTGTCGCTTTACCCTTCCATTCACATTTTAGTAGTGTGCTGCTAATCTCATGAGCTCTGGTTGTAAATAAGCTTGAACTTGTAGTGTATTTGTATGGAGTTCCATTCAGTTTCATGGGAAGATCACCAGACTTTTTTGAAAATTTTGTTTCCGTTGTAATGCATTTACTAACTTCAGATGAATGTTGTTTGCTCATTTCTTTCTTTGTCTTTGTCACGGAATTTTCAACTGCGTGGATTTCTACTGTTGATGGTTTGTCCATATTCTTGTCTGTTACAACTTCTGTTACTGATGAAACTACTTCTACATCATTATTGGTCTCTGTGTTGGATATACCAACATCGGCATTACCATTAACAGTCACTTCATGTGAGGCAGGTATATTATCTGTGTTAATATTAACCTCATCTATTGCTGGTGTACAATTATTAACACTATCTGCCTTGTTTTCAGTGCTGAAAGATGTAGGTAAAGTTTCTGTGAATGCTGATTCATTGTCAGTAATTACTGTTGGCTCAACAGTTGATGCACTGATAGATTCAGTGGGAAGAAATTTATCTCCCATGCCTACAGGATTACAGATTTCTTTTTCATGAATTTTTAAATCTGCTGTTTTTTCACATTCAATAACAGATACCCCAGTAATAGAACTCTTTGAAAAATTTTCCTTTTCTGTTTTGGTAGTAACTGCCACACTTTGTTCTGCACTGGTAGCTCTACCCTTTAAAACTAGTATTCTGCTGCTAGCTGGTGTAGCAGTACTTTCATATGGCTTTTCCTGGTCTCCATCACTTTCATTTCTGCAAATATACAAAATAAATGATCACTTGCTATCTTTTAAAGCTAACGCAATTCCACACCAAACTATATCTAAATACGTAATTATCAAAATTTTTGCAGAAAAATGACTGTCAGCCACTGGACTCAATACTGAATATAAGAGTCAAGAAATGGCAATACAAAAAACATTTGTTTTCATCAGTTAAAATCTACAACAATAAAAGTAGTTCACTCAAATAGACATGCTGATGACAAACAGACCCGAACTTTTCAATTCAGCATAGAATGGGGAATCAGTGATCATAAGGCCATTACAGCATCGGTAATACAGCTGTGAACAGCAAGACAAAGAAATACAAGAAAATTTTTCTGCAAGAGTGACAAGAAATATATTTCTGATTACCTGAGTGGTCAACATGAAAATTTCATCTGATGTACTAACAACATTTAGTATCAATGGACAAAGTTCAAGAACACTGTACAGGAAATACGGAAGCGTCCGATCCCGCCCGTCTGCTTTGACCCATGACGTCACAAATATGGCGGAAACAAAAACAAACACACACACTTTCCACAAGAAGCCTAATGACACTAACGGGACAAGCGCGGGAAATGGGGTGTTTTGAGTGGGGGGGCAAACTAAATATAAACAAATTTAGACGCCTTGCGTAGCTACAACGTGTAAGTGAAGACAGCCATGCATGAATACCCACCCACCTCCCCAGGGGTCGTAACCCCTGCAACCCATAGAAGATAAAGATGCTTCAGTAGCTGATTAGTGTTTTTTGTCTTTTTAAAAAAAAAAAAAAAATCTCACGGGATAGAACGAACACATCAGAAAGATAAATATAATAAACTAAAACAGAAATTGGAGGAAACAGATAATTAAAATAAGTAATAAGCGTTTTTAAATTAAAAAAAAAAATCTCACGAGATAGAACGAACAGATCAGAAAAGTAAACAAAATAAGATAAAACAGAACTGGAGAAAGCCACACTCAAACCAAACTCCGCGCCGTCATGATGTCACACACGACAACACCCTTACGTCACGGGTCAAAGCCGACGCGTGGGATCAGACGCTTCTGTCGACCCCACTGTACAATACACTTCACACAGATATATGCCAAGCAAAAGATGTGAGGGATGGAAAAGATCCGTCGTGTTCTACTGACATGTTAGAAAACTACTATGAAAGCAAAAACAGCTTCACTGCGAAGTTAAATGTAGGAAAAGCCTCCAAGACAAACAAAAATTATGACACCAAAATTAGCTCGAGAAGAGTCATGTGTAAGGCGTCCAACAGTTTCAAATGTAAAATTCTGTGTACTGACTTGACAGAAAGTCTTACAAACTACAAATGGCTGATTTCAAAATAAGCAATCATAGGATAGAAAAGCAACTGAAAATACACAACAGAGGGAAGGCTACTGACGAGATACCAATAGGATACTCCATAGAGTGTGTGAAAGTACTTGCTCCTTTACTAGCAGCACTGTACTGTTGGTCTTTGAAGGAGCTAAGTGTTCCTGCTGATAGGAAAAAAAGAACAAGTCATTTCTGTTTTCCAAGAAGGGTCATGGTAGAGATACACAAAACTATGGGCCTATATCTCTGACGTTGACCAACTGCAGAATTCTGGAACATATTTTATGCTCACATACCATGACATTTCTGGAGACCAAAAATCTTCTCTGTAGGAACCAATTCAGGTTCTGAAAAGAATGATCAAGTGAAACCCAGCTCATTCTGTTCATCCACAAGACCCAGAAAGCAGTTGACACAGGTGCCTTGACTTCCGGACAGCGTTTCATATAGTCATGCACTGCAGCTTAATAAACAAAATACAAGCATATGGAATATAAGACCAACTGTGTGACTGGACTGAAGAGTATCTAGCAAACAGAACACAGCAAGTCATTCTGAAAGGACAGAAGTCTTCAGACATAAAAGTAGCTTCGGCTGTGCCCCAGGGGAGTGCTATAGAGCATTACCTTTCACAATATACATAAATGACCTAGTAGATAATGTCGAAAGTTTGATGAGGGTTTTGGTGGAAGATTCTGTTGTATACAGAGAAACTGTGAAACCAAGAAATTGCAGCAAATGCAGGAAGATCAGAGCACCAATGCTTGGTGCAGGGAGTGGTAATTGACCCTGAACATAAACAAATTTAACTTATTGCAAATACACATACAGAAAGATGCTTTATTCTATGATTACAAAACTGCAGAATGATTACTCAAAGCAGTCACTTCCATAAAAGTATCTAGGAGTAAGCATACAGAGCAATTTGAAATGGTATTACCACATAAAATTGTTAGTTTTTAGGCAGATACCAGGCCGATTCATTGGAGGAATCTTCAAGAAATGTATTCCAACAACAAAGGAAGTAGCCAAAACACCTGGTTTGACCAATACTTGAAAATTGTTCATCAGTATGGAATCCATATCAGCAGCAGATTGATAGAGGAAGTAGAGAAGATCCAAAGAAGAGCAGTGCTTTCATTGTAGGTTCATTTAGTAAGCATGAAAGTGTCAGAGACAATCAATCAAGTCCACTGGCAAACACTGCAAGAGAGATGTTCTGCACCATGATGAGTTTCACTTTTTAAAATTCCGACAGCATATGTTCTTCGAAGAGTCCTCCTATGTATATCTTACAAAAAGACCACGAAGATAAAATTAGAGGGATTCAAGTTCACACAGATGCTTATTGACAATTGTTCTTCCTGCAAATTATTCAGAAACACACACACACACACACACACACACACACACACACACACACACACACACACACACACACACACACACAAAAATGGCTCACAGAGTACAGATGTAGATGCAGATTCACATTTATTGCTTATATGGTGATGCAAACGAACTGCAACTTTTAACTCGGAATCGCAACATGTTCCAGAATTAAAGTCAGTCTCTCATATCTAGAACATAACGCAGCCTCTGAATTGCAGAATATTTGAGATGGGTGTGGGAGAAAAGCCATCATGAACTGTGAAACACAGTTGCTTTCATACCAGCTGTGGTAGAAAGCACATTTTCTGATGTAAAAACCAATTTGGGCTGCCAAGGAACAAACTTTGAACAATATTCAAGGCCTTCAATTTGAGCATTGAAAACAAGTAACTCTTTCTCACCTCTCAAGTGTTCCCTTAAGCTACTAAGTTAGCAGTTTGAAACCTGCATATTGTCAACATACATACGGCACTAGAATAACATCTTGGTGCACTAGCCTCACCTGGCCCGGCTTGGTGGATGTTTGCCTGCCTATTACACACCTGGCAGTCAGTGTATTGGATGAAGAAAATAGCACTGCGAGTATCATCTAATTACAATCAGTCCAATTATTTTAGGTCCATGCCACTATTACTATCCATCAAGAACTTCTCAAGTTTTTAGTATAACCAATTTGAATAAAAACTGAAAACTGATGCAAGTCAGTTACATGTTACACTGGTTATATAAATGACTATCATTAAGATGCCCATTGTCAATTGGAAGACATGTCGTTATCTAACTTCTATTTATGAACTTTTATATTGTACAGAAAAAATTATTAAAGAGGAAGAACTTTAAAATATATTGTGGGAGCTACTGGTTAGCTACCTAGATAGTTAATGTTTAGTGTTTTAGAATGTTAAAACATGCAGTCATCTGCACCATTGCATTAAATATGCAGAGAGGAGCTTGATTAAAATCTAGTATATCAATAAATTCTAGGACCAAGCTCTGCCAACAAATACAGCACAACAAGCAAGAATTTAAATTACAATGTTTACATATGGTTGTCACAAGAGATGAACACTCGCCAGAATAAATGCAGATAAAATCAGTCATAAAATGCCAGGACAGATATATTTAATGCATGCCAGATTACTGTGACTGGGTGACTTCTTAAAATGTGGTCTGGAACACACTAAACCATCACACCTAAATTTTTGAAAAGGAGCCCTGACAACACAAACAACCTTAAAACACATATCACATTCAACGCATTGAGGTAAGCCATGGTCACCTTCTAAGTTTCACTGACCACAGCTTATTGCTCATTTCCAGCCACTGAGCCTCCAATTAATGCATGAGCTCCACGGTTATATACCATACGAGTGACTACACAGAGGGGGGCCAAACAGCAAGGAGGAAGTTGGAGGGAGCACGCCTCATTAGCAGCCACACCAGCAAGTTCATTTCCTCTGAGCTGTATGTGCCCTAGAATTCAGTGAAAAATGCTGATAAAATCTCTCACATTTGGAGACCAATTGGTAATTATCATATGTGGAATTATTTTTCCTAGTAGGAGCTACATTTTTATTGACAAGGGCAGAAATTTCAGAGGTGTTAAATTGTACAGCTGTTGCTAACTTTAATGAAAGCAATCAGCATAGAAAGTTGTAGACTAGCACATGTCACTTGCAGATCTGTTTCATAGTAATATGCGGTCTAAGAAGTAGCACAAAGCAAGGAAAAATATAGTATCAAACATGTTAAGTAACGTCTTTGGGAGCTAAATTTGATTCGAAGACATTCAGACAACTGCAAATCACTGTCAAATTAATGGTTTCTCCCAATCCAATTTGCAAAATAATGATAGAAAAATTCCATATTTACACATGAGTTTCTCTGAGTCAGAAGAATATTGATGGATTCTGTAGAGCGTTTTTCAAAGATAGATAAGAAATTCACTAGTGATTCTTGAATTGGCCAAGCATCATTTTCCTAAGGTGAGGTAGGGCAAGAGTCTAAATCAAAAATGAGAATAAGCAGAGTGGGGCTTGGACCAATGTGCTTTTAGTTTATAAGTGCCGTCTTTTTCTGCTGAATTAGAAGGTACTGTATATGACGAGGTATATCAGATGACAATTGGATCAGAAAGAGTGCATAAGAAACATAATAATTATACTGGAAACATAATAATTATATTGACCAAAGTAAGCATAAATAACTTATTATTTACGCTACTCACGTTAATAGTACAGACACACAAGATGTAAAGTAGCGTACATAAATAAACCTGGATCAGATATGAAGAAACATTATCATATTTGGAAATGCTAAGATAGGAGCCTTTCATGCTCGTGTGAGTGACGTCTACATTAAATCAGCAAGGCTGTTTCAAATGAAATATGTGAATCTTTAGGTCTACCAATATCTTCACTGCAGTTTCACTTTCATATGAGAAATGTTATAGCAAGTTGCGGGAGTTATGTTGTATTCGCAACATGACCCAACAAAACATCACTCCAAATAATGTAAATAAATCAATTACAAACAAAATCAAACATATGAGACGTTGTCACAGTAAAAACCTAGGTTGACAACTCATACCGTTAGCAAAATACCAGGTGATGAACGTGAAGGCGTGTAGAGATGAAACGCTGCTAAATAAGTGCTAAGTCTAGCGTTTGCGTAATCCGACAGAAACGTCAAATTGCGCCGGTCATTCTGTTGCCAACTGCAAACGATAGTTTCATAAAATCCCGCACGCCTATAACAATTTTCTGTAGACAGCAAAAATTAATTCATTAAGATGCGGTATGCTCCGTTAAAATTACGTAAAAACCCTTGTGAAACTAAGCGTGGAAATAATAATAATAATCATTGTCATTATTAATGACAACAGCAACAATTAAGATTGCGGTATGCAATTGTTTGGCAGCAAACTCGCGACGTGACCGAGAGATGCCACGGCTGTCGCTGGCTCACCTGTCAGGGCCACTGGCGCCGCCAAAGGGCGTGACGCAGACGACGAGCGGCGTGTGCTTGCGTCCTTCGGCGTCGGTGCGCGGCCGGCCGAGCGGCAGTTGCATCAGCTGCACCTTCCCGGACACGGTGTTGAAGTCGGTGTTGGAACGCGTCAGCCGCTGCAGAGCGCGCTCCTCCTCGTCCTCGGCCTGCACACAAATCACGCCCTCCGCCGACTGTCTTTTGCTTAGAGTTTTGTTAGTGGACTACAGTGACTTAGGACCATGGGGTAGGAATTGGATACAGACAAAGGCGATGCCCACGAAAAAGGCAGTTCGTAAATCACTTATTCAAACTATAAGGCTACTAAGGGTGAGGCCTTTACTAGATAAAAATGAAGAAACAGGAAGTAGGATGTTTCGTCACGGTTTCGTTTTTTAAACATGAAAGCGTCTCTTAGTTGCTCATCCCATTTCATTGGCAGGCTGTACAAAAGCGGCGTCCCGCACAGCTAAAGTGTACTTACGGTGTCCGCGGCTCATCCTTCGCGTCGGTTATTCGTTGTCTGTCGTCGGAGCCAAATAACCAATGCGAGTCTCTCAATCTAATAATCTTTTTTTTCCCGATACTCACTAAGACAAAAAAATCGACACCACGAATGAATTATCCGAATGGGATGGAAATCGATAGATGTGATGTACATGTACAAACAAACAAAGAATTACAGTGGAACTTCCTGGCAGATTAAAACTGTGTGCCGGACCGAGACTCGAACTCGGGACCTTTGCCTTTCGCGGGCAAGTGCTCTACCAACTGACCTACCCAAGTACGACTCACGACCCATCCTCACAGCTCTACTTCTGCCAGTACCTCACCTCCTACCTTCCAAACTTTACAGAAGCTATCCTGCGAACCTTGCAGAACTAGCACTCCTGAAAGAAAGGATATTGCGGAGACATGGCTTAGCCACAGCCTGGGGGATGTTTCCAGAATGGAATTCTGGAAAGAATTACAGTTTCAGAAAAATTGGATGATTTATTCAAGAGAAAATTGAATAAGTCAATAAAGCTTTGGTCTACCTGTGGCCCTTAATGCAAGCAGTTACTCAACTTGACATTGATTGAAAGAGTTGTTGAATGTCCTCCTGAGAGATGTCGCGCCAAATTCTGTCCAACTGGCGTGTTAAATCGTCAAAATCTCGAGCTGGTTGGAGGGCCTTCAACATAATGCTCCACAAGTTCTCAACTTGGGAGAGATCCGGAAACAATGAGGGTCGAGGTATGGTTTGGCAAGCACGAAGAGAAGCAGTAGAAACCCTCGCCGTGTGCAGACGTGCGTTATCTTGCTGAAATGCAATTCCTGATTGGCTTGCTATGAAGGGCAACAAAACGGGGCGCAGAATATCGTCGACGTAGCGCTGTGCTGTAAGAGTCCCGCGGATGACAGCCAAAAAGCTCTTGTTATGAAAAGAAATGGCACTCCACACCATCACTCCTTGTTGTCAGGCCGTTTGGCGGCCAACAATGAGCTTTGTGTCCCACCGCTGTCTGGGGCGTATCCAGACACCTCTTCGCTGGTCGTCGGGGCTCAATTCGAAGAGGGACTCATCGCCAAAGACAATTCTACTCCAGTCAATGAGATTACAGGTCAAAGACATGTCTGGAGACTCCCCGGACAGCGGTGGGATACCAACCCCGCTGTTGCCTCCCCCTACACAAGTAGTGATGGTCTGGGTTGCCATTTGTTTCCATAGCAGGACCACTTCTGTTGACATCCGCGACACCTCACGTCACAGCACATCAAGATAATGCCCGCCCGCACTCGCTGAGAGTTTCTACTGGTTGTCTTCGTGTTTGCAAAACCCTACCCTGGCCAGCAGGGTCGCCGGATCTTTCCTCTTTTGAGAACGTTTGGCGCATTTTGGGCAAAGCCCTCCAACCAGCTCAGGATTTTGACGATCTGACGCGCCAATTGGACAGATTGCGACACGATATCCCTCAGGTTGACATTCAACATCTGTATCAATCAGTTCCAAGCGAACTTGCCGTGTACCGCAAGTCTCTAGAGGAACGGAAGGTTCCAAATGATTGGAAAAGAGCACGGGTAGTCCCAGTCTTCAAGAAGGGTCGTCGAGCAGGTGCGCAAAACTGTAGACCTATATCTCTGACGTCGATTTGTTGTAGAATTTTAGAACATGTTTTTTGCTCGCGTATCATGTCGTTTCTGGAAACCCAGAATCTACTCTGTAGGAATCAACATGGATTCCGGAAACAGCGATCGTGTGAGACCCAACTCGCTTTATTTGTTCATGAGACCCAGAAAATATTAGATACAGGCTCCCAGATAGGTGTTATTTTCCTTGACTTCCGGAAGGCGTTCGGGGGAGTTCCGCACTGTCGTCTGATAAAGTAAGAGCCTACGGAATATCAGACCAGCTGTGTGGCTGGACTGAAGAGCTTTTAGCAAACAGAACACAGAATGTTGTTCTCAATGGAGAGACGTCTACAGACGTTAAAGTAACCTCTGGCGTGCCACAGGGGAGTGTTATGGGACCATTGCTTTTCAAAATATATATAAATGACCTAGTAGATAGTGTCGGCTTTTCGCGGATGATGCTGTAGCATACAGAGAAGTTGCAGCATTAGAAAATTGTAGTGAAATGCAGGAAGATCTGCAGCGGATACGCACTTGGTGCAGGGAGTGGCAACTGACCCTTAACATAGACAAATGTAATGTATTGCGAATACATAGAAAGAAGGATCCTTTATTGTATGATTATATGATAGCGGAACAGACACTGGTAGCAGTTACTTCTGTAAAATATCTGGGAGTATGCGTGCGGAACGATTTCAAGTGGAATGATCATCTAAAATTAATTGTTGGTAAGGCGGGTACCAGGTTGAGATTCATTGGGAGTGACCTTAGAAAATGTAGTCCATGAAGAAAGGAAATCGCTTACAAAACACTCGTTCGACCTATACTTGAGTATTGCTCATCAGTGTGTTATCCGTACCAGGTCGGGTTGACAGAGGAGATAGAGAAGATCCAAAGAAAAGCGGCGCGTTTCGTCACGGGGTTATTTGGTAACCGTGATAGCGTTACGGAGATGTTTACCAAACTCAAGTGGCAGATTCTGGAAGAGAGGCGCTCTGCATCGCGGTGTAGCTTGCTGTCCAGGTTTCGAGAGGGTGCGTTTCTGGATGAGGTATCGAATATATTGCATCCCCCTACTTATACCTCCAGAGGAGATAACGAACGTAGAATTAGAGAGATTCGAGCGCGCACGGAGGCTTTCCGGCAGTCGTTCTTCCCGCGAACCATACGCGACTGGAACAGAAAAGGGAGGTAATGACAGTGGCACATAAAGTGCCCTCCGCCACACACCGTTGGGTGGCTTGCGGAGTATAAATGTAGATGTAGAATAACTGCACGCGTAAGCGCCAGAAACGGGCCAACGCATTACTGGCTTACTCCTCAATCTTGAATAACTCATCCAATTTTTCCGAAATTCTGGAATTAAATATATCGATTTCCGTTCCATTCAGATAATTTCTACGTGTGCGCCGTTTTTTTTTCCGTAAAGTGCATGCCATGCTTCCCAAAGCTATGGCTACGGTGGCATCTAATAGCACAACTAAATTCATTTACGAAGCATAGCAGCTTACGAATAAGCAGTGTGATTGGTTTCCCACATCTGATTAATGATTCGCTTTGTTCACTTCCAATCAATAAGCACGGGAACAGTTACCAACAGCACCACGCCACGTAAAGCCCACGGGCGCCTTAAGTGTGCTTCCAGCCAGTGTAGCTTTGTGGCAAAACTCTGACAGTTACGTTGCTAGAGAAGTCACTCAGCGTATTCATTCCTCCCTATGCAAGGCGTCCCAAGTAAGGTACACATTCTTTGAAACCGAATCTCTCTTGAATTAAAACAGATGATGTTTTTTCTTTCGTGGGAGGGGGGTGGGGGGGGGTAATAATTCAGAATGCTGTGTAAAATTTTGAAACGTTTTCACTTGTCGTGAGACTGGAAATAAACATGAAGCTATCATTTGAAGAACGAAATTAGGTGCTACAGTGTTAATGTAAATCACAGAAAATGAGTGAGGTTCGACGGCGTTGAAGAGCTGAATTTGAAACACCGCAATCTTCACTGTTAAAAATTATTACAAGAAACAGAGACAAATTTGAAGTCGATGCAGCGGTGCATGTCGTGAAAAAGGAAGGTAGCGCAAGAAGGTGACGTTCAATAGATAGCGAAAGTGTTGAAGCACTGGTACGCCATACACGCAGGCCTCTAAAACGTGTCAGGCAAATGCTCTCGTGAGACTGCGATCATCAAAACCTGTGTTCGCAGAATTTTTCTAACTCCGAGACGGAAGCCTTACACACTTCTCCATCTTCTGAGCGACGATAATCCCGACAGGTAAAATGAATTTTGTGACCATCAAAATGTATGAAGATGATGATCGTTTGTGACGTCTAATGCTTTGATCGAATGAAGCGCGCTTTAAACTGAACTATACAATTAAGTACATACTGTGCTAATGAAAATCAGAAACTTAAGAAGGATATGTACCAGGGGTATCAGTCTGCTATTGTCTGCAGCTTAGATTCGCTACGGGGTTAATCGAGCTGTATTGCTCTGAAGAGTCTGTCACAGGTGACGCTTACCTAGAAATGCTGCACATAACTCCAGGTCTTAACGACGTTTGTTGACAGTTAGGATAATTATCTTGAACACAGAGATGAATAGAGGATAATTATCTTGAACATCGAGATGAATAGAGGATAATTATCTTGAACATCGAGATGAATAGGACGAAGAGGAAGTGCCATGGAGTGTCGAACTCTATCACTGCATTTAACCATACTCCACAGATTTAACCCCTTTACCTTCTATCTTTGGCGTACTGTCAAGACTCAAGAAAACTGTGTACGCTGCAAAATACTCGCAAATAGCACTGCTAGATAAACAAACCTTGGACAGAATCGAGCAGTACTGATGCAAGCTTGAGGGTGAAGAGTAATGTGGGCAAGTACCGTGACTGAATGGAATAGATTTGTTTTCGAAGAAGGCACACAGCGCATACCATCGACATTTACATTGTTGTACAGATATTTTGAGTGCAACACAGGTTCGAAGATTAAGGGCGCGGGGGTGGGGGGGGGGGTGGGGGAAAGCAATAAATCAATCAAAATACAATTACTCTTTCATGAATTACCGGAGACGACAAGTCCATTAGATCAAAATCATCAGAGAAATTCCTGAACAACCTCCGAAATTTCATCGTTGGAGTTCGGTTCGCCCCATAAATTATGGTGGTAGTGATGATTTAAAACTGAATTTCTCGCGGCCGTTGTTTTGCGTTGTATTCAGTCCTCAACTATGTATGACAAGACAATGGCTGAGAACACGGCCAGTTTCTTAATGAGCGCTGCGTTATTCAGCAAGAGTTTCGGATTTTTGGGAGCATTCTGCAGATCGCGTTTCATTAAGCCCTGAACTCCAGATGAACTTATTCATGCTTAAGTATGTTCTGTTATTCGCTAAAAATTTTAGTGTAGGGGACCATCCTGCAGATTGTATTCCATAATACAGGGTGTACATAAAGTCCGGGAACACTTAGTTATTTATTGCACAAGAACTAAACATTCGATATCAAGAATGTCATCCCCATCCTCATTCAACTGCGAACAAAACTCAAAACGCTTGTCTTTGTCGTCGTCATTGAGCTTCTGCACTAGCTCCAATTTGAATGGTTTCATAGACAGCTTCTGTCGCAGGACTTCCCACATTCCACATTGTCATTGGAGCCTTTTCGAGTTCACGGGATGCACGACACACCGATTTCATTCGACTCCTCATGAATGTCTCTCGTACGCGCTCCACACTCACTTTACTCACACTGGGACGTCTGCTTTCCTTTTCCGGGCACAAGCAACCCGTCGTAACGAATTTGTTGTGACAGTGGTAAATGGCTTTCATTGTTGGTGGCTTCTTACCGTAATTGGTTCTAAACATCCGTTGAACACCTGTAGCGCACTTGTTTTTGTCGAACTCCAACACACAGAAAGCTCGCTACGCACCTGAACTCGCCACGTTTGCAACTAGCGCTGACTATCGGCAAATTACCAAACTACCCTGTGACGGTATTTCTGTTCAAAATGACATATGTATGGTATCTGTACAATGTTTGGTTCTTGTGCAATAAATAATTGGAAGTGTTCTCGGACTTTATGTACACCCTCTACTTTTACCTCCAAGTAAACTTAACGCATGTTTCAGTGTATCTTGTCGTTCAATAGGAGTTGGAGACACAGAATAGATCGTATTTCATTATACTCTCAGCTCAAGATGAATTTATATGTGTCTTGTCATTCACTAAGAATTCTAGATTCAGGGGACACCATGTAAATAGCACACTTAATTTATATTACACTACATAACTCATATTCCATGGATCCCACGGAGAGTGGTGACAGGGGCGTGGAAAGAAGTCGCAGATGTACATTTATTCAAATTAAGTACAAGAAAGTGAAACGACTTCACATTCTGAAATGACTTATAACAAAAGCCTATTGTACTACAGTACTAATCCTAATTATAAAAAAACCTGAAATAGTAAATCTACGAGTTTCTGTGAAGATACTCTTCAGTAGAGTAGGAGTTGCGCGACAGATTTCTTCTTGTATTCAGTCTTAAAGTTCACTACATTTTCCATACGAAAATGTGCTCTGGTATCTTGTTGAATATGTGTGTAGTCACGTATCTGGCTCCTTTCTGTGCTAAAATTAATCCTCTAAAGTCTTCATATAAGTTGTTTTTGGTCCTGCTGTTGTGTTCATAATTTTCATTACTTTGCGAGAAAAGAAAAATATTGGTACTGATAAAAAACATTAATGAACATATGTACTGAAAAGTAGTTATCAAAATATCAAGGTTTTTGCAGACATTTGTGTAGGATGTTTTACAATTATGACCAGGTACAATTCTTATAATACGCTTCTATATTCTAAAAATTCTGTCCCTGTAACTTGAGTTTCACCAGACGATGATTCCATAATTCATTGCCAAATGGAAATATGTAGAATAAACTAGTTTCTTCATTTTTAAATAACCTATAGCAGTACTCATGCTGAACTAAAGCGCTTCATTAAATCCAGGCAGTGGAATTTCAGTCAAGGTTGTTATCTATCTGTAGCTCAGAAACAATATTTGAAAGTTGTTGTATTTCGCTGTTTTCGAAACCTCTTTTTATGGATTGCGGAGTTCTGTGAGAAGTACTGAATTGTGATGTGCTGCGTGTTGTCGAGATTCCAGGATAATCCATTTGCCTTGAACCGTCTGCTGATGTTTTCGAATATTTTATTGGCTACCATAAGGATACTGGTAGTGCTTTTTATGCCTATACATTCATCACCCGCAAAAAAGGCAAAATTTGATCTTCTGAAATTCCAGGTGGAAGATTATGTATACATATCAGAAACAACACAAGATCTAAACTCGAACCTTGTGGTACACCATGCCTGGCGTGTTGTTATGTGACCTGACACAGAAATGACACACATTGCTTTCTGTCATTTAAGTAGGACATAACCTATGAACCTGCTTTGTTTATTATTCCATAATATTTACCTTCCGTACTGGGTGGTTATAATTAAATTGACGGTGTTGCGAGTGATGCAGTGTGGGCTGTATACAATGAAGGATGCTGAAACATCGTAGGTTATGTTCATTAATCGGTGCGCTCATGTAGTATGCTGAAAAAATAATAATTGCGCTTACTACTACCAGGTGAAAATATGGCGCTGTAAGCAGTGAGAATGTGGTGTCGGTGCAGGAAAAGGGGAGGAACGATCCAGCACATGACAACGGTGGCTCTGACACGTTTATTAGAATAGGGTCGCTAGTTACAACATGTGTACAATATGGTCTACCAACTCAGCAACATGCTACATCCTTAAAACAGCCCAATCGACAGTTACTCGCAGCATATCCAGTCTAATCAGAGTGGTATGTTGTATGCTGTCTGATCAGGAAGAGTTCAGATACATCCTTGACAGACAGGATCTTTCAGATACCCCCAAAAACAGAAGTCACATGAATTTAGGTCGAGGGATCTGGAAGACCACATATCTTGAAATTGCGTAGAGATTATGTGATTGTTACCCGAAGTTTCCTCGAAGCAAATCTTTCTCCTGATGAGTGACATGTGGTGTCGCCCCATCTTGCATGAAAACAGTAGTGTGGGCAATCACGTTGAAAGGTGGCTACGCTGAGCCACAGCGCCAGAGACCGCGCCAGAGAGTATTGTTCCGCCGCCTCCACTGGCAGTGATTATTGAGACGTAGCGGCAAGCAGTTCTTGCCGAGAAGTTGTGGTGGACACTGCTTGTCGTGAAGTCGGAGTGGATATGTGGTAGTGGAGAGTGTTGTTCCATGTTTATGCAGTTATTTGATGGGAGAGATAGCAGATGTTATTCCAATGGAGATATTGTAATGATCTGACTGCTTTTCGTCAATATATATGAAGGTAATACAACACTATGTTCTTTTATTCTTTCAGGGTCCTGAATAATGTGTCATTACAGGTTCAGTCAACAAAGCATCTGGCTTGTGTTCTTGTATTAGAGTGTAATTTTGGTTTTCTTGCACAATTATAGTATTTCTAATTTTCTTTTATCACGTCAGTATAATTGGTATTTAAAAATTCTTGTCTTGTTGAAGAAGAACCGTGCCAGATGTGCGTTGAGTCATACTACCACATACAGAACAGCTACACTTGTGCTTTGTTGGTTTCGTAGATTTTATAGTTGCTGGGAACTTAATTAATTAACTGTGTTAACGAAAATTTTCTTTCATTGTTTGTTGTTGTTCCATGCAGTCAGATTGCGTACAAAAACCAGTCAGGGCCAGCCGTTTACGAGACTTGCGTAATCGCTACTGCTACTAAAAAATATCTGCAGTAGTACTTAAATTAAGCCCCCATGCACGTTGTAAATTTAACTCTGAAAATTTCTGTACTATCACGCGATCTGTTTCTTCCTGTTCTCTATCCTGTTTCCTTTGTCTAATCTCTACTGCAATTAATCTATTATTGTGAGAATTCAAAATCGGTTGTACTTCTTCTCTGATTTCTTTCTTTAATTCATCTTTCATATTTTTGAAACATGTCCCTATTCGTGAGTCTAACCGTGTTTCCATTGTTTCCATATCAGTTTTTAATTCAGATCGTAACTGTGGTCCCATTGTTCCCATATCAGTTTTAATTTCAGATCGCAAAGTTCCCATCTCTGTTTTAAACTTAGATTCCAACTGTGATCCCAGATTTAATATTGCACCCATCAACTGCTCCATATTAGCCGGTTCGAAATTCTTTTCGCCCCTAACATTTCCCGCAAAACCAACTTCCTTCTGCATAGCCATAAAGCTATCTGTGTTCGATACTATTTCAGAATCTTCTATCGTTGATCTCGTACTCTGTGAATTTTCTGATTGAGAAAAATTTTGAAATGGTTCCGGACTATTTTCCCGACTTATTACATTGTTTTCCACTTCATTATTCATCATACTGTTGTCCTGTGTTGGCGAGTTCGCCATGTCAACAATTTCGTCATTCTCACTATTCATCATTTTCGCCTTTTTCATCGATCGCGTAATCATTTACAAAACATAAAAAATTCGTCAGTGTACGAAAATTACACACAATGACTCCTCATCTTCAACAATACCATTCACACGAAATATTTCCCTCAAACACGATTAATCGAACAATTGAAATAATTGCACCAAATCGTCAAACGCGTATACAAGGCAATAAAAATTAAATTTTGAAAAATACCATTAGAAGAATGCCAATTACCAAATCTACACATGCAAAATAGACTACAATTACTAAACTACAAATTACTACTACAATACTACTGTCTACTATTTTTACAATCAGAAGAATTCCAAGGGACGATCCGAAGTAGCGGTCGCCACGTGCATGGGGGCTTAATTTAAGTACTACTGCAGATATTTTTTAGTAGCTGTAAGTCCGATTACGCAAGTCTCGTAAACAGCTGGCCCTGACTGGTTTTTGTACGCAATCTGACTGCATGGAACAACAACAAACAATGAAAGAAAATTTTCGTTAACACAGTTAATTAATTAAGTCCCCAGCAACTATAAAATCTACGAAACCAACAAAGCACAAGTGTAGCTGTTCTGTATGTGGTAGTATGACTCAACGCACATCTGGCACGGTTCTTCTTCAACAAGACAAGAATTTTTAAATACCAATTATACTGACGTGATAAAAGAAAATTAGAAATACTATAATTGTGCAAGAAAACCAAAATTACACTCTAATACAAGAACACAAGCCAGATGCTTTGTTGACTGAACCTGTAATGACACATTATTCAGGACCCTGAAAGAATAAAAGAACATAGTGTTGTATTACCTTCATATATATTGACGAAAAGCAGTCAGATCATTACAATATCTCCATTGGAATAACATCATCTCCATTGGAATAACATCTGCTATCTCTCCCATCAAATAACTGCATAAACATGGAACAACACTCTCCACTACCACATATCCACTCCGACTTCACGACAAGCAGTGTCCACCACAACTTCTCGGCAAGAACTGCTTGCCGCTACATCTCAATAATCACTGCCAGTGGAGGCGGCGGAACAATACTCTCTGGCGCGATCTCTGGCGCTGTGGCTCAGTGTAGCCACCTTTCAACGTTCTCGCAAAGCTCGGACCGTGTTACATAAGGGGGTCCATATAATGAGCAAATGTCACTGTACACCTAACAGGGTCACGAGGTACCATCTCCTCGAAGAAAAAGGACCAAGAATAAAGGACGTTCCGAAACACACCACACAGTCACATAAACTGAGTGCAGTGGATGTTCCTGCACAACATGTGGCGGAGTAGAGCCCCATATGCGACAGTTCTGTGCATACGCGACACCGTGCAGAGTAAAATGTGTCTCGTCCGTCCAATGAATATTCCCTGGCCACACGTCAACCATTTCCATGCGTGCCAAAAAATGAAGGGCAAAGTTAGAGCACTGTGGCCAATCTTGGGGCTGTATTTGGTTCACATTCTGAATCCTGTGTAGGAAAACCAGTGTAAAATGCGCCGCAAAATCTTTTGAGCTGTTGACGAACGGAGAGCGAATTGCTGTGACACAGCTCAAGGACTGGCTGCAGAATTTGAGGTACGTTGCATACAGCTATTGCAAACTCATCAGCAACTGCCATGGAAACGAGTCGCCTCTCTCTCTCTCTCTCTCTCCCCCTCTCTCTCCGCTGTACCTCCTCGTTCACCTATTTCTTTGAATTTCTTGTTCATACTCTTTAGTCCATTTATTGACATGGAGCCTCTTTGCATCTGTATCTGTCGGTGATATTCCCACAATGTAGCGCTGTTGTTCTGATAAAAGAACTTTCCCAGCAGTGCACGGTCTTCCTTCTCAACAGCCATTGCATGTTATGCAGGAATCTTCATCCTTCTTAAGCCTTTACATCTACGAAAGAAATCAAAACGCGTCGTCAAGCGGCAAACAGCATATTTATGTCAAAACAGGAAACACTCCATATTATGACAGCTTACAGTGCCATTTTTTCACTAATTGGCAGAAATTGGAACCCTCGCAGTACAAAGGGGTGGGAGGTGGGTGGTTCCTTTGAGCCCATCTTCTAAAGCTATCGTATCTAAGGCGGTATTTTATATTGTAAAATTTTGAAAAAATATTTGTTTTCAGTAACTTCTTATGTCAGATTCTGTAACTGTTTTAAGTTTTTCAGTAACACTTAACCCAAAAATTTAAGTTTTAGATGTGATAGTTCATATTTTCAGGTTTAGGGCCCTTCTTACACGTGTATATAACTTTAAAAGTTATGTTGCAAATGAAAATAAACGACAATTAACGAAATTTGTATTTTTTAATTTTTGCAGTGGTCATGAAGTACCACTCCACTAGGTGTAAACACTACAGAGGATGTGTTGGTGTTGCTAATACTGTGCTAAAAGATATTTTCAGGTTATGTACCCTACTCGCACATCAGTACCTATTTAAAAGTATGTTGTTTAAAAAAAAACAGGAAACACTTTTAACGAAATGTGTTTTTTTAGTGTTTTTATTGGTAGTGGGCACAAAGTACCCCATTCCCCATTGGTATTACGCTTTATGGAAAATGTGTTGGCACTGCTAGGATTAATGAACTTACCTACAATATTTCAGCGTCCTGTGATCTATGCTGAATGCATTGTAGCACTCGGAACACCGTCGGTTCAATCATAACCACCTCGTATTAGGATATCACGGTCCACACAATCAAAAGCGTTAGTCATGTCAGAAAATATTCCCAATGGTAATACTGCACAGGGTGAATTAAAAAGGGATTTACAGATTTGGAGTGATACAGAAATTTATTGAGATAACTTACAAAATCAGTAGATGTGTTATTTTATAACAAACAACCTCAAGTTTCGCACAAAAGTGTCATTTTAGTTCGATGTGACTACCGTTTGTGATGCAGCAAACATCAGTTTCTTCCTGCACTCGTTGCAGTGAATCTGGCGTGACTTGTGCAACGGTAGTGCACATTCGATTTTTCAGGTCGGCTAAACTGTTTAGTAGGTGAGAAACATACACACAGTCCTTAATGAAACACAAGAGAAAGAAATCCGGTGGCGCCAATCAAAACATACAACGAGAACGCTCCGCACCATTTTAACGGTGCACTGTCTGGCGCTCCTGGGTGGTGGAATGACGTACTGATGCATTACGTTAATCAAACTTGAGATTTTTAGCGACATGATTATTATAAATACCAACGACGTACACTGCTCTTTAAATGGTTTTTATGTTACAAATTATTCACGATGAGCACATTTCAGCATATTGCCATCATCAGGTGACCTGTAAATACATAATTAAGCAATGGTCGGAATATAATGGTCTGTAACTATGATCAGAGAAGTTATAATACATCGTTAGGTGTTTCTACCTTACATGTAAAATCGTTGCTGACATGTCCTACCTTTTTTTAGATTTCTTAGTTTCTCCTTATATGTACACTGGAGATGTATATCTGATTTTGGTTGGTTTTTATGTAGGCTATTTTTCTCTTGACAACTTGGATGACAGTGGATCAGCGATATTACATGTTCACATAGTTGCCATTATAAATGAGTGATGTTTGGAAATTCGTTTTTTTTTATTGGTTTGGTTCAATTATGTTCTTGTCTGGACATCAGTAATTTATAATACTAGCTATCTGAACATGTAAGATCGATGATGCATTGTCTTCAAAGCTGGCAAGAGAAAATTGCATACATAAAAATCAACTAAAATCTGATATACAGGATGCCTCAAAAAATGTATACACACTTTGAACTGTCATAGACAATTTATTTCCCGTTCTACAAGGTTAAATATCTGTGAGAAAGTAATGTTATGTTTCTTCAACAGGTGGCAGCAGTGGCAAGGAAGTAACTGCAAGATGGCGGACGTGCGTTTGATCTCCGAAGCGCGGAAGCAGATAATTAAGTGTTACTGGAAGTTTGAGAATGTCGCTGCGGTTCGAAGACAGTGTAGAAGTGAGTATGGTACAGAACCACCTTCAAGGTTAACAATTACACGTCTACGAGACAAATTCGAAATTCATGGAACAGTGTGTGATGTGCATAAAGGTCGTTCAGGGCCACCTCGTACAGCTACAAGTGATGATTCCACAACTGCGGTCTTGGAACTGTTTCAGCGTTCAACTCAATCTTCAAGGCATGCAGCACGTGAGAGTAATGTAAGTGCTAGTAGTGTGCTACGCATTCTGAAGAAAGGCAAGTTTTGTGTGTACATTCAAAGGCTGGTGCAACAGCTAAGTGACGACGATCCAAAACGAAGGTTAGAATTTTGTAAATGGATTCAGGAGATGGTGAGACGTGAACCGGGATTTATGGGTAGCATAATTTGGTCAGATGAAGCCCAATTCAAACTCAATGGATCTGTCAATAGGCACAATTGTGTGTACTGGGCTGAAGATAATCCTCACATTACAGTTGAAATGGCTGTGAATTTGCCTGGTGTAAATGTGTGGTGTGGTTTGTCTGCAAGGGGACTCATTGGGCCTTTCTGCTTTGAAGGTACTGTTACTGGAGAACCGTATCTAACAATGCTTGCTGACTCCATATTCCCTGCCATTCGTGCATTATACGGTAATGATGAGTTTTATTTCCAACAAGATGGCGCCCCGCCGCACTATCATAGAGATGTATGAGCATACGTGGATCACAATGTGCCAGGCCAGTGGATAGGACGCAGGGACCAATCGAGTTTCCTGCACGCTCTCCAGACCTCACGCGCTGGATTTCTTCTTATGGGGTACAGTAAAAGATGAGGTGTACAAACGTAAACCACGTAACCTGGACACACTTTGGAATGAGATTCAGGCAGTGTGCGCAGAAATCTCATTGGACACTTTGGTACGATGTGCGGAATCGGTGGTGAGTCGTACTCACAAATGTATTGATGCTGAAGGCCACCAGTTTGAACATTAATCACATTTGCAAAGTACATTTATTTTTCCAATTGGGCTTTAAGCTTTCCATTTCCAGAAATTTAACATTGTAGAACGGGAATTAAATTTTCTATGACGCTTCAAAGTGTGTATACCTTTTTTTGGCACACCCTGTACATCTCCAGTGTACATACAGGGTGTTACAAAAAGGTACGGCCAAACTTTCAGGAAACATTCGTTACACACAAATAAAGAAAATATGTTATGTGGACATGTGTCTGGAAACGCTTAATTTCCATGTTAGAGCTCATTTTAGTTTCGTCCACCTACGCTCAATGGAGCACGTTATCATGATTTTATATGGGATACTCTTCCTGTGCTGCTAGAACATATGCCTTTACAAGTACGACACAACATGTGGTTCATGCACGATGGAACTCCTGCACATTTCAGTCGAAGTGTTCGTGCGCTTCTCAACAACAGATTCGGTGACCGATGGATTGGTAGAGGCGGACCAATTCCGTGGCCTCCACGGTCTCCTGACCTCAACCCTCTCGACTTTCATTTATGGGTGCATTTGAAAGCTCTTGTCTACGCAACCCCGGTACCAAATTTAGACACTCTTCGTGGTCATATTGTGGACGGCTGTGATACAATACGCCATTCTCCAGGGCTGCATCAGCGCATCAGGGATTCCATGCGACGGAGGGTGGATGCATGTATCCTCGCTAACGGAGGACATTTTGAACATTTCCTGTAACAAAGTGTTTGAAGTCACGCTGGTGCGTTCTGTTGCTGTGTGTTTCCATTCCATGACTAATGTGATTTGAAGAGAAGTAATAAAATGAGCTCTAACATGGAAAGTAAGCGTTTCCAGAAACATGTCCACATAACATATTTTCTTTCTTTGTGTGTGAGGAATGTTTCCTGAAAGTTTGGCCGTACCTTTTTGTAACACCCTGTATAAGGCGAAACTAAGAATTGTGAACAAAGATGGCAGCAACGATATCACTTGTAAGGTAAATATACCTGACGATGCATTATAACTTTTCTGATCATAGTTACAGACCATTATATTAAGACCATCCCTTATTTTTGTATTTACAGAGCACCTGATGACGGCAATATGCCGAAACAAGCTCATCGTGAATGATTTATTAAATATTAACTATATAAAGAGCTGGCTGATATTCGTCATAATCATGTCACTAAACGACATACGAGGGCAGTTCAATAAGTAATGCAACACATTTTTTTTCTGAAACAGGGGTTGTTTTATTCAGCATTGAAATACACCAGGTTATTCCCCAATCTTTTAGCTACACAACACTATTTTTCAACGTAATCTCCATTCAATGCTACGGCCTTACGCCACCTTGAAATGAGGGCCTGTATGCCTGCACGGTACCATTCCACTGGTCGATGTCGGAGCCAACGTCGTACTGCATCAATAACTTCTTCGTCATCCGCGTAGTGCCTCCCACGGTTTGCGTCCTTCATTGGGCCAAACATATGGAAATCCGACGGTGCGAGATCGGGGTTGTAGGGTGCATGAGGAAGAACAGTCCACTGAAGTTTTGTGAGCTCCTCTCGGGTGCGAAGACTTGTCTGAGGTCTTGCGTTGTCATGAAGAAGGAGAAGTTCGTTCAGATTTTTGTGCCTACGAACACGCTGAAGTCGTTTCTTCAATTTCTGAAGAGTAGCACAATACACTTCAGAGTTGATCGTTTGACCATGGGGAAGGACATCGAACAGAATAACCCCTCCAGCGTCCCAGAAGACTGTAACCATGACTTTACCGGCTGAGGGTATGGCTTTAAACTTTTTCTTGGTAGGGGAGTGGGTGCGGCGCCACTCCATTGATCGCCGTTTTGTTTGAGGTTCGAAGTGATGAACCCATGTTTCATCACCTGTAACAATCTTTGACAAGAAATTGTCACCCTCAGCCACACGACGAGCAAGCAATTCCGCACAGATGGTTCTCCTTTGCTCTTTACGGTGTTCGGTTAGACAACGAGGGACCCAGCGGGAACAAACCTTTGAATATCCCAACTGGTGAACAATTGTGACAGCACTACCAACAGAGATGTCAAGTTGAGCGCTGAGTTGTTTGATGGTGATCCGTCGATCATCTCGAACGAGTGTGTTCGCACGCTCCGCCATTGCAGGAGTCACAGCTGTGCACGGCCGGCCCGCACGCGGGAGATCAGACAGTCTTGCTTGACCTTGCGGCGATGATGACACACGCTTTGCCCAACGACTCACCGTGCTTTTGTCCACTGCCAGATCACCGTAGACATTCTGCAAGCGCCTATGAATATCTGAGATGCCCTGGTTTTCCGCCAAAAGAAACTCGATCACTGCCCGTTGTTTGCAACGCACATCCGTTACAGACGCCATTTTAACAGCTCCGTACAGCGCTGCCACCTGTCGGAAGTCAATGAAACTATACGAGACGAAGCGGGAATGTTTGAAAATATTCCACAAGAAATTTCCGGCTTTTTCAACCAAAATTGGCCGAGAAAAAAATGTGTTGCAGTACTTATTGAACTGCCCTCGTATTTTGCACTGCGGGCCGCAAAGAACAAAAACAAACAAAAAACTAGACATTGTTTGCTACAAAATGACACATCTACCGATTCTGTAAGTTATCTTAATAATTTTCTATATCGTTCTAAAGTTGTGAAATCCTTTTTGACTCACCCTGCACGGTAGGCTTAGGTACTCTGCACGGATGTATCTGCCCCACCACAGTGCGAGGGCGCGAGCAATGGCTTGCAGGGCCTCACCTCGAGGGCGGCGAGTTCCGCGGCGGCGCTCGCCTCGTCCAGCGGGGCGCAGTCGTCGTCATCGTCGTCGTCGTCGTCGGAGCAGAGGCACTCGAGGCCGCCGACGCCGATCACGTGCGACTCCTCGCCGGCCGTCGGGAAGCGCACAGACGGCGGGGCGCCGCCGCCACGGCTCCGTCCGCTGCCCTTCAGGATGCCCTGTGGAGGAGCCACGCGACACACCTGCCGTTAACAGCTTATCCGTGTCCTTCTGGCGCTACGCGCGCGGCCGGTTATTCCGGCGAGCCTGCTTTCCGTAACCGCCAGCACAAATGTCAACCACCTCATTAACGACTAGCATTACCCACTGCCTGACAAAAACGAGTGAAGAACCCAGAAGACACGGTCGGATGTCAAAGTACTTCGCATACGTAAATACCATCGGCAGGCATGTAAACGATTAGAGCTGCCATTCTGTGTGACACGTAGAGTGCCTTAGTGTTCTTTGTGTTTGGTAGAGTATACGAGGGTGGTTAGGTAAGTCTCGTAAATTCCCACGAAATAGAGCAGGCGTCTCCAAACTTTGTAGTCCGCGGGCCACATTGACTCCTCCACGAAGTCATAAGGGCCATGGTCTACCTAGTGGGATTAAAGCACCCTGGCACTCCATGATCACCGTGATGTAAGGCTAAAGGAAAGATGAAATCGCAAAAATCTACGGTTGTGTGAATAGCTAGCACTGAGACGAACTACGATTTTTATTTAATTACACAATTTTGATTGGTGGACGTACCTGACCGAAATTCTGGCGTATTTCATTCTGGCGAATTTCACCGACAAAAAAGTATGTCACTGCACATTCTTCACGAAAGCGTCCCGCAAAGTTAACGAAATCTCAAAATCATTGTTAGTAACACTATTACTGCAAGACGTAACAGAGGTAGAGTATGTCAACGCATTGTTATTTCAAGCGGCGCGACAATAAGTTTAGTTATGTAGTCTTGCAGCGAGTAGCAGAGCCAATGTCGCAGTGTATTGGTCGCGAGAGGCCTCGAAATTCAATTGTCGGAGGTATAGGTAGCACCTCAAATATTTGGCGGGCCGGATACCGGGGATGTCCGGCCAGCTAACGCGGGCCGGTTTGCCGGACCTCGCGGGCCGGTTTCGGCCCGCTGGCCGTAGTTTGGAGACCCCTGAAATAGAGGAACATTTTTGTTGAGACTTCATGGTCGGGAAGCTCGATTATTCCAAGGATCCTGTAAAGATTTCCAACAACGTACACCGTACAGTTCATTATTGACACCCGTCTGAATTGCTCAGTGCGTCGGCTGCTATTGAAAATGGAGAAAACTGAGTTTCGTGCTGCTATTAAACAGTTTCATTTCATGGGATGGGCTGCAGCACAAATCAAAACGGAAGTGGATGTTCACACAGACTGCTCCACCACTGACCACCATGATTAATTAATTTAAATGTGGTTGGCCAAATGCCGAACATGAAGTGCGCTCCGGTCCTCCAACTGAGGTCACCAAAAAAAGAACTATTGGCTAAATCCATGATACGGTGATGCCCTCTACCACAATTCAGCATAACGTCTGGCGACGTGTAGTCGCAATCCGCAAGACTTTTTCTGTGCAGATTTGTGACTGTCGATGAAACCTGGATCCATCATTACACACCAGAGTGAAAACAGCAGTCAAAAGGAGGGACAGAGGCTGGAGAAAGTGCACCGAGCAAGGTAAAGACTATTTTGTCAGCTGGTACGGTGATGGCCGCTGTTTTTGGGTTCAAATGGCTCTGAACACTATGGGACTTAACAGGTGTGGTCATCAGTCCCCTAGAACTTAGAACTACTTAAACCTAACTAACCTAAGGACATCACACACATCCATGCCCGAGGCAGGATTCGAAACTGCGACCGTAGCAGTCGCGCGGTTCCGGACTGAGCGCCTAGAACCGCTCGTCCACCACGGCCGGCTGCTGCTTTTGGGATTCTCAAGGAATTATCATAGTAGATTACTTGCTGAAAGACAGAGCCATGATTGGACGCAATTGTGCTGCATTGTTAGATCGTTTGAAAATTGCGCTGGCTGAAAAAAGACCAAGGTTGGCAAGCTCTTTCACCAGGATAATCCACCATCACACACATCACCGGTAACAATAGCGAAAGGACACGAATCGGGCTTTGAACTGTTTCCTCGGGCGCCTTATTCATCAGACTTAGCCCCAAGTGATTTCTTCCCGTTCCATAACTTGAAACTTTGGCTTCCACGGAAGAAATTCCCAACAAATGAAGTGGGAGTTGCAGTCAACGAGTGTTTTTCAGAGTTTGACACAATCTATTTTTCAGATGAGATGAAAAAGCTGGAGGGTCGCTGGACCAAATGTACATCCCTCCTTTAACTATGTCGAGAAGTAAGGTGAGCTGTTTAAGAAACAACCATTTTTCTTGCTTTTTTCCATACTTATCAAACAATCCTTGTACAAGCGGCGTGAACAGTGTAACACGTTGAGTGATCCCTTTGCATAGACCCGGGGATGCCGCATATTCGTGTGAAACGCCGTTATCAGCACCAGACAGGGTTTGTGACATGCTGTTACCAGTAAAATTATACCAGCTAGAAGTTCCTCTAATTGGTTGTAACATCTAAGTATGTATCTCTTCATGATCTTTGCATTCAGAAATACAGCCATTCGCAGCAATTTAAGCTGTCCTCTTAGGTTCGTGCCTAATCACGCACTCGGAAATCGCCACATATTCGGAAATAACAGTCAGATATTTGTAACAAGGAAGAACACGAATTTTATTGTTGTGAATGAATGCACCATTGCTTTGAAGTACCGTAAGTTATAAAACAAAACAGCTAAATATGCCAAAATCAATATGGCGTCCACCGCATTGAGCAGCATGTCATTTTGCTATCACTTCCATGCGCTGTAATAGTCTCTGGCCCTAGACGAAAATGGTACAATTCTGTCGCCAAGGTGTACTGTCTTCGTAGGCCTCCATTTGGCCTGCTGGTCAGTCGTGCAGTATTCATATTTGTGGATCACTGGGATATGACAGTAACCAACTGTTTTACTGTATGGGGATGTGAGGGCTGGCACACTCTCCACAACTTTCCGCTCGACCAAGTGCGACCACCACAAGCGAAGATCGCCGTATTGGGTAGCAACATTCACTGCCATCCAGCACCACTGGTGGGTGTCCACCAGCAGCCCCAAGGGGGAATTACCGTCCCAACAACACAAATGGCGTCGCACTGTGTTCAGCGATGAATCGCGGTTGACCACAGTCGGTGAGTACGGCCGGGACCTCGGATAAGCTCACAGTCCTCCAACGTTTTGGAGAGGTATCTACATCTACATCTACATTTATACTCAGCAAGCCACCCAACGGTGTGTGGCGGAGGGCACTTTACGTGCCACTATCATTACCTCCCTTTCCTGTTCCAGTCGCGTATGGTTCGCGGGAAGAACGACTGTCTGAAAGCCTCCGTGCGCGCTCTAATCTCTCTAATTTTACTTTCGTGATCTGTTCGGGAGGTATAAGTAGGGGGAAGCAATATATTCGATACCTCATCCAAAAACGCACCCTCTCGAAACCTGGCGAGCAAGCTACACCGCGATGCAGAGCGCCTCTCTTGCAGAGTCTGCCACTTGAGTTTGTTAAACATCTCCGTAACGCTATCACGGTTACCAAATAACCCTGTGACGAAACGCGCCGCTCTTCTTTGGATCTTCTCTACCTCCTCCGCCAACCCGATCTGGTACGGATCCCACACTGATGAGCAATACTCAAGTATAGGTCGAACGAGTGTTTTGTAAGCCACCTCCTTTGTTGATGGACTACATTTTCTAAGGACTCTCCCAATGAATCTCAACCTGGTACCCGCTTTACCAACAATTAATTTTATATGATCATTCCACTGCAAATCGTTCCGCACGCATACTCTCAGATATTTTACAGAAGTAACTGCTACCAGTGTTTGTTCCGCTATCATATAATCATACAATAAAGGATCCTTCTTTCTATATATTCGCAATACATTACATTTGTCTATGTTAAGGGTCAGTTGCCACTCCCTGCACCAAGTGCCTATCCGCTGCAGATTTTCCTGCATTTCGCTACAATTTTCTAATGCTGCAACTTCTCTGTATACTACAGCATCATCCGCGATAAGCCGCATGGAACTTCCGACACTATCTACTAGGTCATTTATATATATTGTGAAAAGCAATGGTCCCATAACACTCCCCTGTGGCACGCCAGAGGTTACTTTAACGTCTGTAGACGTCTCTCCGTTGATAACAACATGCTGTGTTCTGTTTGCTAAAAACTCTTCAATCCAGCCACACAGCTGGTCTGATATTCCGTAGGCTCTTACTTTGTTTATCAGGCGACAGTGCGGAACTGTATCGAACGCCTTCCGGAAGTCAAGGAAAATAGCATCTACCTGGGAGCCTGTATCTAATATTTTCTGGGTCTCGTGAACAAATAAAGCGAGTTGGCTCTCACACGATCGCTGTTTTCGGAATCCATGTTGATTCCTACATAGTAGATTCTGGGTTTCCAAAAACGACATGATACTCGAGCAAAAAACATGTTCTAAAATTCTACAACAAATCGACGTCAGAGATATAGGTCTATAGTTTTGCGCACCTGCTCGACGACCCTTCTTGGAGACTGGGACTACCTGTGCTCTTTTCCAATCATTTGGAACCTTCCGTTCCTCTAGAGACTTGCGGTACACGGCTGTTAGAAGGGGGGCAAGTTCTTTCGCGTACAGTGGGGTTAGCTCTGGCGACTGATGTGGGCAGCCATGAGGTATGATTTCAGGTCACAGTTGGTAGTGATCGAGGAAACTCTGACGCCACAACGGTACGTCACGTGCATCCTAAGTCCCCATATGTTACTTCTCATCCGACTGTATCGTGGTGCCATTTTTCAACAGGACAATGCCCATCTACATTTGGCTCGTCTGTCTACGAACTGTCTACGTGGTGCTAAGGTACTCCCGTGGCTAGCAAGATACTTAGATATGTCACCGATAGTCCATGTGTGTGACCACCTCGGACAAAGTGCCAGTATCCACGATATCAAGATTCAGTTACAACAGTCGTGCCAAGCTTGCCTCAGGGAAAGATACAACGGACTTATGCCACTCCTCCCAACTGAACCAGTGAACGCATGCAGATCAGAGAGGGTTCAACGTCATGCTGGTAACTGGGCTCGTACAACTAAGTTCTTTGTAACTCTGACTCGATATTGTAATCCCTAACATAACATCACATGCCCCCTCAACCGGTGCAGTTTCATTTCGTTTCCTCCTCCCATTCTGGGTGGTCCACGTTTTGTCAGGAAGTATACTGTTTTAGGTACCAGTAGGAGTGAAGTGGCGCAGGGGCAAGACACTGGACTCGCATTCCGATCGGCGACGGTTCAAATCCCCGTCCGGCCATCCAGATTTATGTTTTCCGTGGTCAAATGTGACCAAATTAGTACCACATCCCAAATTTTCCTAATTGGGATCACCACTGGTAGATTACTTGGTATTTGTGTGGGAACGTATGAGCCCTACAATGTGTCTTACCTGGAACACCTCGTCCTATCCTTCGGGGTACAGAAGTGAAAAGCGTATTCCTAAAAAAGCTTTCACTATCTGAGATGTTGTAATGTGTAACTTTTTGAGACATTTTTCATTTTGTGAGGTTCGGCCCCAACGAATAGAAAAGTTGGACTTCTTATAAAATGATCCTTCTCTCCATTTAAGATAGTTCCGAACAGGGCTCATGAATTTATGCGTAATCGTGCGTACACTGAAGATGACGAGCGTGAAGAAGGTCGAAAATCATGCACAAACAATGAGATTACGACAAAAATGGATAATGTCGTATTCAATGATCGCCGATTGAAGGACTCAAAACAATGAAAAGATATCGGTCGCCCTTGCCTACCATAGTTCACTCGAAGTTTTGGGTATCGATGGATGCCGCGTCCTCATCGACGGCATCCCTTTCGAGTTAACTTCGCTCACGACTGTTTGGAGTTATTTCAAACGCGATTTACTGGGAGTTTCTCCGACATTCCGTAACAGGATTAAATATGATTGCATCATTACAAGGCTGAGAAGAAGGAAGTGAAAATGTAGCAAAGAAAGCAAAACCGGTTCCATCTGCAGAGAAGGTAATAGCTAGCGTTTTCTGCATTCCCATCTTGTGATGCGCTGAGAAAGGCAGAGCCAGTGTCGATGTGCATCACGCGTCACTGCTGAATAAACTGAAAAACACTATTCCGGCTACACGTCCACATATTGCGAATACGAAAATCCTCGTCCACCATCAAGGTTAGATGCACTTATCGGTGTTTCGGATTGCGTCTTTCATACCGCGCCCGACAGGGGTAGAAGTACTTTGGACACAGTAAAAAAATTGCCCAGGTGTGAGAAAGACTTACAAACTTATTTATGTACGTAGACAGCTCATCCACTCCGGAAATTGACGGTCTCAATCATTTTTACCTGTTATCGACATTGATACTGCAAGATATCAGTCCCAGGGATTTCAAGATTCTAGGCATTCCAAGATTTTCGAGAATGGCTGACTGGGTCACAGTGGTATAAGCCAAATATCAGGTAACGAATGACTGTATTGCTCATATGACGCGTTTTGGAATTTATCTATAATCAGATATCCAGTGCAGTAATCGCTCCTGGATACCTCATGATGGATAAATTCCGAAACGCGTCATATGAACAATAAAGTCATTCCTTGCCTGATGTTTTGACTTTCACCATTGCGACCCAGTCTGCCTGAATGTAGATCTACTGATTGTTTTATTGTTAAATACGACGTCGGAAAACAACTGACAAAGGAAATATTTTTTTCGTGTGATAATAACACAAATTAAAAACTTTCGGTTTTTTCCTTTACCTGTACTGTGAAACTTTACTTCTTGCCAAATTTCATCACTGTAGATCAACGAGAAGTACCATATAGTGACGAGTGAGTTCGCGAGTATCAAAATATATGACACAAATGGCCGTATCTTTTGACAGAACTTAATTAGAAGCTTCAATTTTTTACACTGCCGAGAACCGTATGCATAAATTTCAGCTTGATACGTCTACCCGTTTCGAAGAGACGGATGAACAGACAATCAGATAAGAAATGACAAAAAAATCTTTCGTGTGATGTAATTACAATGACTCTAGCCCAGCGGTAAGTACCCTACAAGTTTTGATAAGTGAGTTTGCGCGTCTTAAAATATGTGACACAAACGGCCGTATCTTTGGACTGCATTGGCTTCGAAGTTTCAGGAAGACGGACGGACGGCGAAGCGATCCTATAACGATTCTGTTTTTACCTACTAAGGCACGGAACCCGGAATTGATACACGTCACACTTTGTTCCGGCAATTATGTTTGCATCAGAGGCGAGTGATATGGCAGAGAAATTGCTTACACTGAATCCCCCTCTCTTTTCATACATAAGGCTGAAAGAAGCGAAAAAACGAAAGGCATTTAATGTAGAATAAAACACAGTTTGGCATGGAATCTTGCAGAAATCAGATGAGTTTTTCGAAATGTCCGACTGTACGTGTAATATTGTATTCTCAACGCATAATTACTAATAAGAAAATAAATTTTGGTGAGTTGCTGTGTAACACGTCGACTACATTATTTACATTAATTCGAAGTCAGATTTTTGCGACGAGCTTGCGTCGGTTATTACAGATGCTGCGAAACTGCATGCCCTTCGCTTCTAAGTGCTTCCACATCCACTGCTTTCGCTAATGGCGATATAGTTTTGTTGCCAAAGTCGAAGAAAATGAATAATTTCGATATAATTTACATCAAATGAAGAGAGTGAAGCTGAAACATTTATTATACACCCTTATTACAGACGGTCTGACAAATCTTATTTTACTGAACGTTGGAAGCCGTTCGATTAAATATAGTGATTCTCAAGGTTACTATCTTGAAAAATAAAGAAACGTCACTAGTGCTTTCTTTACAGTTGAGAATTCTTTATATTCGTCGTAGTATGAGGGTGTTTGAAAAAGTAAGAGGAAACTGACTTTCCTGAGATATATTGTTTACATTTATAATTGAAATATATAGCTTACCATTGCTCGACATAATCTCATCGTTGGATCTACAATTCTATTCATTCACTAAACAATGTTTTTAGTTGTATCGTGTCAAACAACGCGCAGCTTTTTGCGAACTCATTAACATCAATCTCAAATCGTTGACAACTCAAAGCGTGCTTCAGGGTTCTATACACGTGATACGCCACGATACATAAGTCCCCTAGAACTTAGAACTACTTAAACCTAACTAACCTAAGGACAGCACACAACACCCAGCCATCACGAGGCAGAGAAAATCCCTGACCCCGCCGGGAATCGAACCCGGGAACCCGGGCGTGGGAAGCGAGAACGCTACCGCACAACCACGAGATGCGGGCATTTGTGCTTCACAGAAAGCGTGACGGGTGGGGGGAGGGGGGGGGGGACAGTGCAATCGTTACGTACTGGCACACGGCGCCCTGCAGAGGTCCTTTCGCAGTAGTAAAAAATGATAACTGTTGGACTTTGTTCCAGTAATTATATTTGCATCAGCAGCCAGTCATATAAAACAAAGAAATTGGTTACGCTGAATCCCCCTCTTGTCGTATAGCTGAAAGAAGCGAAGAAACGAAAAATAATTAATGTAGAACAAAAAAGTATGGCTTGAAATCTTGTAGAAATCAGACGAGTTTTCGGGAATGGAGCTATTTATCTCACGCCACAATATGATCATAGGCTTTGTGCACAAGGATGTAAGCGCTATCCAAAAACAGTGCCGAGGCAACAATGGTACACCTATGACAGGGGTGAGGGACGGCTGTGGGGGTGTTTACGGGCGAATAGACCTGGGGTCTCCAAACTACGGCCCACGGGCCGAAACCGGCCCGCGGTCCACCAAATATTTGAGGTGGTACCTATACTGGCAACAATTGAGTTTCGAGGCCTATTGCGACCAATACACCGCGACATTGTCGGAGCTCTATCTTTAAAAAGTGGAAGGTCATGGTTAAACTTGTGGCTACCCACAATAAACAGACAGACCATTCTCCGTGCGATAGTGAAAAAAAAAGGAACGGTTAACAGACTAGTTGGGCGAAAACATTTTAAGCAAAAAAATTCTTTGCATTTCATTCTACTCACGAGTCTGGTGCAAGTCTTTCAAATGGACGCCACTTCGGCGACTAGCCTTAGTAATCAATCATTATGGAAGATACTTCTTAAGCTAGGCTCAAAAATGGCTCTGAGCACTATGAGACTCAACATCTTAGGTCATAAGTCCCCTAGAACTTAGAACTACTTAAACCCAACTAACCTAAAGACATCACACACACCCATGCCCGAGGCAGGATTCGAACCTGCGACCGTAGCGGTCCCGCGGTTCCGGACTGCAGCGCCAGAACCGCACGGCCACCGCGGCCGGCTCTTAAGCGAGGTTTCACTTTCTTTGGATTACGTTGTAAAATACATACAGAATGTGTAGTGACATACTTCTTTGTCGGTGAAATTCGCCAGAATAAAATATGCCAGAATTTCGGTCAGGTACGTCCACCAATCAAAATTATGTAATTAAATAAAAATCGTAGTTCGTTTCAGTGCTAGCTATTCACACAACCTTAGATTTTTGCGATTTCATCTTTCCTTTAGCCTTACATTACGGTGATCATGGAGTGCTAGGGTGCTTTAATCCCACTAGGTCTTGGCCCTTATGACTTCGTGGAGGAGTCAATGTGGCCCGCGGACTAAAAAGTTTGGAGGCCCCTGGAATAGACGTTCAACAACAGGCCGCCCAGTTAAACAAAAACGCTACCAACAGTATCTTCTCAATGACCGTTCAGCGCATTTCCCTTGGTATAGGCCTCCGCAGCAGGTGGCTGGTTCGAGCACCCATGGTAACTACTGTTCGGCGACGAAGGCTGGAATTTGCAAGCCGATACCGCAACTGGGCGTCCACTGAGTTGCGACAGGTAGCCTTTTCAGATGACAGATTGGCGTTGGCGTGTACGGCGTGAAACGTCTGAGAGCAGACACCCTGCGACAATCGTCGGAAGGGTCCAGCCCGCGTTATGGTCTGGGGAATGTTTTCGTGCCATTCCCTAGATGATCTCGTCATTTTGGAAGTTAACAATGGATCAACACATGCAGCTATCCTTTGGGATCATGTCCACCACCACATGCTGTTTGTGTTTCCTCGGGACGGTGACATCTGCCCGCAGGGCAAAGCAACTTGTCACACAGCTCGCAGTGTAGGCGGGAGGTTCGAGGACCACCAGGACCAGTTTACCGTACTCGCCTGGTGGCCACCAGATTTCCCGGATTTACACCCAACTGACAATCTGTAGGACCACGTCGAATGCGCGCCACGAATCCCCAACCGAGAAACCTATTCCATTTGAAATCGTCGCTGGAGTCGGCATGGCCCCACGCCCTGTCGGTACCTTCCAAAACATCATTCACTCTTTTCCTGCAGCAGTTTGCGCTGTAGAAGGTGGTTATTCAGGCTTTTGACAGGTGATCGCATTAACGTGACGTGACAGTGTATGATCTGCATGAGAGACGACACGGAATACGGGATTCAAGTTTCTGAATCCTGCCAACTTCAGTGAAAGTGCTCGGTCTGCGAACGAAAGACACTGCCAAAAAACAGACGGTTTCTTTTGTCACCGTCGAGTTGTCAAGCACTGCTGTATCTGGATATTTATACTTCTGTAAAGCGCGCAAACTAACAATTAGTGAATAACCGTTCAACAATTATAATGATCACTACAACACAAAACTGCTACCGGAATGCTCACCTTTACACTGTTTGCTGTGCCATCTGACGACAGAAGACACAATTATCGCAACTACAATTTAATATAAAAACGGCTGTTAATTTGATATACATATAATTTCAAAAAAATGGTTCAAATGGCTCTGAGCACTATGGGACTCAACTGCTGTGGTCATCAGTCCCCTAGAACTTAGAACTACTTAAACCTAACTAACCTAAGGACATCACACACACCCATGCCCGAGGCAGGATTCGAATCTGCGACCGTAGCAGCAGCGCGGCTCCGGACTGGAGCGCCTAGAACCGCACGGCCACCGCGGCCGGCATATATATAATTTCAAACCACAGATGAAACACAGAGATAATAATAAAAAAAGTGACTAGTTTAAAGCATACTGCTAAATTCAATATTTATTAAATTATTGGCTTACCATTTTGAGGATGTACCATAAAGAATTAATAGACTTACTTTTTAACTTAAAAATTAAATAAAAAACGACAATCATAAAACATTAAATGTTTCTTTTAAAGCTAGATATTATAAGAAATGTTGATCTCATTTCCGTCGTAAAATTATTGACAATTATAAAACATTAACCACAATTAGACGCTACATCAACCAAAACCCAGGTTATTGTAACAAACAGTAATATTTTGGGAAAGCCTAATACAAAAGTTACAAAAATGAAAATATACTATTTAAAATTTGAATTATAGTTCATAATACGCTTACATTACTAGTAAACTAATAACAGAGAATTCTGTCTAGCATTAGATTAACAGAAAACAATAATCTCTTAATGAGATACGCCTCAAAAAACAAAACTAAAGCGGAAGAAGAGTGCAAGGAAACACTAAGTAAAAATAGTTCAACGATTTAGGATGGCCGTGCAATTATGAAGGACGGGAAATACTCCGTGAACTGGTCTTGAAGGCTATTCCACACGAGTGTTGCTAAAACTGACGTGATGTACGTCCTGATTACGTTAATAACAATTATTTTCAAAAACTGCAGCCAACTCCATCTCTACTTTCTACTCTATATGAGAAAAGCCGCTAGGAGCTGTGACTAATATAATTTCTTTTCAGGTTCTTCAGCCAATCAGCTCACTTTTTACTTCCATATTTAGCTCGTTCCTAATAGCGAGGGAGAGGTTCACAGTTACGGCGTTGTAACATTACAGCAGTGTCATTTAATGATGTGGCGGTAGTCTTTTACAATATACTTGTGCTGTGCCGTCCCTGGCTTCTGGAACTGAAATGTTCGCAGAAAATTTAGAATTTAACGTATCGTACTTAAACAGAGTTATCTTGGATGGAGAGTCATCGTCAAATGTAGAAGTAACTTCGTGTGTGCCCCAGGGAAGTGTTGGGACCCTTGCTGTTCATGTCGTTTATTAATAACTTTACAGACAATATTAATAATAAAATCAGGCTTTTTGCAGTCAACGCAGTTATATATAATGAAGTACTATATGAGAAAAGCTGCATAAATGTTCAGTCAGGTCAACATGGTGCAGAGACTGGCAACTTGCTCTGAATGTTCAGAAATGTAAAATTGTGCACTTCACAAAACGAAGAAAACGTAGTATCCTATGAATATAATGTCAACGAGTCACTGTTGGAATCGGCCAACTCATACAATTTCCTGGGTGTAACACTTTGTCGCGATATGCAATGGCATGATCACATAGGTTCAGTCGTGGGTAAAGCAGGTGGTAGACTTCTGATTTTGGTAGAACACTGGCGAAGTGCAATCAGTCTACAAAAGAGATTGCTTACAAATCACTCGTGCGACCCATCCTAGAATATTGCTCAAATGTGTGGACCTAACAGAGGATACTGAACGTATATAGAGAAGGGCAGCGCGAATGGTCACAAGATTTTTTAATCTATGGGAGAGTCTCACAGAGATACGGAAGGAACTGAAATGGCAGACTCTTGAAAACAGACATAAACCATCCCGAGAAAGTCTATTAACAAAGTTTCAAGAACCGGCTTTAAATGATTACTCTAGGGGAATACTACAATCCCCTACGTATCGCTCACACAGGAATCGTAAGGATAAGATTAGAATAATTACTGCATGCTCAGAGGCATTCAATCATTCTTTCCGCGCTCCATACGTGAATGGAACAGGAAGAAACCCTAATAACTGGTGCAATGGGACGTACCGTTTGCCATACACCTCACGATGGTTTGCAGAATACAGATGTAGATATCGATGTAAAAAGAGATCATTAAACACGGAGCGTTAGCAGACGACAAAAAGACGGGCAAAAACATGGGACGTGGCCTTATTGCAGAAAGTCTCCATACATTCGCCCAAAGTGCTTTGAGAACCCAGAAAAAAAAAAAAACATAAATCAGAATGGGCGAACTGGGGTTCGAACCCTGCTAGTCCTAGTTATGGTGAGTAACTGTTTTCGAAATAGCAATCGCAATAAATTATATTTTCAACAGCCAAATGTGGAACCACCTCATTCAATAATTCCAATTATCGTTTAATGACTACATTATTTTCATCAGGTATTTAGACAAGCACTACGGACTTGAATGTACTGCTGTTCTGGGCTAATCTCTCTCTCTCTCTCTCTCTCTCTCTCTCTCTCTCCCTCTCTCTCTGTACACACAGTACGGAGAAGGAGTGGAACAGACAGGGGCAAGGATTAACGAAAGATAAGAAGTTTTGCCTTGTGATGTCTAGGACAACATTCCGCCAGCGACGGAATTCCTGAGATAAGAGCACCATTGTTTGTCGTCTCCTAAATATAGTCGTAACTCTCTAGGAAAAGATTTTATGCCCTTTGGTACGACGCTACCTGAGAGCATATAACTGAGCCAAGGAGAAAGCGCAAAGCCTTACCACGGCGTTGTTAGGCTGGCTGATAAACATCCCGTAAGCTCCAGGGACTGTGTTCTCCCTTCCACCAACGGTCTCCTATTTCAACGCAAACGGACCTAGGAAACGTTAAGACACGGGACATCTGCTAACAATCTCACATTCTAGCACCTCCACCCCCCCCCCCCCCGGAAAAGAAAGATGTATCAACAACTTTATATTTATTATTCTGATAAGAAGCTGGACTTGTTTTCGGGAAAGATATAAGTGACTTTAAACTCTACAGGGCGCGTCATACTGAAAAGCGAAGACTAACACGGGTGAAAGTACATGACAATAGTTTGTTAATGTTCCGCAGTTCATTTCAACGATTCTTTTATAGGAATGATGTGGAACGAGACAGGTTACAACATATGCATACATGATTAGTGTTAACATCAATTAAGACATTATTTTTTTGGTCTTACTCGTGCAACTACTCTTAGAAACAAGATTTCTTTTTGCTGGCTACCATTTTTAAGCAGAAATTCGTCAATGGAATAGAACTAGTTGACCGGGACAAATGATTTTAAGTGTGGTTTAAAACTTGCTTTGCTACCCGTCATACAGTTTACATTATTGGACAAATGATAAATATTTTTGTTGTTGCACATTGAACTCTTTTCTGAGCCATTAAAAATGGGTAACAAAGTTCATGTTTCCTTCTAGTGTTATAGGTATGGACACCCCTATTTTTCTCAAAGTGTCATGGATTATTTATGACGAATTTCATTAGCGAATATACGTATTGCGACGGCGACCTTAAAGAGGTACTTACATGGCGTCCGTGGATGAACACCACATTTTATTCTTACTGCTCTCTTTTGTGCAACCAATACCTTCTAAGTTATGAGTTACCCCAGACAATTGTTCCGTAAGATATTATTGAGTGGACTTATGCAAAATACGTCAAGAGAATTATACGTTTGTTTCCAATATTATCAATTATACGAAGAACCAAATATATCTTAACTTCGCTGTTTGAGAAGCTCAGCAATATGCTTCTTCCAGTTCGAGTTCTCATCTATATGGATACCCACAAATTTTGAGTATTCAACCGTATTTATTGACGCCTACTCACGTGCTGCATCAGTTACTGGTGTTATTCTATGTGTCGCACAGAACTGAATATAGTGTTTTTCTGTTTATTCAAAATTTAGAGAGAGTCCACTTTTTGGAAGTATGACTCTATAATTTCTTCGAAAATACGATTTACCGTATCTTCTGTTACCTTTTCACTAATAGGATTTATTGTAACATTACTATCGTCCGCAAAAGGTACCAGTTTTTTGAAAGGTCATTTACATACAATAAGGACTTTGAGTGAACCAAAACTGAACCCTATGGCTCTCTGTGATTTCTTCCCAGTTACTAAAATTTTCTATTCTTGCGACATTGCTTGAATTATCTATCACAACCTTTTGCAGTCTGTTTGTTAAGTATGATCCGAACCAGCTGTGTTTTTCTAACATGATCTACACAATCAAATGCCTTGGAAAGACATTTCGTTATTTAACACATGGACTATTTGATGAGTGAATGTATAAATAATATTCTCAGACGAGCAACCCTTTTCGAAAACAAACTGCAATGTGGTTAAGTCTGAGACCACATTTGAGTAGGTTACTTTTTCCAACATTTTGAAAAAAAAAGGCAATAAGGAAATTGGACGACAGTTGTTTAAGTCGGTACTGTCACTTATCTTATGAAAAGGTTTAACAATTGCATACTTTAACCTGTGCCAGTGATGCGTTGCATATATCACCAAGGACAGTATTTATTATAACATAACGAGAAATACTCCAGTAAAGATTGATCTCCAAATGATCCGTTTCCAAGATAACTGCGAATGTGTGGCTACAAGTTGCCACAGATTTCAGTATAAAATAATCTCAAATTTCACCCAAGGCCTACTTTAACAAAAAATACAATACCACTTCAGCACGTTCTTGGATGCAATTCCTGCGGTCGTCTCCGCCGCGTGTTACGAATTCTTTCAAACGCCTCAGGATCACCTCGTAATGCCTGACGAATGGATGTAATTGGCTGTTCCAGTTACTCAGACATGCTGCACGCTTTACTTCTGACCATCACGCATGTACGACATTCTCGAAGGTTGCACAAGGCGAACATCCTCAAGAAATCGAAGATCCTGCCGCAGAAACTGGAAGTACCGTCGTTCATCAAGTTTTCTTGGAAGAATCCATGGCTCAGTCAGACGGTCACCTTGTACCCGCGATGACACATTCCATGAGAAACGCGGCTGATGCGATAACTCGTGCAAAGACTGAGGCTGTACTTCAAATTCGAGCCTATTTGATTTGGGTCTTCATCGAAAAGTTCACATCTCAAATACATTTGTACTACAAAATCTTAAACATGGCTGGAGGCAGCAGCAGTAGAATGCAATCTTCGCGCGGAGAAGGTGCAAAACAGCCATGTCAGTTGCAGTAATAAAGAGGTTTATTAAAACCCCTTGACCTACGTTTCGACGTCTTTAAAACGTTTCTAAAGACGTTGAAATCTAAGTCAGGGGATTATAATAAACATTTTTACTACTGGTACTGATCTGCCTGTTTTTCACCTTTTCCCATTTAATTAGATAGAACAGGGGTATCCAACCCGCTGTCCACGGGCCGCATGCGGCCCAAAGCTGGTGTCAATGCCACCCAAGAAGTAACCATCTGTCACTATCACACAATCAGTAAAAAAGATAAATAAATACACATGCAACTTCGTTTATTTAAAGTTATGATAATTGAATATTTTCAATTTGAAACTCCAACCACACGATGCTGTTCCCTCGTTGGTTCATTCCTTTCTTATCAGCGGTTATTGTTAAGTATATTATGTGCGGCCCAAAAATACTCATGCTGTTGCAACGTGGTCCAGGTACGATTAAAGTTTGGACATCCCTGAGATAGAACAACGTTTCATACTGAAGACAGTCGCAGCTCGTAACACAGGTTCGCAAGTATGAGTTTCTCGCAAACAGGACAGAGCCATGTTTATTAGAATGTTCTGATATGTACTACCACCAGCGTCAGTTTTTGCAGTTGATTATGATACATCTCGCATACTTCTCACCTTGCTTAGCTCCAAGTATTCGAGCTATTCGCTGCAGAGAAGTTCCGGCAAGATATTGTACTGCACCAACCTCACGGCCCCCGAGTATAAGCTGAAACCTTATCTGATGAAAGCATCCGGAAGTCTGACTCAAACATTGTAGTTCATCTACTAAGGAACTTGCGTTAGACTGCTGTAAACAACAAACGAAGTGTCTCTAATATTGCTGACATACTTTCGTTTGTGTAACGACCATACATGTGAAAAACCACACAGGTTATTTGGGCGCCCGTCGAAGGTCAGATGTTACTAATACGTTGTTAGCATTCATCGGCGCCAAATCAAGGGAAACTAACTGGATAACAAGTCAACTGTAGTTAAGTCTGTGGTTACGAACAGCCTGAAAAAAAAAACTGTGGCACCCAGAAAAGGAGGAGGAAACGAAATGAAACTTCACAGGCTGAGATGGTATGTGATGTCATTTCAGTGGTTACAACATCTGCTCAATTGTACAAAGAACTTGGCGGTATGAGATTTCTTATCAGTATGAAACTGCAGCAGCTCTGGCCTGGACGCATTCACTGATACGGATGGGAAAGGTGTCATCAAGCCATTGTATCCTCTACTGACAAGGAAGTATTGAATAGGATTGGGGAGAAGAGAAGTTTGTGGCACAACTTGACCAGAAGAAGGGATCGGTTGGTAGGACATGTTCTGAGGCATCAAGGGATCACCAATTTAGTATTGGAAGGCAGCGAGGAGGGTAAAAATCGTAGGGGGAGACCAAGAGATGAATACACTAAGCAGATTCAGAAGGATGTAGGTTGCAGTAGGTACTGGGAGATGAAGAAGCTTGCACAGGATAGAGTAGCATGGAGAGCTGCATCAAACCAGTCTCAGGACTGAAGACAACAACAACAACTGACAAAAGCTGGCTACAACTGTTGTAACTGGTTCTTGATATCGTAGATACTGGCACTGGGGCAGATTTGATGCACGAGCTAGCGCCACATGTTCTATCGAGGGTAGGTCTGGGGATCTTGTTGGCTACGGGAGTTTCTCATCATCACGCAGACAGATCATAGAGATACGTGCCACGTGTGGACGAGTATTGTCCAGTTGAAAATGACACCATGATACTGTCGAATGGTACTAGAACGCAGGATGTCCTTGTCATAGCGCTGTGGCGTCAGAGCTTTCTCAGTCACTACCAGACGTGACCTGAAGTCATACCACGACGCCAGGACGAGGACAGCTTTGTAGATGTGAAAGGGTTACGATGCGCTTGGTGCACAATATGGTGATCTTCCCTTGTGGTGGTCGACCGGAACTGAACCGTGACGGCCAGTATGCCCGCCCCTCACAGTCCCAGACAGTCCAACACCCGAATGGCCAACGAATCTGTATATTGGATAATTGGACCAGCTGGCCAAATGGAGATCCACAATAAGGCACCATTCAAATACTGCCAGATTCTGATAAGTCTCACACGAGTACGCGGCATTTCCGTGTCCTATACAGTGGCCTGTCCACATCTGATGCTGTTCACGGCCCTTATACCATACTAGACCTGGGCAACACTAAACAGGAACACCACTAACGCAATCGGTCGTCATTCTGCCAATTACAGAAAATTGCAACTCTTAAACATTTACATATACGCCGATGGTATTTATGCGTACCAAGTTACATTCACATCCGACCATGTGTACTGAGTGCTTCATCTTTTTGTCAGGCGGTGTATTTCTGTAGCGACCAACAGCACATATACAGGGCTATTACAAATGATTGAAGCGATTTCATAAATTCACTGTAGCTCCATTCATTGACATATGGTCACGACACACTACAAATACGTAGAAAAACTCATAAAGTTTTGTTCGGCTGAAGCCGCACTTCAGGTTTCTGCCGTCAGAGCGCTCGAGAGCACAGTGAGACAAAATGGCGACAGGAGCCGAGAAAGCGTGTGTCGTGCTTGAAATGCACTCACATCAGTCAGTCATAACAGTGCAACGACACTTCAGGACGAAGTTCAACAAAGATCCACCAACTGCTAACTCCATTCGGCGATGGTATGCGCAGTTTAAAGCTTCTGGATGCCTCTGTAAGGGGAAATCAACGGGTCGGCCTGCAGTGAGCGAAGAAACGGTTGAACGCGTGCGGGCAAGTTTCACGCGTGTATCTGGACATGCTGGAAAATTGGCTCATGCCACAACTGGAGACCGACAGCGCCGACTTCATCTTTCAACAGGATGGTGCTCCACCGCACTTCCATCATGATGTTCGGCATTTCTTAAACAGGAGATTGGAAAACCGATGGATCGGTCGTGGTGGAGATCATGATCAGCAATTCATGTCATGACCTCCACGCTCTCCCGACTTAACCCCATGCGATTTCTTTCTGTGGGGTTATGTGAAAGATTCAGTGTTTAAACCTCCTCTACCAACGTGCCAGAACTGCGAGCTCGCATCAACGATGCTTTCGAACCCATTGATGGGGACATGCTGCGCCGAGTGTGGGAGGAACTTGATTATCGGCTTGATGTCTGCCGAATCACTAAAGGGGCACATATCGAACATTTGTGAATGCCTAAAAAAACTTTTTGAGTTTTTGTATGTGTGTGCAAAGCATTGTGAAAATATCTCAAATAATAAAGTTATTGTAGAGCTTTGAAATCGCTTCAATCATTTGTAATAACCCTGTACTTGTGTTCCATCTTCGATTAACTTTTATACGTGTACAACGTATGCAACAAAACCGAACACGAAACAGGTTGTACGTCCCGCAAAGAGCATCGCATAGGATGTTTTCTTCTGTCTAAACTGAGAAATGTTTCGACGGTAATGCGTAGCAGAAAGCCCTGCAGTTACACCCTGAAGCGCGAAAGAAATTCGTATAGGCATGCATATTCAAATGTGGAAATATGTAAACAGGCAGAATACGGCGCTGCGGTCGGCAACGCCTGTGTAAGACAAGTGTCTGGCGCAGCTGTTAGATCGGTTACTGCTGCTATAATGCCAGGTTATCAAGATTCAAGTGAGTTTGAACGTGGTGTTATAGCCGATGCACGAACGATGGGACATAGGATCTCCGAGGTAGCGATGAAGTGGGGGATTTTCCCGTGCGACCATTTCACTAGTGTACCATGAATATCAGGAATCCGGTAAAACATCAAATCTCCGATATCGCTGTGGCCGGAAATAGGGTCCTGCAACAACGGGACCAACAACGACTGAAGAGAATCGTTCAACGTGACAGGAGTTCAACCCTTTCGCAAATTGCTGCAGATTTCAATGCCAGGCCATCAACAAGTACCAGCGTGCAAACCATTCAACGAAACACCATCGATATGAGCTTTCGGAGCCGAAGGCCCACTCGTGTACCCCTGATGACTTCATGACACGGAGATTTACGTCTCGCCTGGGACTGTCAACACCGACATGGGCCTGTTGTTGACTGGAAACATATTGCCTGGTCGGACGAGTCTCGTTTCAAATTGTAGCGAGCGGATGGACGTGTAGTGGTATGGAGACAACCTCATGAATCCATGGACACCGCATGTCAGCAGCGGACTGTTCAAGCTGGTGGAGGCTCTGCAATGGTGTGGGGTGCGTGCAGATGGAGTGATATCGGACCCCTGATACCTCTAGATACGACTCTGATAGGTGACACGTACGTAAGCGTCCTTTCTGATCACCTGCATCCATTCCTGTCCATTGTGCGTTCCGACGGATTTGGGAATTCCAGCAGGACAATGCGACACCCCACACAGAACTGCTACAGAGTGGTTCCAGGAACACTCTACTGGCTTTAAACGGTTCCGTTGGCCACCAAACTCTCCAGACATGAAAATTATTGAGAGTATCTGGGGTGCCTTGCAACTTACGGATTTTTCGACAGCCCTGCAGGATTCATGGTGTCAGTTCCGTCCTGCACTACTTCAGACATTAGTCGAGGGCATGCCACGTCGTGTTGCGGCACTTCTGCGTACTCGCGAGGGCCCTACACGATATTAGGTGGGTGTACCAGTTTTTTTGCCTCTTCATTTTAAATGCCCAAACTAATAGGGGGGTCTATGCTCCGTAGATGATCTGTTCACGTAAGCTGATGGTCGCCCAGAGCTGTTAAATTCGTAACTCCATCCACGATTCAGTCTTTGAACTTCAAGAGGAAGTGAAAACTTCGGCGCATCAATATGTCGGTTCCATAGTGAGAAGTGAAAGAGCGTAAGCCACTGCCAAGCTGCAGAAATTCCTTGAGCGGCGAAAGCACCTCGCTCCGTGCATACAGTGAAAGTGTGGGAGGTCGCACTCGGCTTATACAGTCCTCTCCTCTCCTCTCCTCTCCCTGTGGGAGTTTTCCTCCGTGTGAAAAGAATTACCTTCGCCAGAGAGAATAACTGCTGCTCTCCAAGACAAGAGTCCAGTCCAGCATCCCGTCGACATCGAGGTCGTTAGGATCTGTGCGCAAGCGAGATGGGTGGGAAATAAATCACGTATCTAAACCGTGTGCAGCGATGAAGAGAACTGCGTTAGCAAAAGAAAATGGCTGCGGTTTCCCAAGAAAAGGATCCAGGGGCTGCGGCGGCATCGCCGCCGCCACGCTGAACAACAACAACAACACAGAACAACTTTAACAAACAATGGCGTTTTTGAGTCAAACAATATGTCCTTTTTTGTGTAACAATGGCATATCCTTCCAGTATGGAATGATATAATATTTATCCAAGCAAAATTTTAAGTTGCAGACTACAACGTAGCTTAAAGATAAAAAGCTGCGCTACTTCATATCAACCAGAGATTTTTAAGGACAGCCATGTGTGCAGTTTCAGTCAAAACCGTTCGGATGCTTCCAGGTGACTCCCATTTTGTCCATCGCAGCCTCCTACGGCCTTAGATACCAGTGTATTCCGTGCTATATGGACACATAGGCCGAAGAGTAAAACATTAGGCCTATCTATCAAAACAAACATTAACAGCCATGAAATACAGCAACTAAGTTTCATTAGAGTTAGGGATCCACTGCAGGATTCTAGTTCAGCTATTACATAATGGGTTGCTGGATAGATATTTTCAAGTTGTTTTGGTAAGGAAATTTGAAACCGAAGAAATCTGAAGAATGGACTCCCACAGTGCTCTGTACTTGCACCAATTGTTTGAAACTTATATATTGCTGATACTCGTTGTAATGAGACCAGGAAATTCGCTTATGCCGGATCTCTCAGTTTTGTGACAGTACTAATGGAAGAGACGATTCACTTCTAGCCCAAGTCCACTTCGATAACTGCGCGGTCAGCGATGCGGACTGCTAACCGAAGGGGCCCCGGTTCGATTTTTACCGCTGTGGGACTGAGTGATGTGTTATCCTCGCGTTCCTTCGTTGAATGCCCTCCCCAACACAAACTTCAATTCATATCTTTTCCCTTACATCGTCACTACTGCCAGGCATTTCTGCCTAGCAAGCAAGAAGTCCTGGGATTCGACTCCCGGCGGCCGCAGCACAAATTTTAATTCGTTTCTTCTGCTTCGATCATTATCATAGATAAAGGAGAGATTTAAATGTTTAAGGAAAAATTTAATTGTAAGATCTAAAGGGAGCTTATTTACGTGAGTACAAGAAGATATGACTGGACAACCGCGAGCTCCCCGTTCATGACTATGCCGCAAGTGCTAAAATCCAACCACCATTAAAAACTGATATAGAACTTCTTGACGAAGGATTTGGTATACGCTATAAGTGGGATCAAATACGGATCCAGCGGGCGCCACCAGAACTACAAAAAGACCTAAATATCCGCATCAGACCAGCAGGCTCCGATCTGCCTCGATGTAGGTGGAAGATAACAAACAGAATCGGTACAAACCAAGAACTATGCGACGTGCTTCTTTTCGAATGGAAAAAGCGTCCCATACACCTTGCTGTTGCGATGAAACACCGCATACCATCGAGCACATCATGCAGGAATGTTCTTTAACAATCGTACCCAGGCAATAGAAATGACTGCCTGACACTATTCTTGATGCTGAACTGAGAAACTAATAATGTTGTGGGGTTGATTTGGGGGAGGAGACCAAACTGCGAGGTCATCGGTCTCATCGGATTAGGGAAGGATGGGGAAGGAAGTCGGCCGTGACTTTTCAAAGGAACCATCCCGACATTTACCTGAAGAGATTTAGGGTAATCACGGAAAACCTTATCAGGATGGCCGGACGCGGGATTGAACCGTCGTCTTCCCGAATGCGAGTCCTTTGCGCTAAAAAATTGTTGTGCTATACTAAATTATTGCCCCACATATGCAAGATATTTAAGTAATTTTTAATTATTTTTCATCACTACTATTGAATCATATTGTAATACCTACCGTCCCGGCATAGGCTAAATAAAAATTTGGAGTCTGAAGTTGTGATTCGGCGTCTAAAGTTTCTACACACCAAGCGTCGTGAAGTAGGCATTCATACATAAAACTATGTGAATTCTTAGAAATGTCTCTGGCACAGTGAAATGCAAGATATAGGGCTATTAACTATCTAGCAAACCCGGCAATGTTTCGCAATTGCTAAACATGAGTGGGAATTGGATATTCGTCCTATTCTCTTTCTCCCCCTCTCTCTCTTTCCCCCTTCTCCTCTCTCCCTTTGTCCATCTCCTCTTCCTGCCCCCTCTCATAGTCCACCACTTTCCCCCCACTTCGAGTATACCTCTTATCCACACGCTCTCTACCATCTCCCCCTCCTTCATCTCTCTGTCCATATCCTCCTCGCCTTCTTTATATCCATTCCCTCCCCCCTTCTCTGTCTATCTCCTCCCCCCACATCTCTCTAACCTTAGTTATTGTTATTGCAAACGGAACCTTGATTGGGAATAGAAGGCGAAATGAAGGGTTAAATCGGTTGGGTCACAAACACAATTTTTCTCTTTTCTGTTAAGAATTACTACGAAAAGGAAAACAGCACAGCTCAGCATATTCTTTCTCGCAGGTGGTTTAACAGAGAGAGTTTATTGTATAATTCTTATTCGTCGATTTATTTTTCCGCACAATGTTCGAGAGTGAAATGATAGAGAATTATTGTGAAGGTAGTGCGAGGAACCCTCTGCCGGCACTTGAGTGTGATTTTCAGAGTATCCATGTAGATACAGATCTAGATTTGCCTCATTCTCACTGACTCGACGATAATGTAGTTGGCTTGCGTTGAGCGTACGCCGACCGATATTTCGACGGCGAGGCATTTTTTCCAAGGGAATAAACCGCGAGCTGAAATCAGATGAATGTTTGCAACGCACCAAATTACCACAAACTGACATCAATTCAATCTTTGCAACACACCAAAGATATGATCACCAACGATAACATTCTGCACTACCGTTTTCAACTGCATCCTATTTCGCGGAATGTGTTGTTATTATGAAAACATGCGGCAGCAGAACTGTCGAACTGAACGTCACATTTTTTCTCTTTTTTTATGAAAACATATGACAGCAGAACTGTCAAACCGACCGTCACATTTCTTTCATTTCGATTTCCATACAAAAATACCATCCAAGTTTCCGATTATTCCTATGGATTTTTCAAAAATTTCATTCATACGTAACTTGTCCTGACAATTACGAACTCTCTCTCTCTCTCTCTCTCTCTCTCTCTCTCTCACACACACACACACACACACACACACACACACACACACACAAACAAAGTCAGCCAAATCGATTGAGCCGTTCCCAAGTGATGATCTTTCACACATGCGGTAACTGATTTTTATTTATACACACTACCAGACAGTAATTACAACATTTATAAGACGTAAAAACTTTGCCCTCTGAGACAGTATAAACACAAAAGTGAATTTCGCTGACCTACTTGTAAATCTGTGTACCGGGCCAACCTCGCTGTGGAATCTCTCTCTACCTTTGGTTGTCGAGGCACTCTATCGCCAAGGCTATCACAAAGGCCCGGCCGCTGACGACGTAATGTTTAATTCTGTCAGACCCTCTCTCCTGCTGCAGAAAACTCGACACTGGGCCTGCTTCCCATCTTGCGTGTCTGCCTCCGCTGAGAGAAAAGATACGGCGAAAAAGCATTTCGAATTCAGGTGTTTCAATCGCTTTAGACGAGTGGTTTATTTCTCATTCATCTCACTTGTGGACTATCTTTAAATATTTCGATATCGGCGGGATGCTTATGTCTTTACATTCCTTCGTCGGTGGAGTTGTGTAAAGTAGAAGCCTGGAGTGGCGTGTTCAAAGCGGTAAACAGCAAGGATCCGCGTTCTTCTCTGCACGGCATACATCTTAATGAATAACAAATATACTGTTGTGGCGCTGGTAGTGGGTAAGACCCCAAACAAAACGAGTCTCGAGTGAAACTTCCGTTTATGACAGAGTCAGCTATGACCTATGCCAGTGGCGTGAAAGGTAAAGGCCTACTCTTTACTGTTCGTTAGGATAACTATGTAGAAGGTAGGAGAGGTTTGGTCTTGTGTAGTCCTCACATCACGTACCAAGTAAATGGTTTAGCTTGTTATTTCCATTATTACTTAAAAATCACAAAAGCTGAGAAATGTCGTCCAAAGTAATTTACACTGCTAGCCGATTTGACTGTTCTTCGTTTTATAATTCCATCCAGTCACTCTTTTCCTTTTAATTCGCATTTATATCGGTATGTACTGTTCACTTCTATTTCTTGTTGGCTGGCGTCTTCACAAGTACAGGGCTATTACAAATGATTGAAGCGATTTCATAAATTCACTGTAGCTCCATTCATTGACATATGGTCACGACACACTACAGATATGTAGAAAAACTCATAAAGTTTTGTTCGGTTGAAGCCGCACTTCAGTTTTCTGCCGCCAGAGCGCTCGAGAGCGCAGTGAGACAAAATCGCGACAGGAGCCGAGAAAGCGTATGTCGTGCTTGAAATGCACTCACATCAGTCAGTCATAACAGTGCAACGACACTTCAGGACGAAGTTGAACAAAGATCCACCAACTGCTAACTCCATTCGGCGATGGTATGTGCAGTTTAAAGCTTCTGGATGCCTCTGTAAGGGGAAATCAACGGGTCGGCCTGCAGTGAGCGCCGAGTGTGGGAGGAACCTGATTATCGGCTTGATGTCTGCCGAATCACTAAAGGGGCATATATCGAACATTTGTGAATGCCTAAAAAAACTTTTAGAGTTTTTGTATGTGTGTGCAAAGCATTGTGAAAATATCTGAAATAATAAAGTTATTGTAGAGCTGTGAAATCGCTTCAATCATTTGTAATAACCCTGTACTTTTGTACCTTTCAAATCAAGATCAGTCTTGTTTATGGACAGAAGTTCAAAACGTTCAAATGTGTGTGAAATCTTATGGGACTTAACTGCTAAGATCACCAGTCCCTAAGCTTACACACTACTTGATCTAAATTATCCTAAGGACAAACACACACACCCATGCCCAAGGGAGGACTCGAACCTCCGCCGGGACCAGCCGCACAGTCCATGACTGCAGCGCCTCTATAGGCCGCTCGGCTGATCACGCGCGGCATGGACAGAAGTGCCAAAGCTGAACCACTGTCTTGACTCTGGGTAGACGTTTGAAACGTTTTCATTCTTTTCAAGGCAGTAAACGAGCTTCCTGCATACGCGGTTTTATAGACAGGTAAATGGTTAAAACTGAGAAGATATAATCTTCAGATGCGCCTCGGCCAATACACTAGCTAATATGGCTGTTCGTCAACGAATTTTTTTAAACGTATAAAGCAATAGCTGTTCAAAGGTGCCAGCGAATTTCTGCACTCTTTTCCAATGCAAGAATACCGTAGCTAGCGCTAGATGAAATTAACAGACATAACAGACACATAAACAAGGAATGGTCAAAGGAATTAAATCACTCCCCTGTCAGCAGCAAGCATTCGACAGCCAGTTAGGATTCGAAAATAGCCGCTGCGCACTCGGCAGATAGATCGTGGCTGTACAACCACTTGACACGGCTGGAAGCCCGTAGACATTTTATTCAAATCTTTATCTCTGTTTGCACAAATCTTTTGTTACATGACGACCAACAGACTGTTCTGCTTGAAGGAGCAGCTTTAAATCTGAGTTAAAGAGCACACGTAAACTTGCAACAGCTGACCGTGTAGAGATGATCTCATCGCTGCTTGCCTTCACGTCATCATAACACGTTTCGCCACCTGCGGCTCGAGGAACAGACCGCGTGATAGTTATCCACAGCTCTCGCTAAGCCGTATGCTTACATGACGAGGAGTGGGTACTGATGTGTTGGCAGAAGAGCCAACACCGTGTAGCTAGAGGAGAACGAAATGCACGCGTTTACGCTCACGCAGACTGGCGTGAGGTCTGGAACAGGACAATGTAATTAATATAGCCAATAAGGTACGTTGCTGCTGGAATACTTAGCTTTAATCCATAATTGGTGTACATCGCTCTTGACGGTACATTAATAACAATCTCAATATAAACTGGTAATGGCGCCTTGCTAGGTCGTAGCAAATGACGTAGCTGAAGGCTATGCTAACTATCGTCTCAGCAAATGAGAGCGTAGTTTGTCAGTATAGCATCGCTAGCAAAGTCGTCTGTACAACTGGGGCGAGTGCTAGGACGTCTCTCTAGACCTACCGTGTGGCGGCGCTCGGTCTGCAGTCACTGACAGTGGCGACACGCGGGTCCGTCGTATACTAGAGGACCGCGGCCGATTTAAAGGCTACCACCTAGCAAGTGTGGTGTCTGGCGTTGACACCACAGGTACCACACATCTACATCTAAATTATTACTCTGCAAGCCACATTTAAGTGACTGGCAGAGGGTTTAACGAACCTCCTTCGAGCAATTTCTCAAGCGTTCCACTCTCCAAGAGCGCGGGGGGGAAAAATGAACACTTCTTTCCGTGCGAGCTCAGATTTCTCTTATTTTATTGTGATGATCATTTCTCCCTCTGCAGGTGGGCTCCAACAAAATATTTTCGCATTCGGTGGAGAAAGGTGGTGACTGAAATTTCATGAGAAGATAGTGCCGCAACGAAAAACGGCATTGTTTTAATGATTGTCACCTCAATTCGCGTATCACATCCGTGGCACTCTCTCCCCTACTTCGCAATAATACAAAACGAGCAGCCCTTCTTTGAACTTTCGCGATGTCCTCCGTCAATCCCACATGATGAGGATCCCATACCGAGCAGCAGTATTTCAGAAGAGGACACACGAGAGTCTCTTTAGTAGACCTGTTGCATTTTCTACGTGTTCTGCCAATAAATAGCAGTCTTTGGCTCGCTTTCCCCACAACATTATCTACGTGATCGCTCCAGTTTAAGTTATTGGCAATTATAGTCTCTAAGCATTTAAATGAATTCACAGCCTTCAGATTTGAGAGATTTATCGTGTAACCGAAGTTTAGCCGATTCGTTTTAGTATTCATGTGGATGACCTAACACTTTTCATTATTTAGAGTCAATTACCACTTCTCGCACCTTACAGATGCCTTATGTAAATCATTTTTCAATTGGTTTTGATCATCTGATGACTTTATACGACGGTAAATGACAGCATCACCTGCAAATAATATAATTGTAAGAGAGCTGCCCAGATTGTCTCCTGAATCGTTTATGTGGATCAGGAAGAGCAGCGTTGCTTGCGGAACACCAGATATTACTTCTGTTTCACTCGATCACGCTCTGTCAGTTACTACGAACTGTGACCTGTCTGACAAGAAATCGCGAATCCAGTATACGATACTCCGTGGGCACGCAATTTGATTTGAAGTCGCTTTCGAAAAACGATGTCAAGAACCTTCTGGAAATCTAAAAATATGGAATCAGTTTGACATCCCCTGTCGATATCAATCGTTATTTCGTGAGAATAAGGGGCTAGTTGTGTTTCATAAGAATGAGTCCGAGTTGATCATTTGTCAAAATCATATTCTTCGAGGTAACCCATAATACACACAGAGAAGAAGCGTTCATGGCAACTCGACGCTCTCTTTCGAAAGGAAGTGGAGGGTCTGAACAAGTAATGTGATCAGAGAGGCTGAAGAAAATAAATGTGGCAGTTCCTAGCATTGTTCTCACTGGAAAACGGCGCTTACTTAGGAGCGACGGAACCACACAGGCAGGTAAAAACTGAGCCGGACCGAGAATCTAACGCAGGAGTTTCAGAAGGATAAGAGAGGTACTGGAGGAATGACGCATGCTCGGATGGTAGAACGCTGCCCACGAGTCCCACATTTGTGTTAGCTGCATCTGCTGGGAAGGTTAACAATGCGGTAGTGAAAGTAATGACCCAATTTTGGACTTTTGTTTTGTCAAGCCAACTACCAAGTATGAATTCATGTTCCACTTGTTACCTATACAGCATACATTACACTGACGAACATGGTGTGCGTTACACCTTGAGCACCTTGACTGAACGCTACCGAACTGGTACTGCAATATTAGCTTGTGGTTTTGTATTACTGACCCTAGACTGCGTGAGTGTCTTGTTCTCGTTTTGATTTCATCAACATCGACAGCTCTAACACGGCGGGGCATCGCATCGTGTCAGACTAAACGTCGGTGGCAGATATGGGTACGTCATTCTGTGCTGATTCAGCCATATGCCAGAGTACTGGTTGTGAGGCGGTGATGTACACTCCTGGAAATGGAAAAAAGAACACATTGACACCGGTGTGTCAGACCCACCATACTTGCTCCGGACACTGCGAGAGGGCTGTACAAGCAATGATCACACGCACGGCACAGCGGACACACCAGGAACCGCGGTGTTGGCCGTCGAATGGCGCTAGCTGCGCAGCATTTGTGCACCGCCGCCGTCAGTGTCAGCCAGTTTGCCGTGGCATACGGAGCTCCATCGCAGTCTTTAACACTGGTAGCATGCCGCGACAGCGTGGACGTGAACCGTATGTGCAGTTGACGGACTTTGAGCGAGGGCGTATAGTGGGCATGCGGGAGGCCGGGTGGACGTACCGCCGAATTGCTCAACACGTGAGGCGTGAGGTCTCCACAGTACATCGATGTTGTCGTCAGTGGTCGGCGGAAGGTGCACGTGCCCGTCGACCTGGGACCGGACCGCAGCGACGCACGGATGCACGCCAAGACCGTAGGATCCTACGCAGTGCCGTAGGGGACCGCACCGCCACTTCCCAGCAAATTAGGGACACTGTTGCCCCTGGGGTATCGGCGAGGACCATTCGCAACCGTCTCCATGAAGCTGGGCTACGGTCCCGCACACCGTTAGCCCGTCTTCCGCTCACGCCCCAACATCGTGCAGCCCGCCTCCAGTGGTGTCGCGACAGGCGTGAATGGAGGGACGAATGGAGACGTGTCGTCTTCAGCGATGAGAGTCGCTTCTGCCTTGGTGCCAATGATGGTCGTATGCGTGTTTGGCGCCGTGCAGGTGAGCGCCACAATCAGGACTGCATACGACCGAGGCACACAGGGCCAACACCCGGCATCATGGTGTGGGGAGCGATCTCCTACACTGGCCGTACACCACTGGTGATCGTCGAGGGGACACTGAATAGTGCACGGTACATCCAAACCGTCATCGAACCCATCGTTCTACCATTCCTAGACCGGCAAGGGAACTTGCTGTTCCAACAGGACAATGCACGTCCGCATGTATCCCGTGCCACCCAACGTGCTCTAGAAGGTGTAAGTCAACTACCCTGGCCAGCAAGATCTCCGGATCTGTCCCCCATTGAGCATGTTTGGGACTAGATGAAGCGTCGTCTCACGCGGTCTGCACGTCCAGCACGAACGCTGGTCCAACTGAGGCGCCAGGTGGAAATGGCATGGCAAGCCGTTCCACAGGACTACATCCAGCATCTCTACGATCGTCTCCATGGGAGAATAGCAGCCTGCATTGCTGCGAAAGGTGGATATACACTGTACTAGTGCCGACATTGTGCATGCTCTGTTGCCTGTGTCTATATGCCTGTGGTTCTGTCAGTGTGATCATGTGATGTATCTGACCCCAGGAATGTGTCAATAAAGTTTCCCCTTACTGGGACAATGAATTCACGGTGTTCTTATTTCAATTTCCAGGAGTGTATTAGTCGTCCGGCAGCGCTTGACCGGATGTTATCAGTGGGTGTCAACTCCGAAGAACGTGCCGGCTAGGGCCACATTCGAACACCCTCCGCATCGAGTCTGGTCGGAACGGTACAGGCAATAAGCAATCATGGGGACATTTAAGACAGGGCACAGAAACCTGCCCTAACAGGGCTGATATCCAAATTCCCAGCTATGTGAACCAGGGTGATTGTATTCTGTGCCCAGTGGCAACCTACACGGTGACCCCAGGTGCTAGGCACGTATGACAGTGTCAAATGCAGTCTGACAACACACGGATATCCCCATGTGATGTTGAACTCAGAACGGGGACTCATCTGAAAAGATGATGTGCTGATATTCCTGTGCTCATTTTTGTTATTGGGCGAATTGCTGTCAGCATTCCTCTCTCTGCCCTCATCCCAATGGAAGCCATGACAGTTGCTGCCATGCTGACTGTCCTTGGTGCTTCTGATATATTTGCACTGTCCGTGTTGATACTTGTGTTGTCGCATAGAAGTCCATTTCCTGAATCGAGGTGGGTGTTGTGCCTGTACAATCCTGCACAGCCAAGCTAACAATATGTCAGTCGTCTAGGGCACTGGTCACGTGGGTCACTGATATTCTGCATGAGGTTGAACATGGCCCACCTGGACGCATCGATTGCATATTCACGTGACACGCTTGGAGACGCTTGGAGATAAAAATCGATTAAACGATGTCGGCAATCGAAACTGAAACCGTTTTACGTGTTGACATTTTTAATAAAGATCCTAACTGCAACGATTACGTACACTTATCACAATGAAAGGAAATGTATGGTGTACAACAGACAGTACAGAGCAGACATCAATGGCTATCTCACACAGTATTGTCAGCTATGTAGGTAACGTTGGCGGTAGCGACAGACTAATGACTATTGGTCCCAGCCTACCGCCCTCTACCAGTTTAGATACTTCCATCCCCTCCCCCCCCCCTAAACTGGGCCGGACGCTGTAGACGAGCGTTCTAGGCGCTTCAGTCCGGAACCGCGCTACTGCTGCGGTCGCAGGTTCGAATCCTGCCTCGGGCATGGATGTGTGTGATGTCCTTAGGTTAGTTAGGTTTAAGTAGTTCTAAGTCTAGGGGACTGATAACCTCAGATGTTAAGTCCCATAGTGCTCAGAGCCATTTGAACCCTAAATTGACATTTGGTCACCGTCACACAGCGTTTCTGATCTGGGGAGCTGACCGGCCAATTTAAAGTGAAACTCTGAATGGCTATTGAGTGTGTAACGCCGGAAATGCATATCCTCCTACTTCCATCTATTGTAGTATAATTTTTTTCCTTGTTTTGTTACCTCAAGATATGAAATTTCTGTCTCTTTATATATTGTAATTGTTTTACTATTTGTACATATATTTTTTTGCATTTATGTCGATGTATAATTGGTTTGTTTCGGAAATATTATTTGTATTTTTACGCTGGGTCTTGCCTAGGGAAAACTGCTATCGAACGATTACATCGATAGGTCGTGTGAAGAATCAAAGTGTGTAGGATCTTTGGTAGTGTTAACTCTGCCGCGTGGAGCGCGGGCAGAGGGAGTCTGGCTGGAGTAGCGAGTGGAGCAGGTGCGTTGTGAGAAGCTCCAGCGAGTTGCCGCGCTTTCGGGGTTTGGCAGCATGTAATTGCGCTCGACTTGCGATGATAGTTTCTGACACGGTGTCGCGGACGGGAAGCATTAGCTGGCGCACATCAAGAGCCCGTTTCGCCTGGTGACCGGGTCGAGAAGGAGGCGCGCAAACATCCAGCTTCTGCAATAGCGACGGCCGACAATGAGTGACTGTCGCCACCTCCTCGATCGACGGCTTCAAACCTTCAATCAACCAACAAGGAAGACTGGTAGCACGTAAAGTTTTGGAACTGTATGGCAGACCTCAGCTTTTCAAACTGTTCAAATCACAAAATTACAGCAACGTAGCATGAACGTTTGTTGCTCATTGTCCCAATTGCATTACCAAGCAGGGTCCCGTCCTTTTCCGAAATGAACCCGAGTGTCGTTGAAATTCAAACGGCAGCATCATTTTATTTCACTGCTTTAATTTCAAAGTTCAGTTAAGGTATTCATAGCTGGCTACAGTATTTAGATTGCACAAGCACAAATTAAGAGTGCGAGTTTTGTTACCGTATTTTAGCTTACCTGTGACTGCAGCTCAGCTTGGTACGTACTAAATTTTACTATTATTAATTGTTCAGAATCACTTAATTCAAGTTCAAAGTTAAATCTCTTATTTCTAAATTGCGTAGATTCAAGTAGCTTTTGAAATGATTGTTGAGGTAGTCCAAGACTAACCATATTTTACTGAATTTCGATGTGCTTCAGAAAGAAAGCTCACTATTAACTTCAGTCACTAAATTAACTTTCGATTTTCCAGTTTTATTAATTCTTTTGCTAAATTAAGTCAAAGTGTAGCGAAATTTATTACTTCTGACAAACTTTCAGTTTTCACACTACACGTGTCAACCTTCAGTTGCCACGCTTCTAGTGCTAATTATATGTGTAATAACCTTTCTTTTTCAGTTACTATAGTAATTGTCCTTATGACTGGCGACCGTAATTTCCCTCAAATCTCAAATATCTAATTACCGCTAGTTAATTGTTAACGTAACGGCCGCACATTTACTTTCTTTATTAACTTTATACCCCTTTTCAAAATTAATTTCCACCAGTTTCATTAGCATTTTTCCTTTCATTTAGATGTAACCCTTTCCTCCCTCTTTACCGACAGATTAACTTCGGTGACGATTGCTTTTCCCAAATTTCCATTACGTAGACGCGGTTTAATTTTTCACTGTCATTAAGGTCGATAAGTGAGGGGGAGGTTACAAGTGCAAGTGTTTTAGGACTAAGAGCTGCATTTTTTAAGTTCAGTTACATTTACAAAAGTATAACGAACAGACCACATAATGCGAAATATTATCCGTTCAGGTGTAATCGGAATATTTATGTATCCCGACAAGGTTTAATCGGGAGTCGGGTTTCGACCAGAAAAATCTGGCCAGTCACACCTACATCGGATTAGCTGGCAACCCTGGCTGTGCCGGCCGCGGCTGCTCACCTGCACGGTGCTCTGGGGCGCCGCCCGCTCCCTGGACGGCGTCGCGGCGGCGGCGGGGGCGGCGGCGGGGGCGGCGGCGGGCGACGCCTCCTTGGCGGCGTGCTCGTCGCGGCTCTTGAAGCAGTTGGCGCACAGGTCGCGCCGCCACGCGTTCTGCACGAACTGCCGGCACTGGCCCACCATGGAGGACTCCTGCACACACACGACACACGTATCCTCAGCTAGGGTGGTCGGACATTAAGGGGCTCCGGAAAGGCTCAAAATCGTGAAAAGTTCAGTTTTTACTTTTTTGCGTTTTCTGAATCTGCAGACTATTACCTTTTAATAGATATATAATTTATTCAATTCCGAAGACTACAACTATTTTTAATTTTTTTTTTTTTTTTGAAATGTGTTCTACATGGGCGTGACCCACTATGGCGCTGTTAAACTGCTGTCAAATGGTGTTATTATTAACGTCCGTGTTTATCAGGTACATTTTAGTGATGTGAGATAAAGTATGTGTTGTGGCTAACCTATTTTCAGAGACTTAGCAGCACCTGAACTGTTGAAAAAGTGTATTCACGGAAAAACTCAAAATCCCAATGAAAGTGTAAATAGTGTTATATGGTCGAGAATCCCCAAGACTGTATTTGTTGGAATAGAAACACTTCACTTTGGTGTGTATGATGCTGTTGCGACTTTCAATGATGGCAACATTGTAAGGTGCAAGGTATTTAGAAATATGGGAATGAAGATAGGTTCTAACATGGTACGAGCGATGCTTGCTTTAGACAAGGAACGCCTTCGGGCTGCAGACAGGGCTGTAAAGAGTCTAGAAATACAAGCAAGAGTAAACAGGAGGAGGAACAAGAGGAAGCTGGAGGAGCAGTTTGCAGAGGATGAAGATAATCCATCCTATGGACCTGGAATGCACTAAAAAGTTAATCCAATCTTTGTCGCTCGATTCCCAAAACTTTTATTTTCTCATAATAATTACATGTTTTCTAAGGATCTTCCAAACATATTTGTTTCAAACTTTCAGGTCCGCAGCTCGTGGTCGTGCGGTAGCGTTCTCGCTTCCCACGCCCGGGTTCCCGGGTTCGATTCCCGGCGGGGTCAGGGATTTTCTCTGCCTCGTGATGACTGGGTGTTGTGTGATGTCCTTAGGTTAGTTAGGTTTAAGTAGTTCTAAGTTCTAGGGGACTGATGACCATAGATGTTCAGTCCCATAGTGCTCAGAGCCATTTGAGAGCCAAACTTTCAGTAAATGTTACACAGTACCTTCTGCATAATTTAACACAGCCTTTTTCCAAAAAACTGTATATTTTTGAATATATATATAAAATATTGGAAAAATGTTAATTTTCATTACAATTGAAAAAAAATCATCTTTAATAACTGAACTAAAATTTTGTAAAATCCCTGTGTTAAGTTGTAGCCCATATTCCAATAAATAATCTGTAAAAAGTTCAACTTCCTACCTCAAATACTTTGTGAGGAAAGATGTAATTTATAAGCGTTATTTTAACATTGCAAGTAAAGGGCGTTCCGGAGCACCTTAAAGCCGGCCAGAGTGGCCACGCGGTTCTAGGCGCTACAGTCTGGAACTGAGCGACCGCTACGATCGCAGGTCCGAATCCTGCCTCGGGCATGGAGGTGTGTGATGTCCTTAGGTTAGTTAGGTTTAATTAGTTGTAAGTTCTAGGTGACTGATGACCTCAGAAGTTAAGTCTCATAGTGCTCAGAGCCATTTGAATCGAACCTTAAATGTTTGGAGACGCATGATTGGGTATTACATGGAAGGTTCACTCAGTTTCATTAGAGGGTAAGAGGGTGGCACCCTTCGTTTCGCTGGTAGGAAATTGGAAAAATGCATGTACACCGTGTATTGAAATACTGTTAGAGAATCGAAGAACCAGGCTAGAAAGTGATACCGGGAATATATTATGTAGGCCACCGCGAATTTTCACAAATTTAAATTGCAGTTGTCCCAAAGAAAATGCCTTTTGCATGCTGCACATCGAATTTTTTTTTATTTTTATTTATGCACCTAGGCGCGTTTCGCCTTTTTTTTTTACAAGGCATCTTCAGTGGGTGTCCTGAAATATTACATGATTTGTCATTTTTACACATAGGTTATGGTTTCACATCTAGGTTATAGATTTAAAAGCAGTTCCTTAACGTTTTTTTACGAAATGGAAAGGTACTTACAGGTAACTTCTAATTCACTGCATCTAAGCAAACCGCTTTTTCTCATCTGGCAACCAGGTGGAATCTTACACTTCACTTTCAGTTCACTGTTTTCGTTACACATCACTGTAACTGCCATCTTTTTAATACAGAGATTCATTTGTTTTTCTAAGTGTTACCAACCAATGTGTAACGAAAACAATGAACTGAAAGTGAAGTGGGGCGGCCGGTGTGGCCGTGCGTTTCTAGGCGCTTCAGTCTGAAACCTCGTGACCGCTACGGTCGCAGGTTCGAATCCTGCCTCGGGAATGGATGTGTGTGATGTCCTTAGGTTAGTTAGGTTTAAGTAGTTCTAAGATCTAGGCGACTGATGACCTCAGAAGTTAAGTCACATTAGTGCTCAGAGACATTTTGAAAGTGAAGTGTAAGATTCCACCTGGTTGCCAGATGAGAAAAAGCAGTTTGCTTAGATGCAGTGATTTAGAAGTTACCTGTAAGTACCTTTCCATATCCTAAAAAACGTAAAGGAACTGATTTTAAATCTGTAACCTAGATGTAAAACCATAACCTATGTGTAAAAAGGACAGATCATGTAATATTTCAGGACACCCACTGCAGATGCCTTATAAAAAAAGTCGAAACGCGTCTGGGCGCAGAAATAAATATAAAAAATTTCGATGTGCAGCATGCAAAAGGCATTTTCTTACAAACAATTGCAATTTATATACAGTTGATGCGAAAATGGCCAGTACAAGAAACGTGTTTCACAAATTTCTTTGGCTTGCGACAGAGGGCCGAAAAAGTACCGTACCTGGCGAAAACAAAGGGAAGAATCCATTGTCATTTCACCGTACTGTCGTCCATGTTGTTGTTGTTGTGGTCTTCAGTCCTGAGACTGGTTTGATGCAGCTCTCCATGCTACTCTATCCTGTGCAAGCTTCTTCATTTCCCAGTACCTACTGCAACCTACATCCTTCTGAATCTGCTTAGTGTATTCATCTCTTGGTCTCCCTCTACGATTTTTACCCTCCACGCTGCCCTCCAATGCTAAATTTGTGATCCCTCGATGCCTCAGAACATGTCCTACCAACCGATCCCTTCTTCTAGTCAAGTTGTGCCACAAACTTCTCTTCTCCCCAATCCTATTCAATACCTCCTCATTAGTTACGTGATCTACCCACCTTATCTTCAGCATTCTTCTGTAGCACCACATTTCGAAAGCTTCTATTCTCTTCTTGTCCAAACTAGTTATCGTCCATGTCTCACTTCCATACATGGCTACACTCCATACAAATACTTTCAGAAACGACTTCCTGACACGTAAATCTATATTCGATGTTAACAAATTTCTCTTCTTGAGAAACGCTTTCCTTGCCATTGCCAGTCTACATTTTATATCCCCTCTACTTCGACCATCATCGGTTATTTTATTCCCTAAATAGCAAAACTCCTTTACTACTTTAAGTGTCTCATTTCCTAATCTCGCTGGAAACATACTGGCTCAAAAAAATGGTTCAAATGGCTCGGAGCACTATGGGACTTAACATCTATGGTCATCAGTCCCCTAGAACTTAGAACTACTTAAACCTAACTAACCTAAGGACATCACTCACACCCATGCCCGAGCCAGGATTCGAACCTGCGACCGTAGCAGTCGCGCGGCTCCGGACTGAGCGCCTAGAACCGCTAGACCACCGCGGCCGGCAAACATACTGGTTCCATTACATCGTTGACTTTCTGTGACAAAAACCGGTTATGATATTTTTTGAATAAAGGTAGTCTCAGTTGCAAAACTGTTTTTGTTAATGTCAGTTACGCGTTTCGCCTTTGTGGGGCATCATCAGATTATGTAAAAATGTAGCAGAAGAAACTTCATTCGTCAGTTGCTATAACAGGGCATAAAATAAGAATAAATAATCATCTGGATAAGATATCCGTCCGTCAGAAGACGGAAGTGAAAAGTGTATGTACTGAGACGGGATCAGCATGATGTGATCCGGTTTTTACTCTCTTTCGGTTCCGATAAGACTTGACGAACGGATACCTTATCTAGACGACTTTTTATTCTCATTTTATGCGCTGTTGTGGCAAATGACGAATGACGTTTCTTCTGCTACATGCTACATCTTACACAAGGGCGAAACACGTAATTGTTATCAGTATTTTTGCCGGCCGCTGTGGCCGAGCGGTTCTAGGAGCTTCAGTCCGGAACCGCGCTTCTGCTACGGTCGCAGGTTCCAAGCCTGCCTCGAGCATCGATGTGTGTGATGTCCTTAGGTTAGTTAGGTTTACGTAGTTCTAAGTCTAGGGGACTGCTGATCTCAGATGTGAAGTCCCATATGGCTTAGAACAATTTGCACCATTTATTGTTATCAGTTTTTTAACCGAGACTCCCTTTATTTAAAAAAAAATCGCCGAAAACAGTCGGAACTGTTAAATATCTAGGAATATGCGTGTGTAGCGACTGCAACCAGAACAACCACACAAAACAGATTGCAGGAATGGCAGGGAATCGCTCGAACACTCCTAACAAAATTTAACTCAACCACGGCGGAGCTAGCTCATAAAACCACCGTTACGCCGATTCTTAAGTGTTGTTCGCCAATCTTGAACCGTTGCTAGATGGGATTATTACAGGAGGTAAGGATAAGACTGTAGAAGAACTGCTTATTTCATCCCGATTTCGTTTAGTGGGCACAAGAGTGTCACCAAGGTGTTTAGCGAAGTCCGTTACCGGACACTGTTTGAGCGGCATCGTGCATCACAGAGAGACCACTCCCTAAATTCCGAGAGCCCTAGTTCCGAAATGAGACAAATCATATACACTCCTGGAAATGGAAAAAAGAACACATTGACACCGGTGTGTCAGACCCACCATACTTGCTCCGGACACTGCGAGAGGGCTGTACAAGCAATGATCACACGCACGGCACAGCGGACACACCAGGAACCGCGGTGTTGGCCGTCGAATGGCGCTAGCTGCGCAGCATTTGTGCACCGCCGCCGTCAGTGTCAGCCAGTTTGCCGTGGCATACGGAGCTCCATCGCAGTCTTTAACACTGGTAGCATGCCGCGACAGCGTGGACGTGAACCGTATGTGCAGTTGACGGACTTTGAGCGAGGGCGTATAGTGGGCATGCGGGAGGCCGGGTGGACGTACCGCCGAATTGCTCAACACGTGGGGCGTGAGGTCTCCACAGTACATCGATGTTGTCGCCAGTGGTCGGCGGAAGGTGCACGTGCCCGTCGACCTGGGACCGGACCGCAGCGACGCACGGATGCACGCCAAGACCGTAGGATCCTACGCAGTGCCGTAGGGGACCGCACCGCCACTTCCCAGCAAATTAGGGACACTGTTGCTCCTGGGGTATCGGCGAGGACCATTCGCAACCGTCTCCATGAAGCTGGGCTACGGTCCCGCACACCGTTAGGCCGTCTTCCGCTCACACCCCAACATCTTGCAGCCCGCCTCCAGTGGTGTCGCGACAGGCGTTAATGGAGGGACGAATGGAGACGTGTCGTCTTCAGCGATGAGAGTCACTTCTGCCTTGGTGCCAATGATGGTCGTATGCGTGTTTGGCGCCGTGCAGGTGAGCGCCACAATCAGGACTGCATACGACCGAGGCACACAGGGCCAACACCCGGCATCATGGTGTGGGGAGCGATCTCCTACACTGGCCGTACACCACTGGTGATCGTCGAGGGGACACTGAATAGTGCACGGTACATCCAAACCGTCATCGAACCCATCGTTCTACCATTCCTAGACCGGCAAGGGAACTTGCTGTTCCAACAGGACAATGCACGTCCGCATGTATCCCGTGCCACCCAACGTGCTCTAGAAGGTGTAAGTCAACTACCCTGGCCAGCAAGATCTCCGGATCTGTCCCCCATTGAGCATGTTTGGGACTGGATGAAGCGTCGTCTCACGCGGTCTGCACGTCCAGCACGAACGCTGGTCCAACTGAGGCGCCAGGTGGAAATGGCATGGCAAGCCGTTCCACAGGACTACATCCAGCATCTCTACGATCGTCTCCATGGGAGAACAGCAGCCTGCATTGCTGCGAAAGGTGGATATACACTGTACTAGTGCCGACATTGTGCATGCTCTGTTGCCTGTGTCTATGTGCCTGTGGTTCTGTCAGTGTGATCATGTGATGTATCTGACCCCAGGAATGTGTCAATAAAGTTTCCCCTTCCTGGGACAATGAATTCACGGTGTTCTTATTTCAATTTCCAGGAGTGTATTACTCCCTCCCAAATGTGTATCTGATCAAGCGACCAAGATGTTAAAATAAGAGAAATTCCACCTTATAAAGACTTGATTTACAGTCGTTCTTTCAATTGATTATTAGCTACTGAAGCAGAGAGGGCGGAGCAGAGGATGGGGACCACGACTTGGTGGCGGTAACATACCATGTGCCCCCTGACTACAAATGTAGATTTACATATCACAGACGCACTGACAACTCAGATGAAAATGAGGTAAGCGCGAGCAGTGTAATGCTGTTTTTGGGTAGCTGTTATAGCAGACGAGTACACAGAAGGGAGAGCACGAAGCCACCACCAGCAAGTAGCCAATTCTCTCCACTAACATCAGGAAACAGGAGGCCGCCAAGTTTAACGTCCCTGTCCAACGAACGGATCGCAATCCTTCCTAAGAAGTCAGGTAATCAGAAATTTTCCGGCAACATCCTCTTTTCTCTGCTACCCAGTTACTGGCGACTAAAAATTCCTTAATAAGTGGGATGTGAACAGCCACCTCTGAGTCGAGTGCTCTGGTATTGAGGAACGTCCCTAACCTCGGCTATGAAAGTGTGGAACTAGTAGCTGCTTGAAAAAAAAAATGTTCTTACCTGGAGTAAATGTATACTTCACAAACAGATTTTTTGCGAAGAATCTACAATTACTCTCCACATTCCTGCAGACTGCTCCCATACTGTTATGTATGCGAACAAAGCGTCATTATCATATACTCCAGTGGTAATTACTAATCAGATACTCTGTCCCATCCCCCCTCTCTCTCCCTCTCCCTCCCTCACACTCTCTCTCTCTCTCTCTCTCTGACACGCACGCATGCACGCCCACCCACCCACCCACACACACACAAACACACACACACACACACACACACACACACACACACACACAGAGAGAGAGAGAGTAATACAGGGTGATTCAAAAAGAATACCACAACTTAAAAAATGTGTATTTAATGAAAGAAACATAATATAACCTTCTGTTATACATCATTACAAAGAGTATTTAAACAGGTTTTTTTTCACTCAAAAACAAGTTCAGAGATGTTCAATATGGCCCCCTCCAGACACTCGAGCAATATCAACCCGATACTCCAACTCGTTCCACACTCTCTGTAGCATATCAGGCGTAACAGTTTGGATAGCTGCTGTTATTTCTCGTTTCAAATCATCAATGGTGGCTGGGAGAGGTGGCCAAAACACCATATCCTTAACATACCCCCATAAGAAAAAATCGCAGGGAGTAAGATCAGGGCTTCTTGGAGGCCAGTGATGAAGTGCTCTGTCACGGGCTGCCTGGCGGCCGATCCATCGCCTCGGGTAGTTGACTATAAGGTTTCATAACTAACCTTTTTCGTAGGACTCTCCATACAGCTGATTGTGGAATTTGCAGCTCTCTGCTAGCTCTGCGAGTCGATTTTCCTGGGCTGCGAACAAATGCTTGCTGGATGCGTGCTACATTTTCATCACTCGTTCTCGGCCGTCCAGAACTTTTCCCTTTGCACAAACACCCATTCTCTGTAAACTGTTTATACCAACGTTTAATACACCGCCTATCAGGAGGTTTAACACCATATTTCGTTCGAAATGCACGCTGAACAACATCGTCGATTCACTTCTGCCGTACTCAATAACACAAAAAGCTTTCTGTTGAGAGGTCGCCATCTTAGCATCAACTGACGCTGACGCCTAGTCAACAGCGCCTCAAGCGAACAAATGTACAACTAAAAGAAACTTTATAGCTCCCTTAATTCGCCGACAGATAGTGCTTAGCTCTGCCTTTTGTCGTTGCAGAGTTTTAAATTCCTAAAGTTGTGGTATTCTTTTTGAATCACCCTGTATATACAGGGTGGTCCAGTCATCGCATAAATACTACATTCAGGAACGTTATAGTCCTGAGAGATGCCAAACATGTCAAAGTAACATATCTCGTCTCCTCTCTCTATTGCAGTAAACTTCTCATATCTTCTTTCTCGAACAATCGGACGCGGAATTAGCACAAGTCTGCTCACAGTAGAGAACTCGATCGGTCATAATTTATTGCCTCCAGTGCCTGCCGTGCACACTTCTGCGCCTTGTCAAAGTGGCGAGCCTGCGCCTTACTCGGAAATGTGACGTCACTTCGCGGCGGCAGTAAACAAGTGCCGAGCAGCTGCGATAAGTGATGTCATCTGCGTCTCGTACTCGGCGATCGGATTTCTTACGTAAAAATACGAATAACAGGCTACATCAACAGCAGTTTGAGGACGGCTGCTATCTAGCTTGCGTCTGTATTTGAATGGACTATCATTGTTTCTAGCGAAACTAACTACTCGTTACCTCAATGACATACGACAAACGGTCCGCCTAGGGGTATACTTGAGGCAGAATGTTGCACCAGCATATTTCGTCGTGCTCTACCAGTCACATCCTGATGTACAGTACCCCTATCAGCGAATGGAAGAAGTGGACAAATCTCTTGGCCTGCATGCTCCTGGGTATTCATCTGCAGTATCTTGTCAAGTTAAAAATCTACGCAATATATGGTAAAAAGTAAGTATTTCTTCTCATGCAAGTTTTGGAAGCATGTGAGACAGACAGTACGAATTATCCTAGAGAGCGTGTCCCAAACTGACTGTCGCGACGAGGAATACAGGTTGGAGTAAGTACTGGACACTTGGGTGAGCCACCTTTAACTATTCGTAAAGCAAAGTAATAAATGACAAGTCCAACGACAATTTGCTTACTGACATACTAAGTATAACAAATTCAAAATTTAGACACTACGGATTTTCAAACCAACGTTGGTATACTGTAAGCGTTTCTCATCATTTGTAAATCACAATCCAGGTCATTACGCATTGCCCACCGTTTTCGACACATCCAGTGCGTGCAACTGATTACTTTCATTTCTCCTACCTTTCATTCATTACTAGGCGAGGTGACAATGATCCCAATAAACATAAAAGAGGTAGTGTATGAATGGTAAAAGAGGAAGAAGTTTTAAAATGAAAATGAAATTTATTTATCTGTAGTGAATTGTTAACTTACGAAACGTGTAGCACTGTATCTTTAACAATTGTTCCTTAAAAATAATGGTTATTAAGATCAAGAAGATATGCACCCAGTCACCAGAATTTACTGTGCAATGGGGACTGCCAGCACTTTCTCGTTGTAAACAAACACTGGCGGTGAAATCTACGACATATGCAGCAAAAAATGAAGACGAGTTCAACTGGACAAACAGGGCAAGAAGTGCAGTTTGTTATCGCACTGGACTCGCGTTCAGGAGAACTAGGGGCGCTCCTCGTCTGCCCACCTACACGACGTCAAATATGAAGGTTTGCAACATACTGGTTTTCAGTTCAACACATCATGAGTGCAATCACTTACTCGAATCTTTCAACTAGCATAGCATACAACTTTCGTGTTACATCCTTTCGGTTATTTGTTGTTCCATGTTTTCCGCATCATATCTACGTTTGGGCATCTACATCTACATGATTACTCTGCACTTCACATTTAAGTGCTTGGCAGAGGGTTCATCGAACCACAATCATACTATCTCCCTACCATTCCACTCCCGAACAGCGCGTGGGAAAAACGAACACCTAAACCTTTCTGTTCGAGCTCTGATTTCTCTTATTTTATTTTGATGATCATTCCTACCTATGTAGGTTGGGCTCAACAAAATATTTTCGCATTCGGAAGAGAAAGTTGGTGACTGAAATTTCGTAAATAGATCTCGCCGCGACGAAAAACGTCTTTGCTTTAATGACTTCCATCCCAACTCGCGTATCATATCTGCCACACTCTCTCCCCTATTACGCGATAATACAAAACGAGCTGCCCTTTTTTGCACCCTTTCGATGTCCTCGGTCAATCCCACCTGGTAAGGATCCCACACCGCGCAGCAATATTCTAACAGAGGACGAATGAGTGTAGTGTAAGCCGTCTCTTTAGTGGACTTGTTGCATCTTCTAAGTGTCCTGCCAATGAAACGCAACCTTTGGCTCGCCTTCCCCACAATATTATCTATGTGGTCTTTCCAGCTGAAGTTGTTCGTAATTTTTACACCCAGGTACTTAGCTGAATTGACAGCCTTGAGAATTGTACTATTTATCGAGTAGTCGAATTCCAACGGATTGCTTTTGGAACTCATGTGGATCACCTCACACTTTTCGTTATTTAGCGTCAACTGCCACCTGCCACACCATATTGCCCGCAGCTCGTGGTCGTGCGGTAGCGTTCTCGCTTCCCACGCCCGGGTTCCCGGGTTCGATTCCCGGCGGGGTCAGGGATTTTCTCTGTCTCGTGATGGCTGGGTGTTGTGTGATGTCCTTAGGTTAGTTAGGTTTAAGTAGTTCTAAGTTCTAGGGGACTGATGACCTCAGATGTTAACTCCCATAGTGCTCAGAGCCATTTGGACCATTTGAACTGAATTAGAAACATTACTATACATAGAAATTTTTTATCAATACGTCTCATGAATAACCCAGAGAACTGATTACACAGCCTAGTTTGAAATACTCAAAGTGACCATTAAAGTACGGCTATAGTTTACAAAATTTGCTCTTGCTTCAGAGCTAAAACCTTTCTTTTAGCTAAGTGCAGTCGCAAATTATACAACGGCATCACTGTTCTTTTTAATTTCCGATCTTGTTGCTTTTCCGGCTCCATATCCGCGAGCAAAATTTGATCCACTTTCACGTTTCTTCGACAGGTCTAGAGATTTTACGTTTTCCGGAAAGAAAAAATGCATTATTCACGTATAGTCGCTACTGAGAGCAACAGCGTGATCTGATATAAGCAAAGGTTCAGACGTAAACAATGACGGCCAACAGGGAGGGGGAGAGGGGAACTACGAACTCTGCTGCCCATACAGCGCAAGCGCAAATTTTAATTTGCCAAGTCGAACGCTTTCCGTCAACCGATGTCTCAGGTCCTCGGTATTCGGATAATCGCTGCACTACTGTACGTAACTCCGTCATGGAATGGAATTTAGTCAAGTCACCGTGTGTCCATACGTGCGTCAAACACTGTTTTAAATACTGTTGAAAGAAATAAACAGGAGACGACTGACCTCTGTGGGGCCCGCCTGTGTAGCGGACACTACATTGGGCGGCATTGTGCCGCAACAAAGTTGCTGCTGCTGTTACGGGTCACAACAATCTCTGTGGCGAGGATGTACTATTGTTGATACGGAAACGTGTAAATAGCTTCAGCTGACGACGCACAGCCAGGCGAAACGCAGCCTGCGACACTATTCGCGTAAAACACGGTAGCCGCGCGCGTTGAACGCACCTGACTAAACTGGGCTCTGCCACGAGAGAACCTTTATAACAAAAGGAGCTCTCCACTTCTCCCTCCCCTCCTCTCCCGCCATTATTACCCCCCCTCCGACTCGCTCCTTCACACGGTGATAAGAAACTTTACCACGAAACGCACCAGCTACGGGGGAATATGTGTCGCCGCCGTCATGCGACCCACTCTCTGAGAAAGGTTTAAAGACGTTTCGCGATCATGCGATTAGATACTTTTGTTTTCATCCCGAGTCGTAATTGTCATATCTTTACCTCATTGACTCGTTCGAGAAAGGAGGAGACGGGCTGGAAAAAGCTCTTGATCGGTAGGGAGTTTCTTTTTGGATATCTTATCCGGCGACGTAGTTGCATAAGCGGCGTGGAGTAGGTCTATAATATCTTGTCTTCCCATCTCTTCCGAGGCTGTTTATATTTTGTCACTAATACGTAGCAGTCCAGTCAGCGATGAGTCAAAACTCAAAATACTGTTAATTCGTCGAAATCTTCGATTTCAACAGTTAAGCGTTGACAGAAATTGAGCAACCCAGACATCGAGCTGGCTCGAAAGTTTTGTCGGTATCTTGTGATTAGCGTCACAAAAAACCGTCTCTCTCTCTCTCTCTCTCTCTCTCTCTCTTATCATGTGGATTCTGTAGTCAAACTACTTGGTATTCTACTAACTTCGAACTTCGTAGCCTGGTTTCAATTCCCTGCTATAGTAATGATATTAATAAACGTTTACTTACTGCTCTTAAATAACGTAAGATGGAGAAGAAAAAAAAACAATTAAAAACAAAATCGATCAAGAGGGTGAGGAGGAGAAGAACAAGTAATCTATTTTCACTCCCAGTGTACACCGCTCTGTTCAAGTCTGTCTCAGCGAAGTGGTTCAAATGGCTCTGAGCACTATGGGACTTAACTTCTGAGGTCATCAGTCCCCTAGAACTTAGAACTACTTAAACCTAACTAACCTAAGGACATTCCACACATCCATGCCCGAGACAGGATTCGAACCTGCGACCGTAGCGGTCGCTCGGTTCCAAACTGTAGCGCCCAGAACCGCACGGCCACTCCGGCCGGCGTAGCAAGATTCCACCTCGGTTGTGATGGTGTAGTAAAACGGTGAAACTGGTTGCCAAGTAAAATAAGGTTGGAAACTAGACGACTGAAAGTTGTTTAATTTGATATCCTGTATCGAACAGCCGAGTCCCGCAACCATCTCTAGAAACATGGTCATACAGAAGGAAGGTTTCATTACATTAGTCATGCACGTTACAGAGATTAAAAACATTAAAATAAAGAGATATATTAAAAACTTCAGGGCCGGCCGGAGTGGCAAAGCGGTTCTAGGCGCTGCAGTCTGGAACCGCGCGACCGCTGCGGCCGCAGGTTCGCATCCTGCCTCGGACATGGATGTGGGTGGTGTTCTTAGGTTAGATAGGTTTAAGTAGTTCTAAGTTCTAGGGGACTGATGACCACAGCAGTTAAGTCCCATAGTGCTCAGAGCCATTTGAACCATTTGAAAAACTTAAGATTCCGGTAAGAAAAAACATTAAAAATATCTTATTAGTGGAAAAAAGTCTTGGTTGCAATTTTAGTTTTTTTATTTACCAACTACGCGTTTCATCTTATTTAGGCATCTTCAGGCTGATCTTAATTTGGTATTTCTTAGTACGATCCTTTAGACCGTGTAGCTAAAGGATATCGTCGAGTACATCAGGCCAACATCGCCTTCGTTAACCTCAGTAAATACTTTCTAGATGCTTTTATTATCTGCTCCTGTGAACCTGTACGCGTTTTGCAAGGTCTTGGAGTCACTCACGTCCATCTAGAAAGTATTTACTGAGGTTAACGAAAGCGATGTTGAACTGATGTACTCGACGATGCCCATTAGCAACACTATCTAAAGGATCGTCCTAAAAAATGGCTCTGAGCACTATGGGACTTAACATCTATGGTCATCAGTCCCCTAGAACTTAGAACTACTTAAACCTAACTAACCTAAGGACATCACACACATCCATGCCCGAGGCAGGATTCGAACCTGCGACCGTAGCAGTCGCGTGGCTCCGGACTGAGCGCCTAGAACCGCTAGACCACCGCGGCCGGCTGATCGTCCTAAGAAATACCACATTAAGATCACCCTGAAGATGCCTAAATAAGGTGAAACGCGTAGTTGATAAATAAAAAAAACTAAAACTGCAACCAAGACTGTTTTCAACTAATACTATTAAACACTAGTTTGCTGATTCATGCCACAGATGGATTGGAAGAATTTTAAAAATATCTACTTCGTAACGAGAAATAGGTTCTATTGAAATACAAAAGAAAGGTGATTACGAGCAGCAAAAGATATTATAGAGAGAAACGGTAGAGTACGCACAAATTAGAAATACAACTAGAACCACAAAGGACTATAGAATCTAATGGATGAATCACAGCAGATGGAGTGGATCACGCTACTGCTACTCCCAAAGCAATGTGTAGGCCTACAAGATAAGGTTCTTTGGGGAAATCAAGGACCAATATCGTTTTTAGAAAGGGAAGAGGGAAATGTTGTTGTTGTTGTTGTGGTCTTCAGTCCTGAGACTGGTTTGATGTAGCTCTCCATGCTACTCAATCCTATGCAAGCTTCTTCATCTCCCATTACCTACTGCAACCTATATCCTTCTGAATCTGCTTAGTTTTTTCATCTCTTGGTCTCCCTCTACGATTTTTACCCTCCACGTTGCCTTCCAATACTAAATTGGTGATCGCTTGATGCCTCAGAACATGTCCTACCAACTGATCCCTTCTTCTAGTCAAGTTGTGCCACAAACTTGTCTTCTCCCCAATCCTATTCAATACCTCCTCATTAGTTATGTGGTCTACCCATCTAATCTTCAGCATTCTTCTGTAGCACCACATTTCGAAAGCTTCTATTCTCTTCTTGTCCAACCTATTTATCGTCCATGTTTCACTTCCATACATGGCTACGCTCCATACAAATACTTTCAGAAACGACTTCCTGACACTTAAATCTATACTCGATGTTAACAAATTTCTCTTCTTCAGAAACGCTTTCCTTGCCATTGCCAGTCTACATTTTATATCCTCTCTACTTCGACCATCATCAGTTATTTTGCTCCCCAAATAGCAAAACTCCTTTACTACTTTAAGTGTCTCATTACCTAATCTAATTCCCGCAGCATCACCCGATTTAATTCGACTACATTCCATTATCCTCGTTTTGCTTTTGTTGATGTTCATCTTATAGCCTCCTTTCAAGACACTATCCATTCCGTTCAGCTGCTCTTCCAAGTCCTTTGCTCTCTCTGACAGAATTACAATGCCATCGGCGAACCTCAAAGTTTTTATTTCTTCTCCATGAATTTTAATACCTACTCCGAATTTTTCCTTTGTTTCCTTTGCTGCTTATTCAATATACAGATTGAATAGCATCGGGGAGAGGCTACAGCCCTGTCTCACTCGCTTCCCAACCACTGCTTCCCTTTCATGCCTCTCGGCTCTTGTAACTGCCATCTGGTTTCTGTACAAATTGTAAATAGCCTTTCGCTCCCTGTATTTTACCCCTGCCACCTTCAGAATTTGAAAGAGAGTATTCCAGTCAACATTGTCAAAAGCTTTCTCTAAGTCTACAAATGCTAGAAACGTAGGTTTGCCTTTACTTAATCTAGCTTCTAAGATAAGTCGTAGGGTCAGTATTGCCTCACGTGTTCCAACATTTCTACGGAATCGAAACTGATCTTCCCCGAGGTCGGCTTCTACTAGTTTTTCCATTCGTCTGTAAAGAATTCGCGTTAGTATTTTGCAGCTGTGACTTATTAAACTGACAGTTCGGTAATTTTCGCATCTGTCAGCACCTGCTTTCTTTGGGATTGGAATTATTATATTCTTCTTGAAGTCTGAGGATATTTCGCCTGTCTCATATATATTGCTCAGCAGATGGTAGAGTTTTGTCAGGACTGGCTCTCCCATGGCTGTCAGTAGTTCTAATGGAACGTTGTCTACTCCCGGGGCCTTGTTTCGACTCAGGAAGATGACGCACGTTAAAAATAAGAATCGAAACACCAAGAACACAGACCGTTCGCAGGGAGTCCGGCCATTTGCCTGGAGATACTGGAGGCACGTCAGCTAGTTCTGACGGCGTATCTCTCCAGCGAGATCGCTACCCGCGCCCAAGGCTGCACATTCCGACCACGCCCAGGAGGTGTGAACAGAAATGCGCAACCGCTGCTTCTGATTCCGAAGCGTTGCGCCGCAAGCTGTGTGCCTTATTCCTTCCGTATAAAGTGGATGATGTGAAATACAGGCATTTGTCCCTAGGTTCTCTGTACCTCTCTCTCGGTCTAGCGAATTATCGTCACGAACATCGCAGTGGTACAGCACTTAATTAACTGGCACGGAATCCGTTGGAGTAGTCTAACGACAACTGTTTGTCCAGAACACACGAAAACTGCAAATATAACTGAATTCCTTCATATTTCTGCAAATTACACTACTGGCCATTAAAATTGCAACACCAAGAAGAAATGCAGATGATAAACGGGTATTCATTGGACAAATATATTATACTAGAACTGACATGTGATTACATTTTCACGCAATTTGGGTGCATATCAGTACCCAGAACAACCACCTCTGGCCGTAACAACGGCCTTGATACGCCTGGGCATTGAGTCAAACAGAGCTTGGATGGCGTGTACAGGTACAGCTGCCCATGCACCTTCAACACGATACCACAGTTCATCAAGAGTAGAGACTGGCGTATTGTAACTAGGCAGTTGCTCGGCCTCCATTGACCAGACGTTTTCAATTGGTGAGAGATCTGGAGAATGTGCTGGCCAGGGCAGCAGTCGAAAATTTTCTGTATCCAGAAAGGCCCGTACAGGACCTGCAACACGCGGTCGTGCATTTTCCTGCTGAAAAGTAGGGTTTCGCAGGGATCGAATGAAGGGTAGAGCCACGGGTCGTAACACATCTGAAATGTAACGTCCACTGTTCACTGTGCAGTCAATGCGAACAACAAGTGATCGAGACGTGTAACCAATGGCACCCCATACCATCACGCCGGGTGATACGAAAGTATGGCGATGACGAATACATGCTTCCAATGTGCGTTCACCGCGATGACGCCAAACACGGATGCGACCATCATGATGCTGTAAACGAAACCTGAACTCATCCGAAAAACTGACGTTTTGCCATTCGTACACCCAGGTTCGTCGTTGAGTACACCATCGCAGGCGCTCCTGTCTGTGATACAGCATCAAGGGTAACCGCAGCCATCATCTCCGAGCTGATAGTCCATGGTGCTGCAAACGTCGTCGAACTGTTCGTGCAGATGGTTGTTGTCTTGCAAACGTCCCCATTTGTTGACTCAGGGCTCGAGACGTAGCTGCACGATCCGTTACAGCCATGCGGATAAGATGCCTGTCATCTCGACTGCTAGTGATACGAGGCCGTTGGGATCCAGCGCGGCGTTCCGTATTACCTTCCTGAACCCACCGATTCCATATTCTGCTAACAGTCATTGGATCTCGACCAACGCGAGCAGCAATGTCGCGATACGATAAATCGCAATCGCGATAGGCTACAATCCGACCTTTATCAAAGTCGGAAACGTGATGGTACGCATTTCTCCTCCTTACACGAGGCATCACTACAATGTTTTACCAGGCAACGCCGGTCAACTGCTGTTTCTGTATGAGAAATCGGTTGGAAACTTTCCTCATGGCAGCATGTTGTGTGAATGCTCTGAAAGGCTAATCATTTGCATATCACAGCATCCTCTTCCTGTCGGTTAAACTTCGCGTCTGTAGCACGTCATCTTCGTGGTGTAGCAATTTTAATGGCCAGTAGTGTAGTAGCAGCTTGCGAATTTCGAGAGCTGATTTAAGGACAGGAGCTGAAAAGCTTCGCAGGCTCATTGTAGTGTGTTGAGTCTAGAGTCTACGGGTTTGTCGCTATCATCACATTCCTGTGCGGTAAAAAATAGTTACTCTTTGCGGAAGGAGGAATTCGGGTTACGCGCTCCATTTTAAGACTGCGTCATATGTTTTATGGCTGATAAGATGTGCAGGAAATCTAACAAAAGAGAGAGCTGCCAACCATAGAGATTTATACGAGTATTTTGTACGAGAGCCACACACTGCACTTTTATGAAGCTGCATTCCAGGGAGCTAGATAAAAGACGAAGATGCAAAGGAAAGAGGAATGATAATCCCCGTCGAAACTGATGAATTCATAACCAGTCTGGGCGCTCAGCCCTCGCGAAACACACTAACTGCCTTGTAAAACTTTACAGCCTAAGGTCACACAAACTGTATCATTCATGCATTCACGGTTTCGACATATTACAAGCGATCATCGGACGATCCCATTAAACAGAAAGAAAAGTGAGAATAGAAAAATTAAAGAAACGGAATTACATATCAAACTAACTACTATAAACAACTATACGTGTTTTCATACTCTTCTTGTGAAGAAGACAGGAGAGGCACGCACGGATTGCTTAATATACCAATGTTTAACATATCTGTGCACTGATTTTTGAACATACCGGTCCTCCGATTGTTGGAACTGAAGGCTTACGCTTAATTACCTAATAAGAAACAGATGGCACCTCTTAAACTACAAATATAAGATTAAAAATATTCACGATGGAAAAATGATTGAGAGAGAAGGAATTCTAAAAGTTAAACATAGTAAAAAATTACTAAACTACTGGGGTAGATACGGTAGACATAAACTAGAACCAAGACAGATTATGCCTACTTGCAAACGCGATCCGCGAGTAGCGAACGAATAGCTTGCAGTCGCAAGTATATACAAAATAGACTGGATGAAACAACAATTAAATCTAACTACTATTAGCTAAGTGCGAGCGGAACCGCAACAAAAGAGAAAAAAAGAAAATGACAAGGAGAAGAGCCATCGTAACAGATCAGAAAATACTTTGAAAAAGACTTTGTTCGTTTTCACAACTGCTGTGGGCACTTCCCCAAATCCACCAAAATGTCAAACTTTTCAAGTGTATCCAAATGGCATCCTTTAGGAACATAGTGACGGTTATTTCTGCGTTCAACACAAACCTTCTAATCAGATACGAACGGGTTCTTTCTCTTTGCTACAGGCACTATCTTGCATTTATCCTCGTTTAAAGAGAGCCGCCATTTATTACACCAAGCGGAATTTTCTTCGAGTCTTTCTGCATTTCTTTACGATCGCCCATGGTGACACTTTTCTATACAAAAAAGAGTGTTTCTTGAACGGTTTCGTTTTGCTGCTAATTCTACGTGATCAATTGTTTGTACTCTGTCGTTTGCGATCAGTTGTGGGCATGGCCAATGCGCCGATATGGCCGATTCGCACACTCTCCTTACAAATGGGGTGCTACAGAGTCTCCGGTTTGTGACTGTGGGGCTCTGAACCAGACAATCAAGCACATTAGAGATGAATGCCCTCTGCCTTGCTACCAGAGGAGTTGGAGAGACCTCGTGAAAGCTGATGATACGGCTCTTATACGGATTAAGAACAAAGATATTGACATTTAGTTAGTTTTATATGTAGTTTTGTATTTTCATATTCCTGCTGTATACAGTATTACTAACGTCATATACCTTTAATTTTCAATTGCATTTGAGCCATACGAATAAATAAATAAATAATTGTTTATTTACTCCGTCAGTCCAAAAAGTTTCGAAACTGGATTAATAAAAAAATAGAAAAAAGTTAAGATGGTGGTTCTAATACTTCAGGTGTTCCACACAGTCTCCCACCAATCGTCTGCAATGCACTGAACGTTCATACAACCACGTGAAACTATCAGAAAAGTCCTTCTTTAGCATTTTGTTCAATGCCAAAGCGTTGACCCTTATGTGGATTTCTACACCTTGTCGTTTGGTATTACGTCCGTATTGCTAACAGCAAGTTTCGTTGCCTGTGATCATTTTTTCTATAAAATAATTGTCCTTGATTTACATTTCAATGATGTCTCGATAAGCCTTAGCGCATCGTTGTTTCTGTTCTGGAATCAAGGTGTGCAGGATAAGCATCGCACACCCTTTTCTATTCTTTAAAACATCCCAGAGAATGTCTTAAATACTTGTTGCTCCACTGTGATTTGTGAAACGGCGATGTTGACACACTACGATCGCACTTCCACTGCTTAACACGGCCTGCTCACAACTGACTGTCGAATACACATCTGTTGTTTACAGTTGTTAGCTAAAGCTACCACCGTAGTCACTGCGACGGCGAAGCTTATACGATAGAAATACAATGTGTCTCAGAACGTTTTGGGCGGGCGGTATAATATACCTTGGCGTGCAAGAGGTATTATTTTCATTCCTGTTGAACTTCCGCTGTCCAGTGCAGAGTAGTGTGTTGTATCAATCAAATATTCTTCTAGCCAGTTGAATATCTACGCGGTCTCAGGCGCTGCAGTCATGGACTGTGCGGCTGGTCCCGGCGGAGGTTCGAGTCCTCACTGGGGTATGGCTGTGTGTGTTTGTCCTTCGGATAATTTAGGTTAAGTAGTGTGTAAGCTTAGGGACTGATGACCTTAGCAGTTAAGTCCCGTAAGATTTCACACACATTTGAACGTTTTTTTGAATATCTACGATGGTACAGCGTACGACCGTATCTTGGTATTACAGCGCCGAACAACTGTCGGAGATTTAGGAAGACGGAAGCTGTTTCCGAAACACATACGTATCCGTAAAATGAGGCAGGCGGCACGTGCAGCGCCGTGTTTTCAATCGAAGCTACTTTCTCTGCACTTTACTGGAGTTACGCACTAGTCTTGCGACACTGGCATCTCGCCTGCTAATTTCGCCGGCATCATCACAGACCCGCCCCCACAGCACACTTCGCTCTTTCGAGGCCGTAATCACGCCTGTAATAGCCTCGTGCGGTTGCAAATGGCAAACCCCTGCGCCATTTGCGGAATACGAGCATGCGGACGTCTGCGGCGCCGTTTCGGTTTCCAGGAAAAGGGATCACAAAAGAACAGCGAGAAAGTCACTACGCGCGCATGACGTCAAATTACGAAACATCGTTTCCATTCAAGAGCACGATACTCGATAAATCCTCTGCGATTAGCGACACTCTTAAGATAAATACATTCTGTTATCTCGAGTACATTTAATTTTGTTCCATAATGAAGCGAGGTCAGTACATCTGAATCTAGGATAGCAGCTACCAATACGAGTGCACGAGAGCACTACAACTGAAGATTCAGCAGTAATTACTCACAACCACACGACAGAAAACAAATCATAATCTCTTACGGGCATGATTTTTTAGCGTTGATGGAAACAATGACGTTCTCATTTCCTGTTATCCTTTATGTCTCATTGGCGAGTGAAAGCTAGAACAGAAAGACGCATACACTCTGGCAGAGTTCTATCTCCCTCGCAAAGAGCCATCACGCACGTCTAAAACCTTTGCAGGACGACACACATTTCCAAATGTGGTGGTCTGCGATAACTATTGCGCTAGCTATAGCGAGAGAAACTCACATGAATGGGCGAGGAAACGAGTATGACCTTCCTTTGGTTCGAATGACAATATGTTAACACACACTGCCTTATCCGCTCAATCACAATTTAATGAATATGACATAGAGTCTCTTCAACGCTAATTGTAGAATTTTAGAACATGTTTTTTCCTCGCGTATCATGTCGTTTTTGGAAACCCAGAATCTACTCTGTAGGAATCAACATGGATTCCGGAAACAGCGATCGTGTGAGACCCCACTCGCTTTATTTGTTCATGAGACCCAGAAAATATTAGATACAGGCTCCCAGGTAGATGCTATTTTTCTTGACTTCCGGAAGGCGTTCGATACAGTTCCGCACTGTCGCCTGATAAACAAAGTAAGAGCCTACGGAATATCAGACCAGCTGTGTGGCTGGATTGAAGAGTTTTTAGCAAACAGAACACAGCTTGTTGTTCTCATTGGAGAGACGTCTACAGACGATAAAGTAACTTCTGGCGTGCCACAGGGAAGTGTTATGGGACCATTGCTTTTCACAATATATATAAATGACCTAGTAGATAGTGTCGGAAGTTCCATGCGGCTTTTCGCGGATGATGCTATAGTATACAGAGAAGTTGCAGCATTAGAAAATTGTAGCGAAATGCAGGAAGATCTGCAGCGGATAGGCACTTGGTGCAGGGAGTGGCAACTGACCCTTAACATAGACAAATGTAATGTATTGCGAATACATAGAAAGAAGGATCCTTTATTGTATGATTATATGATAGTGGAACAAACACTGGTAGCAGTTACTTCTGTAAAATATCTGGGAGTGTGCGTGCGGAACGATTTGAAGTGGAATGATCATATAAAATTAATTGTTGGTAAGGCGGGTACCAGGTTGAGATTCATTGGGAGAGTCCTTAGAAAATGTAGTCCATCAACAAAGGAGGTGGTTTACAAAACACTCGTTCGACCTATACTTGAGTATTGCTCATCAGTGTGGGATCCGTACCAGATCGGGTTGACGGAGGAGATAGAGAAGATCCAAAGAAGAGCGGCGCGTTTCGTCACAGGGTTATTTGGTAACCGTGATAGCGTTACGGAGATGTTTAACAAACTCAAGTGGCGGACTCTGCAAGAGAAGCGCTCTGCATCGCGGTGTAGCTTGCTCGCCAGGTTTCGAGAGGGTGCGTTTCTGGATGAGGTATCGTATATATTGCTTCCCTCTAATTATATCTCCCGAGGAGATCACGAATGTAAAATTAGAGAGATTAGAGCGCGCACGAAGGCTTCCAGACAGTCGTTCTTCCCGCGAACCATACGCGACTGGAACAGGAAAGGGAGGTAATGACAGTGGCACGTAAAGTGCCCTCCGCCACACACCGTTGGGTGGCTTGCGGAGTATAAATGTAGATGTAGATGTAGATATAGATGTAATCAAAAAACATTCGACCTAAGTGCTACTACGGTCGATTTTAGAGAACGATAGCGGATTCTTTAGACCCTTTGCGTCGCTACAATAAATGTATGACCATACCCACAATCCACAGTACCATTTCAAGGTGTTTTTGGTGTATATGGTTATTTTCCGAGGAGGCTGGAAGCCGTGGGTGCTAATGATGGTAGAAACCTTCCGGTCTGGCAGTGAAAGACTATGTATGCTTTTTACGTAAAAAAAGGAATATATTTTTGGAGATCAATACATTTTATCCCTGAACATGAAGATACCCATCTACAGCTACCACACCTCCTTCACTGAACTCTAAGCGTTTACCAATCGTAAATTTATTTACATATAGGACTGAATGGAAGTCAGAGGATGTCAGACCTCATGAAGAGGGTGGATGTTGTAACAAGAGGAGTTTTAAACCCGTCTCTTTGCCAATTTGCAATTCACCTCTGTGGACAGGTATATACCTTTTTTATCAAAAAGTCTCCATAATTACACACTGCTGTCAGCGTTCCTTCCGTGACTGCATTACTTTCGTAAAATAAAAAACAAACCCCCTTCAGTCACAAATCGTTATTATTTCAATGCACGCATTGCAACACACTGCATAATTTTTAAAATTTCGTTTACTAATGGTTCTGTTAAGAGTATATAGATTTGTTAGAAGGTGCCATAGTATGACTACTATTTCCTTAAAAAAAAAAGACAAAACCGAAAAACGACTTTCTGTTTCCAATTATTGTTACGTGGATTTTAAGCACGGTGGGCCGGCCGGCGTGGCCGAGCGGTTCTAGGCGCTACAGTCTGGAACCGCGCGACCGCTACGGTCGCAGGTTCGAATCCTGCCTCGGGCATGGGTGTGTATGATGTCCTTAGGTTAGTTAGGTTTAATTAGTTTTAAGTTCTAGGCGACTGATGACCTCAGAAGTTAAGTCGCATAGTGCTCAGAGCCATTTGAACCATTTTTTGAGCACGGTACGAACACATATATACACACTTTTCGTCTTCAAGCACATTTTAAAACAAAATTCACACAAATCAAAGAATATCTATATGTCAAGATGTTTTATTTTTACCTGTACACAGGCGTCGTAATTTCTAAGATGATACGAAGATGTTGAAAATTAAAAACACAATATTGTGTATGTTCAGTAGCATTAATTTTCTCAGTTAGAATTTAAAAAATTAATCATGTAGAACACACTCAGTATTGTGTTTTTCATTTATAATTCTGTTGTTCTACGAAGAAGGGACAGAAGAATCAGTTAATGTAACAAACATGTTACATTATTATTTATACAATTGTTGTTGTGGTCTTCAGTCCAAAGGCTGGTGTGATGCAGCTGTCCATGCTACTCTATCCTGTGCAAGCTTCTTCATCTTCCAGTACCTACTGCAGCCTACATCCTTCTGAATCTGCTTAGTGTATTCAGCTCTTGGTCTCCCTCTACGATTTTTACGCTCCACACTGCCCTCCAATACTAAACTGGTGATCCCTTGATGCCTCAGAACATGTCCTACCAACCGATCCCTTCTTCTAGTCAAGTATTTACTTATATACTATACATATTAAAATATGTAGGCCGTGTGCGTGTGAATGCTTATTAGGGGATCGTGTAAAAACTGAATTGATCACTGGCGTCTCTGATCAATCTGAGAGCTTTACATTTTCTTCTGTTTTCTACGGCCTTTGTATATCAGACGAGAAATATTTCAACCAACGACCGCAGGATGTATCAGCACTTAACGCGGACATACCGAAATCAAAAGCGTTTCCTGCGCACGGCACAACGCAGAGCAGACAGCGGCCGGCCGTGACGTCACAGAGGCCGTGGCGCGTCCTTGTGGTCCGCTTCGCAGCCTTTAGCAGCGCGGCCGCCAGATTTCGCCTGTGACGCACTGCGCTGCGGGTGTTGTTGCAGCGAACGAGGCCTCTTTGTGATGCGATTAGTCAACTTTCATGACGGCAAGAGGCACCAGTTGCTTCCATTCACTCCGTGAGTTCTGTATCCAGCACTTATGGGTCGCTCTCAGCCGCCAAGCCTTCGTTAATGGACGTTAGGGCACACCAAATAACAGTACCTTCTTGCCTAGTAACGAATACTGGATTCGCTTCACTCACGAAAGCAAGTACAATTTCCGACTACATCAGTGACCGACTAACGGTCTTTTTTCATAAACTGTACTTTGCAAGTAATACATATACGTGAACAATTAGAACGAGTCGTCTTAGATTTCCGGTAAGGTACAGCGCACACAAACAAAGTTGACACTCGCCGCAGTGGATGATGGAAGGGACTGTAAATGGGAAATGACTTTACAGCCGGTACCATCAGCCACCGCGCCGAGCGTCAACTTACAGGTTTATTACAAATGATTGAAGCGATTTCACAGCTCTACAATAACTTTATTATTTGAGATATTTTCAAAATGCTTTGCACACACGTACAAAAACTAAAAAAGTTTTTTTAGGCATTCACAAATGTTCTATATGTGTCCCTTTAGTGATTCGGCAGACATCAAGCCGATGATCAAGTTCCTCCCACACTCGGCGCAGCATGTCCCCATCAATGAGTTCGAAAGCATCGTTGATGCGAGCTCGCAGTTCTGGCACGGAGGAGGTTTAAACACTGAATCTTTCACATAACCCCACAGAAAGAAATCGCATGGGGTTAAGTCGGGAGAGCGTGGAGGCCATGACATGAATTGCTGATCATGATCTCCACCACGACCGATCCATCGGTTTTCCAATCTCCTGTTTAAGAAATGCCGAACATCATGATGGAAGTGCGGTGGAGCACCATCCTGTTGAAAGATGAAGTCGGCGCTGTCGGTCTCCAGTTGTGGCATGAGCCAATTTTCCGCGGGCTACACGTGAAACTTGCCTGCACGCGATCAACCGTTTCTTCGCTCACTGCAGGCCGACCCGTTGATTTCCTCTTACAGAGGCATCCAGAAGCTTTAAACTGCGCATACCATCGCCGAATGGAGTTAGCAGTTGGTGGATCTTTGATGAACTTCGTCCTGAAGTGTCGTTGCACTGTTATGACTGACTGATGTGAGTGCATTTCAAGCACGACATACGCTTTCTCGGCTCCTGTCGCCATTTTGTCTCACTGCGCTCTCGAGCGCTCTGACGGCAGAAACCTGAAGTGCGGCTTCAGCCGAACAAAACTTTATGAGTTTTTCTGCGTATCTGTAGTGTGTCGTGACCATATGTCAATGAATGGAGCTACAGTGAATTTATGAAATCGCTTCAATCATTTGTAATAGCCCTGTAGTTTGCGCGAATAACATACGAGGGCTATTCTGAAAGTAAGGAACGATAGGTCGCGAAATGGGAACCACAGTGAAAATCAAAACTGTTTTATTTGCAACAGTTAGCTACAACTTCCAGCTACTTATCTCCATAGTCGCCGATCCGACTTAGACGTTTGTCGTAGCGTTGTACCAACTTTACAATACCCTCGTTATAGAAGGCAGCCACCAGTGCTTTCCGCCAATTTTCTAGGCTGGCCTACAGCTCGTTTTCTATGCCAAAATGCTGTCTTCATAGCCAGCGGTTCATGTGAACAGAGATAGCAGAGATGAAACTCGGAGGGAGACGATTACGGGCTGTATTGTGGGTGGTCAAACATTTCCAATTGAAAACGATGCAGGAGCATCATTGCCCCTGAAGAACGCGGCTGAGAATTGTCTTGAAGAAGAAAACGCACGACAGTTATTTAATGTTGGCTGCATAGCTTCAGGTGAAATTTCTCACTTGGCCCTCGTACTTGTCGGGAGACACTATTGTTCTAGGTATGTTTATGTGCTCCCTGTGTGCTCAGAACTAAAAAGAACGACGTAACGCGATCGACGGGCATACTAGAGACACTGCCCGACACACCTGTGCAATACTTCATCAGATTTTCACTGTGGTTTCCATTTCGCGACCGATCGTTCCTGACTTTCCGAATAACCGTCGTACAGGACTGTAGTACAATGTCGAGTGCTTACGACCATAAAGTAGGTTCACAGCTACGTCACTGACGCACATAATTTATTACTGACAGGACCCAGTACGCTGTACTGAACGGCGGGCATTAAACGGAAACGAAAGTAATGTCAGGTGCGCCAGAGAAAGTGTGATGACAGTTACCTTGTTTGCTGACAGTTCTGTTGTCTACGCGAAAGTATCGTAGTTGGCTGATCTTAAGGACATGCTGAAGGACTAGGACAGTATTTACGTTTTGTGTACTGAAATGGGACGCCTCTTCAAATGTAGGCAAATGCACAGGATTTCCGTATACAGGAGGATTAACCTGATAATATCCGATTACAGCATTAATTCGTAAACTTCTGGAGTGTGTCGCATCGTTTAAATATCAAGAGGTAATACTGCAAAGGAGTATGAAGTGTAATAAGGAGCTGGGAAGTCGAATGGAGGGCTTAGATTTATTGGGAGGATTCGGTGAAAGTATTGTGCATATCACAAGGAAACCAATTACTCTAACGTGACCCATTTTTACGTCCTTATCAAGAAGGCGCGATATATACAGGAAAAACGAAACATATTAAAAGAAAGGAACGAACTAGATTAACTAGACAGGTTGTGGAATTCTACGAAAGTCGCAAAAGACTAAAATTACAACAATAAAATGGATCGGTGCTGTAAAACAGGACCTAAATGGAAGCGGGAATAACGCAACTTGACGTACCATAAGCATTTTTAGGCAGAAAAATTCAGGAATGGACAGTAGTACCGGCAGGAAAACGTAGGAAAAGTGGAACAACTTGGTCTGCCAAAAAAAATGGTTCAAATGGCTCTGAGCACTATGGGACTCAACATCTTAGGTCATAAGTCCCCTAGAACTTAGAACTACTTAAACCTAACTAACCTAAGGACATCACACACACCCATGCCCGAGGCAGGATTCGAACCTGCGACCGTAGCAGTCCCGCGGTTCCGGACTGCAGCGCCAGAACCGCTAGACCACCGCGGCCGGCACTTGGTCTGCCAAGCGGGAAACAGCCCATTCTGGGAGACAAGTAATGTAGGTGCAAAGGAAAGCTAGAACAAAACTCTGGAAGTTCTCTCTACTGTACAACAGACTTAAATAACAACAATAATAAAAGTTTGTACATATACGTACGTACAAACTTTTGTTATTATTATTCAAGTTATTTGTCTCCCAGAATGGATTCTTTTCCGCTAGGCAGACCAAGTTGTTCCACTTTTCCTACGTTTTCCTGCCGGTACTACTGTCCATTCCTGAATTTTTCTGCCTAAAAATGCTTATGTCTGGTACCTGTACGTCAAGTTGCGTTATTCCCGCTTCCTTTTAAGTCCTGTTTTACTGCACCGATCCACTTTTTTGTTTCAGTTTTAGTCTTACGCGACTTTCATAGAATTCCACAACCTGTCTAGTTAATCTTGTTCGTTCCATTCTTTTAATATGCCCATAAAATTTTAGTCTGCGTGTTTTCGCAGCCGAATAAATATTGGCCTTCTTTTCAATTTCTTTACTTCCTCTTGGTCTGCAAATAATTCGGACTTGCCATTTTCCTGATTACTACTCATTCTGTTCGAGATTCCTTTCTCTTCTCTTTCTATTTAAAATGGCCGAGCGGTTCTAGGCGCTTCAGTTCGGAACCGCGCTGCTGCTACGGTCGCAGGTTCGAATCCTGCCTCGGGCATCGATGTCTGTGATATCCTTAGGTTAGTTAGGTTTATGTAGTTCTAAGTCTAGGGGACTCATGACCTCAGATGTCAAGTCCCATAGTGCTTAGAGCATTTGAATCATTTTTTTAAAATTAGCGTTTCGACGCCATAACTATACTGGTTTGATAAGTGTCTTGTGAGGCTCCACTTTTGTGTATTTGGATATGAATTTTCTGTTACAGATTTCTTTTGTTAAGTCTGAGGGCTGTTTTCATTTTGTGGCAACGAATTTTGTAACTAATCCTTTGCAGGCCAATCTCCCGAATGATTTCGGCTAAGCCTTTGAACTGAGAATCACCCCCCCCCCCCTCCATTTTTACATTTTTTTAGTTATAGAATTTTGAGAACCGGGTTGTTACCAGACATGTACTTTTATTTCATCAAATGAATTTGTAGGCCTGCTCTTTCTGATGTTCTTCAAGAACTTAAGTTTGTTTTTGTGTTGTTTGAATATCTTGACATTTCATTACTTTCTGACTGATGTTTATTTCTCGTTTCCGTGTGCAGTCCCGAAACCACGCCTCTATACAAACAGAGTCTCCAATGTGTATTACCGTATGCTCAATTGTTGACGGACACCTGATGGCAACAGTTCATTAACATTTCCAGCGATGACGGCTTAGCTTGACAGTAACGTGGACACCCCTTCGTTATGCGAAGTGCAGGTAAAAGCCAGTTTTGGCGACAGTAGTGTAGCACCCTGTGTTACTCGAGGAGCTGGTGTTCCACTACAAAAAGACCGGCGCCCGAGGAACACCGAAGCGGAACGCAGCCCTCAAACACCTGGCGTGCCTGCTGACCCCCGACCGGCGCGACCTGGTTTCCAGCGGCGATCGCTGGAGTGCGTCGGCCCGGGCGCAGGTGCGGGCTGGCCGAGTTGGGTGAAATTCCAGCCGCCACGCGGCCCGGACTACCCATCACACGCGTTGCGTGAGCCCACGCACTGTCCGTACCAACTCAGCCTGCGTTCCCACGGGCACCGTCCAGCGACCATTGGACAGCGAAACCTTATAGCACCGAGAGACTGGTCTCGTGCGGAATGTAAGAACGTCGATTTTGTGAACAAAATACACTGCACAGCCGAATTATTATCGTCTCTTTACAGACGCGACGTCTGCGCTGTATTAATCGACGGTTGCCACAAGTTTCCCCAAAGTGAAATTCCCTGATATTTCCCCGATTTCCAGACAAGTTTCAGCAGTTTTCCCTGACAGGTTTTGAGATCTCAAGGGTAAGTAAAGACATAAGGTGACTAAAAAAATGTAAGGACTTCTGTAATTCTCAACGTGTGAGCAAAAATCTTAAGGGGCTCCGGAACGCCCTATACTTGCAATGTTAAAATAACGCTTATAAATTACATCTTTCCTCACAAAGTATTCGAGTTTGGAAGTTGAACTTTTTACAGATTATTTATTGGAATATGGGCTACAACTTAACACAGGGATTTTACAAAATTTTAGTTCAGTTATTAAAGATGATTTTTTTTCTATTGTAATGAAAATTCACAACATTTTTTTGCAATTTTTTATTTATATATTCAAAAATATACAGTTTTTTGGAAAAAGGCTGTGTTAAATTATGCAGAAGGTACTGTGTAACATTTACTGAAAGTTTGAAACAAATATGTTTGGGAGATCCTTAGAAAACATGTAATTAGTATGAGAAAATAAAAGTCTTGGGAATCGAGCGACAAAGATTGGATTAACTTTTTAGTGCATTCCAGGTCCATAGGATGGATTATCTTCATCCTCTGCAAACTCCTCCTCCAGCTTCCTCTTGTTCCTCCTCCTGTTTACTCTTGCTTGTATTTCTAGACTCTTTACAGCCCTGTCTGCAGCCCGAAGGCGTTCCTTGTCTAAAGCAAGCATCGCTCGTACCACGTTAGAACCAAAGTTTACAGTAATAACACATACCTTTGGCTTTCCAACATTTCTCCTTTTCTTAAAAGCCTTCAGAGGATTTCTAATAACTTTACTTTTACTCATTATTATACTTCAACAAAACAGAGACTCAAGAAACAGAATTAATTACGAATATTTTCGAGATAACGACAGAGTAAATAAACATGAAACAATCGACAATCACACCAGCGATATATATTGAACCATCACAGGTTAGCCACAACACATACTTTATCTCACATCACTAAAATGTACCTGATGAACACGGACGTTAATAATAACACCATTTCAAAGCAGTTTAACAGCGCCACAGTGGGTCACGCCCATGTAGAACACATTTCAAAAAAAAATTATAAATAGTTGTAGTCTTCGGAATTGAATAAATTATATAGCTATTAAAAGGTAATAGTATGCAGATTCAGAAAACGCAAAAAAGTAAAAATTGAACTTTTCATGATTTTGAGCCTTTCCGGAGCTCCTTAAGTGCTAACTGTGGTATCGATAGCTACGATGCCACAGTGTAGGTACAAGTTCTTAGATTGGCGCTACGACACCGACACCGACGACAGCGCCCTCCAGCCGACGCTGTGTAGCTCTACGAGCGCCACTCCAGATTCTCCCCAGTTGATCAAGAGCAGACGACCAAGCAGCTTGGCTTGTACTCCATAGGGGGCTCCCCATGACAGACTTTGCCTTTGTTACGTCAATTATACACTCCTGGAAATGGAAAAAAGAACACATTGACACCGGTGTGTCAGACCCACCATACTTGCTCCGGACACTGCGAGAGGGCTGTACAAGCAATGATCACACGCACGGCACAGCGGACACACCAGGAACCGCGGTGTTGGCCGTCGAATGGCGCTAGCTGCGCAGCATTTGTGCACCGCCGCCGTCAGTGTCAGCCAGTTTGCCGTGGCATACGGAGCTCCATCGCAGTCTTTAACACTGGTAGCATGCCGCGACAGCGTGGACGTGAACCGTATGTGCAGTTGACGGACTTTGAGCGAGGGCGTATAGTGGGCATGCGGGAGGCCGGGTGGACGTACCGCCGAATTGCTCAACACGTGGGGCGTGAGGTCTCCACAGTACATCGATGTTGTCGCCAGTGGTCGGCGGAAGGTGCACGTGCCCGTCGACCTGGGACCGGACCGCAGCGACGCACGGATGCACGCCAAGACCGTGGATCCTACGCAGTGCCGTAGGGGACCGCACCGCCACTTCCCAGCAAATTAGGGACACTGTTGCTCCTGGGGTATCGGCGAGGACCATTCGCAACCGTCTCCATGAAGCTGGGCTACGGTCCCGCACACCGTTAGGCCGTCTTCCGCTCACGCCCCAACATCGTGCAGCCCGCCTCCAGTGGTGTCGCGACAGGCGTGAATGGAGGGACGAATGGAGACGTGTCGTCTTCAGCGATGAGAGTCGCTTCTGCCTTGGTGCCAATGATGGTCGTATGCGTGTTTGGCGCCGTGCAGGTGAGCGCCACAATCAGGACTGCATACGACCGAGGCACACAGGGCCAACACCCGGCTTCATGGTGTGGGGAGCGATCTCCTACACTGGCCGTACACCACTGGTGATCGTCGAGGGGACACTGAACAGTGCACGGTACATCCAAACCGTCATCGAACCCATCGTTCTACCATTCCTAGACCGGCAAGGGAACTTGCTGTTCCAACAGGACAGTGCACGTCCGCATGTATCCCGTGCCACCCAACGTGCTCTAGAAGGTGTAAGTCAACTACCCTGGCCAGCAAGATCTCCGGATCTGTCCCCCATTGAGCATGTTTGGGACTGGATGAAGCGTCGTCTCACGCGGTCTGCACGTCCAGCACGAACGCTGGTCCAACTGAGGCGCCAGGTGGAAATGGCATGGCAAGCCGTTCCACAGGACTACATCCAGCATCTCTACGATAATTTCCATGGGAGAATAGCAGCCTGCATTGCTGCGAAAGGTGGATATACACTGTACTAGTGCCGACATTGTGCACGCTCTGTTGCCTGTGTCTATGTGCCTGTGGTTCTGTCAGTGTGATCATGTGATGTATCTGACCCCAGGAATGTGTCAATAAAGTTTCCCCTTCCTGGGACGATGAATTCACGGTGTTCTTATTTCAATTTCCAGGAGTGTAGTTTGTCGCCGGCCGCGGTGGCCGTGCGGTTCTAGGCGCTGCAGACCGGAACCGCGGGACTGCTGCGGTCGCAGGTTCGAGTCCTGCCTCGGGCATGGATGTGTGTGATGTCCTTAGGTTAGTTAGGTTTAAGTGGTTCTGGGTTCTAGGGGCCTGATGACCTCAGAAGTTGAGTCCCATAGTGCTCAGAGCCGTTGGAACCATTGGATAGTTTGTCCAACTACTAGTTAACTGTTAGCTTTGATACATGAACGGCTTCGCACCTACGCGTTCATCTGTACGCAAAGTTAAGTAACACTATTATTTGTATATGTTCATACACCAGTAAAAGAGCTTTTACCCATACGCAGTACCGAAGTACTTCACCTTTTCCTGCTCCTACTCGCGTCCTCCACTCTCGGCCTATTTTGCAGAAGCAGTTCACAGGAGCAGATCCACGCGCCGCCCATCCAGGTGGGATACAAAACACTAACATCCACATGTTTTGTAACCAACTGCTTTTAGATGAAGAAAGCAAGCCAAAAAGTACATGTGTTCCTTTGAGGTCATGACATTTTATTTCAATAAAACGAAACACATTTGGTGGCAAAAGTACACATTTCGTTGGACTCGCAAGACAGCTTTAAAATACCTTCACTGATTTCCGAAAAAATTTCAGAAAAAAGTAGGCCTCTTTAGAGAAGAGTATAAGGCAGGGAACAGTTGTGTAAACCAACACTATAGGTGACCGCTAATAAAACGTTGGTTCTATTATGTTCGTTATTGTCGGTTATTACCCACTGGGTTATTTCTATCATTTTACAGTTATTGTGTGGTTTTTCTTTCAAGAAATACGTGAGTACATAGTGTACAAACAGCCACCGACTGCCACAATTTTCTTCTTCTTATCGTCCATACTTTCTAGTACAGGGTTATTACAAATGATTGAAGCGATTTCACAGCTCTACAATAACTTTATTATTTGAGATATTTTCACAATGCTTTGCACACACATACAAAAACTCAACAATTTTTTTTAGGCATTCACATATGTTCGATATGTGCCCCTTTACTGATTCGGCAGACATCAAGCCGATAATCAAGTTCCTCCCACACTCGGCACAGCATGTCCCCATCAATGAGTTCGAAAGCATCGTTAATGCGAGCTCGCACTCGCAGTTCTGGCACGTTTCTTGGTAGAGGAGGTTTAAACACTGAGTCTTTCACATAACCCCACAGAAAGAAATCGCATTCGGGTTAAGTCGGGAGAGCGGGGAGGCCATGACATGAGTTGCTGATCATGATCTCCACCACGACCGATCCATCGGTTTCCCAATCTCCTGTTTAAGAAATGCCGAACATCATGATGGAAGTGCGGTGGAGCACCATCCTGTGGTACGTTTAGCTCCCTGCATGCTTTATTCGTCGACTTTCGCGAGCTACGCGTGAAACTTGCCCGCACGCGTTCAACCGTTTCTTCGCTCACTGCAGGCCGACCCGTTGATTTCCCCTTACAGAGGCATCCAGAAGCTTTAAACTGCGCATACCATCGCCGAATGGAGTTAGCAGTTGCTGGATCTTTGTTGAACTTCGTCCTGAGGTGTCGTTGCACTGTTATGACAGACTGATGTGAGTGCATTTCAAGCACGACATACGCTTTCTCGGCTCCTGTCGCCATTTTGTGTCACTGCGCTCTCGAGCGCTCTGGCGGCAGAAACCTGAGGTGCGGCTTCAGCCGAACAAAACTTTATGAGTTTTTCTACGTATCTGTAGTGTGTCGTGACCATATGTCAATGAATGGAGCTACAGTGAATTTATGAAATCGCTTCAATCATTTGTAATAGCCCTGTATATAAATTACTTTCGAAGTGCCAAAATGAACTATAATAAATAAGATCTCTATAAAACGCCACAATGTACAATGTACTTGGGGTTAGACAGTCACAATTCCTGAAATCCACCGCCCGTAGCCTCTGGCCTGCCGAGTAGCGCCGCAGTCCTGGGTCCACGGATATACCACAGCAATCCGCCACATTACGCCTCACACGAACAGACCTGGCCTGCAGGCACATCGGTGAGATAGATCCGGCGGGCAGTGCCTGTACATCAGAGGGAAACGATGCGCTTCAGATCGGCAGGGCCGATCCGTTAGAGATACCCACAGAAATAACCTGCGGTTTTGGCTGGCCAGCTATTCACATGTCACAGACACCACGTTGATGAAATGAGACTGTCGTGATCAATCCATGCAAGAGACAACTTGAGCGAATACTCTGAGAATCAATACTAATGAGGACAGGTAGCCACTCACCTTAAAGATGATTACTGCGCCGCAGACAGGCACATAGAAAAGATTATCACACTCTCACAATTAAATTTTTGGCCATAGCCTTTGTCGGAAAATGAGAGCACGCACACGCACACACACACACACACACACACACACACACACACACAACTCCGTACACATGACCTCCGTCTCGAACAGCCGCGTCAACAGTCTCTGAGAATCGGATCCAAACGAACAACTCCTCACGCCTCCCTGCCTCTCGCAGGCAGCTGCTGGGCTAGCGGCAAGACGTGGTGGCAGCACTGACTGCAAGCTGAGGGCACCAAGGTTATTAAATAATAAGGTTGGGCAGTAAGCGCTCTGCTCTGCCATTGGCTGGCCTAGTGACGTCAGCGTGGAAGCAAGCGCTCACAAGCAGACGACACGGCATGCGCGTTTACGTCAAGTTTTTGGCGGAAGATTTTGTTTATACGAGAAATGAGATGTCTAAACTGCTTTTCTGCTGCTAAAATATTACAGTTAAAACTGATGAGTTATATTCTTTCGCAGCTTATGCCTCACACATCGGTAAAATGTCAGATCACAACCACACTCACACACACTTGAAATTCGAAACCTCGGCTCAAATAAATCAGAAACTATTCATTTAATCGCATTGAAATGAATTTACTTAAGAGCTCGAAGCTGCACACACTTGTTTGTAAGAACAGCATTCCTTCTTTCTAAAGCCGCTATAGTATTCATCAAAGTAACTTTATCTGTGTCTGAAAAAAAACTGTCATCTGTACATGTGCTCCTATTATGATGTTTCTTATTTGGTGACAGCTTTTCCAGAGTTTCCAGAGATTTCTTATGTAGTTCTCGTTTCTTATACCGTTTGGTTCTGTCTTCTGTTGCGGGTGACACATTGACAGTCGCACTACTGCACGGCAAATTGCACGAAGGAACTGCATCTGGCTTGAGCATTCTTTTTCGGGGCAAATTAAGCAATTCAGACTGTAAATCCCTTAAGTAATCTGTTTCTGCGAAATGGCGAGAACATATTCTTGCATGCGCAACATTTACACAGTCTTTCCTACAACAATTCGACAACCATAGTTTTTGTAATTTTCCACTACGCGGGAAACTGTGATACATTACGTCAGTCCCCTTTGTGCTCCAGTTGTAGGAAAAACAGGCCTTTACAGCACAGCCTGGCATTGTAAAAATTAATTTTCTCACTCACTTGTAGGATTCTCCAATAAGAATTTCATAGGACCAACCATAAACTATAGAGCTGGCGAACACAATGTTGATTCCGCTGTCCACTATCGCTAACTATTTCAGTTCCGAATCAAATATCAATTACAGCAAAAACCGTTAACACTCCCGAATTCCGAATGTTTCCGCTGTTGACTGAGTACCTCAGAAGAAAGAACTCAATCAAAATACTCCTTCAAACACAGAACAACACAAGAAAAACAATCACACACAATTCGAACTGTGTACTGTTTGGCACAGCTGCTTCCACCGTGACGTCATGCGCACAACTGAGAAAACACGTTGCTTTCTGCGCATAGCTTTCTGCGCCCCCCTGGAGGGCACTGCTAGGAAGGGCAGAAGCAGCAAGAATGAGGGAGCAGGGAAGCGGCGCAGGTACTCAGCTGTGCCCAGCCAGCGACAATGAATGACATGTCAGTAAACAAATGATTTCATCTACTGAGACAAAAACGAGATTTTTCCAGTGTTTTTCTTTTTTTTTCAAATTCCCCTGATATTTCCCTGACACGTTTGAAATTCCCTGAGTTCCAGAACTTCGGGCAACCCGGTAATCATGATGTACGCCACGTTCTGGACGCAAAGAAAGCTGGAGCGATTATGCACGAATTGCCCAATATTGAACATTTGTTCCTTCCTTTCATCTCCTCCAAGAACAGCTTTCCTCACTTCTGAAGAAGCAATGTCACCAAAATGATTCTAATTACTGACGTAGTTCTTAAACGGCCTGTTGCAATCATTGCAGTATCACTGAGTGCGGAATTGACGTGGTTTGTGGAGCTCATGCTTCTCACGTTCACGTGGCGCATGTTGGACCCTAGGCGTCACAGCTGAAGCGTATGGATTGGTTCCCCATCGAGTCGCGGTCAGTTTTCTAGGCACTTCATTCATCGTGCTGGTGTTTCCTTTCAGTTGCTCGCGGTGCTTCTTGCTTTGATTAGGTTTCAGGTTGACTCGCCTCTAGGCAAAACTATTAAATCTTTCTGCATAGTTGGAAACATCACACTTGGGTCTTGCTGCGTCATATCGTTCTGCAGAAGCTCTACATACCTCAAAAAACAATACTTGTGGTGAGTGGCACATGTTTCGGAAATGAAGCGGTGGTGCGACCTCCAGACCAGATGAGAGAAAACGCCGATGGCAACAAACTGTAAGTAATTACTTATTTACACAAAAAGACGCGACGTGAACTGTTTCATAATCTAAAAATAACAAAACTGTTTCGTTCTAGACCCCACTGAGGATGCCATAGAGTAAGAGAAAGGCAAACGCGTCTGGGAATAATAAATTAAGTTGCAGCAAGAAAAGGCGGTTTTATTTACAAAACAAGTATTTCTGAGCATGATACGGAGGATGGCCACGAAAACTAACTTGTCAGGGCTACAAAACCCGTCGTCTGTTGTAGTTCGATTATTGGTCACTTAAAATGAGTTATGGACACAGCATCCCCAATTTCCGCCATACCTCGCGCGGGTGGCTTGCAACATTGCTCCGCGCTACGCACTAACAAGCATCTGTGAGGAGACCCGTCGTGTGTTGACTACATACGAGCGGTAGCCGGCACCGGACGTGGCAACATTGTAGTGAAAAGTGACGCACGTCCACAATCAAGTAGTTTTAATCGGACTATAGTTTCGCGTTTCGCTTGCCGTGGGAGTGTCCTCATGAACGCTGAACAGCCGCGCGTTCCGCAGGTCTCACGTTTCGGTCGCTCAGGGCGCGCCTGCCCCCTCCCCGGAGGTTAGGTGGGCGGAAGGGGGGGGGGGGCGTCCATGCACGCCCGGCGCCTCCCCAGTCTCGCATTACCGCAGCTGATGGGCCGAGCCCCGCGCTGTGGTCGCGTGGAGGAACGCAGATGTCAACAACCGCGACACAACGCGAGTGCCCGAGAACACTTCTGCAGCCTGCTCAGGGAGTCGCAGGAGACACGGAAGTCGGCAGGTGACCTAGAGAGCGTGGTGACAGCCACGAGGGCTCAGTACTTTCGTAGTTCTTCAAGCTATTCTGCCAAATATGGGATGGCCCATGAAATGTTAGCCATTTCATTTTACTGTACACGACTGTAGTGATACATCCCATTCGTTGAATGAGAAGTATTACGTCCTTAAGTACACTCATGCTCATAAATTAAGGATAATTGCAGAATGTGATGCCACATAACGTGGCTCTACACAAAACTGGCGCTAAAAGCATAGGAAAATAGGGAACACACACTACACAGATCTGTAAGTTCACGGTATTGGCGATAAGTTGAGAAAACCGTCCCGAAACACATGTGCTACAAAATGCCACTGTTTCCTGCGCATGTACCCCGACACCAATATGGGATATGATCACCATGCACACGTACACAGGCCGCACAACGGGTTGGCATATTCTGGATCAGGTGGTCGAGCATCTGCTGGGGTATAGCCTCGCATTCTTGCACCAGTGCCTGTCGGAGCTCCCGAAGTGTCATAGGGGTTTGAAGACGTGTAACAATACGCCGAGCGAGAGCATCCCAGACGTGCTCCATGGGGTTTAGGTCTGGAGAACAGACAGGCCACTCCGTTCGCTGATATCTTCTGTTTCAAGGTACTCCTCCATGATGGCAGCTCGGTGGGACGGTGCGTTATCATCCATTAGGAGGAAGGTGGGAGCCACTGCACTCCTGAAAAGGCGGACATAATGGTGCAAAATGACGTCCCGATACACCAAACCTGTTACAGTTCCTCTGTCAAAGACAACATAATCCCATCCCACACCATCAAACCACGACCTCCATACAGGTCCCTTTCAAGGACATTAAGGGGTTCACGCCAAATGAAAACCCGGCGAGAATCACTGTTCAGACTATACCTGGACTCGTCCGTGAACATAACCTGGAACCACTGCTCCAACGACAATGTACTGTGTTGACATCAGGCTTTACGGGCTCTCCTGTGACCAGGGGTCAGTGGAATGCACCTTGCAGGTCTCCGTGCGAATAAACCATGTCTGTTCAGCCGTCTGTAGACCGTGTGTCTGGAGACAACTGTTCCAGTGGCTGCGGTAAGGTCCCGAGCAAGGCTACCTGCAGTACTCCGTGGCCGGCTACGGGCACTGATGGTGAGATTTCGGTCTTCTTGTAGTGTTGTACACTGAGGACGTCCCGTACTGTCGCGCCTGGACACGTTTCCTGTCTGCTGGAATCGTTGTCATAATCCTGAGATCACACTTTGTGGCACACAGAGGGCCCGTGCTTGACCAGCCTCCAGTCGCCCTAGTATTCTACCCCTCATAACGTCATCAATATGTGTTCTTTGAGCCATTTGCGACACACAGTCATCATTAGCACGTCTGAAAACGTCTGCACACTTACTCGCTGCACTGTACTCTGACACGCACCAGCACATCTCTGCGTTTGTGGACTGCCACCGGCGCCACCGTGCGACGACCGCAGGTCAAATGCACCGCATGGTCATACCTCGAGGTGATTTAAACCCGCAAGCCGCCCACCAGAGCGTTGTTTCACCATGTATCAGCATTATCCTCAATTTATAAGCATGAGTGAACATATGTCAGAGACATATGTCTCGTGACAGAGCAGTCGGTAAGTGGTGGGCACCACACTGGTGGGAGGTGTTTTAAATCTTATGTGGTGATGCCAGAGCTAAATATCCGGTGGCTGTACGGACATTGGTAGCAGTCAGATGACCGTACCTGCTGAGGTGGAGAGAAGAGTTCCATGCATCGGGCGGTGCGGAAGAAAGAGCTCCATGGAACCTAAGAAGGCGAAATGTCCAAGATAATAAACGTATTGTAACTGTTATTTATCAAGTTGAAAATCAGATCTGTTACGTACGTAGTACAGACAGGCAGTATACGAGTTGGTAGCTGTCCTCATTTACCATGTATTAAGTTGAATTGAATCTCACTTCTTATTTATATCGCGCGGAGTGAATGAGAAGGCGAAGGTAATTTTCAGCGACTTTATCCACAGCCTGTAGCGAGGCGAAGTCTGAGCCAAGTTGGAGGAAGACGGCACGCGGATTCAGGGCACAGACCAGCTGGACCCTGATTAATAACACTTAACGGCCACCGAAATTTCAGTAAGCAACATTCATTGTATATAAAAGGAGTTTTCAGGTGGCACCTTATTTAAGTGTTTGGTGCACGATGTGTAGAATAACAAACCTCACGCAGCCCAAGCCAACCTGAAATACTTCACGATTGTGATTTCAGTTTCTTCAAATTGTATGTCGGCGGTGATTACACGAGGCAGCGTCAGCCAACATGCCAGTTTACAATAATGGTTAACAAATGGAGCTTGCCTGTCGTCGAAGTGAAAGAAAGAAAGAAAGAAAGAATGTTACAGAGACGTTTTCGTGCTCACTTCGGAATACGAGGGAAGTCATAAAATTATCATTATTACCTCAAAAAATAAACATACGTAATTAATTTTTCATTTCTTCGTAGGTACATGTCTACTGTCCTGGTAACGAACTAAAATCCCCCAGCCACAGAAGCCTAACACATCGCTTCCAGGAGTCGACTGCGTGAGGTATCGTACGGTAATTCATTTTCTGTATTTGAAGGGGAGCAACGTTGCAGTAATCCATGCTGAAATAGCCAAGCGCACTTCAACAATGAGTCATCATATAACGTATTGCTCAGTCTACCAAGGATAATTAGGAAAAAAAATCGTGTACTCGCAAATATTTGTACAATGGTATGGACGGGGTAGGGGGTAGGGGGAGTGAGTGCCACGAACAACAAACTAAAAATTCTAACTGGTGGAGTCTGTGAGTTAGGGTGGAAGCAGGTGGGGTGTTTGAACATCATGTTTTCGCGTCCGCTCCCGCTAGCTGAGTGGTCAGCGCGACAGACTGTCAATCCAAAGCGCCCGGGTTCGATTCCCGGCGGGGTCGGAGATTTTTCTCCGCTCAGGGACTGGGTGTTGTGTTGTCCTAATCATCATCATTTTCATCCCCATCGACGCGCAAGTCGCCGAAGTGGCGTCAAATCGAAAGACTTGCACCAGACGAACGGTCTACCCGACGGGAGGCCCTCGTCACACGACATTTCATTTCATCATGTTTTCGCGATTTCCTTGAATAACTCGAAAACCACAGCTTTCAACAAAACTAATTCCTGGTACAAAATTAAACTACATTAATTTCCTTACAAAAAAGGTCCTAGTCACTTTTTTCTCTAGTAATAACGGTTTCCGCGTTGCAGGAGGTGGAAAATCGCAATTATTAAAAATAAGTACAATAGGAAATGGATTAACAGCAAATATTAAAACTATGTACCACGTCTCCGTGCAGCAGAGCCGTTATAAGGGATGAATTGTGTTTTGGGGGCGTACGAGATTCGCAGGACGGTGCAAGGTAGGAGCGCAAGGCAATGTAGGTCGCCGGATTCTGGTCACGCACTTCCTTCGTCCGCAGGTCTGCAAACTAAGGAACGAGTAGGCGGTTCCGCACTCTATCTGTTCCACCACGTCACAAGAAGCAACTTCGTGGTGTTTCACAAAGTCATACCGACCCTCTGTAGAGTGTCTTGTGAATCATTGCGGACACAGTGCTCAGAATGCCCGTGTGTGTGTGTGTGTGTGTGTGTGTGTGTGTGTGTGTGTGTGTGTGTGTGTGTTTGTGTTGTTCACGGCACTCAGCCCTCCCCCCTACCACCGTACAACAATTCGCGATGACAGGAATTTTTGCACCTAATCATCCCTGTCGATGTTGTTGATTGGGATAAGAGTGGCTAGGTGGACCAGACACTTGGAGTCTGGTCAAACAAGACTGTTACGACGGCATCCCCCTGTGAAGGACCGGGAATCGCAACGGTAGCGGAGGCCCTCGAGCTAAGAGACCGACCTATCGCAACCAAGGCGACAGTGGAAAAAAGCGAGCGGGGTGGCGCAGTGGTTAGACACTGGACTCGCATTCGGGAGGACGACGGTTCAATCCCGCGTCCGGCCATCCTGATTTAGGTTTTCCGTGATTTCCCTAAATCACTCCAGGCAAATGCCGTGATGGTTCCTCTGAAAGGGCACGGCCGACTTCCTTCCCCATCCTTCCCTAATCCGATGAGACCGATGACCACGCTGTCTGGTGTCCTTCCCCAAACCAACCAACCAACAGTGGAAAAAGTGACAATCTGGCATCGATTAGTTTTCAGCTCCTTGCACATTTTGAACATGACAATGGTCGCCTTCCGCTGTGTTTACTGAGCGTTCACCCAAATTCAAAAAGCCTGCTGCACTGAGGTGCTGACGTTTCAACTGAGTCAGGCCAATCTGAATACCCTGTTTAGCCGACCGATGACCATGAAAGAATGCTGAGTGTGTAACTACGACCTGAGACAAAGGAGCAATGTTAACAGTGGAAACGTGTGGTCTCACCACCGCCGAAAAAGGCGAAGACCCGACTACCAATGGCCTTACTGCTATTTTTTTTCTGATAGGGGACTGCCATGGAGTGGCATTAACAGATTATTCTCGGAAGGAACAAGCCGCCACAGGAGCATGCTACAGAAATTTTGCGAAGACGTTACAATTGGCTGTCAAGATGACGCGTCGCATTAATCTTTCTAAGGTGGTGTTTTTGCTCCACAGCAATGTCCCAGCTCATTCGGCACAGTACAGCTACACAAACTGCATCTTTGGGGCACGGAGTGACTTCTTCTTCTTTCCTCTAATGAAGAAACCACAGCGTAGCAGGTGATTTTCGAGGGCTGGCCCCGGTGGTCTAGCGGTTCTGGCGCTGCAGTCCGGAACCGCGGGACTGCTACGGTCGCAGGTTCGAATCCTGCCTCGGGCATGGGTGTGTGTGATGTCCTTAGGTTAGTTAGGTTTAAGTAGTTCTAAGTTCTAGTAGACTTATGACCTAAGATGTTGGGTCCCATAGTGCTCAGAGCCATTTGAACCATTTTTGATTTTCGAGGTGAACGTTTTCTTAACAGCCAGTCAGACTTCTACAAGCAATGTCTCCCCAAAGTCATCTGTCATTGCGAGAAGAGGTCAAGTATGTACAGGTAAGTATGTAAAGGAAGGCTGTCACCGCCGCCAAGTTCCACGCTCTGCAAGTTGATTATTTCGAGGCGATATTAATAGCATCTACTGTATAACAGTTATGCCTATCAACATATTTGTCCAACAACAGCCACTGCCAACAATAATAAAAGTAATAATAACAATAATAATAATAATAATAATAATAATATGCATATCTTGTCTGAAAAAGAAATAAGTGTTTTGGGTAATTTTGTTGTTTTGTACATAATTAAGCACAGTTTAGGGCAAGAACGAAATAACGTTTAAGCTTTCGTTACTCCCCGTTTAGCATTTTTGTGTAAGTGGGCGTTTTTGTGCTTTTATTTTTTTCGGACGAATGTATAAAATTTCTAACACATGTATTAGTTAACGAATTAACTTTCTGACTGAAAATCAGACATTTTGACATTACACCCAGACAACGCTTGTTATACATTTCTTTGTTCGCTTGCTGTCACTCTTATTTGACTTCGTCACATTCTCAGTCAACGAATCTGGTCTGGGACGCTCTGGTTCTTTTGCAGCTAACTTTTCCCGCTAATTTTCTTTTCTGTTGGCACAGATTCAACAGGGTTCACGTAGACACTACATACGAAAGTAGATTCCTGCACAATAGACATCCAGCTCCAAACACAAACTGCCGTTTGTGGAAATGATTAAACTCAAGCTGTGCTGTCTACCAACATGACCACAGAAATGCGCTAAGAACTACAAGGACCAAAAGCACAGCGCCATCGATTCCACACTTAAGTGAATCTCAAAGGAGCCGGTGAGACAGCTTTTCGCGAATGTTCATAAATACAATGTGAGCCTACAGCACAGATAAACCTGACGTACCATACAATCAACAGATATCAGAAGCATCCAGAAATGCTGCATTCTCACAATCGACGATGGTGTACTGTATGGCTCTCAGGGTCTCAAATAGATTACTGTATGACAGAATTCAAAACTTAATATACATTGAGAATCCCACAAAATAGGTTTTTCTTTCAGTACAGCTATAACATACGTTGATGTGTGATCTAATTTTTCTATCTAGTGAGTGAAATGTCAATCTGAGGAGCGTGCTACCATCTAGTGGAATTTATGCCAAACGAACGGATTTAAAGTCAGCTTGTAGCGACCTTTTTTTCCTATCCCGACTTCCGTATCTTGCATGAAAGTAGGAATGTTAATTTATCTATACATTGACTGGTATTGAGGGGTTTTGTTTTATCCCGGCTAGTTCTTAAATTAAACCCAGTGAGTCACTACACGTACTGTCTTCCCAGTTCTGAAGGAAAAAACCATAAGTAAATTAATACTAGTGTTTTCAATAGATTCTCATTCACTTGCTTCAGTTACTAGTCTGCAGTTTATTCTAGGTGAAAATCACGTAAGCTAATTATTTATGAACCTAAATCGAAGTAAAGTTCAAGACGAATAGTCAGTTTCAAATTAACACGTTATTTTATTTAACAATAATTATTAATAAATCAGTTCATTCACACGATCGCATTCAAAGGGGTTCTTTGAATAAGTATCTAATCTGGAATCCCGTCAATATCAGAGATACTAAACAATGTTCTGTCACTTTCGATAAAAAGATTGTTCCCGTTTAATATCCATAAACTGTCACGAACTATGATTACTAGTCGCGTGAAGTAAAGCTTTTCCACTATCACAATACAAAGTCCGAATCTGTCCAAAAATCGTTAATTCCGTAAAATATTTAAATCTTCACACGAAGTGACGTTAAAGTCAGAGAGATTATTGATCACCTCCCCGTTCCTCTAATATGACAAAAGTTCTAATTCTGATCTGAAATTAGTGCTTCCCAAAAAACAATCTCGTCGCGATTTATTCTTGCGCCCTGGTTTAATAAAGCTCCTATTGTTGCTTCCTAAAGCTGTACGTCCTAATTGACTTCGAACAGACTAGAGGATAGAGACTCGAGGATCATAATTGCATTGTATGTCTATTTATATTTTAGTAAACGCTATCTTTGGTGTTCAAGACCTACGTTCTGTGACTATAATATTGATTTTCTCATATATAAGAATAACTAATAATTTAACCATTTGTATCGTTTTCCCCCCCCCCTCCCATGGTTCCAAATTTTATGATTAAAATTCTTTTCTTTTTCTATTATTTTTCTATTATAGATTTCCCTCTATTTGTCTCTTATATATATTTTGTAAATTACTACTTGTGGAGGGGCTTGGGACATTTTTCTGAATTTATATTTCGAGGGCATGGGAGCTAATTTGGGAGCTATTTTGGTTTATTAACACCGAGAGGCGTTGTAGGTGTTGCAAGCTGCAGTGTGCTACCACCTGGTGGCACTGACGTAAGACTTTAGTTGAGTGGTAAGGGCTAGCCGTCGACGCCGAGAACTGTGCACGTTGTGCATCAACTCCGTATGTACTTGACCAGTAAGGCAACTACGTCACACGAGTTGCGAATGCGCAAAAGCTCCTTAAAACGTGCACAACTGGTGTGCTCGCGACCCTGATCCCAAGTTTCTCGGAGTCATTAGCAATGTGGCATAGCACGGTAGATCTAATACTGTGTACTTCAGATTACCGCAGCTACATTAGGATACGTTTAACAGCATTCAAAGAAAAATAACCAATAAGTCAGAAAGGTGTCAAATGTTAGGACTATTCACGTGATCTTGTGCTCTTGGACAACAGTCGCCACTAGTTGAGTCCAAAACACCTCTCACCTGTAGAAGACGGGATCACATGTTGGCGAAGCAGCTGTAATTTAATCTACTACTTGGTACACAATCTGACGAGAGTAACAGGGTGCTGAACTTTCCAGCCATTTCCACCATATTACACACGTCAAATTTCTTACACGGCCAGTACTTTGCGTAAATCCTACAGCTTGACGTCAGTCTTCGAAAGGAAATGGCCAGTGCTATTGCAAAATGTTCCAGTGTGGAGGTGCATCCAGTCATTAGAATATTACAAATGCGAGCTAAGTGAAATCTGTCGAAGCTTACAATCGTGTTTACAGCTGAAATATTTTAAGTCATAAATACGTGTGCATGCTGTAAATATGTTTTCGTTAATTTTGTGGCTCATATGGCTCTGAGCACTATGCGACTTAACTTCTGAGGTCATCAGTCGCCTAGAACTTAGAACCAATTAAACGTAACTAACATCACACACATCCATGCCCGAGGCAGGATTCAAACCTGTGACCGTAGCGGTCGCTCGGCTCCAGACTGTAGCGCCTAGAACCGCACGGCCACTCCGGCCGACCAAGTTTGTGGCCGAGGAAGGAAAAGAAATGGCTGTCCTAATAGGTTGTAGTCATTACCAAGAAATACCTTCGAAATGTGAGTAAACATACTTTCTTTTCACTCCAGAATGCCAAGCTATTCTCCATTATATACACGTGACTCTTCCCCTCCGTCTAATTCAGAACACGTAATGACGACCGAGTTCCCTGTTCCAGAACTGTCACACTTTCCTATTGTTCTAGTGTCTCGCGGCGAAAAGTGCCATTAACAGCGACCCGTACATCGGAGCGCAAGCCAAACTGCTTGCAGGCACTAAGCACAAAAGGCCAGGACAATTAAACGTAACCGTGAGAAATCTGCGTAACGGTGACCGACATCACATTCAAAGCAAACAATAGCTTACTCCGTAGAACAATGTCTAGTAAGAGTCGAATGTCGAGCAGCATTCTCAGGACAAAGCTGTTTTCGTCTCTTTCCTACAGTCAAAAAATGTCTTGTTCAGGAAAAAATTGTGGGAACAAAACACGTTCCAAATTTCTGTTGTACAGTGCTTCACTGTCACTGCTTAACAACTCTGTCATAAAAAATAATTACATCTATAAATATCGCACACACAACGTTCCCATTGCAATGACCGATGCTGCATAGGAATCTTCCACCTCTTTATGTACCATAAATTACCATGTCTACCACTACCGCTTCTGCAATATAAGCACGGGGGCCGTAATGTACTACACATTATTAAAATCTGCTGCGGAGATTTTGTTGAGGTCTTCAATCTGAAGACTGGTTTGATGCAGCTCTTCACACTAATCTATCCTGAGCAAGCCTCTTCATCTATGCACTACCCTTTCTTCCACTCGAGCTATGCCGTAAGTTTCTTTTGTCTCCTATTCGATTCTGTACCTCCTCATTGATCATGTGATCTACCTACTTAATCTTCAGCAATATCACATTTCAAAAGCTTCCCGTCCCGTCTTCTCTGCGTGCTTATCGTCCACGTTTCACCGCGGTACAAGACTACAACACACACAAATATCTTCAGGAAAGCCTTCCCAATTCTTAAATTTATAATCGATGATAAAGAACTTCTCTTTTCCATAAACGTTTTCCTGATATTGCCGGTCTGTATTTTGCAACCTCTCTACTTCGACCAAAGTTAGTTACTTTCCTGCCTAAATAGCAAAACTCATCTACATCTACATGGATACTCTGCAAATCACATTCAAGTGCCTGGCAGAGGGTTCATCGAACCACCTTCACAATTCTCTATTATTCCAATCTCGTACAGTGCGCGGGAAGAATGAACACCTATATCTTTCCGTACGAGCTCCGATTTCCCTTATTTTATTATGGTAATCGTTCCTCCCTATGTAGGTCGTTGTCAACAAAATATTTTCGTATTCGGAGGAGAAAGTTGGTGATTGCAATTACGTGAGAAGATTCCGTCGCAACGAAAAACGCCTTTCTTTTAATGATGTCCATCCCAAATCCTGTATCATTTCTGTGACACTGTCTCCCATATTTCGCGATAATACAAAACGTGATTCCTTTCTTTGAACTTTTTCGATATACTCAGTCAGTCCTATCTGGTAAGGATCCCACAGCGCGCTGCAGTATTCTAAAAGACGATGGACAAGCGTAGTGTAGGCAGTCTCCTTAGTAGGTCTGTTACATTTTCCAAGTGTCCTGCCAATAAAACGCAGTCTTTGGTTACCCTTCCCCACAACATTTTCTATGTGTTCCTTCCAATTTAAGTTGTTCGGAATTGTAATACCTAGGTATTTAGTTGAATTTACGGCTTTTAGATTAGACTGATTTATCGCGTAACCGAAGTTTAACGAGTTCCTTTTAGCATTCATGTGGATGACCTCACACTTTTCGTTATCTGGGGTCAACTGCCACTTTTCGCACCATTCAAATCTCTTTTCTAAATCGTTTTGCAGTCTGTTTTGATCTTCTGATGACTTTATTAATCTATAATCGACAGCGTCATCTGCAAACAACCTAAGACGGCTGCTCAGATTTTCTCCCAAATCGTTTATATAGATAAGGAACAGCAAAGGGCCTATAACACTACCTTTGGGAACGCCAGAAATCACAACGAACTGTGACCCCTCTGACAAGAAATCACAGATCCAGTCACATAACTGAGACGATATTCCATAAGCACGCAATTTCAAAAAATGGTTCAAATGCCTCTGAGCACTATGGGACAACTTCTGTGGTCATCAGTCCCCTAGAACTTAGAACTACTTAAACCTAACTAACCTAAGGACATCACGCACATCCATGTCCGAGGCAGGATTCGAACCTGCGACCGTAGCGGTCCCGCGGTTCCGGACTGCGCGCCTAGAACCACTAGACCACCGCGGCCGGCCACGCAATTTCACTACAAGCCGCTTGTGTGGTACAGTGTCAAAAGCCTTCCGGAAATCCAGAAATACGGAATCGATCTGAAATCCCTTGTCAATAGCACTCAGCACTACATGTGAATAAAGAGCTCATTGTGTTTCACAGTTCGCCTCCGTAGCGTAGCGGTAGCGTTTCCGCCTACCACGCAGGGGGCCCGGGTTCGATTCCCAGGAGGGGACTGGGTGTTGTGTGTCCTTCAATATCATTTCATCATCATTGACTGGCAAGTCGCCGATGTGGCGTCACCTAAAAAGTACCTGCAATGCGACGGCCGAACGTCCCCGAAAGGTGCCTCCCGGCCAACGGTGTCATACGATCATTTCATTTCATTGTGTTTCACAACAATGATGTTTTCTAAACCCATGTTGACTGTGTGTCAATAGACCAGAGGTAATTCATTACGTTCGAACACAATATATGTTCTAAAGTACAGCTGCATATCGACTTAACGATATGGGCCTGTAATTTAGTGGATTACTCCTACTACCTTTCTTCAATATTGGTGTGACCTGTGCAACTTTCCGGTCTTTGGGTACAATAAACAACATAGCACACGAAAAAGGCACTTGAAAATAGGAATCATTTCCCGAAGCGCGTCGTGTACAATATAAATAAAAAGATAATCATGACTGACAGCACAGAATGGTATTTTGTAAATAAACCCACAGGCATTTAGCATTTAGAGCACGTCTCGTGACTGCAAGTGCTGTATTGCACATGACAAACTTTTCGTTCCGTTTGCGGCCGTCATCACACGGTGAAGCTGTCAGACAAGCAAGGAATGGCTGCCAACTTAATCTACACTGACGTTATGCAATGTTCTACGAGAGCGTTTAATTCTCCGGAGTAACGATGAAAAGTGTGCCGATTGGTGACGCTGCGGAGAGGATCAGCAGGTGATTCAGAAGGGAAGGACAGAGTCTGCCGTCAACTGCAGCGTCAGACGCCGCGACTGACTCAGAGGGCAGCACGGGCGGCGTTAGGAAAGGCGACTTTCACCGGCCGCCTCCAGGGGAGGAGGGAGGAAGGAAGCGACGCCTGCTATCAGATGCGCCGCCGGAACTCTTGCAGGCCGCCTGCTTCTCACTTTCGTCAGTCTGCGCGGCGCCGCACTCAGTCCACACCGGCACACAGTAAAGTGTCCGAGCGACTAAGTGTACCCTCACTTTCTGTCGGTTTCTACTTTTCGTCGTCGTCAGGATGCTTTCACGGGCAACCTGAATTATCACTCCTTACCACTACGACAGCCTTGGGAGAGCCAGGCCTGACAAAACTCTACCATCTAGTGAGCAAGATGTATGAGACAGGCGAAATACCCTCAGACTTCAAGAAGAATATAATAATTCCAATCCCAAAGAAGGCAGGTGTTGGCAGATGTGAAAATTATCGAACTATCAGTTTAATAATCCACGGCTGCGAAATACTAACGCAAATTCTTTACAGACGAATGGAAAAACTGGTAGAAGCCGACCTCGTGGAAGATCAGTTTGGATTCCGTACAAATGTTGGAACACGTGAGGCAATACTGACCCTACGACTTATCTTAGGGCTGGCCGAAGTGGCCGAGCGGTTCTAGCCACTTCAGTCTGGAACCGCGCGACCGCTACGGTCGCAGGTTCGAATCCTGCCTTGGGCATGGATGTGTGTGATGTCCTTAGGTTAGTTAGCTTTACGTAGTTCTAAGTTCTAGGGGACTGATGAACTCAGAAGTTAAGTCCCATAGTGTTCAGAGTCATTTTTTGAACTTATCTTACAAAATAGATTAAGGAAAGGCAAACCTACGTTTCTAGCATTTGTAGACTTAGAGAAAGCTTTTGACAATGTTGACTGGAATACTCTCTCTCAAATTGTGAAGGTGGCAGGGGTAAAATACAGGGAGCGAAAGGCTATTTACAGTTTGTACAGAAAGCAGATGGCAGTTATAAGAGTCGAGGGGCATGAAAGGGAAGCAGTGGTTGGGAAGGGAGTGAGACAGGGTTGTAGCCTATCGCCGATGTTATTCAATCTGTATATTGAGCAAGCAATAAAGGAAACAAAAGCAAAGTTCGGAGTAGGTATTAAAATCCATGGAGAAGAAATAAAAACTTTGAGGTTCGATGATGACATTGTAATTCTGTACTAGACAGCAAAGGACTTGGAAGAGCAGTTGAACGGAATGGACAGTGTCTTGAAAAGAGGGTATAAGATGAACATCAACAAAAGCAAAACGAGGATAATGGAATGTAGTCGAATTAAATCGGATGATGCTGAGGGAATTAGATTAGGAAATGAGACACTTAAAGTTGTAAAGGAGTTTTGCTATTTGGGGAGCAAAACTGATGATGATCAAAGTAGAGAGAATATAAAACGTAGACTAGCAATGGCAAGGAATGCGTTTCTGAAGAAAAGAAATTTGTTAACATCGAGTATAGATTTAAGTGTCGGGAAGTCGTTTCTGAAAGTATTTGTATGGAGTGTAGCCATGTATGGAAGTGAAACATGGACGATAAGCAGTTTAGACAAGAAGAGAATAGAAGCTTTCGAAATGTGGTGCTACAGAAGAATGATGAAGATTAGATGGGTAGATCACATAACTAATGAGGAGGTATTGAATAGAATTGGAGAGAAGAGAAATTTGTGGCACAACTTGACTAGAAGAAGGGATCGTTGGTAGGACATATTCTGAGGCATCAAGGGATCACCAATTTAGTATTGGAGGGCAGCGTGGAGGGCAAAAATCTTTGAGGGAGACCAAGAGATGAATACACTAAACAGATTCAGAAGGATGTAGTTTGCAATAGGTACTGGAAGATGAAGGAGCTCGCACAGGTTAGAGTAGCATGGAGAGCTGCATCAAACCAGTCTCAGGACTGAAGACCACAACAACAAACAACCACTACGATCGTAGCTTGATAACCCACAGATCGCATGACTACTCAAACGTGTACAGTTAAATTTGACTACTCCTGAATACGATACTTCACTACAGGTAAATCAAACCACAACGAAGAAATGAAAGTAAATAAATGTGTGCGGCTGAAAACTTGGACCAAGCGTTCTGATTTGATGGCACTTCAGTGGCTTCCGTGTCAAAATCTCTGCCTTTTACATCAAACAGCTTTTCATCCGCCCTCGCAAAGCCGAGTGGACCAGCTTCCAGGATTTTTCATCCAATTAAAAAATTTTCACCGGTAATCGAAAAAGGGGCCAACAGCCTTGCCGCAGTGGTAACAGCGGTTCCCGTCAGATCACCGAAGTTAAGCTCTGTCAGGCTGGACTAGCACTTGGATGGGTGACCATCCGATATGCCGAGAGCTGTTGGCAAGCGGGGTGCACTCAGCCCTTGTGAGGCAAACTGAGGAGCTACTTGACTGAGAAGTAGCGGCTCCGGTCTCGTAAACTGATATACGGCCGGGAGAGCGGTGTGCTGACCACGTGCCCCTCCATATCCGCATTCAGTAACGCCTGTGGGTTTAGGATGACACGGCGGCCGGTCGGTACTGTTGGGCCTTCATGGCCTGTTCGAGCGAAGTTGTTTTTTTTTTTTTTAAAAAAAAGGGAGGAAGGAAGACTACAGGTATAGTCCGCCGACAACGTCATCACGAGAGACTCAGAACAAGCTCAGATCGGGGAAGGAATTAGGACGTGCCCTTTACAAAGAACCCATCCCGACATTTGTTTCAAATGATTTAGGGAAATCACAGAAAACCTAAATCTGGATTTGAACTAATGTCCTGCCGAATACGAGCCAGTCCACTGTCTTACCGCTGCGCCGCCCAAGTCAGTATTGGTAATCGAACCCGGTCGTCTGTATCAAACGGCAACTACAATAACCATTTGACCTAGCAGGCAGCCGGCCGCGGTGGTCTAGCGGTTCTGGCGCTGCAGTCCGGTACCGCGGCACTGCTACGGTCACAGGTTCGAATCCTGCCTCGGGCATGGGTGTGTGTGATGTCCTTAGCTTAGTTAGGTTTAAGTAGTTCTAAGTTCTAGGGGACTTATGACCTAAGATGTTGAGTCCCATAGTGCTCAGAGCCATTTGAACCATTTTGAACCTAGCAGGTAAATCCGTTCCCGCATCATACCTTCACTCATTAAAATGCGAGACAACCCATGTCCATGAAATCAGTGTAAGGCATGATTATTTAAACTTTCCAATGGTGTGCCCAAATGTTCAATTAAGACTACAGACCAGCGTATAAATTTTTTGCCTACCTTTTTTGTTGACTTAAAATGTTCATTACAGAGTCTATTTTTAAGATTCATTCATGTGAAGTGTGCCATAAATGTTAAAATATTTTAAAACCGCGATTTACTGCACGGCGGTCTTGCCATCCGAATACAACCGATGTAGTAGTATAATAGCTATCCAGGGAGCAGGGGTGCTGTTAGTTTCGGATAGTACCACAGAGGGCATTTGTATCAACTAAAATACTACTCTCAGCAAGATTTCTCTTCAAAAGATGATTCGTTTATGATAAAACAGTCTGGAAGCACTTTCTTGTCTCGCGTATGCATAGCGTGCCATTTCGCTTGTTTTTGTACGAAGGTGAGTGTCTGAAAATAACAAACGTATTTGTACTGATAGAAGAGGTTCGAAAACTAATCCCAATCATGCAATAAACGCTTGGATTGGTAGGCAGCAGCCAGTTAATCGATATAATTTTGTCTAAATGAGAATGTTCCGACATCTGCGAAAAAAAGGCCAACTGTACTACGGTTCAGGCAGTGTCGATTAAAGATCTGTTCGATTTCAATATTAAAAAACACAAGTTGAAACTTTTAAACGCTTGTTTTGTTTTTCAAAACAACATTTTTCAAGTTATCAGGAGGTAACTCAATAAATGTACATGCAATTACATTATACCTTTTTGTATCTTGTGACTTGGCCTTTTTTTCGGTAGTACGTGGAATTTTTTAGATATATTCTGATTTCGAATTTCGGTGCACGTTTTTATAACGACTTTTCAGTCGAAAACATTGAGTTATTCAGAGTGCCGCCATTTCGTGAAAAACATTTTTTTAAATATCCCTACGTACTACGTTGGAAAGTATCGTTAGTTTCAAAGCAGTATTCGAAATTTTGTGCTTGGTTGAAAATTGTGGCGTTCATAGTTCCCACCAGCTGCCCTGGCACTCTGCGAAGGCAAAGCCCTTTCGTCGACTTCGTGTACTGTCCTCTGTGTGCAAGTTTTTTACTTAAAAATAGTAAATAATACAGTCTTAAAGGTGTACAAGAAGGGTCGAATGACAGTTTTGTAAACTGTTTGTTATTTTTATTGAAAAAAATCCCAAATATCGGTTCCAAAATCGAGCGCCACCCTTTCCTAGCCCCTTAATTCTTTGTCAACAATATGGAGACAAGAAAACCATTTCTTTATCTATGGCCTTTTGAATGACTGATGTCTGGACTTAACCATTATTGTAAATCCGTCCACCATCAGTCCACTGCTACCAGACGCCCCAACATGTACTGACGAAGTCTGTAAAGAAAAGTGCGTGCCGCGCAGGACGTTGCGTTAGCGCTGTGACAGGTATGGAAGATCCTGCGCATAGTCCGAATATTTCGTCTATCGACTGTCACGAGTTCGACAAATTAAAGAAACAAGCGTACGGACAAAGAGTCGCCAACAGCGAAAAGAATGTCTCTATGCCCAAGAAACCAATATCTGTGTTCAGGCAATCCGAAAAAACGGAATTTTTACATCTCTTCGCAGGTACAAAATTATCGTGTTGAAAAGTAACATTGTTCTAGTTAGTAGTGTATTACCCTATGTAAAAGGTAACAGCAGTGTCGTTTGAGTCCGCAGCTCGTGGTCGTGCGGTAGCGTTCTCGCTTCCCGCGCCCGGGTTCCCGGGTTCGATTCCCGGCGGTGTCAGGGATTTTCTCTGCCTCGTGATGACTGGGTGTTGTATGATGTCCTTAGGTTAGTTACGTTTAAGTAGTTCTAAGTTCTAGGGACCTGATGACCATAGATGTTAAGTCCCATTTTTTGTCGTTTGACTATCATCCTAATGCAAGACTTTCAATTTACCGTCACTTCGGTATCTTATGTGTCAGTTTCTCTACTTAATTTATCAAGAAGCTGCTTAATTGGCCTCGCCAAGCTTATAACTGGAATCACGAATGATGACGAACCAGTTTAGGCTTGCTCTGGGCACCTGCGTCAGGTATTTTCCGGCAGCCAATGAGCTTTCAGTAGTGTTCTGAGCGCTTTGCTGTGAATGTTGCATGCGGTGTAAGCATTAAACGCGGTCGTAGCGAGCTATTTAGTGAATTTTAATTCCATTTGTTGCAAGTTGTCATGGCTGATGGAGGTGGAAAAACGAAAAGTTCTACAAAGCAAGCGGAAGGCATAATTGCAGGATACACTATTTCTGCAAGCACAAAGCACGTGTATGGGCCGCAACTGTCGCTTGTAACCGACAACAATGCAGTCCCTGTTCGCGTCTTGAGCTACGCGATACGACATCGTTCACGAATCTGATTACGAGTACAGTAAACCGCGTTCCTGACCCTTCCACAAAAGAAAAATCTGATGGATCGAACCCGAGACCTCTTGTCAACAATGCAAATCAAAAATGGCTCTGAGCACTATGGGACTTAACATCTTAGGTCATCCGTCCCCTAGAACTTAGAACTACTTAAACCTAACTAACCTAAGGACATCACACACATCCATGTCCGAGGCAGGATTCGAACCTGCGACCGTAGCAGTTCCGCCGTTCCGGACTGCAGCGCCTAGAACCGCACGGCCACCGCGGCCGGCAATGCAAATCACTAGACCACTGATGCGGTATACTTTAAATGATTAAATGGTGTCATCGATGAGGTGACTAGTCTTTAGGTACCATTATATTAGTCATATTATTCACTTGAACAAAAAGCACAACTGCTGCACATATCGGATCAGGAAAAAATGGTGCAAATGGCTCTGAGCACTATGGGACTTAACTTCTAAGGGCATCAGTCACCTAGAACTTAGAACTACTTAAACCTAACTAACCTAAGGACATCACACACATCCATGCCCGAGGCAGGATTCGAACCTGCGACCGTAGCGGTCTCGCGGTTCCAGACTGTTGCGCCTAGTACCGCTCGGCCACTCCGGCCGGCGATCAGGAAAGCGTTAATGCACAACGTTGCTGTCAGTGAGTGATGTCCTACAGCCAGTCACCAGATACCCCCACCGAACGAGATGGTGTAGTGTTTAAAACACACTGGACTCCATGGCAGTACAGATTTTGAAATCCCCTACGGCTCACCCTGCTTTATTTTTTCTCTAGTTTCCGTAAGTTATCTGAAGCGAAAGCTAGTATGGCTCCTTACAAGACGCCACAACGTGTTTCCTTCCTCTCTTAAGGGCTATTCGAGCTATTGCTCCTTCTATAAGGACATCGTTGTCGAAGGGACGTCAAACAGCAATCTTTCCTTTCTCCCGTGTTTCCAACACCATCCACTAAGTAGCATCGACAGCAGACAACAGTAAATGTTTTTCTCTTCATCAATACCTGATACGCGAAGGAGGCCCGGGGTGCTGTACGTATCACTGGAGCAAACACCAAAGAGGTTAGTAGATCAGGTACAGCTCAATCAGATAAAGTTAAGCTTTTAATTCACTCGAATGTCACGTGTAGAAGACTACACTACGACATACTGAATCACATGCTTGTGTAAGAGCTCTGTAATTCTTATCTATATGACTTATGAGATGCGGCAGCAAATTTAGAATCAAAAGAATGGCTAAGAAACAGGTGAAGAAATCACATTCGACTGTTCCAAAATACGCTGCGTGGGTCACTAAGATCCGCCAACGCAACTTCGCACCTTGAATACAACGAAAGCACTGATGTGCAATGCGTTCCTGGCGGTAGTTATTAGCTACTGCGTAAGAGGAGCAAACCCTGCCACTCGCACGCTCCTGCGAGGAGTTGGACGTAACTACAATCCTTATTTTAAGCGGATTCCAAACACTTGAAACAGGCTAGAAGTCCACACAAATAGCATCTGTCGTGAGGACTTTAAGTCAACAGAAGGCTGGTCCTCAGTTTCTTCACGTCGGCAGTAATCGCTAGAACAACCAAAGTGAAAATTATTACATCTACGCTTATTTTTGTAGAACAATTTAATAATAATTCCTAGTCTCTGCGAAACTAGGGGTTAAGTGCATGCACATCAGTACTGAAAATGGTCCATCCCTGGTTGTATTGTCTATTTCATGTCAGTATTTATGTCTCTGTTTAAGTATGTTGTTACTGCAATGGAAGTATGAATACCGTATGGCCAGTGTGTTCTTCTTTCTATGGCCGAAACTTTAATCCAAAAATCGTAAGCAAATTGGAAACTTTTTTCTATTGTTTTATTATCTGCATCTATCGCTATAGAAAAATACAGATTTTTCTCTTGGATGATCTTTAAAATATTTTTAACACGTTCTTTGGCCAACACTTCGCATATAACAGCTTCCGCTTTTGTTCTTCCGGAGCTAAAACTTTGAGCGATTTTTGAATCGCTGCTTATATAACGTAGTAATATGTCTGAACAATACATTCCATTGTAATCAAGAGAATGATTTACCGTGAGATATGCAGATGCGAGTTCTCAGCAGCAATCTTGTCCGTCTCCGAGGCAAATGGTTCAGGTTTCGACAAATATTTGGGTAAGGTACTTGATGCTCTACTGCTAACAACAGCTATGTGAGATTTAGTAGATGCATGTTGTTTTACATCAGCACCGCCTCCACGGGCACAGGAGAAATCTTTACTAGAGATGGCAGTACGCCTTGCACGTGTTTCCTTTTACTTGTCTTAGCCAGGAACAAATATTTCCCCAGTTCGACTTCCTTAAAAGGTATTCCACCACTTCTAGACGAAGTATCTGTGTCACTGCCACTTAAATCACTCATTTTTTCAATAGTTTTAGAAATCATTCACAAGCGTAACGCATTCAACGCTTAAGCAGTTCCCGCAGAACAATGGACGAAGCTTTAAACTAGAATGACAATCAAGGATGGAATTAAAAAATCCTTCCAGTATTTTTAACATGCGTTGACACAGCATTTAAGCGAGTTAGCAAACGAACGAAAATGTTAAACCCAAAATGGTAGAAAGTGAGACGGCTAATAAATAAATAGAACAGACACACAGAGGCAAAGAAAGACGTGCGGCGACACGCGAGAGGATGGGAATCGGCGAATATCGGCCACGTCCGGGACTATCATAGACTGATAGCCAAGCTAGTCGTATCTTCATGCGGTACGTGCGTAGATAATGGGCACTTGCCACCTGTGCCGCATAAGATTTCGCAATAATAATCGAATGAAGTTGAAATACGAGACAGAGCCTGTCCCTGCAGGACGTATAAAATTATGCCGGAAACACGGGGCGTCCCGTGAAATACGGGGCGTCTTGTCAACACTATTCGTCGCGTCCGACAACCACGAACGTTACAAATCTGACTACAGGAATACTGCGTGTTAACACTGAAGTCGCCTTAGAGAAGGGCCTTGAGCTGTCGGAATCATTTGTCTCAAAACGTACGATGAAGCATTTTCCAGTATTCGTGGAAACTAGGGGGGGGTATATCAAAAAAGAGTCGTCCGATATTTAAAAAATCGTAACTGTTATGTTACTTGAGACATGTGCGTGAACAACGTACTGTTGGAAAGAGCAAACTCACGAGGTTTACATGGTTCCCGCTAGGTAGCAGTAGCGTGCGCCCACTTCAGTTCTAGTAAAAATGGTGTCGAGACAACAAGAAGCGTTTTTGTGTCCGTTTTGCGCAGTGTAGGTCAATAACAACTCTTCAGTGTGACTCTCGTACTAAGTATGGTGTGGATCCTTCTACAACACTGAGCATTAGACGATGGCATGGACAATTCCGAGAAACAGTATGTTTGTGTAAACGCAAATCACCGAGTGTCTACACAGACGCCGAACACATCTACCATAGTTTCACAAGCACTCCGTCTTCAGGCTACGAGTGGCCCACCGGGACCATCCGACTGCCGTGTCATCCTCAGTGGAGGATGCGGATTGGAGGGGCGTGTGGTCAGCACACCGCTCTCCCGGTAGTTATGATGGTTTTCATTGACCGGAGCCGCTACTCTTCGGTCGAGTAGCTCCTCAATTTGCATCACGAGGCTGAGTGCACCCCGAAAAATGGCAACAGCGCATGGCGGCTGGACGGTCACCCATCCTAGTGCCGGCCACGCCAAACAGCGCTTAACTTCGGTGATCTCACGGGAACCGGTGTATCCACTGCGGCAAGGCCGTTGCCACAGTTTGACAAGGAGTCCGCAGAAATCTGTTCGCAGTAATGCTCGACAGCTCAACATGCTCCGATGTCCGTCTGGCGTGTGTTGCGTCGACGTTTACACATGAAACCATACCAAATTTCGCTACTGCAAGATCTTCGTGAAGATGACAAACAACAACGTAAGGAATTCTGTAATTTCATTCTCGGCAAGATGGAGGATGACAGTTTTCTTCCAAGCTTAGTGTTTAGTGACGAGATAACTTTCCATCTAAATGGAAAGGTGTGCCGTCATAATGTGAGATTATGGGGTACGGAACAACCACATGAAGTTGTACAACATGAGAGGGACTCTCCAAAATTTAATGCGTTTTGTGCAGTTTCACGGGAAAAAGGTGTATGGTTCATTTTCTTTGCCGAAAATACTGTTACAGGAAGCACATATCTTGATATGCTTCACAACTTTCTTTTCCCACAGTACGAACGATTTCATTTACCAAGAACACTGGCATCTGGAAGTGCGGGAATTTTTAAATCGAATGATTACTGAATGATGGATCGGTCGCACTAGACCAAATGATTGAGTCTTACATTACTAGCCTCCAAGGTCACCGGACCTGACTGTATGTGATTTTTTATTGTGGGGGTTTATAAAAGACTTTATGTGCCTCCGTTACCAAGAATAATGAATAAACAGAAATCGCACAACAGCAGCTGTGGAAGCTGTAACTCAAGACATGCTCGTTGCAGTGTGGGAACAATGTGAATACCACAGTGACATATGCCGTGCATCTCAAGGGGGGCACAATGAACACCTATGAAAAGGTATGAAAAAAATCTTTTTGAGTTTCCCGTTCATCCAAAAAAGTTCATTGTATATCTTTATTAGTTTCAGAAATGTAGACGTGCCAAATCGGATATTGTTTTTTATACATACTGTACTATGAAGCAAGGTTCAAAAATGGTTCAAATGGCTCTGAGCACTATAGGACTTAACATCTATGGTCATCAGTCCCCTAGAACTTAAAACTACTTAAACCTAACTAACCTAAGGACAGCACACAACACCCAGCCATCACGAAGCAGAGAAAATCCCTGACCCCGCCGGGAATCGAACCCGGGAACCCGGGCGTGGGAAGCGAGAACGCTACCGCACGACCACGAGATGCGGGCTACTATGAAGCAAGGAAAATAATCAACAGTGTCACATAAAGCACTTTTTAAGAACACATGCAGTACGGAATTTGTAGCAAAAAATGTACTATTGAAGAGCGGTTCTAGGCGCTTCAGTCCGAAACCGCGCTGCTGCAACGGTCGCAGGTTCGAATCCCTCGGGCATGGATGTGTCTGATGTCCTTAGGTTACTTAGGTTTAAGTAGTTCTAAGTTCTAGGGGACTGATGACCTCAGATGTTAAGTCCGATAGTGCTCAGAGCCATTTTAATTTTTGTACTGTTGAAAACAAACATTTAAGCGTTGACTATTTCTAAACTTTACTTCTATATTTTTGTGCTGATACTCGGGACGAATAACGTAGCACACGTTAACGACCGATTAATGAGTATTCATGGGCATCGTTATAAACGGTTACCTGTATTGCACGCCATCTTTTTTACCGAAGTAAGCATTGACCATGCTGTCTTCACGGTAGTAACCGGTTATTTCGAAACAGTTACAAACACTGTATTCGAGTGTCCTTACATTAGTGGACATAAGATTTTTAATGTGGAGGTATAACTATTAGAAGACACTGCTCACACTGCATTTCTGTTTGGATAGAATTAACCGCTAACTCCACAGATACAACGAATACTTAAGTGCCCGGTTGAGCATTAATTTGTAGTTCTAGGAATATTTTGCAGTTCTCCAATCTGTTACTGCACCCTGTTAAAAGAGATGGCCGACTATCTGTTGATTCATTACGATATCATACGAAGTCAACTGTTAGTTACTCTGTAAATGTTACTATTTAATTCTTCAATTTGTGTGGGTTCTCAGTTGCTATGTGAGCACTGGCAACTTATTAACTATTTTTGTGGCAGAATGGTGGCACATCCGATGGCTGGAATCCCTTACTAAGTGACGGAGTGACTAACCTGGGTGACTCTTTGGGTCGTTTCCGCGTTTGAATAAAATTTCCTCGCCCGTCGCCGTCGGCGCCTCCTCCGCAGCCGCCTCCGTCACCGCCCGTCATCCGTGTCGCCGCCTCCGCCATCGCATCTCAGCCGTGTCGCCTCTGGCGTCATCGCCATTCACTTGTGGAGCGGCCTGTCTTTTGATGGCCGCCACTGATGTCCCATCTCCTTCGGCTTTCACTTTATCGAGCGTGTTTGCCACTATCATCGACAGTACCATCACATTTTGCCTACAATTCACTCCGTCTACAATCACAGCAACAGTGAATCTTCCTATTACCATCACTTCAACTGTTACGTACATCCACCTCCATTCCACAACTACGACCACACATATTCATTATCTTCTCCGGTATTTCTATTTCCCACCTTTCACAGTTACAACTTCATCACTAGGGCTTCCCCTACATTCTTTCCCTAAAAAAAAAATAATAATAATAATAAAGTCGTGTGACTAGGGCCTCCCGTCGGGTAGTCCGTTCGCCTGGTGCAAGTCTTTCGATTCGACGCCACTTCGGCGACTTGCGCGTCGATGGGGATGAAATGATGATAATTAGGACAACACAACACCCAGTCCGTGAGCGGAGAAAATCTCCGACCCAGCCGGGAATCGAACCCGGGTCCTCAGGATTGACATTCTGTCGCGCTGACCACTTTTTTTTGTGTTATTCGTTGGGTTTGGTCTGGGCGGACGTCTCAAGACATCCGTTCAAGTTGATCGTTGATTCCTTTACTCAGTTTTTTATTACACAGGGCAAGCAGCCCTCTGGCCGAACACGCTGAGCAGCACTCAGCTACCGGGGTTGGACATTCTTTCCCCTTATATCTTTACAATCATGAAGTTCAGTAGTTATTTCTTTTGCACCTATTGACTTTCTGGATATCTAGCAGATCAGCTACCAATACCAGCATCAAACGCAGCTGTCATAGCTGCAACACCATCAGCAAAATCACCACTTATTCCATCAATATCATCACCTCGTCCAACTGATCTCGTTCCACGTACGATGTCACACCGCAACAAATCTATGTCCTGAGACTAACCAACATCCTCACGTACCACATTCCTAAAGAATCCTCGTTAAGAAAAACACTACTTGCCAAACTTGGACATATCCCGTAAAGACTGTCATAATTACACATTCAAAGCCGCACGGTGTGGCTGAGCGGTTCTAGGCGCTTCAGTCTGGAACCGCGCGACTGCTGCGGTCGCAGGTTCGAATCCTGCGTCGGGCATGGATGTGTGTGATGTCCTTAGGTTAGATAGCTTTAAGTAAGTTCTAGGGGACTGATGACCTCAGAAATTAAATAGTGCTCAGAGCTATTTGAACCATTTGAACATCTTCAAATGTCAACTTCCGCTCCCTCCTGCTGCATATACTCCCTGTGCACCCTTGCACGTACTCAGTCCTCTAAGCCCCAGATAACCCAGATTTTCTCGTCGCCCACCTACCCTCACTGCTGTTATCAACGACCTCAAAAGATTAGGATATGAGGGAACTAAACATCAATCCTCATTTACAGGTCCGCAGCAACTAGCAACTCCGGTCCCAAATTCCTAGTCCGGATATTCTGAGCTCCCTTCTACTATCAAACTGAGCACTTTCTATAGCTCACTTTAAAACTTTAATAACATTCTTGTAGCTTTCCTCAAACACTCTGGCACAGAAGAAAAAAACAACCTGCTGTAGTGACACCTCAATTACGGTACTTGTCTTGTATGGAATTCGAATAGATTAATTTTTCTGCAGCGAGTTACAGACGGCATAAGAAGTTAAAGGCGGCATAAGGTAAGTTTCGAACTGTGCAAACGATAACTGGCAAGCGCGATGGTTGGCAAAAGGTAGGTCCCATATTCCCTGATTTCCAGAAAGCATATAAGCGGTGCGAGCTTCAGACTGTTAATGAGGGTCGGAGCCAGTAGGTTCCCAAGTATGTGAGTGGTTCGCAGCCTTCTTATGTAATACACTCCTGGAAATGGAAAAAAGAACACATTGACACCGGTGTGTCAGACCCACCATACTTGCTCCGGACACTGCGAGAGGGCTGTACAAGCAATGATCACACGCACGGCACAGCGGACACACCAGGAACCGCGGTGTTGGCCGTCGAATGGCGCTAGCTGCGCAGCATTTGTGCACCGCCGCCGTCAGTGTCAGCCAGTTTGCCGTGGCATACGGAGCTCCACCGCAGTCTTTAACACTGGTAGCATGCCGCGACAGCGTGGACGTGAACCGTATGTGCAGTTGACGGACTTTGAGCGAGGGCGTATAGTGGGCATGCGGGAGGCCGGGTGGACGTACCGCCGAATTGCTCAACACGTGGGGCGTGAGGTCTCCACAGTACATCGATGTTGTCGCCAGTGGTCGGCGGAAGGTGCACGTGCCCGTCGACCTGGGACCGGACCGCAGCGACGCACGGATGCACGCCAAGACCGTAGGATCCTACGCAGTGCCGTAGGGGACCGCACCGCCACTTCCCAGCAAATTAGGGACACTGTTGCTCCTGGGGTATCGGCGAGGACCATTCGCAACCGTCTCCATGAAGCTGGGCTACGGTCCCGCACACCGTTAGGCCGTCTTCCGCTCACGCCCCAACATCGTGCAGCCCGCCTCCAGTGGTGTCGCGACAGGCATGAATGGAGGGACGAATGGAGACGTGTCATCTTCAGCGATGAGAGTCGCTTCTGCCTTGGTGCCAATGATGGTCGTATGCGTGTTTGGCGCCGTGCAGGTGAGCGCCACAATCAGGACTGCATACGACCGAGGCACACAGGGCCAAAACCCGGCATCATGGTGTGGGGAGCGATCTCCTACACTGGCCGTACACCACTGGTGATCGTCGAGGGGACACTGAATAGGGCACGGTACATCCAAACCGTCATCGAACCCATCGTTCTACCATTCCTAGACCGGCAAGGGAACTTGCTGTTCCAACAGGACAATGCACGTCCGCATGTATCCCGTGCCACCCAACGTGCTCTAGAAGGTGTAAGTCAACTACCCTGGCCAGCAAGATCTCCGGATCTGTCCCCCATTGAGCATGTTTGGGACTGGATGAAGCGTCGTCTCACGCGGTCTGCACGTCCAGCACGAACGCTGGTCCAACTGAGGCGCCAGGTGGAATTGGCATGGCAAGCCGTTCCACAGGACTACATCCAGCATCTCTACGATCGTCTCCATGGGAGAATAGCAGCCTGCATTGCTGCGAAAGGTAGATATACACTGTACTAGTGCCGACATTGTGCATGCTCTGTTGCCTGTGTCTATGTGCCTGTGGTTCTGCCAGTGTGATCATGTGATGTATCTGACCCCAGGAATGTGTCAATAAAGTTTCCCCTTCCTGGGACAATGAATTCACGGTGTTCTTATTTCAATTTCCAGGAGTGTAGAATACACAACTTGGTCCTCGACTGCGAATGTTCGTCAGACACAAGAGTATCGCCTGGAGTGCCCCAAGGCAGTGTGATAGGACCGCTCTTAATCTCTGTACGTGGAAATAAATGATCTGATGCACATGGTGAGCAGTAACTTGTATTATTTGCTGATGACGCTGTGGTGTACGAGAAGGTGTTGTCGTTGAGTGACTGTAGGACGATACAAGATGACTTAGAAAAAATTTCTAGTTGGTATAACACCGTTGCCAACTGTGGTTCATCTTCTTCTGAGTCAGTCTACTACGCATGAAAAGTTCTACATTCGACTACAGAGGGCAACTACGATACACAATGCCCCACAGCTATCATTGCAGAATCATTGAGGACAATATTATGGTAATGGAAGAGGATGTAGATGAAGATGAAATGGGAGATACGATACTGCAGGAAGAGTTTCACAGAGCACTGAAAGACCTGAGTCGAAACAAGGCCCCGGGAGTCCATTGGAACTATTGACGGCCTTGGGAGAGCCAGTCCTGACAAAACTCTACCATCTGGTGAGCAAGATGTATGAGACAGGCGAAATTCCCTCAGGCTTCAAGAAGAATATAATAATTTCAATCCCAAAGAAAGCAAGTGTTCACAGATGTGAAAATTACCGAACTATCAGTTTAATGAGTGACGGCTGCAAAATACTAACGCGAATTCTTTACAGACGAATGGAAAAACTGGTAGAAGCCGACCTCGGCGAAGATCACTTTGGATTCCGTACAAATGTGACGCAATACTGACCCTACGACTTATCTTAGAAAATAGATTAAGGAAAGGCAAACCTACGTTTCTAGCATTTGCAGACTTAGAGAAAGCTTTTGACAATTTTCACTGGAATACTCTCTTTCAAATTCTGAAGGTGGCAGGGGTAAATACACGGAGCGAAAGGCTATTTACAATTTGTACAGAAACCATATGGCAGTTATAAGATACGAGGGACATGAAAGGGAAGCAGTGGTTGGGAAGGGAGTGAGACAGGGTTGTAGCCTATCCCCAATGTTATTCAATCTGTATATAGAGCAAGCAGTGAAAGAAACAAAAGAAAAATTCGGAGTAGCTATTAAAGTCCATGGAGAAGGAATAAAAACTTTGAGGTTTGCCGATGACATTGTAATTCTGCCAGAGACAGCACAGGACTTGGAAGAGCAGTTGAACGGAATGGATGGTGTCTTGAAGGGAGGATATAAGATGAACATCAACAAAAGCAAAACGAGGATAATGGAATGTAGTCAAATTAAGTCGGGTGATGCTGAGACAATTAGATTAGGGAATGAGACACTTAAAGTAGTAAAGGAGTTTTGCTATTTGGGGAGCAAAATAACTGATGATGGTCGAAGTAGAGAGGATATAAAATGTAGACTGGCAATGGTAAGGAGAGCGTTTCTGAAGAAGAGAAATTTGTTAACATCGAGTATAGATTTAAGTGTCAGGAAGTCGTTTCTGAAAGTATTTGTATGGAGTGTAGCCATGTATGGAAGTGAAACATGGACGATAAATAGTTTGGACAAGAAGAGAATAGTAGCTTTCGAAATGTGGTGCTACAGAAGAATGCTGAAGATTAGATTGGTAGGTCACATAATTAATGAGGAGGTATTGAATAGAACTGGAGAGAAGAGAAATTTGTCGCACAACTTGACTAGAAGGGTTGGTAGGGCACATTCTGAGGCATCAAGGGATCACAAATTCAGCATTGGAGGGCAGCGTGGAGGGTAAAAATCGTAGAGGGAGACCAAGAGATGAATACACTAAGCAGATTCAGAAGGATGTAGTTTGCAGTAAGTACTGGGAGATGATGAATTTTGCACAGGACAGAGTAACATGGAGAGCTGCATCAAACCAGTCTCAGGACTGAAGACAACAACAACAACAACATGATGATTAGCAGCTTTTTCTAAATGTAGAAACATGTAAATTAATGCAGAGTGGGAATAACAACCTTCGAATAAAGCATTAATAGTGTGCTGCCTGACACAGCTACGTCGATTACAAATATAGGCGTAACGTTGCACAGCGATATGAATGGAATGAGCGTGTGAGAACTGTGACAGAGAGGCCGAATGGCCAACTTCCCCTTAATCTGTGAAGGACACCGCGGATGGAACACTAGTGCGACTCATTTTTCAATACTGCTCGACTGTTTGTGACCCACAACAGGTCCGATGAAAGGAAGACCTCGAAGCAATTCAGACGCTGGCTGCTAGGTTTGTTACCGGTAGGTTAGATCAGCAAGCGAGTATAACGGAGATGCTTCGTGAACTCAAATGGAAATCCCTGGAGGAAAGACAAAGACCTTTTCGCGAGGCTTACTGAAAAAATTTAGAGAACTGGTATTTGAGGCTGACTGCAGAACGATTCTACTGCCGCCGACGTACACTGCGCATAAGGGCCACGAATAAGAGAATAACAGAGCTTAGGGATCGTACAGAGATACACAGATGGTCATTCTTCCCTTGCTCCGTATGCGAGTCGAACAGGTAAGGAAATGCTTAGTAGTGATACAAGATACCCTCCGCCATGTACCGAGCGGTGGCTTGCTGAGTACGAATGTAAATGTAAATGGTTCATATTTGCAAAGACAACTTTGTAACAGTTTTGTCTGGCGGTGTCCCATTCCCTGACATTTCAATGCAGCAAGCCATACCAAAAACGACACTTCTTCGAGCTCTTTAACGCGTAGTTTTAGCAAAGCTGTACATTTTCGTAACACCTAAGCTTTTAAGATTTCTAAATTCATCATTTTATCTCCAAGGAGATGTACTCCAGTATGGATTCTGTTGAGTTTGTTTCCAACAGCCGATCACATTACCGACGTCTATAAGACAGACGACCTTAATAAGTGGTATGGAAAAGATAGAGATAACTGCCTCATACCGCAAAGTAATCTCGCAGCCCCTTTGTACCGTGTAGCTCCTGCTCTGCTTGATGTATATGGAACTTGTTTCACCTCTCCCCACGGCCATGTACATTATGTGATCAAAAGTGTCCGGACACCTGGTTGAAAATGACAAAAATTCGTGGCGCCCTCCATCGGTAATGCTGGAATTCAGTACGGTGTTAGCCCACCCTTAGCCTCGATGGCAGCTTCCACTCTCGCAGGCATACGTTCAATCAGGAACTGGAGGTTTCTTGGGGAATGGCAGCCCATTTTTCACGGAGTGCTGCATTGAGGAGAGGTATCGATGTCGGTCGGTGAGGCCTGGCACGAAGTCGGCTTGTTAAAACATCCCAAAGGTGTTCTATAGGATTCAGGTCCGGACTCTGTGCAGGCCAGTCCATTACAGGGATGTTATTGTCGTGTAACAACTCTGCCACAGGCCGTGCATTATGAACAGGTGCTCAATCGTGTTGAAAGATGCAGTCACCATCCCCGAATTGCTCTTCAACGGTAGGAAGCAAGAAGGTGCTTAAAACGTCAATGTAGGCCTGTGATGTGATAGTGCCACGCAAAACAAGGGGTGCAAGCCCCTCCATGAAAAACATGACCACACCATAACACCACCGCCTCCGAATTTTACTGTTGCCGCTACACACACTGGCAGATGACGTTCACCGGGCATTCGCCATACCCACACCCTGCCATCGGATCGCCACATTGTGTACCGTGTTTCGTCACTCCACACGTTTTTCCACTGTTCAATCGTCAAATGTTTACGCTCCTTACAACAAGCGAGGCATCGTTTGGCATTTGCCGGCGTGATAAGTGGCTTATAAGCAGCCGCTCGACCATGAAATCCAAGTTTTCTGACCTCCCGCCGAACTGTTCTAGTACAGGGCTATTACAAATGATTGAAGCGATTTCATAAATTCACTGTAGCTCCATTCATTGACATATGGTCACGACACACTACAGATACGTAGAAAAACTCATAAAGTTTTGTTCGGCTGAAGCCGCACTTCAGGTTTCTGCTGTCAGAGCGCTCGAGAGCGCAGTGAGACAAAATGGCGACAGGAGCCGAGAAAGCGTATGTCGTGCTTGAAATGCACTCACATCAGTCAGTCATAACAGTGCAACGACACTTCAGGACGAAGTTCAACAAAGATCCACCAACTGCTAACTCTATTCGGCGATGGTATGCGCAGTTTAAAGCTTCTGGATACCTCTGTAAGGCGAAATCAACGGGTCGGCCTACAGTGAGCGAAGAAACGGTTGAACGCATGCGGGCAAGTTTCACGCGTAGCCCCGGGAAAATTGGCTCATGCCAGAACTGGAGACCGACAGCGCCGACATAATCTTTCAACAGGATGGTGCTCCACCGCACTTCCATCATGATGTTCGGCATTTCTTAAACAGGGGATTGGAAAACCGATGGATCGGTTGTGGTGGAGATCATGATCGGCAATTCATGTCATGGGCTCCACGCTCTCCCGACTTAACCCCATGCGATTTCTTTCTGTGGGGTTATGTGAAAGATTCAGTGTTTAAACCTCCTCTACCAAGAAACGTGCCAGAACTGCGAGCTCGCATCAACGATGCTTTCGAACTCATCGATGGGGACATGCTGGGCTGAATGTGGGAGAAACTTGATTATCGGCTTGATGTCTGCTGAATCACTAAAGGGGCACATATCGAACATTTGTGAATGCCTAAAAAACCTTTCTGAGTTTTTGTATGCGTGTGCAAAGCATTGTGAAAATATCTCAAATAATAAAGTTATTGTAGAGCTGTGAAATCGCTTCAATCATTTGTAATAACCCTGTACTTGCAGTGGATCAGATACAGTTTGCAATTCCTGTGTGATGGTCTGGATAGATGTCTGCCTATTACACATTACGACCCTCTTCAACAGTCGTCGGTCTCTGTCAGTCAACGGACGAGGTCGGCCTTTACACTTTTGTGTTTTACATATCTCTTCACGTTTCCACTGCACTGTCACATCAGAAACAGTGGACCTAGGGATATTAAGGAGTGTGGAAATCTCGCGTACAGACGAATGACACAAGTGACACCCAACCACCTGACCACGTTCGAAGTTCGTGGGTTTTGCAGAGCGGCCCAGTCTGCTCGCTCACGATGCCTGATGACTACTGAGGTCGCTGATATGGAGTACCTGGCAGTAGGTGGCAGCACAATGCACCTAATATGAAAACATATGTTTTTGGGGGTATCCGGTTACTTTTGATCACATAGTGCACATAAAAACTAAAACTAAACTCTTGCCGAACCGGCCATGAAGGCCGCAAAGGTACCGACCGACCGCCGTGTCATCGTTAGCCCACAGGCGTCACTGGATGCGCATATGGAGGGGCATGTGGACAGCGCATCGCTCTCCCGGCCGTATCTACATCTACATCTACATTTATACTCCGTAAGCCACCCAACGGTGTGTGGCGGAGGGCACTTTACGTGCCACTGTCATTACCTCCCTTTCCTGTTCCAGTCGCGTATGGTTCGCGGGAAGAACGACTGTCTGAAAGCCTCTGTGCGCGCTCTAATCTCTCTAATTTTACATTCGTGATCTCCTCGGGAGGTATAAGTAGGGGGAAGCAATATATTCGATACCTCATCCAGAAACGCACCCTCTCGAAACCTGGACAGCAACCTACACCGCGATGCAGAGCGCCTCTCTTGCAGAGTCTGCCACTTGAGTTTGTTAAACATCTCCGTAACGCTATCACGGTTACCAAATAACCCTGTGACGAAACGCGCCGCTCTTCTTTGAATCTTCTCTATCTCCTCCGTCAACCCGATCTGGTACGGATCCCACACTGATGAGCAATACTCAAGTATAGGTCGAACGAGAGTTTTGTAAGGCACATCCTTTGTTGATGGACTACATTTTCTAAGGACTCTCCCAATGAATCTCAACCTGGTACCCGCCTTACCAACAATTAATTTTATATGATCATTCCACTTCAAATCGTTCCGCACGCATACTCCCAGATATTTTACAGAAGTAACTGCTACCAGTGTTTGTTCCGCTATCATATAATCATACAATAAAGGATCCTTCTTTCTATGTATTCGCAATACATTACATTTGTCTATGTTAAGGGTCAGTTGCCACTCCCTGCACCAAGTGCCTATCCGCTGCAGATCTTCCTGCATTTCGCTACTATTTTCTAATGCTGCAACTTCTCTGTATACTACAGCTGTATGTCAGCTTCCGAGACCGGAACCGCTACTTCGAAATCAAGTAGCTCCTCAGTTTGTTGACAAGGGCTGAGCGGACCCCGCTTCCCAACAGCGCTCCCCAGACCGGATGGTCACCCATCCAAGTGCTAGCCCAGCCCGACAGCGCTTAACTTCGGAAAATTGACGGGAACCGGTGTCACCACTGCGGCAAGGCCGTTTGCACATTAGTGTATATGCTGGGCTGAATTTGGTTGCCCGTTCTGCCCTAGAAAAGATCGACAGACGGTACACATTTCGGAAAATAGATGGCGCACAATGTTGGTAGTTATAAGAATATGTGCAGAATGCAATTAAACAGTCGCTACAGTTACTGAAAATACTCAACAACCGGTTATTTGTTCGAGTCAAATTTTTCTTGCCACCGCTAGTGCACGGCATGCTACTGCTTCACGAGTACTGATTCGCTGCGTATTCTGTGAACAGACTGCTGTTTGTATTCTTATGCTTGGGTTTATACTATAAAAGTCCACGATGGTGATTATCTGCTGTCATTTGCATCTAACCACTTGCTTCTGTCAACAAGATCTTTCACAACGAAATCTCATCACAGGGAAAATAAAAATTCCTTGACCGTGGCTTCGCTGTCCTTCACGTATAACTCTATGCGATCACAGCGGTTAATATTCGATGGAGTTAGTAATTGCTTGTATGAATTAGTAATTGCTTGTATTGTTCATCGTACGCCTCTTGGTGCGTAGAATTAAACTGCTGTGATACTCTCTTTCCTCTCGGGAAATTCCACTCGCCACCAAAGATTCCCCTACTCTGTATTTTGCACACCGTCGGCAGATGAAGCTTAACTTTCTACCGACACGCTCTTTTCTGATCGTACTGGTCGAGATGATACTGGCAACATTCACATCCGTCAGCGCCTGAACACTACGCACAACGTACAGGGTGACTGTTGTTGTTGTTGTTGTGGTCTTCAGTCCTGAGACTGGTTTGATGCAGCTTACCATGCTACTCTATCCTGTGCAAGCTTCTTCATCTCCCAGTACCTACTGCAACCTACATCCTTCTGAATCTGCCTAGTGTATTCATCTCTTGGTCTCCCTCTACGATTTTTACCCTCCACGTTGCCCTCCAATACTAAATTGGTGATCGCTTGATGCCTCAGAACATGCCCTACCAACCGGTCCCTTCTTCTGGTCAAATTGTGCCACAAACTTCTCTTCTCCCCAATCCTATTCAATACTTCCTCATTAGTTATGTGATCTATCCATCTAATCTTCAGCATTCTTCTGTAGCACCACATTTCGAAAGCTTCTATTCTCTTCTTGTCCAAACTATTTACCGTCCATGTTTCACTTCCATACATGGCTACACTCCATACCAACACTTTCAGAAATGACTTCCATGAAATAAAATCGTCATAACTTTTGAACGGTTTGCGTGAGGACGTTCAACTTGCACGATTGGCCGCGAAGGAAATTAGTATGCGCTGTGTGGTTTGGTTCAGCGCCGAAGCGCGCTTTCATTTGGATGGGTTCGTCAGTAAGTAAAACTGGGGCATCTGGGCGACTGAGAATCCGCATTTCGTGATCGAGAAGTCTCTTCACCCTCAACGGATAACTGTGTGGTGTGCAGTGTCCAGTCGCGGAATAATCGGTGCAATATTCCTTGATGGCATGGTGACTATCGAAAGGTACGTGAAAGTTTTAGAACAGGATTTCATCCCCATTATCCAAAGTGACCCTGATTTCGGCAAGTTGTGCTTAACGCACGTCGGAGTTCGATTCCATTGAAGCAGGAGAGTGTTTGATGTCCCGGAGGAGCACTCTGGGGACCGCATTCTGGCTCTGGGGTACCAAAGGCCACCGGCATGCGCTTCGACTGGTCGCTACATTATCCGGGTCTGGGGATGTATTAAAGACAAGGTGTACAGCAATAACCACAAAACCATTGCTGAGCTTGAAACTTCCCCTTAGAACTATTATATACAAGACGGTGCTTAAACTAACACACAATATTTTTTAGCGCAACGCAATCTGACTTTCAGAAATCCCTACAAAGGAATGGGCCTGACTAACATTAACCTGTACCTTTCACAAATCACTTACCTCACCAAAAATCTTCGTTACTCGAACTACTGCAATACAGCAAGCGCCACTACTGCCAGCTAAATAAAAGATTCAAACTACTGAAGGCACTAACTACTGATAGGCATAGTTAGCAAACGAAAGATTTTAATAGAGAATAAACAATGTATTTACCTTAATTGTGTTGAAAAATCATAATATACATAGCAGTTCATAATATCCAGTATTACAAATTTCAAAACTCCGCCATCTCTCTCCCCACATCCACCACTGCTGGCGGCTCACCTCCAACTGCGCAACGCTACGCGCTGTTAACATCCAGCTGCCGCTGCCCAACACTACAATGGCAGACAAACTAGCTACAGACTGCACACAGCACAGCCAGTGATTTTCATACCGAGCGCTACGTAACGTTGCCGATAAGAAAACATAACCAGCCTACTTACATAGCCTACTTACAGCCTACTTGCATAGCCTACTTGCAAGCTGAAAACAACCATTCAGGAGGTTATCAAATGGTTCAAATGGCTCTGAGCACTATGGGACTCAACTGCTGAGGTCATTAGTCCCCTAGAACTTAGAACTACTTAAACCTAACTAACCTAAGGACATCACAAACATCCATGCCCGAGGCAGGATTCGAACCTGCGACCGTAGCGGTCTTGCGGTTCCAGACTGCAGCGCCTTTAACCGCACGGCCACTTCGGCCGGCTCAGGAGGTTATCGACAGCATCGATGTTCCAACACTTCAGCGGGTCACGCAGAATTTCACTATTCATAACTTAAATCAGAATACCTGTAGTGACGTTTACATTTTGAATAAAATGTGTGCACGCCATAGTTTGTAACTAATTTACGTTTGTTTTCATTTAGTTCAACAGTTGTCACCTGTATTTCTATATATTTCGTTGTACTTTGCATATCTTGCACTTTTCACTTGCTCGGTAATCATATATCTAACAAAATCGTTCAGATCATATGCGCCATTTTTATTGATGACATATATTTTCCCCTTAACGCCACCGACTTAGAATGCTTATAACACATGTCGCATTACTCTGCGTGCGATAGCAATTGTACGAGGGCAGTTCAATAAGTAATGCAACACTTTTTTTTCTGAAACAGGGGTTGTTTTATTCAGCATTGAAATACACCAGGTTATTCCCCAATCTTTTAGCTACACAACACTATTTTTCAACGTAATCTCCATTCAATGCTACGGCCTTGCGCCACCTTGAAATGAGGGCCTGTATGCCTGCACGGTACCATTCCACTGGTCGATGTCGGAGCCAACGTCGTACTTCATCAATAACTACTTCATCATCCGCTTAGTGCCTCCCACGGATTGCGTCCTTCATTGGGCCAAACATATGGAAATCCGACGGTGCGAGATCGGGGCTGTAGGGTGCATGAGGAAGAACAGTCCACAGAAGTTTTGTGAGCGCCTCTCGGGTGCGAAGACTTGTGTGAGGTCTTGCGTTGTCATGAAGAAGGAGAAGTTCGTTCAGATTTTTGTGCCTACAAACACGCTGAAGTCGTTTCTTCAATTTCTGAAGAGTAGCACAATACACTTCAGAGTTGATCGTTTGACCATGGGGAAGGACATCGAACAGAATAACCCCTTCAGCGTCCCAGAAGACTGTAACCATGACTTTACCGGCTGAGGGTATGGCTTTAAACTTTTTCTCGGTAGGGGAGTGGGTGTGGCGCCACTCCATTGATTGCCGTTTTGTTTCAGGTTCGAAGTGATGAACCCATGTTTCATCGCCTGTAACAATCTTTGACAAGAAATTGTCACCCTCAGCCACATGACGAGCAAGCAATTCCGCACAGATGGTTCTCCTTTGCTCTTTATGGTGTTCGGTTAGACAACGAGGGACCCAGCGGGAACAAACCTTTGAATATCCCAACTGGTGAACAATTGTGACAGCACTACCAACAGAGATGTCAAGTTGAGCACTGAGTTGTTTGATGGTGATCCGTCGATCATCTCGAACGAGTGTGTTCGCACGCTCCGCCATTGCAGGAGTCACAGCTGTGCACGGCCGGCCCGCACGCGGGAGATCAGACAGTCTTGCTTGACCTTGCGGCGATGATGACACACGCTTTGCCCGACGACTCACCGTGCTTTTGTCCACTGCCAGATCACCGTAGACATTCTGCAAGCGCCTATGAATATCTGAGATGCCCTGGTTTTCCGCCAAAAGAAACTCGGTCACTGCCCGTTGTTTGCAACGCACATCCGTTACAGACGCCATTTTAACAGCTCCGTACAGCGCTGCCACCTGTCGGAAGTCAATGAAACTATACGAGACGAAGCGGGAATGTTTGAAAATATTCCACAAGAAATTTCCGGTTTTTTCAACCAAAATTGGCCGAGAAAAAAAATGTGTTGCATTACTTATTGAACTGCCCTCGTATCTTCTATTACACGTCTACCTAATTTCATGTAATAGCATCGCTGGCACTGTATATGCTATTGTCGAGCAATAAACGTTTGGCTGATAACGAATAGAGAAATAACAACGTCTGTGTGTGGGGGGGGGGGGGAGAGGGAGGGACAGAGAGAGAGAGAGAGAGAGAGAGAGAGGGAGAGAGAGAGGGAGAGAAAGAGAGAAGCGGTACGGCTGACCTAAGGACGTGAAATTCAAAAGCATACCCCGGTGTCGTGATATTCCACTCGACATCCTAAAGGAAAGTTTCGCTGACGTTGGCGAGCTGGCGGACCGCAAACCCGGTGTCTCTGAAGATGCATACAATTTGTGTCCCCTGAGCGTGGCGACGCGTCGCGGCAGAGAAACCCCCGCACACGGCACGGTCGCCTTGTTCGACTACAAGGGGCCGTGACGGGGCCCGTGGTACTAGATATGTGTGTGTGTATGTGTGTGTGTGTGTGTGTGAACACTTTCTCCGGACACGCGCGTACCACTGGAGAGAGGAACAACGCACGGGTAAACACCCAAACGCGCTGCCATCGACGAGTGAAAGCATTTCTTCGACTGCGGCGAGGAAAGCCGACGGTGTTGTGTGACAAATAAAAAGTCCCTGGATTATTACCGCGGCCCTGATGCGTCTGAAAGGGGCCCGTGAAAGCGGCATTGTATCTGTAGCACTCACACACAGCGGCGACCACAAAGAATAGTAACGGAGGCCGAGCGACGCGAAGACGCTCTGACAAAGATGCCGATTCTCTATTGAGATTGTTGACATTTTTAAAAATACCGGGAATCCGATTTATCGACACTTAAAAAATATCGTTATCGGCGCTCGATATACGGAAAATGATTTTCGATATTCAGCCGGGAAAAATATCGACGCACTGGCCAAAAAAATATCGTCCGCATATCGTAAATATGTAAGTTGTATATGTAAGTATTGATATATTATTGGATATCCTGTACATCAACAAGGTAGCAGCCTGCTTATCCCCCTTAGAGCAGGAATTGGAAGTAAAACGATGCACGTTCATGTTGGCGAGAACCACTTTGCTGACAATGGTAACTGCATGTAAGTGGCACGTTTATAAATGACCACACCGCCATTTCACTGTATTGTTGTTTATTTAATTACGACCCAAGTTTCGACCTTTTATGCCTTTCATGCCATTTGCAAGTGATCGCTAAAAGTAAAAATTGTATTCAGTAAAACCACGTAAAAGTTCAAAAGATGTAAGATGTCTTAAACAATGAATGAAATTAGCGTATCACTACAAATATGTTCTTACAGTTTATGTCATTAACATATTTTGCAGGACACGAAGCTCAAAATTGGCCATAAATTAAGAAATAAATTATGAAAAATATTGGCTCCCCACGAAATGCCAGATGTAAAAACACACTCATGTGAAATGTCAATATATAATGGTGGGCGTACGTCATATTTATTAAAAACAGGTTTACTTTGGTATAGAAAAGATGAACACATATCCCTGAGTCGTAATGAAATTGAAATTATCAATAACAGAACAACTGAATACTAAAATGACCAAATGTCAAAAGTATATGACTATTAATGTTAAATATCTTCAGACTATAATTATCATTGGGGAGGCGCTGTGTACCATCATCTTTGCAATAAATATGTATACAACAAATCGCCAATAACTGTAAGTGAAGCTACATGAAGTTGGTTGTTGCTGTTGTTGTTGTGGTCTTCAGTCCTGAGACTGGTTTGATGCAGCTCTCCATGCTACTCTATCCTGTGCCAGCTTCTTCATCTCCCAGTACTTACTGCACCTACATCCTTCTGAATCTGCTTAGTGTATTCATCTCTTGGTCTCCCTCTACGATTTTTACCCTCCGCTGTCCTCCAATACTAAATTGGTGATCCCTTGATGCCTCAGAACATGTCCTACCAACCGGTCCCTTCTTCTAGTCAAGTTGTGCCACAAAATTCTCTTCTCTCCAATCCTATTCAATACCTCCTCATTAGTTGCGTGATCTACCCACCTAATCTTCAACATTCTTCTGTAGCGCCACATTTCGAAAGCTTCTATTCTCTTCTTGTCCAAACTATTTATCGTCCATGTTTCACTTCCATAATGGCTACACTCCATACAAATACTTTCAGAAACGACTTCCTGACACTTAAATCTATACTCGATGTTAACAAATTTCTCTTCTTCAGAAACGCTTTCCTTGCCATTGCCAGTCTACATTTTATATCCTCTCTACTTCGACCAGCATCAGTTATTTTGCTCCCCAAATAGCAAAACTCCTTTACTACTTTAAGTGTCTCATTTCCTAATATAATTCCCTCAGTATCACCCGACTTAATTCGACTACATTCCATTATCCTTGTTTTGCTTTTGTTGATGTTCATCTTATATCCTCCTTTCAAGACACTGTCCATTCCGTTCAACTTCTCTTCCAAGTCCTTTGCTGTCTCTGACAGAATTACAATGTCATCAAGTTGGATGAGGAACTAAAGTCTAAAAGGAACAAAACGAAATAAAATTCTAGGACAATTAATCAAAATAAAAATATAGTAAGTGCCCCTGATAATAAAAATACGAAAGTTAACAATAGGAGTTAAATACGCGAATGGAGGGGGGTGGTGATGGGGTGGGGGGGAGGGGTAAATGGATGCTGGAGAGGTGTCCGATGGGTGCGTCGTTCGGTTTCTTCACATATCGTATTTTTCTGGAACACTTCATGTCGATTTCCCTGTTTTTTTATTTTTTGAAACGCCAGCGAACTAGCAATCGTGTCCAAACCGCGTGGTGAAGTTAAACGTTGCAGTTTATGTTGGTAGCGCCGAGTGCCGATTACGTCAGCATTTCCCTCACACGTCTCCGCCCACTGCAAAGACCAATCTTATCATTTAGATTTTTGTTCATCATTTTCAGCCACTGTTTTTCAAGAATGCCGATGTGAAGAACTAGCACACCAGTTGCGTTAAGAGAACTATTTTAACGCAACTTTTAGTTTTTTAACGCAGCTGGTGTGCTATTACTTCACATCGGATATCTTGTTATTCCATTTACACCGCCACGTCCCAGCGCAATCGGACTACTACTTTGTGCGGTCTGTACTTGCTTCACAAAGTCAAAGAGAAAGACTGGACGTGATGAAAGCTCAAAAAGTAATATGACTCCTTCATACAGTGAAAGTAAAATATTAAATGCTCTGAATAACCGGACATCACCCATTGGTATTTTTTGTGATCTCTCAAAGGCCTTTGATTGTGTAAATCATGGAATTTTTTTAGATAAGCTAAATCATTGTGGTTTGAGTGGGGCAGTGCACAAATGGTTTAATTCATACTTAACTGGAAGAATGCAGGAAGTTGAAATAAGTGGTTCATGTAATGTTAAAACAACAGCTGATTCCTCAAACTGGGGGGGGGGGGGGGCTATCAAGTACGGAGTCCCACAGGGTTCAGTCTTAGGTCCTTTACTGTTCTTGATATACATTAATGACTTACCATTCCACATTGATGAAGGTGCAAAGTTAGTTCTTTTTGCTGATGATACAAGTATAGTAATAACATCCAAAAACCAAGAACTAAGTGATGTAATTGTAAATGATGTTTTTCACGAAATTATTAAGTGGTTCTCAGTAAACGGACTCTCTTTAAATTTTGACAAAACACAGTATATACAGTTCCGTACAGTAAATGGCACGACTCCAGTAATAAATATAGACTTTGAACAGAAGTCTGTAGGTAAGGTAGAATTTTCAAAGTTTTTAGGTGTGTCCATTGATGAGGGGTTAAACTGGAAGCAACACATTGATGGTCTGCTGAAACGTCTGAGTTCAGCTAAGTATGCTATTACGGTTATTGCAAATTTTGGTCATAAGAATCTCAGTAACTTAGCTTACTATGCCTACTTTCATTCATTGCTTTCGTATGGCATCATATTCTGGGGTAATTCATCGTTGAGTAGAAAAGTATTCATTGCTCAAAAACGTGTAATCAGAATAATTGCTGGAGCCCACCCAAGGTCATCCTGCAGACATCTATTTAAGGATCTAGGGATCCTCACAGTAACCTCACAGTATATATATTCACTTATGAAATTTGTTGTTAATAATCCAACCCAGTTCAAAAGTAATAGCTTTGTGCATAGCTATAACACCAGGAGAAAGGACGATCTTCACTATGCAGGGTTAAATCTGACTTTGGCACAGAAAGGGGTAAATTATGCTGCCACAGAAGTCTTTGGTCACCTACCAAACAGCATCAAAAGCCTGACAGATAGCCAACTAACATTTAAAAATAAATTAAAAGAATTTCTAGATGACAACTCCTTCTACTCATTGGCTGAATTTTTAGATATAAATTAAGGAAAAAAAAAACAACTTAAAGATTAGTGTCATGCAATATTTTGTGTAATGTAATATCTTGTACAGACATCTTTTATTAACCTGACACGTTCCACATCATAACCAAGTGTCGTATTCATGATCTATGGAACAAGTATTAATCTAATCTAATCTGTTCTACACAAATGCAAAAGAATAATTTCAAATATTTACCGAAAATTGCAAAAAAATATAATATACAATAAAAATATAGGCACTCGATACTGTCATTTCGATAACAATATCTGGATATATCCGTGAGTGACATGTCGCCGATAAATATCGATATTTTTTGGAAAATATATCTATATATTTATATTTTATCAACAGCCCTAGTGTTTACTAATGTTCATCAGCTCTCAGTGTATTCTCAGACAGAGAGCGAAAGGACACAATTGTGTCACAGCAAAGCGAAGGGGAAGTGACAAGGATTGACTTCATTCACAATGAGTCGCCTTCATACATTTAAAAAAAATTCATTTCTTCTCCGGGAAAATAGTGAGAGAAAAACTTCACCTCCGGAAAGCAAGACGATTTAACGTAAGCGTAGGCTTCTGCAGTGGTGGTCGCTCTCAATATATTTCTTCATGGTAAGTGAGCGCATTGTCAATATGTAATATTCTCCATTCCGGCCACTGTTGCAAATGGCCTTCCTCACGCTGTTTTCTTTACAAAACTCATACTCATACTCAAATTTACCACGAATTCACCTTAACCCGTCAATCAGGAGTACACGACGAGGACTTTTGACTGCTGCTGTTTTGTTGCAACTCGACAAATATCGTCCCCATACTGCCCGTTCAACCGTAGCAGCAATACAGGACATGAAATCTGAATGTCTCTAACATCCATCACACTCGTCCCACTTCGCCCCGAGTGACTTTCATGTGTTCTGACGGCTCAAAGAAGCAGGCAAGTATTTCAGAAGCGATGAAGAGTTTGATTAGTTAACTTGGAGGAGGTGATCAAACAGCGTGGTCATCGGTCCCATTCGCCTGAAGTGATTTAGGGAAATCACGGGAAACCTAAATCACGATGGCCGAACGTGGGTTTGAACCGTCGTCCTCCCGATTGCGAGTCTCGTGTTGCTAACCACTGCGCCACCCCGCTCGGTGATGAAGAGGTGAAAAGTGTAGTGCGTTCACAATAAAGAAAATTCTTCTCACGAGGTTTCCATGCCCCTCCGAAATGGTGTAATGTGTGCGTTATACGCCATGGACTCGGCGTTAAAAAATCATGTATCTATAGATTCTCTGTGTTACCACACTGGTATAATAGAAAATATCTAACGTTTTCATTTGAATAAGTGTCACATACGCCCTTGCATGTGCCCTAATCTCTATCAGGCAATTCTCATGATCCCTACGAGAGACGTACATTGGTCGTAACAGATTTGTCGAATGTCAGTAATCTTATTTGCCGAACAAGGTTTCGTGACACTGTCACTTTCATAGACGTGGTGTCTGTTTTTTCTGATATGTCCGAAACAATAGACACCATTTTGATCCAGCAGCCACTTTGAATTAAAACACAAAAAAATTACCTACATTGGCTGCGAGTGGGCACCGATTTAAATCACTGAGGAAAGCTAAAAATTTGTGCCAGACTGGGATTCGAACCCTGGTGTCCTGGTTACTACGCAGATGCTCTGACCACGATGCCATCTGGACACAGTAGCCACCGCGACTGCACCCTATTACGCCTCCCCTCATATCCAATTTCTCAACCTAACCACACACTGCTAACATAGTGCTCCGTGCCCATTACCCTTTCGCACATGCCCGAAAGGACACCACACACACACACACACACATAATCCGTTACTTTGTGACTAACGTTGCGGTACACAGATATGTTACAAAACCGCATCACCCCTAGCCTATGGGATAAATACCTGCTGGAATGTACGACGTTAATGCAGGATGGCAGCAGACCGTATTATTCGTTTCGGACCTCTTGATAAGTATGGAAGTGTGATTACGCATGTCAATCACATCGCGATTACGGGCAGCATGGGGTTCACTCCTGAGCCTCAGGACGTGCGCTAGCAGCGCATGTCGGGTGTTTCAAGCGTCAACTTCGTGTCTCAATATCTCGGGATGTAATGGGAATATTGCGATGCAATCAACGCCATTGTGTATGTGCTTTGTCATGCTATGGATTGCTGCAGAAAAAATATAGGAGGTCCATTTAAAAAAACATAAGTTTGTGTTAAAAAACACATATGCTTTCGTTTTAGAATGTTTCCAAATATGTACTTTCATTGGCCACAGCCCTACATTGATACGGGTGAAAGTCGTTTTCCAATAGCTGTTATTGTTCCAGAGATATTTTGGGTGGACAAGATAGCTGGGACACCCTATATATATATATATATATATATATATATATATATATATATATATATATATATATATAATTAAGGCGAGGACGGCCAATGATCTCGTCAGTGCGGATGCACACTAGAGTCGAACTCCTATGGGAATCGCTGAAATGCCGCGAGTAATGAGGATAATGGGCACTACATAAGTAGTGTGTGGATAAGTGCAGAATATGGGTCTGACGGGAGGCTGCTAGGGTAGTCCGTGAAGGTGCGATAACCACTGTCTCCGGATAGCTCAGTGGTACGAGCAGCTGCCTAGTAACCACGAGACACGGGTTCGAATCCCAGTCCAGCTTTGATTTAAATCAATGCACGCTAGCAGCCAATGTCTGTACTTTCTTTGCCTCTTAACGTTACTTTTCTTCCAAAGATTCCCATTTAAGCTCTCTGAGTGTCTCTGTTACAATTTCAAGTTACAGATGCAATCCACTTTTCAGGACCCTTGCAACAAATCTCATTCTTCAATTCGCCTTCCACAAATCGATTTTACGCGTTCGTCCCACATCACATCGCTCCTCAGATTTACCACAATTTAAAAGACCTGGCGCATTCCAGATCTTCGCCACTAATCGTGTAATCAGTTTCTTCCACTACATAAAAAAAAGACACTGTTGAGCGAGAGAGTGGCTGGAAGACATGGGTAGCAGGCAGCCCGGGCCAGACAGGTCGTGCTGAGCAGCTCGGAGCGGCGAGGCTGCGTGTCCTTAAAACTGCCGACTGGGAGACGCACAACGAACGAAACAGTAAAATGCTTATAAATCTTAAGGGGCTCCGGAACGCCCTATACTTGCAATGTTAAAATAACGCTTATAAATTACATCTTTCCTCACAAAGTATTTGAGGTAGGAAGTTGAACTTTTTACAGATTATTTATTGGAATATGGGCTACAACTTAACACAGGGATTTTACAAAATTTTAGTTCAGTTGTTAAAGATGATTTTTTTTCAATTGTAATGAAAATTCACAACATTTTTTTGCAATTGTTTATTTATATATTCAAAAATATACAGTTTTTTGGAAAAAGGCTGTGTTAAATTATGCAGAAGGTACTGTGTAACATTTACTGAAAGTTTGAAACAAATATGTTTGGAAGATCCTTAGAAAACATGTAATTAGTATGAGAAAATAAAAGTTTTGGGAATCGAGCGACAAAGATTGGATGAACTTTTTAGTGCATTCCAGGTCCATAGGATGGATTATCTTCATCCTCTGCAAACTCCTCCTCCAGCTTCCTCTTGTTCCTCCTCCTGTTTACTCTTGCTTGTGTTTCTAGACTCTTTACAGCCCTGTCTGCAGCCCGAAGGCGTTCCTTGTCTAAAGCAAGCATCGCTCTTACCATGTTAGAACCTATCTTCATTCCCATATTTCTAAATACCTTGCACCTTACAATGTTGCCATCATTGAAAGTCGCAACAGCATCATACACACCAAAGTGAAGTGTTTCTATTCCAACAAATACAGTCTTGGGGATTCTCGACCATATAACGACAGAGTAAATAAACATGAAACAATCGACAATCACACCAGCGATATATATTGAACCATCACAGGTTAGCCACAACACATACTTTATCTCACATCAGTAAAATGTACCTGATGAACACGGACGTTAATAATAGCACCATTTGACAGCAGTTTAACAGCGCCACAGTGGGTCACGCCCATGTAGAACACATTTTTAAAAATTTTTAAAAATAGTTGTAGTCTTCGGAATTGAATAAATTATATATCTATTAAAAGGTAATAGTCTGCAGATTCAGAAAACGCAAAAAAGTAAAAATTGAACTTTTCATGATTTTGAGCCTTTCCGGAGCCCCTTAATAGGAATTGGTGGTTGCACCTGAAGAGATATTTTATGGTTACCTAGGAAGAATGAAAGTTACATTATCAGTAATGAAACTAGCTGACACCGATCTTGTTCTCCCTAAGTCGTCTTCGCTTTCAGGAAATTCCTGTGCCCGTAATTAGTTAAAAACGTTGCAGCAACAACTCAGTACTGCTGCTCATTCTTACAGTAGTAGCACATTGCGGTGAATGGACGCTCAAAGAAGGCAGACAAGGCCCACGTGTATTGAATAACATTGTCATATTCAAGGACAGCACACTTTCTCTTCTCTCTTCCGAATTTGTTATTCCTTGGAACATTACCGATGTTCATAAATACATACATTAAAAACGTAATATCTGAATGTAAATGTCGAGAAATTGCAGTGCTGTGTTTTAGATACGCGCAGACTATTGTACTAACCAAATATCTTAAACCGTCAACCAGTCGCCTCATCTTTCTAAATATTTTCCTGATTACAACCAACGTTTGCAATAACTGGAAGCTTTGTTGGTCGATCCTCAGCTAACAAAGAAAATCGTCACCAACTGTTTCAATAATGTCGTATGTGAAACTATTTCTTTCATTATACATTTTTTGGCTAAAACTTTCCGTTTTCTTAAATTAGGCGTTTTTAGCTATGCTGTGTCCGCCCCAGTAGCTGAGTGGTCAGCGTGACGGATTGCCGTCCTCCGGGCCCGGGTTCGATTCCCGGCTGGGTCGGAGATTTTCTCCGCTCAGGGACTGGGTGTTGTGTTGTGTTCATCATCATTTCATCCCCATCCGGCGTGCAGGTCGCCCAATGTGGCGCCGAATGTAATAAGACCTGCGCCAAGGCGGCCGGACCTGCCCCGCGAGGGGCCTCCCGGCCAATGACGCCAAACGCTCATTTCCATTTCCAGCTATGCTGTACGCATGAAGCCAATGCGCCTTGGTAAAACAGAAGGTGTGACCGTTCATATATATACAATCCTGGAAATGGAAAAAAGAACACATTGACACCGGTGTGTCAGACCCACCATACTTGCTCCGGACACTGCGAGAGGGCTGTACAAGCAATGATCACACGCACGGCACAGCGGACACACCAGGAACCGCGGTGTTGGCCGTCGAATGGCGCTAGCTGCGCAGCATTTGTGCACCGCCGCCGTCAGTGTCAGCCAGTTTGCCGTGGCATACGGAGCTCCATCGCAGTCTTTAACACTGGTAGCATGCCGCGACAGCGTGGACGTGAACCGTATGTGCAGTTGACGGACTTGACTTTGAGCGAGGGCGTATAGTGGGCATGCGGGAGGCCGGGTGGACGTACCGCCGAATTGCTCAACACGTGGGGCGTGAGGTCTCCACAGTACATCGATGTTGTCGCCAGTGGTCGGCGGAAGGTGCACGTGCCCGTCGACCTGGGACCGGACCGCAGCGACGCACGGATGCACGCCAAGACCGTAGGATCCTACGCAGTGCCGTAGGGGACCGCACCGCCACTTCCCAGCAAATTAGGGACACTGTTGCTCCTGGGGTATCGGCGAGGACCATTCGCAACCGTCTGCATGAAGCTGGGCTACGGTCCCGCACACCGTTAGGCCGTCTTCCGCTCACGCCCCAACATCGTGCAGCCCGCCTCCAGTGGTGTCGCGACAGGCGTGAATGGAGGGACGAATGGAGACGTGTCGTCTTCAGCGATGAGAGTCGCTTCTGCCTTGGTGCCAATGATGGTCGTATGCGTGTTTGGCGCCGTGCAGGTGAGCGCCACAATCAGGACTGCATACGACCGAGGCACACAGGGCCAACACCCGGCATCATGGTGTGGGGAGCGATCTCCTACACTGGCCGTACACCACTGGTGATCGTCGAGGGGACACTGAATAGTGCACGGTACATCCAAACCGTCATCGAACCCATCGTTCTACCATTCCTAGACCGGCAAGGGAACTTGCTGTTCCAACAGGACAATGCACGTCCGCATGTATCCCGTGCCACCCAACGTGCTCTAGAAGGTGTAAGTCAACTACCCTGGCCAGCAAGATCTCCGGATCTGTCCCCCATTGAGCATGTTTGGGACTGGATGAAGCGTCGTCTCACGCGGTCTGCACGTCCAGCACGAACGCTGGTCCAACTGAGGCGCCAGGTGGAAATGGCATGGCAAGCCGTTCCACAGGACTACATCCAGCATCTCTACGATCGTCTCCATGGGAGAATAGCAGCCTGCATTGCTGCGAAAGGTGGATATACACTGTACTAGTGCCGACATTGTGCATGCTCTGTTGCCTGTGTCTATGTGCCTGTGGTTCTGTCAGTGTGATCATGTGATGTATCTGACCCCAGGAATGTGTCAATAAAGTTTCCCCTTCCTGGGACAATGAATTCACGGTGTTCTTATTTCAATTTCCAGGAGTGTATTTTAAAAAAGTATGAGCTATTTTGGCAGTGTATAAGGCGATAAGTGTTGAGTTGTTGTATTATACAATACGCTATCGAAAATCACTAATTTGATGACACTATTCTTTAACACATTTTATTCCTTCTTGCAGTTATCGGTTTCGATCACTGTGTTCACCCCAGGATAGCTGCATTGCATATACAGGAATAACTGTTATTATGTGGTTGAATGATTTGAATGCCAGAGTAACAATTTTAGAGAACAAACTGAAAATCTAGTGTATGACCTGTGCGATAAATGTATAGAAAATGTACTCACTGTGAATCTGTCCTAGTTGCTTTGAATTTTTTTCCGTTCAGCACGAAATATTGTGTTATATAAACATATCAGTTCCACTATGTTACACACTCGAATGGATAGAGTTAAAAATGTATCACTACTTCGACCTATACACTGCACTATCTGATTCTGCATTAACAACACGTTTCGGACATGTAGTAATAACAGCCAAACACGTTATAAAGTAAAGATATGTATTGTTTACATTAGGCATCAGAGATGGGTTGAAAGAGGTGACAGTAATACCGATATACTGTCGACAATAAATACTGTATATACCGCAATGAGTTTTTTCTCAAATGTGTTTAATTAGTTTCTAATACTTAGTGCAGTGTATAACTGTTATTGCCGACAACATAGTCATCTGTTTCAACTCATTTCAGATGGCTGATATAAACAGCATATATCTTTACACTCTACTGTCTTTGCTTGCTATCACTGCATGTAGAATACGCAATGTCAAGGTGAAAGAGATCATTTGTAAGTGCAAATGTGAGCCACTGTATTCACTGTAAGTACATTTGCTACCATGCAACGTTTGTTCCTGTGTTTAATGTTTATGACGTCATCTCTCCTGAACGATGTGTTGTAGAATAATATAATTTTGTAGCTACATGAAAAATTTGTTGCGCTTGGAGTTAGTAGTAACGAAGTAATAAATTTAAACGTCATGCCGGATGCGAAAGTTTTTCACACATCTAACCGTCGTATTATGATAAAATTTTGCGCGTACGTTCAATGCTATACGTGCATACTATCTGTAAAAGGTGTACAGTTAGTAGTAGGAAGTAATAAATTATAATGTCGTGCCTCATTCGGTATTTTCACTGCGTGAACGGCGAAAACGTAGCAGTAAAGGTTTGAAATTATGTGTAAAGCTTTTTGCAAGTCTCTGAGTGCTCTCGTTCTCAAATATTGGATCAATGAGGTCTGGGAATTCACGCGTCGCGGGCTGAGCTTCTTTTTCACCCGTAACCGCACCCGTTTGACAGGTATGCGGTTGTGATCCTCACAGCAATTGTTCCCTGACAGTAAAGTGTAAGTGTACCAAGTTTGACTGAAATCGGTCGACTTGTTTAGGGGGAGATGTGGAACACATACAGACACTTCTACAGACATGCATAAAACTGGTAGAAGCCAACCTCGGCGAAGTTCAGTTTGGATTCCGTAGCAATGTTGTACACGTGAGGCAATACTGACCCTACAACTTATCTTAGAAGATAGATTAAGGAAAGGCAAACCTACGTTTCTAGCATTTGTAGACATAGAGAAAGCTTTTGACAATGTTGACTGGAATGCTCTGTTTCAAATTCTGAAGGTGGTAGGGGTAAAATACAGGGAGCGAAAGGCTATTTACAATTTGTACAGAAACCAGATGGCAGTTATAAGAGTCGAGGGGCAGGAAAGGGAAGCAGTGGTTGGGAAGGGAGTGAGACAGGGTTGTAGCTTATCCCCGATGTTATTCAATCTGTATATTGAGCAAGCAGTAAAGGAAACAAAACAAAAAATCGGAATAGGAATTAAAATCCATGGAGAAGAAATAAAACCTTTGAGGTTGGCCGATGACATTGTAAAGAACCTGGCAACCCAGTTGAACGGAATGGACAGTGTCGTGAAAGGAGGATATAAGATAAACATCAACAAAAGCACAACGAGGATAATGGGATGTAGTCGAATTGAGTCAGATGATGCTGAGGGAATTAGGTTAGGAAATGAGGCACTTAAAGTAGTAAAGGAGTTTTGCTATTTGGGGAACAAAATAACTGATGATGGTCGAAGTACAGAGGATATAAAATGCAGAGTGGCAATGGCAAGGAAAGCGTTTCTGAAGAAGAGAAATTTGTTAACATCGAGTATAGATTTAAGTGTCAGGAAGTCATTTATGAAAGTATTTGTATGGAGTGTAGCCATGTATAGAAGTGAAACATGGACGATAAATAGTTTGGACAAGAAGAGAATAGAAGCTTTCGAAATGTGGTGCTACAGAAGAATGCTGAAGATTAGATGGGTAGATCACATAACTAATGAGGAGGTATTGAATAGAATTGGGGAGAAGAGGAGCTTGTGGCACAACTTGACTAGAAGAAGGGATCGGTTGGTAGGACATGTTCTGAGACATCGAGGGATCACCAATTTAGTATTGGAGGGCAGCGTGGAGGGTAAAAATCGTAGAGGGAGACCAAGAGATGAATACACTAAGCAGATTCAGAAGGATGTAGGTTGCAGTAAGTACTGGGAGATGAAGACGCTTGCACAGGATAGAGCAGCATGGAGAACTGCATCAAACCAGTCTCTGAACTGAAGACCACAACAACAACAATAGATCTAGTAATAACGAAACTTGTCACATCAGGCTGTCTTCGTCGGTCTGGCCGTCGGACCGACGAGTAAGGTGACAGAAATCATTGGACAGCGTTACGCACATAGAAAGACTGCGATAGTACCGCGTGTACAATGTATAAAAGGGCAGTGCACTGGCGGAAGTATCATTTGCACTCAGATGATTCATGTGAAAATGTTTCCATTGTGATTATGGGCCGGCCGCTGTGGCCGAGCGGTTCTAGGCGCTTCAGTCAGGAACCGTGCTGCCGCTACTGTCACAGGTTCGTATCCTGCCTCGGGCATGGCTGTGTGTCATGTCCTTAGGTTAGTTAGGTTTAAGTAGTTCTAAGTCTAGGGGACTGACGACCTCAGACGTTAAGTCCAATAGTGTTCAGAGCCATTTGAACCATTTTTGTGATTATGGCCGCGCGATGGGAATTAACAGATTTCGAACGCGGAATGGTAGTTGGAGCATGGGACATTCCATTTCGGAAATCGTTTCGGAATTCAATATACCGAGATCCACAGTGTCAATTGCGTGCCGAGGATACCAAATTCAGGCATTATCTCTCAGCATGGTCAAAAAATGGTTCAAAAGGCTCTGAGCATTATGGGACTTAACTGCTGATGCCATCAGTCCCGTAGAACTTTGAACTACTTAAACCTAACTAATCGAAGGACATCAGACACGTCCATAGCCGAGCCAGGATTCGAACATGCGACCGTAGCGGTCGCGCGGTTTCAAACTGTAGCGCCTAGAACCGGCCGGCCAGCATGGTCAACGCAGTGGCCAAGGGTCTTCAGTTAACAGCCGAGAACTGCGGCGTTTCCGTGGAGTTGTCACTGCTAACAGACAAGCAACACATGAGACCCGATTTCAGTTGGTAAGAGCTGGTGGTGGCGTTCGAGTGTGGCGCAGACTTCACGAAGCCGTGGACCCAAGTTGTCAAGAAGGCGCTGCGCATGCTGGCGGTGGTTCCATAATGGTGTGTGCTGTGTTTAACTGGCTGGCTCCTTCTTATGTTCGCCTACTTGGATACCATTGGCAGCCATTCATGGATTACATGTTCCCTAATAACGATGGAATTTTTATCGATCACAATACGGCACGTCACCGAACCACAATTGTTCGCGATTGGTTTGAAGAACATTCTGCACAATTAGAGCGAATGATTTGGCCATCCAGATCGCTCCACATCAATCCCATCGAACATGTGTTGTTGTTGTGGTCTTCAGTCCTGAGACTGGTTTGATGCAGCTCTCCATGCTACTCTATCCTATGCAAAATTCTTCATCTCCCAGTACCTACTGCAACCTACATCCTTCTGAATCTGCTTAGTGTATTCATCACTTGGTCTCCCTCTACGATTTTTTCCCTCGACGCAGCCCTCCAATACTAAATTGGTGATCCCTTGATGCCTCAGAATATGCGCTACCAACCGATCCCTTCTTCTAGTCAAGTTGTGTCACAAAATTCTCTTCTCTCCAATTCCATTCAATACCTCATCATTACTTATGTGATCTACCCATCTAATCTTCAGCATTCTTCTATAGCACCACATTTCGAAAGCTTCTTTCTCTTCTTGTCCAACCTATTTATCGTCCACGTTTCACTTCCATACATGGCTACACTCCGTACAAATACTTTCAGAAACGACTTCCTGACACTTAAATCTACACAAAATTGGTAGGGCTTTCGTGGCCACTTGTTGGCAAACCGCCTATTGGCTTCTGTCTCGGGTTCTTCGGCCGACGTTCATCTAATGATTTTTCTGACGTTTCGCCACCACGAGTGGCTGGCATTGTCAAAGCTTCACCCTCTATTGCCGGCAATGGAGGGTGAAGCTTTGGCAATGCCATCCACTCGTGCTGGCGAAACGTCAGAAAAATCATTAGATGAACGTCGGCCGAAGAACCCGAGACAGAAACTTAAATCTATACTCGATGTTAACATATTTCTCTTCTTCAGAAATGCTTTCCTTGCCATTGCGAGTCTACATTTTGTATCTTCTCTACTTCGACCATCATCAGTTATTTTGCTCCCCATATAGCACAACTCCTTTACTACTTTAAGCCTCTCTTTTCCTAATCTAATTCCTGCGGCATCACCAGATTTAATTCGACTACATTCCTCGTTTTGCTTTTGTTGATGTTCATCGTATATCCTGCTTTCAAGGCACTGTCCATTCCGTTCAACTGGTCTTCCAATTCCTTTGCTGTCTATGACAGAATTACAATGTCATCGGCGAACCTCTAAGTTTTTATTTCTTCTCCATGGATTTTAATACCTACTCATAACTTTTCTTTCGTTTCCTTTACTGCTTGCTCAATACACAGATTGAATAACATCGGGGAAAGGTGACAACCCTGTCTCACTCCCTTCCCAACCACTGTTCCCTTTCGTGTCTCTCGACTCTTATAACTGACATCTGCTTTCTGTACAAATTGTAAATAGCCTTTCGCTCCCTGTATTTTACCCCTGCCACCTTTAGAATTTGAAAGAGAGTATTCCAGTCAGCATTGCCAAATGCTTTCTCCAAGTCTACAAATGCTAGAAGTGTAGGTTTGCCTTTCCTTAGTCTTTCTTCTAAGATAAGTCGTAGAGTCAGTAGTGCCTCACGTGTTCCAATATTTCTACGGAATCCAAACTGATCTTCCCCGAGGTCGGCTTCTACCAGTTTTTCGATTCGTCTGTAAAGAATTCGCGTTAGTATTTTTCAGCCGAGACTTATTAAAATGATAGTTCGGTAATTTTCACATCTGTGAACACCTGCTTTCTTTGGGATTGGAATTATTATATTCTTCTTGAAGTCTGAGGGTATTTCGCCTGTCTCAAACATCTTGCCCACTAGTTGGTGGAGTTTTGTTAGGCCTGGCTCTCCCAAGGCTGTCAGTAGTTCTAAAGGAATGTTGTCTACTCCCGGGGCCTTGTTTCGACTTAGGTCTTTCAGTGCTCTGTCAATCGAACATGGATGGGGCGTAATCGAGACGTCAGTTCATGAACAAAATCCTGCACCGGTAACAGTTTCTCAGTCACTGGAGGCTATAGAGACAGCATGCCTCAATATTTCTGCAAAGGAGTTCCAACGACTTCTCGAGCCCCTGCGACGTCTTGTTGCTGCAATACGCCTGGCAAAAGGAGATCCGGCACCATATTAGGAGGTGCCCCATGACTCCTGTCACCTCATTGTACAGGGTTATTACAAATGATGGAAGCGATTTCACAGCTCTACAATAACTTTATTATTTGAGATATTTTCACAATGCTTTGCACACACATACAAAAACTCAAAAAGTTTTTTTAGGCATTCACAAATCTTCGATATGTGCCCCTTTAGTGATTCGGCAGACATCAAGCGGATAATCAAGTTCCTCCCACACTCGGCGCAGCATGTCCCCATCACTGAGTTCGAAAGCATCGTTCGTTGATGCGAGCTCGCAGTTCTGGCGCGTTTCTTGGTAGAGGAGGTTTAAACACTGAATCTTTCACATAACCCCACAGAGAGAAATCGCATGGGGTTAAGTCGGGAGAGCGTGGAGGCCATGACATGAATTGCTGATCATGATCTCCACCACGACCGATCCATCGGTTTTCCAATCTCTTGTTTAAGAAATGCCGAACATCATGATGGAAGTGCGGTGGAGCACCATCCTATTGAAAGATGAAGTCGGCGCTGTCGGTCTCCAGTTGTGGCATGAGCCAATTTTCCAGCATGTCCAGATACACGTGTCCTGTAACGTTTTTTTCTCAAAAGAAAAAGGGGCCGTAAACTTTAAACCGTGAGAGTGAACAAAACACGTTAACTTTTGGTGAATTGCGAATTTGCTACACGAATGGGTGAGGATTCTCTACCGCCCAGATTCGCACATTGTGTCTGTTCACTTCACCATTAAGAAAAAATGTTGCTTCATCACTGAAAACAAGTTTCGCACTGAACGCATCCTCTTCCACGAGCTGTTGCAACCGCGCCGAAAATTCAAAGCGTTTGACTTTGTCATCGGGTGTCAGGGCTTGTAGCAATTGTAAACGGTAAGGCTTCTGCTTTAGCCTTTTCCGTAAGATTTTCCAAGCCGTCGGCTGTGGTACGTTTAGCTCCCTGCTTGCTTTATTCGTCGACTTCCGCGGGCTACGCGTGAAACTTGCCCGCACGCGATCAACCGTTTCTTCGCTCACTGCAGGCCGACCCGTTGATTTCCCCTTACAGAGGCATCCAGAAGCTTTAAACTGCGGATACCATCGCCGAATGGAGTTAGCAGTTGGTGGATCTTTGTAGAACTTCGTCCTGAAGTGTCGTTGCACTGTTTCATAACATCCGACTGATGTGAGTGAATTTCAAGCACGACATACGCTTTCTCGGCTCCTGTCGCCATTTTGTCACACTGCGCTCTCGAGCGCTCTGGCGGCAGAAACCTGAGGTGCGGCTTCAGCCGAACAAAACTTTATGTGTTTTTCTACGTATCTGTAGTGTGTCGTGACCATATGTCAATGAATGGAGCTACAGTGAATTTATGAAATCGCTTCAATCATTTGTAATAGCCCTGTATGTGGTCTGCAGGGCGCTTTGGAATGCAGCTGCTGTTCGAGTGCCGCACAGGTGTGGGGCAGGAGGGAGGTCTCGCCGCGTGTGTCGGCACGCAGCCACGCGGGCGGCCGTGAAGACGCGGCCGTTATGCGGCAGACTCACCGCCGTATGCAGAACGGTCGCGCGTCCCGTTCTGTGTGTGTGTGTGTGTGTGTGTGTGTGTGTGTGTGTGACAGCGGCGTCCTTAACGGTGCACAGCCGGCGTGGCGCGACTCGCCGCTCGTGCACGGAGAAACCGCGTCCCGCCGCGATTACAGATTTCCCGCGCACGCGGCGCACAGCTGCCAGTGACACGGGACTCCGTTAGCTGTCCCGCATCCAGTGCCAACACCTCCGCGACCCTCCTGCGTCTGGCTTAAGCCGTCGGCACACGGACCGTGCATCCGAACGTTGAGCGCTGAGCGTGCCGAGTTTCTGACGTCATAGCGCGGAATAGCACGTTCGGGAGTCTTTCCGAACGTGCAGAGCAATATCTGGCATGTCAGATATTCTGAGCGGGCGTCTAAGCGTTGACCAATGAGATGGCACAACGCCACCTACGTCACACGCACGCCGTCTCCCTTGGGTACACAGTTGTGAGGCGCCATATTGGCATTCATTTCAAGCCTATATGTACGAGGGCAGTTCAATAAGTAATGCAACACATTTTTTTTCTCGGCCAATTTTGGTTGAAAAAACCGGAAATTTCTTGTGGAATATTTTCAAACATTCCCGCTTCGTCTCGTATAGTTTCATTGACTTCCGACAGGTGGCAGCGCTGTACGGAGCTGTTAAAATGGCGTCTGTAACGGATGTGCGTTGCAAACAACGGGCAGTGATCGAGTTTCTTTTGGCGGAAAACCAGGGCATCTCAGATATTCATAAGCGCTTGCAGAATGTCTACGGTGATCTGGCAGTGGACAAAAGCACGGTGAGTCGTTGGGCAAAGCGTGTGTCATCATCGCCGCAAGGTCAAGCAAGACTGTCTGATCTCCCGCGTGCGGGAGACTCCTGCAATGGCGGAGCGTGCGAACACACTCGTTCGATATGATCGACGGATCACCATCAAACAACTCAGTGCTCAACTTGACATCTCTGTTGGTAGTGCTGTCACAATTGTTCACCAGTTGGGATATTCAAAGGTTTGTTCCCGCTGGGTCCCTCGTTGTCTAACCGAACACCATAAAGAGCAAAGGAGAACCATCTGTGCGGAATTGCTTGCTCGTCATGTGGCTGAGGGTGACAATTTCTTGTCAAAGATTGTTACAGGCGATGAAACATGGGTTCATCACTTCGAACCTGAAACAAAACGGCAATCAATGGAGTGGCGCCACACCCACTCCCCTACCAAGAAAAAGTTTAAAGCCATACCCTCAGCCGGTAAAGTCATGGTTACAGTTTTCTGGGACGCTGAAGGGGTTATTCTGTTCGATGTCCTTCCCCATGGTCAAACGATCAACTCTGAAGTGTATTGTGCTACTCTTCAGAAATTGAAGAAACGACTTCAGCGTGTTCGTAGGCACAAAAATCAGAACGAACTTCTCCTTCTTCATGACAACGCAAGACCTCACACAAGCCTTCGCACCCGAGAGGAGCTCACATAACTTCAGTGGACTGTTCTTCCTCATGCACCCTACAGCCCCGATCTCGCACCGTCGGATTTCCATATGTTTGGCCCAATGAAGGACGCAATCCGTGGGAGGCACTACGCGGATGATGAAGAAGTTATTGATGCAGTACGACGTTGGCTCCGACATCGACCAGTGGAATGGTACCGTGCAGGCATACAGGCCCTCATTTCAAGGTGGCGTAAGGCCGTACCATTGAATGGAGATTACGTTGAAAAATAGTGTTGTGTAGCTAAAAGATTAGGGAATAACCTGGTGTATTTCAATGCTGAATAAAACAACCCCTGTTTCAGAAAAAAAATGTGTTGCATTACTTATTGAACTGCCCTCGTATACAGGGTGTTACAAATAGGTACGGATAAACTTTCAGGAAACATTCCTCACACACAAAGAAAGAAAATATGTTATGTGGACATGTGTCCGGAAACGCTTACTTTCCATGTTAGAGCTCATTTTATTACTTCTCTTCAAATCACATTAATCATGGAATGGAAACACACAGCAACAGAACGTACCAGCATGACTTCAAACACTTTGTTACAGGAAATGTTCAAAATGTCCTCCGTTAGCGAGGATACATGCATCCACCCTCCGTCGCATGGAATCCTTGATGCGCTGATGCAGCCCTGGAGAATGGCGTATTGTATCACAGCCGTCCACAATACGAGCACGAAGGGTCTCTACATTTGGTACCGGGGTTGCGTGGACAAGAGCTTTCAAATGCCCCCATAAATGAAAGTCTAGAGGGTTGAGGTCAGGAGAGCGTGGAGGCCATGGAATTGCTCTGCCTCTACCAATCCGTCGGTCACCGAATCTGTTGAGAGGCGTACGAACACTTCGACTGAAATGTGCAAGAGCTCCATCGTGCATGAACCACATGTTCTAGCAGCACAGGTACAGTATCCCGTATGAAATCATGGCGGTGAATCGAGGAAGTACAGTACATACTGACGAAACTAAAATGAGCTCTAACATGGAAATTAAGCGTTTCCGGACACACGTCCACATAACATCTTTTCTTTATTTGTGTGTGAGGAATGTTTCCTAAAAGTTTGGCCGTATCTTTTTGTAACACCCTGTATATGCCGTTTCTGAGTACCAGAAAATTGAGAATCACTGGAAAAACCGTTGTTGACTGTGTGGTTCGTTCCAATAGAATAATGACAAACATCATATTCATGGAAAAAGAATTATTGTAACTTGCGTATTATGAGAGTAGGCTATTTGAAGGCAGCGACACACTGAAGATCCACCCAAAACGCATTATTCTTGGTTAAATTTGTTATAATTAAATTTTAATTAGTAACATATCTACGATAAGGTTTTCTGCAAGGGCTAACATATTATGATTGCCTACTATGGATCTGTTGTTGGTTTAGCGTAACGAGCAGCGTCATCGTCTAGTATTGTTTCTTGGTAGGGGCGCGTCTTGACATTACTAAATTTTATCTCCTAACATTCGCGTTTTTATTAGGTCCTGATACTTTATTATTAGTTTAATATAAGTATATAGAATAATATTTGATGTTATGTAAACAGAAGTTCACCTTTTTTTTGAGGGGTGACTTTGTTCGATTGGCTTGATCTACAAGACAGCTTGCGCTACTTGTATAAAGATATTTTGCTTCTTTTTCTTTTACGCTTCGTAATTCACATGTTGGAAAGATTCTGCTACTGGGTAGGAACAGTGATTAAGTAAGACTGACCTTGGGGTTGTACTAAAATGTGGGAATGTTTATCTTATGCGGAGAAGGATTCCAAATTTGTACGGCACTGTTTGTAATGGAACTTTTGTAAGCCTGTGTCCTTATTGATTGGACATGGTACTTTCCTTTTCGTGGACGATGGAGGAAATGTGCGTTTTAATAGAGCTAACGTGGGGATTTTACGCGCGCCCATTGAGTAAACAGTGTGATTTACGAACTAGAAACATCCCTCGACTGCCGCTGGAGTGCGTTGCGATCGCATATACCACGTTCGGGGCCCACGTACCGTATGCACAAGTCGCATCGTTCCTGAGCGTTCAGCAGCGCGTTGAACTTGGCACGCTCAACGTTAACGTTCGACAGCACGATCCGTGTGCCGACGGCTTTAGTCACTCCGTGGAACCGTGACAATTTCTGCCTACGCTACGGAGGCGGACGGAAGGTAGGAGATAAGGTACTAGCGGAAGTACAGCTGTGAGGACGCGTAGTCTGTCGTGCTCGAGTAGCTCAGTTGTTAGACCACTATATCCGCCTGCTTAACCGAACTAGCGTCCGCCCCGGTAGGTGAGTGGTCAGAGAGACAGGCTGTCAATCCTAAGGGCCCGGGTTCGATTCCCGGTTGGGTCGGAGATTTTCTCCGCTCAGGGACTGGGTGTTGTCTTGTCCTAATCATCATCATTTCATCCCCATCGACGCGCAGGTCGCCGAAGTGGCGTCAAATCGAAAGACCTGCACCAGGCGAACGGTCTACCCGACGGGAGGCCCTAGCCACACGACATTTCCATTTACCGAACTAGCGCCTGACTCCCAAGTAGATTTTATCAGCAGTATTTGACACCAAGAGGATAAGAGGTATTCACTTACAACTCTTGACCATCGAATTGTAATAATATCGTCCTGAATTAATTTCCAGGCCTATGTACAATGGATCATAAATTAAGGGGATCCGACACTGTTGGCACTGGACATTATACTCGACGCTCCTTTCGATTACTTCGCCTTGGCCTTTCGCTTTACTATGTCATAATATAATAATCTACAGCTACAGAACCAAAATACTTCACTGCATAAAAGATCATGACACACGCTTATGCGATGTTTACGGTAAACATACGACACATCATTCGCAGGTCAGCAGAAGAGCAAGGCACGCGATAAAACAAGGTCAGAGCCGGCTACGCAACGCCAAATAGTGCAAAGTGTTGCCAGATAACTATAGCAGGGTTACCACAAGTTTCCCAGCGTGAAATTGAATTTCCAATTTTCCAGACATAGTGTCACCATTTTTCCCTGAAAAATTTTGAGATTTGAAGGTAAGAAAACAGGTAAGTTGCGTGCCAGCGACGATGCATGACGTCTCCGTAAAGAAATAGTTTCATTCGTTGAGCCAAAAACGAAATCTTCCAGTGTTTTTCGAATTTCTCTGACATTTCCCTCATTTTCCACGTTTGAAATTCCCCGATTTCCAGAACTTGTGGCAACCTGTATAGCCAGGTAGTGGTAGTCTGTCCGGTAAGGGAATGTTTTCAGGTGTGCCCAGCAGTGCGGTTTTTCGAGAGGTTGCGCGAAATAACTTCTTCTTCGACGATGTCAACCTTCTAGAGATGTAGGAGGCAGGAATGTCGATAATTTGCTGCAAAAAATGTTCTTTTTTAAAAAGTACTTAAAATCTCATTTCTGCTTTCTTTTTCACCATTCTTTCAGTTCGCATTTACTGAGATATCGTTCATATTAGAATTTAAGATCATTCGTGTGCTCTTGTACATTAGCTAAAATTAGAACAAGTGGCCTTTAGATTCATTATTTATCAAATAAATACGTCAAATGGATCAAATGGCTCTGAGCACTATGGGACTGAACATCTGAGGTCATCAGTCCCCTAGAACTTAGAACTACTTGAACCTAACAAACCTAAGGACATAACACACATCCATGTCCGAGGCAGGATTCGAACCTGCGACCGTAGCAGACGCGCGCTTCCAGACTGAAGCACCTAGAACCGCTCGGCCACCGCGGCCGGGAATAAATACCTCAAGCCGATTATTTGACTACAATCGTGTATTTGAATTTCAGCTTATTATCTTAAAAATTAATCTCATTACGGTAGTTTCAGCGTAGATGATGTAATGGTCAAGCCATACCTGTTAAACATCACAGAAAATTCGCGTTCAACGTAACCTGCCATGAAGAGGAATTAAAAGTTTGCCTAGCTTTGATAGTTCAACTGAAATTATTATCTTCAACTAATTTAACTAGAAAATGCGCTCTTCAGCATAATGGGTATTAGCTGGGGCAATTCTGTTTAGGTACTACACACTTCCCCACGCTCCTCGTTGATTGGCTGTCTTTTGTAGCCTCAGCACCAAAACGCTACGGTTCCGACTAAGATTATTTAGAAAATTTGCTCGACTTGACGTCCTGCTCTCATTTTATCGGGTTGTTTCCTCCCCCCCTCCCCCACCCCCACCCTCCACACGACTAGCTTGGCCGCCTCAGCAGCTGAGTGATCCGCTAGGCTGACTGCCGTGCCGAGGAACTGGGTTCGACTCCCAGCGATTTTGCTTGGCGGGAGGACTGTTGCAGAGTGCACTCAGCCTGTTGGCGCCAACTGAGGTGTTACCTGACTGAGAAGTAGCGACTTCAAGTGGCGGGCCTCCATATCGCATCCAGTGACACCATTGGCGGAAGGATGACACGGCGGTCGGTCGCTACTGGTGGACTCCCCAGAGCCAGTGGACGGAGAGGTACTAGATTTTGACAAGAAGAGAACCTGGGGTGTCAGACTTTATAAAGGGAGATGTGGAGCAGTGGTTACCACACTGGACCTTCGTCTGGAAGAATCGGGGTTCCTACCCCGTATAGCCGCCCAGGTAATTCGTTGTGCTGTAAATAATTTGAGGGAAGTGCCGCAACAGAATCACGGTCTATTATCCTGCCACCGTCGTGCTTGGTTCGTCCGAATATGTGCCGCGTCTCTAATGACTTCTGGACGTGGGACCCCAACTTTCCTGTTTTCCTCCCACATCATCACGGTGGTTAACAATGACCCTAAGTATACAATCCATCAGACACATTTTCTGATCGCTTGCTTGCACTGAGTTTCAACATCGTTAGTTTCCTACTGTAACGCACTGACACGTTATTTTTGACAAGTGATGTGACGCGTTATTTGAAACTTATTTGTAATCTCCTGTTATACCTGAAACAATGCATGTGATGAAGCTTATCGCCTGTGACACCAACGGTTGACTGAAATGTCGTCAGTTGGAGCTCCACCCAACGTGCATCTTGTTTTCTACGTTCTGTTTCTCCTTGTACCTCAAAAGCTAGTTATATTAATTACTAATAAAATATTTGGCAAGAAGTTGTAAAATGGAAAACAAGCAGAAATGAAACTACAATGCATAACTATACTAAGCGGTCGGATTGCAAAAACGTTTAAGAAAATGATTTAATCATACGGATTATTAGACAATAGTATTAATAATGTATCACGCATTGCAACGGAACAGACAATAGATTGCAATATATTGCACTAGCTTCACTCATTTAAGAAAAAACTGCGTTCGATTTGTACACGAGATCCGCTAAAGTATTTCAGCAGTAGCGTTTATCTTGATATCTCACTTCATGTATTTTGTGTAACTGACAAGTGAATTGGCAGTGAACTGTCTTTGGAAACGAGCAGATTTCACCTGTTGTAAAGCACGGATTTTAACTGCCATAAAAACAGATTTTAAGGCAAGACAAGTTACTGGAAACACGAAGAAAAATAGTATTTTTAATGCTAATGCCTTTTATTCGAGGCATTCACAAATAATGAACACCGAAATATGCTATTCATTGGATTCCTCCTCAGGCTGTTGTACATTAAGCAGCATGACGTCCAATGCGCTGCTTTATGAGTAAACGGCATCCAAATGCGTTTACTGTCAATACGTCTCATGCTACGTTTAAGTACAGTGTGTCGCAAAAGGTACTTTACAGCTTCAATGTCATAACTGAACTTTTAATTAACTTATTGAAAAAAGTAAAGTTTTTGTGGTGCAGTATCTAAAAGTTTTTTGAATAAGGTAATGAATAAATGTTTTGCCTTTCCAGGTGACAACGGTACCACAAATGAGTCTAAGAATGATGTCTACACACGAAAAGGCAAAGTGTGTGGTTTTGTTTTTTGAAAGGAAGTCAGACATCCAAATCTGCATAAATTTCCGAACGCTACATGGGAAACCACCATTCTCTCGCCCATCCATAAGAAAATGACACAGGAACATCGTGCGGACAGGGAGAGTGGATTTGAAGCACCATGTAGGCAAGTCAAGGAAAAATTACAAAATAAGGAAAGAATTCAACACGTTTTCCAGCGAGCATCACAGAAGTTTGTTCTTAAGGCTTCAAAAGAACTGCGAATCCCACATACGACAGTGCACCTAGCACTTCGAAAGCGTCTTCATCTATTTGCGTAAGGACTGAAATATGAGTATTGTCTCAGGATGCCTGGGTAGTATATGGTGTTGCTGACTTAAAGACAAGACTAACAGCGGCTACTGAGACGTTTCACGTTGACATGTTAAAAAAGTGAACTATACGGAGCTGGAATATCGACCAGAGACTACGTGGCACAAAGGGGCGCATATAGAATTTGATTAAAGAACCAGAAAAAAAAACTTCTTGAGTTGGTGCATCAGACAACTTTACTTTTTTTCTCCAAGTTAAATTACAAGTCAAGTTATATGACACTGAATTTGTAAAGTACCTTTTGGAACACCCTGTCTCATCTTTCCTGTCTTTTTTTAGCTGTTTTTTCTACACTCATTACAGCAAAATACACGAACACTATTCACAGGCGGTAATAATATCATCAAAACTGACGGTTGTGCCAATAACTACTTTTCACACCCGAGGCGAATTGAAACGCGTTATTTGAAAATTTAACATCTTCTGACCTCGACGAGACGTTTCAGGCTAAGCGAGAGATTTCGCTAGCCGCCGACGGGCAAATGAACACTTTAAATATCTAGCTTCGTCTCAGGAGCCACTTCATGGCTGTAGCAAACTAGTACAGAAGAAACTGTTGGACTATATTCTTCACTTCTTACAGCGATACAAGGCAAAGATCCATTTCTGTATTACACAAATCACTTCACCTCTTTTTATATGCATTTCCAAATTCCCGAACAGTTTGTACCACATTTAGGTCTCCACCTCTCTTTCCACTTTTCTCTTCAGCTGATTTTTTTTTACCAAGACTTGGTCAATTTTCGGAGTCACATAGCGTGGCGAGTCCAACAAAACTCATGTTTAACACACGGTTCGTGGACACATTCCTTAGCGATACTCGTACTTGAAAAAAAATTGCAAATGCTCTCTTTCTTTCTTTTTGTATTTCTCTCGTGTGATAGAGTTATGGGCTACCAAGTACATCTAGAACGTATGTAGAGTTATGTAGCTTTGAATTTAGCCAATCAGGTCGTAGCGAGCGCAAATTCAAGAAGCCTGCCAGAGACAGAGGTGCCAAATTTTTTCGTTTGGTTTCCTCAAACAAAAGAAACGTCGCTTTTGGTCACCTACGTCAGATTTAACAGTTCCGAAAAAGTCACATTTTAACTGCTAATGAGCATTTCAACAAGCTGAAACTCATGGACCAACGGACGTCTGTCCATTACCGCATTTTAACGAGTGCAAAGTTCTTGAATCTACGCGCGCAACGACCTGATTGGCTAACCTCAATGTTAAGTAACTAGGAAACGGCGCAACGTACCGAAGTTTTTCCTTAACAATTATTTCTCAGAACAATATTCCCTAGAACAGCCTTACAAGCTTTTCAGACCGTTTCTGATCCCCTGTACAGACGTTCTGACCACCCTGTACAGACGTTGATGCAAAGAGCATCGTTCCCAGATAAATACTTTAAGGAAGATATTTTGTAACCGATAGTCACCATTTCGTATTAGCCAGCTTCGTGCATTGTTAATGAAATGCTTAATTTTTGCTCCACCTATCTTGGGCCTCGCTACTTTCCTTCTTACCTAGCCTTTTCAGCTCCTTTGCGACTGTTTTACTCTCTATATATCGGCGTTTCTTATTCTCTGTTCACTTCTTCGTGTGCAGCACCTTACAGTTTATCTCACTGGGGTATTTACTCGGAGTTTTTCATGTCTTCCCTGACATATCGCCCGCTTCTCGTGGTCGTGCGGTAGCGTTCTCGCTTCCCACGCCCGGGTTCCCGGGTTCGATTCCCGGCGGGGTCAGGGATTTTCTCTGCCTCGTGATGGCTGGGTGTTGTGTGCTGTCCTTAGGTTAGTTAGGTTTAAGTAGTTCTAAGTTCTAGAGGACTGATGACCATAGATGTTAAGTCTCATAGTGCTCAGAGCCTGACATATCAATGGCAGCCTGGACCACTCTTTCCCCACTTCCTCAGATTGTACAACGAACTGGTTCGCACCATTAGTTTCGTTTTCCTTCATTTCCTTACTTTCTGTAATATCTAATCTCTGTTGTTACTTGACATCTATAAATACATAAGCCACTGTGTTTCACGCCCACGTCATACTAAAACAATTTATCGGATTTACATTTGTTGATTCTGGCATTACGGCGTGAACCGAAAGCATTACGCTTTCCACAAAAGTAAATAAAAGGCCCGCTGATCTCTATGTTGTCACACTACTCCTGATAACACAACATTCACGATAATCTGACCTATTGTGTGTGGGATGAAGGATATGTCATTTTTACCCCAGGTGATCGATGAGCTGCGTTGTAAGCTGAAAAGCTGGTACGCAGAGGGAAGGGAGGGGGGGGGGGGGCGCACGTAAAGTCTCTTTTCTCTTTTGAAAGAGCGGCAAGGAGGTAATCAGGATGTAGTATTCGCGGGAATGCGCTACAGTTCCGTAAATCGCATTCTGAAGAAGATGGATTCAAATCACCGTCCGCTCATTCTGAATCAGTCTTCCCGTGGTTTTCCCAAAATCATTTCACGTCAATTTCGGACCCGTTGCTTATAGGCCTACAAAGGCCATCTAATGGTTGATATGTTCCTCATTCGTATCCATGTGGCCTGCGCGTTCTTTGTACTCTGAGCCTGTCTCTATTAGTGTTTATGTTCTCGAGAGTTGTGAGTTGTATTTTTTCAAAAATTGTTTACCTTGATTCTTCTCCTCTAAGATGTTACAGCAAACCCACGACGCCACACAGCAAGCCGCTATCAGAGAAGATTTGTCCTCTCGAAGATCACAGTCTTTCTTGCGTTCATTCGTTCTGCTAGAAAAAGAAAAATATTTGTTGTTAATTACTGTATAGCTCTATTTATAATAGCGATAACAGTAATAACAATAATACTAAACATAATTATTTATGCTTATCCATTACGGATATTTTAGAACCGTGACTGTATATTAATGTAAATAAATTATACACAACTGCAACCAGTCACTTTTTCATTAATAAGATCTTTGTTATAAGCAACAGTTGTAAAGCGCATGCTGGATGCTGGTAAAGTGTCACTGTTAAAGTGTGAACTAATATAGTTCGTGTGAAAGTGTTCTGGACATCAAAATGGAGGCAGACAGATACGAAAAAAGCCGCCTATACTGTCGCAAACCAGCACCCAGCATTATGCTACTACCAGTAATGATGTAACTTCCCGGATTCTCCCGAAAACATCTGAAGATGAACCTGAAAGGGTTCGAAAACCGGTTAATGTAATAAAGCATTATTAATGAAAAAGTGACTGGTTGCAGTTGTGTATAATTTATTTACATAATTATTTATTTCAGTTAATGATTCAAAAAGGTACAGGTGATCACGATGGGTTTTCGATCGTTAGGACCACCTTCAGAACCAAAGGTGGCCTCTTAGTCAGGAAACACTGATAGTCAACTGTGACAGAAATAATCAGTTACATTTAGTATCAGCTACTGTATGTTTCTAAGGCAATATGTCCATCTACACATCATCAATTAATCATCATCTTCATCATGATTTCCAATTTCACATCTGAAGCGCCATAATAATATGACTGCAAGAGACAAAGACTTTTCTCCAAGTGTATATAACATGCACGGAAGGAAACAGTTGATAAATACACAACACAGCTGTACTGTATTTACAGAACATAAGACAACAATGGGCAGGGTTAGAGTACAACGTCGTGTTGACAGTGAGGTCGTTAGAGACGCAGCTTTAACTAAGACGGACAAGGACAGGGACGAGGGGTGGACACCGCTGTGGCTGGATGCAGAGTCACGTCTACACGAGAATAAGTAGAGATATGCTCCAACATAGCAGCTACTCACTTGTCAACTGGGACAAAGTAACGGAAGGGAACACCGTTTCAGGTAAATCCCCTGGCACCGTATGAAGAGCAGCACACAGTTACACTAGGTCATTTGGAACTATGGATTGTAGCCCAACGTTCCGCTATTATCATCTAGCAGTATTGTGTCTTCCCTTCATGTATCAATGGAATGCAGAAAGTATTTTTCATTACGTCCATAAAAAATCTGCCAACTCTACGTTTGGCTATCCATTCGACACAAATCTACGAAAGATGTTTTCCTAATATCAGATTTTATCTTTTTCAAACGAAGTCGCACAGCGCTTCTTCTTGAAAGAATCAGGTGCCGAACTTGCGACAGATGGCTTTGTGAATTTCTGGGACGTGACGTCGGCATTGTTCTGTGCACCATAGAGATTGCCTAAAACACATTACTCACCGGAATTTTCGTACTCAAACTCGTAGTAGAAGGATAAACTGTCATAGTTGATAAAAGGAGGAGGAGGAGGAGATTAGTGTTTAACGTCCCGTCGATGACGAGGTCATTAGAGACGGAGCGCAAGCTCGGGTGAGGGAAGGATGGGGAAGGAAATCGGCCGTGCCCGTTCAAAGGAACCATCCCGGCATTTGCCTGAAGCGATTTAGGGAAATCACGGAAAACCTAAATCAGGATGGCCGGCCATAGTTGATAAAATGCTATTCTTTGAACTTTGACCCAGCTTTGTAGTCGAGACCGCTTGTACAACCCGGGACAGCCGGCCGTTGTAGCCGAGCGGTTCTAGGCGCTTCAGTCCGGAACCGCGCTGCTGCTACGGTCGCAGGTTCGAATCCTGCCTCGGGCATGGATGTGTGTGATGACCTTAGGTTAGTTAGGTTTAAGTAGTTCTAAGTCTAGGGGACTGATCACCTCAGATGTTAAGTCCCATAGTGCTTAGAGCCATCTGAACCATAGAATCCGGTACGGCTGCGCTCAATTCCGAGTTAGCCGATACGGATCCTGGAGGTGGGATAAATTTTCATGGATCCAGATTTAACCGGGGAAGTAATAAGAGGTGAAGGCGTACAGTTTCTGATCGTGAGACCACTCAGGTGTCCTGGGTAAGAATCCAGACTTTTCCGTATTGTCCCACTGAGTAAATATACGTGACATTAGTGATGGTGATTCGTCCGTCGAATGGAGACTTTAAACTCGGCTGCCCCCATGGTGCTATTCGAGAGGAGCAGAGGATGAACCGTAACCTCGTTTAACTTTTCCCCTCCAAGCGAAGTGGCCAGAGGCAAGACAATTGACTCACGTTCGGGACAACAGCGGTTGAAATCCCCATCTGGCCCTGCAGATTTATAATTTCCGTGGTTTCTTTTATCGCTTAAGGCTAATACCTTGAAGACGGGCACAACCGATTGTCTTCCCTAGTCTCAACTTTTACTATCTTTCTACGGAGTCATCGTCGAGAAAATGTTAAACTCCAATCTTCATTCCTTCATCTTTTTCGTACACTGTCACATTGTCGTCATCAGCATCATCATCATCATCATCATGACCGACGACGACGACGACAACGACAACGCAAATCTGAAATTAAAAATCTACACACACTCATCATATTCACCGCACAATGGATGCCAACACTTGTGATTCAAAACTCGCACATAACCATAGACCCTAAAAAGACAGCCCTTTCTATGTGGTGGCTATACAACTCCTCAAGGGTTGTACGGCTTTATCTTTTTCCTCAGTGAGATAGGCTACTTTCAATTTTTTTTCAACAACATCTCAACACCTGTAGTACGAGGTGCATTCAAGTTCTAAGGCCTCCGATTTTTTTTCTCCGGGCTGGAAAGAGATAGAAATATGCGCATTGTTTTAAAATTAGGCCGCGTTCATTGTCAATACGTCCCAGAGATGGCAGCACCGTACGGCAGATGGAATTTTACCGCCAGCGGCAAGAATGAGAACTGTTTTAAATACTTAAAATGGCGGCGTTTTCCTTACTTGAACAGCGTGCAATCATTCGTTTTCTGAATTTGCGTGGTGTGAAACCAATTGAAATTCATCGACAGTTGAAGGAGACATATGGTGATGGAGTTATGGATGTGTCGAAAGTGCGTTCATGGGTGCGATAGTTTAACAAAGGCAGAACATCGTGTGACAACAAACCGAAACAACCTCGGGCTCGCACAAGCCGGTCTGACGTCATGATCGAGAAAGTGGAGAGAATTGTTTTGGGGGATCGCCGAATGACTGTTGAACAGATCGCCTCCAGAGTTGGCATTTCTGTGGGTTCTGTGCACACAATCCTGCATGACGACCCGAAAATGCGAAAAGTGTCATCCAGGTGGGTGCCACGAATGCTGACGGACGACCACACGGCTGCCGTGTGGCATGTTGCCAAGCAATGTTGACGCAGAACGACAGCACGAATGGGACATTCTTTTCGTCGGTTGTGACAATGGATGAGACGTGGATGCCATTTTTCAATCCAGAAACAAAGCGCCAGTCAGCTCAATGGAAGCGCACAGATTCACCGCCACCAAAAAAATTTCGGGTAACCGCCAGTGCTGAAAAAATGATGGTGTCCATGTTCTGGGACAGCGAGGGCGTAATCCTTACCCATTGCGTTCCAAAGGGCACTACAGTAACAGGTGCATCCTACGAAAATGTTTTGAAGAACAAATTCCTTCCTGCACTGCAACAAAATCGTCCGGGAAGGGCTGCGCGTGTGCTGTTTCACCAAGACAACGCACCCGCACATCGAGCTAACGTTACGCAACAGTTTCTTCGTGATAACAACTTTGAAGTGATTCCTCGTGCTCCCTACTCACCTGACCTGGCTCCTAGTGACTTTTGGCTTTTTTCCAACAATGAAAGACACTCTCCGTGGCCGCACATTCACCAGCCGTGCTGCTATTGCCTCAGCGATTTTCCAGTGGTCAAAACAGACTCCTAAAGAAGCCTTCGCCGCTGCCACGGAATCATGGCGTCAGCGTTGTGAAAAATGTGTACGTCTGCAGGGCGATTACGTCGAGAAGTAACGCCGGTTTCATCGATTTCAGGTGAGTAGTTAATTAGAAAAAAAATCGGAGGCTTTAGAACTTGAATGCACCTTGTAATTGAAAGAGACCGCACAAAAAGCTCCGTGACAGTTGCAGTGGCCTTTGCGCGACTGCGTCTCGCGTCTGCCCCAATCAATCACTAACGCGAGTTTCCTTACGTCTCTATGGCAACGTCTCATTGTTGGGGAAGCTGCGTAACGACTATTGTTTTTGCCTGCAGCCAGTTGCGCTCGCAGTTGAAAGTTGGCAACACTGTGTTAGCTGTCGGAGATCTTCTTTCTCCGATTCTATTAGCTCGGTGCATTAAGTTCGTAGCGTTTTTGTTTTGCGCTTTAGTATTCCTGTTCAATGGGTTTATTTATCGACTGTCATTTTTATTCGTAGTTCACTTTTACTGTCTGCCATTTTGTCATTTGGAGATACGAGCGGATCTGCGGACGCTAAAAAACAGAATGCCAAAAGGAGAAATCGGAAAATTTTCGATACATTCTTCTGTTCAAGAGAGGGATGACAGCAGGTGAGGCAGCCAGAAACACTTGCAGCGTGTATGAAGATAATGCCATTGGAGACAACACCCCAACAAAATGCTCGTTTTAAGGCAGATCGTTTTGATATTAGTGACTCTCCACCTCCAGGAAGACGTTCGGGATTTGAAGAAAATCTTTTATACGCATTAATCCACAATGATGCACGGTAGTGTACTTGATAACTGGCAAATGTGATGAAATGCGATTGTTATGATTCCAGCATCGTGCGGCAATTGCATGCAGTGGGGAAGGTTCAAAGATACCGCAGGCAGCAGAGGATCAAGTAGGTAAAAAGACGAGGGCTAGTAGAAATCCTTGGGTAACAGAAGAAATATTGAATTGATGAAAGGAGAAAATATAAAAATGCAGTAAATGAAGCAGGCAAAAAGGAATACAAACGTCTCAAAAATGAGATCGACAGGAAGTGCAAAATGGCTAAGCAGGGATGGCTAGAGGACAAATGTAAGGATGTAGAGGCTTATCTCACTAGGGGTAAGATAGATACTGCCTACAGGAAAATTAAAGAGACCTTTGGAGATAAGAGAACCACTTGTATGAACATCAAGAGCTCAGATGGAAACCCAGTTCTAAGCAAAGAAGGGAAAGCAGAAAGGTGGAAGGAGTATATAGAGAGTCTATACAAGGGCGATGCACTTGAGGACAATATTATGGAAATGGAAGAGGATGTAGATGAAGATGAAATGGGAGATACGATACTGCCTGAAGAGTTTGACAGAGCACTGAAAGACCTGAGTCGAAACAAGGCCCCCGGAGTAGACAACATTCCATTGGAACTACTGACGGCCTTGGGAGAGCCAGTCCTGACAAAACTCTACCACCTGGTGAGCAAGATGTATGAAACAGGTGAAATACCCTCAGACTTCAAGAAGAATATAATAATTCCAATCCCAAAGAAAGCAGGTGTTGACAGATGTGAAAATTACCGAACAATCAGTTTAATAAGCCACAGCTGCAAAGTACTAACACGAGTTCTTTACAGAGGAATGGAAAAACTAGTAGAAGCTGACCTCGAGGAAGATCAGTTTGGATTCCGTAGAAATACTGGAACACGTGAGGCAATACTGACCTTACGACTTATCTTAGAAGAAAGATTAAGGAAAGGCAAACCTACGTTTCTAGCATTTGTAGACTTAGAGAAAGCTTTTGATAATGTTGACTGGAATACTCTATTTCAAATTCTAAAGGTGGCAGGGGTAAAATACAGGGAGCGAAAGGCTATTTACAATTTGTACAGAAACCAGATGGCAGTTCTAAGAGTCGAGGGACATGAAAGGGAAGCAGTGGTTGGGAAGGGAGTAAGACAGGGTTGTAGCCTCTCCCCGATGTTATTCAATCTGTATATTGAGCAAGCAGTAAAGGAAACAAAGAAAAATTCGGAGTAGGTATTAAAATCCATGGAGAAGAAATAAAAACTTTGAGGTTCGCCGATGACATTGTAATTCTGTCAGAGACAGCAAAGGACTTGGAAGAGCAGTTGAACGGAATGGATGGTGTCTTGAAGGGAGGGTATAAGATGAACATCAACAAAAGTAAAACGAGGATAATGGAATGTAGTCGAATTAAGTCGGGTGATGTTGAGGGTATTAGATTAGGAAATGAGACACTTAAAGTAGTAAAGGAGTTTTGCTATTTGGGGAGCAAAATAACTGATGATGGTCGAAGTAGAGAGGATATAAAATGTAGACTGGCAATGGCAAGGAAAGTGTTTCTGAAGAAGAGAAATTTGTTAACATCGAGTATAGATTTAAGTGTCAGGAAGTCATTTCTGAAAGTATTTGTATGGAGTGTAGCCATGTATGGAAGTGAAACATGGATGATAACTAGTTTGGACAAGAAGAGAATAGAAGCTTTTGAAATGTGGTGCTACAGAAGAATGCTGAAGATTAGATGGGTAGATCACATAACTAGTGAGGAAGTACTGAATAGGATTGGGGAGAAGAGAAGTTTGTGGCACAACTTGACCAGAAGAAGGGATCGGTTGGTAGGACATGTTCTGAGGCATCAAGGGATCACAAATTTAGTATTGGAGGGCAGCGTGGAGGGTAAAAATCATAGGGGGAGACCAAGAGATGAATACACTAAGCAGATTCAGAAGGATGTAGGTTGAAGTAGGTACTGGGAGATGAAGAAGCTTGCACAGGATAGAGTAGCATGGAGAGCTGCATCAAACCAGTCTCAGGACTGAAGACCACAACAACAACAGATACCGCATGCTCCAAGCCGAAATCACGGGTGGTCATCTTTGCTTACTCGTCATCAATTGGGTCGTGAATAACACCGGCTGTCCCTATCCTGTGTCGTTTCTGGTGAGCAGAAATGGTGTCTTTATGGTAACATACGGAAAAAAGGAATGTCTGAGCCCAAACAAACGAGCAATTCCTCGTACAACAATCTGTGCGCATCCACAGAAGGTAATGTTGCGTATCTGATGGAAGAGCGACGCTGTGGTGTACTACGAATTGCATCAACCGAGGTGTAACCATCACTGCTGACATTTACTGTAAGCAACTGGGACGTCTTGCGTACACGATCCAAGTACAACGGCCAGAAAGACTGCGCGAAGAGATGCTACTTCAAGATATCGCCTGCCCGCATTTTGCTAGACTGGCAAACAATGCAACACAGGAAATGGGTTGGGAAGTCATTCCGCACCCACCTTGTTTACCTGTTCTTGCGCCCCAGATATTCACCTTTTCCCCTATCTATCAAACAATCTTCAAGGAACTTCCTTTCTGGATGAAAATACGCTCCGAACATGGTTCGACGAATTCTTCGCCTCAAAACCACGCGATTTCTAAAGTCGCGGAATCGAAAAGGTACCCCAGCGTTGACAGACTGTTGTAAGTAGTGAAGAGGAATATAATATTGATGACTTACGTCTCTGTTATGTATATCTGTTGCGTTTATTAACTACGGAAAAACGTTACGAACTTATGACCAACCCAATACTATAGTAACCATCATAGTAACAGAAGTAAAATATTGTTTAAAAAGAAATATTGCGTAAGATTTTGTCATTATCAAATATTAGCAGTTTTCATCGAACGGCGTAAGGCAGTGAAAAGAAATATGCATGGTCCACGAACCGAAGGCAAAGAAAAAGTAATAATATGTAGACTCGTTGGCGCAGTAAGACAGAAAGAGTGTCTCTGGAGCAGTAGCAGATCGCTCTATGTTATGCAGTCGATAATTAAGAACTTTGAACTGAAGTTATTAAAGACGAATGGTACAAAATATTAACCCGATATACAAGGACAATAACTGTGCAACACTGTTACAAGTAGTTTGTTTCACAGAGTACTGATAAACGGAATTTTCGTCATAAAATTGAGTGGCGAATCTGGAAGCAATACGTGCCGCGGGTAATTGATTTATATCTGAAAAACAGCCATAAGATTATTAACACATGTAAGATAATTAGTTATGTTGGAGCTACGTATTCCAGCTTGCTAGCTCCTTGATTTCTTGTCGTAATTTACTGTATAATAAGCCCTACAGACTTCGTTGTTTTCAGAATATTATGGATATATGAGAACGTAACAAAAATTCCAAGGAGGTGTTCAGGAGTACACAAAATGTCATCAAACAGACGTGTTAATGAAGGTAATCGGCAGTAACTAATACAGGACTTACGGAAGTGGTAAAGCGACAATGTGGTTTGTGGGTATTGGAAAATTTAACATAATGTTTCGACATAATGTTGCACATATGTTCACGGGTATATAGTAATATGTGTCAATAGTGTTCATTTAAGTCACTGCGTAGAAAAAGTAGAGATAACACGCTAACCGCTTTTCCAGTATGTTGATACCTCATATTATGTAACGACAAGTTATGCTTATATTGAGTGTCATGCATTTTGTAGTTGGGCGCATGTTTGTTTTGACGCAGGCTTTTGGTTATCTGTTTAGCGTTTCACGATATTGGGAGATCAAGCCGTGTACTGCCGCGTTTCTGATAAAGTTGTTTGATCGACATACAAGAAGGTAGTACTGGAAAGAATGGCCAGCGTCATCACTGACGATGTTGAAGTAGAAGAAGATGAACTTTATCCCTAATATATTTATTGTATTTCACTGTTTCCACTTACTTCGACCCACTCACTCGTTTTCTATAGAAAGTCATAGCGTGTCATATCCGAATACGACATAAAATCACACGGTCAGTCATCTGCCTTCACGAAAAAGGAGAAAGACGGAAAATAAAAGCTATGAACATATCAGCTTCCTGTTCACAATATGTCGAATATTCAGTAAAATTATCACCGCCTGCGCTCATTAAATTATTTCAGGCAGAGGAACAAGATAGTTTAAGAACTTGACGCAGCACAAATATGCCATTTGCGCGTCGCGAAAGAACTCACAGAACAGAGCAGTGTGTGAATTATCTCTATGTTTGGGATTCATAGATTTGATTAATGTTTTTGACTCAGTTTCCTACAAATCTGTTCCGATGACCTTGAGATACAAGGCAGTGATTCGATCTATGTTAGTACACAGCAAAATATATATTCCACTGCTACATTGTCGATTTGAGTCCATCAGGGTCCGAGGTGTTCAGAATTGATACGAAAAACGCCCTGAGCACTACAACCAACTTATATAGGGCGTCCCAGAAAGAATGGTCAACATTAAGGGATCATTCGAAGAAACAGAGTCTAGTGATCTTGGTCTCTAAAATGCTCTTTTTAAGACCTAAGAGCACTTTATGAGTACAAGGGATCTGTTTTAGAATAGCGAGCCCGCATCTCATGGTCGTGCGGTAGCGTTCTCGCTTCCCACGCCCGGGTTCCCGGGTTCGATTCTCGGCGGGGTCAGGGATTTTCTCTGCCTCGTGATGGCTGGGTGTTGTGTGCTGTCCTTAGGTTAGTTAGGTTTAAGTAGTTCTAAGTTCTAGGGGACTGATGACCATAGATGTTAAGTCCCATAGTGCTCATAGCCATTTTTTTAGAATAGCGAGGAAAAAAATGAACAAATGCTCATCGTTCTTAACGTGCGCTCTTTAGAGCCCGTGTTTACCGGATTTTTTTCACTGTTTTGGTCCATAGTGGCTTCTCCAAAAATATGGAAAGCAAAGGGCATGCAGCAGAAAACATTTGTTTCACAGTATCGAAGATGAAGTAGTGCTCTCAGCTCCTACGACAGGCATTTTAGAGTTCACGTTTACTACACGTTTTTGCTTCGAATGATCCTTCGTGTCATACCACCGAATATTAACCACTGTTCCTGCGACACTCTTTAGATCACATTGTAAATGTAAATGCCGTGTGGCTAGGGCCTCCCGTCGGGTAGACCGTTCGCCTGGTGCAAGTCTTTCGAGATGATGCCACTTCGGCGACTTGCGTCTCGATGGGGACGAATTGATGATGACAAGGACAACACAACACCCAGTCCCTGAGCAGAGAAAATGTCCGACCCAGCCGGGAACCAAACCCGGGCCGTTAGGTATGACATTCCGTCTCGTTGATCACTCAGCTACCGGAGGCGGACTAGATTACATTGACCATGCGTAATATCACATTTCCGTGGATAATATGCACCCTATCTTTGTGAATATTTGTTTCTGTTTTGTAATGGGTACTGTGAACTATAAAGTGATGTATCTGAGGACAACAAAAAATTCGTAAGTAAAAGTTACTTCCAAATTCCGATCTATCTAAAGGGGAATATATATCATTATTTACAAAACTGCGCGTTTGGTTTTATCCGCAGTGGATACGAGGTCGTGTTTGTTGTAGTCAATGTTAAAATATCGGCTGAGCAACCTATTTACAGTGCAAAAAAACAATAACATTTACGCGTTTCGAAGGTCAAACCTCGTATAACTATTATCATGGCGAAAGAGTGAAAATGGCGCATGTTTACATTACAGTAAAGTTATCAGAATTAACGCAGCAGCTCACTCATTGGGTCATAACTCCTAAAAAAGGGACATCGTCATCATCAGTGTTCTGCCAAAAGGCAGGTTTTCACATGGTAGTTCTCCAGGCTGTCCGGTCCTCTGCCATCCTCTTCAGGTCTGCATAATTTCCTCTTCCCTTTATGTCGTCTATCACCTTGTATCTCCTTCTTCCCATCAGTCTCCTCCCACAAACCAATCCTTCCAAAGCATCTGCTAGCAAGCACTCCCTTCTCAATGAATGTCCCAACCACTTCTTTTTCCTTTCTCTTACTACCTTCAGCAGACATCTTCTCTCACCAACCCTTTCCAATACTCTTTCATTACTCACTCTTTCCATCCAGCTTATTCTCTGCATTCTCCTCCACATCCACATCTCAAATGCTTCTAACCTTTTTTCATCCTCTCGTGTCAGCCTCCATGTTTCTGCCCCATACAGAGCCAAACTCCAGACAAAACATTTGCCAAGCCTTTTCGTTAGTCCTTTATCTATTTTGCCACATAAGAGTCTCCTCTTTCTGTTGAATGCCTCCTTCGCTATGGTAATTCGAGTTTTCACCTCCTGCTGACATCTCAAATCTTCAGTTATTGTGCTTCCAAGATATTTAAACGCACTTGGCTAATGGTAGATTGTCCTATTTTATGTGGTGGTGGTGGTTAGTGTTTAACGTCCCGTCGACAACGAGGTCATTAGAGACGGAGCGCAAGCTCGGGTTAGGGAAGGATTGGGAAGGAAATCGGCCGTGCCCTTTCAAAGGAACCATCCCGGCATTTGCCTGAAACGATTTAGGGAAATCACGGAAAACCTAAATCAGGATGGCTGGAGACGGGATTGAACCGTCGTCCTCCCGAATGCGAGTCCAGCGTGCTAACCACTGCGCCACCTCGCTCGGTGTGTCCTATTTTAATACTGGGCAGTCAGCGTCTAGTACTCATGACCATACTGTTTGTTTTTGCTGTGCTTATTTGCATCCCATATTCCGCACAAGCTTCATTCAGATCTTTCAGCATGTTATTCACTGTCCGCTGACTTTCTGCCACTAATATCATCTCATCAACAAAACTTATACATTCCATTCTCTTTCCACCAATACATATTCCTCTTTGCCATTTAAGCCTTTCGCAATAATCTCTTCAAGGTATGCTTTAAACAACGGTGTGGAAAGACAACAACGTTATCTAACACCTCGTCCAATGCTGCACAGTAAACGAAAAACTCACTCGATAACGGGAATAGTTTCCCGGAGCGCCGTGACTGGCAGCCGCAAATGTTATTTTATTAAAATAAGGAAAAATCGTTATTTTTACAGACACAAACTTTCGACAGCAATATTCATTATAGATAAAATTGTACGAAGAATACTTTGTTTATGACATGCAAAGTACGCCGTGACCGAGTATCGTTTCTAGGTTCATTGCAATTGCCCTAGATTTCGAGCTTCACACCCCTTTGAACAGTTGCGGCGGGAGCACCGTGTAAGGAACTGAAGAGTTGGTCAGATCAGGTGGTTTAAATCGAAGGTCTGTCTGGGTGGCACAGAGAAAGGTGGACGGCGTGTGGCAACACTGCCGCCAAAGATATGTAGGCGCCGCGCCGCCACGTCGGCAGCGTGTGTGGAAGAAGTGAGACGCGGGGAAGCGGAAGGGGCGTCGCGGCGCTTAAATAGCACGCGTCGCGACGCGCCGGCGTTCCTGAGACGATGCGGCCGCTCGCTGCGCTTCCGGGACACAACGGGGCGGGGCGGGGCGCCTCTCCCTGCAGCACGTGGCTGCACTGGAGGACGGGAAAGACGGGAGTTTCAGTAGCCGGAAATCTGCCTCAGTTGAAAAAGGAAGGGGCGCTTCTTATGGCCTTCCTTGAACTGGTTTAGGGGAATCACAGAAAACCTAAATCTACAGGGCTATTACAAATGATTGAAGCGATTTCATAAATTCACTGTAGCTCCATTCATTGACATATGGTCACGACACACTACAGATACGTAGAAAAACTCATAAAGTTTTGTTCGGCTGAAGCCGCACTTCAGGTTTCTGCCGCCAAAACGCTCGAGAGCGCAGTGAGACAAAATGGCGACAGGAGCCGAGAAAGCGTATGTCTTGCTTGAAATGCACTCACATCAGTCAGTCATAACAGTGCAACGACACTTCAGGACGAAGTTCAACAAAGATCCAGCAACTGCTAACTCCGTTCGGCGATGGTATGCGCAGTTTAAAGCTTCTGGATGCCTCTGTAAGGGGAAATCAACGGGTCGGCTTGCAGTGAGCGAGGAAACGGTTGAACGCGTGCGGGCAAGTTTCACGCGTGTATCTGGACATGCTGGAAAATTGGCTCATGCCACAACTGGAGACCGACAGCGCCGACTTCATCTTTCAACAGGATGGTGCTCCATCGCACTTCCATCATGATGTTCGGCATTTCTTAAACAGGAGATTGAAAAACCGATGGATCCGTCGTGGTGGAGATCATGATCAGCAATTCATGTCATGGCCTCCACGCTCTCCCGGCTTAACCCCATGCGATTTCTTTCTGTGGGGTTATGTGAAAGATTCAGTGTTTAAACCTCCTCTACCAAGAAACGTGCCAGAACTGCGAGCTCGCATCAAGGATGCTTTCGAACTCATTGCTGCGCCGAGTGTGGGAGGAACTTGATTATCGGCTTGATGTCTGCCGAATCACTAAAGGGGCACATATCGAACATTTGTGAATGCCTAAAAAAACTTTTTGAGTTTTTGTATGTGTGTGCAAAGCATTGTGAAAATATCTCAAATAATAAAGTTATTGTAGAGCTGTGAAATCGCTTCAATCATTTGTAATAACCCTGTATTTATAAACCTCATCATTAGGTACTTCAGTCACGTTAAATAGCAATATCCAGCACGACACGTTTCGACAGCATGCTCCTCGGTTTCCCCGTTGTGCATTATAGTGGTTATGCGGTGGTAGCTGTTGTGACTGCGAGTTACTGAATTTGTCATGAGACACAAATGCAGTTTACAACAGTATATTTTGAATAAGTTATATGGCATGCAGATGAAATGACTATCTGCACTCTTTTCCAACTCAGAAAACAAATGCAAAAGAAAAAAAATAGCAGACCAGGAGTAGCGTGTGACACACAAGAACAAAAACGTAGTACGTATGAGGTATGCAGTCATACAAAATAATGTGTATAATTAATGGCTGTGCACCTGATGACTGCGTGCTGCCGAAACGCATCACCCTTAAGTTCGCATTCCTGTTACACGTGACTGAAGCAGCAAATCGTGTTCTTCATAAAATTCGTAAGACAGTCGCTGAGGTCACCCAGAGCCATACAACGCTTATACCGGGAGATCAAAAAGTAAGTATAAATTTGAAAACTTAATAAACCACGGAATAATGTAGATAGAGAGGTAAAAATTGACACACATGCTTGGAATGACATGGGGTTTTGTTAGAACCACCTCTTATTGCTAGACGCGTGAAAGATCTCTTGCGCGCGTCGTTTGGTGATGATCGTGTGCTCAGCCGCCACTTTCGTCATGCTTGACCTCCCAGGTCACCAGACCTCAGTCCGTGTGATTATTGGCTTTGGGGTTACCTGAAGTCGCAAGTGTATCGTGATCGACCGACATCTCTAGGGATGCTGAAAGACAACATTCGACGCCAATGCCTCACCATAACTCCGGACATGCTTTACAGTGCTGTTCACAACATTATTCCTCGACTACAGCTATTGTTGAGGAATGATGGTGGACATATTGAGCATTTCCTGTAAAGAATATCATCTTTGCTTTGCCTTACTTTATTATGCTAATTATTGCTATTCTGATCAGATGAAGCGCCATCTGTCGGACATTTTTTGAACTTTTGTATTTTTTTGGTTCTGATAAAAGCCCATGTCATTCCAAGCATGTGTGTCAATTTGTACCTCTATTTCTACATTATTCCGTGATTTATTCAGTTTTCAAATTTATACTGACTTTTGATCACCCGGTACATTTGAATCTAAATCTGTGTCTCATCAGTTGGGCCCCTCGCTGGGACAAGTTTATGAATATCTCTTCCCACACAGACAGTAGGAAAGGGAACTACGACCCAATTCGGCCCGCTGAAATACTGTAAATGAGCTGCAATATTCAGGATGACCACAATTTCCTCCGATATTTTCAGGAAGACTGAACTGAAGTACTGATGTTATAACCACTACTACTATTACTACCGCTACTACTGCTACTCCACTGCCAATATCTGTAGCTTCTGGCAATGCTCTGAACTCTTTCTTGACTGGTTAGTTGCAAGTACGTTGAACGCACTCTTGTGCTGGTGAATGAGCTAAATGGGAGAAGCTGCCCAGGTTCTAAAATCGACTTTAGACGCGGGGAGAGCGGTATGATGACTACACGTATATGCCCCTCCATATCTGCCCCCTCCTTACTGCGTTCCAATGACACCTTCCGAACAGTGTGCGACAGGAGGCTACAGGCTCTGTTACTCCATTGGCCAATATTCGCTTGTCTTTGCAGCTTCACAGACCATCTTCCATTGTGTACGTTTGATGGTGACCAAGACACAATCATTTCATATCTGCTGGACACCGGCTTCTCTCGCTTTGCTTCCAGGTCAGTGGTGACCATACACGGAAATCACAGGAGACGACAGTGTCGGGAAGAGCAGTCAGAATCGTTACCAATAACAGAACATTTTTTTACAACTAGCGAGAGGCGAATATTGAATCTATCGAAACAACAGACTACCTAATACCGTTACGAGTCGTTAGTCAGTGTCTACGATAATGCTTCAACCGTATATTTTTAAAGCCGGCCGGTGTGGCCAAGCGGTTCTAGGCGCTTCAGTCCGGAACCGCGCGACTGCTACGGTCGCAGGTTCGAATCCTGCCTCGGGCATGGATGTGTGTGATGTCCTTGGTTAGGTTTAAGTAGTTCTAAGTTCTAGGAAACTGATGACTTCAGATGTTAAGTCCCATAGTGCTCAGAGCCATTTGAACCATTTTTAAAATAGTAATGGACTGCACGTTGTAAATGGTTTAACTCATATTTATCAAACTGCATAGGAAAAAACGCTGTTACAGTGGACAATGATAACTTTTTTTTACATGCTCTCACAGGAAGTATAATACAACATGCCGCAAGCGAAAAATCACAAGTAAACGCAAAAACTGTGTATTGTGAGGATCCCGTTCTACACTTTCAGCTAAACACTAGCAAGACAAATATTTTTGTGTGTGTGGACGTTATTAGCGACCACTAATCACTGAAGAACTAAAAACTGTGTCTTGTTTTTTTATTGAACCATTGAATGGTTTATAACGCACGAAAACTGTCGGAGTTTAGCTGCAACGCTAATCTACAGGAATGAGAGTAAGTTTTATTGTGATTTATGTCGCTTAATGTAAGTATACGTAGTTTGTAGTTGAAATAGTTGAATTGCTGTAAAGGTTGTGCTAGGGTTCTTGCTGGTTATTCGCTTTTCTCTTACTCTTTATCTGACATCTGCTTCTGATAAATATGCCAAATGACAAATGGTTCCAATTCCACGTTTGATAATTGTGCTATATTGCAGTCTATAGCATTTTAATACGTGTCTAATAAATACATCTAATAAATGGACGTAATTAATAGCTAAATAAACGTCAAAACGTCGGATTATAAAGTAGATAAAAGGATCGCAGCCTACTGTTTAGGAAAGAAGTTTATACTAGATGGACGATGGAAGGGAATCTACAGAATAGGCTAGCTTCTTGTTAACGACATTCTTCAGAAAAGAAACTCCATTCATATGAAAGGGCCGGCCGCGGTGGTCTCGCGGTTCTAGGCGCCCAGTCCGGAGCCGCGAGACTGCTCCGGTCGCTGGTTCGATTCCTGCCTTGGGCATGGATGTGTGTGATGTCCTTAGGTTAGTTAGGTTTAAGTAGTTCTAAGTTCTAGGGGACTGATGACCACAGATGTTAAGTCCCATAGTGCTCAGAGCCATTTGAACCATATCAAAGGTTGCCTTATAACTGACAAAGTATTTACGAGATAAGAGCAGGGAAGCGCGGAAAATTTCTCGTGGACAGAACTAAAATTGGAAAGCACGAAACGGACCCCATGTCTTCATTGTGTCACCCGTCTTTTGACTGGTCCTGTGCGGCGCGCCACTGAGTCCTCTCCTATGCTACGCTAACCTCATCTATCTCAGATTAGCACTTGCACCTAACTTCCTGAGTTACTGTATTTGTTGTGTTAATTTCGTTCTCTGTCTCCCTCTGTAGTTTTTGCCCTATTCAGCTCTCTCGAGTAGAGTGTTTGTTATTCCTTGATGTCGTTCACCGATTGTGTGGGTAACCTCTCTTATCAGTCCATCAGATTTTCAAGACTCTTCTATAGCACCACATCTTAAACGCTTCGATTCGTTTCTTTTCCGGTTTCCTACAATCCATGATTCATAAGTCAGTAAGAAGAAAAATTTGGGTGTACGTCTTAAGTAGCAAAAGACGAGATATTCGATAAACAGGTGAAAAGAGAAACGTCTATGAATAACTATTACACAGAGGGGGCGCACATTAATACGAGTTGCGCCAGGGGGTTCTGGGCTAACCAAATTTGCAGGGATGGAACACACAGGGTGCGTACGCAGACAGGGAAAAAACATTCCCAAATAAAAATATGCTTTTTCCACGGTGAAAATACACATTTTCCGTGTTAAGTGACAGTATACTTTCCCTCAGGACTGGAAAACTTATCAGTCCTTTGAGTGGTTCAATGGTTAAGGTTTTATACACACGTTAGAACTTCCCGGCACTTTAGAAAACGGTTTGGAAAGATCTTTAAGGCGCAGAAATATATAAGCTGCATATTTCCTTATTATGGAAGCATAAATTCGAATTCCACCAAACATAGCATGTTAGTTTCCGAAGCATTGATATCCAGATTGCGATGCGCTTTTGTAAGCCAATCGTATATCATTTCACGCGATCTCAGCAGCCGATGACAGCAAATATTCAGAGATTAGGCCACGTAATGTAGTCAGCCAATAGCAACATCACTGTTCAGTAGCACAAACACACAAATAGGTAAATAGGTAGTAGCTACAAGAAAAGCTAGGCTTTCACAAATGTTATTGGTCGTTTTTTTGCGTGTGATACACTTAAGATATATTACACAAATCTGCCAGTAAAATTTTAAATAATGATGTAAATGTCTAGTCTCCTGGGCTCGAAATTCGTCAAAGTGGCTGGTCCTCAAAGTGTTAGGTTTTTAAATGAGATTCAAACGCTCTGTGATCTCAGAAATTCATCCAGCATTGTCACACACGTAACATAATTCCCCTTGCGTAGTAGGAAAATTGCTTTGATAGAAACGCTTTTCAAACCACTATCCGCAATATTTTCCCGCGAGCTGTTAGAAATATATTCGTTTCAGCAGTTGTCAGATAGCGGCATTAAACAGGCGTTACTAATCGTGCGCAGCTATGATAACGTGGAAAGCCCTTATATTCGTACGTATAAAGCATTAACTTACATTACGCCATAAAAGAAAAAAGGACATCAGAGGCCATTGCAAGAGTATCGGAATTCCGTAAACCATATTAAAATGCATAATACGGTTTAAAGTGCACATTTGTATGTCCGTGTTTACAATGAAGTAGACCCCATCCTGATATTAAGCTATCCAGTGTGGTCTTCAGCATATTTTGATGGAGTACCAGTACTGTATTATCTTATGTTAGGTTCTTTATCACGTGCTAGAAGATGAAAATGTGCACATGAAACTCAGCGAACAGTTGAAACTAGCCAACAGTGTGGAATGAAACAACTCGTTTCAAATAAATTGACTGCCTCAGCGGAAAAGAACCAAATTTCTTTAGCAAATCAACAAAAGTAACTTCATCGTTCTGCAAGGCGCTTAACGCTTGACAGCCAAAAACTTGGAAATGAAATAAAATCAGAAAACTGAAACAAATAACACGTTTTAGCCTTCCGTAATTCTGTGCATATATTTTAATTCACTTGATAGCTCCTGGCCACAGAAATCCGTTTCCTTTTCATTTGGCTTGAGAGTTGGAACGAAGAGGAAACAGCCACGATTCAAGTAGGCACAAGCGGAAGAAGGTACTGCTCATACGTGACTCAACTGCGCACGAGCATTTGCCCGCTGGCAACTGCTCAAACGGACCAACGTAAACAATTATGACGTCACGTAAATCGAAAGCAGTACTGCATAGTGTTCGTCCTAAAGCCTTTGACACAATTTGCTGATGCCGGACGCTTGTGCGTGTACCGTAGTTTGTTGTTGTAAATGGCGCATTTTCTTTGCAGCTTAGTTTTTATATTTTTTCTGTCTCTCTTTTATGTAGTATTGTTGCAATACTATTATGCAGTAGCGGGAAACAGCAATATTCTTTACTAGAGTATCAGTTCTTACCAGTCAAAATTACAAAAGTTTAACTGAAAACTAAAACATTGTTAAATTCCCGGAATTATAAAAAAATTCCCGGGTTTTTCCTGGTTTTCTCCCGGATGAAAAAAACCCCGAGTTCCTCCCGGAGTTCCCTGTTGTCCCGGGGCGTATACGTCTTGAAAATAATTACTGGTTGACTTAAAAGTGGGAGTATTGGAAAATATACTACACAATTTTAAGTATGCTGGGTGGAGCAGGTGCCCAGATACAGATTACATTAGATTAGTCCTTGTTCCATAGATCATGAATACGACACTTCGTAATGATGCGGAACATGTCAGGTTAATAAAAGGTGTGTATACAAGATATTACATTACACAAAATATTACATGACAATTTTTTGGGGGGGTTGGGGAAATTACCCACTTACTATATCCAAAAATTCATCTAATAAGTAGAAGGAGTTGCCATTAAGAAATTCTTTTAATTTCCTTTTAAATGCTATATGGTTATGTCAGGCTTTTGATGCTATTAGGTAAGTGACCAAAGACTTTTGTGGCAGCATAATTTACCCCCTTCTGAGCTAAAGTCAGATTTAACCCTGAGTAGTGAAGATCATCCTTTCTCCTAGTGTTGTAGCCATATACACTGCTATTACTTTTGAATTCATTCGGATTGTTAATAACAAATTTCATAAGTGAATATATATATATTGTAAGGCTACAGTGTAGATCTCTAGGTCTTTAAATAAGTGTCTGCAGGATGATCTTGGATCAGCTTCAGCAATTATTCTGGTGGTGAGTGTTTAACGTCCCATCGACAACGAGGTCATTAGAGACGGAGCCCAAGCTCGAGTTAGGGAAGGATTGGGAAGGAAATCGGCCGTGCCCTCTCAAAGGAACCATCCCGGCATTTGCCTGAAACGATTTAGGGAAATCACGGAAAACCTAAATCAGGATGGTTGGAGACGGGATTGAACCGTCCTCCTCCCGAATGCGAGTCCAGTGTGCTAACCACTGCGCCACCTCGCTCGGTAGCAATTATTCTGATTACACGCTTTTGTGCAATGAACACTCTTTTACTCAATGATGAGTTACCCCAGAATATGATGCCATACGAAAGCAGAGAATGAAAATAGGCGTGGTAAGCTAATTTACTCTGATGTATATCGCCAAAATTTACAATGACACTAACAGTATAAGCAGCTGAACTCAAACGTTTCAGCAGATTCTCAGTGTGTTTTTTTTTTCCAGTTCAACCGCTCATCAATGCATACACCTAGAAATTTTGAATATTCTGCCTTAGCTACCGATTTCTGATCGAACTCTATGTTTATTAATGAAGTCATTCCATTTACTGTGTGGAACTGTATATACTGTGTTTTGTGAAAGTTTAATGAGAGCCCATTTGCAGAGAACCACTTAATGATTTTCTGAAAAACATTTCTGAAAAACAATTTCATCAGTTAATTCTTGTCTGTTGGGTATATCAGCGGCAAAAAGTACCAGCGTTGCATCTTCGTGAATATAGAACAGCAAGTCATTAATACACTACTGGCCATTAAAATTGCTACACCATGAAGAAATGCAGATGATAAACGTGTATTCATTGGACAAATATATTATACTAGAACTGACATGAGATTACATTTTCACGAAATTTGGGTGCATAGTTCCTGAGAAATCAGTACCCAGAACAACCACCTCTGGCCGTAATAACGGCCTTGATACGCCTGGGTATTGAATGAAACAGTTTGGATGGCGTGTACAGGTACGACTGCCCATGCAGATTCAACACGATACCACAGTTCATCAAGAATAGTGACTAGTGTGTTGTGACGAGCCAGTTGCTCGGCCACCATTGACCAGACGTTTTCAATTGGAGAGAGATCTGGAGAATGTGCTGGCCAGGGCGGCAGTCGAACATTTTCTGTATCCAGAAAGGCCCCTACAGGACCTGCAACATGCGGTCGTGCATTATCCTGCTGAAATGTGGGGTTTCGCGGGGATCGAATGAAGGCTAGAGCCACGGGTCGTAACAAAAAATGGCTCTGAGCACTATGGGACTTAACAGCTGTGGTCATCAGTCCCCAGGTCGTAACACATCTGAAATGTAACGTGCATCGTTCAAAGTGCTATCAATGCGAACAAGAGGTGACCGAGACGTGTAACCAATGCCATCCTATACCATCACGCCAGGTGATACGCCAGTATGGCGATGATGAATATACGCTTCCAATGTGCGTTCACCGCGATGTCGCCAAACACGGATGCGACCATCATGATGGTGTAAACAAGACTTGGATTCGTCCGAAAAAATGATGTTTTGCCATTCGTCCACCCAGGTTCGTCGTTGAGTACACCATCGCAGGCGCTCCTGTCTGTGATGCAGCGTCAAGGGTAACCGCAGGCACGATCTCCGAGCTGATAGTCCATGGTGCTGCAAACGTAGTCGAACTATTCGTGCAGATGGTTGTTGTCTTGCAAACGTGTCCGTCTGTTGACTCAGGAATCAAGACGTGGCTGCACGATCCGTTGCAGCCATGCAGATAAGATGCTTGTCATCTCGACTGCTAGTGATACGAGGCCGTTGGGATCCAGCAGGGCGTTCCGTATTACCCTCCTGTACCCACCGATTCCATATTCTGCTAACAGTCATTGGATCTCGACCAACGCGAGCAGCAATGTCGCGATACGATAAACCGTAATCGCGATAGGCTACAATCCGACCTTTATCAAAGTCGGAAACGTGATGGTACGCATTTCTCCGCCTTACACGAGGCATCACAACAACGTTTCACCAAGCAACGCCGGTCAACTGCTGCTTGTGTATGAGAAATCAGCACGTCATCTTCGTGGTGTAGCAATTTTAATGGCCAGTAGTGTATATGTTAAGAACAGCAGAGGACCCAGGACCGAACTTTGCGGCACCCCATTGTTGATTGTTCCCCAGTTTGAGAAATCACCAGTTTTTTTGCATATTATGTGAACTGCTGTTATGTTGTTGACATCAGACGTATCCTCTACATCTACATCCATACTCCGCAAGCCACCTGACGGTGTGTGGCGGAGGGTACCTTGAGTACCTCTATTGGTTCTCCCTTCTATTCCAGTCTCGTATTGTTCGTGGAAAGAAGGATTGTCAGTATGCCTGTGTGGGCTCTAATCTCTCTGATTTTATCCTCGTGGTCTCTTCGCGAGATATGAGTAGGAGGGAGCAATATACTGCTTGACTCCTCGGTGAAGGTATGTTCCAGAAACTTCAACAAAAGTCCGTACAGAGCTACGGAGCGTCTCTCCCGCAGATTCTTCCACTGGAGTTTATCTACCATTTCCGTAACGCTTTCGCGATTACTAAATGATCCTGTAACGAAGCACGCTGCTCTCCGTGGGATCTTCTCTATCTCTTCTATCGACCCTATCTGGTACGGATCCCACACTGCTGAGCAGTATTCAAGCAGTGGGCGAACAAGCGTACTGTAACCTACTGCGTTTGTTTTCGGATTGCATTTCCTTAGGATTCTTCCAATGAATCAGTCTGGCATCTGCTTTACCGACGATCAACGTTATATGATCATTCCATTTTAAATCGCTCCTAATGCCTACTCCCAGATAATTTATGGAATTAACTGCTCCCAGTTGCTGACCTGCTATATTGTAGCTAAATGATAAGGGATCTTTCTTTCTATGTATTCGCAGCACATTACACTTGCCCACATTGAGATTCAATTGCCATTCCCTGCACCATGCGTCAATTCGCTGCAGATCCTCCTGCATTTCAGTATAATTTTGCATTGTTACAACCTCTCGATAAACCACAGCATCATCCTCTTGGAGCTGGATACGAGATAGTAGCAGCGGTGAACAGTTTTGAGGGCCGCACAGGATGAGGCGTGGAGAGAGACGGACCTGGGTGAGAGAGCCAGCCACTCAGCCACCTGCGGGCTGGTGACCCACATGGGGCGGCGTCACGCTTTGAGCAGAGCGGCGGCGGTTACAGCGCCGCGGTAACGAGCGCTCAGACCGAGAAATTATGACGCCCGCCGTGCAGCTTCGTCATTTAAGGCACCGCCGTGGCTTTCTCGACAGAAGGGGCGCGATGCTGGTGTAGCCACTTCGAGACTGACGTAACTGCTTACTTAAGAACGGTTCGCGGCAACTTAAATGTGACGGAGAATGACGGGGAAAGGGCTGTAACAGAAGTAGCTTCCGAACAAATATTAACGACCGATGTCGTGACGAAAATGGTGGGGCCCAAATTACGTAGAGGACAGGTAATACGCTGGTGGACCACACATCGTGACCACTGCCCACCGCGAGACAGAATGCCGCCTTCCCACATGTCGCAGTTAGGAAAGGGTGTACACGATCGAGTCACGCCTACGTGCTACGTCAGCGTGCAGGGACCACACACACACGGCAGGTGGCAGCACTGGCCGTGGAGGCTACATAAAGCGTGTCGGGGGGTCGCGGACAACTACTCCAGTAGGGGAAGCGGGCTGCGCCACAAATACGACGAGGGCGTGTTCCGCGAAACGTTACGCAAAGGCAACGAGGACGCCATCACCACGCTCAAATCCGCCATGACGGAGGAGAGGGGGGCCCTGAGGACGGTTCAAATGGTTCAAACGGCTCTGAGCACTATGGGTCTTAACTTCAGAGGTCATCAGCCCCCTGGAACTTAGAACTAGTTAAACCTAATTCACCTAAGGACATCACACACATCCATGCCCGAGGCAGGATTCGAACCTGCGACCGTAGCGGTGGCGCGGTTCCAGACTGTAGCGCCTAGAACCGCTCGGCCACTCCAGCTGGCCCTGAGGGCGGAACTGGACGAGATGCGTCGGGAGGTGACACAACTGAGAGTCGCCCTGTACCTCGCATCTCGCACGACACCTGATGAGGCGCCGAACCCCACCAGTATGGGGGCAGACGCGGCAACACAAACGACCGCCTCTCTGACCCATGCGGCAACGCGGGTTGCTAGGGAGGTGGTGATGGAGTATGGGACACCCGCCGACAGCAAGAACACGGCCTCCCTGGAAGCAGCTGTCACTTCTGCTTCTGCAGAAACGCAGACGGCGGAAGAGACGCCCATGCACACAGAGGGAGAAGAAGACGAGCCGTTGGAGTGCCTGCCCCTCCCCAACAAGAATTGTGGGAAGGAGGTACTCACCAAGATCGCAGACTCCCTACGCGACGGCAGCTACCCCCATCATGGCAATCCCTATCCCTTCGCGGTAACCAATATCCCCCTCCCCTCTACCCCATAAGCCGTATTCTTTCCACTGGGGGTGTGAACCCTAGAACCAGAAGATCAACGGGAGGGAAATCGTCCGGCGTGCAGGTCTGGAGCTGATGAACTGCCATCCGATCTTCACCGACGACGATTGGAGGTACATGACGGATCAAGCCGTCCTGTACATCAAACAGCAGACGCCACCTGTGGACATCTCCCGTCTGAACAAGATCGAGTTCAGACAGTCTGGAAACAGCAAGAAGAAGAAGCATAAGAAGCCGCCAGAGGCATTTGGCCGATAATTCTTTCTTTTACAGTTAACCAGAGGCCCATCCAAACCACAGGCAAAAACATCCCTAACAGCGAGGAATTGAGGAGGAACAGCTTAGTCAAGCCCAAACTCCTATGATTTGGGTCAAGGAAGGCCCATTATTCTAGCGACAGCGACAGCGCGGACAACAGTGCAGCGCCGGCCGGAGTGGCCGTGAGGTTCTAGGCGCTTCAGTCTGGAACGGCGTGACCGCTACGGTCGCAGGTTCGAATCCTGCCTCGGGCATGGATGTGTGTGATGTCCTTAGGTTAGTTAGGTTTAAGTAGTTCTAAGTTCTAGGGGACTGATGACCAGAGATGTGAAGTCCCATAGTGCTCAGAGCCATTTGAACCATTTTGAAAGACTGAAATCATTATCATGAGATAAAGATTTTCATTGTTTTTGTTTTCAAAATGCACACTTAGGAGAGAGTCACCGTTGTTCTGTAATTATTTTTTGTAAATAATAAAATTAGACTTTTTTCAGAAGTAATTGTTTTTATTTTGTTAGTAAGGTATTGTACAAACCTCAGGGGTGTTCTATAAAAATTCATCGTAATAAACTATACGATATTAACAACTTTTGTAGAGGTATGTGTACGTTAGTCTGCAGAGATACCTCTCTGAAGTGGTCGGACGTACGGTACGGCTGTCTGCATCATTGATACACGCAAGCTAGGCCACCGCTACAAGGTCTGTGGTTCGTGGTGGATAGTGTGCTCCATAAGTCACAGGAGGCTGTGCGCGTATCAACTGGTGCCGACACTACAGACTGAACTACCAACATTGCCCACCTACCGCAGTAACAATGAGACAGCAGATGTTTGCCGCTAGGTCGTCGCTACTCATATTCCGCATGAGCACAGGACACTTTCTCTTACCGTGCCCCTCGCTTAATTGACTGCGGACATCTCTGGCTCGATTAGTGGGACGTGAAATAATAAGCACATCTTTTACATAAAAAGAACGGGCTTTCAGTCTCAGGCCGAAAACATTTCACGCTACGTCCATGCGAGTCCAGTGTCTTAAGCAGCTGCGGCCCCTGGCTTGACGATATTCTAAACAAACAGGGAATGTAAGCCCGTGTCGTGCTATGTGGGGCAGCGAGCGTCGGGCAGGCGTGCCCGCGGTGGCGGCGGCCCCCCTTTGTCAGCGGCGGATGTGCAGTGGCGCACTTCCTCGCAAGCGTCCGGTGCGGTCCGGCCCGCCGTGTTTTGTGCACCTGCCGCCCACACAGGCAGCCCACAGCGCTCTGTGGGCCCGCGGACAGCCGGCATTCGCCAGCAGGTGAAGCTACCGAAACTCCACACAACCAGCGCGTACCGTCTGTATCGGTGGCTAAGAACCTTTCTTACACCATTACCCCTGTGTGCAATCAGACATTACGTAGCAGCCAAGATTTTTCTTGGAACTCTTTTATTTTTAAAATGATGAAAGATGAGTGATACATTAAAATTGGCCATTAAAATTGATACACGAAGAAGAAATGCAGATGATAAACGGGCATTCATTGGACAAATATATTATACTAGAACTGACATGTGATTACATTTTCACGCAATTTGGGTGCATACATCCTGAGAAATCAGTACCCACAACAGCCACCTCTGGCCGTAATAACGGCATTGATACTAATCTAAGGACATTACAGACGTTCATGCCCGAGGCAGGATTCGAACCTGCGACCGTAGCGGTCACGCGGTTCCAAACTGAAGTTCCTAGAACCGCACTGCCACACCGGCCGGCACACTTCCACCTGCAAACGGATGGATTTCCTGAATGTGCCGGCGTTCCGGTGATGTCGCCTAGCTCTTTTCCAAACCCCAGCACGTCTAGCGTCCGTTCGCAAACCAATCCTGGTCTCGTCAGCAAACACGACATTACTCCATTCTGTGATGGTCCAATGCTGCTGTGCAACAGCCCAGGTCCTTCCATTGCTTCGGTTCCGTTGGTTCAATGCAAAACTTCTCATTCGTCTTCTGGAATGAAGACCACCCTGATGCAATCTTCTATGCACTGTTTGGGCTGAGATAAGAACCTTTTTTTGCCCGGGAGAAGTCATTTCCAATATTTGTGGCAGTTGATGTTGGGCGCCTGCGAGCCGACAGTTGGAGGAAACGACCGTACACTGGTGCCATACGAGGACGACCACCGCGAGGTCTGTCTTTCACATTTCCCGTCTCTCTGCACTTAACCCACATCAGACACACGACTTTGAGAGGCGTGTAACCGATCGGCAACATCTTGCTCTGTATGTCCTGCTGAAAGTAAAGCCACGATCCTGACTCTATCAAAGCGTTGTACGCCTCTACGTGGCATATTACTGCAGTGATGGACACAGACTGAATGAAGCTGCTGTTAATACAGCTCAGTGAAATTGATTACAAGTGAACCTACTTTCTCTTTATTTATTCTTATCATGTCAACATTGACCCACAATATTCTAGCGCGCAACGCAATCTGACTGCTCAAAAAAAAAAAAAAAAAAAAAAAAAAAAAAAAAAAAAAAATAAATAAATAAAAAAAAAAATTACAACCTGACTTCAAATAATTAATTCAAAAGAATGGCCATGAGTAAAATGAAATCGCAGTAACCTATACATCTTGTTAAGCACTTACGTCACAAAAATCTTCATTACGCGAACTACTGCAATACAGCGAGCGTCAATACTGGCAGCTAAATAAAAGATTCTAACTACTAAAGCCACTGACTACTAATGCGCATGTGGTTAGCAAAGGAAAGATTTTGTTGCAAACCAAATAATGTATTTTTTTACCTTGATAATGTGACATCAATTTCAGACAAATATATAAATCGTCATTGGCATCTAGTACAAAGTTATATAATCATGAATAATATTCAATCTCTAAGTCGAACATGTACAGGTCGTTACCCTACGCTAACACTTCATACCTCTACCCTCCATCAATGCTAACTTCTCACTTCTAACATCCATCACTGCTGGCTGTTCACTTCCAACTGCCCAACAGTACTTCCATCACCGCTGGTGACTAACTTCCGACTGCCCAACACTACTGGCGATTTACTTCCAACAACGCGTCCATCAGCCACAGAGTCTCGTACAAAGAAAGCGCAATCAGAGATCCAATGCAAAGCGCTACACAGCGCTGCCAACACAGAAGCAGCCCATTTACAGCGGTGTGCCGCTGCGGCAGCGGTTTGTTTACGTGACTGGGAAACTGTCACAAAGTATGCCAGTAGTGAACACCGTCCAGTGTATGGATAGTGCATAAGGTCCCTAGGCCAATGAGACCTCTACTACAGTAGACTACATTTTACGATAGTATTTCAAATTTTTGTTGAGCAGTGCAGTTTGCCGGCCGCGGTGGTCTAGCGGTTCTGGCGCTGCAGTCCGGAACCACGGGACTGCTACGGTCGCAGGTTCGAATCCTGCCTCGGGCATGGGTGTGTGTGATGTCCTTAGGTTAGTTAGGTTTAAGTAGTTCTAAGTTCTAGGGGACTTATGACCTAAGATGTTGAGTCCCATAGTGCTCAGAGCCAGTGCAGTTTCTGAAATGGGGCAGCAACCTTTCATCGGTTACGAAGGAAACAGCGTGGAAGATTTACTGATCTGCCCTTGTAGTATCACCCAACATGGCCTTGCTACCTTGGTACTGCGGGCAGCTGAAAGCAAGAGGAAACTCTAACCGTTAAATTTTTCCAATGATATGCAGCTCTGCTCTATTGTTTAGTGATAAATGGCATTTTCCTGGATAAAGTATGCTGGAGATCATACAGTCTTCCATTGTTATCTCGGGAGGGGAGTACTCATCAAAAGGACAAATCCTGCGTTCTTTGGATCGGTGTGTGGACGGAAAACAGCTTCAGGGGATGTAAACTGCAGTAATTAAGCAGAGATGAAGAGACCTGCACGGGACAAACTATCTGCAAAAACTGTTCCATCGTCGCCTTCACTCTTTGGACTGACGCAGATCCTTTTTAGGTCAAGGGACTTTGTCCAACGTTTCAACAGTGAGTACTGTAGTTTCCACCCTTGAAGTACGACTCTGGAAGGTCTGAAAATCGCCCAACTAAAGCTGCCGTCACATCTTCATTGAATATAAAACGTTCTCCAACCACTAAGCTATTTAGTTGTGGAAATAACCGAAAGCCACGGTACACTAAATCTGGATTGCAGCTTATGTTAAAAAAAATCATACAACAAATTCCTGAGTTGTCCCTTTGTCAAAGTATCATTGTGGGCAGAAACAGAGACCAAAATAATTTCTACGCACTCATCTCTCAGGTTCATAAGTGAAGATAATTAAAATAACAATAGTTTGCAATGGTAAGGCAGGACTTGTGAAAGAGATCGTGTTATCCGTTGTCTGTCTTACATAAAAGATCGACTGCATGTTCAGTTTCGATAACCGACTGACTCTTGCAGTATTTACGCATAGTTTCAAGAGGTTCAAATGGCTCTGAGCACTATGGGACTTAACATCTATGGTCATCAGCCCCCTAGAACTTAGAACTACTTAAACCTAACTAACATAAGGACATCACACAACACCCAGTCATCACGAGGCAGAGAAAATCCCTGACCCTGCCGGGAATCGAACCCGGGAACCCCGGCGTGGGAAGCGAGAACGCTACCGCACTACCACGAGCTGCGGACACGCATAGTTTCAGTCAAGATGTTTACGTAGTACTTAATTTAGACAGTATCGTAATTTCGTTCGTACTTTTCTGAGTTATATTACACCACACGCATTAAATACAGCGTTATTACAAATGATTGAACCGATTTCAAAGCTCTACAATAACTTTATTATTTGAGATATTTTCACAATGCTTTGCACACACATACAAAAACTCAAAAAGTTTTTTTAGGCATTCACAAATGTTCAATATGTGCCCCTTTAGTGATTCGGCAGACATCAAGCCGATAATCAAGTTCCTCCCACACTCGGCGCAGCATGTCCCCATCAATGAGTTCGAAAGCATCGTTGATGTGAGCTCGCAGTTCTGGCACGTTTCTTGGTAGAGGAAGTTTAAACACTGAGTCTTTCACATAACCCCACAGAAAGAAACCGCATGGGGTTAAGTCGGGAGAGCATGGATGCCATGACATGAATTGCTTATCATGATCTCCACCACGACCGATCCATCGGTTTTCCAATCTCCTGTTTAAGGAATGCCGAACATCATGATGGAAGTGCGGTGGAGCACCATCCTGTTGAAAGATGAAGTCGGCGCTGTCGGTCTCCAGTTGGGGTATGAGCCAATTTTCCAGCATGTCCAGATACACGCGTGAAACTTGCCCGCACGCGTTCAAACGTTTCCTCGCTCACTGTAGGCCGACCCGTTGATTTCCCCTTACAGAGGCATCCAGAAGCTTTAAACTGCGCATACCATCGCCGAACGGAGTTAGCAGTTGGTGGATCTTTGTTGAACTTCGTCCTGAAGTGTCGTTGCACTGTTATGACTGACTGATGTGAGTGCATTTCAAGCACGACATACGCTTTCTCGGCTCCTGTCGCTATTTTGTCTCACTGCGCTCTCGAGCGCTCTGGCGGCAGAAACCTGAAGTGCGGCTTCAGCCGAACAAAACTTTATGCGTTTTTCTACGTATCTGTAGTGTGTCGTGACTCGTGACCATATGTCAATGAATGGAGCTACAGTGAATTTATGAAATCGCTTCAATCATTTGTAATAGCCCTGTATACGTACTCCGTGCGGAAACCTCATCGTGAATTCAACACGTAGTCCTCTTGCCGAGCTGGCGTAAGATGTGTGCCAGTTGCTGCAGTACGTTGGAAAAATTATTTAGCAAGTTGGCTTAATGTCAGCCACGTTGGTACATTTGTAATGTAAAGAGTGGTGACATTTCTTGGTTTCTGAAGAAAATAAATACTAGATATTATTATTAAGTAGCAATTTAGTTCATCATATATATTTTTGTGCTTTTGGGTTTATTCAATGTTACTTTACAAGCTGTACAATACTTTGCATTGAGTACTGATTACTGACCACGTGTTATTAAGTTGATACTGCTTCCAAATGTGGCCCGCAGTGGCCCACTATCGGTAACCAAATGATGGGTCAGTACAAACCGCGGCAGTAAAACGCAGAACACAAAGTACATGTCGAATGAGGACGAACTCTGCACGTCCCATCAGTACACGTCATTCTGCTGTTATTCGGCAGGCGCTAATGTACTCAACGGGATGCTTCGTGGAGTGTAACACACATTATCACCTCAGCCTACGGGATCTGCGACACAGTGACCTACTTAACTGGAGACATAGTACGCTCACGACTGGCTCTGCAATATGCAAGTCACCGCCTCACATCATCAGTTAATCAAGAAGCATCTCAAGACATCCGCTCCGGGACGCAGATTAATCTAGAGCGGCGGTTTTCCCCTCTTTGTGTATGCTCCGCTTCAGTCGCGCCTACATCTTACAATGAAGAGATACGCCTTTGTTTGGACTGCTTGGTGAGTTCACTGTGGAATAATTATTTAGCCCAACATTAATTTGTATTTCTTTTCTTGAGGTCACTGCTTGACCGGTTTCGCGCTTACGAATGTCAAGACAAACTGTAAAAGTTTTCTTTATCTTTTTCACCAGTTTTCAACTTAGTCCATCGTACGGTAAGGACTCTCGCCGTCAAAGACTACCGAGTACCGATGAGTACCTTTAGGAAGGACATTACAATCCAAAAGCTTTGTAGAACCATCCTTGAAACGCAACCGTAACAGCAGAAACATGCTAAAAGTAAGAAAGAACAAAAGTAATGGGGGAGGGAGTGAGAAAATGCACAGGTCAGATGAATTATATTGTAGTATAAAACTGCGGTACAAGTAAACCGATGTTGCAAGCCAAAAAAACCCGTTAACAAAGTACATAATGGTGTAGAACATTCGCAGTATGCAGAACGTTAAATATTTAAGCGGAGAACAAAAGTAACTGTAAAGTGGTCAATGACGATAGTATTACTAGGTAAAACACCTCTATCTTAAGAACCGCGGAAGCTTTTATGGTGAGGGCTAATCATATTTACTCGAATCTCTTGCCCATCATGAATTAGTTTCTAAAATAATGTATTTACTAGTTAAAACTGAAGAGAACCGTTGTTCAATCGCGAACCTCAGATCTCCAATGCAAACAGGAGCAACCCAGTGGGAAAAGTGTAGTTATCCAACGGACTGGTTATATGAAGATTTTAAAAACGTTTTGAAAGCAGCATTATCTCAAGTTCAGACCTGCTAATATAGTTAGTTGAAAAATACTTACAGTTTACACGAATCGTTTGATAGTGTTAATGGCTTTTCCGAATTTTTGTTTAAAGAACCAAACTGACAGCGGTATCCAGTAAGTCGTCCTATCACGTGAGCCTGTGCGTTAGTTGTCTCCGACTGCTTCTGAATATGGTTCTAGTCGTAATTCATAAACATTAAAGAAAACCAGTGCGGTTGACGCCGCGGGCAGCTTTGCAGGGACCATTCAGCTGTGAATGGGGAAAGCAGGAGATGAAAGTGACCCTGAGCACTTATATCAAACACTGTGACTTTCTCCCTGGCACTGCTGACATCAAGATTAATGGCGTGAGGGGGGTATCCACTGACGCTGCTACGTTTGTACTTTTTCCTTAATGGCTGATGTAACGAGAACACAGCGCCAGGAGAAAGGAAACTGCAGTATTTAACTGATGCCCCCTCGTGATACGAGCTTTATCTGCAAGTCTGAAACCGCTAGGCAACTGCGACGTTAAGCTTGCATGCGGAACCCATGCGATGAGTACCCCCATCGGGCCATGGGAAGATGAGTCATATTTCAGAGTCACCAAGAGCCATTAACGAGATACGTCTTTATTAACTACTGGTTTGAGTAATCTCAGAATCATCAGGTATCATAAGATTCAGCACCCTGTAAGCCTACGACAACGAATGTACATTGCACTCCGCTATGGACTGCAAGATTGTTTATATTTTATTTCACCCCAAGGTACGAACGTTGCCATACGGGCTGCTGTAAATAATTTTAATGATGCTTTATGATGATCAAATGATACAAACCAGTAGTTAATAAAGATTTATTACATCAACAGCTCTTGAAGGTTCTGAAAAATGGCTTTCTTATGTATAACATTCAGCTGTGGGGTAGAAGCTGCACGAAATGTACTGAGAAGATGCGGGTTGGGAAACAAATGAGCAACAAGGAAGAAACTAATAGGGAAGATCACAGAGTTTATCATGAATTTCAAATCACATTCCGCTGTGTATACAGACGAATGAAGTGTCTGAAGATGGATTAAGGAAGTGCTTTGCTTCACCCTCGTGGTAAGAAGATCACCTATAATAAAATCTTATGGAAGATGGGCAGCTGATACCTCGAAACACTCAGGACGAGCTCAGATGCTTCAAGGTTAATATCACAACATATGGAGACGTCTGAAAGAAACCTTTAGGTCTTAATGGAGGTAAAATACATTAGTGTCCAAAATTAACGCAACAAACCGCTATTTCCCCGTCCTGTATGTAATTCACGGTATAATCATACAAAATGTGAAGCAGACGTCCGTACGATCGTGTTCTGCACGGAAGACAGCATCCCAATCAACAGACAACCACACCAACGATCTACATCTACATCCATACTCCGCAAGCCACCTGACGGTGTGTGGCGGAGGGTACCTTGAGTACCTCTATCGGTTCTCCCTTCTATTCCAGTCTCGTATTGTTCGTGGAAAGAAGGATTGTCGGTATGCCTCTGTGTGGGCTCTAATCTCTCTGATTTTATCCTCATGGTCTCTTCGCGAGATATACGTAGGAGGTAGCAATATACTGCTTGACTCCTCGGTGAAGGTGTGTTCTCGAAACTTCTACAAAAGCCCGTACCGAGCTACTGAGCGTCTCTCCTGCAGAGTCTTCCACTGGAGTTTATCTATCATCTCCGTAACGCTTTCGCGATTACTAAATGATCCTGTAACGAAGCGCGCTGCTCTCCGTTGGATCTTCTCTATCTCTTCCATCAACCCTATCTGGTACGGATCCCACACTGCTGAGCAGTGTTCAAGCAGTGGGCGAACAAGCGTACTGTAACCTACTTCCTTTGTTTTCGGATTGCATTTCCTTAGGATTCTTCCAATGAATCTGTCTGGCATCTGCTTTACCGACGATTAACTTTATATAATCATTCCACTTTAAATCACTCCCAGGTAATTTATGGAATTAAGTGCTTCCAGTTGCTGACCTGCTATATTGTAGCTAAATGGTAAGGGATCTTTCTTTCTATGTGTTCGCAGCACATTACACTTGTCTACTTTGAGATTCAATTGCCATTCCCTGCACCATGCGTCAATTCGTTGCAGATTCTCTTGCATTGCAGTACAATTTTCCATTGTTACAACCTCTCGATACACCATAGCATCATCCGCAAAAAACATCAGTGAACTTCCGATGTTATCCACAAGGTCATTTATGTATATCGTGAATAGCACCGGTCCTACGACACTGCACCGAGCGAGGTGGCGCAGTGGTTAGACACTGGACTCGCATTCGGGAGGACGACGGTTCAATCCCGCGTCCGGCCATCCTGATTTAGGTTTTCCGTGATTTCCCTAAATCACTCCAGGCAAATGCCGGGATGGTTCCTCTGAAAGGGCACGGCCGACTTCCTTCCCCATCCTTCCCTAATTTGATGAGACCGATGACCACGCTGTCTGGTCTCCTTCCCCAAACAACCAACCTACGACACTCCCCTGCGGCACACCTGAAATCACTCTTACTTCGGAAGCCTTCTCTCCATTGAGAATGACATGCTGCGTTCTCTTATCTAGGAACTTTTCAATCCAATCACACAATTGGTCTGATAGTCCATAGGCTCTTGCTTTGTTCATTAAACGACTGTGGAGAACTGTATCGAACGCCTTGCGGAAGTCAAGAAACACGGCATCTACCTGGGAACCCGTGTCTATGGCCCTCTGAGTCTCGAGGACGAATAGCGCGAGCTGGGTTTCACACGATCGTCTTTTTCGAAACCCATGCTGATTCCTACAGATGACGTCAGGGCACCTATGAGACGAAGCAGTGTTTGCCGGGTGGCTCCACATCCACATTCGCTGTGTACACAGTGACAGACGGAGCAGATGGCACAGAGAAGACGCTTAACATACTCTCTACGGTGGAGGGCCAGAGAAAGGAAGTAGGACAGTCGCAAACTGATGTGGCCCCGATGGCTTAATGTGAATCGTTCTGTCGTTTCTCGGATGTGGCGACAGTTTAAAGAGACCGAAACTGTATGCCGAAGAGCAGGGCAGGGCCGACCACGTGTGAGTTCAGAAGAGGGGACCGTTATTTGACTATAAGGGCACGACCGTACCGCCTTAGTACTGCACGGCAACTGGCGTGCGAGCTCGCAGCATGCACTGGACGTGTTGTATGGAGACAAACGGTGTGCAGAAGGCTTCGGCAGAGTGGCTTTTATTGTCGGAGACCTGGTGCATGTCTACCTCTGACGCGCCTTCCCGGAAGGGAACGTCTAGAGTCTGTAACCTCCCCCTCACTTATCGACCTTAATGACAGTGAAAAATTAAACCGCGTGTACCTAATGGAAATTTGACAAAAGCAATCGTCACCGAAGTTAATCTGTCGGTAAAGAGGGAGGAAATGGTTACATCTAAATGAAAGGAAAAATGCAAATGAAATTGGTGAAAATTAATTATGAAAAAGGGTAAAGTTAATAAAGAAAGTAAATGTGCGGCCGTTACGTTAACAATTAACTAGCGGTAATCAGATATTTGAGATCTGGAGAAAATTACGGTCGCCAGTCCTATGGACAATTACTATAGTAACTGAAAAAGAAAGGTTATTGCACATATAATTAGCACTAGAAGCGCGGCAACTGAAGGTTGACACGTGTAGTGTGAAAACTGAAAGTTTGTCAGAAGTAATAAACTTCGCTACACTCTGACTTAATTTAGCAAAAGAATTAATTAAACCGGAAAATCGAAATGCAAATGCAAATGAAATTGGTGAAAATTAATTATGAAAAAGGGTAAAGTTAATAAAGAAAGTAAATGTGCGGCCGTTACGTTAACAATTAACTAGCGGTAATCAGATAATTTAGTGACTGAAGTTAATAGTGAGCTTTCTTTCTGAAGCACATCGAAATTCAGTAAAATACGGTTAGTCTTGGACTACCTCAACAATCATTTCAAAAGCTACTTGAATCTACGCAATTTAGAAATAAGAGATTTAACTTTGAACTTGAATTAAGTGATTCTGAACAATTAACAATAGTAAAATTTAGTACGTACCAAGCTGAGCTGTAGTCACAGGTAAGCTAAAATACGGTAACAAAACGCGCACTCTTAATTTGTGCTTGTGTAATCTGAATATTGTAGCCAGCTATGAATACCTTAACTGAACTTTGAAATTAAAGCAATGAAATCGAATGATGCTGGCGTTTGAATTTCAACGACACTCGGGTTCATTCCGGAAAAGGAAGGGACCCTGCTTGGTAATGCAATTGGGACAATGAGCAACAAAGGTTCATGCTACGTTGCTGTAATTTTGTGATTTGAACAGTTTTAAAAGCTGAGGTCTGCGATAAAGTTCTAAAACTTTACGTACTACCAGTCTTCCTTGTTGGTTGATTGAAGGTTTGAAGCCGTCGATCGAGGAGGTGGCGACAGTCACTCATTGTCGGCCGTCGCTGTTGCAGAAGCTGGATGTTGGCGCGCCTTCTTCTCGACACGGTCACCAGGCGAAACGGGCTCTTGATGTGCGCCAGCTAATGCTTCCCGTCCGCGACACCGTGTCAGAAACTATCATCGCAAGTCGAGCGCAATTACATGCTGCCAAACCCCGAAAGCGCGGCAACTCGCGGGAGCGTCACACAACACACCTGCTCCACTGCCCCACCCCAGCCAGACTCTGCTCTGCCCGCGCTCCACGCGGCCGAGTTCACACTACCAAAGATCCTACACACTTTGGTTCTCCACACGACCTATCGATGTAATCGTTCGATAGCATAGTTTTCCCAAGGCAAGACCCAGCATAAAAATACAAATAATATTTACAAAACAAACCAATTATACATCGACATAAATGCACTAATATATATACAAATAGTAAAACAATTACAGTAAAGAGACAGAAATGTCATATCTTCAGGTGACAAAATAAGGAAAAAATTTATAGTGCAATAGATGGAAAAAGGAGGATATGCATTTCCGGCGTTACAAGTCGAGTCATCAACATCCCACCTGGACGGTCGAATAGTGGACCAATGTTGTTTTCAGATGACTTTTGATTTTGTCTTGAGACTGATTGTCGATAGATTCGCATCTGGAGGGAGCGTGGAGCACGATTTCGGAACCCATACTTGTGGAAAGATATTGAGGACGATCCCTAATGTTGACCACTCGAACACTTCTTCATTAAATTGTACAGATGAATCAGAAAGGTGTAACTGTTGTGAGGAATCGTGACGAGATCTTGAGACCTCATATGAGACTATTGCGAGGTGCTGCGGGCGCAGACTTCGCAAGAGCACAGATGGTTTATGTCTTCTTGGAAACGGAAAGTATTGCTTGCATCTCGTGACCTGCTTCCTCTCCCGATTTGAATCCCATAGATCATGTCTGGGGTGCGCTAGGGAGACAGGTTGCATCACGTCAGCATCCACCACCCACTAACGAAGCATGCGAGCAGCTCTGGGGGAAGAATGGGCGTTATTGCCTCAACATGGGACTATGACATATTCACAGCACGCCCCGTCGTAGTCAGGCCTGTATTGCTGCCAGAAGTGGGCACACCCCATACTACGCACATTAACCAGTTGTCAGAATGTGTGTGCAAATCCGTAAAGTTGGAAAAATAACGAAGAACATTTTTGTCTAATGTTATGCATGTTACAGTTGTTTACGTTCTGTATTCCTTACATTGTTTCTACTTCACTATGCCTATTTATACTGTTTTGTGGCAAAATAAACGCTACCTTGTAAAATTTCCGTTTGCTGCTTTAATTTTGGACACCAGTCTACTTGATGATGACGGGCAGTGTATATTGGATTGTAAAGCATTTAAAGTAATATGAAAGTATTCATTTATTCACTTGTGCTGGCGAGATACAGCCGTGAAGTGAACCACACGGCGGTAGAGGGGAGAGATGAGCGTTCGAAGAACTGAATTTGAGACCAAATAACTGTAATCTTTCCAATCGAGGGAGCAGTTCTATTCTTAAAAAGCCACCTCTCTCATACTGAGTGGAGGTAATAAAATTATGAATGCTGCAAAGCTATCGGTACAAGAGCAAGTGCAAAGTGAATGTCTGCAACAGCTTGTAAGAAAAGCGGCTACCAGAAATTACTCCTGCCGGGGGAAACAGGGGTCGGCTGCCCGGCACTGCGGTCAGCCGCGTGGGAAAAGAAAGAAAACGCGTAGCTCGACAAAGCGAGGCCGGTAATCGGGCGGCATTTCACCGCACTGTCGCCGGCGACGGAGGCCTGCAGAGCCGCCGCCGCTGCTGCCTTTCTAAAAAGCGGGAAGAAATCCGATTTCACAGCACACCACAAATGGTCATATTATCCTTTCCACCCCGAGAGAAAGTACAGGGTTATTACAAATGATTGAAGCGATTTCACAACTCTACAATATCTTTATTATTTGAGATATTTTCACAATGCTTTGCACACACACACAAACACTCAAAAAGTTTTTTTAGGCATTCACAAATGTTCGATATGTGCCCCTTTACTGATTCGGCAGACATCAAGCCAATAATCAAGTTCCTCCCACACTCGGCGCAGCATGTCCCCATCAATGAGTTCGAAAGCATCGTTGATGCGAGCTCGCAGTTCTGGCACGTTTCTTGGTAGAGGAGGTTTAAACACTGAATCTTTCACATAACCCCACAGAAAGAAATCGCATGGGGTTAAGTCGGGAGAGCGTGGAGGCCATGACATGAATTGCTGATCGTGATCTCCACCACGACAGATCCATCGGTTTTCCATTCTCCTGTTTAATAAATGCCGAACATCGTGATGGAAGTGCGGTGGAGCACCATCCTGTTGAAAGATGAAGTCGGCGCTGTCGGTCTCCAGTTGTGGCATGAGCCAATTTTCCGCGGGCTACGCATGAAACTTGCCCGCACGCGTTCAACCGTTTCTTCGCTCACTGCAGGCCGACCCGTTGATTTCCCCTTACAGACGCATCCAGAAGCTTTAAACGGCGCATACCATCGCCGAATGGAGTTAGCAGTTGGTGGATCTTTGTTGAACTTCGTCCTGAAGTGTCGTTGCACTGTTATGACTGACTGATGTGAGTGCATTTCAAGCACGACATAACGCTTTCTCGGCTCCTGTCGCCATTTTGTCTCACTGCGCTCTCGAGCGCTCTGGCGGCAGAAACCTGAAGTGCGGCTTCAGCCGAACAAAACTTTATGAGTTTTTCTACGTATCTGTAGTGTGTCGTGACCATATGTCAATGAATGGAGCTACAGTGAATTTATGAAATCGCTTCAATCATTTGTAATAGCCCTGTATTTTTAACTTTGTGCCTACGTCCGCAGGACCCCGTACGCTGGAACGATAGATGACAGCTAGAAGCATGCAGGTAACGGTCCGTGTGCGTAGGCTTTCGATAAACACTGTGTCCCAGTGTCCCATCATCCTTTCTGTACACCAGAACATCCAGAAACGGAAGCTTTCCATCACTTTCCACCTCCATGGTAAACTTGATGCTAGGATGCAGGGAATTAAAATGATCTAGGAGGCGGTCAAGAGCTTCTCTCCCATGAGGCCACACCATAAAGGTATCGTCGACGTACCTCCAGAAACAGATTGGTTTTAAGGACGCCGTCTTCAGCGCCATGTCCTCAAAATCTTCCATAAAAAGATTGGCGACTATTGGGGACAATGGGCTCCCCATAGCCACTCCGTCAGTCTGTTCAAAATATTTGTCATTGAATAAAAAGTACGTGGACGTCAGCACGTGGCGACAAAGCCTGGTTGTTTCCTCATCCAGTTTCTCACCAATTAATTGCAAGGATTCTTCCAGAGGAACCCGGGTAAAAAGCGACACGACATCAAAGCTCACAAGTAAATCCGAGGGACTAAGAGACAAGGACTTAAATCTCTGAATAAACACCATAGAATTGGAAATGTGATGTTCGCATTTACCGACGTGAGGGCCAAGAACAGATGCTAAATACTTGGCTAGATTGTAGGTAGGAGCACCCAAATATTTTGGACAGACTGACGGAGTGGCTATGGGGAGCCCATTGTCCCCAATAGTCGCCAATCTTTTTATGGAAGATTTTGAGGACACGGCGCTGAAGACGGCGTCCTTAAAACCAACCTGTTTCTGGAGGTACGTCGACGATACGTTTATGGTGTGGCCTCATGGGAGAGAAGCTCTTGACCGCCTCCTAGAGATCATTTTAATTCCCTGCATCCTAGCATCAAGTTTATCATGGAGGTGGAAAGTGATGGAAAGCTTCCGTTTCTGGATGTTCTGGTGTACAGAAAGGATGATGGGACACTGGGACACAGTGTTTATCGAAAGCCTACGCACACGGACCGTTACCTGCGTGCTTCTAGCTGTCATCCATCGTTCCAGCGTACGGGGGTCCTGCGGATGTTGGCGAGAAGAGCTTATGCCATTTCAGATGGAGAAAGCTTGACACAATGACACAAGAATTGGACTATCTTAAGGTTGTGTTCAAACAGAATGGCTATACAGATAAACAGATCCGTCGTGCTTTCCAGTTTGGACCTTCACCTGAACCACCAGAAGATACCTGCAAATCGGTGGCTTTTCTGCCTTTTGCTGGGAGCATTTCCTCGAAGATAGGAAGAATTCTGAAAAGACACCATATCAAAAGTATTTTTCGTTCGCCAGCCAAGATTAGAGCGCTCCTTGGCTATGTAAAGGATGACTTGGGTTTGAGGAAGCCCGGTGTGTACAAGATCCCTTGCCACTGTAGGAAGGCTTATATTGGTCAGCCAATCCGGACCATTCAGGACCGATGTGTTGAGCATCAGCGGCACACACGGCTGCTTCAACCTGAGAAATCTGCAGTGGCGGAGCACTGTCTCACCGAGGGACACAGAATGCTCTAAGACGAGACACAAATGGTTGCCCCTGCATCTCGCTATTGGGACTGTGTTTTAAAAGAATCCATAGAGATTCGTTTATCTGACAATCTCATTAATAGACACAAGGGTTATATTTTAAGTAAGACTTGGGACCCGGTGTTATCTGACATTAAAAAACAACGGTCTGTGTTTCGATCGTCGGTATAAAAAATTTTTAATTTTTGACAGCGATATCTCGGATTCGCCTATTTCCACCACTGGCGGCGCGGTATGTTTACTGCGCTAGAGGGCAGTTACGGCACCTTCTCGCGCACGCGTTGTGGGTCTTCTGCGGCCTATATAGGGGCCGCCGCTTGCGCTAGGAAGTCAGTTCCGGCGAGATCGTGCACCAGCACTCTCACCTGAAGATGGCGGCCAGTTGGACAGCGGAAATATTGTGTCATGAAGACGTTATGATCCGGCTGCATACCCGAGAAAAATATTATCTATTTTTAACTTTGATCTGAAATGTGCTAATTTTCATAAATGTGGTAAAAATAGTGAAAAATTCTCACGATGATAGTGTGTCCAAAAAGTCTCTAGCACGGTCTCGCTACTCAAGATACGAAAACGAATAACATCAGCTGACAATTAATGCATTTCTTTAGACATCATACACTACTGGCCATTAAAATTGCTACACCACGAAGATGACGTGCTACAGACGCGAAATTTAACCAACAGGAAGAAGATGCTGTGATAAGCAAATGATTAGCTTTTCAGAGCATTCACACAAGGCTGACGCCGGTGGCGACACCTACAACGTGCTGACATGAGAATCGTTTCCAACCAATGTCTCATACACAAACACCAGTTGAACGGCGTTGCCTGGTGAAACGTTGTTGTAATGCCTCGTGTAAGGAGGAAAAATGCATACCATCACGTTTCCGACAGATTGCAGCCTATCGCGATTGAAGTTTATCGTATCGCGACATTGCTGCTCGCGTTGGTCAAGATCCAATGACTGTTAGCAGAATATGGAATCGGTGGGTTCAGGAGGGTAATACGGAACGCCGTGCTGGATCCCAACGGCCTCGTATCACTTGCAGTCGAGATCACAGGCATCTTATCCACATGGCTGTAACAGATCGTGCAGCCACGTCCCGATCCCTGAGTCAACAGATGGGGACGTTTGCAAGACAACAACCATCTGCACGAACAGTTCGATGACGTTTGCAGCAACATGGACTATCAGCTCGGAGACCGTGGCTACAGTTACCCTTGACGCTGCATCACAGACAGGAGCGCCTGCGATGGTGTACTCAACGACGAACCTGGGTGCACGAATGGCAAAACGTCATTTTTTTCGGATGAATCCAGGTTCTGTTTACAGCATCATGATAGTCGCATCCGTGTTTGGCGACATCGCGGTGAACGGACATTGGAAGCGTGTATTCGTCATCGCCATACTGGCGTATCACCCGGCGTGGTGGTAAGGGTTGCCATTGGTTACACGTGTCGGTCACCTCTTGTTCGCATTGACGGCACTTTGAACAGTGGACATTACATTTCAGATGTGTTATGATCTGTGGCTCTACCCTTCATTCGATCTCTGCGAAACCTTACATTTCAGCAGGATAATGCAGGATCACATGTGGCAGGTCCTGTACGGGCCTTTCTGGATATAGACTACTGCCCTGGCCAGCACATTCTCCAGATCTCTCACCAACTGAAAACGTCTGGTCAATGGTGGCCGAGCAACTGGCTCGTCACAATACACCAGTAACTAATCTTGATGAACTGTGGTATCGTGTTGAATCTGCATGGGCAGCTGTACCTGTACACGCCATCCAAGCTCTGTTTGACTCAATGCCCAGGCGTATCGAAGCCGTTATTACGGCCAGAGGTGGTTGTTCTGGGTACTGATTTCTCAGGACCTATGCACCCAAATTGCGTGAAAATGTAATCACATGTCAGTTCTAGTATAACATTTCTGTCCAATAAATACCCGTTTATCATCTGCATTTCTTCTTGGTGTAGCAGTTTTAATGGCCAGTAGTGTATGTACATTAATGAAACAATGCCACTCTAAAATTATGCAGGAATTTACTTAAACTAACAAAATGTAGGAAATTATATAGTATTTACTTTGGGAACACACGCGTCTGTCTTCTTACTGAAGTTTCAAATGATCTGTTAAGCTCTGGTGTTCACGAAATGAAACAAAACAGCTGCCTAACAGAAGCCAGAAAATCACATAATCGTTGCCATCTGGACTGACGCAGAAAAGTGATGCAGTAGGGCCAGAGCAAATTAAAAACCAAACCCCGACGATCATGCGGGCTAGGGTGAAAAGGGATGAACGGCAACGGGTCGTAGGGAGGTACCTGAAGAATCAAAGATCCGCTGTAGTTGATTCACAGGAGACGTGATGAGAACGATCGTTTCTGAGTTTTGCTGGAAGTGGTCGAAAAGACAGGTCGGGACTATGTAAAACTATTGAAGGAATATGAAGTGTAACAGACATTGCGAACGATCGAGTTCTTTTTCGTGAATCTGAAATTGTTCCATCTTGCCCGTACAATTCTTAGACATTAGGAGCGAAAATAGATCACAATATTATTTCAGTGTAAAATGTGGAAGATTAGGCGGATGATGACGGCTGATGATGGCTGTAAAGGGCCATCAGCCCCTGAATCTCCGCGGTTATTCACCATTGCTGAGGCTTTTCATAGGGTCTCTCTCAGTATTCTGTAAGCAACGGAAGGCCAGGGCAAAAGCTGTCTGCCAAGATAAAGAAGAGCCAGTCAAGCGGATAGTGCGAATATAAACGGACGACGAGCTTAGCGAGAGAAGCTGTAATCCCGAAGCACTCGTTGCATGCTCAATTCAACACAAAACCCGACGGATTACTAGCAACATGGCCCTGTATTCTATACCACTGATCAAATAGACTAGACACTGACTGAAAAACATGAAAGAAGAAAAGTGGAGTCGTATTTCAGTGCTAGCTGACAGAGATCAACAGAGTCGGAAGATGTCTGATTAGTCAAGGATCACAAAGAAAAATGGTCGCAGTCGTCCTGTAGGAATTCTACCCGCATTCACTTGAAGCGATTTAGAAAAGCTGTGGAGAAGTTAAACTGAACTTTCCAAGAAGCGGCGGGGGCGGAGGGGGGGGGGGGGGGAAGGGGTGGTGGAGGGGGTGTCACTACAACCTACCAATGTGTTCACAAGGGTGTCACACAAAGATCTTGTAAAAAATAACTAGACTCACTGATGGCGCTGCAGTCGCGGGATAATTTGAACCTTCGCCTGGACGCCATTATAGTGGTTGTAGTCTGATGTGTTGTGTAGTATTGTTGTTAATGAAGACCCTGATTCAACGTTGTATATTTGTTGGGGCGTACATACAGTATTTGTTACTCGTAATTCTACTGTCTGTACGTACCAATCAAAAGAAGTACAATGGTGAAGAGTTGTGCAGCGATTAATTGTACAAATAAATTCGAGAAAGGAACGAATATTACATTTCACAGGTATGTGGATATTTTAAGTTGTTTTGTATGTCAATGCACTTGCTTAATAAATGTTTTTGTAACACGGTATTAGCATAATGTATGTGCATCTATTTGCAGGTTTCCTTTCTCAAAACCACAGCTGTTACAAAAATAGTTACACACTGTCAGGAGGCAAGATTTCCGACCGACAGAATACCATTTTATATGTTCTGATCATTTTGAAGAAAGTTGGCTGATCGGTAGTGTTTTCATGGTCTAGGTTAGGTTGAAACTTGATAATTTGGTCGTGAATTGCCAAAGCACTATGCCATATATAACGCACTTCTCGTCATAGCCGGCCGCGGTGGCCGTGCGGTTCTGGTGCTGCAGTCCGGAACCGCGGGACTGCTACGGTCGCAGGTTCAAATCCTGCCTCGGGCATGGGTGTGTGTGATGTCCTTAGGTTAGTTAGGTTTAAGTAGTTCTAAGTTCTAGGGGACTTATGACCTAAAATGTTGAGTCCCATAGTGCTCAGAGCCATTTGAACCATTTTGAACTTCTCGTCATAAAATCTAAAGCAAGATAGAGTCAGAAAATATCTATTAATATAGTGGGCAAATCTTCGAGTATTTTGATGCATTTTGCGTACATCTATCGTAAATGAACTGCGAAAAATGCTAGGGGTCCAGTACATAACTTTTAGCTACGGCAGATTCCATGTGGTACGTAAGATAAATTCATAAACAGTGACTAGTTGCTGTTTGTTCATAAATTGAAAAGTATATCGTAGTAACGTATTTAAATGAGGCATTATGTTTGTGACCTAACTCAAGGGAAGGCATTTTATAACCAAAAGCGATGTATAAACATTCGAACTCCGCGCGTCAGTTTACCACTCTAATGGCCGCCGGCCAGCTATTCAATTTGTCCGCTCTTCGCAGTCGACCACTCGTGCGGTTGTGGGGGCCTGGTGTCACACCAGTCGGTAATTCTGTAAAATAATATCCATCTTTGCCAACGGCCTTTTCGCCCATGGTAACAACGGTTCCAGTCAGATCACAAAGTTAGCGCTGCTGGGCAGCTAGACCATCCGGTCTTCCGAACGCTGTTGGCTAGCGGGGTTCGCTCAGCCCTTGTGAGGCAAACTGAGGAGCTACTTGATCGAGAAGTAGCGGCTCCGGTCTCGTAAACTGAGATACGGCCGGGAGAGCGGTGTGCTGACCACATACCCCTCCACATCCGCACCCGGCGACGCCTGTGTGCTGACGATGACACGGCGGCTGGTCGGTACCGCTTGGCCTTCATGGCTTTTTCGGACGGAGTTTTAATATTCATCTTTGATAACTGTTTTTGTGTTTCGATTGTGAGTAAAGAAGCCATGCAAAGTTCCGCCAACATACTTTACTCCGACCACTTTCTCTTACTTAATACAGGGTGATTCAAAAAGAATACCACAACTTTAGGAATTTAAAACTCTGCAACGACAAAAGGCAGAGCTAAGCACTATCTGTCGGCGAATTAAGGGAGCTATAAAGTTTCATTTAGTTGTACATTTGTTCGCTTGAGGCGCTGTTGACTAGGCGTCAGCGTCAGTTGATGCTGAGATGGCGACCGCTGGACTACAGTATCTGGAGATGTTAGAGAATTGGCTGTTCCCTCAGCTCGAACAAGAAGCACAACAATTCATATTTCAGCAGGATGGAGCGCCACCACATTGGCACTTATCTGTCCGTAACTACCTGAACGTCAACTACCCGAGGCGATGGATCGGCCACCAGGCAGCCCGTGACAGAGCACTTCATCACTGGCCTCCAAGAAGCCCTGATCTTACCCCCTGCGATTTTTTATTATGGGGTATGTTAAGGATATGGTGTTTCGGCCACCTCTCCCAGCCACCATTGATGATTTGAAACGAGAAATAACAGCAGCTATCCAAACTGTTACGCCTGATATGCTACAGAGAGTGTGGAACGAGTTGGAGTATCGGGTTGATATTGCTCGAGTGTCTGGAGGGGGCCATATTGAACATCTCTGAACTTGTTTTTGAGTGAAAAAAAACCTTTTTAAATACTCTTTGTAATGATGTATAACAGAAGGTTATATTATGTTTCTTTCATTAAATACACATTTTAAAGTTGTGGTATTCTTTTTGAATCACCCTGTATTGTAAACACAAGGAGCGTATTCTTCCGATCCGTTAGGGTTATACACTGCGGAAATAAAAAACGCAGCACGCTCAAGGACTGCGTCCAGTGGTACCACACAGTACTGAGGGATTTTAGTGTTTGTCACGGTCATCGGCGATCAGATCGCGCTGAGGAGGCATGTCTACGCGTCATCTGTTTTGACTCTGCAGGTAATCACTGTGCTGAGCTCACAGGTGATCAATGTGTGTAACATTCGTTCTTTCTAGAGTGCAACCGTGCCCCGCCGACGGGTACGTACTCCTGTGGAACAACTTTAGCCATTCGGAAAGGATCGCGTTACGGGCCTTCGGGAAGTTGGATGGATGTATCGACAGGTATGTTTGGCACAATATATCGATGACGTATCGCTACTTTCAACAGTGGCCTGTGGAGCATTCCCACACCCATAAACCGCTTTCTGAATGTCCAGGCAGTACAGACGCACATCAAAATCAACATATTGCGAGAGGAACAGTGGTCAAGAGTACATATACCAGGGAAGAAATCCGCGCAAATGTTGCACCTGATGTGTCGCCGAGGACAATTGGTCCCCGTCTGCTTGCAGCAGTACTAAGATCTCGTGTACGTCTGGCCAGGCTGACGCTGATAATACGACACCGCTAAGCACAGACACACTAGTGTGAAACAGTTGACTGGAGAGTGGAATAGCGTTCTGTCGTCTCCAGTGATGAAAGTAGGTTCTATCCGTATGCGTGTCAGCTGCCTATTCCGAGATGCATGCGCCGACGACACACAGGTGTCACCCCAGGCCTCAATGTGTGGGGAGCCATCGATTACAACTCGCGGTCACATTTGGTGTGTGTGTGAAATCTGATGGGACTTAACTCCTGAGGTCATCAGTCCCTAAGCTTACACACTACTTAACCTAAATTATCCTAAGGACAAACACACACACGCATGCCCGAGGGAGGACTCGAACCTCCGCCGGGACCAGTCGCACAGTTCGTGACTGCAGCGCCTTAGACCGCTCGGCTAATCCCGCGCGGCCCCCAAGGTTGTTTGTGCATGTATATGCCAGATATATCAATCTAGAATCCTATGTTTATTTAGGAAATAAAAACATTTGTAGTCCTGTGCTTACTTTAAAATGTGCACCAAGTCTCTGTGTTGAATCAGTGACTATGCAGCCTTGTGTCATTGGGCGAATCTTCTTGAAATTCCCTATATTCTTGAACAATAAAGTTCTTACTGAAAACAGAAATTCTTCTCAGAGACCATAAGTCTTCTTTAAAACTGGGAAACAAAACTTCTGGATCACCCTCTATGTTTTTGGAAAGAAAAATCTTTACGTACACTGAAATCCTTTTGGGAAAGTACAGTCTTCCTTGACATTAATTGGCACCTAAAATCTTCTGAAAATAGAATTTGTTTCTGCGAACTTAAATCTTCTTGAATACGTGAAATATTTGAATAAACTTGTATCAGGGATTCACAGTAATAATTTTTTTTTACGGCCATCACCTTTACGCCAGTGATTCTTATAAGTTTTTATTACACAATTACAATTTCGGCCTTAGGCCATAATATCACTTGATAATGGCATAAGGCCGAAATTGCAATACTGTAATTAAAAATCCTGCGCGGCCACATTTGGTCTTTCTGCAGGGTACAGTAAACGGTGCCCGCGATACTGCACAGGTTGTTATCCGTGCTGCTGCCATTTCTTGGACAGGAAAGCGATGTGCTTTCTCAGCGGGACAATGCAGGTCCGCATACGCCTGTTGCGACGCAACGTGTTCTTCATGGTGTGCAACTATTACGCTTGCTAGCCAGATCGACAGATCTCCCGCCAGTTGAACGCGTGTGGAACATGATGAAGCGGGAACTTGTTGCTCAGAGCCTGCGAGAATCATTGTCGAACTGCAACAAAGGTGCTTGACGCCTGGGAAAATCTATCGCACGATGTCATTCGGCTCCTGTGCGATAGTGTGCATGCGAAAATGGACGCCTGCGTGCAGTGTGTACTGATACAACTGTTTGGGCACCCTTTACTAAGACCTCTATGTTTCATTTCATGTTAATTTGTTATCATGGAGGATATAAGATGAACATCAACAAAAGCAAAACGAGGATAATGGAATGTAGTCGAATTAAGTCGGGTGATGCTGAGGGAATTAGATTAGGACACTTACAGCAGTAAAGGAGTTTTGCTATTTGGGGAGCAAAATAACTGATGATGTTTGAAGTAGAGAGGATATAAAATGTAGACTGGCAATTGCAAGGAAAGCGTTTCTGAAGAAGAGAAATTTGTTAACATCGAGAATAGATTTAAGTGTCAGGAAGTCCTTTCTGAAAGTATATGTATGGAGTGTAGCCATGTATGGAAGTGAAACGTAGACGATAAATATTTTAGACAAGAAGACAATAGAAGCTTTCGAAATGTGGTGCTACAGAAGAATGCTGAAGATTACATGGGTAGATCACATAACTAATGAGGAGGTGTTGAATAGGATTGGGGAGAAGAGAAGTTTGTGGCACAACTTGACTAGAAGAAGGGATCGGTTGGTAGGACATGTTTTGAGGCATCAAGGGATCACCAATTTAGTATTGGAGGGCAGCGTGGAGGATAAAAATCGTAGAGGGAGACCAAGAGATGAATACACCAAGCAGATTCAGAAGGATGTAGGTTGCAGTAGGTACTGGGAGATGAAGCTTCCTCATGATAGAGTAACATGGAGAGCTGCATCAAACCAGTCTCAGGACTGAAGACCACAACAACAACAGCAACAACATACTCCTACAATGATGACCTACTTGCCACATGACTTGCCAATAAAATGACTTTGACCGGAGTGTGTTGCATTTTCTCCCAGCAGTGTCAGTTTGAGTTACTGCTAATCCAGTTGGACGTTTATTAACTTAAAGGTCCAGGTTTTTTTTAAGGTTAAAAAAATTGTTCAAATGGCTCTGAGCACTATGGGACTTAACTTCTAAGGTCATCAGTCCCCTAGAACTTAGTACTCAAACCTTACTAACCTAAGGACATCACACACATCCATGTCCGAGGCAGGATTCGAACCTGCGACCGTAGCGGTCGCGCGGTTCCAGACTGTAGCGCCTAGAACAGCTCGGCCGCCCCGGCCGGCCATTTTTTTTTAATGGATTGTATGCCATTTTCTTATAGGTGATATTCTGGCTCGGCATTTTGGACTTGGCGAACCACTCAAAGCCGACCGGTATGGAGGAGGTGTGCTCATCACAGAACTCTCCCGTCACTGACAGTTTCCTAGGCCGTGGAGTTGTTAATTCTCATTCAGGTAGCTCCTCACCTGATAACACGAAGCTGAGCACAACTCTGTTCCAGTCCACCCACCGAAGAAAAATCACTGGCAGTGCCGTGAACTTAATACGGGTCCTCCGCAAGGTAGTCACACACATTCGACACTTATTTACAGAGGTAAACAAAGGTAATAGTATTGGCCAAAGCTATAAAAGGAGATCCTGTATACTTAAGTCCTCAAGCGAAAGTTTACTGAAATTTGATCCGTTTTATCCAAGGGTAGCAACCTGTTTTACCTTAGTTGTTCGGTACGGACCTTATTTCTCTAAGAATGGGGAACTAGCGCAAACACATTGAAACACGTATGTGTTCAGTGTATTCAGTACAGCGATGGCGAGGCATGACAGAATCTCTGACCAGAGAGTTATTTATCGTTGCTAGTCTGCGCTTAAGCGCGCGAGTGTGCAGTTCAGTTGCATGTAGCGAGCCGGCAGGAGCAGTTGTGGTACGTAGCGAATCGCGAAAGCATGTAGTTCAGTTGCGAATTAGCAGTTGGAGAGTAGTAGTCAGTCAGTACAGTAGTGTGTGAGGAGTCGGCCGGGGTCGACATGGGTCTCTGGTCACGATTCAGGACGAGGTATATTGTTAAATAAGGTAATGAAGCAGCATTGCGCTCAGCTAATAATGTATTGTAATTGTAATTAATTTGTTCAAGAATTGCCCCAATAATAATTTTTTTTATGAAGTAAATCTTCTAAAGAAAGGCAATCATTCACATTTAAAAAATTTTTCCTATGCATTTCCTCCAAGAATCAGAATTAAATATACGCCAGCATTGCACGGAGCTGTGCCGCAAAACAAGAGCAGATATTGAGGGAGTTTACTGATGTAAGAATTTTTTTTTTTTGTTCACATTTTATAATCGCACAGGGCCGAGGGACAGCGCAGCTGCCCTTGTAAAATTTATCAGGTTCATTTTAGTGTTAATTTTGTTGGAAGTCAACACTTGGCTCCATTTATATTTAATAATTGTCATACATTTTTTTGTGGGGAGGTTACACTTAGCACGGTGGCTCGATTTATATTTAATAATTGTCATAGATATTTTTCCTGGGAGGTTACAACATATGGCTGTCAAGGATCAGCGACACGCATAGAACACACGACTTTGACAAAGGGCAGATAGCTATGGTCCAGCACCTAGGAGCGAGCCTCCTAGAAACGGGGAAGCTAGTCAGCTGTTCGCGTGCTACTTTCGTGAGCATCTATGGAAAGCAACCGAGGGACCGTGAAACCATGAGAAGGCCACAAAGTGTCGGACGTCCACTTCTCATCACAGAACGTTGACGTCCGTTACGTAAAGCAAATCTGACGTCACAAGTGTTGCTCGGAACACGCCTTTCAGCCCAACGACATCGTCAATTGTGTCTGCAGAGGGCACGTGATCATCAAGACTGGATGTAGATCAATGGAGACGTTGTCGCCTGGCAGGGTGAAACACGATTCTTGTTGCAACAGGTCGATCGTTGTGTCTGAATGAGCCCTCATCCAGGCGAAACACGAACTCAGGCCGGTGGGGGCAGTAGGGCTATTATGCCGTGAGGGGTATTCACCTTGTGACGTCACTTAACGCTGGATGTCTAAAATCAATTAAATGAGGCCACAAATCTATAAAATGGAACTCATCGATTACAACGATAAATTACACTCCTGGAAATGGAAAAAAGAACACATTGACACCGGTGTGTCAGACCCACCATACTTGCTCCGGACACTGCGAGAGGGCTGTACAAGCAATGATCACACGCACGGCACAGCGGACACACCAGGAACCGCGGTGTTGGCCGTCGAATGGCGCTAGCTGCGCAGCATTTGTGCACCGCCGCCGTCAGTGTCAGCCAGTTTGCCGTGCCATACGGAGCTCCATCGCAGTCTTTAACACTGGTAGCATGCCGCGACAGCGTGGACGTGAACCGTATGTGCAGTTGACGGACTTTGAGCGAGGGCGTATAGTGGGCATGCGGGAGGCCGGGTGGACGTACCGCCGAATTGCTCAACACGTGGGGCGTGAGGTCTCCACAGTACATCGATGTTGTCGCCAGTGGTCGGCGGAAGGTGCACGTGCCCGTCGACCTGGGACCGGGCCGCAGCGACGCACGGGTGCACGCCAAGACCGTAGGATCCTACGCAGTGCCGTAGGGGACCGCACCGCCACTTCCCAGCAAATTAGGGACACTGTTGCTCCTGGGGTATCGGCGAGGACCATTCGCAACCGTCTCCATGAAGCTGGGCTACGGTCCCGCACACCGTTAGGCCGTCTTCCGCTCACGCCCCAACATCGTGCAGCCCGCCTCCAGTGGTGTCGCGACAGGCGTGAATGGAGGGACGAATGGAGACGTGTCGTCTTCAGCGATGAGAGTCGCTTTTGCCTTGGTGCCAATGATGGTCGTATGCGTGTTTGGCGCCGTGCAGGTGAGCGCCACAATCAGGACTGCATACGACCGAGGCACACAGGGCCAACACCCGGCATCATGGTGTGGGGAGCGATCTCCTACACTGGCCGTACACCACTGGTGATCGTCGAGGGGACACTGAATAGTGCACGGTACATCCAAACCGTCATCGAACTCATCGTTCTACCATTCCATGACCGGCAAGGGAACTTGCTGTTCCAACAGGACAATGCACGTCCGCATGTATCCCGTGCCACCCAACGTGCTCTAGAAGGTGTAAGTCAACTACCCTGGCCAGCAAGATCTCCGGATCTGTCCCCAATTGAGCATGTTTGGGACTGGATGAAGCGTCGTCTCACGCGGTCTGCACGTCCAGCACGAACGCTGGTCCAACTGAGGCGCCAGGTGGAAATGGCATGGCAAGCCGTTCCACAGGACTACATCCAGCATCTCTACGATCGTCTCCATGGGAGAATAGCAGCCTGCATTGCTGCGAAAGGTGGATATACACTGTACTAGTGCCGACATTGTGCATGCCCTGTTGCCTGTGTCTATGTGCCTGTGGTTCTGTCAGTGTGATCATGTGATGTATCTGACCCCAGGAATGTGTCAATAAAGTTTCCCCTTCCTGGGACAATGAATTCACGGTGTTCTTATTTCAATTTCCAGGAGTGTATATTGGCTGCAGACCATTCCAGGAGACTGGCCCCTGTATTCACTTGTACGAGTAGAAGCATTTATTCACAGTACGTGGTTTGTTAGTATACATAGTTCACAGTTGTTACCACCTTAATTTTGGAAGAAAATCTAAAAAAAAAAAAAAAATACACAACTTGTAGGTCACACGCCTTACCCCAATGCCATCTCACCCTGAACTACTGTTGGCATGTCTCAAAAATCTACCTGTAGACCCGCCTCTCCCTACCAGTTTAGGGGCTGTGAGGTCACGAAAACAAAACTACAAATATGTACTTCATAGCAGGAGTAAGATGCTTCGTGGAAAGAAATATTTTAATTTAGAATACTTTTAGCACAAAAGAAATTATACTTGCATATTAAATCAGTCCGAATGTATACTAATGTGGTAGCAACAACATTTGACCCATCTGTGCCTTCCACAAAGCTTTCTGCTATCTTAGCGAAATAAAATAGAAGTAATTTGTACGAAATTTAATACGACTATGAAATAATGTGTAAAGTGTCTTATCCTAAAGAAGCGGTTATCATGATTCCAAAACTGGTCTTACATTTTGCGAGACACACATATTTCCAAGACTATGGATTATTTAATATTGTAATTAATATTTTGTTAATATTAATTCTCCTCGCATGACTGGAATCCAGTTTTGTGAGTAATACCTTATCCTTTATCCTTAACATTAGTTGAGTGAAAAAGACCCTCAATTTATGGTAGCAACATACGAGGTAATAGATTTATCTGGCTTCAAAATTCTAAATATACGTTTCTTACAGAGATCTGAAAATACATTTCGGTAGATCTGTTTAGTATCTACGAACAGCAAACAATCATCAAACTTGTATTGATGTTAGAAATTTGTCTTGTGTATAACAAAAACAGAATTTACGTAATATCAGGTTAGAATCGAAGAGTCTGTTGCAGCGTGTTGCGATCGAATTTGTTTCAACAATCAGCAATCGACAATCGACCACTTAAGCTGTATCTCAACCTGCTCTCAACCTCACTGAAGTGAGACTTGTAGTAATCGAAGACACCGGACGGCTGTGGACTACATGAAAATACGAACCCTCTGCATTCGTTCATGCTCGATATCTTCTTCGACGGCGACGTCATCTTCCAGCACGATAACTGTCCGTGTCACAAGGCCAGAAACCTCCGACAGTGGTTTGAGGAGCACGATAGCGAACTCACGTTAACGTATTGGCCACCAAATTCGCTTGTTCTGTACACGATGGAACATGTCTGGGACGCTGTCGGGCACCGACTCCGCAACCACAAACCACCGGTCCGTAATGTACGAGAATTGTGTGACGTGTGGTGCCACATATCTCTGGAAACGTACCAACATCTTGTGGAAAAATAGCTGTTCAAAAAATGGCTCTGAGCACTATGGGACTTAACATCTGAGGTCATCAGTCCCCTAGAACTTAGAACTACTTAAACCTAACCAACCTAAGGACATCACACACATCCATGCCCGAGGCAGGACTCGAACCTGCGACCGTAGCTGTCGCGCGGTTCCAGACTGAAGCGCCTAGAACCGCTCGGCGGAAAAATCGCTGTTCTTTACGTTTCAAAGGTGACCCAAAACGCCGCTATGCGGTTGTTCATTATCTTTTGGGTCGTCGGTGTAGGCTTAGGGCACTTTTCTCTGGTTTTGATCGTGTCGTGAAACAAAACATAATTCATATGTAAACATGTATCGCTACGATATTCTTAAAACAATGGATTCAATTTTTGATTTTTTGGTTTGATGTTTTCAAGGCTCAATGGCTGCAGTTTACTGCACATCGTAGTTTTCCTAGGCAGCAACGAAAGCCTTTGAGTCTTGATCGGTACTCTGCTTTCATGGAAACTCTACTAAGAATATCAATGAATGTGGGTAACATAGCTAATGGGACAGTGTAGTGCACTTCTTTGTCCGGTCAATTGCACTTCTAAATTTGCAAATGAATTTTCAGCGCTGGAAAGAGGCCTATTGCCCCTGCAATCAAGTGAGTATACATCGATTTCGTAATTACGATTAGCTATCGATAAAACGTGCTCGATCATTATCTCACATACACAAGACACGCTAATGGTTCTAAGAATGTGGCTGAAAACATTTAAATTCCGTCTTTTCCTCTTCACAGGAAATAACAAGCGTTGACGAAATTTGCAGACCAAACGGAGAACAGCGAAAACTGTGACAGCCTTTCAGCTTTGAAAAAGAGTCGTGATACGTAGTATAATCTAAGTATCTACTCGTTCATCTATTGTGAACACAACTGTCAACACACAGGTTAGTTAATACAATATAACAATACAAGGCTACTATAAGTGAGTCATTCGTTTTCAAAATTCTGTTATTTTGCAAATAATTACATGTACAATGCAGAAACACGACGGATGCATGAATAGAAGCATAAACACACCATGTTTCCATTATGCCTTGCATATGGCGTTATCACAGTGGCCTTGTAAAAATGACGACAAAGCAAGAACAGAGTTTGTGTGTGTTGGAATATGCAAGGTGTTTATCTGTTACAACAACGTGGCGTGCATTCAAAAAGAATTATGGTAAAGAACCGCCATGTAAAGAGACCATTATGCGTTGATATAAAGAATTTAAGGACACGGGTTGTCTCTGTGAACAGAAATGTACCGGTCGAGAAAGAGTGCCAGAGGCAACCGGGAAGAGGGTGAGCGGAAGTTTCGCACGCAGTCAAAAAAAAAATCAACGGGGCGCAAGCCACGAATTTTGGATACCGCAGCAAACTGTGTGGAAGATTCTGCGACGGCGGTTACGTTTCAAACCGTGTAGTCTGCAACTCTTGCTACAATTAAACAGCAAGATTAAGGCCGGCGCCCTCAATTCTGTATCTCAATGCTCTGTATAATACAGTATAACTTTAGTTTCATTTCTGTTTTTCGTGTTTTTTTGTGAACATTTCCAAAGTGTTATGTTTGCAACGTAATAAGTAATAAACAATGAGGCTGAAAATTGGCTATTGGAAACAGCAATGAATTCCTCTAACCTTTCTCAAACACCAAACATTCAGGTCTTGCACGATAATTATGACAGCACAAATACTTTAAAAGCGTTAAAAACAACTAAGGCAATACGTATTTGGTGCTTGAGGGTTTGCTGTCATTCGTCGCAGTGGCATTTGCTTGTGGTATTGAAAAGCTTAGCACATTTACGCCACAGCTTTTTACAGCGCACAGTGTACTGTGAAAAAGTGTTTTATGATTCTGCAGTCCCGTTTACCTCTGTTCTGTAACGGCCTGCCTGACCTGTTACTCGTCTCAAGGCTACGTGCAAGATTTGCACTGTTGTTTTCGCAATACTGTCTACATTGCAACGTTACGAGTGTATTCCTCCAAGATGTGTTCTAGTATAGACCGAGATCGTGCCGAGGGACAGAAGTTTCTATGGGAAACCTGCTCCATCACAAAAGGTCAAACTATCAACATTAGGGAAAAATAAGGCGGTATGCTTCTCATTTCAGAATTTGATGTGTGTTAACGGCACGATTTCCCAACTGTTGATGATAAACGTTTTCCAAGTGTACATTTTTAAATAAAAGAAATAGGTTTGAAGACCAAGAGGGATGACGTGCGTACGGAAGGAAAGATACATTTAATCACAATCCAAAAGCATGTACAACAAGCAGAAATATCTGTTTTCCGGTCGACACTGAGGGCTCTTCTAGCTGTGAAATTTCGGATTTCGTAAATGGTATTTTGTTTTCACTTTCCTGCTAGCCTCTAGTAGAATGTGTCACGCCCGCATCTCGCGGTCGTGCGGTAGCATTCTCGCTTCCCACGCCCGGGTTCCCGGGTTCGATTCCCGGCGGGGTCAGGGATTTTCTATGCCTCGTGATGGCTAGGTGTTGTGTGCTGTCCTTAGGTTAGTTAGGTTTTAGTAGTTCTAAGTTCTAGGGGACTTATGACCACAGCAGTTGAGTCCCATAGTGCTCAGAGCCATTTGAACCATTTTTTTAGAATGTGTCAGGACTCTTCGTTTCTACTGGTAGTAACCAAGCACCAAAAAATGACGTCACAAAAATTACTGAAACTGCGAGCAGGCGTGTGTAGATGTGCTTTCTGGCTGGCTGCCAATGTATACCTTTTCCATGGTTTTCATAGCCACTCTCACAGTATGCCACTATGTCAACATTCGAAATCTACATCATTTCTCTTGAATGTCAATATTCCTGGTTCTCGAATTACTGTATTTAATTTACTTGTTATGTAACGCTTTAAGTGGATCGCATTCAACAAAAACCAGACTTTATAATTAAGTCACTTACACATAGATGCAGACAGTCTTGCATCTTCTAGACAGCACACCGCTTTCACAAGAGGAACAAACTGCACATCGCGTCTGTACAGGGGAAAAAACCTTATAAGCAATTGAATCGGAAACGGTGTCACATTTGAATAGCATTCGTACAAGTGACGAAATGGCTGACATAGAGGCTAAAATAGCTTTTACATTGCGGCTTAAATAGCTTAAATTAGTCGAAAAACCATAAGTGAGTGTTCAAAGGTGTCGGGATTTGAAATTATCGTTCAGCCACGAGGATACAGGTAATTTCTTTAGTCATTGAAATAGACATGGTTAAAAGTGGATATGTTCGAATCTACACATATAAAAGGTCATATAAAACTTAAAACTATCGTGCAAAGACCATCAACAACTGGCCCTTACGTCACATCGCTCACACATAGGTCAACATTTTATAACGACTACTAATCTGTAACGAATAAAACCCTTGGAAATCCTCCCTACAACCCGCATCTTGAACCAGAAAGCGAAGGAATGATTGAAAGAAAGAAATCCTGCTGAGATGACATCACCAACGTGCCCAGCTGTCAGAGACTGGTTTCTTAATGCTGCAAATATCGACTGTAGTGAAAAATGTTTTCAAAAAGGTATAATAAATTGACTTTACGACAAATTCTTGGACTCCTTGATACACTTTATGAAGATCTAAAATACAGTGCATGTATTCATTTTAAACTACATCTGTCAGTAGTTGCTCATGACATAAACATTTCTCCAAGTTTTTCTGTGTTGTAATTAGCTGGCTGTGAATAGTTTGTCGTTACATTAATTAGAAATTTATTAGAAATTTCCTGTACTCTTTTGAGAATAGTTTTATTTCTGCAGGAAAGAGAAACTTCTTGTCATTGTCTCTGTGGTGTTGTCGTTGGCGCCGTTGGGGCTAACTCAGAGGTTCTGGGCACTTCAGTTTTTTATAGACTGTGGAGAGCTCGTGAAATCAAATGACAGGTTGCTCGAATAAAATAAGCTGGGAAACTGCCGCGCAAAACTCCGAAGTGGCTTGAACCACACGACTGAAGCACTGTAATCACTACTTTAATTCATTGTTAACTGGAAGCACATTGTAGAAAGTTTCTCTTTTTTATCTTTATCTTTCCATTTAAAATTGATTTTTGGATTCCAACAATTTTAAATGACCTGCTCTCATGTGCTGTCCTACATTTTGCGACAAAAATACTTTTGAGTACCTTGGATTTTTCAGGCATCAAATTCGATGTCAATACATCCACAGTAGGTATCGACGATCGATCTAGAAACAAATAATTACTATCGAGAGTCTTCTGTTTTAAAAAAAAAATCTTAACACTAAAATAGCGAAAACATTTTAAGTTACATAATGATCCGTTGAGACGTGTACGATTCCTCGCCACATGGATCAGATAGCTGGGAGTAGCGATATCGAACGATTCGTGGTAAGGCGATTATCAGAAAATAGACTATCTCGAAATCAGGTCCACTGTGAAAATTCTGCGAAAGTATTGCACGTTTCGTAATAGTTTGTTTTGAAAGCAAAGCAGTCGAGCAGCCTGCTTTTTGTATAGAAGGGGGAAGGGGCATTCGGTCATGCGTCTGATGCAACAGCGGCAGGAAATGAAGGCGCACGTAGCGCACCGGAGGGGGGGAGGAGGGGGGGGATAGTGCAATGAACGGTTCGCTGGATTCGCATTGGTGGGGCGCGGTGTTCAAAGCCTCGCCCGGTTCAGGATTATCCTTTGTTCTCCTAGATGGGTTCCATATGACCTCGTCGTCGACGGAACATTAAACCTATATCTATATTAGTTTCCTTTCCAGCAGGCAACGCACCACGTTACGCCGGTTCTGTGATACAGTTCATCACATGTTCATCTGTGCAGAATGAGAGACGCAGATGTATCTCAAAAACCTGCAGGACAGTGCTCAAAGACAATTCTAAATTATTCCACCGTTGCCAATCGTTTAAAGGGGCACGTCATAATCGCCGTGGATTCCAAGCACTATTGACATTTCTATATCTTGGATTTTCACAACCTGATACCTATCAAGACTAGGATACAGTTAGAACGATGGAAGTGTACAGGGTGAATTGTAAAACGTAACACCCCTTTTATTTCGTGAACGGTTACACATATCGAAACGCTTGTTTTAGCAAATGTTAGAGCGTCGAGGGGCACGTGTGTTTTTGTTTGGTTAATGTTTTTAGCTCTGTTATCAACTGAGATATTGACCCAGTAAATGGAACCGCATACTTTTTATAGCTGCACTCTATAGTTCTTGAGAAGACAATTACAGTGAACAGAGTTTGTTAACGTTGACGTTGAAACCTGCCGTAAAAAAATCGAGGACTGTTCTAGAATGTGAGAGCACGGTGGCCGGAATCGGCATAAGCGCTAGCAAACACTGATTTCCCCTTAAATCAACTTACGACCTGGATGCAGGCTCACCTACGAATGTTGTATATGGAAATACGACCTAGACCAGAATCTAGCGGATCACAAAAGACGTAGAAAAACTAGTTCACATTTGGGTATCCTCCCAGATTTACGTGAGCTGAAACTGAGGGATCAATTGTTCATTCTTCAAAAATAAAGAGGTTTTGTGCCCTGCAAAAAGCAACTACTGTATGAAATATCAAACTGTTAGAAGGAAGATTTGACATCTCTTTTCCTGTAGGTGACTGTGTGTTTATTGCGGTAAAATATATGCTGTCGGACAACTGTCTCTATCTACACTGCTCTAAATGATGTGGGATACACTCGTTGAACTACGTACTTTGTTAAAAATACTTTGCTGACAACCTGTACACGGCAAAATAAATATTTCTTAACGAAACGTCGTTTCACGCTGAACGTAAGGGTGGTATGGCAGGGTTACCAACTACGTGCAGTACACGCTGTCTACTTTTTGACATTGCAGTGAATTTTCGTGCTCTGGCAAATGAAATAAACAATTTACTAACAATGATGTGGTAACCACCCACATCACATAACATACCGTAAGACAAAATGTATCTTTCAAAAAAATAACTTTACCCTTTATTTTAGGCATATGTTCAAACTGTTGACCATGGACTGAAAGGCACATTTGCAATCGCGGTTCGCAACAACGATGAATGGATGTACGAGGGTAATCCCAAAAGTAAGGTCTCCTATTTTTTATAAGTACATAGACGTGTTTATTTCTACAATGGTTTACATCAGTTAACAGCTAGAACATTTAGCTATTTTTCGACATTATCACCATTTCTGTCGATGCGTTTTTGTAGACGCTGTGGCAGTTTTTGTATGCCCATGTCATACCAGCTCGCCGCCATGCTGTTCAGAAAGTTATGAACCTCTTCTTTCACCTCGTCGTCGGAGCTGAATCGCTTTCTGGCCAAATGTTCTTTTAACCTAGGGAACAGGTGATAGTCACTTGTCTATAGGGTGGTTTGGTGATTATATTCCACTGAAACCGTTGCAGGACAGCAACGGTTTACCGAACGACGTGTGGGCGAGTGTTGTCATGGAGAATGTGTACGCCCTTCCTCTTCTCCGGCTCTGGATTGCCCGTTTGAGTTTTTTCAGTCTCACGGTACCCGTCAGCGTGTTAATTGTGGTCTCAGCGATTCAGCTCCGACGACGAGGTGAAAGAAGAGGTTCATAACTATAACTTTCTAAACAGCATGGCGGCGAGCTGGTATGACATGGGCATACAAAAACTGCCAAATCGTCTACAAAAATGCATCGACAGAAATGGTGATTATGTCGAAAAATAGCTAAATGTTGAAGCTGTAAACTGATGTAAACCATTGTAGAAATAAACAGGTCTATGTACTTACAAAAAAATAGGAGACCTTACTTTTGGGATTACCTTGGTAATTACAGTGGGAGATATGGCAGAGCATGCCCTGGCGATTCGATGACGCATATCGTCTAGCGTAGTTGGGGCTTCGTCGAAGACAGCATCTTTCAATGCTCTCCAAAGAAAGAAATCAAGAGGAGTCAAATCGGGGGACCTCGAAGGCCATTTGACAACAGAATTTCGTCCCATCCAGCGCACAAGAAAATTCTCATTCAGTATTTGCGTCGCAACACGGGGACGAGTGGGTGGACAACCGTCGTGTTGCAGCCACATACACTGGCGAATATCCAGTGGCACCTCTTCTAGAACAACCGGCAGAATGTTCGTCAGAAACTGTGCTTACGAATGTCCATTGGTAGATGAAGTAAGGTCCCGCAAGGTAATTTCCTCTGATGCCACACCATACGTTTACTCTCCACGGCCGTTGATGTTGCACCTGACGAAGCCAGTGTGCATTTTCGGCTGCTCAGTAGTGCATGTTGTGCAAATTTACATTAGAGTGGTTAGTAAACGTTGCCTCTTCGGTAAAGAGCACACGTTGAAGAAACGCAGGGGCGTCCCTCAGTTGCTGAAGTAAACACCGACAAAATTCTGTACGACGTTCGGAACCACAGCGTCGAGTGCTCGATGTAGTGGCAGATGAGGGGGATGAAAATTCTGTCGCTGCAGGACGTGAATGACATTCGTCTGTCTGATTCCAAATTCCTTGGCAATATGCCTCTACCACTGTGCGGATTCATTAGCGTCGTAGCCACAACAGCTTCTTCGTGTTCTCTGTCGGTTACGGTCTTCTTTCTTGTCCTGTTACTGACGTTCAAGCAGCCTGTCCGCACTAGCATCTTAATAGTGCAGTTGCCTGGCGTGTCGAACATTGGCGATCCGGATAGATAGCCCTATACCACTGTACTGGTTTTACGGCATTTCTTGTACATCGACCATATACAACTTCTCACTGGTGCACACGTTTGCACGTAACGAATGTTGAAGCAGAAATGAGCAGTGCAGACAAGTAAAAAGACAAATGTGTTGACATCCGGACACAGAATAGTACGAGAGCTCTGCTTCGTGGTGTTTGTACCGCTAATGCCGTTCTGGCCGCCGTGCTCCCACATTCTAGAGCACTTCTCGAATTCTTTTACGACAGGTTTCAACGTCAATATTAACAACCGCTATATGACTACAATTCTCTTCTCAAGAGCTATAGACTGTAGTTGTAAAAAGTATACGGTTTCATTTTAAAAAAAAGTACTTGCTTCAATATATCTGCTGATACCGGCGCTAAAAACATTAACCACACAAAAAATAAGTGCCCAATGACGCTCTAACATTTGCGAAAAACCGCGTTTCGACATGTGTAACCGTTCAAAATAAAAGGGATGTTATGTCTTACGTAGCACTGTTTTATAGCACTACCCGTTTCAAGGAAAAAACCACGCGTTGCTTCTACAATGCCAACACAATTCTATGGCGGCGACTGCAATACAATAAAATGGGTATTTCCCCTCCAATAATGTTTCACTGTGCGAGTGTTACTTAAATAGTGACCGCTATGAATGCGTACTGCGTAACTCTACATTGGTCGTCTGCTCCTGCGGCTGATATTAAACAATATCGAGAAAACGTATTTCACTAAACAAGTACCACTATTTTCAAACAGCTTATGCCGTAGCAAATCATACAATTATAATTATGTGCTATCTGACTCATAATAGACGTACGAATCAAGCAGAAGCTTGATAAGGCTTAGCTAATAATTTACTTGTTCTCACAATGCTACTGCCTCACGAATCCTGCCTACTCCTAGCGTATATGTATTTCGTTGGAGACAGTATCTTATAAACATACATGAATGTCTCAATAATACTAATTGGAGCATAACTGATAAACGTAGCTCATGCAGCTGGATATACGTAATACCATTATTTCTGGCTCATTATCATCAGTCTAATTAAAAAGATGAATGAGTGGTTACTTATGGAATGGAACTGAATCATCTCCCCTGAATTAAGTGTATACTGTGACCACCATTGGCGGTCCCTCGTAACTTACAGGCAGAGGAGGGCTCTTCAAATGGTTCAAAAGGCTCTGAGCACTATGGGACTTAACATCTCAGATCATCGGTCCTCTAGAACTTAGAACTACTTAAATCAAAGTAACCTAAGGACATCACACACATCCATGCCCGACGCAGGATTCGAACTTGCGACCGTAGCGGTCGCGCGGTTCCGGACTGAAGCGCCTAGAACCGCTCGGCCACCTCGGAGGGCTCTTCTGAAAGTGAAATAATAGCAATAGTAGCAAGTACCCGCCTTCAGTCAACCTCTAAGTTGCTTGCATGTTTACACTTCTTCTTCAGGTTAGTAGGGTAAACTCTTAGTTTCGATTACGCTAATGCAATTTTTATCGAAAAAAATTAGTGTCGGCATCGTCGCGTGTTAATTTGACAAAAATAAATCTTGCGCTTTCGACGTGTGATGTCGTTTCGATTTTAGCAGTAACGCCTTGATTCTTTAAAGCATCGAACTCCCATTTATAAAGCAGCTTCAGACTTGTTATTTGTTTACAAACGAGTTAATGTGTTAATTAGCGTTGAGCATCCAAGAAAGAGTTTATCAAAGGTTTGAAATTATTTGTAAAGTTTTTTGCAAGTCGCTAGGTGCTGTCATTATCAAACACTGGATGAGTATAGTTTGGGTAATTTGCGCTCCATTTTAGCAACTGCTAGTTTACCACGTATCTCCATATTTACGACGTCATATCTTCTGAACCACGAATCTTACAATAACAACAACGTGCAGGTACATTCAGTGATCTATGTGGAAACTGTCTAGAGAGTGTGTTACGAATAGAGTTAGTAGTAAATAAGATATAAATTAAAACGTCATGCCTGGTGCTCAGATTTTAATGAAAGAACAGCGAAAATGTGATAAACGATAAAATTTTTCCTTTCGTCATTTTGTGTGTGTGTGTGGGGGGGGGGAAGTCAGCTGGAATAAATTTCGTAGTGGTTTGAAATTGTGTATAAAGTTGTGTTGGAAGTCGCTAACTGCTCTCGTCCTCTGACACTGGATGAATATAGTCAGTATATTTACGTGCCCGAGTTACGCTGCCTGAAGACATACAGTTTCTAACTTTACTAACACTTTAACTTAGTATTACACATCTTAATGAGCAGATTCGGACAGAATTTTTAAACTTTGAAATTCGGTCAATAATTATATAAACTTCGTCCGAACAGGTCTTGGAAGGCCCAACGGTACCAACCGGCCGCCGTGTCATCCTCAACCACAGACCATCACTGGACGCGGATATCGAGGGGCATGTGGTCAGGACACCGCTCTCTCAGCTATTTCAGCTACTTTTCAATCAAGTAGCTCCTCAGTTTGCCTCACAAGGGCTGAGTGTACCCCACTTGTCAACAGCGCTCGGCAGACCGGATGGTCACCCATCCAACTGCTAGCCAAGACCGACAGCGCTTAACTTCTGTGACTCGACGGGAACCGGTGTTACCACTGCGGCAAGGCCGTTGGCTCAATAATTATATCAAATACCGAAAATCAGAGCTTTGTTTCCCCTGGAATCCGTTAGATACACAACCTGCAACTGCGACTGGGTGGACGTCCAGGGTTATTCGTATAGTAATACAGATACAGATTAGATGAGTCTAAATTGGCATCCATTTCAGGAAAAGGCTCAATATCTGAGCAGTATGATACTATCTCTGGAAAGAAAGGAAAATCATTAAAATGTAATCCGGATCTATGGATTCCCATGAAAGCGACACAGTGATATGACATGCAGGAGCGTTGTGTGACGTGCGAGCCATAATGCGTGACAGCCCACCATATCGCAAATCCGCTAAGTGTGCTGCCGCCTTATCTATAGTCTGTTCATCGTTAGAACAACCCTGATGTAAGCATTACGCTGGGTATTGTTCCGCCGTTTGCTAGTACCTCATTAGATTTTATTTCCCGCGGAGCTTCGGCTGTATATAGACAGGTACAGTAGTAACTGTGTGTATTATGCGGCAGCTTAGCTCGCCCGCAATACTCAAGCGAAGATTATACAACGCACAGCGTTTTACCGATACATTTAAACAGGAAAGACGGCCCATCAACCTCACAGTGATATGAACAACAGCCGATACTCGCATGGAAGCTTATTTGTTTCACTTCGACATTCCACAACTGAATGTTAATAATTTTTCGTTATAACACATCTGAAAATGCTGGAACACCGAAATCATTCGTATCAAAAACATTAAAATAATATATTCGGAAATGGATTAGACTAAATAATACACCCACACATAACATCGACAAACAGGAGACAAATAATGCAGCTGGAAAAGTCATTTAAATTTTAAAAGGGATAAATTAATATACAGTAATAGTCGGCAACATGCTTCTTAAGGAACCAACGGGAACCCTATTTTAGCTTAGTAAAAGAGCATCAAAAAACTATTTTTTCCGGTAACTTCTCAAAACCATTGGGAGCTATCAATTTTTCACTGCTTTTTAACGGTATTCCTCTTCTGTGCTTCACAAAAGAAAACGACGCAGTTTCAGCCATTTCCACGGTGCACATGAGAAACACGAACGAGTGAGAAGCATTTCAATGATTGCCTGCGTTATTGTTCGGAAGCGGTTGGGGAGGGGGACGGAAACTCTTCAATACTCACGACCGGAGAGGGTTTTCTGCACCCTCCTACCCAGCAGATGTTTCTTAAGGATCACTTATATAATTGAACGCCTCTGTACAGGAAGCTCACCACTTACAAACTGAGAAATGGTGAGCAGTGCACTGTCATATACGAAAGCTAATTTTCCTCCACACACTCCATTTACTCTGAAGTATACAACAGATGATGTCATTTCGATCAACATAAAAAAGAGTGGAATGGAACTCACAACCTTGTGAATACAAATCAGTTACTATATCGACTACGCAACCATAATTTGATAGATTTGGAAATATTTTTAAAATGATACTATACCATGTTTCTCAAATTTATTAAAAAGTGGGTGAAAACTCGAGTTTCGGGATTTCATGTTCAAAGGAGCAATAGAGACAGTAATTACAAACCCAGCTGACGTGTACCGATCATAACGTTGTGCGCAAATTTGTTCAGAGATAGTGACTGTACACTGAGATTTAAAGTAAGAAATAAAAGCGTAAGCATATAGCTCTACTGATCACCAAAACCATTGCTGTCTGTTAATGCTTTAGAACGTCTTAAAATTTCATTAGCGGTAATACAACAAAAAGTATCTAATACACAATGAGGGTCTACTACCAATGGCGCAACAACACCCGGAACATCTACTACGACCGCTGACCAATCGCCGCGAATATGTTTCTTTACATCGGGATCATTCTTACGATGAATAGAGCACATGTGCTGTTTCGCCCTGCACTACAGCCCGCCGTTGCGAGTAGTAACGGCGCCGGGAGGCATGTACAGTGTAAACTGTCGTGCAATAACACTGATTCTCCTGTCGTGGCATTTTCGACTCGACCAATTTCCGAAACTAACAGACTTAACTCCCTCCTACACATTTCTGTACAATGAACCAGAAAATGTACATGTAGTATGTAACGGGTTAGTCTAGACTCACGTCACTGGAAGGAGAAATGTAGTCGTCGAGATATTTGCGAGTAACGTAGCCGGTGCCTTACCGCTGCGCTATCTCTCTCGCCACAATGAACAAAGACGATAGATAAGATTACACAAAAGTGAGTGTGCCTCTTAGCCTTTCTAATGTGTGCATCGCCAGCCTAACTTAATAAATGCTATTATAAGAATGAGTTAAATGTTATCAGCTTAACTGTAAAGTGTATGAAGGATATCTTTTTATAGCATTAAAAAATCATTTTCTAGTTGAGGGAACTCACACACAAAGGCATGCGAACTTTTTGTTATTGAAGTTAAACGTAGATGTACAATAGAGTTTCCATTTCTTGAATGTTGCACATCTAATATCTACTCGATTTCCTCTATTCTACATCTGGTAAGTTCTGCAGCCTCTGCTCATCTGTCTTCCTGCAAAGCTTCGAAATTTTAGATTGCTGTAGCAAAGCGTGGCAGGTACATATGTCTTATTAGTGCACCGGTGTTTCTACGTGTCTCTCCGAGTCCTTTTTCTACGTGACACAGGGAAACGAAATGAAGTTTAAGGTTGGAAAAGAAGCAAATTGCATTTATTTCTACCTATATTTATTTTGAACCGCTTTTCGGCTTCCTGGACCACCGTTAGGAAACAGCTGAGTAGTGTGAACTAAGCAAAATTAGATACAAAGATATTACCAACTCTCACAGAATGTTTGGTCATGACATTATGTGAGAAATGACAAATCCAGCCGATCACTCATGTTATGAATCAAACTTCTTAAATTAGATTTTACACGATGGATACTTAAAATGATACACGCTATTTCTGAAGCGGTTCGCAGCATTCCTGATCTAAGCGAATCTTGGGTCACGGTACACTGTTTTTCTGAAAAGTGAACGCTCATTAACAACAGACATTTGTTTTTTCCCCCAGGTCTGCCCATCAGCAGAATTTTTTACTGTCTTGTAGGACTTCAAGCGAATACGTTCTTTAACTGGTTAAGTAGCTGCTAATTAATTCAAACATTATTTTATCCATGGAAGGTTTACGAGTTTCGCCCTTCTTCAATAGGGTTTATGTAATGACAACTCGTAACTCAATTTCAGGCTCCAATCGCTTTTTGACACTAAGGATAGATTCTCGCTTGTAATCTTTGAGCAACAGCAACAATTATTGCGAAAACTGCTATGGCTATTAAGTCAAAAGAAAATCCGAACTTACGACTTCCAAACGGAGCATACACTGGTAAGGCAGTGCGACGTTGAAAACAACCTTGATGCTGACCGCTGCTTTAATATTATCGCCGCCTGTCGTAATAATGACAAAGTCATATTACACAGTTATTAAACTCAGGACAGTTCATCTGCATTAGTGGTTCACTGAAGAAGGGCAAAATGTGCGATACGGTACAATACGAAACGAAACTATTGTTTCGTTAAAAATGAGTCAGTCCCGTTTTTGGCTTACTAATTTCGCTTATGAAAAAGTATTGCTGTGATTTCAGATGTATCATGTAAAATAAACTACTGAAGTATAAAAAATTTGATGAAAATTGGAAAGAGTGTCACAACTGGTATAAATAAATCCTTTTCACAAGTAATTCAAAATACGCTGTTGCAAATTACATCTGGCCCGAGAAGTGATTTCACGCTTTCATGACCTTGTAATGCAAACAGAAAAGATCAGCTGGCAGAGGATGAAAGAAACTCTATCCACCGCATATGCAACCTTAACGAGCCGGCCGCAGTGGCCGAGCGGTTCTAGGCGCTTCAGTCCGGAACCGCGCTTCTGCTGCTGTCGCAGATTCGAATCCTGCCTCGAGCATGGATGTGTGTGATGTCCTTAGGTTAATTAGGTTTAAGTAGTTCTAAAGTTCTAGGGGACTGATGACCTCAGATGTTAAGTCCCATAGCGCTCAGAGCCATTTGAACCATTTGAGCAACCTTAACGCGAGTTCATTAAGTGTTTGGCGAGGAGAGGTCAGTCAGTGAGCTCTTCAGGGTCGCCTGTTTTCTTAGCTGGGGCTTTCATCTGTGGGGCAGCTTGAGGGGTCACGTGTGCTCACGTAACCCCCACACACGGGAAGAGCTGCAGTTACGGTAGCGAGGGCCATAACCATCATTTTCTGGAAAGGGCAGTTCTCCTGTTCGTTAACTAGACTGAACTCACTGATTTTGTACAAAAATAAATAAATCCCGGGACGTATTATTTAGGCCATACTGGATTATTAATTACGACTTTTTATTTTTTTAAAGTCCAGTGTGCTGTATTAAATAAAAAATTTGATGTACTTCCATGAAGTAGCGCAGTTAGAGCCTTCTCGTAATCCCTAACCAAAAAGCCAACGTACGCAGAATTTTTGACTAACTGGAAATGTTAAAAGTTAAATAACATTTGTGGTGGACACATTTATACATCTTTTAACAGTCACAAGTATCGTACTGCAAATTATTCACAATTTTCAAATTCAGATCTGTCATATCCAGTCTTTCATTTTCTTCTGTATTCCCATTGGAAAATTTCACATAAGAGTTTCTTGTCGTATATCTTGAAAAATCGGAACAGCACGTTCACTCGAAATTATGGGATTCGAGATATCTCCAACGACTTCTTCATCAAATGCCACTCGTGGCGTCTGGGGATGGCCTTTGGGGGCCGGGAGCGGTTGTGTCATAGGGGAGCTGTGTCAGAATTTAAAAAAAATAAATAAATAAAAATAAAAATAAAATAAAAAAATAAAAATTACAATAAGGCAATCACCGACTGTGCATACAAATGTCGTTTTTCCCAAAACTTTTGAAAAAAATTAGAGATTCGGCATTTGAAGTTGACTGCAGAATTATTCTACTGCCGCCAACGTCCATTTCGCGTACGAAACCACTAAATTAAGCTAAATCAAGGTTCGTACGGAGCCATATAGACAGTCGTATTTCCGTAGCGCTGCGAGTGGAACAGGAAAGAAAATGACTAGTAGTGTTACAAGGCACCCTCCGCCATGCACCACACGGTGAGTTGCGGAGTATGTAGATGTAGGTGTAGATATACAGGGTGATCAAAAACTCAGTATAAATTTGAAAACTTAATAAAGCACGGAATAATGTAGATAGAGAGGTAAAAATTGACACACATGCTTGGAATGACATGGGGTTTTGTTAGGAAAAAAAAACAGTTTACAAAATGTCCGACAGATGGCTCTGGACAGCAAAACTGCTACCGTGACGGGTGAGAGGCACGCCCCGAAATGTTACAGAATCGCATCATCCCCAGCCGCCCTGATAAATACCTGCTGGAACGTACGATGTTTGTGCAAGATGGCGCTCCACCCCATATTGCTAGACGCGTGAAAGATCTCTGCGCGCGTCGTTTGGCGATGATCGTGTGTTCAGCCGCCACTTTCGTCATGCTTGGCCTCTCAGGTCCACAGACCTCACTCCGTGCGATTATTGGCTTTGGGGTTACCTGAAGTCGCAAGTGTATCGTGATCGACCGACATCTCTAGGGATGCTGAAAGACAACATCCGACGCCAATGCCTCACCATTACTCCAGACATGCTTTACAGTGTTGTTCACAACGTTATTCCTCGACTACAGCTATTGTTGAGGAATGATGGTGGACATTTTGAGCATTTCCTGTAAAGAACATCATCTTTGCTTTGTCTTACTTTGTTACGCTAATTATTGCTAATCTGATCAGATGAAGCGCCATCTGTCGGACATTTTTTGAACTTTTGTATTTTTTTGGTTCTGATAAAACCCCATGTCATTCCAAGCATGTGTGTGACTTTGCACCTCTATTTCTACATTATTCCGTGATTTATTCAGTTTTCAAATTTATACTGACTTTTTGATCACCCGGTACATCCACCAGTTTATATCCTTGAAAGTTTCCGCGCGACGCCGCAGTGTCGAAGGCCGACTGGTGGTCCTTGGAAAGCGGAAGCCGGCGGCCGGCGGGCCGTTGACACGGCGGAGTGCGGAGTGCTTAGCGCGGCCCGCAGCAGCCGGCGCCCACGTCTCCGCATTCCTGCGGCACGCGCGAGGCGGCGGGCACGTCACCAGCCGCGTCTCAGGCGCTGACACCCGTCACACGGCCGCGCGCCGTCCGAAGCGACATCTACATCGATACTCTGCAAAACACACTCAGGTGCCTCGCAGAGGGTTCATCGAACAACCTTCACAATTCTCTGTTATTCCAATCTCGTATAGCGCGCGGAAAGAATGAACACCTGTATCTTTCCGTACGAGCTCTGATTTGCCTTATTTTATATTTGTTATCGTTCCTCTCTATGTAGGTCGGCGTCAACAAAATTTTTTCGCATTCGGAGGAGAAAGTTGGTGATTGGAATTTCTTGAGAAGATTCCGTCGCAACCAAAAACGCCTTTCTTTTAATGATTTCCAGCCTGTATCATTTATGTGACACTCTTTCCCATATTTCGCGATAGTACAAAACGTGCTGACCTCCTTTAAACTTTTTCAGTGTACTCCGTCAGTCCTATCTGGTAAGGAACCCACACCGCGCAACAGCATTCTAAAAGGAGACGGACAAGCGTAGTGTAGGCAGACTCCTAAGTAGATCTGTTACATTTTCTAAGTGTCCTGCGAATAAAACGTAGTCTTTGATTAGCCTCCCCCCACAACACTACTATGTGTTCCTTCCAATTTTAGTTGTTCGTAATTCTAATTCCTAGGTATTTAGTTGAATTTACGGCTTTTAGATTACACTGATTTATCGTGTAACCGAAGTTTAACGAGTTCCTTTTAGCACTCATGTGGATGACCTCACACTTTTCGTTATCTGGGGTCAACTACCACTTTTCGCACTATTCAGATATTTCTTCTAAATCGTTTTGCAGCTTGTTTTAATCTTCTGATGACTTTATTAATCTATAAACGACAGCGTCATCTGCAAACAACAGAAGACGGCTGCTCAGATCGTTTATATTGGTAAGGAACAACAAAGGGCCTATAACACTACCTTGGGGAACGCCAGAAATCACTTCTGTTTTACTCGATGACTTTCCGTCAATTACTACGAACTGTGACAGGAAATCGCAAATCCAGTCACATAACTTAGACGATATTCCATAAGCACGCAATTTCACTACAAGCCGCTTGTGTGGTACAGTGTCAAAAGCCTTCCGGAAATCCAGAAATCCTGAATCGATCTGAAATCTCTTGTCAACACCACTCAGCACTTCATGTGAATAAAGAGCTAGTTGTGTTTCACAGCAATGATGTTTTCTAAACCCATGCTGACTGTGTGTCAATAGACCGTCTTTATCCGGTGAGGTGCGGAACCATAAAAACCATTTGAAAATGGAAGGATTCAGAGTGATGCCTGTGAGTGAATTATCTGACGACGACGTGGAGCAGCGAGTTATAGTCTGCAGTACTTAGCTGGCACAATTCCCAAATGCCGTCTCTCGCTCACGAGTGCAAATATCTGTTGAATGTGCGATATATCGTAGTTCACAAAAGGGGAATGTGCTTTTCTAGTCAAAGGAAAATACCCCTTACGTGCTTGGGTAAGAAAGGAACCCAACTTATTTTATGATATGGTCTAGAGTGCCATCATGATACCTCTTCGGAACATATCTTATTTAGAGAAGTTGTAAACATGGTCATAACCACTGCTGAAGATAAAGGAAAAACATATGCTGTTACAGCAGAATGGACATCGAGCACACTTTGCTACTGAGGTGCGTGAGTTGCTTGATGAACAGTTTCGAGGCCGCTGGATTGGCGACGGTTAAGCAACATTTCCAACCCACCACAGAGCTCGAGCCATTCCACGCCAGGCAGCTTGTCGTGGGGAATACGCTCGGCCTGTGTGACTCGACGTCGATGCAAAACATGAATAACCGCGCAGACGTGTTGAGGAAGTCTTCCGCTGCGCGTAACATCTGAGATGGTCCGCAAGGTTCAAAACAGGAGATGGAGATGCACAGATCTCTCCGTAAGGCGTGAAGGTGCAAATACAGATCCGCTGTTTGGATCTGGGAGTACGGGAACTAACTGACACAATGTAGTTTCCGCTTTGTGTTTGGTGGAGTGTACTGTTCAAAGGTTCAAATGGCTCTGAGCACTATGGGACTCAACTGCTGTGGTCAGAAGGCCCCTAGAACTTAGAACTACTTAAACTTAACTAACCTAAGGACAGCACATAACACCCAGCCATCACGAGGCAGAGAAAATCCCTGACCCCGCCGGGAATCGAACCCGGGAACCCGGGCGTGGGAAGCGAGAACGCTACCGCACGACCACGAGATGCGGGCAGGAGTGTACGGTCTGTCAATCACATCGTGGTGGATTGTCTTTATCAGGATCGGAAACTGACACAGCTGGACACTGAATTTGATGTGCAAGAGCATCTGATTGTTCTTCTTCATTTTCAGCTTCCTCTCTGCTTTTAAAATCTCTAATGACACAGTCCTCATCATCGACTTCATCGGTTTTAGAATTAAGGCCTTCAGAATCTGAAATGAAGAGCATACGATGTATTTCGGTAATATCCTCTCCTTTTGTAAGGTCTACATCTACATCTACATACATACTCCGCAATCCACCATACGGTGCGTGGCGGATGGTACCTCGTACCACAACTAGCATCTTCTCTCCGTGTTCCACTCCCAAAGAGAACGAGGGAAAAATGACTGCCTATATGCCTCTGTACGAGCCTCTTATCTTATCTTTGTGGTCTTTCCGCGAAATATACGTTGGCGGCAGTAAAATTGTACTGCAGTCAGCCTCAAATGCTGGTTCTCTAAATTTCCTCAGTAGCGATTCACGAAAAGATCGCCTTCTTTCCTCTAGAGACTCCCACCCGAGTTCCTGAAGCATTTCCGTAACACTCGCGTGATGATCAAACCTACCAGTAATAATCTAGCAGCCCGCCTCTGAATTGCTTGTATGTCCTCCCTCAATCCGACCTGATAGGGTTCCCATACGCTCGAACAGTACTCAAGATTAGGTCGTATTAGTGTTTTATAAGCGGTCTCCTTCACAGATGAACCACATCTTCCCACTACCAATGAACCAAAGACGACAATCCGCCTTCCCCAGAACTGCTATTACATGCTTGTCCCACTTCATATCGCTCTGCAATGTTACGCCCAAATAGTTAATCGACATGACTGTGTCAAGCGCTTCAAACATTACGGGATTCTTTTTCCTACTCATCTGCATTAATTTACATTTATCTATATTCAGAGTTAGCTGCCATTCTTTACACCAATCACAAATCCTGTCCAAGTCATCTTGTATCCTCCTACAGGCACTCAACGACGACACCTTCCCGTACACCACAGCATCATCAGCAAACAGCCGCACATTGCTATCCACCCTATCCAAAAGACCATTTATGTAGATAGAAAACAACAGCGGACCTACCACACTTCCCTGGGGCACTCTAGATGATACCCTCACCGCCGATGAACACTCACCATCTAGGACAACGAACTGGGTTCTATAAAGTCTGTTTTCGAGATATCATTTTTTTTCACCCATAAAAAGTCAGTTTACTGATAATTTTCAATTATCCACTGCAATTTTTGAAAACAACAGGTAATTTAAGCTTCATAAGTAACATTGTTATAATTTCTTTGTTGAAAATCAGTATAAATATACTATACTTGACATCATACTTACAGATACAAAGAATGTTAGTCCCGAAATTTCTTAGACAGATTATGCAACACTGGGCTGCACATGCACCACGGAGGTTAAATAACATAAAAAGGAAACACTGTTGACTCTTTGAAGGTAACAAACACTGTTGACTCTTCGAAGGTAACACACGTACTGACTTGTTAAGGCATGAAACTTCTGAAAAGCGCAGAACTGCAGTGCTACAGTGCATCTGTCGGCCATTACTACACTTTTTTGGAAGCGCTGGGGTAGAGGTGTGCCACCAAAACCATCGAACGTTTCCTCTCAGAACTGACTGTGTCGAGGATTAGGCGGCAGCATCGGCAGTTTCCGTCCAGTTGCTCCCTCAGATCAGTATCACAAGAAGGAATGGAGGGATAATTTAACCGATACGTACAATTGCAACCGAATGGGTAGACTGTTTTCCAACGACCGAATGAATCGGCTGTTACCATCACGAAGGTTTCACATACTTCATTACGAGCGTTTTAGAGGAGCTGTGTATGATTTTCACTTCTTCAGTATATTCCCTGTCGATGTCATTGTGGCCTTTCAGCTCAAATCGCCTCGGATGAATATCCCTAGAAATTTGAGGGTTGTGATTAACATCAATGACTGATAGATGACAGTATAAACAAACAATATGGAACGTTTCCGCCAGTTCACACGCATTGCGCCACGTTTATTTATGTTGTAGATGAAATGCTAGACTTCGTAACAAAGTTGATCCTCTAAAGTTTGCCAGAATTCCTTAGTTTTGCAATTACTCGACTTACCTGAATGCCTGTGAGTCGTTGCGAACTATTGGTTCAAATGGCTCTGAGCACTATGCGACTTAACTTCTGAGGTCATCAGTCGCCTAGAAATTAGAACTAATTAAACGTAACTAACCTAAGGACAACACACACATCCATGCCCGAGGCAGGATTCGAAGCTGCGACCGTAGCGGTCGGTCGGTTCCAGACTCTAGCGCTTAGAACCGCACGGACACTCCCGCCGTCTCTGCGAACTATCTCAGGGACCTTCTGATGTTATCTTCCAGGTCTTTTATACATGCAGTCAATAGTAACGATCCTATCACGCTTTCTAACGGTACACCGGAAGCTATTTTCGCTTATGAGGGTTTCTCCTGATTAAGAACAACATCCTTATTACAGTTTGATAAGAAGTTTACATTCCAATCTCGCGCTTGTTCTGGTACTCCGCAAGCACGTATTTTGTTACTGGGTGCTACATCGGAACTGCACCGTACTCTTTCAGCGGATGAAGAAACACGGTGACAACTGGAGCGCCACGTCCACAACCTTCAGGGTGTAAAGAAGTGAGTTTTACGCGACTGGTGTTCGCTAAATCTGTTTGTCGGTTTCGTGCCGTAGTTCACAGCACGGCCTTTTTTTTCTTCGTTTCCCGATGAGGAGTGCGGCTATTGTTAGCGCTGCAATCGCATGGCTTGCCCATTAACTCAAGGTGAGATTTCCAGACGCGCTTTTAATGATGCTGTGTGTGTTGCAAGAGGACCATTTGCAAATAAAGTACCGCTACTTGTTTTTAACAGTTCTATTGTTTGCGAACCGGAGGCAGATAATCGCACGTCTCCACCGTGGGAAACAGCTCTGTGTGTCCTGCGACACGGCGAAGGCTATCAGACAGCTTTGTGGGTCAGTAGTGCTACGTCTGACGGCGCAGCTAAGCGCGGGAACCTATCAGCGCCGACAACTCCCAGCAGTCGCAATTTAGTACCTGCGTCTCATTCTACTGCGGGCAATTAAATGCTCAGGGCGTTATCCGAAGATCAAGGGACTTTCTCTTTAATTAACACTTTAATTTTTGTTGTACAAAGCTTTTACTGACAGCGATTTTCTTGACATAGCCCAGCCTATTAACTCTGCTTCTCGTTATCAGAATAGGTTGCAGGAAACAGATTATACTCGATTTTTCAGCAACAGACTGACACGAAGTTTCTGCATCAGCCAGTTTACAAAGAAATGCGTCGTATAAAGAAAACTGACAGAACCATTCAGCGCACAAAGTATTCGCCGTCGCGAACAGTAATCGTGATATTGACCTTTTATTTGGCGGAGGTCAGAATTAAATCACCAAAGCGACATTAATTTAGGATGTCCAGGTGTCTTTGCAAAACTTCTGTGGTAGATCTTCTCTGACGTCCTGTCCACACCACTAATTCCTCCGAAGAAAGGCCAGGAATTAATTTAAATGCGACGAGAACTTTGAAAGTAATCAATATCGATATGTATGTAATTCTGCATGATTCCTTGGCATATATCGAGTAAAACAGCCTTTTTTTCACCTACTATACATATAATATGCTTCAGATGCAATCTCTTTGAGGAATTTCAAACTATCCTGATCAAGATTTTTTTCTCTGTGGACGCTGTGAAACAGGTAGATACTGTGAGTCGCTTTGGATTCAATTGGCTGTAAATTCAGATTTAGTGACTGTATTGCCAACAAAACTCACGTTGATAACTCTCTTTAAACAACGAAAATATTTGATCCCAGTCAGTTGCAGTTTCGGTTTTCGGTGAAAATCGGAATAAGTTCCCTGGTGCGTGGTTAACCTCGCCTGACCTTTCCGAAAACTGGTCCATGAGACGATGCTCCAAACAAATGTATCGAAAGAGGTAACGTAGTGATTTAAGCCACGAGACCCGCATTGTGGAAGAGCGGGTTTCAAATCCTCGCTTGGCAACCTAGATCTTTAGATTTATCTATGTTTGCCTAAATCGCATAGGGCAACTGTCGCGAGGGAACCTTCCCATTCCAGCCTCGTCAGATCCGAACTTTGGCTTGATCTCCGTTAAGATCATCATAGACGTCGCCTTAATTATTTCCCTGCTTTCTGAGTAATGGAGGGAATGGGAATCCGGCAGTGTGATGCAAGAGAGTTCGGTGCCTACGACGATTTAGCCAGTCAGGCGGAATAATTGTGTGACAGTTGCCCCATGGTTTGAAGCTTCTCGCCTCATATAAGCCAGCTTCAGACTATACAGTTCATGCGTGCGTGTTGCTGCTACATACTTGAAATTGAATATCGTAAAGGCTCCAAATAAACTCTATGAGAAAAATGAGGCCATCCTTGGTTCCTTCCGGCGGCTGGCTGATTTGGTGAAGACAACCAGCATCGCACGCGGAGTGCAAGCTGAGCTTAATATCTGCAGCATAGTGCCCAGAGTCGATCGCGGTCCTCTGGTTTGGAGCCGTGTGGAGGGTCTAAACCACAGGCTCAGACGACTCTGCGACTATAATGGTTGCAAATTCATCGACCTCCGTTATTGGGTGGAGAACTGTAGGGCCCCCCTAGACAGGTCAGGCGTGCACTACACACCGGAAGCAGCTACTAGGGTAGCAGAGTACGTGTGGCGTGCACACGGGGGTTTTTTAGGTTAGAGGGACCCCCCCCCCCCCTGGGCGAAACGATAAAATACCTGACGGTTTACCAGAGAGGACATTATCATCGTTGATAAAGAACGTCCGTCCTCAGAGACCAAAAACAGGAAAATTTAACGTAATATTGGTAAAATGCAGGAGTATCCAGGGCAAGGTTCCTGAATTAGTATCTCTTATTGAAGGAAATAGTGCGCATATAGTATTAGGAACGGAAAGTTGGTTAAAACCGGAAGTGAACAGTAACGAAATCCTAGACACAGAATGGAATATATACCGCAAGGATAGGATAAACGCCAATGGTGGAGGAGTATTTATAGCAGTAAAGAATTCAATAATATCCAGTGAAGTTATTAGCGAATGCGAATGTGAAATAATCTGGGTTAAGCTAAGTATCAAAGGTGGGTCAGATATGATAGTCGGATGCTTCTATAGACCACCTGCATCAGCAACCGTAGTAGTTGAGCGCCTCAGAGAGAACCTGCAGAACGTCGTGAAGAAGTTTCGTGATCATACTATTGTAATAGGGGGAGACTTCAATCTACCAGGTATAGAATGGGATAGTCACACAATCAGAACTGGAGCCAGGGACAGAGACTCTTGTGACATTATCCTGACTGCCTTGTCCGAGAATTACTTCGAGCAGATAGTTAGAGAACCAACTCGTGAAGCTAACGTTTTAGACCTCATAGCAACAAATAGACCGGAACTTTTCGACTCCGTGAATATAGAAGAGGGTATCAGTGATCATAAGTCAGTGGTTGCATCAATGACTACAAGTGTAATAAGAAATGCCAAGAAAGGAAGGAAAATATATTTGCTTAACAAGAGTGATAGGGCACAAATCGCAGAATATCTGAGTGACCACCATCAAACGTTCATTTCTGAGGAAGAGGATGTGGAACAAAAATGGAAAAAATTCAGAAACATCGTCCAGTACGCCTTAGATAAGTTCGTACCGACTAAGGTCCAAAGCGAGGGGAAAGATCCACCGTGGTATAACAATCATGTACGAAAGGTACTACGGAAACAAAGAAAGCTTCATCATAGGTTTAAGAGTAGTCGAATCATAGCTGATAAGGAAAAGCTGAACGAAGCGAAAAAGAGCGTAAAGAGAGCAATGAGAGAAGCATTCAACGAATTCGAACGTAAAACATTGGCAAACAATCTAAACAAGAACCCTAAAAAGTTTTGGTCATATGTAAAATCGGTAAGCGGATCTAAATCCCCTATTCAGTCACTCGTTGACCACGATGGCATCGAAACAGAGGACGACCGAAGAAAGGCAGAAATACTGAATTCAGTGTTCCGAAACTGTTTCACTGCGGAAAATCGTAACACGGTCCCTGACTTCAGCCGTCGCACGGACGCCAAAATGGAAAATATTGAAATAAACGATATCGGAATTGAAAAACAACTGCTATCACTTAGTAGCGGAAAAGCATCCGGACCAGACGAGATACCCTTAAGATTCTACAGTGATTATGCTAAAGAACTTGCCCCCTTTCTATCAGCAATTTATCGTAGATCGCTGGAAGAACGTAAAGTACCTAGCGACTGGAAGAAAGCGCAGGTCGTTCCCATTTTCAAGAAGGGTCATAAATCAGATGCGAATAATTATAGGCCTATTTCGCTTACGTCAATCTGTTGTAGAATAATGGAACATGTTTTGTGTTCTCGTATTATGACGTTCTTAGATAATACAAATCTCCTTCATCATAACCAACATGGATTCCGCAAACAGAGATCATGTGAAACTCAGCTCGCCCTATTTGCCCAAGAAATTCACAGTGCCGTAGACACTGGCGAGCAGATTGATGCCGTATTCCTGGACTTCAGGAAGGCATTTGATACGGTTCCGCACTTACGTTTAGTGAAAAAAATACGAGCTTACGGAATATCGGACCAGGTTTGTGATTGGATTCAGGATTTCCTAGAAGAAAGAACACAACATGTCATTCTTAACGGTTCAAAATCTGCAGATGTAGAGGTCATTTCGGGAGTACCGCAAGGAAGCGTGATAGGACCTTTATTGTTTACAATATACATAAATGACTTAGTTGACAACATCGGTAGCTCCGTGAGGCTATTTGCAGATGACACGGTTGTCTACAAGAAAGTAGCAACATCAGAAGACTCGTACGTACTCCAGGAAGACCTGCAGAGGATTAATGCATGGTGCGACAGCTGGCAGCTTTCCCTAAACGTAGATAAATGTAATATAATGCGCATACATAGGGGCAGAAATCCATTCCAGTACGATTATGCCATAGGTGGTAAATCATTGGAAGCGGTAACGACCGTAAAATACTTAGGAGTTACTATCCGGAGCGATCTGAAGTGGAATGATCACATAAAACAAATAGTGGGAAAAGCAGGCGCCAGGTTGAGATTCATAGGAAGAATTCTAAGAAAATGTGACTCATCGACGAAAGAAGTAGCTTACAAAACACTTGTTCGTCCGATTCTTGAGTATTGCTCATCAGTATGGGACCCTTACCAGGTTGGATTAATAGAAGAGATAGACATGATCCAGCGAAAAGCAGCGCGATTCGTCATGGGGACATTTAGTCAGCGCGAGAGCGTTACGGAGATGCTGAACAAGCTCCAGTGGCGGACACTTCAAGAAAGGCGTTACGCAATACGGAGAGGTTTATTATCGAAATTACGAGAGAGCACATTCCGGGAAGAGATGGGCAACATATTACTACCGCCCACATATATCTCGCGTAATGATCACAACGAAAAGATCCGAGAAATTAGAGCAAATACTGAGACTTACAAGCAGTCGTTCTTCCCACGCACAATTCGTGAATGGAACAGGGAAGGGGGGATCAGATAGTGGTACAATAAGTACCCTCCGCCACACACCGTAAGGTGGCTCGCGGAGTATAGATGTAGATGTAGAATAAATTAAAGTGGAGTGGCGAAAAAGGAGTTCTTCATCACACTCCTAAAAGAAATTTTGCAGTGCGGTTACCACAAAACAAAAACGAAGCAAGACATGTAAAGAGTGTATTGGTTGCTTTGCAGCTGTGCTTTACAAAAGAAATTTAGATTTGATTACAGAGTGCACTGACAAAGAAATAGAAGCTCAGAGATTTAAATACAAAAAAAAAAAAACAAGCATGATAAAAATTACCGTAATGCAGCACTTACAGACAATAATGCATCGAAAACACTGATTATACTGAAATCCAAGCTGATCTACTGTGTTGGAGTGATGAAAATAGCAGGTGTCTTTACAAAAAAGCTTTTTGACGCAAACATTGGAATAGGAATATTTCGGGCAATCTTGTCTGAAGCGGTTTCAGTTTCTTAGTAAGTTGTCTCCGATTTTATGACCACGACACTCGAGTGCAGAGAAGACTGAGTGACAAAATGGTTCAAATGGCTCTCAGCACTATGGGACGTGACATCTGAGGTCGTCAGTCCCCTAGAACTACTTAAACCTAATTAACACATCCATGCTTGAGGCAGGATTCGAACCTGCGACCGTAACGGTCGCGCGGTTCCAGACTGTAGCACCTAGAACCGCTCGGCCACTCCGGCCGGCTATCTGTTAAGTGTAAGTTACACTATATATATATATATTGTCATGTTGGTGTTTGAGACGACGAGAGAAGGGAGAGCGTGAGACCCGTTGCTGGCACATGGCCCACCACCCTGCAAGAGCATCCCCATCCGACGGAAGACGTGCGATTTTGCGGGGCGCTCAGCTGCGCCGTCAGCAGCTCCCGTACAAGTCCCAATTTTTACGCAGCCCATGCGATGGGCAGACCACCATCATTAGTGTCGCATGGCCGTACGATCTCCCGAGACGCTGCGGAGAGATTTGGAATTCAATTCAGAACAGCACAAAGATTAGTGATGAAAGACTTCACGCCACCTCCCTTCCTGTCGGCTCTACCTTAAAGACAAAAGGAACTTTGTGAACAGTGCGCGGCGTACCCGACGGTCACCCATCCGAGTGCTGGCCACGCCCAACGTTGCTTAAGCTCAGTGATCTCACGGGACTCTGGTATCCACCTCGGCACAGTCGGTGACCTATCCCATGGTGTAAAGTTACGACTGCGAATTTGCTCTCAAGAACATTCAACTGCGAATTTGCTTTCGACTTTGCGTGAGGTCAAGGTCGCTCGCTACCGTACTTGGATTAGCAGAGCAGATTTCCAGGCAGCAGGAAGGGCAGCTGGACCTGTTAGAAACGCCGTACACCCGCTGTGAGATGTGCGCCAGTCGGGCCTAATTAGCTGCGAGAGCACGTGCCGGCCTGACAGCCTCCAATCACGGCCGCTTCCGGCTGCCCCGGCGAGTTTTCACCTCTGCAGCTCTGCAGACACACCGCGGCACAACACACGGCGACCTCGTTGCCTGCTTACGGGCGCCTCTTCACGTTGCCGACACCATCCGCTTATGCGCCACCGATCGGCCGCATGCTATTCGCATTCAGTACGAAATTACACTGCTCGCCATTACAACTGCAGCAGCACGGAGGCTGCATCCGAAAGACACGACAAAGGGCACGAACTAACTGTACTTCGTGCTTGGGAAAGATAATGATTAGCATTTCACTACAGCCGACGAACTAGGGAGCAGTGTCGCCATTTACATCCTGCAGACAAGGAAGGATTAAGCGGCGGGATCCTGATTCAGGAATCGCATTTGAAGGTGTTTGTTTGTGAGGAGACCGCGTTATGAAAAAGCGATGTTTAGCAACGGGTTTCGGAATTCAGCTGCGGCAGGTTCGGGAGCTACAGAGAGCCTGCATCGCGGTAACGTGCCCTCTTCTGGCATGGAATCCGTACCGTGGATCGACGATGAGGGTCAGCCTGAATGTGGTTTTTACGCAGTTTCCCTAAATCCTTCCATTCATCTCATCTCCTCTCAATACAAATTGCGACACTCATCATCATAATTCCTGTCCTCCTTGGTAAAGCCAACTCCTCTCGCGAAACATCTGGCGTTGCTCTTGATTTCAAATGAATCCATTATGTTCAGTAAATTTTCTCTCCCTTTCGTTGTGCTTTACAGTTGTTTCTGGCCCTTTTAAGACTTTACCTTTCTCGTCATACGTCAATCTAGCGCTTCCCTTTCAGCATCGGCATATGGTTGTCCTTAAGAAGCCCCTTTAACACTCGCGACTTTCTTGTCTCAATCGACTATTCGTCGCAAGTGAGTCTGTTGCAACGCTGCAGGTGTTTTATTCCTGTACTGAGACTCGCCTGGCGCAAGTAGCCGTTGTCGTTTACACGTCAGCGCCACAACTGCTAGTGTTGTGAAAACTGGCTGCTGTGCTGTTTGGCAAATTAACGCTTTAAGTCAGATTATGAAGTAGCTCCCTTTCTAGGAAAAACTATAAATGTAGTAACAGAATGTAGAAACGAACAATGATAAAAAAATATTACTAATGCCTAAAGCAAAACAGCCGGCCGGAGTGGCCGAGCGGTTCTAGGCGCTACAGTCTGGAACCGCGCGACCGCTACGGTCGCAGGTTCGAATCCTCACAGGGGCATGGATGTGTGTGATGTCCTTAGGTTAGTTAGGTTTAAGTAGTTCTAAGTTCTAGGGGACTGATGACAATAGATGTTAATTTCCATAGTGCTCAGAGCCATTTTTTTTATCTATTTATGTTCTTGTTTACGCATAGCCTAGACTTTTTCTTTGCGCAGGTAGGTATTGTGCAATGCAAATATCTTTTTGCTGTTAGATATTTCTCCTGTCTTGTGGGAGAATAGTAGTAAGAAACATACCAAGCGCTCGTGCAACTTCACAATGTGTCACAAAGAAAATAACAAAATAATGACGAAAGAGACACAAAATCCACTACTATAACAGGAGTAAGGCCGACAAGAATGCTTTAACTTCCTATATAAGCAGACGAAGCGTAACCGCAATTTGTAGCATACTCAAGATTTCACAACTCCACGCTCCAAAAATGGTTCAAATGGCTCTGAGCACTATGGGACTTAACTTCTGAGGTCATCAGTCCCCTAGAACTTAGAACTACTTAAACCTAACTAACCTAAGGACATCACACACATCCATGCCCGAGGCAGGATTCGAACCTGCGACCGTAGCAGTCACGCGGTTCCAGATGGAAGCTCCTAGAATCGCTCGGCCACACGTGCCGGCTCGACGTGATTGATTAACGGAGTGCTTTCATATGTTCGTCTTCTTCAGGTTCTGCGTACAGCACGTATGTACTCGCTGTCTTCGTGTACTCCGACCAGACTATGTGGTATTGTTGGTGTCGCGACCCCCTGCGGTCGCTACGCCCTTTGATGCTCATTTGTTGGTCATTTGTTTTTCGGAATACGTAGTGGTAATCCGTGAAATGCACATGTTGGAAAACCTAACAATCCGGGACGGATGTTCCAGTTACTTAAGCATTGCTTGGGATCGGGTCTTCAATTTAATTCGTCGGCCTGAAAAAGCTTGGACAATGTGCGTTTTACGAAATAATAGTACTAGTTAAGAACGACAAATGAGTAGCAAATGAACATGAAAGGGTGTGGCGGTAGCCGGGAGTCGAACTCTTCTATAAATAGCGGCGCAACACCGACAATAGTTTGGACTGACAGCAGCCCAGGCGGTGAGCACGCGTAAACAACACATCTCACAAGCACCTGAAGAAGGCGACTGGTTTGGTCGTCAAAATATTGTGCGCAAAAACGACATCAACAACATGGCTGTAAATACACACACACACACACACACACACACCCTTAAATGAATAATACTATTCATCCTCCCAAGGTTTTTGGGGTGTTTGCCTTCGTTGCTAATCAAAAACTGGTACTGGAAACCCTCTTCCAACTCTGCCCCAAAGTGGCTTCTATGGCAAAGTACCGGCAGCTCGTGTGGAAGGCCCCTCGATTTATAGTGAGAGGTTACTCGACAGACCGCTCAACCGGGAGAATGTAAAAAAAAAGGTTATGACCCGTATTTACATAATTTAGGTCGTTATGCTTTGCAAATTTCATAACATAATGAATCGCAGTAGCATACTAACCTAGATACATAGACGAGTTCATTTATCTCTAAGGACGGAAAAATGTTATCACCAGTAGCCGTAGCCGCAAGTTATTTTGACGTACGCATAAAAACGTCAAGCTGACTTCCAAGTGCATTGTACGATTTTTTTCCTCCGGACTGGAAAGAGAGAGAAAAATGCGCATTGCTTTAAAATGAGGCCGCGTTCATTGTCAATATGTCCCAGAGATGGCAGCACCGTACGGCAGATGGAATTTTACCGCCAGCGGCGAGAATGAGAACTGTTTTAAACACTTAAAATGGCGACGTTTTCCTTCCTTGAACAGCGTGCAATCATTTGTTTTCTGAATTTGCGTGGTGTGAAACCAATTGAAATTCATCGACAGTTGAAAGAGACATGTGGCGATGGAGTTATGGATGTGTCGAAAGTGCGTTCGTGGGTGCGACAGTTTAATGAGTGCAGAACATCGTGTGACAACAAACCGAAACAACCTCGGGCTCGCACAAGCCGGTCTGACGACATGATCGAGAAAGTGGAGAGAATTGTTTTGGGGGATTGCCGAATGACTGTTGAACAGATTGTCTCCAGAGTTGGCATTTCTGTGGGTTCTGTGCACACAATCCTGCATGACGACCTGAAAATGCGAAAAGTGTCATCCAGGTGGGTGCCACGAATGCTGACGGACGACCACATGGCTGCCCGTGTGGCATGTTGCCAAGCAATGTTGACGCGCAACGACAGCATGAATGGGACTTTCTTTTCGTCGGTTGTGACAATGAATGACATGTGGATGCCATTTTTCAATCCAGAAACAAAGCGCCAGTCAGCTCAATGGAAGCACACATATTCACCGCCACCAAAATCTCTCGGGTAACCGCCAGTGCTGAAAAAATGATGGTGTCCATGTTCTGGGACAGCGAGGGCGTAATCCTTACCCATTGCGTTCCAAAGGGCACTACGGTAACAGGTGCATCCTACAAAAATTTTTTGAAGAACAAATTCCTTCCTGCACTGCAACAAAAACGTCCGGGAAGGGCTGCGCGTGTGCTGTTTCACCAAGACAACGTACCCGCACATCGAGCTAACTTTACGCAACAGTTTCTTCGTGATAACAACTTTGAAGTGATTCCTCATGCTCCCTACTCACCTGACCTGGCTCCCAGTGACTTTTGGCTTTTTCCAACACTGAAAGACACTCTCCGTGGCCACACATTCACCAGCCGTGCTGCTATTGCCTCAGCGATTTTCCAGTGGTCAAAACAGACTCCTAAAGAAGCCTTCGCCGCTGCCATGGAATCATGGCGTCAGCGTTGTGAAAAATGTGTACGTCTGCAGGGCGATTACGTCGAGAAGTAACGCCAGTTTCATCGATTTCGAGTGAGTAGTTAATTAGAAAAAAAAATCGGAGGCCTTAGAATTTGAATGCACCTCGTATGAACAATTGTAACGGCTTTCCCAAGCACTAATCAGAACAGTGCCAGTTCAGGGGGAAACAAGAACACAGTGTCTAATAAATTTTTCATATAGTTAATTCTGTAACTATAATGTAAGTGTGACGTAATTTCTGTCATATGTACCTTCTGTTATTTTATTAATTTGGTCTTATAATTAAACTCCAAATAATTAATTCCGACTAATTAAAAAAATGGTTCAAATGGCTCTGAGCACTATGGGACTTAACATCTATGGTCATCAGTCCCCTAGAACTTAGAACTACTTAAACCTAACTAACCTAAGGGCAGCACACAACACCCAGCCATCACGAGGCAGAGAAAATCCCTGACCCCGCCGGGAATCTAACCCGGGAACTTGGGCGTGGGAAGCGAGAACGCTACCGCACGACCACGAGATGCGGGCGACTAATTAAAAAGAATACTGTAATTACGATGCAGTAAAAAGCTGGTCCCTGTCAGGGAAGTTTGCTATTGTATACAGTCAAAGAATGTTTGAAGAAAGGAGTTATGTCGCTTGGCGCGTAAGCGCGGGGTCGGGCACAAATAGTCGGCGGAGAGAGTTGCTAGCGACAAGTGGTCAAGTGCAGACGCGGTGCGCGGAAATGTAACGAATAAACTGTAAGAGTTTTTAGTATATGGGCAGGTGTATTCTGTGGCCCCCTGTTGCAAATGGGCCCAGTAAATCGTCATCAATAGTAGTTAATATTCTAGCAGACAACTGTGGGCTCAAAATTCTTATATGGATAATAAAAGAGCCTGTTGCCATTCATTGTCGACGAATGATGACTTACACCGATCCCGGCAACAACTCATCAAAGTAAGATCGAACCAATTTCATCTCTAGACTGTACAAGACTAGCCAGCGTACTAGTTTTTTCTTAATTGGATAACAGAGTGTTTCGTGCAGCAACTGTTATAGTGGAAATGAACTTAAGCTCAATCATTTACCTAACAGGGTGTTATCCTATCACCATTAACTATTCTCAGAATACCACCAGTGAAAGAATAGTAAAATATTGAAAATAATGAGCTTATTTAATTTCGGTAACTAAGATAAAAAAAGTGCAATTTATAAAACTGAGTGCTAAGCAAAACTGTCATTTAACAGCAGTAAGCTTTATTTCTTGGAAAAACAACTCGTTAAATAGTAATAACTACTAGTATAAGAGTAAAGCAAATATTACCTCGGACTAATACATCTCATGCTGTTTGTGTGCATCGCAAACTGTGCTCACATGCAAATTAAATTAACAGTGTAGTGTAAAATTACTTTACCTCCACGAAAAGAACATTACTAACTTTTCACAAATAACTTACTTTTATAGAAAACAAGTATTTATGAACTGAATTTCTAAAATCAGTAACAGTTCGGATTACAGTGACTAATGCAAAGCTATTCATTAAACGAACTGTTTCGCCAACAATTAACTTTTACTTGCACATGTTCCGTACAGATTATTTTACTGGTTTTCTGATTAAGTCATCGTATTAACTGCGTGTTTTTACAACCGAGCTAGGGTCAGTGCTTTTGCTTCCGTTCCCGCAAGGTTACAATTCAGTGATTAGTTGGTAATTACAGGTTATAAACAATTCATAATTATACCGTAATTTTTGCTGACATAGTGATGTGGCGACCGTTCTTAAGAAATTTGCAATCTAAAATTATAACGGATGCAGTCTATTTACTCCGGGTTTCACTAATGTCATTTTTACGTTTATTGTCAAAATTTCTTTCTGTCGTTAACCTGCAAAAATAATCGCGCGATAACGATTCGGTTGTAACTGCATCTGCTATTATTCGGATATTTGTTATTCTTCTGAACAGAAGGTGGCAACGGCTATGCCGCAGTGGATACACCGGTTCCCGTGAGATCATCGAAGTTAAGCGCTGTCGGGCGTGGTCGGCACTTGTATGGGTGACCATCCGGGCCGCCTTGCGCTGTTGCCATTTTTCGGGGTGCACTCAGCCTCGCGATGCCAATTGAGGAGCTACTCGACCGAATAGTAGCTGCTTCGGTCAAGAATACCATCATAACGACCGGGAGAGCGGTGTGCTGACCCCACGCCCCTCCTATCCGCATCCTCAACTGAGGATGACACGGCGATCGGATGGTTCCGGTAGGCCAATCGTGGCCTGAAGACGGAGTGCTTTGAAAAGACGCCTTTCCCAAACAACAGGGAATATTAGTTGCATGTGTCACTTACAAAATTCTTAATTAACCGGAAGCGAAGGTCCGTTACATGGGGAAACACTGGGATACCTATAATTAGTTTCCATAGCATAAAGTTGGCACAGGAAACTGACAACGTTGCTAAGGAAGGTCAGTAATACGTATTCAGCACGCGGGCAGAACAGCGCCAAATAATAGGCGTCCGTCTTGGCTACGTTTTGCCAGGCACTTCCCAGAACCCCTGTGGCGAACAGCTGCAAGCGACGGGGCGAGCACATCTGGTGCGGCGGCGTCGCATAGCCAAGGCCTGTGGGCCTCGCCTGCACAACTCTCGCTGCCAAACGAACACCTGTCGCTAAGGCCGGCATTACACTGTCAAATTTCTTTCTCCAATATCTTTGTCAAAGAAATTTGGTGGTGTAATAGTGAACTTTGTCAAATGTCGTCAAATATTTGATCAAATCTAGGGCCTCGCTGTAGATTTGATCAAAGAAGTCGCTTGTCTTCTGTTCACTGCAATGTGACATCTTACCACATGGAGCACTAGCATCGCTGCAGCGTTCTGTCGTCTGTAGTGTTTTTATAAACATTGCCGGTAAATACAATCGGTGTGTGCCGACAACTACAAAATTAATAGAGGTGTATGAAGCTGATGAGGCGCTTTACAACGTGAGGCACCCTGAATACAAATTTAGATTAAGAAGATTGGAGACATGACCTGACCTAAACCTAACCTAACTCTCTCCTGTAGCAAAGAATCGCAGTGTTACAGTGAGCCTGTCTTCTGCAGATATAGCAGTCCCTTAGTGAGTATTGTGCTTTGTGATATGAGGATACACTTCATTGAGCACATACAGATATGTATGCTCATCCATTCTTAGGTAATTGATGTACGACTTGACGTCCTCCACTATAAGCTCACGTAATAAGTTTTGTTGAATGCTTGTATGTTGTCGTAAAACCCACGGCTTCACCCAGGTACGTTTCCTTTTCTTCCCCCGCTTCTCTTCCACATGTGCACACATTGCAATTGTGGTACATGCAACTGCTTCGGTTAATAACAAGTTGTTGTTGTCAGCCATCTTGAACTTTGACGAAAAATATGATGACAGTGTACTACCCCTTTTTAGCGCCACATCAAAGATCTTTGTCAAATATATTTGACGAATATTTGATGACGTCTTTGATCAAATCTTTGACAAAGAAATTTGATAGTGTAATACCGGCCTAAGCGCTGCTTACCCACACCGGTGTCCCCTGAGGAAGTGCTTCCAGCCGGTAGCCTACATCCACACCGCTGCCAAGCTTACGGGTAGTGTTTCCTCTGTTATCTCCACATGAGATGCAAATGGCTCGTGCTCATGGCTTATTATCATAAGCTTAGCGGACATAACGTTACGTCAGTAAAAGAGCACACATGCCGCTTTGGAGCGCTGTCGACGGTGGAGCTCTGGTACCATGCAATCGTTCAGCTGAGTGGAATCAGCGCAGTATCATGGGACGGCGTGTGGAGATCTGACAGAAAGGCGGAAAGGAGCCAACGTACGAGTGTCACTCCAAAACAAATGCACACTATTTTTGTAAAAATGCAGTTTTCATTCTGCATGTGTGAAAGTTTTACAGTATGTAGGTACATCCTTCTTGCTTGTTTTCAAAGTTAGTTCGACCTGTTCCCGTGAGTGGCGCCGTCACAGCATGTCTTCAAGATGGCTGCTATACTTGACGTTTGTCGGAGACAACGTGTTGTCATAGAATTCCTGTGCTGTGAAAATGAGACAGTGGGAAACATCCACAAGAGGTTGAAAAAGGTGTATGGAGATGCTGCTGTCGATCGCAGAACAGTTAGTCGGTGAGCAAGCAGGTTACGTGATGAAAGAGGGCACGGCAATATTGATGATTGTCCTCGCAGCGGCAGGTCTCGTACTGCACACACTCCAGACAACGTGCAGAGTGTTAAAGAATTGGTAACTGCTGACAGACGCATCACAGTGAACGAATTGGCACGATACGTCGGGATAGGGGAAGGAAGTGTTTGAGAATACTGAACGTGTTGGCCTTAAAAAAGGTTTGTGGCAGGTGGGTTCCCAGGATTTTGACAGTGGCTCACAAAGAAACAAGAAAAACGGTATACAGCGAACTTTTGGAACAGTACGAGAATGGTGTAGACGAATTTCTTGGAAGAATTGTGACAGGTGATGAACCATAGCTCCATCATCTTTCACCAGAGGTGAAGAGGCAATCAGTGGAGTGGCATCATGCAAATTCACCCAAGGAAAAAAAAAAAAAATGAAAACCACACCTTCTGCTGGAAAATTTACGGCTACAGTGTTTTTCGGTTCCGAAGACCTCTTGCTTGTGGATATTATGCCAAGTGGAACCACCATAAATTCTGATGGATATGTGACGACACTGAAGAAACTTCAAGCTCGACTGAATCGTTTTCGCCCACATCGGCAAAAGCAGGATGTTTTGCTGTTGCACGACAATGCACGGCCACATGTGAGTCAAAAAACCGTGAAGCGAACACAAAACTCGGATGGGCAACACTGAAACACCCGCCATACAGTCATGACCTGGCTCCATGTGACTATCATCTCTTTGGGAAACTGAAAGACTCTCTTCGTGGAACAAGGTTTGAAGATGATGAATCCCTTGTGGACGCTGCCAAACAGTGGATCCAACAGGTTGGTGCAGAATTTTACCGTACGGGTATACAGGCGCCTCTAAACGCTGTAAAACTTTCAGACATGTAGAATTAAAGATGGATTTAAAAAAAAAATAGTGTGCATATCTTTTGGAGTGACCCTCGTATTTGGGCGTGCCCACGACAAAACCATGAACGAAGTTGCCCAATTTGTTGGTCTTTCAACGCGGACTGTCCTGTGTGTAAACAGCGAATAGTGTACCACTCGAAGTCACGTAACACGGCGTAATAAAAAGAGGTCGCAGGAAAGTCTTCGCTGACAGCAGCGAGAGAAGTTTGTCACGCCTTGTCAATGACATTCGCTTTCAAACACGACAGAAATTGCTGCTGCCGGTGAATGTAACACTATCTCAACCAGTTTCCGAGCGAACATTTCGATCAGAACTGCATACAGTGGACCTTTGGAGTCAGATACCTCACAAAAGGCGATTGCTAACAGTGGCACATGAAACTCCTCGCCTTCCAAAGCCCAAACAACACAGAAACTGGACAGTAGCTATCTGGAAGCGTCTAGTGTGGTCCGGCGAATCGCGCTCTCGCCTCTTTCCAAATGAATCGCGGCGCGATTGCACCGACGTCCCAGTAAAGCGTTTAACCCTCAGTGTGTGGAGGTTTTAGTTCGGAGCGGAGGTGTTTCTGGGGAGTTTTAGGCACGTTTTTCCTACCACGATTTGGGTTCACTCATTGAACGCACTGCGAACTTGAGCCAGGATTTTTATCTGAACAGTCTGGTGACCGAGCGTTGCCTTTTCTCTACATCTTCACGACGAGTCTGCTGTTGATACGTCTCCAAAGACGACAAAAGCCAGATTCTTAGGATTGCACAAGTACGTTTCTATTGCGACAAGCATTCAGGCACCCTATGGCAGCTCGATTGACCTGGTTAATCGTGCGACCTTAACTGCACGCGTGGGACCATTTGGAACTACGGATGAAACGCAGCAGTCAACATTCCCGTAATTTGGCAGCGCTACTGGATCTATTCAGGAATAAGCGGCTTCCTACATCTACATCTACATACATCCTCCATACTCCGCAATCCACCATACGGTGCGTAGCGGAGGGTACCTCGTACCACAACTAGCATCTTATCTCCCTGTTCCACTCCGAAAGAGAACGAGGGAAAAATGACTGCCTATACGCCTTTGTACGAGCCCTAATCTCTCTTATCTTATCTTGGTGGTCTTTCCGCAAAATATAAGTTGGTGGCAGTAAAATTGTAATGCAGTCAGCCTCAAATGTTGGTTCTCTAAATTTCCTCAGTAGCGATTCACGGAAAGAACGCCTCCTTTCCTCTAGAGACTCCCACACGAGTTCCTGAAGCATTTCCGTAGCACTCGCGTGATGATCAAACCTACCAGTAACAAATCTAACAGCCCGCCTCTGAATTGCTTCTATGTCCTCCCTCAATCCGACCTGAAAGGAATCCAAAAACGCTCGAGCAGTACTCAAGAATAGGTCGTATTAGTATTTTACAAGCGGTCTCCTTTTGCAGATTAACCACATCTTCCCAAAATTCTACCAATGAACCGAAGACGACTATCCGCCTTTCCCACAACTGCCGTTACATGCTTGTCCCACTTCATATCGCTCTCCAATGTTACGCCCAAATATTTAATCGACGCGACTGTGCCAAGCGCTACACTACTAATGGAGTATTCAAACATTACAGGATTCTTTTTCCTATTCATCTGCATTAATTTACATTTATGTATACTTAGAGTTAGCTGTCATTCTTTATAGCAATCACAAATCCTGTCCAAGCAATCTTGTATCCTACTACAGTCACTCAACGACGACACCTTCCCGTACACCACAGCATCATCAGCAAACAGCCGCACGTTCCTATCAACCCTGTCCAAAACATCATTTATGTTGTGGCGTATCAAGACAGCCACGCCACTCGGAAGTAGCCGAAATGCACGCGTTAAGCTCACGCAGATGGGCGTGAGGTCTGAAACAGGATACGTAATGAATGCTATAAAGAAAAGTACGTAGCTTCTCTAATACTTAACTTTAATCCATCATTTGTATACAGCATTCTTGATGATACAAGTGAGACTCTCTCCAGAAATGGTTAATGGCGCCTTGCTAGGTCGTAGCCATGGACTTAGCTGAAGGCTATTCTTACTATGTCTCGGCAAATGAGAGAAAGGCTTCGTCAGTGTAGTCGCTAGCAAAGTCGTCGTACAACTGGGCCGAGTGCTAGTACGTCTCTCAAGACCTGCCGTGTGGTGGCGCTCGGTCTGGAATTACTGACGGTGGCGACACGCGGGTCCGACCTGTACTAATGGACCGCGGCCGATTTAAAGCTACCACCTAGCAAGTGTGGTGTCTGGCGGTGACACCACAATTTAAGTAGATAGAAAACAACAGCGGACCTAGCACACTTCCCTGGGGCACTCCAGATGATACCCTCACATCCGATGAACATTTCCGACAGCATACCTGATCAAGTTACGGACTTGCTCAACTGAGGCCAGTTTCAAGGCTAGCAACGGTGTTACTGTGTGTTACCGCGGCTATGCAGCATCTCTCCTGGACACTGGAGGCGGCTGAGTGAGGGACGTCCGCGGAAGCGGGTCACGCAGTTCCGGCCGCATGTGGTGCGCCTTCCGGGAAGGGCGGGCAAGAACCGCCGGCTCCCCATCCCGGCTAGTCCAGCCCAGTCCAGCTTCCCGCGGGAGCTGCGCCCGGAATGTGAAAGCGGCCCGCCGCTCCGCACTTCTTCCTAGCGGCGAGCCGCATCCCGTCCTCGTCCGGGGCTGTCCGCGTTTCGTGTGAATACCGGCGGCTGCCGCGGCACGGACGGATCTGGAGCTCTGCGGCGGATCGAGGCCGGCGGCCGTTTCGCAGCCCCTCAAACCGTGTTTACCCAGTGTAGTGGGACGCGAAATTGGAGCGTCACCCATCCACCAGTGTCAGCCCAGTTTGCAGGTGAATATAAGTTTAATTTAGTTTTGTTTATGTATTTTTTGTAATATTTGTAATGGTTGTGAATTGTCTAAAGTTTTTGTATTTATTTTTTATGTTTCATGTACGGAGAGGGCGGCGCAACGAACGGAGACAGGATCTTCGCTGCCGGGACCAGAGAGAAAATTGCTGGCCACTATACGTCGCGGGTCGACAGACAAAGAGCAACAGAAGATCCTGGAACCGAGTTGTTGCGTCGTGCTTCTAAAAAATAAAATAAATGAAAATTTGTAATGTTTTGTACAACAATGATATCATAGGAAGTTAAATCTTATTGAAAATGTTAGTTTTGTCTCGTCAAGGCTCAGGCTCACGTCTGTATGTAGGAAGATAATAAACTAGTGGATGCTACTAAAGTTGAAATACGTGTTCTCAGGATTTATTTATGAAGAATTATGTGAATGAATTAATAATATATTTAACAAGAATTATTGAAATTTTGACAGCGTTCATCGCAACTTTGAATCTCAAAAGTTTATTCAATGTGGTTCTAATATCGATTAAATCAGATAACGTGTATCAATATAATTTCTGAGGAGAAACAAACGACATCTAAAATTGAAAAAACGTTTACGCAAACCAATTGACCCGAGTGACGTAATTCTGCACATACGACTCAAATGATGTTTTACAGTTTCGTTCAAGAACCATTCTGAGACAATTTAAGAAGAATATAAATAATTTTGAAGTGGGTTGTAACTGACGTAGGTGACGAAGTCTACACATGGTCATATGTCGAAAGAAAATCATTTATAAAGAACTTACGTCGTTACACTACACCAGCCGCACGGCCGCAGGAACCGCATACCGACTGCAAAACAGTGCTGATCCGGCCCCGTGCTCGAACGTAAAGTGGTGACTGAATCCTTCAAGTCAGTCTCGCGCGTAGCGGCAGTGTGGGCCGCCCCACCATCGGAGCGTGGAGTACAGCAATATCGTGTCACTAGAGGACGGCGCCTGCGATGAAGTGGCTCACACAGCGCTCTTAGCCTCCGTTAAAACTATAGACCTACATCTCTGATGTCGATCTGTTGTAGAATTTTAGAACATGTTTTTTGCTCGCGTATCATGTCGTTTCTGGAAACCCAGAATCTACTCTGTAGGAATGAACATGGATTCCGGAAACAGCGATCGTGTGAGATCCGACTCGCTTTATTTGTTCACGAGACCCAGAAAATATTAGATACAGGCTCCCAGGTAGTAGATGTCATTTTCCTTGACTTCCGGAAGGCGTGCGATACAGTTCCGCACTGTCGCCTGATAAACAAAGTAAGAGCCTACGGAATATCAGTCCAGCTGTGTGGCTGGATTGAAGAGTTTTTAGCAAACAGAACACAGCATGTTGTTCTCAATGGAGAGACGTCTACAGACGTTAAAGTAACCTCTGGCGTGCCACAGGGGAGTGTTACGGGACCACTGCTTTTTCACAATATATATAAATGACCTAGTAGATAGTGTCGGAAGTTCCATGCGGATTTTCGCGGATGATGCTGTAGTATACAGAGAAGTTGCAGCATTAGAAAATTGTAGCGAAATGCAGGAAGATCTGCAGCGGATAGGCACTTGGTGCAGGGAGTGGCAACTGACCCTTAACATAGACAAATGTAATGTATTGAGAATACATAGAAAGAAGGATCCTTCATTGTATGATTATATGATAGCGGAACAAACACTGGTAGCAGTTACTTCTGTAAAATATCTGGGAGTATGCGTGCGGAACTATTTCAAGTGGAATGATCATATAAAATTAATTGTTGGTAATGCGGGTACCAGGTTGAGATTCATTGGGAGAGTCCTTAGAAAATGTAGTCGATCAACAAAGGAGGTGGCTTACAAAATACTCGTTCGACCTATACTTGAGTATTGCTCATCAGTGTGGGATCCGTACCAGATCGGGTTGACGGAGGAGATAGAGAAGATCCAAAGAAGAGCGGCGCGTTTCGTCACAGGGTTATTTGGTAACCGTGATAGCGTTACGGAGATGTTTAGCAAACACAAGTGGCAGACTCTGCAAGAGAGGCGCCCTGCATCGCGGTGTAGCTTGCTCGCCAGGTTTCGAGAGGGTTCGTTTCTGGATGAGGTATCGAATATATTGCTTCCCCCTACTTATACCTCCCGAGGAGATCACGAATGTAAAATTAGAGAGATTCGAGCGCGCACGGAGGCTTTCCGGCAGTCGTTCTTCCCGCGAACCATACGCGACTGGAACAGGAAAGGGAGGTAAAGACAGTGGCACGTAAAGTGACCTCCACCACACACCGTTGGGTGGCTTGCAGAGTATAAATGTAGATGTAGATGAAGATGAAGTGATTTCTAGCATTCCCCAAGTTAGAGTTATAGGCTCTTTGCTGTTCCTTATCTATATAAACGATTTGGGAGACAATCGGAGCAGCCGTCTTATGTTGGAGATGACGCTGTCGTTTATCGACTAATAAAGTCTTCAGAAGACCAAAACAAATTGCAAAACGATTTAGAAAAGATATCTGTGTGGTGCAAAAACTGGAAATTGACCCTAAATAACGAAAACTGTGAAGTCATCCACATCAGTGCTAAAAGGAACTCAAACTTCGGTTACACGATACATCAGTCAGATCTAAAGGCCGTAAATTCAACTAAATACCTAGGTATTACAATTACGAACAACTCAAATTGGAAGGAAGACACAGAAAATGTTGTGGGGAAGGCTAACCAAAGACTGCGTTTTATTGGCAGGACACTTAGAAAATGTAACAGATCTAATAAAGAGACTACCTACGCCGGCCGAAGTGGCCGTGCGGTTAAAGGCGCTGCAGTCTGGAACCGCAAGACCGCTACGGTCGCAGGTTCGAATCCTGCCTCGGGCATGGATATTTGTGATGTCCTTAGGTTAGTTAGGTTTAACTAGTTCTAAGTTCTAGGGGACTAATGACCTCAGCAGTTGAGTCCCATAGTGCTCAGAGCCATTTGAACCATTTTTTAGAGACTACCTACAATACGCTTGTCGGTCCTCTTTTAGAATACTGCTGCGCGGTGTGGGATCCTTACCAGATAGGATTTACGGAGTACACCGAAAAAGTTCAAAGTAGGTCAGCAGGTTTTGTATTATCGCGAAATAAGGGCGAGAGAGTCACTTAAATGATACAGGATTTGGAATAGACATAATTAAAACGAATGCGTTTTTCATTGCGGAGCTATCTTCTCACGAAATTCCAATCACTAGCTTTCTCCTCCGAATGCGAAAATATTTTGTTGGCGCCTACCTACATAGGAAGAAACGATCACAATGATAAAATAAGGGACATCAGAGCTCGCACGGAAACATATAGGTGTTCGTTCTTTCCGCGCGCTATACGAGACTGGAATAATAATGGAGAAGTGTTAAAGATGGTTCGATGAACCCTCTGCCCGGCACTTAAATGTGATATGCAGAGTATCCGTGTAGATACAGAGAGAAGGAGTTTTACGCCACAAGTTCATAGCGCAGATAATGAGGTAATTGAGGGAAGTGTGTTGAAAACAGTAAGCATGTTAAAGTTTTGGCAAGCAGCAGTTTATGCAGAAAAGTAGAGACTTGCACGGGATGGAGTAGCTTCGAAAGCTGCAGCAAACCACTCGCTGGACTGGAAACTACGACAACAACAACAACACACGTTACCTTTTGTTTCGCTGCCATTTTGTCAGTTATGCCGATCAGTCGTATTTAATATTATATTGCACTGACTAACTGCTCCGCGAGTACTTGGTAGAATATTTTAAACATTATGAATCAAAACACACACGGCACTTGTGCAATATTATACAATGTTCTCGAATATTACACCAGTGTCGTATGTTTTCATTCATAATATAAAATTATATTAGTTACACCACAGAGAAAAGTAATCGCTGGTGGAATAAATTTATCTGTGATTATAAATGCAAACAATGATGAAACAAGTTCAGAGGAATGTATGCTTTCAGCCCTCGTCGGTCGTCCTGAGGCGTTCGGACTGCCATAACACACTGTCCGGCAGGAACAGGGAAGTTGTATTGATTTATTAATTTTCTTAGACTCAGAGGAGATAATGGGTACTGCGTACAATCGCAGTTGCAAGTGAAAATGCATAAGATACTGAAAATACTTTTAAATATACACATTGAAAGACTCCTACCTCGTAATCTAACTGCCGCTAGCTCTACGTCGTCATCCAGCCATTCATGAAACACTCCTTACACATCATACATCATTACTGTTGACGTTCAAATAGTTTTGCATAGGCCTACAACGTGTGTATTTAAAGCATAAAACAACGCAACATTTAGGCATAGATGTGCCTACTATAAATATCAACTAGGCAGCAGCCTAGAACGCCGAAACTTTGGGCTTTTGTCCTTTTAGCGGCTTAACATTAAAGCAATGCTGCTGTGGCCTTGGAAGAACCTATCACATGGATCCCTATTCGTTAGTCGAGAGCATAACGTTAAATAGAACTTCAAAAATATCGTTAACATTGTGAGACGTCCTACTTTTAAGTGGAGCCAGATTTAGTAACATAATTCATGAAAAATGACCTGAAACGATTGTCATATGTAGAAGAGATTGTATTTTTGACACCACTGAACCAAAGATGTTGCCTGAATGGCAGAATCGACTGCAAGTAGGGGAGCAGTTGTCGTTGCCCTCTGTTACAGGTAGGATGTAAGACAGCCAGTGGCTAGCTGGGAGAATTTAGTTGTTGGTCTACGGACGCAGCATACAACAATTTTTACAAAATGAAATGATGAGTGATATTATTTGTGCTCACACAGAGCCAGTAAATGTTAGGTCGTAGTTATTTCTATAAAAGTGTAAACTGTGTAGTATTAATTTGTAAGGCTGTAAGATCAAGAATTAAAGTGATACTGATCGTTAACAAATATTGACCACTGTCCATGGCAATTAGAGAAGAGTAATGAACTGATACTGTAACTCAAAGGGAAAGCAACTATAACAAATCTGTAAGGAAATGAAATTTTGCATACTTAGTTTTAAGTATGCTGCAACGCAATGTGGATTTCGCTAATTTTTACAATGCTAAACTGACCCTTAAATGTAGGAACTAAGTATTTTCCATCAGATTTAATGTATAGGTTGATTAGGTGTACCCGATTTGTAATATTTTGTGTGTTTTGTACTTCTGATACAGGGGCGCTAGAGTTTGGAATCTATTTTGTCAAACGATGTTACACTTTTTTTCATGTAACAATCCAAGTGTTTTTTAATTATGACAGTAAGTGAGAATTGTAGAGCAGTTGAGAAGTTCACTGATTCTGAAGTTAATGAAAATGTTTCATATCAGACTTTGTGAAGGAGAAACTTTATTTTGAAAACAATTTCAAACTGAAACATTTGGTTCAAATTCAAATGGCTCTGAGCACTATGGGACTTAACATCTGTGCTCATCAGTCCCCTAGAACATAGAACTACTTAAACCTAACTAACCTAAGGACATCACACACATCCATGCCCGAGGCAGGATTCGACCCTGCGACCGTAGCGGTCGCGCGGTTCCAGACTGAAGCGCCTAGAACCGCTCGGCCACACCGGCCGGTGAAATATTTGGTCTTAGGATATCCCCTTATCAGTACCTCATCCTCTTCCATGTCGTGCTTATTTGAAACCATTGAATATTTTTTTAAAGAAATCATTTTTCAACCGGAGTCAGAAAAATATTAATGTGCAAGAATCAGAAAAGTATTAATGTTTGTGACAGCTTCAATGTGGGCAGCACTGCACAGCGCTGAGCCAATATCCAGTATGTTCACTGAACATTTGCAAGATTATTCATTTAGCAATCAATCTACTGATATTATTTGTACGAAGCTATTTTACGGCCGGCATTACACTTCGCTGTGCCAAGATTGAATATATTATATGCCTACTGTGGAGAGAACAGAATACCAAATTGCATCCGTTGCGACTCTAGAACTACGGAAAACGTATTTCATTGTTTATTTGCGTAGGGAATTTTATCAGTTTATTCCACAGGGCCGTAGATCTCGGTGCTCACGAGACTTGGTAAATTAAATAGGGGTCGATTTCATTAGAAAATCGCGTATCGCTTTTGGAGATTAAGTCATTTGCTCAACAACACATCACACAGTAAATTTGCATGACAGAAACATTACGCATTTCATATTCATTGGCAAACAAAAACACAAAACCTTTTATAAAAGAACGTTACAGCATATTAAAAGTACATTTCTCACAGCTTACATTAATTTATATTTCATAATTTGTGGAATACGTGGGACGTTATAAAATCGAAGCTGGATTCTACATCTGAATCTACATGGATACTCCGCAAGCCACCGTACGGTGCGTGGCGGAGAGTACCCAGTACCAGTACTTGTTATTTCCCCTCCTGTTCCACTCACAAATAGAGCGAAGGAAAAACGACTGTCTGTATGCCTCCGTATGAGTCCTAATTTCTCGTACGTTCGTGGTCCTTACTCGCGATGTATGTTGGCGGTAACAGAATCGTTCGACAGTCAGCTTCAAGTGCCTGTTCTTAAATTTCCTCAATAGTGTTTCTCGAAAAGAACGTGGCTTCCCCTCCGGGGATTCCCATTTGAGTTTCTGAAGAATCTCCGTAACACTTACGTGTTGTTCGGAACTACCGGTAACAAATGTAGCAGTCCGCCTCTGAATTACTTCGATGTCTTCCTTCAGCCCGACCTGGTACGGATCCCAAACGCTCGTGCAGTACTCAAGAATACTGTCCTTTACAAGTGGACCACTCTTTTATAAAATTGTCCCGACGACCGAAGTCGACCATTTGCCTTCCCTAACAGTTTTCACGTGCTCGATCCACATCACATCGCTGAGAAACGTGGCGCCCAGACATTTAAACGAATTGACTGTGTCAAGCAGGACACCAACAACACCGCATCCGAACATCACGGGTCTGTTGCTCCCACTCATCCGCACCCCCCAGCACTTTGGCACACCCAGGGCCATCCGCCACGCATCACACCAACCAGAAATCCTGCCCAAGTCGTCCTGCACCCCCCCCCCCTCCCCCCCAGCCACCCAACCACGACACCCCACTGCACACCACGGCACCACCAGTAGACAACCGCAGCAGCTACCTGTTACTAGCCAGCTACAAAATATTCACGTAAAACAAATATCGCTTCCACTGGCTCAAATTCATGTCGTCTAGGAGATGATTTAATGTTCAGTACTTCCTGCACTATCAAAGGCCTTAGAATATATAGTCCATGACCAGCTCACCAACTACCTAACTACTAACAACCTACTAGACGAATACCAATCAGGTTTCCGTAAACATCGAAGCACAACATCCGCACTAATAAAGGTGACAGATGACCTGAAACTTGCCATGGACAGACAAGAAGCGACTATCATTTGCTTCTTAGATTTCAGCAAAGCATTTGATACTGTCGACTTCGACATCTTACTAGCCAAACTTAGCGGTCTAAATTTCGCACCAAGTGCAGTGCAATGGTTTCGCTCATACATGACATCTCGTCAGCAACGCGTCCTGTCCGGGAATATAAAATCACAATGGCGGCAGGTAGTGTCAGGCGTTCCCCAAGGCTCAGTACTAGGTCCCATACTCTTCTCTCTGTATGTCAATGATGTGTCATCGGTTCTGACTTATTGCAAATATCATATGTATGCTGATGACCTTCAGTTGTATCTAAGTGCGGAACCAAACAATCTGAAGAAAGCTATTGAAAACTTCAATACTGATCTCGATGCACTATCAAAATGGGCACAGGACATAGGACTAAAACTAAACCCATCTAAAACCCAAGCGGTACTTGTTGGTCTCTCTAAGCTCATTAGCCCAAAACATCGGGAATCCGTACCATCTCTTATCCTAAATGGAACAAATATTAACTTCTCTCCCTCAGCAAAGAGTTTGGGAGTAATAATAGATGAAAATCTAAATTGGACAGAGCACGTAACTGCAGTGTGCAAAAAAGCATCAGCATCCCTCCATGTCCTACAAAAATATTAAAAACTCTTCCCTTTCGATCTGAAAAAGAAATTAGTACAAACGCTTGTATTCCCAATCATTGATTACAGCGATATTATCCTACAAGGCCTCTCTCAGGAAAACTCGCGACGTCTGGAACTGGTCATGAACGCCTGTGTCCGATATATCTGTGACATTCGACTTTTTGATCACATTTCACCAGCATATGCAAAATTGTCCTGGCTGCGTGCAGACAAACGCAGAGATTTCCATACACTCTGTCTCATCTACTGCCTTATAAATGTACACTGTCCCTCATATCTCTCCTCGTCCTTAACGCTTATGTCTGAACAGCATGACAGAAACACACGTTCCCTTCATAATAAAATCCTCTCTGTTCCACTGCATCGCTCAGTCGCCTTCTCCAAGTCCTTTACAGTAGCGGGAACCCGACTCTGGAATAACCTCCCTCGGTATGTTAGAGAACTTAAAAACATGTCGAGCTTCAAAAAACAGTTAATGACGTATCTACTTAAGCAACAGTAATGATTTCCTTTGTACACGAATGCACTTCACCTCATTACTTCCCTCTTTCTCCCTCCTTAAGTCTCCCTCCCCCAAAACTCGCTATACTAGTAAACATCTACTTTACACACCAAGATATTAATGTACATCTGCACAAATCTTCATTACTATTGCCAATTTTTCTCATGTTTATCATTATTATTTATTTTTTTTTACTGTAACTATTATTACTTTTATCATAATTTGTATGTATAGCACCTGTCGTAAAAATACTGCCAGTACTTACTTTATTAGGTCTTAGTCATTATTCTTTATTCATATTGTGACTAGAGTAATCTAATTTTCTTATTTAAAGTATTGTCATGATGTAACTCTGATGTGTGAAATGCTGCATGTGTGAAACACTGGTCCGATGTAAGAGAGGGCCTGATGGCCCTAATCTGATCAGGTTAAATAAATAAATAAATAAATAAATAAATATAGGTAGTTGGGCAGAAAGAAATCACAGTTAAAGCAAATGCTTCACTTTGTCACTATCATTACTGCAAACAGGTCTGTTCCTAGCGGAAAGATCACGGGCAACATGTCCTGGTTTCCCGCTGTTTACGCCATAATTACAGCACAGGAAGTAGTTATCTACCAAATAAAATAAATGTACAATTTTCACATATTCTGGCATTCTCAAATATTCTAAAATAATAAATTTAGCTCTTCTTAATGAAACACAATGATTCTATTCTACACGTACGGGAAAAATCTCCAAAATCTGTGGTGCATGTTAAAACCACGCTCACAGATACAAGAGCTCGATGCTTCCGGCAGGAACTACAGACATGCGGAACTAATATCGCTGAGATCTTCAGAGTCTCTAGGGGTGTCGCCTCCTGGAAGTACAGAATAGGAATATCTATGGAGTACAGAGCGAGGTGGCGCAGTGATTAGCACTCTGGACTCGCATTCAGGAGGTCGCTGTCGCTAACATGACATGCCATCCTCAGGCACGTGTCGTTGCAGTATTAGCATTTATTGTGCTTTGCCTGCTAGTCCTGATTGATATGATAGTGGAAGAACCTTACGGATAGGAATGTCCTGATAGACGTAATTCGTCTAGGTCTTTTAAGACAGGTGACTGACGGAGGAATACACACATACCCTCGTTGAGTAAATCGAAACCAGGAAATGTGGGTGGGTCGGGCGGAGGAGTTTCGCACCGACCCGAGAGGGAGGTCCCGCCGACCCGCCCCCGGCTGAGACCACAAAGATGTCTTCCCGTGAAGACGGGGTGTTTATTGGAGAGATTCAAGTCCTTCCTCGAGACCAGAGCACGTAGGTCCGAATTATGCCTGACTGGGCCCTAGGGCTGGCGAGGAAGGGGTGGTTTTGGCCTGTCTGGAGGGGTGAAGGGATAGGGATTTTCGTGGACGACGAGGACCGTTCAAATCCGCGTCCACCCATCCTGATTTAGGTTTTCCATGATTTCCATAAATCACTTCAATGCCGGGATGGTTCCTATGAAAGGACACGGCCGACTTCCTTCCACCATCCTTCGCTAAACGGGTGGGACCGATGACTCCGTTGCCCGGTCACCTCCCCTAAATCATCCATCCAAACTATCTATCGAATGTTATTGAGACGCGCAGAACATAATTTTTTGCCGTCACCACATTGCCTAGAAAAGTCACGTGACTGAGATGCTGCTTGAGGTTTGTCCACAGCCACTCTGCAGTTCTGACTATCAGCGCTAGTACGGACTACGATCAGGTATCGTTTAAAAGTATTGTGGATTTTAAACACTCGTTCCATAGACATCTTAATTTGCGTTCGATATCTGAAATGAACTTGGCCTAATGCTTTGAACAAATAGATGCATTGGCATTTAGCTAATTTGGACAGGTGTCACACGTCAGATGTAGTGCACTCTCCTTCCTTCCCTCTAGAAGAAGAAGGGCCACCACCACCACCTACTTTGTGGTGGTGGTGGTGGTGGTTGTTGCTGTTTATGCTACAGCGGCATTGCAAAGTGGCTTCCTAGTAACCCAAAGTGAAGGCATCCCGAAAAAAACATCAAATTTGGAGCTGTGACATGCAGCAAATTAGCGATTTATCACACACAGAAATATTTTTAGTGACGAAGTTCTTTTGTTTTTCTCCGCTGGCGGTAAATGTTTATTAATTGTAAATTTTCAATCTTCATGGCGAAAGATATTCGTACAGCGGATTCCTATAGAGACTACTTTAAAATAAGCACGATGATTTGGAGATCTGTCTAGCCTGAAAATAACGATTCAAACTGGCGTCTATAAATCGCATCTGCGCGGTAATCAACATGGGCAGTGCGCTATGCACTCTCCGTGGATATTCCTGTTTCACACCAAGGTCACAGAAAGCATGCGGTAGAAATAGGCACATAAACAGATGGCGGCGGTATCGCCTGCACAAGATATAAAAGGGCAGTGCACTGGTGCAGCTGTCATTTGTACTCATGTTATTCGTGTGAAAAGGATGAAGTGGTTCAAATAGCTCTGAGCACTATGGGACTTAACATCTGAGGTCATCAGTCCCCCAGAACTTAGAACTACTTAAACCTAACTAAACTAAGGACATAACACACACCCATGCCCGAGGCAGGACTCGAACCTGCGACCGTAGCGGTCACGCGGTTCCAGACTGTAGCGCCTAGAGCCGCTCGGCCCCTCTGGCCGGCGTGTGAAAAGGTTTCAGACGTGATTATGGCCGAACGACGGGAATTAACAACCTCTAAACGCGGAATGCGACGTTCCATTTCGGAAATCGTAAGGCAGTTCGATATTCCGAGACCCAGAGTGTCAAGAGTGTGACGGGAATACCACATTTCAGGCATTACCTCTCACCACAGACAACGCAGTGGCCGACGGCCTTCACTTAACGACCTAGGGCGGCGGCGTTTGCTTAGGGTTCTCAGAGCTAACAGACAGGCACAGTGCGTAACATAACAGCAGAAATCAATGTCCCCACGCCGAACGTGTCCTTTAGGACAGTGCAGCGAAATTTGGCGTTAATGGGGTACGGCAGCAGACGACTGACGCGAGTGTCTTTGCTAACAGCACAACATCGCCTGATGCCTCTCCTGGACTTCTGACCGTATCGGTTTGACCCTACGCGACTGAAAAACAGCATCCTTCTCAGATGACTCCTGATTTCAGTCGGTAAGAGATGATAGTAGAGTTGGAGTGTGACGCAGGCCGCGCAAAGCCATGGACACTGATTGTCAGCCGGCGATTCTAGGCGCCGAGCGGTTCTAGGCGCTTCAGTCCGGAACCGCGCTGCTGCTACGGTCGCAGGTTCGAATCCTGCCTCGGGCATGGCTGTGTGTGATGTCCTTAGGTTAGTTAGGTTTAAGTAGTTCTAAGTCTAGGGGACTGATGACCTCAGATGTTAAGTCCCATAGTGCTCAGAGCCATTTGAACCAGGTTGTCAACGAGGCACTGTGTAAGCCGGTCGTGACTCCATAATGGTGTGGGCTGTGTTTACATTGAAAGGACTGGGTCTTCTGTTCCCACGGAACCGATCAGTGTCTGGAAACAATTTGCAGCCAGTCGCGGACTTCATGTTCCCAAACAACCATGAAATTTTTACGCATGACAACGCGCCATGTGAGCGGGCCACAGTTGTTAGCGACTGGTTTGAAGAACACTGTGGGCAATTCGAGCGAACGCTTTGGCCATCCCGATCGCCCGACATGAGTCCCATGGAACATTTATGGGAGATAATCGAGAGGTCAGTTCGTGCACAAAATCCTGCACCAGCAACACTTCAGCAATAATCGGCGGCTACATTGGCAGCACTGCTTAATACAGAGGGGTCCAAAAAAATGTGTCAACTGTTTAAAAGTCCATAACTGGCAAACTAATTGTCGGAGTTGTCACATCTTTGGTAGTGTAATAGTTCGTAGTTCCGGCAATCGCCACGCAAGCGTTGTATTTGGTTGTTTTGTTTTGTCAGATGGCAGTCGCCAGATTGTCAGTGTTTTGTTCTTTGTTGCACCTAGTTACTCGAGTAAACATGGCTGGCGCAAGGCTTACATTCAAGGAAGTCAGTTTTGAAGTGGTATTTTAAATAGGAAAACATTAATGAGGTTCAACGGCAATGGCGAAATGAGTATGAAACAGAGCCACGACACGTTTATCGATTCGTCGTATTCGAGACAAATTTGAAGCCGAAGGCTATGTTAAACATGTACACAAACAACGATCTGGACGAGCTGTAACAGTAACAAGTCCGGTTTAAAGATGGACACAAACAACGATCTGGACGACCTGTAACAGTAGTAAGTCCAGGTAACTCACGTCGTGTGTTACAACAATTCACTCGTTCACCACAGAATTCTGTGAGACAATGTGCCTGCCGCGAGGGATTAGGCGAGCGGTCTAAGGCGCTGCAGTGGACTGTGCGACTGGTCCCGGCGGAGGTTCGAGTCCTCCCTCGGGCATGGGTGTGTGTGTTTGTCCTTAGGATAATTTAGGTTACGTAGTGTGTAAGCTTTAGGGACTGATGACCTTAGCAGTTAAGTCCCATAAGATTACACACACACGAAAAAAAAAAAACAACAATGTGCCCGTGAAACTGGAGTCGCTCAAGTGTTCGGCGAATTTTGGATACAGCAAAGTGGAAATGCTACATCCCACGATTGCTACACGCAATGAACGAGGACGACCCAGATCGTAGAATGGAGTACTGCGAGTGGTTTACTAACATGGTGCGCAACGACGAAGAGTTTGCAGAGACGATTGTGTGGTCTGATGAGGCACTGCTGAAACTCAGTGGTACAGTAAATCGCCACAACTGCATCTACTGGACCGCCGAAAATCCGAACGTCCATGTAGACAAAGCCGTGAATTTGGCAGGACTAAATGTGAGGTGTGGGTTGTCTTACCGGGGCTTGATTGGGCCATTCTTCTTTGACGGCACAGTTACCGGTGAGGTGTACCTTCAGAAGCTTCAGGCATCCATTCTACCTGCCATCCGAGACTTGTATGGAGAGGGAAGAGTTTACCTTCAACAAGATGGTGCCCCAGCCCACTACCAAAATCGTGTTAGGGCGTATCTCGACGAAAATCCACCAGGAACATGGATAGGCCGTAGAGGTGCTGTGGAGTATCCACCACGTTCCCCAGACCTAACTCCTGTGGACCTACCTGTGGGGAACACTAAAGGACGTCGTTTATCGACAAAAGCCACGCACATTCGATGAACTTCGAGAATCCATCGTACATTCATGTGCAAATATCCAACTGAACACGTTACAGTCAGTAGTTCGTGCTGCAGTTCGGCGGCATCGTTTGTGGGTGGATGTTAATGGTGACCATTTCGAACAGCTACAGTTATATCTTTAAGTTGGACTTTAAGCTACATTTTCACAAAAAATGAGACAACTCCGTCAATTAGTTTGCAAGTTATGGATTTTTAAACAGTGGATACATTTTTTTGGGCCCCTCTGTATTTCTGCAGGGGAGTTCCAACAACTTGTTGAGTCCATGCCATGTCCATTTGCAGGAGGTATCCCATGACTTCTGTGTATGGCTAGAAGATAAGATATATTATCGGAGCGTTATAGTGTGACTGTTAAACACGCCGATCGCTTACGCCATAAGTCAGAAGAGTCACAGACAAGACTACTAATAAGGCTACGATGAGACAAACGCAGCAATCAGTGATATCAGTAGGTCCTGGCCGTTCCCAGTGACGACGTTCGTGCCAGGCATCAAGCGTCTTAACGAGCAGTAGCACTAATGCAGGTAAGACTCCAGAATTACACTCCTGGAAATGGAAAAAAGAACACATTGACACCGGTGTGTCAGACCCACCATACTTGCTCCGGACACTGCGAGAGGGCTGTACAAGCAATGATCACACGCACGACACAGCGGACACACCAGGAACCGCGGTGTTGGCCGTCGAATGGCGCTAGCTGCGCAGCATTTGTGCACCGCCGCCGTCAGTGTCAGCCAGTTTGCCGTGGCATACGGAGCTCCATCGCAGTCTTTAACACTGGTAGCATGCCGCGACAGCGTGGACGTGAACCGTATGTGCAGTTGACGGACTTTGAGCGAGGGCGTATAGTGGGCATGCGGGAGGCCGGGTGGACGTACCGCCGAATTGCTCAACACGTGGGGCGTGAGGTCTCCACAGTACATCGATGTTGTCGCCAGTGGTCGTCGGAAGGTGCACGTGCCCGTCGACCTGGGACCGGACCGCAGCGACGCACGGATGCACGCCAAGACCGTAGGATCCTACGCAGTGCCGTAGGGGACCGCACCGCCACTTCCCAGCAAATTAGGGACACTGTTGCTCCTGGGGTATCGGCGAGGACCATTCGCAACCGTCTCCATGAACCTGCGCTACGGTCCCGCACACCGTTAGGCCGTCTTCCGCTCACGCCCCAACATCGTGCAGCCCGCCTCCAGTGGTGTCGCGACAGGCGTGAATGGAGGGACGAATGGAGACGTGTCGTCTTCAGCGTTGAGAGTCGCTTCTGCCTTGGTGCCAATGATGGTCGTATGCGTGTTTGGCGCCGTGCAGGTGAGCGCCACAATCAGGACTGCATACGACCGAGGCACACAGGGCCAACACCCGGCATCATGGTGTGGGGAGCGATCTCCTACACTGGCCGTACACCACTGGTGATCGTCGAGGGGACACTGAATAGTGCACGGTACATCCAAACCGTCATCGAACCCATCGTTCTACCATTCCTAGACAGGCAAGGGAACTTGCTGTTCCAACAGGACAATGCACGTCCGCATGTATCCCGTGCCACCCAACGTGCTCTAGAAGGTGTAAGTCAACTACCCTGGCCAGCAAGATCTCCGGATCTGTCCCCCATTGAGCATGTTTGGGACTGGATGAAGCGTCGTCTCACGCGGTCTGCACGTCCAGCACGAACGCTGGTCCAACTGAGGCGCCAGGTGGAAATGGCATGGCAAGCCGTTCCACAGGACTACATCCAGCATCTCTACGATCGTCTCCATGGGAGAATAGCAGCCTGCATTGCTGCGAAAGGTGGATATACACTGTACTAGTGCCGACATTGTGCATGCTCTGTTGCCTGTGTCTATGTGCCTGTGGTTCTGTCAGTGTGATCATGTGATGTATCTGACCCCAGGAATGTGTCAATAAAGTTTCCCCTTCCTGGGACAATGAATTCACGGTGTTCTTCCAGGAGTGTAGATATCCGAGCACAGTATCTTGATACCCGAGGCACGAAACTGTGTCTGAGTGAAACGGAGGGACGTGAATCGCCTCCTCCTGCAGCCACGGCCGTGAGTCCTCTGCGAGTGCAGCAGCGGGACGGCGCGGCTGGAAGCGGCCAGGTCAGCACGCAGAGAGACACGCCCGCTGACGTCATCCCGCCCGCGGCGGCAGCAGGCAGCCGCGTTTGACGGCCGGGGACCGCCTCTGCCCACTTGTACAGTGGCTGGCCGGCCGTCCTCTATTACGCCGCTTTCACACTATACGGTTTTGACCGTACGGCAAAAAGCCGTACGAGTTTTAGCCGTGCCTGTGTTGCTTTCACATTACACGGCTTTTTGACGTGACCAGTTGTTGGTGTCTATTCAGTTTGCTTAATGTGTGTATCAAGATGAACCGTAAACGAGTTGTTGCTTTGTGGTTGCTTCATCGTCGCCGCAAAAGAAAAGGTCGTCTTTTGTGGGTACACCCCATTAACCAGAGAAGAGACGAAGTGGGTTTATTTTATACACTCTTTGAAGATTTGAGGAACGACGGAAATAAATTCTTTAACTATTTCCGAATGTCTATTACCTCGTTTGACGAATTACATAGAAAACTAAAGGATGTGTTACAACGACAAAACACACAATTCCGCAATTGCATCCAACCTGTTCAAATGCTGGCTATCACGTTAAGGTAATTTAATACATAAAAACTAGTTCTGTTTATTTACTTATTTATTTGTGTTTTACATTTTTATTACGCTCAGATTATGAAGTAGAAAAGTCAATATCAATATCAGCAGTTGAAACCAAAGAGTTTGTAGCAGGACTGACTGTACTGTCACTTTGTGGCGACAGGCTCTCTGCAAAAACGTTGTAGAACTGCGTTGTTGATGGTGGGCCTTCATGGCTACTTGTGGAAGGCGAAGGGTATGGTGGTGGCACTTTATTAATTCGTTGATAAGAACTGCGACCTTGAGAAGTCTGTAATGGTTGTTCGAGAAAAGTAGTTGGGTTTGGTGCAGCTGGAGGAGGACGAATCTGATGCGTATGGTAAGAGGATATTGGAGCAGCATTTTCCATAGGTGAATAAGAATAAGCTTGAAATCTATTATTATAGGGCATGGGAGGTGTGTAATGGGTAAATGGAGGAGGTTGAGCTGTCAATATATTTCTCCTTTCATATATATTTTCTATAACTTTGAGGACTCCCATCTGAAACTGAAGATAATCCTGTTCATCAAATTTTTCCAGATGAGGCTTCAGACTAAGTAAAAATGACATTTTGCTGCAAGGTTTGTCTTCTTCCAGAGCTCGTAATATTTTCATTTCGATTGCATCAGGTTTTCTATGTTTTCTGTTTGTATGGCACTCGCTTTTGGATGTTTGTTGTGTGGGTGCTGTATCAAATGGCCCAGAAACATTCTCAGTATTTTCGACGGAGCCCTGCGTTTCTATATCTTCTTCCAGTCTGGCGGTGCGTTCCGATTGAAAACTGTCCTCCGTCTCTCGAGCATCATACAGCTTTTTTAGAAACTGCAGCTGATCAGAATATACATACTTTTTCTTTTTCTTTGCTGCTGAGCCACTTTTTTTCGCAGCTTGAATTTTTATGTTTGACTTCACAAAGGAGTCTCGTAGATTGGTCCACCTCCGTATTACTTCTATACCTACATCAAAAGGAAACAAAACTGTATGAAAACATTTTAATTTTGTATAGAAAAAAGCAAAACTGTAACAAAAAATGTCCACTGCAAACTAAATGTCACTGATTTTTTTTCGTTTTGTTCAGGTATCTGGCAAGCGGTTGTTCCTTCACTGACTTACATTTCCAGTACAGAATTGGGATTTCTACAGCAAGTAAAGTGGTTAATGATGTATGCACAGCAATTTGGTCATCACTGCGGGAAGAATGTATACAAAGACCGACCAAAGAGGTATGGGAATCAATAGCGGCTGGATTTGAACGTACTGCTAATTTCCCCCACTGCTTAGGAGCGGTGGATGGAAAACATATCCGTCTTACTGCCCCATTTAATAGCGGATCAATGTACTTCAATTACAAAGAATACTTTTCTGTGGTTCTGATGGCTGTAGCGGATTCCAACTACAGGTTCATTTATGTCGACGTAGGAAGTTATGGCAAAGACTGTGACTCTTCAGTGTTCAGACGGTCCAGTTTATGGAAGTCAATAGAAAGTAATTCCCTGGAATTTCCAGACGTCCAATGTCTGCCTGGTACGGAAGGTCCAAAAGTACCCTACTTCTTCGTGGGAGACGCAGCATTTGGCCTACACACGCATTTGCTCCGGCCTTTTGGGGGAACAAACTTGACAGTTGAGAAACGTGTATTTAATTACCGTTTGTGCAGAGCAAGGAGGTATGTGGAATGTGCTTTTGGCATCCTCACCAATAAGTGGCGGTTGTTTCACCGACCTTTAAATGTTCATCCAGATTTTGCAGTAAAAATGGTTAAAGCTTGCATTGTTTTACACAATTTTGTACGTCAGAGAGATGGATTTATAATTGAAGACACCACATCCTTCACTGGTTTGGAAGACTTAGCCCAAGATGCCAACATAAGAGGAGGACTGACAGCCAACGCCATAAGGAACACTCTTTGTAAATATTTTATGACAAATGCTGGAAGCGTGTCATGGCAGATGTCAAAGATATAAATTAACAAGCCTTTTCCTTTTTGTAGATTGTTTGTGAAAGCCTGCGACTGTATAGTAAATAGTTTTCTTTATAAATAAATTACTGCTACCACTCACGTTTTTAATCGTTTTGTTTATATTTTGTACGACGCGTTTCGGGAAATAATTCCGATCTTCAAGTGCGTTTTTTTCTCTAAGTTTTCATTATGTGTAGTGTTTTTTTATTTGTGAGGTCTTGTGCGTGTTTCTCTTATAAATTACAGTAAAGAAAACAGAATGCAAGACCTGACACATAAAAAGACACCACACATGATGAAAACTTAGAGAAAAACGCACTTAAGGATGGGAATTATTTCCCGAAACGCGTCGTGCAAAATATAAACAAAACAAAAAAAACGTGACTGGTAGCAGTAATTTACTTATAAACAAACGATTTACTTTTAGAATAAAATTTATAACGTTAAATAAAAACTGTTTAAAACGTATTAAATGTAATATTAATATATTAAATAAATACTTACCAAACGCATTTTTATCTTTGTCTTCCATCTCATCAAAATCTTGCTTCAGTGCTACGCAAACTTCCCGCCAAGCATTCTTTGTAGCAATACGATCTCTATACGCATCTAGAGTTTTGTCCCACAGAACAGGTCTTACTTCCACCAAGGTTATCAAAAGTTCAGTATCAATTTCATCCATTCTTCTACACTTTTCAGTAAACAAGAATAAACACAAATGAATAAAACGACACTACAACGAACTAGTCGACGCCGTACGGCTCAAAACCGTCCAGTGTGAAAGCATGCACTTAGTCACGTAGGCCACTGTTGTCGAACTTGCCGTACGGCGACCGTCTGTTGTAGTGGCAAGACACGGCTGCAGCACGGCACGGCAGCGGCATTTTGCCGTCGCCGTATAATGTGAAAGGCGCCATACATTTCTTCACACCTACAGCCGTACGGCTTTTTGCCGTACGGTCAAAACCGTATAGTGTGAAAGCGGCGTTAGGGTACGCAGCGCGGAAGACAGCTCTGCGTCCGCAGGCTGTCCGTGGATCTCTTATTTACGGGGTTCGAACTACAAATTATCCTTGCCCTAACCAAAATATTTCGCAGTTGCTACTGTACTGTTTGTACGATACAAATAAATTGTACACATTGACAACCATTATGACACCATGTGTGGAATAGATATGGTATTATTACAATAACCAAATTATAGGAAATGTTTACAAATAATTTTTAGTGACGAATACTCGCTGGAATCACACTTTATCTACACTCATGCTCATAAATTAAGGATAACGCTGATACATGGTGAAACAACGCTCCGGTTGGCGGTCTGTGGGTTTCAATCACCTCGGGGTGTGACCATGCGGTGCATTTGACCTGCGCTCGTCGCACGGTGGAGCTGACAGCAGTCCACACACGCAGTTGTGTGTTGGTGCATGTCAGAGTACGGTGCAGCGAGTAAGTGTACAGACGTCTTCAGACGTGCTAATGGTGACTGTGTGTTGAAAATGGCTCAAAGAACACATATTGATTACGTTATGAGGTGCACAATACTAGGGCGACTGGAGGCTGGTCAAACACAGCAGGTCGTAGCACGGGCCCTCTGTGTGCCACAAAGCCTGATCTCAAGATTATAGCAACGACTCCAGCAGACAGGAAACGTGGTTCAAAATGGCTCTGAACACTATGGACTTAAGATCTGTGGTCATCAGTCCACTAGAACTTAGAACTACTTAAACCTAACTAACCTAAGGACATCACACACATCCATGCCGGACGCAGGATTCGAACCTGCGACCGTAGCGGTCACGCGGTTCGAGACTGAAGCGCCTAGAACCGCACGGCCACACCGGCCGGCCAGGAAACGTGTCCAGGCGCTACAGTACGGGACGTCCACAGTGTACTACACAACAAGAAGACCGATGTCTCACCATCAGTGCCCGCAGACGGCCACAGAGTACTGCAGGTAGCCTTGCTCGGGGCCTTACCGCAGCCACTGGAAGAGTTGTCTCCAGACACACAGTCTACAGATGACTGAACAGACATGGTTTATTTGCCCAGATACCTGAAAGGTGCATTCCATTGACCCCTGGTCACAGGAGAGCCCGTAAAGCCTGGTGTCAAGAACACAGTACATGGTCATTGGAACAGTGGTCCCAGGTTATGTTCGCGGACGAGTCCAGGTATAGTCTGGACAGTGATTCTCGCCGGGTTTTTATCTGGCGTGATCCAGGAACCAGATACCAACCCCTTAATGCCCTTGAAAGGGACCTGTATAGAGGTCATGGTTCGATGGTGTGGGGTGGGGTGGGATTACGATTGGTGCAACACCCCTCATTTTTTTTTAAGTTTTATCTAACACCAAAAATTTTACAACCTCAGCTACAGCACATTGACGTATCGGTCTTATATTAGGTTACCAATGGAAAAGAAAAACGGCTGTTATAACTGAGATCAAACAATACCGAAAAATACCGGTAATTCAGAACCAAAATACCAGTATCGGTTTTATCTGATCGGTTTTTCCCATCTGTAGTTCAATAGGACGTACCCTGCTGCAGTTATGCCAGGATGAGACGGTCACGTAATTATGAAGCTTCGCTTCTATTTTAGACCACGTGACTGTGCATTCACCGTGTGTACGGAAAACTGCGACCACTCACTTTTTGAAACATTTATTTGTTCGCATAAACTGGTTTTCAAGGCTTGTCATGCTTATCTTTAGATGAGGCTCACACAATTTGCGTCTTGATTTTCGTAGCGTGATGCCCTGTGAGAAAATAATAGATAAGAAACATTAATGTGTTGCTATGTGTGATTGTTATTGGCAAGATGCGTCTAAAAACGAATTCCTTTACCTACTGAAACTTTTATGAACACACTTATAGCACCAGATCACCTCTTCGATGGTCAGACATAGCTGTGATACAAGTTTTTGCGAAAAAACTTCCAAGATTTCCTATTACGGAACAGGTAATTTCCCTGTCCCCCCCCCCCCCTCCAACTCCCTTCCCCTTACCAGTACTTCTGAACTGCACTGATATTTACATACCAGCCTGTAAATTATCAAAGAATTGTTATTGCACTAAGCAATTAGATAACTATGTCTCGTGTAGCTATTGCCGAAGGAATTAATAAACACACTGTGCTGATTCGATACAACCGACTGACACACAAAATGCTTGTAGGCTGCGAGTCGTGGAGGGACACGCGAGCGCCGGGTGTTACCTCTACACCTCCCTCTTCTAAGCGAGCAGCGTGATCTTTTAAGGTGGGCGACAAATACGAGGCGTGTTTTTTAAGTAAGTACCGTTTTGAAAGTAAAAAAGACGTGCTAAGAAATCTCAATAATTTTATTTTTACATGAAAGCCTGTACCTTAATCTACTTTTCTACATAATTTCCGTCAATATTGAGGCACTGGTCATAACGTTGTACCAGTTTTTGAATGCCCTCCTCATAGAAGTCTGCCGCCTGACTTGTTAACCACTGCATCACCACTGTTTTGACTTCGTCATCGTCTTGAAGACTCTGACCGCCCAGGTGTTTCTTCACGTGCAGTAACAGATGGTAGTCACTGGGCGGAAGATCGGGGCTGTACGCAGGATGATCTAGAGTTTCCCATCGAAAAGATGTGATGAGATCTTTGGTCTGATTCGCCACATGCGGACGGGCATTGTCTTGCAGCAAAACGATGTCCTTGCTCCACTTCCATGCACTGTTTCATCGCCCGTAACAATTTGGCTTAAGAAATCATCACCGTCGTTGTGGTACCGCTCAAGGGAAGTCAATGCACTGTCTAAACGTTTGGTTTTGTGCACATCCGTCAACATTTTCGGTACCCAATGTGCACACAATTTTCGGTAATTCAAGTGCTCGGTCGCAATGCCATACAAAACACTACGAGAAACATTAGGAAAGTCATCCTGGAAGGAGGAAATCGTAAAGCGTCTGTTTTCTCTCACCTTATTGTCCACTTCCTGCAACAAACTTTCATTAACGACCGAAGGACGCCCACTCCGTTGTTCATCACGCACATTTGTGCGGCCATCTTCAAATGTTCTCACCCACATCACTAATAATGTTTTCTCCGTAAACTGCACAGATCTCAAGATCAATATCGATCGCTTTTAGGCCTTTAGCACTAAGAAATCTTATAACAGCCCGTACTTCACAGTCGGCGGGACTCACGATTATCGGAGGCATCTTAAACACTCAGTACACAACGTAAACAAGGAAGAATCAGACTGTAATGGCGTCAGTGCGTAGATTAAGGTACAGGCCTTCATGTAAAAATAAAATTATTGAGATATCTTGACACGGCTTTTTTTAATTTCAAAACGGTACTTACTTAAAATACACGCCTCGTATTTTGCCCTGCCAGCTTACGATCTATTGATCGGTGAAGGAAATTAGACTGGAGTGAGGTGTGTGGTATTTTCCACCGCGGCTCACAGTCGCCGGGACGCGCCCTTCCGCGGCTCCGCCAGCAGCTTCTTGCGGCTTGGGCAGTTCAGCTGCAACACGCCTCTCGCCGGCCTTTCACTCTCCCCCCGCGGGGAGAAATTTAATAATCGCCGGCCGCTCCACTGATCTCAAAACGGGCGCCCGCTGCCGGCGGCGATGCTCGGCTGGCCTCTCTCTCCGCTGGAATTCACTTACCCAGACACCTCCTGCGACAACACGCGCCTAACCCGTCCGCTGACAAGGAGTTCGCGATTCCCGCTCTTAATCCCTTCGACGTCGATAATTTCTTTGCGTGCTGATCACTACGAGACATAACGCATATACAGTGTCCCCTCAACGGATACATCACTTCTGTACGTTTTTTTTTTTTTCGCGCAATATTTGTGTGTGTGTGTGTGTGTGTGTGTGTGTGTGTGTATTCTTAAGGGACCAAACTGCTGAGGTCCTCGGTCCCTAAGCCTACACATTACTTAACCTAACTTAACACATTGACTGCCATGGTATAGTTGGGTTACCGACCCCTTGGGGCCATTTACTTTTTTTCAATATCCTGCTCCAGTTTGCTCCGAGTGAACTTGTTAAGTGCAAATAAAGTGAAAATATGGCGTTTTAGTACCTTTTTTAAAACTTTTTGTGTGAGTTACATATGATTCACACGGCCCCTGAGTAAAGGTACCGGGTGTGCCATTTCCTATGTCACTAATAATTTTAGGTTTTGTAAGAGGTCCATGACTAAGGAATTTGTTGCTAGCGCACTCGAGCAGATGTAATTTCGATGGATTGCTCACGCGCTGCCTTCGATATGTAAGCTGTAAGAGAATCTCAGACCAGAGAGCAGTGTTGTATGCAGTAGGAACTGTGTAGCACTTGTAGTAGTAGTAGTAGCTAGCAGACATGTGTATGAAGTTGGCTGGGCCGGTCGTGGGGGAGCCATGGCGGAGCCTGAGTCGTAGTATAAGGTAAAAGCAGCGTCGCGCATATGTATTATTGTTATGTCAAGTCCCATGTAAATGTTTTTAAAAAAAATCTCTTAATAATAATCTTTCTTATAAAAATTAACTTTTGACAATCATTCAACTCAATTTAAAGATTTTACTAATTTCTCCAATCCATGGTCATCCTGATTATTGTGAAGAAAAATCAGTTGTTTCTTTTTATACATGACAAATCTATCGGCCAACATTGCACTGAGCTGTGCCCGAAAAATTTCTTATAGGAGCAGATATATATATATGCGTTATCCGGCGACTTCATTGAGGTAAGAATTTTCAATTTATTCAGTATGATCTTTCAGGACCATGACGCAGCACTGTTGACTTCCAAAATTTACCAGTTTACATTCACAGTCAATTATTGAAAGGTTATAAGTGAGCCACAATTTTATTGAGAGATTAGTCACAGATTTTTATTATTGATAGGTTACGGAATTTTTACTGTTGGGAGGTTACTGAGTAATAAACTGTTGCTAGGTTACACTAAATGCCAATGCTATACGTATTTTCACTGTTGGGTAGTTACACTAATGTGAATATTATTTATATTATTTAACTGTGGGGAGGTTACAGTTTGTACTCCTGTCAGTTTTTCATTCCACAGCATTATTTATGTGCAGTTCCATTATTGATTTTCTGCATTGTTGCTACAGTCTTTATTCAGTGTTGTTTGCTCCGTAACGAAGTGGTATTGTGGCAGAAGAAAATGTCTCGTAGGAGTTATGAAGATGAACAAAGGCATGTACAGCAGCTTTTAGATGAAGTTATGGACATAAGTGATGGAGATTCTGTGTCTCTATTTGGTGATAGCTCAGACGAAATTTTACCAGAGGAGACGAGAAGCGAAACCGGAAGTTCTGACGATGAAATCACATCAGCGAAGGTAGGAAGAAGGGTTTCATGTCCACATTCAGTCAAAGAACCAGACTTCACAGCTGTAAAAACCAGTCAACAAAGCACCTCTAACCGTGTTAGTGCCACAACTACTGCAGTTGATTCAGGTTCAATTGAAGTAAGTGTAATGTCAGAAAGTTCTGAAGATGAAGATGACACACTTAGAACAAATTCTAATCTGATTGTCTGGGGGCAAGTTACGTATAAAAATATGAAAAACTTTACATTTACTCATTCCAGTTCTGGTGTAAATGCTTCTGTTGCACTAGCTCTCAAAGGTAAGACACCATACGATTTCTTCAAACAATTTGTAACTGATGAAATTTTAGAATATGTAACTCAACAAACTAATTTGTACATGTAATTTGTACATGGGAGCAGGGAGACGTAGGGGTACAGTGTGCTACGAAAAAATGAAGAATCAATTTGGACGAGAGCAAGCTGTCAAGAAATGCAAACAAACTGCATGTAAATGGAAGACTCGTGACTCATATTTTTGCGTAGAGTGTTTTTTCATAAAGCACAGTGCGTACAGGTGTTAGAGAAACAAAATGGAATGACCCAAGTTTTTCAGTTTCATTGTTGTTGCAATTAGAGTTGAAGAGTGTAAATTAAACTGTATGTGAATTGCAATCTACGGTGTAAGTAATGTCAAACTAAATAATAAAAAGAAGAAAAGTCCAATACGACTGAGCCATGTGAGTTATATATAATTCACGAATTCAAATGCCAATAACTACTCTTGAGCACTTGAAAACCGTAGGCCACGAACATTATGTGTTACTGGGGCCATAACCTACTATAACACTGAGTCACAGCACGCTCCTGTGAGTTACAACTGCACCACGGAGCTTTAAATGGAAAAATGGCCGTGAGTTGTATTTACTTCACGCGGCCCGAAGAGAACACTTCCTGTGAGTTATATTTAACTCACGTGACTGTGAATGTGTTAAACTAACTTACGCAAAGGACAACACCTACACATACACACCTGTGCCTGAGGGAGGACTCGAACCTCCGACGGGGGAGCCGCTCGGACAGTGACAAGACGCCCGGACCGTGACAAGACGCCCCAGACCGCGTGGCTACCCCGCACGGCCGCAGTATTTGTTTTGTCATCGTACAAGTGTAGGCGGATGCACGTGATTGTTCAGAATTAGCTTTGTGTAAAGTTACAGAATGAGATGACGAAAGTCACGGGACACCTGCCAATATTGTGTCGGATCTCCTGCACCCGGCGTAGTGCCGCACCTAGATGTGCCATGGACTCAACGAGCCGTTGGAAGTCGGTCGTCTGCTGCCATAGCTCATTAACGCCAAATCTAATTGCACTGTCCGAACGGATGCGTTCGTCGTACGTCCCGAATCGATGTCTGTTCGTCGTACGTCCCACGTCGATTTCTGCGGTTATTTCACGAAGTTGACGTAACATGGCTCACAAGGGAACATCCCCATCGCACCCCCCTCAGATTTAGTTATAAGTTGGCACAATGGATAGACCTTAAAAAAACTGAACACAGATCAATCGAGAAAACAGGAAGAAGTTGTGTGGAACTATGAAAAAATAAGCAAAATATACAAACTGGGTCGTCCATGCGTGTGATAGGCAAAATTAAGGGAAATCTGAGGCGTGGAGCAAACGTGGTCCCATGGTTAGCGTGAACAGCTGCGGAACGAGAGGTCCTTGGTTCAAATCTGCCCTCCACTGAAAATTTTGCTTTCTTTATTTTCGCAAAGTTCTGATCTGTCCGTTCGTTCATTGACGTCTCTGTTCATTGTAATAAGTTCAGTGTCTGTGTTTTGCGACCGCACCGCAAAACCGTGTGATTAGTTGACGTGCCTCTCCAATGGGAACCGAAAACATTTGATCGCAAGGTCATAGGTCAACCGATTCCTCCACAGGAAAACACGTCTGATATTTTGTATACGACACTGGTGACACCATGTGCGTCACATGACAGGAATATGTTGTCGACCCACCTAACTAGTACACTTGGCGAATGGGTGAAAAGTTTCTTCTACCTTGCCCGATTTAGGTTTTCTTGTGGATGTAATAATCACTCCAAAAAAAGTGATGAAAACATAAGAGTTTTTCACATAAACTGAAAATAAAAAGTTAAAATTTTCGGTCGAGGGAAGATTTGAACCAAGGACCTCTCGTTCCACAGCTGTGCACGCTAACCACGGGACCACGGAGCTCCTCGCCTCACATTGCTCATAATATTGCATATCTTAGGCATGGACGACCCAGTTTGTATATTTTGCTTATTTTTTCATAGTTCCACACAACTTCTTCCTGTTTTCTCGATCGATCTGTGTTCAGTTTTTCAAGGCCTATCCACTGTGCCAACTTATAACTAAATCTGAGGGGGGTGCGATGGGGATGTTCCCTTGTCAGTATTTCTGCAGGGGACTACAAACGACATGTTCAGTCACTTCAAAAGGAGGTCCGGCACGGTATTAGGAGCTATCCCATGACTTTTGTCACGTCGGTGCAGGTGGCTATTTGTGTGTGTCCAAGTCACCGCTCTTCACCAGCGCTCTGCAAAATTCGCAGCGAGTGTGTCCTCTCTTTTAACTGGCTACATTAGGTTCTTCTCACTACCAATAAAATTATTTGTTAACAATATTCATTGGTCTTATTTTTCCCAGGGGATAAACTACTTATCCAAAATTGTTCCTTCTCAAAGTATCCCCGGATAATGTTTCATTTGATCTGTCACCGCCTTTCTCTCAGACCCTGTGAAGCCCGTGCACTGTTCACGGCCAGAGCCGAGGCTGCACTGAGCGTTGTCGCCCCGACCAGCGGACCAAACAACACAAGGGAGAGGTCCGTCCCGCATACACAATGACACCTGGGGTAGGCCCGCCTGCGACGTCATTGTCTCGCTACACGCTTTCGCCGCCGTCTCCAGGCCCGTCCACGTAGCGGCGAACTACAGCCCTTCGTCGTTTAAATTAATTCTAGTCCTAAATGGCCGAAATGGAAACTCGCATGGGCCTCCTTCACGGGGCTGCCAGACCGCACAAAAAGAAAGATAGAAGCCATTATGTCTTACTTCATTCCCTCTACAAAATGAGATCTTGTGGTTCTAAACCGACCGAAATGTAGAATGGGGAAAGGCGATACTTCCGTAGACACTGTAGTGGGCGTCATAGAAAGACGTTCAGAATTACCAACAGTCATTATTTCCACTAGAAAAAATAGTTATTTCTTTCGATAGCAGGTAATGAAGACAGCACAAAAAGATGCAACGAGTATTTCGCATTGCTTTATTGCATGAGTGGTTTGAAAATGTAGTATATAAATCCAGCCACTTTGTGGCACAGGCATTATTTGCAATACAGCATTTCATGTTACACCCGTAGATTACTGGACAATATGAAAGATCTTACCCTTGCTTTTTTTTTTCTTCTTTGTATTCGGCATTTCACTTCATTGATAATTTGCTAATTCAGCTGCACATAAGGAAACAGTCAACTACAGCTTCGTAGAAGGAAGCCTCTGTGCGAGGAAATCACAGAATGTAGCGTTTTCTGTAGAAGACCAGTGCAAAACTCGTAAGAAGTTTCTTCTTTTCACACTTCACTCTTGGTTGGAGTATCTTTGTAGTCTCCATGAAAACTTGGTTTCCTAGTTTTTGGGACTATGTCAAAGAGTGCCAGAAACGGCTTATTCAGGATTTCACACGTTTTTTATATCGTACGCACATCAACACTAGTGGTGCATATTCGCCGCCGTTACTTAAAAAGTCCGGGCGTTTAATTTTATATCCGAATTGCACGCGTATTTAAACGCTCTCTTACTTTGGTCTGGCAAGTTTTTCTGCACGAGTTCGATGAACAATCAATACTCATCACAGATAATTCCAAGCACCAACATCGAAATTCACGCTTCTTCTTGGATTACACATCTCTGTTGTTGCTGCCTGTCGGGTAATATTTGTAGCTCTTGGAACACTGTTGTCAACAATCGTTCGGAAGCTAAATTTGTTTTAGAAAGGAAGAATTATCTAAGCTCGAGAATAAAATTTTTCCTGACGGTTCTAGACGAGTAATCTGTCTCTTCCTCTTTGTTTATATTCCCACTACCGAAGGACTACCGGGCACTACAGTTTGTCATCACGTAATATGAAACCGCTAATAGGTAAAGCACATTCTAGACGTAGATCAGTTGTAAAGTTGGATCTACAAAGGAAGTAATTTAGGAACACTCCAGTATAATTAATTATGGAGTACTGCTTAAGCGCTTGCAGTCCTTACCAATCAGACGACAATACTCGCAAAAGTAAACACGACTGGTGGATTAGGCCGTAGACCAATTCAAACTAGTCAACTGCTGCCTACAAGGCAGTAAGAGAAGTGATCTATGATCAGCACGTCGCCAGTACCTTCAGCTGTTATTTCCAGTAGGTGACTCCGGACGCTGTGCCGTTCCAGATCTCCGTATCTCGAATAAAATGAGATGGTACCAGGAATCGAAACCGTATTCTTCTGCATCGATGGCAGCGATGCTAACCATTTTTTCATCTTCGTTCTTTACATCTGTTTCTTGGTGTAAAAGTTTTTGGAACATTGTTTGAGGAAAACCAGTGATATTTATAATATTATAACTTATTTTAATACACACATTTATGATCGAATTTAAGCTCTTTATTTTTATTTTTAGGTGACAAGTTTCTTCTAAGAGATCTGCACGCCCAGATGAATCCGCTCGTTTGTTCTCGATTCTGTGCGGGTGTCGCATAATGTCTTACATATTCGACGGGTGAGAACTTCACTCGGTTTTTGTTATACTATTCGGCTGCATAGGCGGTCAGATCGGAATGAATTCAGAGACGCGGTAGTATTGTAGCCTATACAGTCGGTTTAGGTCAAAGGTAAGCGTAACAGAGATGGTCGGGGAACTCAAACGGATAACTTTGCAAGATGGGAGACACTGTAGTCGCGACACCTTGTTTAATGAATTTACGGAACCGCTATTCCAGGAAGTGTGCGCAATACGCTATTTAGCTATGTTAAAAATATGGCTCGCACTGTTGTTCTGAATGATTAAAACATTCAAATAGCATTTTCCGTCAATATTCTCACCAAATATATGTTATTTTTACATAAGTAAAGCTTAAACACAGTTGAATTTCAAGATTTGGTCACGTGACCGAAGAAACAGTTATTGGCTGAAGCCCCGGTGACGTCACAAGCTAGGAGTGAGACGAAGCATATGTGTGTTATAGGACGTTAGCCGTAGTTACTAGTGTCTTTCCGTACTTTTTCTGCATGTAGTTCAATTATTTAGTGATGAAAAACGCATTTACGAATTTGAGTAACAATGGAAAGGAATTTTGTGAAGGATATGGTAGAAGCCTTCCGAAACTTTATGCGTTTATTGTCTCTTCCTCCTTCAAAAACAACCCAGAATTTCATGTTCCGGAAATTTGTTGTTGTTGTTGTTGTCTTCAGTCCTGAGACTGGTTTGATGCAGCTCTCCATGCTACTCTATCCTGTGCAAGCTTCTACATCTCCCAGTACTTACTGCAACCTACATCCTTCTGAATCTGCTTAGTGTATTCATCTCTTGGTCTCCCTCTACGATTTTTACCCTCCACGCTGCCCTCCAATGCTAAATTTGTGATCCCTTGATGTCTCAGAACATGTCCTACCAACCGGTCCCTTCTTCTGGTCAAGTTGTGCCACAAACTCCTCTTCTCCCAATTCTATTCAATACCTCCTCATTAGTTATGTGATCCACCCATCTAACCTTCAGCATTCTTCTGTAGCACCACATTTCGAAAGCTTCTATTCTCTTCTTGTCTAAACTATTTATCGTCCACGTTTCACTTCCATGCATGGCTACACTCCATACAAATACTTTCAGAAACGACTTCCTGACACTTAAATCTATACTCGATGTTAACAAATTTCTCTTCTTCATAAACTCTTTCATTGCCATTGCCAGTCTACATTTTGTATCCTCTCTACGTCGACCATCATCAGTTATTTTGCTCCCCAAACAGCAAAACTCCTTTACTACTTTAAGTGTCTCATTTCCTAATCTAATTCCCTCAGCATCACCCGACTTAATTCGAATACATTCCATTATCCTCGTTTTGCTTTTGTTGATGTTCATCTTATATCCTCCTTTCAAAACACTGTCCATTCCGTTCAACTGCTCTTCCAAGCCCTTTGCTGTCTCTGACAGAATTACAATGTCATCGGCGAACCTCAATGTTTTTATTTCTTCTCCATGGATTTTAATACCTACTCCGAAGTTTTCTTTTGTTTCCTTCACTGCTTGCTCAATATACAGATTGAATAACATCGGGGACAGGCTACAACCCTGTCTCACTCCCTTCCCAACCGCTGCTTCCCTTTCATGCCCCTCGACTCTTCCGGACATAAGAAATGTGAAAACTGCATTGCATGGCGACAGGGACGGAAGTACTGTGATACAGCACCAAGTCGGAGAAATGTCTTGAAATGTGGGTATCTGGAACTGGATTATTTGCTCGGACCATGCTAAAAACGTTTCCTTGGGAAACTTGTGAAATCCTACCTAAAGCGCAGTGGAAAGGTTTTCATTCGGAGGATTATTCTGGTATTTGTTGCTGTGGTTGTTACCAGAACTACTGCTGTTTTCCAGGTAGCCCTTTTCTCAATTTTCAAATTTTCAGACAGCGTAATAACACTCGCGGGGTACTTCAGAGCACGTCTTCAGAGTTTGCCCTCAACAGCTTTACACACTGCAGTTTTTCTGTGCTCCAGGTCAGTAATTTAAACCACGGAAAATTATGTCTACAAAATATGCAATGATGCAGCATAAAGTCAAAGTATCTGTTCTGCTGTTTACAGCTGCACCACTACTAAGATTTAAAAGTGTTTAAGCAGAACCAACTTTCATTCTAGTGTAATGCCCTGGAACTATTACATTTCCTCGTAGATTCCAAGCAACGTTCAATTTATCTCTTCGTCAAAATCATACAGCATTACAACAGGCTCAACGGAAGCAGTTAGAATTGGAAAATTATTGTCTTCAACGATTTGCTTGGGAAAAATAATGTGATCGGAAATTGTTAAATGGTTTCTCAGATTCTTCAGAATAGAGTTACATCAGGCATGAAATACAGTTTCTTAACATCATACTTGCGATTTATCTCAAACTGATCAGGTGTAAAACGAAGCAAATAAATTGAAATAGGCGTTTAAATATAATATAACATAGAATTTAAAGCTCTTACACAACTGATTATGAATAAAGTAAACTTAAGAAGACAGTTGTATTAGGCGAAGAGAACAGGAAGGAAAAAGAAAAATAATTGACAAACTGCCTATTGGCTTCTGTCTCGGGTTCTTCGGCCGACGTTCATCTAATGATTTTTCTGACGTTTCGCCAGCACGAGTGGCTGGCATTGTCAAAGCTTCACCCTCCATTGCCGGTGGTGAACTGGAGGCGAGCTCGCGGCCGCAGACGTCAGAAAAATCATTGAATGAACGTCGGCCGAAGAACCCGAGACAAAAGCCAAAAGGTAGTTTTGTCAACAAGTGGCCACGAAAGCCTTAACAATTTTGTAGAAAAATAATTGCTCCGAATGATCGATCTTCCAGCACACTACGTATTGCGCTTCAAGTGACAATGCGTTTGTGTGTATTAAAACGGCCCACGGAGAAAGACGTGACCGTCATCTCATTTAGATCCATACAAGCCAGTTGCAACCGCATTTTACAAACCTTCTCATTCTTTGGAACACTCAAAACCTATTTCCCAGAGTTTTTATAGAAGTATTAGTACAATGTGATACTACACGCCATTTGTAACCAAGTTTACCAAGAGAAAGACTGACCCAGCAACGAACTTGTGACGTCACTCTAGCCGGTTTGCCCGCCATACTTCGTGAACTCTTAGCTCCCTGCAGGGCCAATAAAAAAGGTATCCGATAAAGGGCGTAACTTTGTCGTGAGCTATCGAGAACTTGCATGGATATAACGCGAAGTCAAGAATTGTGAAACTCGTCTGAAATAGTTACTCGCTCCTCGTCGGAAAAGGCTGCTGGCACTAGTAAGACCTGCAGTGTCACGTGATGTGACGTACGCGCCACGGCGTGTCCTCCTCGTGGGCGTCGCGTGCTAGCCAGTGATGTCGCAGGCATCACATGACTCAAATTGAGCGTTTCAGAGGGCTTTCATTTTATTTGGATTTCATTTCCTTCAAAAAAATGCTGAAATACATGTTATGAGGATGAAATAACATAGTTAACCATTTAACACTATTTCCAGAAAGTGTTTCACCAAGTGCGAAAATAGGTCAGCAAATCGCTAAGTACGGCGTCTTCTGGAGTCTGTAAGTAGATATAGTTTCTTAAACGGCACCACCTGTAAATGGAAAGCGAGTAAAACTTAATTTATGATAAACAATGAAAAGAATCCTCTGTTTGCCGCCTTAAAAGTGGATTATGAAGTGTGGGTGTAGTTTTGTACCGAGCCCCTGGCACCGTCTTGTTCCTTCATAATGAGCGAGCTACCTGTTAGCGAATACTAACCGCGGGGCAAGGTCCCTGGTGCCTTTCTAACGGCTTACAGCGGCAACAAAAACGTCATTTGCAATATTTCGTACAGTTACTGACCAAATTTAATGCTGTCATTATCTACTCATTAACAGCTGTAATCCTATGTCAGAGGTTTCAGGAACTGCAACAGGGAAGGGATGGATCACGTCAGCTGCCCGCTGAGGTACTGGGAGCAGTCTCACAGAAAAACAGTCTTCCGAGAGTGGTACTTGGTGCGACACACTGCCATCAAAGGTCACAGAAATCACAATGAGCTAAGGCGCACATAGAAATATGGATTGGACAGGCGTGGTGGCCACCCTTCGCCTTGATGGCACTGCCTGGAGGAGAACGAAACAATTCTTTGGGAAAGGCCGAGTAAATCGGCAGGGAAGTTGTCTGCGAGCCTGACGCCAAGGCTACTATCTTGGCTGACACATTCGCAGGCAACTTCACGCGAGTAGAGAATGTGTTAGATGAGGAACGTGCTCGCCTTGTGCAGCAACATTTGCCTGCCTTTCTTGCGGCAGAGACGGAAAATTACGGTGACACAGAAGCCGTCGCTGAGGAGGAGGTGGAAGAACAGCTCTGCAGACTGGGCCCCGGGAAGGCTCGAGGTTGCGACCAGGTGGAGTACGCAGGGCTTAAGGGGAGGTTTACTATCTTTTGGTTCAAAAAATCGATTTTTTAAAATTCCATTTTTGGATCCATAAAAGTGTTTAGAATCCACCCCTGAAACGGTTTTTCCGAAAACGGAACGGAAATGTTTGTTATTCGTGGTAGAACAAAAAAATGCGCCTGCCTGAAATCGGCCTTTTTCACGCACCACTTTTTTTCTTTCGGAGGACGAGTTATTGTACCGGTGCTTGGGAGTAAACAAACAAAATTCCAATGAAAGTTAGAACGCGTGTGTTTGGAAGTTAGCCACTAAGCACTTGCATTCTGGTGCGAAGACTGTGGAGTTTGCGACTTTCGTGGCAGTGATCAGCTTCAACGAAGGGTATTCAGCAAGTCTTGAAGACCATGACAACGTTGGACGTCACCCTGGGACTCTATTCGACGCGGTTCGCCAAGCATTCGGACGACCACCGGATTCGAGCGGCCGAAAACCGCTTGTCACCGGCCGTACGAGCGGCTCTGGAGCAGCGCAGGATGGCCCAGATCGAGCTGAACGCCCTCTATGAGGAAGAGGAAGAACTAGTTTATGGAATAGCAGATTGAACGTAAGTTGCATAATATTGTATTTATATGTTGTCAAAATTTCAAACGCGTTTTTCTCGAAATGACTTTTTTTATCGTGACTTCCTTTTTTTTTTTTTTTAAATCGCGCGGTATGGAAACTTCAATTCTACTGAACCGATTGGCGTGATTCTTTGTTTCCGACGAAGCTAACTAAATTGTCTAGGAGCTGTACCACTTTTATTCCTGTCCTTGAACTATAAATATTTTTACTTGGCCGATGAAGTCGAAAAATCGATGAAAAACCCCCTTTTTTTTCAAATGGCCGCAATTTTGTTTCCTATGGTCCAAATGACTTAAGCGAGGTACAACTCCTAAAGAATCTTATATACTTCGCTAACATCAACTCAATTTCGATTTCAGACGAGCCGGCTGACCTGTGACATACTGCGCGTGGAGGTCTACATCGAAATTCTGTTTCGTTCCGACGACACTTCCGCCTTTGCTCTTCGACATTTCCGATCGAAAAAATTCCAGTTAGTAGAGGAAATATCAATAAACATTTTGACCAAATTTGACATTGATACCTGTAACACATTCCGAGAAAAAAATTCTCAAAGAACATGCTTTTTCGGGCCAAACGTCCCCTTAAACAGGCACTACCTCGCGCTCTCCGATCCGTCACTGACTTAATGTCATATTCCAAGGACTAGCAATACTGCTTCGAAGTATGCGGAGGTAACTGCAGTCACTGAACAGGGGAAAGACGCAGGACTGCCGCGGAACTAAAGGCCTACCAGTTCGCTCCCTCCCGTCTAGGAAAGTCTTCGAACGGCTGTGCGTTAAAAAACTTCTGGAAGAAGTAAACAATGAGGATTTATTATCACCGGAACAGTTTGGTTTCCGGCGCGGACTAACAAAGGGGAGGCCACGACGATTGGAAAGCGGATTTACTGCAAACTTCGTACACTCGTAGTACCCCATGAGGACAACAAAACGTGTAAGCAGTAGCGCGTACTTCTCAAGCGTTACTCAGAAAATCCCAAGATAGTTTCGGTCGTCAAATACATTTCTATTCTTGGCCATTTTAACCATGAAGCGGCTGCAGCCGAGTGGTGCCGGCACGGTAGTTCAGCGTGTTCGGTCAGAGCGTTGGCTTCCCTTTCTAACAAAAAAGTGAACGAACGGATGAACGAACAAACTGAACGAAAATGTTTTTTTTAAAAAAAAAAAAGTGGTTGGCGTTCAAGCCACTGGACCGCTGGATCGAGTTCCGTTCGTCAGTTTTTTTTATTTTCAACACAGTCATTTTCTTTACTATTTGTATTACAATTGATATAATGGGAAAAATACGTGTAATTGGATGAACTTTTATTAAATTTACAATGTTATTTGGCAGTCTACTAATTTTGATTATCACAAATAATATAATATTCATAACTATCGACTAGTAAACGACCAAACGCATTCAGTGATACTTAAAATGTATACTTGTCCGTGTCTTCAGAACTGTTCGTATTTAATCGAAAGAGAACGAAAAATTGCTTCTCGGTAGACACTATTAAAATACACTCGATACTGCATAACCAAGTATCAGTGCCGATTTTTAAGAAAATACTGCGTTATGCATGGTTTTTCTTCCAAACTATCGTCTGAAAGAGAACTTGTTGAAGATGTTAACGAGGTGTGTTTCTCCACGGAAAACGTCAAAAGACCTTGCGTATGCGGAAACATAGCATTTATTCAATGCAGCTGGTGCCGTTTAACTTCACGTTTTCCGTGTTTTTACGAAAAATACCATCCTGCAACTTGTACTCTTAATGTCGAAAGCGACGATTAATTGTACATCTTTCGAAAGCCGTCTGTGCCTGTCAAAACTTGGAGGTAACAAGTCGTTTCGGGCTCCTTCCAGGTATAAGGGATTCCTCAAATCATTGACAAGCACACATTTTCAGAATCACTTTATGCGTTTGGTCGTTTACTAGTCGATAGTTATGAATATTACATTATTTGTGATAGTAAAAATTAAGACTGCCAAATAACTTTGTAAATTTAATAAAAGTTCATCCGATTACACGTATTTTCCGCATTATATCAATTGTAATATCAGGTACAGGGCGGGTCGCAGGTGGCGGATAGCGAACGATCCATCAGATATGGTGGACAGCTGCGAATAAGGGGAAACCCAAATAAGCAGTCCCGGACCGAGGCGGCAGCATCACGAGGGTGTGGGAGGGTGACTTTTGGCAAGGGTCACACTCATTCAAAAACCACAGAACCCGAAGACGTTGCTGTGTCATGGCGAGTAAGTGCCGCCATTACAATAAGCACTGTCAACACCCAAATCCAGGACGCGTCTGAAGTGGGAACCATCGGCATCCTGGTCAGCGTCTGTTCACACAATGTGCGGCTGGTCATAATGCGCCAGGAACTAACAATCCTTGGTTCTAAACACCCAGTGGAAACACTGGACCAACTTGATTACAAGCAAGTATGACTCGGGCAAGTAATAACAACATTACCCCAGGTGGTAACCAATCCACCCATCAACAGATGGCAACCAGGAATTCGGATTCTGGGGAACCTGGACTTACACGATTACATCAGAGAAAGTCGGAGCTCTCTGGCAAACTTCCACTTAAAACACCTACATACATTGGAACCTTTAACATAAATACATTAATCCAACCAGGAAAACTTCTAAACCTTACAACAGAACTTGAAAAGCAAAAGATAGTAATACTAGCTTTACAGGAGACACGTTTTACAGATGAAGAAACATCAGATTATGGCAACTATCGCATCTTTAAGAGCAAGACGGATAAACGAATCGGAAGAGGAGCCCCCCATCTCGGGATGGCGTTTATCATACACAAGAGCGTGCTCAGCTCCATCAAGGAAGTTACTCCCGTAAATAATAGGATAATGACGATGCGCTTACAATGTGCCAACAAAACATACACAATGGTTAATGTTCATGCTCCCACAAACGGAGACAACAAGAAAAACCCCACAGAAACAGAAAAGTTCTGGGAAAATTTGGAGAATATAATGGCCAAGATTCCAAAAGATGATACAAAAGTTCTACTCGGCGATTTTAATGCCCAAATTGGTAGAGAGAAAATCCACCAAAAAACCGTAGGCAAATATCCTGCACATAAATTTACCAATAAAAATGGTACAAGGCTCGTCGAACTATGTAAGCAGAATAACCTGAAGATAATGTCAACATTTCTAAGAAAATGTCCAAGAAAACAAAAGACATGGAGATCTCTTATACAACAAATTGGCGAGTTTCAAATAGATCATGTGGCGATTTCATACCCAGTACAAAAAGAAATTTACGACGTCCAAGTACGCAGAGGAGCAAACATTGATTCAGACCATTACCTAACTAGAATTAAAATCAAGTTTACAGCACGAAGAAGTCATCAGAAGAAAACAGAAATACAGAAATATGACACCAAGAAGATTAAAGAATCTAAAGTAAAAGAAGAATGGGAGAAGGAAAAGGCAAACACATGGGAAGAATTTCATTCTAAAATCACGCGAATAGCTAAGGAAACTATTCCCTTGAAAAAGATATTCAAACACCCTTGGTGGGATTCAGACTGTGAAAATGCATTGGAAAGGAGAAAAAAGGCATTTCAAGAATATAACAGTAAAAAATCACAAGAAAGTCTACATTTATTTAACGAGGTTAGAAAACAGGTTTCAAAATCTATTAGGCAAGCAAAAAGGAAGTACACAAAGGCACAACTGGATGCCATAGAAGAAAATTTCCAAAACTATAATACAAGAGACTTCTACAGAACTTTCGCAGATAAAATACGAGGATATATTCCCCAAAATTTATGTTTCAGAAAACCAGATGGTAAATTAGCCCTAACAAACCAGGAAAACTGTCAAGTATTGGCTCAATATTTTTCTAACCTACTAAATTGCCCAGAACCTAGTTTAAGGTTTCCCAAAGAAATCAGTGCCAACGCTCAACCGGATTCATTACCACCAACACAGGAAGAAATGAAATGTCACATTAAAAACTTAAAAAATAATAGAACATCTGGCGAAGATGGCATTGTTGCAGAGCTATTAAAAAACCTAGGACCAAAGACGTTGCAAGAGCTCACAAAAATAATAACAAAAATATGGGAAACAGAAAAATTACCAGAGGATTGGAAATGTGCCCTTATTCACCCGTTACATAAAAAAGGAGACAGAACAAATGTCAATAACTACAGGGGAATCTCACTTTTACAAGTCACCTACAAAATTCTCTCAACATGCCTGCTGAAATGAACACAAGAGCAGCTGGAACGCCAAATTGGTGATTATCAAGCAGGCTTCCGCCCCGGTCGCTCATGCATAGAACAAATATTTAATTTAAAGACAATATTAAAACACAAAGCAATTAGAAATGCCCCCATAATTTGTACATTTGTAGATTTTAAGAAAGCCTATGACTCAATTGACCGGCAATCTTTGTTTAACATTTTAGAGGAACTTGGACTTGACTCCAAAACACTAAGGCTTATCAAAGAATCACTGACAGACACTGTATCTAAAGTTAAATTCAGGGGAGAAATCTCTGAACCTTTTCTCATAAAAACTGGAGTACGTCAAGGTGACGGGCTATCTCCACTTCTGTTTAATATAGTCGTGGATAAAGTCATTAAGGAATGGGAAAAAGAATTAAAAAATCAATCCTACTGGAAACCAATCCATCTTGGTAGAACCAAAGACAACGTGGAGGTATCTTGTTTAGCATTCGCGGACGACTTGGCCATACTTGCAGATGATGAAGAAATCGCCACCAAACAAATAGAGATCCTTAAGGAATGCGCGGATAAAGTAGGTTTACAAATTTCGTTTCAAAAGACAGAATTTTTCTGTACGAAATTCCATATACACAGTTTGAACACAAAATATGTAAAAATAAATAGAGTAAAACATTTTAAATACCTAGGTGAAATTTTGGAGCCAACCGGAGGAGAGAAAGTTGCACAGAAGATCAGACAACAGAAAATGAAGAGAGCATATGGTATGACACATGAAATATACAATAAAAAATGCATCTCCTCGAACACAAAAATCAGACACTACTGCGCAGTAATTAAGCCAGCAGCACTATATGCTAGTGAAACGCTCACACTCCACACAAAATGTGACTTAGAAAAAATACTAAAAGAAGAACGCAAAATTATGAGAAAGATTTTAGGTCCAAAATTAACAGAAGAAGGATACCGGATACAATCAAGAAGAACCACAGAAACTATATCAAACCTGGCAGCAGACATAAGAAGGCGAAGATTAAAATTTTATGGACATGTCACTAGACTTCCCCCCACACGACTCACCAACAGAATTCTCACTTACATAGAAAAAGTCAAATCAACAACACCATGGATTAGCCAAGTAAAATTAGATTTACAAAAAGCAAATATTGAACTTAAAGATGTCAAAGATAGAAAAACTTTTAGAAATAAGGTGGAAAAGTGGATTGTATTGTCGGAGAAGGAAGCACTAAAGAGACCAGGAACAAAATGGACAGAAGAAAGAAAAAGAAAACATGGAGAACGAATGAAAGAAGTATGGAAGAAACGACGTCAGAAAGCTTTGCGTGATCCTTCTGGGTCCATTCGCGATAAATAAATAATAATAAAGAAAATGATTGTGTTGATATAAAAAAAGAGGAACGGAACTCGATCCAGCGATCCAGCGGCTTGAACACCAACCACATTTTTAAAAAAATTAAAAAAACATTTTGTTCTATATTGTTCGTTGAATTTATTCAGGGCGGACGTCTGATGCCACCCGTTCAGTTTTTTTTCCGCTTTTGTTCGTTGCATCTGCTCGGGGCGGACGTCGTAAGACAACCGTTTAATAAGACTAAAAACAGCCGACCAGTTGCAATGGATAAAGAAATCTTTACCTAGGTTTCAACAGATTTAAATCTGTCTTCTTCAGAAGGCGGCAATTTTACATTAATATGGATTGATATATTTTAATTTGGACAAATGGATCTATGCAGATATTTGTAAAAACGACGATGATACATCAATCCATATTAATGTAAAATTGCCGCCTTCTGAAGAAGACAGATTTAAATCTGTTGAAACCTAGGTAAAGATTTCTTATTCATTGCAACTGGTCGGCTGTTTTTAGTCTTATTACGTGGAACCGTTGCTGTTGCGCAGCTATGTTTAAAATACTGACAACCGTTTAAGTTAGTTATTCATCGATTAACTCAGTTTTTTTTTTTATTACAGGGCACGTAACCCTCTGACCGAACACGCTGAGCTACCGTGCCGGCACATGGTTAAAATGGCCACACACAGATATATATATTTGACGACCGAAATTATCTTGCGATTTTCTCAATAACGCTTGATAAGTACGCGCTACTGCTTACACATTTTGTTGTCCTCATGGGGCACTACGAGTGTACGAAGTTTGCAGTAAATCCACGTTCCAAACGTGGCTTCTCCTTGTAAGTACGCAACAACAGCTACTGCGCCTCGGAGCGTTGATAGAGCTCAGGGGCATTGGGTGCTCCTGGACGTCTGCAGGGCCTTTACCTGCGAGTGGCACGACGGCCTCCTTTACAGACTCACTGTGCTGACGGTACTGAAGCCACACGACGGGCTCACCGCGTCACTGCGAAATCGCACTCTCGATGTCCGCGCCGGAGATTGCGTGTCGACAGCAGGGCCTACACTAGCGGCAGCATTGCAGTGGCTATCATTGGTGCCCTTCTATACTCCCTGTATGCCTTACGCAAGTCAGAGAGAGAGAATGGCGTTGCGACTCTACGCAGACGACACCGCACTCTAAGCACGATGCTTTCAGCAAGGCATCTTGCATCGCCCTATGCAGACGGCACGCGACGTAGCAGCAGCCTGGGCGACTGAATGGCGCCTGAAGCGTAATGCCACTTACAGCCGCGCTGTGATTTATCACGCGGCGTTGAGTGCCTGTGGACCTTCATCCAGAGCGGATCACGCGAAACCCGATCCCAGTCTCGCACTGCGAAACGTCTTGGGGTGACCATAGACAGACACCTCATCTAGAGGCCGCATATCAGAGAGGTAACAGGTCAAGCACTTGGCCGTATACGTGCGCTTTACCCTTTACTAAAATGCCGGCCGCGGTGGTCTCGCGGTTCTAGGCGCTTCAGTCCGGAACCGCGCGACTGCTACGGTCGCACATTCGGATCCTGCCTCGGGCATGGATGTGTGTGATGTCCTTAGGTTAGTTAGGTTTAAGTAGTTCTAAGTTCTAGGGGACTGATGACCGCAGCTGTTAAGTCCCATAGTGCTCAGAGCCATTTGAACCATTTTTCTTTACTAAATCCTAAATTCTACAGGTGGCAGGCGTAAAATACAGGGAGCGGAAGGCTATTTACAATTTGTACAGAAACCAGATGGCAGTTATAAGAGTCGAGGGACATGAAAGGGAAGCAATAGTTGGGAAGGGAGTAAGACAGGGTTGTAGCCTATCCCGATGTTATTCAATCTGTATATTGAGCAAGCAGTAAAGGAAACAAAAGAAACGTTCGGAGTAGGTATTAAAATCCAAGGAGAAGAAATAAAAACTTTGAGGTTCGCCGATGACATTGTAATTCTGTCAGAGACAGCAAAGGACTTCGAAGAGCAGTTGAATGGAATGGACAGTGTCTTGAAAGGAGCATATAAGATGAACATCAACAAAAGCAAAACAAGGATAATGGAATGTAGTCGAATTAAGTCGGGTGATGCTGAGGGTATTAGATTAGGAAATGAGACACTTAAAGTAGTAAAGGAGTTTTGCTATTTGGGAAACAAAGTAACAGATGATGGTCGAAGTAGAGAGGATATAAAATGTAGACTGGCAATGGCAAGGAAAGCGTTTCTCAAGAAGAGGAATTTGTTAACATCGAGTATAGATTTAAGTGTCAGGAAGTCGTTTATGAAAGTATTTGTATGGATTGTAGCCTTGTATGGAAGTGAAACATGGACGATAACTAGTTTGGACAAGAAGAGAATAGAAGCTTTCGAAATGTGGTGCTACAGAAGAATGCTGAAGATTAGATGGGTAGATCACATAACTAATGAGGAGGTATTGAATAGGATTGGGGAGAAGAGAAGTTTGTGGCACAACTTGACCAGAAGAAGAGATCGGTTGGTAGGACATGTTCTGACGCATCAAGGGATCACCAATTTAGTATTGGAGGGCAGCGTGGAGGGTAAAAATCGTAGAGGGAGACCAAGAGATGAATACACTAAGCAGACTCAGAAGGATGTAGGTTGCAGTAGGTACTGGGAGATGAAGAAGCTTGCACAGGATAGAGTAGCATGGAGAGCTGCATCAAATCAGTCTCAGGACTGAAGACCACAACAACAACAACACAATGAACAGGTCAACTGTACCCTCGCACTGCGGCATCACGCTATATCTGGTACTGACCCGCCAGTGCTAGAGTTGCTTGTTGTTGGAGAGGGATGTATGGCCGCACACGACGGAGAGGTCTTCAGCGCCTGCTCAGTAACAGATTGAGACGGGTGTCAAGAAAAGACTCAGAAAAGCAAGATAAAACAGAACGTAAAACACAGGTAACTAGGTTGGAAAAATATCTGCCTACCCACACCGAAACGTGGGACGAAGCATGCCGTCAGCAGTAAAACATGACAACACAAGAAGAAAGTGGTAGAGGGAGCTAAAACAATGTAGCAGATGGAAGTGGCTGACTGACCGAAAGGAAAAAAGGGAGGAGCCAGCCACTTTGCAATACACTAAAACTTCCAGCCTAAAAGTTTAGGCCAGAGTCCAGACACATCACAAAACTTTACAACCCTAGACACACCACGCCAGAGCTAGAAACGCGGCCGTGGTGTGGGAGGACGCAGCAGACGGTCACTTAAGTCCGCTGCAAGGACTGCACGGCAGAGTAGCGACTCGCCGTTCATCTCCCACACGACTTCCCGACTCGAGAGTTGCGCAGAATTACCGGGACACCACTAATACGAGACCGGTTTGAACTGACTGCTAGCCAGTTTTACGAAACGTCGCAGCAGCCAGAAGACAGGCTTATCGCGCATCTGGGCTACCAGATACACAGGAGGGGGACCACTCGACGAACCGACCTGCCGAGACAGTGACCAATCTCGTAGTAAAAACAGGATAAAAACCCTTACAAAGCATGTTGTAACGGAAGAGATGGCACAAACGAAATGTTAGTCCAAAAAAAGCAATGGTTAAGAAATGAGGGAACAGTTTGAAGCATGTCGCCTCCGCAACCAAAGGCAGAGAGGAACGCCTCTCTAGATTAAGAACGAGAGCCAGAGAGTTTTAATCAGTCAAGTGTTGCAGTCAGAAACTGTGTACGTGTCATGAGGCAGGCTAACCCAGGCGGCACCGTCACTAGATTATACTCACCCAGTACTTGAGAACGATAGCACTTAGCCACCTACAATGAACTTTGTACGTAATTTCACCACGCAGAAAATAATGAAATGAAAAAAAAATATTCCTTATTACGCTACTGGCCATTAAAATTGCCACACCAAGAAGAAATGCAGATGATAAACGGGTATTCATTGGACAAATATATTATACTAGAACTGACATGTCATTACATTTTCACGCAATTTGGGTGCTTAGATCCTGAGAAATCAGTACCCAGAACAACCACCTCTGGCTGTAATAACGACCTTGATACGCCTGGGCATTGAGTGAAACAGAGCTTGGATGGCGTGTACAGGTACAGCTGCCCATGCAGCTTCAAGAGTAGTGACTGGCGTATTGTGACGAGCCAGTTGCTCTGCTACCATTGACCAGATGTTTTCAATTGGTGAGAGATCTGGAAAATGTGCTGGCCAGGGAAGGAGTCGAACATTTTCTGGATCCAGAAAGGCCCGTACAGGACCTGCAACATGCGGTCGTGCATTATCCTGCTGAAATGTAGGGTTTCGCAGGGATCGAATGAAGGGTAGAGCCACGGATCGTAACACATCTCAAATGTAACGTCCACTGTTCAAAGTGCCGTCAATGCAAACAAGAGGTGACCGAGGCGTGTAACCAATGGCACCCCGTACCATCAGGCAGGGTGATACGCCAGTATGGCGATGACGAATACACCCTTCCAATGTGCGTTCACCGCGATGTCGCCAAACACGGATGCGTCCATCACGATGCTGTAAACAGAACCTGGATTCATCCGAAAAAATGACGTTTTGCCATTCGTGCACCCAGGCTCGTCGTTGAGTATACCATCGCAGGCGCTCCTGTCTGTGATGCAGGGTCAAGGGTAACCGCAGCCATGGTCTCCGAGCTGACAGTCCATGTTGCTGCAAACGTCGTCGAAATGTTCGCGCAGATGGTTGTTGTCTTGCAAACGTCCCCATCTGTTGACTCAGGGGACGAGACGTGGCTGCACGATCCGTTACAGCAATGCGGATAAGGTGCCTGTCATCTGGACTGCTAGTGATACGAGGCCGTTGCGATCCAGCACGGCGTTCCGTATTACCCTCCTGAACCCACCGATTCCATATTCTGCTAACAGTCACTGGATCTCGACCAACGCGAGCAGCAATGTCACGATACGATAAAACGCAATCACGATAGGCTACGATCCAACCTTTATCAAAGTCGGAAACGTGATGGTACGCATTTCTCCTCCTTACACGGGGCATCACAACAACGTTTCACCAGGCAACGCCGGTCAACTGCTGTTTGTGTATGAGAAATCGGTTGGAAACTTTCCTCGTGTGAGCACGCTGTAGATGTCGCCACCGGCGCCAACCTTGTGTGAATGCTCTGAAAAGATAATCATTTGCATATCACAGCATCTTCTTCCTGTCGGTTAAATTTCGCGTCTGTAGCACGTCATCTTCGTGGTGCAGCAATTTTAATGGCCAGTAGTGTACATTTTCGTTGTCCAACCTCATGACGTTGTAATTTATCACTCTTTAATACCAACTGTATTTGAAACTGATTTTGCAGACACTATTTAGATACACCACTGAATGCACCAGCTAAATTATATCATTGTACTAAAGGTACTTCATGAGATAAGAGATCATCAACGTTGAGATGCGTGAAAAGCTAGGCTTCCATAAAACTGAGCGCCAATGTTCGATTCTTTAGAGTCAGGCGTGCAGGGTTAGGACCGGTAGTCCTACGGGAATCGCACCCTAGCCTTCCCGGTTTCGGTCGTGCAGTTTCTGTAAATCATTTTAGACGAAGGCTTCCTTCAAGATGACCGAAGGCTACTACAGTCCTCTGCTCGTCCGATTAAGCTAGTGTTCCCTCCCTACTGACCTGGATATCGTCGGCACGTTAAGTTCTGTTCCCTTGCCTCTCCCCCTGCACCGGAATTATCAAACTCTCACTACTTAGAGTGGCTGGCTGTCCGCATATCAGGTCTTGCATTCGATCCCTACTGCGCCCGTAATTGTTTTGCGGAGAGTCGGGGTCTTCTTATCTGCCGGCCGGTGTGGCCGAGTGGTTCTGGCGCTTCAGTCTGGAACCGCGCGACCACTACGGTCGCAGGTTCGAATCCTGCCTGGGGCACGGATGTGTGTGATGTCCTTAGGTTAGGTAGGTTTAAGTAGTTCTACGTTCTAGGGGACTGATGACCTCAGATGTTGAGTCACATAGTGCTCATACTCATTTGAACCATTTTTTTTCTTCTCGTCTGTGAGGGCACCACTTCAAAAGAGACCCATGGGCATTACTGCGCTGGTTGCTGATCGTGAAATTCCCGTTAGTCGAAAGACATGTACCAAGCAACGTAAGACTATATGTTCTTGCAGAGTCCATGCGTTAGGAAAGTCTGTGGAAGGAGCATTCGGATGCTCAACACAGAATTTTTGTGGCCAGCATACGACGACTCCAAAACTCAGGTGACTATGGTAGGGCCTAACACTTCCCCCTAAGCGGCGTGCAGATTTCGAATGTCATTACATCGCTTGTATAGGCCGATTCAAAAGTACCGTGGATTTTGTATACGCGGACAGTAGCTATCACAACAGTTTGCATCCGATATATGGATTTTGGTTTTGTTAACACAAGAGAAGGGAATCCAACGCTACTTTTTTGGTACTTTACTGCATTATATCGGTTGCAGAATCTCTGTTTTAATACACTATGATGAAGCGGCGTTACGAAATGGCTTCCTAGAAAGTCAACGTGAAAGAGTGCCGAAAAAATTCGAATTTTGAGGTATGACATGCACTAAGGAAAGAGCTGAACATATTAAACATCCTCAACGAAATACAAGAAAAACAGAAGAAATTGGAAGCAACATCTCGAAAGAAAGAGTGGAGAAAGACAACCTCTCCAGATGAGAATATTTAAGCCAGTTGGAGAAGGGTACCGTTACAGTCTGGACAGAAACAAGGACCTAATGGTTGAAGTGAGGATGATGATGATGATGATGACATGCAACAAATTAGCGATTTATGACACTTTGAAGTGTTTTTCTTCAGGAATGAAATTCTTCCGATTTTTATGTCTTGATACAACCTTTCTTAAAACTTCGTTCATTCCAAAGGAAAGTAAAAAATTAACAGCACATAATCAAATGGTTCAAATGGCTCTGAGCACTATGCGACTTAACTTCTGAGGTCATCAGTCGCCTAGAACTTAGAACTAATTAAACCTAACTAACCTAAGGACATCACACACATCCATGCCCGACGCAGGATTCTAACCTGCGACCGTAGCGGTCACGCGGTTCCAGACTGAAGCGCCTAGAACCGCACAGCCACACCGACCGGCGCACATAATCATTCTTCACGTCCTAGGTACTAGTAGAGTCGCCTATGTGACTATTTTAAGGTAAGCATAATTACTTGGAGATCTGTATAACCCTGTGGAAATGAATCAGACTATCATACATGAACCTTACACATCGCTCGAAACGTGAGCACATTCAACGGACTGACCCGTCTCTAAGTGTATGGCAACGCAGTCACGTTAATTAATTCTACGATATTAATTCTTTCCTACACTGAGCCTAGGTATTTTTGAACACACAAAGCGCCCCTCTGTAGTATGATAACCGTAATTAGAATTTTTGGAAGGTATGTTTCTCTCGTTTGACGTATTTCGATTTACATTCGTAGCGGCAATAGCCACTCTCCGGTGCTGCTACTAATAAATCCATGAAGGCGGCCGGAGTGGCCGAGCGGTTCTAGGCGCTACAGTCTGGAACCACGCGACCGCTACGGTCGCAGGTTCGAATCCTGCCTCGGGCATGGATGTGTGTGATGTCCTTAGGTTAGTTAGGTTTAAGTAGTTCTAAGTTCTAAGGGACTGATGACCTCAGAAGTTAAGTTCCATAGTGCTCAGAGCCAAATCCGTGAAAAGCAAGTAAAGTACGTTTTAAAGAAAGGAAGCTTTTCGTCAACAGGAAAATCACGAATCAGAGGTAGCTTGCTAGCTTGAATTGTTCCTGTATGCAGAAGGAAAAGAAAGAAGCAGACAGAGAGAGTGACCAATCAGAATCCTTACACAGGGTCTTGCGACTATTATGAACGCCACCTGCTCTACATCGCCCATCAGTCGTCGCTAGAAAAGTAGAACGATGTCGCTATCTGACAGAAGTGAGTTACCTCGCGGTTATCTGATAGGTATCGAGTGCATGTAAACATGTCAAAGCATACACAGAAATCTTGACCTTGTTTGATAATTTATTTCGTTTCATTGCTGGGTTCATTTACCACTGGTTCATCAATCTGGTTAAATGTAAAAGTTTTGGGAAATAGTGTTGCAATGTTTTACTAGTGCATAAATTCTCGTGAAAGTTAAAACTTTACACCTGTGCTTGTTAACAAAGATCGTGACTCAAAAAGTGTACACATAATGCGTGCGTTCGTATTCGGAGAGTAATATTACCTGGTATATCTGTCGTTTGGAAGATAGAAGCTACGGAACGGCTACTTATTCAAACTGATTACTTCTTACCAATAGTTCATTATTTGTATGATAATTAGCAAAAAGAAGTGAGCAATACAAATTCCAGTTCCTTTATTGTCATATACTCACATTGCGATAACGCAAATGTTACCCAACGTTTTTAACAGTCTCAAAAAGTATTTGATACACAGATCTTTGTGATAATTCTTTTATATACGACTGCAAAATTCTGCAAAAAGTGTGACCGTTACTCATGCAGCTTCTGTAATGCCTTACTTCAGAATACGAAATCATGCCTACAAGGAAAATAGACATGGTTGGCAAATGCAAACCCTGTTGCAGTTACTTTCAGATTTTGCAGAAATTTTCTATCTTTCATCAAGAACTTGGGTCCCATCAGTTCCATCAACCAAAATTACGTTCACACTTATGTTCACCACCTCTGTTTCTCTGTTAGTAAGAGTTTCCCTTCGCTTATCAGTAACGGCCAAATAAAGTTTTTCTCCAACGGCAACAAATCTGATACTACATCGACAACTGTAGTCCTCAATTCAGCTCATGATGTGTCGCGGAGGGTACTTTGTCTATCTATGTCACTTCCAAACTTTCCTGTTCCAGTCCGAATGATGCGCGGGAAGAACCTTTGTTGACAAGCCTTCTGTCAGCTCCAATCTCTCTACTTTCACATTCATGGTCTTTCTGCAAGGTATCTGTAGGATGGGTCAATAGATTAGTTGGCTCTTCTAGGGACGTTATGCTTTCGTAATTTCGACAGTAAATCACACACTGATGCCCAACGACCACTAATAATACTTCGTCAGTTGGTTTCTGATTGGTGCGCGGTATTTCTAGCGTTGACCTACTGATCTGTTGAAACCATCAGAAAAAAAAGGGTACGGCAAGGTGTAAGTTTAGCTCGACTGCAGATGGTGGACATTGCTTTCTTTTCTCGTTGACCACACGATCGAAGAGCTTCATGCATACTTTCGCTTAAGGTCACCAATGGGTACCATAAAAAACAATCTGTCATTTCAAAAGTACTGGCAGATTACAATTGTGTGCCGCAGCGGAACTCGAACCTGCGACATTTGATTTTAGCGGGCAAGTGTTCAACTGACTGATCAACCCAAGCACGACTCACGAGAGTCCTCATGGCTTTACTTCTGACAGTACCTCATTTCCGACCTTCCAAGCTGCTCACAAGTTCTCCCGCATACCTCGCAGGATTAGCACTCCTGGAAGAAAAGATATTGCGGAGACATGGCCTACTCATAATGTGGTGTTTTGTTTCCAGAATGAATTCTCACTCTTTACAGGAGAGTGCGCTGATGTGAAACTTCCTGGCAGATTAAAACTGTGTGCCGGATCCGTGCTCGAACCTGGGACCTTCGCCTTTCGCGGGCAAGTCCTCTACTACTGACTGAGTTCAGTGAACGTTCATTCTGCAACCTGTCAGTTCATTGTTGCCCAGATTCTGACCGCACCTTTCCGATTTCTCTCTTGTAGTAATTATCCACATTCTTCGCCTCCCAGTACATAAACAACAACGACAAGTGTACGAAAATTCTAATTTGCATTATGGAAGCGAAGTCTGAAAGTCCTCGAAGTCGTAAATTGGGGACTACAACCTGCGCCTCCCAAACCCAAGCTCGACTTCTGACCATTCGGGCATGTTTTCACTGGGTCTGGAAAGTGTTACGAAACATCATATGGTAGCAAAAGAACAGTGTGTAGGGCTAATATCCACAACAGCAAATGGCCTTGCCGCAGTGGTAACACCGGTTCCCGTCAATTACCGAAGTTAAGCGCTGTCAGGCTGCTACCACTCGCATGGGTCACCGTACGGGTCTGGCGAGCGTTGTTGGCAAGCGTGGTGCACTCAGCCCTTGTTAGGCCAGTTGAGGTGCTGCTTTACTGAGAAGCAGTGGCACCGGTCACCAAAACTGACAACGGCCGGGAAAGCAGTATGCTGACTACATACCCCTCCATATCCGCACCCAATGACGCGTGTCGGTGAGGATGGAACGGCGGTCGGTCGGTAGCGTTGGGCCTTACTAGGCCTGCTCGAACGGAGAGATAGGGAATGTTCACAATGCACCTCTTACTGTGCAGCTGACAGTTCACTGTTTTTAAATTTGCTGGCACATTGAAACTGTGTCGCACGAAGAACGGAGTTTACTATGTAGTATTCTTGGCGGGCACGAGGTGTTAAAAGTGCAGGAAACAGGCTTCAGAACATTTCGGCAATTGTGATATCTTCCTTGCTGGTGTTGCAAAGGCAGCTGTCAGTTACTTTCTTCCCACGAATAGCAGATGAATTGGTAGTGTAGGTAGGCTGTTTAGGTTTTATATTGGTAACGCCACGTAGCGCACTGTATGAAAATCACTGGCTGTGCTGTGTGCAGTCTGTGGCTGGGTGGCATTGTTGTAATATTCGCTATTGTAGTGTTGGGCAGCTGGATGTTAACAGCGCGTAGCGTTGCGCAGTTGGAGGTGAGCCGCCGGCAGTGGTGGATGTGGGGAAGTGAGATGGCGGATTTTTGAGATCGAATGATCTGGACGTGTGTCCATCAGAGACAGTATATTTGTAAGACTGGATGTCATGAACTGCTATATGTATATATTATGACTTTTGAACACTTTTAAGGTAAATACATTGTTTGTTCTCTATTAAAATCTTTCATTTGCTAACTATGCCTATCAGTAGTTAGTGCATTCAATAGTTTGAATCTTTTATTTAGCTGGCAGTAGTGGCGCTCGCTGTATTGCAGTAGTTTGTGTAACGAAGATTTTTGTGAGGTAAGTGATTTGTGAAACGTATAGGTTAATGTTAGTGAGGGCCATTCTTTTGTAGGGATTTTTGAAAGTCAGATGGCATTGCGCTAAAAATATTGTGTGTCAGTTTAGTGTTGATCAGAATAAGTAAGGAGAGTAATGTCTGAGTACGTTCAGTTTTGCTCAGCTGTTTGAAAATCAAATAATGTAAGAGGTTTATCAGCACAGTAATTCATTAATTTTTCTAAGGGGACGTATCAGTAGCTGGAACCATCAGCAACGGCTGCAAAATAATCGGGCGAATTCTCTGTTGACACACACATTTTCAGACACTACAGCCAGGACGCATATCGAAAATACACCACAGTAGCTGTTCGACAGTTAAGTGAGAACATTGCATGGGAATTAACCTGTTCTCTCAAACTGTTACTGCCTCTAGAGACATGTAGCCATTACGAGCAAGAAAGAAGCCTATAAATATTACTTTTAAGAATCTGTAAGACCCATGGAGTACGATTGTCCAGTGTCTCACAGTCAAACTGCATTTTAAGAAATAACTCCTGCAACAGCTTAATGACATTACGGATTTCTGCATCAGATAGCTGTATGAATGTTGACCGCTGAAACAAGCAAGGAAGGTCAAAGATCAATGTTCCGTCAGAGACGGGACACTGGCACTCGGAAGGACAAAGTCAGAATATTTAGCACTGAAGGATGTGCAGATGAGGTCTTCCAAGATCCAGGATGATGAGCTGAAATGGTCTGCAAATTTAAATACCTGGGGTCGTACATACAGAGGGACGGAGGACTGGAAAGCGAGATACAACACCGAATAAATTGCTGTTGGAACAACTGGAGGAGAATGAGTGGAGTGTTGTGTGACAAGAAGGTGAGCATTGGGTTGAAAGGGAAAGTGTACAAGTCGGTGGTAAGGCCTGCTATGATATACGTGGCAGAGACATGGCCAATCACAGTAGCCCAGGAAAGGAAGACGGAAGTGGCGGAAATGAGGATGCTGAGGTGGATGTGTGGGGTAACAAGGAAGGACAGGATTAAAAATGAATTTGTTAGAGGAGCTGTGAAAGTGGGACCCGTGGGGAAAAAGATATAGGAGAGCAGACTAAGGTGGTTCAGACACTTACAGAGAAAAGGGGAAGAGTATATCGGAAACAGAGTTGAAGATATAAAGAGTGAAGGAGCGAGAAGGAGAGGAAGACCGAAGATGAGGTGGAAGGATAAGATATCCGGGGACCTAAGGGAGAAAGGATGGAAGAAGGGATAGGCAATGGATAGAGTACTATGGAGGAGAAGGATCCAGAAGAGCAACGCCGACCCTACGTGACGTGGGACAAGGCAACGATAAAGAAGAAGACGAAGACGGGACACTGGCACGGCCTGAACTGGAATGAGGGACGAGCTGGTACCGTCACCGCGGAAACAGAGACCAGACGGGGATCTGAACCCCCCTCCTCCGCCTGCAGGACGCCCCACACACCTGCTGCGCCACGCGGCTGGCTTTTTCAGAGCGGAAGGAACAGGTGCCGCTCGCTCGCCGCGCCCGTGCCCGCGCACGGCAAGGCCTTATGGGCGTGGCGCGAATTCTGCGTTGCGTCAGGCGGGCGGCTTTCAACATTCCCGATAGCCGCCGCATTTCACAACTAATCCCAGACCTTTCCCCCCACACAACCTGCAGGTAATGTTTCAGTGACGTAGCATTCGTGTAGTACACATTCAGGCGAGAACAGCTTATGCCCATGAGCGGCTACCATTGTACAACATTCGTGATAACAACGTAAGTCCCAAGTAACTACTCGTTGGCAGATGACGTATGAAAACTCCCAAGTGATGACTGAAACGTAGCTCCACCCAAAAGGGCCTTTAAGCGTGGTGTGGCCCAGCTCCTTTCCTTAAAAAAAGCTATACAAACACGTTCTTTCACGTCACAATAACTCGATTGGATTTTAAGGGCATAATACTAATAAATCATTAAAGTTATTATGAGTTTATTTTTATATTCTATTTAGAAAAAAATAAATAACTTTTCATTATTAGAATCAAAGAAGCATGTACAAGAAGAAAAATATTAACGTGCATTTAATTGTAACGCACTGGGATGTAGAAAAGTACTCCCTCCTCAGGCAACAAGTGGCCCATCGGGACCACCCGACCGCCGTGTCATCCTCAGATGAGGATGAGGATAGGAGGGGCGTGTGGTCAGCACACCGCTCTCCCGGTCGTTACGACGGTTTTCTTTGACCGAAGCCGCTACTATTCGGTCGAGTAGCTCCTCAATTGGCATCACGAGGCTGATCCCATCCCGAAAAATGGCAACAGCGCATGGCAGCCGGGATGGTCATCCATCAAAGTGCCGGCCACGCCCGCCAGCGATTAACTTCAGTGGTCTGAAGGGAACCGGGGTATTGACTGCGGTAAGGCCGTTGCCTAACACAACACCCAGTCCCTGAGCGGAGAAAAATCCCCAACCCTCAGGGAATCGAACCCGGGCCCCTTTGCGCTGCATTCCGTCGCGCTGGCCACTGAGCTATCGGGGCGGACAACGGGATGTACAGCAAATTCGATTTTTACTTAGTTTGAAGATGAATAAAACAGGAAACTGTCAACTAACTTACAGCGAAAATTACAGTAACAGTAACTCATGAATTCTCCCTTGTCCGCAGCTCGTGGTCGTGCGGTAGCGTTCTCGCTTCCCGCGCCCGGATTCCCGGGTTCGATTCCCGGCGGGGTCAGGGATTCTCTCTGTCTCGTGATGACTGGGTGTTGTGTGTTGTCCTTAGGTTAGTTAGGTTTAAGTAGTTCTAAGTTCTAGCGGACTGATGACCTCAGAAGTTAAGTCCCATAGTGCTCTGAGCCAGTTCTCCCTTCTTGTACCAAAAATGATTAGGGCATTATTTGGCATAAAATAAATATTACAGTATTGCAAGGTAACTGTCACTGCAGAGATGAAAAAAAAAATTTGTGCACTTATTTTGAAATTGAACAAAACTGATATTTCTAACAGCTAGGAAAACTGCAGTAGCTGTTATTTCTTAATTCTTAGCGGCCTTAGCTAAACATCAATACAGACAACTTATTACGTTCCACAATCTGGGCGTGGTACGTAACGTTATCTTTGCAAACATGTTTGTTGCAGTTTGAACACCTAACAGGGGTTTTGTAGTCACAACTTCGACAGAAATTGCATCTGGCACGTTTGGGGTTTTGTTTATCACCAGTGGAACTTCGTATATAAGAATGTCCTGTTAGTATTATTCTAAAAACGACCGCTGATTGTTCATTTCGTGGTAGCTTTTTTTCTAGCTTCAGTATACGGAGTGACTATGATTATTCTCTCTTTATCAAGAAAATGTTGGACCCAGTTCTTAGACTGTGAAGCAGCTCATGTGTTAGATCATTGGCAAACTGCACGCCTTGATTTTTTCAGGTTCTAGACCAGATAACTTTACTGTATTGATTTGTTTTGAAACCATAAATAGTAGCACTACCGCACAGTATCAATATTTTTATCGCACATTTTGAGGACTTACTCAGTAATATATTGCTTTAATGGACAACATCCCCTGGAAGCCACGAGTTGTTCAGCTACGGTTACATTAACTTTGTGGCGGGGTTATACACGTAGTTTCGAAAGTATTTCCACCCACTTTCTTGATACAATTTGTCATTTGCTACCGATTTTTGTACACGTCAGACTTAAAACACTCGGGTGATATAGGCGTAAAGGACAACTAGTGTGACGAATTAAGCTACAACATGAGGAAAAAACCTATTTTTTTTCATTTGAGTCTTATGCTATGCAAAATATATAGAAAAACAAAGCCATCAAGTTTCGAGTCCTAACATTATGGAAGAATAAACTCCTTTCCGCGTCATATTGAGCCGAAGATAACAGCAGATTGCTAAGAAAGCAGATTAAGGGCGTGGCACACGCACAACAAATATTTTTCACGGCAGTGCTAATACCCTAAAAAGTCTCTGACGAATCGCACGTATTCCGTCACCCGTCATCAACACAGAAATATTTTCAGACGAACACGAGCACATGTTGACGGATGCTCTTATCAACACGCGCTTTCTATCAATCGCTGCACAAAATTATGTATGCCACGGTTTTACGACTTATCAGGATGATGCGTTTATGAGTTGTGGGGGAAATCAGGGACACTTCATTTTTGTTTGAGAGATATATCAACAGACACGGGCTGTAACTGATTTCCAATGTGACGATGACAAGAGTCAGTGGCGGCCTTGATGATCGTGTCATCCTCACAGTCTTTGAAATGCTTTTCAGAAAAGCAAGACAATCGAAGCCAACGTACAAAGTAGGTTTTGAATACCATTCGTTGCAAGTATGGTGGGACAGTAATTGATAGCAACCATTACTCGTGTTGTTTCTTATACTCAGTGTGGATATCAAAGTCAAGCGGAGCATCTGACTATAGTTTCATATAACGCTCATTTTTATGTCATTTCTTCACAGAATGAAACACTGATGTGTGTATCGACTTTTCCGCGCTGAACTACTTGTATCTCCTTCCTTTAGAGTATTATCATAGTAATATTCTAAAGTAAGATGAAGAAGTCAAAGTGACATTATCTTTTCTCTACAATGCTAAATTGGAGAGTAACTTTTATACGACGACGGCCAGCGCTTCTGTATTTAAGACGCCAATTTCACATCGCTAGTTGTAAACAGCAGACCGACTAAGAGGTGCGAGAGAGATAAAAACGAACGAAGGCTACAGTTTAATGTCCAGCCAACGAAGAGGTCATTAGAGATGTTGGAACAGCTTGGCTGAACAACGGTTAGGACGTACTCAGCGGAACCATCCCGGCTTTTGCCTGAAGCGGTTGAGAGGAAGCGCGGCGGTCAGGAGGTAGCCGGACAACAGACGCTCCAGCTTAGCTGCGTCTTATCTTTATGCTGACCCCGTCTCGGAAACTAAGAGCTATCAGAACCAAGGTTCTTGGAACAACTGCTTACTGTTGTAAGACGGGAACGCCCCGCAAAAACGACCGTTTCCTCATACACCATTCACATGAAATGGAGGCTAATCACGCAATTTAGCATAAATATTAATACTGAATTTCCGCAGTTATCAGCTTTCTTTTCTGCTCTTACTTTTAGTACAGAAAAGTCTTGTTGTGATACCATTACACTTGAGTTCCTCCCGCCGCGCCGTTTCAAGCGTCTTGTCTTGTCACGGTCCGCCCCCCCCCCCTCCCCCACACCTCCGCCACGGGTTCGTGTCCTCCCTCGGGCATGTGTGTGTGTGTGTGTGTGTGTGTGTGTGTGTGTGTGTGTGTGTGTGTGTCGCCCTTAGAGTAAGTTAGTTTAAGTTAGATTAAGTAGTGTGTAAGCTTAGTTACCGATGACCTCAGCAGTTTGGTCCCATAAGACCTTACCACAAGTTTCCAAACTTGAGTTCCTCTAGACACTTCACACTGACCTGCAGAGTGTAGAGGTAATTTTTACCCAGACATGAATAGCGTTTATGCGTCATAAGCTCAAACTATGTCATCAAGTTGCTTAGCACTGAGTACAATTAGTCGCGCACAGACATATGCAAAAAGTTTTCAGGTTAGAAGTTTTATAACTGAACGTAAAGATATAGTCTGTCCAACGTATGTGGTCACTATGACATTACAAGCGGTTCGAGATATCGAAAACTAATTTCTCCAACAAATGACAGAGTGGTGTGTGGCGTGTTATTTGGTGCGTGCCTCATAAATAACACTTCATGCACCAAGGCAGTGGAGTGAGTATAGTACGTGTTTTTAAACCGACAATGTCTTTTGTGAAAGGGTTAGCAAGTACTTAAATTGAGGCATGAAGCTATCGACACTTGACAAAGTTAGTAACGGAACGTCGAGATAAAAGAGAGAGAGAGAGAGAGAGAGAGAGAGAGAGAGAGAGAGAGAAAGCGGGGAGACGCGTAGTAAAGCTGAAGGCCACAACAGCCAGCAACTCACCGTTCCCTGCTTCACAGCTCTTTAAAGTGGCAGTAAAGACAAAACAGTGTGTTCTTCCTGTAGCCGTGGCTTTAATTTTGTTTTTCATTTCCGACTTTCTTACAAACCTTCAACTGAAAATTTTACGTTGTATATTATGATGACTCTGATACTTCAGCAGCGCTCGATTTCTGTCAAAAAAGTAGATAACCGTTATAGAGCTGCTTCAATATCGCAAATGCGAGAAAATCGCGGCTACCCCGCGCGGCCAAATGATTACAGTTCCAGAAAAACTGAAGGATTTATTCAAGAGAAAGAGGTTCACAAATTGAGCAAGTCAATAACGCGTTGGTCCACCTGTGACGCTTGTGCTTATGATCCGGCTTCAAAAAATGGTTCAAATGGCTCTGAGCACTATGGGACTTAACATCTGCGGTCATCAGTCCCCTAGAACTTAGAACTACTTAAACCTAACTAACCTAAGGACATCACACACATCCATGCCCGAGGCAGGATTCGAACCTGCGACCGTAGTTTTCGCGCAGTTCCGGACTGAAGCACCTAGAACCGCTTTTTTTTAAACAAAACATTTATTACACAAACACTGTTACACATTCCAAATACATACTAACTTATACATAAATGAAGTTATTTAAACAAAACGGTTTGATCATTTCAATTACGCTGACATTAAGGAAAGACATCAGAAGATTGTGTTACTGACTAAATTACCAGAAAGAATTAAGTTAAACATCAAGAAAACTTTTTTTTTTAAAGACATTCAAACTTCAAACTGAAGAAGTAAAATTTGCACTTTGAATTACATGAGCTCCAATCTTTACAGAAGCATAATTAGTTCTTTATGATGGATATCAGCAAGTTGGTAGGATAATTTTAAATATAAAACAATTTAATAATGATATTAGACAATTTCTGAAATACTTGAAAATGGCGGAAAGGAGATATATAATAAAGTTGCCTAGCCTTCCAACTACACTTTCTGGACATTATTTGAATATTAAGTATCTGAAGTGATCAGATCTATATAACCAGTCTTTCACTGCGAAACTGACTTACACATCATAGTGCAAAAAAGAACAGAGCAATGTGCCAGCCATTGAATATTACATTTATCAGCTCGGCCACACTGTTGTTGTTGTTGTTGTGGTCTTCAGTCCTGAGACTGGTTTGATGCAGCTCTCCGTGCTACTCTATTCTGTGCAACCTTCTTCATCTCCCAGTACCTACTGCAACCTACATCCTTCTGAATGTGTTTAGTGTATTCATCTCTTGGTCTCCCTCTACGATTTTTACCCTCCACGCTGCCCTCCAGTACTAAATTGATCCCTCGATGTCTCAGAACATGTCCTACCAACCGGTCCCTTCTTCTAGTGAAGTTGTGCCACAAGCTCCTTTTCTCCCCAATTCTATTCAATACCTCCTCATTAGTTATGTGATCAACCCATCTAATCTTCAGCATTCTTCTGTAGCACCACATTTCGAAAGCTTCTATTCTCTTCTTGTCTAAGCTATTTATCGTCCATGTTTCACTTCCATACATGGCTACACTCCATACAAATACTTTCAGAAACGACTTCCTGACACTTAAATCTATACTCGATGTTAACAAATTTCTCTTCTTCAGAAACGCTTTCCTTTCCATTGCCAGTGTACATTTTACATCTTCACTGCTTCGACCATCATCAGTTATTTTGCTCCCCAAATAGCAAAACTCCTTTGCTACTTTAAGTGTGTCATTTCCTAATCTGGCCGGCGGTAAAGCAAAAGATCATGCCTGATATTCGTAGGTGAAGCGTTTCAGGAAGTGCATTTCAGCAGTCGCAACGCAGCACAGTGGAAGTTTCGTTTAAACAGCAGGACTGCAGTTCCCGGACAGAGGTCTGCTTGGCCACTCCGCTAGATGGTGCAGCCCCTCACCTCACACGGTAGGCGCCCAGCGCTCCCGTCTCCCACGGAGAGGCTGCGTCGGCCGCGCGTCCAGGCCGGACAGCCTCGAGTTCCACGCCTCTCCGATGGCGCGCGGTGGCAGCGCGTTGCTTCGTTATCGCCTGCTGCTGGAATTCCGGGTCAAGAGCCCCGCCCGCCACCGACTGTGGCGCCACCGCGGGCGTTCCGTATCTGTCTGTCCTCTAGCCGCCACTTCCCCTCAAAGGTCGATGGCGCGCATAATAGCTCTAGTCAGACGAGGAGCTGAAGCTGAAGCCACCGGCGGATAGCCAGGGCCGGCCGCGGTGGTCTAGCGGTTCTGGCGCTGCAGTCCGGAACCGCGGGACTGCTACGGTCGCAGGTTCGAATCCTGCCTCGGGCACGGGTGTGTGTGATGTCCTTAGGTTAGTTAGGTTTACGTAGTTCTAAGTTCTAGGGGACTTATGACCTAAGATGTTGAGTCCCATAGTCCTCAGAGCCATTTTTTTGGATAGCCAGGGCGTGCAACTAATCTTGCTTTATTTTCTCTCTGTCACTGGCGAAAAGAATTGAAGTCTGTTTTATTACCTGTTGACAATTTAAAAAAAAAATCTATGTGCGCTGTTCAGTTCCGCGCCGTAGATTTTTTTGTGAAAGTGTCGCGATAAAATCATAACAAGTGTTTCGTTTAAGTATGTAATTGTGATCACCGATCTCTTTAAGGGGAGGTTTTGCTATCTTTTGGTTCAAAAAACCGATTTTTTTAAAAATTGTATTTTTGGATCCATAAAAGTGTTTAGAATCCACCCCTGAAACCGATTTTCCGAATACGGAACGGAAATGTTTGTTATTCGTGGTAGAACAAAAAAATGCACCTGCCTGAAATCGGCCTCCTTCATGCACCGCCATTTTGTTTCCTATGGTCCGAATAACTTAAGGGGCTCCGGAAAGGCTCAAAATCACGAAAAGTTCAATTTTTACTTTTTTGCGTTTTCTGAATCTGCAGACTATTACCTTTTAATAGATATGTAATTTATTCAATTCCGAAGACTACAACAATTTTTAAATTTTTTTTGAAATGTGTTCTACATGGGCGTGACCCACTGTGGCGCTGTTAAACTGCTGTCAAATGGTGTTATTATTAACGTCCGTGTTCATCAGGTACATTTTAGTGATGTGAGATAAAGTATGTGTTGTGGCTAACCTGTGATGGTTCAATATATATCGCTGGTGTGATTGTCGATTGTTTCATGTTTATTTACTCTGTCGTTATCTCGAAAATATTCGTAATTAATTCTGTTTCTTGAGTCTCTGTTTTGTTGAAGTATAATAATGAGTAAAAGTAAAGTTATTAGAAATAATCTGAAGGCTTTTAAGAAAAGGAGAAATGTTGGAAAGCCAAAGGTATGTGTTATTACTGTAAATAATAACATTCTAACATGGTACGAGCGATGCTTGCTTTAGACAAGGAACGCCTTCGGGCTGCAGACAGGGCTGTAAAGAGTCTAGAAATACAAGCAAGAGTAAACAGAAAGAGGAACAAGAGGAAGCTGGAGGAGGAGTTTGCAGAGGATGAAGATAATCCATCCTATGGACCTGGAATGCACTAAAAAGTTAATCCAATCTTTGTCGCTCGATTCCCAAAACTTTTATTTTCTCATACTAATTACATGTTTTCTAAGGATCTTCCAAACATATTTGTTCCAAACTTTCAGTAAATGTTACACAGTACCTTCTGCATAATTTAACACAGCTTTTTTCCAAAAAAACTGTATATTTTTGAATATATAAATAAAAAATTGCAAAAAAAATGTGAATTTTCATTACAATTGAAAAAAATCATCTTTAATAACTGAACTAAAATTTTGTAAAATCCCTGTGTTAAGTTGTAGCCCATATTCCAATAAATAATCTGTAAAAAGTTCAACTTCCTACCTCAAATACTTTGTGAGGAAAGATGTAATTTATAAGCGTTATTTTAACATTGCAAGTATAGGGCGTTCTGGAGCCCCTTAAGCGAGGTACAAGTCCTAAAGATTCTTACATACTTCGCTAACGTCGACTGAATTTTGATTTCAGACGAACCGGCTGACCTGTGACGTACCGCGCGTGGAGGTCTACATCGAAATTTTGTTTTGTTCCGACGTCACTTCCGCCTTTGTTCTTCGACATTTCCGGTCGAAAAAATTCCAGTTTGTAGAGGAAAAATCAATAAACAGTTTGAACAAATTTGACATTGATATCTATAACACATACTCAGAAAAAAATTCTCAAAGAACATGCTTTTTTCGGGCGAAAGATAGTAAACCTCCCCTTAATGCAATGGTTACACAGAGCAGTAACTCACAAGTTCGGAATGTCGCTGGACGTTGTATGTTCGATGCGGCAGCTACGTAGTCGCTGTGCCCCGTTTTTTAATTTCCTTTTCCACGTTGTCGTAGCTGTCGTATTCGCTCGGCACTGGACTTTCTGCTTTCTCGATTCCTTTCTGAATTACGTTTTCAATAATTCCAATCATATTTACGAGTCGCTAATTCCGACCATGCTTACGAGTCGTATGAGGTGACATATTTCATTATTTTGCAACTTTCAATTTAATATCAGTTTTCGCTTATATTGCGCATAATATTTTTATTGTGTGTGCTCCGCAAGCTCTCCACAACGACACCCGAATGAATGTCCTAGTTAAACATGTTTCCACACGCTACATAAATTCCTAACTCTGAACAAAGCTAAATCGTTATCACGTGCTTGCGCCTATACTGGTAAGATGACGTCACTGAGAAATCAAATACTGCGCGAGAAACACGTAAAGACATAATCTATTCCTCGGTGGCTCAACCCTTTTTTTTTGCGTATTGCCAGTCTCCTACTGAGTAGGGATTCAAATCCGATGGTATTTTGTCACGTAAGTGACCTAAAAGTTCGACCAACGTGGGAATAGATGTTTTCATGTCACATGCACAAATAGATGTTTTCATGTCAAAATGCACTACCGGGATAGAGTTTCAGTAACTATGTAAAAGTAAACTATACTCTCAGTTTTCTTTTATTCCTTTCGATTTAAGCACTGTTTCACATCGACCTTCTTAAAATTTATTTGATTTCGGGAAAAGCTCATACAGCCATCTCAGCATTGAAAATGTTATATTACAGTTTGTTTTGACGATTCAGAGTGTACGTTAGTTTAAGTCTTACCGTGGTATGAAATATACATCGACTTCAACACGTTGTTTATGCAGCTGTGAATCGATTTAGATTCTGAACTTATCATTTCTTGACGCAGTAGAGAGATGAGCCACATCCGCTGGATGAGTGGCATGCAGCTTAGAGCGTCACTTGTCAATTTGTAAACATCCAAGAACTGTTTAAGCATTTCCTGATAATATCCCTGACTTTCCACAATTTTCTTAAAATTTGTTTAACATTTCACTGGTTCCTGCTAAAGCTCTTTGTTAATTAATGTTTTTATAAAAAAAATTAAGTTGATTGAGATTTTTGCTTTACGCTTCATCACGAAATCTAGAGTAGGCTGAAAGCTAATCTTGGTGTCGTGTATCACCCTCGGTATTGTTATGAATAAATTAACGGTTTAGAAGAGGTAGTCGTAATGTTTCAGTTTTCACCTCAAAAAAGGAAGGTTGCGTAATTAGTTTTTTGTTTTTGTTCGTTCGTACATGTCTGCCAGTCCTGACACACACTGAAATCCCCGCGCTGCAATATGAGACCCGTTGATAAACCGGAGTACTGTGCGGCGGATCGTTCGATTTCGACGACACCGACAACATGGCAGCTGTGTCAGGCCAATGCAGTTGGAAAAGAGGGCACCTGGACTGGATTCCACACGGCTGCAACGTTTCCGCTGCGCCCGAAATGGAATTATTCACGGCACAGTACTTCGCTTTATCAATGGGCAGCGCCTTTTGTGTTGGCGTGTTAAGCTAACTCGCGGATTTCAATGTATAGTATGGCTGCAAACGAGTGCCGCAAGCGAACACAAATTAATTACTTGGCTTCGCTTTTTCTTAGTGACAGTTAAAACTTTATGACTGCCATCCCCGCCCCATCCTCCCTCCTCATTATACTTGTGATATCGGACATTTTTGGGCAGTTTCTTTAAGGGGGTCGGCAGTTCAAAATTACATTGAAAAGTGTGCAGCATTAAATGAGGTTAAAAAACACAGTCCTAGGCGAGACAGAGAAGAATTTCATTAAAGTTATTGTAAGACTTTTGCAGTGTGGTTATAAGTAAACTTTCACTGCTTCAGCCCATGTATACGGAAAAGTGTTTACCATATGGATGCTCAGCTTTATGGAAGTAATGTTCGGACAATGCGTTGTAGGTAGTGATGGGGAGCTCGTGAATGAGTCGTTCAAATGAACGCTTCACTCCAGTGAAGTGTGAACTAACCACTCAATTTCATTGAACTGGTACTTCAAACTCTTCACAGATAGCACACTCCACACTTTTTTCTAGTTCACTCACTCTCTCCCCCTCTCCCTCTCCCATTACATCGGCGCTACGTCACTCATCCTCCCGTCACTTCAGTCCTCCCTATACTGCCCGTCGACGAATCGCGCGCTGTTTATGGGGAACGATAGTTTTACGAGGGGTTGGGGTGGTGAGGGGCGAGGGGAAAGCAGCGTCAGTTGCTTCCTGCAGTGCTGCCATCATTACCCGTGACTATCGCGTCTACGGGTAGCCTACCTTTGGCAGCGCTTGCAAACAAATGAATATTAAAGATACATACGAAAAGGCTCGCTGTGTGAGCACGCACAGCCAACACAAAATAAAAGGTTTGTTAATAACACTGAAAGAGGGATTTTACCTGAAATCGTACCAATGACTACAGGTTTACGTTTTGAATCTGGAGGGTTATTATTCCCAACAAAAATAAAATCTACAGGAAAACTTCTGAATAATTACTTAACGTAGGTATATAGACTTTGTGACATTGGTAAACATACTCATTCTATTTTGGATTAAATTTTAAAAGGAACATAAAATTGGACTGCATTTCGTTGGTAGCCCTAGTTTTCAGTCCATGAATACAACAAATAATGTTTCATTTGGCAGATAGACTTTTTTGGACGCTTCATGAGAAAATGTCGAGCAAGATTAAATGTAATACCTTCTTTATATGTGACAGGTTTCTCCGTTTATCTTTCCTTTGTCGCCTTCCACCATGCTCTGTTTAACTCAGACGCTGTAAAAGCGTAAAACGTTGCGTGTACGTTACTGCATAGTTCGGCCATCTGTTGGTAAAATTATGAAGTATTACGAAGCTTTATTGAACGAGCGAGGCGAACCGAGCGTAGCCGCGGCTGAGCGGCGAACTGGGCAACTTCGCCAGGCTTCCGTACTTCATGAATGAACTACTTCATTTGAACGCTTCACGGCAAAGAGTGAAATGAATGAAGTAGTTCACGGGAATGAACGAGTTCGACCCATCTCTAGTTGTAGGATTTGCATTGTTAGCAGTGTTAGTGTCATGGTCTGCCGTTAGGCGGCGGTGCTGGTATGGCGACGTAATGTTGAAAAACGAGCATCAGTGTGCGTTACACTCGCAGATAGTGAACATGGATCTGAATAAGGTGTGCACGGCTTTAGTCGTAAAGCTGTCTTACGAAAACAGCAGCAATAGTGCCGGTGCTCCTCGCAAGTGTCGACGCATTAAAGAGATACGGAGAGGTCCTCTTTCCGTACTGGGATTGAAGAAGCATGATTCGGAAGTTCGTAGGGCGATTTGGGAATTGCTCCTGAAGAGGCCGACGTCCAATTGCGCCACAAATTGTTGAAGTTACGATTGTCATAGTTGATAATGCTGGACTGAAAGTGCTATCTTTAAGCAGTGCAAGAATTTCTTCACGACAGCCGAAAATTCCATGGTCTACCGTTCGAAAAGTGTTGCGAACAGCTGTGAAATGGTATCCATACAAACTTCCAGTTTGTCGTTTATGCAGATAGTCGTCACATTGAGCAACTTTTGTTAACCCGGAACGTATACATGGTACGCAATTAACAAATATTACCCTCTCATATGGAATACAAAACTTGTTTCTTGCAATGGTATATTCGTTATTTCTCTTCCGCATGTCCTTACAAATGTTTACTCAAATTTCATTGGCCTAAGACCACTTTTTTATGGGGACTCTCAAGTAGCGAAAGTTTTATTATGACGACCCTGTATATACAACATTAATTAACTTCATCATGAGCGTGCAGCAACAGATTTGATGGTCTACATCAACATCTACATCCATACTCCGCAAGCCACCTGACGGTGTGTGGCGGAGGGTACTTTGAGTACCTCTATCGGTTCTCCCTTCTCTTCCAGTCTCGTATTGTTCGTGGAAAGAAAGGTTGTCGGTATGCCTCTGTGTGAGCTCTAATCTCTCTGATTTTATCCTCATGGTCTCTTAGCGAAATATACGTAAGATGGATCAACATACTGCTTGACTCCTCGGTGAAGGTATGTTCTCGAAACTTCAACAAAAGCCCGTACCGAGCTACTGAAAGTCTCTCCTGCAGAGTCTTCCACTGGAGTTTATCTATCATCTCCGTAACGCTTTAGCGATTACATAAATGATCCTGTAACGAAGCGCTCTGCTCTCCGTTGGATCTTCTCTATCTCTTCTATCAACCCCATCTGGTACGGATCCCACACCGGTGAACAGTATTCGAGCAGTGGGCGAACAAGCGTGCTGTAACCTTTGTTTTCGGATTGCATTTCCTTGGGATTCTTCCAATGAATCTCAGTCGGGCATCTGCTTTACCGACGATTAATTTGATATGGTCATTCCATTTTAAATTACTCCTAATGCCTACTCCCAGATAATTTGTGAAATTAACTGCTTCCAGTTGCTGACCTGCTATATTGTAGCTAAATGATAAAGGATCTTTCTTTCTGTGTATTCGCAGCACATTACATTCGTCTACATTGAGATTCAATTGCCATTCCCTGCATCATGCGTCAATTCGTTGCAGATCCTCCTGCATTTCAGTACAATTTTCCATTGTTACAACCTCTCCATATACCACAGCATCATCCGCAAAAAGCCTCAGTGAACTTCCGATGTCATCCACAAGGTCATTTATACAGGGCTATTACAAATGATTGAAGCGATTTCATAAATTCACTGTAGCTCCATTCATTGACATATGGTCACGACACACTACAGATACGTAGAAAAACTCTTAAAGTTTTGTTCGGCTGAAGCCGCACTTCCGGTTTCTTAAACAGGAGATTGGAAAACCGATGGATCGGTCGTGGTGGAGATCATGATCAGCAGTTCATGTCATGGCCTCCACGCTCTCCCGACTTAACCCCATGCGATTTCTTTCTGTGGGGTTATGTGAAAGATTCAGTGTTTAAACCTTCTCTACCAAGAAACGTGCCAGAACTGCGAGCTCGCATCAACGATGCTTTCGAACTCATTGATGGGGACATGCTGTGCCGAGTGTGGGAGGAACTTGATTATCGGCTTGATGTTCTGCCGAATCACTAAAGGGGCACATATCGAACATTTGTGAATGCCTAAAAAAACTTTTTGAGTTTTTGTATGTGTGTGCAAAGCATTGTGAAAATATCTCAAATAATAAAGTTATTGTAGAGCTGTGAAATCGCTTCAATCATTTGTAATAACCCTGTATATATTGTGAATAAAAACGGCCCCACGACACTCCCCTGCGGCACGCCTGAAATCACTCTTACTTCGGAAGACTTTTCTCCACTGAGTATGACATGCTGCGTTCTGTTACCCGGTGTCTCTCAATGGCGATGCTCAGTGGTGGCAGTACTGCGGGGAAAGCCATCGGCGCAGGTCTACGTACTGTGCGGCACGTTTCAGACAGGCGGAAGCAGAAAAACAAGGGCGGCGGGCAGAGAGCAACGACGGCGGTGGCGCTGGGAATGGCGGAAGCGCTCGCTTTTTCCGCCCGGCCGACAGCGTAATTTTCGCGGCAACCAACAACCTCTGCCTGCCTGTCTGTGTGTCTGCCTGTGTACGGGAGGCGTCTGTGGCGTTCGGCTGCCCTCTCTCCGCGGTGGGCGGCGATCTGTGAAGCCAACACTGCAGCTGACCGCGCGCTAATTCTGGGTAATCTGCGGCTACCCGCAGACACGTACAGTCGCCACTAGGGATGGGCAAAGTCGTTCATCCTTGGGAACTAGTTCACTGTTATGAAACTTCCTGGCAGATTAAAACTGTGTGCCCGACCGAGACTCGAACTCGGGACCTTTGCCTTTCGCGGGCAAGTGCTCTACCAACTGAGCTACCGAAGCACGACTCACGGCCGGTACTCACAGCTTTACTTCTGCCAGCACCTCGTCTCCTACCTTCCCGAGTTCGAGTCTCGGTCGGGCGCACAGTTTTAATCTGCCAGGAAGTTTCATATCAGCGCACACTCCGCTACAGAGTGAAAATCTCATTCTGGAAACACCCCCAGGCTGTGGCTAAGCCATGTCTCCGCAATATCCTTTCTTTCAGGAGTGCTAGTTCTGCAAGTTTCGCAGGAGAGCTTCTGTAAAGTTTGGAAGGTAGGAGACGAGGTACTGGCAGAAGTAAAGCTGTGAGTACCGCCCGTGAGTCGTGCTTCGGTAGCTCAGTTGGTAGAGCACTTGCCCGCGAAAGGCAAAGGTCCCGAGTTCGAGTCTCGGTCGGGCACACAGTTGTAATCTGCCAGGAAGTTTCATATCAGCGCACACTCCGCTGCAGAGTGAAAATCTCATTCTAGTTCACTGTTGATCTCTCCTTTTTGGGAACCGTTCATTTTTACTCGTCCACCGTTCATTGTGCTTGGTATGTGGTTCTTATGAAAAATTGAAAATTAGTAGCATAGGTGACTGAAGATGGAAGGCGCCAATAGCAGGCACTTGCCTCCCTGGAGTACAGAGTTTTATTTCGTAACACAATTCTCACACACTTGTAATTTTCCTGATTCTGCAAAACATCTCGTTTAGCCAACTGTAGCGTTATGCGGCTGATCGCAGTGAAATACTATAAGGTGGCGCACGAAAAACCGGCCCCGAGTACAGACTGCTCGCCAATTACGCACGATTTGTTGACCACTACGAGCAGAATAAACACGTAATAATTAGGCAGTGAACAAATAACAAATAAGCTAATGCAAAGAACTACGAAACAATAGATGACGAATGGTAAGCGATAATAAGCAGTCTGGTACTCGGGGCCGATTTTTCGTGCGCCATCCTGTCCCACTGAAATAATATTGTACGAGTTATCATATTCTCTTTACAAAATGTGACACCAGACACTCGATTACGAAGCGCGGGCGTTTTTCGGTTGTAAGTCGGTCTGCCTTCCATAACAATGAACATGCTCTTTTCCCTTGTATCAAGCCGGCCGGTGTGGCCGTGCGGTTAAAGGCGCTTCAGTCTGGAACAGCATGACCGCTACGGTCGCAGGTTCGAATCCTGCCTCGGGCATGGATGTGTGTGATGTCCTTAGGTTAGTTAGGTTTAAGTAGTTCCTAGTTCTAGGGGACTGATGACCACTGATGTTAAGTCCCATAGTGCTCAGAGCCATTTGAACCATTTGAACCTTGTATCAAAAAAAGAACGGAAAATGGCCACTCGTGTGTGCCGTGCCGACGTTCTTTGCATGTGTAATAACAAAAAATCTTGCCTTTTAACAAGTATTTCTTCTGCTGTTTATCGAAATAGTGAAGTAAGGTGATACGCCGTTTAGTTACCTGAAAAGATGTGTTTATTACATACGTCGTAATTTTTATGTAGTTTACGTGATTATAAAATACATTTTAACTACCGGTCGTGGACACTGAATAGAATACAAAAAGAACCGAAAGTTCAGAGTTCAAAAAAATGTTTGAAACAGAAAGGGCGTGCGAAGCGAACGAAACAATCAACAACTCGATGCTGAACTATGAGTCAGCAGTGGAACTGCGACGAGTGACCACACGAAGAAGGACGAGTCCGGCCGAGCGAGACCGAAGACCGAGACAGACGGGAACGGGACCGAGGCTGGAACGAGACCGGCCGACGTGCCGTTCGTGAACGAGACCGACCGTTTCCCGTTCCCGGGAACTATAAGTAGAAAGCCGCGACCGAAGTGAACTATGAAAGACCGTTCCTTAGAATTCGTTCCTCCCTCGTTCCGTTCATCTCTGTGAAGCGTTCCTTTGGACCCGTTAGTTCACGAACGACCCATCTCTAGTCGCCACACAAATTATGTAGACCGAACTAAAATTAAAGTTAGTTACTGGTTCTGTTCCATCTGCCATGCCGACAAACAGATCATACTTCGATGATGACGACACGAAACATAAGATGACACGTATGTGAAGAGCGTCAGCTTTTTACAAGCTAAGATTTAAGGGCTTTGTGATAGTACAGTGGATGAAAACAGAATGAGTAAGACGCACAAAGACAAACTTTGTGATCCACGGTACGGACAATCCAGAACTGTGAAACTTGCAGAGCAGTTACGTGATCTGAAAAAGATGACGTCAAATTTAACTCACCGTGATACTTTCCACCAGGTCCTATCTTTCCAACTTTGTTATTAAAATCTACCTGCAGGTACAACGAAGAGAGATAATCTATTTTCATATGTTTTACATACCACAAATACTTTTCCAGGTCTGAAATATGTCCCGAAGAGTTAAAAATTTTTGGAACAGAATTTGGACCTTACACTTCTTTACCATCCAATTTATCAAAATACTGGCAAGTACCACTTTTGCTAGGTGTCATTCTGTCTGCTCATTGCCGGCCGGAGTGGCCGTGCGGTTCTAGGCGCTACAGTCTGGAACCGAGCGACCGCTACGGTCGCAGGTTCGAATCCTGTCTCGGGCATGGATGTGTGTGATGTCCTTAGGTTAGTTAGGTTTAAGTAGTTCTAAGTTCTAGGCGACTGATGACCTCAGAAGTTAAGTCGCATAGTGCTCAGAACCATTTGAACCATTTTTTTTTGTCTGCTCATTCAGTACTTATTGCACTTACACTGTTTCAAAAACAATACAAAAAAAATAAACAAGCGGATTCTAAGCGAGCGAACTGTGAAAGGAACGTTGCCATCTTCCGCTAAATGTAGCAAATGTTTTCATACACTCACCCTCCCGGTCGCAAGTACATCGCTCTTTCGTTTGTCGGCCTGTGGCTGTTGTTGAAAACGTTGCAACAGGGTCATGCGGCCAAAATTCTGGGTAAATAATAAAAAAAAAGTGATAAACCAGTACTACCATCGTTACATACGATACTGCCACAAAGTACTGGTATGAGCAAGTGTATCAGTTGAGAGGATTCGAATAAAAAAGTATGGATGTCGAGACGAAAGTACTGGATAAATAAAGCGAAGTAGCGAGACTTTTTTTTTGGAGAGCTGCATCAAACATCTTGTCTCTGAGCGTAGTACAACGGCGGGCCGCTGCCTCGTTGTGCGCGCCTCTTCCTACGAGATCGTTGCGAACCAGGGAGAGCTCTCACGCGTCCGTCAGGTGACACAGTCTCTATACCACGGCTGCTGTCGCCCAGGCCCAACGTAAGGTACAACGGTAAACGCGAATCGAATGGTACGATGAAGTAAGTATAGACGAAAGGACACTAGACAAAAGTGTTTAGTAGACCTTCCTTCAAAATCCTGGACGTGTGGTGTGGTGTGGTGTGTGCACCAAGAGACAACAGTCAGATATAGATTACTCCATAAGACCATCAGGAAACTGTTGGGGGTCCGAACAGCGATCACACAAAACCCTGACACTGTCAGCAGAATGCTCTTTGATATTTTTTCTTTTTTTCGGCGTCAAAAGCAATTAGAAGTCTACAACTGTTTTGCAAGCGCAGACATCAAGCACGTCCTGCTAAAGGCACGTACAAGTATCACATCACCGTCGTGTATGCCATAGAGACTCAGTGCTGAACACCACCTTGTTTCCTTGCATACTGCATACGCTTCTTCGGACAGAACGAACTCGTCACCTTATCCGCTGATATGACAAAAGCATTTCCACACAATGTTTTACACGTTAGAAACTTTGGCGGAAACTGAAAGATCAAATGGCTCTAAGCACTATGGGACTTAACATCTGAGGTCATCAGTCCACTAGACTTAGAACTACGTACACCCAACGAACCCAAGGACAGCACACACATCCATGCCCGAGGCAGGATTCGAACCTGCGACCGTAGGAGCAGCGCAGTTCCGGACTGGAGCGCCTAGAACCACTCGGTCACAGCGGCCGGCCCATGAAATTACAACGTAAAAGTCATAACAGATAAAAATAAAATGTTTATGAACCCGAAAAAAGTCAGTCCAAAAGTTTAAGTAAACGCAATCAACAATACAACAAGAATCAGCTTAATTTTTCAAGATGTATGTATTACATACCACGTAATTTTTATGTAGTTTACGTGATTATAAAACACAGTTTAATTACCGGTCGTGGACGCTGAACGACAGAATAGGAGTGACGCATGAGGAAACTCTTCAGTTTCGATTTGAAAGCGCGTGGATTACTGCTAAGATTTTTGAATTCGACTATCGATGAAGCAGTGACTTAATGGTGTACATCATACAGTTCATGTACTGAAGTGGTTCAAACAAATACACAGGGTGTTGCTGGAGGGAATGTCAGTACTCAGGAATACGACACGAACGGTCATTTGGTGCAGAAAATGGACTGAAGTGGTTCATACAAATATACAGGATGTTCCTGGAGGGAATATCAGTATTCAGGAATCTGACACGAACTGTCATTCGATGCAAAAAAAAGTCTAGTTATCTATTCTACTGTATCTCTTCTACTGTACGCTCTTTGCTTTCCATATTCTGAGAGGTGGTAGCATGGATCAAAACAAGAAAACAAAGTCCAGTAAATACCGGCTCTATACAGTGCATACGTTTAAGAGCTAAGAACACTTGTTCATCTTCGCTACAGTGAAATACACCTCTTCCACTGAAGAACTGCTCACAGCTCTTAAGGTATGCATCTTAGAGCACAAGTGTACTGGGCGTTGTTACTTCGAGTGATCGTTCCTGTCATGTCCCTGATAGTTGACCGTTCTTCCAAGGACTCCCCGTATGAAAGTAAAGGAAGACCCCTATGTGGTAAACATGACAAGGTTGAGGATTGTTCATCCTTAAAGGTATTAGAGAAAATACGGGCTCTGGCTAGTACTGAGGGTACAGAAGGGAAGCTGATAAAGCACACTGAATGGACGTGATGTGCCTGGTTTAATTGGTTACTGCGTGTCCAGAATTAGTTCAGTGTAGGTAATTCATACTTTCGTTTCTTTCTACCATAAAAGTTTCGCAGCGACAGAGCTGCTGAAATTCATTGCCTGACAAAACAATCACAGTACTTTGTGAGAAAACAATAAACAGCCAATCAGCTGCAAAATATAAGGTTTATTTAAACCCCTTGACCATGGCCTATAAAAATGTCTTCTTCAGAAGGAAAATAGTAGCGGCCTAAATAGCTGAACAGTGAATACCTGTTAAGCTATTTTTGACCTTTTTAGCTAGTTCAGCATAATAGTGGTCACACTGTTGCGGACCGTCCTTGTGCATACTATGTGCGCTCTGTCGCCAGGAGCTTTCCTCAGCCCAAGCGTTAGTACGCGATGCTGCTGCATCAACTGTACGTTGGTGAAGTACTACTCAATGTAGACCACCATGTTGTAGAATTTTTTATGATATGGAGATGAATTTTGTGGTCCATTGATCGTGACCGGGCCAAATATCTCACGAAATAAGCGTCAAACGGAAAACCTACAAAGAACGAAACTTTTTTTTTGAGTAGGAACCCCCATTTTTTGTTACAGATTCGTGTAGTACGTAAAGAAATATGAATGTTTTAGTTGAACCACTTTTTTCGTTTTGTGATAGATGGCGCTGTACTACTCACAAACATATGGCTCACAATTTTAGACGAACAGTTGGTAACAGGTAGGTTTATTAAATTATGAACATTTTATTTCGGTTCTTCCAATGTGATACATGTACCTTTATGAAGTTAACATTTCTGAGAACGCATGCTGTTACAGCGTGATTACCTGTAAACACCACATTAATGCAATAAATGCTCAAAATGATGTCCGTCAACCTTAATGCATTTGGCCATACGCGTAACGACATTCCTCTCAACAGCGAGTAGTTCGCCTTCCGGAATGTTCGCACATGCATTGACAATGCACTGACGCATGTTGTCAGGCGTTGTCGGTGGATCACGATAGCAAATATCCTTCAACTTTCCCCACAGAAAGAAATCCGGGGACGTCAGATCTGGTGAACGTGCGAGCCATGGTAAGGTGCTTCTACGACCAATCCACCTGTCATGAAATATGCTATTCAATACCGCTTCAACCGCACGCGAGCTATGTGCCGAACATCCATCGTGTTGTAAGTACATCGCCATTCTGTCATGCAGTGAAACATCTTGTAGTAACATCGGTAGAACATTACGCAGGAAATCAGCATACATTGCACCACTTAGATTGCCATCGATAAAATGGGGGCCAGTTATCCTTCCTCCCATAATGCCGCACCATACATTAACCCGCCAAGGTCGCTGATGTTCCACTTGTCGCAGCCATGGGTTTTCCGTTGCCCAATAATGCATATTATGCCGTTTTACGTTACCGCTGTTGGTGAATGACGTTTCGTCGCTAAATAGAAAGCGTGCAAAAAATCTGTCATCGTCCCGTAATTTTTCTTGTGCTCAGTGGCAGAACTGTACACGACGTTCAAAGTCGTCACCATTCCTGGTGTATAGAAATATGGTACGGGTGCAATCAATGTTTATATAGCATTCTCAACACCGACGTGTTTGAGATTCTCGATTCTCAAGCAGTCTGTCTGCTACTGATGTGCGGATTAGCCGCGACAGCAGCTAAAACACCTACTTGGGCATCATCATTTGTAGCAGGTCGTGGTTGACGTTTCACATGTGGCTGAACACTTCCTGTTTCCTTAAATAACGTAACTATCCGCCGAACGGTCCGGACACTTGGATGATGTCGTCCAGGATACCGAGCAGCATACATAGGACACACCCGTTGGGCATTTTGATCATAGTAGCCATACATCAACACGATATCGACCTTTTCCGCAATTGGTAAACGGTCCATTTTAACACGGGTAATGTATCACGAAGCAAATACCGTCCGCACTGGCGGAATGTTACGTGATACCACGTACTTATACGTTTGTGACTATTACAGCGCCATCTATCACAAAACGAAAAAAGTGGTCCAACTAAAACATTCATATTTCTTTACGTACTACGCGAATACGTAATAAAAAATGGGGTTCCTATTTTTAAAAAAACCGCAGTTGATAACCGTTTAACCTATGGCAGCGCCATCTAGCGGGCCAACCATAGCGCCATCTGGTTTCCCCCTTCAAGCTAGACAAGTTTCGTTCTTTCTAGTTTTTTCGTTTGATGCTTATTTCGTGAGATATTTGGCCCGGTCACGATCAATACTGGGTGATCAAAAAGACAGTATAAATTTGAAAACTCAATAAATCACGGAATAATGTGGATAGAGAGGTACAAATTGACACACATGCTTGGAATGACATGGAGTTTTATTAGAACCAAAAAAATACAAACGTTCGAAAAATGTCCGACAGATGGCGCTTCATCTGATCAGAATAGCAATAATTAGCATAATAAAGTATGGCAAAGCAAAGGTGATATTCTTTACAGGAAATGCTCAATATGTCCACCATCATTCCTCAACAATAGCTGTAGTCGAGGAATAATGTTGTGAACAGCACTGTAAAGCATGTCCGGAGTTATGGTGAGACATTGGCGTCGGATGTTGTCTTTCAGCATCCCTAGAGATGTCGGTCGATCACGATACACTTGCGACTTCAGGTAACCCCAAAGCCAATAATCGCACGGATTAAGTCTGGGGACCTGAGAGGCGAAGCATGACGAAAGTGGCGGCTGAGCACACGATTATGACCAAACGACGCGCGCAAGAGATCTTTCACGCGTCTAGCATTTTTTTTTTTTTGTTCTAATAAAACCCCATGTCTTTCCAAGCACGTGTGTCAATTTCTACCTCTCTATCTACATTATATCATGGTTTATTAAGTTTTCAATTTTATACTGACTTTTTGATCACCCGGTATATTCCTCGGAAGGAAAATAGTGACGACGTAACAGGTTAACAGTGAATGCATGTTAATATTGTGGTGTCACCACCAGACACCACACTTGCTAGGTGGTAGCCTTTAAATCGTCCACGGTCCGCTAGTATACGACGGACCCGCGTGTCGCCACTATCAGTGATTGCAGACCGAGCGCCGCCACACGGCAGGTCTAGAGACATTTCCTAGCACTCGACCCCAGTTGTACAGCCGACTTTGCTAGAGATGGTTCACTGACAAATTACGCTCTCATTTGCCGAGACTATAGTTAGCATAGCCTTAGCTACGTCATTTGCTACGACCTAGCAAGGCGCCATTATCATTTGCTATTTATCTTGTGATGCATGTACCGTCAGACCGATGTTCCCCAATTATGGATTAAAGTTAAGTATTCCAGAAGTTACGTACTTATATTTACTAGACTCAATTCCCTTAACTGTTCCAGACCTCACGCCAGCCTGCGTGAGCTTAACGCGTGCCTTTCGGCTACCAATCATAGTGGCTTGGCTGTCTTGCCAAGTCACAACAAATATATTATTTATTATTATTATTATTTCTTCACGAAGATTTCATCCGTAGGATGCCTCTTCAGCTGTGTAAAAATATTTAAGATTACAGTACTTATTGAATCGCTTTCAAATCTCGATCACAGCTTGCGAAACACAGTGCGCTCCTTCGATTTTTTTCGCCATGGGTTCGGTTGCCGGAGAAACTCTGGAAAACTGGTTCTGCAGGTGTCACCATTAAGGCCTCCTGGAGATCAGACCTGCTAGCTCTCTCTCTCTGTCTCTCTCTTTTTCTCTCTCGCTCTCTCTCCTGCTCCACGTTTATGGGCACAAACATGTTCCACACCTGGAGTAACTAACTAATGATTTAAAACTGTTTACAGACTATAAGCAAAAGTCGAAGAGGGTACTTACGTTTGCCGTGTACAGAAGAATGCAGCCGCCAAGCGTTCTCAGACTGTTTACAATGGAGCACTCCTAGCCGAGTGAATCCACTTCCGTTTAGGAGTTAACGATCTTAGACTGAGTTAAAGCTGACGACGAGCAAATACGAAACTGGCCCATGACGTCGAGGAGTGGAGTATTAGATCTGGAAAAACAGAAAACAGACGATAAGCATTATGCTGTTTGTATTTCAGAAAACGGATAGGAAAATGAATTAAAAGTTCTAATGGCTCTGAGCACTATAGGACTCAACATCTTAGGTCATAAGTCCCCTAGAACTTAGAACTACTTAAACCTAACTAACCTAAGGACATCACACACACCCATGCCCGAGGCAGGATTCGAACCTGCGACCGTAGCAGTCCCGCGGTTCCGGACTGCAGCGCCAGAACCGCTAGACCACCGCGGCCGGCGAAAATGAATTAAATAGTACAAAAAAAAAAATTATTTTGGTATGAACCTCTTCCAGACCCACTATCTCACACGTAATCTGTCATGGTTACAAAATACGTGTTGCGGGAAACAAAAGAAACTTTTCTCGAGTGAATGACAAGGCGCACATCACGGCCACAGATATTGAATCTATTAACTCAATAGAAGAAAGAAAGGAAATGTACGTCCGCTTTATAACATAACGACAAGAAATCCCTGGAGAAACGAATCTCACTTCAGACGGGAATCCTCGGTAAAGGGAGAACCTGCTCAGCTAACGCCTCTCTCCCACGAGACTTCTCTGCCTCTCCCGATGAAAGTAGCACTGTGCTTAAGAAGTGTTCATGAAAACTCTGGGGTCTGAACCCCGCTTCTCCCATAACAACAGTAGAGCACTTTAGCTGCAAATCCATCTTAACTGGTCAGATAGTTCTGTATATCCTCTCCATTTAGTACCTGAATTATTCTATGTCGAAGCTAACATGTCGTAAGCGTATTGTCATATCGCTGACTCGGTTTGGGAGTATGTTTGCGAGTGGCCGCGTTTTTGCAGTGCCTTGCAGTGCTCTAAGGACTGAAGAAAGGCAAACAGAGACTTACAGCATTTGTAGGTTTAGAGAAAGCTTTTGGAAAAGTTGATTGAAATTCTGTATGTAGCAGGATGAAATGCAGGAATCGAAAGGTTATGTACAACTTGTAGAGAACCATACAGCAGTTTTAAGGACTTGAAAGGGAAGTAGTAGTTGGAAAGCGAGAAAGACGTTATTCTATTGATATATAGAGCAAGTTGTGAAAGGAAACAAGGAGAAATTTGAAAAGAGTAGTCCAGGGAGAAGAAATACAAAGGATAGCGTTTGCGGATGACATTTTAATTCTGCAGAGGCAGCAAAAGCACTTATAAGGCCAGTTTAAACAGAGTGGATAGTGTCTTGAAAAGAGGTTATAAGATAAATATCAAGAAACGTAAAACAAGAATGATGGAACGTAGTCGAAAGTCGAATTAAATGAGGAGATGCCGAGGGAGTTAGACCGGGAAATGAGACACCAAAAGTAGTACATGGGCTCTATTAGTTTGGCAGTAAACTAACTACCTGTGACTGAAGCAGAGGCGATATAAGATGCAGACTCTCAATGGCAAGAACAGTATCTATGAAAGAGAGAAATTTGTTAACACGGAATACAAATTTTAACTTTAGAAAGTATTGTATGAAGGTATTTGTCTGGATTGTAGCCTTGTGCGGAATAACGGAAGTGAAACATTACAGAACAGAAGAGCGTACTGGCTTTAGAAAACTGGTGATAGAGAAGAATGTATAACATTAGACTGGTAGATAGGATAATTAACGGGCAGGTGGTGAATCAAACTGGGCAGAATAGGCATTTAAGGGATCACTTGTCTGAAAGTAGGTAGTGGTTGATACGACACACTGTGAGCCACGAAGGAATCGCCAGTTTAGTAAAGGGAGATGTGTGAATGTGAAAATGTGGAGGAAGACGAAGGCTTCACAACAGTAAGCACGTTAGAGTTGATGTAACTTGTAATGAAAGTGGTCAATGTTGCAGGTTTATTTGTACTTGTTTTGACAAGAAACACCATTTTAGTAAACTATACGTACATAAATATTTCATGTAAGAGTTGTTGGATCTGTTCTTTGTTATTCATTATTATCAAGTTTTTTTTATAAGTACACACCTATATAAACACGAAATGCTTTTGTGAATTGTGTCTTCACCTATGTGACGTTACTTCAAGAATTTTTCGTATACTTTGGAAGTTCTTCAAGTATTTTGTTCTTTATGAAATTTTCTGTATTGTTATGCGTTTGTAACTAATGGTATTGGTTACTGAAACGTTTGAAAATGCTAAATCAAATATGTGTTGCAAGTAAAATTCTTCTAGTTATGCTGAAATGTTGAGATGGAGACATTGGAACAACTTTAATGTAAGCTCGTTCGTGTAGAGCATTCTGTCGGTTGAGAGTCAGACGTCATGTCGTCTGGGTATGTTTAAGGAGTACTGTAAGAATCTGAAAGGAATGAATAAAGTGAGGAATATTCAGACCGACTTCATGTGACATTTCATTTAGTAATGCCAATGCTATTAATCGTTAAATCGTTTTCGGAACCGGGAATCATCCAGTCCAACGTGCGAAGGAAGAAAATGGCTACTGACGGACAATCAACGCGAGATCAGTAGAAACCGTGTCCATTTATTTCAACGTCGATTTCAATCCGCCTCCGTCGCTACCGCTCGCCTGTGCATTGGCGCTCGACTCGACGTTAAGACGGTTGCAGTCCTGGTGGTGAATGAAATTTTCACCGCCAGTATTTGGACAACAAGTGTAGGAGAGGTGGTAGCGTCAAGCTCCTGATCACCTGTATTTGCGCGAATCTCCTGGATTACATTCCAAACTTCTTCGCACGAAGTGAGGGCCTGTGACAATGTTGATGGTGACGTTAAACTCGGCTGCACCCTTGGTGCAGTAGGCTATGTGCCAGGACCAGATTTCACCCTCCCCCTTCTCTAAACATCTCCAACACGAACGAGACACTACATTATACAGACACGTCCTTTACACTCACCCATACTGCACATACACACAGGTAACAGAACTCTAACACACTTAAGCGCCAAAGAAATTGGTACAAGCATGCGTATTCAAATACAGATATAGGTAAACAGGCACAATACGGGGCTACGGCCGGCAACGCCTGTATAAGACAACAAGAGTCCGGCGCAGGTTAGCAAGATTTAAGGGGCTCCGGAACGCCCTATACTTGCAATGTTAAAATAACGCTTATAAATTACATCTTTCCTCACAAAGTATTTGAGGTAGGAAGTTGAACTTTTTACAGATTATTTATTGGAATATGGGCTACAACTTAACACAGGGATTTTACAAAATTTTAGTTCAGTTATTAAAGATGATTTTTTTCAGTTGTAATGAAAATTCACAACTTTTTTTGCAATTTTTTATTTATATATTCGAAAATATACAGTTTTTTGGAAAAAGGCTGTGTTAAATTATGCAGAGAGTACTGTATAACATTTACTGAAAGTTTGAAACAAATATGTTTGGAAGATCCTTAGAAAACATGTAATTAGTATGAGAAAACAAAAGTTTTGCGAATCGAGCGACAAAGATTGGATTAACTTTTTAGTGCATTCCAGGTCCATAGGATGGATTATCTTCATCCTCTGCAAACTCCTCCTCCAGCTTCCTCGTGTTCCTCCTCCTATTTACTCTTGCTTGTATTTCTAGACTCTTTACAGCCCTGTCTGCAGCCCGAAGGCGTTCCTTGTCTAAAGCAAGCATCGCTCGTACCATGTTAGAACCTATCTTCATTCCCATATTTCTAAATACCTTCCACCTTACAATGTTGCCATCATTGAAAGCCGCAACAGAAACTTTACTTTTACTCATTATTATACTTCAACAAAACAGAGACTCAAGAAACAGAATTAATTACGAATATTTTCGAGATAACGACAGAGTAAATAAACATGAAACAATCGACAATCACACCAGCGATATATATTGAACCATCACAGGTTAGCCACATCAGTAAAATGTACCTGATGAACACGGACGTTAATAATAACACCATTTGACAGCAGTTTAACAGCGCCACAGTGGGTCACGCCCATGTAGAACACATTTCAAAAAAAATTTAAAAATAGTTGTAGTCTTCGGAATTGAATAAATTATATATCTATTAAAAGGTAACAGTCTGCAGATTCAGAAAACGCAAAAAATTAAAAAATGAACTTTTCATGATTTTGAGCCTTTCCGGAGCCCCTTAAGTGAGTTTGAACGTGGCGTTATAGTCGGCGCACGAGGGATGGGACACAGCATCGCCGAGGTAGCGATGAAGTTGGGATTTTCCCGTACGACCATTTCACGAGAGTACCGCGAATATCAGGAATCGGGTAAAACATCAAATCTCCGACACCGCTGCGGCCGGAAAAAGATCCTGCAACAACGGGACCAACGACGAGTGAAGAGAATCGTTCAACGTGAGAGAAGTGCAACGCTTTCGCAAACTGCTCCAGATTTCAGTGCTGGGCCATCAGCAAGTGTCAGTGTGCGAACTATTCAACGAAACGTCATCGATATGGGCTTTCGGAGCCGCAGGGCCATTCGTGTATCCTTGATGACTGCACGACACAAAGGTTTACGCCTCGCCTGGAGACAATGCCATGAATCATGGACCCTGCATGGCAGCAGTGGACTGTTCGAGCTGGTGAAGGCTATGTAATGGTGTGGGGCATGTGCAGTTGGAGTGATATGGGTCAGCTGATACGTCTACATCTACATCTACGTGATTACTCTGCTAATCACAATAAAGTGCCTGGCAGAGGGTTCAATGAACCATCTTCAAGCTGTCTCTCTACCGTTCCACTCTCGAACGGCACGCGGCAAAAACGAGCACTTAAATTTTTCTGTGCGAGCCCTGATTTCTCTTATTTTATCGTAATGATCATTTCTCCTTATGTAGGTGGGTGCCAACAGAATGTTTTCGCAATCGGAGGAGAAAACTGGTGATTGAAATTTCGTGAGAAGGTCCCGTCGCAACGAAAAACGCCTTTGTTTTAATGATTGCCACTCCAATTCACGTATCATGTCTGTGACACTATCTCTCCTATTTCGCGATAGTACAAAACGAGCTGCCCTTCTTTGTACTTTTTCTATGTCATCCGTCAGTCCCACCTGATGCGGATCCCACACCGCGCAGCAGTACTTCAGAATAGGGCGAACAAGCGTGGTGTAAGCAGTCTCTTTAGTAGGGCTGTTGCACCTTATAAGTGTTCTGCCAATTAATCGCAGTCTTTGGTTTGCTCTAACCACAATATTATCTATATGATCGTTCCAATTTAGGTTATTTGTAATTGTAATCCCTAAGTATTAAGCTGAATTTACAGCCTTCAGATTTGTGTGACTTATCGCGTAATCGAAATTTGGCTGATTTCTTTTAGTACTCATGTGAACAACTTCACACTTTTCCTTATTCAGGGTCAATTACCAATTTTCGCATTATACAGACATCTTATCTAAATCATTTTGCAACTCGTTTTGATCATCTGATGACTTAACAAGACGGTAAATGACAGCATCATCCGCACGGCTACTCAGCTTGTCTCCTATGTCGTTAATATATATCGGGAACAACGGAGGGCCGAATATTACTTCTGTTGTACTCGATGACTTTCAGTCTATTACTACGAACTGTGACCTTTCTGACAGAAAATCACGAATCCAGTCGCACAACTAAGGCCATACTCCGTAGGCACGCAGTTTGGGTAGAAGACGCTTGTGAGGAACGGTGTCGAAAACGTTCTGTAAATCTAAAAATATGGAATCAATTTGACATCCCCTGTCGATAGGACTTATTACTTCATGAGTATAAAGAGCTAGTTGTGTTTCTCAAGAAAAATATTTTCTGAAACCGTGTCTGACAGGTGACACATAAGTAAGCATCCTGTCTGATCACCTGGATCCTTACATGTCCATTGCGCATTCCAACGGGCTTGGGCAATTCCAGCAGGACAATGCTACACCCCACACGTCCAGAATTGCTAGACAGTGGCTCCAGGAACACTCTTCCGAGTTTAAGCGGTTGCGCTGTGGCCACCAAACTCCTCAGAGATGCACATTATTGAGCACAGCTGGGTTGCCTTGCAACGTGTTGTTCAGAAGAAATTTCCACCCCCTCCTCTTACTGATTTATGGACAGCCCTGCAGGATCCACGGTGTCAGTTCCCTCCAGCACTACTTCAGACATTAGTCGAGTCCACGCCACGTCGTGTTGCGGCACTTCAGACTGCTCGCGGGGGCCCTACACGATATTAGGCAGGTGTGCCAGTTTCTTTGGCTCTCCAGGAAAGGAGCCAGTACGCGCCAGCCAACATAGCTACAGTTCACCACAGTCGTTTAATGAACAATGTAAGAGCATATGGACTATCAGGCCAATTCTGTGATTGGATTGAGGAGCTCCTAGATAACAGAACCCAGCATGTCATTCTGAATGGAGAGAAGCCCTTCCGAAGTAAGAGTGATTTCACGTGTGCCGTAGGGGAGTGTCGTAGGACCGTTGCTATTCACAATATACATAAATGACCTTGTGGATAACATCGGAAGTTCACTGAGGCTTTTTGCGGATGATGCTGTAGTATATCGAGAGGTAGAAACAATGGAAAATTGTACTGAAATACGGGAGGATCTGCAACGAATTGAACCTTGGTGCAGGGAATGGGAATTGAATCTCAATGTAGACAAGTGTAATGTGATGCGAATACATAGAAAGAAAGGTTCTTTATCATTTAGCTACAATACAGCAGGTCAGCAACTGGAAGCACTTAATTCCATAAATTATCTGGGAGTAAGCATTAGGAGTGATTTAAAATGGAATGACCATATAAAATTAATCCACGGTAAAGCAGATGCCAGACTGAGATTCATTGGAAGAATCCTAAGGAAATGCAGTCCGAAAACGAAGAAAGTAGGTTAGTACACTGGTTCGTCCACTGCTTGAATACTGCTCAGCAGTGTGGGATCCGTACCAGATAGGGTTGATAGAGGAGATAGAGAAGAGCAGCGCGCTTCGTTACAGGATCATTTAGTAATCGCGAAGGCGTTACGGAGATGATAGATAAATTCCAGTGGAAGACTCTGCAAGAGAGACGCTCAGTAGCTCGTTACGGGCTTTTGTTTAAGTTTCGAGAATATACCTTCACCGAGGAGTCAAGCAGTATATTGCTCCCTCCTACGTATATCTCGCGAACAGACCATGAGGATAAAATCAGAGAAATTAGAGCCCACAGAGAGGCATACCGAGAATCTTTCTTTCCACGAAGAATACGAAACTGGAATAGAACGGAGAACCGGTAGATATACTCAAGGTACCCTCCGAGACACACCGTCAGGTGGCTTGCGGAGGATGGACGTAGATAGCCACACGACATTTACGTCTGTTTGAAAACATAAATAATTTAGCTCCTCCTCTTATTTCTTCGAGATACGCTACTTTTTTAAAAGAAGTCGTAATTGACGGTAACGAAATAAGACGGATGTTTGCAGCAGTTATGTAGAGACGAAGAGGCTCGCACCGGACAGACTGACGTGCAGAGCTGCGCCCAAAACGTTGTCGGACTGGAGACGACGACCACACACTGGCAGCCGGCGCCACCCGCCGCGGTGTGGGTGAGGTGCAGCGGGGCGCGCGTGCGGAACGCGGCAGCAGCTGGGGCGCAGCGCTGGGGGCGGGCCGCTCCCTCGTGAATCAGCGAGCGGCCGGTGCGCAAAGGCATGCAGCGCCACGCCTCGCCCTGCCCTGCCTTGGCTGCGAGCAGCACGTGAGCTGCCGCGCCGTGACACCTGCCCGCTGCCAAGAGGCGGCGGCTCTGCGCTGCTGCCGCGGTCACTGTGGCGCCGATATCGGTCGATTCTACATCTACATTATCTACATTCATACTCCGCAAGCCACCCAACGGTGTGTGGCGGAGGGCACTTAACGTGCCACTGTCATTACCTCCCTCTCCTGTTCCAGTCGCGTATGGTTCGCGGGAAGAACGACTGCCGGAAAGCGTCCGTGCGCGCTCGAATCTCTCTAATTTTACATTCGTGATCTCCTCGGGAGGTATAAGTAGGGGGAAGCAATATATTCTATACCTCATCCAGAAACGCACCCTCTCGAAACCTGGACAGCAAGCTACACCACGATGCAGAGTGCCTCTCTTGCAGAATCTGCCACATGAGTTTGCTAAACATCTCCGTAACGCTATCACGCTATTCCGTTGACAACCCACATCGTCCGAAGACGACCACCCTTTTCAAACATAGGCCCGCGAAAGGCAAAGGTCCCGAGTTCGAGTCTCGGTCCGGCACACAGTTTCATCTCTCAGGAAATCCAAATATGGTACTTACAAAATGTATCACCCACCATTTCTTCACATTTTACAGTTAAATTAAGCGATTTTTTGAAGAATTTAACAGCTTTTATATAGTTAAAATAATTTAGAAAGGCAGTGTAACGAATGTAGGTGACGTTGGTAGCACTGCTGAAAAACATTTGCTGGCAAAAGAAAGGTCGGTTCTATTTGTGTGTTAACAGATGTTGTTTTGTTAACTGTCAAGCTAACCTCACTTTCACGTTACCGTACATGTGCTCTGTACAATCTCTAGTCGTGGTTGTAAAAACTCTGCTGACAGTTTTTGTTATATTTGTTGTGAATTTGTGAAAACCAAAGAAGCATTACAGACTTTGTGAAAAATGTTTATCTATCATACTTTGGATCTAAACTTGGTGATCAATATCAATCTTGGGCGCCGCATAAGGTATGTTATGAGTGTGTTGAAGATCTGAGAAAATGGTCCAAAAAGGAGAAAAAAGCCTTTAGATTTGCTGTTGTTATGATATGGAAGGAGCCAAGAAATCATTCCGATGATTGCTACCTTTGCAGTGTTAATAATTCGAAAAACAAGAAGGTAATAAGCTACCCTAACCTTCCGCCCGCGCCAGCCGGAGTGGCCGAGCGGTTCTAGGCACTACAGTCTGGAACTGCGCGACCACTACGGTCGCAGGTTCGAATCCTGCCTCGGGCATGGATGTCTGTGATGTCCTTAGGTTAGTTAGGTTTAAGTGCTTCTAAGTTCTAGGGGACTGATGACCTCAGAAGTTAAGTCCCATAGTGCTCAGAGCCATTTGAACCATTTTGCACCTTCCGTCCGCCATCCGTTTTCACCAGGACATTAAAGTGATGGAAAAACGCTACCAAGGCCGCTGGAACACCCACATGATGGGGTACTACTGTTGGTCACTTCACCGAGAAGTTCAGCAAGCTACTCATCGTAGAAAAAGCTACACAAAACTTCAAAGAATAAAGAGAGAGAAAATACAAACCAGTTCCATCTGACAAGTGATACCTCTATTAACACATATCATTGTTTTAAGTAGCTTACTGTAAATACAAACCATGCTTATGTTGTAACAAAGCGTTTAATTAATTTCCCTGTTTACCGTATAGCATAGGCTTTTTATACTACACTCCTGGAAATGGAAAAAAGAACACATTGACACCGGTGTGTCAGACCCACCATACTTGCTCCGGACACTGCGAGAGGGCTGTACAAGCAATGATCACACGCACGGCACAGTGGACACACCAGGAACCGCGGTGTTGGCCGTCGAATGGCGCTAGCTGCGTAGCATTTGTGCGCCGCCGCCGTCAGTGTCAGCCAGTTTGCCGTGGCATACGGAACTCCATCGCAGTCTTTAACACTGGTAGCATGCCGCGACAGCGTGGACGTGAACCGTATGTGCAGTTGACGGACTTTGAGCGAGGGCGTATAGTGGGCATGCGGGAGGCCGGGTGGACGTACCGCCGAATTGCTCAACACGTGGGGCGTGAGGTCTCCACAGTACATCGATGTTGTCGCCAGTGGTCGGCGGAAGGTGCACGTGCCCGTCGACCTGGGACCGGACCGCAGCGACGCACGGATGCACGCCAATGCCGTAGGATCCTACGCAGTGCCGTAGGGGACCGCACCGCCACTTCCCAGCAAATTAGGGACACTGTTGCTGCTGGGGTATCGGCGAGGACCATTCGCAACCGTCTCCATGAAGCTGGGCTACGGTCCCGCACACCGTTAGGCCGTCTTCCGCTCACGCCCCAACATCGTGCAGCCCGCCTCCAGTGGTGTCGCGACAGGCGTGAATGGAGGGACGAATGGAGACGTGTCGTCTTCAGCGATGAGAGTCGCTTCTGCCTTGGTGCCAGTGATGGTCGTATGCGTGTTTGGCGCCGTGCAGGTGAGCGCCACAATCAGGACTGCATACGACCGAGGCACACAGGGCCAACACCCGGCATCATGGTGTGGGGAGCGATCTCCTACACTGGCCGTACACCACTGGTGATCGTCGAGGGGACACTAAATAGTGCACGGTACATCCAAACCGTCATCGAACCCATCGTTCTACCATTCCTAGACCGGCAAGGGAACTTGCTGTTCCAACAGGACAATGCACGTCCGCATGTATCCCGTGCCACCCAACGTGCTCTAGAAGGTGTAAGTCAACTACCCTGGCCAGCAAGATCTCCGGATCTGTTCCCCATTGAGCATGTTTGGGACTGGATGAAGCGTCGTCTCACGCGGTCTGCACGTCCAGCACGAACGCTGGTCCAACTGAGGCGCCAGGTGGAAATGGCATGGCAAGCCGTTCCACAGGACTACATCCAGCATCTCTACGATCGTTTCCATGGGAGAATAGCAGCCTGCATTGCTGCGAAAGGTGGATATACACTGTACTAGTGCCGACATTGTGCATGCTCTGTTGCCTGTGTCTATGTGCCTGTGGTTCTGTCAGTGTGATCATGTGATGTATCTGACCCCAGGAATGTGTCAATAAAGTTTCCCCTTCCTGGGACAATGAATTCACGGTGTTCTTATTTCAATTTCCAGGAGTGTATATAATAAAAAGCACATTGCTCGAAAACTATGGGCGATACGAAAAACTAAGGCTAGATTTGGATTCAGCTCATAAAAAACTATAGAGATCAGCTTTTTTCGTTGGCCTGTGAAATAAGTACGTCACTGCGTGCGCTGTCACAATATAGCCTATCTCATTGCCCTAACGTACAGATTTCGGACTGTAAGCGCTGAAATTCAAAGCAGTTTTTTTTTTTGCGTCATGATGGCCGACGTGACAAAAACATGGGCTGTTAGAAACTGATAAGTTTATTCAAAGGGGTAGTTTGTAGGATCCTGGCAATGAAAAATATCAAGTAACAAGGATTATGCGTCTTATGATTAGAGTGTCTTACAGGGGACAGGCACAATAATGTGAACAGTGGTAGTAATGAGATGGTTGTGTTCGACGGTCAACAACGCAGGTAAGGCACGTGTCGCGCTGGACTGCTCTGTGTTTATCGAATTCGGGACGCAGGGGAGCTCTCAGCGACACAACGCTTCTGTCCACAGCCGCCGCCTGCGCCCCCGGAGTTTCTGTGACGTCCCGCCAAGTCGCACTCGCGGCCAGAATCCTAGCGATGTGGGGCGTGAGAGATAAATTATGCGACTTGAATTTCGATATGGGTTTTCTGCGCAGATTTACTCGGAAACATCTACTGGCGAACCGAGATCAGATCTCTGCACTGCTACACTTACGAAATCAGTTTAAATACGCATCGCCAGCCCTGCATTGACGCGTGAGGCAGACTTAAGCTTGTCCGTGGTTCAGTATCAGTAACTAGTGCCGTGTAGCAATCTCAGTGCTTTCAGCAAGGTTCAGAAATGCGACCACAGCAGTGGAAAATCTACAGAACAGTTCCTACACGGCTCCTAGCAACTTCCGGTCTTGATCTCCACGAACATTTAACAGGATAATAATTTAAATTCAGTATGGAAAAAGTCAGGAAAAAACACAAAACTCAAAGTCCCGCGAACACAAATGGAATTTATTGGCTTCTGTTAAACCACAGCAAGTCAGTCACTTTTACCAACCACCTACAGCGGGCTAATGGGCGTGCGCCCTGCTCAGAGGCGTCTTCTTGCGAGGAAGACAAGTACAGGGGAGAGGCAGAATAATGTAAACACCTGTACTTACTTGGGAATTGTTTATTAATAAGGTTCAAATGGCTCTGAGGAGTATGGGATTTAACATCTGAGGTCATCAGTCCCCTAGAACTTAGAAATACTTAAACCTAACTAACCTAAGGACATCACACACATCCATGCCCGAGACAGGATTCGAACCTGCGACCGTAGCGGTCGCGCGGTTCCAGACTGAAGCGCCTAGAACCTCTCGGTCACAGAGGCCGGCTTGTATGGCTATGTGGGTTGGTACTTGACATAGGAAGTAGAGGCCTAGGAATTATGCAACATTACCAGCTAATTTCTTTCATGTACAGCTAGAAAGAGATTCCAGTCATCCTCCTTCCGAATAAGGGTCCCGAGTATTACCACTGCGCCATTTCGCTCACTAGTATAGAAGTAGTTCCTATGTTGTGGCCTTCAATGTAATGTCTGGTTCGATACAGTTCTCAGAGCTATTCTGTTCCATGCAAGCCTCATCTCCGAGTAACTACTGCAGCCTACCACAACTTGAACCTGTTTGCTGTTAGGGTGTCAAGGAAGTCCTCGTACTCTTCCTGACTGCACAATTGGGGAAATAAATAGTCGCCTTATTGGCATCCTTTTCTGAATCTGACAAAAAGCATTGTTGTCAGTTTTGTATTGTTTTGTTCCAGTATTGCGTTGTTTCAGTTGTGAAGCACGTTTGACGCTAATGGACAGCGTTACACTGTTTAAGAAGCGATTAGTGGCGCGTATGTCAGTACATGAACGTCCAAAGAAAGGAAAATGTTAGGGATAATGAGTGGATTTACAAGCGGCAAGGCTACACCTCGTAATGAAAAAAAAAAAAATGGTTCAAATGGCTCTGAGTACTATGAGACTCAACATCTTAGGTCATAAGTCCCCTAGAACTTAGAACTACTTAAACCTAACTAACCTAAGGACATCACACACACCCATGCCCGAGGCAGGATTCGAACCTGCGACCGTAGCAGTCCCGCGGCTCCGGACTGCAGCGCCAGAACCGCTAGACCACCGCGGCCGGCCCTCGTAATGAAACCCTGCTTGACTGGGATAAACTTGCGTTTACTTCAGACCGTGTTGAAGATAGGTCGCAGTAGTGGACGTAAGAAAGCGCGAGAAGAAATGTGGCACCGCCGTTCAATCGAGTGAGCAAATGAAATCCATTCGCAAAAGAACAGCTGAACTACGCGTACCACAATCAGCAAAGTATGACTACAATAAAACGAAAATATTTTAAATTTAAAGGATTTATACAGATGTTTATAAAACATGGAGACGGTATTTGCAGCCTGCAAATCCAAATGCCGGGTCTGTCTCAAGAGCGTCATTTTCCGAAGAATGCGCCATTTACCACAGCTCACAATCTGGATTTCTGATCCAACGAAACTCCTCGTCACGTGCAAAGAGTGGGAAAGGAATCGGTCTCGCGTTTTGTGATGGGATGCCATAATGATACCCGTTCAGACGATATCGTTAAAGGTACGTGAATGGAAATTGTTGTTACAACGCGTTGGAAATGTGGTTAATAACTGAGCTCGAAAACAAGGGGACCTGGAATGTTTGTAGTTGCAGCAGGGCGAAGTTCCAACAGACTTTGCTACTCAGGTGCGTGAGTGCCACGATGAACAATTTCGAGCCCGATGGATTGGACGTGGTTCAACAACATCCCGAGCCCCACCGGAATGGCCTCCGCGAAGCCCTCACTGCCTGTACCACGCCAGGCAACTTGTTTTGGGGAATAATTAAATCTCAACTGACCAAACGACAATACAAAACGAAAAAAAAAATTCGCAAAAGTGTTCAGGAAGCGTTTCTAAATGTTCGCAAGATGTCAAGGAGGACATGGAAACGTCGCTGCTTAAAGTTTGATGTTGCAGACACGGATCCGCGGGACACAGTTTTTTTTATGCAAGTATTCCAACAAACAACGTACTGTTTTGCCCTAGTGGTACGGTGACTTCCGAGAAGCCTTGTAGAGAAGGCGTGACGGCCCCCTGCAATTTATCCGCCGTACTTCGTCCCTCTATCAAATTACCCATTCCTTGATATCTCAGGAAGTGTCTTGTAACGTATTCCTTCATTTACTCGTGCTGTGCCATAAAGATCTCTTCTCCTCCATTTGATTCAGTATCTGTTCATCAGTTAGCCGACGCACCCCTCTGATCTTCAACATACTTCAAGTAGCAACAAATTTTGTTCTCCTCCGACTTTTTTCACTTTTCCTCCTTCCAGTCGTCCAACACTGGTCGGTTTTCGCAGCGTGACACTTTTTCCACGGAACGGAGGGCAGGTGCATCGCCAGGTAACTTGACAGAAGTTTTCTTCTGCTAGTCTTTGACAGACCCATCTGGCGGACTGCAAAACATCAGAAGAGAAAACCCAGCAGACAGGGTTGCTGCTTCCGCTGCCTTTGCAAGAGGCCCCTTGTCCAATCGTTGCGGTCTTCATAGTGACCCTCGCCCGGGTGAACCATGGTGTTTCCAACGAGGTGTTACTGGTCCCTCTTCTCTTTTCCAAACCGGGCGTGGGACCTGATACGTGTTACAAATCGGACACAATAGGATGGACCAGGCCCCTTTGCTTTTTTCTTTTATCACTCGTTTATCACATGAGAGAAATACACATTTTAAGACAAAATTTAACCACATGAAATATTGCTCCCAGTCAAGGTTAACATAAGCAGTGACAAAACTTAGTTCTCTTAAGGGTTTCTGCTGGCAACAAATTTTAAGGACGCAATGTAAGGTTTACATCAATTTAGCTCAAACACGTAGCTAGTGATTGAAGCACGACAAAGACACTTTAACAATTTCGGTAACAAATAAATAGCGTGAATCTGTAGTCACAGAAACCAACTAATCAACAGCCTTGCCACTGAATAAGTAGTAGGGCATTTGGAACGAATTAGCAACACCCTGCAAGTAGGGGAGTTAGTACCAACAGTCTTTAAATGTCTTGCTCCCCATTAAATAAACAAACTTACAGTAATTAAATGAATAACAAATCAATCACATTACGCTCCACTCAAACTCTTCACTGGAAGCCACGCCAAAATGAAGATTCCGTTAACTGACTAGCACTGAACTCACACTAAAGCTCATCTCTGTGTTCCCAGACACACATGGGGCGAAAACTTATACAAGACAAGATTTTGAACGGAGCACATCAGTAAAACAAGGTGGTATACAAGGAGGTTGCCTTAGTGCTATACTGCGCTCCAAAATGTTAATTCAAATGGCCAATTCAAAACTAAGTACACATAAACCAGCATTAATTAACGAGGAGTGACACGAGGTCGCTCGAAGGGATGACAACACTTAATTGAAAAGACGAATGCCAGAGGCGGCATTAACATCAAACACCTTCTCCGAGTTTTAACCAGGAGTCACTTCCCGCTATACAAGTAAACATTTAACCAAGTACAAGGAAGGAACCCCAAAGAGAAAATTCAAATAAAAGCCCCAAAAGATTATAAAGGACAGGGAACCCCAACTATTGAAATTTAAAAGAATTAGCTCTCCCAAAAGGCAGTGTAAACGCTAAGGCCACATGTAAGAGGCCACCAAAATTGGTTACAAAAAGTCTTATACATTTGCTCCTTTTCTTTAAAAGAAACACAAGGCTGCTTAACTTCTGCTGGACGTCAGGTATGGCTCGTGTAGGATACACCAGGCAGCAACCCAAGCTAGGCGGTCGCAAAGCACGGCGTGCAAAATCAGGAGAGCAGACAGGCAGGCAGTCGACACATATCCTTCATCCTGAACCGGCAGACCGCGTACAACCAACTCCACATATACGTGGTTGCTTCCACACCTCGTACCTCGCGGCGTCTCAGCAGTAGCCCGAGCAAACGTCAACTGCCCCGCGCCCCGCGAATGCGGAAAACAACAAGGCAAGCAAAGACAAGAATCATCGAAGGATCCATAATGGACATCCAAGAGACTGGCGCGCAAGTAACGAGCGCCACGGCTCAGGACTTCTATGACGGAGTTTTTTAAACGGTTCTATTCTTACCGTAGGGGAGATAAATACGAAGGCATTTCAATAAGTAATGCAACACATTTTTTTTCTCGGCCAATTTTGGTTGAAAAAACCGGAAATTTCTTGTGGAATATTTTCAAACATTCTCGCTTCGTCTCGTATAGTTTCATTGACTTCCGACAGGTGGCAGCGCTGTACGGAGCTGTTAAAATGGCGTCTGTAACGGATGTGCGTTGCAAACAATGGGCAGTGATCGAGTTTCTTTTGGCGGAAAACCAGGGCATCTCAGATATTCATAGGCGCTTGCAGAATGTCTACGGTGATCTGGCAGTGGACAAAAGCACGGTGAGTCGTTGGGCAAAGCGTGTGTCATCATCGCCGCAAGGTCAAGCAAGACTGTCTGATCTCCCGCGTGCGGGCCGGCCGTGCACAGCTGTGACTCCTGCAATGGCGGAGCGTGCGAACACACTCGTTCGAGATGATCGACGGATCACCATCAAACAACTCAGTGCTCAACTTGACATCTCTGTTGATAGTGCTGTCACAATTGTTCAGCAGTTGGGATATTCAAAGGTTTGTTCCCGCTGGGTCCCTCGTTGTCTAACCGAACACCATAAAGAGCAAAGGAGAACCATCTGTGCGGAATTGCTTGCTCGTCATGTGGCTGAGGGTGACAATTTCTTGTCAAAGATTGTTACAGGCGATGAAACATGGGTTCATCACTTCGAACCTGAAACAAAACGGCGATCAATGGAGTGGCGCCACACCCCCTCCCCTACCAAGAAAAAGTTTAAAGCCATACCCTCAGCCGGTAAAGTCACGGTTACAGTCTTCTGGGACGCTGAAGGGGTTATTCTGTTCGATGTCCTTCCCCATGGTCAAACGAGCAACTCTGAAGTGTATTGTGCTACTCTTCAGAAATTGAAGAAACGACTTCAGCGTGTTCGTAGGCACAAAAATCTGAACGAACTTCTCCTTCTTCATGACAACGCAAGACCTCACACAAGTCTTCGCACCCGAGAGGAGCTCACAAAACTTCAGTGGACTGTTCTTCCTCATGCACCCTACAGCCCCGATCTCGCACCGTCGGATTTCCATATGTTTGGCCCAATGAAGGACGCAATCCGTGGGAGGCACTACGCGGATGATGAAGAAGTTATTGATGCAGTACGACGTTGGCTCCGACATCGACCAGTGGAATGGTACCGTGCAGGCATACAGGCCCTCATTTCAAGGTGGCGTAAGGCCGTAGCATTGAATGGAGATTACGTTGAAAAATAGTGTTGTGTACCTAAAAGATTTGGGAATAACCTGGTGTATTTCAATGCTGAATAAAACAACCCCTGTTTCAGAAAAAAAAATGTGTTGCATTACTTATTGAACTGCCCTCGTATGTGGGGAGCAGTGGAGGTAGACCGAAATTGTTTGAGAGTACCGAGCAGATATTTTTCGAGAGACTCGAGAATAGCCGTTGTTGAGAGGTGAGTGAGTGCAGTGCAGCGGCCCTAGCATTAGGTGGAGGCGGTGGCGGACAGCGAGCCTGCAATGCTGCAGCTGTACAGAGCCGCGCCGTGCGACTCGCGCCGTGTGAAGCGGGCCGCGGATTCCAGAGCGCGGCAGCCAAGGTGAGCAGCCAGCGCCGGCCCGCTCCCCAGGAAGCCGCGCAAGGCCGCCCGACAGCGGGTACAACACGGCGGCCACCCACATCCACCTCCACCTCCACCTCCACCGCCAGCTGCGGCTCGTGCTGTACCTCATTACTGGGGCTGCTCCCCATTCCGCGGCGCGGGAACAGTGATTGCCCGAATGCCTCAGCGCGCCTTCTCATTAGTCCTTCTCTTCGCGGTCCTTAGGGGAGCGATACGCTAACGTGACAAAATTCATGACCAGCAATATGAACATACACAGATGGAGTCAGTATCGCGTACATAAAGTACGCTACTGGCGATTAAAATTGCTACACCACGAAGATGGAGTGCTAAAGACGCAAAATTTAACCGACAGGAACAAGACGCAGTGATATGCAAATGACTAGCTTTTCAGAGCATTCACACAAGGTTGGCGCCGGTGGCGACACCTACAACGTGCTGACATGAGGAAAGTTTCCAACCGATTTCTCATACACAAACAGCAGTTGACCGGCGTTGCCTGGTGAAACGTTATTGTGATGCCTCGTATAAGGAGGAAAAATCCGTACCATCACGTTTCCGACTTTGATAAAGATAGGATTGTAGCCTATCGCGACTGCGGTTTATCGTAACGCGACATTGCTGCACGCCTTGCACGAGATCCAATGACTGTTAGCAGAATATGGAATCGGTCGGTTCAGGAGGGTAATACGGAACGCCGTGCTGCATCCCAACGGTCTCGTATCACTAGCAGTCGAGATGACAGGCATCTTATCCACATGGCTGTAACGGATCGTGCAGCCACGTCTCGATCCCTGAGTCAACAGATGGGGACGTTTACAAGACAACAACCTTCAACACGAACAGTTCGACGACGTTTGCAGCAGCTTGGACTATCAGCTCGGAGACCGTGGCCGCGGTTACCCTTGACGTTGCATCACAGACAGGAGCGCCTGCGATGGTGTACTTAACGACGAACCTGGGTGCACGAATGGCAAATCACCATACTGGCGTATCACCCGGCGTGATGGCATGGGGTGCTATTGGTTACACGTCTCGGTCACCTCTTGTTCGCATTGACGCCACTTTGAACAGTGGACTTTATATTTCAGATGTGTTACGACCCGTGGCTCTACCCTTCATTCGATCCCTGCGAAACCCTAGATTTCAGCAGGATAATGGACGGCGGTATGTTGCAGGTCCTGTACGGGTCTTTCTGGATACAGAAAATGTTCGACTGCTCCCCTGGCCAGCACATTCTCCAGATCTCTAACCAACAGAAAACGTCTGGTCAATGGTGGCCGGGCAACTGACTCGTCACAATACGCCAGTCACTACTCTTGATGAACTGTGGTATCGTGTTGAAGCTGCATGGGCAGCTGTACCTGTACACGCCATCCAAGCTCTGTTTGATTCAATGCCCAGGCGTATCAAGACCGTCATTACGGCCAGAGGTGGTTGTTCTCGGTACTGATTTCTCAGGATCTATGCACCCAAATTGCGTGAAAATGTAATCACATGTCATTTGTAGTATAATATATTTGCCCAATGAATACCCGTTTATCATCTGCATTTCTTCTTGGTGTAGCAATTGTAATGGCCAGTAGTGTAGTTTGTGTTTCTCAACCGAGAACAACTCCCAGTACGGTAGGCTCAATTCAACGATTTGCCTATGGGGTGTAGCCTGGTCTCCGGTAGACAGTGTGGCGTTTCGGCGCAGCCGCGTCTTCCTAGTTGAGCGATCTTTCCAGAGTGTGCCAGTGGGGAGACACAAACCTGCCCTACAGGGCGGCTGGCACCAACACCGACTCAAAGGAAGGCCTCGGCGCTTGTTCGTGACGTCACGTCAGCTAGGCACGGCGAACGCCAGGTCTGTTGCAGGCATACTCATAATGGTGGTGTCTCCTTCCCTGAGACAGGAAAATGTGAAACTATTGGCGGTAGTTGACAAACACACATTGTTCTGAGAGGTTTCTGTAGTCAATTAATTGTGCAATTCATTACACTTGTTAACAAATAGTGTACTCCTGAACTTAAATTTCCAACTGTTTTAAGGACTGACATACAAAAGGAACTTCATGGTCCAGCGCAACAGAATTCGTGCTTCTTTACCTTATTTGTAAATCTGAGGAAGTTACGTTTGTACTGGGTTTCTTTTACAAGAAACGGTGAACATATTGGCACTCTTCTTTAGGTATCATGGTTGACTATCGGGTGAGGGGCACTGAATGTTAATGAAATAGCTTGCGATTGTACACTTTTGGGGAGGGGTAGGGGACAGAAGAAGAGGCAAAAGAGAGATACTGGTTTTATCAAATAAAATTTTTTTATCTTATAATGTTTCTCCGACTAGTTGCAAGAGGGAATATTTATCTTTTCTAATGTGCATGTTTAAAAAAGTTCAAGCTCAGCAGTATTTTCGATGTATGAAGCTATTTTGTTCCTGTTTAGAATTCCTTTCGTTGAAAACGACTGTAGTCTAATGACTGCCAACTGTTGGACATTTACACATGTAAATTAGTTCACATTTCCAGTGACGATGTCAAACGAAAATAAATAAATAAATAAAAGAAACGGGCTCATTGTAAGGGGGTTGGGGTAAGTTTCGATAGCAAAATGGATCAAGTAAATATAGTTACTTGAATATAAAATTTCCGAAGCTTGCAATGGGGCAAAGCATCTTCTCATATTGATCTACGTTTGTTTCGACAGCAGCCGACCAGTGTGGCCGTGCGGTTCTAGGCGCTTCAGTCTGGAACCGCGTGACCGCTACGGTCGCAGGTTCGAATCCTGCCTCGGGCATGGATGTGTGTGATGTCCTTAGGTTAGTTAGGTTTAAGTAGTTCTAAGTTCTAGGGGACTGATGACCACAGATGTTAAGTCGCATAGTGCTCAGAGCCATTTGAACCATTTTTTGTTTCGACAGCATTCAGTAATACAGAACTATGATCTTCATTTGTAGCTTTACGGTAGTAAGAAAATCTTTCATCTAAATAAAACTGCAGAATCCAAAACAATACCGAGCATTTTGTCCAAAAATAAGAGATTTATACTGATAAACACGCCCAGGCGTGTCTGCCTGCAACAGACCCGGCGTTCGCCGTGCCTAGCTGACGTGACGTCAACCAACAAGCGCCGACGCCTCCCTTTGAGTCGGTGTTGCTTGCACGCTTCGCGCTTCGGCAGACGGCCGGCGTGACGTCCCAGCTCGCGGTCAGCCCCTCCCGCCGCCTCACAGCCCCCTGATAAGCGGCCCGCGCCGCCCGTGGTCCAGGCGCGGCCTCTGCCAGATTACGCAGGCCTACGGCGTGACGTCACAGCTCGCGGTCGGCCCCTCCCGCCGCCTCGCAGCCGCCTGATAAGCGGCCCGCGCCGCCCGTGGTCCAGGCGCGGCCTCTGCCAGATTACGCAGGCCTACGGCGTGACGTCACGCTAGCGAGCGGGCGAAGCGGGCCACTGGGCCGGCCGCGTTATCTCTGGCCCAGAGCGGAACACGTTTTCACACAGTGTTTGACGACTCGGCCAGCTGGTACCCCTTGTATTTATTCAGTTGCGCTTTCCAGTATCACGTACCCATCTTCATTGATCATTAGCTCGCGTGGTTGTTTACTGGTGATGAGCGTAGCCAACGTGAATTGAGTTTCTTTTTTTTCCTGCGATTAATCCATCTGAGGACCACGTTCTAATTTCAGTTCTTCATTCTTCGTTCTTTTCTTTTCTTCCATTATGCTTTCATCTGTTGACTATATTTCTTTCTTCTGTCTTCAGACCATTTCTAACCAGTCGTTTTAGCTACTCTGCCTTGGAGTCTTTCCACTTTCAATACCTTTTCCCGAAGGGCTTCTCTTTTGTTTGTATCTTGTGTTTTTACGTTTTTTCTTTCTAAATCCTTTTCTACTTTGTTGACACAAGTTGTTGTTGGGCTTCTTACCCCGCAAATATTTGAAAATCTTATTAGTTAATCTACTGTCTTGCATTCGAAATAAAGTTCCAATAAACATCAGTCTTCTTTTTCTCATTACGTTTGAAATGTTTTCTATATTTTGGTATAGTTCAGCATTACTTCGTAATTTCCACCCTCCTGCTGTGTTTTGTGGTCCTAATATTTTCCTTATAATTCAGCTTCCTACTACTCCCAAATGTGTGAAATCTTATGGGACTTTACTGCTAAGGTCATCAGTCCCTAAGCTTACACACTACTTAACCTAAATTACCCTAAGGACACACAAACACACACACACACACACACACACACACACACACACACATGCTCGAGGGAGGACTCGAACCTCCGCCGGGATCAGCCGCACAGTCCATGACTGCAGCGCCTTAGACCGCTCGCCTAATCCCGCGCAGCTCCTAGTACTTCCAAGTGTAGTTTAATCCTAGACTTCACTACTGTGTTGTAATGCGTTACTTTTGAAATTGTTGGCTCAGATTGGCTCTGAGCACTATGGGACTTAACATCTGAGGTCATCAGTCCCCTAGAACTTAGAACTACTTAAACCTAACTAACCTAGGGACATCACACACATCCATGCCCGAGGCAGGATTCGAACCTGCGACCGTAGCGGTCGCCCGGTTCCTGACTGTAGCGCCTAGAACCGGTCGGCCAGCGCGGCCGGCTGCATTGTTCGATAGGGATTTTTTATTGTAGAGCTTTTCGGTGGTACCATATGCTCTCTCCATTTTATCCAATCTGTCCTCTATTGCAGATTTTTACAAAGCGTCTTCTTGGATCATCTCCCGAAGATATTTGATTTTTTTATCCTCTGTATTTGGCCAATATCTGTTTTCAATAATTCTGGAGCACCATAACGTTTGTTAAAAACTTTATTTTTCCTGCAGAACTTCTTAAGCCAGTTCTGCTGGATATTTCTTCCAAGAGATTTATTTGTGTTGTAGCAGATACCACATATTCGGAAAGTGTAGCAAAGTAAACTGAATATGCGACACAGTTAATTGCGATCTTTTCGCTTCCTCTTCCAAACTTACTCGGCGAAATGTTGCCTTCAATAACTTTTTCGTTCCAGATTCTCACTGTTTCCTCTAACACACTATTAAAAAGAATTGGGGATACGCCGTCACCTTGTCGTATACCCGTTTTTAGTTTTAAAGGCTGTAAACACCCACAAAATTTACTTTACAGATTGTATCTGTAAGTGTTTCACCGAGCGAGGTGGCGCAGTGGATAGCACACTGGACTCGCATTCGGGAGGACGACGGTTCAATCCCGCGTCCGGTTATCCTGATTTAGGCTTTCCGTGATTTCCCTAAATCGTTCCTTTGAAACGGCACGGCCGACTTCCTTCCCCATCCTTCCCTAATCCGATAAGACCGATGACTTCGCTGTTTGGTCTCTTCCCCAAACAACCCAACCCTGTAAGTGTTTCATGGATTAGACTTTACGCTAAATTCTGGAATTATAGTTTCTGTAAAAAAGATTGTAGGGCATGCGCCTCGATTCTGTCATCACCGACCGGCCGAGCGGGTCCAAACACTTCCGGCCTCTCCTTCCCAATAAATGAATGAACTCCCCCAGCGCTTTGAACGAAAACTGGTCGGTCATTGCGCTTGGGTCACCGTATCGCGCGCGGACTCTACATACCTGTGAGCAGCCCATAGCATCTGGCTGTCAGGGTAACTAACTGTAAAGGTGGCTAGGGTGCTCATGGTGTGTGCTCTGCGCGAGCCTGGGCAGCGCACTCTGGAAGCCATCGCGAGGCCTCCTCCACGTCGGCCGGCAGCCAATTGCTGTTGCGGCCTTGAGCGGAGTTACCGCCCAAGTGAACGGAGCCGCTGACCTGCCGGCGTGTTTTGGAGTCCCCTCCACCGCCATTTAAAGCCCGCCGCCACGCGAGCGTGCGTGTGCAGAAAGAAAGATCTGGACCACCACAGCTGCCGCTTCACCACTAAACGTTCTAATATATGCTTTCCCAAGCGTCGCTCCCACACTTCAAGTTAAAGCGACAGGGAACAGGACATGTTTTCCTAGTACTGTAAGTAGGCTGTTTAGGTTTTTATGTTGGTAACGCCACGTACCGCTTTATATCAAAATCACTGACTGTGCTGTGTGAAGTCTGGGGCTGGTTGGCATTGTTGCAATAGTCTCTATTGTAGTGTTGGGCAGCTGGATGTGAACAGCGCGTAGCGTTGCGCAGTTGGAGGTGAGCCGCCAGCAGTGGTGGATGTGGGGAGTGAGATGGTGAAGTTTTGAGAGCGGATGATCTGGACGTGTGTCCATCAGAGAGAGTAAATTTGTAAGACTGGATATCATGAATTGTTATATATATATTATGACTTTTGAACACCATTAAGGTAAATACATTGTTTGTTCTCTATCAAAATCTTTCATTTGCTAACTATGCCTATCAGTAGTTAGTGCCTTCAGTAGTTAGAATCTTTTATCTAGCTGGCAGCATTGGCGCTCGCTGTATTGCAGTAGTTCGTGTAACGAAGATTTTTGTGAGTTAAGTGATTCATGAAAGGTATAGGTTGTTGTTAGTCAGGGCCATTCTTTTGTAGGGATTTTTGAAAGTCAGATTGCATTGCGCTAAAAATATTGTGTGTCAGTTTAGTGATGATCAGAATAGGTAAAGAGCGAAATGTCTGCGAACGATCAGTTTTGCTCAGCTGTTTGAAAATCAAATAATGTAAGAGGTTTATCAGCACAGTCATTCATAAATTTTTCTAAGGGGACGTTTCAGTACCAACAACGCGAACATGCACATATTCCGCAACCAGCCGGTCCTGATTTAAGGAGACGTTGCAGGCAACAGAAAATCTCCGAAACAGCTGGGCAGAACTGTACCGTAAACTACCAATCGCTATGCAACATGACCACCGATGGGAGAAGATATAAGTGATAAAAATACTTAACACGATAGACTGCGGATGGAATCTCGATCGTGTCGATCGGTAGTCTGACACACACTTACTACTTAGCCACACAAAGGAAAATTTCACGGGCTTTGCGCCACTGAGAGCAGAAGAATCTGTGCGTGCATTTGACACGTGACGTAGTTTGCGATCGGAGCGGTCATTCCAAGATCGTTAAACAAAGAGCTTCAAGGTCCCTTTACGGCTACCGAAAGCGTGCTGACCCGAACTACGTGTTGGTGTACGGTAAACGTTGCTGTAATTCTCTTTTCCCAAGCAGTACACAAACAGGAACTACTTATCAAAACGTCTTCATAATTTCTTAGGTGCCGGCCGGTGTGGCCGAGCGGTTCTAGGCGCTTCAGTCCGGAACCGCGCTGCTGTTGCTACGGTCGCAGGTTCGAATCCTGCCTCGGGCATGGATGTGTGTAATGTCCCTAGATTAGTTAGGTTTAAGTAGTTCTAAGTTCTAGGGGACTGATGACCTCAGATGTTAAGTCCCATAGTGCTTAGAGCCATTTGAACCAATTTCTTAGGTAGGGCTACAACAATATGTCCCTGCTTTGTTGTCCAACGATCAACAGGAAATTGAACTCTGTCGTAAGGATGCAGAGAAACTGAAGAAGGTGACGGAGAAATACGCACTGGGGTGACAAGATCACGGGACACCTCATAATATCATGTAGGATGTTCTTTTGCCCGATGCATTGCGGCAACTCGACATGGTGTGGACTCAGCGATTCGTTAGAAATCCCCAGCGGAAATACTGAGCCACCCTGCCTCTGTAGGCGCCCACAATTGCGAAAGTGTTGCCGTTGGAGGATTTTGTGAACGAACTGATCTCTCGATCAACGCCCATAAATGTTCGATGGGATTGGTTCAAATGGCTTTGAGCAATATGAGACTTAACTTCTGAGGTCATAAGTCCCCTAGAACGTAGAACTACTTAAACCTAACTAATCTAGGGACAGCACACACATCCATGCTCGAGGCATCGATAGGATTCATGTCGGCTGATCTAGGTGACCGAGCTCGAATTGTCCAGAATTTTCTTCAGATCAATCGGAACAATTGTGGAACGATGACATGCCACATTGTCATCCATAAATATTCCATCGTTGTTTGGGAACATGAAGTCCATGAATGGCTTCAAATGGTCTCACAGTAGACGAATATAACCAGAAGCTACTCCGTTCCACGTAAACACAGCCCACACCGTTATGGGGCCGCCACAACTTGCACAATACCCTGTTGACAACCTGGATCAATGGGTTCGTAAAGTCTGCGCACACAACACGATGACGTTCCGTTGTCCAGAGTTGCTGTTGGCCGTTACCGCCGTCGGCGTAGCTCGTGTCTGCTGTCGCGGCAAAGGGAACCCGCAACAACGCTCACTGTGTGGGCAGCCCGTGCTGCTCCTCACGTCATCGCACTGGCCGTGTGGTTCCTTGCTCTGCTGAAGACGGGTCCATTTTCTGACTCGAGGTACGCGGCACCACTGTACGGTCCTGCACAGCCCAGCGTATGAGATGCGTGTCGCGTAGGGCGGTAGTAGCTCGTGGACGTGTAGATTCTGCTTGGCGATGCGGGTGGCCCTCCTGCACGGATCGATCCCGTATTCGTGTGGATCCCGACCAACGCGAGCAGCAACGTCACACGACGATAAGCGGCAAGTACACGTGTCTCGGCTTATCCGTAGATACTCGACCGTTTCTGGAAAACTTCCGATGTGCTTTGTGAGCCTTTTAGCGAGAAAAAGGTCCAACAGCAGTGGTGGCACAGTGGCCAGCGTCGCGGGTTCAGACTTTTTATTTCTGTTTATCGCTTAACTACCCATGTCTGTATATACTGAAATAACACTGTCCTTATTCGTCTACTGACTGTGTGGCGAACGAATTAAAAAGAAGAAAAGACAATAAATGGATGGAAAAATTACTGGAAAATGTTTTCGGTGAAATATCTGTGGTGTATCTTGATTCATAACCAACTGAAAGCGCCAGTTTTCGGTAAAGTGGTGCGTTGTCTGCCGCGAAATTCCTGCGAATGCGTGAAATCTTCATCAGTGTTAACGACTCTCTTTTTTTTTTCACGAGAGAGATCCATACGAAATGTCACTGCGGCAACCTTGCCTTCGCACGATCCTCGTTGTGTCCGCAATTTCTATGTTTCGAGTGTTTCTAGCAATCTCTATGTTTCGGATGTTTCTGCGATCGGTATCATACAAGGGGATGCACCTAATCTTCCTGAAGAATATACGTAAGAAAAAAATATAAAAATAGATATAAGAAATTATATAAGAATTAAATACAACGATACGAGGATAATTCCAAAAGTAAGGTCTCCTATTTTTTATAATTACATAGACCTGTTTATTTCTACAATGCTTTACATCAATTTACAGCTTGAACATTTAGCTATTTTTCGACATAATCACCGTTTCTGTTGAGGCATGTTTGTAGATGCTGTGGCAGTTTTTGTATGCCCATGTCATACCAGCTCGCCGCCATGCTGTTCAGAAAGTTATGAACCTCTTCTTTCACCTCGTCGTCGGAGCTGAAACGCTTTCCGGCCAAATGTTCTTTTAACCTAGGGAACAGGTGATAGTCACTGGGCGCCAAATCAGGACTATAGGGTGGGTGATGTCATTACGATCCACTGAAACCGTTGCTGGACAGCAACGGTTTGCCGAAGTGTGGGCGAGCGTTGTTATGGAGAACGTGTACGCCCTTGCTCAATATTCCTTTTCTCCGGTTCTGAATTGCCCGTTTGAGTTTTTTCAGAGTCTCACAGTACCTGTCCGCGTTAATCGTGGTCCCAGCGATTCAGCTGCGACGACGGAGTGAAAGAAGAGGTTTACAACTTTCTGAAGAGCATGGCGGCGAGCTGGTACGACATGGGCATACAAAAACTGCCACAGCATCTACAAAAATGCATCGACAGAAATGGTGATTCTGTCGAGAAATAGCTAAACGTTGAAGCTGTAAACTGATGTAAACCATTGTAGAAATAAACAGGTCTATGTACTTATAAAAAATAGGAGACCTCACTTTCGGGATTACCCTCGTATGAGAATTTAAAGAGACTGTAAGCTATGAAAATGTCATACACTCAAACATTATATAATAGTTCTATGAAACATATTCCGCCCTTGGCGGCGCGGATTGGCCGCGCGGATTGAGGCGCCATGTCACTAATCGTGCGGCCCCTCCCGCCGGAGGTTCGAGTCCTCCCTCGGGGATGGGTGTGAGTCTTGTCCTAAGCGTTAGTTTAGTTTAAGTAGTGTTTAAGTCTAGGGACCGATTACCTCAGCAGTTTGGTCCCTTAGGAATTTACACACATTTGAACATTTTGTAACGCCCTTGTGTCGCCTAAATTAATAAGAAACCCGGGGCGCAGAAGTGAGAGGTCGCGGCGCTGACCTCACCGCGCACTAAAAGGCACAGCAAGTACCTCGAAAAGTTTGACTGCGTTTTCTCAGTAACGGTCGGCTATCTACAGATAAGCATAGACACGTATCCTCTTAACTTTGAGTCCGCTCCCACTGAGGGAAGTCTGTGGGAAATCCTGCTATGGCACTTGCCGTGCTCTGCTCGTGAGATTTAGAGGAAGAATCTTAAAGAAATGTAACTCAACCACGAAAGAAGTGGCTTACAGAACACTTGTTCGACTGAGTCTTGAGTACCGTTCATCTCTCTGGACTCATTACCAGGTAGGACCGTGGAAACACACTTGACCTCTTACCAACAAAAAATCCAGAGTTCATAACGAGCATCAAAACCGATTCAGGGATTAGTGAACACTGGGTTGTCGTAGCCAGATTGAATACTGTAATCCCCAAATCCTCGAAAAATAAGCGAAAAATATACCTATTCAAAAAAGCAGATAAAATTCACTTGACACCTTCCTAAGAGACAATCTCCACTCATTCCAAATTAATAATATAAGTGTTGACCAGATGTGTCTTAAATTCAAAGAAATAGTATCGGCAGCAATTAAGAGATTTATACCAAATAAATTAACAAAAGAAGGAGCTGATCCTCACTGGGACACACAATGCATTAGAACAGTGTTGCAGAAACAACGAAACAAACATGCCAAATTTAAACAAACGCAAAATCCTCAAAACTAGCGATTTTTTAAATAAGTTCTAAATTTAGCGCGGACTTCAATGCGAGATGCCTATAACAGTTTCCACAACGAAACTCTGTCTCGAAACCTGGCAGAAAATTCAAAGAAATTCTGGTCGTATGTGAAGAATGTTAGCGGTAAGAAACAATCAATGCCTTCTCTGCGAGATAGCAAAGGAGATACTATCGAATACAGTGCTGCCAAAGCAGAGTTACTAAACACAGCCTTCCGAAATGCCTTCACAAAAGATGACGAAGTAAATATTCCAGAATTAAGTCTTCTGGTACAGACTGTATACCAATTAGGTTCCTTTCGGCGTATGCTGCTGCATTAGCTCCATACTTAACAATAATATACAACCGTTCGCTCGACGAAAGACCCGTACCCAAAGACTGGAAAGTTGCACAGGTCACACCAATACTCAAGAGAGGCAGTAGCCGTAATCTACTAAATCACAGGCCCATAACGTTAACGTCGATATGCAGCAGGATTCTGGAACATATATTGTGCTCGAACATTATGAATTACCTCGAAGAAAATGGTCTATTGACACACAGTCAACATGGTTTAGAAAACATCGTTCCTGTGAAACACAGCTAGCTCTTTATTCACATGAAGTGTTGAGTGCTATTGACAAGGGATTTCAGATCGATTCCGTATTTTTGTATTTCCGGAAGGCTTTTGACACTGTACCACACAAGTGGCTCGTAGTGAAATTTCGTGCTTATGGAATATCGTGTCAGTTATGTGACTGGATTTGTGATTTCCTGTCAGAGAGGTCACAGTTCGTAGTAACTGACGGAAAGTCGTTCACTAAAACAGAAGTGGTTTCTGGCGTTCCCCAAGATAGTTTTATAGGCCCTTTGCTGTTCCTTATCTATATAAACGATTTTGGAGACAATCTGAGCAGCCGTCTTCGGTTGTTTGCAGATGACGCTGTCGTTTATCGACTAATAAAGTCATCTGAAGATCAAAACAAACTGAAAAACGATTTAGAAAAGATATCTGAATGGTGCGAAAAGTTACAGTTGACCCTAAATAACGAAAAGTGTGAGGTAATCCACATGAGTGCTAAAAGTAACTCAAACTTCGGTTACACGATAAATCCGTCTAATCTAAAAACCACAAATTCAACTAAATACCTAAGTATTACAATTACGAACAACTTAAATTTGAACGATCACATAGAAAATGTTGTTGTTGTGAGGAAGGTATCGATGTAGATGTAGACATGTAGATGTAGAAGAGACGGAGAAGACCAACGAAGATCGGTGTATTTCGTCACAGAGGCGTGTAGTCGACGCGGAAACGTCACAGAAATGCTCAACAAATTTCAGTCGCAGACGCTACATGAGAGGCGTTGTAAATCAGAGGTTGGTTTACCACTGAAATTCCGAGAGAGTCGGACAATATATTACTTCCGCCCACATGTGTCTCGCGAAATGACCACAACTAGAAAATTCGAGAAATTAGAGACAGTACAGAGGCTTACCGACAGTCGTTCCCACGCGCCATTCGCGAATGGTACAGGGAAAGGGGCATCAGTTAGTGGTACGAAAAGTAACCTCCGCCACACACCGTCAGGTGCCTTGCGGAGTACTGACGTACATCGTTATAACAGTCATGACACAACAAGTAAACATTCAAATATGATTTCTTGCTACGAAAACCTCTGCTTCGCCTTTCCTTGCACACAGAATGTACACTCATGCTCATAAATTAAGAATAATTGCAGAATGTGGTGCCTCACAACGTGGCACTACACAAAACTGGCGCTAATAGCATAGGCACATAGGGAACACGCACGACACAGATCTGTAAGTCCACGTTAACGGTGATAAGTTGAGAAAACCGTCCCGAAACACTTGTGCTACAAAACGCCACAGTTTCCTGCGCATATACCCCGACATCAATATGGGATATGATCACCATGCACACGTACACAGGCCGCACAACGGGTTGGCATACCCTGGATCAGGTGGTCGAGCAGCTGCTGGGGTATAGCCTCCCATTCTTTCACTAGTGCCTGTCGGAGCTCCTGAAGTGTCCTAGGGGTTTGAAGACGTGCAGCGATACGTCGACCAAGAGCATCCCAGACGTGCTCGATGGGGTTTAGGTCTGGAGAACAGGCAAGCCACTCCATTCGCCTGATATATTCTGTTTCAAGGTACTCCTCCACGATGGCAGCTCGGCGGGGCCGTGCGCTATTATCCATCAGGATGAAGGTAGGACCTACTGCACCCCTGAAAAGGCGGACATACTGGTACAAAATGACATCCCGACACACCTGACCTGTTACAGTTCCTCTGTCAAAGACATACTGGGGTGCACGTGCACCAATCATAATACCACCTCACACCATGAAACGACGACCTCCATACAGGTCCCTTTCAAGGACATTAAGGGGTTGGTATCTGGTTCCTGGTTCACGCCAGATGAAAACCCAGCGAGAATCACTGTTCAGACTATACCTGGACTCGTCCGTGAACATAACCTGGGACCACTGTTCCAATGTCCATGTACTGCGTTCTTGGCACCAGGCTTTACGGGCTCTTCTGTCACCAGGGGTCAGTGGAATGCACCTTGCAGGTCTTCGGGCGAATAAACCATGTCTGTTCAGTCGTCTGTAGACTGTGTGTCTGGAGACAACTGTTACAGCTGCGGTAATTTCCAGAGCAAGGCTACGTGCAGTACTCCGTGGCCGTCTGCGCGTACCGATGGTGAGATATCGCTCTTCTTGTGGCCTTTGTACACTGTGGACGTTCCGTACTGTAGCGCGCCTGGACAAGTTTCCTCTCTGCAGGAATCGTTGCCATAATCTTGAGATCACACTTTGTGGCACACAGAAGGCCCGTGCTACGACCTGCTAGCGTGTTTGACCAGTCTCCAGTCGCCCTAGGATTCTACTCCTCAAAGCGTCATCAATATGTGTTCTTTGAGCCATTTTCAACACACAGTTACCATTAGCACGTCTGAAGACGTCTGAACACTTACTCGCTGCACCGTACTCTGACATGCACCGACACACCTTTGTGTATGTGGACCGCTGCCAGCTCCACCGTGCGACGACCGCAGGTCAAATGCACCGCATGGTCATACCGTGAGGTGATTTAAACCCGCAAACCGCCCATCAGAGCGTTGTTTCACCATGTATCAGCATTATCTTTAATTTGTGAGCATGAGTGTAGATGTCGTCACTCCTACCTGCTTTGTGCGACTGCGCTGAAATGTTAACCATTTGTCATATCCGAGCATGCCGATTTGACGTTTGTCGCGTAAGGCCTTCACGGCGATGCAGACTGGTTGCCCAGCAGTGTAGCTGACCTGCCGCGCAGAGCGATGGAAGCGACCTGCAGGACGCGCAGGCGAGAGCGGGTCACCGTGGTCTTCCCCGCCCACCGTTGCCTCCGCTCCCCAAGGACGTACGATGCACTTTCCTCTGCCGTGCCCGTTCGTCTCTGCCACGACGCACACCAGCTACCTAGCACGGCGGGCGCTTCCACGACTCATCGCCGCTACCTAGTAGGCAAACCGCGTTTATCACCTCCTTTCCTTTTATACATTCCACTTGCTGAATTAAGTACAAGATAAGGATATCAGGCAACAAGCGAGTACAGAGGTGTTTTGGTTCCGATGTGGAAGACGCCTTGCCGTGGAAGTCACATGTAACAAGCAGTGGCGGGGAGAGGTGTGAAACTGCCTTAGTCGTTCCAATGTGGAAATGTTCGTGAGTGTTGGTGGCGTTTGTAGTTCATTCTCAGGAGGTGGAGACAACTTGTCGGCTATCGGAGCTTCGGTGAAAAATGGACATATTTAATGACCAAGTGGATCGTAGAAATGTATCCTATCGGACCTGCTCATTTCAAATCGAGGTAGTGCTGATATGTAGTACCTAGTGTGTTACAGTGTTTAAAATAATTAAAACTTGCGTAAAATAAAAGAGTAGCTAAACTTCCACTCATTCACCCCATATTCGCTCTCTTGCCTGACCATATTTTATCACGCAGAATTGTAGTGTTGACACACTCTGTGATCTAAAATGTGCTTTAAGCCCTGGAAAACGCACAGAGTTTAGACTCTTAACTCACGAAAGTCTGACTGGGTGACAAAACTGAATGAGTCTGGCACATTTTAAAATCTGCTCCCTAATAATTTAGAAGCAGACTGGACTAACACATGGTCGGAAAAGTTGTACCACATTCGTCACTCTAATTAATCACTTCAGTTAAAATATAGGAGAGTTAAGCTACGCTGGTCTCCAAAATTAAAGCAACAAACACAAATTTTGCAAATTTGCGTTTGTTTGCCACAAAACAGTGTAAACAGGTGATAGTAAAGTAGAAACAATGCAAAGAATACAGAAAGTAAGCAACTGCAACATGCATAACGGGACACAAGTATGTTCTTCGTTTTTTCCAACTTAACGGATTTAGACGTACATTCCGGCGGATGGTTAATGTCCCCAGTATGGATTGTGGCCATCTCTGGCAGCAGTACAGGGCTGAAAACGATGAGGTATGCTGTAAATGATATCATCAATCTCTTGTTGAGGCAACAATGTCCATTCTTCTGCAGAGCTGCTCTCGACTCTTGGAGAGTGGTTGGTGGATGATAATGTGATGCAATCCATGTCCCTAGTGCGTCGCAGACTTACTCTGTTCAAATCGGGAAAGCGAGAAGGCCACGCCATGCGTAGAAATTCTTCCGTTTCCAAGAAAACATCAACCACCCGAGCTATATGGGGTCTAGCATCGTCGTCCATCAGTACGAAGTTGGGCCCACAGCACTTCGGAACAACCCCACGTGGAGCCCAAAATCTCGCCACGATACCTGACAGCAGTTAAACCTTGCCAATTAAACCGTAAAAGTTCATGACGAGGTGTTCGAGTGGTCAACATAATCCCTGCTCACACCATTAGGGACCCTCCTCGATATCGATCCCTTTTTCACAATGTTTGGGTCCTGAATTTGTGTTCCACGTCCCTTCAGATGCGAATAGGTCGAGAGTCACTCTTCAGACCAAATCGGGACTCGAAAGAACATTGGCCCTCTGTTGGAACGTCCAGGTGGCGTGTTGACGGCTCCGCTCTAGACGTTCTCTTCTGTGAAGACGCGTCAGAGTTACACATACATCAAGTCTCCGGCAATAAAGGCCACTATGGAGGACCCTTCTGTAGACTGTCTGCCTCGATACAACCCGTCCAGTGGGTGCGGCGAGGTCAGATGCCAATTGCCGTGCAGTACGAAGGCTGTAACGGCATCCCCTTACAGCCAAATAACGGTCCTCTCTTTCTGATGTCACACGTGGTCGGCCCTGCTCTGGTCTTTGGGATACAGTTCCGGTCTCTGTGAACTGTCGTCACATCCGAGAAACAACAGAACGGTTCACGTTAAGCCATGGGGCCACATCAGATCGCGACTGACCTGCTTCAATTCTTCTTATGTCGCTCCACCGCAGTGAGTCTGGTAGGCGGCTTCACTGCGCCATACAGCGCCGACTACGCCTGTGCACAGCGCGATTGTGGATTTGCAGTATTCGCCAAACACTACCCGGTTTGATAGGTGCCATGTCGTCATCGTTGGCGTGGTTCTTTGTTGAGCGGAATGTTATCTTCCGTGCAGAAGACGATCGTACGGACATCTGATGACAGTTTGTGCGATTATATCGTGAACTAGTCACAGGACAGGGAAATAGTTGTTTGTTGCTCTAATTCTGGATACCAGTGTAGATTTCGTCATTTGTGTGAATGTATAATATAGTAGAATAAAATATAGCTTAGTGAAATCTGCAAGACTAAAAAGGTGTGCAATCGGTAGACTATTAAAAGAACTTTATTCCGCGTCAGTGGCTGTAAATAGCTTTTTAGATGGCGGGTAAACAATAAAAATAATTATTATAATAAAAGTGTCCCCTTCTAACCATTCTCCCTCCCTAGAGAACTGATCCTGTGCTTCAAATGCGACGTCACAGTGTGATAAGCCGGTTGACACTATGGTGCAGTAGGTATTTTGTAGGCGTCGCTCGCTGTTCAGTCCGTCACGTCATTGCTTCGTGTTACTACTCCTGGGAATCTTCAATGACTACATGCGAGACTGTTCCGCAAGACTGCGCAAGAGACACTTTTTTCCTTAAGTACATCTTACGCGCATTTACCCTAACTCGTTTCGTACACGCCACGGCGGACATACCAGTGTGTAGGCTCCTCCTTCCGGCACTGCCGATCAACCACACAGTACGAACTTGCTTTATAAAACCCTAAATTTTCTACATAATAGGTGGTCCGCTGACCCACTGTAACAGTAAATGGCTCTGAGCACTATGCGACTTAGCTTCTGAGGTCATCAGTCGCCTATAACTTAGAACTAATTAAACCTAACTAACCTAAGGACATCACACACATCCATGCCCGAGGCAGGATTCGAACCTGCGACCGTAGCGGTCACGCGGTTCCAGACTGAAGCGCCTTTAACCGCACGGCCACACCGGCCGGCACTGTAACAGTATGATTGCGTTCTTTTCTGATTAGCCAGTCGACTTTTAAGAAGATCCGACATACACGTCACATGTATGACAAGACAGACAGACGAAGACATTTCATAAAAATCCACTATCGCTGATAAACTCTTCATTCCTTTTTAGTTTTCCACTTGAGGAGGCACATAAACCCAATCTAGGCTTTGGTCTTCCTCCAAGGACGCTGAATATGTGGTTTGATTCAGCCCTTGTTGGAAGTTTACGGCTAGAAATATTTCAGAACTATTTGCTCAACAGTTTTCACTGTAGGTATAACCTGCGTCATTAAAAGCACCCGAACATCCATGTGAAATTGCAGTCATAATTTGCTGATATGGCTACTCCTGTAGGTTGATCCCGAACTGGGCTTCCCATCCAGGGTCTAAATCTACCAGTCCACATTTGAAACTGTTTCTGCTGCGAAACCGCCAGCCAGTGTGGCCGAGTGGTTCTAGGCGATTGAGTCTGAAACCGCGCGACCGCTACGGTCGCAGGTTCGAATCCTGCCTGGGGCATGGATGTGTGTGATGTCCTTAGTTTAGTTAGGTTTCAGTAGCTCTAAGTCTAGGGGACTGATGACCTCAGATGCTAAGTCCCATAGTGCTCAGAGCCATTTGAAGAAAAAACAGTTTTCCCTTACTTCTGCGTCTCATGCAGCTGAAAGCAAATTCTAAATTATTGTTTGAAGTATTGCAAATAATTCTGCGGACCATCATCGTCGTCAGAAGGAAAAGTAATTTTAATGGCTTTAATCTGTTAGACTGAGAACTAAAAAGAACCACACTGACTCTCAAATGAACGAAACGGGACCGTGGAATATCAGCGATTGGTGCCGCGTGCAAATAAGCGTGCTCCGGTGTTACTTGACCCACTGCACAGCTAATGTTGGCACAGATGCAAAGGTGAAGGCGAGCAGATAAGCACTACTCTCTGCATTCCGTGCATCTGCTGCGCTTGTCCACAGCTTGCTTAGTGAATAAGCAGGCCGAAATTTTGCAGCTTTTAAGTATTTGCTATGTCGCACATACTATGTTACCAGGACAGTTGTTAAGAGGGCATGAATCAATGAGACAGCAATGTCGCAAATTCTTACGGTGAGAAGCGACGTAACATACAGCACTATATCAGTTTATCTTTAATGTACATTCAGAACCAAAAGTCAAAATAAAGAGGTTACATAAAAACGGGACTCTGCAATTTACCATAAGAAACACTGTTATAGCCTTCGTTATTGGACCACCTCGACCGCAAAGGGTGCTAGTCAGGTAAGACGACGAGGTACCCACAAAAACCGGAATTATTTTTTAAAAGCTTTATATTTTCAAATTGTTTACTAAACAACCTTATCCCCTTCAAAACACTCTCCGTTACAGCCAGTACATTTGTACCACCAGTCCTTCCACAGTTGAAAACATTTTTTGTAATTATCTTTAGAAGTGGTGCAGCTCCTCCCTCTTTTTTTTTTCTTGACTACTTCAATGTTCCCCTTTTCATGCGTGGAAATAAGTCGCACGGAGCTAGGTCAGGCCAGTAAAGTGTGTGGGGCTGCGGAACCATACCATTTTTAACCAAAAACTGTCTCACAGCGTGTGCAGGTGCGAGGAACAAACTTGGCAGACACCCTTTTCATTCCCAAATGTTCCATTAAAGTTTGTTTAACCGAGCTCCAAGATAAGCCTCTAATCTCTGACAGTTGATCAATTGTCTGTCGACGTCTGTGAGCACAAGCTCTCGAATTTTTTCACTGATTTAGTCGATTCGGACAGCTGATGAAGCCGGCCGGTGTGGCCGTGCGGTTAAAGGCGCTTCAGTCTGGAACCGCGTGACCGCTACGGTCGCAGGTTCGAATCCTGCCTCGGGCATGGATGTGTGTGATGTCCTTAGGTTAGGTAGGTTTAATTAGTTCTAAGTTCTAGGCGACTGATGACCTCCGAAGTTAAGTCGCATAGTGCTCAGAGCCACCAAAGCTGATGAACGTCCAGAACGAGGTTTGTCATCGATCGACACGCCGCCATTTTTAAATCGAGCAAACCATTCGTACACTTGAGTTTTTCCCTAGTCACTTCAGGCAAATGCTGGGATGGTTCCTTTGAAAAGATCACGGCCGACTTCCTTTCCCGTTCATCCCTAATCCGATGGGACCGACAACCTCGCTGTTTGGTCATCCCCTCAAAAACAACCAACCTACCAACCACAGCGTCATCCTGGTAATCTGTTTTCAACATTGAAACAGTTGCAGCGGCGTTTTTACAGAGTAGAAAACAAAATTCCACAGCTGCACGTTGTTCACTTAACTTGACGTCATAAAAAAAGAAACTAGAGTAAAACAGGGCTAGCAAAAACTATCACTGCAGACGAACAGAACAACCCAGGTCGACAACAGGGCGGCACTCAACTGGCAACGACTCACGTGCCCTTAGCGCTAGGATTTCACCCGGAATAAGTCCCGCCCATTCACCCCCCTCCACGCCTATCCATGGTGTAAGGCCCTCCCCTAAACAGCCGCCAGTTCCGCAAACTGGAAGCTACAACAAAATTGTTATCGTCACAGTCCAACACATGTTACACTGTTCAAATGGTTCAAATGGCTCTGAGCACTATGGGACTCAACATCTTAGGTCATAAGTCCCCTAGAACTTAGAACTACTTAAACCTAACTAACCTAAGGACATCACACACACCCATGCCCGAGGCAGGATTCGAACCTGCGACCGTAGCAGTCCCGCGGTTCCGGACTGCAGCGCCAGAACCACACGGCCACCGCGGCCGGCTGTTACACTGTGATGATATTCAGTAAAGATAAGAAATTTAAGTTTTTCTGGACAGTAATATAACATGAATTTCCATTATTAAAGAAATAAAAATATTTATAGAGAATTGAAAGCATCGCCAGCAATAGAAAACAAAAAATAACGTGATGTTATTTAAGGGCAATAAGGACAAGTTTTCATTAACTAATTCACTTATTGTAGTACGTTTATTTGAGGGAAACAGCAGAGCAAACATACAATGCGAAAACAATGGTCTTGAATCTGTAATGTCGGTAGTAAAGCCACGGATGCAGTTCACTCCGAGCGAGTGCAGCCAAACGCGGCAAACCACGTGGGTCAACTGTAACGATGTCCAGGTGCCGAACAAAGGCCGGGAAGACCGGGGGTGAGTGGGCGGGACTTGTTCCGGGTGAAATCCTGGCGCGCTAACGATTCCTCAATGACTCGCGCTATACACCCCTTGCGGCAGAAATGCGTACTACACAAGCTCCGCCCACGTCAGTGTTACTCCAGTGTTTTTTTTTTTTTTTTTTTTTTTTTGTCTGCCCCAAACAGTTTCACATTTTATGCAATGTGCGAACGTATGGCCAGCCGATATGGCGCTCTGGAGCACGATCTGCGTTCGACCTCCTGATGACTTTTTGAGATACTGTCAACAGCACACAAGAACAGCGTTCACTTCGAAGGCAAAAAAATCAGCTGCGAGTGGGTTTCCTACTATGTTTAACGTTTAATATAACTATTTTTTAGATCAGAAACCGCCAGTTTTTTTTTCCAAAACGTAAGAGTGGGCGGAGCGGCCCAGAGTAAGGAAGGTTTGCAGTGCAGTTCCCCGTACGTGAGCCACATACGGGTTTTACGTCTTCAAAGATCTCGAAGTTGATGGGACGTCAAAATCCAACACGTCATTTTGTTTTCAAATCGCAAACGGCTGCGCATTGCCTTACAAGGAGATGACATGTGACATTTTTGACTATGATCCTTCCCTCGGATTTTGACGTTCAACTTTTCTGCCGCCTTAACGGTTAATCAGAGTGAGAGTAGGTTATTTGCCAGTATCGTGTTTCGCCCTCTACCTTCGTCACCTGCCCACAACACCGAAATAACAACCTATTATCACTTAATCAGTTAAAATGTGGGATAGCTAAACTAGATTTTGCCCGTTTTGTGAATGTAAATCAGTGTGGGTGAACGTTGGGATGATGCCATTTATAGAGCCGTTGACGATTTCTTTCCTAATTCTTATAGAATCAGGGCTTGGACTTTGGCGTGATTCCGTCTTCGCCGACAGGACGTTAAATCCTGACCTTCCTTCTCCTTTCCCTCCGGATAAAGACACCACTTAATTGCACGAGCGGTCATAACAATCATTCTGCCGATTGGGTTACGTATCTGGCAGTTATCTACATCCCATACGCGCAATATAACTTGGCGCTGCGCTGGGAGAAATGTAAGCGATAACTGCCTCCCACAACCACTTACCTCACCGGGCAGGAAGGCAGGCAGCGTGTAAAACAAACATGCGCCCGAGCTTCGACGAAAGCAGAACTAACACACGGAGAGAATAAAGCTTTAAATTACTGTATATAATCGAAACTGAAAATTTGCTGCGAGAGATTATGAAGCGCTACTACACAGTGCTACAGTGAACAGAAGTACACTCCTGGAAATTGAAATAAGAACACCGTGAATTCATTGTCCCAGGAAGGGCAAACTTTATTGACACATTCCTGGGGTCAGATACATCACATGATCACACTGACAGAACCACAGGCACATAGACACAGGCAACAGAGCATGCACAATGTCGGCACTAGTACAGTGTATATCCACCTTTCGCAACAATGCAGGCTGCTATTCTCCCATGGAGACGATCGTAGAGATGCTGGATGTAGTCCTGTGGAACGGCTTGCCATGCCATTTCCACCTGGCGCCTCAGTTGGACCAGCGTTCGTGCTGGACGTGCAGACCGCGTGAGACGACGCTTCATCCAGTCCCAAACATGCTCAATGGGGGGCAGATCCGGAGATCTTGCTGGCCAGGGTAGTTGACTTACACCTTCTAGAGCACGTTGGGTGGCACGGGATACATGCGGACGTGCATTGTCCTGTTGGAACAACAAGTTCCCTTGCCGGTCTAGGAATGGTAGAACGATGGGTTCGATGACGGTTTGGATGTACCGTGCACTATTCAGTGTCCCCTCGACGATCACCAGTGGTGTACGGCCAGTGTAGGAGATCGCTCCCCACACCATGATGCCGGGTGTTGGCCCTGTGTGCCTCGGTCGTATGCAGTCCTGATTGTGGCGCTAACCTGCACGGCGCCAAACACGCGTACGACCATCATTGGCACCAAGGCAGAAGCGACTCTCATCGCTGAAGACGACACGTCTCCATTCGTCCCTCCATTCACGCCTGTCGCGACACCACTGGAGGCGGGGTGCACGATGTTGGGGCGTGAGCGGAAGACGGCCTAACGGTGTGCGGGACCGTAGTCCAGCTTCATGGAGACGGTTGCGAATGGTCCTCGCCGATACCCCAGGAGCAACAGTGTCCCTAATTTGCTGGGAAGTGGCGGTGCGGTCCCCTACGGCACTGCGTAGGATCCTACGGTCTTGGCGTGCATCCGTGCGTCGCTGCTGTCCGGTCCCAGGTCGACGGGCACGTGCACCTTCCGCCGACCACTGGCGACAACATCGATGTACTGTGGAGACCTCACGCCCCACGTGTTGAGCAATTCGGCGGTACGTCCACCCGGCCTCCCGCATGCCCACTATACGCCCTCGCTCAAAGTCCGTAAACTGCACATACGGTTCACGTCCACGCTGTCGCGGCATGCTACCAGTGTTAAAGACTGCGATGGAGCTCCGTATGCCACGGCAAACTGGCTGACACTGACGGCGGCGGTGCACAAATGCTGCGCAGCTAGCGCCATTCGACGGCCAACACCGCGGTTCCTGGTGTGTCCGCTGTGCCGTGCGTGTGATCATTGCTTGTACAGCCCTCTCGCAGTGTCCGGAGCAAGTATGGTGGGTCTGACACACCGGTGTCAATGTGTTCTTTTTTCCATTTCCAGGAGTGTATTTGCTAATTAAAGTTAGCGCTGAGCGGAACCAAGTCATAACGGTCGATGTGTTCTGGTACCTCCACTCCGAGCATCGCACACGGAACGTACCGTGTATCTTGCGTGCACAGTATCGGAGGCAGCTAATAACAAGTCATCTCTACAACACCCTCTCATAAAGAGAGGCGAGAGAGCCAGCACACTGTCACAGAGATCAGCAATCAATACAGGGATTCAGCACGCATGAGTCCTAGACCGATAGTATACAGATCATCACCATCAACATCATCATAATGGAAATAGGTGTAACAATAAATACATTTCAAAATGAGATTTTCTGTAGGACCCTTTTGCGTTGTTTCGAAAAGCACTTACATCCTCAGGAATCTACACAATAATTCAAACGAGACAACAATGAGCGTGCATACTGGCGCGAGCTAGGCTGCATAGCTTACGAGGTAGCGGTTTGCGCCATTGGCTGGTGGCCATGTGAAACACCATCACCAGCAAATACACTGCAGAAACTGGTAAACTTGCCTAACATTGTGTATGACCCCCGTGAGCACGAGGAAGTGCGGCAGCACGAGATGGCATACACGCGACTAACGTCTGAAGTAGTGCTGGGGGGAGCTGACACCGTGAATTCTGCAGGGCTGTCCTTACATCCGTAAGAGTAATAGGGGGTGGAGATCTCTTCTGAACAGCACGTTGCAAGGCATCCCAGATATGTTCAATAATGTTCATGTCTGGGGAGTTTGGTGGCAAGCGGAAATGTTTAAACTGAGAAGAAAGTTCCTGGAGCCACTCTGTAGCAATTCTGGATGTATGGGGTGTCGCAGTGTCCTGCTGGAATTGCCCGAGTCCGTCAAAATGCGCAGTGCACATGAATGGATGAAGGTGATCAGACAGGATGCTTACGTACGTTTCACCTGTCGGAGTAGATGTATCAGGGTTCCCATATCACTCCAACTGCAGAGGCCCCACACCATTACAGAGTCTCCACCAGCTTGAAAACTCCCCTGCTGACACGCAGGGTCCATGGATTCATGAGGTTGTCTCCCTGGCCGCGCGGAGTAGCCGTGCGGTGTGAGGCGTCTTGTCACACAAAGCAGCAAGTTGTTAGCTAATAGGGAATAAAGGGTGCAAATTTTCTGAAGAGTTCTCGTTTTTTTTTTGTTTACAAATAACCCCATACAGTATTAACAGAGAGTTTAAAAAAAGGGGGTGGGGCAGGATGTCAAACCGGCCGACTGGAAGCAGGAGAGGCACCATAGGTCATTTTACTTTCCACTGTTCTGAATATAGTTTGATGGCATCCATTACAAAATATACACGTTTCAAGTCCGCAGAACGAAATACAGTGACGTGCGATAGAAGAATGCTGTGTGATTAGCAGAGCCGGTCTAAGGTACGCGGGCACGGTAGCTCAGCGTCCTCTGTCAGAGGGTTAGCCGCCCTCTGTAATAAAAAAAAAAACTGAGTTAATAGATCAACAACGAATTTAAAAGGGTGTCTTACGACGTCCGGCCCGATCATATACAACGAAAGAAAACGAACAAAATGAAATTTAAAAAAAGGCGCTGCAGTCATGGACTGTGCGGCTCCCCCCCCCCCCCCCCCCCCCCCCCGTCGGAGGTTCGAGTCCTCCCTCGGGCATGTGTGTGTGTGTGTGTGTGTGTGTGTCGTCCTTAGAGTAACTTAGTTTACGTTAGATTAAATAGTGTGTACGTCTAGGGACCGATGACCTCAGCAGTTTGGTCCCGTAAGACCTTACCACAAATTTCCAAAAAAATTTGTCTCCTTGCCCGTACACGTCCATCCACTCGATACAATTTGCAACGACACTTGTCAGACCAGGCAACATATTTCCAGTCATCAAAAGTCCAATGTCTGTGTTGACGGGCCCAGGCGAGGCGTAAAGCTCTGTGTCGCGCAGTCATGAAGGGTACATGAGTGGGTCTTCGGCTCCAAAAGCCTACATCGACGGTGTCTCATTAAATGGTTAACACGCTGACACTTTTTGACAGCCCAGCACTGAAATCTGTAGCAATTTACAGAAGGGTTGCACTTCTGTCACGCTGAACGATTCTCTTCAGTCGTCATTGGCCCTGTTCTTGCAGAATTTTTATCCCAGCCGCAGCGATGTCGCAGATTTGATGTTTTACCGGATTCCTGATATTAACGGTACACTCGTGAAATGATCGTACGGGAAAATCCTCACTTCATCGTTACCTTGGAGATGCTGTGTCCCATCGCTTGTGCGCCGACTGTAACACCACGATCAAACTCACTTAAATCTTGATAACCTACCATTGTAGCAGCAGCAACCGATCTACCAGCTGCACCTGGCACTAATTGTCTTATACAGGGCTATTACAAATGATTGAAGCGATTTCATAAATTCACTGTAGCTCCATTTATTGACGTATGGTCACGACACACTACAGATACGTAGAAAACCTCATAAAGTTTTGTTCGGCTGAAGCCGCACTTCAGGTTTCTTTCGCCAGAGCGCTCGAGAGCGCAGTGAGACAAAATGGCGACAGGAGCCGAGAAAGCGTATGTCGTGCTTGAAATGCACTGACATCAGTCAGTCATAACAGTGCAACGACACTTCAGGACGAAGTTCAACAAAGATCCACCAACTGCTAACTCCATTCGGCTATTGTATGCGCAGTTTAAAGCTTCTCGATGCCTCTGTAAGGGGAAATCAACGGGTCGTCCTGCAGTGAGCGAAGAAACGGTTGAACACGTGTATCTGGACATGCTGGAAAATTGGCTCATGCCACAACTGGAGACCGACAGCGCCGACTTCATCTTTCAACAGGATGGTGCTCCACCACCGATGGATCGGTCGTGGTGGAGATCATGATCAGCAATTCGTGTCATGGCTCTCCCGACTTTACCCTATGCGATTTCTTTCTGTGGGGTTATGTGAAAGATTCAGTGTTTAAACCTCCTCTACCAAGAAACGTGCCAGAACTGCGAGCTCGCATCCACGATGGTTTCGAACTCACTGATGGGGACATGCTGCGCCGAGTGTGGGAGGAACTTGATTATGGGCTTGATGTCTGCCGAATCACTAAAGGGGCACATATCGAACATTTGTGAATGCCTAAAAAAACTTTGAGTTTTTGTATGTGTGTGCAAAGCATTGTGAAAATATCTCAAATAATAAAGTTATTGTAGAGCTGTGAAATCGCTTCAATCATTTGTAATAACCCTGTATAAGCATTGCCGACCGCAGCACCGTGTTTTACCTGTTTAAAAAATGGTTCAAATGGCTCTGAGCACTATGGGACTTAACTTCTGAGGTCATCAGTCCCCTAGAACTTAGAACTACTTAAACCTAACTAACCTAAGGACATCACACACATCCATGCCCGAGGCAGGATTCGAACCTGCGACCGTAGCGGTCTCGCGGTTCCAGACTGTAGCGCCTAGAACCGCTCGGCCACCCCGGCCGGCTTTGCCCGTTTACAGATCTCTGCATTTGAATATGCATGCCTGCTTCACTGTATTTATCATTTTCGGACGGTTCTCGAAACTTACTATGCTTGTAATGTTTGCGTATACTCTTTGTTTGTGTAAATAGTGGCAACGGAGTTCAGTTCTGTTATGCCTGCACATTGCTGTCTGCAGTGAAGGTGCCTGTACTTCATTGATGACACTGATTTAGGATTTGAACTTGACTGTGGTTAAGATGTGACAACACTGATAAGAACTTGATTTGGAAAACACATTTTAAAAATCTCCTCAAATGCTTAAGTTCAACAAAATTTTCTCCACGTAATTGCTGACTTCGCTAATCAAAGTATCTGAAGCTTCCTTCGCGTACTTCCATTCTTTAGTATGATATGGCACAATTTTCTGGGACAATTCCACACACAGACGCAAAGAATTCATTACACAGAAATATTCCATAAGAATAATGTCTGACGACCACCTCAAACTCTATGTCGATAACTGTTTTAAAAAAATTAGGTATACTAACAACATCCTCTCAATATATTTACCCTGTTTTGAAGTTTTGTGTGCAGAATCGGACGCAATTTGCAAATAATAGCAGCATTCATAAATATGACACTAGGAACGAGAATACTCCTCCACTATTCGAAACGCAGATCCACTCTTCTACAGGGAGGAACAAAAATCTGTGAGCACGTCTCTTGTGAGTTAAAGGTCCTGAAAGATAATGAAAATTTAGAAAACAAACTGAAATCATTTCTGCTTGACACTTTTTTCCACTCCACAGCCGAATTTCGGAGTAGGTAGTACGTATGTGGTGGGGATACATTTATAAAATTTTGTTGTACATTACGATTAAAACGAAAAATTGACTTATTAACCTACATGTGTAGTCAGGTTTCCACAGAGAAAATTTATCTCAGTTCTGACCTTACTGATACGTTTCCACATCATGGCGAGTGATCGTGAATATGAAGAAGGGGAGGGGAAAAAAAAAAAACTTTTTACCGCATTCAGGAAACGTGATTTGCAAGCACTCTGGCTGTCAATGAAGATGTGAGCGACCGCACCTCAGACTGTTAGTTGCTATAAAATAGCAAAACCACTTGCGTAACTTAGGCTAACAGCTGTAGAACAGCAAAATAAACCGTGTTTCGTGACGTTGTCGGGAATCACACGATGATCTCACAGTTGAATTTAGTGGGACAACAGGTTAATAAAGGGTCACGCGGCAATGTGTGACCACGAGCGTTACATGAAGCCCTCAACGCGCCGATGCATAAAAGCGCCGCTGGTAGTTGAAGAATCCGCTTATCATACACTAATACTTGCAGGCGAATTGGCGGTAAGCAGTGCATCGGGACATTCAATTTAGCCACGTGTTAAAGCTTGTAGAGAATGCCCACAAAATTCACAACTATGCACGGAATGGACGGACCGTTACTAAACAGTCTCTCGACCATTACTAAACATTTGCGTTAACTTGACGCCGACGTGACAGAGAAAATCTGGCAGGTCCGACACGATGCCTGCGCCAGACCCTCCTACCCAGCGGCAGCTCTGCCTGGGGATCTTCTAAGAGAAATAAAAAAAATAGAAAAATGAAACACGTAAGGAACTGGACTTTGGGAGGATGTCGGTTCAGATTCCCCTCATAGCATATAGATATAAGTTTTCCACGCTTTCCCTAAATTGCTTACGGTGAGCGTCGGCATGCCTTCTTCGAAAGGGCACGGGCCGTATAGTCTTCCCTCAACTCGAGTTTATGTTCCGTCTCTAATGACTTCACGGTCGACAGGACTTTGAAAACCCTAATCATCCTTTCTTCTTGCGGATTAGGAAGATGAAGTAATGGCCCAGTCTGATGTGAATACATAGCGTACTTTTTTCCGAGAAATATTATTTTACTCAAAATTTTATTTTGGAAATTTTGTTTGGTCTATGTTGTAGACATCGTGGCGCGTAAACTATTTATACAAGATGTTTTGAAGTTCAAATGGGTCTGAGCACTATGGATCTCAACCTAAGGAGATCACACACATCCATGACCGAGGCAGGATTCGAACCTGCGACCTAAGCGGTCGCGCGGTTCCAGATTGTAGCGCCTAGAACCGCTCGGCCACACCGGCCGGCTTTTGAAGTTCCTATTACAACTTCTAGGGGTTGTAGAGGGGACTTATTAGATACAGTTTTAATAAGGTACCCGTGTTCGGAAAAGTACTGTTTGGATGTAAATGAAGTTTGAAGGTCGGATCACTTGCAAATATCTTGCCTCACGGTACGCACACAATCTGAGAAGAGGATACCGTCGTCGGTCCCTGTTGTCATTATGACGTCACACACCATTTTCGTCCGACTACAACAACGGCTGCGAGACAATGGTAGGTTCGCAGTAAGAAGGGCTGGCTGCTGTGCTCCACGGTCGCGCCTCAGTTTTGACTTTGAGGTCACGTGGAAGTGAACCCGGCGACGAGAACAGCAAACACTGTCCATGCCGTGGGCTCCTGTAGACCAGATAGGCCAGAGATCATTGTCTCCGGGTGTGTGCGTACCGTGAATTGATAGATTCGAAAGTGATTCTATCTTCAAACTTATTTTATAGAAATGTGTGTGAAATCTTAAGGGACTTAACTGCTACGGTCATCAGTCCCTAAACTTGCACACTACTTAACCTAAATTATCCTAAGGACAAACACACATACCCATGCCCGAGGGAGGACTCGAACCTCCGCCGGGACCAGCCGCACAGTCCAAGGCTGCAGCGCCTGAGACCGCTCGGCTAATCCCGCGCGGCCCTTATTTTATAATCAAAAGTTGCATTTCATGGCATGGGTCCTCACCAGTACTTTGTCTACTAAGTCTCTTCTGCAAACCCTAGAAGCCTGTAATAGGAACTGCGAAACACTGCGTATACTAGCTTCTACATCTACATCTACATCTATACTCCGCGAGGCACCTTACGGTGTGTGGCGGAGGGTACTTATTGTACCACTATCTGATCCCCCCTTCCCTGTTCCATTCACGAATTGTGCGTGGGAAGAACGACTGCTTGTAAGTCTCCGTATTTGCTCTAATTTCTCGGGTCTTTTCGTTGTGATCATTACGCGAGATATATGTGGGCGGTAGTAATATGTTGCCCATCTCTTCCCGGAATGTGCTCTCTCGTAATTTCGATAATAAACCTCTCCGTATTGCGTAACGCCTTTCTTGAAGTGTCCGCCACAGGAGCTTGTTCAGCATCTCCGTAACGCTCTCGCGCTGACTAAATGTCCCCATGACGAATCGCGCTGCTTTTCGCTGGATCATGTCTATCTCTTCTATTAATCCAACCTGGTAAGGGTCCCATACCGATGAGCAATACTCAAGAATCGGACGAACAAGCGTTTTGTAAGCTACTTCTTTCGTCGATGAGTCACATTTTCTTAGAATTCTTCCTATGAATCTCAACCTGGCGCCTGCTTTTCCCACTATTTGTTTTATGTGATCATTCCACTTCAGATCGCTCCGGATAGTAACTCCTAAGTATTTTACGGTCGTTACCGCTTCCAATGATTTACCACCTATGGCATAATCGTACTGGAATGGATTTCTGCCCCTATGTATGCGCATTATATTACATTTATCTACGTTTAGGGAAAGCTGCCAGCTGTCGCACCATGCATTAATCCTCTGCAGGTCTTCCTGGAGTACGTACGAGTCTTCTGATGTTGCTACTTTCTTGTAGACAACCGTGTCATCTGCAAATAGCCTCACGGAGCTACCGATGTTGTCAACTAAGTCATTTATGTATATTGTAAACAATAAAGGTCCTATCACGCTTCCTTGCGGTACTCCCGAAATTACCTCTACATCTGCAGATTTTGAACCGTTAAGAATGACATGTTGTGTTCTTTCTTCTCTCCGTCTTTCCCCTTCTCGCTCCCGTAGTACGAACTGCTGCCTTGGCTGGTAGCAGACAGGTGGACAAAACAAGTTTACAGTCCATTGTAAAGTGACTCGGAGCGGGAAGGTGGCGGGCCGCCTCCAGTGGCTCTTAAAAGGCCTCCCCCTGGCAGCCGCCGCGTGGGAGGGCGTTCTCCTTGGAAACTAGTCCCCCCCCCCTCCTCCTCCCCACCCCTCCCCTCACCGTTCACCGTTGCGTCATCATTCAGGACGAGGCGTCAGCGGTGAACGAACGGCATAAAGCTAACGCTCGTGGCTGGCGACCTTTCATTCGTTTAGCGTTTAAGCAGAAAAAGCACATATTTTTACCGTCAGTTTTTCCGCTGTTTATTACTTTTCTGCTTTTATTGTTTTATAAATTTCCAAGAACTGCCTGCACAGCTCAGCGCAAGGGAGGATAATCAAAAGTCTTGACTGTTCCCAAAGGTATAGTCTCTTGATTTTTCTTTACTTTTTTATATTGTGTAAGATAAAACTATACAAAAAAAGTGGCTGATTGGTGTATTTCTTCATGTGATTTAACCCACAGTCACGGAGCGCATCCATCATTTACATGGATAGTAATTTTAAATACTTGAAAAAAAATTTCTATGGACAGAATGTGATTTTTTCTTGACATTTTGTTCGAGCGCAACTTCCTACTCCTAATTGAGAGGGAAAAATATAGAATTATTAATCTTGCACTTGTCTGACCAATGTTTTATGTACGAGAACCGCGATGCGTAAGGTAGAATGGATTTTCTACGAAAGGTCGACGCATCTGCCATTTCATAAATGGCTGACGATCGCGAAACAATTTAATCGCAAAGAGTTAATAAGTGAAAGGGTCCGTGTTTTCCTGTGTGGACACACTCTTAACATTTTTTTAGCTTGTCTTCAGAGATGGTTACAGAACTACATCATCATCATCATCATCATTTAAGACTGATTATGCCTTTCAGCGTTCAGTCTGGAACATAGCCCCCCTTATACAGTTCCTCCATGATCCCTATTCAGTGCTAACACTGGTGCCTCTTCTGATGTTAAACCTACTACTTCAAAATCATTCTTAACCGAATCCAGGTACCTTCTCCTCGGTCTGCCCCGACTCCTCCTACCCTCTACTGCTGAATCCATGAGTCTCTTGGGTAAACTTGCTTCTCCCATGCGTGTAACATGACCCCACCATCTAAGCCTGTTCGCCCTGACTGCTACATCTATAGAGTTCATTCCCAGTTTTTCTTTGATTTCCTCATTGTGGACACCCTCCTGCCGTTGTTCCCATCTACTAGTACCTGCAATCATCCTAGCTACTTTCATATCCGTAACCTCAACCTTGTAGATAAGGTAACCTGAATTCACCCAGCTTTCGCTCCCATACAACAAAGTTGGTCGAAAGATTGAACGGTGCACAGATAACTTAGTCTTGGTACTGACTTCCTTCTTGCAGAAGAGAGTAGATCGTAGCTGAGCGCTCACTGCAGTAGCTTTGCTACACCTCGCTTCCAGTTCTTTCACTATGCTGCCATCCTGTGAGAATATGCATCCTAAGTACTTGAAACCGTCCACCTGTTCTAACTTTGTTCCTCCTATTTGGCACTCAATCCGTTTATATTTCTTTCCCACTGACATTACTTTCGTTTTGGAGATGCTAATCTTCATACCATAGTCATTACATTTCTGATCTAGCTCTGAAATATTACTTTGCAAACTTTCAATCGAATCTGTCATCGCAACTAAGTCATCCGCATATGCAAGACTGCTTATTTTGTGTTCACATATCTTAATATCACCCAGCCAGTCTATTGTTTTCAACATATGATCCATAAATAATATGAACAACAGTGGAGACAGGTTGCAGCCTTGTCTTACCCCTGAAACTACTCAGAACCATGAACTCAATTTACCGTCAACTCTAACTGCTGCCTGACTATCCATGTAAAGACCTTTAATTGCTTGCAAAAGTTTGCCTCCTATTCCATAATCTTGTAGAACAGACAATAACGTCCTCCTAGGAACCCGGTCATATGCCTTTTCTAGATCTATAAAGCATAGATACAAATCCCTGTTCCACTCATAACACTTCTCCATTACTTGCCGTAAGCTAAAGATCTGGTCCTGACAACCTCTAAGAGGCCTAAACCCACACTGATTTTCATCCAATTGGTCCTCTACTAATACTCGCACTTTCCTTTCAACAATACCTGAGAAGATTTTACCCACAACGCTGATTAAAGAGATACCTCTGTAGTTGTTACAATCTTTTCTGTTTCCATGTTTAAAGATAGGTGTGATTACTGCTTTTGTCCAGTCTGATGGAACCTGTCCCAACTCCCAGGCCATTTCAATTATCCTGTGTAGCCATTTAAGACCTGACATTCCACTGTATTTGATGAGTTCCGACTTAATTTCATCCACCCCAGCTGCTTTATTGCACTGCAATCTATTGACCATTTTTTCCACTTCCATCATCATTCTTATCCCATTCTACCTCGAAATCTGAAACATTACTGATCGCATTTTCACCTACATTGAGCAACTCTTCAAAATATTCCCTCCATCTGCCCAAGGCATCCACAGGATTCACCAGCAGTTTTCCTGACCTGTCCAAAATACTTGTCATTTCCTTCTTACCTCCCTTTCGAAGACTGCTAATTACACTCCAGAATGGTTTTCCAGCAGCTTGACCCATAGTCTCCAACCTGTTTCCAAAGTCTTCCCACGATTTCTTCTTGGATGCTGCAATTATCTGTTTGGCTTTGTTTCTTTCTTCAACATAACTTTCTCTGTCTACCTGGGTTCTGGTATGTAGCCATTTTTGATACGCCTTCTTTTTCCTTTTACAGGCTGCCTTGACTGTATCATTCCACCAAGCTGTTTGCTTCATCCTAATTTTACACACTACTGTTCCAAGACATTCTTTAGCCACTTCTAGTACTGTGTCCCTGTACCTTGTCCATTCCTTTTCCAATGACTGTAATTGACTACATTCAACTAACTGGTACCTTTCTGAGATCGCTGTTATATACTTGTGCCTGATTTCCTTATCCTGAAGTTTCTCCACTCTTATCCGCCTACATAAGGACCTGACCTCCTGCACTTTCGGCCTCACAATCCCAATTTCACTGCAGATTAAATAATGATCAGTGTCATTAAAGAATCCCCTGAATACACGTGTGTATCACACAGCCTTCCTAAATTCCTGATCTGTTATTATATAGTCAATGACAGATCTGGTTCCCCTGCCTTCCCAAGTATACCGGTGAATGTTCTTATGTTTAAAAAAGGAGTTTGTGATACTAAGCCCATACTGGCACAGAAATCCAAGAGTTGTTTCCCGTTCCTGTTGGCCTCCATATCCTCTCCAAATTTACCCATAACCTTTTCATACCCTTCTGTTCGATTTCCAATCCTGGCGTTAAAATCACCCATGAGCAGAACACTGTCCTTGTCCTTTACTCTAACAACTACATCACTGAGTGCCTCATAAAAACTATCCATCTTATCTTGATCTGTCCCTTCACAATGCGAATATACTGACACAATCCTACTTTTCTTGCTAGACACTGTCAAATCTATCCACATCAGTCGTTCGTTTACATACCTTATTGCAACTACGCTGGGTTCCATTTCTTTCCTGATGTAAAGCCCTACACCCCGTTGTGCTATTCCTGCTTTGACTCCTGACAGGTAGACCTTGTATTCTCCCACTTCCTCTTCTTTCTCACCCCTTACCCGAATGTCACTAACAGCTAAAACGTCCAGCCCCATCTTACTTGCAGCCTCTGCCAGCTCTACCTTCTTCCCCGAGTTACAGAACTAAGATTTTTAAAATTGGATCAATGTACCTTTATTATGTGCTCGAGAGCTGTTGAAAGGAAGAATAAACTGATTTAATGTATGTTCCTATTCGCAGAGAATCTTCCAGCAGCGAAAGATGGGACGTGCGCCAACAGACTGCCAGTCCAGCGTAGTTTCACCTCCACTGTCTCGTGCAAATAGCATAATTGAAAAAAATACGTACTTAACGTACCCTATGTACTAAATTCAACATTAGACTCCTATTTCAACGTTAGAAAATATGGATTTTTACACTATTTTCATATCGTAAACGGACACTGGCAGGTCGTTGCGAATACAGTTAAGGGAAGGCTACGAATATAACTATCTCCCCAGTGAAAATATTCTGCTAACATAAAGCAGTAGAAAGAAGTCTTAGTCTTTTATGCATCTCCACCAAGTTTTCGCTGGACAAGTAATGCGTGTTCTTTATATTTATATGACATTTGATTCAGGAGAAACATTCATCAGTAAAAGGAAGATCGGAGAAGTTCTGGTTGGCGAAGATATTTGCTGTGCCCCCTAATAGAACCGTACACGATTCTGGGGAACATACCCAGGAATTCTTGGTGTAACTGTACATGATTACAAAGGAATTGACGACGTGTTAGAATGCGATGTACAGTCGTCTCAGAAAAGCCTATTTCTCGTTCAGGCTATTGTGTGTTCACATGTGGATTCATTGCAATAGAAGCGAGAACAGTAACTTGACTGGCTTCGTCTGTACGAACTGTACGATTATTGCGTTGCCTTGAGATGAAACTTCCGATTTCCCGAAGCGTCAGTAGATGACGTGAAAACATGCATTGGGAATATGGGTTCTTGTCAGGATATCGCTCTCTGAGAAGTCACCGTCTGAGTAGCATTATGCCAACTTCAACCTTAAAAAAAAGAAATGGTGATGTATAAGGAGTGTTCAAACGGAAAGGTACGAAACGACGTAACGACCAAACCGGTTGAAATTTGCGTATTCCGCTTTGGGATAATGTAGCGTGACGTCTACAGACGTCTGGTGTCTGGCGTGTCCCGAAAAAATTCAGAGCTGTGCCCTCAGCAGGCGAGGTGACACTCACCGTGTTTTTTCGACGTCAGAGGTCCGATACTCATGGAATTCCTCAAGCACGGAAAAACATTAAGAGTGACGTGTACTGTGACACACTCTGCTGCCTACGCAAGTCCATCACGAGCAACCGGTCTGGGCTGCCCACGGAGGAAGTAATTTTGCTCCATGATAACGCGCGTACACACGTCTTTAAGGCCACACGAAAGTGTGATGGCCAAATTCAAGTGCGAGAAGCTACAGCTTGCACCATACAACCCGGACATGTCGCCCTGCGACCCCCACCTGCTTGGTTCTCTAAAAAAACACCTCAAAGGGAAGCACTTCAACTCAGACAACGAACAGAAGGATGCAGTGGAGCAGTGGCTCCTGTCGCGGGCTCTGGAATTCTGGAAACAAGTAATCCTTCGGCTCGTAAACAGTGCGATAGTTGTGCTCTGACCTCTGGTGATTACTCTGAACACAGACTTCAGTTACACCTACAGAGCTCTTTTTCACCTTTTCTTTTGAACACGGCTCACTCTGTAGTACTGTGTTACATGTGCCTGTATTGTAAGTAAGTAAGCATTACTGAAATTGCTGTTCGGGTAACTGACATTCTCCACAAGTGAGTGACATTTCTGGCATCTCGTCATTGGTGTACACTGTGCCCACACAGAGCTTCATCTGAGGACGGCTGAGTGAGTGTGCGGTGTGTACTATCCTTGTGTTTCCATCTGTATATTGTCCAAGACAGCAAGAGGACGGATTATGTTGCTCAACGTACCTGCACTATGTTCTGGTACAGGACAATCAGAGTCTATTTGAAGCCAAAGTGCTGGAGAGTGGACATCTTGGAAGAAATGGAAATATTCATCCATGGCCATAAGTCGAAAAACGAGATTCTAAGTCAAATGACAGTCCAAAAATTTACACTTCTTTACGAAATTCAGTTCAGTACTCGTAAGTAGATGACATTAAGGATACATTTGCGTATATATCCCAGAAATAACTTCGTAATTTTTAAAATAAAAAGATTTTACACAGTCATTTGTATTACAAAATTGTCACAGTCGCTCATTTTGTAATATATTAAGGCAAACAATATCAGTGACACGACAGCAAGACATGCAGACGATATTGCTACTGACAACACCGGGATGGACATAGCGACAGTCAAATCGAAACTTAATCTTGTTTTGAATGCCATCCTGTTTCCAGCACTGCCGATTTGTTTTATGTTAAAGTGTTATAAAGTCACCCATGTGGAGTTTGTGAACAACAGTGAAGAAATCCAAAAGATGCATGGGAACAGACCGCCACGCCACAAGAACAAAGTGAGTGATATTTTTATGAAAATTTTCACGTTAACAACAGACCAATTTACAAAGTAACATCGCCTCTTACTAAATTATCCTTCTCTCTCTCTCTCTCTCTCTCTCTCTCTCTCTCTCTCTCCAGGATGATCACAGCTGTCATGTAAGGAAACTTTAATATCTTTATACACTTATGTTAAATGTCTTTGTAATGCCACTACAGCGTGACCAAACATGTCAAATTTTGTGAGCGGTATTTGAAAATTTGAAAATCTTTTCAGTGTCAATTCCGTGTTACTTTTTGAAGACGTCTTGTAGACAGCAATTGGAATCTCGGATAAGAAATATAGTGAGCTATTTAAAACAGGCGCACTGTTGTTCACACCATTGTCTTTCTCCAACCTTGAACTGACATACTGGGAAGGGGGGGGGGGAGGGGGGAGGGAGGGGACAAAATATGGAAACCCTCCAAACACAATACATTACCGTGCCTAATACGGTGTAGGAAAACCGTTGCATTGATAACAAGTTCCATCCACATCAGCATGGATAAATACAGGTCCTATGCGGTTTTTGTGGGAACCAGATACCACTCTTCCTGCAAAATAGTGACAAGTGCAGCAAATGATGATGGAGACGGATAGCGATCATCCAATCTTCTGTCCAAACACTCAATTATATTGAGATGTGGTAACCAGGGGAGATGAAGAAATTCATCCTAGTGTTCAGGAAACCAGTCCTGGACAGTACGAGCTGTGTGGAAGACAGGATCATCATTGGGAAAGAACATCGTACCGTGGGTTGGACGTGTTCAGCCAAAACGGCACATAATCTACGGAGTAATGCGACCCAGAGTAGCGAGGGGGCCCATGGAATACCACGATAAGGCTGCCGAAATCGTCACAGAACCCCCGCCACGTTTGGGACGCAAACTCTGTCAGAAGATGGCAACAGTGTAAAACAAAACCATCCAAACAAATAAGTCTCTCATTGTTCCACAGTCCAGCTTTTATGGCTTTCGCACCATGATTTTCTGTTACATGCATTCGTATCATTGGTTAGTACAGGGTGTTTCAAAAATGACCGGTATATTTGAAACGGTAATAAAAACTAAACGAGCAGCGATAGAAATACACCGTTTGTTGCAATATGCTTGGGACAATAGTACATTTTCAGGCAGACAAACTTTCGAAATTACAGTAGTTACAATTGTCAACAACAGATGGCGCTGCGGTCTGGGAAACTCTATAGTACGATATTTTCCACATATCCACCATGCGTAGCAATAATATGGCGTTGTCTCTCAATGAAATTACCCCAAACCTTTGACAACGTGTCTGGCGGAATGGCTTCACATGCAGATGAGATGTACTGCTTCAGCTGTTCAATTGTTTCTGGATTCTGGCGGTACACCTGGTCTTTCAAGTGTCCCCACAGAAAGAAGTCACAGGGGTTCATGTCTGGCGAATAGGGAGGCCAATCCACGCCGCCTCCTGTATGTTTCGGATAGCCCAAAGCAATCACACGATCATCGAAATATTCATTCAGGAAATTAAAGACGTCGGCCGTGCGATGTGGCCGGGCACCATCTTGCATAAACCACGAGGTGTTCGCAGTGTCGCCTAAGGCAGTTTGTACCGCCACAAATTCACGAAGAATGTCCAGATAGCGTGATGCAGTAATCGTTTCGGATCTGAAAAATGGGCCAATGATTCCTTTGGAAGAAATGGCGGCCCAGACCAGTACTTTTTGAGGATGCAGGGACGATGAGACTGCAACATGGGGCTTTTCGGTTCCCCATATGCGCCAGTTCTGTTTATTGACGAAGCCGTCCAGGTAAAAATAAGCTTCGTCAGTAAGCCAAATGCTGCCCACATGCATATCGCCGTCATCAATCCTGTGCACTATATCGTTAGCGAATGTCTCTCGTGCAGCAATGGTAGCGGCGCTGAGGGGTTGCCGCGTTTGAATTTTGTACGGATAGAGGTGTAAACTCTGGCGCATGAGACGATACGTGGACGTTGGCGTCATTTGGACCGCAGCTGCAACACGGCGAACGGAAACCCGAGGCCGCTGTCGGATCACCTGCTGCACTAGCTGCGCGTTGCCCTCTGTGGTTGCCGTACGCGGTCGCCCTACCTTTCCAGCACGTTCATCCGTCACGTTCCCAGTCCGTTGAAATTTTTCAAACAGATCCTTTATTGTATCGCTTTTCGGTCCTTTGGTTACATTAAACCTCCGTTGAAAACTTCGTCTTGTTGCAACAACACTGTGTTCTAGGCGGTGGAATTCCAACACCAGAAAAATCCTCTGTTCTAAGGAATAAACCATGTTGTCCACAGCACACTTGCACGTTGTGAACAGCACACGCTTACAGCAGAAAGACGACGTACAGAATGGCGCACCCACAGACTGCGTTGTCTTCTATATCTTTCACATCACTTGCAGCGCCATCTGTTGTTGAAAATTGTAACTACTGTAATTTCGAAAGTTTGTCCGCCTGAAAATGTACTGTTGTCCCAAGCATATTGCAACAAACGGTGTATTTCTATCGCTGCTCGTTTAGTTTTTATTGCCGTTTCAAATATACCGGTCATTTTTGAAACACCCTGTAGTTTCAAGATCCAGCCCACCTGGAACGCGCTGCTTCTGGAGCCCCCTTCGTGTTGTTTTGATGCTGCTGATGTTCTCTAATGGGACGTTCTGTTACTGTAGTGACTTTTGCACCAGTCATCCTCTTATTTTTCGTCACTATCCTCTTCAATGGCCATTCGTCACGATGGCTCCGCACACAGCTTCGTCCGCGTAGTGACTTAGCGCATGTTGTATTTCCGCTTTTCCTGTATGCGGTGTAAATCTTCGATAGGGTGCCTCTTGAAACACCAAATACTTAGGCTCCCGCGATTACGGAAGCAGCTACCATACACACAACAACAATTTACCTATGTTTGGATACACTTAGCTAAGGCTAATTCTCTCAGAAGTACGGAGAATACTGTTCCGAGCACGAGTGAGACTCCACAGGTGACGTTCGTTGTCAAATACAACCGCGCAACCAGCAGGCTCGGCTACCATCTGCGTTTATGCTTGAGTATGCGTTTCTCGCTGCGTTCCCACATACAAGATGGTCCAATGATAGTGACCGGGACAAATATCTCACGAAGTAAGCATCAAACGAAAAAACTACAAAGAACGAAACTCGTCTAGCTTGAAGGGGGAAACCAGATGGCGGTATGGTAGACCCGCTACATGGCGCTGCCATAGGTCAAACGGATATCAACTGAGTTTTTTAAAAATAGGAACCCCCATCTTTTATTACATATTCGTGTAGTACGTAAAGAAATATGAAAGTTTCAGTTGGACCACTTTTTTCGCTTTGTGATAGATGGCGCTGTAATAGTCACAAACGTGTAAGTACGTGGTATCACGTAACATTTGTAAGTAGGCTGTTTATGTTCTCCTATTGGCAACGTTACGCAGCGCTCTGTATGAAAATCACTGGCTGTGCTGTGTGCAGTCTGTGGCTAGTTTGCATCGTTGTCTGCCATTGTAGTGTTGGGCAGCTGGATGTGAACAGCGCGTAGCGTTGCGCAGTTGGAGGTGAGCCGCCAGCAGTGGTGGATGTGGGGAGAGAGATGGCGGAGTTTTGCAATTTGTTAGACTGGACGTCATGAACTGCTGTATATATTATGATTATTAAGGTAAATACATTGTTTGTTCTCTATTAAAATCTTTCATTTGCTAACTATGCCTATCAGTAGTTAGTGCCTTCAGTAGTTTGAATCTTTTATTTAGCTGGCAGTAGTGGCGCTCGCTGTATTGCAGTAGCTTGAGTAACGAAGATTTTTGTGAGGTAAGTGATTTGTGAAAGGTATAGTTTAATGTTAGTCAGGGCCATTCTTTTGTAGGGCTTTTTGATAGTCAGATTGCGTTGCGCTAAAAATATTGTGTGTCAGTTTAAGCACAGTCGTGTGTACAATTGTTCTAAGGGGACGTTTCACATTCCGCCAGTGCGGACGGTGTTTGCTTCGTGACACATTACCCGTGTTAAAATGGACTGTTTACCAATTGCGGAAAAGGTCGATATCGTGTTGATGTATGGCTACTATGATCAAAATGCCCCACGGGCGTGTCCTATGTATGCTGCTCGGTATCCTGGACGACATCATCCAAGTATCCGGACCGTTCGACGGATAGTTACGTTATTTAAGGAAACAGGAAGTGTCGCAACCACATGTGAAACGTCAACCACGACCTGCAACAAATGATGATGCCCAAGTAGGTGTTTTAGCTGCTGTCGCGGCTAATCCGCACATCAGTAGCAGACAAATTGTGCGCGAGAATCGGGAATCTCAAAAAAGCCGGTGATGAGAATGCTACATCAGCATCGACTGCACCCGTACCATATTTCTATGCACCAGGAATTGCATGGCGACCAGTTTGAACGTCCTGTACAGTTCTGCCACTGGGCACAAGAGGAATTACAGGACGATGACAGATTTTTTGCACGCGTTCTATTTAGCGACGAAGCGTCATTCACCAACAGCGATAACGTAAACCGGCATAATATGCACTATTGGGCAACGGAAAATGCACGATGGCTGCGACAAGTGGAACATCAGCGACCTTGGCGGGTTAATGTATGGTGCGGCATTATAGGAGGAAGCATAATTGGCCCCCATTTTATCGATGGCAATCTAAATGGTGCAATGCATGCTGATTTCCTACGTAATGTTCTACCGATGTTACTACAAGATGTTTCACTGCATGACAGAATGCCGATGTACTTCCAACATGATGGATGTCCGGCACATAGCTCGCGTGCGGTTGAAGCGGTATTGAATAGCATATTTCATGACAGGTGGATTGGTCGTAGAAGCGCCTTACCATGGCTCGCACATTCACCAGATCTGACGTCCCCGGATTTCTTTCTGTGGGGAAAGTTGAAGGATATTTGCTATCGTGATCCACAGACAACGCCTGACAACATGCGTCAGCGCATTGTCAATGCATGTGTGAACATTACGGAAGGCGAACTACTCGCTGTTGAGAGGAATGTCGTTACACAAATTGCACAAATCCATTGAGGTTGACGGACACCATTTTGAGCATTTATTGCATTAATGTGGTGTTTACAGGTAATCACGCTGTAACAGCATGCGTTCTCAGAAATGATAAGTTCTCAAAGGTACATGTATCACGTTGGAACAACCGAAATAAAATGTTCAAACGTACCTACGTTCTGGTTCAAAAATGGCGCTGAGCACTATGGGACTTAACTTCTGCGGTCATCAGTCCCCTAGAACTTAGAACTACTTAAACCTAACTAACCTAAGGACATCACACATAACCATGCCCGAGGCAGGATTCGAACCTGCGACCGTAGAGGTCGCGCGGTTCCAGACTGTAGCGCCTAGAACCGCTCGGCCACCCCGGCCGGCACCTACGTTCTGTATTTTAATTTAGAAAACCTACCTGTTACCAACAGTTCATCTGAAATTGTGAGCCATATGTTTGTGACTGTTACAGCGCCATCTATCACAAAGCGAAAAAAGTGGTCCATGTAAAACATTCATATTTCTTTATGCACTACACGAATATGTAATAAAAATGGCGGTTCCTATTTAAAAAAACGCACTTGATATTCGTTTGAGCTATGGCAGCGCCATCTAGCGGGCCAACTATAGCGCCATCTGGTTTTGCCCCTTCAAGCTAGACAAGTTTCGTTCTTTGTAGTTTTTTCGTTTGACGCTTATTTCGTGAGATATTTGGCCCGGTCACGATCAATGGAACACCCTGTATTGTCCAACACCTTTATACTTAACTCCGTCCAGTATCCTGTTTCCACCATTTTCTTTCCTGAAAACGGCGTGGTAAAAACGCGCTGACTGTCTTTAAATGTACCCGACGTAAATAATGTTTTTAAATTATGTATAGTATCGCACTCTTCGGTCACGTTTCGCGGCGCACGAGTTGGGGAGCCGGCCTGTTTAGTCAGAAGGAGTACTGGAGGGCCCTCGGTAAGAAAGGCATGTTTGTTCTTGGCGGGCCAGAAATGAGCGTGAGGAGGAGGCGGCGAGGGTGGCGCTCGCGTCCGGCCGGAAGTGGCCGCGCGGCTACACAACAGCCAGCCAGCTTCCCGGCCCCGGCGCGGCGCGGCGCGGCGTGCTGCAAGAGCAACAAGTGCCGAGGCGAGGCCGGGCGGGCCCACTGCCGCCAGCCCCGTTCCCAGCGGAGAAAGCGCCGGCGAGGCGATGTGTGTCGCAAGGCGGCTGCCGCTGCGTCCGCCTCTGCCACTGCCTGAAGATGCCACGGCGCGGCGCAGCCGAAACGTCGAAGCGCAGTGCCAGACTTGACAACGGTCCTCTCCAGTTACGACCAAAGCTATCGATTTACTTTTATCCACACTGCGAAACTGTGAACGTGACTGTACTCAGTACACAGCAAGTACGCTTAAAAAGGCTTTGTCACTTTTTTTCGTGTTCTATTCGTTTAGGCGGAGTTTTCTCATCTTTGGTAGTGTAATAGTTTGTAGTTCCGGCAAGCGCCACACAAGCGTTGTATTGCGTTGTTTTGTTTTGCCAGATGACAGTCGCCAGATAGTCAGTGTTTTGTTCTTAGTTGCAGCCGGCCGGAGTCGCCGTGCGGTTCTAGGCGCTACAGTCTGGAGCCGAGCGACCGGTCGCAGGTTCGAATCCTGCCTCGGGCATGGATTTGTGGTGTCCTTAGGTTAGTTAGCTTTAAGTAGTTCTAAGTTCTAAGCGACATATGACCTCAGAAGTTAAGTTGCATAGTGCTCAGAGCCATTTCTTAGTTGCACCTGTTTACTCGAGTAAACATGGCTGGCGCAAGGCTTACATTAGATTAAGGGAAGTCAGTTTTCAAGTGGTATTTTAAGTACGAAAACATTAATGTGGTTCAACGGCAATGGCGAAGTGAGTATCAAACAGAGCCACCGACACGTTTAACGATTCGTCGCATTCGAGACAAATTTGAAGCCGAAGCCTGTGTTAAAGACGTACACAAACAACGATCTGGACGACCTGTAACAGTAACAAGTCCAGCTAACTCCCGTCGTGTGTTACAACAATTCACTCGCTCGCCACAGAAGTCTGTGAGACAGTGTGCCCGTCAAACTGGAGTGAGTCGCTCAAGTGTTCGGCGAATTTTGAATACAGCAAAGTGGAACTGCTACATCCCACGATTGCTACACGCAATGAACGAGGACGACCCAGATCGTAGAATGGAGTACTGCGAGTGGTTTGCTAACATGGTGCGCAACGACGAAACGTTTGCAGAGATGATTGTATGGTCTGATGAGGCACAGTTCAAACTCAATGGTACAGTAAATCGCCACAACTGCATCTATTGGGCCGCCGAAAATCCGAACGTCCATGTAGACAAAGCCGTGAATTTGCCAGGAGTAAATGTGTGGTGTGGGTTGTCTTACCGGGGCTTGATTGGGCCATTCTTCTTTGACGGCAGTTACCGGTGAGGTGTACCTTCAGAAGCTTCAGGCATCCATTTTACCTGCCATCCGAGATTGGTATAGAGACGGAAGAGTTTACTTTCAACAAGATGGTGTCCCAGCCCACTACCAAAATCGTGTTAGGGCGTATCTCGACGAAAATCTACCAGGAAGATGGATAGGCCGTAAAGGTGCTGTGGCGTATCCACCACGTTCCCCAGACCTAACTCCTCTGGACTTTTACCTGTGGGGAACACTAAAGGACGTTGTTTATCGACAAAAGCCACGCACATTGGATAAACTTCGAGAATCCATCGTACATTCATGTGCAAATATCCAACTGAACACGTTGCAGTCAGTAGTTCGTGCTGCAGTTCGGCGGCATCGTTTGTGTGTGGATGTTAATGGTGACCATTTCGAACACCTACAGTGATATCTTTAAGTTGGACTTTAAGGTACACTTTCACCGAAAAAATGAGACAACTCCGTCAATTAGTTTGCAAGTTATGGACTTTTAAACGGCGGATACATTTTTTTGGACCCTTCTGTACACAATTTATTTCCGCTCTTGAGTGGGGTGACATGTAATTTCCTGTTGTGAGAAGCTTAGATACTAGGTATTGTACTTCCCGAATCAACTACGCAAAATATGATCAATGCCAGAAGAAGTCGGTTTATTCTTTTCGTCATCGTACACCGTGGCACTCAAGGCGCACATCTGTCTGTACACTTTAAAAACACTTTACAGATGGAGTTTAACGTTGTCTGATCAAGGATGAGGTTTACCGTGTAGTGTTAGAGATCTGAGCATTAAGTAAATTAACATATGCGAGGAATAAATATAAAATAAGTCTTTAAAATTACTAAAATAACTCTGGCTAGCGAAATGTGTATGTTCGTGTAACAGTGATTCAAGCTTTCTGGTTTTATGGAGTATATTTCCAGTTGTTCTAAGACATTTAGGGTCTAACCTTGGCTTCGTTGTGAAGTACTAGCAAATATATGTGAGAATGCAGGCTTAATCAGCGAATCTCTATGAAGTTCTCTCGGGTTATCGGCCGAGTCAAGGCGTTGTTCTTGGACAACGTTTCGACAAGTTTAATACTCGTCATCTTCAGGCGAAGTCACTTCACCTGACTATGAGAGTACGACAGTTGTCGAAACGTTGCCGCAGAACGATGCCTTGACTCGGCTGATAACCTGAGAATTCTACCAAATTGTTTTCGTACCGTTGTTAATTTGTTTGTGTCTAAATTATCACGTCTTTTGGCTATGTAGCCATCGTTTAACGCAATACCTTTTATTGTGTCCAATTCTGTGGTAAAAATACTTTCTTCTAAGTCAAGTGAGTGCTCAATGCAGCATGGACCTAAATTCAGCATGTCTGAGGTGGGATAGCGTGATGAGTTGCCTATTGTTATGTCTGTGTATGCCTGTTTTCCCTGTAGTAGCCATTATACTTTGTACACTCCACTGCTGTTGAATTTTTTAGTATCTCTTTTTATGTTGTGGACCAGTAAGTGTCCCAACTTGTTATCAGTCGACAACACAATTGTTACATTGGTTTTTTTGAACAGGCATCCCATAGCTAGGTATGGGATGCTGGCAAAAATGTATAGACAAGAGTGTGACATGGGTGACGTGATGTGTGATGGCAGAAAGGATAAACCAACGTCTGCTGGCGTTAAAAGGTTAAAAATGTTCTTTCTGGTTCGTCCTGAAAGTTTTTCACTGTTTTTTTCACTATTTCTCATCTTTATTGCGCTGTTGATCCTCGACATGCAAAACCTAACATCTAACCTTATCACATCTCACCTCACTCAACAGCACAAGTAAATGATATATTAAGACGATCTGTAGCCCACGAAGTATCTACAGGAACCGAAATTTATCGTGAAATTGAATAAAACACTACAAAATTGTGGCTGAAGGCGTTTTGTGCATACTTCCTGTGTAAAGTTATCGTATCTCAAAAAGTGTTTACTAACTTGCAGCGAATGCATTGGTACATAATGCATGCTATCTATTAAGAGCATGCATCTGTTAAATGACTTTTTAAGTGGATGAAAACATGCGCACCCTCACTATAAAGACTGGTCACGCACTTCAGATATTGTTGGCACTATGTGTTTCCACGAACAGCCAATTCCAGATTCCTCTGGGAGCATCAGTACTTACGGCGGAACTCACTGCAATCAATATGATTACAGCTTATATAAAGATACGTGCATTATTTTGGCAGGCACCTGATCAGCGCTGTTGCTCATATCGAAACATATCAACGACTACTTGGTGCAACCGGCCAGGATGGCCGAGCGGTTCTAGGCGCTCCAGTCTGGAACCACGCGACCGCTACGGTCGCAGGTTCGAATCCTGCCTTGGGCATGGATGTGTGTGATGTCCTTAGGTTAGTTGGGTTTAAGTAGTTCTAAGTTCTAGGGGACTGATGACCTCAGAAGTTAAGTCCCATAGTGCTCAGAACCATTTGAACCATTTTGTGATTACTTGGTGTACCAGAATAAAGACTGGATTGCTGAACTACAGCGTCGTAACAAGAAAACCACCAACTATGGGCGAAGGGGCACCACGTTCTCAGGGACAGTGAAACTTACAACGCTATTGTTAAGAGTGACAGCCCCCTTGGGACAAGACATATGAACATTTTCCTTACACGACCTTCTCCAAGACGTCAGGCGGCAGGGCAGAACACGAATTCAAAAGACTAAAAATCAAACATTTTATGCTGCGTTATTAGCAACCACGTCCCAAGGGTCTGGCGAAACTGAACTCGACGAGGAGTAATCTCATTCTCATTCTTTCTTCTTAGTGAAATACCAGAATAATGTCAGTAAGTAACTTAAGCGCTACATTCGACAACCATCATTTTAGATAGAAATTTAACAGAAAAATTATGGCTTTTTAGTTGGATGCATTCTCAGACTCAATTGTGATTTTAAGAAACTTCGCAGTTTACGTTTGCATGCGCGCGCAGTCTTTAGGGTCAGAGCAACCCCTTCCACTTATTTTCTTGACGCGGTGTGAAAAGTTCTCAATTACGAGATTACTCTGTCCCCTGAACAAAAAATGGTTCAAATGGCTCTGAGCACTATGGGACTCAACTGCTGTGGTCATAAGTCCCCTAGAACTTAGAACTACTTAAACCTAACTAACCTAAGGACATCACACACATCCATGCCCGAGGCAGGATTCGAACCTGCGACCGTAGCGGTCGTGCGGTTCCAGACTGTAGCGCCTTTAACCGCTCGGCCACTCCGGCCGGCTGTTCCCTGAACAGCTTCCCTTTCTGTAAACAAGTAAATTACGTACCAGCGTCGATGAGAGCGTTCTCACTAAATAGAAATAATCGAAGATCTGATTTCAGAATTGTAGTCTTGGTTATACATTCTCGAAAAGCCGCATTTCAAAAAATGTTAAAGAAAAATGAGCTTTGCACGCCGATGCTATGGTATCGCAGGAGAGCGCTTTGTCTGGGAACGCCACTAGACAGTGCCAGTTTGTTTTCTGTGACCAGTAAACAGGAAGCGCCTTAATTACGACCGAAAGTGCCGAATGGCGTCGGTCCGCCATTCAAGAAGTGGAGTTTACGGCGGCTCGTGTTTAATGCCGGCTGCTGTCTGTAAACAGGACCGCCGTCTGTGCCTAAGTTACGGCGGGCAGAGACAGCTTGGCGGGATGTCTAAACTGTTTAGTTAACAGCCACACAAGTGAGTCCAATAACACGTTCAGAGCGTGCGGCAGTCTTAATTATTACACTGATAACTATGATCGCGTACTATGGCAGTTCTGAAGACCGGAAATTTTCTCTGTAGGGAACAACAAGGGTTTCAAAAACAACGATCGTGTGTAACCCAGCTCGCTCTGTTCATCCAAGGGCCCCAGAAAGGAGTAGAAAACAGGTGCACAGGTAGATGCCGCGTTCCTTGACTTTCGGGAGGCATTCGATACAGTTACGCTCTGCCGCCTCATGAAAAAAATACGTTGTGTGATTGGACTGAAGAGTTTGTATCAAACACAATACAATATGAAATTCTGAACAGAGAGACTTAAAAGTAACTTCTGGCGTACCTCAAGGGACTGTTAGTGAACCATTACTTTCCAAAATATATAAAATTATGTAGTAGATAATGCCGAAAAGGTTTTCTATGCTTTGAAGATTACTGTACGAACCAATCATCAGCCACGCTAGTCAACTATTAAACGTGCAGCTGCATTAGCATTTCGAGCAGTACTTACTTATATGTGCTGTAAAAGCAGCAACATTTGGAGGGAGAGCTACGATAGTCTGGCGCTGTTTTTGCTGATTTGTTTTCAGACCGTGAGTTTTAATGGTTCAAATGGCTCTGAGCACTATGGGACTTAACATGTATGGTCATCAGTCCCCTAGAACTTAGAACTACTTAAACCTAACTAACCTAAGGACAGCACACAACACCCAGTCATCACGAGGCAGAGAAAATCCCTGACCCCGCCGGGAATCGAACCCGGGAACCCGGGCGTGGGAAGCGTGAGTTTTAATCGATAACAGAGTTATCGTATGTATATTTGGTACCATTGAAGACAAAATGCTTCCTACAACGTGGTAACCATTTGGAATCAAGTATTTTTCTGTATCAATATGATGCAGTCTCTGTCCCGAGAATACCGTAATGGATTTGATGAACTGATATTCTTTAAGCCTGAACGTGATTCGCACAGAGCAACTTTGGAACGATCTAGATCGTCGGAAACGTGGCAGATCAGTTCTGCCAAAACTTCGGCCGCAACTGATCACCATGCGGTAAACAAATCTGAGCTTCACTGTATCTCAGGACATGACAACGTCGGGGAAAGTAGGGCGTACACGTAGGTAGTCTTTGAAACGGAACGAACAGCAATGCATGTCTGGAGACTTCTGGTTTCATTACGTGCAAAGAAACACTCGTACATTATCTAGATACAGCGCTACTACGATCAAATATCTACACCACTAACGAACAAGCGTGCTAACGCTAATCTCTCAGCGTTCAGTTTGTCACTGGGAATGAATCCCTATCGTATAGCTCTGAGTGTCCACATCTTACGCAAATTACGGGACGCTTATGTCTGTTCCCGAGTGCACAGATGTTATTTGTTGATTACATCAGATATTCAAATACAAAAAAAAAAAAAAATGGTTCAAATGGCTCTGAGCACTATGGGACTTAACTGCTGTGGTCATCAGTCCCCTAGAACTTAGAACTACTTAAACCTAACTAACCTAAGGACATCACACACACCCATGCCCGAGGCAGGCTTCGAACCTGCGTCCGTAGCGGTCGCGCGGTTCCAGACTGCAGCGCCTAGAACCGCTCGGCCACTCCGGCCGGCTATTCACATACACTTGACTTTATTACTTCACTGCTCTAGGTTTCCGTGTCTGACAACGGTACGCCGTATTTCTGGATGTGTACGTTCCTCTTACGTTACTCCAGGAGAAGACACGAACAGTTTCTCATGGTAAACATGGAATTCACGGACTTTCACAGGATTGACTGTGTTTGATAAAAATTGAATAAAATCAGCTCGGTTTTCAAGTCGAGTCACATCGAATAAAACGTTCGAGCTTTCGAAGCTATCTCCGCCATCGTCGTCTGGAGAAAAAACCACTGCCTGCAGGGGCTGTTTTCTTCCCTTTATTGTTATTTCATCCCCCATCGCCTTCATATGGGCGGAGGGTCTGTTAGCGATACTGTCAACTCGCTCTTCAGTCAACTGACAAGAAAATATAAATGAGAGGAAAGAATAATAAACAGAAGGTGAGTGTCGGGGGTGGCATGGTTTCCCCGCTTACGTATGCGCGAGTGCAGCCTGTCGACCAATCAGAGAGGGCTGGAGCGACGTTTGCGCGGAAGGCGACTTGGGTAGCTCGTATCAGGTCCGAATTTCCTTCCCCACCCTTCCCTAATCCGAGCTTGTGCTCCGTCTCTAATAACCTCGATGTCGAGGGGCCTTTAAACACTAATCTCCTCTTCCTACGGCCAACCTCGGAACCTGTGACGTCAGGCGTCGTTGGGGGCCGGCACCACGTTTGAAACTGCGGCTGCCGACGATCTACAAGCACCAAACATCCGTCTCTGCTTCCGATATCGAAAGCCCGCCCCCACACACTACTACACTACTGGCCATTAAAATTGCTACACCAAGAAGAAATGCAGATGATAAATGGGTATTCATTGCACAAATATATTATGCTACAACTGACATGTGGTTACATTTTCACACAATTTGGGTGCATAGATCCTGCGAAATCAGTACCCAGAACAACCACCTCTGGCCGTAATAACGGCCTTGATACGCCTGGGCATTGAGTCAAACAGGGCTCGGATGGCGTGTATTGGTACAGCTGCCCATGCACCTTCAACACCATACCACAGTTCATCTAGAGTAGTGACTGGCGTATTGTGACGAGCCAGTTGCTCGGCCACCATTGAACAGACGTTTTCAGTTGGTGAGAGATCTGGAGAATGTGCTGGCCAGGGCAGCTATCGAACATTTTCTGTATCCAGAAAGGCCCGTACAGGACCTGCAACATGCGGTCGTGCATTATCCTGCTGAAATGTAGGGTTTCGCAGGAATCCAATGATGGGTAGAGCCACGGGTCGTAACACATCTGAAACGTAACGTCCACTGTTCAAAGTGCAGTCAATACGAGAGATGACCGAGACGAGAAACCAATGGCACCCCATACCATCACGCCGGGTGATACGCCAGTATGGCGATGACGAATACACGCTTCCAATGTGCGTTCACCGCGATGTCGCCAAACACGGATGCGACCATCATGATGCTGTAAACAGAACCTGGATTCATCCGAAAAAAATGACGTTTTGCCATTCGTGCACTCAGACTGGTCGTTGAGTACACCATCGCAGGCGCTCCTGTCTGTGATGCAGCGTCAAGGGTAACCGCAGCCACGGTCTCCGAGCTGATAGTGCATGCTGCTGCAGACGTCGTCGAACTGTTCGTGCAGATGGTTGTTGTCTTGCAAACGTCCCCATCTGTTGATTCAGAGATCGAGACGTTGCTGCACGATCCATTACAGCCATGCGGATAAGATGCCTTTCATCTCGACTGCTAGTGATACGAGGCCGTTGGGATCCAGCACGGCGTTCCGTATTACCCTCCTGAACCGACCGCTTCCATATTGTGCTAACAGTCATTGGATCTCGTCCAAGGCGAGCAGCAATGTCGCGATACGATAAACCGCAATTGCGATAGGCTACAATCCGACCATTATCAAAGTCGGAAACCTGATGGTACGCATTTCTCCTCCTTACACGAGGCATCAGAACAACGTTTTACCAGGCAACGCCGGTCCCCTGCTGTTTGTGTATGAGAAATCGGTTGGAAACTTTCCTCATGTCAGGATGTTGTAGGTGTCGCCACCGGCGCCAACCTTGTGTGAATGCTCTGAAAAGCTAATCATTTGCGTATCACAGCATCTTCTTCTTGTCGGTTAAATTTCGCGTCTGTAGCACGTCATCTTCGTGGTGCAGCAATTTTAATGGCCAGTACTGTAAGTGTGTACCCCTGGCGCCTGTAAATTTATTGCTGTTTATTCTAAACTCGCCCGCCTGCTTTATAGCAGGAATCCAATATGTTCACGCAACCGCATGAGCCAAGACTCTCGTATTCTCAAATTGTCTTTTGTGTTGTCTAGACAATGTTCGGCTACGGCTGACTTACTGTACCATGTCGTTTGTGCTCGGTGCAGTGCTCCACAACTGTACTAATTGTTTTACCTATATAGATGGTGCTGCATTCGCTACGGACACCGCACACACGGGGAGCTATGTCGTCTCTAGCAGGGCGCAGGATGTCTCGTATCTCGGGGGCGGGCCGGAACACTGGTCTCTGTCGCACACGTCCTAACTTTCTGCTCGTTGCCCCACAGTATAGCTCGGATCCTTCTACCGAATCACAAAGTGTCCTTCGTCGGTGGAACCTGAGAGCGTTTGCAGTGTCTCCCTTGCTGTGACCATTCTCTCTGAGCAGCCGTCTCTTGTGCTGCAGTCCCGACTGTAAGTGCTCGTCGTCAGAAATAACCTTTGCTCTGTGTACTAACGTGTTTGAGACCGATCTCTTGTATACAGGATGGTGAAAACGACTGGCGTACGGGTATCGATCGGTGCGCGTCGTTTTCCTGTAGAGTGAATCACCAAGCCGCCGGCGTCCTGTCTTCCGCTCAACTAAAACGTCCAAGAAATGTAATTTGTCATTGTTCTCCTTCTCGACAGTAAATTTAATGTTGGAGTGCATGTGATCGACGAACTGCTGCACTGCATTCTCACAGTGAGGCCATATCAGGATGGTGTCATCCACGTACGTTAAGCCGTCGGCACACGGACCGTGCTGTTGAACGTTAACGTGGAGCGTGGCAAGTTCAACGTGCTGCTCAACGCTCAGGAACGATGTGACTTGTGCATACGGTACGTGGGCCCCAACGTGGTATACACGATCTACGGTACGTGGGCCCCAACGTGGTATACACGATCGCAACGCACTCCAGCGGCAGTTGAGGGATGTTTCTAGTTCGTAATCACACTGTTTACTCAACGGGAGCGCGTAAAATTCCCACGCTAGCTCTATTAAAACGCACATTTCCTCCATCGTCCACGAAAAGGAAAGTACCATGTCCAATTAATAAGGACACAGGCTTATGGAAGTTCCATTACAAACAGTGCATTACAAATTTGGAATACTTCTCCGCATAAGATTTTATCATTCCCACATTTTAGTAAAAACCCCAAGGTCAGTCTTACTTGATCACTGTTCCTACGCAGTAGCAGAAACTTTGCAACATGTGAACTACGAGGCGTAAAAGAAAAAGGAACAAAATATCTTCATACAAGTAGCGCAAGCTGTCCTGTAGATTAAGCCAATCCAACGAAGTCACCCCTAAAAAAAAGGTGAACTTATATTTACATAACATCAAATATTATAATATATGCTTATATTAAACTAATAATAAAGTATCAGAACCTAATAAAAACACAAATGTTTGGAAGAGTCAAGACGCAAAAGAGTCCTTAGCGGTCAGTGACTCTGTTCATTACGCTAAGCTAACATCACACCTTTGTCACCTAATCAGGTTATGTTACCCCTTGCTGAAATCCTTAATCGTAGATATGTTACTAACTGAAATTTAATTATAACAAATTGTACCAAGAAAAATACGTTTTGGGTCGATCTTCAGTGTGTCGCTGCCTTCAAATAGCCTACTCTCACAATACGCAAGTTACAATAATTCTTTTGCCACGAATATGTTGTTTCTCATTATTTTATTGTAACGAATTACACAGTTAACAACGGGTTTTCCTGTGGTTCTCAATTTGCTGGTGCTCAGAAACGGCATATATACAAATAGGCTTGAAATGAATGCCAATATGGCGCCTCACAACTCTGTACTGAAGGGAGACGGAGTGCTTGTGACGTAGATGGCGTTGTGTCATCTCATTGGTCAACGCTCAGACGCACGCTCAGAATATCTGACATGCCAGATATTGCTCTGCACGTTCGGGAAGACTCCCGAACGTGCTATTCCACGCTATGACGTCAGAAACTCGGCACGCTCAACGCTCAACGTTGGGATGCGCGGTCCGTGTGCCGACGGCTTTAGGAATGAAGAGAGACGCAAGGTCGCGGTGTACAGAGCCCGCTTTTCACTGTGCTCCGTGAAGAAATTAGCGACTGCTGGAGAAAATGATGATCCCATCACTGTGCCATTATTCGTTTCATAACATTCGTTGCGGTACGCGAAGCACGTTGTAGTTAGAACACGGCGGAACAACTCGACGATTCCAGGTGCAAACTGTTGGACGAAAAGATCCAGCGGGTTTTGTACTGCCGCCGTCGAGCAAAAAATTACACAACGGCGTATTTTCACTTTCTTGAGTGTCTCAACAAGCGACTACAAGTTTCCAACATGGTGTTCGCATTCGGTGGTTTGTACTCCTGACGACGATGCTGAAAACAGCCATTGAAAGCTCGATTGTTTTAATCGAAATGACGCGGTTTGAAAACTGAGAAGGGTTTATTCAGGCATGCCGTCGCGAAAGACCCCTGCGACACTTAGCTAAGGCCGGTATTACACTATCAAATTTCTTTGTCCAATATCTTTGTCAAAGATATTTGATAGTGTAATAGGGACTTTGTCAAATGTCGTCCAATATTTGATCAAATCTAGGGCCTCGCTGTATATTTGATCAAAGAAACTGCTTGTCTTCTGTTCACTGCAATGTGACATGTTACCACATGGAGCGCTAGCATCGCTGCAGCGTACTGTCGTCTGTAGTGTTTTTATAACCATTGCCGGTAAATACAATTGGTGTGTGCCGACAACTACAAAATTAATAGAGATGTCTGAAGCTGATGAGGCGCTTTACAACGTGAGGCACCCTGAATACAAAAATAGATGAAGAAGATTGGAGACCTAACCTGATCTAACCTAACCTAACCTAACATAACCCTCTCCTGTAGCAAGGAATGGGAGTGTTATAGTGAGCCTGTCTTCTGAAGATGTAGCAGTTCTTAAGTGAATATTGTGCTTTGTGATATGAGGATACACTTCATTGAGCACATACAGAAATGTATGCTCATCCATTCTTAAGTAATTGATGTACGACTTGACGTCTTCCACTGTAAGCTCACGTAACAAGTTTTGTTGAATGCTTTTATCGTGTCGTCGTAAAACCCACGGCTTCACCCAGATTAGATTAGTTTTTCGTTCCATAGATCCGTGCTGAGGAGAGCCTCGTGGATGTGGAACATGTCGATTTTTTTAAGCTGAAATAACAATACTAATAGTATGAATAAATACAATATATCATTTGTTTCTATTAAAAATTTCGCCATTGGAGTAGAAGGAGTTGGCCAGTAGTAAGTCTTTCAGGCTCCTTTTAAACTGATCTTTATTTCTAACTAAATTTTTTATGTTTCCTGGCAAATTATTGAAGATGAGTGTTCCTGAGTAGTGGACCCCTTTTTGAACTAAAGTAAGTTGGTTGGTTTGTGGGATTAAAGGGACCAGACTGCGATGGTCATCGGTCCCTTTTTCCAAATACTAAAAACACCCACAGAGAATAAAAACGAGTAACAGAATAGATCACAGACGCTTTTAAGTCCTTGTGTACATCATTTTTGTTCCTGGTATTGTATGTATGAACTGAGTTGTTTGTTGGAAAAAGAGATATATTATTTACGACAAATTTCATTAAGAAGTAAATATACTGAGAGGCAGTAGTTAGTATACCCAGTTCTTTGAAGAGGTTTCTGCAGGAGGTCCATGAATTTACTCCACAAATAATATGTATTACACGCTTTTGGACCTTGAAAACTTGTTTGACTTCAAGATTTACCCCAAAATATTATCCCATATGACATTATGGAATGAAAGTATGCAAGCTTTTTCATTTTTATGTTTCCTATGTCTGCTAACACTCGAATTGCAAATACAGATTTGTTAAGGCCTTTCTGCAGTTCTGTGGTGTGCTCCTCCCAACTGAATTTATTATCAAGTTGTAATCCCAGGACTTTTAAGACTGTCAACCTCGTATGTATGGTTCCATTTTTCCCCCCACTTCTTTTCCGCATGTGCACACAATGCAATTGGAGTACGTAGAACTGCTGCGGTTAGTAACAAGTTGTTGTCAGCCATCTTGAACTTTGACGAAAAATTTGATGACAGTGTAATACCCCCTCTAGCGCTACGTCAAAGATCTTTGTCAAATATATTGGACGGAATATTGGATCACATCTTTGATCAAATCTTTGACAAAGAAATTCGATAGTGTAATACCGGCCTAATTGTTCGTCTGGTTACCTTCCATTCAGAAAGCTGTTGCGCTCAGCGACTGTTATATCGACTTGTAAATTATAGATTGCAGCAATCAGTCGTCGTTTTTTTAAAAAAAAATATTGTGCAGATCTAGATTTCGGCTAGAACCTAGCCATTCTCACAGTATCCAATGAACTTTGGATGAAGCCTGACCAGCAGGGAATTACATGCATTGAGCGAAAATAATAATGCATTGAGAATGGCTAGCTTCTAGCCAAAATCTAGATCGGAACAATAAATTTTTTTAAAAAGGACGACTGATCGCTAAATATTGCTAATTTGTCCAGGAGTAGCTAAAAATGGGGGACATAGCTCTCGTTTGAACAGCACAATACGACAGTTTTGATCCTCTTCTTTTGCAAATAATCCAGCGGTGAATGGTGCTAGGAGAAGTGGCAAATGTTTCGCCAAACTTTCACAGTCGGCTGCGGTCTAACCAGGGAGTCCGTTGGCCTGAAGCGCGAGGGAGCGGCGAGCGACGGAAAGTGCGAACCAGCTGACCACGCCGAGTCCGCAGTCAGCGCCTCTCACATCCGCCTGGAGGCCGAAGTGTACCCCTGGAGCGAACACGAGTCCGGCAGGGGAGAGAAATGGTGCATCGGGACCGTGTCCGACAGCCGAAGCAGAGACCAAACCAAACGTCACAAGCACAAGGTGTGCATATTCCCTGAGCTGGTTACAAAGGCATCTGTGCGTCACGTGGCAAAAGTTGCTGAGTACTTTAAAGTTTTGAACAGATACGATTTCACAGTTCTTAGCAGCACTTTTCGAACGGTGTAGCATAGAATGTTCAGTTGTCGTGACAGTTCGTGCACTGCCTGAAGATCGCATTAATTTCGCGCAGTATAGATAATTTTGTAGTATTTCGTTATACGTTGTAGTGTTTCCTCGTTCTGTCAACAGATGGCATGACAATTTATTCTCGCGCAGCGCTATGGCTGCGCTCTCCCGCGGTCAAAAGCGTGCGCAGACAAAACAAGTTACTGTCGAGTAGAGATGGGCAAACTAAAACACGTAACTGTTTCGAAACAAATGAAACAGTACGATGTAATGTTTCGATACGCTGCCTCGAAACAGTGAAACAGTCTGTGTTTTGTAATCTAATAAATCTACACATTTTATCATCTTGAATGTCTACTGTATAAGTATGTCCATATAAACTCAAATGAGGTGCGAGAGCGCTAATCATGTCGCAGAAAGTATGAAACTATCACTTAGGCGTCTTGGCAGTTTCGTATTTCCTGCAGCAAATGCTCTGCTTTCGTGTCGTGTGACTTTCATACTTTTCATTTGGCTGAGGACAGCCACAGCTGAAGACAGAAGAACCACCACGAACGGAACTGGAGGTGGGAGCAAACTGCAGAAACAACGGATATGCTACTGGGATTCCCACATTCCGTTAGTATGGGTATTATACCCATCCTGCTAATTTCCATGCGCACAAAGGGAATCATTGTGGATAATAGGCACAGTGACTATAGACTCACAAATAACGCCAAATAATTCGAATAAACAACAAAAGATAACAGAAAAAAATTTTGTATTTCTAGGTGTTTCGAACCGTTACGATAAATTCACCATGCTTCCCAGCCCCTCCTGTTCACCATTACACTATCAGCGACATGTCAAACAGATTGCCTGCAATTATACCTACATGAAATTTATGTATATGTCTAATAACTGTCACTCTACGCCTTTTTTTTATTCAAAATGTTGTAGGCTTACTTGCGTTTCTTAATATGGTTACTGTACATGAACAGAGAAGCGTATGTTATAAAAAAAGTGTAATTTAACTGAATGATTTTCACATATTTATTACTTTGAATGTGAATAGTATGCGTTGTTTTATGTTACGCCATTTCGGAATAGGGCAGTTAGCTAGAAACGAAGCTTTATTTTCGGATGTCTTAAGCTTCATGCTATTGCTTGTCAAAAAGATTTCGACACTCTTGAAAGTGTTTCATGAAGTGGTATGTTGTGTTTCAGTACCTGTTCCGAGCCCGAATCTCGTCCGACAGAGAGCGGAATGAAACATCACTGTTTCGATACAATTAGTCCGTTCCAAGCACAGGTGGACTGAAACAGCCTTATTTTGAAACAACGATACAGTTTCTGTGTCTGGCTCGAGATCGAATCTGGTCCGGTTATCTGAGACAGAGGCGGAATGAAACACCACTGTTTCGAAACAGTGAACCACAGCCGTTCCGAAACACTGAAACAGTTCCACGTATCGATACACTGTATCGAAACATAGAAACAGTGGCCAAGTCTACTGTCGAGTGAACATTTGACGGTGGGAGCAAAAGTGGCTGTGTTCTTCGTAGTTGTGAATCCATTTTAGATCTGCAATAAGCAAGCAGTACACATTTTACTTACACACTTAAAGGCACTAGCAGACCCATAGTGATTCATAAATAATTCGGTTTATTTATTTTGCTAATTATGTGGCGACAGGGATCCTAGGAAGCCAACGCTTAGCGCTGCGACAATCCGACTCCATCTTGGGTTACGCACTAGGACGACTGGCAACGATGCTCGTAAATCAATTCTACACCTTTCTGCAAGACATGTATAGCAAATATTTCTCACACATAACTGATGTGAAAAAAAAAATGGTACATCATGGACAGAATGCTAGTTTGCTTCATACCCTACCATGACAGCTGCCAAAAACAACCAATTAAAGGAGCTGTCTACAAGTGTGATAATTGTTGTGAACATTCAAGATCTGAAGATGAGGCTGATGCAGTAAGGTAAATGCAATTTTGTGTTGCGAAGTTATCTTGTCCCGACTGTAGAATAACCTTACTTATTGCAAAATTACCTTCCTGTGTATGCTTCAAGGTTACGTACAATTATCAACAGTACCAATAACAATAAGAGTGTAATAGGTTTGTAAAATGTGGCTCACATGTGTATTTACTTCATAAAGTTTGCGAAACTAATAGCAATATTTTTTGTTATTTTGCACCAATAAAACATTACGTTTGTTTGAAAGTACTGTGGAATCATCTTACCTTACCCCATCGAATGGTAATTCGTTTTTGGCAGCAGTTGAAATATTGCAGCTGCATCAGGCCAATCCATAAGGCTGCAGAAGTTATCTGGGTTTGCTTGACACACTTCAACTGCTGCCGGAAACGAATTACCACTGTATACTCCACTTAATCGGCCGTGCCGCTTTGGTTCCTCCGGCAGAGTACGACAGTAGAATCGCTCAGGGATTTCAAGGTGTTCCAGTAAAGCGGAGTTTTACCTGCAACCAAACAAAGAATTCATTGTGTGACTTTATTTTTCCGTCGCGATTTGTTGTCCACTAACCCTCGTGTATTGCAATGCACTTGCTATTGACGTCAGCTGTAGCACTCGGTGATAGTAACGCTGAAACGTCCCCTTAGAAAAATTAATGAATTACTGTGCTGGTAAACCCCTTACATTATTTGATTTTCAAACAGCTGAGCAAAACTGAACGTACTCAGGCATTTCTCTCTTATTCTGATCATTACTAAACTGACACACAATATTTTTAGCGCAACGCAATCTGACTTTCAATAATCCCTACAAAAGAATGGCCCTGACTAACAATAACTTATACCTTTCATGAATCACTTACCACACAAAAATCTTCGTTACTCTAACTACTGCAATACAGCGAGCGCCAGTACTGTCAGCTAAATAAAAGATTCTAACTACTGAAGTCACTACTGATAGGCATAGTTAGCAAATGTAAGATTTTGATAAAGAACAATGTACTTACCTTAATAGCGTTCAAAAGTCATTATATATATCAGTTCATGACATCCAGTCGGACAAATTTACTGTCTCTGATGGACACCCGTCCAGATCATCCGCTCTCAAAACTCCACCATCTCTCTCTCCCCACATCCACCACTGCTGGCGGCTCACCTCCAACTGCGCAACGCTAAGCGCTGTTAACAGCCAACTGCCCAACACTACAATAGCGACTATTCCAACAATGCAGACAAGCCACAGACTCCACACAGCATAGTCAGTGATTTTCATATAGAGCGCTACATGGCGTTACCAACATAAAAATCTAAACAGCGTACTTACAACGCGGCCTCGGGGTGTAATCATATTTCTAACAAAGGAAAATAGTCAATTATAGACGCACTTTCCAACCGGATGCGTCCTCTGGTGATTCTTTAGTAACACAATCACTAAATCCAAAGCTGAAACCGCTAAATATGTTTAAAATAAAAAAATTACGGGTGTACATAAACCACAGCTCACCGATCGACAGGGCCACATCGAAATCCAAAACCTCTCGGTACAATTGTCGTAAAATCGGTGGGAGGACCGTTCGGTAACAGGTCTCAGAAGCTTACTGAAAAGGACACTTCGATGTTGTTGTTGTTGTTGTGGTCTTCAGTCCTGAGACTGGTTTGATGACGCTCTCCATGCTACTCTATCCTGTGCAAGCTTCTTCATCTCCCAGTACCTACTGCAACCTACATCCTTCTGAATCTGCTTAGTGTATTCATCTCTTGGTCTCCCTCTATGATTTTTACTTTCCATGCTGCCCTCCAATGTTAAATTTGTGATCCCTTGATGCCTCAGAACATGTCCTACCAACCGGTCCCTTCTTCTCGTCAAGTTGTGCTACAAACTCCTCTTCTCCCCAATTCCATTCAATACCTCCTCATTAGTTATGTGATCTACCCATCCAATCTTCAGCATTCTTCTGTAGCACCACATTTCGATAGCTTCTATTCTCTTCTTGTCTAAACGATTTATCGTCCACGTTTCACTTCCATGGATGGCTACACTCCATACAAATACTTTCAGAAACGACTTCCTGACACTTAAATCTATACTCGAAGTTAAATTTCTCTTCTTCCGAAATGCTTTCCTTGCCTTTGCCAGTCTACATTTTATATCCTCTCTACTTCGACCATCATCAGTTATTTCGCTCCCCAAATAGCAAAACTCCTTTACTACTTTAAGTGTCTCATTTCCTAATCTAATTCCCACAGCATAACCCGACTTAATTCGACTACATTCCATTATCCTCGTTTTGCTTTTGTTGATGTTCATCTTATACCTTCCTTTCAAGACACTGTCCATTCCGTTCAACTGCTCTTCCAAGTCCTTTGCTGTCTCTGACAGAATTACAACGTCATCGGCGGAACCTCAAAGTTTTTATTTCTTCTCCATGAATTTTAATACCTACTCCAAACTTTTCTTTTGTTTCCTTTACTGCTTGCTCAATATACAGATTGAATAACATTGGGGAGAGGCTGCAACCCTGTCTCACTCCCTTCCCAACCGCTGCTTCCCTCTCATGCCCCTCGACTCTTATAACTGCCATCTGGTTTCTGTACAAATTGTAAATAGCCTTTCGCTCCCTGTATTTTACCCCTGCCACCTTTAGAATTTGAAAGAGAGTATTCCAGTCAACATTGTCAAAAGCTTTCTCTAAGTGTGCAAATGCTAGGAACGTAGGTTTGCCTTTCCTTAATCTTTCTTCTAAGATAAGTTGTAAGGTCAGTATTGCCTCACGTGTTCCAATATTTCCACGGAATCCAAACTGATCTTCCCCGAGGTCGGCTTCTACCAGTTTTTCCATTCGTCTGTAAAGAATTCGCGTTAGTATTTTGCAGCTGTGACTTATTAAACTGATAGTTCGGTAACTTTCACATCTGTCAACACCTGCTTTCTTTGGGATTGGAATTATTATATTCTTCTTGAAGTCTGAGGGTAGTTCGCCTGTCTCGTACATCTTGCTCACCAGATGGTAGAGTTTTGTCAGGACTGGCTCTCCCAAGGCCGTCAGTAGTTCTATTTCGATAAAGAACCGAAAATGACGTCACTACCGAGAGAAAACTACTACACCGAGCTGTAGGAAGGATACAGAATAGGGCCCCTGGCAGCGTGCTTTGGACTCTGGTGTGGGCCAGCAAGTGTCGAGGCAGAGTGGCGCCTACTGCCGGAGGGGCCGACCGCCTCCTGCCAGCGCTTTGGCGGCGGCCGCTGGCGAGGAAGTGGGCAATTAAGGGCCGCCGATAGCCCAGCGGGCAGCGGGCAGTGCGCACCCACTGGCTGCCGCGTGGGCGCTGTGCGTGGCAGTCCGCACTCTGCTCTGCTGCCACTTGTGTCTCTGTTTGTACGAGGGTAATCCCAAAAGTAAGGTCTCCTATTTTTTTTTATAAGTACGAGGGCAGTTCAATAAGTAATGCAACACATTTTTTTTCTCGGCCAATTTTGGTTGAAAAAACCGGAAATTTCTGGTGGAATATTTTAAAACATTCCCGCTTCGTCTCGTATAGTTTCAATGACTTCCGACAGGTGGCAGCGCTGTACGGAGCTGTTAAAATGGCGTCTGTAACGGATGTGCGTTGCAAACAACGGGCAGTGATCGAGTTTCTTTAGGCGGAAAACCAGGGCATCTCAGATATTCATAGGCGCTTGCAGAATGTCTACGGTGATCTGGCAGTGGACAAAAGCACGGTGAGTCGTTGGGCGAAGCGTGTGTCATCATCGCCGCAAGGTCAAGCAAGACTGTCTGATCTCCCGCGTGCGGGCCGGCCGTGCACAGCTGTGACTCCTGCAATGGCGGAGCGTGCGAACACACTCGTTCGAGATGATCGACGGATCACCATCAAACAACTCAGTGCTCAACTTGACATCTCTGTTGGTAGTGCTGTCACAACTGTTCACCAGTTGGGATATTCAAAGGTTTGTTCCCGCTGGGTCCCTCGTTGTCTAACCGAACACCATAAAGAGCAAAGGAGAACCATCTGTGCGGAATTGCTTGCTCGTCATGTGGCTGAGGGTGACAATTTCTTGTCAAAGATTGTTACAGGCGATGAAACATGGGTTCATCACTTCGAACCTGAAACAAAACGGCAATCAATGGAGTGGCGCCACACCCACTCCCCTACCAAGAAAAAGTTTAAAGCCATACCCTCAGCCGGTAAAGTCACGGTTACAGTCTTCTGGGACGCTGAAGGGGTTATTCTGTTCGATGTCCTTCCCCATGGTCAAACGATCAACTCTGAAGTGTATTGTGCTACTCTTCAGAAATTGAAGAAACGACTTCAGCGTGTTCGTAGGCACAAAAATCTGAACGAACTTCTCCTTCTTCGTGACAACGCAAGACCTCACACAAGTCTTCGCACACGAGAGGAGCTCACAAAACTTCAGTGGACTGTTCTTCCTCATGCACCCTACAGCCCCGATCTCGCACCGTCGGATTTCCATATGTTTGGCCCAATGAAGGACGCAATCCGTTGGAGGCACTACGCGGATGATGAAGAAGTTATTGATGCAGTACGACGTTGGCTCCGACATCGACCAGTGGAATGCTACCGTGCAGGCATACAGGCCCTCATTTCAAGGTGGCGTAAGGCCGTAGCATTGAATGGAGATTACGTTGAAAAATAGTGTTGTGTAGCTAAAAGATTGGGGAATAACCTGGTGTATTTCAATGCTGAATAAAACAACCCCTGTTTCAGAAAAAAATATGTTGCATTACTTATTGAACTGCCCTCGTGCATACACCTGTTTACTTCTGCAATGGTTTACAGTTTGAACATTAAGCTATCTTTCGACATAATCACCATTTCTGTCGATGCATTTTTGTAGACGCTGTGGCAGTTTTTGTCTGCCCGTGTCATACCAGCTAGCCGCCATGCTGTTTAGAAAGTTATGAACCTCTTCTTTCACCTCGTCGTCGGAGCTGAATCGCTGGGACCACAGTTAACGCCGATAGGTACTGTGAGACTGAAAAAACTCAAACGGGCTATTCAGAACTGGAGAAGAGGAATGTTGAGCAAGGGCATACACATTCTCCATGACAACGCTCGCCCACACATCGCTCGGCAAACCGTTGCTCTCCTGCAACAGTTTCAGTGGAACATAATCGTCCACCCACCCTATAATCCTGACTTGGCGTCCACTGACTATCACCTGTTACCTAGGTTAAAAGAACATTTGGCCGGAAGGCGATTCAGCTCCGACGACGAAGTGAAAGATGAGGTTCATAACTTTCTGAACTGGAGCATGGCGGCAAGCTGGTAACGACATGGGCATACAAAAACTGCCACAGCGTCTACAAAAATGCATCGACAGATAGCTGATTATGTCGAAAAGTAGCAAAATGTTCACGCTGTAAACCGATGTAAACCATTGTAGAATTAAACATGTCTATGTACTTATAAAAAACAGGAGACTTTACTTTTGGAGTTACCCTCGTACTTGCAGTATTACTAGCTGCTTCTTGAACGAGAAAAATCTACCGGCCTCGATGTGGACATCAAATACAGCTAACAAGCCTATGATAACTTTCTCCAGCGTTATTCCCCGTCTCCATAGCCCTTCCCCGCCATCTTCATTCCTGACAACCGCTCCTCATTTCCTCCCACCCTCTACATTCCCTCGTCCTTTTGACGTTAGCTCACAGACAAAAATACACTGATGGAACAAAAAATCGCAACGAGAAGAAGTAGTTGGTAGCCATGTATCTACACTACTGGGCATTAAAATTGCTACTCCACGAAGATGGCGTGCTACAGACGCGACATTTAACCGACAGGAAGAAGATGCTGTGATATGCAAATCATTACCTTTTCAGAGCATTCACACAAGGTTGGCGCCGGTGGCGACACCCACAACGTGCTGACATGAGGAAACTTTCCAACTGATTTCTCATACACAAACAGCAGTTGACCGGCGTTGCCTGGTGAAACGTTGTTGTGATAGCTCGTGTACGGAGGAGAAATGCGTACCATCACGTTTCTGACTTTGATAAAGGTCGGATTGTAGCCTATCGCGATTGCGGTTTATCGTATCGCGACATTGTTGCTCGCGTCTGTCGAGTTCCAATGACTGTTAGCAGAATATGGAATCGTTGGGTTCGGAAGGGTAATACGGAACGCCGTGCTGGACCCCAACGGCCTCGTATCACTAGCAGTCGAGATGAAAGGCATCTTATCCGCATGGCTGTAACGGATCGTGCAGCCACCTCTCGATCCCTGAGTCAACAGATGGGGACCTTTGCAAGACAACAACCGTCTGCACGAACAGTTCGACGACGTTTGCAGCAGCATTGACTATCAGCTCGGAGACCGTGACTGCGGTTAGCCATGACGTTGCATCAGACAGTAACGCCTGCGATGGTGTACTCAACGACGAATCTCAGTGCACGAATGGCAAAACGTCATTTTTTGGGATGAATCCAGCTTCTGTTTACAGCATCGTGATGGTCGCATCCGTGTTTGGCGACATCGCGGTGAACGCACATTGGAAGCGTGCATTCGTCATCGCCATACTGGCGTATCACCCAGCGTGATAGTATGGGGTGCCATTGGTTACACGTCTCGGTCACGTCTTGTTCGCGTTGACGGCACTTTGAACAGTGGACGTTACATTTCAGATGTGTTACGACCCGTGGCTCTACCCTTCATTCGATCCCTGCGAAACTCTACATTTCAGCAGGATAATGCCCGACCGCATGTTGCAGGTCATGTACGGGCCTTTTTGGATGCAGAAAATGTTCGACTGCTCCCCTGGCGAGCACATTCTATAGATCTCTCACCAATTGCAAACGTCTGGTCAATGGTGGCCGAGCAAGTGGCTCGTCACAAACGCCGGTCACTACTCTTGATGAACTGTGGTATCGTGTTGAAGCTACATGGGCAGCTGTACCTGTCCACGCCATCCAAGCTCTGTTTGACTCAATGCCCAAGCGTATCAAGGCCGTTATTACGGCCAGAGGTGGTTGATCTGGGTACTCATTTCTTAGGATCTATGCACCCAAATTGCGTGAAAATGTAATCACATGTCAGTTCTAGTATAATACATTTGTGCAATGAATACCCGTTTATCATCTGCATTTCTTGCTGGTGTAGCAATTTTAATGGCCAGTAGTGTATATCTGAAAGATGATGTCTGTTCAAATTTCGCTCCAGTCGCGAAAGAGTGGCGCTAGTAGAGCCACTATGAGGATAAAAATCAGATTTGGTTCAAATACGCGTTGTAACGGTCATGAGTGTTGGTTACCTTTGGACGTGGTGAGTTGACGTTTCTCGAGAATGCCCTTAACGCCACAAAGACGCCATTATCAACACCTCACTGGGTCTGAATGACGTCGTGTGATAGGGCTACGAGAAGCTGGATGTTCCTTCTCCAGTACTGCAGAAAGACTGGCAGCGATGTGGCCAACGTACACAATTGCTGGCAGCGGTGCTCAAGAGAATGCACGGTCGCAAGAGGACCGCAGTCTGGACGGCCACGCGCCACCACGGAGAGGGAACACCATCGTGTTTGGCGTATGGCTCTGGGGCATTGTACTGCATCTGCAGCAGCAAACTGAGCACCGGTTGGCAACACAGCGAACTGTTACAAGGGGCTGCTTCGTGGACAGCAGCGAGCCAGAAGACCTGTAGCGTGCGTTCCACTGACACATAACCATCGCTATTTGCGACTTCAGTGATGTCAAGCGAGAACTTACTGCAGTGCAAGGTGCAAGCCTGTTGTTTTCTGATGAAAGCCGGTTCTGCCTCGGTTTCAGTGATCGCCGTATGGTGGTTACGAGCAGGCCAGTTGAGGGCCTATATCCAACCTGTCTGCGTGCTAGACACACAGGACCTATACCTGGAGTCATGCTCTGGGGGGCGATTTTGTATGACGGAAGGAGCACGCTCGTGGTTATACAAATTTATACAACACTCTGTTAATTCGACCTATTCCCCTGCCATTCATGAACATGATTCCAGGAGGTGTTTTCCAATAGCATAATGCTCGGCCACATACCACTGTTGTAACCCAACATCCTCTACAAAATGTATATACGAGGGCAGTTCAATAAGTAAAGCAACACTTTTTTTTCTGAAACAGGGGTGGTTTTATTCAGCATTGAAATACACCAGGTTATTCCCCAATCTTTTAGCTACACAACACTATTTTTCAACGTAATCTCCATTCAATGCTACGGCCTTACGCCACCTCGAAATGAGGGCCTGTATACCTGCACGGTACCATTCCACTGGTCGATATCGGAGCCAACGTCGTACTGCATCAATAACTTCTTCATCATCCGCATAGTGCCTCCCACGGATTGCGTCCTTCATTGGGCCAAACATATGGAAATCCGACGGTGCGAGATCGGGGCTGTAGGGTGCATGAGGAAGAACAGTCCACTGAAGTTTTGTGACCTCCTCTCGGGTGCGAAGACTTGTGTGAGGTCTTGCTTTGTCATGAAGAAGGAGAAGTTTGTTCAGATTTTTGTCCCTACGAACACGCTGAAGTCGTTTCTTCAATTTCTGAAGAGTAGCACAATACACTTCAGAGTTGATCGTTTGACCATGGGGAAGGACATCGAACAGAATAACCCCTTCAGCGTCCCTGAAGACTGTAACCGTGACTTTACCGGCTGAGGGTATGGCTTTAAACTTTTTCTTGGTAGGGGAGTGGGTGTGGCGCCACTCCATTGATTGCCGTTTTGTTTCAGGTTCGAAGTGATGAACCCATGTTTCATCGCCTGTAACAATCTTTGACAAGAAATTGTCACCCTCAGCCACATGACGAGCAAGCAATTCCGCACAGATGGTTCTCCTTTGCTCTTTATGGTGTTCGGTTAGATAACGAGGGACCCAGCGGGAACAAACCTTTGAATATCCCAACTGGTGAACAGTTGTGACAGCACTACCAACAGAGATGTCAAGTTGAGCACTGAGTTGTTTGATGGTGATCCGTCGATCATCTCGAACGAGTGTGTTCGCACGCTCCGCCATTGCAGGAGTCGCAGCTGTGCACGGCCGGCCCGCACGCGGGAGATCAGACAGTCTTGCTTGACCTTGCGGCGATGATGACACGCGCTTTACCCAACGACTCACCGTGCTTTTGTCCACTGCCAGATCACCGTAGACATTCTGCAAGCGCCTATGAATATCTGAGATGCCCTGGTTTTCCGCCAAAAGAAACTCGATCACTGCCCGTTGTTTGCAACGCACATCCGTTACAGACGCCATTTTAACAGCTCCGTACAGCGCTGCCACCTGTCGGAAGTCAATGAAACTATACGAGACGAAGCGGGAATGTTTGAAAATATTCCACAAGAAATTTCCGGTTTTTTTCAACCAAAATTGGCCGAGAAAAAAAATGTGTTGCATTACTTATTGAACTGCCCTCGTACGTTGCCTCGGTCTGCTCGATCACCAGATCTGTCTCCAGTCGAACAAATTCAGCGTCATCCACAATCGGCATTAACAGACGGACCTAGTGTAACAGGCAAGTAACTCCATCCCACAAACTGACATCCGGCACCTGTAGAACAAAATGCATGCTCGTTTGCACGCTTGCATTCTACAACCTTGCTGTTACAACGGTTATTAATGTATCAGCATTTCACATTTAGAATGGCTTACGTTGCGTTTAGATTAAACTGTAGTCTTGCAATGTTAATCACCTAAATACTTTACCTAGACAAATGTATTCCCAAAATTTCACCACTCTACATTAATTACATGTTGGTGTTACGATTATTTTCCTTCACTGTATTTGTGTTTTTAATTTTGTTTCAGTTTCGTCCAGGAAGATCCATTCAGTTATCAAAAAATGTAAAAAAAAAATTGATGCTTGGTATCTATTCTCCTCTTTACAAATATTTCACCTGAAGGACATCATCTTTACGCCAGTGACTGTTATAAGTTATTACACTATTGCCGGCCTGAGTGACCGAGCAGTTCTAGGCGCTACAGTCAGGAACCGCGCGACCGCTACGGTCGCAGGTTCGAATCCTGCCTCGGACATGGACGTGTGTGATGTCCTTACGTTAGTTAGGTTTAAGTAGTTCTAAGTTCTAGGGGACTGATGACCTCAGAAGTTAAGTCCCATAGTGCTCAGAGCCATTTGAACCATTTTTTAATTACACTATTGCAATTTCGGCCTTAGGCCATTATCAAGTGATATTATGGCCTAAGGCCGAAATTGTAATTGTGTAATAAACTTATAACAGTCACTGGCGTAAAGGTGATGTCCGTAAAAAAAAAATTTTATGGCTGTGAATCCCTGATACAAGTTTATTCAAATATTTCACCTATTCAAGAAGATTTAAGTTCGCAGAAACAAATTCTATTTTCAGAAGATTTTAGGTGCCAATTAATATCAAGGAAGGCTGTACTTTCCCAAAAGGATTTCAGTGTACGTAAAGATTTTTCTTTCCAAAAACTTAGAGGGTGATCCAGAAGTTTTGTTTCCCAGTTTTAAAGAAGACTTGTGGTCTCTGAGAAGAATTTCTGTTTTCAGTAAGAACTTTATTGTTCAAGAATATAGGGAATTTCAAGACGATTCGCCCAATGACACAAGGCTGCATAGTCACTGATTCAACACAGAGACTTGGTGCACATTTTAAAGTAAGCACAGGACTACATAGGATTCTAGAACGATATATCTGGCATATACATGCACAAACAACCTTGGGGGGCGCGCGGGGTTAGCCGAGCGGTCTGAGGCACTGCAGTCAAGGACTGTGCGGCTGGTCCCGGCGGAGGTTCGAGTCCTCTCACGGGCATGGGTGTGTGTATTTGTCCTTAGGATAATTTAGGTTAAGTAGTGTGTAAGCTTAGGGACTGATGACCTTAGCAGTCAAGTCGCATAAGATTTCACACACATTTGAACATTTTGAACAACCCTTTGGTAGTTCTAATTATTACGTTTATGATAAAAAATTTTTCGTGCCAGCGGCCGAAGTCACGCAGCGGATAACACACTGAAGTCGTAGTCACGAGGCAAGTGCTTCAAATCTCAGTCATACCGTCCAGATGTAGGGTCCCTGTGGTTTTCCAAACTCGCCTAAGGCAAATGCTGGCGAGGTTCCTTCCAAAAGGACGCCATTTCCTTTCTCAATCGGTGCTTCCTTGCTATTGACCTAGTCGTCGGTGGGAGGCTAAACGCTAACTTCCTGCCTGCCTACCTACAATCCTACTCCTGGGGTAGCCGCCGCCTGTACAGCTGTCAGTCTGTCCCTCTAGTACTGTAGACTCTGAGCATCCTCCAGGAACTGCTACTGGACACTTTTCCGTCTAGTCACATCCTTCAAGCATGGAAAGCTGAAAGAGAGGCAAGACCGGCGTCTAACGGTTTCTGAAACCCGTTTCTCGCGACTGCCCTGCCCAGTGGGCGACATTCAGCTGTAAAAGTGAACGAGACCCCCATTCGTGCAGCATCGACTACGAAGACGGCGAGAGTCCGCATTTCTCGATATGTAGATTTGCTTTTAGCGGCTCCATGGCTATGTTCAAATGGCTCTGAGCACTATGGGACTTAACATCTATGGTCATCAGTCCCGTAGAACTTAGAACTACTTAAACCTAACTAACCTAAGGACAGCACACAACACCCAGCCATCACGAGGCAGAGAAAATCCCTGACCCCGCCGGGAATCGAACCCGGGAACCCGGGCGTGGGAAGCGAGAACGCTACCGCACGACCACGAGATGCGGCATGGCTATCTGTCATATCGTAATAATAAATACGGGAAGTCGCTGCTGAACGCAATACTTTGTTTTATATATCGAAATAACGAAACCAGAAACCACCATACTGTACAGTTCGGCATTACAAGGACAGGAAAAGCATGCCACTGTGTGAGAGAATACGTGTGAGCGTCGTTAGGAAGCAACTTCACCACTGATGATGTTTTGAAATAAATTGAAGTACGTTTGGCCGATAAAGACTTATCACATTTGCTAAATGTGACATAACCACGGCATTAATCAACGAATACAAAGATTCACAATTCGACCACACATTCTCGCAAAGTATTTTTGTTACTGACTGCGTGGCTTCTAACTCTGGCAATGTTTTGCATTACGTGCAACAGGTTCAACCGTAGTTCGAATTTCCATTAAACTGTAGGTTCCGCAAGATTAGATGGAGTGAGGTGGTTCTCAGGTAGGAGGAATACCGCCTGAGCGGTATGACTAACCAGCACCGTGGTTTCAAACCATCCTTAACGTCACTAACTGATTGCTTTTTTTTATATTTTCCTCACAGCATTTTGTTAATTCTGACAGTTGGTGACGAAGAAAGAAAAGAAGATTGTAGTGCAAAAGCTGCCAGAGACCAAGAAGCAGCACACCTTGTTCTGGAGTCTTTTGAGTGGAGCAGCGTTAGTTCTCGAAGGAAACGATGCTGATATTATTTCAGACCACACAAGGAAGGCAATAGCTTCGAGGGTAGTCACCGTAAAATGAGATTATCAAGCAGCGATCACGCAGTAACGTGTGGGAGAACATTCGGTGCATCAGTCGACACCGAGCAGCCTCGATGAGCGTAGCAAACGCAGCTTTATATATATATATATATATATATATATATATATATATATATATATATATAAAATAGAAGGGAGAGAGAGAGAGAGAGAGAGAGAGAGCTGGCCGAGTGCGCAGGACGGTCGAGAAGCAGCTGCCCGGTGCAAGCAGCGAAATCTGCGGATGCACGAGTGAGCGGCTCAACTGCATTTAATTGAGAGGTGTGCGTATTCTTAACCACACTGACGACTGCGTCCTTATTACGCCAGCTCACGGAAACAGCTGATGAAGCACAACGCACCTGCAAGCTGAGAGTCGAGCAATAATAATATGACGACCTGATTTACAAACAATATAAGACACACTCCGTTTTATGTAGCCTGTTGAAAATATTCTAGATCCACTGCGCTATAAGACCAGATATTTTTTCTTTGTAATATAATGCCAAATATAAAAAAAATCAGCATCACTGGAAGCCGACAAATCACTCGTATCCGCGTCACATTTCCTTTCGTAGAACTGCTGCAACAGGAGAACAAGTGTTGATACGACAGGTTCGAGGCTACTGGTGCAGACGCTAGAGCGCTGTACTGGTATCGAGGAGGTGTGAATTTCAAATTACAGTCAGTCCAGCCCATTCTGATGTCTTTTTTCTTCTTTTTTTACTTTTTTACTATGTGAATGCTGTAGTGCTTCCTGTAATATGGCTATAATGACTTCGATGATGGTGGGACATATTGTATTCTAGCTTTCCTTCCTTTCATATTATTTCTTAATTCCATGTACGGCAGAATGAGAGTCTAACTGTGGACTATTTTACTTCAACACCTAACATCCTTCACAGATAAATCGGAGATAAAATTATTCGTGACAGTTGCGAAAAATGTTCAAATTGCTCTGAGCACTATGCTACTTAACATCTGAGGTCATCAGTCCCCTAGAACAACTTAAACCTAACTAACCTAAGGACATCACACACATCCATGCCCGGGGCAGGATTCGAACCTGCGACCGTAGCGGTCGCGCGGTTCCAGACTGAAGCGCCTAGAACCGCTCGGCCACAACGGCCGGCACAGTTGCGAAAAGAAGTTAGAATGTATATTGCGTTAACTTTGGGCATACGCCCAACTGACGGCAAGGCCACAAACGGCTATAATCAGGTGAGTCCAACATTTTAGCTTACCTGGGCTACACTGGAAAAGACGAGTATTTTTAGGCCGCACATAATACACTTAACGCCAACAACAATCGCATAGCAAAAAAGTAATTCAGAAGTTTTTAAATTTATGGTCCTTAATTCTAAAAAGGTGAGATTTTATTTTGATATTTTATGGCTGAAATTTCATTACTTTCATAACTTTATATAAACAGAATTTTATGGAAACTGTTTTTTTTTTCTTTTTTACCGACCGTGTGATAGATGCCCACTGCTTGGGCAGCATTAATACTTGCTTTAGGCCGCATGCGGGCTTCCGGACTAAATCAATAGCATATTCTCATTTTCTCAGTATCCAGTATTACAATCATCTTGCAGAAGGAGCAAGAAAGTCACTGTTGTTAAGTGCTTCTGAAGCACCTGCGTCTCTTATGTTCCTAATTACGAACTGTGCAAGATTACGTTTTCTAGAATGACATACAAAAAGCAGAGAGTGAAAAACAGTTGTTTTCAACCGAACATGTTCCAACAATAAACGAAATTGCTTGAAAAAATTAGAAGCTCAAGCAGACTATCTCTCATTTAAAGAGATACTCACATAAAACTTATCGACAATAGATTTGTAGTGTGGCCATACGCACTGAAAAGATACGCTGGCTGTTGTCACCTTAGCTTCATCCAGCAGTTACCGCATTCGCTTCGATGGTGAAGTAGCACGCAGGCTCACCGTTCCTGGATGTTCTCGTTCGCAGGCGCAGCGTCCACTGAAGGCTGAGGGGCGGTACGTTTAATCGCACGTCGATATGACGGCGCGGTGACCGTGCTTCGAGTCACAGACCGAGCCTCTCCGACAAAGAGACTCGCGATAACGAGCTACGCAGCACAAAGGCGGGATTTCGCGAGAATGTATGGCGTAGGCGGCACATTCGTCACCACCATCTCTGCACAATTAGGCAGTAAGTCACGGAATAGGCCAAGGGCAGAAGCCTAACGCAGCTGTACATTTTCGTTTTCGTATCAATAAGCGCGGCTACCGTTTTCCTTTCAAGAACTCCTGTTCGCTGCGCATTCCCTATGACTATTTGGAGTTTCGCACGACAGAGTCTGGTTGGTGGGTCACGTCGTCCATAAACAGCCCTTTTCAATCTATCCCAGGCATGTTCGATAGGGTCCATGTCTGGAGAACATGCTGGCCACTCTAGTCGAACGATGCCGTTATCCTGAAGGAAGTCATTCACAAGATGTGCACGATGAGGGCGCGAATTGTCGTCCATGAAGACGAATGCCTCGCCAATATGCTGCCGATATGGTTGCACTATCGATCACAGGATTACATTCACATATTGTACAGCAGTTGCGGCGCCTTCCATGACCACCAGCGGCGTACGTCGGCCCCACATAACGCCATCCCAAAACAGCAGGGATCCTCCACCTTGCTGCACTCGCTGGACAGTGTGTCTAAAGTTACGTTGTGCAAGACGCGACAGTTGGCTGCGACTGCGACGCTGCCCCCTCCTCTTTTCCCACCCTGGCAGACGGCGACACGGCCGCAAGACGACTGGAGTCGTCGCCGTTTCCCAAGCTGTGGCCGGCGGCGGCGGATTCAAATACATAAGAAAAATAAGAATTCCGATTTTCTTGATGTAAAAAATACTGTATGTTAATGCAACAAAGTTACATCGGCTCCCAGAGTTAGTTTTTCGATACAGATTCTCCTTTTACTTTAAAAAATTGAAAAGTATCTCTTCCGGTTTTGCGTGTTTTTTTTCGCTGTATATTACTTCTCTATCAATTGTGAGGAAAGTAAAAGGCACAAAAAATTGATGTTTGCGTATCTTACAGTTTCACATCACAGCTTGATAATGAGGTGTCTATTTTTCCGATATTCGTCACAGTTATCCCGATTCTTAATTTACAAGTAACCTACTGCATAAAATTTGAATTGTGTACAGTGAAAAATGTGGTCGCTGGCTACTTTACGTATCGTTTACGTTAGGTCATACATCGTTGCCGATGAAAAGAAGCTAACGTATTGAAATTATTTTTAAAGTTGAGATCAGAATGATATCGAACTTCGTTACCGAGATTTGGGCTCATATATCTCCGGGAGCGTCGCGACTAGCCGCCAGTTCTATCGACGCGCAACGAGAATCGTGTGGTCATCACACGATAGAGAATGCATTTGTTTTGTATCGCTGACACATTTGGACCTAATGAAACCATTTTATGTCATATTTCTCCGGTATGAGTTACTAATATTTCTCCATATGCTCTTGACAATTTCATTTAAAATGCCACGAAATGTAGGTTTCTTAAACCCAAGTGATCAAGCAGAACCCATTTTCGTGGTTTTGCTGAGGCATCTGAACCTGTTCCAAGCTTTCTTTCTCGTTTATTTCTCTGATACGAGTCCCGAATATTCCTCCATCTGTTTTTGCACATTTCAACTAAAATTCCAATGAAAGATAAGTTTATTAACAATAACCGCACGCTTGCGTCATTGCATTGTTTCAAGTTCCTGACAACAAGATAGGGTTACACCTTAAACATCTCCAGAATTTTCATTCTGAACGTCTACAGTATACACTGGCAGAAATGTGGAAGAAATAATGTCCGTGCTTGTTCACAAAATTTTCCCAAATTATACTTGTCAGTTTCTCCCATGCAGAAACTTTTGGAACAAGCTAAGGCAACTTTCATAGCCGACTGAGTGTTTATTCCCATCCAAATGAACTTCCATATTCTTATATTCTGACAGCATACATCGTTATGGATGACATGAACATTTAATCTTGCCAAGCTGCACTCAAAAGATGACTCCAGGATTTACAAAAGACGAATTTCAATTGTGAACTGTGTCAGACCAGAAGGGCCTTGTAAAACAGTAGTGCACTTTTGGCACAATTTTTTTGAGCACCATCTTCTACCAATGAATTGAAGCGAATGTGACAAATTACTTATTGCAGCATGCTGTTTGCGCAATCTGTTGAGAAACGCCTTCCTCAAAAACGAGGATCTATTGATTACAGAAAGCTGTACAACAATCTGGTGGTGGTTTTTCACAACTAGAAGGTATCATCAAGACACCAATCTACCGTTTACTTTCAAAGTGAAGGTATTGTAAAATGTAACTTTCTCGTTGTTCTTTAGATTGTTCATTTTATAATGTACTTGACGTTTTCAATTTTTATCGTCACAAAAAAGAGTAATGCGAAAATTGACCTTCAAGTTCATTTTCATCATTCTAATTCTACATCTGCATGGATTATACTGATTTTCATAACAGGCCTGAAAAATTTGCATTAATGGGAAAATATTATATATTTCACTCACCTGCCAGTTTCAACTGTGCACCAATTTCTTCGCAAATTCTGTCTCTGAACATAATGTCTCTATATTTAGGGTTCTTCAAATCGTAAAGGCAAGGATGTCGCGAGACCAGCTCACAGAGCATCACATCCTGTGGGTGGCTCATTTCAGTTTTCCTTGACTGGTTCGACATCTTTCTGGCAGCCGTACGTCTTTGTGTCGTGCGACTCCCGTCGCAACACCGCTCACTGGTGCAGTGCTGCGGCAGCTGCCGCAACAGTCGCGCGTCGCATCCCAAACTCGAACTGCCCATGCGCCAGCAAGCAACTTCTGACGTCACGTAGCGACCCGTCGCAGTCGCTAGTGTGCGTCGCGTCTTGGACAACGTACCTTAAGGCGTTCAGCCTGACCGGGTTGCCTCCAAACACGTCTCCGACGATTGTCTGGTTGAAGGCATATGGGACACTCATCGGTGAAGAGAACATGATGCCAATCCAGAGAGCGGTCCATTCGGCATGTTGTTGGGCCCATCTGTACCGCGCCGCATCGTGTCGTGGTTGCAAAGATGGACCTCGCCATGGACGTCGGGAGTGAAGTTGCGGATCATGCAGCCTATTGCGCACAGTTTGAGTCGTAACACGACGTCCTGTGGCTGCACGAAAAGCATTATTCAACATGGTGGCGTTGCTGTCAGGGTTCCTCCAAGCCACAATGCATAGGCAACAGTCATCGACTGCAGTTGTAGCCCTTGGGCGGCCTGAGCGAGGCATGTCATCGACAGTTCCTGTCTCTCTCTATCTCCTCCATGTCCGAACAACATCGCTTTGGTTCACTCCGAGACGCTTGGACACTTCCCTTGTTGAGAGCCCTTCCTGGCACAAAGTAACAATGCGGATGCGATCGGACCATGGTACTGACCATCTAGGCATGGTTGAACTACAGTCAACACGAGCCGTGTTCCTCCTTCCTGGTGGAATGACTGGAACTGATCGGCTGTCGGACCGCCTCCGTCTAATAGGCTCTGCTCATGCATCGTTGTTTACATCTTTGGGCGGGTTTAGTGACATCTCTGAACAGTCAAAGGGACTGTGTCTGTGATACAATATCCACAGTCAACGTCTATCTTCAGAAGTTCTGGGAACCGGGGTGATGCTAAACTTTTTTTAATGTGTTTGTTTTAGAGCTTGAACCTAACAGATGGTACAGTTTTACAGAACGTTTACGGTACTGATCAATTTGTGGGCAAAGAAAAGCATATGAACATAATCATATGTTATCGTCACTAGTTATAGACAACAACCATTAGTAACTATTAGAACAACAGTGATTCCACTATCTATACTAGGGCTAAACTACAAGCGAGAGCTAGTGCGATCAGACAAATTTTTCTTTTTTTTTTCGATTCCGGAAGCGGTGGTGGTCTCGCAACTTGTTAGTATAGCGCTTATTTAACGCTCTCCAAAACGACGGAATAGTGCAAGTGCAGTAATTGGCAAATCGCCACGGCAGCTTTTCACTACCTCACAAGCCGTGAACATGCGATAGTTACCCTGGAAGTGTATAATTAGTAGCCGTACAAGGTGAAATATTTCTAGTGAAAGTACTTCTGGCACAATTCTATACGACTACTGCCACCTGTTTGATGGAAGCGTTCTAGAAAGGCGAGCGAAACGCCAGATGCGCGATCGACAGTTCCAATACGCACAACGCCAAGTTGTCCGCAGCTCGTGGTCTAGCGGCTAGTGTTTCTACCTCTGGATCACGGGGCTCCGGGTTCGATTCCCGGCCGGATTGGGGATTTTCTCTGCCCGGCGATTGGGTGTATGTGTTGTCCTCAACACTCCATCGTTCTTGAAAGTGGCTAGACTGGACTGCGTACACACTGGGAATTTGTACGGGCGCTGATGACCGCGCAGTTGAGCGCCCATAAACCAAACATCATCATCATCATCATCATCATCATCACAACGCCAAGTCGCCTCAGCTGATACTTGAATCTGAGGCCGCGAAGTGCACCAGAAGGGTAGAGTGCCCCACCTCGGGACTGCTACACACCAACAACGGAAAACTTCATCACATTTGGAGCAAAAATTCTAATGTGAGGGCGCAATCAGTTTCTCAAAAATTCGTGATTCTAATTGTAACTTACCATTTCCGAACCTGCAGGAAAGGGTTTAATTCGTGGAGTAGTTTGATGACTGTACATCTGTTTCGCTGCAAGACGGTTCCACACTATCGACGCAATTTTCTTGTCGCTTATGCTGTGGTGAGGAAGAACGCATTTCAGTGCTCGCTAACAAGGGAAACCTGCATCATCACTGTCCATTGTCATGTTGGGTGAACTTTCTCTAAATTCAGACGAGTTGTATACACGCGGCGACTTCCTGAGTTAACGGAAGTTTGCGATACCACCTGCTTTTTCACTAATGTTTACTCCGATTTTCGGCTACAAAGTATAAGACTGAACTTCCTCACATAATTACGCAATAATTGGAGCATTTACGAAATTTTACATCTTTCCAAATTTGTCCATAACCCTATGATATTTTGGCATGTTTCTGTGAGATAATATTGTGCTACGAAAATTAGCTATCCTACATATTTCACATTATACTGACTCATGTTCAAAATAGAATACGCACATGTACGAAATGTAATCTGGCTTTATTTTTCCTTGATATAATTCATATCACATGCCACAAGAGTCGAATATTTTTCGAAATGTAATTTACGTAATATTTCATGAAATTTAGTATTCAGTAAACAGAAAGCCTCTACTATGTTCTAAAAACACTTTCATTATTAATAGTACATTTCGTAAAAACTAAACATACACTGTTCTTTACAAATGGCATATATCAAATTATTAAATTTATTTTCGCAGCTATATGAATACATTTTTATACAATGTATTTAGTAATAGTAAACAGTATAATTAATTTAAATCTGTCTGTATTCTTAAAAGCGGCAACTGCTCTATTTATTAGTTTGACTTATAGACGCTTCTGAAAAAATAGCAAGGTTTTATACATATTTGAAATTCGCACCAAAGCAAACATTTCAGTTCCTCACTTCAGTGCAGATACTTTTGGTGAATTCTCGGTCAGACTACGAATATACTGCGCGTGTAGTCTTTGTTTTTATTACTGTGGAACAGCCGCATGTGTAAAAGACCTCCTTAGTTCTAAATAATGAATAACGTTATTTTTCTGTTATTGAATTATAAATCAATGCATGGAATAAATTTGGGGCAGTGACAGGATGAAAATGTGTTTTCGCTTGGTTATTTTAAGACCCAGAATCTTCGATGAACTGCTACAGAACACGATGAGCCTGAATCATGGACAGCTTAAACGATGAGCCCATCTAGTTATACTGAACTTTAACTTATTGGCTCTTTCCTAGCAGGGCAAAGATGTACTGAAATAGCAGTGACAAATGCTAGTAGCTTACAATATGTAGATACCAAACTCCAAGAATGACTTCCATGTAATATTGGAAGGACCAACAATACAGTTGGTACCAGGACGCTTAATAGTGTCCTTATATTGCTTTTGTTGTTCAGCCTAAGTGCCAGGGAGTTTGCCAAGACGTCAAGGGAACTTTTTCTGATCATTAGTATGAAAATTACAGTTAGCGGGAGATTGCAAAGAAGTGCAATTAGCGGAATCACCACGCAGCTGTGACACGTATTATGTAAATTGAGGATGGAGGGGGAGAAGGAAAGGAAAGGGAAACAACTAACGCAACTGCCTTGTAAGTCGTAGATCCCGGGTTCGAGGCCCGTTTCAGCACACATTCTCACTCTTCGCCGCTGATTCCGCATAAAGTCCCAGTGCAGCTGACATCAATAGTTCCTTCTCTTCCCTTTTCTTTTCTTTCTCCCTCTCCGCCCTCAGTTTACATAAAATGGGAATACAGTTCGTGTGTGTGTGTGTGTGTGTGTGTGTGTGTGTCAGAGAGAGAGAGAGAGATGTAGAAATCCAAGGCTGTTTTGACTCATGCACTTACGAACTGTTATTCAAATGGCTCTGAGCACTATGGGACTTAACTTTTGAGGTCATAAGTCCCCTAGACTTAGAACTACTTAAACCTAACTAACCTAAGGACATCACACACATCCATGCCCTAGGCAGGATTCGAACCTGCTAGCGTAGCGGTAGCGCGGTTCCAGACTGTAGCGCCTAGAACCGCTCGGCCACTCCGGCCGGCGAACTGTTATTACGAGACTTGGCTTTTATGAGGTCCCAGTACTTGCAGTGGTCCATTTTGCAGTTCATGAGGAGCAATTAGCGATATTTCGAGTTTCTTTAATAACAACAGGCCTTACAGCAATGGTGCAGGAGTTCTGACAACTTAAACTTGTCGCGCTGGTCAATGCTAAGCTAGCGACCCTCATTAAAATAGCATTATAAATGTACGTCGTTGATTCGAATCCACAAATAAAATGTTTTCTTAATCGATGATGACGTGATTACGTCACGTAGCGAAGTCACGTGCGCCGCACCACTCTTGGAGTTAAAGGTCTGCTGGTGCGAGCGTCTCTGTAACGACTTCGCGGCCGGAATGGGAGAAGGGATATTAAGAGAGTTCTTTGACCCCCGCCGCTCCCAGTAGCAGTCTGACAGCAGTCGACACGGTAATCCGAGCGAATATTTCGAGTTTGCTACGAAGTCGTAGCAAAGGCTGCCGTGTTCACCAGCGCTCTCATTCTTGTCTTCTGCACTGGCGCTCCCAGCAGTGAAAATCTTCAGGTGCCCGATGACACGAAAACGGGCATTATGATAACTGTTCCAACACCGTGGTGAAACATCTGCGGCACCCAGTGACTTACAACAGCATTTCGTCCAACATGGATTTTATAAGTAGGTGATATTACATGTATACGTAATACAACTCCTGAAGCTTACAATGAGATCGTTTCTGTATTATAGATATAGGGTACGTGGGGGCAAAGGCGGGTGTGGGGCAAAGATCCGAATCTAGTGTGTTTTCCTACTTGTGAGTGCAGTGTGGCAGCCCTGTCTCTTCAGTTGAGGGCTCTTATGGTGCAAAAGCATGTGTGTTGTGTTAGAGGTTTGCGCTTTGAAGCTTTAAAAGAATGTGTGTTGTGTTAGTAGTTTGCGCTTTGAAGCTTTCAAGATTCGAGGTGAGTTAGTTTTTTGGAGCTTTCGATCTAAGTATTTACCATGTAACTGATGGCCATCTGTCTGCTATAAGAAAAAAATTCCAAAGAATTACCTGTACCTGGTAAGTAATTACGCAACGTTACTCCCATAGGCTTAGTTGTTAATTTAACAAGTTGGCATATATGGCAGCTGATACCGTAAGTTCATAAATCAGCGCCATGGGGTAAAGATCCTAAGAACAGTCTTTTAAGACTGAGCACGTAGGTTTATACACTCCTGGAAATGGAAAAAAGAACACATTGACACCGGTGTGTCAGACCCACCATACTTGCTCCGGACACTGCGAGAGGGCTGTACAAGCAATGATCACACGCACGGCACAGCGGACACACCAGGAACCGCGGTGTTGGCCGTCGAATGGCGCTAGCTGCGCAGCACTTGTGCACCGCCGCCGTCAGTGTCAGCCAGTTTGCCGTGGCATACGGAGCTCCATCGCAGTCTTTAACACTGGTAGCATGCCGCGACAGCGTGGACGTGAACCGTAAGAGCAGTTGACGGACTTTGAGCGAGGGCGTATAGTGGGCATGCGGGAGGCCGGGTGGACGTACCGCCGAATTGCTCAACACGTGGGGCGTGAGGTCTCCACAGTACATCGATGTTGTCGCCAGTGGTCGGCGGAAGGTGCACGTGCCCGTCGACCTGGGACCGGACCGCAGCGACGCACGGATGCACGCCAAGACCGTAGGATCCTACGCAGTGCCGTAGGGGACCGCACCGCCACTTCCCAGCAAATTAGGGACACTGTTGCTCCTGGGGTATCGGCGAGGACCATTCGCAACCGTCTCCATGAAGCTGGGCTACGGTCCCGCACACCGTTAGGCCGTCTTCCGCTCACGCCCCAACATCGTGCAGCCCGCCTCCAGTGGTGTCGCGACAGGCGTGAATGGAGGGACGAATGGAGACGTGTCGTCTTCAGCGATGAGAGTCGCTTCTGCCTTGGTGCCAATGATGGTCGTATGCGTGTTTGGCGCCGTGCAGGTGAGCGCCACAATCAGGACTGCATACGACCGAGGCACACAGGGCCAACACCCGGCATCATGGTGTGGGGAGCGATCTCCTACACTGGCCGTACACCACTGTTGATCGTCGAGGGGACAGTGAATAGTGCACGGTACATCCAAACCGTCATCGAACCCATCGTTCTACCATTCCTAGACCGGCAAGGGAACTTGCTGTTCCAATAGGACAATGCACGTCCGCATGTATCCCGTTCCACCCAACGTGCTCTAGAAGGTGTAAGTCAACTACCCTGGCCAGCAAGATCTCCGGATCTGTCCCCCATTGAGCATGTTTGGGACTGGATGAAGCGTCGTCTCACGCGGTCTGCACGTCCAGCACGAACGCTGGTCCAACTGAGGCGCCAGGTGGAAATGGCATGGCAAGCCGTTCCACAGGACTACATCCAGCATCTCTACGATCGTCTCCATGGGAGAATAGCAGCCTGCATTGCTGCGAAAGGTGGATATACACTGTACTAGTGCCGACATTGTGCATGCTCTGTTGCCTGTGTCTATGTGCCTGTGGTTCTGTCAGTGTGATCATGTGATGTATCTGACCCCAGGAATGTGTCAATAAAGTTTCCCCTTCCTGGGACAATGAATTCACGGTGTTCTTATTTCAATTTCCAGGAGTGTATAACGTATTTAAATATCGGAATGGTACGAAAAGTGGCAGTTGACCTTAAATAACGAAAAGTGTGAGGTCATCCACATGAGTGCTAAAAGGAACACGTTTAACTTCGGTTACACGATAAATCAGTCCAATCTAAAAGCCGTAAATTCAACTAAATACCTAGGTATTACAATTACGAACAATTTAAATTGGAAGGAACACACAGCAAATGTTGTGGGGAAGGCTAACCAAAGACTGCGTTTTATTGGCAGGACACTTAGAAAATGTAACAGACCTACTAAGGAGACTGCCTACACTACGCTTGTCCGTCCACTTTTTGAATACTGTTGCGCGGTGTGGGATCCTTACCAGATAGGACTGACTGAGTACATCGAAAAAGTTCAAAGAAAGGCAGCACGTTTTGTATTATCGCGAAATATGAGAGAGAGTGTCACAGAAATGATACAGGATTTGGGATGGACATCATTAAAAGAAAGGCGTTTTTCGTTGCGACGGAATCTTCTGACGAAATTCCAACCACCAACTTCCTCCTCCGAATGCGAAAATATTTTGTTGACACCGACTTACATAGGGAGGAAGGATCACCAAGATAAAATAAGGGAAAATCAGAGCTCGTACGGAAAGATATAGGTGCTCATTCTTCCCGCGCGCTATACAAAATTGGAATAATAGAGAATTGTGAAGGTGGTTCGATGAACCCTCTGCCAGGCACTTAAATGTAATTTGCTGAGTATCCATGTAGATGAAGATGAATGGATCTTATTTCACAGTTCACAGTTTCGCATTGACTGATTCAGCATTAACAAAACTAGTTCAAGTTCATGTTACAAGAACTACGATTGAGAAACGTTCTCCACGCCGTTGTCTTCTGAAACATTATACGAGGCTAATATGCTAATTGAAAATGGATCCTCCATTAGAAATGCAGCTAAAGGTCTTTCATGTAATGAACCCACATTACGTAAAGGACTTAAAGCAGGCTATGAAGTGGCATCGTTGATGCATTTCAAGTCAGTATTTTCTGGGTCAGAGGAAAGTGAACTGGCGGAGCATTGTATGTATCTGGATTCTGTGTCCTATGGCCTTCCATTTAAACACTTCCGACGTTTAGGATATCAGTTTGCCGAAAGTAATGGCGTAAACCACCCGTTTGGTAAGTAAACCCAAGTGGCAGGGCAAGACTGGGCCAGGTCATTCATCGCTCGTCATAATTTAAGTTTGAGACAGCCGGAGAAAATCAGTATCGGGAGGATAATGGGGTTCAGTAAAGTACAAACAATTTTTTTCAGCAGCTTGTAAACTTCGGAATCTAAATACAATATTGCAGCACATCGAGTATATAATGAAGACGAAACAGTAATACAGATTGTACGGGAAAAACTATACCAAAGTGTTGCAAGAAAGGGCCAAATTATAACAACACAATATGTTTCTTATGTTAAAAGATTTTGTATTTAAATTAGTAATGTGGTAGTGTCATGTCTTGATGTTTAATACGATCGCGATGATGGAGACAATAATGATGAATACGAGGTGCATTCAAGTTCCAAGGCCTCCGATTTTTTTTTCTCCGGACTGGAAAGAGCTAGAAACATGCGCATTGTTTTAAAATTAGGCCGTGTTCATTGTCAATACGTCCCAGAGATGGCAGCACCGTACGACAGATGGAATTTTACCGCCAGCGGCGAGAATGAGAACTGTTTTAAATACTTAAAATTGCGACGTTTTCCTTACTTGAACAGTGTGCAATCAATAGTTTTCTGAATTTGCGTGGTGTGAAACCAATTGAAATTCATCGACAGTTGAAGGAGACATGTGGTGATGGAGTTATGGATGTGTCGAAAAGTGCGTTCGTGGGTGCGACAGTTTAATGAAGGCAGAACATCGTGTGACAACAAACCGAAACAACCTCGGGCTTGCACAAGACGGTCTGACGACATGATCGAGAAAGTGGAGAGAATTGTTTTGAGGGATCGCCGAATGACTGTTGAACAGATCGCCTCCAGAGTTGGCATTTCTGTGGATTCTGTGCACACAATCCTGCATGACGACCTGAAAATGCGAAAAGTGTCATCCAGATGGGTGCCACGAATGCTGACGGACGACCACACAGCTGCCCTTGTGGCATGTTGCCAAGCAATGTTGACGCGCAATGACAGCACGAATGGGACTTTCTTTTCGTCGGTTGTGACAATGGATGAGACGTGGATGCCATTTTTCAATCCAGAAACAAAGCGGCAGTCAGCTCAATGGAAGCACACAGATTCACCGCCACCAAAAAAATTCGGGTAACCGCCAGTGCTGAAAAAATGGTGTCCATGTTTTGGGACAGCGAGGGCGTAATCCTTACCCATTGCGTTCCAAAGGGCACTAAGGTAACAGGTGCATCCTACGAAAATGTTTTGAAGAACAAATTCCTTCCTGCACTGCAACAAAAACGTCCGGGAAGGGCTGCGCGTGTGCTGTTTCACCAAGACAACGCACCCGCACATCGAGCTAACGTTACGCAACAGTTTCTTCGTGATAACAACTTTGAAGTGATTCCTCATGCTCCCTACTCACCTGACCTGGCTCCCAGTGACTTTTCGCTTTTTCCAACAAGGAAAGACACTCTCCGTGGCCGCACATTCACCAGCTGTGCCGCTATTGCCTCAGCGATTTTCCAGTGGTCAAAACAGACTCCTAAAGAAGCCTTCGCCGCTGCCATGGAATCATGGCGTCAGCGTTGTGAAAAATGTGTACGTCTGCAGGGCGATTACGTCGAGAAGTAACGCCAGTTTCATCGATTTAGGGTGAGTAGTTAATTAGAAAAACAATCGGAGGCCTTAGAACTTGAATGCACCTCGTATTGTGATGATATTGATATAGTGAAAGGTTATCCAAGTTAACAATGGCGGTACCTGACAAATATTGTTGTAATCATAATGAATTTGTGTGGAACTTTACCCCAGACCTGGGTCAAAGACACGTTTTCTTCAATTGTGTCATTTTGTTAAATACAACTTTAATACATCGTACAAGCGAACTTGAACTTGCGGTATCACGTAGTAAAGTACGATCGTAGGTGGGCTGTGTACAATTTTCGTTGTCATGTAACCAGACAAGCAGACGGGAAAAACAGAAAAGCCTTAAGTGCCCTCCTTTGCCCCCGACTACCCTGTACGGTACGGGACACGGGTAGCCGACTTCAGATATCGGGTGTAAGCCGTGTGGAGGCAGTCGGCCACGCAGGCAACCACCGCTACTTCCGATACACCACACAGTTCTCATGGTGCATCTCATAGCAGTCACAGCCTCAAGCGAGTCTGACGAGAATGCATGTACAGGGCTATTACAAATGATTGAAGCGATTTCATAAATTCACTGTAGCTCCATTCATTGACATATGGTCACGACACACTACAGATACGTAGAAAAACTCAAAGTTTTGTTCGGCTGAAGCCGAACTTCAGGTTTCTGCCGCCAGAGCGCTCGAGAGCGCAGTGAGACAAAATGGCGACAGAAGCCGAGAAAGCGTATGTCGTGCTTGAAATGCACTCACATCAGTCAGTCATAATAGTGCAACGACACTTCAGGACGAAGTTCAACAAAGATCCACCAACTGCTAACTCCATTCGGCGATGGTATGCGCAGTTTAAAGCTTCTGGATGCCTCTGTAAGGGGAAATCAACGGGTCGGCCTGCAGTGAGCGAAGAAACGGTTGAACGCGTGCGGGCAAGTTTCACGCGTAGCCCGCGGAAGTCGATGAATAAAGCAAGCAGGGAGCTAAACATACCACAGCCGACGGTTTGGAAAATCTTACGGAAAAGGCTAAAGCAGAAGCCTTACCGTTTACAATTGCTACAAGCCCTGACACCTGATGACAAAGTCATGTCGGTCGTGGTGGAGATCATGATCAGCAATTCATGTCATGGCCTCCACGCTCTCCCGGCTTAACCCCATGCGATTTCTTTCTGTGGGGTTATGTGAAAGACTCAGTGTTTAAACCTCCTCTACCAAGAAACGTGCCAGAACTGCGAACTCGCATCAACGATGCTTTCGAACTCATTGATGGGGACATGCTGCACCGAGTGTGGGAGGAACTTGATTATCGGCTTGATGTCTGCCGAATCACTAAAGGGGCACATATCGAACATTTGTGAATGCCTAAAAAAACTTTTTGAGTTTTTGTATGTGTGTGCAAAGCATTGTGAAAATATCTCAAATAATAAAGTTATTGTAGAGCTGTGAAATCGCTTCAATCATTTGTAATAACCCTGTATTATGTCCCCCAACCACTACCTTGTTGTACTAACGCTATCGACATTGTCTCAAATCAGCCTTCACTCTTGTTCTACACAAGTAACATTAAGCCGTAAATTGCTTTCCTTTTCAGTTGTGCCAATGCTACGTGGGTAAGTCAATTATTATCCGCAAAGCAGTTATAAAACTTCATTGTAATTAAATAGGAAAGTTACAAGACCATCATTTTTCGACAGTCTCCTTGCGTTTCAACGCACTTGGTCCATCGTTGTACAAGCTTCCTGATGCCTTCATAAAAGAAGGTTCTCGGTTGAGCTGCGAGCCAGGAATGCACCGCTTCTTTCACTGCTTCGTCCGAGGCAAATCGACGGCCCCTTAATGCCTGTTTCAGTGGATCAAACAAGTGACAGTCAGAAGGGGTCAAGATCGGGACTATATGGCGGACGATCCAGTACTTCAAATTTGAGTTTCTGGAGCGTTTCAGCAGTGTGGGCAGCAGTATGCGGACGGGCATTGTCGTGCAACAACACACCACCTTTTGACAGCAATCCTCGGCGTTTGCTTCGAATTGCAGGCTTTAGCCTGGCAGTAAGCATCTCACTGTAACGTACACTGTTTATTTTTGTGCCCGTTTCCCCATAATGTTCCAGTACTGGACCTTGTGCGTCCCAAAAAACCGTAAGCATCAGTTTTCCTGCGGACGGTTGGGTCTTGAACTTTTTTTTTCACGGCGAATTTGGATGTTTCCATTCTATACTCTGCCGTTTACTCTCCAGCTCGTCATGATGGATCCATGTTTCGTCACCAGTAATGATCCTGTCTAAGAAGTTGTCCCGTTCGTTACCATATCGACCCAAATGTTTTTTGCACATGTCGAAGCAAGTTTGTCTATGCAACTGTGTGAGTTGTTTTGGGGCCCAACTTGCACAAACTTTATGAAACCCGAGTCTGTTGTGGATGATTTCGTAGGCAGAACCGTGACTAATTTGCAGACGATGTGCCACTTCATCAATAGTTAATCGTCTGCCTAAGAGAATCATTTCACGTAAACGCTCAATGGTTTCTTCACTTGTGGAGGTAAACGTCATCCGGCTCCTTCATCGTGCGTAACACTTGTGGTACCATTTCGGAATTTTTCAATCCATTCGTAGACATTCCGTTGTGACAAAACACTGTTCCCGTACTGAACCGAAAGTCTTCAATGAATTTCGGCCCCTGATACGCCTTCCGACCGCAAAAGACGGAAACTGAACGTTACTCTTCTTTGATGCAAATGGACAGCGGAGTAGCCATGATAAACAGCACGGCAGCGATAACGAAACTAACCTCGCAGCTTGAAAATTGCAAAGATATAACAACCAATAAACAAAGCATGCGTCATCAACGTAAAACGACAGTGCTACAAAAATATAACTAAATTGCGGATAATAATTGACTATAATTGACTTACCTTCGTATATGTACCTGGAAAACGATCTGCATGTGTTACCACTTTGTACTGTACATATCCCTACGACTGGCTGGGCGAACTGGTTCTCGGTGTGATGAAGGCAAGGCATATTTTTGGCTCAAAGGATCGACTAAGAAAGGGCTATACAGCAGCAAAGTCACTGCAACCGCAGCAAAACGGAAAAGCGAAAAAGTCTGCTTTACAGGTATGGAGGCAAACTTTCTCTGAACTGTAGTGTGACGAAAACCCCTAAGCCTATTATTCTGAATATATACACGCATCTTAGCAGTGACACATGTCTGGTCATCGTGCCACACTGACTTCAGAATTAGTGCTCGCAGAATGTAGGTTGTATGAGTCAATACAGCCTTCGAAGCTCAGTGCCCACATTGTCTTCCACCCTACCACGGACGGCCTTCGTGGTCACAGAGTGGAAAACTAATGTTGCCTTGAAAGTCTGAAGGTAGCGCATTGTTAGTAACAGCACTTGTTTCTGCCAGGCTGGCAGCAGATACAGTGAAAAAACTGGAACGCTAGCGTATCTGACGCTGAGGAATAGCGGCGACGGGCTTCCGGTTGCCAACAGGCGTTGGTCGTCCGGAACGGGGCGAATTACTCACTGCTGAGGTACCATTCGCAAGGTGAGCGTAATTGCTACGAGCAATAACAGTTCTTGAATCAGGTGGAAGAACCGGGAAACAACTACAAGCCGAGTAAAGCAAGATGGTAAAGCAGAAACTCTCCGCCGAAACGGCATTCCGCCACCTATAAGCTCGCATAGCTGTAGCATATAGATCAGGGTTTACAATTGTAGTGCTAACAAGGAAACCTCCCCATCGCACCCCCTTCAGATTTAGTTACAAGATGGCACAGTGGATAGGCCTTGAAAAACTGAAAACAGATCAATCGAGAAAACAGGATGAAGCTGTGTGGAACTATGAAAAAAATAAGCAAAATATACCAACTGAGTAGTCCATGTTGAAGATAAGCAACATCTAATATTATTTGAGCTCAGGAATGCCGTGGTCCCGTGGTTAGCGTGAGCAGCTGCGGAACGAGAGGTCCTTGGTTCAAGTCTTCCGTCGAGTGAAAATTTTAATTTTTTATTTTCAGACAATTACCACAGTTCAAGCACTCAGACATAATCAACTTCGCTCTCCAAAATTCCAGGACATGTTCAGATTTGCTTGGACATATGCAGGATTTGACGGTCTAAACACGGAAAAATTTGAAAACGTTAAAAACGTATGTTTTGACAGCACAGGGAAAACTGTGCGACTGTGAAATTGTTGCATTAATTTGTTGCAGTTTATGTGACAAACACTTATGTTTTCATCACTTTTTTGGGAGTGATTATCACATTCACAAGAAAACCTAAATCGGGCAAGGTAGAGGGTAGAAGAATCTTTTTACCCATTCGCTAAGTGTACAAGTTAGGTGGGTCGACAACATATTCCTGTCATGTGACGCACATGTCGTCACCAGGGTCGTATAGAATATATCAGACGTGTTTTCCTGTGGAGGAATCGATTGACCTATGACCTTGCGATCAAACGTTTTCGGTTCCCATTGGAGAGGCACGTCCTTTCGTCTACTAATCGCACGGTTTTGCGGTGCGGTCGCAAAACACAGACACTAAACTTATTACAGTGAACAGAGACGTCAATGAACGAACGGACAGATCATAACTTTGCGAAAATAAAGAAAGTAAATCATTCACCCGAGGGAAGACTTGAACCAAGGACCTCTCGTTCCGCAGCTGCTCACGCTTACCACGGGACCACGGCGCTCCTGAGCTCACATTGTCCTTGATGTTGCCTATATTGCACATGGAATACTCAGTTTGTATATTTTGCTTATTTTTTTCATAGTTCCACACAACTTCTTCCCGTTTTCTCGATTGATCTGTGTTCAGTTTTTCAAAGTCTATCCACTGTGCGAACTCATAACTAAATCTGAAGAGGGTGCGATGGGGAGGTTCCCTTGTAAGTGAAGTACTGAGAACTGCAAAAACCATGACGTGGTCAAAATTGTTCAAGTTTTATGGCATGATAGCTCTTCAATCACCTGCATCACAATACTCCTCAAGTTTCTGGCGCAATGCTTTTCAAACGATTTATTCCTCCTCTACAAAAATCAACAGAGCCTGCGAAACTCAGATCGCTCTGTTCCTCCATGAGATCCACAGCGCCAGTGACAACGGCTCTATGGTTGATGCCGTGTTCCTTGACTTCAGGAAGGCATTCGACACCGTCCCGCACAGCCGTCTAGTGTGGGAGGGGGAAAAAAATAAATAAATTAAAATAAATAAATAAATAGATAAAATACGAGCTTATCGAGTACCGGAGCAGATTTGCGACTGGATTTAAGACTTCCTTGCGGATAGTACTCAACACGTCGATCTTAACGGAACAAAATTGACAGATGTAAAAGGAATTCCTGGAGTACCCAAAGGAAATGCGACAGCGCCGTTACTGTTTACAATAATGAACTAGTAGAAAGTGTCGGAAGCTCGTTAAGGCTTTTCGCAGATGATGCGGTTGTCTGTAACAAAGTAGCAACGCCAGAAGACGGTATCGATTTGCAGAATGGCCTCCAGAGAATTGATGAATGGTGCAGGATGTGGCAGTTGACACTGAACGTAAATAAATGTAACATATTGCTCCTACATAGGGAAAAAAATCCACTAGTGTACGGGTACGCTGTTGATGACAAACCGATGGAAACAGTGTATCCAGAGAGACCACAAGTGGAATGACCACATAAAACACAGTGGGAAAAGCAGATGCCAGACTCTGATTCATAGGAAGAATCTGACGGAAATGTAACTCATCCACGAACACGCTTGTTCGACCCATTCTTGAATGTTGTTCATCTGTCTATTCGTTTCCGGCAATATTTTGTTCTTTCTCGGGTCTAAGCCTTCCCTGTCTTCAGAACCGGTTTTTCTTGGAAATCTTTGTGGATATTTTTAGGAGAAATTTCCAGTTCTCCTAGATCTTTTCCAACTTGTGTGAACCGCGCTTTTCTGATCTTTTACGTAGGTTAATATCGTACACTGAAGCGCCAAAGAAACTGGTATAGTCATGCGTATTCAAATACGGAGATGTGTAAACAGACAGAATACAGCGCTGCGGTCGTCAGCGCCTATGTAAGACAAGTGTCTGGCGCAGTTGTTAGATCGGTTACAGCTGGTACAATGGCAGGTTGTCAAGATTTAAGTGAGTTTGAACGTGTTGTTATCGTCGGCGGACGAGCGATGGGACACAGCTTGTCCCCGAGGTAGCGATGAAGCTGGCTTTTCCTGTACTACCACTTCACGAGTGTACCGTAAATTCAGGAAGCCGGATAAACATCAAATCTCCGACATCGCTACGGCTGGAAAAAGACCCTGCAGGAACGGGAGCAACGACAACTGAAGAGAATCGTTCAACGTGACAGAAGTGCAACCCTTGCGAAAATTGCTGCAGATTTCAATGCTGGGCCATCAACATGTGCAGCGTGCGAAACATTCAACGAAAAATCGTCGATATGGGCTTTAGGAGCAGATGATCTACATCTACATCTACATGGATACTCTGCAAATCACATTTAAGTGCCTGGCAGAGGTTCAAATGGTTCAAATGGCTCTGAGCACTATGGGACTTAACATCTATGGTCATCAGTCCCCTAGAACTTAGAATAACTTAAACCTAACTAACCTAAGGACAGCACACAACACCCAGCCATCACGAGGCAGAGAAAATCCCTGACCCCGCCGGGAATCGAACCCGGGAACCCGGGCGTGAGAAGCGAGAACGCTACCACACGACCACGAGATGCGGGCGCCTGGCAGAGGGTCCATCGAACCAGGTTCACAATTCTCTATTATTCCAATCTCGTATAGCGCGCGGAAATTGCTGTATCCTTCCGTACGAGCTCTGATTTCCCTTATTTTATCTTGGTGATCGTTCCTCCCTATGTATGTCGAAGTCAACAAAATATTTTTGCATTCGAAGGAGAAAGTTTGTGATTAGAATTTCGTGAGAAGATTCCGTCGCAACGAAAAACGCCTTTCCTTTAATGATGCCCAGCCCACTCGTGTTTCCTTGATGACTGCACGACACAAAGATTTACGCCTCGCCTCGGGCCCATCAACACCGACAGTGGGCTGTTGATGACTGGAAACATGTTGCCTGGTCGGACGAGTCTCGTTTCAAATTGCATCGAGCGGCTGGACGTGTACTGGCATGGAGACAACCTCATGGATCCATGGACCCTGCATGTCAGCAGGGGACTGTCCAAGCTGGTGGAGGCTTTGTAATGGTGTGGGGCGTGTGCAGTTGGAGGTATATGGGACCCCAGACACGTCTAGATACGTCTCCGACAGGTCACACGAACGTAAGCATCCTGACTGATCACCTGCGTCCATTCGTGTCCATTGTACATGCGGACTGACTTGGGAAATTCCAGCAGGACAATGCGACACCTCGCACGTCCAGAATTGCTACAGAGTGGCTCCAGGAACACTCTTCCGAGTTTAAACGCTTCCGCTGGCCACCGAACACCCCATACATGAACGTTATTGAGCACATCTGGGATGCATTGCAACGTGCTGTTCGGAAGAGATCTCCACCCCCTCGTGCTGTTACGGATGTACGGACAGCCCTCCAGGATTCATGGTGCCAATTCCCTGCAGCACTACTTCAGACATTAGTCGAGTCCATGCCACGTCGTGTTGCGGCACTTCTGCGTTCTCGCGGGGGCCCTACATGATATTAAGAAAGTGTACCAGTTTCTTTGGCTCTTCAGTGTAATGTCCTACGGCAAGCCTACTTCAGACTGATGTGGGGTTTCCGCGTAGAGCGACCTCGCCTCCGTTTGGCCGCCTGGTGCGGTTTCCTCCCATTGTCTGCACCAGCGTGTGATGTCGGTAGCAGGCCAGATCCTCAACCCCCCCCCCCCCCCCCCCCCCCGCCCATCACCCACAGGGAAGCGAGCGATGGGCGCGCCGTAGGCCAGGTGGCAGCTGCCTGTCGTATCGGATGGCGCGCACGTGACTGCGCAGGCGCGCTACACACACCGGGCGGCGCTAGGCACACGCCTTATCTGCTCCCGCGCTGAAGTGCTCTGCTCTTTTATTACTGCGACAACGTCGCTCTCGCAGCTGGTGCGATGCCTGTGCGTCTCTCCCGCTCTCTTCGAGACCAACACAAATCCCGTTCCATGCACTCAGGAGATTGAACCGAGTGTCAATGCGCACCGCACGTTTCCACCCAGAATGACGTTTATCATGACCTCAACATTAAGCGTATGATGCTGCTACACTACTGGTCATTAAAATTGGTACACCTAGAAAAAATGTGGATGATAAACGGGTATTCATTGGACAAATATATTATAGTAGAACTGACATGTGATTACATTTTCACGCAATTTGGGTGCATAGATCCTGACAAATCAGTACCCAGAACAACCTCCTCTGGCCGTAATAACGGCCTTGATATGCCTCGGCATTGAGTCAAACAGAGCTTGGATGGCGTGTACACGTACAGCTGCCCATGCAGCTTCAACACGATACCACAGTTCATCAAGAGTAGTGACTGGCGTATTCTTACGAGCCAGTTGCTCGGCCACCATTGACCAGACGTTTGCAATTGGTGAGAGATCTGGAGAATGTGCTGGCCAGGGCAGCAGTCGAACATTTTCTGTATCCAGAAAGGCCCGTAGAGGACCTGCAACATGCGGTCGTGCATTATCCTGCTGAAATGTAGGGTTTCGCAGGGATCGAATGAAGGGTAGAGCCACGGGTCGTAAGACATCTGAAACGTAACGTCCACTGTTCAAAGTGCCGTCAATGCGAACAAGAGGTGACCCAGACGTGTAACCAATGGCACACCATACCATCACGCCAGGTGATACGCCAGTATGGCGATGACGAATACACGCTTCCAATGTGCGTTCACTGCGATGTCACCAAACAACGATGCGACCATCATGATGCTGTAAACAGAACCTGGATTCATCCGAAAAAATGACGTTTTGCCATTCGTGCACCCAGGTTCGTCGTTTAGTACACCGTCGCAGGCGTTCCTGTCTGTGATGCAGCGTCAAGGGTAACCGCAGCCATTCTCTCCGAGCTGATAGTCCATGCTGCTGCAAACGTCGTCGAATTGTTCGTGCAGATGGTTGTTGTCTTGCAAACGTCCCCATCTGTTGACTCGGGGATCGAGACGTGGCTGCACGATCCGTTACAGCCATGCGGATAAGATGCCTGTCATCTCGACTGCTAGTGATACGAGGCAGTCGGGATCCAGCACGGCGTTCCGTATTATCCTCCTGAACCCACCGAGTCTATATTCTGCTAACACTCATTGGATCTCGACCAACGCGAGCAGCAATGTCGCGATGCGATAAACCGCAATCGCGATAGGCTACAATCCGACCTTTATCAACGTCGGAACCGTGATGGTACGCATTTCTTCTCCTTACACGAGGCATCACGACATCGTTTCACCAGGCAACGCCGGTCAACTGCTGTTTATGTATGAGAAATCGGTTGGAATTTCCTCATGTCAGCACGTTGTAGGTGTCGCCATCGGCGCCAACCTTGTGTGCATGCTCTGAAAAGCTAATCATTTGCATATCACAGCATCTTCTTCCTATCTGTTAAATTTTGCGTCTGTAGCACGTCATCTTCGTGGTGTAGCAATTTTAATGGCCAGTAGTGTATTTGTGACGGTACATTTATGGGGGACCTTTACTGACATGTTTCCAATACCTGAATGGCCAGCGTGACGGATTGTCAATCCTCTGGGCTCGGGTGCGATTCCCGGCTGGGTCGGGGAATTTTCTCCGCCCAGGGACTGGGTGTTGTGCTGTCCTCATCATCATCATCATCCTATCATCCTCATCGACTGCAGGTCTCCGAAGTGGCGCCAAATCGAAAGATCGGCATCGGCGAACGGTCTGCCCGACGGGGGGCTCCTAGCCATACGACTAAATTAAAAACTGACATGTTTAAGTGGTTTATCGAGCCACTTTCACAATAATTCTCTGCCCACTCTCGAACACCGCGCAGAAAAAAGGAACACTTCGGTGTGCGCTCCAATTTGGCTTATTTTATTATGATGATCGCTTCTACATCTGCATCTACATAGATACACGGAAAGCCACCGTAAGGTGCGTGGCGTAGGGTACCCTGTACCGTTACTTGTTATTTCCCCTCTTGTTCCACTCACAAACAGAGCGAGGGAAAAACGACTGTCTGTATGCCTATATGCCTCCGTGTGAGCCCTAATATCTCCTATCACATCTCCGCGCTCCTTACGCGCAATGCATGTTGGCGGCAGTAGAACTGTTCGCCAGTCAGCTTCAAATGCCGGTTCTCCAGATTCCCTCAGCAGTGTTTTTCGCAAAGAACGGCGCCCTCCCTCCGGGGATTCCCATTTGAGTTCCCGCAGCGTCTCTGTAACACTTAACTTCTGCTCGAACCTGCCGGTAACAAGTCTAGCAGCCCTTCTCTGAATTGCTTCGATGTCTTACTGCAATCTGACCTGGTACGGATCCCAAATACTCGAGCAGTACTGAAGAATAGGTCGCACCAGCGTCCTATATGCGGTCTCCTCTCCTAAAATTCTCCCAATAAACCGAAGTCGACCATTTGCCATCCCTACCACAGTTTTCACATGCTCGTTCCACCTCATATCGCTTCGCAACGTTGCGGCCTGATATCTAATTGACTTGACTGTGTGACAAGCTGGACACTAGTAATACTTTATCCGAACATTACAGATTTCTTCTTCCTACTCATCCGAATGAACTTCGTTCTTCCACATTTAGAACTACACTCCTGGAAATGGAAAAAAGAACACATTGACACCGGTGTGCCAGACCCACCATACTTGCTCCGGACACTGCGAGAGGGCTGTACAAGCAATGATCACACGCACGGCACAGCGGACACACCAGGAACCGCGGTGTTGGCCGTCGAATGGCGCTAGCTGCGCAGCATTTGTGCACCGCCGCCGTCACTGTCAGCCAGTTTGCCGTGGCATACGGAGCTCCATCCTCCATCGCAGTCTTTAACACTGGTAGCATGCCGCGACAGCGTGGACGTGAACCGTATGTGCAGTTGACGGACTTTGAGCGAGGGCGTATAGTGGGCATGCGGGAGGCCGGGTGGACGTACCGCCGAATTGCTCAACACGTGGGGCGTGAGGTCTCCACAGTACATCGATGATGTCGCCAGTGGTCGGCGGAAGGTGCACGTGCCCGTCGACCTGGGATCGGACCGCAGCGACGCACGGATGCACGCCAAGACCGTAGGATCCTACGCAGTGCCGTAGGGGACCGCACCGCCACTTCCCAGCAAATTAGGGACACTGTTGCTCCTGGGGTATCGGCGAGGACCATTCGGAACCGTCTCCATGAAGCTGGGCTACGGTCCCGCACACCGTTAGGCCGTCTTCCGCTCACGCCCCAACATCGTGCAGCCCGCCTCCAGTGGTGTCGCGACAGGCGTGAATGGAGGGACGAATGGAGACGTGTCGTCTTCAGCGATGAGAGTCGCTTCTGCCTCGGTGCCAATGATGGTCGTATGCGTGTTTGGCGCCGTGCAGGTGAGCGCCACATTCAGGACTGCATACGACCGAGGCACACAGAGCCAACACCCGGCATCATGGTGTGGGGAGCGATCTCCTACACTGGCCGTACACCACTGGTGATCGTCGAGGGGACACTGAATAGTGCACGGTACATCCAAACCGTCATCGAACCCATCGTTCTACCATTCCTAGACCGGCAAGGGAACTTTCTGTTCCAACAGGACAATGCACGTCCGCATGTATCCCGTGCCACTCAACGTGCTCTAGAAGGTGTAAGTCAACTACCCTGGCCAGCAAGATCTCCGGATCTGTCCCCCATTGAGCATGTTTGGGACTGGATGAAGCGTCGTCTCACGCGGTCTGCACGTCCAGCACGAACGCTGGTCCAACTGAGGCGCCAGGTGGAAATGGCATGGCAAGCCGTTCCACAGGACTACATCCAGCATCTCTACGATCGTCTCCATGGGAGAATAGCAGCCTGCATTGCTGCGAAAGGTGGATATACACTGTACTAGTGCCGACATTGTGCATGCTCTGTAGCCTGTGTCTATGTGCCTGTGGTTCTGTCAGTGTGATCATGTGATGTATCTGACCCCAGGAATGTGTCAATAAAGTTTCCCCTTCCTGGGACAATGAATTCACGGTGTTCTTATTTCAATTTCCAGGAGTGTATCTGCCATTCATCACACCAACTGGAAATTTTGTCTAAGTTGTCTTATATCTTCCTACAGTCACTCAACTTCGACACCTTCGCCTCATCAGAAAACAACCGCAAGACCGCTGCCCATACTGTCCGCCAAATCATTTATGTACACAGAGAAAAGACAGCAGTCCTGTCACGCTTCCCTGGGGCACTCCGCATGTAGGTCGGCGTCAACAATACATTTTCGCATCCGGAGGAGAAAGTTGATGATTGAAATTTCGCGAGAAACGCCTTTGTTTTCATGATGTCCACCCCGAATCCTGTATCATGTCCGTGACATTCAGTCCCCTACTTCTCGATAATACAAAGCATGCTGTTCTTCTTTGAAATTTCTCGATATAATCCGTTAATCCTTTTTGCTAAGGAGCCCACACCGCCCAGCAGTAGTCCAAAAGAGGACAGGCAAGCGTAGTGTAGGCCGTCTTTTTAGTACATATGTGGCTCAAATGGTTCAAATGGCTCTGAGCACTATGGGACTTAACATCTATGGTCATCAGTCCCCTAGAACTTAGAACTACTTAAACCTAACTAACCAAAGGACATCACACACATCCATGCGCGAGGGAGGATTCGAACCTGCGACCGTAGCAGTAGCGCGGCTCCGGACTGAGCGCCTAGAACCGCTAGACCACCGCGGCCGGCGTACATATGTGGCATCTTCTAAGTGTTCTGCCAATAAATCGCAGTCTTTGCTTCACCTTCCCCCATCGTTTTGCAATTTGTTTTGATCTTCTGATGAGTTTACTAGTCGACGAACGACAGCGTGATCTGCAAGTAACCTAAGACAGCTGCTCAGATTGTCGCCCAAATCGTTTATATACGTAAGGAACAGCAAAGGGCCTATAACACTACCCTGGGGAACGCTAGATCACTTCTGTTTTACTCGATGACTTTCCGTCAAATGGTTCAAATGGCTCTGAGCACTATAGGACTTAACATCTGAGGAGGTCATCAGTCCCCTAGGACTTAGAACTACTTAAAAAAACCTAACTAACCTAATGACATCACACACATCCATGCCCGAGGCAGGATTCGAACCTGCGACCGTAGCGGTTGCATGGTTCCAGACTGAAGCGCCTAGAACCGCTTGACCACAGCGGCCGGCTACTTTCCGTCAATTACTACGAACTGTGACTTCTCTGACAGGAAATCACGAATGCAGCCACGTAACTGAGACGATATTTCATAAGCACGCAACTTCACTACAAGCCGCTTGTGTGGTACGGTGTCAAAAGCCTTCTGGAAATCCAGAAATACGGAATCAATTAGAAATTCCTTGTCGATGGTACTCAACACTTCATGTGAATAATGAGCTAGTTGTGTTTCACAAGAACGATGTTTTCGAAATCCGCGTTGACTGTGTGTAAATAGACAGTTCTCTTCGAGGCGATTCATAATGGTCGAACACAACATATGTTTCAAAATCCTGCTGCATATCGACGTTAATGACATGTGCCTGTAATTTAGCCTATTACTCGTACTGCCTTTCTTGAATCTCGGGTTGAATTCCAATGGGAGAAACCTGCTACGGATTGCGGCCGACTTGCCTGCTACAGATTGCTGCCGACAAGTCGGTCGCAGGGAGAGCTGACACCTTCCTGGCTAGTGGCCGCAGGTGAAACAAGTGTGTCCTGCGCAGCGACACGGGAAGCCGGGAGGCGGGCTTACCTACAGAAGTAGGACGCAGCAACGTAAGCCTGTTCCCGGTAATGTTTGCTACGAAGTCTAAGCGACACCGGAAACAGTTATGGAACCGCAGCGGCTTCGTGACCTCAGAGGCTGTTGGACAATGCCAGACGGATGTGGCTTTACAGCTCCAAAGGTTAGCATTGCTTTTATAATGTGACATTTGTGGTTTGCAAACATTGTATTGATACAGGTCATTCCATGAATTACAGTGATGTGAAGATTTTAACATCCACCTCTTCCTTTTGGGAATCTGTCTTCAAGGAAGCTATAGAGGTTAAATTAGGTAATAATTTAATAAATATAGATAATGGTTATAATTTGGACAAAAGAATCCGGCTCTTGGGGTAATTAAACTGCAGAGAAGTCGTCATGGTGTCACCGCCGCCGATCATACATCGATTAGCGAGTCGAATGTCTGTACGCCTTCGCCACAGGCGGCGCATGTGTAATAGTGATGGGGAGCTCGTGAATGAGTCGTTCAAATGAACGCTTCACTCCAGTGAAGTGTGAACTAACCATTCAATTTCAATGAACTGGTACTTCAAACTCTCCACAGATAGCACACTCCACACTTTTTTTCTAGTTCGTTCACTCACTCTCTTCCCCTCTCCCTCTCCCACTACATTGGCGCTACGTCACTCATTCTCCCTTCACTTCAGTCCTCCCTCTACTGCCTGTCGACGAATCGCGCGGTGAAATACACTGACAACAGTTACACTTTGCTTTCCCATCACCTAAATCAGCGAAGAAACCCCAAATTTCACTACTTCTACGCGATCGCGAGTTGCTAGCCATTATATAAGCGTGAACAGACACAAAAATTGCTTTCCGAATAAAATAAAGAGGGATTTTACCTGAAATTGTACCAATGACTACAGGTGACAGTTTACGTTTTGAATTTAGAGGGTTATTATTCTCAACAAAAATAAAATCTACAGGAAAACTTCTGAATAATTACTTAACGTAAGTATATAGACTTTGTGACAGTGGTAAACATACTCATTCTATTTTGGATTAAATTTTAAAAGGAACATAAAATTGGACTGAATTTCGTTAGTAACCCTAGTTTTCAGTCCATAAATACAACAAATAAGGTTTCACTTGGCAGATGAAGACTCTTTTTGGCGCTTCATGAGAAAATGTCGAGCAAGGTTAAACGTAATACCTTCTTTATAAGTGACAGGCTTCTCTATTTATCTTTCCTTTCTCCTCTTCGACCATGCATTATTTAAGTGAACTCAGACGCTGTAAGACGCAAAACGTTGCGTGGACGTTACTTCATAGTTCGGCCATCTGTTGTTAAATTATGAAGTATTACGAAGCCTTATTGTACGAGCGAGGCGAAGCGAGCGTAGCCGCGGCTGAGCGGCGAACTGGACAACTTCGCCCGGCTTCCGTACTTCATGAATGAACTACTTCATTTGAACGCTTCACGGCAAAGAGTGAAATGAATGAAGTACTTCACGGGAATGAACGAGTTCGACCCATCTCTAAATTGTGTAAGCGTGTTTCTTCGCCGACGACCAGCATGTGTGACCCGCATGCGCAGTACCGCCGCGGTGGAGCATATAAGGTCGCGCTTGGCATCTTGTCGTCAAACCACAGTTTTAGCAGCGCATATGCTGCTGCCAGCCCGCCCCGATGGGGAATTGAAATACAATAAAGAAGAAAAAATCTTGTCGTCAGTCTTGTGACTCACTCTGAGGATTGCCGGACGATACACGGCCGAAATATCAGTGGAGGAAGTTTTATTTGGGCGGCTGCATGCCCGAAATTTAATGGACTATTCATTACGCCCCGAGAAGTTAGAAAAGCACATGGAGGACAAGTAGTTTTGGTTTGCGGTACCTAAGTTTCTGGAATTACTTTGGCTAAGGTCGCTACTGAGGCTAAGTTGAGCCTCACGTTGCAAAGTGTGTAAAAGTATGGACATGTTAATCAGCAGTGATTAATAACACACATTCACTTTTAATTTATATCGACGTCTCCTTTCTAAGAGTCAGTCTTTTACACTATATCACCAATGGATACAATGAAATTTCTTCTTTAAATGTTTTTAGGTATTTTGTGTTCTCTTATCTTTTTCACTGTTCGCCATAATCTTGTGTGCCCCTGCAGTTCACCTATAGCCGGCCGGTGTGGCCGTGCGGTTAAAGGCGCTTCAGTCTGGAACCGCGTGACCGCTACGGTCGCAGGTTCGAATCCTGCCTCGGGCATGGATGTGTGTGATGTCCTTAGGTTAGTTAGGTTTAATTAGTTCTAAGTTCTAGGCGACTGATGACCTCAGAAGTTAAGTCGCATAGTGCTCAGAGCCATTACAGCCAGTTCACCTATTCTACGAACCGAATTTAAAGAATTACAGTTGTCTCACGCGGTAAATCTTTTATGGCGAGAACGGCGACCCAGTTCCTTTCAGTTCAGAGGTGTCAGTGGGGGCACAAAGAGGCAACTGAAAGCCAATACTTTTATGTAGGTCGCTAAATAAAGGAGGACCTTTGTTCTTGGTTTTGGGAATAAAAATACTCGACAACAAAGTCATTAGAGATAGAACTAGATTTCTTTGCCATCATTCTACAGCTTCCAAATGGGTTGATTGATCAAAATCAGGTAACCAAATTAACTCATCTTTCGAAATACTTCTTAAAAGCTGCAGAGGTGAGCAAAAATATAGTAGGTGTATAGCAGTGTGTCATCACCTAAAATGGAGGCCAAGTACCTGGCCAAATTAATACGCTGCAGTCTTCAGACCGGTGTACTCTCACTAAATGTGGCGACTGATACTCTCACGTTACAAACTGTAGACTCAGCTGGGTCCTCTCGAAGAACAAGGAAACAGTGAGTCGGAAGGAGGCAGTCTGCAACTCGGAGTCCAGGTAGAACCACTTCACTTCGGCTCGACGGTTCGCTGGAGCTACAACACAGCCAGGTACTGGACTTTGACTACCGTAGCTTTTGTCCCCATTTTCTTGCCCCTCCACACGACATCCCAACAGCGAGATTAAGAAGGTGGAAGTCACAACATGCCACTGTAGATATTTTGCGGGTCTCCATAGATATAGCATCCGCCAGCTCGTCCAGAATTCTCACGGTGCCTGGTGTCCAGCAAAATACCACATCATCCGTTACATCCACATCTATACCTTGCAAGCCACGGTTCCGTGCCTGGCAGAGGGTACTTCTTGGGCCACTGTGCCTTCCTGCCTTTCCTGTTCCATTCGCGAATGGTGCGTGGGAGAACTACTGTCTTCAGTAATGCTGACATCAATCCGAAAGCTGTTTGAGCGGCACACAACCTTTTTTACTAGTCACTGTCCTACTGGAAGTGGTATGGCCTGGCCTGGTCTTATTCCGACCTTTGAAATAACTGACTTACCCAGCTAGTTATAGTATGGGGAGCTACAGTTTGAAGTTGACTCTAAACCAGGGTGCAACTCAGCATTTTTCACATTACATTCAATGACAGAGGTGGATGAAGTGACTAACACTTAACCGTACCGAGCGAGGTGGCGCAGTGGTTAGCACACTGGACTCGCATTCGGGAGGACGACGGTTCAATCCCGCGTCCGGCCATCCTGACTTAGGTTTTCCGTGATTTCCCTAAATCGCTCCAGGCAAATGCCGGGATGGTTCCTCTGAAAGGGCACGGCCGACTTCCTTCCCTGTCCTTCCCTAATCCGATGAGACCGATGACCTCGCTGTTTGGTCTCTTTCCCCAAAACCAACCAACCAACCAACTTAACCGTAACCTCTGTCTTTCTGATCCTTTCGCCATGGTCACTTCGTGAGGCGAATGTGTGACGAAGCAATATGTTGCCGTACTCCTGCTGAAATGTACGCTTTCGCAATTTCAGTAGTACACCTCACCGTGATGGACAACGCCTCTGTTGCAGAATCTGCCGCTGGAGTGTGTTCAGCTCATCTCCGTAACGCTCTTGCACCGACTAACAAATTCGTGACAAAATACGCCGCTCTTCGCTGAATCTTCTCTATTCATCCAACCTAGGAAGGGTCCCACAGTGATGAGCAATACTCAAGAATCGGTCGAACACGTTAGTTTGGAAATTTGTGGTAATCTCCTATGGGGCCAAACTGCTGAGGTCATCGGTCCCTAAGCTTACACACTACTTAATCCAACTTAAACTAACTTACGCTAAGGACAACACACACACCCATGCCCGACGGAGGACTCGAACATCCGCATGGGCCGTGACAAGGCGCCCTAGACCGCGCGGCAAACAAGTTAGTGTTTCGTCTATTATTGACGAGTACATCTCCTTAAGATTCTTCCAGTAAAACTCACCCCTGCTTCAGCTATTCCTACAGTTTGCTTTACGCTGTAATATCACTTTCGGGAGCTCCACATGGTCACTGCTAGGTACACTGAAGCACAAAAAAACTGGTATAGGCATGCGTACTGAAACACACAGACACGTGAACAGCAGGATACAGCGCTGCAGTGGGCATAGCACATATGAGACAAGCGTCTGGTTCAGTTGTTAGATGGGTTGTTAGTGCTACAGTAGCAGGTTATCAAGATTTAAGTGAGTTTGAAGCTGGTGTAATAGTCGGCGCACGAGCGATGGGACACAGCACCTCCGAGGTAGCGATGAAGAGAGGATTTTCCCGTACGACTATTTCACGAATGTACCATGAATATCAGGAATACGGTAAAACATCAAATCTCCGACATCGCCGCGGCCGGAGAAAGCTCCTGCAAGAAAGGGACCACCGACGACTGAAGAGAATCGTTCAACGTGACACAAGTGCAACCCTTCCGCAAACTGCTGAAGATTTCAATGCTGGGCGATCAACAAGTGTCAGTGTGCGAACCATTCGACAAAACAACATCGATATGGGCTTTCGGAGCCGAAGGCCTGCCCACTCGTGTACCCTTGATGACTGCACGACACAAAGCTTTACGTCTCGGCTGTCAACACCGACAGTGGATGTTGACTGTAAACATGTTGCTTGGTCGGACGAGTCTCGTTTCAAATTGCATCGAGCGGCTGAACGTGTACGGGTGTGGAGACAACCTCACGAATCCATGGACCCTGGCTTTCAGCAGGGGACTGTTCAAGCTGGTGGAGGCTCTGTAATGGTTTGGGGCGTGTGCAGTTGGAGTGATATGGGGCCCCTGATACGTCTAGATATGACTCTGACAGGTGACACGCACGTAAGCATACTGTCTGATCACTTATATCCATTCGTGTCCATTGTACATTTGGATCAACTTCGGCAATTCCAGCAGGGCAATGAGACATCCCATACGTTCAGAATGTCTACAGAGTTGCTCCAGGAACTCTCTCCTGAGTTTAAACACTTTCGCGGCCACCAGACACCCCAGACATGAACATTATTGAGCGTATCTGGGATGCCTTGCAACGCGCTGTTCCACCCCGTCGTGCTGTTAAGTATTTATGGATGGCCCTGCAGGATTCATGATATCAATTCCCTCCAGCACTACTTCAGACATTAGTCGAGTCCATGCCTCGTCATGACGTGGCACGTCCGCGTGCTGGCGGTGGCCCTACACGGTATTAGGTAGGTGTACCAGTTTGTTTGGGTCTTCAGTGTATTTTCCAGTTGTTTCTGTTTCTAGTGATTTATCGCCAATATTGTAATGAACAGTGATATCTTCGCATCTTTATGCGCCATATGTTACGTTTATTTACGCCGAGAGTCAATTGTTACGTTCCCGCAACTATCTTCCCCCGCAACTATTTTCGATCATCTGCAAGTCTCCCCGAATTTCGCCACAGCCTTCTGGCTTCGAAGCATAGATGATTTCAAAACTGCGCCGAGTGAAAATTGCGCACAGTTTTCCTGGAAACTACCTGCTCACTACGACACCACCTAACCCGCACCTTGACAGTTCTGGTCCTCCGGAAACGCTTTGTAAGCCCACAGTGAGGCGCTGTGCTGAGCCGCCCTGTCCGAGCCGTCGTGCAAATGATGAGCAACGTAAATATCATATGCCCAGAACCAGACACACATTGCAATGCTTATACTCGTTTAACGTTTATCTCCTGATTTTCCTTCTATTGTGGCGTACATTCTGTCCTAATATGAAAAGAATTTAACCATTGTCACCTTAATTTTTGTTTGTTTGTTACTACCGGACAGAGAGATTAGTGGACGCTACGTCGACCTTTTCTGGGCCGTGTTTGCAGCACACAACAGCGTTACTACACACAACAGAGCTGTCCGGACAGTCTAAACGAGCTTCCGACGTTATTCACTACATAATTGACTTACGGGAGTCTCTCCTGAAACACCCGCGCTAACTGCTACGGCCACGCCGCGGCGCTGCTCAGTCGCTGCTGCAGTACTGGTCAGTCTCCGTGCCAAGTTGCCCCTGTACCGATCCATAATAGCGGAAGTTTTGCCGGTGCAGGACTTTGTGCCCGAACTGACCTCTCGATTATGTCGAATATATTTTCGATGGGATTCACGTTGGGCGAACTGGGTGACTAAATCGTTCGCTCGAATTGACCAGTTTGATCTTCAAACCAATTACGAACAATTGTGGCCTGTTGACACGGCACATTGCCATACATAAACATTTCATAGTCGCTTGGGGTGATGAAGTTTGTGAAAGGCTGCAAATGGTCTCCAAGTAGCCGAACATAATACACTCCTGGAAATGGAAAAAAGAACACATTGACACCGGTGTGTCAGACCCACCATACTTGCTCCGGACACTACGAGAGGGCTGTACAAGCAATGATCACACGCACGGCACAGCGGACACACCAGGAACCGCGGTGTTGGCCGTCGAATGGCGCTAGCTGCGCAGCATTTGTGCACCGCCGCCGTCAGTGTCAGCCAGTTTGCCGTGGCATACGGAGCTCCATCGCAGTCTTTAACACTGGTAGCATGCCGCGACAGCGTGGACGTGAACCGTATGTGCAGTTGACGGACTTTGAGCGAGGGCGTATAGTGGGCATGCGGGAGGCCGGGTGGACATACCGCCGAATTGCTCAACACGTGGGGCGTGAGGTCTCCACAGTACATCGATGTTGTCGCCAGTGGTCGGCGGAAGGTGCACGTGCCCGTCGACCTGGGACCGGACCGCAGCGACGCACGGATGCACGCCAAGACCGTAGGATCCTACGCAGTGCCGTAGGGGACCGCACCGCCACTTCCCAGCAAATTAGGGACACTGTTGCTCCTGGGGTATCGGCGAGGACCATTCGCAACCGTCTCCATGAAGCTGGGCTACGGTCCCGCACACCGTTAGGCCGTCTTCCGCTCACGCCCCAACATCGTGCAGCCCGCCTGCAGTGGTGTAGCGACAGGCGTGAATGGAGGGACGAATGGAGACGTGTCGTCTTCAGCGATGAGAGTCGCTTCTGCCTTGGTGCCAATGATGGTCGTATGCGTGTTTGGCGCCGTGCAGGTGAGCGCCACAATCAGGACTGCATACGACCGAGGCACACAGGGCCAACACCCGGCATCATGGTGTGGGGAGCGATCTCCTACACTGGCGGTACACCACTGGCGATCGTCGAGGGGACACTGAATAGTGCACGGTACATCCAAACCGTCATCGAACCCATCGTTCTACCATTCCTAGACCGGCAAGGGAACTTGCTGTTCCAACAGGACAATGCACGTCCGCATGTATCCCGTGCCACCCAACGTGCTCTAGAAGGTGTAAGTCAACTACCCTGGCCAGCAAGATCTCCGGATCTGTCCCCCATTGAGCATGTTTGGGACTGGATGAAGCGTCGTCTCACGCGGTCTGCACGTCCAGCACGTACGCTGGTCCAACTGAGGCGCCAGGTGGAAATGGCATGGCAAGCCGTTCCACAGGACTACATCCAGCATCTCTACGGTCGTCTCCATGGGAGAATAGCAGCCTGCATTGCTGCGAAAGGTGGATATACACTGTACTAGTGCCGACATTGTGCATGCTCTGTTGCCTGTGTCTATGTGCCTGTGGTTCTGTCAGTGTGATCATGTGATGTATCTGACCCCAGGAATGTGTCAATAAAGTTTCCCCTTCCTGGGACAATGAATTCACGGTGTTCTTATTTCAATTTCCAGGAGTGTAGTTTCCAGTCAGTGATCGGCTCCATTCCATGTAAAGACAGGCGACACCATTATGGGGCCACAACCAGCTTGCACGGTGACTTGTTGACAACTTGGTTCCATGGCTTCGTAGGGTCTGTACCACCCTCTAACCCTACAATCAGCTCTTACAAACTGAAATCGGGACTCATCTGACGAGGCCATGGTTTTCCGTCGTTTAGGGTCCAACCAATATGGCCACAAGTCCTGGAGAGGCGCTGCTGGTGATGTCCTGCTGTTAGCAAAGGTAATCGCGTCAGTCGTCTGCTGCCATAGCCCATTAACACCAAGTTTCGCGCGGTGGCCGAGCGGTTCAAGGCGCTTCAGTCCGGAACCGCGCGACTGCTACGGTCGCAGGTTCTAATCCTGCCTCGCGCATGGATGTGTGTGATGTATTAGGTTAGTTAGGTTTAAGTAGTTCTAAGTTCTAGGGGACTTATGACCACAGCAGTTGAGTCCCATAGTGCTCAGAGCCATTTGAACCATTTTGAACCAAATTTCGCTGCACTGTCCTAAGGCCGGTATTACACTATCAAATTTCTTTGTCAAAGATTTGATCAAAGATGTGACTCGTCAAATATATTTGACAAAGATCTTTGACGTTGGCGCCAAAAAGGGGTATTACACTGTCATCATATTTTTCGTCAAAGTTCAAGATGGCTGACAAGAACAACTTGTTATTAACCGCAGCAGTTGCATGTACCACAATTGCACTGTGTGCACATGTGGAAGAGAAGCGGGGAAAAAAAAGGAAACGTACCTGGAAGCAGCCGTGGGTTTTACGACGACACGATAAAAGCAATCAACAAAACTTGTTACGTGAGCTTATAGTGGAGGACGTCAAGTCGTACATCAATTACTTGAGAATGGATGAGTATACATTTCTTTATGTGCTCAGTGAAGTGTATCCTCATATCACAAAGCACAATACTCACTTAAGAACTGCTATATCTGCAGAAGACAAGCTCACTGTAATACTCCGATTCCTTGCTACAGGAGAGAGTTAGGCTAGGTTAGGTTAGGTCTCCAATCTTCTTAATATATTTTTGTATTCAGGATGCCTCACGTTGTAAAGCGCCTCATCAGCTTCATACCTCGCTATTAATTTTGTAGTTGTCAGTACACACCAATTGTATTTACTGGCAATGTTTATAAAAACACTACAGATGACAGAACGCTGCAGCGATGCTAGCGCTCCACGTGGTAACATGTCACATTGCAGTGAACAGAAGACAAGCGACTTCTTTGATCAAATCTACAGCGAGGCCCTAGATTTGATCAAATATTTGACGACATTTGACAAAGTTCCCTATTACACCATCAAATTTCTTTGAAAAAGATTTTTGACAAAGATATTGGACAAAGATATTTTATAGTGTAATACCGGCCTAACGGATACGTTCTTCGTATGTCCCACACTGATTTTTTGCTGTTATTTCACGCAGTGTTGCTTGTCTGTTAGCACTGACAACTCTACGCTAACGCCGCTGCTCTCGGTCGTTAAGTGAAGGCCGTCGGTCACAGTGCTGTCTGTGGTGAGAGCTAAAGCTTGAAATTTGGTATTCTCGGCAGACTCCCGACACTGTGGATCTTGGAATACTGACTTCCCTAACGATTTCCGAAATAGAATGTCCCATGTGTCGAGCTCCAATTACCATCCCGGATTCAGAGTCTGTTAATCCCCGTCGTGCGGTCATAACCATGTCGGAAACTTTTTCACACGAATCAGATGGATACAAATGACAGCTCCGCCAATGCACTGCCCTTTTATACATTCTGTACAGGCGATAGTACCGCCATCTGTTTATGTGCATATGGCTATCACATGACTTATCACCTCATTGACAGTAAACAGTAACGGCCTTTCACCCTGTATTGTAAACAGTGACGCCCTTTTAACGCTTCCCTGACGTACTGATAGTTACGAAATTACTTTTATATCTGACGGTTTCGTCTCCCTGAACAGCGACGTGTAGACGAAGGGCAGAGACAACGAGAAGGATTTTTGCGCAAGGAAAGGAGGTGCTACTTGACGAGTAGTAGTCACGAATTAATTACCACTTCGAAAAAATGAACTGACACCAATAGCTCTTTGCTTGTGTGCGTTTAACGTGTCCGCAGTCATGGTAGATGCTGAAAATTCCGCGCCACAGAGGAGCATAAAATGGCGCAGCTCATCTGCATTATCTCAATGGCTCCTATGTAAACTATCTGTGCTCTGCCTACGGTGTTGTGTTCATAACTGGATAGTTGGAAGAGCTAAAGAGTATTTTCCAAGAATCAAAACTTGCCTCTGCAAGGACTGACTTGGAAATGAACATTAGTACAGAGAAAATATTAAGCACAGACAGCCCTCCACTTACGGTCGGAAACCGGACTATAGAAACTGTTGATGAATACATTTGTCTTGGCCACAAAATTAAACTATGGAAAAACAATAAAAACGCATAATTTTCTCGCAGAATAGGACTGAGCTGGACAGCATTCCAGAAATAAAGATTTATTCTGACCAACAAAGGTGTCAGAAATAACTTGATGACTAAGGTTTATAATACGAGGCGTATTTTTTAAGTAAGTAGCATTTTGAAATTATTAAAAGGCGTGCTAAGATATCTCAATAATTTTATTTTTACACAAAAGCCGGTACCTTAATCTACGCACTGATGCCATTACAGTCTGATTCTTCCTTGTCTGCGTTGCGTTGCGAGTGTTTAAGATGCCTCCGATAATCGTGACTGCTTCCGACTGTGAAGTACGGACTGTTATAAGATTTCTTAGTGATAGATATTCATCGTGAGGTCTGTGCAGTTTACGGAGAAAACATCATGAGTGATGGAATGGTACGAAAGTTGGTGAGAGCATTTAAAGATGGCCGCACAAATGTGCATGATGAACAACGGAGTGGGCGTCCTTCGGTCGTTAATGAAAGTTTGGTGCAGGAAGTGGACAATAAAGTGAGAGAAAACAGACGCTTTACGATTCTCTCCTTGCAGGATGACTTTTCTAATGTTTCTCGTAGTGTTTTGTATGGCATTGTGACCGAGCACTTGAATTACCGAAAATTGTGTGCACGTTGGGTACCGAAAATGTTGACGGATGTACACAAAACCAAACGTTTAGACAGTGCATTCACTTTCCTTGAGCCGTACCACAAGGTCGGTGATGATTTCTTAAACCAAATTGTTACGGGCGATGAAACATGGGTGGCCTACGTTACACCAGAATCAAAGCAACAGTCCACGGAAGTTGAGCAAGGGCATCGTTTTGCTCCAGGACAATGCCCGTCCGCATGTGGCGAATCAGACCAAAGATCTCATCACATCTTTTCGATGGGAAACTAGATCATCCTTCGTACAGCCCCGATCTTGCCCTCTGTGACTACCATCTGTTCCTGCACTTGAAGAAATACCTGGGCGGTCAGCGTCTTCAAGACGATGACGAAGTCAAAACAGTGGTGATGCAGTGGTTAACAAGTCAGGCGGCAGACTTCTATGAGGAGGGTATTCAAAAACTGGTACAACGTTATGACAAGTGCCTCAATATTGACGGAAATTATGTAGAAAAGTAGATAAGGTACAGGCTTTCATGCAAAAATAAAATTATTGAGATTTCTTAGCACGTCTTTTTTTACTTTCAAAACGGTACTTACTTAAAAAAACACGCCTCGTACGTGCATACTACCAGTTACAACCTGCGGCCGAGAAACTGATTCTAAGACAAGTGCGCGTGAACTAAAGCGCACACAATGAACCATGCAGCGATGTATGCTGAGAGTCAGCCTCAGCGATAGGATTCGAGTACAGGACATTAGGAGGAGGACAATGGTAACAGACGTCCTAGAGAGAACTGCCAGAGTGAAGCGGCAATGGGCCAGAGAGATGTAAGTCGGCAAGATCACAGCAAGTGGACCCGTAGAATTGTTCAGTGCAGATCATGCGACCACAAGAGAGGCACTGGAAAACCCCAAAAGAGATGGCTTGATGACGTGGATCTGGTGGCTGGAACACGACGGTACCAGGGGGCTCAAAATCGAATACAATAGGAAGACATAGAAGAGGCCTATCTAGCAGTGGATTGAGAGACTGGAGGAGAAGGAGGCCACGACTGTAGACATTTATGTAGAAACAAGTAAAAAATGATCTGCGTCGGTTTATTTATTTTTTCTCGAACTGTAAAAAATTCGTGGCTACTGCTCTTAGTGCCGACAGTGATCGAATGCTGCACTGAATCGCCCGCTAGCGCTACGGAAGGTACTGTGAGGCAACAGGGAGAAGAAGCCACATGAAATCATACTTGAGAGGAGCAAACTAATCTGTTACTGCCCATCTTGTTGATGAATGAAAAAAAAAAAAAAAAATCTAAGCGATCGCCGATACAAGCCAGAAGCTTCGGAACACAGAACAGATATCTTTCATAACGAAGTTGTTAATGGTGAGCTGGAAATTAGAAATCAGAATCCAAAAAACATGATTAAGCGGCGACTGCGCTGGAGGCAGACAGGCGGCGGTGTGTGGCGGCGGCGCTGTTTTTGCCGCAGAGGCGGACTTCAAAGGGCAGCGCGGCTGGCGAGCCAGGCCGGGCCCAGCCGGGTCAGCGCAGATAGCGGCCGGCGGGGAGGGCAGGGGAGGGGCGCGACGCGGCTGGGCTCAGCTGCCGGAGCTCCCGTCAGCGACGTCTGCGAGTGCTGCTCTTGGGTAACTGCGATTCATAGCTGCCATTTGTCGCAGTAAGAAATCGCAGTTAACGAATATACAACTAGTATCCCTCCACTAACGCTATTTCTGTGACTTACGTGACTTATTACCGTAGATGTTACAGTGTCATTAGTCGCAAATAAGAACTGAACTGCGTCAATGCAACCCAGTTATATGTTCTCATCTGTAAAGACGATTACTGGTCAAGACCTAAGGTTAGCGTTTCAGTAATCCAACTCACAGAATGTTACCTGGGGTTGTTAATACACTGAAGAGACAAAGGAACTCATACACATGCCGAATATCGTGTAGGGTCCCCGCGAGAACGCAGAAGTGCCGCAATACGACGTCGCATGGACTCGACTAATGTCGGAAGTAGTGCTGGAGGGAATTGACACCATGAATGCTGCAGGACTGTCCATAAACACGTAAGAATTCTCAACAGCACGTTGCAAGGTATCCCAGATATGCCCAATAACGTTCGTGTCTGGGGAGTTTGGTGGCCAGCGGAAGTGTTTATACTTAGAAGAGTCTTCCTGGAGCCACTATCTAACAATTCCGGACATGGTTCAAATGGCTCTGAGCACTATGGGACTTAATTTCTGAGGTCATTAGTCCCCTAGAACTTAGAACTACTTAAACCTAACTAACCTAAGGACATCTCACACACCCATGCCCGAGGCAGGATTCGAACCTGCGATCGTAGCGGTCGCGCGGTTCCAGACTGTAGCGCCTAGAACCGCTCGGCCACCCCGGCCGGCAATTCCGGACATGTGGGGCGTCGCTAGTCCATCGGAATGCACAATGGACATGAATGGATGCATGCCGGCCGTTGTGGCCGAGCGGTTCTAGGCGCTTCAGTCCGCAACCGCGCTGCTGCTACGGTCGCAGGTTCGAATCCTGCCTCGGGCATGGATGTGTGTGATGTCCTTAGGTTAGTTAGGTTTAAGTAGTTCTAAGTCTAGGGGACTGATGACCTCAGATGTTGAAGTCCCATAGTGCTCACAGCCATTTCAACCATTTGAATGGATGCCGGTGATCAGACAGGATGCTCACGTACGTGTCACCAGTGTAGACGTATCAGATGTCCGATATCACTCCAACTGCACACGCTCCACACCATTTCAGAGCCTCCATCACCTTGAACAGTCCCCTGCTGACATGCAGGGTCCATGGATTCATGAGGTTGTCTCCACACCCGTACACGTCCATCCGCTCGATGCAATTTGAAACGAGACTCGTCCGACCAGGCAACACGTTTCCAATCATCAACAGTCCACTGTCGGTGTTGACAGGCGTGGCGTACAGGTTTTTGTCGTGCAATCATCAAGACTACACGAGTGGGCCTCCGGCTCCGAAAGCCCATGTAGATGACGTTTCGTTGAGTGCTTCGCACACTGACACTTGTTGATTGCCCAGCATTGAAATCTGCAGCCGTTTGCGGAAGGGTTGCACTTCTGTCACGTTGAACGATTCTCTTCAGTCGTCGTTGATCCCGTTCTTGCAGCATCTTTTTCCGGCCGCAGCGGTGTTGCGGATCTGATTTTTTTACCGGATACCTGATATTCACGGTACGCTCTTGATTGGTCTTACGGGAGAATCCCCACTTCATCGCTAACTCGGAGATAGTGTGCCCCATCGCTCGTGCGCCGACTATAGCACCACGTTCAAACTCACTTAAATCTTGATAACTTGCCACTGTAGCAGCAGTAACCGATCTAACAATTGCGCCAGACACTTGTTGTCTTATATAGGCGTTACCTACCGCAGCGCCGTATTCTGCCTGTTTACATATCTCTGTATTTGAATACGCACGCCTATACCAGTTTCTATGGCGCTTCAGTCTATACGAAAGTTACGCTTGTCCACAGACGTCTCATCAAAACAGTGAGTAGGAAATATGTTTTACATTTGTTCTTCCTCTGGCTATAATTTTGTATTAATGGAAGAAGTGTGAATATTAATAACGTTCTTGTGTAGAATACAGATTCTGAGCACGTTGTTATGTTCACAAGTATCTGAACCACATTTACAGTCACTCGATACAACGGAATTAAAAATATCATTGGCAGTAGCACTGGAGGAGCTGCCACAGAGTCTTTAGCCCGTCTTCGTCATAAACAAGGCTAGTTTCTAAGTCTGTGAATGAACGTTGTGAGATCGTTCATACAGTGTGAAACCTCCCCCCAGCTCAACTGCTTTCATTACCGGCAATATTAACAGTTGTGCATTGCCAATTATATCTCTGGTAATTAGAAACAGTAAAAAAGTTTCATAATCTTCGTGATTTTCCAGATGGAATTACCACTTCGATTACTGGCTGCTCTATGTATCCATCCACATTCAGAAGTGATAATCGTGAAGATTCAAGCCAACTCTTCAAGAAATCGCGGCTTAAATTGATAACTGATGACGCGTTATTGATAACTAGTAACATGTGTTGTTGTTGTTGTTGTGGTCTTCAGTCCTGAGACTGGTTTGATGCAGCTCTCCATGCTAATCTATCCTGTGCAAGTTCCTTCATTTCCCAGTACCTACTGCAACCAACATCCTTCTGAATCTGCTTACTGTATTCATCTCTTGGTCTCCCTCTACGATTTTTACCCTCCATGCTGCCCTCCAATGCTAAATTTGTGATCCCTTGATGCCTCAGGACATGTCCTACCAACCGATCCCTTCTTCTTGTCAAGTTGTGCCACAAACTTCTCTTCTCCCCAATTCTATTCAATACCTCCTCATTAGTTGCGTGATCGACCCACCTAATCTTCAATATTCTTCTGTAGCACCACATTTCGAAGCTTCTATTCTCTTCTTGTCCAAACTATTTATCGTCCATGTTTCACTTCCATAATGGCTACACTCCATACAAATACTTTCAGAAACGACTTCCTGACACTTAAATCTATACTCGATGTTAACAAATTTCTCTTCTTCAGAAACGCTTTCCTTCCCATTGCCAGTCTACATTTTATATCCTCTCTACTTCGACAATCATCAGTTATTTTGCTCCGCAAATAGCAAAACTCCTTTACTACTTTATGTGTCTTATTTCCTAATCTAATTCCCTCAGCATCACCCGACTTAATTCGACTACATTCCATTATCTTTGTTTTGCTTTTGTTGATGTTCATCTTATATCCTCCTTTCAAGACACTGTCCATTCCATTCAACTGCTCTTCCTAGTCCTTTGCTGTCTCTGACAGAATTACAATGTCATCGGCGAACCTCAAAGTTTTTATTTCTTTTCCATGGATTTTAATAACTATTCCAAATTTTTCTTTTGTTTCCTTTATTGCTTGTTCAATATACAGATTGAATAACATCGGGGAGGGGCTACATCCCTGCCTCACTCCCTTCCCAACCACTGTTTCCCTTTCATGTCCCTCGACTCTTATAACTGCCATCTGGTTTCTGTACAAATTGTAAGTAACCTTTCGCTCCCTGTATTTTACTCCTGCCACCTTTAGAATTTGAAAGAGAGTATTCCAATCAACATTGTCAAAAGCTTTCTCTAAGTCTACAAATGCTAGAAACATAGGTTTGTATTTCCTTAGTCTTTCTTCTAAGATAAGTCGTAAGGTCAGTATTGCCCCACGTGTTCCAACATTTCTACGGAATCCAAACTGATGTTCCCCGAGGTCGGCTTCTACCAGTTTTTCCATTCGTCTGTAAATAATTCGTTTCAGTATTTTGCAGCTGTGACTTATTAAACTGATAGTTCGGTAATTTTCAAAAAAATAGTTCAAATGGCTCTGAGCACTATGGGACTTAACATCTTAGGTCATCAGTCCCCTAGAACTTAGAACTACTTAAACCTAACTAACCTAAGGACATCACACACATCCACGCCCGAGGCAGGATTCCAACCTGCGACCGTAGCAGTCCCGCGGTTCCGGAGTGAAGCGCCTAGAACCGCACGGCCACCGCGGCCGGCGGTAATTTTCACATCTGTCAACACCTGCTTTCTTTGGGATTGGAATTATTATATTCTTCTTGAAGTCTGAGGGTACTTCCCCTGTCTCGTACATCTTGCTCACCAGATGGTAGAGTTTTGTCAGGACTGGCTCTCCCAAGGTCGTCAGTAGTTCTTATGGAATGTTGTCTACTCCCGGGGCCTTGTTTCGACTAGTAACGTAAGTGTACAAAGTGAGTATTGGAACAGTGTGTCATTGAAGTCATTATGTGATTCATGACTTCAATGGGATGATAAATAAATGTGAAATAAACTGTGAGCTAACAATGAAAATTCCGTTCTCCCCTTGTTTAAGCTATCCCACATCCCAATATTTTCTTCCATGTAGTTCCTGACATGCACTGCCAGAGTGTGACACTTTTTCGTCCGCCCCTCCCGCCCTGAAATGTTGGTTGTGTTGACAGACTGATTTGTGACGCAGGCCAAGGTCTAGGTTAGCTTGTGTCTTTTAAGACTGACGACGTACAAGTCATAACAGTGGAAAGTACTCATCTTCCAGTTAAAAGCTGACATCAGTAATATTTGTAACTATCTTACGATATGAAGTTCTTACTATTACGTTTATTTTGACTTGTGAGTATGCAATAATTTTAATCTTATGTTAGTTTTTTTAATAACTGTCTAGGATATGAATGTGTGAAAGATAACTGCACTCGAACTGTGAGAGCGATAGCTATATCGATAGTGAGAAAATCGAACAGTGAGATACAGTACGCGGGGACGAGTTTGTGCGTGATTAGGTGAAGGAGTGATCGGTGTCGTGTCGGTTGAGAACGTACGCAAACTACTGTCGCACAACTCTTACGTTTCCAATACGGCATGAACTTGGCGTTAAACGGAAAGAAATTATTAGACTGGTTTGAACAATATGAGCCTCGCGGGTTGCAGCAAACTGAAAATGACAATGCGCACGTGAAAGAACATTGAGCTGTGATTGTTGTCTGCTGGTCCACATTGTTTGCTGTTGAGTGAGTTGCAAAAACTAATGCACGATATTTTTTTTAAATTTTCAACTTAATGAGGTTTCACTTGCGTTCTACCACTAACAGTCGCTATAAAAACAAATAAGCATTGTTCTACGCGTAAAACTTACTCACTGGACTGTGAATTCGCGAATGTAACGCGTGTGGCAACCGGGCGAACTCTTTAAGTTTGCGATCACAGAGCTGAAATGAATGTTGATAATTTTTTTCGAAGCTGCGGACTTGGCGTTAATAGCTCCATCGTGTGTATCAGAAATGTTATCGTCATAAACATACCAGCTTCGATTCAAATGGTAGCAGTGGTTTCCAACCAGTCTGTATCCGAAGGAAGGTGACAATAGCATTACCGGAAAACCGAGCATGGACACAAGTGAACGTAACAGTTGCTATTTACCGTCGACAGATTTATGTTTCCGTCGCCACCACTGCCGAGCTAACGACAATTTCGCATATCGCCCCCCCTCCCCCCCATTCCCCATGCACAGTTAAACTTCGCTACAAATCTCTCTCTATCTCAGCAACGACTCGCGAAGCAGTCCTTTCAACAGTAATTTCATTGTTTTTTTTTTAAGATTTTTCAGTATTCATTTTCTCTGAATAAACGTAGTGTTATGACTGGATTAAAACATTTCATGTTGACATTGTTTGCCGTATTATTACTTCTTTGCCATTACTATTTGCGAACTTCGGCTCGATTTCATTTTTATTTTGGTAGCTGATGTACGTATCCTTATGTATCTTTTTGGAGGATGTGCTGTAACATACAGTTATGTGTTAGTTGTATTTATGTTAGATAATTTAATGTATTTAAATGTCGCACTTGTTAAAATATGGATCGCCGCGCGGGATTAGCTGAGCGGTATAAGGCCCTGCAGTCATGGACTGTGCGGCTGGTCCCGGCGGAGGTTCGACTCCTCCCTCGGGCATGGGTGTGTGTGTTTGTCCTTAGGATAATTTAGGTTAAGTAGTGAGTAAGCTTAGGGACTGATGACCTTAGCAGTTACGTCCCATAAGATTTCACATACATTAAAATATGGATCTGTGGCATCCGCCATTAGTTTCTGGGCTCCGGCCAATTTGTCAGCGTTCTAGAACTCGTCATTATTGGAGCATTCTCAGGCACCTGTGAGCTTACTTGCGTCTGGAGATTCAAGAGAGCGATATTACTGTTTGCTCCAAAAAAATGTTCAAATGTGTGTGAAATCTTATGGGACTTAACTGCTAAGGTCACCAGTCCCTAAGCTTACACACTACTTAACCTAAATTATCCTAAGGACAAACACACACACCCATGCCCGAGGGAGGAGTCGAACCTCCGCCGTCACCAGCCGTACAGCCCATGACTGCAGCGCCTTACACCGCTCGGCTAACCCCGCGCGGCTCTATTTGCTCCACAGATGTAGGTATTCTCGGGAATTTTGCAATTTACCTTTCTTGTAGGGATTTGTTAACCAAATTTTAGTGTGATCATTACACTGATTTTGCTAGTGAAACGCCTTCTTCCGAGTCTACAATCATTAAAGTTTACTAAATTACGTTTGCGGAGTTAAATATTTAGATACATTCACGGTCAAAATTCGGCATTTAAATGGCTTTGTGGCGGCCTTCTTTACAATACGACTAATTGTGATAAATCGCTTACTAAGTTTCCACTACGCGAACTATTCTCATAGGTTCACTGCGTGTGTAACGTGTCTCGTACTGTACGTTGAAGTACTACATTGCAGTTTTGACGTTCGGCAGAAGGAGCTGAGTGGCGTTTAACTGGCGCCAGGAAAATGAGATGGTGAACTGAAATGGATCGTGGAACACCATCAACAAAATTGCAGTCTCTGGCATGTGGACTGGGAACGTACCGGGTAGTAAAAAGATGGGCAGATTCCCGTAGCTGCGTCGCTAGAGGCGCTGTGGCCGTTAGCTGCAGACAGCCGCCACAGACCGCAAACCACGTACGCTGGCCGTTAAGCGCGGTTAACGGCACTTCAGCGTCAATGCCACATTAGTCTTTTACCGAGCAGTGGACGCGATGGGCGGCAGATAGGAAGTGTGTGCGGTCCGAGTGAAGGGCACGGCTGCCCTCTCCAACGACGGTCCGACAGACGCAATAATTGCGTCCACCGGGAGCACATTTTACTCATCTCAGAACACTGTTGTTACGTTTTTCCGTGCTCAGTGTAGTTGTTTGAGCTTTTTCGGCTTTGACAGATATGAATTATGCAGCTGGATGAATTGATGAATGCTTAGACCTCACATCGCCATAAAGAAGGAAAGAAAGAAAGAAAATATTCCTTCAGTGGTCACATTGGTAGAAAAAAACCTCTCCGTTATTTCAGCCCAAAAATTAATCCGCGGATGTTTCGTGAACATTTATCAACTTTGCTGATGCCTGCCTCGCACTCAGTTTCCACATATGCAGTTTCTTAGCAACAATTTGATGCAGTGTTTTTCTGGATACGAATGGAAACTTCAAATTAAGTGTACTAACAGCGATAGATGGTTTCACAGCAGTTTTTCATTCGATAGATGGTTTTACAGCACTTTTCATTCGCGTACGCAACCTTGCCTTCTGACTGAACGCCATTACTCCTCCACATCCCCCCCCCCCCTTTCGACATTATTCTTCTAATTATGTACATTTGTACACAGAACACTAAAAGAGGAATTAGAAGTAAAATAATGAGGAAAATCCTAGGACCAAGAACTAAAGATGGTGTGCATTATCCAAAACCCAATGCAGAAATATATAAAAATATCTCCAAAATAACAGACACAATGCGTATTAGAGGAATCCAATTCTTGGGGCGTTTAGAAAGAATGGACTCAAAACAGGTTAACGCACAAAATCCATACATTTTTAATGAACAAAACTACAAGACCGAACTGGTACAAACAAACGGAAAAAGACCTGAGAGAATTAGGGTCTCCAAATCTACATGATAGAAATGAAATCAGAAAAATCACAAACACACGGGATTTTGAGGAAGAAGAGAGACAAACGAACCGACATACATGGTCTACGCAACGAAAGCTAGCCCTTTCGTTGTTTATGAAGGAATACTGGGCGAAAAGGAAGGCCAACAAATGTTGATTACGCGTGGTCGTAAGTGATCCATCCGCGAAGAAGAAGAAGTAGTACATTTGTATAGCCTTCTATAACAGCACGACACTGTTCCCTCATTTTTCCTTCGGTCATTGCCGAAGACGCTAATTGTCGCACAGTTCATGGTCGATATGTCACGTTATGTTCTTTCATAGCAAGAAAAGGTATACTTCTTACTCCTTTACCTGGAAACTAAGACAATATATTGTACATAACGAGGGCAATCGAAAAGTAAGTTACACATTATGATGGAAGGCCAAATAATTTTTAGCGAATGCTACACTAAAATTGTAAGTAGAAAAGATTGGTGACGCTATTATTTTTCAATATAATCACCAAGTCTCTCTAATCAACGGTCGGAAATTACAATTCCTCGTCGACAGAAATCTATTGTTTGGAGAAGGAGCCAGTCGATGTCCTCATCGGAGTTTTTTCTGACTGGCCTTAGCCTTCTCTGAACTATAAATAAGTAAACAAATAACAAGGTGTTTTGCATCTTGTTGTTTTTCTATGCATACACGGACCAAATGAAGGATTCCAAGATAAAGTTATTGAATGGATGTAGTAATGACAGAAATGTTTTTGACATTGGGTAAATGCACACTTAGGATACATATGAAGTGACTAACAGCCTTGAGTATAGCCTAAGGCAGTAATGCAACGAGAATAACGACAGAAACTACAAGTAAGGGCAAAAGCGCTGTTAATGGCTGGCTCTGAGCACTATGGGACTTAACATCTGTGGTCATCAGTCCCCTAGAACTTAGAACTACTTAAACCTAACTAACCCAAGGACATCACACACATCCATGCCCGAGGCAGGATTCGAACCTGCGACCGTAGCGGGCGCTGTTAATAACTCGTTAACTATGTGATTCGGAAGGAAGGGAAGGTTAGCATTAAACGTTCTGTCGACAAGACGTAATGTGGTTTATGTTCCAGGTACTGATCAACATTTAATTGTTCTACTAAAGATCGAAAATTTATTCACACATGAAAGTACTGTGATCATTGGAAGGATGTCGATAGAAAAGGTCGGGTCACGTGAAGGGACGCTTCATGCGAAACGGGTAACACAAAACGCGGTCAATGACGCGGTACAGCACTTCTTGCTGGTGGTGATGCAGCGCTAATTCTTCGCAGGAAAAGCGAAGAGCAACCCAGAAAGTGAGCAGTCACCTCTTACCTAACTCGTTGGACAAAAAATTTCGCCGGCAAAAGTCTGCGGTAGAAGCAGCGTTCTCCCAGTTCGCTAAGTCACAGCAAACACCATTTCCTCCGGAAGGGTTAACACTGATTTCAAATTGTATCCCACCTAACCACTGTTACAGACCACTCCGGACTAAATTCTTGACGGCGTTCCTTCCTTTCTGTGACGCTCTCGTGCTGACCAAATAAACCCTAATGTCGCAGTGTTTGTTTGAATCTTCTCAACCTACAGTGACGGAAATGAAACGTTTTACACCTTGATGGAACGCCACTGAACCGGCAGTCCAGTATTCCAAAATTTATTTCCTTCTGCAAATCCCTTGACATTAGCTGCATACGTACACAGTGACGCATGACAATTTAAGCTGAACCGGGACTCTAACCAGTATTTCCCCCTTATTACGAGCGGTCGCCTTAACGTTTAGGCTATCAGTGCACACCTCCCGGGCCAGCCCAAGCTTCCATATGTCACAATGTCGACGTCTTTATATCGCAGTTAAAGAAACTCCAATTGAAAATGATACAAATAAGGTCTTTGGAAAATTCATTAATTGGTTATCTGCAAATGGGCTTGCTATAAAGTTTGAAAAAACACAGTGCAGCCAATTTTCTGCTGCAAAAAGTACAGTTCCTTCAATAAATATAACACATCGACAGAAGTCAGTAGACAGGGTAGAGCATACAAAGTTTTTGGGTGCACATATAGATGAGAATCTTAATTGGAAAATTCATATTTTGGATCTTCTAATCCAACTATGTTCAGTAACTTTTGCAATCAGAATAATCGCCAATTTTGAGAATATAGAAATTAGTAAGCTAATATACTTTGCATACTTTCACTCTCTGATGTCATACGGAATAATATTTTGGGGTAGCTCAACATTTAGACAAAAGGTATTTACTGCTCAAAAGAAAGTGGTTAGATTAATGTGTGGGGTTCATAGTCGCACATCTTATAGAGATCTTTTTAAAAATTGGGAATTCTTACAGTAGCCTCACAGTACATTTACTCACTAATGAAATTTTTTCTCAACAACATGGACCAGTTTAAAAAGAACAGTGACATTCATGAAACTTCCTGACAGATTAAAACTGTGTGCCGGACCGAGACTCGAACTCGGGACATTTGCCTTTCGCGGGTAAGTGCTCTACCAACTAAGCTACCCAAGCACGACTCACGACCCGTTCTCACAGCTTCAATTCCGCCAGTACCTCGTCTCCTATCTTCTCATTCTGGGAACAGTGACATTCATGATTATAATACCAGAAAAAATAAAGACTTACACTATCCTTTACTCAACCTATCTTTGGCATAGAAAGGGGTAAAATATGCTGCTATAAAAATTTTCGACAAATTACCAGATGAAATAAAATGTCTGACAGACAGCAGCAATAGCTTCAAAAATAAATTGAAATCATATCTCCTTGACAACTCCTTCTATACCATAGATGAATTCTTGAACAGGAATAAATAAATCTATAAATATAGTATATGCATTTTATGCCATTTAAGGGAATGGCGTAAATAATAGAAATATTAATCTTTTAAAAAATCTTGTTTCATATGTGCATTTCTTGTGCACTTGACGCGTTCCACATCATAACGGCTACCGTACCGTGCGATTGATCAATGGAACACGCGACCAACTAACTAACTAATTAACTAACAAGCAGTTCACCAAATTCATCAGCTAACGCTCGCAACATTACTTGGATTCCCGTAACAGGAGCCTCGTTGTCTCATTCTCCGTATTGCGAGAATCCAAGCAATGTTGCGAACATTAGGTGATGAGTTTAGTGGACTGCGATATAAAGATTTAGACAGTTTGACATATGGAAGTTTGGGTCGGTCCGGGGAGCGTTCACGGATAGCCGAATTTATTAAGGCGCGACTGATCGCGATAAGCGGGAAATCAGGGTTCGAGTCCCGGCCCGGTACAAATTTTCATGTGCCACTAATGGGTAGTAATTCTGTACCTAATATAGCGGACGTCAAGTAATTCACAGTTAGCAAGTTAATTTCGAAGAATTTCGTACAGCTCGCTATCGTCAACACGTCTGTTCTTTCAGAAATGCATGTAACTGATACTCAGCATTTCCGTGGCTGTGGGATGTACAAAAATTTCATCCGTATGCGAGTTTATTTTCGGTACACATAAAAATATTCTTACAAATGAAGGACATGAAGGCTGTTGGGTGTGCCTAACTTCACTGGAACTTTACAAATGTAGCACAAAATGTCCCACAGGACGTGCACGTGGACTTTGTCGTCTTCCTTGAGATTTTGAGAGAGATGAAAGCATTCGCAAGAGGGGCATGGGAGCGTCACCCCGACACGCAGCTGGCTGCAGGGCAACGACTGGAGAATGGTAGGTCATGAGGTGGACTCACGACAGCTGTATGGCGAGAAGAACAGGGGCAGGTCCTCCTAGAACGACTGCATCACGAAAGGATCGGAAGACTGTTTCACTATCTTTGATGAATAGGTGGATGACAAAAACTGAAATCCGGACAGAGGATGCAGGCCGGGAGTGAACGCGAGCCGTCAGGAACAGACTGCTGGTAGCTGGGTTCTGGTCTCGTGTCTCGTGCATTTTCTACCGCTGACACCGTACCACAGACAACAGGGACATCCACGACGTAGGTCCACTGTCATCTGCAACATGGGGCGACATTTTATGGTGTTGAGAAATAGATCTCACTTCTATTCGTGATAGAATAGCGCCGGTGTGTCTGTAGACCACCTGATGGAAGCAGCGATTCTCTAGACCCGTACCTCTCCAACCCCTGGAATCACGGCGTGGGGAGATGTTGGGTATCACAACAGGGCTGATTTGGTAACTGTTGGAGGGAGGGCCACATCTTATACTGATGAGAAAGGACGTCAGTTCCGAATGGAATGAAATTTTCCTAATTTAATACCCATCATGCGGTGGAACACCTCCGCAGAGTTCCGCAACTTTCGGACTGGCCAACTTGGTACCGGTCCCGCTTGATGAACACTAGTCAAGAATTAAGCGAACGGCAAATGTGTGTGGAAAGTGTCTCCTCCGCAGGGAAATTACGCAAGGGAGGCAGTTGTTGGGAAGGGAGTGTGACAGGGTTGTAGCCTCTCCCCGATGTTATTCAATCTGTATATTGAGCAAGCAGTAAAGGAAACAAAAGAAAAATTCGGAGTAGGTATTAAAATCCATGGAGAAGAAATAAAAACTCTGAGGTTCGCCGATGACATTGTAATTCTGTCAGAGACAGCAAAAGACTTGGAAGAGCAGTTGAACGGAATGGACAGTGTCTTGAAAGGAGGATACAAGATGAACTTCAACAAAAGCAAAACGAGGATAATGGAATTTAGTCAAATTAAGTCGGGTGGTGCTGAGGGAATTATATTAGGAAATGAGACACTTAAAGTAGTAAAAGAGTTTTGCTATTTGGGGAGCAAAATAACTGATGATGGTCGAAGTAGAGAGGATATAAAATGTAGACTGGCAATGGCAAGGAAAGCGTTTCTGAAGAAGAGAAATTTGTTAACATCGAGTATAGATTTAAGTGTCAGGAAGTCATTTCTGAAAGTATTTGTATGGAGTGTAGCCATTATGGAAGTGAGACATGGACGATAAATAGTTTGGACAAGAAGAGAATAGAATCAATGTGGGGGAGGAGTTTGTGGCACAACTTGACCAGAAGAAGGGATCGGTTGGTAGGACATGTTATGAGGCATCAAGGGATCACAAATTTAGCACTGGAGGCCAGCGTGGAGGGTAAAAATCGTAGAGGGAGACCAAGAGATGAATACAGTAAGCAGATTCAGAAGGATGTAGGTTGCAGTAAGTACTGGGAGATGAAGAAGCTTGCACAGGATAGGGTAGCATGGAGAGCTGCATCAAACCAGTCTCAGGACTGAAGACCACAACAACAACAACATGAATCTTGCGATAAATCTCAGTCCGGTATCTCCGTTCACCACGCCGAGATTTGTGTGGTCCGTAGTTCCGATTTGTCCGAAGTATTAGTACAAAATCGTGATGTTTGAGTATTACTGTACACTGAAGGGGGATAACACCGAGTGCAGAAAACGGAAACCGGGATGGACAAGATTTTTAGGGGCCTGGTGAGAGCGCAGCCATCGTCCAGGAAGCAAGTGTTGCGGAGACTCCTCCAGTCTGGAAGAGGGCGATTTCTTCTCTCTGCAGTCGCTGATTGCATCACCGTTTTCCGCTAGACGCACTACTTGCTGCGCTAATTAGGACTGCGAGAGCAGAGGTGCCCAGTATAGCTAATCATGGAACTGATGGAAAATTTTAAAACTTCCATTCTTTAAAATTTAATCTTCAAAGCGCCGTTCGACGCCATTGCAACTGCGTGATGATTTCCACTTACTAAGAATCCATATGCTGTCTCCAGGTGACTCAATCATTTATTTGAGGTCTGTAACGTAAATGCGTCACTGTTTACAAGCGTTTCATTTTTCACTGGGTTTTAATTTTTAACACATGATTATATGCGTATACACTAAAGTCAGTGCCGGCCGCGGTGGTCTCGCGGTTCTGGCGCTGCAGTCCGGAACCGCGGGACTGCTACGGTCGCAGGTTCGAATCCTGTCTCGGGCATGGGTGTGTGTGATGTCCTTAGGTTAGTTAGGTTTAAGTAGTTCTAAGTTCTAGGGGACTTATGACCTAAGATGTTGAGTCCCATAGTGCTCAGAGCCATTTGAACCATTTTTGAACTAAAGTCATGAGATGATGATGATGAAGTCCCATACTCCGTGACGGAGTGTAGGGGAACGATGCGGGAGACCCGCACCGCCGTACTAGGCAACGTCCTAGTGGAGGTGGTTTGTCATTGCCTTCCTCCGACCGTAATGGGGATGAATGATGATGATGAAGACGACACAACAACACCCAGTCATCTCGAGGCAGGAAAAATCCTTGACCCCGCCGGGAATCGAACCCAGGACCCCGTGTTCGGGAAGCGAGAACGCTACCGCTAGACCACGACCAGCGGACAAAAGTCATGAGACACATCCTAATATCGTGTCGGACCTCCTTTTTACCCGGCCTAGTTCAGCAAGTCGGCATGGCATGGACTCAACATAATGGTTCAAATGGCTCTGAGCACTATGGGACTTGACATCTTAGGTCATCAGCCCCTAGAACTTAGAACTACTTAAACCTAACTAACTTGAGGACATCACACACATCCATGCCCGAGGCAGGATTCGAACCTGCGACCGTAGCAGTCCCGCGGTTCCGGACTGAAGCGCCTAGAACCGCACGGCCACCGCGGCCGGCTGGACTCAACAAGTTGTTGGAAGTCTCCTTGAGCCACAGTGCCTGTATAGCCACCCGTAATTGCTAAACTGTTGCCGGTGCAGGATTTTGTGCACGAACTGACCTCTCTATTACGTCCCAAAAATGTTCGATGGGATTCATGTCGGGCGATCTGGGTGGCCCAATCATTCGCTCGAATTGTTCAGAATGTTCTTCAAACCAGTCGCCAATAGTTGTGATGCGGCATCGATGTTTGGGAACATGAAGTCCATGACTGGTTGCAAATGGTTCTTAAGTAGCCGAAGAGAACCATTTCCAGTCAATGATCGGTTCAGTTGGACCAGAGGACCCATTCCATTCCATGCACAGTGCCTTGCAAAGCTTGGGTCCAAGGCTTCGGGGATCTGCGCCAGACTCCAAGCCCACCACCACCTCTTACCAACCTGACCAGGCCACAGTATTCCAGTCGTCTGTATCCAAACGATATGGTGACGAGCCCTGAAGAGGCGCTGCAGGGTATGTCGAGTCGTTAGCAAGGCACTCGCGTCGCTCGTCTGCTGTCAGAGCCCATTAACACTAAATTTCGCCGCTCTGTCCTAACGGATAAGTTCGCCGTACGTCCCACAATGATTCCTGCGGTTATTTCACGCAGTCCTGCTTGCCTGTTGTGTTACCACTGAAAATGTACACAAACGCCGGTGCCCCGGCCGTTCAGTGAGAGGTCATGAAAGTAATGTTACAGGGTTATTACAAATGATTGAAGCGATTTCACAGCTCTACAATAACTTTATTATTTGAGATATTTTCACAATGCTTTGCACACACATACAAAAACTCAAAAAGTTTTTTTAGGCATTCACAAATGTTCGATATGTGCCCCTTTAGTGATTCGGCAGACATCAAGCCGATAATCAAGTTCCTCCCACGCTCGGCGCAGCATGTCCCCATCAGTGAGTTCGAAAGCATCGTTGATGCGAGCTCGCAGTTCTGGCACGTTTCTTGGTAGAGGAGGTTTAAACACTGAATCTTTCACATAACCCCACAGAAAGAAATCGCATGGGGTTAATTCCGGAGAGCGTGGAGGCCATGACATGAATTGCTGATCGTGATCTCCACCACGACCGATCCATCGGTTTTCCAATCTCCTGTTTAAGAAATGCCGAACATCATGATGGAAGTGCGGTGGAGCACCATCCTGTTGAAAGATGAAGACGGCGCTGTCGGTCTCCAGTTGTGGCATGAGCCAATTTTCCAGCGTGTCCAGATACACGTGTCCTGTAACGTTTTTTTCGCAGAAGAAAAAGGGGACGTAAACTTTAAACCGTGAGATTGCACAAAACACGTTAACTTTTGGTGAATTGCGAATTTGCTGCATGAATGCGTGAGGATTCTCTACCGCCCAGATTCGCACATTGTGTCTGCCATTAAGAAAAAATGTTGCTTCATCACTGAAAACAAGTTTCGCGCTGAACGCATCCTCTTCCATGAGCTGTTGCAACCGCGCCGAAAATTCAGAGCGTTTGACTTTGTCATCGGGTGTCAGGGCTTGTAGCAATTGTAAACGGCAAGGCTTCTGCTTTAGCCTTTTCCGTAAGATTTTCCAAACCGTCGGCTGTGGTACGTTTAGCTCCCTGCTTGCTTTATTCGTCGACTTCCGCGGGCTACGCGTGAAACTTGCCCGCACGCGTTCAACCGTTTCTTCGCTCACTGCAGGCCGACCCGTTGATTTCCCCTTACAGAGGCATCCAGAAACTTTAAACTGCGCATACCATCGCCGAATGGAGTTAGCAGTTGATGGATCTTTGTTGAACTTCGTCCTGAAGTGTCGTTGCACTGTTATGACTGAGTGATGTGAGTGCATTTCAAGCACGACATACGCTTTCTCGGCTCCTGTCGCCATTTTGTCTCACTGCACTCTCGAGCGCTCTGGCGGCAGAAACTTGAAGTGCGGCTTCAGCCGAACAAAACTTTATGACCCTACGTATCTGTAGTGTGTCGTGACCATATGTCAATGAATGGAGCTACAGTGAATTTATGAAATCGCTTCAATCATTTGTAATAGCCCTGTATATGTGATACTCCCGGCACGCTCTTGACACTGTGAATATCTGCGTATTTAATTCCCTACGAAACGATTTCCAAAATGGAGTGTCTCATACGTCTTGCTCCAACAACCATTCCGCGTTCAAAGTCTTTTAATTCACGCGGTGCGGCCATAAACACGTCGGAAACTCTTTCACATGAATCAACTGAGTAAAATGACAGTTCAGTAATTTCCAAGAATGATTGCCTATCGAAGTCGAGGGGTCCAAACGATATATATCGAGCATGCGACCGTAAATCGATCATGCGACTCTGGTGGCGGGCGTTAAGAGTATGTTCACGTTGGGAACTACTGTAACGACAAGAGAAAGGATACTTGTCACTGTAAAGGAGACGATTTACCTTACTCGTCGACGGTGTTGTCGTCATGTGAAAGTCCATTACGGTGGTCTGGATGCATAATTTGGATGAGTCGAACTCGTTCGTTTTCCTCACTGTTCGCAGTGAGAGTGTAACGGTATTTCAGCATCGAAACTGTTCTTTCGAAGTTTTACGCACTGCGCACCACCACAGTCTACACAGGCCCTTCTTTCCTCGTCTGGTAGTACTCCATATTTGCATCAAAAGTCGAACAATTTTCTACGCTGGATAAACATGGAATTAGATTCTTCCATGTGAGAGAATCCGTCGAAGAAACGTCAAGTACACCAGACATCCAACTCACTGACGACATAAATCGTCTTGGTTTCCCTAGAAACTCTCGAATAATTCGCGGAGGTATGTAATTTAGAGCAACTAACGGAACGATGCAAAACAGATAAAAATGACGAACACAAATAATTGATCAGAACGCCCGCCAGCGGAGTCGCATGATCGATTTACGATCGCGCGCTCGATATGTATCGTTTGGGTCCCTCGACTTCGATAGGCAATCATTCATGGAAATTACCGACAGTTCTGCCAATGCACTGCCGCTTCATACCCTGTGTACCTACTATCATCTGTATATTTGCATATCAATCGCTATCCCATCTTCGGTATGTAGAGACAGCAGTCAAAACGAGTAAGTCGTGTAGTAACACATAATGTATTGTGCACCATCGTGTAGTAAATATAAAGTCGCTCAATTAAAAAAACCAAACTGGCAAGCTTGTACAACTTGTCAGGAACAACTAAGACACCGAAGTAAAAGTAAATACATAAGACTGCAACCAATAAAAAAATAAGTGACTGGTTGCAGGTTTCAGGCATTTACGTTTAATGGGTCCTAAAAACCCATAATGGATAAGCTTTATAATAGACATTGAAGAGTTTATGCATCTGAGTTTTCCTCGTTGTTTAGTTATTTTAAACTCTGGTCGAACGTTATCTACAGTATATTCTAAGCGTAGGCGTTGTCACTCTGAATAAAATTCCCCTGGGCTGTCAACCGCATTGTCGATATTTAAAATTGTCTCACGTTTAGGCCACCTCCAATAGTGGCCGAAACGTCGGACGATTTTAATATTGATAATACGGTCAACAGTTCAGGAGAATTTTATTGACAGTGGTCTATATTGTGCATATGATCTACGTTACTAAACGGTTCAAACGGTCACACGGTCTCAGTTGCAGGCTGCCTATCTAACGAGTTCCAGGGGCAACAAAAACTTGATTTGCAGCATTTAGTATAATGCTTGGCCAAATTTAAAATACTGTTGCAATTTGCTCTTTAAAAAGTATAATCTTACGTTAAAGGTTTGACACAATAACTCAACTCATGATGTTTCAAAATATGTTTATGTTTTAAGACAGCGTAACGCACAGCGCGCAAATTACCCCGACTACATTCATACAGTATTCGAGAATGAGCGTCCGGATAGCTGTGCGTGTTAAAAAGCTGCTTCCGGGAGGGGGAGGTGTGCTGACCCCGGATCGAATCTGCTCGGCGGGTAAAATGTAAATGTCTGACTCGGGTCTCCCGTCGGGTAGACCGTTCGCCGGGTGCAAGTCTTTCGATTTGACGCCACTTCGGCGACTTGTGCGTCGATGGGGATGAAATGATGATTTGGACAACACAACACCCAGTCCCTGTTTAACGACGATGGTCGGTGTGCCGGTCAACATGGATACCGTTTTTAGGTGGTTTCCCACATGCAAGTAAGTGAAAAACTGGTCTGGTATCAACGTTACACTACTCGCAAACATTTAGGAAACTTTCGCACACGTTGACGCAAAAAACACAACATACAGACTGTTGGGTTGGACATTTCCACATCGGGTGGCGACAGGAAGTGCATCTAGCCAACATTTAAACTAACCATGACAAATCTGTTAACAGCCATGCTGACCCTCCGTTGAAGCGGGACAGAGGCACAAGAAAAAGAAGTGCACTTCCAATAAATTTTTCAAATAATTTCAAATTTTTTAATAACCAACATAACTAGGGAACTTCCTGGCAGATTAAAACTGTGTGCCGGGCCGAGACTCGAACTCGAGTCGTGCTTGGGCAGCTCAGTTGGTAGAGCAATTGCCCGCGAAAGGCAAAGGTCCCGAGTTCGAGTCTCGGCTCGGCACACAGTTTTAATCTGCCAGGAAGTTTCATATCAGTGCACACTCCGCTGCAGAATGAAAATCTCATTCTGGCAACATAATTAGGGTTTTGCGACTTCAACCGTGAAGGTATTTACTCACTTAACGTTAAATACGTGTCACATTAATTCATCCGTAAAATAATGAGACAACTGAATCTTTTCATGCACGGGAGTTCGATGCTCCAAAGAATCGGGGATTTTGAGGGGAGAGGTCTCTGCTTGATTTCTAAGGTAAGATTAAAGGATGCAATGGAACCAAACTGCCGCATCCCAAAGCTAATTACCGAAGGATGTGACGCAGTGGTTAACACACTGAACTCGCTTAAATCCCCTGCTTCTTTTGAAAAGGACAAGTTCGATTCCTTCCTCACTGGTGCTCTATACAAGCTAACGTCGACGGAGCGTTAAATCCTAAGGTACCTTCTTCATTCCAAACGCTAATTATCAACAATGATGTTAGAAACAAAAAAAACAAAACAAAAAAAAATGGCTCTGAGCACTATGGGACTTAACTTCTGAGGTCATCAGTCCCCTAGAACTTAGAACTACTTAAACCTAACGAACCTAATGACATCACACACATCCATGCCCGAGGCAGGATTCGAACCTGCGACCGTAGCGGTCACGCGGTTCTGTTAGAAACAACCAACACACATATTCATATAAAAAATTGATGAGATGTGAAGTTAAACCAAAAGTGATAAGTATGTATCTTGTGTCACCTTATCAAATAGTGTGAGAGAGATTTTTCTTAATAGTAGAAGGCTATGGTTGATAATGAGACATACTAATTCAGGAGTTCCGATAGTAAACGGAAGGGAAATTCGACGTGTGGTTTCGTATTCAATCCATCTGTTCAATGGACAGGTTATTTGTTTCACAACTGCTCGTCGGATGTGTGACGGTGTGAACAACTGCAGAAGAGATGGGCGTACGTTACGATGTCACGCATAAGTGTTCGTTTAATTTTCACACACTTTCACTACATCAGCTTATTCTTGTTTTCACGCAGGTATGACCTTTATTACTAATACCGACCAAAAATCTTTCTCATCTGTGGAAATAATTAACTTATTCACTTTCGATGACAGACGGCACACATGACGTCCCCTTTACCTCTCTGGCAGAAGCGACCAACCACGAAACGTTACACGATAACAAAATACTTCAGCCTGATCTTTTTGTTAGTACTGACAACCCATAAAGAAGGTATTTCTAGTAGCATCTAGCAATAATGCACGTGTCTTAGATTTTACGCAACGTATCCACTTTAATGTCGTATAAATTAATTTTTGTTAATATATCAATTTTATAGCGCAGAAAACCCAGCATTAATACGCAAAACAAACACTATCCATACTCAGATAATAAATTATTACTCAGTCATCCGGTAACGCGATGCATTGGAAGCTCAATTTAGATCATTTAGCACAAGCTGAATAACGTTCATGTACCTCTGCTAGGCACAGCAGTCATTCGAGATCTATCGAACGCGTAACATTTCTCAGTAAGTCGAAGAATGTCCGGTAAGAAGTCATGAGAACTGTCCATGACTCACGTGCGCGTGGCAGTTTCCCAGCTGCCAACAAGAATTGTCAACAGGTTCGCAAACGGTGCATCACCCACGCTGGGCTGTGGTGTGCAGTGATGCTGCAGGTGTCAAACAAGGAAGCGATGTCATCGGAGGGCAAGTAATTCATTGTTAAACCCACTACATCACGACAGTCTGCAAGTCTTTTTAACACAGCACTGTGAAGACGAGCGAAATATTTTGCTTCCCAGCCGGAAAGTGCTGTTATACAAGTACCTTAATATTTTACTAGGTGGGAAACGATAAGGATAGTAATTCCTATTGTTGCTGGACGGAAATGAAGTAAGTGAGTGTGTGTGCGTATATGTTCGTATCTCATGTATGGAGGCACATTTTCAAAGTCCTTTTTATCACACTTATTCAGTTAATTGTATCCCTTATAACCATGACTGTATGTAGTTGGCGTACAGGACAGGTCATTACCGAAAAGTCTTGAACTTCTGTAGCCTGTAAACTCCGGGAGATATCTGCACCCATACAGGTCAATCTGCATTGAAAAGGAATGCACAGAATAAATGTGATTTCGAAACACTTACTACTAAATTTTGTTACGTCAGTGAATAGCTATGCTTTCTACTAAGCCTATGATGGCTAAACTGGAAGGAATCAACATGTCACGAACAGCGAAGCAGTGCTGGTTGTAACTACCTGCACCGATTAACTATTTTATGACCGCAGTTGTCACAATCCGTAAATCTGTGATCCGTGAATACTAGCTGATTAGAAAGCAATAATTAGTTCCTGATTCTTCCTGTTCACTGGTCCGTACAACAGACGTCACATTTCTGGCCTTCCATCTTTATCATGCGTCACTGTATTGAGAACGTTATTGTTTGGTTGGTTGATTTGGGGAAGGGACGAAACAGCGAGGTCATCGGTCCCATCGGATTAGGGAAGGATGGGGAAAGAAGTCGGCCGTGCCCTTTCCGAGGAACCATCCCAGCATTTGGTTGAAGCGATTTAGGGAAATCACGAAAAACCTAAATCGGGATGGCCGGACGCGGGATAACGTTATTAAGAGCGTCCTCAAAAGCGATAAGTTATTCTCCTCCTTACGACCTTGACTCCTGAAGTCTCAATAATTGTAAGCTGTAATATATTACGCGTCGTTAAATCATTTGGCAACCATCATTGTTTCAAGATGTGATACGGCATCTAAGCCAGTGCGCTGACTGAAACCTCTGGTGCCTGTACAAGGACGGTGCAGTGGCTTGCGGAGTAGATACGTAAATGTGGGATACGACTATATCACAAAGCCGGGAGTGTATTGGTCGTAATCACGTAAGTCAAAGATGGAAATTCTCTAGGCAGGTCCAGGTAGATAACAGCTGTTCGACAACCAGTTCGTTCCTAATCCTAGGGTCAATTATGCGATTGCTGGGTTCCTGTTGACAGAGCACTGCAAGACACTACACTAGGTTTCAAGTATAAGAGGTCCACCCATTATCGTTATATGCCGTAGCGAAAACGGACTCTTTACGTGTTGGGACAGATGTTTGACATTTGAACTACAGGGGAGGTATAAGTGATATTCAAAGTAAGACGCAAATGTAGGTTCGTTTCTCTAATGCGTGTCAATAGCGAAACAGGTCATATGTGGGGAAAACAGAGTTTATCAGTATGTAAGTACGGTAACCTTCCTGCAGTTTTTGTTCCATCCGTAAGCAGACGTCGTAGGAAAAACGTGTTTATTTAGCCATGTTTCACTGTGTCCTTAAACCCTTCAAAAATACGTACAAGCGTCACGGGAAAGCTCAACAGACCTGATAGCTGTTGCACGAAGACAGCTTCTCATTCCATTAACTCAGACGTGGACGTGGCAGGAAATAAGAACTTACCTCTTAGGTATCCGATGCGGTGGGCGAAGAACCGGTGGAAGCGTTGGCAACACACGCGGCGCGCGACTGTGGAGCGGATCGCGACCACCGTAGCTTACGCGGCGGCACCGTGACACGGACTGGCTACTGGCGACTGGCGGCTGGGGGACCGCGCTGCCGGCGGGCCGTTGCTCGGCAACGCCGCAACAGCCCAGCGGCCACCTGCCGGCCGACCCTCCAACCAGAGCGGTCCAGCGCCGCTCCTGGAGCGCCCGGTCCGCCTGTTTCATATTGTTGGGACTGCGTAGGAAGGGCCGCGAGCGCTTCTGCGTACACCGATGTCGGCAGTCTGCGGGCCTCGCGGGGTTCTACCTCTAGTCTTCCCAGAGCCGATTAGCAGAAAATCGGGACCTAAGCCCGTTTTACACGAGCAATTCCTCGGCGCAAAATTTGTTGGTTTGGCGCATAAAGCCGGTATTTATCATATTTCTTTGTCAAAGTTGATATGTCAAATATTTGTGTCAAAGAAATTTGATGGTGTAATAGGGAACTTTGTCAAATCTCACCTGTCGTCAAATAAATATGATCAAATCTAGGGCCTCGTCGTAGATTTGATCATAAAGAGTCGTTTCTCTTCTTTCCGCCGCAGTGTGAAATGTAACCGCGTGGAGCGCTGGCATCGCTACAGCTATTTGACATCTCTGTAGTGTGTTTGTAAACATAGCTTCAAAGTTGGTGTGTTCCTTCGACTCCTTTTCTTTAATAAACTTGCTTCGATTAGGATAGTGGTGTTGGGGGAGGGGGGAGGGGGAGTTGAGCAAGGGCCACTGTGCATGCTATTAATTGTATGTTGATAGGCAAGTGGAATATGCTGCAAGCGACACACGTCCACATCACAGCTACAGCCATCCACCTCCACGTCAGGAAACATCCAGGCAGCTTTTCAGCAAACAGGAATAGAGGATGTGGTCACACTCTAATATAAAAAAATTCCACCATAGCTTTCCCTTCTACTTTGTCAATTTTGGCTGGTTCAAATGGCTCTGAGCACTATGGGACTGAACATCTGAGGTCATCAGTCCCCTAGAACTTAGAACTACTTAAACCTAACTAACCTAAGGACATCACACACATCCATGCCCGAGGCAGGATTCGAACCTGCGACCGTAGCAGTCGCGCGGTTCCGGACTGCAGCGCCTAAACCGCGTGGCCACCGCGGTCGGCATCAATTTTTGAACTGTGGATGCCACAAGTTGAAAAACGCTTCATCTACTTTGTTTTTTTTTAATTTTTTAGTTTGTGGAACACTAATTCCATTAATTAAATTATTAAAAAATAAAAATAGTTCTTATTGCCCATATAGTGTACTAAACATGACCTTACCTTAACACATTCTCCCTTCACAGCTTTATAAATCGCTTCACACGTTTCTGAAATTATTTTGGGTAATGTGCAATGTTATATTCGTGTGCTATGTTGTAAACTGTAGTAACTATCTCCTCTATCAAGAAATCCCAGTGTAACACTTTGCCTGTCCTCAGGTATAGCTTTTCTCAAGAGAGTATTCTGTCTTGTAATATGAGAAGCCACTTTACAGAGCAAATACTGAAATACACTCTCATCCAGTCTTAACTATTTTTTATGTAAGACTTGACTTCCTCTAGTTGCAGCTCTAGTAGCAAATTTTGCTGAATGCTCTTATTAGCTCGATGTAATACCTATGGCTTCAGCCAATTATGTTTCCTTTTTTTCCGCCGCTTTTCTTCCAGATACACAGACAATGCAATTGTGGTACTATACTCTGTTCGTCATAAGAATAAACCTGATGTAAACAAACACAAACGCGATGGTTGGTCAGAAGCCGTAGCTCATGTATACTGGCGTTTTTACGCTCTTGGAAGTACGTCCTACTTATGTGTTAGATATGTTGTTAGTAAGTTACCTTAAATGAGACTTTCAGATATTCAAATGTAATAACAGCCATCAACGTTTTTCTTAGTCACTCTTTAGCTGACTACTTTTTATTTCAAAAATCGTGTACAGTCACCGTCTCTGCACTGTTGTGCTCTGACTGTCGCGCTGTGAATACGCAGTATGAAAATGGCTAAGGCTGCTTCCTGTTCCGTAGTTAAACACGCGTGTGGAACACGGCTAAAGATTGCCGAGAATTAGGTTGTTCTTAATGTTTTTCGTATATTTACAGAAACAATAGGCGTTGAAATTATCCGAGGGACTGTAAAATAAACAGTTGAGACATAGGTGTGCTCATACCGGTTGGTGGTAAGCTGGTGCCGGCCGGAGTGGCCGTGCGATTCTAGACGCCACAGTCTGGAACCGAGCGACCGCTGCGGTCGCAGGTTCGAATCCTGCCTCGGACATGGATGTATGCGATGTCCTTAGGCTAGTTAGGTTTAATTAGTTCTAAGTTCTAGGCGACTGATGACCTCAGAAGTTAAGTCGCATAGTGCTCAGAGCCATTTGAAGCATTTGGTAAGCTCGTTCAAATCTTGCCTGAGTAGTTTTTTTTCCTCGTTCAATTTGAAATCCTGCATCTCGTAATTGTAAAACTAATCATCATTTTTTTATGAATAATGTCTTATTTCTAATTACATATCGCACGCGAAATACCTGTTTTCTTTTCAAATATAAGTTCTTAGTTATGGATATTTTATGAAAGACTGTTAATAAATGTTGCTTAAATTAAGAAAACATAAAAATTTAATTTTTTAAGCCAAACATGTCCATTGCTTTATACCACAGATGAACATAAGTGTCGAAGAAACATGAAAAACAAACATTTCCACAACATCGAGCACACCATACAAATCTGGCTTGGTTCTAATGGCTCTGAGCACTATGCGACTTAACTTCTGAAGTCATCAGTCGCCTAGAACTTGGAACTAATTAAACCTAACTAACCTAAGGACATCACACACATCCATGCCCGAGGCAGGAGTCGAACCTGCGACCGTAGCGGTCACGCGGTTCCAGACTGAAGCGCCTTTAACCGCACGGCCACTCCGGCCGGCATACAAATATGCATTTTTTTTTACATTTGCCACTGTACAATTAGAATATGAACCCAACAGAATTCATCTGGAGCCACGTTAAGGGATTCGGTCCGAGAAATAACAAGGCTGCCAGACGTACTGGAACTAACGTACACAAGTTTTTCACGTGTCACTGCCGGACGCTGGCGAGGCGTAGAACGACACGTCATAAACGAAGAGCAGAAAATGCTGCACCTGGTTGGCTTGGTGGATTCTGTTGTTGATCGATTCGTTTTCAATGTAGCAGATGACAGTTCCAGCACTAAAATGTATTTCTCAGATTCGGATAAGGAAGGAGCTACGACTGATGACTGAATGTAATTAATACCTTCGGTGGCTTCAGTATTCTATAGTACGGTGAAATCCTTGCAGTATGCTTTTGCATAACACATAGCTCGCTCAGAAAAATTACCGTGTGTTTAAGTTAGAAGTTTTCATCACTCTTGTTTGTAATTAGAATACTATGTCAGGTGAGAACGAGAGCATTTTACGTTTTCCGTCAGGTCAGCTAAGAAGCGCGCTGTAGTGGTGGAATTTTGCCGAATATTATTTCATTGTCTTTAAAAACTGAATAACATTAGAAGCCATATTGTTTCTTTGTTCGTCTCTTTTTACGTCTGAACTGCAGCTGCTCACATCAGTGCCAGCACTGGCTGGCCAGTGCTGTCCAAGTTTAATGTGCCGGTAAAGTTGTACCGCATTATCGCTCAGTCTGTGTGCATGTAACACAGCATAAAACGTACCATTATGATCGTACCTGACTATTCAGGTCACAGCTTGGCTTCCTCCACTTGAAACGAAATTCAATTTGATTCGAGCAAACGCGGAAGAATACATGGCATAAAGTTTACATGAGATTTATTCTTATGGTGAACAGAGTATAGCAACTGCAGCGCATAAAAACAAGTTACTATCCGCCTTGAAATTTGACGACAAATACGTCGACAGCGTAATACCCCTTTTTAGCTCCACGTCAAAGAAATTAGACGAATATGTGATCATATTTCATTGTCAAAGAAATATGACAGTGATACCGGCTTCAGTTCGTAGCTTTTCTCCATAAGTTTAATAATCACAACAGATAAAAGTAACAGACTTTACTCATCAATAATACAGGGTGAATGTCCGCCCCTCGTGGTCTCGCGGTAGCGTTCTCACTTCCCGAACACGGGGTCCCGGGTTCGATTCCCGGCGGGGTCAGAGATTTTTCCTGCCTCGAGATGACTGGGTGTTGTGTCGTCTTCATCATCATCATTCATCCCCCATTACGATCGGAGGAAGGCAACGGCGGGGTGCGGGTCTCCCGCATCGTTCCCCTACGCTCTGTAAAGAAGCATGGGTCTTCATTTCAATACAGGGTGAATAAAAAAAATTACTACTTTGGAACAAGTAGAAATTTATTGACGTAACTTACAGAATCGATAAATGTGTCATTTCGCAACCAACAAAAAAAAAAAAAAAGGTTCAAATGGCTCTGAGCACTATAGGACTTAACATCTGTGGTCATTAGTCCCCCAGAACTTAGAACTAGTTAAACCTAACTAACCTAAGGACATCACACACATCCATGCCCGAGGCGGGATTCGAACCTGCGACCGGAGCTGTCATGCTGTAACAAACAACCTCAAGTTTGGTTCACGTAGTGCATCATACTTCATTTTGCCACCAGGAGCGTCACTGTAGTGCACAATTAAAATGGCTACTTTCACTGGTATTGTGTACTGGATATGGTTGAAAACTTTTTAATTTCACAGATCGATGAAGATGATCGAGGTGGGATGTCTTACTATCAGCAAGACGGTTTATATGTGTGTGTGTGTGTGTGTGTGTGTGTGTGTGTGTGTGTGTGTGTGTGTGTGTGTGTGCGTGTGTGTGCGCGCGCGCGCGCATGTGTGTGTGTATGTGTGTGTGTTTTCAGGACTGGGGAATATATATATATCATAAGGAAGCCTGCTTCAGATATTTACTACAAAGACTGAACAAAATACCCATGAGCAAAGATGATTACACACAAGAATTGAACACAATAAAACAAATTGCACGTAAGAATTGATATGATGCAAAGAAAGTAGACAAAATAAACCACAAAAATACAAAAACAAACAACACATAACCAAGAAACACACACACACACACACACACACACACACACACAAACAAATGGTTCAAATGGCTCTGAGCACTATGGGACTTAACATCTGAGGTCATCAGTCCCCTAAAACTTAGAACTTCTTAAACCTAACTAACCTAAGTACATCACACACATCCATGCCCGAGGCAGGATTCGAACCTGCGACCGCACACAAACAAACACAACACACAACAAATCAGCAGACAGTAAGCAACAAATGGCACATAATGACTTACAAGAACAAAGTCACACAAAGGGTGGGTAATATACTAAAGAAACAAGGAATCAACATAGCATACGGAACCAACAACCAATGCAAAGCAGACTTGGAAGAAATACTACCAACACTGACAAATACAGTCAGTCCGGTATATACCAACTTACTTAATCTGTATATGTGGGTCAAACATGCAGGAATTTCAGAACCAGGTACACAGAACGCCTCAGAGCACTGAAAAGCAATAGCTCACACTCAACATTTGCAGACCACCTGATAGCACACAACCACCACCCAACAAACATTGAAACTGATTTACACATCCTTAAAACCAGTAGCAGCTTATACAAAAAATTAACTATAGAAGAAAACTATGACATCCAAAAATCAATAGCCGAAGGAAAGAAAGTACTCAATGAATACACATCACTGTGCAATAAAATCCTCTGTGCCACAACAGAAGAACTACACAAATAACAAATGGTTCTGAGCACTATGCGACTTAACTTCTGAGGTCATCAGTCGCCTAGAACTTAGAACTAATTAAAGCTAACTAACCTAAGGACATCACACACATCCATGCCCGAGGCAGGATTGGAACCTGCCACCGTAGCGGTCGCTCGGCTTCAGATTGTAGCGCCTAGAACCGCAAGGCCACTCCGGCCGGCTACAAATAACACCCATACTAAAACTACTCATGAGAAGAAAAAAAAATCTTTCTCGCTCCCCTCCCCCCTTTCTCTCTCTCTCTCTCTGTCCCAGTCCTGAAAACACACAAACACACACAGGCGCACCAAACACTACAGACGCCAAATACACTTCAAGCTCGCGCGTCTCACCCAGCCAAACGCGCTACGAAACGAATGAATACTACACAGCTACAACAACAGGTAATGGCGGCGAAAACTCTGCCTATGTTTTGAAAAATCGGAGAAGTGTAGCGTCAAGCGACCATAGGTCACGAAATCTGCCTATTCACTTCGCCAACAATACATGAGAAAGCACCACAATATCAAAACCGTAAGTTACGCACGAGAAACGTGATACATACTCATTTCCGTTTGTAAATGCATAGTGAACAGAGAATGAAAATTACGTTTCGCTGTTTGCAGATGAGTAGTTGTAGATTGTATAGCAGAATACACTCCTGGAAATTGAAATAAGAACACCGTGAATTCATTGTCCCAGGAAGGGGAAACTTTATTGACACATTCCTGGGGTCAGATACATCACATGATCACACTGACAGAACCACAGGCACATAGACACAGGCAACAGAGCATGCACAATGTCGGCACTAGTACAGTGTATATCCACCTTTCGCAGCAATGCAGGCAGCTATTCTCCCATGGAGACGATCGTAGAGATGCTGGATGTAGTCCTGTGGAACGGCTTGCCATTCCATTTCCACCTGGCGCCTCAGTTGGACCAGCGTTCGTGCTGGACGTGCAGACCGCGTGAGACGACGCTTCATCCAGTCCCAAACATGCTCAATGGGGGACAGATCCGGAGATCTTGCTGGCCAGGGTAGTTGACTTACACCTTCTAGAGCACGTTGGGTGGCACGGGATACATGCGGACGTGCATTGTCCTGTTGGAACAGCAAGTTCCCTTGCCGGTCTAGGAATGGTACAACGATGGGTTCGATGACGGTTTGGATGTACCGTGCACTATTCAGTGTCCCCTCGACGATCACCAGTGGTGTACGGCCAGTGTAGGAGATCGCTCCCCACACCATGATGCCGGGTGTTGGCCCTGTGTGCCTCGGTCGTATGCAGTCCTGATTGTGGCGCTCACCTGCACGGCGCCAAACACGCATACGACCATCATTGGCACCAAGGCAGAAGCGACTCTCATCGCTGAAGACGACACGTCTCCATTTGTTCCTCCATTCACGCCTGTCGCGACACCACTGGAGGCGGGCTGCACGATGTTGGGGCGTGAGCGGAAGACGGCCTAACGGTGTGCGGGACCGTAGCCCAGCTTCATGGAGACGGTTGCGAATGGTCCTCGCCGATAACCCAGGAGCAACAGTGTCCCTAATTTGCTGGGAAGTGGCGGTGCGGTCCCCTACGGCACTGCGTAGGATCCTACGGTCTTGGCGTGCATCCGTGCGTCGCTGCGGTCCGGTCCCAGGTCGACGGGCACGTGCACCTTCGCCGACCACTGGCGACAACATCGATGTACTGTGGAGACCTCACGCCCCACGTGTTGAGCACTTCGGCGGTACGTCCACCCGGCCTCCCGCATGTCCACTATACGCCCTCGCTCAAAGTCCGTCAACTGCACATACGGTTCACGTCCACGCTGTCGCGGCATGCTACCAGTGTTAAAGACTGCGATGGAGCTCCGTATGCCACGGCAAACTGGCTGACACTGACGGCACAAATGCTGCGCAGCTAGCGCCATTCGACGGCCAACACCGCGGTTCCTGGTGTGTCCGCTGTGCCGTGCGTGTGATCATTGCTTGTACAGCCCTCTCGCAGTGTCCGGAGCAAGTATGGTGGGTCTAACACACCGGTGTCAATGTGTTCTTTTTTCCATTTCCAGGAGTGTAGCTACAAAAATAAATGTCCAGTAGCATCATGTAGGGTATGTAAACTAATGCGTACATCCAGTCTTTTTGCCAATTAGCTATATACAGAACTTTGTCATAATGTTATACACAACACATAGTGCATCAGGTCATTAATACATACCTCAACTGTGAGCTACGAACAAATGATGTATAATATTTTACAACAATTATTCATTCATAATTATAAATATTATGTAGGCCTACTGTAAGTTGCGCTAAATGTTAATATGTAACAACAATCTTACAGTTAGAAAATAAAAAAATAACCCACTGAAGATAGCACAAAATGTGCTGAAACATGTTTGGGTGGAACAAAAGAGAAAAAAGGTGTCTTGCATTAGGCAGAATTCTTCTTCCCCTGTTGAAAAATGTTGACAACAGTATCAAACTCTTGTAAACACGCATTCGGCGTTTTTGTTTTGTGTTACACAAGAGCAGCGGATATGGATTCTGACTGTGAAGATTTGCCATTTGTTATGGTGGGAGATGATGCGTTTGCTCTTTCAGAGTACATGATGAAACCATACACAAAATGACAAGAGAAAGGCAACTAGGAAAGAATATTTAATTACCGAATATCTCACGCTAGAAGAATTCTGAAGAACTTTTTTGGAATATTGTAAGCAGTTTTTCGGTGTCTTATAATAACTACGCACTTAAGTCCTGAAAAAGCAACATTAGTGACTTCTGCAATTGTCTTTGCACAGTTTTCTTAGAAGAAATAAAGACACAGTTAACTCACCACCTGAAAGGTTTGATGTGGAAGATCCAGAAATAGGCAGGGTTTCGGATGGCAGTTGGAGGATGTCTGTGTAAAATAAATGTCTTCAGAGAAAAGGAGACAACGCAGGAAGAACTGCAAAGAATATAAGGGATGAATTTGCAATCTACTTTGTATCAGGTGTTGGTAAAGTGAAATGGCAAGAAAAATGTGAATAAATAAAGATCGACTGAAAAGACAAATGTAATTAAAAACTTCCAAACAAAACCCGTACAGCTTTAGTTATTAACAATGTAAGCCATTAATTTGCGAACTACTTTTGTATCAGATTTTGACAAAATGATATGACAAGAGAAATAAATAAATTTCTGGTGAAAAGTTGTAATTACAAAATTTCCGACAGAAAGTCTTACAGCTTCAGTTACTCTAGTGAATGACATTTTACTTACTATTGTAAATATTTTTCTCCCTGGCTTCCAAATACTTCATATGCTTTTAAAATATCAATTTCGGACCGTAGCTCTCAGTTGTCCCAGACCCACTTTTAGTTTTGACCATTTTACAGTGCTCACGATTGTACTGTGTTTTCATACTTGTCCATTTCCGTTCACACTCCACAAGCGATACTCCAATTTTACTGAAACTCCTTTCACCAAATATTTCCTTTTATATCTGCCTTTATATGCCAAATCAGAAGGATCCTACAGAGGCTTCCTCAGTTCAGTTTCTAACAAAAACTGAATTGTTGGATCTGTTGACGAATCGTGAGCTGCCATTGTCTAAGGAAACACAGCAGACAAAGAAACAAACACAGCAGACAAAGCAAGAAACACAGCAGACGACACAGCAAACGCACATGCGCAAGTCATAACTCCGCTGTGGGCCCAAGTTGTCAACAAGGCACTAAGCAAGCTGGTGGTTGCTCCACAATGGTGTGGGCTGTGTTTACATGGAATGGACTGAACCGACCATTGACCATTTGTAACAATTTACGGACTTAGTGTTTCCAAACAACGGGGAAATTTTTATGGATGACATTGCGCCGTGTCACCGAGCCATAATTGTTCGTGATTGGTTTGAAGAACATTATGGGCAATTCTGGAGAGTAGCTCAGCCACACAGATGTCGATGATGAATTTAAATGATGGAACAAGAACAAAAAAGGATATTAGTTTCTCTTCCCCTAACTTCTACCTAACCTTAAGAATCTTTCTTTTCACTAGCATTTAACCCGTTTAATATGGGATCCACTTTTTGAGGGAAGTAAGTCATGTCGCCATCTTTTTGTGAAACTATAAACTTTGTTCTGTGTGTGATCATATTTTAACTGTTTGTGTTCTCTGAAGTGGAATTTGGGGATCAGCTCAGCATTAGACTAAATGTGCGTTGGGGAACCACCTAAAAACTACCAGCCTGAGGTCCGTTACTCCGCCGCAGGGATTCAGTGCAAGTCTGGCTTATCTCCTCGACAGGGAAGCCAGTGCACTGCGCTTTACGAGCAGGTCGCCTAACCTAAAGAATTGAACAATAGTTTTTTTCATTATAATTTTTGTATGGGGAGAAAATATGGGTTTACGCTGATTTAAAGTACACGCAGGTCGCGGTCAAATTTTGCAAAACGCAACACGATAGAATAAAGTGTTACCTTACGGCCCCCAGAAATAAGTTGGTGCAGCCGGCAAAGCCATCTTTGTTTTGATCATGGTACAGATATTAAAATTACCAAAGATTTTATGTTTTTCGAACAAGATAATCCATTTCAAAACAATTAGTTTCAGACAGAAGCTGGTAGCTTCAATGTGGTGGACATCCTTCAGTGTTGCCCGGTTTTATAAATAAAAATATGGGATGTTTTGGAAATGATGACCAAAGTAGTCGTTTTGTGGCACTGTCGGCTTTTTTTTACCTAGAGGCCCTTCTACATAAAGAATAAAATGCTTTGTGCTTCCTATTTTTTATTGATTCCCCCCCCCCCCAGAAAAAACAAGTATTTTACCAGTGAGGCAGATACACGAATATACAGCGAGCCTTCTTCTTTGGTGGTATCTTCTACTGATCCTCGTCGTCACTTTGCCTAGCCGTAGTTAAACAGATGTGCTGAATAAATACAGACAGCAAAAAAATGGTTCAAATGGCTCTGAGCACTATGGGACTTAACATCTGAGGTCATCAGTCCCCTAGAACTTAGAACTACTTAAAGCTAACTAACCTAAGGACATCACACACATCCATGCCCGAGGCAGGATTCGAACCTGCGACCGTAGCGTTCGCGCGGTTCCAGACTGAAGCGCCTTTAACTGCGTGGCCACACTGGCTGGCAATACAGTAGAGGTGGCAAAAAATAACGTAACTGATAGAAATAACCGGTTACTGAGAAGTAACGGTTACTGCGATAACCGTTCCTCTGATCTTGGCAGTTATTTCAATAACTGTTTAGTGTCAACAGTGCCTCGCGCCATCTGTTGACCGAAGATCGTACTGCGCATTTGGAAGGCGTTCTATAGACCATGGGAATAACTGTGAGACTGCGCGCCATCTGTTGATAAGAACTGTGTACTATTTCGTGGGCCTTCGTTACTTTTAGCATAAACAATTAAATAAAGTTAATGTCCGAGCCGTGGCTGATAGGAGCTGCAGTGCAAGCATTAACAAGTACGGTCGTTCCCTTAAGCCACCGCCTTACATGTTAATTTAGCTTGGACGGGTAATAGAAGGAAAGTTACTTAGGAATTCGAGCGACTATGGAAATAACTGTCAGAGACCTGTATTCTCCTCTGGCAGTTATCGTTATTGGCTCGTAGTTCTAGTTCTCTGGTAGTTATCGGGCTACCACCACAGATAACCTGGAAGCTGGTAACGGAATAACTGTGTGTCTAGACGTTCCTGACACGGTGACTCCATTTAAAGGTCGTAGTTCCAGGTGATATTTCCAGAGAGGATAGTAACTGGAGCGAACAAATATTTTCGTAGTGCTACGGAAATAGCCGCTGGCCGTCGCGAATGACAAATAACATGTCAGAAAGTATAACATAATACAGCGGAATATAATAATTGTTATCCTCATCATTTGTCAGGAGATTGTCAAAATATGTGAATATATCACAGTAACTGCTAATATTTACAGAAATGGTACACTGACGGAATAAAACACAGTTACGTACTTTTAATAAATTTATCGTACACAGAATACCCGATCTTGACTGTTGCAACCAAGTGCTGTCAAAACTGAAATATAGCAGAATTTTTACCTAAGCTGGTCTATCAGTCTCTGTTACGATATTCATCTACAAGGTAGAAGGAGGGGTCAATGGAAGCGTCTGATTCCACCCGTCCGCTTCGACGTAAAGGTGTTGTGGTGTGTGAATGTCATTACGGCACGGTGTTTATGAGTTGGTTTGTGTGTGTGTGTGTGGGGGGGGGGGGAGGGGGCTGTCGATCTAGGTTGCAGTGCCGGAATTTGCTGGTGGTAATTAAATTTTTTTTTTCCTAGCTGTGATGTTTTGTGTATTTATGATGTATTGAATGTGATTTAATTTATGTAGGGATGATTGATTTGTGGACTTTTGGGATTGTGGTTTTATTTTTCGCAGTTGTAGGTGTTGGTTTTTTGGCATCAGTAGCTGTGGTGGACCTATATAGGTCACCGGAAATTACCGATTCCCATTTTCATAGTTGTGTGTTGATGTTTTAGTATTGTCATCTGAGGTTGACCTATATAGGTCAAGGGAAATGTCTGATTCCAATTTTAGTACTTTTAGTTGTGGGTATTGGTGTTTTGGTATGGTCATCTATAGTTGACCTATATTGTTCAAGGGGAGTGTCCGATTCCTGCAGATTTTTGTTGGTGTAGCAGAATGCTGTAATTTTTTTTTTTCTTTTTGTTCTTCATTTTGTGTTTTGGGATCATGGTGTGTTTTTTTTACTAGCTTGTCCTCACCCTAAAACCCCCAACTTCCCGCAGTTGTCCCATTGGTTTGATTGTATTTTTGGTGGGAAATGTTATTGTATTATTTATATGTATCTTCGTGTTTGTTGCCATGTGTATGTAGTGACGTCATAGACACACTTAAAATAGCCATTTCCGGCATATTGATGACGGGTGGAATCAGACACTTCTGTATCAAATAGTCTTTCAAACACACTGTAAACCGTGCCTTATCTGAAACCAAGTTTTTAATGGTTGCTGACTTGCTGGCAGTTTATTGAAAATGCATGTTCCTGAATATTGGATCCCTTTTGGACCAAGGTAAGTAATTTTAGGTCTTTATGTAGATTGCTGTTCCCATTTCTAGTACTGATATTATGTATTAAGCTATTGGTTGGAAATACTTGTAACAAATTTCATAAAGGAATAAATATACTAGGAAGCAGTGGTTAGAATACAAAGTTCCTTGAACAGGTTCCTACATGATGTTCTTGTTGATACCACAAACGATTTTTATTACACGCTTTTACATGCTGTGAAAAACTTTTGCTACGTTTGATAAGTTACCACAGAATATGCTCCCTTATGAAATAACAGAATGAAAAAATTGGTATGCCCTTCCCAACTGAATTTATTATCGAGTTGTAGTCCCAGAAATGTAACACTGTCAACCTTTTCGATCTGCATGTCTTCATATGTTATAAACATGCTGTCGCTGGAGAAATCGAGCAGTTTGCAAATCTGACATAAAACTTGGATTAGCGTACTCACACTTTCCCCAATAGGACTAGCTTTTACAGCACAGGAGTAAACGAATCTGTCACATTACGTATATTTTTAGTTGTATTATAAGGCTGTACACTTTATTCTATTATGTGAGCAGCACAAGAAATTAAGCTTCGAATTTAACCTACAGTACTCAGTTTACATAGTACTTTATACTTAAAAACGCACGTTGTTAACATTTTACTTAAACAGTGCTTTGGCGAAGTTCCGCGTACTTTCTGTCGCAGCTGCGAAGATAATATTTCTAATAGCGACCGATAACCTACAAACATATAATATGAAACACTAATAATCGTTCTAACATCAACTAAAATGTACCCGGAGTTAATAAGCTAAGGTTATGACACGATTCATACGACATTCCTGCTATTTCACACTACTCGCAGTTATACTGATCACTAAACTGATGGATTCCAACTATGTCGTTATTTAACTGTCGGAGTTATCGGTATTCGCTAGCGAAAAATAACTTGGCAGTTATTAATAACGGTTAACGATAACGGTTATCAAAGAATAACTGGAACTGTGATAATGGTTACTCCAGAATAACCGTTTGGCCCACCTCTACAATACAGACAGCACACTGACCCAAAATGGAGCTACATATCTACGCGCTATCGACGCACAAGACGAAAGTTTCGTCATGGAAGCTTAAAAGCCTGTCAACGTGAAAAAGAGAGGTTTCAAAGAAGATAAATGCAAGTATCGATTGTAGGTTTGGGAACGGTAAACTTTGAATCACTGTCTAACACAACAGTCGCGACACTCCGTCTCGTTTTTGTCATCTCCAGCGGTAGCAGCGCCCCAAGCGGCTAGCGAGTGAGACTTCTGTTTAGGATATCGAATGAATGTGAATACTTACGTTCATATCTATTTTTAACAGTTTTTACAATAGGAGGTATATCTAGTGCCATAAAAATCAACAATAACTAAAATATTACACCACATTTCTGATTACTTAGTTTCCTAAAGGCCTTGGGAGATACGACACGTTACATTGTGGGACAATTTACGATTTTCTTGTAACGTACAGACATTTACTGAATAATATCATCGTTTTCCTTTAATAACAAAAATTTGTTAGTAAACGCCAGACTTGACGTTTTACAGGAATATGTCGTATATCTATCTAACAAAGCAGAGTTTTATTAGCTACACTTTCAGCCAGATGAGTGAATGTGTGACTCAGGAAACCTGTATGAAGTGCAAAACCTACATTTACGTATCAAATAAGCCAGCACAACTGCAGCTTAAGGGAAAACCACACGATTCTACAACTGTTGATAAATTTGAGCCACAAATGGCAACAATCTTCAACAAGTAGAGCACTTGCCCGCAAAAGGCAAAGGTCCCGAGTTCGAGTCTCGGTCCGGCACGCAGTTTTAATCTGCCAGGAAGTTTCAATCTTCAATTTGCTTTTGAAGCAAGAGCAATTACATTTACAAAAATTTTTGTGTATTAGATGTCGAGTGAAGTGTAATGAAGGGCGAATCATTGGACTCCATTTTTAAATTCAAATTCAAATGGCTCTAAGCAATATGGGACTTAATATCTGAAGTCAGCAGTCGCCTTGACTTACCACTACTTAAACCTAACTAACCTAAGAACATCACACACATCCATGCCCGAGGCAGGATTCGAACCTGCGACCGTAGTAGCAGCGCGGTTCCAGACTGAAGCGCCTAGAACCGCTCGGCCACAACGGCCGGCTCCAAGTGTCAACGAAAATGATAATAACAACAGATAATAACAGAAATATATATGTTTCTCATGCACGAAATGTGTTTATATTCTCTTGCTTTCGGCGGAATAAGCTACAAATATGGACGTAATTCGAAAGTATTCTTCATCAATGAGTTGTAGCTTATATCAATGAATCAGTATGATTCGGCTGTTTTTACATGTATTTCACCTTAATTCCTGTCTTGTGGTAACTTACTAACGCATGGAACTCTAAAATATAAGAACTATTCCGTTGATTAAGTAAAAAAAATTAAAAGCAAACATCCTTACGACGCATATGACTGCTTTCTCACCACTTGGAATGCTAGTAACAGCTTTCGTGCCAGACAATGTCGTGACTGCATTTATTAGCTGTGCTTTAAATGATACGGAAATGTTAGCATAAATAAATAAAACTTCACGAAACACGAGAGCAAACATTGTCAAATCCGTCAGGATTGTGAGATGGGTAAAATTTTGGAAAATTCATAAAGTACGGGAGACAGGAGAAAATATGGGTAAAATACGGGAGACCCCGTAAAATACGGAAAACGTAACAACCCTACTAAACGTCTAGTACAGATTCAGCAGGTAGCGTAGACTGCTTGTGCTTGAAGAAGTATTTCATGAAAGTCGCGAAACTGACTCTGATACTAAAGTGGCTGCAAATGTAGGTTCATATGCATGGTCTAAAGTTGGTTGTGAGCCCCTTTCCTTTGGGATATGTCTTGCTCTTGAGGTCATACGTTTGCTAAAGGAAGTAGAGACTGATAATTCCCTCCAGATTTTCTTTTTCAAACTTACCATTGAAACAACCATTATCATTTTATGCCCCTGAGCCATTGATATGAATATTAAACACCACATAACTCATGGTAGACTTGGAAATGCCCAATAAAGTGAGCAGTTTTACTGATTATTATTCCCATAGAGTACATATTGATACGTATTTCATTTCTTTGCTGGCTAGGCCATTTTGACACTTAGGGGTTGATGAGCCAAAACATTTTGACCACTGCCCGCTACGTCCAGGCCCCCACAACCGCTCGAGTGGTCGACTGTGAAGCGCGGACAAATTGAATAGCTGGGCGGCGGCCATTAGAGTGGTAAACTGACGCGTGGAGTTCGAATGTTTATACATCGCTTTTGGTTATAAAATACCTTCCTTTGAGTTAGATCACAAACATAATGCCTCATTTAAATGCTTTACTACAATATACTTTTTAATTTATGAACAAACAGCAACTAGTCACTGTTTATGAATTTATCTTACGTACTACATGGAATCTGCCGTAGCTAAAAGTTATGTACTGGACTCCTAGCATTTTTCGTAGTTCATTTACGATAGATGTACGCAAAATGCATCAAAATACTCGAAGATTTGCCCAGTATATTAATAGATATTTTCTGATTCATTGGAAGAATCCTAAGGAAATGCAATCCGAAAACAAAGGAAGTAGGTTACAGTACGCTTGTTCGCCCACTGCTTGAATACTGCTCAGCAGTGTGGGATCCGTACCAGATAGGGTTGATAGAAGATATAGAGAAGATCCAACGGAGAGCAGCGCGCTTCGTTACAGGATCATTCAGTAATCGCGAAAGCGTTACGGAGATGATAGATAAACTCCAGTGGAAGACTCTGCAGGAGAGATGCTCAGTAGCTCGGTACGGGCTTTTGTCAAAGTTTCGAGAACATACGTTCACCGAAGAGTCAAGCAGTATATTGCTCCCTCCTACGTATATCTCGCGAAGAGACCATGAGGATAAAATCAGAGAGATTAGAGCCCACACAGAGGCATACCAACAATCCTTCTTTCCACGAACAATACGAGACTGGAATAGAAGGGAGAACCGATAGAGGTACTCAAGGTACCCTCCGCCACACACCGTCAGGTGGCTTGCGGAGTATGGATGTAGATGTAGATGCTGTAGATTTTATGACGAGAAGTGCGTTTTATATGGCATAGTGCTTTGGCAACTCACGATCAAATTATCAAGTTTCAACCTAATCTAGACCATAAAAACACTACCGATCAGCCAACTTTCTTCAAAATGATCAGAACATATAAAATAGTATTCTGTCTTGCCTCCTGACAGCGTGTAACCATTTTTGTAACAGCTGCGGTTTTGAGAAAGGAAACCTGCAAATAGATGCACAGACAATATGCTAATACCGTGTTACAAAAACATTTATTAAGCAAGTGCACTGACATACAAAACAACTTGAAATATTCACATATCTGTGAAATGTAATATTTTCTCGAATTTATTTGTACAATTAATCGCTGCACAACACTTCACCATTGTACTTCTTTTGATTGGAATGTACAGACAGTAGAATTACGAGTAACAAATACTGTATGTACGCCCCAACGAATATACAACGTTGAATCTGGGTCTTCATAAGCAACAATACAACACAACACATCAGACTACAACCACTATAATGGCGTCCAGCCGAAAGTTCAAATTATCCCGCGACTGCAGCGCCATCAGTGAGTCTAGTTATTTTTTACAAGGTATTTGGCCACGTCACTGATCGCCGCCTGATGACGTTGCAGCCACGTGACGCGGTAGTGTTTCGGAACTTTGTTGAACATGGGGCTCTGCAGCAGGCGATTCCTACGTGGTCCTGTGTTCACGTCTTCCGTTACTATTGCAGTGGGCGATGGGTCGTCTAGATTAGACGGCGAATCAGTGGAAACGTGTTGCCTGGTCGGATAAATCGTGTGTCGATGGTCTTGTGCGGATATGCCGCCAACTAGAACAGCTGCTTCAAACACGCACCGCACTATGGCCATGGGTCGGTGACGGCAGTGCTATGCTGTGGGAGACATTCACCAGGGCCTCCATAGGACCTGCGGTAGTAATCGAAGCCACCATCACAGTTGTGGACTACGTGAACATCATTGCGCAACACCTGACGTCCCGACGGCGATGGCATTTTCCAACAGAATGACTTGTAACGCCGGAAATGCATATCCTCCTATTTCCATCTATTGTACTATAAATTTGTTTTCCTTATTTTTGTTACCTGAATATATGACATTTCTGTGTCTTCACATATTGTAATTGTTTTACTATTTGTATATATATATATATATATTTATGCATTTATGTCGATGAATAATTGGTTTGTTTCGTAAATATTATTTGTATTTTTACGCTGGGTCTTGCCTAGGGAAAACTGCTATCGAACGATTACATCGATAGGTCGTGTGAAGAATCAAAGTGTGTAGCATCTTTGGGAGTGTTAACTCTGCCGCGTGGAGCGCGGGCAGAGAGAGTCTGGCTGGAGTAGTGCAGTGGAGCAGGTGTGTTGTGTGAAGCTCCCGCGAGTTGCCGCGCTTTCGGGGTTTGGCAGCATGTAATTGCGCTCGACTTGCGATGATAGTTTCTGACATGGTGTCGCGGACGGGAAGCATTAGCTGGCGCACATCAAGAGCCCGTTTCGTCTGGTGACTGTGTCGAGAAGAAGGCGCGCCAACATCCAGCTTCTGCGACAGCGACGGCCGACAATGAGTGACTGTCGCCACCTCCTCGATCGACGGCTTCAAACCTTCAATCAACCAACAAGGAAGACTGGAAGCACGTAAAGTTTTAGAACTGTATGGCAGACCTCAGATTTTCAAACTTTTAAAATTGTTGCATCACAAAATTACAGCTACTTAGCATGAACCTTTGTTGCTCATTGTCCCAATTGCATTACCAAGCAGGGTCGTTCAAATTCAGACGCCAGCATTAAAGTACAATCATTCCATTTCACTACTTTAATTTCAAAGTTCAGTTAAAGTATTCGTAGCTGGCTGCAATACTTAGATTACACAAGTACAAATTAAGAGTGCGAGTTTTGTTACCGTATTTTAGCTTACCTGTGACTGCAGCTCAGCTTGGTACGTACTAAATTTTACTATTGTTAATTGTTCAGAATCATTTAATTCAAGTTCAAAGTTAAATCTCTTGTTTCTAAATTGCGTAGATTCAAGTAGCTTTTGAAATGATTGTTGAGGTAGTCCAAGACTAACCGTATTTTACTGAATTTCGATGTGCTTCAGAAAGAAAACTCACTATTAACTTCAGTCACTAAATTAACTTTCGATTTTCCGGTTTTATTAATTCTTTTGCTAAATTAAGTCAGAATGTAGCGAAATTTATTACTTCTGACAAACTTTCAGTTTTCACACTATACTTGTCAACCTTCAGTTGCCACGCTTCTAGTGCTAATTATATGTGTAATAATCTTTCTTTTTCAGTTACTGTAGTAATTGTCCTTAGGACTGGCGACCGTAATTTCCCCCAAATCTCAAATATCTAATTACCGCTAGTTGATTGTTAACGTAACGGCCGCACATTTACATTCTTTATTAACTTTACCCCTATTTCAAAATTAATTTCCACCAGTTTGATTTGCATTTTTCCTTTCATTTAGATGTAACCCTTTCCTCCCTCTTTACCGACAAATTGACTTCGGTGACGATTGCTTTTCCCAAATTTCCATTAGGTACACGCGGTTTAATTTTTAACTGTCATTAAGGTCGATAAGTGAGGGGGAGGTTACAAACTACCCGTGTCAAAAGCCCAGGATCGTGCTACAGAGGTTTGAGGAGCATGACAGTAAACTCATGTTGATGAGCTAGCGATCAAATTCGCCTGATATGATCTGGGACGCCAATTTTTCTTTTTTTTTCTCTATAGAGAGGATTAGCGACTTTCAATCGTCATCTGCATGTGTTTTTTTACTCAAGAGATAAAAGAATTGAGAGAGTAGAAATTAATTACTGACTTTTTTCCCCTATTGCGAATAAACTGCTGTTGAACAGTACTGAGAAAGCGTTGGCCTAAATCCGAGAAAACGAGGCGAGTGCCATCTGGTAGTGAACGATGGAAACTCGAAAGAGACAGAAGAGAATTAACGATAGCTTAATGACGCGACATCAGTGTAGTGTTCTTTGATGTGCAGTGTTCCTTGATTGTGAGGTATTAACAATAATATAGAATTTCTGTGTCTGAAAAAGGCGGACGGACACTGAAAAAAGTTGTTCGACGTTGTAGAGATGCGTCTTGTAATTTGATCTAGACTGGAACAAGTGTATGTTAGTGAAAGGAGTTATTCTTCATCGTACACACTGCAGCAAGTTATTTTGAAAAAAAAAAAAAAGAGTCGTTTACGGAGAAATAAGTATAAGATTTTGGATTTGCTGTGAAAGTCGATGTAATTAATTTCGAGTCGGAGTGTCACATTGCAGCTCCGTGGGGCCTGCGACATTCTTCTGCCGAGAGCAAAGCTTGTCATTTTCGAGTAAGTAAAGAACAAACCGACTTCACGAGATTTGACTAGTAAAAGTAACCTTTGTTGTCGCATTGGTGGTACAATAATCGTATTCAGTAAGAAAGAGTGTACTAGCTGGTTGCTTTCTGTCCAGACATCGCGTGCTTTTCGATGTTTGAGGGAATGGTTGCCTCTTAGCGTGTGTGACGCTGGACGTGCAGACACGTTTCAACTTTAACGCATTTTCGAAAACTTTATGGAGAGTAGATTGCTTCTCTTTTCGGCCACCACACAGATACTACACGAAAGAAAGATATGGTTCATGAAACACACATCAGTGAAAGTCTGAGCTTCGCTGATCATTTCAGGGTGGAATTTGTACTTTCCACCAACAAAACTGTTTTATTTCGGATAGAGGTGTTTTGGCCATTTGTACCCTGCCGTCCAAATAGTTGATTGCAATATAGTTTATTTAAAACAGTACGTCGTTCGCTTCACAGGGAAAGCCGATTCATGTAGTTACTAGCATACAATTAGCTGATACGTGTAGTAGTTTTACAAGCTCCGCGTCAACAAACCACCGGCCCGCAACTTAGGGGATTGTATGACCTTTGCGCAGATATGTAGTGCCATATATCTCTGGAAACCTGCCAAGAACTTGATGAGCCCATGCTACGCAGAACCGCTGCTGTATGTTTCTCCAAAGTTGGGCACACACACTGATATGCAGTTGGCCGTAATGTTTGGCTCCTCAGTGTAGGTGACGAGGTATAGGTTCCGTATGTTAGCGCCTGGACATAGCACCAGCCAATGAGGTGTGCTCACGGCAGTTCACCACGGAAGCTGCCAGACGCATTTTTAAACATGGCTGTGATCTTTCTCTTTTGGCACAGGAAAATCTTACTGCCGGTTCCGTTTGTGAAACAAGGCCACTACAATTGGACACTCTACAGCGAAATTTTACCCATGAAATAATTGTCTTCATAATCAAGCCGACTGCTGCCCTTGTAAAACACCAAAGCACAGATACAAACAGCATATGGTCATTACAGTGATACTGCTTTAATGGCTAGCTCATTTTTGTTGCCTTCATCAATACAGAACACGAATATTTCAGTGGTGCTGTAACGGATTTCAGGTAATTGTTACGTGGATTATGTTTGTAAATTTGTTCTTTCGTACAGAATGTAAAACTATTATGAGGGCGTGGTTTTGTATTTTAATTTTTGTTGTTGAAATTAATGCACAGATGAATTTAAATGCCAACGCACATACCAGACAATCAGCTCGCAATCTGAATTGTGATTTTCTTTTTCAGAATCGTGTATCGCGAGTGCAGTGTTGGCAACTTGATCTGATTCGGGGGGAGGGAGTGAAGGGGAAGGCAGTAGTGCTAGAAGTATCCTCCACCACACACCGTAAATTGGCTTGCAGGGTACAGATGTAGATGTTACGAACTAACACGTGTATTCATAATCGCTACATGGTCAAAACGCTGGAGAACCAAAGAATGTGTCAAAATTTTATGAAAATACAGTGAAAATGATTTTTAAAAATCCAGCGACCCGCCCTGATAGCTACGCGCGTTAACACAACGTTTCCGAGACGGGAGACGCGCCAGGGTCGAATCCACCTAGCATATTTACGACGATGGCTGGCCCGCATGCACGTGGTTTTTAGGCGGTTTCCCATATGCGACCAGGTGAATACTGGGTTGGTACCCACATCTCGCCTCAGTTACACAATTCGCAAACATTTAGAAAACGTTCACTCACTTTTAAATGAGATAACACTAGACAGTCTGCTGATCGTGGTCTCGCGGTAGCGTTCTCGCTTCCCGAGCACGGGGTCCCGGGTTTGATTCCGGGCGGGGTTAGGGATTTTCCCTGCCTCGAGATGACTGAGTGTTGTTGTGTCATCCTCATCATCACCATTCATCCACATTACGGTCGGAGGTAGGCAATAGCAAACCACCTCCACTAGGACCTTGCCTAGTACGGCGGTGTGGGTCTCCCGTATCGTTTCCCTACGCTCTGTCGCCTACCGCCCACCATGAAAGCCGGTACACACACCAGTGAGCGTTAGAGTCCAGGTTGGATACCACTAGTCTAGGTTTAGAGATATTCCCCTCTCGACCATCTCAGCTTCTGTTCAAATTTTACGTGCAGGTTCACTGAACTATGAAAGGAAGAAATACACTCCTGGAAATTGAAATAAGAACACCGTGAATTCATTGTCCCAGTAAGGGGAAACTTTATTGACACATTCCTGGGGTCAGATACATCACATGATCACACTGACAGAACCACTGGCACATAGACACAGGCAACAGAGCATGCACAATGTCGGCACTAGTACAGTGTATATCCACCTTTCGTAGCAATGCAGGCTGCTATTCTCCCATGGAGATGATCGTAGAGATGCTGGATGTAGTCCTGTGGAACGGCTTGCCATGCCATTTCCACCTGGCGCCTCAGTTGGACCAGCGTTCGTGCTGGACGTGCAGACTGCGTGAGACGACGCTTCATCCAGTCCCAAACATGCTCAATGGGGGACAGATCCGGAGATCTTGCTGGCCAGGCTAGTTGACTTACACCTTCTAGAGCACGTTAGGTGGCACGGGGTACATGCGGACGTGCATTGTCCTGTTGGAACAGCAAGTTCCCTTGCCTGTCTAGGAATGGTAGAACGATGGGTTCGATGACGGTTTGGATGTACCGTGCACTATTCAGTGTCCCCTCGACGATCACCAGTGGTGTACGGCCAGTGTAGGAGATCGCACCCCACACCATGATGCCGGGTGTTGGCCCTGTGTGCCTCGGTCGTATGCAGTCCTGATTGTGGCGCTCACCTGCACGGCGCCAAACACGCATACGACCATTATTGGCACCAAGGCAGAAACGACTCTCATCGCTGAAGACGACACGTCTCCATTCGTCCCTCCATTCACACCTGTCGCGACACCACTGGAGGCGGGCTGCACGATGTTGGGGCGTGAGCGGAAGACGGCCTAACGGTGTGCGGGACCATAGCCCAGCTTCATGGAGACGGTTGCGAATGGTCCTCGCCGATACCCCAGGAGCAACAGTGTCCCTAATTTGCTGGGAAGTGGCGGTGCGGTCCCCTACGGCACTGTGTAGGATCCTACGGTCTTGGCGTGCATCCGTGCATTGCTGTGGTCCGGTCCCAGGTCGACGGGCACGTGCACCTTCCGCCGACCACTGGCGACAACATCGAGTACTGTGGAGACCTCACGCCCCACGTGTTGAACAATTCGGCGGTACGTCCACCCGGCCTCCCGCATGCCCACTATACGCCCTCGCTCAAAGTCCGTCAACTGCACATACGGTTCACGTCCACGCTGTCGCGGCATGCTACCAGTGTTAAAGACTGCGATGGAGCTCCGTATGCCACGGCAAACTGGCTGACACTGACGGCGGCGGTGCACAAATGCTGCGCAGCTAGCGCCATTCGACGGCCAACACCGCGGTTCCTGGTGTGTCCGCTGTGCCGTGCGTGTGATCATTGCTTGTACAGCCCTCTCGCAGTGTCCGGAGCAAGTATGGTGGGTCTGACACACCGGTGTCAATGTGTTCTTTTTTCCATTTCCAGGAGTGTACATATTTCTCGCTCACAAATTTTATACATTGATAGTACGAGCTTTTAAGTGAAGGTCAACAAAATGCCGCGATGACATTTCAGATCTTTTGACCAAGTCTGAAGTTCTGAATTTTAGAGAATTGGTGTGATACATCTGTAAAGCTTCGCAAGATAATTCAGTAAGTTGTCCTGTGTAAATTATCATCGTTTTATTTATTTGAATCGTTATTTCTTGTTCCGAGCGACATTCAAAGTCGTCAATAAATTTGTCGCGTCAAAATTTCTTCCAAGTTGGAGTAGTTTGATCTCTTTACGTGTCTTGTTTAGAAAGCTCTCCTTTTGTGACCTTTTAGTTTAGTGGTTCATTTGTAACACATTTTGATCACATCAGCGTATATATTTTTTGAGGTGTTTGGTGATGAAGTTGGCGGGAAAAATTGCAGCAAAAATAAGCGCACCGAAAGGGACGGCTGAGCCATACTTGACGTAACCACCATTTGAAGGAGCTTCATCTTCTAAGGTCACTCCGTTTGTATAACAACAGTAGCAAATATATAGACAAATGTAATATACCTTCAATAAAAAATAAAACATTCGCTGAAACTGTGTGTAAATGAGTGTTTTGTAACTTCGATTTGATAAAAATTTATCGTTCTGTGCTGCTTGTATGTATTACTCTACACAGTAAAATATTTGGCAACAAGATCTTGCTGTGATACGCATGTATTTTGTTTTATTTACGGCTGGAACGTGAAAGAATAAAAGGCTTATAAGTCAACGTAAACGACGTACCGTACATCATCAGCTGTTCAGTGACTCTGAAAAAGGACATTTACTTTTTACTTTTTCGCTTTAATTTTTCATCAGCCTTCTTCTGCTACAGACTGACAAGCATCAGATAAAGAGGTGGTTTTGGAATAGGAAAGATGAGATCACTGTCAATAACCAAATTTTCCTCTGGAACTGGAGTCATGCTATATATGTACAGGGAAGGAGTTCTCCTTGCCCCAATAGACATGTTACTGAAAGGTAGCAGGAAGTAATGAGGCATTGATAGGTCGCTGGAGGGAGTTGGCATCACCTCAATGCTGACACGGTAATAACTACATGTCTGTACACATTTGAGTAAGGACAACTGAATTTCCAGTGAGTCTCCAGCAACAGTTATTATCTGAAGATTTCCACCGGTTAGAAAAGGACAAGCTCTGTAGACCTTGTCTCTAGTAATAGCAACGAGTAATACCGGTAGTTGATATTTTTTGTATGTCAGAATATAAATAGGAAAAAGCACTGTCTCACTCTTGTCTCCCATTGTAATTAAAGTATTTGATTGTGTATTGTTGAAGCGAGTTGTAAGCAGTGTTCTGATAGTGAGAGGTAGAACTCAGGAACCAGGAGTTGCTAGAAAGTACTGACATATAGAGTAGTGGTCGTCAAAAATTTTTTGGTCAAGAGCCAATACTGACATTGTGGTGTGGCACCTCAGGCTGCGTGTCTACTGAGCTTATTGTTATTTGGTAATCTACGTGAATTAGTATGTTACAATATGACAATAGACTTGCTATAGTAAGCGAGCGATAAGTTGGGTGCCAGCCCGAAGCACTGACCGTTAAAAGTTGGCATCATTCAGAACGCTTCTTGTCGACTGTTCTCTGTCTCAGGTTGTTGACACCCAAAGCAACCTAAAGTTGTGGCTCTGTAATTGCTCAACTAAAGTGTTGTTTGCCTGTCTGTGTGAGTGGACCATTAATTGGTTAATGACGTTAACTGTACTTATTTTTGAATGCATTATACATTATGCATTATGTGAGATATGACCAAAAATGTTTACAAAGTGTTTTGAATGTCATTTTTCTTTTATTTATTGCATTTTATTACAAAAGCCTTAATTTAATATCATATTACTTGCTACAAACATTTACTGCATGTGAGGATGACTGTCTCTATTATGCACATTCACAAATCCATGTTACTTCCACATAAAAATTTATACCATAGCAGCTGATTGGTCCAAGTCATTCTCTTGTGGATCCTGTCTCCTGTGCAGAAAGTACAGGATCTGTCATTATTCATCCACTTGACTGTGAGTGGCATGTCAGTGGTAGGTCTAGGCGTCCTGTACAGTGTGAGCCAGGGAGGACTCAGGGTGTTATGCCAATCCCTCTAACCAACTAGTTTGAAGTGCTCTGTCTCACTGGAACTGAAACTGAGCCACTGGGACTCACTTCACCTGTTTTGGGGAAACCTGTTTTGTCTGATGTTAGGAGGAGGCAAATGCAAAAGGATAGGGGTCTATTAATCACTGACAGTTCAAATGTATGGCAAATGATGGTACCTTTAGGGAAATGGCAGCAAGGGACAGGAAAGGACAACAGGTGCACTCACTGTGTATGCCTGGGGGCCTCATTCAGCATGTTGGAGAGGCTATTCCAGCAGCTGTTGAAGGAACAGTGTGCAACCAACTGCAGATTGTGGCGCACACTGGGACAAATGATGACTGTCATCTGGGCTCTGAGGTTGTACTTAGGTCATTCCAGCAACAGGTTGAGAAGACCAGCCCTGCACAAGGAGTTTCTTCAGTGAACTTACAATTTACAGTATTGTCCCCAGACCTGATCATGGCCCTTTGGTTCTGAGTCAAGTGGAAGGACTGAACCAGAGACTCTGGAGGTTCTGTGACAAGGTAGGCTGTGACTTCCTGGACTTGTACTATGGGGCTGAGAACTGTAGGGTCACCCTAAATGGGTCAGGTGTGCACTACACATCATAGGCTGCTACTCAGATAACTATGTGTGGGGTGCACACAAGGTTTTTTTAGATAAGGCGACTCTCCACCCAATCCGTGTAACAATAGCAGTAAGAAATCCAGAAGTATCAGCGAAAGATTGAAAGAAATGCCTCCCACAAGTTAGAGTATTAGAATCCCAATAGTAAACTGCCAAAGCATCCACAATAAAGTGCTAGAGTTTGTAGCGTTCATGAAAAGTGGTGAAGCTCGCATAATAGTAGGTACAGAAAGCTAATTGAAACCTGAAATTGATAGCAGTGAGATTTTTTGGAAGAATTTAAGTGTATATCGATGTGAAATGGAGATGGTGTATTTATCGAAGTAGACAAGAAACTCAAATCCACTGAGATAGAAACTGAAGCTTCGTGTGAGACTGTTTGGATAAGACTCAGTGTCATGGGTGGTTATAAAATGGCAATTGGATCCTTCTATGGCCCACTAGACTCATCTCCTGATATAACTGAAACTAAACCTCAGTTCACTTGTTTGTATGAGGGTATTTCGGAAAGTAAAGATACATTGTACGCCAGAGGAACAGAAGAGATTTGGCTAGCAAGTTGGCAACACTGGTGTTAACCTTGAACCGTTAGCTTTCTCCACACGGTCGTTCGGCAGTTGAACGTTGCTTCTGGTTGCATTTATTATTTAAAATGGCTGCGGCAGTTCAGAATCCCGCCAAATGCGAAGTGTGCTCCATCATACATTTTCTTCGTGCAAAAGGTGAGGGACCAGCAGATATTCACAAAGAAATTGTTTCTGTTTATGGGAAGATTATGAATCAACAAAATGTAACAAAATGGTGTCATCATTTCTCTGAAAGTAGGACCGATGTTCATGACGAACAAAGAACAGGTCGGCCATCTGGGATCTTTGATGCCCTTCTTCGCAGAACGCAGGAAGCAATTCATGCAAACAGACGTCTCACATTAAAAGAATTGCATCAGATCATACCGGACGTGTTAATGACAACTCTTTATGACATTGTGACTGTCAAGTTAGGGTACAGGAAATTGTGTGCGTGCTGGGTTCCAAAACTGTTAATGGAAGAACACAAAAAGAAAAGGATTGGCTTTGCACTCGACTTCCTCACACGCCATGCTGAAGCAGGTGATGAGTTCCTTGATCACATTGTGACAGGTGACGAGATGTGGGTTTACAAGAAATGCAAAACGTCGATTTTAGTGAAGAAAATCATGGCTTCTGTTTTTTGGGACAGACAAGGCATTCTTCTGTTGGAATTTATGCCTCCTGGAGCGACAATTAATGCTGCTGCATATTGCCAGACTTTGAAACGTCTTTGAAGGGCAATTCAAAATAAACACAGGGGAATGCTGACAAGTGGAGTCCGCTTGCTTCATGACAACGCTCGGCCTCACACAGCACTCGTAACTGAAGTACTACTCAAACAATTCAAACGGGACGTATTGGACCATCCGCCATACAGCCCGGACCTTGCGCCCACCGACTTCCATGTCTTCCATTACCTGAAGTCACATCTTGGTGGAAAATCATTCCATGACAATGAAGAGATCAAGGATGAAGTCAAAATGTGGTTCCGACAACAGGCGGCAACTTTCTATGACTGTGGGATACAAAAGCTTGTGCACCGACTTAACAAATGTTTGGATAACGGGGGTGATTATGTCAAAAAATAACAAATAATCCTGTTAATAAGATGTAACTGACGTTTTCTAAATAAATGTTCTATTTAAGGACTGCGAGCCATTGTATCTTTACTTTTCGAAATGCCCTCGTAAGTTCCCCAAGCATACTGCAACCACTGGTAGAGACTTTAATCTCCCAACAATTAATTGGGAAAAATTACAGTTTTGTGAGTGATGGACATGATCAGACATCCAGTGAAACAGTACTAAATGCCTTCTCTGAAAACTACCTAGAACATATAGTTAGGAACCCCTCTCATGATGGAAACATATTGGATCTAATAGCAATGAACAGACCTGACATCTTTGAAGATGTCCTCATAGAAACTGGCATCAGTGACCATGATGCAGTTGTGGCAACCATCATTAGCAAAGTACAAAGGTCAACTAAACCAAGCAGAAAGACATACATGTTCAGTAAACTAGATAAAAAAATCAGTAGTGTCATAGCTCAATGAGGAACTTGAAAGTTTCAGTGCAAGGCAGGAGCGTGACAGGAACTATGGCTCAAGGTTAAAAGAATAGTTGGTCACACACTGGATAGATAGGTACCCAGCAGACCAGTCCATAATGGGAGGGAACCTCCATGGTATACAGTCACTGTAAAGAAACTTCTAAAGAAACAGAGACTACTGCATAATAGATGTTAAACAAAGTGTAGAGCTAACCCTTTACAAAGAAAAACCCGGAATAATTGCCCCAATTTAATTCTCGTACCACTGAAAAGTTATGAAAAGGTTATGGGTAAATTTGGAGAGGATATGGAGGCCAACAGGAATGGGAAACAACTCTTGGATTTCTGTGCCAGTATGGGCTTAGTAATCACAAACTCCTTTTTTAAACATAAGGACATTCACCGGTATACTTGGGAAGGCAGGGGAACCAGATCTGTCATTGACTATATAATAACAGATCAGGAATTCAGGAAGGCTGTGAGGGACACACGTGTATTCAGGGGATTCTTTGATGACACTGATCATTATTTAATGTGCAGTGAAATTGGGATTGTGAGGCCGAAAGTGCAGGAGGTCAGGTCCATATGTAGGAGGATAAGAGTGGAGAAACTTCAGGATAAGGAAATCAGGCACAAGTACATAACAGCGATCTCAGAAAGGTACCAGTTAGTTGAATGTAGTCAATTACAGTCATTGGAAAAGGAATGGACAAGGTACAGGGACACAGTACTAGAAGTTGCTAAAGAATGTCTTGGAACAGTAGTGTGTAAAAGTAAGATGAAGCAAACAGCTTGGTGGAATGATACAGTCAAGGCAGCCTGTAAAAGGAAAAAGAAGGCGTATCAAAAATGGCTACATACCAGAACCCAGGTAGACAGAGAAAGTTATGTTGAAGAAAGAAACAAAGCCAAACAGATAATTGCAGCATCCAAGAAGAAATCGTGGGAAGACTTTGGAAACAGGTTGGAGACTATGGGTCAAGCTGCTGGAAAACCATTCTGGAGTGTAATTAGCAGTCTTCGAAAGGGAGGTAAGAAGGAAATGACAAGTATTTTGGACAGGTCAGGAAAACTGCTGGTGAATCCTGTGGATGCCTTGGGCAGATGGAGGGAATATTTTGAAGAGTTGCTCAATGTAGGTGAAAATGCGATCAGTAATGTTTCAGATTTCGAGGTAGAATGGGATAGGAATGATGATGGAAATAGGATCACATTTGAGGAAATGGAAAAAATGGTCAATAGATTGCAGTGCAATAAAGCGGCTGGGGTGGATGAAATTAAGTCGGAACTCATCAAATACAGTGGAAAGTCAGGTCTTAAATGGCTACACAGGATAATTGAAATGGCCTGGGAGTCGGGACAGGTTCCATCAGACTGGACAAAAGCAGTAACCACACCAATCTTTAAACATGGAAACAGAAAAGATTGTAACAACTACAGAGGTATCTCTTTAATCAGCGATGTGGGTAAAATCTTCGCAGGAATTGTTGAAAGGAAAGTGCGAGTATTAGTTGAGGACCAATTGGATGAAAATCAGTGTGGGTTTAGGCCTCTTAGAGGTTGTCAGGACCAGATCTTTAGCTTACGGCAAATAATGGAGAAGTGTTATGAGTGGAGCAGGGAATTGTATCTATGCTTTATAGATATAGAAAAGGCATATGACCGGGTTCCTAGGAGGAAGTTATTGTCTGTTCTACAAGATTATGGAATAGGAGGCAAACTTTTGCAAGCAATTAAAGGTCTTTACATGGATAGTCAGGCAGCAGTTAGAGTTGACGGTAAATTGAGTTCATGGTTCAGAGTAGTTTCAGGGGTAAGACAAGGTTGCAACCTGTCTCCACTGTTGTTCATATTATTTATGGATCATATGTTGAAAACAATAGACTGGCTGGGTGAGATTAATATATGTGAACACAAAATAAGCAGTCTTGCATATGCGGATGACTTAGTTGTGATGGCAGATTCGACTGAAAGTTTGCAAAGTAATATTTCAGAGCTAGATCAGAAATGTAAGGACTATGGTATGAAGATTAGCATCTCCAAAAGAAAGTAATGTCAGTGGGAAAGAAATATAAACGAATTGAGTGCCAAATAGGAGGTACAAAGTTAGAACAGGTGGACGGTTTCAAGTACTTAGGATGCATATTCTCACAGGATGGCAACATAGTGAAAGAACTGGAAGCGAGGTGTAGCAAAGCTAATGCAGTGAGCGCTCAGCTACGATCTACTCTCTTCTGCAAGAAGGAAGTCAGTACCGAGACTAAGTTATCTGTGCACCGTTCAATCTTTCGACCAACTTTGTTGTATGGGAGCGAAAGCTAGGTGGATTCAGGTTACCTTATCAACAAGGTTGAGGTTACGGATATGAAAGTAGCTAGGATGATTGCAGGTACTAGTAGATGGGAACAATGGCAGGAGGGTGTCCACAATGAGGAAATCAAAGAAAAACTGGGAATGAACTCTATAGATGTAGCAGTCAGGGCGAAGAGGCTTAGATGGTGGGGTCATGTTACACGCATGGGAGAAGCAAGGTTACCCAAGAGACTCATGGATTCAGCAGTAGAGGTTAGGAGGAGTCGGGGCAGACCAAGGAGAACGTACCTGGATTCGGTTAAGAATGATTTTGAAGTAATAGGTTTAACATCAGAAGAGGCACCAATGTTAGCACTGAATAGGGGATCATGGAGGAACTGTATAAGGGGGGCTGTGCTCCAGACTGAACGCTGAAAGGCATAATCAGTCTTAAATGATGATGATGATGATGATGATGACCACTGAAAAGTTGAGTGAAATAAGTGTTGAAAAACAGCTGAAACCATTAAAACTGAACAAACCTCCAGGCCCCCATGGAATCCCTGTCAGATACTGTATTGAATTTGCAGCTGAGTTAGCCCCTCTTCTAACTATGATTTATTGTAGAGCACTTGAACAGAAAACCATGCCCAGTTCCTGGAAAAAAACTCAGGTCGCACCTGTAGTAGACATCAATTTGTTGTAGAATCTTAGAATATATACTGAGCTCAAACATACCAGCATGGATTCTGAAAACACCGATAATGTGAAATCCAACTTGCACTTTTCTCACATGACATACTGAAAGCTTTGGATCAAGGCAGTCAGGTAAATGCAGCATTTCTCGGTTTCTGAAAAGCGTTTGACTCAGTACCACATCTACGCTTATTGTCAAAAGATCGACCATTTGGGATACCAAATGAAATTTGTGACTGGACTGAGGTATTTTTGGTAGGGAGGCCACGGCGTGTTATCTTGGATGGAGAGTCATCATCAGATGTAGAAGTATCTGTGGTTGTGCCCCGGGGAAATGTTTATATTAATGACCTTGCAGACAATATTAATAGTAACATGAGGATTTTTGCAATGATGCAGTTATTTATAATGAAGTACTACCTGAAACAAGTAGCATAAATATTCAGTCAGATCTTGACAAGATTTCAAAGTGGTGCAAAGATTGACTACTTGCTTTAAATGTTCAGGAACGAAAATTGTGCACTTCACAAAATGAAAAAACATAATATTTATAATTATAATATCGGTGAGTCACTGTTGGAATTGGCCAACTCATGTAAATATCTGGGTGCAACACTCCATAGGGATATGAAATGGAATGATCACATAGGCTCAGTCGTGGGTAAAGCAGGTGGAAGACTTCAGTTTGTTGGTAGAATACTGGGGAAGTGCAATCAACACATGCAAATAAGGGCAGTGCAAATCATCATAGGTTTCTTTAATTTATTGGAGAGTATCATAGAGATACTGAAGGGACTGAACTGGAAGACTTGAAGATAGATGTAAATTATCCTGCAGAAGTCTATTAACAAAGTTTCAAGAACTGGCTCACTCTAGGAATATATTACAGTGTTGACTCTAGGAATATGCCACAGTCTCCTACGTATTGCTCACATAGGGCTCATGAGAATAAGATTAGAATAATTACTGCACACACAGAGGCATTCAAACAGTCATTCTTCCCATGCTCCTTAGGTGAATGGAACAGAAAGAAACCCTAAGAATTGGTACAATGGGACGTACCTTCTGCCATGCTACTCACATTGATTTGCAGAGTATAGATGTAGATGTAGTTGCTCTGAATTGTCAGTAGTGGCAGATGATAAAAATTCCCTATTACACAGCCCACAATACCACAGTGCCCGTGTTACCTACCTTTCTACCCTCTGAGATAAGCGGCCAACTTTACTTAGCTCATGATTGAATTCACCAATGTTAATTAAAATGAGGTGTATCTTAAAACATTACTGTCTGTCAGTATTTTCGTTTGTTACAGAGCAGGAAAACTAGTCCCTTATGAACCTATTAACATTAGTTGATGTTTTTGGATTTGGCTGTTAGTTGCTTGACACATAATGTCATAAAATATGGCTGACATCCATGGCCCACATAAATATTCGATTTGAGCCACAGTTTGATGACCACTGATACGGAGAGTGGTAGAGTGTACTCATTGTTTTGCAAAGACATAAAGCCATTGTTGTTCTTAAATTGAATCCTTAAGCGGCCGCACCCTTATTCACTTCCTACATAGCTAACAACTTCTCCCCTCTATTCCAAAATCACCTGTGCTAAGCATCCTGGGAATCATTCTCCCTCTCACTTTATTGAAGATAGCTCAGTAGGCATCAGCCCACATTGTCATCAACATTCTGGTTGCACTGTGCAGGCCACACCTTTGTCCAAGCAGGTGATTGGACCTGTGCCGGGATGTGACATAACCTTTTTGATGTCAGGTGTGTGGGCTATGTTGTGTAGAGGCATTCCAAAGTAGGAAATCAGGTGACAGAATATTGTAGGAGAAGTAGGAAGGCTATCGGAATCAGTCCCTCGAACTGTGTACAGTAGGAAGAGCGATGACCAGGCCTGTGAAACAGTTCAAAGGAAGCAGAAGCCATCCTGAGAGTCCAGCAGATACATGGTGAACTTGCCTGGGCCAGACAAGTTGTGGGGGAACCCAGCAGAGGAAGAAATACTTGTAGAAGGAACTACAAGGAAACCAATAGAACTACAGCATCATAAACACAAAGAGTTTGGGAAATAGTTTTAAGACTCTTTGTATAACACTATATAGTACTTCAGATGTTAGAGGAATTAGCACAAAAGATGCTCTTCTATTACCCAGTAAGTCATTTAGTGGGGCTAAGTCTGAACTGAGATAGTTCATTGAGAAAGTGAACATAACATTCAAAGTAAACCAAATCGACAATAAACCATTGCTACTTCAATATATCTAGTCTAAAACCATGGGCGAAATTAAATTTCTGGGATAGAGCTAATAATTAAAATCAGATGAAGGCAGTCTTGGAAGAAAATTATTCAGATAAGCACACCACAGACTATTACGTCTGTAAGATGTTTCAGGCCAGACAACACCCAGGGAACCATTTGGATCATGGGAAAAAGCAAGCAGATGAATTATCAAAATCATTTCAGAGAGACACTTTAAAGCCCCTGTTTACTGGACTTTTTTTCTTGTTTTGATCCATACTTCATCCTCCCAAAATATGGAAAGCAAAGAGCATGCAGTAGAAGAGGTCCACTGTCAAAGGTATCAGAATGCTTATTGCTTATAACTCTTGACCCGGTCATTTCCTGACTGGGGTATTATACGGTTACCCTTCTTAATCACCCCTGAAAGTTAATAACATCATCATGGAATCACCCTGTATAAATGAGTTGGTGAGTTTCGAGATTTATTATTTTACAAGAACTGAATTTTTTAGGTGACACAAAAACTTGTTGCATCACAGAGAACTGATTATCCACTCACATCTGGAAGTGTATAATTCTATAATGAATAAAAACACTGTACCCCAGATTTCACAGGGGGAGGGGGTGGGGAATGGGGGGTGGGGGGGGGGGAGCACTGCTGTCAATGCATGGGCAAGACATAAATGTTGCCTTTATCATGCAATATTGGTGAGAGTAGACAGCAAGAGAACCCAATGAGTGATGCTTCACGGTGTACTTAGCAAGAAGTTGCATTTATATGTGGTGGACAGCCAAACAAACCTCCTGCCAGGAGGTGCAGAGGTAGGTTTGTCTTGGTGTTGGCAGCAGCCCCATGGTACTCCACTGACCAGTTCTCATAAAGGGTGAACGCTCAGACAAACATCCAGTGGCCATCCATACATTTCTGTGTCCATTCAATACTTCTGTTAATTTGATTTGACAGGATTCTGCAGACTGCAAAAGTAGAATGAAATATTCAACGATCTGCCTGATCGGTCTTTATAAGCATTTCATTTGGGAGACAAGATGCAATTTCCCAGAAGTGTATTAAATTTAAATGAATGTACAATCAAGGAAAGGCAACCACTCACCCATTGCTGACTGATGTGTGGCACATAGAAACACTCAATACAATATTGTATTTACATATGATTTTGTCCTATTGCTGTTTCTCTAGCGAAAGTACACACATGCACAACCACACAGACACCCAAATGCTCATTTCCGTGGCTATGGCAAGACTGACTATCATTGCAATTTTTTATCATCAGCTTCAGCCACTTCACATCCACTGCCAAATAAAGGTGTATTCCAAACTTTTACATGCATTATGGTCCTCAGCTATACCCGTTCATGTTGCTCCTGCAAGTGTTGTAATGTTATCCATCCACCTTACATTACGGTGTAGTCTCAGATTTTTCTTACCTCTTGGAGTCCAACTTCCTTGGGCCATCTAGCACCATTCCTGAGCACCACCAATTAATTTTAATTACAGTCAAGGCTATATCTTACACTCTAGTATGTTCCCTGATTTGTAAGTCCATTTTCCTATCTTCCTGTCTTCCCTAGAAGTTCCTGTTTAAGGATGTACCCAGTGAGGTTATGCCCTTATAAAAAAATATTTGCAAAGTGAACTTGCATTTGACCTTATCAACAAGACAATATCAATATGAAGAAACCAGAGCATGTAATGAATACTGTCTAGTACCAAGTCAACCCAGGGCCATTTGTCATGGAATCTCAAAACTATTTCTTCATACACAACAAAAATAATATTAGTTTGCCGCCTGGCCCCCTCTGCCCCCTGTGTCTCACTGCCAAAAGTCAAAATTACTAATACATAGCAATTACAAAGTCTCCTTTCCACTTGTGTTGAAAGTTTAGTTTTGGAAACACTTGTTCTCTTACCAAAAGCACTCCCTATCACTTTAATTCTCCTGTACATTAGATCCTTATCTGAATAGAAAACTCATGAATTGCTGCTATAATTTCATTTTTAATTTGTGCTATTTGTCTATTACACTTAATGCCACTACTCATTATTAGCCCTTAAATTACAACCACATAGTGTTTCCATTGTCTACTGATAATTGCGACTGGTAATTTGTATTTAGACTGCTATGTTTAATGAAAAAGAGGTTCTTATATTTCTGTATATCAAGGCCCAATAAGGTGCATCCTTTGAACAAAAGCAAGGAAAAAAGGTTACTTTCAAAGGAACCATCATGGCATTCATGCTAAGTGCATTAGGAAAATTATGAAAACCTAAATTTGGTGTGCCAGTTGGGAATCTGAAGCACTGTCCTTCTGAATCTGAGTGTAGTGTCTTACATTTTACCACACTGCTCAGTGCATTCTTTGAATTTATATTTTAAGCTGCTCTTTATCACTGGCCCCTACATTAGATTACTGTTGACCCTGTATCAAAAGCAACAGATGTAGAGGACTTTGAAATGAGCTCTGGTCTTACGTCCGTGCAGTAGGCCTGGGTTAACTTTCACGTTTGTTCCTACATTCCCCTAGAGGTACGTAACTAATCTCTGTCACTTGACAAATGGTTAGCCTAATGCCTGGCTCATCAGTTATTTTGTTTTACATTTTGTTTCTTTGTTCCTCTTTATACCGCTGACTGTAACAGTGTTGTAACATATAAAACACTAAAACTCATAACAGAGAAAGCTAACAAAACTCTCAGGAATGATTTCCGTTGATCAAAATGCACTAAAGCAACTCTGCAGATAATGCTAACTGACAACATGAATTTCAGTTAGACAAGGGCAATGATACTCAAACCAAGCACAAACATAACCCTGCATATTACTTAAAAAGCGCAAGATTCTCCTCTATGAATATTGGCAGCCAGCTACAGTTGTGTGAACAAGCAAAATACCCTAACAAAGAGAATGTCATCAATATAATGTAGCACTGGAGTTCTATGGCTGACATCTTCAACTTTTGTAGTCCTGTCTTCCTCAGTTGTGTGTAATATTACAGTATATCGATAATTTTTACTTATGGACCATCTGACAGCAACTGAATAAAACACAATTTTAGTGCCATACGCGTTGTGCCTTTATTTTCTGCAAGGCATCATCAGTGGCAGGTTGCGTGGGCAATTTCTTACATATTACGCTCCTGTAAGATGTAAGAAATTGTCCACGCAACTTGCGTGGGCAATTTCTTACATATTACGCTCCTATAATAAGTAAGAAATTGACCACGCAACCTGCCACTGATGATGCCTTGCAGAAAATAAAGGTGAAACGCGTATGGCACTAAAATTGTGTTTTATTCAGTTGCTGTCAGACGGTCCATAAGTAAAAATTATCAATATACCGTTCTATGACTGAAATTATTAATATTTTTACTGTATGCATCCATTTAAGAAGTTGTAGATATTAATTACATGCTTAAGGAGGCTGTATCTAACAAAACTGTGTTACAGCATTGTGTAGTACATGTATTTCCACAGCTGAGTAAGGGAACCTCCCACCTGTCATAAAACACCTGGCCAGAAGGTGTACAAATAATCGCAACACAGCTGATAGCATCGTTCCTTCAGAATCGTGCGGTTGAACAACGCAGTCATCAGTTGGCTGTGCGGCTGGGCTACTCCAGCCTCAACAAGCAGCATCACTGACTAGATGAAGCTGCTTATCTACAAGCCATCACTAGCCCTGACAGTTCCGAACTTCGAACTGGATCTGCTGAGGTGAGGCTGCCCGGTGGGTGGCGTCACTTGACATTCTAGTAGTCTCCGAGGATCCTGGGTTTGACACGGGGCCTGTGCGTCTCAGAGTGCTGGCGGTACCTGACCACTGCCTGGATTTGGCTTAGGTCGCCAAAGTGGCAAAGTGATTTAAATCAGCAAAGTCACTGCCCGCCACCAGCCACTGCTGTCTCGGCATACCATTCGGGACATCACCCACTGCCTAATGGTCAGGTCCGATGTCTTGGCCACTACCATCTAACTACTGTCTGGAAGACATCATCAAGTAATTCAGAATGTTCCTTTTCAGTAACCATTCTTGATTCCAAGCTCTACCGGAAACCTGTACCATAACTTTCTGCACATGTAACTCTGCAGCCAGAATCAACCACGCCATAACAGTATCATCTCACAACCTCAGCTATGGTTAAATTAAATGAGAAAATTTACCCATTATGCATTTTCAGTGATTTTTCCAAGGCCTTGTATTGGGTGGATCGTAAAATTCTACAACGGAACCTAAAATTCTGTGGTAATAAAGGTATTCCCCTCACACTGATATCTTAACAATAGAAAATGAATGGTCACATTAATAGATGATACGACATGAACAAGGTTAAATTCAGAGTGAGGAAACCATCAAATATGGTGTTGCACAAGGTTTAGAGCGTGGCTCGTTCCTGTTCTTGAGGTAGATAAATGATTCGTCCAGGACATTCAAGGACTGTACAGAAACAGTGGCGTTTATTTATTGTACACATATTGCTCACATGTAGCAATTAGCTGAGTTCAAAGTGTTTACAGAAGCCTGCAATACAAATATTGGGTTAAGTTCATAACTGAACATCTTGCAGAAGCATCTTTGGGCACCTAGGTATTATTTCACTTATGTGCCAATATATGTACTCCCTAATGACAATCTGTTATTAATAACAGGACTGAATTTAGGATGAATGATGCCATCATTTAATCAGGCGACTCGTGCAAACATACTGTCATTTGGCCAGTGGAAAGACTCCCGTACAGACAATACAGTAATAAGTATTCCTGGCATAGACAAACAACTGAAAGATTTGAAAGCACATAAGTCACCAGGTCTGGATGAAATCCCAGTTTAGTTTTACAAAGAGTACTCTGTGGCACTTGCCCCTTACCTAGCTTGCATTTATTGCAACTCTCTCATCCAGCACAAAGTCCCAAGCAACTGGAAAAAAGCACAGGTGACTCCTGTGTATAAGAACGGTAAAAGAATGGATCACAAAATTATAGACCAGTATCCCTAACTTTGGTTTTCTACAGAATCCTTGAACATTTTCTCAGTTTGAAAATAATAAATTATCTTGAGACTGAGAAGCTCATGTCCCCAATTCAGCAAGGTTTCAAAAAGCATGACTCATGTGAAACTCAGCTTTCCCTTTTCTCACATGATATGTTATGAACCATGGATGAAGGGCAACAGGCAAATGCCACATTTCTAGATTTACAGAAAGCATTTCACACAGTGCCTCATTGCAGGCTGTTAGAGAAGGTATGAGCATATGGAATTAGTTCACAGATAATGTGAGTGGCTCGAAGACTTCTTAAGTAACACAACCCAGTATACTGTCCTCGAAGTGGAGTGTTTGTCAGAGACAAGGATGTCAACAGGAGTGTCCCGTGGAAGTGTGGTAGGACTGATGTTGTTTTGTATATGCATAAATGACTTGGTGAACAGAGTGGGCAGCAGTCTATGGTTGTTTGCTGATGATGCTGTGGTGTACAGTAAGGTGTCAAAGTCGAGGATACAAGATGACTTAAAAAAAATTCTAGCTGGTGTGATGAATGGCAGCTAGCTCTAAATGTGTGAAAATGTAGGTTAATATGGATAAGTAGGAAAAACACACCTTTGATGTTCCGATACAGTATTAGTAGTATACTGCACGACACAGTCACATTGTTTAAATATCTGGACATAATGTTGTAAAGTGATAGGGAATGGGAAGAGCGTATGAGGATTGTCGTAGGGAAGGCAAATCGTCAACTTCAGTTTATTGGGAGAGTTTTGGAAAAGTGTGGTTCATCTGTAAAGGAGACCACATGTAGAATGTTGGTGCAATCTATTCTTGAGTATTGATTGAGTGGTTGCAATCTGTATCAGCTTAACAGCTCATGCATCGAAGCTGCTTACAAGAATGATATACAGAAGAATGGAAAAGAAAATTGAGAATGCGCTAGGTGACGATCAGTTTGGCTTTAGGAAAAGTAAAGGGACGAGAGAGGCAATTCTGACGTTACAGCTAATAATGGAAGCAAGGCTAGAGAAAAATCAAGACACTTTCATAGGATTTGTCGACCTGGAAAAAGCGTTCGACAATATAAAATGGTGCAAGCTGTTCGAGATTCTGAAAAAAGTAGGGGTAAGCTATAGGGAGAGACGGGTCATATACAATATGTACAACAACCAAGAGCAAATAATAAGAGTGGACGATCAAGAACGAAGTGCTCGTATTAAGAAGGGTGTAAGACAAGGCTGTAGCCTTTCGCCCCTACTCTTCAATCTGTACATCGAGGAAGCAATGATGGAAATTAAAGAAAGGTTCAGGAGTGGAATTAAAATACAAGGTGAAAGGATATCAATGATATGATTCGCTGATGACATTGCTATCCTGAGTGAAAGTGAAGAAGAATTAAATGATCTGCTGAACGGAATGAACAGTCTAATGAGTACACAGTATGGTTTGAAAGTAAATCGGAGAAAGACGAAAGTAATTAGAAGTAGTAGAAATGAGAACAGCGAGAAACTTAACATCAGGATTGATGGTCATGAAGTGAATGAAGTTAAGGAATTCTGCTACCTAGGCAGTAAATGACGGACGGAGCAAGGAGGACATCAAAAGCAGACTCGCTATGGCAAAAAAGGCATTTCTGGCCAAGAGAAGTCTACTAAAATCAAATACCGGCCTTAATTTGAGGAAGAAATTTCTGAGGATATACGTCGGGAGTATAGCACTGTATGGTAGTGAAACATGGACTGTGGGAAAACTGGAACAGAAGAGAATCGAAGCATTTGAGATGTGGTGCTATAGACGAATGTTGAAAATTAGGTGGACTGATAAGGTAAGGAATGAGGAGGTTCTACGCAGAATCGGAGAGGAAAGGAATATGTGGAAAACACTGATAAGGAGAAGGGACAGGATGATAGGACATCTGCTAAGACATGAGGGAATGACTTCCATGGTACTAGAGGGAGCAGTAGAGAGCAAAAACTGTAGAGGAAGACAGAGATTGGAATACGTCAAGCAAATAATTGAGGATGTAGGTTGCAAGTGCTATTGGAGACCAGCTGCTAGGTTTGTTACCGGTAGGTTTGAACAACATGTAAGTGCTAGGTGATGTTTCAGGAACTCAAATGGGAATCCGTAGAGGAAATGTGATGTTCTTTTCGAGGAACATTATTGAGAAAATTTAGAGAACCAGCATTTGAAGCTGACTGCCAAATGACTCTATTGACACCAACATATATTGTGCATAAGGGCCACGAAGATAAGATATGAGAAATTAGGGCTCATATGGAGGCATATAGATAGCCCTTTTTCCCTCACTCTATTTGCCAGTGGAACATGAAAGGAAGTGATTAGTAATGGTATAGGGTACCCTCCACCATGCACTATATGGTGGCTTGCAGAGTATCTATGTAGATGTAGATGCAGATGTAGATTCACAACCACACTACCAGAAGTAAAAATAATTTCCCTATAGATTGTGCATCATATCTAAGCTTCAGATTGGAGTCTTATACTCTGGTGCAATAATCTGTAACAGGTTGCTGGTAGACATCAAGCAGAAATTGAAAATCTCCTTGTGTGCAGAAATGACATGGAAGAATACCTTATTAGCCAATCTTCCTGTAATTTATGATAATATTAGAACTCAGTGATGTAAATTCCATTGAACTCTAACGTTTGTATTAAACATGTTTTAACTTTGCCAGCATATAAGTAACTGTTAGTGTTATTTGTAAAGCGACATAAATGTTTTGGTTAAAGTAGCAGAAAAAACAGCAACATAGTAGTTTAAGGTGAATAACTATGCCTTTCTTCAAAGTAACTGTTTTTCTACTAATATAAGTAATCTAAAACTAATTCCCGTAATTATTAGTGTGAGCATATAAGCACTATTCATAATTTGTTGTTAGCACAGTTCAAAGTAGTAGTCTGCAATGGCTGTCTATGGCTTTTAATGCTCCATGATTTTAAAAATTTTACTCATTCCACATACTTGAAGACCTTCCTTAATGACGCAATTAATGGAACACCATGTACATATGTACATATGTATGTATGAATGAATGAATGAATTAATGAACAGAGACACAGTTTTATGTAGTGCAGATCTGAGAGAGTGACGATCCTTTCATTTCTGTTGTTACCCTCATCAGTATGATCAGAAAATGTGAAAACATCATCATTGACTGAGTCATTGAACCACACAAATGAAACCACTGAGAACTTCTTAGTGCAAGGATAGGGAGAAAGGGTGATTTAGATGAAAACTTGGAAGATGAAATACTGTAAAATAGCGGACAAGAGATTTTCTTGGTTTATGATCAACAGACATTCTAGTGATTGCATATCAGTTAGCTGTCCAAGGCACTTCCAAGCACCTTTTTGTAGTTAATAAGTGATTTCATAAACCCCAGTTAATTTCAGCAACGCGTGCCAAAGGCTTTATACAGAGAAAATGTAGAGTCTTTTATTGTCATCCTCAAAACAGAACAACACCAAATTAATTTTGATTCAATCAGAATATTTAAACTGAGTGAGTCAGGGCCAGTGGTGTACAGAACAAGTCAACAGTCACTAATGTGAGAGGTAAACAGGCAGTTTATAGATTATTGTATGATTGCTGCTGGGAATTACACACTTCCACATATATTATTTCTCAGAAAAGACACGAAACAAGAATTACTTGATGAATGTCTCCTGTGGCAATAGTTGTGTGTCATTTCTGGTTGGACCCAACATCACTTATTTCTGCAAAGACTAAAATTTTATGTCAAAAGTGAAACCAACCAAAGACAAAACCATAGTTTTAATACTGAATGGATATTGCTCATATAAAAGAAACATGCATAGCAGGTGATTCTAATGTCATGGAAAAGAAGAGTAATTTTTATATGCCTCACACCCTACATTTTGCATTAGTTAGAGCCCTTGGATGTGGTTTTCATAATTCTGATGAAAAAGTTGTGTTTATGGAGATGCACTCATGGACGAAAATTCACCCTTTCCAAACCCTGATTTTCTATAAATATTGATATTGGAACATTTATAGTCAGATTGTATTTGAGAGCATCATCCTTGGAAGTCAATGCGAATAGGTTTCAGAAGATTGGTAACTTCAATTTCAATCCACTTGTTTTTGGAGCAAATAGTTGGTGGCCATTCAACAGTGAACATATCCAACACCACATATTCTCAGCATCTGGTTGGCATGGAGCTACACTAAGCAGTGTATTGGGTGACAGGCAGTCTGTTTAGGTGAGCTGAAGACTTAGAAATGGGTGTGTCAGTGGGCTCAATTGAGCACATTTGTGGTATAAGTCCACATGTTCCTAGGGCTTTCATGTAGTTCACACACAGTCAGTTGGGTTTACAATGTCCAGTTATTCCAACTAAACATCGAATTTTGGTTACCATCTTTCAAGCACCGCTGAATCTGCTAAGTGTATCCAGATGGGGAAGTGGTCACTAGAGTGTAAATGCTTCATCAATTCCCACTGAGAAATAGGGGTGAAAATGGGAGTGAATAATAAGAAAATGAGGCCAGAGCAATTCTGACATGCATGTTCTTCCATCTGTTAAGGAGCCTTTTTTTATGCTTGTATAATGAATGATCTAATTCTTTTCTCCCTAGTTCTGTTGAGTACTTCCTCATTACCTCTCCCAGTCACATGGTCTACCAAATCTCCAGCATTCTTCTGTGCCACCACATTTCAAAGGTTTCCATTCTCTTCTTGTCTGAACTGCTTATCATCTATATTTCACTTTTGTACAAGGCTACACTCCAGGAAAAACCTTCAGAAAAAACTTCCTAATACTTAAATTGGTATTAGATGTTAACAAATTCCTCTTTTTTTCGGAAATGCTTTCATTGCTGTAACCAGTCTGCATTTTATAACCTCTTACCCTGTCCATAATCAGTTATTTTATTGCTCAAATAGCAAACCTCATTCAATAAACTGCCTATTGGCTTCTGTCTCGGGTTCTTCGGCCGACGTTCATCTAATGATTTTACTGACGTTTCACCAACACGAGTGGCTGGCATTGTCAAAGCTTCACCCTCCATTGCCGGTGGTGAACAGGAGCCGAGCTCGTGGCCGCAGACTATATGTACCTGGCGTGCCAACGTCCGAGGGCTTCTCCGCGGTCATTTCCGGTGCTGTTCTCCTCTTGCTACCTGCGATGGTTGTTCGCTGCAGTATGGGAAGCCAGAATCCGTTTACCTTAAGGCTTTCCTCTTTCTTGTTGAAACTGTTCATGTGTTTTTGTATTTCTACAGCTTCTCTGAACAAGCGCGTGTGATAGTGCTTCTCTACAGTCAGAACTTCTGTGTCAGCGAATTTTATTACATGGTCGGTCTCACTCAGTGTGTGCTCTGCCACAGCCGATTTCTCCACCTGCCCCAACCTGCAATGTTTCTTATGGTCTTTGATCCTGGTGTTAATTGATTGTCCAGTCATTCAGACATAAACTTTTCCGCATGTGCATGGAACACGGTATATTCCAGACATTGCAAATGGGTCCCTTTTCTCCTTTGCTGATCTAAGACACTCTTTGATCTTCCTTGTCAGTTTGAAAATTGTCTTTACGCCATGTTTGCGCAATATACGCCGATTCTGTCCGTCACTCTGGGAATGTATGGCAGAAAGGCTGTACCTGACATGTCTTTTTCTGATTCCTTACTTCGCCAAGTGTTTGGCTCTGTTACACTTCTAATATAACTTGTGGAGTACCCATTGCTCCTCAGAACACTTCCCAGGTGTTGTATTTCTCATCTGAGGTTATGCAGCTCACATATTTGTCCTGCTCTCGTTACGAGCGTATTAATCATGCCGCTTTTTCTGTTTGTTCAGCTTTCGGTCCGTGTGTGTTGGTTTTCGATACACGCTGTGTCCCAGGTTTTCGCAGTCCCTTGTGACCAGCACATCTAGAAATGGCAGTTTCTTGTCCTTTTCTACTTCTATGGCAAATTTTATGTTGGTATGGAGGCTGTTCAAGCATCTTAGGAAGTCACCGAGCTGTTCTTCATCATGGCTTCACACCACAAAAGTATCATCAACGTACCTGTACCATACCTTAGATTTGCAAGTCGCCGAGTCCAGTGCCTGTGCTTTGAATTGTTCCATGAAGAAGTTGGCCACCACTGGACTAAGAAGACTACCCATGGCAGCGCCTTCCAGCTGTTCGTAGAAATCGCCATTCCACGTGAAATAGCTGGTGGTGAGATGTGCATGGAAGAGCTTTTTGATGTCTTATGGGAAACTGGAATCGATGTGCTCCAGAGAGTCACTGAGTGGCACTTTCGTAAACAATGAAACAACTTCAAAGCTGCCCAGGAAGTCGTTTGGTGCAAGTTTCAGTTTCTCAATGAAATGTCCTGAGTCCTTTGTGTATGTTTCGGTCTTCCCCATGTGTGGCTGGAGCAGAGAGGCCAAATGTTTTGCCAGTTTATACGTCGGTGAGCCAGGAGCACTAACAATCAGTCTCAGTGGAATGTTGTTCTTGTGGATCTTGGGTAATCCATACAGCCGAGGCGGTAGGGCTTCTGTGTTGTGCAAGTTTCTCTGTATGTCAACCGGCAGAGAAGACGCCTTGATTAATCGATTCATATTCCGTCTGATACGCTGCGTCGGATCTGTGCTTAGTTTTAGGTATGTCGTCGCATCTAATAGGTCTCAGATCTTTTGCTCATAATCTTCGGTCTTCATTACGACGGTCACATTCCCCTTATCGGCAGACAGTACCAATATACTCTTGTCGGTATTGAGATTCTTAATGGCTTGTACCTCTTCTTTCTTCAGGTTGCAAGCTGGTGGTTTTGCTCGGCGCAGTATCCTGGCTGTTTCAGTGCGTATTTCCTCTGCCCTTTCACAAGGAAGGGTCTGAATGGCTGCTTCGGTGTTGGCAATGGTGTCCTCCATAGGTATAGTTCTTGGGATGATAGCGAAATTCCCTCCTTTTTGAAGAACAGACACTTCCTCTTCGGTCAATTGTCGTTCAGTGAGGTTGGCCACTGTGTGTGACATGTTGGCAATCACCTTGTCGGTCTTATTCCGGCATCTTTCAAACTTTTTTCTTCTGTCGCTCTGTGCAGCACTCGAGTCCATTCTGCATGCTCCTGTGACTGATGCTGTCGATCTTGTCCCAGTTGTCTCGATGCATTCTGCTACTTAGTTGATAGAAAATGTCCAGAAGTTCCTGATCCATTCTTGCTAAGTCTCTCCAAGTTGTATGAATTCGCTCACGAAGAAAAGCTCATTCCATTCTGTCGTTGATACAATGTGCTTGGGCGGTGGTGAATAGGTGCTTACATCTCAAAAACTTTGGTGTAGCACATTCATCTTGGCACCGTGACAGAAAGGCGAGAGTGGACATCAATTGCGCTTTCTTCTTCCGTCGTTGGTCAAGTCGTCAGTACAATTTGCAAATCTCCTCCCGGTAGAGGAATAATACAAAATTGTTAAGGCTTTCATGGCCATTTGTTGACTAACTGCCTATTGGCTTCTGTCTCGGGTTCTTCGGCCGACGTTCATCTGATTTTACTGACGTTACACCAGCACGAGTGGCTGGCATTGTGTCAAAGCTTCACCCTCCATTTCCGGTGGTGAACTGGAGCCGAGCTTGCGGCTAAAGACTATATGTACCTGGCGCGCCAACGTCCGAGGGCTTCTCTGCGGTCATTTCCGGTGCGGTTCTCCCGTTCTACTTGCGACGGTCATTTGCTGCAGTATGGGAAGCCAGGATCCGTTTACCTTAAGGCTTTCCTCTTTCTTGTTGAAACTGTTTGCGTGTTTTTATATTCTACAGCTTCTCTGAACAAGCGCGTGTGATAGTGCTTTTCTTCGTGAGCGAATTCATACAACATGGAGAGGCTTGGCAACAATGTATCAAGAACTTCTGGACATTTTCTATTGACTAAATAGCAAAATACATCGAGACGACTGGGACAAGATCGACAGCATGGCTCACAGGAACATGCAGAAATAACTCGAGCGCTGCACTGAGCGACAGAAGAAAAAGTTTGAAAGGTACATATAGTCTGCGGCCGCGAGCTCAGCTCCAGTTCACCACTGGTAATGGAGGGTGCAGCTTTGAAAATGCCAGCAACTCGTGCTGGCGAAATGTCAGTAAAATCATTAGATGAATGTATGCTGAAGAACCCAAGACAGAAGCCAATAGGCGGTTTGTCAACAAGTGACCACAAAAGCCTTAACAATTTTGTATTAAACCTCATTTACTACTATTTGTTTCTTGTTTCCTAACCTAATTTCTCATCATCACCTGATTCAGCTCAGGTACTCTGTTAACTTTGTTTTGCTTTTGTTGATGTTAACCTCACATCCTCCTTTCACGACACTGCCTATTCCATTCAACTACTCTTCCAAGTCCTTTGCTGTCTCTGACAGAATTACAATGTCTTTGGCAAACATCAAAGTTTTTATTTCTTCTCTTTAAACTTTAATTTCTTCATCAGGTTTTTCTTTGGTATCCTTTGCTGCTTGCTCAATGTACAGATTGAATGAATATGGATAGACTACAACCTTGTTGCATTCCCTTCTCAAACACTGCTTCCTTCTCATTTCCTGTTGTCTGGTTTCTGTACAAGTTGTTTGTAACCTTTCTGTCCCTATATTTTATGCCTGATACCTCCAGAATTTAAAAGATTGTATTCCACTCAATATTGCCAAAAGTTTTCTGTATCTACAAATATTGTAAACATAGGTTTCCTTTCCTTAACCTATCTTCTGAGATAAGCCAGAGGAAAGAATTGCCTCATGTGTTCCTACATTTCTCTAGAACCCAAACTGATCTTTCCTAAGTCAGCTTCTACCTGTTTTCCCATTCTTACATGAATAATTTGTGTCAGTGTTTTGCAACTATGACTTGTTAAACTGGTAGTTTGGTAATATTCATACCTATCACTGATTCCTTCTTTGAAAATGAAATTATTACTTTCAACTTGAAGTCTGAGGGTATTTTGGCTGTCTCTCACATCTTGTGCAGCAGGTAAAATAGTTTTGTCATGATGGCTCTCCAAAGGCCATCAGTTATTTTTGAGAGAATGTGGTGTATTCCAGGGGCATTATTTTGACTTAGGTCTGAGTGCTCTGTCAAATTGTTCTCGTATATCATATTTCTCGTTTCATCTTCATCTACTTCCTCTTCCCTTTCTATAATATTGCCTTCAAGTTCACCTCACTCGTATAGACCCTCTATATACTCCTTCCACTTTTCAATTTTCCCTTCTTTGCTTGGTGCTAGTTTTCCATCTGAGCTCTTGATATTCAATACAGCTGCTTCTCTTTTCTCCAAAAGTCCCTTTAATTTTCCTTTTCTCTAGTTGTACATGCTTTTATAGGCTTGCATTTGTTCTCTAGCCATTCCTGGTTAGCCATTTTGAATTTCCTGTCTCATTTTTTAGACGTCTCTATACTCTTTCATCTGCTTCATATATTGTATTTTTATATTTCCCCCTTTCATCAGTTAAATTCAGTATCTCCTGTAATATCCCAGGATTTCTAATAGGCTTTGTCTTTTCACCTCTTTGATTCTCTGCTACCTTCACTATTTCATCTCTTAAAGCTGCCTATTTCATCTTCTACTGTATTCCTTTCCGCTGTTTCAATCAAGCATTGTGTAATGCTCCCTTTGAAACTCTCAACCACCTTTGGTTCTTTCAAATTATCCAGGTCCTATTTCCTTAATTTCCTACCTTTTTGCAATTTCTTCAGTTTTATATATGTATGCGTTTTCTATGGTGTTGAGTAGATGGAATAAGTTGCACATACTGATTTCACAAAATACAAACACTTTATTACACATGAATGGTATCATGACATAAGATGAGTGTTAGCACAAACAGTCCAAAACAAACTAGACAAAGACCAAGAATAATACAAAAGTCATGACACATTCAGCAAAATAAAATCAGAAAAAAAGTTTCTCCTTGACAAGTCCTTCTGTTCCATAGAAAATACCTATTACCATATTTTGTGGACTGTGAGGCGCACTTTTTTTGTTCGAAAAATTGCCTTCAGAATTCAGATACATCTTATACTCAAAATTAATATAAAAATGTCCAGTGTTTGATTTAAAATTCCTGGCAGTTTTAAAAATGGCAATATATTTGGTACCATGGGAAACCTCTCTCTATCTGGCAACAAGGGATTCAATTGACAGCAGCATTGCACCAATGTGACAAACTTGAGTTGTGTGGATTCACACGTTTGCTAACACTGTTTCCTTCCCACCCTGCCATCACATATACAGAACACTGTCTGACCTATGATATATCATTGCAGTCTATGGTGCCAGTGAACTTAAACTGAAAGTGATTCGTGTTATCAGTAACAGTATGATATTTTTGTTAGTAGCTAGTATCATAACGGAAAAAGTGAAAGTATTCATATGATGCGGGCTATAAATTGAATGTAACAGCATATTCGGAAGAACATGGAAACAAAACAGCTGAGTGGCTTCTCGACCCTCCACCAACAGAAAAAACCGTTCATGATTGGTGGGCTGGTAGAGAGGAAGTGAAAAAAAAAATGAAAGTACTAAATATGCAATAGAGGACTGAATATAGAATGGCCAAAACTAGAAGGTGATTTATTGAAATGGATTCAAGGACACTGTAAAAATGGCATTGCAACTAATACAGAAATGATTTAAATACATGCTCATAAGCTAACATTGCGGTTGGTTGACGCTACATGTTTATGAAGCATTGTGGATTTAGCATGCAAACCAAAAACAAAATCTGTCAGGAAATTCCACAAGATTTGAAGATAAAATATTATCTTCCCATCATTTTATTATTCAACACTGAAAGGAAACCAGTGTGGAAATAAGACAAAGAGTGAATATAGATAAAACTCCTCTGATATTTGACGTGCACAGTAACAGAACTTTTGCCATGAAAGGTGCTAAAACCGTAACTGTAAAAGCAAGTGAACACGAAAAAATGCACTACACTGTTGAATCATCATTTTTAAGTGCAAGATAATGCCAAAACCTTCTGAAATACCACCAGGTGTTGTTGTTCATGTACATGACAAGGGTGCAATAGGTGAGGCTGGTATGAAATTATGAATTAACAGAGTGTAGGAGAGAAGGAAAGGTCCTTTATTGAAGAAAAGTTCTCTTCTTATGCTAGATCAAAGATAATATTTTATCTTCAAATCTTGTGGAATTTCCTGAGATATTTTGTTTTTGATTTTGCATGCTAAGTCCACAATGCTTCATAAACATGTAGCGTCAACCAACTGCAGTGCTAGCTTATGAGCATGTATTTGAATCATTTCTGTATTAGTTCCAATGCCATTTTTACAATGTCCTTGAATCCATTTCAATAAATCATCTTCTAGTTTTGGCCATTCTACATTCATTTGAAAAATTCTGTGAAAGAGAAATTGTGACAGTGCTTGCTGTTATTCTTGGAGGACTTACTTCAAAATAACAACCTCTTGATGTCTCGATAAATAAACCATTAAAGTGTATATGAGAGAGGAATGCAACAAAGGGCGATGCATGACACCCAACATGAATTCACACCAAAGGGAGCTGTAAAATGACCTACAATCAAACAAGTGCATCAGTGGATAAAACTGAGAAACGTTATTGATAAATCTTCCACGAAGTGCGGCATAAGCAACACTCTCGATGGCAGTGAAAACCATCTTATATGTGAAGAGGGCGATGATGATGAAGAAGAAGAAGAAGAAGAAGAAGAAGAAGAAGAAAATTCAGATGGTGATTTTCAGGGATTTTAAAGGTCAGTTCGGTTTTATAAACTAGGAATTTTTTTTTTGGTCTGGCTCTGCAGTATAATAAAAAAAAATTGTAAAAATGTAATTTAAAAAAAAATTGCTTAAAATTTAAGGTGCATCTTATAGACCATAAAATAAGGCTGTGTGATGTGTAAAAGGTGGCAAGTAGGACTAACTAACTCATATCTCTCTCAAAAAAAAAACGCATGTAGCCATATTTACATTTTAATTTTCAATGTGAATGTAAAATAATCCATGGAATATGAAACTGCCTACTTACCTACCTACCTGAAACAAATAATATTCTTAGGACTCGATTTTGCATGCTCAAATTGACCTCTGAAGGTCAGTGCCATCACAGAGACCACCCTCCAGTGTGAAGCACAGGAGATAGAGTAGGTGGAGACATCACTAATCCCAAACATACTGCAGGCTGTAGTGGTCAGCCATAGTGAGAACGGGAAGATGTGCCATTGTTGTTACATCAGTTATCTTTCTGTTCCTGCAGTATCCAAGCTGCTTAACATGCTGAATGGAGACAGTTGTTTGTCTGCCTTTACCAGGATAGAGAACATTTGGTCACCACACTGTAGCACCTTGTGACCTGAATATGGGTGTTGAAGAGCTGCTCGTATTTTACCAAGCTCATATGTACAAAAATGTGCTGTATGCCATGAGCTTGGGGAGGCAGCAAACAGACATGAGCTATATGTTGTTCGACCCTGATGCTAGGAGGCGGCCTGCAGGAAGCATTCACCATACAGTATTTCAGCTAAAGACAATTTCAAATCTTTCTTATATGCAGTGCAAACTCCCAAAAAAACCCACAGTAGCACTTCAGTCCAAAACGAATCATGGAACATCAGTGCCACCTTGAGTGTACAACACCAGCATTCACTAAACTGATGGTCTAAGGGTAGTATGCTGTAGTGTGAAAGTGTTGCACACCATGCACTTTACACTATTCTTTGAAAAGATACAACTCAAACTGATGCCCCTAGTCAATAGTAATCCATGACAGGCAACTGAAATAAGCAATAAACGTGTGAATGAAGGCCAAAGCAGTATATTCAGCTGTCATCATTTAAAAGTACTGCTCGAATCCACCACATTGACCGAGCGAGGTGGCACAGCGGTTAGTGCACTGGACTCGAATTCAGGAGACGATGGTTCAAACCCGCGTCCGGCACTCCTGATTTAGGTTTTCGATGATTTCCCTAAATCGCTTCAGGCAAATGCTGGGATGGTTCCTTTGAAAGGTCACGGCCGACCTCCTTTCCCCATCCTTCCCTAATCCAATGGGACTGATTACCTTGCTGTTTGGTCCTCTCCCCCACATATACTAACTGACCACTGCAATGTTCTGTCATTTGTGAATATCAGAACCCATTCAACACAGCTAGTGGACCAACTGGGTCCCAATGGACGTATTGTAATCTGCCTGTAAGCATGTCAAATTTTCTCACTGATGGCTTCTGACCAGTGAGTGTTCACATTGTACTGTGAAAACAGTGTTGGGAATCTGTAGTTTGACATCATGCATGAGCCCTGTATTCATAATTGAGGACACTTAAATAACATGAGGCCCTTTGCTCTCCCACACTGTCCATTTGTATTATGCGGCATTAACTTCAGATCCATTAAGTTCAGTAAGTCACACCAGAACTGTTAAGGGATCCTTCCACTTAATTATTATGAGTAATTTGTATGAAAAATTATTGTTCAGGTGATTTGCATAATGTGGATGGTGACAGTACTGTGGCACCAATGATAGATGTGTGATCTCCAATGTTACATAGTAATGTAGAATATTTTTCTGTGTCATTGATGACACTGAAAGTTGAAAGCGCGGATTGTGTAATGGTGAACCTAGTTTCTGATAGTTACAGCACAAATTGTGGAAATTTAGGTAACATGCTGTACTGTTTGAACATTGCTGTAAATGTGTACTTATTGCACCAAGCACTTTAATCTGGGGGTGTTGTCCAACAAAACCCAACTGATCAACTGCAACATGGAACATAACCTGGAAATCTTCATGTGTGACCCAGTCAGCTGGATTCCATAAGGGGGTAGGAACAGTTTCGCCACCTCAATAACCAGCATGGAAGGGTGATTGGAATTGTAAGAGGTGTGGTCACAATGATGTAACTGTGCACAAAAATCTGACACCAGTCCAGGAAAGCCTGTTTGTATTGGTCTCTTTTGTTCATCTTCCATAAAGAAATCCATAAGACCTGAAGAAGGTAACAGGGTTGTGATATGTATCTTGACGCTGTCTGTCCAGCTGTGGCTGGTGAATGACATAGAATTGGTAATAAAGGTAATCTACATGTCCTTGTGCATGAGTACATATGTATAGCTACATATGTACACTCTTTCGTATTGTTCATTACATTCCACTAGCCACTACAAACACAATCAGTATGGGCGAAAGATCCCATTAATCTTAGTTAGTATATTACTGCTCATTGTTGTAAAGTAATACTGTGTGTGTTTTCTGAGTCCACAGGAACTGTTCAGTTATTGTGTGTCATCAGTGTGGGTTTTCCTGTGGTGGTGAGTAGACAGAATAAGATGCATGAAAAACTATAGTACAAGGCATTTAAGGAGCCACTGAATTATGGAGAGAGATATGACTCCAGCATGTTGCATTATAAAAATCAATCCCAATTACACACTAATTTTCCATTTAAAAACATCACGTTAATACTTATTAATCATATTATACACGAAACATAATTCACACAGAAATTTGAGGAAGTTCTTGTATAGTTTATCCAAAAAAGAATAACCTTCTGAAATATTTAGGTATATCACTGCAGAAAATGAGTTATGCAGATAATCTCCAATGCATGGAGATAACTGCAGAAGTACAATCAATTAATTCTTCAAAAAAATATAAGAAAAGGTGCTGTAATGATAGTTAAGTTGGGAACCTTGAATGGAACGAGTCAGGAGTCAATTTTGTTGTGCAAAATTAACTGACAGCTAAAAAAAAAAAAAATAAAATAAAATAAAATAAAAATAAAAAACCGGAACTTTTTAGTTTTTGCAGCTGAATATCCCTATAAATTGTTATTTCCATATAAATAACGAATTGCAAAACTGTTAACCCTAGAACACTAAAGGGGGGAATATTATATTGTTACCAGACCAATGTAAATTTTTATTCAAAGGAAGTCTTAATTTATAGTTTATGCGCCAGTTAATCACAATTATGAGGTCTCCAATGGTGTGTCACATACAAAATAAGTACAAAATATCCTGTTTTACACCCTATAGTGACAATAATAAGATGGGTGGGAACCATGATTTGGTACCAACTGCAGTCATAAATTTTACGAGTGTTTTGTACTCTAGGGTTAATGAACCAATAAATAATATCCAGTTTCATTATTTGTTTATCTAATATATTTTCTCTTAGATAAAAAGAATATTTATTCATAAAAACTGATACAATTTTCTATGCATGGAGAGCTGATTTTATACAAAAGGCATTATTTTTCACATATAATTTAAAAGTCTTGTACTAAGTGCACTTAAATAGTAATCTTTGGTAATTGTAAAACAAGTTTCAGTACAACAGAAATAAGATATAGTTGGAATAACTAGTAAAATTAAAGTTCTTCAGAAGCAATTTCTTACTTAAAATTATAAGAATATAATAATTATATTCAGTAGAATATAAAAGGAAAACACATAACATAATAATTCTGTAATATTCCAAATACATAGGTAAACCTGAGTCACAAGATGTCTTTAAACCAATACATTGGCAGTAGTTGATGGAATGTTATATTTGTATGTAAAACTGGAATTAATCTTTATGCATATACAATTCAGTTATAATACAGTGCTGCCACCTGGCCAAAAGAGAATTTTTCCAAGTTAACTACACACAATATGTGTGTGGCTATAAAAATAATTTTGGACAGGAGTCTTCACTGTAATTTTAGTAATTTTGTCAGTTGGACATTATGTGAACAAGAATTGCTTTACATGAATTTCACAATTTGGACATTTTGAATCCAATAACAAACAGTTTGTTGGCAGTTTTTCAGTATAATTTTTTATACCTGAAGCCTGCAGTAGTGTGTACTATTCACTCCCTCAGGAAAAAAAATATATACTAAGGATACAACTGCGTTACTTTTATTATACATGAGCTGAACTTAGTCTCTCACTCACAAAAGAACGTAAAGCTGTAATGAAGGCATTTTGTGTTCAGTTTCAAATTTTTTCAGGAATCTGTAATCATAATTGGATTCCTTTTTAAATAAATACAAAACTCTGGAAATAAACGAAACACTTGCCAAAATCTATTTTGTCCAACAGACATAGCCAGTGGTCCCACATCAAACTGATATTTATTTATACAAATAAAAAAAAATCTGTTGATAAATGAACATGTACAAAACACACACACACACACACACACACACACACACACACACACAGAGAGAGAGAGAGAGAGAGAGAGAGAGAGAGAGAGATCTGACAACTGAGCATCTATTTACATGCTGTGTAACAAATAACAAATATTTTGAATATTAAGTACAGTTTAGAACTAAGTGATGAATGTGGACAATAATCACAAAAGCTTTGAAACTCAATTTCTGACTATTTTCTTGGTTATCGACATAATAGTATGTAAGATATCTGTTCAATGATGTCTTCATACTGCTAAATGTAATAAGCATGAAAAACATTACATGTACAGATACATGACTGCTCCCAGAGCAGAGCATATGCTCAAAAGTATTATTTTTATTGCTGCTGAGTACAAATAAAAAATAAATTATACTACAGTTCCTATCAAGCAAGTATGAAATTTAACTACATATTTGGAAAAGTTACTAACACTTACTCATTCTCTCTGGAATGCAAAACACAGCCATTAGTACCTCTTGTAAGACAACTTATTTTTCTACAATTACACTGCAGTATTCTGTTGATGGGCTAATGCGTAACACTGTATACCTTAATCTTGGTATTTTCATGAAACATCTTCAAAAGAAAAATTCAGGCTATAAAAGAACATGTTTCCCTTAGGCATGTTTGTTTGTTAACTGCAGTCATTCCTTCATCCATTCTTGTATAGTCACAGCCATTAAATTTTACAGAATATCAAACATAAAGTAATTACATGGACGGGAGGGTTGTGATTTGATAGCACACACTTATAATGGCACTACTGTGGGTTTTTTGCTGTTCTTCATACAGTTTATAATAAGTAATTTTTATAGAAATGGTCCATTTCAGTTCAAAGTGCCACAGGTTCAAAGTGTCTTATGTAAATAGAACAGGAAACATTTTAATTTTTACAGGTAACATCTGACCATATTTTCAATAAAAATATCATTTCCACACCATGTATGGAATACAATCACAGTAAAAACACCAGAGGAGCTAACTGTATTGTCACATTACAAATGCCAAGAAGGATGCAGCTAAGAAGACAGTTAATTCATAGCACCTCTGACATTCAATGACAACATTCTTGGCCTCTGTGTGACTGTCCACAGAAAAGAGGCACAATGTGAGTCAAACACTGACAATACGTATTTAGAATTCAATCTCCGTGCATCGTCAGACCAACAAATCAGCAACTCTACCATCTGACAGCTGCTATCAGCACTAGCAAGAACAGTTGCATACTTCTACTCTGGAATGCATGCAATTTAACACCTCCACAGGTCAGTTCTTCCTTGTGATATGTAAGCCACTGGGGAGGTTGTGATTCAGATTTGCAGTATTCTCCGATATCTTTTAGCTGTTCCTGTAATGATATGGTTTTATATTACTACATCATATGCCATAACAAAATGGTGAAGCAATATGACCTCCAGGTAACTAAAAAATAAATTCTGATTTTATTTATCAATAGTCTTAAGACCTATTACCAAAATCGTTTATTTCAAAACGTTCCATTACCTTTTAAAATGCATATTCCAGTAACCAAGCATACACTTTAGTTATAAAAATAGTATAGGGCTACAACAAAGCACATTTTGGAAGTTTATTAAAATAATTAAACATGTATTTTGTGTGAATTTCTAATCTTTCAAGTGTTTATTTCAGGATATAATGGACCAGTCTGCTGCTTCTTCTGCTGTTGTGTTGGTAGATACTATCACTTGTGTCAAAAATTCAATTAAGCTGCATTTTTAATAAAGTAATGCTGTATAGACATAGGTTTACAGCAATCAGTATTTTTTGGTTGATAAAGGGAAGGCAGTATGTTTCTTGGGATTAAATAGGTTAATTCTTACAATTACGCTTTATTTAAGTTTTCTGAATTTCACAGATGCAACAGGAATGTACCCATACTGATAGGCAATATAATATATGTTACTGAAAGAGACATCTTCCATCTTCAGATACTCATTAATGACTGAATCTGTCAGCTTTCACAAGAGATAACACAGATGACTTATTCTCTTGGCGAATAGCTACCACGTTCCTCTCAGTTTAATTTGGAATAATAACAAAAGCCTAACAATTTTACTTATTTGTTTTGTACTTCTTTATTTTAATCCGACAATTAATGCCTGTGTTTTATTCAGAGTTGATTACAAGAAAATCAGTTCATAACTAGTTCTAACTTTTCACGAGTTTCCTGATTTATTTCTGTGGTTTGATGGTATGTGTTAAGCAGAGGCCCACTGGTGTGGCCGAGCGGATCTAGGCGCTACAGTCTGGAACCGCGCGACCGCTACGGTCGCAGGTTCGAATCCTGCCTCGGGCATGCATGTGTGTGATGTCCTTAAGTTAGTTAGATTTAAGTAGTTCTAAGTTCTAGGGGACTGATGGCTTCAGAAGTTAAGTCCCATAGTGCTCAGAGCCATTTGAACCATTTGTTAAGCAGAGTTGTGTCGTCTGTGCATAGATGATTTGTTTTTCAACTCTTTTCAAGAGGTTCAAAAAAATGTTCCGGGAACATACACACACACATCAAAAAACTTTTTGCATTATCCTGGTTCCCAGAACTCCTGAAGATAGAGGTTGGCTGTGGATACTGTATCACAGACACAGTCCCTTTGACTCTTCAGAGATGGCGCTAAACCCACCCAAAGCTGTAAGCAACCATGCATGAGCAGCACCTATTAGATGGAGGGGGTCTGCCAGTCGATCAGTTCCCGTCATTCCACCAGAAAGGAGGTACATGGCTTGTGTTGTCTGTAGTTCAACCATGCCTAGACAGTCAATACCGTGGTTTGATTGCATCTGCATTGTTACTTTGTGCCAGGAAGGGCTCTCAACAAAGGAAGTGTCCAGGTGTAACTGAGTGAACCAAAGCAATGTTGTTTGGACATGGAGGAGATACAGAGAGACAGGAACTGTCTATGACGTGCCTTGCTCAGGCCACCCGAAGGCTACTACTGCAGTGGATGACAGATACCTATGGATTATGGCTCAAAGGAACCCTGACAGCAGCACCACCATGTTGAATAATGCTTTTCATGCAGCCACAGGACATTGTGTTGCGACTCAAACTGTGCGCAAAAGTCTGCATGATCCGCAACTTCACTCCCGATGTCCATGCCAAGGTCCATCTTTGCAACCAAGACACCATGCAGCACAGTACAGAGGGCCCAACAACATGCCAAATGTACCGCTCAGGACTGGCATCATGTTCTCTTCACCGATGAGTGTCGCATATGCCTTCAACCAGACACTAGTCGGAGACATGTTTGGAGGCAACCCAAACGAGATGAATGCCTTAGATACATTGTCCAGCAAGTGCAGCAAGGTGGAGGGTCCCTGCTGTTTTTGGGTTGCATTATGTGGCGCCAACGTACGCTGCTGGTGGTCATGTAAGGCGTCATAATGGCTGTATGATACGTGAATGCCATCCTCCGACCAATAGTGTGACCATATCAGCAGCATATTGGTGAGGCATTCGTCTTCATGGATGACAATTCGCACCCCCATCGTGCAAATCTTGTGAATGACTTCCTTCAGGATAACGACATCACTCAACTAGAGTGACCAGCATGTTCTCCAGACATGAAACCTATTGATCGTGCCCGAGATAGATTGAGAAGGGCTGTTTATGGACGACGGACCTACCAACCACTCTGAGGGATCTATGCTGAATCGCCATTGAGGAGTGGGTGAATCTGGACCAATAGTGCCTTGATGAACTTGTGGATAGTATGCCATGTCGAATACAGGCATGCATCAGTGCAAGACGACGTGTTACTGGGTATTAGAGGTACTGGTATGTACAGCAATCTGGACTACCACCTCCGAAGGTCTTGCTGTATGGTGGTACAAAATGCAATGTGTGTATTTCATGAGCAATAAAAAGGGTAGAAATGATGTTTATGTTGATCTCTATTTTAATTTTCTGTACAGGTTCTGGAACTCTCATAACCGAGGTGATGGAAAACTTTTTTTAATGTGTGTAGTTCAGCGTTCGTCATTTCTGTGTGGAAATATTACAGAAAACGACTTTAGTTTGAGATTTTAGAATTTTCCTAGTGAGTAGATAATTAAAAGAACTATTTCTTTACCTGGAGATATATACAAGCTAGCAAATATAATTCAAATGTAAAAAAGCTTCCAAAATAGAAGTTTTATTGCCCAGATTGCAGTTCACACATATCCTGACACTAGTTTCAGCAAAGTTATATTGCTGTTACCATGTGCATGAATTATAAAGCCCCTACGTGTGGCACATTGGCACCTGGCCACTGAACACATTGAGGTAAACTCACAGAAGAGACACTTCCATGCAACACTTATTATACTAAAATAAAAGCCATAACTCTATCAGCAAGGCATAGAGGTGTCAAATACATCACACAGGACACAAAATTCACTGTTGTCAGATGTGTGTATATTGATAACTGGCTCCATACACATCTTTGTCGAGACGTGTGAAGTAGGGGTACTTGGTCCAATGGCTGAAATGTACCGTTCCCAGCATCCTTGCTTCTGTCATTTTGTTAGGTGGGGGACCCAGGCACGGTGCCGTTTAAAGGCGTTGCAGTGCTCCATTGACAGATGCTGCTTATGGCATTGGGGAGCCTGCCTGCAACCTCTAACAGCCTCGGCAATTTCTGAGGTCCTCCGAGGTACTGTCTTCCGACGGGATGATCCCAAAGAACAGGAGATCGCTAAGTTACCTGCTGATAGACTGGCTGCTGTTGTACTCTGGACAGCCATGTCAGTACCTCCTTGTAATAGGGAGTTAAGGATGACTGTGGAGGTGAAAGCATCCCAGTCAGCATTGTTGAGAGCCCATCTGGGCTGGCACCCAAGGGAGTGACACTGGGGGAGGGATAGGGAGATCCAGAAGTGATCACTACCACACAAGTCATCGTGGACTCTACAGTGGATGGCTGAGACAAGACCAGGGCTGCAAATGGAAAGCTCAATGGTTGAGTAAGTTCCATATGCCACAATGAAGTGTATTGGGCACCAGTATTGAAGAGACAGAGGCCGAGATCTGTCAGTAAGTTTTGATGTCTTTACTGTGGCCTATGATCATGGTTCCATGTCACAAAGGGTTATAGGCACTGAAATCACCAAAGATTATGAAAGGTCAGGGAGCTGAGAAACCAATTCAGACAATATGTTATGAGACACTCCACCATTGGGAGGGAGATAATTATTACAGATGGTAAAATCCTGAGAGGCCCCTACCTGAAAAGACACAGCTTCAAGAGGCATCAATTCTTTGTAAACAGAGTCCATAATGTATGTGCAAACTCCACCAGAGTTTGTATGATTCTTAAAATATTCCCAGTAGCTGTGTTGCTGGAAACCAAGTTTCCTGAATGGCAATGCAGAAAGGAGAGGACTTCAGAGATGTTGTAGTTCAGCCAGGTAGTGCAAAAACCCATTACAATTCCACTGAAGAATCATGCTGTCAGTATACTGTGAGGGTGTGAAGGGAACAAGGAGACAGGTTAAGCCCCAAGGCTGAGAGGTTATGATATCAACACACAGGGTCCTGAGAAACATTATCAGATGTGATTTGGAGCATCAGCAGCCACCAGGATCTCCAGCTCTGATACTAAACTAAAACCAAAAACTAAACTCCATCCGAACAGGCCTCGAAAGGCCCAACGGTACCGACTGGCCGCCGTGTCATCCTCAGCCTACAGGCATCACTGGATGCAGATATGGAGGGGCATGTGGTCAGCACACTGCTCTCCTGGCTGTATGTCAGTTTACAAGACCAGAGCCACTACTTCTCAGTCAAGTAGCTCCTCAGTTTGCCTCAAAAGGGCTGTGTGCACCCTGTTTGCCAACAGCTCTTGGCAGATTGGATGGTCAGTCATTCAAGTGCTGGCTTAGCCAGACAGCGCTTAACTTTGGTGATCTGACAGGAACCAGTGTTACCACTGTTGCAAGGCCATTGGCCATTCGGCTCGGCTACGGAAGTGGAAGTGGAAAAGGAGGGATATGGTGGCATTGGGGCCAATGGAAGACATGTTTTTATCTTTCTTCTCCTTGGGGAATATAGATGATTGGGAGGGCTTCTCTGAAGTAATGTCAGGAACCGAGGAAGATTGCGAAGCCATATGAACAGCAGCCTGTGGCTCCTTCAGCCACTGGCTGGTACCTGATTGCAGACTGGGAGAAACCTTGGAGGGGAATGTCTCAAGGGACGCCTTTCTGGCATCAGAAACTGGAGAAGAGCGACACATCTCCAGCTGGTGGGGCTGGGATCAACATCCACAGCAGGTGGGGAGCCACTGCTCCCAAAGTAAGTCTGGGACAAAAGCCATTGCTCCCAAAGTAAGTCTGGGACAAGCAGTAGGAGGAGAGCCACCAACCATCTATGAGACACACATGATCGAGTGGTCCCAAGGGCCTGCTATTGTTAGAGGCATAATTAGTGACAGTACTGTTGTCAGAGGGGGCAATGTCATCATAGCTATAGCATACATCATTTTCATGCATGCAGGATGTATAAATTCATACTTTTTCTTGGCCTCTTGGTCTGTTAGTCTGTCCAGAGTCTTATATTCCTGTATTTTCTTCTTTCTCTGGAAGAGTGTGCAGTTTGGTGAACAGGGAGAATGGTGCTTTCCACAGTTGACACAGACAAGAGGAGTGGGGCACACGGAACTTTTGCATGCAATGGTCATCCATAATCCCTACAGATTGGGCTGGTGTTACATTGTGAAGACATGAGCCTAAATTTCCTGTATTTGAAGCACCTCACAGGGAGGAGGGGATGAGGGTATATGGTTTCACATCACATTGATATTTTCGTGCATCTGAAGCACCTCATAGGGAGGGGTAGAGGGAACATAGTTTCACATCACATCAGTGTACCATCACCTTCCCCTCTTCAGGCAACGAATTGCCCTCAAAGGCCAATATGAAGGCCCCGGTAGCAACCCTACTGTCCTCTATGGATACAATGAACAAAGTGAAAACCCTGTTGCTCCAAGTTGACGCATACCTCGTCATCAGACTGCAAGATAAGGTCACAATGGAAAATGAGGTCCTGAACCATATTAAGACTATTATGGGGAGTGATAGTTACTGGAATGTTGTCCAGCTAGTCACAAGCAAGCAATGCCAGTGACTGGCCAGTTGATGATGTTTCAATCAAAACTGACCCACTCTTCATTTTGGAGATGCTGCAACTTCCCCCAATTTGTCCTTTATACTCTTACAAAGAATAAATACTTTGTGGCCGGAAAAGAATTGCCATGAGTCCTTGTACATCCCCACATGTCCTTGCACAAACCAGGTATTGGGAGTATTCCTCTGCTTGTCGCTTAACCCTATGTACTCCCAACCACATAGCCAGGGAAGGAAACGTTAGGTGGTCGTATCTCTCTGCGTTGAATGAGTTCTTTCCTTCTGAAGAGACTGGTGGGGCAATATGCCTACCAGTGGGAGAAAGCATCATCTGCTTCACATGCAAGCCATCTGCCATGATGCCACCCAATCCAAATGGGGGCTCTTCCCATACGCGCCACCCAGCCTCAGCAACAGCTACCTGGCTAGTAATCTGCCACTTGGAGTCCCCATCTCAGGCACCAATACTGCAGTCTCTGCATGGTAAGGGGGCTACCACCATACAGGTACTTGACGACCTTCTCCCCACAGGAGGATGGCTACCATTCTGGGTTTTGGGCATACTACCTTATTAGAAAGGGAGGGTGATAAGGTGGAAAGGCACATTGGTGCAACATACACAACATTGGGTGACCTCCCCTGCACAATTCACACTACTGGAAAATTTGAAAACTGGTGGCAGGTCAAACCCAACAATGGGGACCACGTACTGATTAACGAGAAGGTGTAGACTGTTGGAAGTGAAATGGGAAACTAGGGTCATAGTGACCTACCTGTCATCATCTATAGTTTCAACTGCTGATGTCTGGCAGGAACGGGGATTTTCATCAGTCCACAAATGTTATCTGTGAAAATATGCTGTTCCATATCTTCTGTATTTTCTCTCATCTGTTCCCAAGACTGAAGAGACAGACACAGATTTTTCAGTTTTTGAAGCAAATCATCATCAGAAATTTTCCTGTGATAAGTGACAGATAGGACAAGATCCTGTACACAGTAAGATTTTACAAATACACGTATTTCCTGTGAAATGAGGTGCTAAGAGATGTATCGCACGCAGTGCTGATGTGCCAGCTGCTTATTGACACCTAGCTCCTTTTCTACAGGCTACAAGATGCATTCTTCATAGTCAGGCATATGAGTAAATCTCGGTCTACCAAAGGTTCGATGACTTGTCTGTCTGCTCTCTGGATATGCATTTTAATGCATCCATGCTGCATTGCATCCATTTCCATTAATGCAGTCATACATAAGAATGATATCTGCCTGCTCACAAAATGATCTGCCTGTCATACACATATGAAATGTTCAAGACAGACTAACTTAAAATGTATACAGGGTGTTAAAAAATGTAAAATACTTTGAGATGATAGTACTCATTGGAACAAGAAAAATAAATCCTATAGACATGGGTCCAGAAATGCATACTTTCTGTGATAAACACAAATTTACAGGAGGTATTCAATGTGGCATCCATTCATGACAATGCACCGCTCTGCCCTCTGGCACAAGGAATGATGCATCCTTTGACATATACCCAGTTGTTGTACCTGCTGGCTCACATTGAAGACGCGACCCTGTAGTGTTCACACACAGTTGATTAGCATGGTGTAGACCAATTCCTTCAAGTATCCCTATCAGCGGAAGTCTAGGGGATTGAGATCTGGAGAATGAGCAGGCCATGGTGCAAGGGTATCTGTGTCCCTCAGATGCTGGAAAAGTCTACTGATCAGCTTATCAGAGGACAATCTGCACTGTGGATATTTTTCAGCGTAGAGGGAATGGGCTCGCAGGTTATCCCCATTTAGTAAACCGTAGCAGAATATCATATCCACCGTTTCACTTGTCGAATAGCAGGCTTCCATTAGTAACAAGTGGTGGAAATGAAAATGTAAATGTACTACACCATTGGTACAAACAAACAGCGCAATAACACTAAACACCTATGTGAATCCACATTTGGAAGAAGGCAAAGTACCATGATATGTAAACAGGGTTGAAAGTACTGTACAGTAAGGCACACAAACATGACAAAAAATGTTGTCTACAACATGTTTGAACCACAAAACGGACTGCAGACCACCTAATGATAGGCAGGGTACTGGGAGTAAGACACCATAATCCTCTGCCAACATGTATGACAGAGCTCCAATGAAACGATTGTGCCAATATCCGCAACCAAGTGTTTCGCATTCCTTCCTGTAAACACTTCTCAGAAAGTATATGGTACCGGAACCATGTCTGTTGGACTTACTTTTCTTGTTTCAATGAGAACTACCACCTCTTAAAGTATTCGATACTTTATCTGAACATCCTGTATAAACACCAAATGTAAACATATCTTAACAGTAATATTTGGGACAACAAGGCAGGCCATTAATGGGATATGAATCACAAAACATCCGAACAAATGACATTTCTTTCAGAACCCATTGTTGTTGTTGTTGTGGTTTTCAGTCCTGAGACTGGTTTGATGCAGCTCTCCATGCTACTCAATCCTGTGCAAGCCTCTTCATCTCCCAGTACCTACTGCTGCCTACATCCTTCTGAATCTGCTTACTGTATTCATCTCTTCATCTCCCACTATGATTTTTACTCTCCACACTGCCCTCCAGTACCAAATTGGTGATCCCTTGATGCCGCAGAACATGTCCTACCAACCGATCCCTTCTTCTAGTCAAGTTGTGCCACAAACTCCTCTTCTCCCCAATTCTATTCAATACCTCCTCATTAGTTATGTGATCTACCCATCTAACCTTCTGCATTCTTCTGTAGCACCACATTTCGAACGCTTCTATTCTCTTCTTGTCTAAACTATTTATCGTCCACGTTTCACTTCCATACATGGCTACACTCGATACAAATACTTTCAGAAACGACTTCCTGACACGTAAAGCAATACTCGATGTTAACAAATTTCTCTTCTTCAGAAACGCTTTCCTTGCCATTGCCAGTCTACATTTTATATCCTCTCTACTTCGACCATCATCAGTTATTTTGCTCCCCAAACAGCAAAACTCCTTTATGTGTCTCATTTCCTAATCTAATTCCCACAGCATCACCCAACTTAATTCGACTACATTCCATTTGCCTCGTTTTGCTTTTGTTGATGTTCATCTTATACCCTCCTTTCAAGACACTGTCCATTCCGTTCAACTGCTCTTCCAAGTCCTTTGCTGTTTCTGACAGAATTACAATGTCATCGGCGAACCTCAAAGTTTTTATTTCTTCTCCATGGATTTTAAAACCTACTCCGAATTTTTCTTTTGTTTCTTTCACTGCTTGCTCTATATACAGATTGAATAACATCGGGGATAGGCTACAACCCTGTCTCACTCCCTTCCCAACCACTGCTTCCCTTTCATGCCCCTAGACTCTTAAAACCTGCCATCTGGTTTCTGTACAAATTGTAAATAGCCTTTTGCTCCCTGTATTTTACCCCTGCTACCTTCAGAATTTGAAAGAGAGTATTCCAGTCAACATTGTCAAAAGGTTTCTCTATGTCTACAAATGCTAGAAATGTAGATTTGCCTTTCCTTAATCTTTCTTCTAAGATAAGTCTTAGAGTCAGTATTAACTCAAGTGTTCCAACATTTCTACGGAATCCAAACTGATCTTCCCTGAGGTTGGCTTCTACCAGTTTTTCCATTCGTCTGTAAAGAATTCGAGTTAGTATTTTGCATCCGTGACTTATTAAACTGATTGTTCGGTAATTTTCACATCTATCAACACCTGCTTTCTTTGGGATTGGAATTATTATATTCTTCTTGAAGTCTGAGGGTATTTCGCCTGTTTCATACATCTTGCTCACCAGATGGTAGAGTTTTGTCAGGACTGGCTCTCCCAAGGCTGTCAGTAGTTCTAATGGAATGCTGTCTACTCTGGGAGCCTTGTTTCGACTCAGGTCTTTCAGTGCTCTGTCAAACTCTTCACGCAGTATCATATCTCCCATTTCATCTTCATCTACCTCCTCTTCCATTTCCATAATATTGTCCTCAAGAACATCGCCCCTGTATAGACCCTCTATATACTCCTTCCACCTTTCTGCTTTCCCTTCTTTGCTTAGAACTGGGTTTCCATCTGAGCTCTTGATATTGATGCAAGTGGTTCTCTTTGCTCCAAATGTCTCTTTAATTTTCCTGTAGGCAGTAGCTATCTTACCCCTAGTGAGATAAGCCTCTACATCCTTACATTTGTCCTCTAGCCATCCCTGCTTAGCCATTTTGCACTTCCTGTCGATCTCATTTTTTAGACGTTTGTATTCCTTTTTGCCTGCTTCATTTACTGCATTTTTATATTTTCTCCTTTCATCAATTAAATTCAATATTTCTACTGTTACCCAAGGATTTCTACTAGCCCTCGTATTTTTACCTACTTGATCCTCTGCTGCCTTCACTATTTCATTCCTCAAAGCTACCCATTCTTCTTCTACTGTATTTCTTTCCCCCATCCCTGTCAATTGTTCCATTATGCTCTCCCTGAAACTCTTTACAACCTCTGGTTGTTTCAGTTCATCCAGGTCCCATCTCCTTAAACTCCCACCTTTTTGCAGTTTCTTCAGTTTTAATTTACAGTTCATAACCAATAGATTGTGGCCAGAGTCCACATCTGCCACTGGAAACATCTTACAATTTAAAATCTGGTTCCTAAATCTCTGTCTTACCATTATATAATCTATCTGAAACCTTTTAGTGTCTCCAGGGTTCTTCCATGTATGCAACCTTCTTTCATGATTCTTGAACCAAGTGTTAGCTATGATTAAGTTATGCTCTGTGCAAAATTCTATCAGGCGGCTTCCTCTTTCATTTCTTAGCCCCAATCCATATTCACCTACTACGTTTCCTTCTCTTCCTTTTCCTACTGTCGATTTCCAGTCACTCGTGACTATTAAATTTTCATCCCCCTTCACTATCTGAACAAGTTCTTTTATCTCATCATACATTTCATCAATTTCTTCATCATCTGCAGAGCTAGTTGGCATATAAACTTGTACTACTGTAGTAGGCGTGGGCTTCGTGTCTATCTTGGCCACAGTAATGCGTTCACTATGCTGTTTGTAGTAGCTTACCCACATTCCTAATTTCCTATTCATTAGTAAACCTACTCCTGCATTACCCCTATTTGATTTTGTATTTATAACTCTGTATTCGCCTGACCAAAAGTCTTGTTCCTCCTGCCACCGAACTTCACTAATTCCTACTATATCTAACTTTAACCTATCCATTTCCCTTTTTAAATTTTCTAACCTACCTGCCCGATTAAGGGATCTGACGTTCCACACTCCGATCCGTAGAATGCCAGTTTTCTTTCTCCTGATAATGATGTCCTCTTGAGTACTCCCTGTCCGGAGGTCCGAATGGGGGACTATTTTACCTTCGGAATATTTTACCCAAGAGGACGCCATCATCATTTAACCATACAGTAAAGCTGCATGCCCTCGAGAAAAATTACGGCTGTAGTTTCCCCTTGCTTTCAGCCGTCAGATCCCATTAGAAAGATTAAATTATTTAATTACATTTTCTCTCACAAAGAAAATAAATACATTTTTATAAAAGAGGTAAATCTTATTTGAGCAGAGCTCACAGTTTTGTACATTCCAGTCACACATCACCAAATACAAGTGAAAAGTAAAACAACAGTTCCAATGGACAAGTGGTTTATCATCATGACCAGTTCTGATGTTTAAACCTCTTCAGTGTGCATGATAGAGTATCATAACCTAAATACAAAGTTTACGTATATAAAATATTCATGTCACTGCAAATTGAACCACGTTTTGATGTACAAATCTTGCGTATATGCACAACATTCAATGATACATATCTGAAGATAATTTTACATTAATCAAATCCAGTGATGACAATGAACTATTTATACAGTGGACACTTCTTGTTCACTATTAATGTAATTATACAGTTGTGGGATCCCATATTATTACAAGCAAATGAGGAACAAAATGTATGTGTAATATGAAATTTCTTTATGCTTACCTCACAGAGTTCTTTACAAGAAGGGCACACAAGGGCCCCTCTATGCAACCAGCCATCTACATTTATTTGAATGGGCAATTCTTGTTTTTCATGATAACAAGTATATGTGTAATTAGACACCTGCATAAAAAACAGTATGGTCAGTGAAACATATATGGTTCAACTTGATTCAATGTAAATACGTAATAGGTATTACAACATTCAATGTTGATTTGAGCCCTCTGAATATAATAATATTGTTATGCAGTGTCTGCACAAGTAAATATAATGTAACTATTTGGTTGTTTTTTAGTGGGCGCAATCTATTTTCTACTGACTCACTTTCATTTACGTTAAACAATGGAAAATCCAGGACAGAATAACCTCTTGTACCTACTTGCAACCCAGCATCTCTGCCATGTGGAGAATAGCAACTGTCCTTTTCATAGTATTTTCATTTACATTACTATTTTTGCTTTATTTTTGGAGTACTCCCCCTTTTTTTAGCATAGTGCACATGTCTTGCTTTCTTAATAAGAGGTTTTTACAACACTGGTAGTAACTGAGTTTTTACATTTGACTAGAGTTTGACCTCATCACTAGGTAGAGTGCTCTTTTCCTAGCACTGGATACTTAAATCCTTGGGGTTATACACCCCTCACCCTTGCTTCTGTCCAATTTTATCCTTGTCTGCTTCAGTGGAAAATAAGACTCAACATGCTGAATTAATATGTTTCAGAAAGCATTAATTTTTTTCCAACTAAACTGATTTATACATTTTCCCCCAGCATCCTTCCCATAATTCCTCTCGAAACACTGTGACTATGTCATTGTTCATAATTCTGTGATACAAACTTCTGTTTTATGATCTGAACCTACTGGTCAAAATATTTTATTCTTAACATTTCCACTGTAGTCACTCTTACCTCTGAATTAGTATAAGTGCCTAAAACTATAGGTGGTATAGATTAGTACTATGTAACAAGATCTACATTAAAATCTCCACAAGAAACGCTTCACCAATTAACTGTAACTACTTGCTTTAAGAAGCTTAAGATGTTTCCTTTGATGGCTTGTAAACTGTCTATACTCATAGCTTGTATGTATTCTAATTCACCACTGTAGTACAGCATTCAAAGAACTATTCAACACAATATTCATTAACCTAGGACAACACTCCACTGTTGGGTCTTAATGGTTTTACAGGAGTACGTTATTGGCTTGCACCCTTCAAGACATATATGTTTGATGTCAGTGACTTCAATGTGATTTCTGATAAGTGCACTATACCTACTGACATTCTATCCACCTTCTGTTATCTTACGTGGATGTTAGGGGCTCACCCATTTTGGGGCTCCTAATGTTTTGATGAGAGATATTAAATGCGTGTTCTTTAATATCTATGGCTTTAGCCTTGTTGCAGTATTTCATTTTATGAGAAGATAGATATTGACGTTATTTAAACTCGTTCAGTGTATAGATTACACACAATAATTTTTCATATGTTCACAATTACTCACCAATATATGCAGTCGACCACCACGACAAAGATACTGATAACAACCGGATCCCCAATGTTGCCACTGACGGACCTGTTTACATGATCGCTCTTCCCACATCTGGTCTGTGTGTTCAAAGCATTTTGAATCAGGTCCATAACTCTCTAAGGCAAAGTTCTTCTCGGGCTCTGCAAATAGTGAGCAAGCCTATCAAAAGAAAGCTCAAGCAAATGGAAACAAAATACCCTTTCTTATATCAAACATAAAAACAATATAGATAAAAAGATTTACTCACTAAATGGTGGCAGGAGAAAACCTGTAAAGGTTAGGTAAATGAGTAAGCTTTTGGAACCAGTGGCTCATGCAGATGGGTTAAAAGGGAAGGAAGAGGGATAAAGGAAATGGACTGGCAAGGTTTTTAGGAAAAGGGTTGAGCTCGGACAAGTTGTCCAGAACCTCCAGGTTGATAAGGGAAGACTGATATATCCTATGTGTATGTCCATTCATCCTAATTGATAACTTGGTGGTAATCATACCAGTGTAAAAAACCGATCAGTGTTTACTTAACAGCTGGAACATGGCACGTGTCATTTCACAGGTGACCCTCCATTTGATAGTATACGTTTTGCAAGTTACAGGGCTGGTATAGATGCTGTTACTAGAGTGCATGGGGCAAGTCTTACAGTGGGTCTGATCACAGGGGTAGGAGCCATAGGAAAGAAATGGGTACAGAAGGAGCATAGGTCTGACCAAAATATTGCTGGAATCTGCAGAATTCGGGGGGGGGGGGGGGGGGGGGGCAAAAAGCTATTCTAGGTGTGATGGGCAAAATGCCCGACAGAATGGACCTCATTTCAGGGCACGATTTTAGGAAGTCATACCCTTGTTGAAGTAGCTGAGTAATATACTCAAGACCAGGATAATACTGAATGGGTTTAGCAGTACCAGGATTGGATGTGATGTCCCCGGAAACCTCCTTCTAAAATAGGGTGGTGGGGTAATTATGCCCAGTGAAGGGTGAGGTGAAAATGGTGGTGTGCTGCTGTAAAGAGTCTGCGTCTGAACAAATACCTTGCCCCAAGTGCCAAGGCTCTATGGGAGGGAACATTTGACATAGAAAGGATGGCAACTGTCAAAATGTAAATAATTTTGTTTGTTAATAGGTTTAATGTGAACAGCTGCAGCTGTAGCTGACCTTCGGTGAGGATGAGGTCAACGTAAAGGAAAGTGGCCAGGGATTCGGAACAGAACAGTATGAAATTCAACTGGGAGAATGTATTTAGATATTCAAAAAATATTAATAGGTCAGCTTCAACTTGAGTCTATGTGGCAAAGACATTTTCAATGTATCCAAACAAAACCAATAGCTGAAGGCTCATGGATTCCAGAAAGGCTCTCTCCAAGTGACCCATGGAAAGGGTTGGCATAGGAAGGAACAATCCTGCTTCACACAGCTGTGCCCGATATATTTGCAAGTCTGGCCCTCAATGGTAAGATCTTTGTTTGTAAGCATTAAGGCTGATGAAGGTGAGCAGGAATGACAGTATAGTTTTCGAACCGGGTGGCCAATGGTCAAAATAATGTTCAGCAGCAGGCAGACCACGTCAATGGGGGACGTTGCTATAAGGGAGGCGGCATCAATAGTGACAAGAAAGGTGTATGATGGGGTGGGATGGGCACAGATTTCAGATGATCTAGGAAATGGTTGGTGTCTTTAATATAGGAGTAAAGTCTTTGTACTACAGGTTGCAGGTGTAGATCAACTACGCCAGATACTATGTGATGGCTATGTTAATTGGATTTGTGGATCTTTGGAAAAAGGTAAAAGCTGAGGGTGCATGGTTTGGTCGAGTAGGAAGTTCTGTAGATTGACAAGTTAGTCTTTGTGAGGGGCCGGAGGTTCTAAGCAGAGACTGGAGGTCAGTCTGCATCACAGAGATGGGATCTTGTGAGCAGATGCTGTACAAAGAGGCGTCAGATAGCTGGCATGGTAGATCCCTTGTCCACTGGGAGGATAAGGATGGAATCATCATTTTTTAGGGAATGAAGAGCATAGAGTTTTGCAGACAGCAGGTTAGAATCATGGTTTGGTTTAGATACACTGATGACACCTTTGCCATATGGCCTCAGAGCTATTAAATTTTTGGAATCTCTAAATACATTCTCCCCATTAAATTTCACATGGTCCTATTCTGTATCCCACAAGACTTTCCTTCATGTTGACCTGTTCCTCACCTACACATTTCTGTTCACAGTAAACCTACTAACAAACAACACTACTTATATTTTGACAGCTGCCAGTATTTCCAAATCAAATGTTCCCTTGCATACAGCCTTGGTTTGTCTGACTTTTGCCTACCACACCTGTATCCACAATATCCTGGTCAGACCCTATGTTCTCCCTGCATCCATTTCTCTACCCTAAGGCTTCTACCCCTGTGACCAGCTGCACTGTTAAGACTTGCTCCATGCACCTCTGACGCCTATACCAGCCCTGTAACTTGCAAAATATATACTATTAAATGGAGAGCCACCTGTGAAACAACACACGTCTTGTGCCAGCTGTTATGTAAACAATGTTCGGCCTCAACAATGGTACAACTATGACCAAGTGATCAGTTAGGATGAATAGACGTAGACTGAGGGTGTATACTGGGAACACACAGTATTCTGCTGCAGATCACACTTTACAATATGACAGTCATGACATTAGTGACTGTTTCACAACACTTGCCATCTGAATTCTTCCCTCAGACACCAGTTTCTCAGAACTCCACAGATAACTGGTGTCACAAAATATACTTGGTTCTCACCACTCACCTAGGCTTTTTTGGTTAGCTACATCTTTTATTTTCTGATCTGTCTATTTTCCCCAGCCCTCCAACTCTACCACATACAATGCCATTAGCTTCCCACTCTTACTAACTCTTGATGATTTTTTTACATTAATCTTTGTCTCCCTTATTTCCTATCTTCCACCTTTTAAGTTCTCAGGTTTTCAAATATCATCTGGTGCAGTCCACAACATTCTCATTCTGTCCAGTAAATTTCCACAGACCCGGGTTTCTGAGCAACTTTTCAGAACTCTCCCCATTTCCTACACCTCGGCAGTCCTTTTCCTTCATTCCTCTTCCTTCCCCTTCAACCCTTTTGCCAGAAGGAGTTACTGACTCTGAAAGCTTGCAAATTTTGTTAATCTTTACATATGTTTTCCACTGCTGCTGCTTAATGAATACATTTTTTATCTGTCCAATTACATTCTACTTTTAAAAATTGGTTATATTTGTTGATGTACAACATAAAAGATGTAATACAACAATCATTACATTAAAAATGATATGCTCAAGTACCTGTCATATTTTATTTCAGATCGAATGGCACAGAAAAATTTACTTACGTGGATTGTTCTCTATATACTGGCAATGTGAACCTCTGACTACCACATTTTTAGATCTCCAGGTAAATTCTTGTATGTATGGACAGTAGTCTGCTAATGATACAGATCCACCATAGTAGGATACTCTCTCCTTGTCTACATGTGGTATGGTGTCAAAGTTCTGAAAGAAAAGAGATTTTGTAGCTTTTCTCCACCTGATCAACAATTTTATTGTTGGGTGCTGAAGATTATGATTCCTTCGATACTAGTTTACATTTAAAATTAAACTTATATTCTCACGTTATTTTGCAGTGATGCAGTTCACCTTCTAATAGCAAAAATTAAGCTTTCTGTAAGCATTATGATGTACAATCAGCTTATATAAATAACTGAAAATACTATAATTTTTATGAAATAGGGAGATGAAATTTTTCATTCCAGGAACAAGAGTTTAACTTAAAATTGTTTTTGTCAGTTTAGAGACTGCTATTGAAATGGCTAGTACAAAAATAACAGGTTACTCAATTAAGAGAGAAAGGAAAAATACACCAAATGTGTAAATTTTGCCATGAATATCAATTATGCCTCTAAGTAAATAGAGTACATATGAGGTTTACCCTAAATGCCCCTGTTTTAGAAACTGACACAAAAAATACTAGAAGAAGATGCTGCAACATGGTACCAACAGTGAGAAGTGAAGTCACTATGAGACCAGGATCAGGAGTGTCAAAAACTGAAGCTGAAGACAGAACTGCAATGAAGGTATTTCCCCTATTATTTCATTCCTCAGTGTCCTCCATTTTCCCTTATATATAAACTTTGGTCTCAGAGTTGGAGAACTGTTTTGCCCTTCACCTATATTGTTGTCAACAACATCAGTGTTATTGCTTTCAACATACGTGGCCTTTTTATCTATCTTATGGCTGTTGACAGTTCTCTTTTTTATCTTATTCTGTTATGCAGCAGTGATGTTTTAAATCTGTAACTATGTGAACTAGTACCTCAAAATACAAGTTTCTTATCCTCCAGTAATTTCCATATTACAACCATCTAACATGATACAGTTCTGCCACACTGACTGTGTCACTGAATGGATGAAGGTACCTTTATATTTTGCATTCAGTGCTGCACTGTTCTGTATCTACATCTACATGCTACAAACAACTGTGAAGTGCTTCCCATTCTACCACCTATTATGGTTTCTTCCTGTCCCATTTGTGTATGGAGTGTGGGAAAACTGACTGCTTAAACACCTCAGTGTGTAATTAGTCAAATTTTATGTTTGCAGCTTCTACAGGAATGATAAGTAGTGTGGTTACAGTATATTCCTAGATTTCTCACTATTTTGTGGGATAACTTCTGTCAGTTCAAATTATCCAGCATTTCAATGATGCTCTCCCATGGATCAAATGAAGCTTACAGCCAACTGATCCATTTTGTATTTCCAAAAATTGTCACACGTAGTTGGTTGTGCGAGTTGACTGATTCCAGCTGTGACTCATTACAGTCGTAGTATACTAGTTTTTGGATTTTGTGAAGTGCACTATTTTACATATCTGAACACTTCAAACAAGTTGTAAGTCTTTGCAGCTCTTTGAAATCTTATGGAGATTTGACAGAATACTTGTGTACCTTTTTTCAGATTGTACTTCATTGTCTATAACTGCATAATTTGAGGTAACTACTTATATTATCTGCCAGATCATTAATATACGGCATCAACAGTGAGGCCCCCAACAGACTTGCCTGCAGCATGCCTAATGTTACCTCTGTGTGATTATACATAATGCCCATGAACCACAGCTGGAATCTGTCAACTTGTACAAATACCTGGCTATAATACTTTGTAAGGACATGAAATGGATCATCACACAGGCTCAGTGTGGTACTGTAAGCATCTTAACCTAATGGTGTCATGTCCAATGTTTTGGCAGTTCCCCATGCCTGCAGGTTTGCATAACACCACTCAACACCCCCCCCCCCCCCCCACAACACTGTGACCACATTGTTGACCCATGCTGGATCGCCTACTTTCCTCCCCCTACCTCACCGCACTTCAAAAGAATCTGTCTTTTCAAATTTTTTGGTAATTTTCTCCCAGACCTTAGCAGACAACAGACCAATACTCTTTTCATACTTTGAGTATTTGAGTATCCGGAACTTCTGCAGAGCTACTGGTGCCCAGTCACTGTTCTTGTAAAATAGCTTCATGTGATCCTTCGTGGAGACAGTCACATTGGGTATTTCGGACGCAAACTGAGGGGTAGTTGTGTTCTGCGCGTCTGTTGGAATTCGGAGGCTTATAGTGCAATCGAGTGGTAAATTTTTCTTTAAACTTCTTAGTTCCATGACATTTCACCCTCTGTCAGCAACATGCTGTTCAAATTTGACATCATTATGAGCAGTGGTTCTCTTTCTACAATACTTTGAAACTGGAACATTATTTATGGACACCCTGTATGTTGAGTTTCTCAGTGAGATATGACACTACCTCCTCTTTTCTAGTTTTTTAGAACACACACATTTTTTCTGTTATTTAGTTGCCCTGTTTACTTTGGCAATCATTGTTAATACAGCTGCCTCATTATCACTGATACCGCTTTCAACATGGACAACCTCAAAGAAATCAGGTCCTTATTTATTTTATTTTACACATATAGTTCCGTAGGACTAAATGGAGGAGCAAATCTCCAAGGTCATGGAATGTGTCAGTACATGAAATTACAACACAGAAGTAATAACAGATAAAAATAAAATGTTTATGAACCCCAAAACAGACAAGCCATAAGTTTATGTCAACGCAATCAACAACATAACACAGGAATCAGCTTAATTTTTCCAGGAACTTCTCAACAGAATACAAGGAGTGACCCATGAGGAAACTCCTCAGTTTCAATTTGAAAGTGCATTAAGTGATTTAATTATTGACTCAATCGCCCCCTTGTCGGTATCAGAATTTCAGATATTTATCTCGGAAAGGCATTTTCCAAGAGAATTTATGATTCTCTGTGGAAACTAAGTTTTTATTTTCACCAGCAATGCTCAGAAAATGATGGTTAAATACTGTACATATATCTGACATATCACTAACAGAAATATTTTTACTATGAACTGACTTTATATCGTCAATCTTGTGCTACTGACTATTTGTTTTTAATTTTATCCTGTGAATCAGCTATTTTATTTGTGTGCCACATACTCTTTGCCTTCCTATTAATATTTTTAAGAACCTTACAATACTGTTTGTAATGGGCTACTGCAGCTTGATTGTGACTACTAAAATCTTGATATAATTCCCATTTGGTCTAACTGATATCCTTAGCTTAGAAGTCAGCCACCCAAGCTGCCTTTTACTGGTAGCACCCTGTTTAGAACGTTCTAATGGAAACTAACTTTCAAAGAGCATGAGAAATGTGTTACGGAAAGATTTATATTTGCCATTTATGTTATCGGCACTATAAACATCTTGCCACTCTTGTTCCTTAATGAGGCTTAAAAAATTTTCTATTGCCACTGTATTAGCTTTTCTACATAGTTTGTGTATATAACATTTAATTGAATACATAAACCTGTTAGAGTTAAAATTTGTGCATCATGATCTGAAAGGCAATTACCCTTTTACTAACAGAATACAAATCTTGTAATGAAGAATTAATAAAAATATTGTCTATGGCTGTGCTACTGTTCCCTTGCGCCCTTGTTGGGAAAAACACAGCCTGCTAAAATCATATGAGTTTAATAGATCTACCAACATCCTTTTCCTTGCACTGACATGTACAAAATTAATATTGAAGTCACCAAATGTAACTAATTTTTGGTGCTTCCTATAAAGTGAACCACGAAGGCTCTATAGCTTGAGCAAATGCTCTGAAGTCAGAGTTAGGGGACCTATAAATAACAACAATTAGAAGTTTAGTTTCATTAAATTCAACTGCCCCTGTACCACATTCAAATACCTGTTCATTGAAATGTTGTGATATAGCTACACACTCAAATGGAATAATGTTTTTTTTATGTACATGGCCTCTCCTTGAAAAACATCCAGCTAATCTATATCCTGGCAAAGGAATCCTCTGAATTGTCAAATTATTTAAATGATTCTCCAATATATCAATAATGTCAGTGTCCAATATCTATAAGCAGTTCACTAAATTGATCTCTAATATCTCTTATATTTTGATGAAATATGCTAATTCCTTCTCTACTTGGATACCCGATCTATTTGGTGAAATTAGATCTAATATATTTTCATCAATGTAGGCTTCTGAACCATAGCACTTACTGCCGCACTTTTCCACAATGCTTCATTGACACCAGACATTCTGTCGTCGGCTGGCTCAGTGACTCTGGGCCCTTCAACACCGGCACCCCTGACCAAGTGACCGCTGCCGTCACCATCAATGCAGTTCTACCACAAGAAGGAAGCGGAAATCGAGATGCTACCAGAGCCCTTGTCACCGATACCCTCTTATACTACTTTGTGTGGGAATGGCCGCTGCGTATGTAACTTCTGCCCCTACTCATTGATTCAGGCCCGGAATCTCCTGCCACCACCGTCATCGACTGCAACATCAGCCACGGATGTTTCAACAGTGCCCTGACATCTGCATTGGTAGAGTTCGCTTTTCCCAAGTGGGGAAGGATAGTATAACCCTGTACATAATACGAGGATATGCACCATGGCACCAGACCAATGGTGCACTATACTTAGAATTTCTGCCAAGAGGATCTGCGCGGGCCGGCTACTAGAGGTCGCTTGTGATGGCAATGATTTGTGCACAGGGCACGGCATCCACTGCGCCATCTACCAGAGGTCTCATCTTTATAAGTGGAGTGCAGCACACACTTGCCCATATATTCTGTTCATACTTATTGTCAGAAACTGCTTTTATCAGTAACTACAATGCTTCTGTTTGAGTCTGTGTTCTCAACTGTTGTTTGCAGAAGAAGAATAAACTTTGGTTCATTGTGGCTGTGCTATTATTTGTATTTTAACACAGAAAAAAAATGCAAAAGATGAGACTGAAGTCTAGTGGTCATCATTGGAAAAAACAGAATCAGACTATGAAGTTAATGTGGGTGTAAATGTTATGAAAGGATCTCATGAAATGTCAGCATAACCACACTGCTAGGGAGTGCATGAAAATTTGTAATTTTTTTTTTTTTTTTTTTTTTTTTGAGTAGCTGAAATGTACGAGGAAGAGTAGAAGGAACAATCACGAATAAGGAGCAAACAAAGTCTGAAGAAACTGCATCTCAAACAGTTAAAAATGAACAATTGTCTTCTAGGCACAGTTTTTGTATTTGTGTTATTTGCTTGAGAGAAACTGTGTTTCTTGGTTGCGCAATGGAAGAAAGGATGGATGTACTAAACAAAATAAAAATATGGTGCAGTCAAAAGATTTTTTAACATTATTTATTTATTTATTATAGCCTGTTAATTCCTTGTGTCTCCCCGACTCTCCTTTAGATGTAATCTGGATTCCAGGAGTTTAAAAAATCATGGCATTTCTTGGCTCTAGAGATACATTCAGCCTATCTTTCAATACCTATTTTGTGTTACTTTTTGCATTAGTAGAAGCATCCTCAGGATTAGTTTGAAGTAGAAACTACTACATTATACTTTTTTTCTCTTTTAGTATGAATAAACTTTTGTAACAAAGTGAGGACCACATGGATTACACACATTAAAATAATATTTTAATCAAAATACTGTAATGTGATGTGCAACACAATTTGTCACATAAAAATGAATAAAATCTGAATCCAGTCCTACCTAGACTATGGAACATAAAGGATTTCAATAGTTAAAAAAGTCTCTACTGCACAAAAGAAGGGTAAAATCAGTACAAGAGAAAATTTCTAGATTAACTATTAACTGCTGTCTGATCTCAGGTTATAGTTTTCTAATAATCATACTTTCACCTCCTTTTGTTTTTGTCATCCCCTTTTAATTATCCTGATGCAATAACTGCTATCTTTGAGACATAACATGTTGGAATGCTTCCATTTGTTATATTTTCTACACCCATGAATAACTAAATTTTTTTCTGGCTTTAATGCAATAATACTGTTGTACATGAAGTTCAGTTAAAAGTTATAACTAACTGAAAATTATACTACAGTACCTAATGGAAAGACATTTTGAGTCAATAGGCAGAATACGAAGTGCTGTTACCATTCATTCCAAAGGAAAAATTTCACTCTTTCTGAAAATGTACTTTAAATTACTTGAAACTAATTAACTTACAAAATACACTCCTGGAAATGGAAAAAAGAACACATTGACACCGGTGTGTCAGACCAACCATACTTGCTCCGGACACTGCGAGAGGGCTGTACAAGCAATGATCACACGCACGGCACAGCGGACACACCAGGAACCGCGGTGTTGGCCGTCGAATGGCGCTAGCTGCGCAGCATTTGTGCACCGCCGCCATCAGTGTCAGCCAGTTTGCCATGGCATACGGAGCTCCATCGCAGTCTTTAACACTGGTAGCATGCCGCGACAGCGTGGACGTGAACCGTATGTGCAGTTGACGGACTTTGAGCGAGGGCGTATAGTGGGCATGCGGGAGGCCGGGTGGACGTACCGCCGAATTGCTCAACACGTGGGGCGTGAGGTCTCCACAATACATCGATGTTGTCGCCAGTGGTCGGCGGAAGGTGCACGTGCCCGTCGACCTGGGACCGGACCGCAGCGACGCACGGATGCACGCCAAGACCGTAGGATCCTACGCAGTGCCGTAGGGGACCGCACCGCCACTTCCCAGCAAATTAGGGACACTGTTGCTCCTGGGGTATCGGCGAGGACCATTCGCAACCGTCTCCATGAAGCTGGGCTACGGTCCCGCACACCGTCAGGCCGTCTTCCGCTCCCGCCCCAACATCGTGCAGCCCGCCTCCAGTGGTGTCGCGACGGGCGTGAATGGAGGGACGAATGGAGACGTGTCGTCTTCAGTGATGAGAGTCGCTTCTGGCTTGGTGCCAATGATGGTCGTATGCGTGTTTGGCGCCGTGCAGGTGAGCGCCACAATCAGGACTGCATACGACCGAGGCACACAGGGCCAACACCCGGCATCATGGTGTGGGGAGCGATCTCCTACACTGGCCGTACACCACTGGTGATCGTCGAGGGGACACTGAATAGTGCACGGTACATCCAAACCGTCATCGAACCCATCGTTCTACCATTCCTAGACCGGCAAGGGAACTTGCTGTTCCAACAGGACAATGCACGTCCGCATGTATCCCGTGCCACCCAACGTGCTCTAGAAGGTGTAAGTCAACTACCCTGGCCAGCAAGATCTCCGGATCTGTCCCCCATTGAGCATGTTTGGGACTGGATGAAGCGTCGTCTCACGCGGTCTGCACGTCCAGCACGAACGCTGGTCCAACTGAGGCGCCAGGTGGAAATGGCATGGCAAGCCGTTCCACAGGACTACATCCAGCATCTCTACGATCGTCTCCATGGGAGAATAGCAGCCTGCATTGCTGCGAAAGGTGGATATACACTGTACTAGTGCCGACATTGTGCATGCTCTGTTGCCTGTGTCTATGTGCCTGTGGTTCCGTCAGTGTGATCATGTGATGTATCTGACCCCAGGAATGTGTCAATAAAGTTTCCCCTTCCTGGGACAATGAATTCACGGTGTTCTTATTTCAATTTCCAGGAGTGTAAGTATGGGCCCTCACAATTTCAACTGCCTATTTTGCCACAGTGCTTGCTTGATTCTGGACTTGATCAGTGTACTTTTGCTACTGTATTTTTTCCAAATCAGATAATACCCATTATTAATTGATCAGTCCTCTAAGATTCTGAATTGTTTATCATAATGTAAAATTATTTTCAAGATGGATATTGCCAACAGGGAATCATAGCAAAGTTCCATATGCTTTTATAATTTACTTACTTTCAACATTGTCCATAAACCAAACAACTGTCCAGATTCATAGGCCATTCAAAGAAGCAGAATTTAACCTAGCCACTTTTCAAAACATTATGTAATTTCTAAGATCAACAAATATCTGTATGCCAATATTTAAACAGCACACACCACCCCAAAATCTCCAGTCTCGACATGCTCTTGAACAAGTAACATCTACTCATCTGAGAGTCTTGGGTGACCTAATAATGGTTAACACCTCCGTGACAGCCTGGCTTCAGTTCCAAAATGAGTAACACCTATGTCAAAAGAGGCTGTGATCCAGAAATAAAAGTAATAACTATGTGGACTGGTACGAGGGAAGTTCTGTCATAGTCTACATCTATATCAGTACTCTGCAAGCCACGTATGGTGCGTGGCAGAGGGTACGTCTAGTACCACTATCTGATTCCCTGTTCCCCGTTTCAATGAAGAATGGTGCGTGCGAAAAATGGCTGTCAGTGAGCCCCTATATTAGCTCCAATTTTTTGAATCTTCTCATTGTGGTAATTTCACAAGACGTGTGTGAGGAAATCTGACTCTTCCCAGAATGTAATCCCTCAGAATTTCAATAGTGATCCACTCTTTGATCACAACACCTCTCTTGTAGTGTCTGCCACTGGAGTTTGTTGAACATCTCTGCAATGCTCTCATGCCAACTAAATGTCTCTGTTCTTCAATGGACCTTCTCTATCTCTTCTATTAGTCTTACCTGGTAAAGGTCCCGAAAAGATAAGCAATACTCAAGAATTAGTTGAACAACTGTTTGATAAGCCACTTCTTTCATGGCTGAGTTACATTTCCTTAGGACTCTTCCTAAGGATCTCAGCCTAGTATCTGCTTTTCTACTATTAGTTGTGTGTGACCATTCCACTTAAGGTCACTCTGGATGGTTACTCCTAGATATTTTATGGTAGGTACTGTTTCCAGCAATTTGTCATTCATGGTGCAGTTGCTCAGTATTGGAGTTCTTCTCCTATGTGTGTGAAATATGTTCAGGATCAACGGCAAGTCCTTTGCAGATTACTACAGTCTTCTGAGGTGGTTAACTTCTTGCAAACAACTGCAGCATTTGTCAAGAGCCTTAAGGTGTTTCCAACAACTTCTATTATATCATTTACATACATTGTAAATAGTAGCAGTCTGATCACACTTTATTGAGGTACTCCTGCAACTAACATTGGATCTGTTGATTTTGTTCCTTTAAAAATAACATGTCGAGTACTCTCTGTGCGGAAGTCTTTAATACAGTTGCAAATCTGTCCTAATACCCAGTAAGCTCATGTTTTTTTACTAAACAGCAGTGTAGAACAGTGTCAAGTGCCTTCCTGAAGTTAAGGAAAATGGCATCACTCTGAGCACTGTGGGTCTCATGCAGGAACAGAGTGAGCTGAATATTGCAAGATCCCCATTTGCAGAATCCATGTTGATTTTTATGGAGGAGATTTTCATTCTCCAAAAATATCATAATACATGGGCACAACATGTGTTTCACAATTTTACAACATACTGATGTCAGTGACATAGGCCTATAATTACATGGAACTGGTCTAGAACCCATCTTGCAAATGGCAATGACCTGCACTTTTTTGCAGTCACTAGGTGCCCTTCATTACTCAGTGACCTACACTGTACTGCTGCTAATATGGAGGCAAGTTGTTTCACATCAGCTGTGTACATTTTCACAGGTATCTCATCTGGTCCTGATGCCTTTCCATTACTGAGTGAATGTAGCTGCTTTCCTATTCCATGATTGCTCGTCTCAATATCTACCATTTCGGTGTTCATATGATGATTGAAAGTAGGGACCAAATTATGATTCTTCTGCGATGAAACAATTTCAGAAGACCAAATTCAGCCTTCACTCTTATCATCTTCCATTTTGGTGCCAGTATGGTCCTTGACTGAATAGTTACTTTTGATCCGCTTACTGATTTTATATAAGACCACAACCTCTTAGAGTTTTTTGGTCAGGTTGTTTGGAAATACTTCACTCTAGCAGCTCACAAACTGTACTGCATTTGAGTTGGATCACAAGGGTCATGTTATTTACTAACTTAATGACAATGTGTTTCAATTACATCGCATTGTGAATTTGCATTCAAGATGGACAACAGTGATTAAATTTGATAATGATGTACTGCTAAGATAACAATCCAATACAGCAATAGACAGTGCTGATTAGTGTGAACATACTGTTACTGTGTATCTCACATAAGTGTAATGTTTTTGCTCAATCTGAAAAACAGCGCATTATTTGGTGAAATTATTCTACCACTAATATTGTGACTTATGTTGATTGCCCTTTTGCCACACTAGGCTATTGCTAATTATTTTGTTGAGAATGTCTACTGCACTAAAACTGTATAGAAAAAACTGTAGACAACTGCAGTATGGAATGTTCCTGTTGTTATTGCTGTTGTGGTCTTCAGTCCAGAGACTCATTTGATGCAGCTATCCATGCCCGTGCAAGCCACAGGCTCTCCGAGTAACTGCTGCAACCTAAATCCCTCATCATTAGTTACATGATCCGTGATCTACCCATCTACCCTTCAATATTATTCTGTAGCATAAGATTTCAAAAGCTTTTATTCTCTTTTTGTCTAAACTGTTATTATCCACATTTCACTTCAATACATGGCTACATGATTGAGAGAAGAGAGACCAGCTATCAAGAGCAGCAAAATAGGTAAAGTGAATTGGTTACACCTTCTTCCTATTCTACCTCCACCACACAAGTGGCTTTTCTGTAACATGATATTTGTGTATTGTGTTTGCTTAAATAAAACAAAGCTTGTCCTCAGCCTGAAGTTTGGTTTGAACACCACACTGCTTGACAGACATGATCCTATTGAAAGGGATGTGCTTTTGCCTTCCTCTGACCTTTGAACAGGCAAACTCTTTGAACAGGCAAACTCAGCCTCTTTAATATGGAATCTGAGTCATGGTACAACTTAGCATTTTTCACATACACAACTCACTGCCAGTGGTGAAAGAAATGGTGGGTAAATAAAAATTCTAGACCCATTTTTTGGAATAATTAATACCCTAAAAACTAAAACATGTAATCAAAGGTTGGTAAATACATTATGCAACATTTGCAATCTAGATTATAGTTTATTTTTGAAGTTTATTGTGGGTGTGCCAAGTATTATTTAGCAAATATTATCAACATTATCAAATGGAAGATGCAAATGTTTCATACAGAAAATATAAATACAGAAACAAGAACAAGCTAATTGCATAGCACTCTTTACCTATTATAACGTGGTGTTATTGTGAACTTTTCCATGTATTGTGCTCTTTCTTCCCCTCTTTACAAACCCAACCTATCACTCTTTCCAATCCCTCCAGCTACCATCATTAATTCAAAAATTTATTTTACTTTGAAATAAAACTGCTGTCTGTGAAAGACTGTCACACCAGTCACTATATTCAGAGAATGTGCATTTTGTTAGTGTGCAGCAAACACAAATACAAATGTAGGTCAATCCTTACTCATTAGAATTCAAAATCAATTACTCCAAGAACTCCCTAAATCTCAGATGTGATTACTTCTTATTAAGTATTTTGTCATTCACAACAAAAGTTTTTCCCCAGTCACATCCCTTAGCTTCTTTTACAAAGACTTACATAAAGTACAGCAAGAATAAATTAGTTGCTGCTTCAGTGTCTATAATGGAAAGAAACTTATGTCCTTTGGTGTACTTGTTCGACACTTCATAGAGAGGGGTAAGAAACATGACATGTAATATGAAAAGAATACTTACTACTCACCATACAGCGGAGATGCTGAATCACAGGTAGGTACAATAAAAAGACTTCCAGAAAGTAAGCTTTCGGCCAACAAGGCTTTCGTTGGAAATAGACAACATACACACATGTACCCACACAAATACAACTCACACACACATGACCACAGTCTCTGTCTGCTGAGGGGTCAAATAAGATTCGTTTCTTACTACCTGTACGTGAAAACTGTTGCCTGTGATGGAAGACAGCTTTTTAAATTTCTGACCATATATGCAACAGAATTCACTTGGATCAGAAAGGCATAACAATATAATTAGAAGATACATACATAAATTACAACTCTGTTGATTAAATAGTTGTTACCTGATAGAGTTTAGGGAGTGTGTCCTGATGTTCCACAAGGTTGCACAATGCTACAGAGCTACGATCCTCAGTACATTCTGTTTCCAAGGGATCTCTCTTTACTTTGTTACAGAAAGGATGTATTGATTCCCCTCTGCAAAAGAAAAATTAATGTTGCTATGCATCTGGGTGTGTCAAAAACAAATATGTTTATCTAATATGCTAAGCTACAATAAGGCATATGATATGTAGCCAGAAAATGAAATACCATTTAAACAGGGTACTACATTTAATGTGTGCTGGTATTAAAATAAGTTCTTAAATAAAAGATTTAATTTTTATTACTCTTTATTGCCTCTCCTTCTTTTTTGAACAACTCATTTCCTTCATCAGACTTGCTTCCAGTTCTTCCATATATATAACACCATCAAGGACAAGGCCATTTGACAGGCAAGCAAGACAGGTAGTTCATCACTGTAAGAGTATATGACGACAAATGCATATAAAATAAAACACACAGGTCAGTAAAGGCTGCCCAGACAATCAAATCAATACACAATGTAACACCTCCCCCCCCCCCCCACCTCTCCCTCTGGCAGCAATGCAGGTTTGTCCAGAATGAGATTTTCACGGAGTGTGCACTGATATGAAACTTCCTGGCAGATTAAAACTGTGTGCTGGACCGAGACTCAAACTCAGGACCTTTGCCTTCCGCGGGCAAAATGCTCTACCAACCAAGATACCCCAAGCACAACTAGCGACCTGTCCTCACAGCTTCAATTCTGCCAGTATCTCGTCTCCTATCTTCCAAACTTCACAGAAGCTCTTCTGCAAAACTTGCAGAACTAGCACTCCTGGAAGAAAGGACATATATGAAGCTTCCTGGCAGATTAAAACTGTGTGCTGGACCAAGACTCGAACTCGGGACCTTTGCCTTCCTTTGCCCGCAAAGGCAAAGGTCCCGAGTTCGAGTCTCGGTCCGGCACACAGTTTTAATCAGCCAGGAAGTTTCAACGCAGGTGTGTGCCCTCACATGCAAACAATCATAAAGGTGCCAAATGGCATCCTGTGATAGACAGTCCCAAGTATCTTGTGCCTTTTCTTGCAATTCGGCAATGCTTCTTGCACATCCTGGAGAAGTTCCCACTTCATGATGTCCTATGCATGTTGACTTGGAGGGAGGTCTGGTGATGTTGCTGGCAAGGGCAGTTGTGCGCCACGAACAGCCCATTATGTCGCACCAGCAATATGTGCACATGCACTGTCCTGCTGAAAAGATACATACCTTCCTGTCGAAGGAATGGCATTAGTATGGGGATAATAGTCTGTGAAATGTAGTGAGCACTGATTACTTTACTCTGCAGACACACCATGGGTTGTAACTAATGGCCCTCCACACCATGAAGCCTGGGAATGGATCTGTGCTCAACTTGGAATAGGCAGATCACCAAGTGAATGCCTAAAACTCTACGCCCATCACTCACATACAGAAAGAACCTACATTCATTACTGAAGACAACAGAGTGACATTTCCACTTTCCAGTTAACTCTTTCATGACAGCAGAATAATCATGCTTGGTGGTGTTGTGTTGCCAGTGGTAGCCTGGCAGAAGGTACACTTGATCTTAATCATGCTGCAAGCAAACCGTTCCCAACGGTTCCCAATGACACAGCAGATGTGACATATGCCTGGGTTTCATCCCTGGATGACAGTCAATGGTGCTCGCTCAGTGCAACAATCCTGACATGCATCTGTATTACGCAGTCATCCAGAACGTTGACTACAGGTGTATAAATGTTCCACAGACTGCTGTTGAAAGCAGAAACACATCAGTGATACACTGTGACCAGCGTGTGCACCAATTTATCAATACATACATCCAAATTACTGCAGGCCCAAAATGCAACCCTGTTCAAATGGCTGAAGCTGTTCGACAGGAGTATGTACTTGTCTGTGGTGCACGGTTGTCCTGTAGAATGAATGTTGCTAAACTCTTCACATTTAAACTCAGCACATTTACTATCTGCAGAGTCAAAACAAAGGGTGCACAGACAAGCCTCCTAAGAGCTATCTGAACAGTGATGACTGTGACAAATGAATCACAAACACTTAAACCTCTCAGTATGCACATATTATAACCTGGTGCCACAGAGCACAGTTCTCGAGTGTGTTGATCTTTTTTTCAGCATTGTATTTGTTTGACAAGGTCGCATACTATGAAGAAAAAGGGGTCAATGTGTGTGAAGGAGCCGAGCTTAAAGCTCAAGCAGTTAGCTGACTTAACGACCACTGAGCTTTTTCCCAACAAACAATGCCACTTGATTATTTTCTGATTACATTCACTGTCATCTTCTTCTTTACCGTTGATCACTGTTTCCTATCCATTTGCTGATTTCCATAATTTGACGCATTTCTTTCTTTGAAATATCTCACTTAGCCTTCCGTTTTATGAATCCTTCATCCTGGCATCAAATATATTTATTTCGCTAAAAATATCAGAATGCAATTATTGGATCTGTAATATGGAATACAGGGGCAATTTTACCATCATAATGAAACATCACAGGGAAGTGGGAAGGATCAATCTGTGAGGATCATAATACTGAAAGAAGCGGCTTTGCAAAATCATAAGACTTGACATTGAGGGAAATTCAATGTGATTATGTTCCATGGAAAGCAAACTCTGCCCTCTGGTAGAAGCTACAAGAAAACTTTTACAGCTTACTTTCTGCAGTATTGGTAGCAATATGATACAGCATCCATTGATACTTGGTAGTCTCTGGGAGAATTTTTCTGTAACATCAGAGAATCATTGGCCTGCTCAGAGCACTCGGTTTAATGCAACAGTGTGCTTACAACAGTTTTACGACTCAAACCTATCACCAGATCACAATGACATCCCTTCTTGTTATAGGTCTCTATAAAGAATGGACTACCATACACTTGAAAACTTTTTGTCATCTGATCACAAGTATGCTCATGGAGAGCAAGAGATTTGGAGCAAGAAGTTGACCAAATGTGTGTAACAGACTACTATGTGAGATAGCTGTAGGAAAATCTTCAAACAATGAGTCATGAAGGTCAGATAATCAGGGGATCACAAATTTAGTATTGGATGGAAGTGTGGCCGGTAAACATTATAGAGGGAGACCAAGACATGAATACAGAAGCAGATTCAGAAGGATTTAGGTTGCAGCAGTTATTCGGAGCTGCTCAGTTTTGGCAGGTTGCTTGCACACAACCTAAGATGAAAGACTAAGATATTTTCACTCAACATCCTCCCACCATCCCCTTCTGTTTTTGACAAAACCTACCCCTGAAGTTCATGATGCCCAATCAACAGGATCACTAGATAATTGAAAATTGAACATTTTTATCAACATGTGTAGGGTCTGCAAATTCTTATTTTCCTTGAAATTGAAGACAGAAACTTTTCCAACAGCCACTTATGTACCCACAAGGTAAGAGCTGTTCAACAAAGGCACCACTGGTGTACAGACCAAGGTGTTTGGCTGCAGAACGGAACACCTGTGTTCGGTCCCCAGTTGCATTCTGCAGATTTTTCTTTTATTTGTATTTTTTTCTGTTTCAACATTGGAAGGCATAGGAGGGTCAATAAATTAAGTAAATCAATAGGGAATAATAACAAGGTAAGCAAATAAATTTTTCCTAGAACCAGGATTACTAAAGAATTAAAATTTACCCAGGTCAATTGACAATGTCACTTTCCCTCACTCTCTACAGTAGTTGTAATATAAACATTTGAATCAAGTATACTCATAGTACCAAGAACGTTTTATGAAGGCAATCTTCCCATACCTACATCATTCCTTCCAAAGATTTGAAGGAAAACAAACTTTGTTTACATTTAAAAATATTTATTTTATAGAAATTAAATTTGATGCACACCACGCATATAAAAAAAAATCTGAAAAATAGGTGCTGAAAGTTGATCATGAATCAAGCTGTGAATCGTTATTGCATCCACTCTGTTGCACAATTCGTGCTGCGTTCCCAGAAGCAGACTGTAAGTTTGAAGCCTTGAAATAAGGCTTTTAATTTGGCGATAAAAATAATCATCATATGGCTAGCACACAGGTGTGTTAGTTTGGCAGTATTACTTCTAGTGTGCTAGTCAGTTGACCCTAGTCATCTATAAACATGGTATCACACATTATGGTTTTAGTTTGTCCACCTCAAGAATCCATTACTGGAGACAAAACTTGCTATCAGCAATGAATGGTTTTAACATGTTCTCAAGATATATTTTGTAAATCCCATTATTCTATTTCTCAAATTTGGAGCAAGTTAAGTTTTTTTAATAAGTCAGATAAACAATTGACCTCTTCTACATGCTGAGGACCAAATTAATCATTAGTTTCTTGCAAGCATGGGAAAACTTTAAGCAACAGTTTTCCAGATGCTGTGATGGAATTCTGCACTGTGTATGAATGCATTATTTTATGTACATTACCATCTGCAACATGGGTTAGTTTTTCTACCTTATGCAATAATGTGCTCATCTTCACACCAATCTTACTTGGAATTGTTTCCATACAAGAAGGCTGGAAATTTTAATTCTTCACTAATCCAAGTTGTTCAATAAACTTATTTGCCTTCTTTTTTTGTATGTATTTACATACATTATTCACCCACATGTTCCAACTGGTTTCAATGCAGAAAAAAATGTAGAATGTAAATGGGAATCATATATCGGTTTTCTGTTTCCCAGCAAGATGATTTGGCGATTACACCAGTGGCACTTTTCTTTAACAGCACACACCTTACAAATACATTAGCGGCAGTTGAAAAAGTTTCTTTCCTCAATTCCTAAAAAAATATGCATTTTCAGACCTCATATTTGATGATGAAAAATGCTCAGTTTTCAATTATCTACTGATCCCATTAATTCTGAGTTGACTGTGTGTCTTGAACTTTAGTGCTTGTTTTCTCAAAAATGGGAGGAGGGGAGGGGAGGGGGGGGGGGGCATGGTATTTTGAACCAAAATCCCTCACAGTCTTTATTTCAGGTTGTACACAAGCAACTTGCCAAATATGAGCCAAAATTGGTTGACCATGTCTGAGGCCTTTCGCCTCACTTGTGGAAACTGTACAAGGACTTAAAATGAAGTTTAAAAGTTTCAAACACTTAAATTGTTGTTTTACACTCACAAATGTTATGGAACAAACAGGAATTATTGAAACTATAGATAGCGGAAGGTGATTTATTAAATACAAGGATCCAGATGTTACAATAACAAAACTATGATGATGAAACCACTATCTTACATTTCCGTGCAGTCCAGACTAAATGCAAAATTGAGGAAAATGTTAAAATCCCCCAAAATACGAGCAAAAAAACGTGTAGTTGGCTTATCTGACAAAAAAAAATTGCAATCCTTTCCACTACTTTGTACAAAATCTGTCCAAGTGAAGGAAACTAAATGTACAATACAACGTTCATACAATAATTTGTGGTAATGAATTTCATCAGTTCTTAAAAAATCACAGATGTGCAAGAGCAAGTACAAATTTATCAGAAAATTGAAATTGGCATCTAGGTACACGGTAATCAAGCTGTTTTCTGGCGTGCTACAACTACAAATTATATGTTCAAAACACACGTTTTGAGAAATCATCCTTTGTGCTCACCCAGAAAAAAATTAAATATTGATGAACATGTTGAATTAAACCAAAAACATCATAGCAGCTAAGTGGTTAAACCATAAGCATAAATGCAGACATCTGCTTAATGACATACTTTATCACCGCTGCTGTTATTATTTAATGCTTTTCTTATGAGCTGCACTTCACATGCTCACCACTGTTAAAGTGTATTTTAGTCTTGATGAGAGAAACAGAGGTGTGAAAAAATGAGTTTACTTCCCCAGTCGATGTTACCAGCTTATTAGAAGTCAGCTCAGTGATTTTTTGTACACAGTGTAAAATGTAAATTTGAAAGAAAGCTCAGGTGCTACAGTTTCGCTTCATGTCCTCTATCATTGCTGCTATCTTTACAATCTACAGTGTGTGGTGAAAAGTACATACATGAGTAGTTTACGTATTTGTTGAAACTGTATCATCATTTGAACACAAAAGTCTCTAAAATGTGCAATCGCAAAATCCTTGTTCTATTTTCATGTGACATCTCTGTCGTAGAACATCATCTGCACAAGAAGTATATTTCCAGCATTTCACAGAATGCTTTCACCTGTACCTGCATTTCCTTCACAGATGGGCCACTCCCCCTCTTCACACATCCAGTAGGCGAACTCACTTTGTGAGTGTTAGTGTGGTGTGGTGGCTGCGCTGGCTATTGGGTGACTTTAACAAGTCGCCAGCTAATAGCAGTTCACTAGCCAGAAATGGGTGATGTTTCCTTGATCATGACCGAGCATATTCTTCGAGACTAAGTGTTCGAATTTAAAAGGTTGACAGTTGATATTGTTGCTGAATACGGTACATTGGAAATACATGCACAAAGATGAGACTGGCACAACAAAAGGTGGTGGCTGGGCCTCTTCGTCATGTATTGGCTCGGTCCAGAACATTTTGCTTCAACTGTCTTGTTTTTCCATTACCGCTGCAACCTAGCAGTAGTTGTATCATAAGTGCACAGTGAAGCTAAATGTTGCAAGTTGTGTTGGCAAGCAATCCTCTCTCACGCCTTCCCTCTCCACAATGACTTAAAATATTCCCTTAATTCCACCACCACCCGTGGTGTGAACCACTTGTCTTTTGAGCCAATTATAATTTGTTCAGTCACATCAAATGACCACAGGAAGAAAACAGAAGAAAGCCAAGCAAGATGTCGAGTAAGAATTTAAAATTGAGGTAAATGTTCCTAGGAAGAAATTGATCTTATAGATTTTTCACAGGGGCTACATATTTATGACAAAAGCAATGGGCTGGAAGCAAAGAAGGATTTAAACAGGAATATGAACTGACATTATTTGGTGGATCTGAATGAGATGCAAAGCAATTAGAATTATGACGATGAAGACTATGGTTATAAACATATGAATCATAAGCCAACTGAAATTGTTTAGAATGGGACACAGGAGTACAAGCTGTTGTATAATTCAGACTAACCTTGCAGACCTCTTGTCCATCCATTCCTTGCAGCTCTCGAGAGCAAATTCACAGCCGAATCCTCGACCCCAGTTTAATAGCTGCGCCACACTGTAGTTGGCTCGGTACCAACCTGTATCTTCCATCAGTGCCAGAGTGATGCGAGAATACACAGGATTCTGTGTATGTGTACCAGTCATTGCTTCATTCTGTTGAAATATTACAGAAAAATAACTTAAAAGGATAATCAGGCGAACAAAAGTAGAGGAGTAAAAGGGAAGACATACTTAAGAGAAGAAGTGAGCAATTACTAAATCCTCAATTACTAAAATCTACCAAAACTAATCATCGGAGGCAGGACCCTTTTTGAGGCGAGTTGTTCATCAGAAATAACAAAGTAGTAGCAACAGTACCCAAAACTAAACTAACTTTCTTCTGTTTCAAATAATGCTTCGTAATGTGCAGTCTCTGCCAAACAAATGACAAGAATTAGAAATAATACTAGGTTCTGACCTAAATGCTGATGTTATCTGCATAACAGAGCACTGACTAGAAAAAAAAGTCAATAGAAACAGAAAAAATCCCCAGTTTTCTCCTACGTAGTTCAGTTTGCATACTGCTTCTTATAGACATACACTCAATTATTGTCAGTAGCTGTATAGTCATTTCAGTTGACTTCCATGCAGAAGACCCGGGTTTGATTTCTGGTACTGCCATGGATGTTTCCTTGGTGGGAGGATTGGTACAGGGTGCACTCAGCTTCACGATGCCAACTGAGGAGCTACTTGACAGAGCAGAAGCTGATCTATGTCACGAAAACAGGCACTGGCCAAGAAAGCAGTGTGCCAATCCCCTCCCTGCCACATGCAATTACACCATTGGTAAAGGATGACACAGTGGTCGGTCAATACTGATGAACCTACTGGGGTCTGTGAATGGAGTTAACGTTTAGTTGGTTACTGCACTGTATACAGACCTCTGGTAGAGACTTTGAAGGGAAAGAAAACCACTTTTGCTGTCTTTAACATTGATTTTTTGAAATCAAGTTGCAGAGATGAATTAGTATATGACAGGGAGTTCCAATTTAATCCTCACAGTAAATACAATAACAGAAATCTCTATGAACAGTAAAACTGCAAGAGGCCAATTTTTTTTACTCGAGGAACCTACTTCCATGCAATAATAAAATGCCTTGTGGAAACAGTGAAATACTAAATAAGGGGTACAGATATCATGAGGTTCTGATGGTAACCTTGAAATAATGTTCAGAAGAAGGGCCACTCATCAAAATGACGGAGTGCAGGCATCCCAGTGATAGTAATGTAACAAGCTTCTGCTTCTTGTTATGGTGGGAAATACAAGACGAAGTGTTTATTGAAACAGATGTAAACAGAATGTTCAATAACTTTCATGGAACATGTAATTATTATTTTGAAATGGCCTTCCCACTTAAGCACTGCAGATTAAAACCAACTGGAAACAAAAGTTGGATTACAGCTGGTATAAAAATATTCATAACAAAGAAATATTTCTCTACTCATACAAAAAAACACAAAGTACAGTAAAATCTATCACAAAGTTATTAAGGATGCAAAAAAGAGGGGTAAGTTACTCACGACAATTAGCACACATGGGAGACAGAATGCAGGGACTCTCACCATGTATTCTGTGTCCACATTCACCGCCTAGAGGGTCCATTGTACAGTGGAAAGACGTGTCGGAACACACACATCAAAAACATCTCATGGGCATCAGTATGTACAGCTTCAGATCACACTGATAACTCATAACTTTGACCTTTTCCAGGAGGATATTGCCCTCAATTGCCAGAATAAAGGTGCCGGTATCAATGCAATTATCCTTACAGCCTTTCTCAACATGTCGATCAAAATGAATGCCCCGTCCTTCAAGATTGGCCCAGAGTTCCTCATCAGTTTGAATGATGAGGTCTCTATGAAAAATGACTCCCTGAACCATATTCAAATACTGATGTGGAGTAATGGACACTGGGATGTCGCCATGATGGTCACAGGCACGAATGACTGCAGACTGGATGGCAAAACTAGTTTTAATCAGTAGTGATCCCAACCACATATTACACTTCACCAAATTTGTCTTAAATGGTTTCCATGAAAAATAACGGCTTGGGGCAATCAATGTGTCCATATCAATCCTGGGGTAGACCAGGTAATGGGGAAAGGAATTTGTGCTCCTCCCAGGGTACAGCCAGAGTAGGGGATGCCACAAGGTCATATGAAGCACCATTAAATGATCCATTACCAACTAAAGAGATGGCCTTAGAGAAAGGGCCAGTTTTTTTGAAGCTTCATATGCTTTATGTGCAAAACATCAGCCCTGACATCACCCACTCCAGTTAGGGACTCTATCCATGAGTGGCACCCAGCAAAAGCAAGAGCTTTCTGGTTCGGTGGCCATTGTCAGGAGTTCCAATGCTCCAGAATGACAAGCAACCACTCCTGAATACATACAAGGAAAGTATTTTCTCAGGTATCAGAAGTGTGATCCTTGTGTTTTTAGGGGGCTCAACCAAGAGGGTATACTGACCCCACCATACAGACTGGCTCCCATGCTATCTAGCATTAAAGGAAAAGATGGAAGAGGCAGTAAGGCCTTGTGCCAAAGATGTTAAGTGAGATGTTCTTCCCCAATTAGCTCACACTACAGAGAGAAAATTTAGAAGGGGAGGACACACCCCAAATGTGACCAAAAAATGCCAGAAAAACATGGAGGGGGGAGGGGAATTTTCCACATATCTATTACAAAAGCAGCTTTGTAACAACAGCACACATAAGAATCCTCCAGTGGAATTATTGTAAATCATATACCTCAAACAGTCTCTTCTCCCAGTGTGTGAGTGCAGTACCTTCTTCACCTTGGTCCTCAAGTTCTGCACCTTCTAAATCATCACAGCCAAAATGCATCCGAACTTCTTTGGCAACTCTGGGTGTTACCATAACCTGCAACTCGCGCTTCACTCTACCACCATGGACAAGCCAATCCTCTCGGGTGATATTGCGAATTACTCTGTCACTCCATTGTCTTGCCTGTAACCTGAAAGTACAAAAACAGTTTCAATGGAATTTCAATGCAGTAGCTTACTTGAATACCACTGCAAGCATTAAAATTGTAGTTTCAACACATCAAGATCTACAAAATGGAATTTTCGAAATTAAAGTCAAAATGTCACTTTCTATTAAATTTCTGCATTTCTTTAAATTCATAAAACTTAATATCTACAGTTACTTGTTAACTACAAACCATTTTCACACTTTATCATTGCAGTAATTCACTGGGGAGTTATGCAGTTTTTTTTTCTGACACATTCCGTAGACAAAATGAAAAAACTGTACCACATGATACACAAACCCTCTTGTTTATCAAAAATATACTGTCAAGAATGAATGTCCTCCTCTCCCTTTCCTAATGAGTTTCTGGGGCAATACCAATCCACAGCAGAATTTGATCTGTCTGGACGAACTCATTTTCCTAAATGTCTAAAGGCTACTGCAAATGCTGCCTGTAGGATTGGAACTACTACAATTACAAGCAACATCGGCATGAGAAACTGCTAAGTAGCTGATACTTTTAAGACCTACAAGCTGTAAAAATTATTAACAAAAATTTTACAAGAAGAAAACCAATGAAGGCCATCAAAAGAGATAGAAAACAAACTGTAACTGCACGTTAGTGTCATTGTTCCTTCAGAGTGAACCAGTTCAAATCAAATACTAAATGTACTGTAATACTCATATTATCAAGACTCACAAATTATGAAGAAGTATGTCAAACTTTCATGCAGTAAAGGTAAACCATGAGCAGAAAAGCTGAGCACTGCTAACATCAAGATATAACAATTTTTAATAACATAATGTGACTCACTCACTTCTCGTTGAGCAGTGGTTTGCCGGATTCCAGTCTCGGAGTTAGCGGGTTGCCATCATCGTCGCGGTAAAATGCATACAAACTGACAGAGAAACCCAGCGCGTGAAGGATTTCGTGCTTCACTGTAGACAGAAGAATTTCTAGTTCTTGTGGTTTTGTGCTGATGCTACTGGGACACAGATTTGCATGGCCTGCAATTGGTCTGAAAAAAGAAACAGTAATTTTCATTGAAAATATATGCTGTTGATATTAGACTACGATGTTGGTGGGAAAACATTGCTTACACCACCTCAAGTAATTACAATGAACAAGTTATCTTTTTTGTTTCCTTTCTTCCGTGAACTGTAGTTGGCACTTAGCAAAGTTGAATCAAAGTGTCATTTAAATATGACTTAGAGAAAAGATCGTTAGAATAGTCAAGTGATAGTCATCACTTTAAAAGTCTGTTAAATAACGGACGTATTCCAATGAATCTACAAAAAATAAACCAACTGATGGTGAGTGTGTCACCTGTCAAGTGCAGCTTCCTGCTGGCAGTGAGCAGCATATGCAACAGTCATACCCTTGTGGCACCTCGTCGTCTCCATCGCAGACACATAAAACACAAAGTCTGCCCCTGATATGCCCGGGCCTGGGACAGCAGCTGTGCCGTTGCCAGTCACTTTACAATCTTGTCCTGTAGCATTGCATGTACGACAAGCCTGATGGGGAAAGAAAATAATGATTTTGATGATGATAGCATGCAATGATGCAGATGTACTCTATCTTTCACAAGTTTATGATTTTAAGTGCTGCTATCTCAATGAAAACACAATGCATATACTGTAAATTACAAGTTACACGTCATTAACCAAATGCTCTTACTAGGAACACTTACTTCAAGATGTTCTTCAGGTACAACAACTTCTCCACACATTGTTTTGGCTTCACACGAGTTTTTGCAGTATGGATGTGGGTCTCTCTTACGATAAAAAACTTGATTATTTTCACATTTCCTGTTAAAAAATATGTTTCTATAGAAAATTTAAAATGGTCATTAATTAAATTTAAAAATAAGAGTTTAATATTGCAGGAACAAATTGTAATAAGCCATTAATTAATATGTAATAATAAGTAAAGCCTTCCTATTTAAATAATAAAGTAGGGGGAAGAGCACCGAGTCATCGAGGAGGACACAAATGAAGACTTTGCTAGGTCTTTACTCCTACAGTCTGTGAGAATTTTCTTACGAACAGTACATGAGCTATTTCTAAATAACCACACCAACTACAATAGCACTTCTAGTGACGTTTCTTTATGTATGTAATGTAGCCTTAGAGATTGACACTATTCCACCAAAATCTACATTCATCAGTATGTGCATAGGGATATCTGGAAAGCAGCCTACATTGAATCTCTAATTGCAAGAGAATATAAGAGGATGCTGATATATATTTTTTTTTTTTTTTTTTTTGTTCCCCCTCTACACGCTCTAAACAGAGCAAGATATAGTTTGAAAAATACATAATTCACTGGAAAGACCACTATTTGTAAATGTTATAGTTTCTCAATAATGAAACTTTCCTCTCAGTTCACTTGATTTTAACACAGAGTGAAGAATACAAAAACAATGGAAGTGCCTCAAAATGCTGATGCTAACATTTCCTCCCCATTCTCCCCACAGAGAACAGGACACGAGAAAATATAACATTTAAAATATAGCTCTCAGGTCTGCTACCAGACTGCATTACAACATTTCCACAATGTTTCATCAGGACTCCAGCCTCGGTGGTGTAAGACTGCTGCCAAGCCTAATTGCCAATATCTATTCTGTGATATTTTTCTTACAGAATTACTTCTGAAAGTCATAAATGTGAGTGTTATTCTCAGCCAGATGTCAGGTAGAGCTTTGAGAGCACTGAAGGAGGGTTTCCAAGAGAGTGCAGAATCATTTACCCTGCTGCCACATACACCTGCAGCCAGTATCCAAGGCAAAAATTGCTTCACTTTGCTGTTAGATTGACACAGTTTATAATTTTTGGTGGTAGAATGCAAGGGTTCCAGACTAGAATCCAAAAAACCATTGACAAGATTGTCCATTACGCAAATACATACCATTTCCTTTATAGATCAATACCAGAAGTAAGTAATTATGTCCAAAATCTTTTGACATGTAATATAATACTATATACTAAGGCAATGTATGACTAATGTATATTTATTGGGTTGTTGGTTGGGTGGTTGTTGGGGGAGGAGACCAAACAGTGGGGTCATTGGTCTCATTGGATTAGGGAAGGACAGGGAAAGAAGTCAGCCATGCCCTTTCAAAGAAATCATCCTGGCATTAGCCTGGAACAATTTAGGGAAATCACGGAAAATCTAAATCAGGATGGCCGGATGTGGGATTGAACCATCGTCCTTCTGAATTCCTGAATGCAAGTCCAGTGTGCTAACCACTGTGCCACCTCACTCGGTAAACATATTTATTCATTTACCCAGCGTGTGACAAGTGATAATCAAAATAGTTTTGAGCCATGAGGCACCCATGGGGAATACATAATGTCTCTCACTGGCACTAATTTTCATAAATGCCTTTTTCCTGAGACTAAGATCATCTTTGACAGGATGCATCAAGTTATTCAGTTTCACTGGGGTACAAAAGACAAATTTACTGTTCTCTGTTACATACTCTTCAGAGCTGTAAGAATCGCCCTAGAAGTATGGTAAGAAGTGTATGGTGATGTGTGCTTTTGAATCTCCATGTTGCCCCTTGAATGGGCCTGTTTCAGATGGAATGTGCAAGGAATTTACTTCTCTGAATACCACAAGGCTTATACTTATTTTACTACATGTGGCTGGTACTTTTCCCGTTCAAGCATGACAAGTGAAATTGCCTGAAGGGTATAGTGCCCCATGTTCTAAACTTTTACTCCATTCATTGCGGCTTAAGGCATTCAGAAACCAACCCAACAGCTTGTGTGTCACTGTCAACCTTTGACTGTGAGATGTAATACTTGGACTTGCTTTCATGCACTCATTTGCCCATATTCACTCTATGAACTTCATGTAACACTGACCTCTCTGGTCACAAAAAGAGGCAGTGCTGCTAAATTGAAATGCAGGCCATCTTTCTGTAATCTTATTCACTTATTACTGGTGTACTATTCTACACATCCTCCAAATTGGGATTCATTTGAGAGTGGCTTTCTATGAGTTGCAATTTCTACAAACATTAGTGAACTTATATTTTGAGTATCTTGTTTCAAAACATACAATGTGCAATACAGTGCCAACTGTCTGCTTCATGCAAACGACATGATATGCTCTGATGTTATCTATCTTGAGAACACTCAACGCGCATGTCATACACTCTGCATGTGTGCATTATTTTCTCATGTGACTTATTTTTCTCCTATTGAGAAACAAAGCTACATGCAGAGCATTTTGAATCCACATACTCTTTCTGAGGAAATGGCAGAACATTGTTTTCACCAAATCTTTTTTGGTTGGCTATCACAGTGGGATTATGGTAAGGAAACTACTCTGACACCCCACAATCTTTACCTGCTACATTATTTATTCCCTGCCAGACTGGGGAACACAATAGGAACAGTGGAAACATAAATTACTGTTAAAATATTAACTTTTTGTTATTGTTTTGGAAACTGCAGCAAATGACAAGTCTAAATATTTGTTTTACACTCTAAATACTGTGAAACACTCACCTGTTTAGTCTTATTACATTTTCAGTCTTTCGGACCATTAGGGCTGTCTCCCAAAAATGGATGGCCTCAGGTAACACAGTGTCCTATAAAAACATAAAATGTGTTTAAGAAAACGAAAATCAGAGGCAGGCAGAACAACTTCACAGTGACCTACAATTTGTCACCAAAACCCAAGACCATGATGTTTGATTACAACCAAGCTCATACTTATTCTATTCCAAACACCCTTAACAGTTATGGTGTATGAATATAGTTGCAGAAACATTTCAAAATAAATTAATTAATTAAAAACAGATGTAGGTACACTATTCAGAACTATATTTAGAACTAAGAAGTATACAAAATTATTCTGCCTTTGCATATTTAGGCTGCTTCTTAGTATAGTTTAAAAAAATGTAAAAAAGATGAAGTATTTAGAGAATTTTGAGAAAGAAAATACAAACTGCTTAAATAACGAAATGCAGACTTTATCATGTGGCAAAGCTGACCTGCTGTTTACGGATCTGATTTTGGAATGGGAAAATCTTCATTTTCCCTTAGGGCTATGACTGATTGTTTCCGATTCTTTGACTTATAAACAGATTATCTATCATCCATAAAAGTTTGCTTGTCTAAGCTCATGGAGGTAAAACAGCTGCCTGCTGAGCAATCTCAAAAAAAAAAATGCCCTTATTGTGCAGTCACCTACATCTACATAAATACTCCACAAGCCACCATATGGTGCATGGCAAAGGGTACCGTGTATCACTCTACTAGTCATTTCTTTTCCCGTTCCACTCGCAATTACATGGAACACATTTTACTACCTAATAACATTGTCAATAACTGGAATATTTCTTATAATGTCTAGAATCATAAACAACAATCACATAACAAGAAAGACGGGTCACAAGATATTTAATGTGGAATAACGTATAAATCTAAGTGTTGGGAAGACACATGCGAGACTTTGATTTTTCACATGAATCATAACAAAGAATAAATCAGCTGAGAAAGGCATCATTTGCAACAACCTCCTTCAATCCACCCTTGAGTATTGCTCATTAGTATGTAATCCACACCAAGTTAGATTATGGGATAAAGTAGTGAAGGTTCAGGGAAGAGAGAGGCACTTTGTCACAGGTTTATTTAGTCAGAATGAAAGCATTACAGAAATGCTCAACTAAGTTCCATAGGAGAAGTCCATGCACAGCTAATGTAATGACCATCAAGACAAAAAATAGGAACATCTGAATTTGGTCTTATACAGACGGATGCAGACAGTAGATCTTTTCACATAATGTCAATGAGTGGAATACGTAGCATGGAGATAATTCTAGTAGACAATGTACCATCCACCATGTACAGTACACTTACCTGTCAAGTACATATGCAGATGTAACTCCAAATATGTTAAGTCCATTGTTAATTAGATGATTTCAGTTAGTCAACCCATGGAGTATGAGACCCATTGCACAGTGAGTGCACTGAAGTCTCTTACAACGAGGAACAGCAGGGGCAAATACGTGATATAAAGTCTTGAAATTCCTCGCTCTTGAGTGCTTTGTTAAGTGACAAATATGGTATGTACATAAAACTGTCAGTTTTGGCAGGATGAAAACAAGTCTCTGGGAGATTCACACACGAGACAAAAGATAAAAACTTGTCCCTATGATGCCTTAGAGTGAAGGGATAATGTTCTCTAACAACAATATACATTTGGTGACATTTAGCTGTGTTATTTTCCTTTCCTTACCAAGTGATGTGGCAGAGTGATTAAAATGCTGGACTCTCCTTCAGATGGACAGCAGTTCAAATATCTGTCTGGTCATCCACGTGAAGGTTTTTGATAGTTTCCCTAAATTGCTTAAGATAAATGTTGGATGGTTCCCTTCAAAAGGACATGGCCTTCCCTAATCTTAGCTTGCGCTCTGTGTCTAATGATTTTGTTACTGACAGACAATGAACACTAATCTTCCTTCCTTTTCCCTCCTTCAACAAACATTGGACCTTTTCTGCTCTGTGTATCATGACTGTTGGAAAAATTCTCTTCCAAGGATTGTTGTTGTTGTTGTGGTCTTCAGTCCTGAGACTGGTTTGATGCAGCTCTCCATGCTACTCTATCCTGTGCAAGCTTCTTCATCTCCCAGTATCTACTGCAACCTACATCCTTCTGAATCTGCTTAGTGTATTCATCTCTTGGTCTCCCTCTACGATTTTTACCCTCCACACTGCAATGCTAAATTTGTGATCCCTTGATGCCTCAGGACATGTCCTACCAACCGATCCCTTCTTCTAGTCAAGTTGTGCCACAAACATCTCTTCTCCCCAATCCTATTCAATACCTCCTCATTAGTTACGTGATCTACCCACCTTATCTTCAGCATTCTTCTGTAGCACCACATTTCGAAAGCTTCTATTCTCTTCTTGTCCAAACTAGTTATCGTCCATGTTTCACTTCCATACATGGCTACACTCCATACAAATACTTTCAGAAACGACTTCCTGACACTTAAATCTATACTCGATGTTAACAAAGTCCTCTTCTTGAGAAACGCTTTCCTTGCCATTGCCAGTCTACATTTTATATCCTCTCTACTTCGACCATCATCGGTTATTTTACTCCCTAAATAGCAAAACACCTTTACTACTTTAAGTGTCTCATTTCCTAATCTAATTCCCTCAGCATCACCCGACTTAATTTGACTACATTCCATTATCCTCGTTTTGCTTTTGTTGATGTTCATCTTATATCCTCCTTTCAAGACACTGTCCATTCCGTTCAACTGCTCTTCCAAGTCCTTTGCTGTCTCTGACATAATTACAATGTCATCGGCGAACCTCAAAGTTTTTACTTCTTCTCCATGAATTTTAATACCTATTCCGAATTTTTCTTTTGTTTCCTTTACTGCTTGCTCAATATACAGATTGAATAACATCGGGGAGAGGCTACAACCCTGTCTTACTCCTTTCCCAACCACTGCTTCCCTTTCATGCCCCTCGACTTTTATAACTGCCATCTGGTTTCTGTACAAACTGTAAATAGCCTTTCGCTCCCTGTATTTTACCCCTGCCACCTTCAGAATTTGAAAGAGAGTATTCCAGTTAACATTGTCAAAAGCTTTCTCTAAGTCTACAAATGCTAGAAACGTACGTTTGCCTTTCCTTAATCTTTCTTCTAAGATAAGTCGTAAGGTCAGTATTGCCTCATGTGTTCCAACATTTCTACGGAATCCAAACTGATCTTCCCCGAGGTCGGCTTCTACCAGTTTATCCATTCGTCTGTAAAGAATTCACGTTAGTATTTTCCAAGGATTATCAAACATTAAATGGTAGAAACAAAACCAAATAAAAGTTTATGAATTTCCATCATACTGATGGGGCACCTTGGGTTATTAAAATATTTATTTTCCTTCAGTATCCATCACAGTTGCAATAGTAGTCATTTCTTTGTGGTGACTAATTTTGGACGATCACATCCATTTTAGTAACCATACAGGTCCCATCAATGTATGTGGTAATGACATATGCATTATTCCTCACTATTAACCAATACACAGACAGAAAATGGTAAACCTCATATGAGCAAACACTGTGAATTCTTTCCAATTGAATGCAGCAAACTCTGCCTCCAGAACCAAAATTTGCTGTGTTCGATTGGAAAGAATTCACATTGTATGCTCATACGAGGTTATCTGTGTAATGGTTGATGGTGAGGCATAACGCATATTTGCTTACTCAAATGTACATTGGTGGGAACTGTGTGATTATGCTTATGTCTAAGGCATAGTTTGAAAACAGACATGACTGTCTGACACTAATCACTATGAAGAAATGACTATTATTACAACTGTGATGAATTTGAAGCAAAATAAAGGTTTCAAATAACTAGTGTTCTTAGAGCATAAGTACACATTACCACATTTCCTGACAAAGTGAGGCACCCAGAATGCCTAGTCATGTGTCAGTGTAAGACTGTACAATTTTGTGGCACAGAGATGAACTGGGTGACTGTAAAAATTTTTAAAGTTTTCCGCAGCCAGTGCTGAGCCGCACCAAGACAGACTAGAGTGCCATGCGCAACCGGTATAAGAAACAGGCAGGGGAGCCGGTACTGAAATATTCTGGTGTACAACAGAGGCCGTAGCCACACATCGTTTGAACGAGATATCCGAATTGCCAATTCAGTAAGATCACCTCACAGTGGAAGAAACACAATGTCACTCTTACAGCTCTGCAACGTGCTGCTCCAACACACAAATCTTAGTGAATAACACCTTTCATCCCGCTGACACTGCAGAAATGTGCCAAGCTGAAGATGTGAAAGCGTGCAAAAGGCCAGTGATGTTTACAGCATTCGACGGCCCACATATTGTCTACCATGCAACCACAACGTTGACTCTCAATGTCAAAAAGGGGCGGGACTGGACTATCCAGAGGTGAGCACAGTACGAGGCTACAGAGTGTAGTTGGACTGCTTAGTCGACGAGTTACTCACAACAGTGCTAGTGGTGTTGATAGAAAATAGAACAATCGCAACGATAAACAAAGCAGACATTGCATTATATATACAACAGTTGCCGAAGCTGACATTTCGTCAGATAGGACGCGAAGGAATTTCGCAGAGTGACAAAGAAGCGGCAGATGAAATATTAGCGTTTCTGCAAGATGAACCAGTGGAATGCGTGGTGTCTTATACGCCCCATTGCGCGAACAATATACTCTCCTGGAAATTGAAATAAGAACACCGTGAATTCATTGTCCCACGAAGGGGAAACTTTATTGGCACATTCCTGGGGTCAGATACATCACATGATCACACTGACAGAACCACAGGCACATAGACACAGGCAACAGAGCATGCACAATGTCGGCACTAGTACAGTGTATATCCACCTTTCGCAGCAATGCAGGCTGCTATTCTCCCATGGAGACGATCGTAGAGATGCTGGATGTAGTCCTGTGGAACGGCTTACCATGCCATTTCCACCTGGCGCCTCAGTTGGACCAGCGTTCGTGCTGGACGTGCAGACCGCGTGAGACGACGCTTCATCCAGTCCCAAACATGCTCAATGGGGGACAGATCCGGAGATCTTGCTGGCCAGGGTAGTTGACTTACACCTTCTAGAGCACGTTGGGTGGCACGGGATACATGCGGACGTGCATTGTCCTGTTGGAACAGCAAGTTCCCTTGCTGGTCTAGGAATGGTAGAACGATGGGTTCGATGACGGTTTGGATGTACCGTGCACTATTCAGTGTCCCCTCGACGATCACCAGTGGTGTACGGCCAGTGTAGGAGATCGCTCCCCACACCATGATGCCGGGTGTTGGCCCTGTGTGCCTCGGTCGTATGCAGTCCTGATTGTGGCGCTCACCTGCACGGCGCCAAACACGCATACGACCATCATTGGCACCAAGGCAGAAGCGACTCTCATCGCTGAAGACGACACGTCTCCATTCGTCCCTCCATTCACGCATGTCGCGACACCACTGGAGGCGGGCTGCACGATGTTGGGGCGTGAGCGGAAGACGGCCTAACGGTGTGCGGGACCGTAGCCCAGCTTCATGGAGACGGTTGCGAATGGTCCTCGCCGATACCCCAGGAGCAACAGTGTCCCTAATTTGCTGGGAAGTGGCGGTGCGGTCCCCTACGGCACTGCGTAGGATCCTACGGTCTTGGCGTGCATCCGTGCGTCGCTGCGGTCCGGTCCCAGGTCGACGGGCACGTGCACCTTCCGCCGACCACTGGCGACAACATCGATGTACTGTGGAGACCTCACGCCCCACGTGTTGAGCAATTCGGCGGTACGTCCACCCGGCCTCCCGCATGCCCACTATACGCCCTCGCTCAAAGTCCGTCAACTGCACATACGGTTCACGTCCACGCTGTCGCGGCATGCTACCAGTGTTAAAGACTGCGATGGAGCTCCGTATGCCACGGCAAACTGGCTGACACTGACGGCGGCGGTGCACAAATGCTGCGCAGCTAGCGCCATTCGACGGCCAACACCGCGGTTCCTGGTGTGTCCGCTGTGCCGTGCGTGTGATCATTGCTTGTACAGCCCTCTCGCAGTGTCCGGAGCAAGTATGGTGGGTCTGACACACCGGTGTCAATGTGTTCTTTTTTCCATTTCCAGGAGTGTATTATGACTTTTTAACACTATTAAGGTGAATACATTGTTTGTTCTCTATCAAAATCTTTCATTTGCTAACTATTCCTATCAGTAGTTAGTGCCTTCAGTAGTTCGAATCTTTTATTTAGCTAGCAGTATTGGCGCTCGCTGTATTGCAGTAGTTCGAGTAACGAAGATTTTTGTGAGGTAAGTGATTTGTGATGGGTATAGGCTATTGTTAGTCAGGGCCATTCTTTGTAGCGATTACTGAAAGTCAGATTGCGTTGCGCTAAAAATATTGTGTGTCAGTTTAAGCACAGTCATGTATAATTTTTCTAAGGGGACCTTTCACAACTACCATTCCGCGTTCAGAGTTTGTTAATTCTCGTCGTGTGACAATAACCACGTCGGAAACCTTTTCGCGTGAACCTCCTGCGTAGAAATGGCAGCTCCACCAGAGCACTGCCCTTTTCTACCTCGCGTACGCGACGCTACGGCCACCTGCACATGTGCGTACCGCCACCCCACGACTTTTGTCACCTCAGTGTAACGCGACAAACCAGGCTCATTATGCCCGAACTAAGCTTCGAATAATCGCCTGCCTTACGAAGCCAGCCCCGCCGTTGCGAGAACATTAAGCTGCTACACTCGCGTTGTTGTACGCTGATTATCCTAGTCTCATTTTTTTGTCAGTAGTCTTCTGACTGATTGGAACTGGCCTGCCACGACTTCCTCTACTGTGACCACCTGTTATGTCAGAATAACACCCTCACCCTACGACTCCCGTTATTTGTTGGTTGTTTTTCGACCTCTGTCTTTTCCTAACGTTTCTGCCCTCTACGACTTCCTTCAGTACCGTGGTAGTTATTCGCTAGTGTCGTAACACAAGTCCTATCAACCTGTCTGTCCCTCCTTCTCCTCAGTGTTTTCCACATATAGCTTTCCTCGCTGACTCTGCATAGATCCATCTCGTTTTTTATGAGAGAACGTAATTTTCAGCAAACTGTAGCACCACATCCCAAACACTTCCTTTCTCTTAGTTTCCTGTTTTCCCACTGTTCTTGATTCATTCCCATTCAGTGCAGTGCTGCAGACAGATTGTCACGAATATCTTGCTCAAATTAAGGGCTATGTGTGATATCAGTACACATGTTTTAGCTCTCTTCGCCGTAGATGGTGTGCTTCTTACGATCTTCTTGCTCCATCAGTGGTCTATTTCTTTGCTTCCGAGGTAGCAGAATTCCTTCACTTCGTTCGCTACTACAGGTCTTTACTTCCATCATTGCTTCTTCGGTGTGCAGTTTGAACACTAGTCGGACAAGACGGCACTTCTGCCTAACGCCGCTCTTCATCTGAGTGCTTCTGATCTGCTGATCCATTCTTACTGTTCCCTCTTCTTGTACTTAGCTGACTTTACCCATAGCTACTGCCTATTTTCCGGAGAATTTCAAACAGCTCTCACTATTTTACATTGTCGAATGATTTTTCCCGATCGACAAATCCTATGCTTTGTTCATGTAACAGGTTCTCATTCACCGCCACATCACATGAATTGTTCACGATGCTTCATATTCATTGAAGGCGTGTTGCCACAGTTTCTGAGGACTTTACCTTTAGTTAACTCCAGAGGAAGTGGTTTCAGTATAACAGAGCACCATCCCACTTGCATAAGCATGTCTCTGACCACTGGAAGCACAGATGATCTCATCAGTCGATTGGGTGGAAGGAGAGGTCCAATTCCATGGTCAGCGAGATCACAAAGTCTCAGTTCTATGGTATTTTTCCTGGGTGTTAGATTAAGTCTGTTTATTCAATTCCAGCAAAAATTGAAGGACAAAGTAGTTGGTGCCGCGCAGATCGTCTGTCTTACTGCACTCTAGACAACAAGAATAGTTGAGATAGAGTGAATAATTTACGCAACACTGTAATGCATGCACCGAGACGCGTTCACCACTTTGGACATATACTATGTGCTTAATTTATTACTTTGAGGGGTAGGTTATGTCAATAAGAAACTAAATATTAGTTCCTTCTCCAAAACGTATTTAACCTAGGATTTTCTGCTATATAGTTTTGATCATAAGCGTTGGAGTCATACTATAGAACAAGGCACAAATAGTTAGAAGAAATTTTAAAACAAAGGTAAGATAGAGCGTACTAAAATACACATCATATTTACCAATCAGTTATACACATTAAAAACAACATTGATAATCACTAAACAAGCAGCTCTATTCGCGACAATGGAACAACATATACACCGAACTTATTTACCAAGAAAGGATAAACATAAAAGTCAAAGCAGCGTTTTCTATAATGAGTAAAACTGTACAATTGATTACCAGAAGAGATTAAATATGCTGCTAAAACAAACTTATTAAATAAGGCAGTTAAGAAGTACCTATTAAGCAATGCAATCTATAAACTGAAGGATTACCTAGACGACACAAAGTGAGGGTTTGGTAAGAAATCTTAACAGAAATAGTAATAACGGCAATAATGCATACCGCTCCACACTACAATTTCACACTATATTTTTTCCTCTCTTTTTCCTTTTCTTGAGAAACTTTCTCTCAAAAGCTATGCAATGTATAACACTAATACTTTAGCCCCTTCCTGAGTTCAACATCTTACTCATTATAAAGGGATGCTGATTGTTTTCTGGCTAGCAAATGGGAAGTTGTGGTGCATAAAATGGTTCCCACATCAGCTGATAGTGTGTACAGCGACTGGGAGTGAGAAATGAATTAGCAGAGTAGCATTAGCCTCTTTCATTATTAAATAACTTATTTGTATAACAGTATTGTACACTACAGGCAACCGAATGAGGCAGCTAGGTTTTAAAAAAGAGTGGCCTTTTGTTCGAGAGTGTGGAGGCTGCTACCATCATCCGACCATCCTGATTTAGGTTTCCCATGGTTTCCCTAAATTATGCCAGGCAATTGCTGGGACGGTGCCAACTACGCCGAGGAGCCAAAGAAACTGGCACACCAACCTAATATCGTGTAGGACCCCGCGAGCATGCAGAATTGCCGCAACACGACGTGGCATGGACTCGACTAACGTCTGAAGTAGTGCTGGAGGGAACTGACACCGCGAATCCTGCAGGACTGTCCATAAATCCGTAAGAGTACGAGGGGGTGGAGATCTCTTCCGAACAGCACATTACAAGGTATCACACATATATTCAATAATGTTCATGTCTGGGGAGTTTGGTGGCCAGCAGAAGCGATTAAACTCAGAAGAGTGTTACTGGAGCCACTCTGCAGCAATTCTGGACGTGTGGTGTGTAGCACTGTCTTGCTGGAACTGCCCAAGTCCGTCGGATTTCACAATGAACATGAAAGGATGCAGGTGATCAGACAGGATGCTTACGTACGTGTCACCTGTCAGAGTCGTATCTAGACCTATCATGGTTCCCATATCACTAACTGCACGCGCCAACACCATTACAGGGCCTACACTAGCTTGAATAGTCTCCTCCTGAAATGCAAGTTCATGGATTCATGAGGCAGTCCCCATTTCCGTACACGTCCATTCGCTCGATACTATTTGAAACGAGACTCGTCCGATCAGGCAACATATTTCCAGTCATCAACAGTCGAAAGTCGGTGTTGACTGGCATCGGCGAGGAGTAAGCATTGTGTCGTGCAGTAATCAAGGGTACACGAGTGGGCCTTCGGCTCCTAAAGCCAATATCGATTATGTTTCTTGAATGATTCGCACACTGACACTTGTTGATGGCCCAGCACTGAAATCTGGAGCAATCTGCGGAAGCGTTGCACTTCTGTCACGTTGAACGATTCTCTTCAGTCATCGTCGGTCCCGTTCTTTCAGAATCTTTTTCCGACTGCAACGATGTCGGAGAATTTGTGTTTTACCTTATTTCTGATATTCGCGGTACACTTGCGATATTGTCTTAGGGAAAATCACCACTTCATTGCTGCCTCGGAGATGATGTGACCCATCGCTCGTGCGCCGACTGTAACACCACGTTCAAACTCGCTAAAATCTTGATAACCTGGCATTGTAGCATCAGTAACCGATCTAACAACTGCGCCAGATACTTGTTATACAGGCCTTGTCGACCGCAGCGCCGTATTCTGCCTATTTAGATATCTCTGAATTTGAATACGCATGCCTATACCAGATTCTTTGGCTCTTCGGTGTATAAAGCCATGACCAACTCCCTGTCCCATCCTTATCTTACCAGTCTTGTCTGTGTAAGTGGATTACTTTATTTTTATAGTTCTTAAATTGTAATGTTAAGAAATGCAATCTACTGACGAATAAAAACAACAACTACGGATTACTATTTGACTCAAATACTCACATTTATTAACTCAAATTTTTCCTTGTCAAGCCTGAAAAAGAAAATAAACACAGTTTTAATATTTTTGTTAGAAAACTGTAATCCATTTCTAATTTTAATTTCACTATTTATTTAGTCCACTGTCAGTTATATCAGGAGTAAGGCAATGTTGCATAAATCCGACGAATAAGATAAGGGAGAAACTCTTCTGAGTTTCCCCAAAATTATTGTAATGCCACCTAAAATATGTTAACCATCTTTGGAGCTAATAACACAACAACAAAGAACAGCTGAAAATTTGACATAGTATATATCAACATTCATACCTCATCTTAAGTGCTGACTGCATAAAAATGTTGAACATAATATAATAGTAAAAGAAAATTTTTAAATATCCAAAATATAAACAAAAACAAATACAGAAAGCAGATGGCAGTTATAAGAGCCGAGGGGTATGAAAGGGAAGCAGTGGTTCGGAAGGCAGTGAGACAGGATTGTAGCCTATCCCCGATGTTATTCAATCTGTATATTGAGCAAGCAGTAAAGGAAACAAAAGAAACGTTCGGAGTAGGTATTAAAATCCATGGAGAAGAAATAAAAACTTTGAGGTTCGCCGATGACATTGCAATTCTGTCAGAGACAGCAAAGGACTTGGAAGAGCAGTTCAATGGAATGGGCAGTGTCTTGAAAGAAGGATATAAGATGAACATCAACAAAAGCAAAACGAGGATAATGGAATGTAGTCGAATTAAGTCGGGTGGTGCTGAGGGAATTAGATTAGGAAATGAGACACTTAAAGTAGTAAAGGAGTTTTGCTATTTGGGGAGCAAAATAACTGATGATGGTCGAAGTAGAGAAGATATAAAATGTAGACTGGCAATGGCAAGGAAAGCATTTCTGAAGAAGAAAAATTTGTTAACATCGAGTATAGATTTAAATGTGAGGAATTCATTTCTGAAAGTATTTGTATGGAGTGTAGCCATGTATGGAAGTGAAACGTGGACGATAAATAGTTTGGACAAGAAGAGAATAGAAGCTTTCGAAATGTGGTGCTACAGAAGAATGCTGAAGATTAGATGGGTAGATCACATAACTAATGAGGAGGTATTGAATAGAATTGGGGAAAAGAGGATCTTGTGTCACAACTTGACTAGAAGAAGGGATCGGTTGGCAGGACATGTTCTGAGACATCGAGGGATTACCAATTTAGTATTGGAGGGCAGCGTGGAGGGTAAAAATCGAAGAGGGAGACCAAGAGATGAATGCACTAAGCAGATTCAGAAGGATGTAGGCTGCAGTAGGTACTGGGAGATGAAGAAGCTTGCACAGGATAGAGGAGCATGGAGAGCTGCATCAAACCAGTCTCAAGACTGAAGACCACAACAACAACAAACAAATAATCAACAGCACAGGCAAAGACCACAAAATCTAAGTTAAAAGTAAAAACGACAATATATAACGACAACAATGAACAATATTCTATTCTTCCTATTTCTGAAGGCATACTTTTTATTCATACCATGTCATTAACGATACCTCAGATGATACAAAGATGGCTGTGTCTAAGAAACTATAGTGGAAGTATCTTTGAATTACTTTTCGGGGAGGCAAGCTCTGTCCATCTCCTGCTTTCCGCTTCCTATCTCAATTTCCTCCCTCTTCTCTGTCCACCACCCCTTCCCATGTCTTTTACCTTGAGCCTTGTTTATTGTTATTGCAAAATCAGGTTCTGAAGTAGTATTGTAATCATAAGCCTTAAGACAACTTTCCTGTTTGCTAACAACGTTTCTCTATTATTAAATATTTATTACAAACATATATCCTATGTCTGTCCGAATAGTCATTAGAGTATTATGCAAAAATTTGAAGTAATTCAGTTAAGAAATTTTCGTGATGTTTTGGAAATAACATTACGCCTTTATGTATTACATATTTCTTTATATATATTTAAAAACAGATATATAAAAACATGCACGTATTCAAATGTAACATTGTGTCAACATTTCAAAACAATTGGTGAAGAACCTACGGAGATACATGATTTTGAACAAACGAGCGTTTACGTTTTTATTTGTACCACAACTTTATTCCTTCCGAGTAATGCCAGTTTAATTTTTTTTTTTCTCCTGATGTCCGTGTCATTTTAGTATCACTGTGAAGACACCTTAATGAATTACTCACACAAAAGAACAAGCTGCCACTTCCGAACTAATCCACTACGGATGCAGGACAGCCGCTGGTAAATATTTAACCCGGAAAATCGCCAAACAATCGTGCTATTTGAGAAGTATTTTTTTTTTTTTGTTTTCATAACCAGTTTCGGCAATTCAATATGCGATCTTCAGGCCCCATATGCACCTCATGTAGACATTCAAACATATCAATATTAGCGTTTTGCACTCATCAGTATCTGGCTGTCCTATTTCAAGTGCTGCCTCCGAAGACTTGACAACAAGTCAACTTCTTAAGCGCTGTCGAGCTTGGCTAACACTTGGATGGATCACCGTCCGGGTCTGGCGAGAGCTGTTTGCAAAGCGGGGTTTATTCATCTCTTATGAGGCCAATTGAGAAGCTACTTAATTGAAAAGTGGCTTCGGTCACGAAAACAGAATGGCCGGGAGAGCTGTGTGCTGACCACATGCCCCTTCATATCTGCATCCTGTGACGCCCATCGTCTGAGGATGATATGGCGCTCGGTCGGTGCCGTTGGGCCGTCCGAGGCCTGTTCGGACGGAGTTTAGTTTAGTCTTAATTACACTTTAGCTTTTATATGAAAGACATTTTTATGTATCACCGTTTCCGGGATATTGCCTCTAAATGTAACACGCCAAATTACTTTTTGGACTGTGTTTTATCCCTTAAGTGATATTGGGAAAAAACGAAAAAATACGGATTTCATTATTTTGATCCCTCTACGTGCCCACCAAGTTTCGACAAGATCGTTTATTTACACCTGGAAATGTTTCCTTTTAATTATTGGGCTGTGCCTACGTTAAATTGACAGCACTGCGACTTGGTGTTTTTTTATACAGGTTTTTTATGTGCGTTACATGTTTATTCTATCTGTGCTTTGGTTTGTTTCTACGTTTCTTGATAACGACTGAAAAGCTGAAACTGATCAACAGCAAACGAAATTGGAGATTGTACAACACATAACGTACAATTTTTTAATTGAAAAACGCTCTGTTTTAGCTGATCACCGTCTCTGATAACAGCCTGCTTCGAAAAACTCCACTCCACTGGAGCTGACTCATTTGCAAATACAACAGAAGTGACAGGCATTTGGATAGGTTGCAATATCTCGATTAATGAGTAATTTCGATCTGAAAATTATTGTCGATTCTGTACTGTCGATTTATGCATCTTATTAGCCCTTTATCATCAGCGCCTTTACCTTCACCTTATTTATAAACTGATAAACATAAAGTTTCAGTTGGTGTTCCCGAAACAGTATTTCTGGTATACCACCGAGTGAGGCTGTACGCCTTTTAGCCCGACGGACTGACATTCGCGAAGCGCGGGGTTTCGGATGGGGAACGACCCCTCCACGCAGAACACACCACAGGGAATTCGAAGTTTGCTTTATTGATGCGAGTTTTTCTAAACGGTGGTGCACACTTCGTGAATGCTGGGTGGCTTCGCTCCCTTGCTCTCTGGGAATCGACCGACAAGCATTTGTAATTATTTTCAATGGGACTTTTAAGGGGAACGAAAGCCCGCCCGGTTAACCGTGCGACCTAACGCACTGCTTTCCGGGCGGGAAGGCGTGCCGGTCCCCGGCACGAATCCGCGCGGCGGATTAATGTCGAGGTCCGGTGTGCCGGCCAGTCTGTGGGTGGCTTTTAAGGCGGTTTCCCATCTGCCTCGGCGAATGCGGACTGGTTCCCCTTATTCCGTCTCAGTTACACTATGTCGGCGATTGCTGAGCAAACGCTATCTCCACGTACGCGTACACTATAATTACTCTCCCACGCAAACATTGGAGTTACACTCGTCTGGTGTGAGACGTTCCCGGGGGAGGACGGGGGGCGTTTACTGGGGGGGCCGAACCGCACAATAACCCTGGGTTCGGTGTGGGGGCGGCGGTGGGGGGTGACGTGGACTCAGGGTGTCTACGTGGACAAGAAAAAAAAATTCCCGGATTTTTCCCGGATTTCCCGGTTAAAAACACAATTTCTCCCGGATGAAATTACGTATAAAGCGGGTGAAAATACATCCGTGTTAAGTAACAGTATACTTTCCCTCGGAGCTGTAAAACCTATCAGTCCTTTGAATCTTAAAGGTCTTATACCGGCGGAGGACGTCCCAGCACTTTAGGAAACGAAATCCAGGAAAAACAATGCGTTTGGAAAGTTGTTTGATGCGAGACAATATGCACAGAGTTTATTTTCGTATTGCTGAAGTATATACACAAATTCCACAAATTACAGCACGGTAGCTTCCGAAACTCTAAAACAGAGATTGCGTTGAGCGATGCACTTTTGTCAGCCAGTCATAGCTCATGTCACGTGACCTCGCTAGCGAATGACGGCAGTTATTCAGAGCACGAGGCCTGCGAGAAAGACAGGCCGCGGAGCGTACGTTACGAAGGTAGGCCGAGCTCGCTCAATTCTGCAAAGTGCGTTTCTACACCGGTTAACTCGTACGCAGATGTGTATGTACGAACGAGAATTTCATCCTCTATTGGCATCCACTGTTATTAGTCCTACAATGATACGAAGTCCGTAGGCCTACTAACAGGCTCTAATTTGGCAATTAAAATCGTGCCAAAATGATTATCAGTTGCTTAGAAAAGTCGAAGTGTTCTGGCATGAAGGGACTTGTGACATTGCTCAGTAACACATTATGCACATTTTTGTGAAGGTCAATGGAACTTTTTGCCATCGATTGCATAATTTTTTATCTATGAAAGAACAACATTAAATATGAAAACTAACTTGAAGCTCGGTCTTTTTTTAGCGTGTGTTACACGTTAAGTCATATCAAATACAAATGTGCCGGTAAAATTTTAAATAGTGGCATAAATGACTTATCTTCTGGGCCCGACATTTTTCAAATGGCTGATCCTCAAAGTGTTACGTTTTGAATGAGAGTTATAACGCCCTGTGATTTAAGAAATGCACTGCACATTCTCAGACGTAACATAAATCATCTTGCGTGGAAATTTACTTCGAAAGTAACGCATCTCAAGCCACTATTCATAATAATTTCTGGTGATCTGTTAGAAATGTAAACAATTGTGACGTCACACACATCGAATGCATGTTAGTTGTTACGGACGTACTGCATAATCTTCGACCTAAATCCTTTGACACTATTTACCCATTTTCTATGCAACTAAACTTTTATTTTGGTGTTATTCTGTGATTTGTGTTTCATTGGTGCAATATTATTTAGCAGTAGTGGACTAAAGTTCTTTGTCAGCATATCAGATCTTACACGTCACACCTACAAAACTGTAACTGCAATCTAAAACAACGAAAAATCCCGGAATTCTAAAAAATTCCCGGGTTTTTCCCGGGTTTGTCCCGGATGAAAAAATTGCCGGGTTTTTCCTGGAATTCCCGGATGTCCCGGGCCGTATACACCCTGCCGACTGCTGTAGTCTGTTATGGGGTTGTGAACCACTGAGAGCTACGTCGGGGACGGAGCCTCGACGTCGTTTCTAGGTGCCCAGTTCAATAAAATACAATACAATGCAATGGCAACGAAAAACTCCTGCACTATATACTGAGACGATGAAATAAAATATACTTATATCCATAATCATTGCATTGGTCCCTCCTGTACTGATGGGTAAGACACGAACTGCGACTGAACATCGACTGAACGTACCGCCCTGTCAAAGGTGATCACGTTGACACTGTTGCATTTTCCTTCTTCCACTAAACTGGGATATTATAGTGTCTCTTTTACGCCAAAAGTAAGGAAACAACTGCAATCAAGAAGAGACTTTCTAGATACCACGTACATATCTTAGCCACTTATTAAATATTGACAGTTTAGAGGCTGAACGAGGGCACGTAATGAACCTGTCACGATACTGACTCATCTGTTGTGAACGCAACATAGTCACAACGTTTTCACAGTGATCTCTATTTCAAGGTCCATGTGTTCCATCTTGCGACGTGTTACACTGTCTCATGACGTAAATGGCCAATGTCCAGCATCCTACCCGAAAACGGCAACAGTGTAACGCACACGGATTTTAGTATTTTGTGAAATTTCCGACCCCTTACCTGAATTGCTGGATAGAGGATGTCATTGAGCTATGAGTGGATGACTAGGACTCTTCTTTTTTTATTAGGACTATGCGATCATCCATCAACATGGACCGGGCAGTTTTAACATTGTTATTCATCTGACTCTCGGTGCAGTAAGTCGCGTATCTAATCAGGATCTGCAGAGATTTGTTCAACTACAAAGAGGTGTGCGTGGGGACATTAATTAACCGCCCACAGTCGAAGCAATGAACTGAATGCTTCTTCACAGTTTGGTGGTCATAAGGACATTTTATCAAACAACTGGTGGATTTTAATACATGACAGGGCAACTGTGACGACTGCTAATATATGCCCTTGGGGAATCGTCGCCGCATTCAGGCTTGTGAGAAATGAAAACAGACATTGCTTAAACCACGAGATACTGTGGATGTATTGACATCTAGTAAGGACGCTAATGACCAATTGTTGAGCGCCCGAAATCCATTATAACTCCTTCATTAATATTACTACAAAATTCCACACGTTGGCCTACTTATGCAGAATTCCAGTGCACGAAAAAAATGCAAGCCACATTCCTAGATACCCTGAGAATCCAGCACTTCCTTTCAACAAGCACTACGCCCCCCTCTGTTTTCCAGTGCTAGAGACAGCAATGCATTGCGAAACGAAGACGACATGACTGGCATGCGCAGTAGCCGCTCGACTGTCGTAAACAATACTCGGCTCTCACATTGGTAGTCACAACTGTCATCTCTCCGTTGCAAAACTGAGAGAGGGAAAGTATACGCGTGCGCACGTACACGCACTTTCTGCGTCAGACGAGGAGCTCGGGAAAGCCGCCGCGCAACGGCAGACGCGCATACGTACCAGCTACGGGTTACTAGTCACCTACATCGAGCTTTGGAACGCTTCTGCATGCACTGACAGGCGTAGGTTCAAACACCATGACGGGATAAAGGGAATACAATTGCTTTTTTGCTACACGAGTGTACTCCAGCCTCGTGTCCCTAAAATGTTGTCATTACATGTTTGGACTTATTATCAACTCGTCGTCATCATCAGCTGATCTCCATCGGTTGAGCTTCAAGGAACTGTGTGCATTATCCCCAACTGTGTGGCTACATACAAACTAAGAGCAGGCATGGAATACCGCACACAGTTTACTGAAGCTGTAGTTTGAAGTGATAAAAATCATCTGATGATGACTTGGTAATAAGTCCAAACTGGTCATGATACCATCTGGCTGTCCTGAATGTGGAATATATAATAAAAAATGTAGAAGACGGTCGCTTTGTTTCCACAAGACAGTATGACTGTGTAATAAAATTGATGCTGAGAGGGTCGTTCAGTAAGTAATGACCCACTTATTTTTCTCAGAACATATTTATTGTTAAGAGTCAGAATTTGGTGAAAGCATACATCAACATGTCATGTCCATATCTAATTTTTTTATGTAGTCTCCATCACACTGGAGCATTTAAATTCACATAATTTGCTGTCAAATGTTCAGTTTGGTTTTAGAAATGGTTTAACAACTGAAAATGCTATATTCTCTTTTCTCTGTGAGGTTTTGGACGGATTAAATAAAAGGTTGCGAACGCTAGGTGTTTTCTTTGATTTAACGAAGGCTTTTGACTGTGTCGACCACAAAATATTACTGCAGAAGTTGGACCATTATGGAGTAAGGGGAGTAGCTTACAATTGGTTCGCCTCTTACCTTAAGAACAGAAAGCAGAAGGTAATTCTCCGCAATATTGAGAGTGGTAGTGATGTTCAGTCCCAATTGGGCACTGTTAAGTGGGGCGTTCCCCGAGGGTCGGTGCTGGGGCCACTGCTGTTTCTTATTTATATAAATGATATGCCTTCTAGTATTACAGGTGATTCAAAAATATTTCTGTTTGCTGATGACACCAGCTTGATAGTGAAGGATCTTGTGTGTAATATTGGAACAGTATCAAATAACGTAGTTCATGAAATAAGTTCGTGGCTTGTGGAAAATAATTTGATGCTAAATCACAGTAAGACTCAGTTTTTACAGTTTCTAACACACAATTCAATAAGAACCGATATTTTGATCAGACAGAATGGGCATATTATAAGCGAGACGGAACAGTTCAAGTTCCTAGGACTTCGGATAGATAGTAAGCTGTTGTGGAAAGCCCATGTTCAGGATCTTGTTCAGAAACTAAATACTGCTTTATTTACCATTAGAACAGTATCTGAAATAAGTGACACTTCAACACGAAAAGCAATCTACTTCGCATATTTCTATACGCTTATGTCGTATGGTATTATTTTTTGGGGTAATTCTTCTGATTCAAAAAGGGTATTTTTGGCTCAAAAACGGGGTGTTCGAGCTATATGTGGTGTAAGTTCGAGAACCTCTTGTCGACCCCTATTCAATAGTCTGGGAATTCTGACATTGCCCTCACAGTATATATTTTCTTTAATGTCGTTTGTTGTTAGCAATATTAGCCTATTCCCAAGAGTTAGCAGCTTTCACTCAGTTAATATTAGGCAGAAATCCAATCTGCGTGTGGAATGCACTTCCTTCACTCTTGTGCAGAAAGGAGTGCAGTATACTGCTGCATCCATTTTCAATAAGCTACCACAAGAATTCAAAAATCTTAGCAGTAGCCCAAACGCAAAGTCTAAACTGAAGAGTTTCCTCATGGCTCACTCCTTCTATTCTGTCGAGGAGCTCCTGGAAGAGCTAAAAAATTAAGCAAATTCCAGTGTTACATTGTTGATTTTCTTTATTTAAATTTACGACTTGTCACTTGAATATGTTTTTTTACATTTCATTTTATCTGTTTCTAATATCGTGTTATAATTTCATGTACTGACTCGTTCCATGACCATGGAGACTTCTCCTTAAATTGGTCCCACGGAACAATAAATAAATAAATAAATCACATTCTATGAACACAAGCCAAAGTTGTGGAAGAGCATGTATTCCATGCTGGTAAAAGCACTTGTCCTGTAGGCGTAGCCATGTTTTCACTGCATGACTGACTCTCTCATCATCTTCGAAGCGTGTTGCCCGTAGAGAACCTTTAAGCGGCCCAAGGAGAAGGAAATCCGAGGGTGCCAGGTCTGGACTGTAGGGCGGATGAGGCAATGATGTCCCACCCAATTTGGCGATGTGTTCCCGGGTTCTCAGATATGTGTGTGGGCCTGCATTATAGTGTTGGAGCAAGATTTTTGCTGGGTTCTTGTCCGATCGAACACGTCGGAAACGGTTCTTGAGTTTATTCAGAGTCTTCACGTATGCCTTTCAACTGATGGTTGATCCTCTTGGCATCACATCCACGAGAATGAAGCCATCGCAATCTCAGAAGACTGTCACCATGACTCTTCCGGCAGAGGGGGTTGTCTTGAATTTCTTCTTTTGTGGTGAATAAGGATGATGCCACTTCATGGACTGCCTCTGTTTCAGGCGCAAAGTGGTGCACCCAGCTTTCGCCCCCCGTAACGGTCTGTGACACAAAGGCCTCTCCGTCGGTCTCAAAACGCTCCAACAATTCAGATGAAATGGCCTTTCTTTGAATCATGTGGTCCGCTGTGAGCATTCGTGGAACCCATCGTGAGCATCTCTTTGAATATCCGGGAGTCTCGATCATTGCGGACGCACTTCCGATGCTGACTGACAACTGTAGAGCCAGTTGTCGAGTTGTGATGCGCCGTTCGGCACGAATAATGGCATCCGCACGATTCAGCATGTCTGGAGCAGTGGCTGTGACAGGACGCCCCGAGCCTGGCTGATCCTGGAGCTCTGTTTTGGCATTTTCTGAGGCTTTAATTCTCTCTATCCATCGTCCGACAGTACTCGTATCAATAGCAGGATCGCCATACACTGCACACAAACGTGTGGTTGTTCACCCCGGTTTCTTTTTCTGCAGACATGAATTCAGTAACAGCACTCTGCTTCTAACGTGAGTCGTATGTAGACGCCATTTTGATGCTGTACTACGGTTTGCCAACTGCCAGAACGGTTCGAAACTTCACCGGCGCACAGAATAAACGTCAAATGTGAAGCACCAACAAGGACGTTAATGGCTCTTTAAAAAAACGTGGGGCATTATTTGTTGAACGACCCTCGTACATGTTTATTATTATGCCAGACTAACGGGTGCAGTTTGGGATTATAAAACTGCTACTGACAAGGAATCAGTACTTAGAAAAGGTATGTCGAACTTCGATGCAACGTTTTTACTGAAGGCATTAAGTGAGAGTTATGTGTGGCGTATTTATGAGTCATTACGTGCGTCGCTCGCTCGATTTAAGTCCTTACTTTATTGGCATTGACTTGTACGAGACAGCTTACTTCATTTACCGAGTCACAAGACCAAAAAATCAAATGGCTCTGAGCACTATGGGAGTTAACTGAGGTCATGAGTCCCCTAGACTTAGAACTACTTAAACCTAACCAACCTAAGAACATCACAAACATCCATGCCCGAGGCAGGACTAGAACCTGCGACCGTAGCAGCAGCGCGGTTCCGGACTGAAGCGCCTAGAACCGCTCTGCCACGTCACAAGACAGTCAGTGAAGAAACTTTTCACTTTCTGAACAAGAAGCGAAGAGACGCTTTGAAGTACAGGCCCTAATGTGAGCTAAAGAACGCATAATGTCAGCGATCTGCCAATATCAAAGACACAGCAGCTACCAGTGGTTAACAGAACAGACCGTAATAGCCCATCTCAGGAAAAGTATCCTGATACCGCTGTGTAAGACGGTATCGACCACTGGATGCCACAGGAGGCGCGTCCGCCAGTATAACAGAAGGAGCAGAATGGGAAGGTCACAGGAGACTTCAGTGACTCCAGTCATTGGATGCTACCTGCGGGGAAAAATGCATCAGGAAGATTTCGCCGCTCCTAAAGCTTCCCATATCGACTGTTGGTGAAGTGGCTGTGATGCGGAAACATGAAGCAACAACCACAGCTGGGCCAGGTAGACGTCATTTAGTGACAGATAGGGACGGTCGATCATTGCACAGGATGAGTGTAACATCGCACGAAATCAGAGGAACGAAATCACTCTCGGCCTCCAGAGTGTTACCAGCGGTCCACGTACCACAATGGCCGTGCGTAGGGAGTTAAAGAGGATGCGGTAAAACGGTCGAGCGGCTTCTCGCGGGCCACGCATTCCCATTTTCAACGCTTGGGGTTGCTTAAGGCACGACACCACTAGGCAGAAGCGAGAGATTTGGAGTGGTGAATCGCGCTATACACTGTGGCAATCCGACGGAAGGGTTTGGGTGCGGAGAATTCGGGGGGAACGGTATCTACCGTCAAGTGTAGTGCCAACAGTGGACTACAGAGAAGGCGGTGCCACTGTATGGAGGTAATTTTCGTGGGTAGGGTGTGGTCCGCTTATTGCGCTTAAGAAAACGCTAAAATTAACAAATTTTGCAGCATTGTGTATTGCGTACAATAGAGTCTGGAGTCTATCAGAATTTGTGTCAGGACGATAATGCACCCTGTCACAAAGAAACACCTACGAGGCAATTGTTTATGGGCAGTAACATTCCTGAAATGGACTGGCCTGTCCTGAGTCCCGACGTGAGGACAAGAGACCACGTTTGGGGTGAAGTTAGAACGTTCGACTTCACTTCAGACCCCAGCGTCCAACATCACCAACTCATTTCGGCTCTTGAGGAAGAAGAAGACAGTTAAACACCTCACCTCACCTCACTGAAAGCGTCCTCAGCAGATATCAAGCCGCCATAAAGGCCGAAGATGGGCACATGCATATTAATGTCCACTAACAGGTGTCCGATCTCAGCCCTTGTAAGGCAAAATGAGGAGCTACTTGATTGGCAAGGTAGCGGCTCTGGTCTCTTAAACTGACATGAGGCCGGGAGAGCGGTGTGCTCACCACATGACGCTCCACATGTGCATCCAGTGACGTCTGTGGGCTGAGGATGACACGGCGACCGGTCGGGACACGGCGACCGGTCGGGACCGTTGGGCCTTTGTGGTCTGTTCGGGCAGAGTTTAGTTTTTTAACAGGTGTCCGGGTCACTTTCATCTGATAGTGTGTGCAGTAATGTTGGCAAGGACACTGTAAAATTTCCCGAAAACCTTTCGTCCGGTGTTATAGATTAAATGCTCAAGCTCTTGCGGCCATTTTTGTAAGCGAAGATGAACGAGAAATTCTTCGACCACCAAACTTACTTATATACAGGGTGGTCCATTGATAGCGACTGGGCCAAATATCTCACGAAATAAGCATCAAACGAAAAAACTACAAAGAACGAAAGTCGTCTAGCTTGATGGGGGAAACCAGATGGCGCTATGGTTGGCCCGCTAGACGGCGCTGCCATAGGTTAAACGCATATCAACTGCGTTATTTTAAAAATAGGAACGCCCATTTTTTATTACATATTCGTGTAGTACATAAAGAAATGTGAATGTTTTAGTTGGACCACATTTTTTGCTTTGTGATAGATGGCACTGTAATAGTCACAAACGTATAAGTACGTGGTATCACGTAACATTCCGCCAGTGCGGACGGTATTTGCTTCGTGATACATTACCCGTGTTGAAATGGACCGTTTACCAATTGCGGAAAAGGTCGATATCGTGTTGATGTATGGCTATTGTGATCAAAATGCCCAACGAGCGTGTGCTATGTGTGCTGCCCGGTATCCTGGACATCATCATCCAAGTGTCCGAACAGTTCGCAGGATAGTTACGTTATTTAAGGAAACAGGAAGTGTTCAACCACATGCGAAACGTCAAACACGACCTGCAACAAATGATGATGCCCAAGTAGGTGTTTTAGCTGCTGTCGCGGCTGATCCGCACATCAGTAGCACACAAATTGCGCGAGAATCGGGAATCTCAAAAACGTCGGTGTTGAGAATGCTACATCAACGTCGATTGCACCCGTACCATATTTCTATGCACCAGGAATTGCATGGCGACGACTTTGAACGTCGTGTACAGTTTTGCCACTGGGCACAAGAGAAATTACGGGACGATGACAGATTTTTTACACGCGTTCTATTTAGCGACGAAGCGTCATTCACCAACAGCAGTAACGAAACCTGCATAATGTGCACTATTGGGCAACGGAAAATCCACGATGGCTGCGACAAGTGGAACATCAGCGACCTTGGCGGGTTAATATATGGTGCGGCATTATGGGAGAAGTATAATTGGCCCCCATTTTGTCGATGGCAATCTAAATGGTGCAATGTATGCTGATTTCCTACGTAATGTTCTACCGATGTTACTACAAGATATTTCACTGCATGACAGAATGGCGATGTACTTCCAACATGATGTTCGAACGTACCTACGTTCTGTATTTTAATTTAAAAAACCTACCTGTTACCAACTGTTCGTCTAAAATTGTGAGCCATATGTTTGTGAGTATTACAGCGCCATCTATCACAAAGCGAAAATAGTGGTCCAGCTAAAACATTCATTTTTCTTTACGTACTACACGAATATGTAATAAAAATGGGGGTTCTTATTTTAAAAAACGCAGTTGATATCCGTTTGACCAATGGCAGCGCCATCTAGCGGGCCAACCATAGCGCCCTCTGGTTTCCCCCTTCAAGCTAGACAAGTTTCGTTCTTTGTAGTTTTTTCGTTTGATGCTTATTTCGTGAGATATTGTCGCGGTCACGGTCAAAGGACCACCCTGTATTCATGTGTCCATCGTTGCTAGAGCTGTGCAGGTTCAGGGGTATATTCCAGCGTGTGATGCGGAATGTCGTACGTTACTCCGCGCCACAGACGTTGCAAAGGAGAAGTTACATCCTTCCTTCGGCACACACCTGGGCCCCAACCTCACAACGCTCAGAATGTCCAGCTTTTGTTCGCGGGGGCCAATAAGCGCTTGTTCCTCTATGCATCCGCGCTTGCGAATCATGTAGACGAATGGCCTCCGTGCAATCACAGGCACTTTCGCCTGAGAGTACCTTCCAATAGTGTCTAACTGCGGCGTTGCGCGTCTCCCATCTGAAACGGCGTTTAACTACCGGTGCAGTTTATTTATTGTTCTATCCTGAGACATGTAGAGATCTTTCCAGAACGAACAACACAGCTATGGTCACTCAAAGTAAGCTGTTAGTCTCCTACAGCTGCGAACGGTGAATCTGTCAACCTAAATTGAGGCTGCCCACCGACCAATACCCCAGAAATTTACGAAATTTTTCAGATTCTAAGTCCCTGTTTCAAATCTGATACTATAGTTACGAAAGAAAGGAAGGAAGGGAGTAATGTTGGAGTTTAAAACACCGTCGATACTATGGTAATTACAGGCGTATCACACACTAAGACGAGCAGGATGGAGAACTCAACCGTCCATAACCTATTAGAGGAAACCCTCACATCATGTGCCTGAAGTAATTTAGAGAACCTACTGAAAATAAGAAAATGTATGACCACAGCGGAATTTAAATCCCATTCCTCCCCAATGTGAGTCAAGAGTTTTAACGACTGCGCCATCCAGCTCGGTACTTTAGCTTGGAAGCCTTTACTAAGATCTGTCATTTATACACTTCTTAGGAATTATTAGTATCGTTTCATTCTCTACTTTTCATTTCTTCGTTCTATAATTTTCTTCTCTTAGTGGTATATGAGGAACGGGACATTTCCTTTTAGATATATTCTCTCGAGAGTGGAATAGTAACATAACCACTGGCCAGAACTGGTTTACGATTTATACTCTGCAGTGAATAGGAAGTACAGAGAAAAATGAGTCCTGCCTTATGCGCACTACACATTAATTATAAATTAAGTCGTACATTGCTACATTATCTATTCAAACTCCATGTGCTCCACTTTGTCAACCTGACGATATCAAGTACCGGGAAGCAAGAACCTCGACTGTACGCCTAAATGAGATATCATTTACTGTGCTACCCTTATTGAATAATTTACGGCGATGGATGCAACTTTGAACCTTTAACGTGTTGCCACCAGCGCAATGAATATTTGAAGTTGTTCTCATACGCACAGTGAAACTAGTAATAAAACAAAAAGGCTCTGAGAAATGATTCATTGGAACACAAAAATATATAAAAGTCGTGTGATTAAAGCTTCATGTGATTGGTTTTCGTAGAATTAATATTAAAGAAAATGCGTGGACATTATAATCTTATTTCAAGTCTTGTGTCACGTACCTGGTTGAAATCGCGTTCCCGAAATTTTGTAGAAGGAAACAGATGCTATCCACCTGTCAAAAGGTGAGATTGGATAAATGTGTTGCACTGTATAACGTGCCACATCGTCGTGACTGAAGAAAGTTGTCCGAGAACAGGAAACCAGTAGCATATTCAGCAGCAGTGAACGAGAAAATGTCGAGAAAGCCCACCCAGCTTATCAGAGAGATATTACTTTTAGTCTCTGAGAAACGTATCTCTGACGTTCTTCAAGAGCATGGCACAAACAGAAAACCGTAAAAGGGAATTTTCCAGTAAGTGAGATTGAACTCACAAAGAAATAAAATGTAATTTACAGTCATGTCATGGTGCAGTCTATATGGTATTGGATTCGTTTTCAGGAGGAATGGGGTTCAGATCCAAGTGCGACCAAGTCTTTAGTTGTCCACTGTTTCGATAAATAGTTTAAAACGAACACTGGGACAGTTTCTACGAAAATGACACAACAAATTACCTTGGGCTCCATTTCTAAAGATCTCGTCACTAGCAGGACATTAAACTTTAATCTCCCTTCCGCCATATTCACAGCGGGTTCCGTCATTTGGCACAAAAATGTAACTCGCAAAGACTCCTCAAAAAAGTATCCACGTAGCAGGTGGAAATATTTTCGACAATACATACGTTATCATATTGGCGAAGGTGCGTCATTGTAACGAGACCACGGCTTAACTCAGCAGCATAGAGGTGCCACCGTAAACTGACTTATGGAATTACTGGAGCAGGACTGGATCTAGAAATTTTGTTTCGGGGCACACTCAACGGGAATCATAAAAAAAATTCAATATCAACACTTTTAATGCATAGAATAACTTCACCTTTGACCTCAGCGACCAACGAAACAGTTCGGAGTGTCCATTGAGTCTGACGGCAAAAAGCTGAGAACTGCTGTTGTATTATCGCTCCCAGAATAATTATTCCCGTCAGTTGTACTGCTTGCACATAAATCATTTGCTTATAGCTTTAATGCTCAAGGAGCTATAAAGAAGGAACTACAAGTTGGAAACGGAATTTTAAAAGCGCCCGTCACTCCCTTGTAACGCGTCATCTGCAATCAAAATACAAAAGATGTGAACAGATATTTTGGCGTGTCCCTCGATGGCCGATGAATAATGTGGTTGTGTTCCTCAACCACTAAACGTGGCGAACTGGGAAGTTGCGTTAGTACGTGGTGAGTGACTGTGCGTGTTTTTCTGTTGCTATTCTCGCTGGAGTGCGCTGTGCAATTGTGTACGCTGCCATTTGATGTGTGGTTGTGGCTGTTTCAGTGCGTTACCCTCCTACGATAATTTCTTGTCCGGTCAAATTTTGCTTCGTCCTCGCCATCTTCAAGATACATCGTTTTCGCTCTTCTGTCACATTTTCTTCATTTCTGATCGACTTCGAATTCAAGACCTTATGTCCTTCGAAAGCGGCTGTCTTCTGGGCGGAATATTAAATTAGTTTTAATAAGGAAGTTAGGCGGGTGTAAATGCCCGTTTATACGATAAGATACTTGCGTTCTAAAGCAGCTGCGCGCCCCTGTTTAGGCAGAGGACCGCTTCGTGCTTTCGTTTACACGAAGCGGAACTTGGTGCGTAGGCAAGGAAGGGCTGAGCGCTAAGTTTGCGCAAGGCAAGCACGCCGACGTGCTCTGCCGCGCCTCCACCTCCACCTCCACCCCCGCGACGGTCCTGATCTGTATCGAGGGGTATTCCGTTCGGCGGCGACGATGTGGGAGCCAGCTTACGGTGGAAAAGGCACTGCAGCCTCCTTAAAATACCATCAGCAACTTTGTTGGCATGGCAGCAGATGATATTCAATATCATGTATCACTGATCAGTCGGAAAATTGATGCGAAGCTCAGAGAAGCAACTAACTGTTTGAGCAAGGCTGCCGGTGACACGGTGTTTCGTTGCGAAGGCGTTTACACTCACACACAAGTTTAAAGTATCTGTTCAAAGTGGCAAAGAGTACGAAACCCATTAGTTTGTGATGCTTCGCGCTGGGGCCACATTTACACTAAGCGAGGATTGCCTAGCGGAAACGCACCTTGGAACCAATGCACATCTCAACAAATACTGCTATTACAGTAGTAGCAGATCCGCGCTGTAAACGGCAGTTCTTAATGTACTATAATAATATCTTCAAAAATGGGTAGTTTTAGGGTAAATCAGGGTGATATGGTGAACACAAAATTTGGGCCTCGTAGAAGACAAGAAATTGTTTATTTAAACAAAACAAAAACACTCTCGTGATCATACAATGTAAGCTTTCACGGCCGGTATTGTCTTCACTTAAAACTTCCGGGCTGATAGATAGGCCGTCTTGTTGAACATAAGAGGAATTGCTGCCTGGGTCACACGGATAAATCGGCCGTAGCGGAACATGTTTATCAGGAAGGTGATCATGAAATAAAATTCAGCGATACAAGCGTCATATCAAAAACCTCGCATTATTATGCACGCTTGTATAGAGAGGCTATCGAGATTGATAAACATCGTAATAATTTTAACAGGAAAGACGAAGGTGTTAAACTGGATAAAATTTGGATGTCAGCGTTGCACCGCAAGCGTGACGATCGATTACTTTCAATCGAGAATGTTGGCATCACCAGAGACAATCTCATAGCCGACGCCACGTGATCGACTGTGGCGCCCTCTGTACTGCTTATATAATCAGCGCTTCCTCGACTTCTCTTCGCAGTTAGCCGTTTTACCTCCGAGGATGTCTCCCGCAGTCGGAGACGAAACGTCAGGAGACACTTTTATACTTCGACCACAGCCTATCAGCCCGGAAGTTATAAGTGAAGAGAAACACTCTCCTTTCACTAAATACATAAGTAACACATTGACAGTACCACATCCTCTTTAAGGCACTACGAAAGTTAAAAAGAAACAATACTTATTTTTACCAATTTCACCATTGCACCCATATATATGGGTGATTCATATTTTGAACAGTCTTCATGCAGCCAATACTGGCAGCTAATAAATTTGATCCAATCCACATCCTTTTTAGTGCAACTGTGCATTTCACCGCACCCTACACAACAAGACTCTTCATCACCCGCGTCGTCGTCATCGTCTTGCAATTGGATATCCAGCGACGAGTCGGATCCGGTGTCAGCGGTAGACGCTTTTCGTTTCTTGGGCTGCTTCTTTTTGATAATTCCTTTGTTAGTCTCTTTGGTTACGGTTTTTCCTTTGGTTACGGCTTCTCCTTGCTAAAAGCATTTGCTCTACTCTTCACTGACTCATTTTGTCGTTTTCTGTTGCGCAGGTTGTCGATGTTTTCTGGAGAAGTCAAAACCTCAGCTAAAGCTCTGGACTTCTTCCTTGCAGATGCAACTTTATCTAGAATAGGTATCGTCGAAATATGGTCCAAGAGTTTGAAGGGGTTATTTGAGATTCTTCTGTTGCCACTGTCGAGGTCAAATCTGTTGCTTCTGATGAAGACTGCATGTTTTCCTGTGGATTTTCCGCCCGTTGCGAACAGCCCAGTTGTGGTGAAGCTTGTACGTGTTCAAATCGCTGATCGTTATCTACATCTGCAGTTGCTTCTTCCGAGGGATTAGGTCTCTCCTGCCAGTGCGAACAACTTGGTCGAGGTGAAGTAGGTCTGTTTTCGTGTCGTTCGTTGTTTTCCTGATATTGATCTGAAACTGATGTTAAAAACGCGTATTCGGGGATGACATCAGGATTAAACAGGATGATTCCTGCGCTTCTGAACCCCGATATTGCATTCTCTGTGGTAGCTGCTTGTACCCATTCGTTTGTAAGCAAGTCCTCCGAACACTAGTCTGGAAATTTTTCTATTTGGATTCATTTTAATGTACGAATTGCAAGCATTGTAATAACAGAATTTCATCCGGAGCACAGAGTTATCGCAACTGCGCGGACTACCTGGGCACGCTTCAAGGCCGACCGACACTCCCACCGATCGCAACCTAGCCGCGGTCCCTCTCCATTTCCTCCAAGCACGCTATTCTGAGACTGCCATAGGAGGTCGGACGTATGTGTGCATTCGCAGTGAAGAAGGTGGGTGCATTGCCCATCTAGGCGAATCAGTTATATGAATGCGTGGCGTATGTTCTTTCGGACATGTGCGAAAGAACAGACACCATGTGTTCATATAATTGGGTAGTTTTACCAACACACACAACACGTGCGTAGTAACCCTTTTTTCGCAGAACGTACAGTGACAATGATCCCAGACTAACAACAATTGGTTCGACTCGAAGAATCCACCTATAAATTCTTAAAATACGTATGAGAGTGTTGATAGAACTTGCTCATATCTGCACATTAAGATGACGTAAGATCAGGAATTGCGTCTGCTCACAGAAACAAAAACGAAAATAAGCGAGTTCATATACAGGATATCGTAAAAGGGCTGTGATTCTCTAGCGGAAAAGCACACGGAATCATCTTTACAGGGGAGGTCTCAAAGGATTATTCAGCGCAGTAATGCACTGTCGAACACCCTTCATTTTGTACTGTTTACGGATGAGGACTCTTTCAGTCGTTATAAACTGCTGCAACAGCAAAACTCATGTACCGCGCTCGTTTCACGTCAGACCTCTAACGAATTCTCTATTAATTTGTGTGTTTTAATTGTATAATATAAACTAACACACCGTATGTCAAGTTATTGCGTTTGAATAGTTCACCTGACATGTGGCGTCACCTGTTTTGGAAACTGTACCTCTTGTTAAACGCGAGAGGATTAGATTTTAACACGATGGTACACCTTCAACTTCGATATTAACATGCGTGCGCATCTGAACAACCATTACCGACATCATTAAATTGGGCCATCGTGGTCGCCGGATCTCGTTTCGATACTTATTTTTCTGGTGACGTTCAACGAAGTCGTTGGTTATGAAATTAAAACGTGGTTGGTAGGCTCTCATTGTACGATATACAATCGGAAAATTTAAGAGAGTGGGACAAAATTCTGTGCGCCGTTGTAATCAAAGTGTTAGTCTAGCGGTCGCCAATGTTGAAAGACGGTTTGAGCTTAAGTAGTTGTCGTAAGGTATATTGTTCGTTTCAGTAAAAAATTATATAGTCATTCAGACTCTTATTTCAAAATATTCCGTTTAGCTTATGGTTACCCTGTGTATGAATACGGGCTGAAACAGAAGCAGACTGAAAGCTGGCCCTGGCCTGTACTCTCAGATACGCCCAAAGAATCACCGAGCTCCACGTGACCATCACACGGACGCAACAGGCCAATATTTCGTGGTATTCTTCACAGAGGTTTTCGGAGAGATGAAGTTCCACCTGCACACCGGTGCACGGTCCGTCGGCCAGGGAATGAGCATTGCCAGCCTCCCTCCCCTCACCAAACAGATTTCGGTCATTGCAACCCCCCCCCCCCCCCCCCCCCAGAGCTGTCGTAAGAGCGTTCTACCGCGCTCCCAGCGACATTGCATTTTAACAGTTTAGTGACTTCTCACCCGACATGGCTTTATACTTGAATGCATCTCGTAACCATAACATGAGGGAATTCTGTTTTTAAACAACAATAACAAGACGAAATCATCCAAAACTGAGGATATTTTTGATTGTGAGCAGTTTGGCTTTAGAAAAAGAAACTGTACCAGAGACGTAGCTATGACGTTAAGAGAAATCACCACACCTCCAAAGTACTTGCCAAACTATAAAAAGCGTTCGATAAAATGTGCAGAATGTTTTAAATTTTCTGGAAAGTACGTGAAAGCTATAACGGAAGTAGGGAAATATACAAGATGTATAAGAACCAAGCGTGAGCAGTTACAACGGAAGACTAAGAGAGAAGTAGTCGAATAACAAAAGCGTAAGGCAAGGATGTGGTTTTTCTCCACTACTGTTCAACATGCACAGAGAGGAAGGTTCAGGTGCCGGATTAAAATCCACGTGACTACATATCAGTGGTACGCTTTCCTGTTGCCACTGCTAACCTCGGGGAAAGTACGGAAGAATTACCCGACGTGTCGAAGAGAATTCACAATGTAATGAGCGTAGAATACGAACAGAGTGTAACCACGCGTCCACAATCCAGTCACTTCCTACAGTAGGTGTAATCACATAAGCAGCCAGAATTAGCACCGGTCTCTAGCTCCTCCGAACGAGGAGAGGAATGACGGAAGATAGAGTAAGTCCTAAACCAGGCGCCGGGACACGATCAAGAATCGTATACGGAGATATGAAACTTTGTTAACAAACGAAAACAATTTCTATAAAAATTCCATAAATTTAAGCAAAATTGATATAGATACTCCAGAGACTACAAAAGTCAAAGTTACATAATGATGACAACATGACGGTGGGAATAATCATTCATAAATTATGCAGTATCTCACCCATTATAACACGCACAATGGAAGGCAGTTTCGCCTCTAAAACGGGAAAAATTATTGGTTTCCTTTGTTCATTCCTGAGTCACGAGTTCTTCTGGCTCATTATCGACTGCCGTTTCGAGAAAGGCTACATATTCTAAATTGCACTTACTCCCACAAGCAACTATATTGAGGTGCCAGAAGCCCTATATTATCTCCTAATATCATGTCGGACCTCATTTGCCCAGACGTACTGTAGCAGCTCCACGTGGCATGTACTCAACAACTCGTTGAAAGTCCCCTGCAGAAATACTAAGCCATGCGGCCTCAACAGCCGTCCACAGTTGCGAAAGCGTCGCCGGTGTAGGAGTTTATACACGAACTGACCTCTCGATTACGTCCCGTAAGTGTTCGATAGGTGGCCATATCATTCGCTCCAACTGTCTACAATGTTCTTCAAACCAGTGGCGAACAATTGAGGCTCAGTGACATGGGGCATTGTCATCCACAAAGATTCCATAGTTGTTTGGGAACATGAAGTCCATGAATCGCTGCAAATGGTCTGCAAGTAGCCTGACATAACCATTTCCAGTCAATATACGGTTCGGCTGGATCAGACGACCCAGTACATTCCATGTAATCACAGCCAACACGATTATGGAGCCTGCACAGTGTCTTGTTGACAACTCTGGTCCATGGCTTCGTGGGGTCTGCGCCACACACGGACCCTAACATCAGCTCTTAGAAAAAAAAAAAAATGCACTCCGTCTTCAGGCCACGAGTGGCCTACCGGGACCATCCAACCGCCGTGTCATCCTCAGTGGAGGATGCGGATAGGAGGGGCGTGGGGTCAGCACACCGCTCTCCCGATCGTAAGATGGCATTCTTGACCGAAGCCGCTACTATTCGGTCGAGTAGCTCCTCAATTGGCATCACGAGGCATGGCGGCTGGATGGTCATCCATCCAAGTTCCGACCAGGCCCGACAGCGCTTAACTTCGGTGGTCTCACGGGAACCGGTGTATCCACTGCGGCAAGGCCGTTCTCTTACCAGCTGAAATCGGCAGTCATCTGACCAGGCCACGGTCGCATAGGGTTCAACCGATGTGGGCACGAGCCCAGGAGCGGCGCTGTAGGTACTGCCATGCAGTCAGCAAAGGTACTCGCGTCGGTCGTCTGCTGCCACAATGCATTAACGCCAGATTTCGTCGCACTGTCCAAACGGATACGTTCGTTGTACTTCCCACATTGATTTCTGCCGTTATTTCACTCAGTGTTGTTTCGTCTGTTATCACTGACAGCTCTACAGAAACGGCGCTGCTGTCGGTCGTTAAGTGAAGGCCGTCGGCCACCGCGTTGCCCGTGGTGAGAAGTAATGCCTGTAATTTTGTACTTGCGGCACACACTCGACACTGTGGACCTCGGTATACTGAATGCCCTAACAATTTTCGAAATGGAATGTCCGCCCTTGCTTCTAGCTCCAACTACCATTCCGCGTTCAAAGTCTATTAATTCCCGTCGTGCGCCCATAATCACGCCGAGAACCTTTACACACGAATCGCCTGAGTACAGGAGACACTCCGCCAATGCACTGCTGTTTTGTACTTTGCATATGCGATACTATCGCCATCTGTATATGTGTGTATCACTATCCCGTGACTTTCGCCACCTCAGCTTCACGCGTCACATCTATCCAAGGACTAACACATTCCTCTAGCTCTGATATATTCCAACCCCACCTTTTGGCACACGCAAAGTCGTTAGTTTACAAAGCAGAAAGTCTGGATTAGACAAGTGTTGTTCCAGGGATTGCCTCCACCTGTTGACGTGACTTCCACCTCTAGAACGTCCAAATCGTGCCGCTCCGTGACTCGCACACCGCGTTAAGCTGCACGTCTCTCTGCGACCGGCGAGGGAGCCTGGTTCTCAGTTCAGAGGCAGGCTGAACTGGGTTGGTCGATTTGGTCAAAGAGACCAAACACCGAGGTCATCGGTCTCATCGGATTAGGAAAGAATGGGGAAGAAAGTCGGCCGTGCCATTTGAAAGGAACCATCCCGGCATTTACCTGAAGCGATTTAGGGAAATCACGGGAAACCTAAATCAGAACGGTCGTACGCGGGTTTGAACCGTCGTCCTCCCGAATGCGAGTCTAGTGTGCTAACCACTGCGCCACCTCGCTCGGTGAGGAAGGCCGGAGCATACTGCCTTCCATACGGCCAAGACCACCAAAGCGCAGTGCTGTCCAGAGCAGCCTTTCCTCTGAGAATTCAAATGCCGTGTGGCTAGGGCCTCCCGTCGGGTAGACCGTTCGCCTGGTGCAAGTCTTTCGAGTTGATGCCACTTTGGCGTCTTGAGCGTCGATGGGGATGAATGATGATGATAAGGACAACACCCAGTCTCCGAGCGGAGAAAATCTCCGACCCAGCCGGGAATCGAAGGCGGGCCGTTAGGTACGACATCCCGTCGCGCTGACCACTCAGCTACCAGGGGCGGACGGTCTGACAACTGATTGGCTGTCTGTGATCTTTATGCACCACATGTGAAGCCAAGACAATTATCAGCAGCTGAGTACTTGTTACTGCTGCTTACATTAACTGGACTGCGTTTGGAGCAAGAAGCAGAGGTGAAACAGCGCCGGGAATTTCTGACAGGTTGCGTGTCTGACAGCGCGTTCCGTTGTTACCGACCCCGGCGAGAGTTTTCCAGCGAAACGCCAGCGTGCCGCGCCGCGCCGTGTCGCTGCCGCTGCCGGTGTCGGTGCGGCGACCCCTTGGCCGTATTCCAGTTCCGCACGTTATATGCCGCACAGTGGGTGAGCGTGGTGCACACTGCGGGGCCGGTCACGCGACCGTTTTTTATTCTGCGCAGCCAGCCACGTTCCGCATCAGTTTTATGCGTAGGATGTCCTCATTGCACCTCGTTGCCGTGGCTCCCCGATATACGCGGTATTCCAGCTATAAACAGCTAGTTCTTTTTCTCTTTTGGCAAATTGTGAGCAGTTCCTTTTCCCTTTTTTTTCTCTCTCACCAGTCTTGTGATTAGTTTGCAGCAGGCCACCACAACTCCTTTTCCTGTGCGCACGTCTCCATCTGACACCAACACCTAGCCCACACCTCTAAAATTTACCGAGCGAGGTGGCGCAGTGGTTAGACACTGGACTCGCATTCGGGAGGACGACGGTTCAATCCCGCGTCCGGCCATCCTGATTTAGGTTTTCCGTGATTTCCCTAAATCACTCCAGGCCAATGCCGGGATGGTTCCTCTGAAAGGGCACGGCCGACTTCCTTCCCCATCCTTCCCTAATCCGATGAGACCGATGACCACGCTGTCTGGTCTCCTTCCCCAAACCAACCAACGAACCTCTAAAATTTGTTGGGTATACAACAATCTGTTTCTGCCCCTACAGTTTTTATGCCGGTCGCGTCCCACACCTCTCATCCCCCACGAGCACCTCTACTACAGCGGTTCTCAACCGGGAGCTAACTACCCCTTGAGGGGCAAAATAGAATTTTCTGAGGGATAAACAAACAGATTCAGTTTCGTTTCGGTCGCGAAACTAAATTTTTAACAGATCATTACTACACTGAAGAGCCAAAGAAACCGGTAAACCAACCTAATATCGTGTGGGGCCCCACGAGCACGCAGAAGTGCCGCACCACGACGTGGCATCGACTTGATTAATGTCTGGAGTAGAGCTGGAGGGAACTGACAACAACAGTCCTGCAGGGCTGTCCGTAAATCCGTAAGAGTACCAGGGGGTGGTCTTCTGAGCAGCAAGTTCCAAGGCATCCCAAATGGCTCTAAGCACTATGGGAGTTAACATCTGAGGTCGGTCATCAGTCCCTTGACTTAGAACTACTTAAACCTAACTAACATAAGGACATCACACACATCCATGTCCGAGGCAGGATTCGAACCTGCGACAGTAGTAGCGGCGCGGTTCCGGACTGAAGCGCCTACAACCGCTCGGCCACACCGGCCGCCCCACTGTCCTCCACTAACAACATTAACCGTCGCTTTGTCGACGGACTAAGTGGATCAGGCATGGAACTCCATCCCACGAACTAACATCTGACATCTGTACAACACACTGATTTGACTCGCGCTTACATTAATGTGTGATCTTGCAATGTTAACCACTTAAATACGTTACCTAGACAAATGTATTACCGAAATTTCATTACTCTACATTAATTTTTTTTATGTTGAGATTTTCTTCCTGTGGATGCCTTGGGCAGATGGAGGGAATATTTTGAAGAGTTGCTGAATGTAGGTGAAAATGCGATCAGTAATGTTTCAGATTTCGAGGTAGAATGGGATAGGAATGATGATGGAAACAGGATCACATTTGAGGAAGTGGAAAAAATGGTCAATAGATTGCAGTGCAATAAAGCGGCTGGGGTGGATGAAATTAAGTCGGAACTCATCAAATACAGTGGAATGTCAGGTCTTAAATGGCTACACAGGATAATTGAAATGGCCTGGGAGTCGGGACAGGTTCCATCAGACTGGACAAAAGCAGTAATCACACCAATCTTTAAACATGGAAACAGAAAAGATTGTAACAACTACAGAGGTATCTCTTTAATCAGCGTTGTGGGTAAAATCTTCTCAGGTATTGTTGAAAGGAAAGTGCGAGTATTAGTTGAGGACCAATTGGATGAAAATCAGTGTGGGTTTAGGCCTCTTAGACGTTGTCAGGACCAGATCTTTAGCTTACGGCAAATAATGGAGAAGTGTTATGAGTGGAACAGGGAATTGTATCTATGCTTTATAGATCTAGAAAAGGCATATGACCGGGTTCCTAGGAGGAAATTATTGTCTGTTCTACGAGATTATGGAATAGGAGGTAAACTTTTGCAAGCAATGAAAGGTCTTTACATGGATAGTCAGGCAGCAGTTAGAGTTGACGGTAAATTGAGTTCATGGTTCAGAGTAGTTTCAGGGATAAAACAAGGCTGCAACCTGTCTCCACTGTTGTTCATATTATTTATGGATCATATGTTGAAAACAATACACTGGCTGGGTGAGATTAAGATATGTGAACACAAAATAAGCAGTCTTGCATATGCGGATGACTTAGTTGTGATGGCAGATTCGATTGAAAGTTTGCAAAGTAATATTTCAGAGCTAGATCAGAAATGTAAGGACTATGGTATGAAGATTAGCATCTCCAAAACGAAAGTAATGTCAGTGGGAATGAAATATAAACGGATTGAGTGCCAAATAGGAGGAACAAAGTTAGAACAGGTGGACGGTTTCAAGTACTTAGGATGCATATTCTCACAGGATGGCAACATAGTGAAAGAACTGGAAGCGAGGTGTAGCAAAGCTAATGCAGTGAGCGCTCAGCTACGAGCTACTCTCTTCTGCAAGAAGGAAGTCAGTACCAAGACTAAGTTATCTGTGCACCGTTCAATCTTTCGACCAACTTTGTTGTATGGAAGCGAAAGCTGGGTTGATTCAGGTTACCTTATCAACAAGGTTGATGTTACGGATATGAAAGTAGCCAGGATGATTGCGTGTACTAGTAGATGGGAACAATGGCAGGAGGGTGTCCACAATGAGAAAATCAAAGAAAAACTGGGAATGAACTCTATAGACGTAGCTGTCAGGGCGAACAGGCTTAGATGGTGGGGTCATGTTACACGCATGGGAGAAGCAAGGTTACCGAAGGGACTCATGGATTCAGCAGTAGAGGGTAGGAGGAGTCGGGGCAGACCGAGGAGAAGGTACCTGGATTCGGTTAAGAATGATTTTGAAGTAATAGGTTTAACATCAGAAGAGGCACCAATGTTAGCACTGAATAGGGGATCATGGAGGAACTGTATAAGGGGGGCTATGCTCCAGACTGAACGCTGAAAGGCATAATCAGTCTTAAATGATGATGATGATGATGATTTTCTTCCATCAGCGTATCATCATTATTTCGTAAGACTGAAAGACTGATTCCATAAGTTACGAATAATTGCAATTTTTTGTCAATGTGTGGCACAATGTTGCTGAGATTACAGGCAGTGAAATGAATCTATGAACATGTTCCTCACGTAGTCTACCCACTGCACACGTTCTTTGCACTTGTGCAACGTGTATCTATGACAGAAAAAGAGAGAGAGAGAGACATACATATAACAAACGCTTAACTATCCCATATAAAGCCCCCTGTGAGTTTTAGGTAGTTCCCGCAACAGTCTACAAATTGCTTCCTTATTCACTTCGCAACACAGCAGTCAGTATATGACGGCTACTACACTGCTGTAGAGCCTACACACTAATAGTTATTACTATAATTATTAATGGCAGTAGTAATTTGTTTCAGTTCATAAATAAGGACTCCAGTAGTCAAGTGATTCATACGCAGCAGACCTAAGTGTAGTGCACACATTTTAAATTGATTTTAAATGGTGTGGATGAAGTACAGGCTGACAATTATTGAACTACATGAAGTAAAATCGTCATAACTTCTGAACGGTTTGCGTAAGAACGTTCAAAATGCACGGTTGGTCGCGGTGCTTGATGGGAATTAGTATGCGCATGGTTTGGTTTAGCCCACCTTTATTTGGATGGGTTCATCAATAAGCATAATTGGCGCATTTGGGGGACTGAGAATCCGATTTCACGATCTAGAAGTCTCTTCGCTCTCAACGGATGAGGTGTGGTGTGGTGTGCCATTTCCAGTCACGGAACAATCGGTGCAATATTCCTTGATGGCACGGTGCCTACCGAACGGTACGTGAAGTTTAGGAAGATGATTTCTTCCCCATTATCCAAAGTGACCCTGGTTTCGACAAGATATATTTCATGCAAGACGGGGCTTGACCCCATCGATGTCCTGGCGGAGCACTTTGGGGACCGCATTATGGCTCTGGGTACCCAGGGGTCACTGGCATGGGCCTTGATTGGCCGCCATATTCTCCGGATCTGAACACATGCGACTCCTTTTTGTGGGGCTGTATTAAAGACAAGGTGTACAGCAGTAACCCAAAAACCATGGCTGAGCTGGAAACACCCATTCAGGAGGTCATCGACAGCATCGATGTTCCGACATTTCGGCGGGCCATGCAGAATTTTGTTATTCGTCTCCGCCACATCATCGACAACGATGGCAGGCATATCAAACATGTCATAACCAACATCCGAATATATATGGTGACGTTTACAAGTTGAATAAACTGTGTGCACGCGGTTGTTTGTAACTAATTTACGCTTCTTTTTCATATGAGCGTTGCAGAAGCAACATGTTTTGTAACAAACGGCTACTCTCAATTTGGATAGTTAACATTTATTTCTCAAGAGTTGTAAGCACCGGTCGTAATGCACAGAAAATTACTTCATCACTCTATAAAGACACGTTGTTACAAGCAAACAGTACCAATTGTCTGTTTTACTCATTAGTTCACGCTTTAATAAACACACACAGCCGGCCGGAGTGGCCGTGCGGTTCTAGGCGCTACACTCTGGAGCCGAGCGACCGCTACGGTCGCAGGTTCGAATCCTGCCTCGGGCATGGATGTGTGTGATGTCCTTAGGTTAGTCAGGTTTAATTAGTTGTAAGTTCTAGGCGACTGATGACCTCAGAAGTTAAGTCGCATAGTGCTCAGAGCCATTTGAACCATTTTGAAACACACACACACACACACACACACACACACACACACACACACACACACACACACAGAGAGAGAGAGAGAGAGAGAGAGAGAGAGAGAGAGAGAGAAAGAGAGAAGCGAAATATCATGTACTGAATATTGAAAAGGTTCAAAGAAACTTCTTTTGTATTCTAAAGTTTTATTAGGAGCTAATGTTGATGATGGTGAGGAATCGGAGGATTTAGCGCACGGGAATAGCCAATATCTGATTGCCCTTGGGTACAGGAAGTGTACAGGCAGTACAGAGATCACGATCCACATGCTAGAGCGCTGCTGTGATTATGCGTGTTACCGACATGTCAGTCTTCACTGTTCTACGTAACTGCGCTCCCAGTAGCTAATTGTAGGCACGCGCGCGCGCGTTTGTGTGCGTGTGTGTGTGTACGTAAGGATACAGCCGATTTCATTACCTGGAAGATGCTATTTACAAAGCGTGAGGCGCCCACGTTCAGACATTTTGAATACTACGTTGCAACGCGAGCCACGATGTATCAACTGTTCCTCTATTATAGAGTGAGCTGTTCGCAAAAAAATGCTTTCCCATTCAAATGCGATTTTCAGACGCTTTCAGATCCAAGGATTCCTGCACCATATGGTAAAACTCATTCCTAACTGCCATCCCTTTTCATAATGCAAGTACTCTCTCTTCAGTGATCTACCAGCAAGGTAGATCTAGGCGGGAAGCCCATTCTAAAATTATGCGCTTCGTGCTAGAACAATATGGACTGCAGCGTAAGCATTTCATTGTACCGCAAATCCACACTGTGTTAACGAGAACAAGATATCGGTATCTCAAAACAGCTGCCAACCTTCCTTCTTCCGCTGTTGTATCTGCTGACGTCAACCTGACATCATCTCAACGACATTCATATGAGGATATCAAGTTCTCGAGTGCACTAACAAGAGTACACAAAAGCGTGGGATTGACATGTTCATCTCGAGTACTTATTGAAGAGCTCTGGACTTGTCCACGATCATATTCCATACTGGCAGTACCTACACGCAGTAAACAAGCCGTGTCACAAACACGCTTGCATTGTGTTACAAACGGCTGGACGCAATTTTCCAGTGCAACGCTTACGACCCAAGTGTTACGGCGTAAGAGGACGTCAGGCGCTATGAGGAGTAGTGCAGTATGTTGTGGGTCTTGTCTACAATCCTTATTGACGAAGCACTGAATCTGGACTTTCGTAGTTGCCCATTCATCGACAGCGGTGATTCGGCCGACTTACATGTCTCTCCAGATGCCAGAATTATAACGAGTTTTAGGGTAAGAATTTTCTTCTTTGTTAAGGTTTTAGGGCGCAAAACTGCTACGGTCATTAGCGCCCGGTCTGTGACTTAGGAAAAGCTAAAAAAAACGAAACTGGAAAACAAGCAGCAACGGGAGCAAAATTCAAAAAAGTGGGGAAACCAAAAACAGAAGGAAAGCATAAAAAACCTTTATAGAACGCGGGTTGTTTGTCCCCAAAAAGAGCTTCAAATTACTGACGTCATCTCACTGGCACTAATGAACTCGAGAACGCTATCGGCTGATCGCGTGTCATCTACTAAAATGGAAGATACACTCCTGGAAATGGAAAAAAGAACACATTGACACCGGAGTGTCAGACCCACCGTACTTGCTCCGGACACTGCGAGAGGGCTGTACAAGCAATGATCACACGCATGGCACAGCGGACACACCAGGAACCGCGGTGTTGGCCGTCGAATGGCGCTAGCTGCGCAGCATTTGTGCACCGCCGCCGTCAGTGTCAGCCAGTTTGCCGTGGCATACGGAGCTCCATCGCAGTCTTTAACACTGGTAGCATGCCGCGACAGCGTGGACGTGAACCGTATGTGCAGTTGACGGACTTGGAGCGAGGGCGTATAGTGGGCATGCGGGAGGCCGGGTGGACGTACCGCCGAATTGCTCAACACGTGGGGCGTGAGGTCTCCACAGTACATCGATGTTGTCGCCAGTGGTCGGCGGAAGGTGCACGTGCCCGTCGACCTGGGACCGGACCGCAGCGACGCACGGATGAACGCCAAGACCGTAGGATCCTACGCAGTGCCGTAGGGGACCGCACCGCCACTTCCCAGCAAATTAGGGACACTGTTGCTCCTGGGGTATCGGCGAGGACCATTCGCAACCGTCTCCATGAAGCTGGGCTACGGTCCCGCACACCGTTAGGCCGTCTTCCGCTCACGCCCCAACATCGTGCAGCCCGCCTCCAGTGGTGTCGCGACAGGCGTGAATGGAGGGACGAATGGAGATGTGTCGTCTTCAGCGATGAGAGTCGCTTCTGCCTTGGTGCCAATGATGGTCGTATGCGTGTTTGGCGCCGTGCAGGTGAGCGCCACAATCAGGACTGCATACGACCGAGGCACACAGGGCCAACACCCGGCATCATGGTGTGGGGAGCGATCTCCTACACTGGTCGTACACCACTGGTGATCGTCGAGGGGACACTGAATAGTGCACGGTACATCCAAACCGTCATCGAACCCATCGTTCTACCATTCCTAGACCGGCAAGGGAACTTGCTGTTCCAACAGAACAATGCACGTCCGCATGTATCCCGTGCCACCCAACGTGCTCTAGAAGGTGTAAGTCAACTACCCTGGCCAGCAAGATCTCCGGATCTGTCCCCCATTGAGCATGTTTGGGACTGGATGAAGCGTCGTCTCACGCGGTCTGCACGTCCAGCACGAACGCTGGTCCAACTGAGGCGCCAGGTGGAAATGGCATGGCAAGCCGTTCCACAGGACTACATCCAGCATCTCTACGATCGTCTCCATGGGAGAATAGCAGCCTGCATTGCTGCGAAAGGTGGATATACACTGTACTAGTGCCGACATTGTGCATGCTCTGTTGCCTGTGTCTATGTGCCTGTGGTTCTGTCAGTGTGATCATGTGATGTATCTGACCCCAGGAATGTGTCAATAAAGTTTCCCCTTCCTGGGACAATGAATTCACGGTGTTCTTATTTCAATTTCCAGGAGTGTGTATCAGGCGACAGCTGTAGACAGCCGCGTAACGGAGTAAACTAGGGGCACTCGGGTAAGAATGCCACATACGCTCATCGCGTGTGACATCACAACACTGCAATGGGGCCTGTCTCACCGTGATGACACCAGAAGAGATCTAAATAGTTTTACTTCCAGGCAGAATATGAAGCTCACTCCTAAGGGGGTAAATGCCGATACAAAGTCATTTGCTGGCGATATTATAACTACCGCTACGCCCTCACCCCCAGTGAGAACCAGTACCACCAAAGGATGCAGAGAACCGTGTCGAGAACATAGGGAACTGCTGGCAACAAGGACTGACCACTTCATCTGGACGGTGCAGTGGGGACTCGGTTCTTGTCTGCGCAGACTGTATGCGAATCGTACAGAAAGCCTGGAGTTTCAGTCACTGGGGTAAAGACTTCATCGGGAGAGCAAACGAGTAAGGACAACGTCCATACACGTATTAACGTCTTTCGGATCGCAGCCAGCATCACGGAAGCGATGGTGCACGGCAACCGCCACTGATTCACAAAATCTGTTTCCAAAAAGGAGATATGTAGTTACCGACGAACATACTTATACAGTTCAAACTCTAGTGAAGATCAACATCTGTATTTTCCAGTAACGGAAAGGAGAAAGAAAAATTCCTACTACCGTTTTTTTTCAGTAGCAGACAAAAAATGCAAAGTATTTTGAACTGATACCGTTTTGATCCTACTAAATTTTCCAGTATTATCGTTATACGTCAAAACAGCTGCAGGATAGACTGCAAGCAGATTGCAATACGAACAATGTGAATTGTGTGGACTTCCGTTCTCCCGCAGAAGGTCCACTACTGCAAGAAGTACACTTCATGCGGCAGATCCGCGCGGCTACCATGGCCAATCACTTAACGTAATTCTGTTTACGTTTCCACGGCAACAGTGAAGTGTAGCCACAGTTCTAGGCGGTTGTGGTTTTCCCTAAGTGTTGCGAGCAGACCTCTGCACTTAGCGATTGAAAGTCTGCAGCAGGGACCGCCTCTCGCTGGATGGAGTGTAGGGCATGTTTGTCAAACTTACGACGTGCGCTGGTTTACAAATCAAATGGAGGACCATACGACAGGAGTGTGGTCAGTAGTTCATCATGAGACCTGGGAGTTACAATCAGACAAACGGCGATACTTTATCGAAACAGTAACTGTAGAAGTGCGGTTATTAGGGCGATAGGCAGACAACTGGATACGGGTTTTCACTAACAGCCCCAACTGAAACATCTGTGACTCAGGTAAGGCTTGCTGAATGCAAACATTCCAAAATTTCAGAAATTCAGAAGATCCAGATTGTAAGACCACAGAAAATATACGAGCTGTTTATGCAGCTCGCTGTCATATTTCTCTCTGGCTGAATGAAATTGTCGCCTTTGTAAATCCTTCGCGTACGAAAAGAATCCGTAATTAGTTGTGTCGCATCTTTCAACACGGGAGCTTAGAACCCTGCACTCCATGCTGGCTGCGTATACCATTTTAGAGAAAAGGTGGAGGGGGCAAAAGAGAGAGAGAGAGAGAGAGAGAGAGAGAGAGAGAGAGAGAGAGAGAGAGGTGTAGTATCAGCAGTCCTACGCTTCTAAGTAAGACTTTCTTTCGCTATTTGCTCAGTGGTGTGGAACAAAATCAAATGTTTTGGATTAGATTCATGTTGTAGTATAACACTTTTTTGCCATGTGAAGTGACTTTAACTTGTGCTAAGAAATTGGTATCTCTTAAAACTGATTATCTACACAATGTTCATGAAGTCTGTTCAGCAATACTTGCTTTTAACCCTACTCCTCCATTAGCTGCCCGACCGGTGTTAAAAGTGAGGAATTCAAATTCATGGCTCTCTCCACAATATGATGATTTGTAATTAACATCGGCATAGAACAGTTTTCGTGATTATCAATAAATGGCTCTTTCCTTGCAAGGCGATATTTGGAATGTTATGCAAACCTCTGTTCGTAGGATCGCACAATAATGGCACAGTGATGGAGGTAGAGAGCACTTGGGTAGCCAAATTGCGGGATGGTTTCTGTAAAAATGCCATGGCCGATATGTCAATTATCAGCATGACACATGTTAAACCTATTATAAATAAAAGAGTGGTCACTGAAGAATAAAACTGTTACGTGTTTACCCCAGTGACACAATATTAACTATTTAATTCTATGTTTTATTTCCAATACGAATACTGTGTCGCCCAACTTTTGCAATATTCCTAATATGAGGAGCCTTCTGGAGCAAAGCGTAAAGGTGAAAAAGTATTTTTACTACGGAAAAATGCAGCGGGGGTGTTGCGTAAAGTTGATAACGGAATACCTTGTAGTAGCTGTTTCACGGATTAACGGTGTGTTACATTTACAGGGGGTTGGAAAAAAATGTGGAACACAGCGGGAAGGGCATGCTCGGTATAAATGCAGACGCAGGTTGTGCTGTAGTATTTGGCAGCGAACGGGGTAGCCGTGCGAGTCCTCAGTATGTTGGAACTTCAGTCGTGGTCAGAACAATATTATTCAGCATGGTTTCGAGTAGATTATGTCGGAGCAGAGTGAACTAGAACGTGGGTGGATTGTTGGTGCACGTGTGGTGGATCCTTCCGTAACCAATGAAGCCGAGGTGTTTGCTGTTTCAAGAGGCACCAATCGAAGATTTATACCGCGTACAGCGAAAGCCGAGAAACTCCGAGAATCATCATCCGCTAAGCCACGAAGCAGACGGAAGTGTGCGTTAAGCGACCATGGTAGGCAGTCACTGAAGACGAATGTGACGTAAAATAAGAACACGACAGCTGCAAAAGTCACGGCGGAGCTGAATGTCGGACTCGCGGACACTGCCAGCACCAAAACAACACGAAGGTAACTCCATAAACAGGGAGTTACGCATCGTGCAGGACAGATTTTGTGAGCACGAGGATGAATAGCAGCGCATCGCCCCTGGGCATCACATGCACCAGGTCTCAATATTATTGAGCCTCCGTGGTCTGCATTGGACTGAAGGGTGTGCCATCGCTGTGAATACTCTCAGACGATGCATCGCTGTGTACAGGGAGCAGAATGGAGCTGTACATTCTGATGCATAAATCTGAAACAAGTTACCATTAGACATCAGACAGGGAAATGGAAATCCCCAAATACAGTATTCAAAAACAAAGTAGAAGAGTACGTCATTAGGCAACCCTAAAATTTATTACAATACTTTGACTCAGGGTTGTCCATTCCCCACATTTCCAATGTTTGCATTAAGCAGTATACAGACAGATGGATGTGCTGCACAAGATACTTAAATGCTCTGTTTGAAGTATTTGGTTGAAACAGCAGCTGAAGTGTCTTTTTGCCTCATAATATAAGTGGGAAGTTCAATAAGTAATGCAACATATTTTTTCTCGGCCAATTTCGGTTCAAAAAATTTGGAACTCGTTGCATGGCATCATGCAACATTCCCGGTCCAGCCTCTAGAGTTTCGCCAAGTTCCGATACGCCGTGGCGCTATACGTACCCTTCAAACCGGCGTCTGTAACGAAGGTGAGCGCCAAGCAGAGAGCTGTCACTGAGTTTCTTTTGACGGAAAACCAGATACTCATAAGCGCTTGAGAATGTCTGCGGATATCTAGCAGTGAACAAAAGCACGATCAGTCGTTGGACGAAGCGTCCGTCGTCATCGCGACGAGGTCACGCAGACTCGTCCCGCCTCCCACGCGCCGCTGTCACTCCTGCAGTGCTGGAACGTGCGGACACTCTCATTCGAGGTGGTCGACTCATCACAATCGAACACCTCGCTGCACAGGTGGGCGGCTCTATCGGTACCGCCGACACACTCGTCCACCATTTGGGGTACTCATAGGTGTGCGCCCGCTGGGTTCTTCGCCTCCTAACAGAAGACCACAGAGACCAAAGAAGGACCATCTGTGTGGAATCGCTTACGCGTGACAATTTTTGGTAGAACATCGTCATAGGCGATGAAACAGGGATTCATCACTTCCAATCAGAAACAAAACGGCAATCCACGGAGTGGCGTCACACCACCTCTCACCCTAAGAAAAAGTTCCAAGCCGCATCCTCAGGCGACTGTCTTGAGGGACTCTGTAAGGGTTGTTCTGCTGTTTGATGTCCTCGCTTATGGTGCAACGATCGTCCCTCAAGTGTATTTTGCTACCCTCAGGAAACTATTTCAACGTGTCCGTCGCCACAAAAATGCAAACAAACTACTTCTCCGTGACAATGCAAGCCCCCTGCACATGTGAGCGCACCGCGAGAGGAATTCACAAAACTTGGTTGGACTGTTCTCCCTCACCCATCCTACAGCCCGGATCTCGCGCCTTCCGATTTCCATCTGCGTGGCGCAACGAAGGACGCACTCCGCGGGAAGCAGTAGGTGGGTGGTGGGGAGGTCATTGGTGCAGCGAGACACTGGCGCCGACGTCGGCCAGTAGAGGGGCGTGAGGCCGTCGCGTTGGACGGACACTGTGTTCAAAAATGGGCCAGGTGCGAGTACAACTCCCGCACAGGAGGTTCCGTACAAACTAAATTATGTATACTACTGGCCATTAAAATTGCTACACCAAGAAGAAATGCAGATGATAAACGGGTATTCATTGGACAAATATAATATACTACCAATTGACATGTGATTACATGTTCACGCAATTTGCGTGCACAGATCCTGAGAAATAATCAGTACCCCGAACAACCACCTCTAGCCGTAATAACGGCCTCGATACTCCTGGGAATTGAGTCAGAGCTTGGATGGCGCGTACAGGTACAGCTGCCCATGCAGCTTCAACACGATACCACAGTTCATCAAGAGTAGTGACTGGCGTATTGTCACGAACCAGTTGCTCGGCCACCATTGACCAGACGTTTTCAATTGGTGAGAGATCTGGAGAATGTGCTGGCCAGGGCAGCAGTCGAACATTTTCTGTATCCCGTACAGGACCTGCAACATGCGGTCGTGCATTATCCTGCTGAAATGTAGGGTTTCGCGGGGATCGAATGAAGGGGTCACGGGTCGTAACACGTCTGAAACGTAACGTCCACTGTTCAAAGTGCCGTCAATGCGAACAAGAGGTGGCCGACACGTGTAACCAATGGCACCCCATACCATCACGCCGGGTGATACGTCAGTGTGGCGATGACGGATACACGCTTCCAATGTGCGTTCACCGCGATGTCGCCAAACACGGATGCGACCATCATGATACTGTAAGCAGAACCTGGATTCATCCGAAAAAAAATGACGTTTTACCATTCGTGCACCCAGGTTCGTCGTTGAGCACACAATCGCATGCGCTCCTGCCTGTGATGCAGCGTCAAGCGTAACTGCAGCCATGGTCTCAGAGCTGATAGTCCACGCTGCTGCAAACGTCGTCGTACTGTTCGTGTAGATAGTTGTTGTCTGGCAAACGTCCCAATCTGTTGACTCAGGGATCCAGACGTGGCTGCACGATCCGTTACGGCCATGCGGATAAGATGCCTGTCATCTCGACTGCTAGTGATACGAGGCCGTTGGGATCCAGCACGGCGTTCCGTATTACCCTCCTGAACCCACTGATTCCATATTCTGCTAACAGTCATTGGATCTCGACCAACGCGAGCAGCAATGTCGCGATACGACAAACCGCAATCGCGATAGGCAACAATCCGACCATTATCAAAGTCGGTAACGTGATGGTACGCATTTCTCCTCCTTACACGAGGCAATACAACAACGTTTCACCAGGCAACGCCGGTCAACTGCTGCTTGTGTATGACAAATTGGTTGGAAACTTTCCTCGTGTAAGCACGTTGTAGGTGTCGCCACCGGCGCCAACCTTGTGTGAATATGCTCTGAAAAGCTAATCATTTGTATATCACAGCATCATCTTCCTGTCGGTTAAATTTCGCTTCTGTAGCACGTCATATTCGTGGTGTAGCAATTTTAATGGCCAGTAGTGTAAGTAGGGTTGCTCATAGTAAGGTCCAGTTTCACTCTGCCCAATGCATACAATTCTCTCTCCCACTCGCGGACGTTTTTTTTTTTTTAAGAGCGTTACCTACATATATCTTTAAGAACGTCAGAGATAAGAAACAACCTTGTACGAGCCTTGTTAACTGTAATCTGTTCTGCCGACGATTACCTATTTTAACACTACTTGTATGATGATTATAAAGCTGATTCACGAAGGGACATAACTTTCAGAAACTTTTCTGTATTCCAATGCTACACATACTTTTTTAATGGCACACTCATAACATACGGATGTGAAGCGTGCACTCTGGGAAAGGCAGAGAAAAAGAGACTGGAAGCAATGGAAATGTTGATATGGAGAAGAATGCGGAAAACAAGCTGGGTAGATAGAAAAAGTAATGAACATGTCTTAAGAGAAGTGAATGAGAACAGAACGCTGCTGAATTATATAGGAAGAAGAAAATAAAAAATGATAGGGCACATAATGAGATACAACCAGTTCCTAAAGAATGTATTTGAAGGAAAGGTTATAGGGAAAAAAACCAAGATCCAAGCCAAGAGCAACGTATTTTAATAACATCAAATAAGATTTGGGGATAAATCATATGAAGAATTGAACAGGATGACAATGGAGAGAGGGACGTGGATAAATCGACGAGGCACAGCCTTTAGTTTATGATGATGACTCATAAGCCTTCCTCACATCGATAAATAATATGTGCTTCTCACTTCCACAAGCTGTTACCTTTTTTTTGCTAACTGTTTGAGGCAGAATATAAATGTTTCGATTCATTCCTGGACAAGGAACTGAATAGACACAAGGGAAACATCGATGTTGGAGGTTTATTAAATTGCACTTCGTGAAAATATAAAGTAAAGCCAGTTCATTTGTTTTTAATTATAACGCTGAATGTACAGATTCTCCAAATGCAGTATCAAAAACAAGTAAAGAACAAGCACCCCATTACTATTAGTGATGTAATCGTCGATTTGTAGTGTTTATTATTTCCGTAGCGTCCATGGGTTAAAATTATTCTATCCTGCGGATGACTACATAAAATGTGGAGGGACGGCCTAACCGGAGAGGCACTTCAATTTATTCTCATTCTCTGCTAGTATTGGCATTTTCGTTTCTCAGCATAAACGTTTTGAGTTGTTGCGAAATAAAATATACCGACCAGAAGAGGACGCCTTATTTATGATACGAAATTGCTCTGTTCTTTAGGTCGTGGATTTCCTAATTTTCGGAGGACAAAAAGGCCTGATTCTTTGCACTTCTACTCTATAGGGCTCCCACTTCACTGGTGCATCGCCTATGAGCAGGGGCAGATTACATGCTCGTGGCGTGCGGCTCGAGGCAGGTTGCCTCACTGTTTACTGCCGTGACTGGGAAGTCGAAGTGGCGTTTGCGGAACGGCTCACCTGGTAGCGAAGACGCATGCAGAACTCTTATCGCCTGATGTACTTCAGTAAGATAGATGATGTCAGCGGATCGAATCAGTCGTGAGTTCGCAAGTGTTACCACCAGCCCATCTAGTACAATGGCTGTGCATTGAGAGCTAAAAAGAACTGGGTACAATGGCCGAACAGTTCCTGATAAGCCACTTATTCAAGCACTCAGTTCTAAGCGATTCTTGATGTGGTGTAGAGGGCGGCACCACTGGACAGTGGTGATCTGGAGTGATGAATAGTGCTACACCTTGTGGCAATCCGATGAGAATGTCTGAAAAGCTCTGAGTTTGGCGAATTCCTGGAGAACGTTGCTTGTCATGTATAGTAACAACACAGAACTATGGAGGAGATGATGTTGCGGTATGGTCGTGTTTTTCGTAGTTAAGGGTGGTCCTCTTATCTCACTTACGAAAAGGCTATATGCAGAGGAGATACGAACGCATTTTACAACATTGTGTTGTGAGCATACAAGCTGTGGCGGCAGCTTAAAGAGCGGCAGTTTCTCGCCGCAGAGCACGCGAGCGGCTAGCGTCTACGCGGCCCTGGAAAAACCCGAGCGCTTGGCAGGGGCGCGTATGACCATGTTTGCGCACTTTGAGAAATTTATATGCCGGAGAAAAATTGATAAAAACAAAACTAAGACTGACACGGAGGTGCGACTTGGCACTCATGGACAGAAAAATGTGTAAAACTAAATTATCTACACGCGCCACAAAAGCATACAGTAGTTTAAAAGTTATTGTTGTCTTAAAAATTGTAAATTTGTGAAAGTTCAGAAGCTAATATCTCGGCACCGCTTTGGCCGATTAATATGAACAAAGTGTCTACGGATGCGACAGGTAGAGCTGCATCGAGCAGTCATAGCCGATTTGGCTGAACATGTACCATATTTGAATGAGAGGTCGGAATATGGGATTTGACTGCGAAAAACTCTGTTTCTGATAGTAAATAAATTTAAAGAGACGAAAGTAGCAACAGCATTATAAAGTTTAAAGACGTAAATGAGTAATTAAGTATGTATTTTTATTTGTTTATTTATGTTTAGTATCAAAAACCCCCCCATGAACCATGGACCTTGTCGTTGGTGGGGAGGCTTGTGTGCCTCAGCGATACAGATAGCCGTACCGTAGGTACAACCACAACGGAGGGGTATCTGTTGAGAGGCCAGATAAACGTGTGGTTCCTGAAGAGGGGCAGCAGCCTTTTCAGTAGTTGCAAGGGCAACAGTCTGGATGATTGACTGATCTGGCCTTGTAACAATAACCAAAACGGCCTTGCTGTGCTGGTACTGCGAACGGCTGAAAGCAAGGGGAAACTACGGCCGTAATTTTTCCCGAAGGCATGCAGCTTTACTGTATGATTAAATGATGATGCCGTCCTCTTGGGTAAAATATTCCGGAGGTAAAATAGTCCCCCATTCGGATCTCCGGGCGGGGACTACTCAAGAGGATGTCGTTATCAGGAGAAAGAAAACTGGCGTTCTACGGATCGGAGCGTGGAATGTCAGATCCCTTAATCGGGCAGGTAGGTCAGAAAATTTAAAAAGGGAAATGGATAGGTTAAAGTTAGATATAGTGGGAATTAGTGAAGTTCGGTGGCAGGAGGAACAAGACTTCTGGTCAGGTGACTACAGGGTTATAAACACAAAGTCAAATAGGGGTAATGCAGGAGTAGCTTTAATAATGAATAGGAAAATAGGAATGCGGGTAAGCTACTACAAACAGCATAGTGAACGCATTATTGTGGCCAAGATAGGTACGAAGCCCACGCCTACCACCGTAGTACAAGTTTATATGCCTACTAGCTATGCAGATGACGAAGAAATTGAAGAAATGTATGATGAAATAAAAGAAATTATTCAGATAGTGAAGGGAGACGAAAATTTAATAGTCATGGGTGACTGGAATTCGAGTGTAGGAAAAGGGAGAGAAGGAAACGTAGTAGGTGAATATGGATTGGGGCTAAGAAATGAAAGAGGAAGCCGCCTGGTAGAATTTTGCACAGAGCACAACTTAATCATAGCTAACACTTGGTTTAAGAATCATTATAGAAGGTTGTATACATGGAAGAACCCTGGAGATACTAAAAGGTATCAGATAGATTATATAATGGTAAGACAGAGATTTAGGAACCAGGTTTTAAATTGTAAGACATTTCCAGGGGCAGATGTGGACTCTGACCACAATCTATTGGCTATGACCTGTAGATTAAAACTGAAGAAATTCCAAAAAGGTGGGAATTTATGGAGATGGGACCTGGATAAACTGAAAGAACCAGAGGTTGTAGAGAGTTTCAGGGAGAGCATAAGGGAACAATTGACAGGAATGGGGGAAAGAAATACAGTAGAAGAAGAATGGGTAGCTTTGAGGGATGAAGTAGTGAAGGCAGCAGAGGATCAAGTAGGTAAAAAGAAGAGGGCTAGTAGAAATCCTTGGGTAACAGAAGAAATATTGAGTTTAATTGATGAAAGGAGAGAATATAAAAAAGCAGTAAGTGAAGCAGGCAAAAAGGAATACAAACGTCTCAAAAATGAGATCGACAGGAAGTGCAAAATGGCTAAGCAGGCATGGCTAGAGGACAAATGTAAGGATGTGGAGGCTTATCTCACTAGGGGTAAGATAGATACTGCTTATAGGAAAATTAAAGAGACCTTTGGAGATAAGAGAACCACTTGTATGAACATCAAGAGCTCAGATGGAAACCCAGTTCTAAGCAAAGAAGGGAAAGCAGAAAGGTGGAAGGAGTATATAGAGGGTCTATACAAGGGCGATGCACTTGAGGACAATATTATGGAAATGGAAGAGGATGTAGATGAAGATGAAATGGGAGATACGATACTGCGTGAAGAGTTTGACAGAGCACTGAAAGACCTGAGTCGAAACAAGGCCCCGGGAGTAGACAACATTCCATTGGAACTACTGACGGCCTTGGGAGAGACAGTCCTGACAAAACTCTACCATCTGGTGAGCAAGATGTATGAGACAGGCGATATACCCTCAGACTTCAAGAAGAATATAATAATTCCAATCCCAAAGAAAGCTGGTGTGGACAGATGTGAAAATTACCGAACAATCAGTTTAATAAGCCACAGCTGCAAAATACTAACACGAATTCTTTACAGACGAATGGAAAAACTAGTAGAAGCCGACCTCGGGGAAGATCAGTTTGGATTCCGTAGAAATACTGGAACAGGTGAGGCAATACTGACCTTACGACTTATCTTAGAAGAAAGATTAAGGAAAGGCAAACCTACATTCCTAGCATTTGTAGACTTAGAGAAAGCTTTTGACAATGTTGACTGGAATACTCTCTTTCATATTCTGAAGGTGGCAGGGGTAAAATACAGGGAGCGAAAGGCTGTTTACAATTTGTATAGAAACCAGATGGCAGTTATAAGAGTCGAGGGGCATGAAAGAGAAGTAGTGGTTGGGAAGGGAGTAAGACAGGGTTGTAGCCTCTCCCCGATGCTATTCAATCTGTATATTGAGCAAGCAGTAAATGAAACAAAAGAAAAATTCGGAGTAGGTATTAAAATCCATGGAGAAGAAATAAAAACGTTGAGGTTTGCCGATGACATTGTAATTCTGTCAGAGACAGCAAAGTACTTGGAAGAGCAGTTGAACGGAATGGATAGTGTCTTGAAGGGAGGATATAAGATGAACATCAACAAAAGCAAAACGAGGATAATGGAATGTAGTCGAATTAAGTCGGGTGATGTAGAGGGTATTAGATTAGGAAATGAGACACTTAAAGGAGTAAAGGAGTTTTGCTATTTGGGGAGCAAAATAACTGATGATGGTCGAAGTAGAGAGGATATAAAATGTAGACTGGCAATGGCAAGGAAAGCGTTTCTGAAGAAGAGAAATTTGTTAACATCGAGTATAGATTTAAGTGTCAGGAAGTCATTTCTGAAAGTATTTGTATGGAGTGTAGCCATGTATGGAAGTGAAACATGGACGGTAAATAGTTTGGACAAGAAGAGAATAGAAGCTTTCGAAATGTGGTGCTACAGAAGAATGCTGAAGATTAGATGGGTAGATCACATAACATCACATAACTAATGAGGAAGTATTGAATAGGATTGGGGAGAAGAGAAGTTTGTGGCACAACTTGACCAGAAGAAGGGATCGGTTGGTAGGACATGTTCGGAGGCATCAAGGAATCACCAATTTAGTATTGGAGGGCAGCGTGGGGGGTAAAAATCGTAGAGGGAGACCAAGAGATGAATACACTAAGGAGATTCAGAAGGATGTAGGTTGCAGTAGGTACTGGGAGATGAAGAAACTTGCACAGGATAGAGTAGCATGGAGAGCTGCATCAAACCAGTCTCAGGACTGAAGACCACAACAACAACAGTATAAAAAAATCCAGGAGAAGCAAAATCACCCCACTGCCCGGAAAATTTCCATATTTATCAATATATCATGTGTGTTTTTGTGTCTAGTTTTAGAACATTCGTATTTTGTCAAACATTGTTTTGAGTTAGGCAGTCGTTTCGAGGTCGGATAGCGCAGCCATCTTTGAGGGTAGTGGGTTCTGAGCGGCGCTAGGAGCCGCCCATCTGGGGGTAGCAGTGGGCAGGTAGCCACGTTCGAAAGCGATCAAGTGGATCGCAATATAGTGGTTTAGGACAGCAGACGAGAGTGTATTTTGTGACTTGTGAACAGACTGTCGAGTGTCGTGATTGCGATCGCGACATATGAATTATAGTAAAGTGTTGTAGAAACTTCCTGGGAGATTAAAACTGTGTGCCCGACCGAGACTCGAACTCGGGACCTTTGCCTTTCGCGGGCAAGTACTCTACCATCTCGCCCGGTACTCACAGCTTTACTTCTGCCAGTATCTCGTCTCCTACCTTCCAAACTTTCATATCAGCGCACTCCGCTGCAGAGTGAAAATCTCATTCTGGAAACCTCCCCCAGGCTGTGGCTAAGACTTTCTTTCAGGAGTGCTAGTTCTGCAAGGTTCGCAGGAGAGCTTCTGTAAAATTTGGAAGGTAGGAGACGAGATACTGGCAGAAGTAAAGCTGTGAGTACCGGGCGTGAGTCGTGCTACGGTAGCTCAGATGGTAGAGCACTTGCCCGCGAAAGGCAAAGGTCGCGAGTTCGAGTCTAGGTCCGGCACACAGTTTTAATCTGTCAGGATGTTTCATATCAGCGCACACTCCGCTGCAGAGTGAAATCTCATTCTGGAAAGTGTTGTAGCATCAGTTGTTAACGGCTGCCCTTACGTAAAAGCCCCTCAGACTGCATTTTAAGCTGTCAGTGAATATATTGAAGAAAAATAAACTACCTGTTCAAATTTCTCAGCAATACCTGCCTGCATTGTTTTGTTACATTTTATTTCAGCTTAAAAATTGAGTTTACGACAGGTGTGAGCTGGCACCTTATGACGAAAACGTAGCCACACACTGAGACCAGTTACATCTCTGGGCCACTCAATTAAGCTGAGTGTAAAACACACACACACACACACACACACACACACACACACACACACACACACACACACACACACATATATATATATATATATATATATATATATGTGTGTGTGTGTGTGTGTGTGTGTGTGTGTCATAGCATGCGGGGGCTCGAGCCAAACTACTCAAACTTCAATGTCTAGTGCACAGTACAGTACAGTCGTAGTGTACTTCGTACAGTAGTGGAGAGGATGACTGTACCAACATGACAACGCACACTTTCGTAAAGCAACAGCTGCGAGGCAGTGGTTTCCAGACAGTAACGTTCCTGAAACGGACTGGTCTGTCCAGAATTCAACGGAACACCTTTGGGGCTCTGTTACAACACTGTCTTCATTGCAGACCCCCAGCGTCCAACACCACTGCCTTCTACCGTTTCCGCTGTTCAGGAAGAATAGGCTGCTGTTCCTCCAGACACACAAACACTTCCATGAAACAGTCTCCAGCAGGGTTCAAGCCGTCACACAGGCAGAAGATGGACGCACCAGATATTACTGTCAACTAACGGGTGACCAGATACTTTTGATCACACTCTGTATGGCTAGTACAGAATCTGTTATTATCGTGAATGTTAGCCAGAAGTTTCAGCACAACCTCTGATAACTGTTCTAGACTGCCATCAAAGCAAAAAATTTACGACCTAAAGTCACACATTTGGACACATTTGGACGAAACATGATTTTCTATGCTGTCGAAAGGAAACTGAGGTTTATATCAAATGATGTTCTGCAGTGTCCGTTCAGCAAAACTAACTATGAGACAACTTCCATAACAATAACTGAACATGTCTACAGCACTGCTTTTAAATCCATTCCGTGCACTAGCATCTACACTCACAGAACCAGTTCTTAGCACTGTAACGATAATAACAAAGAGTGAAGAGAAAAAAATAACTTCTAGTTGCCCATACTGATACGATATCTCCACTATGAACGTATTTTTGTGATGTTTACGCCACATGTCATTATTTTCTACAGACAGCTGCCGCGGAGGAGGGGGAGCGAGGAGCAGGAGGAGATTCTCCTGTGTGTATTGTTTCATCTCCTGCTGTTCAAATGGCTCTGAGCACTATGCGACTCAACTTCTGAGGTCATCAGTCGCCTAGAACTTAGAACTAATTAAACCTAACTAACCTAAGGACATCACACACATCCCTGCCCGAGGCACCATTCGAACCTGCTCGGCTCCAGACTGTAGCGCCTAGAACCGCACGGCCACTCCGGCCGGCTCTCCTGCATGTGATGGAGCTTTAATGCACTGGTTGTTCCTCCAGTTAGTACCCGGGAGCAAAGCGATACATAACCAGGCCAGACATATAAGCTATTGTGAACACACAGACAGGCAAACAAAGAAAGAAACAATTTATCAATAAAGGAACAAATGGTAGCAACGCACCGTAGGAAAGCAGAATTAAGAGAAAAAAACAATGCAAAATCACTAACAGAGTGCAGAATGTTCACACAAAGGTAAGTGAGTCTGAAGTTAACTAAAGGAGCAGCGAAGCCACCATAAATTTCTTCGGAAAGATTCGTTTGTCAGAGTAGCCGCTGCAAAAAGCAAACAAATGACTACCCACGACGAGACAAACATATAGTGTTAATATGTCCAAAAAGAAAAGGTGAATGTAGAAACAGATCACTAATGAAAGCAACTCTGCGTTTAGTTCGGGATGTTAAGAGTACTGACTTTGTAACCGTACGCGAATGTAACAAATTCACTTGCACGTCGTAGCCTCTCTAAGAGGTTTGAATGACAAGGCCCACGGGTAGAAGCAGAAAAGTTCTTTTTTCTGGTCGGCTACTGGAAAGGAAAGACTGTAAGATGGAGTATGCAAGGAGAAAATCTGCTACGAGGAATTTGGAGCTGCCGTTTTAACTGAATATAGATCAAAGAACAATCAAAACGAGACTCAGACTTCATCGATGAGCAAGCTCCATCAGGGCAGGAATCACAATCTTTCAAGTATTGCTTCCCAAAGACTCAATATTGGATTGGTCAATCAAGGAAGACTAAAAGATTACCAGAGAAAGTGAAAGCACACTAGGCAACCACGGACGCTGAACATTAAGTGCCAATCAATTAATTTAGTCAAATAGACTGGAGAGAGAGAACTGAAAATAAGTTCAAAAGATGCAGCAATAACCGGCATGGAAATCAGAGGGAAGAAAGTGGAGAATGTTTAGCGACTGTGGAAGGACGAGATACTACAGTTGGTTGCAGCGGGTACTGGATTTGTTAACTCACTGGCTCTGCCGTCGGAGTCATAGGGGATGTTTTAACATTACTCGACGCTTTCTCAAGCAATAATAATTAATCGTACCTCAAGCATACATCAGAATAAATAAACGATAGGTTGCAGATAGGTGAAACATGCAGAATGATTTTCGCCAGCTAAATTTTGTAGTTCAGAATTAACTGTTTAACTTCTTCACAGAATAAACCGCAGACTGGTGATTAATCTCTTCACTGTTGGTACGCGGAACTAAAACAGCTCGAGCCCCCAATAAAGTGGCTTGTGAACTCTCTGATGCAGGGCGAGTCGGCTGCCTCTAGCGAGGTCGTAATACACAGTCCGCAATATTGCATCTGGCCTTCAAAAACCACACGCGAGACTTCCATATTCTCTCGCTCGCTACGCGCAAACTGTTAATCCTAGCCCGCATCTCGTGGTCGTGCGGTAGCGTTCTCGCTTCCCACGCCCGGGTTCCCGGGTTCGATTCCCGGCGGGGGTCAGGGATTTTCTCTGCCTCGTGATGGCTGGGTGTTGTGTGCTGTCCTTAGGTTAGTTAGGTTTAAGTAGTTCTAAGTTCTAGGGGACTTATGACCACAGCAGTTGAGTCCCATAGTGCTCAGAGCCATTTGAACCAATTTGTTAATTCTACAGAAAAAAATTTGCAGGACCTTTATATAGAAAATTTAATTTAGTTACATTTTGTACTGGGGTACATTTTCTCTGGAGGCTGTAGTTTTCGAGTTATTCAAGGAAAACGTAGAAAAGTGACCCTCAGACGCACCCCTACTCCCACAGTCAGCCCCCCCCCCCGAATCCCTCCTCCCTCCCCCCCCCCCCCACCACGGCCAGGATTTCTAGTATGTTCTTCATAGCATTCCCTACTACCACCATACAAAAACTTGCATGGCTTATTTCCCACATTCGACCTCATTTGGTTCTTCATTGACTGGCCTTATGCCGCCGGCTGACATTTGCGTAAATTTTACCTAACAATGTTGTTGAATTTTAGCAGTATAAAGTAAATAATTACATCCTTGAATTAGTGAGGCCTTCTGACAACGAAACTGCTGCGCTTGTAAGGTTCAAGTTTCGCTCTAATTGCCAACATAATTTATTTTAGTGTAACGTTCACAAAAATCCTCGCAGACAGGTTTAAAGTAATAATGTTAACGAAGTAGCCTACTATGCTCGTGACGTAAGAGCCCAACCAACGGAGATCAAAAAAGTTCGAATATCTGGTATAGTTCGTGGTCCGAACGTTTTGCATAGTGGTTGGAGGGAGTGGCACGAACAACATGGTACAAATCCTGAGAGGTGTTGGGGGTGAAGGTGCGTTTGAAAGTCGCTTTTGCAAGTTTCCCTTGAATAACACAAAAACCGCGGCCTCCAGCGGAAACGCATCGCTGCACAAAATTTAACGATATTAAATTTCCTACAAAAAGGTCCTGTTCATTGTTTCTGCTTTCTGTAGGACTAACAGTTCGTCTGGAGGGAGCGAGAGGATATGAAAATCTCCCGCACGGTTTATGAAGGGTCGATATAGAATTACTGCGGGCTGCTTCAAACAATATACACAGGGGCAGCTGAATCGCCTCGTAAATTTGAAATAACCAACAACACTGCAGGTCTTCGCAGCCCAACACTGTTCCAAGTTCAAATACAGTAAATCTAAGCCCGCCAAACACCCGATAAAAGGAGTCTAAGTGTCGACCACTGCTAAAATAATCAGATTTCCCACTAAACAGACAGAGTTAAAGTTCCACTCGGTACGAGATTAATCTAAGTAAGAAGTACCCGCAGACACGAAAAATAGAAGTCCCACGAAACCACAGGTAAAATAATTTTACATGTTCGACACTTTGAAAGAAATTAGAGTTCCCACTGAACCACCATGTGAAATGTTTCTAAGCGCCGCGACGGTCAGCTCGGAATATATATATCAAAGTTCTGAAACACGTGCAGCTAGATGGCTGCCCAGACCACCTCAGATGCTGTCCGTGCAACTGTGTCCAACGAACTGCGAAAGAGGCAAAATGGCCACTGCCTTTCATAAGTTCTCTCCCCCCTACTTCCGGAAATTTCAAGAATTCATGTCACTCAACGTGCTTGAAAAACGTGTCTTTTTTACGCCCTTCTATACAAATATCCAATCCATAAACTAGCCGTGTCATTAGAAGCACGCTAAAAGTTGATTCCAATGAAATATTACACTTAATAATACTTTAAGTAGTTGGCCTACAAATCTAAGTTGAATAATTACGTATTTCAATAGTAGTGACTGTTCATTTCATTCTCACCGTGTCTCGAATAATTGTAGTACATACACGTATCGCAATCTGTGTTGCAGGAACGGACATGTTCTTTTCACTGCCACAATCTAAATTCAGGTGTCTTTAACGACATCAAAACTATGGGCAAACTTGAGCAAAATTCTGGATAATTAATTGAAATTGTCAATTAAATATATAAAACTTATAATTTAAATGTTGAAGGTGAAGTGTGTACGCGTTTGCCAACATGTACTGCCAGCCCGATAGTGAATCTGTTTTCGTTCATTAATTAAGCTACCTTCATTTAAATGTCTGATTAAACTGCCTCTCGGAAGGTAATTAAGAACGTAATAAAACATGTATGTAGCTCAACCGGTACGTACTGATGAGCACTTTGATCGGTCAGTCTCTTTTGTTGGATTTATAATTGCAATTAGTGTTATTAAATATCCAGTGAAAATACTTCACAGAAACCTTTTTGGTCCTATACCTAATTACACAGAACACTTTCATAGTCTATCTACACACCAGCTGGGTCATCTCTTTCTCCTCATTAAAATGGTGCATCGTCCTTCACTATAAATACTATGGCTTGCGCTGCACGCGCGCAAATGTAGATAGAGAGAGATATTCCTTTGTGCGTGCTCCCGGGGTGGACATGACGTAACGTCCGGGCCTAAGATTTCTATAACCTGAGTCGAACTATCCGCCGTTTTGTCCCCAAAGTATAGGATATTCATATCTGTTACATATGAATCACGATGTGGTTGGAAATTTCTAATTAAATGTATTGAAGTATTCGTCGTAAATCGGGTGATCGCTCAGCTGCGAACTGCACTAACTATTGCAAAAATGGTTTTCGCATTTTTAGATTTCAAAGTGACCCCGAACGAAGAAAAATATGGGCCATAAATTGAAGAAGACACAAAGAGGAATCATGATGTGGTGCTCAATTGTATACTGTAAATATACGTTAATAAAAGTGGTTATAAACAGCTACTGAAATATTAGTAGTTATCAAACTGTCTGCCAAATATTTACAATTCTAGCCTCCATATAAAGTGAACAGTGAAATCATAGCAGAGATGATGAAGGATTACTTCAAAAACAAGTGCCTACGAAAGCGGATACTCAGTGAAAATTTGACAGAGGTACGTGAAGAGAACAGAATAAAGCAGATATTTATGCTTCAGTATGGACTTGCCATAAATCGGTACAAAGGGCTCTGAAAGAGAGGGGTCTATTGTGCAGAGGCTAGTGCAATGGGATGCATTGTCCATGGTGGTAGTTTTCTGCAAACTTGGGGAATTTATTAATACTATACTAAAAAAAAAAAAACAGAAGTAAAGAAGAGAACACCGACATTTCTTCAACTTATATACAGTATAAATGACAGCAGGCTTGACAAAACATATCGTCAGGCATCTCTGGGAAAAGAAATTTAGATCACGCTGAAGACCAAATGTTACAAGTGATTAGGAGAAACACAATATAAAAACAGAAGAAGCAGCAGCAGGAAGAGAGATTTTCGGAAGGAAAGTATTAAATTTATAAGAATTACAAAGCTTAAGCGACGTGAGAAAGGGTGTGAAGTGGCCTGAAGAAAGAAAAAGAAAGATGAGATAGGACGAAAAGCTAAAAGAGGAAAAAAAGAGCAATTGAGGAGGAACCTAAATCGTGACGTGGCCCTTGCTGGCGGAAATGGACGAGATCTGTGCTAGTGGAAACCTTAACAGCACTAACAGCATTATTTGAGGAGGTATTAGGGACCCTACCATCGCTATCTCTAACATGGGAAGAAGAAGTTAAGGGGATGGCACTGATCCAAGAACGATGAATCTACACAGGTAGCATAGGATCTATGTACTATCCTATGGTACAATGTTGGGATTCCGTAAATACCAAAACACATTAGTGGTCTCGAAATGTGGATGGTGAGTGACACGTTAAGCAGGTGTGCTTACGACGATACCGTATCATTAGCAAAGAAAAACTGACAATTGTAAAAATGAGGTGTGCAAGATCCATTCATGGAACGCAAAAGGTGAAAAACATTTTTCATTCGCATTTATGACAATAGTAATAATAATAATAATAATAATAATAATAACAATGAAGAGCAAGAAAATGGTAATGATAGTGATTTGCTCATATAGCTGAATGGACAGCTAAAAAAGCCTTATGACGAAAGTCATCGTGCAACAGTATGTTAGGTGATGCTTTAAAAAAAAAAGTATGTGCCAGGTAGAGTGTTTGAACTGTGTAGCACGGACAGTGCGGTGCTATTAGAGTATGCCTTGGTCGGCGTAGCGGCTTTGTTATGTACCACATCGCGAAGCTGAACGAGAAGTGTGAGCTGTCTTTCGACACGAGCTTCCAGACAGCGGAGGAACGCAGCCAAAGATGACGCAGTTGGCGCGACCGGCACAGCACACACCACCACAACATTGCCAGCCTGTGTGACTCAGCGATAGCGCCGGGGGCAGTTTCCTCCTCCCCGTGAAACAGCTGAGCGAACGTTGTCACCGCAGAGGCGGCGAGAAACGACTACAGCTGCTAACACCACACCACCCAGTGTTGAAGTGAAATAAGTACAGTGCACAGTTTCGTTTTACTGCAAAACTTTACAATGAAAAATACATATACAATTAAGATCTTTTCCAATATAATCAACTGGCTTCGCGCCCACAGTTTCGCTCGCGCAGACTGTATAGTCTGCACAGAGGTTTTCGATTTTCTCTAATAGTTTTTTTTTCATGTTTTCACGAACTGCAACACATTCTAAACTTTTCACGCTAATTGAGGCCATAGAAGCATGGTTTTTTTTCTCCCGAATGTACTTCTTCCCAAAAAGCGATTATGGTAGCTGCTGTCCAAGATTGTTATTAAGCATCCCTTTTGCATTCTTAAGTTGTTGTTTCTATAGAAACTTTCATCCCCTAGGACAGATTTTTTTTTACACCGAACCGAGAAGTGGAACGCGAATTTTCATAGATTCAGCTTCAAATTTTTTGAACATAATGCAATATTTTCTTAAGAATTTATTCTGCTATTTCATCCCCTTAGGGGTTCAGTTTCCAAAAGCAGTGAAAGATGTATTTTTTAAAAAAATTTCTAACAGAGAAGCCAAATACAAATTTTCAAAGATTTTGTTTTGAAAATGCTTTCATATTGAAATAATTTCATAAAACTTTTCATGCCGTATTTCATTCCCTTAGATAGTTGAATTTCCAAAGAACTCAAAAACGCACCTTTTTCCTTTCTAACCGAAAAGTCAAATACCAATTTTCATAGATGTAGCTTTAAAAGTGTTTTGAAGTTCTTTAATAGCGACTTACTTTCAAAAAACATTCGCCCACTATTTTTCCCCTTAGTGGTTGAATTTGCAAAAATACTAAGACTGGTATCATTTCATTTCTGACTGAGAAACCAAACACCAATTTCCGTAGTTCTAGGTTCAAAATGGTCTTAATAGCGACATTTCCCAAAAAGAGTTTCATCCCCTATTTCAGCCTCTTAGGAGTGTAATTTCGAAAAATCCCTTCATAAACAGAGAAAGAGAGAGAGAGAGAGAGAGAGAGAGAGAGAGAGAGAGAGAGAGAGAGAGAGGTCAGAAACTTTCAGTTAAAAAAAATTAAAATACTTTGTGTGTGAAAAAAATTATAACAATATTTTTGTACTATTTTCACATATCTTCCTGTATTTTCTTGGTATGATGCGATGCACTTTCGATCTTTTTGGGATACATTTTTAAAACGATAAAATTCTTGTTTAAGCTTATTCTTATTTGAGGATTAGCCTGTTCTTAATATAAAATTGTTAAGGCCTTCGTGGTCACTTGTTGACAAACTGCCTATTTGCTTCTGTCTCGGGTACGTCGGCCAACGTTCGTCTGATGATTTTACTGACGTCAGTAAAATCATCAGACGAACGTCGGCCTATTCTTGATACTCCATCAATTAGCATTGATTTAAAATCAATATTGTTGCATGAGCAACGTCTGAATGTTATCTTGTGCACTATGTTTTCTTTTTGTGACAAATCAAGATTTTCGACAAATTTTATAGTTTTCGAAATCCATATTATCTTTCGCGTGATTTGCTAGATTCGCTTTGTTTCATTCCTGTGTTATTAAAGCTTTATCGCTAAAGACGTTGAAGTGTTTACTTCACAGTAGTTTCCTTATATTGAGACTGAGTATTGAAACGAACGCTCTTCGTTTGTAAAAAAGAAATGGTATACACAGACATATAGCGATGGATGGATATTATGTGTTATACAAAATTTTTTAATGGTGTGCATGAAAGTACGGGTAAAGAATTGATTTCATTTTTGATGGGGATTTTTTTTTTGTTTGCAGTAATTTGCGGAAGCATTCATATTTTATTTTTCGTGATTGCCGGTAATTTCGAAAAAAGTTGCTGAGTGCCATGACTTACGCTCTTTACTGAAAGGACTCTTACTTGAGATAATGTTTCTATTTAAAATTTGTAGTTTGGTTTGCGTGCTGCTTTGGCTCGGCTAATCCTCGATAAAGTAACATTTTAATTTGCAGCTCAGCAGTTTTAGAAATCTCGTCGTGTCTATGATAGTGGACGTAATTTGAGTTTTATCGGCGCGGTGTGAATGTGTAAACCTCCAAGGGTATCGACGTTTATAATGGAAATGTGAATGGAGTTCAGGGCTACAGTGGCGAGTGAGTCTAAAGTGGAATTAACTAAAGTGAAATTACGATTATTGGGTGACGCGCGAAATTGGAAAACGGAACTTTATGTTATTAATCCATGTAACATCATAAAGTTAAACGTTGGCCAGAACAATAAATTCAGGAATTGTAAATTATCAAAAATTCAGAGCGTATTTATTAAGTGAATTATCCTAGAGTGGATACACAGCGATTATAAATGAGCAGTGTGGAGAGATTACAAAACTGTCAGAATTATTACCGCAATGAAAGGCGGATACTAAGTGTTTTATTCCGAAACACGTGAATCGAATGATGAAAACAAAGAATTGTCTGTAACACTCAATATGTTGTAGTGTTTAGGACATATGGACCGGATGCCACGTTGAACTGTAGGTGCCCTTTCTACGGCAGGATTGTCGGGGTAGGTTAAGGACGCTCAAGTGGCGGAAGAGGCTTCCAGCTGAAAGAACTTGCTAACAGGCGGCTGAAGATCGGCTTGTACGCTACGCTGCTTCACTAGGCGTGGCCCTACTGTTCCCTTACCTCCCCCCCCCCTCCCCCAACTTTCCAACTGACTTACCCTGCCTGCTATAGAGGGAGCTACATTTCGACGTGGTCTTGGCGTTCTTCAAATATTCACATCATTCTCAGAGGTGAAAGAAGTAATGCGCGGCAGAAACAATTGTAGGACCAGTTAATGAACTGAACTCCAGACCACAAGGTTTGTAGTCTCACACCCACTGCAGGCACCCTACCACATTGTAAGCTATCATTTCTGATTCACATTACGCCCTCTTGTTCATTCAGACTACCGGAGACGTAATGCGCCGATCTTTTTAGCATCTTGTAATTATATTTCCTCTATTAATGCTACGCGGTAAGACTACCAGACCCAAAGAACAGGTGTTTTGTAAGGTACTTATTCCGTGGATGAATTAAATTTCCTCAAGTTTCTTCCACATTGGCAATATATATGTGGCATCTGCTTTTCCGGAGAGTTGTTTTACGAGCTCGTCCGACTTATGTCGCTCCGAGTGGTTACTACAAGATATTTTAAGACTGTTATTGTTGCAAGTGATTTGTTGCCAATAACGTCGCTGATCTGCCCTCACTTTTTGACAAGAATTCTGCATCAGGACACCTGGAAAAATTCCCTGTCAAATCAACGCGGTCAAAGAAGTACGGTTCGTTCGACCGACTTTTAGATGAAAGGTCTCGAGGTATCCTCGTTGCACGGTCGGGTCACATGGTCACTGTATTTGGCCCTGCGAGGTTTTAGTTCAGGCAATACATAAACTATAAGGCACGTCACTCTCGGCTACTGAACAATTAAAGGAACCAACACGAAAGGGCGGCGGCAACGTCTACCTTCACGGTGACCCGTGGAAGCCCGGACAGCTCCCGCGGAGGGCTTTCGCATTATCTCATGAGCTATTAATGTCTGAAGTTATTTTTTAAAGTGAACTGAAAACTGCACTTTTAAGTAAATTTATTCCTTCCTCGCACGATTTACTTTTTACTGTGCTTCAAATGGGAGACTCATTTCAGCTGAAATGTGTACGAGTCACGAGACACGTCTTCGCGTTTACTGAAATCTCCCTATTCGGCCGTTTGGAAGCTGTCTGAAAATAAATAACCGCCATAACACGTCATAAAGAGACTGATGCAACCTGCTTTGCAGTTGCATGTCAAAGTTTCTGTTAAGTGACACTGTTAGCCAGTTGTATTGTATAACGTTTACACCTGCCGTAAAACGGAGGTCCGAAAAAGCAAGACAAAATGAATTTTTACGAGGACACAGCTAAAGACTTCTTTAGCATCAATGTAAGAACACAAGTGGCTTCCTATACACGAGACTGCAGCTGAATTTGTCCTTACAAAACACAAGTTGCAGATATATATATATATATATATATATATATATATATATTCACGTGTGTATGATAAATCCCTTCCTTCAAAAATTTCCTTCCTTCATACCTCCTCTGTGTTACCACACATGACGCGTCACTGATCTCATTTGTACTAAGACTGCAGTACATGCGTGGTGCCTAGTTGCTTCCACCGTCCTGAGTGGAATGCCTAAGTTCTGGATAATGTTCACCAACATGGAGTCTTCTATATTGGTTGTGCCTTGCGCAGAATTCGGTATCTTGAGGCTGTAATAAATTCTTAGCGAGGAACTGGCATTGTATAAATAATTTAATTTCGAATTGTGTTGTTTAAACAGGATATCGCTCGCTTTTTGTTAGCTGAATACAAAAAAAAGGATGCACGGTTATAGTCCACTTTATGAATCACAAATAATTTCCGTTCTTCACATTTTGACAGAGAATAAACGAAATAATGAACTGCGTAATTACTATCAAACTAGTTCTCAATTACGTGTTCAAAAACCAGAGATCGCTAATTAAGTTCTTAAATTACGTGTTCAAAAACCAGAGATCGCTAATTAAGTTCTTAACGGATACCGACCGCAGCAGACAATATCTTTGCCCTCCGAGACTGGCGATCGAGCTGTCTGACCCGACGGCAGAACCGCTTCGTCCGCCGTCCAAGTTGGGCGCGACCTCAATATTTCCGAAGTGCGTCGTCTGCCTTTACGATTCGCAATTGTTTAGCCTGCTACTGAGAGATTCTTTTATAAGAAATGCAAGTAAATTCGCTCTTTACTTTTTTCTAATATTAATAACAGAAGTTTATGATTGTGGTGCTCTACTTCCGAAAACAGCGGACAATCTCGGAGAAGGACCAAAATTTGGGCGGTCTTTCTCGCGATACAGGTACTGAATAAAAACCATCTGTCACCGTCACCTCACACCACATTGCGTCATCTTCCCACTGATGCCTTCTCACCTGTTCTACGAAGACCTCGTAGCTGCATATGATGGCTGTAAAACCAGAAATATTGTAAAATGGGAAGCAGAACTACACTTTAAAAAGATTGTGTATATGGTTAACTTATTACTGAAACAACAGTAACCATTTAAAGCGCGCATATTAAAACCAAATTCTTTTCATGAAGTGTTGTATCCACCCGCTATGGAGTGTTCATTATTAAGAAAAGAAATTGAGAAGGTGATTATTATTGCGAGTGGCTCAATCGTCTGGTGCGAGTCTCTTCAATTGTCTAGGGCAGGGGTTCCCAACACAATTTTCTCGAGGACCCCGTCATCGAGCTTGATTGGTACCTTGTCATATCACAGTATCAAGTACCTAAAAAAGACTAATTGAGAGTCTTTTGATACGTTTTCTATTTTTGGTACTTAGAAAAAACATTGACGTATTCCTTATTGAAAAAATATTGAGTTTAAAACTGTTTCAATTTAGCCACCATTGATATTGTTAAATTTTTGATTATTGCTCAAAATCTTTGTCTTCAAATGTGGGTGTTTAGTATAACAAACTCCTTAAAAAAAATATAAATTGAGTATGAACTGAAAATGAAAGGAAAAAATTAAAAGTGAGTGTATTGGTCTTTCAAGTGTACTGGACTTGAGATTGCATTGAGTAGACATGTGTGAAAATAAGAAAACATTAATTTCATACAAGGTATTATTTATTTGAAAAAATACAGTTACAACAGAGTACTCCATCAGAAGCGGCCAAAACCAAAAAATCTCTTACTATACGAAATATATTTAATATATTTTTTATTCTAATAGCATCTTGAGGACCCCTGAGGGTCCGCGGACCATCTGTTGGGAACCACTTCTCTACTGTAAAGCTACCCTCGTTATACAGCGGGGGAAAGCGGACTTACAGTTTAACGTAGAAATCTAACCACGTGTCAGTCCTGGCGAATCTTCCTATCGTTGAGAAGTGAAGGGTAGATTAAAGGCGGACTAAAAAGTTCCACAGTCCGACCGAGAGTGGATCGCGGGACCCCTCGTTTTCCGGACACGTGTTTTTCTCCTAGACCGTCAGGCCCAACAAAGTAGAAGATAAAACGCTGCAATCAAGAGCTAGTACACTGAAGCGCCAAAGAATCTGGTATACGCATGCTTATTCAAATACAGAGTTATGTAAATACGCGGAATACGGCACTGCTGTCGCCAACGCGTATATAGGGTAAGTATCCGGCGCGATTGGTAGATCGGTTACTGCTGCTACAACGGCAGGTTATCAAGATTTAAGTGAGTGTGAACGTAGTGTTATAGTCGGCGATGGGACACAGCATCTCCGAGGTAGCGATGAAGTGAGGATTTTCCTGTATGACCATTTCACGAGTGTGCCGCGAATATCAGGAATCCGAGACTCTCCGACATCGCTGTGGCCGGAAAAGACCCGTCGAGAACTGGACTAAAGACGACTGAAGAGAATCATTCAGCGTGACAGAAGTGCAACCCTTCCGCAAATTTCAGTGCTGGGCCATCAACAAGTGCCAGCGCGCGAACCATTCAACAAAACATCATCGATACGGGTTTTCGGAGCCGAAGGCCCACTCGTGTACCCCTGATTACTGCACGACATTAAGCTTTACGCCTCGCCTTGACCTGTCAACACCAACGTGGACTGTTGAAGACTGGAAACATGTTACCTGGTCGGACGAGTCTCGTTTCAAATTGTATCGAGCGGATGGAGGTGTACGGGCATGGATACAACCTCGTGAATCCATCGACCCTGCATGTCAGCAGAGGACTGTTGAACCTGGTGGAGGCTCTGTAATGGTATGGGACGTGTGCAGTTGGAGTGATATGGGACCGCTAATATGTCTAGATATGGCTCTGACAGGTGACACGGACGTAAGCATCCTGTCTGATCACCTGCACCCCACACGTCCAGAATTGCTACAGAGTGGCTCCAGGAACACTCTCCTGAGTTTAAACACATCCGCTGGCCACCAAACTCCCCAAACATGAACATATTGAACGTATCTGGGATGTCATGCAACGTGCTGTTCAGAAGAGTTCTCCACCCCCTCGTACTATTACGGTTGTGGACAGCCCTGCAGGATTCACGGTGTCAGTCCCCTCCAGCACTACTTCAGACAATAATCGAGTCCTTGCCACGTCGTGTTGCGGCAGTTGCGCTTGCTCGCGGGGGCCCTGCACGGTATTACGCTGGTGTAGCAGTTTCTTTGGCTATTCAGTGTAAAAAGTACGTTCACCCTATGTATAAGAAAAGTGTCTCGAAAATTACGTTGCATACCGTTAGTAAGGTCGCGAAGCAACTCGGAACTTAAGCGTACCTGCTGCTGGAATGCTACACGAACAATACACGTGTGTGTGTTTCCCAGCCGCTTTCGTGTGGCAGAAGCTGCGTGTCTGCTGTTAAAAGACGTCGTTCTCTTCATATTTCCTCGCACTGCTCGTACGCAGAGAAGTATCCACGACAGTCTGTGTAAGGAATGGCAGTTTCTTACCTCAAAAAGAGACCCGACTCTCTGACAAGGACAGTAAAAGGTACTCTTGTTTCTGATAGCAGCAGGAGCAGCAGCGTCGGCTGCTTGAATTTCTTCTCGCCTCTACCCTCCTTAGACGGAGAGCTCATTACAGACAATTGCCAGCTCCTGTTTCGCACTGGCTCTAGCTGGGACGAGGACGCCGTTCACTGAATGGTTATGCAAGTACGGTTAGCGGAGTAATACCAGAGTCGGGAGCAACAGCTGCAGTTATCGGATCCGTTGCGCAGCTTCTGAAAATCCACAGCTCACTGCTGCTGAAACGGCCGCCTTCAACACAGCTGCTCACGCGTAATCGCGGGCGCCCGCATAAATATATCCGACAGCGGGTAAATTGTTACTTCCTTTCCATACGTAACCTATTCGATGAGTTTGAGGACGCGCCGCGCCCAACAACTGAATTTGACAAGAAGTACCAAAGTTTATTATACACAGCTAAACACAATTAACGGTCACATTTCCGAAACGCCGTAATTGTCTCCCATTCTTACGCAGAAGTTCGAAATGGAGAGGAGTAAGGCAAGGGAGGTATCTTTTCTAACAAGTGTCTTCGAGGTAGCGATAAAGTGGGGATTTTCCTCTACGACCACTTCTCGAGTGAACCGTGAATATCATTAATGCGGTAAAACATCAAATCTCCGACATCACTGCAGCCGGAAAAAGATCCTGCAGGAACGGAACCAACGACGACTGAAGACAATCGTTCAACGTGACAGAACTGCAACTCTCCCGCAAATTGTTGCAGATATCAATGCTGGCCCATCAACAAATGTCAGCGTGCGAACCATTCAACGAAATGTCATCGATATGGGCTTCGGGATCCGAAGGCCCACTCGTGTGCCCTTGACGGCCGCACGAGACGAAGCTTTCGGCCTCGCCTGGGCCCATCAACACTGACACTGGACTGTTGATGACTGGAAACATGGCGTCTGGTCGTGCGAGTCTCGTTTCAAATTGTATCGAGCGGATGGGCGCGTGCCTCATGAATCCATGGACCCTGCATGTCAGTAGGGGACTGTTGAAGCTGGTGGAGGTTGTGTAATGGTGTGGGGCGTGTGCAGTTGGAGTGATATGGAATCCCTGATAGTCTAGATACCACTCTGACAGGTGACACGTGCTTCAGCATCCTATCTGATCACCTGCATCCATTCATGTCCATTGAGCATTCCGACGGACTTGGGCAATTCCAGCAGGACAATGCGACGCCCCAGACATCTAGAATTGCTACAGAGTGGCTGGCTCCACAGGAACTTTCCGCTGGCCGCAAACGTCCCCAGACATGAACATTATTGAGCATAATGAGATTTTCACTCTGCAGCGGAGTGTGCGCTGATATGAAACTTCCTGGCAGATTAAAACTGTGTGCCCGACCGAGACTCGAACTCGAGACCTTTGCCTTTCGCGGGCAAGTGCTCTACCATCTGAGCTACCGAAGCACGACTCACGCCCGGTCTCACAGCTTCACTTCTGCCAGTATCTCGTCTCCTACCTTCCAAACTTTACAGAAGCTCTCCTGTCTCCGCAGTATCCTTTCTTTCAGGAGTGCTAGTTCTGCTAGGTTCGCAGGAGAGCTTCTGTAAAGTCTGGAAGGTAGGTGACGAGATACTGGCAGAAGTGAAGCTGTGAGACCGGGCGTGAGTCGTGCTTCGGTAGCTCAGATGGTAGAGCACTTGCCCGCGAAAGGCAAAGGTCCTGAGTTCGAGTCTCGGTCGGGCACACAGTTTCTAACGCGCGCGCACGCACACACACACACACACACACACACACACACACACACACACACACAGAGAGAGAGAGAGAGAGAGAGAGAGAGAGAGAGAGAGAGAGAGAGAGAGAGAGAGAGAGAGACTGACTAAATATGATTCATATTTCATCACTTTAAAAATAAAAGTGTTTCTTGAAAAATCTTACATTCTACACTTTAGTTAAGTGCCAAAGTTGCTGACAATGCCGAGGTGGCCGGGAGAGGGGGGGGTGTGGGGAAGGGAGGAGGGAGGGGAAAGGCAGGGGTACTAGCTAATGTCTGATTCCACTCAAGGGTAATGGTCTAAGAAAGGTTGGGAAGCACTGTCTTAGAGGGACCCTTTGCTCTACCGTCAGGTGCCTATGAATGTCGTTGTGTAGCTCTCCCCCCCCCCCCCCCTCCCAACAAGGCACTGTACAAGCTGGTGGTCGCTCAATAATGGTGTCGACTGCGTTTACTTTACAAGCAACCGATCACTCATTAGAAATGAGTCGTGTTGGGCTATTTGCAGCCCTTCATGGGCTTCATGTTCCAGAACAACGATGGAATTTTTATGGATGACACTGCGCTATGTCACCGGGCCACAATGGTTCATGACTGGTTTGAAGAACACTCTGAACAATTCGAGCGAATGATACGGCCACCCATCGAACATTTACGGGACGTAATCGAGACGTCAGTTCGTGCACAAAGTCCTACACTGGGCAACGCTTTCGCAATTATGGACGGCTATACAGGCAGCATGGCTCGAAATTTCTACAGGTGACTTCGAACAACTTGTCGAGTCGAAGCCCCGTCGAACCGCTGCACTACGCCGGGCAAGAGGAGGTCCGACACGATGTTAGGAGGTATCGCACGACTTCCGTCACCCACGTGGATTTCTAATCTGTGCCAGACAGTAGATCTGCTTAAACAGCAATGGGGTCAGCTATTGAACTGTTTCACCGCTACCTGTAACTGAAACCTATAACAACTTTGGGACTGTTGTTCCCCTGTGAAAAGTTGTTCAATGTTTTGCTACGCATTCCTGTGAATGTTGCATGAAGCTACTGACAATCTGGTAGATTCTTCGTAGAAATTTTGAAGTAAATACTTTAACTTTAAATTTTACTGTAAAAGTTGAACCAGTTATCTACATCTACATCTACATCCATACTCCGCAAGCCACCTGACGGTGAGTGGCGGAGGGTACCCTGAGTACCTCTATCGGTTCTCCCTTCTATTCCAGTCTCGTATTGTTCGTGGGAAGTTCCACCGAAGGCGTAAGGGTAGAGATTACAGAAGGTATCTGAAGGACAGGGTTCGAACCAACCATCTTCCTATTAGTAAAACTATATTTAACCTTATACCATGACAAGTAGTATATTTCATACGGTTTGTACAATATTTAAAAGGTCTTAATTTTTGTAATTTGTTTCACATATATAAATAATTTCATTCACTGCATTTTGATTAAGTTGATGGACTACCATTTTTTACCTATACTCGCTAAAACAGTATAGTGATGTTTTTCAAGTGAATAACAACGTCTTTTTTCGCTTGACAATTCGATGAAAACACCACTAGACACACTCAACCCATATTTGCTCAGATCTTGGCAGCTAAATGGCTCTGAGCACTATGGGACTCAACATCTGAGGTCATCAGTCCCCTAGAATTAGAACTACTTAAATGTAACTAACCTAAGGACATCACACACATCCATCCCCGAGGCAGGATTCGAACCTGCGACCGTAGCGATCACGCGGTTCCAAACTGAAGCGCCTAGAACCGCACGGCCACACCGGCCGGCTCTTGGCAGCTAACGCGGAAGTATGTTGTTTCTACCTGGATCGATTAATGGACGTCAACTAGGGTGATGGAGGCTTACCTGAGAAGTAGAGCACGGTTACGGGACCGTGTAAGCGCTGCGACAAAGTGTTTCCACCTAATCTATTCAGAAGGCACTCACGAAGCTATTATATTCATGAAGCACCCCAGTAAGGTCCCATTACGCGGCCACATTACGTAAGGCGAGGTCTATCTCCACCAGGAATCTTAATTACACCGAAAGACACTTCCTATGCACAGGAGAATAGGCGAGAGAATAGTGAACGCTCAGATCAGTCACCAGAGCTGCTAAAAATAGTCCAAGATTCCTTACCAGCGGAGGAAAAGAGAAACTAAACCAGTGGCACTACTTTTTACTACAAACAGTAGCGGGTATCACAATGCAGATTTGTGTATAGCTCAGTTACAGTAGAACATTGTTTGACAATACACAGTTCGTTTCGCATAGCTCCATATTGAAGGGCAGGAACAAATATAATTGGTTATGAGAACTACTTCTGAATTTTTTTTTGAAGACGGTTGAAGTGTAGAGGAAGTAAACAGCTGAAGGTGGAATTGCCTGTTGAACATCGAAGGCAGTCAAAAAGATATGTCACTCAAATCAATATTATTGCAACTATTGTACAGTGGGGGAAACAGGACTTTCTCGTGATATTACAGCCCTACTGTTCCATTTTTCTCTAAAGTTGACAGTAATACTGCAAAACTTGACGTACTGATAACGGTTATGATCGAAGGAGGTACCAGGTTGACAGAATTCCATACGTTATCACTAGGGTTGAGCGGTACACTCAGCGCCAGCTATGTACAACAATACACACTCCATGTTTTTAACCAGTGCACCACGGCGTGCCGGTATTATCCAGAGAAAATATTCCTTCCATTCTCGGCGGTTAACTGTCTCTTACATTCCCTGCGAGTTTATTTTCTCTTTACTTCCGCACTTTCGTTTCAGCCGTTATTTTCCCCAAATTCTATGTATGCGGAATACACCGGCATCGCCACGGAATTAGGAACATTTCTGCTATGTCGCGACAATAATAGGATCTCTCACGTTTTCCTCGGCGTGATTAGTAAGTGATGTGTTTTCGAGTGTTCGGCCGAATTACTGATTCCATGTTTACGCATTACACTTCAGCGATCTAACTCTGGTCCGATTAAAATAACTTGATAGTTGATGGATGTCAGTTGGTGCAGCAGTGTTGTCACTTGGCTCCCGGCCACCGCTCGATTACACTGTTCTACAAAAAAAACCTTTTTTTCTATTTCTGATAAAAAATATTGTGATCCTAGTTGTATTTTGAGTGCTGAATTGAAAATTGTTTTTGGTTTTTTTCTGTCAGGGATAGTTTATGAGTAATCGCAGTTTTATTTCTCTTTTCAGTTTCTGATATAGTGCAGCAAACATGAGGTGAATTTCGACAAACAAATGCACATCTTTATGATATTATAAGTTCATCACATTAATGAAGTGTGGGATCTAACATATAACACGGTAACCTTTGTGTATACACTTTGAAGCATTTATTTGACATGAGAAATTACAGAAAATTGACAAACAATGAGCCACTGCTTTGTAATGCACATCACCTTTTCTCTTGTATTGTGAATCTTTCTTCTCTCGAATGATATTCCAGCAATAATCTGCTAACATAGAAGGTACCCACTTCCCTTCATAGCGCCTTTTTATGGTAGATATGTCTTTATGGAATCTTTCCCCATGTTCATCCGATACGTCACTACAACTCTCTGTAAAGTAGTCCAGATGAGAGTCCATCATATGTACCTTCAGAGACATATTGCACCCCAAATCCTGATATGCTTTGATCATATCCTTCACCATTGCTTTGTAGTTAGTAGCTCTTCTTCTTCAGGAAGTTTTCCGACACCACCTTGAAACAGTCCCATACGGTTTTTTCTTTATCAGTTAAACATGCTTCAAAATTTGCATCTTTTTGGAGTTCCCTGATTTGTGGGCACACAAATACACCTTCCTTTATTTTTGCAGCTGAAAGACGGGGGAATTTGGTAGCTAGATATGCAAACCCACAACCTGTTGGATCCATGGCCTTCACGAATTGTTTCATCAGGGCAAGTTTGAGGTGAAGCGGTGCAAGTAGTATATATTCAGAAGCTACCAGACTTTCACGTTGTACATTCTTTTCGCCAACTTTGTATCTTCGCGTAGGCCATTTCTTTTTCACGTAGTGAGAATTTCGGTCTTGACTACCCCACTCGCAAAGAAAACAGGCATACTTTGTGTAGCCTTGTTGCATTCCTAGTACCATAGCAATTACCTTGAAATATGCACATATTTTCCATTTGTGTTCATTGTATTTTAATGAATTTAGCATCCTTTGTACGAATTCGTAATTCTCTTTTGTCAAACTAGCGTAAGCTACTGGAACAGAGGGTATTTTATTTCCGTTATGGAGCAAAATACCCTTCAGACTTGTTTTCGAAGCACCTATGAAAAGTCTCCACTCCTGTGAAATATAAGTGAAATTCAACCGTGCTCGGAAATATGGCAGACAGTTACTTGTCAGCCAAAACAGCCACTCGTTAAGACTGACACAAATTGCGGCTAACACCACTGTTGTAAACTCTATGCCATGAATTGTGAATATACATATATATACATATTACATAAAAAGTATCCCTGACAACGATATTTTGTTTACATATTTGACTTTCCCACGGTAAAATGGTCTAGAAGCACATACTTTCATATCAGAAATAGAACCCATGTCGAACAGTGTTATCGGTGATATACAAACACACTGGGACGCGTAACACATGCTGTTAACGTCTAATGCGGAGCAGTGTTGGAAGCAGCCGGAGCAACGTATGTTGCTAACGCGAGATGCTCTGTCGACAGCTCATTTTAAGTCAACAGTGGCTGAACTGCAGTACACGACGCGTTCTGTAACCCTGAATTTAAACTCGTGTCCTATGCTAACAACAACCTCATAGTTGCTAATGTCTTCAGTGGCATATGCAAAGGTATAAAAGATATTATTAAAGCACGTATAGGTAAGATGTTAATAAAGTAAAATTAAAACCAAGGTAATACTCATATCCGACATGTCACAGGGGCTACTCGATAAAACTTGCTACATACTTCAGTTTGTTGGACGGGAAGTAATAACGGCTTTATAGGCACGCCTCCTCACCTTCGAGAATGATCAGGTCTTTTTTATACGACGGTAAGTCAATTACAATAAGAAATTTAATTATATTTTAGTTTATTTTGGTAGTACTGTTGTTTTACGTTCATGACGCATGCTTTGTTTGCTTGTTATATCTTTGGAATTTTTAAGTTGCTAGGTTAGTTTCGTTATCGCTGCCGTGCTGTTAATCATGGCTGCTCCGCTGTCTATTTGCACCAAAGAAGAGCAACGTTCAGTGATCCGTTTTTTGTGGTCGGAAGGCGTATCAGGGGCCGAAATTCATCAAAGACTATCGTTACAGTAGGGAAAGAATGTTTTGCCACAACGGAGAGTCTACGAATGCGCTTAAAAATTTCGAAATGATCGCAGAAGTGTTACACACGATGAAGGAACCAGACGACCGTTTACCGCCACAAATGAAGAAACCACTGAGCGTTCACGTGAAATGATTCTCTTAGGCAGACGATTAACTACTGACGAAGTGGCACATCGTCTGCAAATTAGTCACGGTACTGCCTACGAAATCGTCCACAACAGACTTGGGTTTCATAAAGTTTGTGCAAGATGGGTCCCAAAACAACCCACACAGTTGCGCTTGGACATGTGCAAAAACATTTGGATCGCTATGGTAACGAAGGGGACAACTTCTTACACAGGATCATTACTGGTGACGAAACATGGATCCACCATTACGAGCCGGAGAGTAAACGGCAGAGTATGGAATGGAAACAGCGAAATTCGCCGTGTAAGAAAAAGTTCAAGACCCAACAGTCCGCAGGAGAACTGATGCTTAAGGTTTTTTGAGACGCACAATGTCCAGTACTGGAACATTATGGGGAAAGGGGCACAACAATAAACAGTGTATGTTAAAGTGAGATGCTTATTGCCAGACTAAAGCCTGCAATTCGAAGCAAACGCCGAAGATTGCTGTCAAAAGGTGTTGTGTTGTTGCACGACAATGCCCATCCGCGTACTGCTGCCCACACTGCTGAAACGCTCCAGAACCTCAAATTTAAGTACTGGATCGTCCTCCATATAGTCCCGATCTTTCCCCTTCTATCACTTGTTTGGTCCACTCAGACAGGCATTAAGGGGTCGTCGATTTACTTCGGACGAAGCAGTGAAAGAAGCCGTGCATTCCTGGCTCAACCGAGAACCCTCTTTTATGAAGGCATCAGGAAGCTTGTATAACGTTGGACCAAGTGCGTTGAAACGCAATTTTAACTTCAGATACATTCGTATGACTGCGTTTTATGAGAGTTACTTTTTCAACATACTGGTGTGATTTTTTTTTTCTTGAACTGTTTGTCCCAATACTTTCTGCTATGTTTAAGAAATGACCATTAAATATATATTTGCTACCTCTGACTTATCATCTATAGCCCCTCCATTCAGTTCAATAGTGATGTCTCTAGTTTCACTACATTACATATAGCCTAAAGTCTGTTGTCAAAATTACTGATTTCAGACATTATGAACATGTTCCTTGACTTTTTAATTATCTTCCTGAGTAATTCTGAGTAGTTCTGGAAGTTGGCAGCTGTAGCATGTTCTCCATTGTACTTGCCAACAGATATGTTTCCCTTTTCCTTCACAAGATACTTTAATCCTTCTAGTGATACGTGGTTTTTTTACGTAGCATGTTAATGACCTTTCTGATTAGCTTATGTAGAAAGCCAGTTTCAAATAATCGTGTGAGTTTATCATGGAATAGGTTAAATTTTATGGTAGCATATGGGTCAGTATAAATTTCTTCACAGGTCAGCTTTTGTAAACTAATCTTAAAAATATTTGTCCTGGAGTCATTAGTTATTGTAACTGATTTCCGCTGACCGTAAGGCAGTATGTGATTTATCGTACCTAACTGCTCATCGTGACCAGAGACAGCATTTGTTATTAGGTAATGTGTGACGTGGTGTCACCGAATACATCATCTAAGGTGTAGAAACTTAGCAATGGCCTTCGCCTGGCGTCCAGGAACTTCCTCACCGTAACATGAGAGCGAGAAGGCTCGCCGTTTTCCGAGAACGCTGGGACCATTTTGTGACTCACTTCACACAGCGGCGCGCCTGCAGCGTGGCGCCCAAGTTCACAGCGGGCCGCTCTGCATGCCGAAGGCAGAAACAAAAAGCGCGCGGAAGTGGCTTCATTACGCTGCTGACCCAGTTGTAGGACTCGGCCGTCAGCTGTTTCTCCCTGCGGGACGAGACGAGAAAAACAGCAGGCTGTGTCCCTGGGTGGGGGGAGCACCCCACAGCTCTCGTTTGCTTCTAGACCTGCGATGCGCCTGCACTGCCGCACACCTCGGCGGCAGTCTTCGCGCAGGAATGGCGCAGCGCGCGGACATGACGGGCAGCCGTTTCTGCGTCGCGCGACACCACTCCTGCTTTTATCTTCTGCGCTTATCTCTCCACGCGTGACAATAGAGCGACGCAGCTTAATATCCGCCCCTAAACGCTGCGGACTCAGCTGGAAAGATTAGATACGTTAAAATGCAAACGCACACCGCAATGACTCCTCCTGGCGTCACAGACGCGATAATTATCAAAGAAAGACATCATTTCCGCCAAGCTGTCAGTTTTAACGATCAATTTATCAACCTTCACTCGCCAGTTTAGAGCTGGTGCTCGTTTTGGAGTGCACCTGCAAACACAACACACTGTTTCACGTGCCCAGTGAGGATCAGTTACTGACAGCGTGATGGTAACGCTGGTTGGTTGGTTTGTTTGTTTAAAAGAGGTGGGGAAGGGACCAAACTACGAGGTCATCGGTCCTTGTTCCTAATAAAACAACGCCGTAAGTGTGAGAATAAAACGGACGAGACATATAGCACAAAACGGAAAGAAAGGAAAAACCACAAGAACGAAGGAAAGGCGACGAACACTAAAAGGAACAAAAGGACAAGAAAACAACAGAGACGCTAGAAACAGAAAGTAAAACAAGAAAGATTACAGTGGCTGCCGACCACGAGCGTAAAAAGGAAAAGCCAGCCACTCTGCAACACATTAAAACCTTCACCCTAAAAGCACTAGTGTGGAGGACACAGAGGGACAAGGGACATGCGCTAAAACCTACATAGAAGTATAAAACCCACTCACACATAAAACGTAAAACTTAAGTTGCTGTGGAGGCATTGTCGCCCAACACCGAAGGCAGGGTGCTGGGAAGTTAAAAGTCCGCCGCACAGCGAATAAACGTGGGCAGTCCAGCAACAGGTGGACGACTGTCATTTGGAAGCCACAGCGACACAGAGGTGGGTCCTCGCGACATGCATGGCCAATGCGGAACCGGCAGAGGACAACTGATTCCCTACGAGAGGGCCACATGTAAGACTTCCACACATTCGTAGTCTCCTTAATGACACGCAGTTTGTTGTGGGTACTGTTATGCCATTCCGTATCCCAAAGCCGGAAAACTCTGCGGCGTAAGACAGAATGCAGGTCAGCTTCGGAGATGCCCATCTCCAGAAGAGGTTTCCACGTCGCCTGTTTGGCCAGCCTGTCGGCAAGTTCGTTGTCGGGGATTCCGACGTGTCCTGGGGTTCACAAAAACACCACTGAACGGCGGGACCGTTCCAGGGCATAGATGGACTCCTGGATGGACGCTACCAGAGGATGGCGAGGTTAACACTGGTCGATAGCTTGTGGGCTGCTCAGTGAGTCAGCACACAGGAGAAATGACGCGCCAGGGCATGGACGGATGTGCTCCAGAGCACGAGATATGTCCGCCAGCTCTGCAGTGAAAACACTGCAGCCATCTGGCAAGTAGTGCTGTTCAGTAGGTCCTCCATGAACATACGCAAAGCGTACGTGACCATTAGCCATCGTGCCGTCGGTGTAAACCACGTCAGAGCTCCGGAACACGTCAAGAATCGAGTGGAAGTTACAGCGGAGAGCAACGGCGTTAACGGAGTCCTTAGGGCCATGTAAAAGGGCCAGACGAAGCTGCGGCCGAGGCGTACACCATGGAAGCGTACGTGAACGGACCGCAAGTAGAGGTGGTAAAGGGAAGGCTCCAGTTCGGACAGAAGGGACGCATGCGAAACGCAATCGTTAGCCCCCACCTGGGCCGCCGATACAGGAGATGGACTGCCGCGGGCGGGAAAAGGAGACGGTAACTCGGACGTCCAGGAGAGCTAGGAATGTGTGCAACGTAACTGGCGAGCAGTCGTGGACGTCTGATCATCAATGAAGGGACTCCAGCCTCCACCAGCACGCTTGTCACCGGACTCGTTCAAAAAGCTCCTGTCGCTTCTCTAACTCCGCAATGGTCCAAACAAACGCAATGCTCAGGGCGCCGCCGAGCCATAAATCACACTCCCATAGTCAAGGTGGGATTGAACAGGGGCTCTGTAGAGCTGCAGCAGCGTGGAGCGATCTGCACCCCAGCTGGTGTTGCTCAGGCAGCAGAGGGCACTGAGGTGCTGCCAACACTTACGTTTAAGCTGACGAAGATGAGGAAGCCAAGTCAAACAAGCGTCGAAAAGCAGACCTAAGAATCGATATGTCTCCATTACAGTGAGTGGACCGTCATTGAGATAAAGTGCTGGTTCCGGATGAACGGTACGACGCGGAAAGAAATGCATGACACACGTCATCATGGCGGAAAACTGGAAGCCATGGGCTAGAGTCCATCACTGTTCCTTGTGGATGGCTCCCTGTAGGCGACGCTCAGAAACACCAGTACTGGAGCAGCAGTACGAAATGCACAAGTCGTCTGCACACAGAGAAGGTGAGACAGAGTGCCAGACAGCTGCTGCTAGACCGTTAATGGCCATTAAAAATAGAGAGACACTCAAGGATATGATGCCGCCAGATCGTGTCTTATGCTTTATGCGAATCGAAAAAGACGGCAACCTGGTGTTGACGTCTGGAAAAGGCCGTTCGGATGGCAGACTCGAGGGACACAAGAATTTCAGTCGTAGAGCCAACCTGGCGGAAGCCGCCGTGACATGGAGCCAGTAGACCACGTGACTCCAGGAGACTCAACCTAACCACTGACACACCATACGTTGCAGCAGCTTACAAACAACGTTGGTGAGATTGATGTGCCGATAGATATCTACATCACGCGGGTTTTTACCGGCTTTGAGCACCGGAATGATGGTGCTCTCCCGCCATTGCGTTGGAAAGACGCCATGGCACCAGATCCGGTTGAAGATGACGAAGACAAGTGGCTTCTAGTCAGATAAGAGATGTTTAACCATCTGGCTATGGATCCCATCAGGCCCAGGAGCTGTGTCGAGGCAATGTGCAAGGACACTGAAGAGCTCCCACTCTGTAAATGGGGCGTTACAGAATTCAATGTGGCGCATAGTGAATGAGAGGACGTTACCTTCCAGCCGCGGTTTGAGAGTGCGAAAGGCTGGGGGGTAATTCTCCGATGCAGAGGTTCGAGAAAAGTGCTCAGCAATCGCGTTTGCATCGGTAGATAACGCGTCATTTATGGTAACACCGGAACACCTGTTGGGGTCTGATACCCGAAAAAAACGTTTCATCTTTGCCCAGACTTGGGAAGGTGACGTATAGCATCCAATGGTCGAAACGTATCTCTCCCAACATTCCTGTTTCAATTGTCAGATAAGTTGCCGATCGCGGGCACGTAGCCATTTAAAGGCTATGAGGTGCTCCAGCGAATGGTGCTGCTTATGCCGCTGTAGAGCTCGTCGACGCTCCTTAATTGCTTCAGCGACTTTTGGCGACCACCAAGGGACTGCCTTACGCCGAGGACACCCTGTAGAGCGAGCGATCGCAGTTTCTGCCGCAGAAACAATTGTAGTTGTCACCTGCTCAACCATCATATCGATGTTACCGTGTGGGCGAGATTCAACAGTGACAACTGAGGTGAAAGTTTCCCAGTCCGCCTTGTTTAAAGCCCATGTAGGCAGGCGTCCGTGGACCTGACGCTGGGGCAGTGACAGGAAGATGGGGAAGTGGTCACTACCATACAGGTTGACTTGTGCTCTCCAGTGGATAGATGGGAGAAGTCCTGGGCCGCAAACTGATAAATCAATGGCCGAATAACTACCATAAGCCACATTGAAATGCGTGGCGCCCTCAGTATTAAAGGGGGAAAGGTCGAAATGAGACAGTAAAGTTTCGACATCTCTGCCTCGGCCAGTAAGCATGGTGCCACCCCACAAGGGGTTATGGGCGTTAAAATCTCCCAGAAGTAGGAAAGGTTTAGGGAGTTGATCATTCAGTGCAGTTAATACATCCAGGGGTACTATACCACCTGGATGTAGATATACATTGCAGACAGTTATTTCCTGCGTCGTCCTTATTCTGACAGCGACAGTTTCAAGAGGGGTTTCAAGGAGCACAGTGTCACTACAGACTGGGTTTATGACATACACGCAAACTCCACCTGACACTCGATTGTAGTTGCTACGGTTCCTGTAATATCCCTTATAGCCACGGAGGGCAGGGGTCCACATTGCTGGGAACCAGGTTTCCTGGAGGGCAATGCAGATAGCAGGTGTAAAACTTAACACTTGCTGTAGCTCAGCCAGGCGGTGGAAAAAGGCGCCGCAATTCCATTGGAGGATGACGTCATCTTGAGACTGGGAAGGCATGGAACATTCAATGAGGCAGTTTACACCTCAGAGTCACATGCTGCCAGCGACTTATTGCCTGAGCAGTCTATATCCATTGTGCTTGAGGGTTTGGCGAGATCTAGGTCCTCAGTGGACGCCAGGATCTCCATCCCATCCTCAGACGCAGAGCTTGTAGGTAGCTGTGGTATGGGTGCCACCTCAATTTCCTTGGTCTTAGGGCTCTTCTTTTTGGATTTCTCTCGCTGCTCGTTGGTTTTCCCAGGATGGGAGGACTTTACTGACAGTCTCTGGGACTGAGGATGAGCGTGAAACCCAACGACCAGATGCTTCTGAGTTCTTCAGCCACACGATGGCGGCCCAACCACAACGGACTGGCTACCGTGCTGTATATCAGGTGCAAAGAATTCCATGGTCATCGTCGACACAGAAAGCGACACTGCTTAGTGCATGGTGCAAACCCCACCCACGAAGGTGTCCTCGACCAAGAGATGGAGAATGGGTGGGACCTACGCGAAGACGAGAAAGTGGGCTAAAGATCTCAATGCACAATGGACACAGTGCACCATGAGTGTTAGATTTCAGTTTTGATAAGACGTCGTTACAACAGTCAAGATTAGGTATTTTGGGTATGAGAAATTTAATAAAAGTGCATAAAAATGTTTCATTTTGACAATGTATTAATTCTGTAAATCTTAGCAGTTCCAGTTCACTGTAATGTATTCACCTATTTTGACAATCCCTTGACAAATGATCTGGGTAGTAAGTATTATATTCAAATGTTTTATGTTTCTTTATGTTATACTTTCTGACACGTTCCACATCCACGAGAATACTCTCATTTTGGTTCTATGGAACGAAAACTGAATCTAATATAATTTAATCTTGTTCGCACTTTGCAACGACACTCGATACTTATGCGTTACTTCACTTAATTATGGTCTTTACCTTCTCCATGTCCGACTGACAGTGGTACCCTAATCTGCTTTAGTTTGGCGTGTCGAACCCTGTATAATGCCTCCCAGCATGCATCCTGAGTACACGTGCACTTTTAACATACGTTGCCGTTTACGTATGCACCCCTTCACAAGGTTACCATTAATGCTGCCATATGTTGACGGCGTATTGACTTGAGTATTTCTAAGCTTAAGGCTATTGGAAGACAGGAGAGGCACTTAGAAATAGGAAATCAGAGACACAATGCAAAGAGGATGCAAAATGTTAGCGTCTAGGTCACAGGAGATAAACAGTAACGCTAGAGCCCTGCGAACTGCAGACGCTGTGGGCAAGCTTCACTTGAGAGAATTAATGGGTAACTCTATCCTCCGCCTCAGACGCTGTCGTAAGGCGTCACTGTACAGGATGGTCACAAAAAGGAGCGCCTTGGCAGAGACAGCAAGCTTGATATAGGGTAAACCTTGGTAAGTTGGCGGCATTACTTATTTCGTGATACTTTGTTGATTCCTCTTCACGGATTTATCAACCACGCTAGAAGTGCAGTCGCTGACCCCCCTACCTGCAGCGGCATTTCACGCCGCGCTAGCAGCGGCCTTGGCAGCACAGCGAGTTGTTTTCTTCCGTTGGGGGTAGTTGTCTTTCGCTTTCGCGCTGCAGAATCCCATGTATTTTCAAAGTGCTGATTACTCCTCAGATTAACAAGACAACATTTTTTTGATTTTGCACGGTTGTTTATGTGATATAAATAAATTTTTCTGATTAAGGTTTGTGTTTTTGCGTTCGTTAGCTTAGACGTAATAACCTTAGCTGCGCTAGTGAAAATCTTAGCATTTTAACTGCCACTTTGCGCCACCCTAGGCAGTCTTCGCAAATACTGGCTAACAAACGTATTTAAAAGCGGATATTTAATTATTTGTAGTAGCTTGCCCGTGGTATAGATAGAGCACTTGATTTTAAACCAGATAATATATTAAATTTACATATCACGAATTAACCAAGCTATCACGAACTTAACCAGTTTTTTTTTCCTTCTGCATGTTAGATTCCTCCAACATATCGCCAACCAAAATATTATTACAGCAGTAAGATTGGTAAAAGAGGAGAAGTACTCAATTTACAAGGCATCAAAGCAATGTAAAGTGCCCTGGTCTACCCTGAAAGACTTCCTTCGTAGGACTGAAGGTGAATGTGTAGGCCTACCTAATTAGGGAAACTGTTTGCTTTACCTGTACAAATGGAACAAAGAATATGCAATTACATACTTTCCAAGCAGGAATTAGGATTCGGATTGACTGTAATTCAGATTCGAAAACTGGCATATAAGCTAGCTACAGCAACTGGTAGGAAACATCCCTTCAATGAAGAAGAACAAGCTGCAGGGGACTGGTGGTGGAAATATTTTAAAACACGTTATGGGCTTACCTTAAGAGTGCCTGAAAATATAGCTGCTTATAGGTCTTCAATGGGAAATGGGTCAATAATTACTGACTTTTATCAAAAATTAGAAGCATTAGTCACAGATCCAGGAGAGGAGTTCAAGATCGCCCAGATCTAGTATGGAATTGCGATGACGCAGGGCTCTCATATGTGGTGAAAGCATCCAAGATCGTTACAGCAATTGGAAAAAAAGTATGTATATAGCAGAACGTTTGCTGATAGAGGTGAAAATCACCCTGTGTCAATTCTAGTGGTCACTGGATACCACCTACGCTGATTTTTAAGGGCCTTCGAATGTCAGAAGATCTTCTGAAATAGGGTGGATAATTGGAAAACTTTTTCTGGAATGGTTCAATCATTTCATACAATGTATACCTCCTGCAAGACCTATAGTATTAGTAATGAATTCCCATGAATTCCATATTTCAGGAGGTCATTGATGTGGCCAGGAAAGAACCAGATCTTTTTCTGATATTTCCTTCTCACACTACTCACATTCTACAACCATTGGATTTAGGGGTATATAGGCAACTTAAAAGACCGGGGGAAAAAATCTGTAAAAAGCTACATGGTCAAGAATCCAGGTTTCAGACCCAACAGATCTGATTTCCACAAATTTTTGAAACCTGGTTACTACAGTGCTTCCAGTCCTGAGAATTTTACGAAGATTGGGATATATCCATGTAATCCTGCCGCTGTGACTGATGTGGCTATAGCAACATCAAAGCTGACAGACAAACCTGCAGAAGAAAATCTGGAACCAGCATTAGATGATTCAGAACGTCATTCAGAGGTGAATTAACTTATTGCTCTGCCTGTCTTAACAGATGATGGGAACAGATGCCGGCGGAGGAGAAAGACAGATAGGAAGGCAAAATGTCTGACTCGAATTCAAGAAGCAGCCCCCAAAAGAACCAGAGGTAGGCCTATGCATTTTCTAAAATATTAACTCACGTGCTTCATTAACAGAGTTGACAGTTGTTCCTTTGAGTTGTTTATTTATTTTAATGAAATTTATTAATTTATAGGTAGGCCACGAAAGGAAGATACATTAAATCCCCAAGCCAGCACCTCTGGAGTGACAAAGAAGAGGACGAAGGATGACGATAAATGTGGATCCTGTGGGCACAGTTACACTCCTGGAAATTGAAATAAGAACACCGTGAATTCATTGTCCCAGGAAGGGGAAACTTTATTGACACATTCCTGGGGTCAGATACATCACATGATCACACTGACAGAACCACAGGCACATAGACACAGGCAACAGAGCATGCACAATGTCGGCACTAGTACATTATATATCCACCTTTCGCAGCAATGCAGGCTGCTATTCTCCCATGGAGACGATCGTAGAGATGCTGGATGTAGTCCTGTGGAACGGCTTGCCATGCCATTTCCACCTGGCGCCTCAGTTGGACCAGCGTTCGTGCTGGACGTGCAGACCGCGTGAGACGACGCTTCATCCAGTCCCAAACATGCTCAATGGGGGACAGATCCGGAGATCTTGCTGGCCAGGGTAGTTGACTTACACCTTCTAGAGCACGTTGGGTGGCACGGGATACATGCGGACGTGCATTGTCCTGTTGGAACAGCAAGTTCCCTTGCCGGTCTAGGAATGGTAGAACGATGGGTTCGATGACGGTTTGGATGTACCGTGCACTATTCAGTGTCCCCTCGACGATCACCAGTGGTGTACGGCCAGTGTAGGAGATCGCTCCCCACACCATGATGCCGGGTGTTGGCCCTGTGTGCCTCGGTCGTATGCAGTCCTGACTGTGGCGCTCACCTGCACGGCGCCAAACACGCATACGACCATCATTGGCACCAAGGCAGAAGCGACTCTCATCGCTGAAGACGACACGTCTCCATTCGTCCCTCCATTCACGCCTGTCGCGACACCACTGGAGGCGGGCTGCACGATGTTGGGGCGTGAGCGGAAGACGGCCTAACGGTGTGCGGGACCGTAGCCCAGCTTCATGGAAACGGTTGCGAATGGTCCTCGCCGATACCCCAGGAGCAACAGTGTCCCTAATTTGCTGGGAAGTGGCGGTGCGGTCCCCTACGGCACTGCGTAGGATCCTACGGTCTTGGCGTGCATCCGTGCGTCGCTGCGGTCCGGTCCCAGGTCGACGGGCACGTGCACCTTCCGCCGACCACTGGCGACAACATCGATGTACTGTGGAGACCTCACGCCCCACGTGTTGAGCAATTCGGCGGTACGTCCACCCGGCCTCCCGCATGCCCACTATACGCCCTCGCTCAAAGTCCGTCAACTGCACATACGGTTCACGTCCACGCTGTCGCGGCATGCTACCAGTGTTAAAGACTGCGATGGAGCTCCGTATGCCACGGCAAACTGGCTGACACTGACGGCGGCGGTGCACAAATGCTGCGCAGCTAGCGCCATTCGACGGCCAACACCGCGGTTCCTGGTGTGTCCGCTGTGCCGTGCGTGTGATCATTGCTTGTACAGCCCTCTCGCAGTGTCCGGAGCAAGTATGGTGGGTCTGACACACCGGTGTCAATGTGTTCTTTTTTCCATTTCCAGGAGTGTATTTAGACGACGTGAGGAAAAAATCAGGGGCGCTGTGGATTCAGTGTAGTTTTTGTTTAATGTGGTACCATTCGAAGTCTCAACATACTTTTGAAGAGAGTGAGGACGTTTTTATGTACAAGTGTCAAAACCTTTCTGATGAAGACTAAAATAGGGCTTTCATTTAATCAGTAAATTAAATTCGGTGTTTTTGCTCATTACTTCGTCAGTACTTTATCATTATTATCATAAATAAGCCTCGATGTCGTAAAATGTCAAAATAAAATCTTTTATAGAAATACAATGCTTTCATTATTTAATTAATGCTTTATCACGCAATTAGCCAAGTAATGTCACGAACCTACCAGGGGGTATCACGAAATAGCCTACAAAATTCTTAGTTGATGAAATCATAAGGAAGAGAATGTAGAATAAACTAATCAAAACATTGTGCATATTGAGTAATGCATTTAAGGACAGGCTTACATATGTAATTCAGCAGACTTTCAAAATACACTCCTGGAAATGGAAAAAAGAACACATTGACACCGGTGTGTCAGACCCACCATACTTGCTCCGGACACTGCGAGAGGGCTGTACAAGCAATGATCACACGCACGGCACAGCGGACACACCAGGAACCGCGGTGTTGGCCGTCGAATGGCGCTAGCTGCGCAGCATTTGTGCACCGCCGCCGTCAGTGTCAGCCAGTTTGCCGTGGCATACGGAGCTCCATCGCAGTCTTTAACACTGGTAGCATGCCGCGACAGCGTGGACGTGAACCGTATGTGCAGTTGACGGACTTTGAGCGAGGGCGTATAGTGGGCATGCGGGAGGCCGGGTGGACGTACCGCCGAATTGCTCAACACGTGGGGCGTGAGGTCTCCACAGTACATCGATGTTGTCGCCAGTGGTCGGCGGAAGGTGCACGTGCCCGTCGACCTGGGACCGGACCGCAGCGACGCACGGATGCACGCCAAGACCGTAGGATCCTACGCAGTGCCGTAGGGGACCGCACCGCCACTTCCCAGCAAATTAGGGACACTGTTGCTCCTGGGGTATCGGCGAGGACCATTCGCAACCGTCTCCATGAAGCTGGGCTACGGTCCCGCACACCGTTAGGCCGTCTTCCGCTCACGCCCCAACATCGTGCAGCCCGCCTCCAGTGGTGTCGCGACAGGCGTGAATGGAGGGACGAATGGAGACGTGTCGTCTTCAGCGATGAGAGTCGCTTCTGCCTTGGTGCCAATGATGGTCGTATGCGTGTTTGGCGCCGTGCAGGTGAGCGCCACAATCAGGACTGCATACGACCGAGGCACACAGGGCCAACACCCGGCATCATGGTGTGGGGAGCGATCTCCTACACTGGCCGTACTCCACTGGTGATCGTCGAGGGGACACTGAATAGTGCACGGTACATCCAAACCGTCATCGAACCCATCGTTCTACCATTCCTAGACCGGCAAGGGAACTTGCTGTTCCAATAGGACAATGCACGTCCGCATGTATCCCGTGCCACCCAACGTGCTCTAGAAGGTGTAAGTCAACTACCCTGGCCAGCAAGATCTCCGGATCTGTCCCCCATTGAGCATGTTTGGGACTGGATGAAGCGTCGTCTCACGCGGTCTGCACGTCCAGCACGAACGCTGGTCCAACTGAGGCGCCAGGTGGAAATGGCATGGCAAGCCGTTCCACAGGACTACATCCAGCATCTCTACGATCGTCTCCATGGGAAAATAGCAGCCTGCATTGCTGCGAAAGGTGGATATACACTGTACTAGTGCCGACATTGTGCATGCTCTGTTGCCTGTGTCTATGTGCCTGTGGTTCTGTCAGTGTGATCATGTGATGTATCTGACCCCAGGAATGTGTCAATAAAGTTTCCCCTTCCTGGGACAATGAATTCACGGTGTTCTTATTTCAATTTCCAGGAGTGTATTTTTATGTACTTTAAATTAATACAGAAATCCTCACGAAATTATCAAGGTTTAGCCTATGTGCCTGAAAACCGCAGCTTCTGTGCCTCTCCTCGGCAGCCTCAGATACGCTCTGACGACTCTTGTTTTTCTCACACAGAGTGCTTCTCTCAAGGTTCGTACAATACAGTGCTGCTAGCGACTGCTCTTCCTGTTAGTTTCCACCGCTTAGGCTCAGGCACAGACTTCTGCTGTGCAACCAGTTGCACCCTTTGTTTTTTCTAATGTTTATGATTAGCCTTCAGTGTAGTAATTTTTCCGACTGCAAATAAATAGTATTAATCAGATCCCTGAGTATAGTCTGATCTCCTGCTGCGATCATCCTATCGGGACTTGAAATCCGCGTCTCTAGTAGGTGCCCTCTGTCCTTAGCGTTCATTCCTTGCAGCCAGCCTGCCCTCACTGGAAGATGGTCTTCCTGCGTTCTTCTGACCTCTCGGAAATTGCAGACTGGCCAGTAAGCGCCTGTCTTCCCTCTATCATGCGTTAGGACACAATACGATACACCGGCTTTAATTCTATTACTTTGCAATTTCCCAACAGTAACATATGCTTTCATTGTTCCCTCGTAGTATTATCGACCTAATGATGACGACTTTTGCTAATCTCTATTTCTAGCTATAAGAGTCTCGGAGACAGCCGCTCATTTCCGCCAGAATATGTCGCATTTGATGCGGTTGTTGAGAGTCAAGCCGAACGTGGCGCACCACGGGAGATACTTACGGAAACAGATGTACTGCTAACTCAAATGTTTCGGAACAATTGCGTCTGCAGCGTCCTTCTAAATCACGATGCCTGTATCCGTCGACATGGATAAATGGAGAAGTTAGCGTTTAGCCGCTGACAAATCTTTCGGGATGTGATGTCGTGGTCGAAGAAACTCTTCCGTTCCTGACGTTTCGTCCAGGACTGCGTTGGACTTCCTCAGAGGCGCTCCTCCGTTGAGTCTTGCCGACAGGAGCGCCTCTGAGGAAGTCCAACGCAGTCCTGGACGAAACGTCAGGAACAGAAGAGTTTCTTCGACCACGACATCACATCCCGAAAGGTTTACCAGCAGCTATGTCGTCCGGAAACGTGAAAGCCTTCGTTCTAAGTTTGTGCTTCACTATAACTCCTCTCTCCATGAAAAGAACGTGTTCCTACAATACAATAACGCGTCCCATTACAATTTCTTGAGGCACAACCGCAAGTACAATTGCCTTTGCTTCTCATGGACACGTACCGTTCAGGAAATAAAACTTACTGCTTGAAAGCCGTTACGAAGCAATCTGAATCTACACAGGTAGATATCTCCTTTTCTGGATGGTCAATATTTATTAATGATGACTTAGAATGAGCTACGCTTCAGATGAGCTACGCGTTGCAATTCCGTGCTGGTTTTCGGAGACGATTCTATATTTCTGTCACGAAACGCAAGAAGAGGTTGTCCTCAAGCTCGCGTTATAAGCAACGAAGACTGGGATGACGATGGGCCATGGAATACTGAAACAAACGCGCAGGCCATCCGCCTGAAATAACTTAAATACCTATCTGTCAAAGTACATCATCTAAATGCACCAAACACTCAAGATTATTAGTTAAATAAATCACAGTACGCGTTGACTAGGATGCCGGAAAGAAGATAAGACGGAAAATTAGAGACGGACCTCAAAACGTTGGATTGATTACGGATTGGGAAGAAAATAAATTGTGTCCTAAACTAATGAACCATTTTGGCATTTTCCTTAAGCGATTCAGTAAAACCAAAGAAAGCCTAAGGGTATGTATACGGCCGGACGGGGGAACTGAACCAGGTCCTCTGCACTGCAGGTCCACAGCCGCACCACTTCGCAAAATACGAGTTGTGTACTCCGCTACAGCCCTCAGCATTATTCTGGCGTTTAACATAGCGCGGAAAATTAGAATTCGCCTCATTAATTAAATGATTTACTTACCCTGCCATTATTTGGGACATCAGTCTCTCAATCATATGTAAGCAGTATGCTGATGCATTAGCTCCATACTTAACAACCATATACAACCGTTCGCTCGACGAAAGATCCGTACCCAAAGAAGTTGCACATGTCACACCAATATTCAAGAAAGGTAGTAGGAGTAATCCACTAAATTACAGGCCCATATCATTAACGTCGATATGTAGCACGATTTTAGAACATATACTGCTTTCGAACATAATAAATTACCTCGAAGAAAACGGTCTATTAACACACAGTCAACATGGGTTTAGAAAACATCGTTCCTGTGAAACACAACTAGCTCTTTATTCACATGAAGTGTTGAGTGCTATTGGCAAGGGATTTCAGATCGATTCCGTATTTCTGGATTTCCGGAAGGCTTTTGACACGGTACCACTCAAGCGGCTCGTAGTTAAATTGCGTGCTTATGGAATCTCGTCTCAGTTATGTGACTGGATTTGCGATTTCCCGTCAGAGAGGTCACAGTTCGTAGTAATTGATGGAAAGTAATCGAGTAAAACAGAAGTGGTTTCTGGCGTTCCCCAAGGTAGTGTTATAGGACCTTTGCTGTTCCTTATCTATATCAACAATTTGGGAGACAATCTGAGCAGCCGTCTTCGGTTGTTTGCAGATGACGCAGTCGTTTATCGACTAATAAAGTCATCAGAAGATTAAAACAAGCTGCGAAACGATTTAGAAGAAATATCAGAATGGTACGAAAAGTGGCAGTTGACCTTAAGTAACGAAAAGTGTGAGCTCATCCACTTGAGTGCTAAAAGGAACGCGTTAAACTTCAGTTACACGATAAATCAGTCTGATCTAAAAGCCGTAAATTCAACTAAATACCTAGGTATTACAATTACTAAAAATTTAAATTGGAAGGAACACACAGAAAATGTTGTGGGGAAGGCTAACCAAAGACTACGTTTCACTGGCAGGACACTTAGAAAATGTAACAGACCTACTAAGGAGACTGACTACACTACGCTTGTCCGTCCTCTTTTAGAATACTGTTGCGCGGTGTGGGATCCTTACCAGATACGACTGACTGAGTATATAGAAAAAGTTCAAAGAAAGGCAGCACGTTTTGTATTATCGCGAAATATGGGAGAGAGAGAGAGAGAGAGTCACAGAAATGATACAGGATTTGGGATGGACATCATTAAAAGAAAGGCGTTTTTCGTTGCGACGGAATCTTCTCACGAAATTCCAATCACCAACTTTGTCCTCCGAATGCGAAAAATATTTTGTTGACACCGACTTACATAGGGAGGAACGAACACAAAGATAAAGTAAGGGAAATCAGAGCTCGTACGGAAAGAAATAGGTGTTCATTCTTTCCGCGCGCTATACGAGGTTGGAATAATTGGTAACTGTGAAGGTGGTTCCGTGAACCCTCTGCCAGGCACTTAAATGTGATTTGCAGAGTATCCATGTAGATGTAGAACCAGAATTTTATATATTTGGCATAACACTCATTACGACAAGCCTCCTCCCATGCCTGATCTCTTACGGGAACCAGGGACTGCGAGTAAGGGGTTCACGGGCAGGCGTCGCTACTTCAGTAGCAAGCAGGTAACAGGCTGGAGATTTGGATCGGATGAGAAGTGTGGTAAATCCAAAGGATTCGAAAAGGGCACAGGTCATCTCCGTTTTCAAGAAGGGACGTCGAACAGATGTGCAGAACTATAGACCTATATCTCTAACGTCGATCAGTTGTAGAATTTTGGAACACGTATTATGTTCGAGTACAATGACTTTTCTGGAGACTAGAAATCTACTCTGTAGGAATCAGCATGGGTTTCGAAAAAGACGGTCGTGTGAAAGCCAGCTCGCGCTATTCGTCCGCGAGACTCAGAGGGCCATAGACACGGCTTCCCAGGTAGATGCCGTGTTTCTTGACTTCCGCATGGCGTTCGATACAGTTCCCCACACTCGTTTAATGAACAAAGTAAGAGCGTATGGACTATCAGACCAATTGTGTGATTCGATTGAAGAGTTCCTAGGTGTGCCGCAGGGGAGTGTCGTAGGACCGTTGCTATTCACAATACACATAAATGACCTTGTGGATAACATCGGAAGTTCACTGAGGCTTTTTGCGGATGATGCTGTGGTATATCGAGAGGTTGTAACAATGGAAAATTGTACTGAAATGCAGGAGGATCTGCAACGAACTGACTCGTCGTGCGGGAAATGGCAATTGAATCTCAATGTAGACAAGTGCAATGTGCTGCAAATACATAGAAACAAAGATCCTTTATCATTTAGCTACAATGTAGCAGGTCAGCAACTGGAAGCAGTTAATTCCATAAATTATCTGGGAGTACGCATTAGAAGTGATTTAAAATGGAATGATCATATAATGTTGATCGTCGGTAAAGCAGATGCCAGACTGAGATTCATTGGAAGAATCCTAAGGAAATGCAGTCCGAAAACAAAGGAAGTACGTTACAGTACACTTGTTCGCCCACTGCTTGAATACTGCTCAGCAGTGTGGGATCCGTACCAGATAGGGTTGATAGAAGAGATAGAGAAGATCCAACGGAGAGCAGCGCGCTTCGTTACAGGATTATTTAGTAATCGCGAAATTCCCACGCCCGGGTTCCCGGGTTCGATTCCCGGCGGGGTCAGGGATTTTCTCTGCCTCGTGATGGCTGGGTGTTGTGTGCTGTCCTTAGGTTAGTTAGGTTTAAGTCGTTCTAAGTTCTAGGGGACTGATGACCATAGATGTTAAGTCCCATAGTGCTCAGAGCCATTTTTTGAGTAATCGCGAAAGCGTTACGGAGATGTTAGGTAAACTCCAGTAGAAGACTCTGCAGGAGAGACGCTCAGTAGCTCGGTACGGGCTTTTGTTGAAGTTTCGAATACATACCTTCACCGAGGAGTCAGGCAGTATATCCCGCGAAGAGACCATCAGAGAGATTAGAGCCCACGCAGAGGCATACCGTCGATCTTTCTTTCCACGAACAATACGAGACTGGAATAGAAGGGAGAACCGATAGAGGTACTCAAAGTACCCTCCGCCACACAACGTCGGGTGGCTTGCGGAGTATGGATGTAGATGTAGATTAGATGTAGATGGAGATAGCCGGCGCGGTTAAGGCGAGTGTTCGCGTTAAACGCGAATCCCAGTCCGGCACAAATCCTCACCTGCTACAACTGATTCATTTCAATGCCCAAATGCGGCCACGCTTATTAAAAATCTTTGAACGAAGTAGTAGCTACAGCCCAAAAAATGCAGTTTATGTTAGTACATAAAAGAAGAACAATAAAGACACGATTAAAAGCAGACGGAGATGAACTGTAAGCGCTGGCAGCTACGGAGATGAGACCAGGGATGAAAAAGGGAGAGAAAGTGGAACGTGATAAAACACAGGTGATAAAGACATGGGGAATGAAAGTGGCTTGGCTGCTTGTGAAATGATCATCGCAGTAAAATAAGGGAAACCACAGCTCGCACGGAAAGATATATCTGTTCGATTGTTCCGCGCGCTGTTCGAGACTGGAATAAGAGAGAATTACTGTGAAGGTGGTTCGATGAACCCTCTGCCAGGCACTTACTTTTGATATGCAGAGTATCCATGTAGATGCAGGTGAAACGAAAAAGATAAAGACGCAGAAGGGGGGACCATCTGCTTTACTGTTTGACAAGGTATGGAAAATGACAGTACAAGTTAATTTTTGGGGCACAATTACGTTTCACAGCAGGTAATGCTTCAGCTTTTTCTCAAAAACAACAGGGCATTTAAGTGTGCGCAGAGTACAGGATAGTTTACTCCAGATACTGACAAGGATAAGTTCCGCCTTGAGCTAACAGTTTTGTTCTTTTTACCCAGAAATGTTTCGCTGAAGTTATAGCAATGGGCTTTTATTTTCTTTCTATTAAATAATCAGAAAGGTGATATTTCTATATCAGTTAAGAGAAGTAAATTTGAAAACAGACAAGGTTCGTAGGAGAGCATCTGTAAAGTTTGGAAGGCAGGAGACGAGATACTGGCAGAAGTAAAGCTGTGAGGACGGGGCGTGAGCCGTGCTTGGGTAGCTCAGATGGTAAAGCACTTGCCCGCGAAAGGCAAAGGTCCCGAGTTCGAGTCTCGGTCGGGCACACAGTTTTAATCTGCCAGGAAGTTTCATATCAGCGCACACTCCGCTGCAGAGTGAAAATCTCATTCTGAAAACATACATACCATGTTACGAAATGGTATGATTCTCCGTATTTTGCGTTATAGCTGTTTTTCTTTCATATCGTCTGCAGCCATAGAGAAGTTAACCTAGAAAGTTATTTGCATCATAATTAACACTCATACATTGTATGTGGAAGTGTTTGTGTGTGAGGAGGACAGGAAGGACGGGTGGCTGTTGCTGAGAACTTTAGGTCGGTGTTGCTGTCTGCTTGTCTGTGGTCCATAACCATAAGGCGTTCTGCGAAAGTGGAACGGCAGCTGTTACTTTTTAGTGATCTCCTGTGTTACTTAAGGCGGAACCCATCCTAAAACTAATCTGTACGCGAACATGAACAGAAGGGTCAGCTTCAACCTCACGGTTAACAGGGAAGGAGTTTGCGAATGTTTTCGTTTCATGGAGGGGCACAGCTATTGTACTAGATAAATGAAGCCTTATATTGGGATTATAATGACACGAGAGCTACGTGACCTCTGTTACTGGGATGGGTAGACACTGAGAAGTCGATGAAGTGGACATAGCGTGTGGTAGCCACGCAACTTGTCTGGCTGGAAGTCGTAATTGGGCGTATGGACAGCTGACATGGTCAAGTGTACGGATGTAAAGCACGCGACTATTCTTATTACGTTCTAAACGCCTAGTCTTTTCACTTTTCAAAAATGGTTCAAATGGCTCTGAGCACTATGCGACTTAACTGCTGAGGTCATCAGTCGCCTAGAACTTAGAACTAATTAAACCTAACTAACCTAAGGACATCACACACATCCATGCCCGAGGCAGGATTCGAACCTGCGACCGTAGCAGTCGCGCGGTTCCGGACTGCGCGCCTAGAACCGCTAGACCACCGCGACCGGCTTTTCACTGTTCCCAGTTTTCGATTACATCGCAATAGTGGATGTTTCGTAGAACAAGTGACTTCCCAAGTTTACGTTTCGCATTGTGTGGAATTAGGTTCCTAAACGTCTAGCGGACACAGAGGCAACTGGGTATTCTTGCTGCATGTCCCGATAGTATTTTTTGCCCGGTTAAGGGTAACTGGAGTTACCTTCGCTCGTATCCAACCATTCTGGATTGACCGTTACGTGAAAAACTCAGCTGGGAAATGTAAGCTTACAAGATGGTTACATTAGCAACTTACTAAACGTAAAAAAATTAATTTGTTTTAGAACTTTCAACCTGATATCACTAATGAATAATTGACGTCCAACATTTGTAGTCTTGTTTTAAGGAATAATTGACGTCCAACATTTGTAGTGTTGTTTCTAAAACACGAGCAACCTTAACACAAATTTTGCTTTTCGAGTGACATCTCATTCAGCTTTCATTTCTGTGTGTCCGAGTGGAAGGAGGAGTCTGTCTTTCAATATAACACATTTCGTCATGAAAAGAACCTATTTATATGGTGGTCTGCTTTAATAGCCTCATGCGGCCTTCCCTATCGGAACAGAAAGAGAAAAATTTATCGAATTTGGGCCTGAGCGGAAATTAGAACGTTCTTGAAGTTTTCACTGTGTCTCTCTCTTTTTTTCGTTTTGAAACCAAAGGTCTAGACAGGTTGAGTGAAGGGGAGGGAGGGAGGGAGAGAGAGAGACTTCATCATTCCATTCGAAACATGTGGTGAAGACTCTTGATCGGTACTAGCATGTCCGCAGCTCGTGGTCGTGCGGTAGCGTTCTCGCTTCCCACGCCCGGGTTCACGGGTTCGATTCCCGGCGGGGTCAGGGATTTTCTCTGCCTCGTGATGACTGGGTGTTGTGTGAAGTCCTTAGGTTAGTTAGGTTTAAGTAGTTCTCAGTTGTAGGGGACTGATGACCATAGATGTTAAGTCCCATAGTGCTCAGAGCCATTTGAACCACTTTTTGGTACTAGCAGTCACGCCTGTGCCAGCTTAATTAGGTACCGCGAGAGCATCGCTTCGGGCTGAACTTACATAAGAATATTACGGACAAAGACGCCAATGAAGTAGAGAGCTACTGCTGCATTTAAGTGCCACGGTAGAGCCAAAACGGGATAATTGCCATTGATTCAAAATTAACTTTACCGCTTCTACATACTGGATCGCCAATCATCGAAAACTGATGCTTAAAAACGTGCCGTTTTTACTGTCGTGTGTGTGCGGCAGAATTGCGTATCTTTTGCCACGGTTCTATGACTGCCTTTCCCTGCTTTACGCCTGCATTGCTTGATGATCGTTACGTGGAGAAGGAAAGTCCACTCTCCACGAAGCACAGTTCGAGTTAGAAATTGTTTGTGTGTTTGTTAAGGGGGTACGAGGGAAAATTTCGGCAGCAGAAGCGACTTTGTACGCTGACGGACCATAGGCGGAACGATTCGCAGTGCTGTTTGTTTTCAGTGATCGCGACTGATAGCCGCTACGTGCTGCGTAGACATGCCTTGTCTCCTATGGATGCGACTGCTTGTTGCCTCTGTGGATGGCAGTTTCGGACACAGGTTTCCATCCGGAGTAAAATAAACTGGAAGCATCTGAAGTCTCCCTTGCTTTTCGGTGTACCGGAGAAAAATAAACTGCGGATAGAAACCCGTCATCTGTCGGGGCAACAGAGCATCGCATTCGTAGTAGACAAGGCATGTCTATGCAGCAGCTAGCTCCACCTTCTACACTGGCGATCGTGGCAGTCAGTCGCGATTGCTGAATAACAAACGACACTGGGACAGGTTCCGTCAGCGGCAGGTGCTGCCGCCTACAACTTCGACTCTATGTACCTGAGCCGTGTATCGACTTCTGCTACACCTTGTGTTTAGATTGCATTGGTTTTCCTTTTCTTCCCTGACATATTTGTTTGATATGTTGTCTGTCATTAAGTGGCTGCTTGGTTGCCTTTTCCCTCTGCTATCGATATCTGCGTTTTTGCTTCCGGGAAACTGCTATGGAGGAAGTGAGATCTTTGACCGGTTGTAAACTCGTGTGGTGGCGCGGAAGTAGGGGCGTTGCGCGCAGAGAGTGTGGTGGACAGGGGAGGGCAGTGTGGCTCTCCAGCGCGAAGCAGGCGTGGTCGGTTGTACCGAGTCGCCACGTGATGTATGTCGGTTGTGTGTAACGAGCGGGTCGAGTTGTCGGAAGAGCGCCCCACGTGTTGGTTGTATGCAGAATCGCCCCACGAGTACTTGCTGTTCATTTCGCCTTGGTTGGACGTTAACGAGCTTTTTTAAATCCTCCGTTTCAATACTGGAGTTTAAAAGGAGACACCTCACATGAAGGAGCGGTCACTACCCGTCAACGTTGCAGAGAAGACGTGAACTCCGGTGACAGAGCGTGTTGTCGCGTGACCGTGGCGTGTTGGGTACGCTGGCGACGCGTGCGCGGTCGGATGTGTGGATCCTTGCCATCGGAGGTCGTCTACTGCCTGTTCGAGCATAACTGCAAGTTAAGTTCGTGGAAGGTTTCATCATTAAGTAATAATTTTGTGTAACCAGCGTCTCTTGTGCCTTGTGGCCTCCGGCGACCGGGTTTCCTGTCTCTGGCACCGGTGTAATTGAAGACAGTGATCTTGCTTCCTCCTCCTCTCGTTACTGTCCGATGGGAGGTGTAGTTTTGGCAGTTTAATTGTTTCGCTATTCTGTCGTGGGTTATGAGTCAATTCATGCTTCTTGTTGGTTGATCATGTGGTCGCTCATTCAGGACTGTGTGGTGTAATGTTTCCTTGCTCGAGATTAGCTCTAATTCTGTCAGCAAGTTAAGCCATCTTATTACAAGTTTTCGCTGGCTAAACGTCGGTGCAGTGACCAGCCTGAGAAGTGGCAATTGTGTTTACGGGCCTATTTAAATTGGTCAGTATTCTGTCTAGCCTGCACATCCCTGAGTGGGTGATTTGTGGCCGCCTTACACGGGTCCGTCATATCTGTTATGTTCTAATGATATTTCAGGACACTTTTGTTTAAATTTTTTTAAAATTCCTCCAAGTTTGTAAATTGCTCTTATTGCCATTAATCGTGTGTTTGCTGAGACTTGTCCAAATTTTTTTTTTTTTTTAATGACTGTGTTGGTAGCTTCACTACCTCACCGTACTTTGTTAATAAAGTTCTGTATTTACTTTAGTAGCCTGATTACTAACGTTCTTTAAATTTTTTTAAATTGTTGTATTGCTATAAATTACTTGATTGCCGTTAGCGGCGTGTTTTAAAAGGTTGTTTATTGCCGTACTGCTAGTTTCTGTAAGATACGAATACAACATATGTGAAAATCTCAACTCGACAGTAAACTACTAGAAATTTGGCCCGTTTCCCAACTTGGGGTGTGGCTTGTAGTAACCGCAACCACTGTGTGTGTCAGTACCGTCGTTCGACTACTTTTCCGGAGACGGGTTCCTATCCTCAATTTATTCCTCACGACTCCCGCGACAGCTCCTCAAATTATACAAAGGTGAGACGACGACGACCAACGATACTTTCTTTTAGTGTCGATGCACACCATGCCCGATCTCTTGGCAGAATCAGGGATTGCGAGTAAGGATTTCGCGGGCAGATGTCACTACGCCAGTAGTAGGTAACAAGCTGGGAATTTGGGTCGGAATGCAAGCGTGCCTTGATGACCGAGGCAGTTAAGTCGACATCTTGTGTAAAGAGGAAAATCCGGATTCAAATCTCAGAGCGGCACAAATTTTCACCTGTTACCATTCATACATTTCAATACCCAAATACAGCTAACTCATTAAAATCTTTGAACCTTCGACCAACAGCAACTGCCGTTGCTGGGCACTTATCACATCGCTAGGTACAGCCAAGGGACCAGAGTTGAAATATCACCAACTCACCAAGCAGTGTTGATAGTCGTGTTACTTCACATCGAAGTAGGGACTTCTTGTGGTTTATGAGATCGAAATCTATGCTGTAGCAAAACAAGGACAGGCCAGGACCGCACATACACTCGTCATTTCTGCCAGAGTTATCGTTTTCTACCAACCGCCAGCTCCGAGGGCGCACCTACGTCGGTCTACGAGTCTACGTGTCTGAACCGGTCACCCCCTCTGGACTTTTCCCCTGGTAGACGCGGCCCCGCTGCTGTGGCCTTAGCGGGCCACCTGGGGCCTACTTCAGCTGCTGCCAACCGGTTACCCTGGGGGCCCACGGCTACAGCCCGGAGCCGCGCAGGCAAACTCCTTGCTTCCTGCCTCTGCTCGTGAGGGCAGCCGCTGCTGCTGCTGTTGGGAACCCCTTGATCCACCCTGCAGCCACGACACGATTCTGTGCCCTGCATCCTCGGCTGCCGGGCAATGTCCAGTCCGCAGTACAAGCCAACACGTGCCGCAGCGGCCGGGCAGTGCAGGTTGTCGGACTGCCGCCGGCCGCTGGTGGCCGAGCGGTTCTAGGCGCTTCAGTCCGGAACCGCGGGACTGCTACGGTCGCAGGCTCGATTCCTGCCTCGGGCATGGATGTGTGTGCTGTCCTTAGGTTAGTTAGGTTTAAGTAGTTCTAAGTTCTAGGGGACTGATGACCTTAGAAGTTAAGTCCCATAGTGCTCAGAGCAATTTGAAACATTTTTTGTCGGACTGCCAGCTGTACCACCTTGCAGGTCGCACACAGCTTTACGTCCTGGGAGCGTCGGCTTCTCCAAGTATCATCACGATCGTTGTAGGTGATGAACAATAAATGTTTTAGCAGCGAGCTTTCTATCACAACATGTCGGACGACTACCAGGCATCGCCTGACCACCCCAACCAGGGTGGTGGAATATCGCCATCCTGAACTCCAACTACTCTGTTCCACCACCAACCATAGACGTTTAACACCGCGCTCTGTAAAGATACTTCAGATTTTCTTTCTACAGTGGCGGCCACCTATAGCATTTCGACATAAGGGGATAATAATCGCAATTAAACTGCTCGGAAAAAATTAGTACACCTGGAAAAACGATGTCGATTTTGATTCGATGACGCCATATGCCACCTGGGGTATAGTGGACGTACTGATAATGGTTTCGACTCTTTCGCTAACAGGTGGCGTAGTGGCATAGCTACCAGTGTGCCATCTATGCCTACCGTTTAATAGGGATTGTTTACAGCCAGGAAGTTCAATGTGGTACAAACGTGTGAAGCAAGAAGGCAACCATGCCGTGAAGACGCACTCACGATTTCCACAGCCACCCGTGCGAGTTTGAAAGGACCAAGTTGTGGCTCTCTGAATGGCAGGATGAATTTTCTGGAGAACTGCCACACGAGTGCAACGATGCTGCTATCAGCGGACACGTGAACATTGTGAGACTCGTAGACGAGGTTCTGGACGACCACGAAAAACAGGCGCCCGCCAGGATCGTCGCATTGTGAGGGCAGCAGAGGCAGATCGTGCGGCTATAAGAGGGCTGTGAGGCCAGATTTGTGAACCGGAACTGTAGCAAACCAGTTATCAGCGGGCTTCTTTGGAAGAATCCTAAGGAAATGCAATCTGAAAACAAAGCAAGTAGGTTACAGTACACTTGTTCGCCCACTGCTTGAATAATGCTCACCAGTGTGGGATCCGTACCAGATAGGGTTGATAGGGGAGAGAGAGAGACAGAGAGAGAGAGAGAGAGAGAGAGAGAGAGAGAGAGAGAGAGAGAGATCAGAGCCAGCGGAGAGCAGCGCCCTTCGTTACAGGATCATTTAGTAATCGCGAAAGCGTTACGGAGACGATAGATAAACTCCAGTGGAAGACTCTGCAGGAGAGACGCTCAGTAGCTCGGTACGGGCTTCTGTTGAAGTTTCGAGAACATATCTTTACCGAGGAGTCAAGCAGTATATTGCTCCCTCCTACGTATATCTCGCGAAGAGACCATGAGGATAAAATCAGAGAGATTAGAGCCCACACAGAGACATACCGACAGTCTTTCTTTCCACGAACAAAATGGTTCAAATGGCTCTGAGCACTATGGGACTCAACTGCTGTGGTCATCAGTCCCCTAGAACTTAGAACTACTTAAACCTAACTAAGCTAAGGACAGCACACAACACCCAGCCATCACGAGGCAGAGAAAATCCCTGACCCCGCCGGGAATCGAACCCGGGAACCCGGGCGTGGGAAGCGAGAACGCTACCGCACGACCACGAGATGCGGCCTTTCCACGAACAATACGAGACTGGAATAGAAGGGAGAACCGATAGAGGTACTCAAGTTACCCTCCGCCACACAGCGTCAGGTGGCTTGCGGAGTATGGATGTAGATGTAGATTCGCAGCTTCCATTCACGAGACAGCACCGACGTGCGCGGCTCGAGTGGTGCCATCAGCATCAGACGATCACTTGGAAGATGAAATGGCACCCATCGTCTTTGACGATGATAGGAAATTCCGCCTGCACGCAAGTGATGTTCATTTGCGCGTCAGGTGTGCGCTGTCTCGTATAGTGAATCCCGGGCCTTATGGTCTGGTCTGCGTTAAGCCACAACTCTCGTTCACCTTTGCTGTTTGTGGAGGGGACGCTACCCGGCCCTCGATGCGTGCAGAATGACGTCAGACCCGTTCTTCAGCTGTTCTTGCAACAGGAAGGTGACGTTGTTCCAACAGGACAATGCTCGCCTGCACACTGACCGCGAAACTCAACGTGCTCTGCAAGACGTGCGGTTCTTCCCCGGCCAGCGCCATCTCCGGACTCGTCTCCAATCGAGCGCGTGTGGAATGTGATGGGATAAGAAAAGACTCGTGCGACTCATCAACCAACAACTCTTACACAGCTACGTGAACAGATCGAGCAGCCGTGTCGTAACATATCTCAGGACAGTATTCTCCATCTGTACGATCGACTGGATGCCAGAGTGAGCGCCAGCGTCGCCGCCCGAGGAGGCTCACCACGTACTGATATGGCTGTTTCAGCATGGGTCGACAACTGATGCCTCAGATCTTCTTGTCCTATTCATTTGTAAGTGTAATCATTTCATGTACTCCATAAGCACTGTTGCAACAATAAATCTTCAGTGAAATGGAGACCTCTAAAAGGCTGTACTAATTCTTTTCCAGCAGTGTTAATTGAATGCATTAATTTTACGAATATAAATTGAACTGTTGAAGTACGAGGGCTATTCAGAAAGTAGGGAACGTTATGGCATCATTAGAAAAAACTAATTACAAGAAACACATTTTATTAAACAGTGTTTTACAAAAAGGTACGGCCAAACTTTCAGGAAACATTCCTCACACACAAAGAAAGAAAATGTGTTATGTAGACATGCGTCTCGAAACGCTTACTTTCCATGTTAGAGCTCATTTTATTACTTCTCTACAAATCACATTAATCATGGAATGGAAACACACAGCAACAGAACGTACCACCGTGACTTCAAACACTTTGTTACAGGAAATGTTCAAAATGTCCTCCGTTAGCGAGGATACATGCATCCACCCTCCGTCGCATGGAATCCCTGATGCGCTGATGCAGCCCTGGAGAATGGCGTATTGTATCACAGCCGTCCACAATACGAGCACAAAGAGTCTCTACATTTGGTACCGGGGTTGCGTAGACAAGAGCTTGCTTTCAAATGCCCCCATAAATGAAAGTCAAGAGGGATGATATCAGGAGAGCGTGGAGGCCATGGAATTGGTCCGCCTCTACCAGTCCATCGGTCACCGAATCTGTTGTTGAGAAGCGTACGAACACTTCGACAGGAATGTGCAAGAGCTCCATCGTGCATGAACCACATGTTGTGTCGTACTTGTAAAGTAACATGTTGTAGCAGCACAGGTAGAGTTCAAATGGTTCTGAGCACTATGGGACTCAACTTCTGAGGTCATTAGTCCCCTAGAACTTAGAACTAGTTAAACCTAACTAACCTAAGGACATCACAAACATCCATGCCCGAGGCAGGATTCGAACCTGCGACCGTAGCGGTCTCGCGGTTCCAGACTGCAGCGCCTTTAACCGCACGGCCACTTCGGCCGGCTACACAGGTAGAGTATCCCGTATGAAATCATGGTGGTGAATCGAGGAAGTACAATACATACTGACGAAACTAAAATGAGCTCTAACATGGAAATTAAGCGTTTCCGGACACATGTCCACATAACATATTTTCTTTATTTGTGTGTGAGGAATGTTTCCTGAAAGTTTGGCCGTACCTTTTTGTAACACCCTGTATACCGCGTGATCAAAAAGTCAGTATAAATTTGAAAACTTAATAAACCACGGAATAATGTAGATAGAGACGTAAAAATTGACACACATGCTTGGAATGACATGCGGTTTTATTAGAACCACCCCATACTGCTAGACGCGTTAAAGATCTCTTGCGCGCGTCGTTTCGTGATGATCGTGTGCTCAGCCGCCACTTTCGTCATGCTTGGCCTCCCAGGCCCCCAGACCCCAGTCCGTGCGATTATTGGCTTTGGGGTTACCTGAATTCGCAAGTCTATCGTGATCGACCGACATCTCTAGGGATGCCGAAAGACAACATCCGACGCCAATGCCTCACCGTAACTGCGGACATGCTTTACAGTGCTGTTCACAACATTATTCCTCGACTACAGCTATTGTTGAGGAATGATGGTGGACATATTGAGCATTTCCTGTAAAGAACATCATCTTTGCTTTGTCTTACTTTGTTATGCTAATTACTGCTATTCTGATCAGACGAAGGGCCATCTGTCGGACATTTTTTGAACTTTTGTATTTTTTTGGTTCTAATAAAACACCATGTCATTCCAAGCATGTGTGTCAATTTGTACCTCTGTATCTACATTATTGCGTGATATATTCCGTTTTCAAATTTATACTGACTTTTTGATCACCCGGTGCATCTGAAAGAGCGACAGACATACCACTTTTCCACATAGTCACCAAACACATTGAGGCACTTATCATAGCGGTGGACAAGCTTTGAAAGACCTTCGTTGTAAAATTCTGCCGCCTGAGACTTCAGCCGTGTGTCACGCCCGCCTGCAGTTTCGCATCGTCATCAGAGCGCTGCGTTGCAAGCCAGTTCCTCATTGGGAAACAAGAGGAAGTCGCTTGATGCAGGATCGGGGCTGTAGGGCGGATGAGGAAAAATTTCCCATTGGGATGAATTAAGGAGTTCTTTAGCGCGGGTTTGCCGTGTGAGGTCGCGCATTATCGTGCAAAAACAAAATTTTTGTATGTCAGCTTTCCTCGGCGTTTGTTTTGAACTGCTCTTCTAAGGCTGTGCAAAGTTTGAAATTACCGGGTAGAATTTATGGCGGCTCCACGTTCTATAAAATCAATAAGAAGCACACCTTGCCTATCGCAAAACACTGTCGCCATCAACTTCCTTGCTGACAAGGTTAGCAAACATTTTCTTGGTTTTTGGGGGGGCCTTGCATGTCCTCACTCCATTGACTAATTTTGTCTCGCAGTTGACTTGTTTCACTCAAGTCTCGTCATCGGTTACAATTCGATCCAGTAATGAATCACCGTGTTTGTGGTAGGCCTCCACAAATGTCAACATCGCCCCCATTTGCTGTTCTTTACGGTGCTCTGGAAGCATTTTGGGCACCCATCGTGCAGAAAATTTGTGGTAGCCTACCTTTTGAGTGACAATTTCAAACAGCAAAGTCCGTGAAACTTGTGGAAAAGAAAGCGGAAGCTGGGTTATTGTGAAGCGACGGTTTTCACGAATAGTTTCAATCAACTTCAGCGACCAGATCGTCAGTCAGAATGCTCGGGCGTCCACTCTTCTCTTCATCATGAACGCTGGTTCGGCCGTTTTTAAACCGAATGCTCCATTTCCGGAAAAAATTCACTTATTACGCTGTTTCCGTACACTTCGCACAGTTCACGATAAATTTCTATAGGTTTTAGGTTTTTTGATAACAAAAACCGTATCACAGACCGCATCTCACAAATGGCGGGATTTTCGATTGGAGTGCACATTTCAAATTCGAATATCGAAAGAACAAGACGCGCAGAGACTTTCCCGCTGTCACGGATGGATATCGACTGAGCTGCCGAGCAGGCACATCCCAAAATACACGGGATCGGCGCGCGCCTGGCGGCATCAGACGGAAACGTTCCCTACTTTCCGAATGTTGTTGTTGTGGTCTTCAGTCCTGAGACTGGTTTGATGCAGCTCTCCATGCTACTCTATCCTGTGCAAGCTTCTTCATCTCCCAGTCCTTACTGTAACCTACATCCTTCTGAATCTGCTTAGTCTATTCATCTCTTGGTCTCTCTCTACGATTTTTACCCTCCACGCTGCCCTCCAATGCTAAATTTGTGATCCCTTGATGCCTCATAACATGTCCTACCAACCGATCCCTTCTTCTAGTCAAGTTGTGCCACAAACTCCTCTTCTCCCCAATTCTATTCAATACCTCCTCATTAGTTATGTGATCTACCCATCTAATCTTCAGCATTTTTCTGTAGCACCACATTTCGAAAGCTTCTATTCTCTTCTTGTCCAAACTATTTATCGTCCATGTTTCACTTCCATACATGGCTGCACTCCATACAAATACTTTCAGAAACGACTTCCTGACACTTAAATCTATACTCGATGTTAACAAATTTCTCTTCTTCAGAAACGCTTTCCTTGCCATTGCCAGTCTACATTTTATATCCTCTCTACTTCGACCATCATCAGTTATTTTGCTCCCCAAATAGCAAAACTCCTTTACTACTTTAAGTGTCTCATTTCCTAATCTAATACCCTCAGCATCACCCGACTTAATTCGACTACATTCCATTATCCTCGTTTTGCTTTTGTTGATGTTCATCTTATACCCTCCTTTCAAGACACTGTCCATTCCGTTCAACTGCTCTTCGAAGTCCTTCGCTGTCTCTGACAGAATTACAATGTCATCGGCGAACCTCAACGTTTTTATTTCTTCTCCGTGGACTTTAATACCAACACAGAAGTTTTCTTTTGTTTCCTTTACTGCTTGCTCAATATACAGATTAAATAAATTTCATAATTGTTTAATACTGCGAAGAATTAAATGAAAGTTTAAAAATACATTAGTAGCGGCGGGAATCCAGCCCAGGCCACCAAACTACCAGTGAGTAATGCTAACTACTCGCCGACAGAGCTGCTCCTAATAAGTCACTCATACTCTGCACTTGCACAACACATTATATTCAAGGTCAAAGGAGGACACTGACGTGCTCCTGCGAGCAACGCAGCACTTCTGGTGCCGGAAAGGACGGCGTCACATCAGAGCAGGCACAGTCAAAAACGGACGGCTGCGTTCCTTCTCTGAGCTGATGGCAGCGCGGCTGACCATCGCTTCGGCGCTCGACACTGGCTTCTTCTTGTCGCGGAAACAGCGTTTTGAAACACGTTCTCGTTCATTTTATTTGCGCACCAACACGCATTCAAAGAGAAATGGCGCAATTTCGGCTCGCATTCGAAGGGCAATGGTATAATTTTAGTGTGGTATTTACAGTGTGCTGTAGCACGTTAGCACATTATAACCAGCCGCCTCTCTCTCTCTCTCTCTCTCTCTCTCTCTCTCTCTCTCTCTCTCTCTCAACAAGTGATATGAAAAATGCAGTTATATTGCAGCTTAGTTGTAAAGAAGATTTCATGTCTGGTACAAACGCTGAGAGGATAGGATAAAAGACGATCTCAAAAGAACCCATCGATTATCTTGTAGAACAGACAACTTTACATCCACGTCTACAGTTACACGCTGCAAGTCAAGTTATGTTGTGATGTCCCTCGTAGCCCTGTTCCCTGTGTACAACTGAGAATGGTGCGTGCAAACAACAACCAGTTTTTCTCCTCCTATCCAATTTCACGAGACGTTATGTTCGATGAAGTCAATAAATGAGCCATATTCATGTGTTGTGACTGTCGACGGTCTGCCGAGACGTGGCTGCTCGTGGATGCTGCCATCTTTCATCTTCTTTTCCCTGCCCTTAGGGTTTCGCAAGGTTAGTGGTAGAGGGCGGCCAGATTAGCCTCCTTGTCACCACCTCTTCCCTCCCTTCCCTCTCCAGGACGGAATTCGTGTATCCCATCTATCTGAACCTAATGTTGTCCAACGCGAACGTGTGAGAGAATTTTTTCGAAAAGTTTGCGCAGTGCGTAACTGAGACAGGACGTGGGTACCAGTTCACTGTTCACGTAGTCGGATGTACAGCTCACTATTCACATAGTCGGATGTAGAAATCGCCTACAAAACACACACCGGCTGACCGGCTGGCCCTCGTCGTTAATCCGGTCGTCCTCAGAATGTCGAAAGTGATGTGCTAACAAGTGCAGTTTAAAATTTCTTAAGTCATCAAAACCTACTATCTCGATCAGTTGTATTGTCTCCATACACTACCCACAGCTTACCGTGAATTATGCTCCGAGTTATTCAGACATTCGGAGAGGAATTAGGTTTCTGGATGTCGATGTAGTAGGTTGCCAGATCGATCTTCAACAGTTGCTTACCTGAAACAACAGAAAACAAAACTTAGTTGCACTGAACGCGGTAACGGACGAGAATTTGATTTCTTTTGGGCTTACTATTACCTAACTACAATAGGTTCGGAGTTATTTTTGACTGGCCCGTATATAAGCTTCGATTATTGCCTTGCGACGATAACACATCACAAAATTACCCAATTGAAAACAGCTTCCTCTTCTGTAACTCGACGGAGAGATTTGCGTGAAAAACTTTAAAGGGGATGGATTCTTAAGGATACATTAACCTTCTCAAAAACTGTACATATTCAGCAGTTTCCAGCTGCATTCGAGGATTTAACTTTTGACGCATCTCCTGACACTATTTTTCTGTTTTCATATACTTACGTGAACGCTGTAAAATTTTTAATAACTTAGTATGGTGCATTTTGTCTTGTGCATGCAAATTTAGTAACATTAACAAGAATGCTGGTTTATGTCAGGGCACGTCCTGGAGCAACTGACTTACCAAATGGCGTGAATTGGCCATATGCCTACCATCTTTGATGTGTGTGAGTGGAAGTCGGTCTTCAACTCAGTATCAATACTGTCTTCAGTTTACGTTTGACTGACGCAAGTAACTAACTGACTTGCAAGGGGAATCTACCATAGGTCGCTCTCCAATACGTTCTAAACTTCCCACGGTGAGAGAAGGGTGAAAATAATGGGACGAATTCCTGGAAACTGTTTCCTCTCCAAGAAGTTAGTGGCAAAATACATAAAACTGTTAATGGAACAGCCACAAAATCTGGAAAGCTCACAGAGAAAAACTGTTATCAAAAATGGCTCTAAGCACTATCGGACTTTACATCCGAGGTCATCAGTCCCCTAGAATTTAGAACTACTTAAATCTAACTAACCTAAGGCCATCACACACATCCATGCCCGAGGCAGGATTCGAACCTGCGACCGTAGCAGCAGCGCGGTTCTGGACTGAAGAACTGTCATCACTTTTTTGGACAAAGTTTTGCGGCATTATAGTAAGAATGGAGCCGTTTCTGTACATTACTGACTCTTGGGGTGGGCAAAGCGATCCCTCCTTATACGATGCGCCGCTTATCGACGAAATCAGAATACCGAAGTGTTCCTTAAAAGTAACCCCATCAAAGGAAACTCCGTTCTGTCAGTCCTGCGATGAATACTGTTACAAACAGGTGAAGAATTTCACTAGCCGACTACACCAATGTCCTATTCTCATAACGTACTAAACGCAAGTCAGAGATAGAAGCACACGCCTTGGTCCACAATTAATTGCAGGCTGCAACTTTCGAGAAAACGGATCGATATGAGCGGTGTGCCGCGAAATTATCGCCAGATGCGAGGTTCTTAGTAGTGTTAATGAGGTCGCTTTCCCTGTTTACATCCACAGCAAAAACTCTGTCTGTGGCACATGAGCCTTAGCACATTGCTCATGATTGCTTTGAATGTTTTTATGGTAACACTAGCTGTTACTCGCAGCAGTGCTCGCATAGCAGCACTTTTGTCATGATGAATGATGGCGAATAAGTAAGCTGTTGTAAGTGCAACAGCGTCAGCTGCCCTGACGCGTTTGCCCGTCAGGATAAGCACGGCTCGTGATGTGCGCCCCGCCTCCCACGCTGCCACAGCTCCCGATGCGTCGGCATGCGCGGCGACGCAGCCGAACAGTGCGTACAGAGGGGGGCGTGGGCAGGAGCGAGCATCTACGCATCTTGCTACTCAAGTAGCTGTACATCATACGATATTATGCAACAAGTAGCGTAGAAGTGTGGATTAAACACGTTGAACACTGTATCACCATGGTATTTATTACTTTGCACTGAACCATATCACATAACACATATCAACCAATAAGAGCATTTCTGCAAATCGATAAAGTTCAAAAATCTGCCAGGAAGTTTCATATCAGCGCACACTCCGCTGCAGAGTGAAAATCTCATTCTGGAAACATCCCCCAGGCCGTGGCTAAGCCATGTCTCCGCAGTATCCTTTCTTCCAAAGCTGCTAGTTCTGCAAGGTTCGCAGGAGAGCTTCGGAAGGTAGGAGACGAGGTACTGGCGGAAGTAAAGCTGTGAGGACAGTGCGTGAGTCGTGTTTGGGTAGCTCAATTGGTAGAGCACTTGCCCGCGAAAGGTGCGAGTTCGAGTCTCGGTCCGGCACACAGTTTTAATCTGCCAGGAAGTTTCACATCAGCGCAGACTCCACTGCAGGGTGAAAAATCTCATTATGGAAACATCCCCCAGGCTGTGGCTAAGCCATGTCTCCGCAATATCCTTTCTTCCTGGGGTGCTAGTTCTGCAAGGTTCGCAGGAGAGCTTCTGTAAAGTTCGGAAGGCAGGAGACGAGGTACTGGCGGAAGTAAAGCTGTGAGAACGGTGCGTGAGTCGTGTTTGGGTAGCTCAGTTGGTAGAGCACTTGCCCGCGAAAGGCGCGAGTTCGAGTCTCGGTCAGGCACACAGTTTTAAACTGCCAGGAACTTTTAACCTCATGGGGTTTCCTAAATTATCCACTCATTTATATACTATATATTGTGGACACAGATGGTGCTAGAACAATCCCCTGAGGAACGCACGAAACTGTTTGCTTTCATGTCTGGTGATCTCTCACCGTTAAGGCTGACGTACTGTTTTCTACTCTTTAGGAATTCTTGAATAAAATTACGCGTATGGTCTGTTAAACGTACTCTAATATCTCCCTCATCTGGCGACAATGCGAAACTGCGTTTTCTGTGGTTTTGCCTAAGTTTATTAGAATCTGTGGAATAGTGGAAGATGGAACGCCACAGATGGCGGCTTGGATGCCTCTAGGGTTTCGGTTTGAGTTCCCAGTAACAAGCTGCTTGGTCTGAGAGACGCTCAATGGCAAACACCAACATTCCGCTCGTCCGGGAATGGTTTTTGCGAGGAAACAAAGCGTGAGTTGCAATGGCTCGGTGCCCGTGTTAGCTCAGTGTAATTGCCCCTGCAGGGTCACGGGACGCAGCCTCGTGCAGAGCCGGTATTCGCCGGAGCCGAGGTTCCGCCCACGCCGCCGCGTCCGCGCTAATTTGTGGAACGCGGCCGCAGAATGCGGACATGTAACAAGTGCTTTGAAGAGCCGGAGCGGAGCGCTGGAAGCGCCGGGGAAGCCGCCTTCTTATCAACCAGGCCATCCGATACCACGGGCACACGCTTTAATTAATTTCCAGTCGACGCGACAAAGAATGTCACGTTCTGCGCGCAAGGGGGCTTTCACCGGAACGGGAAAAGAAACTGCTTCAGCGGCGAACGGCTTTTCCCACCACGTGTGACAGCCTCTAGTATATTAAAAATAAGGGAAAAAAGGTCCACAGCGATGTGCCAATTGCATCTTCCGCAGTCTGGAACTTTAATCGGATTTTCAGCTAACCGTGACGCATATAACCAAATATCTAGTGTCACCAGCTGCGACATAGTCGCGAATATGAGCAGTGATCCCGTACTGTCAAATGTTTTTTATTCCAGTCTTTGATCACAATATCAATTCCTTTGACGATGGCCGGTTTTTGGTCAGTAATGACCATCTTCGGATCTGTTCTACACCATCTCGTAATGTGGTAAGGCCGTAATGGCATCGTCAAAACATCTAAATATACTCAGCACAGCATCGTCACATAGGTCTAAAATAGGCCACATCGTCCACAGAGTCATTTTTCAACTTTAGTGGTCAGCTGAAAAAGGTGTGTGTGGACGGTGTGGCCTATTTTATATCTATGTGACGATGCCATTGCGGCCTTATCACATTAGGAGATGGTGTAGAACAGATCTGAAGATGGTCATTACTGACTAAAACCGGTCATCGTCAGAGGAATTGATATTGTGATCAAAGACTGCAATAAAAAAAATTACGTATCTAGTGCTTTTACTGCAGTGTCAGAAACTTTAAACTTATTCTAGGTTCAAATGGCTCTGAGCACTATGGGACTTAACATCTATGGTCATCAGCCCCTAGAACTTAGAACTACTTAAACCTAAGTAACCTAAGGACATCACACAACACCCAGCTATGACGAGGCACAGAAATCAGTGACCCCGCCGGGAATCGAACCCGGGAACCCGGGCGTGGGATTATTCTAGGGATGAAGCAATATAATGTAGCACACTTTTACAAATACCTTACACTGAGGTGGCAGAAGTCATGGCATAGCGACCAGCAGTATCGCATCAACAATGTGTTAGAGGCCAATGCAATGGTACAGAATTGCAGAACTGTCATTTGCACGGGTGATTCGTGTGGAAAGCTTTCCCACGTGATTAGGGGCATACGACGGGCATCCACAGACTTTCAACGCGAAATGGTAGTTGGAGCAAGACGCATGGGACATTCTATATTCCGATATCCACGGTGGCAAGAGTGTGCAAAGAATACCACACTTAGGGTACTGAGATAATGTCAACACGGACATCGCAGTGGCCGACGGCTTCACATGACGACCGATGCAGCGACGTTTCTGTAGAATTGTCACTGCTAACAGACAAGCAACACAGTGAAGTAACCGCTGAAATCAATGTGGGACCTACGACGAACGTATCCGTTAGTATTGTCATTAAAAATATATCGCTTTTTCAAACCAACAGCTCAATTCATGGAATCAATACTAGAAATAAGAATAATCTTCACAAGGATTTAAAGTCACTTAGTCTTGTACAAAAAGGTGTGCATTATTCAGGAACACACATTTTCAATAACTTGCCAGCAGCCATAAAAAGCTTAACAACCAATGAAATTCAGTTTAAGAGAACCCTAAAGGATTTATTGGTGGCCAACTGCTTCAACTCCATTGATGAATTTCTTAGTAAAACCAACTGATTTGTATATAAGTACAACATAACCTCTGCACAATTTCAGTGCAGTAATGTGTTCACTGAAAATTTGTGTGCCTGTGTGTGTGTGTGTGTGTGTGTGTGTGTGTGTGTGTGTGTGTGTGTAAGTATAATCTAACTTCTGCATCATTTCAGTGCAGTAATGTGTTCATTGTAAATAAGTATTTCAGTAGTTGTATTACACGTTTATTACCTTATAAATAAATAAAAAACTTTTTTATTTTAAATTCAGTGCATTAGTATTTGTAAAATGACTCTTAGTGTTCATTAAAAAATGACGATCATTCCACTTGGGACCTGTGGAATGGTACATTAGCTTATTTGTTTTAGTTGTAAATATTTGTCATGTATTGTTGTTTTTCTGACATGTTCCCCATCCTGGAGGACCTCCTCACTACGGATCAATTGGAATGAAAGTAAATCTAATCTAATATAATCTAGTATAGCACGGTGAAATATGGTGTTTATGGGCTGTGACAGCAGACGACCGACGCCAGTGCCTTTGCTAACAGCACGACATCGCCTGCAGCGCCTCTCCTGGGCTCGGGACCGTATCGGTTGGACCCTACACTACTGGAAAAGCGTGGCCTGGTCAGATGAGCCCTGATTTCAGTTGGTAAGAGCTGACGGTGGGGTTCGAGCGTCACGCAGCCCCACGAAGGCACGGACGCAGGCTCTCAGCACGGCACTGTACAGCATGGTGGCGGCTCCATAATGGTGTGGGCAGTGTTTACATGGATGCACTGGGTGCTCTGGTCCGACGGGACCGATCGCTGACTGTAAATGGGTACCTCGAGACCATTTGCGGCCATTCGTGGACTTCACGTTCCCGAAAAAGAACCAAAGTTTTATGGATGACAGCTTAATGCCACAGGACCACAATTTTCGCGACTGGGTTGCAGAACATTCTGGACAAATCGAGCGAATGGTTTGGCCACCCAGAATCACCCGACATGAATGCCGTCGAACATTTATGGAACATAATCGAGGGGTCAAATGGTTCAAATGGCTCTGAGCACTATGGGACTTAACATCTGTGGTCCCTTAGAACTTAGAACTACTTAAACCTAACTAACCTAAGGACATCACACACATCCATGCCCGAGGCAGGATTCGAACCTGCGACCGTAGCAGTCGCGCGGTTCCGGACTGAGCGCCTAGACCGAGAGGTCAGTTGGTGCACAAAATCCTACACTGGCAACAGATTCGTAATTATTATGGACAGCTATATAAAGACAGCAAGGCTGAATATTTCTGGAGGGGGCTTCCAACGACTTACTGAGTCCATGCCTCGCAGAGTTGATGCACTTCACCGGGAAAAAGGACGTCCGGCAGGATATTAGGGGGTACCCCAGGAGTAGCATGGAGAGCTGCATCAAACCAGTCTCAGGACTGAAGACCACAACAACAACAACAACAACAACAACAACCCCAAGACCTTTGTCACGTCAATGTATATCTGATTTACTCGTATTGCAATGACGTCTCTTGTTTTCTCCTTGTTCTTTAACGTGCCTTTAAAGGTCGAGGCACAAGTAACCGAGTGGAAGACATTCCACAGCGCTTTCAAATAGCGGCACTCACACTTACCGACAACGGAATGCAGCGAGAGGAAATGGAACGTAACCGTCGAAGACTCTCGGGGAGAAAGGTTTGATGTTGACGCTGCTGGCGGTATCGTGGCGTCTCTCACAAAAAACAGACGTTGACCTAATGTTGTCGCTCCAACTGATACACTCAGTGGTGCTTTTTGTGCTTTCGTGCCTTGTTAGCCTTTATTTTGTTGTTTACTTCGTTTTCCTGACACTCAGGAATTTGCTCGAGGATTTCGATATTTATCCTTTGAGTGTTCTAGGGGAAAAGTGGCCAAATATCTGAAAAACCCAAATCCCTAAGAATTTTGGCTATCTACATCTGCACACATATTCTGCAAACCACTCTGAAGAGCTCCGCAGAAGGTAGCACACGAGAGAGTTTCTTCCCACTCCAGTGGCGCATGGCGCGCGCGAGGAATGGCTGCTTCAGTGTCACTTGCCTGCTGCAGTTTGTCTTCTTCTGACGTCCCGATGTCGCCAAACGCGGATGCGACCATCATGATGCTGTAAACAGAACCTGGATTCATCCAAAAAAAATGACGTTTCGCCATTCGTGGACCCAGGTTCGTTGTTGAGCACATCATCGCAGGCGCTCCTGTCTGTGATGCAGCGTCAAGGGTAACCGCAGCCATGGTCTCCGAGCTGATAGTCCGTGCTGCTGCAAACGTCGTCGAACTGTTCGTGCAGATGGTTGTTGTCTTGCAAACGTTCCCATCTGTTGACTCAGGGATCGAGACGTGGCTCCACGATCCGTTACAGCCATGCGGATAAGATGCCTGTCATCTCGACTGCTAATGATACGAGGCCGTTGGGATCCAGCACGGCGATCCGTATTACCCTCCTGAACCCACAGATTCCATATTCTGCTAACAGTCATTGGATCTCGACCAACGAGAGCAGCAATGTCGCGATACTATAAACCGCAATCGCGATAGGCTACAATCCGACCTTTATCAAAGTCGGAAAGGTGATGGTACGCATTTCTCCTCCTTACACGAGGCATCACAACAACGTTTGACCAGGCAACGCCGGTCAACTGCTGTTTGTGTATGAGAAATCGGTTGGAAACTTTCCTCATGTCAGCACATTGTAGGTGTCGCCATCGGCGCCAACCTCGTGTGGATGCTCTGAAAAAGCTAATCCTTTGCATATCACAGCATCTTCTTCCTGTCGGTTAAATTTCGCGTCTGTAGCACGTCATCTCCCTGGTGTAGCAATTTTAATGGCCAGTAGTGTAAAAAACATGATGAACCGGAAGCGCGTGCCACATAGGAAACTACAACTACTCGATAACTCGATTCAGTCGAGTCGATTGACAAAAGAAACGAACGGATAGCGTGCGGACTGACTGGCGGGGGCGGCGCGGGTGGCAATGCGGGCAGCCCGGCAAGGTGTGGGTAGTGGGAGGGGGAGGCTGAATGAGAAAGTACATATTAGTTCTTTCCAAGTGACCTACTAGTGTTGACAACGCTGTAAAGATCATTCACGCAAACAACGTGCAGCTGGTACAAGTTCCATAAACGAAGGTTGAGCGATCCCAACTGCCGTGCCAAATGTGGTCGAGGCTGAACGCATTAGAAAGAGCCAAGGGAGGTACGATTACTCTTTGAAGAAGTGGGGTTTCCGTTCATCTGCTGACTGCGGAGTGAACGAGCAAACAATAGAACAAATTGTTAAAGAGTGCCCGTTTCGAGCATTGTTAAATTCGGTGATCTAAGGATCTACACAATTTGACTCAGAGTGCTCTAGAGTGCTTGTCACATTTGGACAATTTTATTTGATGGCAGATACTTTTGTGTCCTTGTAAAACCATACGATAAATAATAATTGAGATTGTAGTCATAGTGTTTTTCGTTTTGTGAAGTGCACAGTTCTACATTTATGTACAATTAAAGCAACTCGTCAATCGTTGCACCACTTCCAAATTGTCAACATCTCATTTAATATTTCTGCAGCTTTCCGCAGATAGAACTGCATTATAGATACCGCTTCATCTGCGGAAAGTCTGAGGTTCCTGTTAATATTGTCTGACAAGTCATTAACATACGTACACCATATACAATAAGGGTCTCATACGCTTTCCTGGTGCACGCTTGAACTTAATTCCAATTTGGCCGGCGACTTTCCAGCTCAGATAATGCGCTACATTCTTCCTACCAAGAGACTCTCGCATTCACTATTCACAAATGTTGTTTGAGACGCCATTGATCGTTATCTTGTTTGTGTCGAACCGAGTCAAACGCTTTTCAAAAATCACGAATTCTTGCACCTATCTGACAGCCTTGCCCAATAGCTTTCAGGATTTCAGGTGAAAAGACACAAGTTGGGTTTCGCATGACAGATGTTTTCCAATCAATGCAGGTTGGCGCGCGCGTCTGTGTCTGTGTGTCTGTGTGTCTGTGTGTGTGTGTGTGTGTGTGTGTGTGTGTGTGTGTATGTTCTGCTATCCTCCTTATAGACAGGTATGACCTGAGTTTCTTTCCAGTCACTAGGCACAGTTTCTGTTCAAGTGATGTACTGTATATTAATTCTATGCAGGATCTGACAGGGATACGATGGGGCCCTGGAACCCTCTTTCATTTTAGTAATTTCAGTTCTTTTCTTAAAGCCACCGATACTAATATCTATACGACTCACCTTTGCAGTGGTGTGCGAGTTAAACTGGGGGAGTATTTCTGTGTCTTCCTCTGTAAAGGAACATTTGAAAATAGGGATTAGCATTTCTGCTTTTGCTTTTCTCACTTAAATTTCAATTCCTGTAACATCCGTTTAGACACTAACTTTGGCGCCACTGAAGGCCTTCGACTTGACCAGAACTGCTTTGGGTCCTGTGAGAAATCTTTCGATAAGAATGCGCTACTGTAGTCATTGAAGGCTTCACGCACTGCCCTCTATCTATGGACCTGTGTTTTGTTCTTACACCAATTTTTCAAAAGTCAGCGTCTTCCTTAGAAGTTTGTCTATAGTGGCTGTGTACCATCGAGGGTCTCTGGCACCACTGACGGCTCTACTGGGTACGTATGTACAAATTTACAGTCAATTATCTTTTAAACTTGAGCCACAGTTCTTATACATGCTCCTGTCCAGTGGTAAATGTTTTGAGTTTCTCTTTGAGATGTGACTTACTCCATACACGAATTATCCTACTTGGTTTAACTGAGTTTTGTATTTTAGTGACCAGTGTTGATAGAACTGCGTCATTGTCACTGATAATAGTTTCAATATGGACGTCCTCAAAGAAGTCAGGTCTATTTGTTGCCATTAGGTCGAATATCTATCGTTCACGAATGGGTTTCCTAACTATCTTTCCTAAGTAGTTTTCAGAGAACGTATTTAGTGATTTCGCAGTGAACACATAGTGCGTAGTGGTGCGATCACACTGTTGTATAAATAATTCAAAAGCCAAGATCGCTTAAATACTGTTTACTGGATAACCGGTTTCAACACACTAAAGGTGCCATCATCAGATTTGAGTGCAGATTAACATTTGTAAACCATTTGGATATAACGATACATGAGGCAGGCCAGCTGATATAAAATCATTGTCACAAAAATAAAAAACAGCTGGTCTTATCGTCATTCTATTCCATCAGATATGTAAAACCGAAGTCACATCCGGCATCACACATGCCGACCGTTGTTAGTCGAGCAGTGGTCATGTACCAAATAGTTTTTATCTTGTGACTTCGGTTTTACGCATCTTATGAAAAAGAATGACCATGAGACCAGTCTTTTTTTTTTTTTTTTTTTTTTTTTTTGTGGCAATGATTTTATATCAGCTGGTCTGCCTCATGTATCGTTATATCCAAATGGTTCACAAATGTTAATCTACATTCAGGTATGTGGCACTGTACTAATAGTAATGTATATAGTGTAACTCGTGTAAGCCCTCCCTCACACCTGTAATGTTGTATCTTCACAGATCCGATGATGGCACCTTTAGTGTGCAGAAACCGGTTATCCAGTAATCAGTATTTAAGCGATCTTGGCTTTTGAATTACTTCTACATTTAGTGATGTTTCACAGGATGCTCTGTGTAAAGCAACAATCTGAAAACCGTTGCTGAGCTGAAAACAGCCATTCAGGAGGTCATCGACGGCATCGATGATCCGACTCTTCAGCGGGTCATGCATAGTTTCGCTATTCGTCTGTCGCAAAACATCCCAAAGGACGGCAGGCTTATCGAACATGTCATAACCTGAATCCGTGTATCTGTGGTGACGTTCACACGTAGAATAAAGTGCATGCACACGCCATAGTTTGTAACTAATTTGCGTTCTTTTTGACACAGTTCAATAATTTTCAACCCGTACATTTACGTGTATCACAAAAAGCTATGGAGGGACCTCACGTTGAGCGCTTTCAAATATGCAGTGTTCAGATCGAAAGACCCATGTTTACAGGACTTGTTGCGTGAATATTACCACCTCTCAACGTATTCGACTATTTTCTTAGAGCCCGGCGTATAATGACAGAGATAATCTGCGATCACGCCGCAAATAATTGGAAGTAGAAGCGGGACATTTCAGACGAACAGATACAAGGAACCAATAATCTATTTTTAAGAAGAAATTTACGTTCTTGTCTATTTCAGCATACACCACAAGGTTTTGGGTAAGTTTTGCTCAAGCTTTTTTTTTCTTCTTTTTCTGCCTTTACCAGCACTTATTTCTTAGTCCTCACAATCGGCTATTCCTCCATTCCTCCTTCAATTTGGTGACAACCGTTATCAAGGAAGAGGCTTTGCGTACCGTACGTGGAGAAGTTCATTTTGCAACTCAGATCTATCGGAAGGGTGTTGCGCATTTTTTTACATTTTTACATTTTTTTTGCAAAATATTTTTTCACAGTCTCTAAAAATTTCAGACAACCTCAAAATGGTTAAATTAAATACGTCAACTATAAAACATTCCTGAATAATACGAGGCAGTGGTAAAGGTGTTCCTGTCTTTTCTAACTTTTACTGTTTGTCTCGTTCAATAATTTCTTAATGCAACAGACAAATTATTTCTCGTGTGAGTAGTCATCTTTTAATGGCGCATAAAAACTATTCTGAGTGTGGACGATGCAAATCACGGCACAAAACCTACGTCCGCCATTGTTCTTGACGTACCTAAGCTCGTCTTGCTTCTGTTCACAAGATACGGGTAACTCGACGTGGTTTACAAGATAATGACGAGGTGCAAAAGGTGCCGATACGTTACCACTGACCTGTGCAAAGCGACAAAACAGTTTCAGCATGCACTGCATGAAATTCTACAGCGTTACCAGCTGAGTGCTTAGCAGGAGGCAGAACTGGCGGGATCTGACGTAGCCTTTGTCGGCGGCACTACTGGGGGACTCGGCGCCACATTCCCTTGTCCTCCGCCGCTCGCACCGCCTCTGCACTAGGCTGGCGGTTATCGATGAAACAACCGGTCTCCGGTTATATCGGCTTTTTCCAACGCCAGTTTAACCAGACTGTAAAAACAGTTCAAAATAAGCGGTTACTGAAATAACCGATTTTCTAGTTTTTTTCACCGTTATTTGTTCCTAAACATAGAAATCGAACAAAGATTGAATAAAATTGGACTCAGTCCCAGTTTCAAGATAAATAGAATCTAAGTAATAAATTAAACAGGCAAATGTAAAGAATCTTAGTCCGTCCGCCGTTCGCTGGCCTATCTCGAAAAGTGAGAAAGGGTTGAATACTACACAAGAATCATCAGTATTCTACTGATTCTAATTTTTTGCTAAAAAATCGTGTTGTAATTGAGGATCATACCAGAATTTGGACATCACGAACAATCAGTGCTAAAAGTTAACAATTGAGGTTGAAGTATTATATTTTTCGCGTTATTTTGAACGTCTTCAACGACTACAAGCAGATAAAGGCATATTATGCAGATACACAGCAGGTCGACAACTTCCTATTATTATAGTTAACCATGAATGAACTGCTAGGATTTACCTTTTGTTCTTATATTACGTCACAAGTTTGTTGTGGCTCCCCCGTTCTTAATCTCTTAAAACAAATGGAGCAATGTACTTCACTGATACCGCACTTCGTAAAATACTTCCACACTAGGGATGGTGTCGGCACCCGATAGTTGAGTGGTCAGTGCGACAGAATGTCAATCCTAAGGGCCCGGGTTCGATTCCCGGGTGGGTCGGAGATTTTCTCCGCTCAGGGACTGGATGTTGTGTTGTCCTAATCATCATCATTTCATCCCCATCGATGCGCAAGTCGCCGAAGTGGCCTCAAATCGAAAGACTTGCACCCGGCGAACGGTCTACCCGACGGGAGGGCCTAGTCACACGACACTATGGATGGTGCCATTCTGTACTACAACTAATCTCCGACGACAGTGAGACACCATCATTTGGAGACCAGACAGGGCAAGTCTTGCACACGGGACGTACACGGCAGGTGGTAACAGTTTTACGAGGGGGGACCCAAAAGAAACCGGACTCCGAGGGCGCTGCCACTCGTAGACGTAGTGCAGGGTTCTCACACTAGATGGTGTTAGTAGAGACCTTCATGAAACAGCTGTGCAGACGGCGTCAGTGTGGAGCTGAACGTGCAAGTGTGGTATTGTGTTTCTCTGACTGTTGGCGGGTTACCTCTGCGAAGTCGTTATGGCAACTTTAAAAGAACAAAGAGTGTGTGTGAAATTTTGTTTCCTGCTTAAAAAAAACTGCAACGGAGACACGCCAAATGCTTCAGGAAGCTTTCCAGGACGACGCTATGAGCCGCACACAGGTTTTCGAGTGGTTTGGGCGCTTTAAACGTGGTGAGATGTGTGTTGAACACCAAGCTCGTTCTGGACGCCCTTCATCATCGCGAAATGAGGAGAACATTGAAAAGGTCCGCCAAAAGATCAACGAGGATCGTCGCCAAACGATCGACCAAATTTCAGCAGAGACAGGAATCAGGCGGAGCTCGTGCCAGCGGATTCTGAGTGAGGATTTGCACACGAGACGTGTTGCTGCTAAATTTGTTCCGCGCCTTCTCACACAGGAGCAAAAAACCATCCGCATGAATGTGTGTCAGGACTTGAAAACAGAGATTGCATTTGTTCCAAACTTCTTGAACAAAGTCATTACAGGGGGTGAGAGCTGGTGTTACGGGTATGACCCAGAAACCGAGCAAGCGGCAAGCCAGTGGAGGACTCCCAACTCTCCCAGACCAAAAAAAGCAAGGCAAGTCAGGTCAAATGTGAAGACGATGATCATTGTCTTTTTTGATGTTCGTGCAATTGTGCATCGGGAATTCGTGCCCCCTGGCCAGACTGTTAATCAGCACTTTTACTTGGATGTTTTAAGGCGTCTGCGAGAGGATGTGAGGAGGAAACGCCCGGAACTTTGGCGATCAGGTGAGTGGTTTCTGCATCACGACAACGCTCCAGCACACACGGCGTTACGAGTGACCCACTATTTGGCATCTCAGAGGTAGTCTGTCGTTCCCCACGCTCCGTATTCGCCGGACCTAGCCCCGTGCGACTTTTTCCTGTTTCAACGAATGAAAAAAAAAAACGCTAAAAGGGGAGCGTTATGACGATGTGGAGGCGGTAAAACAGCTTCGCAAAGGGCACTGGACAATATCAAACTTGAAGAGTTCCAAACATGCTTCCAACAGTGGGAAAAAGAGACTTGACAAGTGCATCGCATGTAATGGAGAGTATTTTGAAGGTGACTGAAGTTTTTTTGTAAATAGGTTCATCAATAAATTTTGTATGACAACAATCCGGTTTCTTTTGGGTCCCCCCCTCGTACATTATTATCTCACCAACCCTTATGAATTATTACGCGATATGCTTGTTGTTGGTTTTTGTCGGCATTGTTATTAAAACAGCAGTGACCGTTTTTTCCCCATTTTCTATAATAATGCAATATTCCAAAGGAATGCAAATTTTACAAATTACCCGTTCTATAACTAAGGTTTATTTAAAGACGCAATACCGTAACACTGCTGCTGTGACTAATTGATATTTCGGTTTTTTTATATGGCTATCAGTTAAAAAATAAAAGCACCGGTTCAATCGAGACCAAACACATACCGAAAAATAACAGTTATTCCGAGCTGAACTACCGGTATCGGTTTTAACCGGTCGCTTTTCCCCACCTTCACTCTGGGTCCACCAAAGCAAAGTGCAGTTACGAGCTAAATTTAAAACAACTTCAGTTGCGGTTAATGAATGCTGATACTGTACGCAATTAGATTCCTATCCACAACGAAGGAGTTTAATTTGTGTGAGTGAGACAAATAGATACATTGGAATTTTGTTGTTATCGATGAGAGAGCATGCCTTTGTTGGTTGCAGGACTGAAGTCTGCGAATTCACAGACGAAATGCATTACCGCGCAAGTGCAGTACAAACAAACGCTGGTGTGTGTACACGCTCGAGGTAAACAGTAACACGCTAGCTACTAGGTAAACATTTCGACGACCGCTACACCAACGAAGCAAGATCCATTACGTTTTAGTGGTTCCCAGTAGTCAATACTGAACATTAACGAGCATCGCCGCACATGGTACAGAAATTTCAAACAACGCTAACTCTGAAGAAATGTAAACACGTTTGGTTTTGACCGATAGTTATTGCAACTAACTTGAGTCTTGGAGAGTACGGAAAATTAAGCATCCCCATTGATGTTCGACGTGAAGGTATTTTTTTCTTTTTCTTTTAAGGAAAGCTCTCTTTACTTATCATGATAGTACCGCACAAATGCTAAGTCTCTGAGCCGCTGACTTCGTTACATAAAATTATTCTGAAGTCGCGTAAAAAGCACTTAACGTAACACTCCACCAAAGTTTGTTTTGTTTTACGAGTCACGTGTTATCTGAAGTTATCAGCAGGCTCTAGGTAAATAAGAAAAAAAAAAACCACAATGGACTTATATACTCCCTCACAATTCCATTTAGACGTTCTTATATACGAACGGAGCAAGAGCCATTACGTTTCAGTATTGAATATTTGCAAAATACGTCATATCTATAATTAACCCGTAACTGGTACACCTGGGTCCGAGGGACTAGAGAGAAATTTATTTTTTCCACCACTGCAATGAGTGCGGCAGCAGTGACCTGCACTCCTGTGTACTCTCCCAGAATTCAGTTGGCTACCAGCCCACAGCATTGTCGCAGGTATGTCTTTGCTAGTTTTGCATCTATAAAAGCACTCGGGTCCCAAGGACCCGGTTGTACCTGCAGCGAAAGTTTTTTCCTTTAACAGCACTTGCAATATTTTGGTTCAAATGGATCAAATGGCTCCGAGCAGTATGGGACTCAACTGCTGTGGTCATCAGTCCCCTAGAACTTAGAACTACTTAAACCTAACTAACCTAAGGACATCACACACATCCATGCCCGAGGCAGGATTCGAACCTGCGACCGTAGCAGCAGCGCGGCTCCGGACTGGAGCGCCGAGAACCGCACGGCCACCGCGGCCGGCGCAATATTTTGGATTTATGGTACTACAATTCATAAAAATGAGGGAGGAAGATATCATCAATACTCACAACGAACCTGTGGACAGTGATGATGATTATGACGATGATATAAGCGGAAGCGACAGCGTGTTCTGGGCTCAAAGTGGTTCGGTAGTTTTGACGAGTAAAAATACTGAATTTAACTGGTAAAGCAATAAATTATCTAAAACGTGAAATTTTTACGCAACTGCTGCAATTTTTTACCATTTTCATAAATAAGGTGTGTCATTCGGCTGAAAATGTTACCACACAGTCTTCCCAGAAGCTACGCCTGCAGAATTCTTTATAGTGTATTTGAAATTTTCTTTTGGTTTACAGCTTTGAAGAACAGTGCATTTTGATTGTAAATGTGTAATTTCAGTTATACAGGTTAATGTTCGTAGCTTATGAGTAGGACTCGACAAATGTATGTTTTTCACCTTTTGTGCTTTAACTACTTCACAGTCCGAGGCGGACACCACGAACAGAACATGGGGTCTGCACGTCCTCACACAGTAACGCTGGGCGACGGTCCAAACAGATGACTTATCAATAATTAGAGATGGCGACCGTTTTATGTGCTCGTGATCCGGGACCTCCCTAAGTCGTTCACTTCCCTTGCATGCATTGGCTTGTTCTGGAGGAGGGCGACGTAACGCTTCATCGAGTTCCTAAGAGAGCTTTCTGCTTCAGACAGGATAGCCCATGCGGATATTGAATATTACCACACTGCTCCACGAAGCTGCGAATCTACATCTACACCCATACTCCGCAAGCCACCTGACGGTGTGTAGCGGAGGGTACCTTGAGTACCTATCGGTTCTCCGTTCTATTCCAGTCACGTATTGTTCGTGGAAATAAGGATTGTCGGTATGCCTCTGTGTGGGCTCTAATCTCCCCGATTTTATCCTCATGGTATCTTCGCGAGATATACGTAGGAGAGAGCAATAGACTGCTTGACTTCTCGGTGAAGGTATGTTCTCGAAACTTCAGCAAAATCCCGTACCGAGCTACTGAGCGTCTCTCCTGCAGAGTCTTCCACTGCAGTTTATCATCTCCGTAACACTTTCGCGATTACTAAATGATACTGTAACGAAGCGCGCTGCTCTCCGGTGGATCTTCTCTATCTCTTCTATCAACCCTGTCTGGTACGGATCCCACACCGGTGAGCAGTATTCAAGCAGTTGGCGAACAAGTGTACTGTAACCTACTTCCTTTGTTTTCGGACTGCATTTCCTTAGGATTCTTCCAATGAATCTCAGTCTGGCATCTGCTTTACCCACGATTAATTTTATATGGTCATTCCATTTTAAATCACTCCTAAAGCCTACTGCCAGATAATTTATGGAATTAACTGCTTCCAGTTCCTGACCTGCTATATTGTAGCTAAATGATAAAGGATTTTGTTTCTATGTATTCGAAGCACATTACAATTGTCTACATCGAGATTCAATTGGCATTCCCTGCATCATGTGTCAATTCGTTGCAGATCCTCCCGCATGGAGAGACGTCTACATACGTTAAAGTAACCTCTGGCGTGCCACAGGGTAGTGTTATGGGACCATTGCTTTTCACAATATATATAAATGACCTGGTAGATAGTGTCGGAAGTTCCATGCGGCTTTTCGCGGATGATGCTGTAGTATACAGAGAAGTTGCAGCATTAGAAAATTGTAGCGAAATGCAGGAAGATCTTCAGCGGATAGGCACTTGGTGCAGGGAGTGGCAACTGACCCTTAACATAGACAAATGTAATGTATTGCGAATACATAGAAAGAAGGATCCTTTATTGTATGATTATATGATAGCGGAACAAACACTGGTAGCAGTTACTTCTGTAAAATATCTGGGAGTATGCGTGCGGAACGATTTGAAGTGGAATGATCATATAAAATTAATTGTTGGTAAGGCGGGTACCAGGTTGAGATTCATTGGGAGAGTCGTTAGAAAATGTAGTCCATCAACAAAGGAGGTGGCTTACAAAACACTCGTTCGACCTATACTTGAGTATTGCTCATCAGTGTGGGACCCGTACCAGGTCGGGTTGACGGAGGAGACAGAGAAGATCCAAAGAAGAGCGGCGCGTTTCGTCACAGGGTTATTTGGTAACCGTGATAGCATTACGGAGATGTTTAGAAAACTCAAGTGGCAGACTCTGCAAGAGAGGCGCTCTGCATCGCGGTGTAGCTTGCTCGCCAGGTTTCGAGAGGGTGCGTTTCTGGACGAGGTATCGAATATATTGCTTCCCCCTACTTATACCTCCCGAGGAGATCACGAATGTAAAATTAGAGAGATTAGAGCGCGCACGGAGTCTTTCAGACAGTCGTTCTTCCCGCGAACCATACGCGACTGGAACAGGAAAGGGAGGTAATGACAGTGGCACGTAAAGTGCCCTCCGCCACACACCGTTGGGTGGCTTGCGGAGTATAAATGTAGATGTAGATATAGATTTCAGCACAATTTTCCAGGAGCGGAGCGGCAGCGGCGAAGGAGCTCGACGGCGACAGAATGGAGTCTCCGCTGGCCGGCGGGAGGGTGGGAGTGAACGGCCGCCGGCCCCCGGTGACTAGCGGAGCCTGCCTGCTGCCTGCTGCCGCTGTTGTCCCGGCCTCGGCAGGTGGCAGTATCCCGGCCCGGCGTGCTCCAGCCTAGCCAGTAAGCCGGGCAGGCGCAGTGCTACGCCCCGGGCGGGACGCAGCTGCCGCTCTACACGTAAAATACGGCTCTGCCTCCTCAGCAGGCAGCAACTCGTCTCGCAGCCTAATGGAGTCTGACTTTAAATGCAAGCGGGGATCGCTCGAAAGTCCGACGTAACAAAACATTCTCTACCGTCAGCCACGTAGCCTCTACCTGTGCACGCGGTTGTCTTCCTCCCCCCACCCCCACCCCCACAGAAGCAGCGTACACTGACGCAAAAATTGCAACACGTAGTTCCACGACAGAGTAGAAGTCGGTAGGCTCGTTTCTACATTTGAACGATTATTGAAAGATGGCTACACTGAGCCACAGCGCCAGAGATCGCGCCAGAGAGTATTGTTCCGCCGCCTCCACTGGCAGTGATTATTGAGAAGTAGCAGCAGGAGTTCTTGCCGAGAAGTTGTGGTGGACACTGCTTGTCGTGAAGTTGGAAAAAATGGTTCAAATGGCTCTGAGCACTATGGGACTCAACTGCTGTGGTCATAAGTCCCCTAGAACTTAGAACTACTTAAACCTAACTAACCTAAGGACAGCACACAACACCCAGCCATCACGAGGCAGAGAAAATCCCTGACCCCGCCGGGAATCGAACCCGGGAACCCGGGCGTGGGAAGCGAGAATGCTACCGCACGACCACGAGATGCGGGCCCGTGAAGTTGGAGTGAGATGTGATAGTGGAGAGTGTTGTTCCATGTTTATGCATTTATTTGATGGGAGAGATAGCAGATGTTATTCCAATGGAGATATTGTAATGATCTGAGTGCTTTTCGTCAATATATATGAAGGTAATAAAACACTATGTTCTTTTATTATTTGTGTGTCTCAAATAATGCATCATTACAGGTTCAGTCAACAAAGCATCTGGCTTGTGTTCTTGTATTAGAGTGTAATTTTGGTTTTCTTGCGCAATTATAGTATTTCTAATTTTTTTTATCACGTCAGTATAATTGGTATTTAAAAATTCTTGTCTTGTTGAAGAAGAACCGTGCCAGATGTGCGTTGAGTCATACTTCCACATACAGAACAGTTATACTTGTGCTTTGGTTTCGTAGGTTTTATAGTTGCTGGGGACTTAATTAATTAACTGTGTTAACGAAAATTTAGTTTCATTGTTTGTTGTTATTCTATGCAGTCAGATTGCGTACTAAAACTAGTCAGGGCCAGCCGTTTACGAGACTTGCGTAATCGGACATACAGCCAGTAAAATTATTTTCATAAAAATTTAATGAAGCCCCCATGCATTATGTCCATTCCGATTTCGCGCCAGACGCATAAGAGTGGTGCCATTTGCGCCACTATGAGGATGCACATCAGGTTTGTTTTAAACACGCGCTGTAACGGTCGTGGGCGTTAGTTAGCTTTGAGATTCGACGTGGTGAGCTCATGTTGGGCAAGAATGCCTTTAAGACGAAAAACAAGACGTTATCAACACCTCACTGAGTTTGAATGAGGTCGTGTAATAAGGCTACGAGAAGCCGGATGTTCCTTTATAGAGACTTTATAGAGATGTAGCCATCACTGCTGGCAGCGGTGGTCACTAGAATGTACGGCCACAAGAAGACTGGGTTCCGGACGACCACGTGGCACTATCGCAACGGAAGACCACTATGTTCGGCGTATGGCTCTGGCGCATCCTACTGCATCTGCCGCAGCAATTTGAGGAGCACTTGCCAACACAGCGACCAACGAACTGTTAACAACTCGATCACTTCAAGGACAGCTCCGAGCCAGACCCCCGTACCTTGCATTCCACTGACCCCACACCACCGCCATTTGCGACTTCACTGGCTTAGTTATTTCATTTTACACATCTGTTTCCGTAGGACCAAACTGAGGAGCAAATCTCCATGGACATGGAACGTATCACTACATAAACATACAACAGTACAGTAATATCAGATGAAATTTTTTAAAACATTTTTGGAAGGTTACTTTTTAGTAATGTATAAAATTAATTTTAATTTTAAAAATCAACAGCCTCAGTTGCACAGATTACCTAAATTGATCTAGATAATCTAGGTAATCTGTGCAACTGAGGCTGTTGATTTTTAAAATTAATGTTTATACAATTGCTGACAGGGCCGCGAAATGTTGAAAATATTTAATGTATAAAATGCCTATCTCAATGATTAGCTGTTTTTATTTTACACTCAAATATCTATCTGTTTCGGTCTTGGACCATCCTCACGGCCGGCCGTGGTGACCGAGCGGTTCTAGGCGCTCAGTCCGGAACAGCGCGACTGCTACGGTCGCAGATTCGAATCCTGCCTCGGGCATGGATGTGTGGGATGTCCTTAGGTTAGTTTTAAGTAGTTCTAAGTTCTAGGGGACTGATGACCTCAGAAGTTGAATCCCATAGTGCTCAGAGTCATTTGAACTATCTTCACGGATGAAGGGTTAAAATGGTTTAAGGCACTATATTGCATTAGTCATTGCTTAAAATGTGTAGTGCATGCATACTAATGTACGCAGAGCAGTACTGCTCTGTATGCATTTAGTATTCATATGTTTACTTTTCAAAGTCCTGTGTCATATATTTACATTCATGGCAGGCACTACACATTTTAACTAATGACTAATTCAATATGGCGCGTTAAACCATTTTAACCCTTCATCCGTGAAGATGGTGCAAGAGCGAAACCAGTATATGTTTGGGTGTAAAAGAAAACACAGCTGATGATTCAAATCTGCATTTTATACAAAAAATGTTTATGTATCCTAAAAAGATGTGAAGCTGTTAGTTTATATAAACTCAATCAACAATAAATCACAGGAATCAGTTTAATTTTTCATGTAATTCCTCGACAGAATAGAAGGAGTGAGCCGCGAGGAAGCTCTTCAGTTTGGATTTGAAAGCGCTCGGATTACTAATAAGATTTTCTAATTTTTGTCATAGCTTATTGAAAATGGACGTGATGTCAAGTGGGGGCTCAGTGGAGGCCAGGGTGGAAGTCCGCTGTGTTTCCTGATGAGAGCTGCTTCTGCCTCGGTGCCTGGCACACTGGACCTACACCCAGCGTTATGGTCCGGGGCGCGATTCCACATGACAGCAGGAGCATTCTCTCTGCAAACTTCTATGTCGATTTGGTGATTCGAACTTTTGTGCTGCCATTAATGAACAGTATTCCAGGGGGTGTTTTCCAACATGATAACGCTCAGCCGGCCTCTGTGGGCGAGCGGTTCTGTGCGCTTCAGTCCGGAACCGCGCTGCTGCTACGGTCGCAGGTTCAAATGCTGCCTCCGGCATGGATGTGTGTGATGTTCTTATGTTAGTTAGGTTCAAGTTGTTCCAAGTGCAGGGGGCTAATGCCCACAGATGTTAAGTCCCATAGTGCTCAGAGCTATTTAAACCACCATTTGATAACGCTAACTCGCATACCGCTATTGTAACCCAGCCTTGGCCAGCGATCACCAGATATGTCTCCAATCGGGCAAGTATAGCACATCATCGAACGACATCTCCGGCGTCATTCACAAGCGGCATTAAGCGGCCCTCTGTAGCCCAAGCAAGTGCGACGGGCGTGGAACACCATCTCACAAACCAACAACTGGCCCCTATACAGTACAGTGCATCCTCGTTTGGATGCTTCCATTCAATACATTGGCGGTTACACCGGTTATTAATGTACCAACATTTCATGTTTGCAATGTCTTCTCTCGCACTTACATTATCCTGTAATCTTTCAATGTAAATGTGTTACCTAGACAAATGTATTCCCGAAATTCCATTACTCTACATTAACTATTTGTTGTTGTTGTCGTTGCGATTTTTTCCCGTGAGTGTGTTAACAGTTGTGGTGAATTGTTCATTTATTTTATCTGACTTTGGGAAAGGGAGAAGGAAAGTTAGAGTTTAACGTGGCGCCTACGACGATGTTATTCGAGGTGGGGTTCATGCTCGCATTGGGGAACGACGGGAGCAGATGTCGGCTCAGCCCTTTCAGTGACACCTAGGCGATTCAGGAAATTCATGCAAAAACCTTACATACACAATTCTGCGTGTAATTGAAGATATTTGATTCTTTGGCTTTAATGGCCACAATATGTACAATACAACAGTATACTGGTTAATGACTATCATAACAGTATGGTAAGACATTTTTTAAAAATAATCCACAAGAAGTCAGCCGTTCACAAAACAGATTTTGGAATAATCTGACTAAGAAAACAATACCTGAAAAAAAAAACTGGAAGAAAGCACAGGTCACACCTGTTTACAAGAAGGGTAGTAGAAATGATCCACTAAACTACCGTCCAATATCTTAGCATTCACTAGTTGCAGAGTCTTATAACATATTCCGAGCTCAGATATATTGAGAACGACCTCCTCCATTTCAAAGAGCATGGATTTTCTGAAGGCCATGGACCAATGCAGTCAGGAAGATGCAGTATTTCTCGATTTCCTAAAAGCGGTTGACTCAGATCCACACCTACGCTTATTATCAAAAGTGCAACCATATTACGTATCACACGAAATATGTTACTGGATTGCGGACTTCTTGGTAGGGAGGACTCAGCATGTTATCTTGGATTGAGAGTCATCGTCAGATGTAGAAGTAACTTCGGGTGTACCCGAGGGAAGTGTGTTGGGCCCTTGCCGTTCGTGTTGTATATTGATCACCTTGAGGACAATGTTAATTGTGACCTCAAACTTTTCGCAGATGATGCAGTTATCTACAATGAAGTACTTTCTGAAAGAAGCTGTACAGGTATCCAGTCAGCTCTTGATAAGATTTCAAAGTGGCGCAATGTTTGACAACATGCTTTAAATGTTCAAAAATGTTAAATTGTCTGCCGGCCGCGGTGGCCGTGCGGTTCTGGCGCTGCAGTCCGGAACCGCGGGACTGCTACGGTCGCAGGTTCGAATCCTGCCTCGGGCATGGGTGTGTGTGATGTCCTTAGGTTAGTTAGGTTTAAGTGGTTCTAAGTTCTAGGGGACTGATGACCTAAGATGTTGAGTCCCATGGTGCTCAGAGCCATTTGAACCATTTTTGATAAATTGTCTACTTTACAAAACGAAAAGAAACATAATATCCTATGTCCAAAATATCACTGAGTCTCAGCTGGAATCTAAATTTAGCTCAAACAAATACTTGGATGTAACACTTTGTAGGGATATGGAATGGAATGATCAAACAGGTTTTTTTTGTTTATTTATAGACACAATCACATGCTTATGACACAGTAACCGGTTTCGGTCATACAATGACCATCTTCAGATGTCAGATTGTCAAACTGACAACGCATGAACCTGTGTTCAGTGTATGCCGCCTTTAGCATCTGAAGATGATCATTGTATGGTCGAAACCGGTTACAACTGTGCCATAAACATGTGATTGTGTCTATAAATAAACAAAAAAAATTTTTTTACAAAAGAATCAATCACGCACTCCATAGACAAAATGTCGTTTGTTCCAAAATGATCAAACAGGTTAAGTCGTGGGTAAAACAGGTAGCAGACTTCGGTTTACCGTTAGAATACTAAGTGAGTGCTTACAAATTACTCGTGCGACCCATCCTACAGTATTGCTCAAGTATGTGGAATCCGTACCAAATAGTCGTAGGACTAGCAGGGGATATTGAACGTATACAGCGAAGGGCAGCACGAATAGTGGCAGGTTTGTTTGATCCGAGAGAGCGTCACAGAGATGTTGAAAGAACTGAACCGGGAGAATCTTGAAGATAGACGGAAACTATCCCGAGAAACTCTAGTGACAAAGTTTCAGGAACCGGTTTCAAATGATGACTAGGAGTATACACCAACATCCTAGGTATCGCTCACATTGGGGTCGCGAGGACAAGATTAGAGTAATTACAGCATGCACAGAGGCATTCAGACGATCATTTTTCTCGCCTCCATAGGTGAATGGAACTGGAAAAAAAACCGTAAAAACTAGTACACTGGGACGTACCCTCTGCCACGCACTTCACAGTGGTTCGCAGAATATAGATGGAGATGTAGTTAAAAATAAAGTGACACTCGATGAAGTGAAGCCGTATGAGATGCATGAAGAAAAGGATGTAACAGGGAGCAGTTGATGTTGCAATATTAATTATTAAAGCTTGGGGCCCCAAGAGATACACAATGAACGCGAGATTGTATCTATAGAATGTCCTCAGACAAAGATCCTTCTCGGAAACTGGAGCAACGCTATAATTTTCCTCTTTAACGAGAAATGATACGGAACAAATATAGGGCATAAAAAGCTGCAGACTCATTAGCCTTGAGATGCCGCCCACTCTAGGGATGGCGGAATTTAATTATTAAGGGTAATTAAAGGATAAAAAGCTTTTGAGGCAAGAAATAACACAGGAATTTGAATTTATTAATGAGTACTTAATTTTTATAATTAACGCGAGAGTAGATGAAAGGTACTATGCCGTAAATCTGTTTAGGGGTCTGTATGTAACAATGTATCTGAGTAACTGAGACCGCAGTCGACTCTTTATTAAGGTAGAGTGGTTATATGCCCCCCCCCCCCCCTCCTGTCCTTATTTTAGTCGCGCAACGGCCAGGACGGCGAACTGGGACGGCGCGATGTTCGTTATAAGCGGAGCCAGTAGGGGGGCACTCTCGATATCACAGCCTCGTCTCTCTACCGTAAACGTCATTAACTAAAACCGTCGAGATACTCACAGGAAAACATTGAATTGTAATCAGGCAAACAAAAACAGTGGGCTTTTGAAATGAATATAACAGTGTCGACCATCTGCAAATCTTGAAAGAAATTAGAGGATCAGAATCAATCATCATTTACTCTGGAATTCACAGATTTTTAAGAAGCTTTTGGCTCATTTTCAGCGAGATCTGTACTTACAACCCTTGGAACTATGAATCACTGTTTCAACCTATTTTAGTGTAATGAATACAGATACATCACTGCTACAGCTTTTGTAAGACGTAATATGAACGAGAAATTTGGAACTGAAAGGGGTCAGGCGAGAGATTAGTGACGTATGTTGAATGAGACTGAATAATATTTTAGTTTCGCGAAATGGGTGATTGTAAATTGTAATTTTTTTTTTTTTTTTTTTTTTTTTTACGTGCGTTTAGTACGTGGCGCCCCTTGGGCCCCGGCGCCCTGGGCGACCGCCCGGGTCGCCCCACCCTAAAGCCGGCGCTGAACATATACATAGGCAACAAAATGGAGGGCTCTGATTGGCCCAAAACACACGGAAGTACTTTCCTGCCTTGTGTCAAGGCAACAAAGCGGCAGTCAGGAAGGACGATAGGGGTCAGCGGTTGCGTGTCGGGCGTAGAATACGCCTTGTCAGTTAATTGTGGCGCTGTTTACAGTTTTTTAAATGTAACTGTGATTGTTTGGGATCGATACGCCAGAGTAGGGCCGTTGTAATCTGCACACGGCACAGATGGATAAGAGACTGTGTACATGCGTTTTGTAAACCACCACAAAGGAAATTAGTAGAATTAAAAATGGCATCCCTTCAAAAATACGTGAGCGTTATTATTCGACCACTACCTGCTGTCAGTCTTCGCATCATTCTACACTGTTGAAACCCATTCATCCAGATCCTGAGTCCGGTGAATCCACGAACAGTTCTTCCACCGTACGCAGGGCACATTACCGTCTGAAAGACGCAGGTCAGTGTGTTTCATGTGCCTGCAGCGGGATACGACGGATATGTATGTGTACACCAGCAACATAGCCGAGTTGAGACGATCTATCACAGCTGCTGTGACCGGTCCTGCTAACGCAAGGGGAGTGTTGAAATGAGGTGGTTTTCCGCAAAATTGGCGAAGAAAAGAACATCTGACGCCTGATGTCATGCCGACTGGACAACCATGACAAACGCTAGATCATCACAGAACCTTCCCAACCAACGTCTTCCATTCGCGAGAAGGTTCTTAAGGCAGTGTGTGCTATTGCTCCGTCTTGTTGGAAATATCCATACAGTCGTTTATCTACTAGGAGTTTATCCACATATGGATCAAACAGGTTCTGGAAATACTGGTTACGATTTAAAGTTCGATGAATGAATCGCTTAATGATTTGGGCACTAGACATTGGGCTCCAAACCCCAATCTTGAGCTTATCAACAGCTCTTCAAACTACTGTTGGGGATTTTTTGATGCATACTGGTGCTTGTTTTATGTGTTCACATACTTCGACCGGCTGAACCAGGCCTCGAGTGAAGAAACGAAAATCTTGTCAGAAACCACGTGTGCTATGAACACAATCTATATCTCAAAAGATCGTCCTTGGGTATAGCAAATTAGATTTAATGGGAGTTCTATCACCCTTGACCAGGTAAAATGATAACATGAAGTAAACATGCTACTTGGAAAATCAACTGCCACGCATACTGGAAACGCCATAAAATAACTCCCTGAACTTATCAGGGGCCTCGTGTACTGCTTATGGTTGTAGGACCTGGGCACTCAGTTGATAAGTTACTTTATTAGTTACGGAATCACAGAGTTTCATCTGGTATACATATGAGTCATTCATAAAGGTAAGAATAAGGCTAAATACATTAAAGGTAAATTGAACAAGAATTTACAATGACCGTATTTTAACATATTAAAACCGGAAATAAAATATTTATTGCGGTCGCAACCAGCATAATGTCGAATTACGGTTAAACAGGTGCCCAGACACAAAACACACAAGCTGCGAATTCAAACCTTGATATAAAAATTAATAACAACAATGAAAAATTGCAAGAAGCTCTATGAATGAGAACAGAGTGCACGAATTAAGAAATAATGAGAAGTTTAGAAAGCTTATCATAAGACGAATGAACTGCTGTGAATCAGCTCAACAACGAAACTAAACATGAATGGGTATCTGAACACGGAAAAAGACCGCCTTACAACAAGGAGTGAACTGTAGGACACACTGCATGGAAGTGCGTTAGGCGCACAGAGTGTATGATGCGCTAAATGAAAAGAGAGGGTGGAAATGAACCTCCCCCCTCCCTCCCTCTCTCCTCAGTCTGTCGAGATTTCTGAAGTTTGATGAGCACAGTGTAATGACAGCCTTCTCCTGGATACGTCGTACAGCAGTACGTGCTTGTGCTTGTGCGTGCCGGAATGTTGTCACCGCGAGCTGCAGACATCATCATCTTGACGATTACTGATATCGCGGATGCGGAAAAGAATTCCAAGTCCCGAGTAAATTCAGTGTCGAACTTCGATGACTCCACATAACGTGGAAGGCAAGAAAGCACGGACGAGCGCGGAACCGTCAGTCCTGTCCAGAGCAAAGAGTAGCAAACGAAAATGCCTCTGTAACTGTCGATATCCTTCCTTCAGACCCCGAAATGTAGCCGACACAATCTTTCCAGCCAATCCCAGAAAGGATTCAAGTGCTCTCCCAATGAGGGAGCTGTCAGTCAGTTCACAAGCTCCCACCAGCAAGTTAACTATGTATCCGCCAATAACGTTCCTATTTTCAAAAACGAGGACAGTGTGTAGCCATGTTCCCACGGCCAGGTTCGCTTGTAGGAAATTCTGGTAATCTGCGTATGAATTTGCGCTGCAACCTCACGTAAAGGCGGAGACAGAAAATTTTACACACGCGTGTGGGGCCATATGTTTATCTAGTACAGCAGAGTCTGAAGAGCGAACTCAGCGAGGTACCGGCAAGAGTTCAGCTGAAGACTCCATCAAAAGTTTACTAACAGGCGGAATTTTCACCGCTACCACTACCGGTCTCCCGCGGTGCTGCTGCTTCTACCGCCCTTCCACCCCACTGCCCACAGTACCAGCAGCATCAGCGCTGAAAGCTCGCTCGGCTGTCTGTGCGGTCCGCTACCGCGAAAATCGCACTTTCAGTGACGGCTGGAGATCTTCAGGAACGTGCGAAAGCTACACCCGTAGCTCGGCCGAAGCAAAGGGAGTCACCACAGCCCCAGAGCTACATAAATTAAAGAAAATAGCTACTGTAAGTACCAAATGTTCCGTACAGAGAGATGAGTTACCTACATTGCTACAGGCTATACCTTAACCACTCACGTAATCGGTATGCAATAACACGTGACATGTCAGCAGATAAAAACCAAATCAGAAAGAAAATAAAGTAAGAAGAATGTCGATGCAAATCAAGTATGGAAATAGGATCAAAATGTGAGGACAAGGCCTGAAACACGCTGAAGACCCAGGAGTCCATTATACTAAGAAACCATCGGCACAAATGAACGCGAGGAAGTTGGTCTGGACGCTTCATCACACGGATAACAGTAAATTTGTAAGGACGCAGATGCAGGTCATTTCTAATAATGTTTGGACACGACAGTCTCTTAATTTCAATTTCCAAAGACAAAACGCGTTGGAATTTCGTCGAACTTCGTTACAAGCTTTCCTTCACTCTAGCAATGTTTTCTGGTGTTTGAACTCTTTTCGGACGGTTTCGATTGTCATTCGCCACAGAGCCCGTTTCGTGTCGTTCTGCCATTAAGTTGCATCGCAGACTTAGCTGGAGGTTTTGCTGAAACACTTTCAGTCCTCAGCCCTTGCACTAACAGGTCCGAACACGTTCTCCACGAACTGTGCTTTGTCTAACACACGAAGATGAACATGTGCTATTTTATCGTGAGTAATATTTCGTATTGCGTGCAAAAGGTCACTAAACACGTCTGCTCTTCTCACAGGGGTCTAAGGGAATTACGGGCCCTGAAACGAACATGTGACGTCGCATTAGTTTCTCGAGATGCGCTCTGCTACGTCCGGGGCCAGGCGGAGAATCAGCAAAAATGGTTCAAATGGCTCTGAGCACTATGGGACTCAACTGCTGTGGTCGTAAGTCCCCTAGAACTTAGAACTACTTAAACCTAACTAACCTAAGGACAGCACACAACACCCAGCCATCACGAGGCAGAGAAAATCCCTGACCCCGCCGGGAATCGAACCCGGGAACCCGGGCGTGGGAAGCGAGAACGCTACCGCACGACCAAGAGATGCGGGCAGGAGAATCAGCACGTCAATAAAAATGCACCCAATAAAGTCCTTAATTTTATAGTAGGTTATCGAGAGTGTAAGCCTATTTAAACGTGCAGCTAAGAAGTATTAAAGTGGTCTCAAACAGTAACTCGCTACCCGCTGCATATGGTTGTTTCAACTCTTAAAACCTGTAGCGTCACGTGCTGTGACGTACACCACACGGCCCGTACCTCTCCCACTCAAACGTAACAACATAGCGAAGTACTCGGATAGCGATCGCGGTGCGCGTGCATGCGTAGTCCGACTGGTGCAGAGAAATCAGTTTCCGGCATTTTCTGTGATGGGCAATTCTCCTGTTCATTAACACGACTGGCCGGCCGGAGTGACCGAGCGGTTCTAGGCGCTTCAGTCCGGAACCGCGCGACCGCTACGGTCGCAGGTTCGAATCCTGCTCCGGGCATGGATGTGTGTGATGTCCTTAGGTTAGTTAGGTTTAAGTAGTTCTACGTTCTAGGGGACTGATGACCTAAGATATTAAGCCCCATAGTGCTCAGAGCCATTTTAACCATTAACACGACTCAATTCCGCCTCCGTTTTATAAACATTTTCCGGGCCAGTTTTAATTTGCTCATCACGGGTAGTTATAATTAAACTGACGGTGTTCTGAGTGCTGCAGTGCAGGCTGCATACATCACAAGACTCTGAAACATCGTAGGTAGGTTCGTGTTCGTAATCGGCGCTCTGGTGCAGTATCCTAAAAAAAATAATAGTTCCACTTTCCGCCACCATGTGGAAATACGGCGCTGTAAGCGACCAGAATGTGGTTTGGGTGCATGAAAAGGTGAGGAACGATCGAACACACGATAACGGCGGTCCTGGCACGTTTATTAGGATATTGTCGCAAGGTACAACACGCGTTCAACATGGCCTCCCGACTCAGCAACATGCTGTATCTATAATATGTGTGGTCGCCAGTTGCTCGTAGCATATACAGTGTAATCACAGCGATATATCATATGTTCTCCTCCAGATCCGTAAGAATGCGGGTACATTCCTGATAGACACGATCTTTCAAATACGCCCTGAACTAGAGGTCAGGTCGGGGGACCGGGAAAGGTGAACATCTTGAAATTGCCTAGAGATGATGCCATCGTTACTGAAGGTTTCTTGAAGCAAATCTTTCAGATGACAAGCAACATGTGGTGCCACCACATCCTCCATGAAAATAGTGGTGTGGACACAGTTGGGTTGCTGCAAAGGTGGACTCACGTGTTGCCCAAGGACGTCCTTGTAACTCCCGGATATCAGTGTACACCTAACAGGTCTGCGAGGCGTCATCTCCTCGAAGAGAAACAGACAGAAAACGAAGGAGGTTGAGAGACCACGCCACACAGTGACATAAGCTGTCTGAATGGATGTTCCTGAACAACATGTGGCGGGGTAGAGCCTCATGAACTGTTGACCAAGGGAGAGAGAATTCCTGTGGCACAGCTCAAACATTGGCTGCAGAGTTTAAGGCATGTGCTGCACGGTCGGCTACAGCAACTTCATCAACAGCTGCCATGGGAATGGGCCGTATCTCTATCTCCCAGCTGCACCACCCAATTCAGCTGTTTCTTCAAATTTCCTCATCATATTCTTTAGCCCATTTTGACACGGGGCCTCTTCGCAGCTGTGTCTATTTCCCCGCAATGCAGCGCTGCTATTGCTGCCGTTCTGATAAAAACAACTTTACCAGCAGTGCACGGTCTCTCCTCTCAATAACCATTGTGTTTGGTACGGAAAACTTCAACTTTCTTAATCCTTTACACTATCAGTAACTTTACAAAAGAAATCAACACGCGTCACCAAGCGACAAACAGCATACTGACGTCAAAACAGGGAACACTTCACATTCTGACTGCCTATAGAGCCATATTTCCACCTCTTGACAGAAAGTGGAACTATTGTTTTTTCAACATATTCCGCTAGCGCGTCGATTATTGAGCGTACAGACGATGTTTCAGCATGCTGCGGTGTATACAACCCGCAATGCAACACACTGAACACCAACAGTCTAATTACACTACTGGCCATTAAAATTGCTACACCACGAAGATGACGTACTACAGACGCGAAATTTAACCGACAGGAAGAAGATGCTGTCATATGCAAATGATTAGCTTTTCAGAGCATTCACACAAGGTTGGCGCCGGTGGCGACATCTACAACGTGCTGACATGAGGAAAGTTTCCAACCGATTCCTCATACACAAACAGCAGTTGACCTGCGTTGCCTGGTGAAACGTCGTTGTGATGCCTCGTGTAAGGAGGAGAAATACGTACCATCACGTTTCCGACTTTGATAAAGGTCGGATTGTAGCCTATCGCGATTGCGGTTTATCGTATCACGACATTGCTGCTCGCGTTGGTCGAGATCCAGTGACTGTTAGCAGAATATGGAATCGGTGGGTTCAGGAGGGTTAAACGGAACGCCGTGCTGGATCCCAACGGCCTCGTATCACTAGCAGTCGAGATGCCAGGCATCTTATCCGCATGGCTGTAACGGATCGTGGAGCCACGTCTCGATCCCTGAGTCAACAGATGGGGACGTCTGCAAGACAACCACCATCTGTACGAACAGTTCGACGACGTTTCCAGCAGCATGGACTATCAACTCGGAGACCATGGCTGCGGTTACCCTTGACGCTGCATCACAGACAGGAGCCCCTACGATGGTGTACTCAATGACGAACCTGGGTGCACGAATGGCAAAACGTCATTTTTTCCGATGAATCCAGGTTCTGTTTACAGCATCACGATGGTCGCATCCGTGTTTGGCGACATCGCGGTGAACGCACATTGGAAGCGTGTATTCGTCATCGCGATACTGGCGTATCTCTCGGCGTGATGGTATGGGGTGCCATTGGTTACACGTCTCGGCCACCTCTTGTTCGCATTGACGGCACTTTGAACAGTGGACGTTACATTTCAGATGTGTTACGACCCGTGCCTGTACCCTTCATTCGATCCCTGCGAAACCCTACATTTCAGCAGGATAATGCACGACCGCATGTTGTAGGCCCTGTACGGGTCTTTCTGGATACAGAAAATGTTCCGACTGCTGCCCTGGCCAGCACATTCTCCAGATCTATAACCAATTGAAAACGTCTGGTCAATGGTGGCCGAGCAACTGGGTCTTGTTTAGCCGAGCGATGTAAGGCGCTGCAGTCATGGATTGTGCGGCTGGTCCCTGCGGAGATTCGAGTCCTCCCTCGGGCATGGGTGTGTGTGTTTGTCCTTAGGATAATTGAGGTTGAATAGTGTGTAAGCTTAGGGACTGGTGACCTTAGCAGTTAAGCCCCATAAGCTTTCACACACATTTGAACTGTAACAGTTCTGATACTAAATGTAACACTTCAGTCACTAAATGTAACTGGGTTTTCTCTTTTGATGCTAGTCAATTGTCAGGATGAGCATTCTAAAGCATTCTGTCAGGGTGAAAATATTATATAAATTAACTTTTCTCTCTTAACAACATGTGGGCAGGGTGGGTTCTTCCTTGGCTCGGGTATGAGGTAGAATGAAACAGCATTTTTACATAAGATAACTTTTATTGAAAGTTTCGTACAACTGTATCTTACTGGATGTTCTGGTTCGGAGAACGGCAGCTGTGTCGTTTGCGTAGCCTTCTGCTGCGGCAGCGGCGGCGTCTGATTACGCGTAGCGGTGTGTATCTCGTGTCGTCGTCTCGCCCAGCTGACTGGAGACGCGCATCGCGCTGTGGCCCGTTTAATTACTGAGAGCGAAGTCGTGCATCGGATGGTGATACCTTGGATGTGGCGTCCCAGTGTTTCTCTTCTCTAAGCGGCCGCGTGTGTTGTGCGTCGGCCAGCGGAGCGGCGCGGCGGGGGAAGGCCAGTGTCCCGGACTCGAACAACGGACTCCCGCTTGCCAGTCTTCGGCTGTCAGATCTTCATCCCAGCTCACAGGTGACTGCTGATGTGAGGCCGTCTCCTTCCCGTCCTCACGAGTCACCCGGGTGCGTAAAATCAGACTTCAAACACCTTTTAACTTCTGTCTTCTGGCGCTGAGGCTGCTGCTTGCTATCCATTACAGCGGCGGACTTGGTGCGTCTGTGCATGATGTAGTCTCTTCTTGCATGACGGTCTTCAGCACCGAAACTGACTGAAAACTGCTGCTACGCTTCTTCCCTTCTTCGTCTCTCGTCTCCGTCTGTCGGGCCCACCGCGTCTCGCGTATTTATTCACTTCAGTTCACTGGAGGTGAACGACTTCACGGCCATTGCCTCTTCTGTCACGTTGAAAAGCTTCTCGAAGAATCTTCTACCAAGTTTTTCATTTATATTCTAATTTCTACTTCACCTTGATTTCACTAATTTATTTACTTAAGTACCACTCAACAGAACATTTTGAACAACTGGCTCGTCACAATTCGCCAGTCGCTACTCTTGATGAACTGTGGTATCGTGTTGAAGCTGCATGGGCAGCTGTAGCTGTACACGCCATCCAAGCTCTGTTTGACTCAATGCCCAGGCGTATCAAGGGCGTTATTACGGCCAGAGGTGGTTGTTCTGGGTACTGTTTTCTGAGGATCTATGCACCCAAATTGCGTGAAAATGTAATCACACGTCAGTTCTAGTATAACAAATTTGTCCAATGAATACCCGTTAATAATCTCCATTTCTTCTTGGTGTACCAATTTTAATGGCCAGTAGTGTATAACCATCCGGTATTTTAACGATGTAACTGTCTCTCGAAGCCGACCGCGGTGGCCGTGCGGTTCTAGACACTTCAGTCCGCAACCGTGCGACTGCTACGGTCGCAGGTTCGAATCCTGTCTCGGGCATGGATGTGTGTGATGTCCTTAGGTTAGTTAGGTTGAAGTAGTTCCAAGCTCTAAGGGACTGATGACCTCAGATGTCGAGGCCCATAGTGCTCAGAGCCATCTGAACCATTTGTTTCTCGAAGCTTAAGAATAATTTTTTAATTAGATCCTAATCGGTTCTCTCTTTCCTATAGACCACTTTACGACGTTTAGAAGTAGTTGCTACCGTGACACGTAAATAGGGCCCGAGCGTTCATCATTTCCTTATCATTCGGCGGCAATACTTTTCTGCAAAGAACAGCATCTTCAGCAAAGAATCTGACAGTGCTGCTGACTACCTGACTTCCGCGTGTGAAGAGAGAAACAGCAGACGGACGGCGAGAGCCTTCTTTTGGGCGGTGTCTATTTGTGTTGTGAGGAGCAACCGGCGAGTGCGGACAGCTTAAGGACCGCCTGGCGCCAGACAGAAACAACACGCGGGTGCAGACAAGCGGCGTTCCAGCCGCCGGCCACTGTGCACTGGAGGGCAGAGAGCAGGGGCGGGCAGGAATCCTGCACTTGTGCGGTGCACTTGCACGCGTGCAGTTAACAGGTGTTCCGCGTGCACACAGGGGCAAGCTGGCCACCCGCTTATCTCCCATCCCCACCGTACCTTCTGTCCGCTCCTTCCTCTGTAAAGCGTTTTGTTTCCTAGCTTGCTTTATTGAGTGAATGAATAAGGTTAGTAGGAGTGCTTGAAAGAAATCATGGTTTGAAAGAGTACCTATTACCTACGATACGTTTTATTTAATTATCACAGGTGGAGTTTACGATACGTTTAATATCTGGAACAAAATTTCTACATACAGACAAACACAAACAGTTACGTAAATTTTCATCACTGATGTTTGCTCTTAACCGAGACTTATTAATTCAGCAAATGGTTTTCCAGCTCTCGCTATATTAAGCGCAGTCTTATAACTTGCACATACCGCTGGGCTATTATTGTTGTCGTCCTGCAAACTTGAAAACAGTGCTCCATAAAATGTTAAATCATTTAGATGAGAGACATGACGAGAGGAAGTCGCAGATCTCTCGTGACAACAGCAACTACGACAAATTCAAATGGCTCTGAGCACTATGGGACTTAACTGCTGTGGTCATCAGTCCCCTAGAACTTAGAACTACTTAAACCTAACTAACCTAAGGAAATCACACACATCCATGCCCGAGGCAGGATTCGAACCTGCGACCATAGCGGTCGCGCGGTTCCAGACTGTAGTGCCTAGAACCGCTCGGCCACTCCGGCCGGCCAACTACGACAGATTCATCTGGTATCGTCAGATCGCTCTTCTTAAGCTCAGTCAATTCCCCATCCGCTCAGAATCCGACAATAAACTGTACTCGTCCTTGTGAAATTTATTATAATGGCCTTCAATACTAAACTTCCGTTGATCAGCGAGAATACTGCCACATATTAAACATTTCGAATTGTCACGTTTTTGCACAAAGAAAAAATTATTCTCCCACTACTTTTTAAAAGATAGCAAATCTCCACTTCTCCGTTTCTTGAAATACAACGTTCACTACATAGTGCTCGCTTCGCGTCAACGTCCGCAGCTTAGCCTGGTACTACACTGCCGCAACCTGCCGGCTGTCGCCACAGCCCCGGTCGACGCCTGCACGCGAGCAGCACAAGTGCAGCGCTGTGCGCTCATGAGCGGAGTGCAACGTTTGCCCGCCCCTGGTAGAGAGGGTTCCAGCGGCGCCGGCGCAGGTGCACGCGCGCGGGCGCGTGGCTGAGGGAATTCCCGCCCACGGGCGGCGCGGCGCGGCGCTTTCTCCGCCGATGTTCCAGGTCGCGCGTGCGCACACGCCCTCATAAGCGGGCCCGGGGCCCGCTATCTGCGTCAGACATCTGCCGCTATTCTCCGCCGAGTGTACCCCGCAGCCGAGGAGCACCACTGCAGCAGCGCACACGGTACCAACTGCAGCAGTACCAAGCCTCGAAACTGAAATAAAAGTCCTTTAGCGTGCCGCGCACACTGTCGCGTAGGCTATGTGGTATACTTTTTAGGGTTTCGTAGCTCAGTCGGTAAAAGCGGAACCGTTATAGCAGAGCTTTGTTGTCTGTCTGTCTGTCCGACTGTTCAAAACTTTTTCTCTCAGGAGCAGACAGGGGTATCAAGCTGAAATTTTGTCACCGTCCTTTGGAAATGTAAAAACGCAACGTTTCTAACGCTATCAAAAGATACGACCATATGAAAATTATTTATTATTTACGAGGGCAGTTCAATAAGTAATGCAACACATTTTTTTTCCCGGCCAATTTTGGTTGAAAAGACCGGAAATTTCTTGTGGAATATTTTCAAACATTCCCGCTTCGTCTCGTATAGTTTCATTGACTTCCGACAGGTGGCAGCGCTGTACGGAGCTGTTAAAATGGCGTCTGTAACGGACGTGCGTTGCAAACAACGGGCAGTGATCGAGTTTCTTTTGGCGGAAAACCAGGGCATCTCAGATATTCATAGGCGCTTGCAGCATGTCTACGGTGATCTGGCAGTGGACAAAAGCACGGTGAGTCGTTGGGCAAAGCGTGTGTCATCATCGCCGCAAGGTCAAGCAAGACTGTCTGATCTCCCGCGTGCGGGCCGGCCGTGCACAGCTGTGACTCCTGCAATGGCGGAGCGTGCGAACACACTCGTTCGAGATGTGTTCTGAAGTGTATTGTGCTACTCTTCAGAAATTGAAGAAACGACTTCAGCGTGTTCGTAGGCACAAAAGTCTGAACGAACTTCTCCTTCTTCATGACAACGCAAGACCTCGCACAAGTCTTCGCACCCGAGAGGAGCTCACAAAACTTCAGTGGACTGTTCTTCCTCATGCACCCTACAGCCCCGATCTCGCACCGTCGGATTTCCATATGTTTGGCCCAATGAAGGACGCAATCCGTGGGAGGCACTACGCGGATGATGAAGAAGTTATTGATGCAGTACGACGTTGGCTCCGACATCGACCAGTGGAATGGTACCGTGCAGGCATACAGGCCCTCATTTCAAGGTGGCGTAAGGCCGTAGCATTGAATGGAGATTACGTTGAAAAATAGTGTTGCGTAGCTAAAAGATTGGGGAATAACCTGGTGTATTTCAATGCTGAATAAAACAACCCCTGTTTCAGAAAAAAAATGTGTTGCATTACTTATTGAACTGCCCTCGTATTTAGCGTATGGCTAATACGGACATATCATGAAATTAAATTACATATACATATGTACATATTGACACACAAGAAACTTTCTCTTTACAACTGAATATCCAGTCCTTCAATCCAGCGCACTGCATCTGGAGTTGCTAGCAGCAAGTCCTCTTTGGCGGCGTGATAGGCTCGAGTCCTGCATTCACTGACAATGAACAGTGTGGTACGGAGCCCCGCAGTCACAGGCTGGATTAGGCAGCTTCTTCCACTTACAGAGAGCATCCATGCATCGGCCATGGCCGGTACGGATTCTGTCGAGAGTAGTCCATGTCTTGCGTGGTAGGTCGAATCCACTTGGAAGTTTAGCACCTGTCACTGTTTTCCACCGACCTTTCCATTCTCTCTAAATGTGCCCCCTGGGTGGTGCTACTTGAGCAACAGTGATTACAGGCAGCCAGACTATCCGTAGGATCTCCTGGCAATGGCATATCAACTAAACTGCAGAAACAGTTCTTTTCAGAACACATTAACAAGAAACATATGAAAATCACCTCGTGGCACTGATGACCGGCAGGCCCCATCCGGGGAAGTTCGGGCGCCGGGTTGCAGGTCTTGTTTCAGGTGGACGCCACACTGGGCAGCTTGCGCGTCGGTGTCGATGAAATGACGATGAGGACAACACAACACGCAGTCCACAAGCGGAGAAAATCTCCGACCGGGCCGGCAATCGAACCTGGGCCCGCTGCATGGTAGGCAGGCACGTTACCACTCACACTAAGCAGACGGACTACGACCGTATACGTCACATATTTCGATACTCACAACTCACTCGTCAAAACCTACAAAGTTGACCCATAATCACGAAATTTGGTAAGGAGTAAGGTTTCGCAGTACAGGTACAAAATCCGAAATTGTTAATGTGTAATTACATCACACGATATTTTTTCATTTGTTATCCGACTTCGAACTTGACACTACAACGTACTCCAAACAGATTCCGTCAGCAAGAGGTTGCGATCAGAATTTCCATGTTTTATGCTAAAAATTTTGGGATGCAGCGAGAAATATAATATGGGCAACAAAATCTAAAACTGTATTAACATTTCAGTAATATAGGAACCAAAGCATCAAACGCGACCGTATCTTAAGATATTGACTGCTTACATATTTGAAATTTTTTCTTGGACTCAAAATGGTTCAAATGGCTCTGAGCACTATGGGACTGAACATCTGTGGTCATCAGTCCCCTAGAACTTAGAACTACGTACACCTAACTAACAGAAGGACATCACACACATGCATGCCCGAGGCAGGATTCGATACTGCGACCGTAGCAGTCGCGCGATTCCGGACTGAGCGCCTAGAACCGCGAGACCACCGCGGCCGGCTCTTGGACTCAAAAAGAACAGAAGACAGTAATGTGGGAATTATGCTATATTTTCACGAACCAGTTTGGGGAAATATTCCGAACGATTACTGAAAAATAGGTAAATGCACAGATTTTAAGAACGTGGCTAAAACAGGAATTTCGGTATGTTTGAATATGTAACGAGGGTTTTAAATCAGTACTCTTGAATACTTGAGAAAGGTAGTAACATATATTTAAAATTACGCTTGTATCCCGCTACAATCTTACACGTTCATTATATGCTGAGGTCAACAAAGTCATCCGACGCCGGCGTGGACACATACAGATGGCGGTAGTATCACACACACACACACACACACACACACACACACACACACACACACACACACACAGAGGTATAAAACGGTTGTGCATTGGCAGAGCTATCATTTGTGCTCATTTGTGATTCATGTGAAAAGGTTTCCGACGTGATTACGGCCGCACGACGGGAATTAAGGGGCTCCGGAACGCCCTATACTTGCAATGTTAAAATAACGCTTATAAATTACATCTTTCCTCACAAAGTATTTGAGGTAGGAAGTTGAACTTTTTACAGATTATTTATTGGAATATGGGCTACAACTTAACACAGGGATTTATGATTTTGTTTCAATTGTAATGAAAATTCACAACATTTTTTTGCAATTTTTATTTATATATTCAAAAATATACAGTTTTTTGGAAAAAGGCTGTGTTAAATTATGCAGAAGGTACTGTGTAACATTTACTGAAAGTTTGAAACAAATATGTTTGGAAGATCCTTAGAAAACATGTAATTAGTATGAGAAAATAAAAATTTTGGGAATCGAGCGACAAAGATTGGATTAACTTTTTAGTGCATTCCAGCTCCATAGGATGGATTATCTTCATCCTCTGCAAAGTCCTCCTCCAGCTTCCTCTTGTTCCTCCTCCTGTTTACTCTTGCTCGTATTTCTAGACTCTTTACAGCCCTGTCTGCAGCCCGAAGGCGTTCCTTGTCTAAAGCAAGCATCGCTCGTACCATGTTAGAACCTATCTTCATTCCCATATTTCTAAATACCTTGCACCTTACAATGTTGCCATCATTGAAAGTCGCAACAGCATCATACACACCAAAGTGAAGTGTTTCCATTCCAACAAATACAGTCTTGGGGATTCTCGACCATATAACACTATTTACACTGTCATTGGGGTTTTGAGTTTTTCCGTGAACACACTTTTTCAACAGTTCAGGTGCTGCTAAGTCTCTGAAAATAGGTTTAGCCACAATACGTACTTTATCTCACATCACTAAAATGTACCTGATGAACACGGACGTTAATAATAACACCATTTGACAGCAGTTTAACAGCGCCACAGTGGGTCACGCCCACCTAGAACACATTTCAAAAAAAATTTAAAAATAGTTGTAGTCTTCGGAATTGAATAAATTATATATCTATTAAAAGGTAATAGTCTGCAGATTCAGAAAACACAAAAAAGTAAAAATTGAACTTTTCATGATTTTGAGCCTTTCCGGAGCCCCTTAATAGACTTTGAACGCGGAATAGTAGTCGGAGCTAGACGCATGGGACATTTCAATTTGGGAATCGTTTCGGAATTCAGTATTTCGAGATCCACAGCGTGAAGAGTGTGTCGAGAATATCAAATATCAAACTCTCACCACGGTCAACGCAGTGGTCGATGGCTTTCACTTAACGATTAAGAGAAGCGACGTTTGCGCTGAGTTGTCAGTGACAACAGACGAGCAACACTGCATGAAGTAACAGCGCAAATCCGTGTGGGACGTGAGACCAACTTATCGGTCAGACAGTGCGGCGAAATATGGTGCTAATGGGCTATGGCAACACACGACCGACGCGAGTGCCTTTGCTGACGACACGACATCGACATCGCCTGCAGCGCCTCTCCTGGCCACGTGACGATACCGGTTGCACTCTAGATGACTGGAAAACACGGCCTGGTCAGATGACTCACGATTCCAGTTGATGACAGCTGGTGGCAGGCTTCGAGTGTGACGCAGATCCCATCAAGCCACGGCACTGCGCAAGATGGTGGTGCTCCGTAATGGTGTGGTCCGTGTTTACATGGAATGGACTGGGTCCTCCGGTCCAACTGAACCGATCATTGACTGGAAATGGTTACGGTTATGTTCGGCTATTTGGAGACTATTTGCAGCCATACATGGACTTTAACTTCCCAAACAACGATGGAATTTTTATGGATGACAATGCGCCAAATCACCGGGCCACAATTGTTCGCGTTTGGTGTGAAGAACATTCTGGACAATTCGAGCGAATGGTTTGGCCACTAAGATCGCCTGATATGAATCCCATCGAACATTTATGGGACACCATCGAGAGGTCAGTTCGTGCTCAAAACCCTACACCGGCACCACCTCCTCATTTGTAGCCGCCGGCTATAAAGGCACCATTTCTGAAGGTGACTGCCACCGACTTGTTGACTGTCTCACGTCGAGTTGCTGCACATATACCGGGCAAAAGGAGCTCCGACACGATATTAGGAGGTATTCCGTGACTTCTGTCGCCTCAGTGAAGAGTGTAAATCGAACGCAAATTTTACTACTGTTCTTGTGTTTCTTGCATTCTGTGCACATACTAATATCATTTAACTACCACTGAAAGGTACTATTTCCTCCACCAACAATCAGTATTTCCAACAGCAGAAAACTTACCTTTCTTACGAAACTACGAAACTATCGAATACTTTGTGTCAATACCTGTTCATAACAGTAACATACAGGGTGTTTAAAAATGACCGGTATATTTGAAACGGCAATAAAAACTAAACGAGCAGCGATAGAAATACACCGTTTGTTGCAATATGCTTGGGACAACAGTACATTTTCAGGCAGACAAACTTTCGAAATTACAGTAGTTACAATTTGCAACAACAGATGGCGCTGCGGTCTGGGAAACTCTATAGTACGATATTTTCCACATATCCACCATGCGTAGCAATAATATGGCGTAGTCTCTGAATGAAATTACCCGAAACCTTTGACAACGTGTCTGGCGGAATGGCTTCACACGCAGATGAGATGTACTGCTTCAGCTGTTCAATTGTTTCTGGATTCTGGCGGTACACCTGGTCTTTCAAGTGTCCCCACAGAAAGAAGTCACAGGGGTTCATGTCTGGCGAATAGGGAGGCCAATCCACGCCGCCTCCTGTATGTTTCGGATAGCCCAAAGCAATCACACGATCATCGAAATATTCATTCAGGAAATTAAAGACGTCGGCCGTGCGATGTGGCCGGGCACCATCTTGCATAAACCACGAGGTGTTCGCAGTGTCGTCTAAGGCAGTTTGTACCGCCACAAATTCACGAAGAATGTCCAGATAGCGTGATGCAGTAATCGTTTCGGATCTGAAAAATGGGCCAATGATTCCTTTGGAAGAAATGGCGGCCCAGACCAGTACTTTTTGAGGATGCAGGGACGATGGGACTGCAACATGGGGCTTTTCGGTTCCCCATATGCGCCAGTTCTGTTTATTGACGAAGCCGTCCAGGTAAAAATAAGCTTCGTCAGTAAACCAAATGCTGCCCACATGCATATCGCCGTCATCAATCCTGTGCACTATATCGTTAGCGAATGTCTCTCGTGCAGCAATGGTAGCGGCGCCGAGGGGTTGCCGCGTTTGAATTTTGTATGGATAGAGGTGTAAACTCTGGCGCATGAGACGATACGTGGACGTTGGCGTCATTTGGACCGCAGCTGCAACAGGGCGAACGGGAACCCGAGGCCGCTGTCGGATCACCTGCTGCACTAGCTGCGCGTTGCCCTCTGTGGTTGCCGTACGCGGTCGCCCTACCTTTCCAGCACGTTCATCCGTCACGTTCCCAGTCCGTTGAAATTTTTCAAACAGATCCTTTATTGTATCGCTTTTCGGTCCTTTGGTTACATTAAACCTCCGTTGAAAACTTCGTCTTGTTGCAACAACACTGTGTTCTAGGCAGTGGAATTCCAACACCAGAAAAATCCTCTGTTCTAAGGAATAAACCATGTTGTCTACAGCACACTTGCACGTTGTGAACAGCACACGTTTACAGCAGAAAGACGACGTACAGAATGGCGCACCCACAGACTGCGTTGTCTTCTATATCTTTCACATCACTTGCAGCGCCATCTGTTGTTGAAAATTGTAACTACTGTAATTTCGAAAGTTTGTCCGCCTGAAAATGTACTGTTGTCCCAAGCATATTGCAACAAACGGTGTATTTCTATCGCTGCTCGTTTAGTTTTTATTGCCGTTTCAAATATGCCGGTCATTTTTGAAACACCCTGTAGGAACGCGCCTACTTGCGAGGTTCTGCCATTCACCAGAACTCAGTAACATTAAGAAGTCTTGTCTCTGTGCCTCTATCCGATGTTCAGCTACACCATCTAAATTTGTATTCTTCGTAGAGTGCGTGGCAGAGGGTACATACTAAAGTCGTCTCATTTTACCCTTCCTTTTCCGTGCCTGGATGATGTAAGGGTTGGAAGGCAGTCCGTGCCCCTACGCTGAAGTCCTTGGTGCTCTTATTAAAACGCCGTGCTTAGATTCTGAGAATCTCCCTGACACTCTCACGTACTGAAATCGTGCAGCTTTTCTTTGAATCTTTCTTATCTCTCCCGCTAATCCAACTTGGTAATGGTCCCAGATCGACAAACAATACTCAAGAAACTGTCGAACGATCGACTGTCTTGCAAGCGATATATTTCGTGTGTGAATTACACCTGCTCATGATTCTTGCAGTGAATCCGAGTTCGTTACCTGCCTTCCCCACGTCGTCGTTTCTCGACAAATCGCACCCCTGAATACTTCCAGGCTACGATTGATCGCCAAACGTGTAATCACTAATCAAACATTATATGCTTTTCGGCTCTTGCTAGCATTGCATTACATTTAATTATGCCAGTATCACCTGATAATTCTGGGACCAGGCGCAAGTGTATCTACATTTCCTACAATTTGCTGATCACATCTCTTCTCTGAGCAACAACTGCGTCGTGTGTTGGAGATCATTTATCTTTGTGGTCGACTGCAGCGCCCTTACCACATTACAGGGCGTCCATAAAGTCCAGCTATGAGTTCAAATATTCTTAATTTGGAAATTATTAAACATATAGACCCCTGGTTTGTTGTCAAAAATGTTAGCAGCACTCACAATTTCTTCTTCCTTTACCCTTTTTTTGCAGATCTGACTTTTAGTGAATCTGAATGGCGACAGATTAGAAGAAGACGCAACGTGTCAACTGGGGTGCAGAATGCAAATCTGTGACAACAGCACTGCTGAATTATCGACGCCAGTATGCGAGAGCCTCACCGGCAAGAACAAGCGTAATGATGTGGTTCAAAAGCTTTAAAGAGACGGGCAATGTCAAAGACTTTCTTCGGACCTCCTGTAGCTCAAGCACGTGTTAACACTGCAAGCTGCATTAGAACGCAGCCCCCAGAAGTCTATTGGTCATATATCAAGGGAATTGCAAGGAGCAAGATAAACTGTCCACGAAGTGTTACAGAAGGGGTTACGGATTTTCACGTACAACGTACAAATAATCCAAGCATTGCAGTCAAAATGATCACCATCTGAGGTACGCATTCGAGTGTTCGATGCTGGCCTCCAAGATGCTTACAATGATTGCCTGGTAAAGTGCCTGTTTTCAGATGAAGCAACGTTCCACATTTCCGAACATGTGAATCGCCACAACATTTGAATTTGGGGGTCCGAATACCACACCACACACGTGAACAAATTTATAATATTTTTTAGTATTTTAAAGATAGCTGCACAACAGCAACGGTTCCACGTAATAAAATTATAAACAGCCGACCAGTTGCAATGGATAAAGAAATCTTTACCTAGGTTTCAACAAATTTAAATTTGTCTTCTTCAGAAGGTGGTCTAAGGACAATGAACATCACAGCTTACATTAAAAGGTATGAAACTTAAGTCAAGAATAGAGTTTAACACATATTAGAGAGCTCTTGTATTACAAAAATATGAGAAGGATGCCTGGTACTTACAATTTTACATTAGTATGGACTGATGTATCATCGTCGTTTTTACAAATATCTGCATAGATCCATTTGTCCAAATTAAAATATAGCCCTGAAAATAGGGTTTGTCACGTAAATGTAAATTAGTACATGGATGTTGCAGAGCTCACAAGCCCGTAACTTAATAGTCGGTGCGGTATAAGGCACGATAGGGTCGTAGGCCCATTCTTTTCGTAGAGGAACCTATAACGGAAAATGTTTACCTGGGCATGCAGTAACAGTTGGTGCTACGACAGATCGGAGAGCTTCCAGGATGATGATGCAGGGCCACATTGGAGTCTGAATGTGCGTGATGTGCTGGATGGCGCGTTTCCTGAGAGGTGGGTGGCGGGTCCCGGTGGTCGCGCCACACGGCACCCGCGCTCTCCCGACATCGTGGATCGCGTGACGATCGTCGTCATCGTCAACACCGGTAAACCATATTGTTAGCCTTCGTGCACGAATCAGTGACGCAAAGAAGACTGTTAATGTTGCAAACCTGACCAGTATATGGACAGAACTCGAATCATGTCTTGATGTTCTACGAGCGACGCACAAATTCCGGCGTAACAGAAAAACATTTTGAGAGCTGCTAAACGTTTTACAACTAACTACGATACTTTAATGGTTTCCAAGTTATGATTTCCTAAAGTGACAGCGGAATTTACCGACAACCTACAATTGACGCTAGCACACCTCCTGACGACGCCTTTGTTAGCACGTCCAGAATCCAACTGCATATTTGTGCGGTTATTAGGGAAGCGTGTATTTTGTTTACCATGTGAGAGAGCGGGTTTCCGTCGATTCCTGGAAGTCACGGAGGGGAGTTCAGTAAGTAATGCAAAACATTTTATTTTTCAGTCAATTTGGGTTTAAAAATTGCGCAAGTTTAGTGGGACTTAGTGGAATATTGCCGCTTCAGCTCCTATAGTTTATGACGACAGATAGGTGCCGGCGCTACACGTAGCCTCCAAAATGGTGTCTGTAGCGGAGGTGCGTTCCAAGCAGAGAGCTGTCACTCAGTTCATTTTGGTGTAAAGCCAGGGCAGCGCAGATATTCATAGGCGCTTGCTGAATGTCTACGGAGAGCTGGCAGTGAACAAAAGCACGGCGAGTCGTTGGGCGAAACGTCAGTCTACATCGCAACAAGGTCGCGCAAGCCTGTACGATCTTCGGCGTGTCGGCCGGCCGCACACACCTGTCACTACTGGAGAGTTGCAACATGCGGATACTTTCCGGAAGCATCCGGTGACGGATGGATCATAATCAAACAACTCGCTGCATAAATGGACGTCTCTGTTGGTAGTGCTGACACAGTCGTCCATCAATTGGGGTACTGAAACATCCCCTTAGAAAAATTTATAAATGACAGTGCAGGAAAACCTCTACGTTATTTGATTTTCAAACAGCTGAGCAAATCTGAACGTACATTTCTCTCTTTACTGCTTCTGATCATCAATAAACTAACACACAATTTTTTTTTTTTTTTAGCGCAACGCAATCTGACTTACAATAACCTATACCTTTCGTGAATCACTTACCTCACAAAAATGTTCGTTACTCGAACTACTACAATACAGCGAACGCCACTACTGCCAGCTAAATAAAAGATTCTAACTACTGAAGGGACTAACTACTGATAGCCATAGTTAGCAAATGAAAGGTTTTGATGGAGAACAAACAATGTATTTACCTTAATAGTGTTCAAAAGTCGTAATATATATACGATATCCAGTCTTACAAATTTCCTTTTTCTGATGGACACACGTCCAGATCGTCCGCTCTCGAAACTCTTCCATCTCTCTCCCCACATCCACTGCTGGCGGCTCATCTCCAACTGCGCAACGTTACGCGCTGTTCACTGTTCACATTCACATCCAACTGTCCAACACTACAATAGCAAATATTCCAACAATGCAAACCAACCACAGACTGCACACAGCACAGTCAGTGATTTTCATACAGAGCGCTACGTGGCGTTAACAACATGAAAACCTAAACAGCCTACTTACAGCACTCAAAGGTGTTTGCCCGCTGCGTTCCTCGCCGCCTAACAGTAGATCATAAGGAGCAAAACAGGACCGTCTTTGCGGAATTGCTTCCGCGTTACGAGGATGTCATGAGAATTTTTTACCTCACCTACGAAAAGAAAGTTCAAAGCTGCACTCTCAGCCGTTGAAGTCGTGACATCGGTCTTCCGGGACGCTGAATGTGTTATTCTGTTTGATGTCCTCCCTCATGGTGCAACGATCAACTCTGAAGCGTACTGCCCCACCCTCAGGAAACTTCAGCGTGGTCGTCGCCCCACAACGACGCAAAAAAAAAAAAAAAAAAAAAAAAAAACTGCTACTTCTCCGCGACAACGCAAGGCCTCACACATACACTCCTGGAAATTGAAATAAGAACACCGTGAATTCATTGTCCCAGGAAGGGGAAACTTTATTGACACATTCCCGGGGTCAGATACATCACATGATCACACTCACAGAACCACAGGCACATAGACACAGGCAACAGAGCATGCACAATGTCGGCACTAGTACAGTGTATATCCACCTTTCGCAGCAATGCAGGCTGCTATTCTCCCATGGAGACGATCGTAGAGATGCTGGATCTAGTCCTGTGGAACGGCTTGCCATGCCATTTCCACCTGGCGCCTCAGTTCGACCAGCGTTCGCGCTGGACGTGCAGACCGCGTGAGACGACGCTTCATGCAGTCCCAAACGTGCTCAATGGGGGACAGATCCGGAGATCTTGCTGGCCAGGGTAGTTGACTTACACCTTCTAGAGCACGTTGGGTGGCACGGGATACATGCGGACGTGCATTGTCCTGTTGGAACAGCAAGTTCCCTTGCCGGTCTAGGAATGGTAGAACGATGGGTTCGATGACGGTTTGGATGTACCGTGCACTATTCAGTGTCCCCTCGACGATCACCAGTGGTGTACGGCTAGTGTAGGAGATCGCTCCCCACACCATGATGCCGGGTGTTGGCCCTGTGTGCCTCGGTCGTATGCAGTCCTGATTGTGGCGCTCACCTGCACGGCGCCAAACACGCATACGACCATCATTGGCACCAAGGCAGAAGCGACTCTCATCGCTGAAGACGACACGTCTCCATTCGTCCCTCCATTCACGCCTGTCGCGACACCACTGGAGGCGGGCTGCACGATGTTGGGGCGTGAGCGGAAGACGGCCTAACGGTGTGCGGGACCGTAGCCCAGCTTCATGGAGACGGTTGCGAATGGTCCTCGCCGATACCCCAGGAGCAACAGTGTCCCTAATTTGCTGGGAAGTGGCGGTGCGGTCCCCTACGGCACTGCGTAGGATCCTACGGTCTCGGCGTGCATCCGTGCGTCGCTGCGGTGCGGTCCCAGGTCGACGGGCACGTGCACCTTCCGCCGACCACTGGCGACAACATCGATGTACTGTGGAGACCTCACGCCCCACGTGTTGAGCAATTCGGCGGTACGTCCACCCGGCCTCCCGCATGCCCACTATACGCCCTCGCTCAAAGTCCGTCAACTGCACATACGGTTCACGTCCACGCTGTCGCGGCATGCTACCAGTGTTAAAGACTGCGATGAAGCTCCGTATGCCACGGCAAACTGGCTGACACTGACGGCGGCGGTGCACAAATGCTGCGCAGCTAGCGCCATTCGACGGCCAACACCGCGGTTCCTGGTGTGTCCGCTGTGCCGTGCGTGTGATCATTGCTTGTACAGCCCTCTCGCAGTGTCCGGAGCAAGTATGGTGGGTCTGACACACCGGTGTCAATGTGTTCTTTTTTCCATTTCCAGGAGTGTATTTGCGCACGCGAGAGGAGCTCACAAACCGCCACTGCACTGTTCTTCTTCATCCACCCTACAGCCCGGATCTCGTACCTTCCGACTTGCGTCTATTTGGCCCAATGAATGACGCACTCCGCAGGAAGCAGTACGTTGATGATGGTGAGGTGGTGGATGCAGCAAGACGTTCGCTCCGACGTCGACCAGTAGAGTGGCACCGTGCGGGCACACGGGCCCTGCTAGTAAGGTGGCGTAAGGTCGTCGCATTAAACGGAGGTTATGTTGGAAAACATGGTTTTGTAGCCAAAAGAGTGGGGAATAATATTGTGTATTGGAACCCTGAATAAAACCAACAGGCTTTCAGACAAAAATGTGTTGCATTACTTATTGCGCGCTACTCATATCACGAAAATGTTACGAGTTTTTGTGTGTGTCGCGAAGCTATTGTGGCAGAGGTGGCGGTATTAAGCAGCGTCCGCAGCTCGTGGTCGTGCGGTAGCGTTCTCGCTTCCCGCGCCCGGGTTCCCGGGTTCGATTCCCGGCGGGGTCAGGGATTTTCTCTGCATCGTGACGACTGGGTGTTGTGTGATGTCCTTAGGTTAGTTAGGTTTAAGTGGTTCTAAGTTCTAGGAGACTGATGACCGTAGATGTTAAGTCCCATAGTGCTCAGAGCCACTAAGCAGCGGTCGAGTATTGTTCTCTGCGCTATAATCCATTTGTTCCGCCGTTCCCATCAAAATTCAGAGGATTCTAAAATACTCACTCTGGTCGCGTAGATCGTTGTAGTAAAGCTTTTATTAGCCACGAGAAACGCCATTGTATATACAGGGTACTACAAAAAGGTACGGCCAAACGTTCAGGAAACATTCCTCACACACAAACAAAGAAAAGATGTTATGTGGACATGTGTCCGGAAACGCTTAATTTCCATGTTAGAGCTCATTTTAGTTTCGTCAGTATGTACTGTACTTCCTCGATTCACCGCCAGTTGCCCCAATTGAAGGAAGGTAATGTTGATTTCTGTGCTTGTGTTGACATGCGACTTATTGCTCTACAGTACTAGCATCAAGCACATCACTACGTAGCATCAACAGGTTAGTGTTCATCACGAACGTGGTTTTGCAGTCAGTGCAATGTTCACAAATGCGGAGTTGGCAGATGCCCATTTGATGTATGGATTAGCACGGGGCAATAGCCGTGGCGCGGTACGTTTGTATCGAAACAGATTTCCAGAACGAAGGTGTCCCGACAGGAAGACGTTCGAAGCAATTGATCGCCGTCATAGGGAGCACGGAACATTCCAGCCTATGACTCGCGACTGGGGAAGACCTAGAACGACGAGGACACCTGCAATGGACGAGGCAATTCTTCGTGCAGTTGACGATAACCCTAATGGCAGCGTCAGAGAAGTTGCTGCTGTACAAGGTAACGTTGACCACGTCACTGTATGGAGAGTGCTACGGGAGAACCAGTTGTTTCCGTACCATGTACAGCGTGTGCAGGCACTATCAGCAGCTGATTGGCCTCCACGGGTACACTTCTGCGAATGGTTCATCCAACAATGTGTCAATCCACATTTCAGTGCAAATGTTCTCTTTACGGATGAGGCTTCATTGCAACGAGATCAAATTGTAAATTTTCACAATCAACATGTGTGGGCTGACGAGAATCCGCACGCAATTGTGCAATCACGTCATCAACACAGATTTTCTGTGAACGTTTGGGCAGGCATTGTTGGTGATGTCTTGATTGGACCCCATGTTCTTCCACCTACGCTCAATGGAGCACGTTATCATGATTTCGTATGGGATACTCTACCTGTGCTGCTAGAACATGTGCCTTTACAAGTACGACACAACATGTGGTTCATGCACGATGGAGCTCCTGCACATTTCAGTCGAAGTGTTCGTACGCTTCTCAACAACAGATTCGGTGACCGATGGATTGGTAGAGGCGGACCAATTCCGTGGCCTCCACGCTCTCCTGACTTCAACCCTCCTGACTTTCATTTATGGTGGCATTTGAAAGCTCTTGTCTACGCAACACCGGTACCAAATGTAGAGACTCTTCGTGCTCGTATTGTGGACGGCTGTATTCATTACAATACGCCATTCTCCAGGGCTGCATCAGCGCATCAGAGATTCCATGCGACGGTGGGTGGATGCATGTATCCTCGCTAACGGAGGACATTTTGAAGATTTCCTGTAACAAAGTGTTTGAAGTCACGCTGGTACGTTAGGTTGCTGTGTGTTTCCATTCCATGATATTTGAAGAGAAGTAATAAAATGAGCTCTAACATGGAAAGTAAGCGTTTCCGGACACATGTCCACATAACATATTTTCTTTCTTTGTGTGTGAGGAATGTTTCCTGAAAGTTTGGCCGTACCTTTTTGTAACACCCTGTATAAGTATTTCATGTCGTCACGGATTTAATTATTCCAGCTAAATAATAAATAGCATCACAAGGTGAGAACAGAAATACATAATGATTTGTATTCATATTAATTATCCTGGATATTAATCCTTTTATCTTTAAAGAGAATTATAGCCTGGTGTGGTGTTTACTGGTGAGGCGTCCTAGAGCCTGCTGCTTTTGCAACAATTTAAATTCATTAACTGCTACTATTTCGAAATACCAACGCCAACCATTAGCCAAGTAACTCTGCACGCACTGTATTACGTGCAGTTATATACCAGCCAACAATAACTAAATGGGAAAAAGAGAAGCAAATGAGATTGTCTGTTTCAAAATCATAATAGGATAAACTGTCTAAATGCAATATTTCAGTGGCTTTAAGCTGAGCTCCCCTATCTACTGCCTTCTGCATCTCATGAACGAGCAGACAAATCTGCGTTTCGTACAATTAGTCTTTACGAAAACCACATTCGTTCCTACATAGGAGTTTTTCGGTCTCCAGCGAAATCGTGATACGAGAGCACAATGTAAGTCCACAAGACGACAAAGAATTGGCGTCGTTCAAACAGGTGTGTGTGTGTGTGTGTGTGTGTGTGTGTGTGTGTGTGTGTGTGTGTTTGTTTGTTTGTTGGGGATTATGGGCGCTCAACGTCGAGGTCATCAGCGCCCTGACACACATTAAAGGGAACGAAGATGTCTAGCTCCTGGTGTCGGTCTTGCGAGCCCCCTTACTGGAACAACCTGTGCCTTGCCAGGTAGGTAAGGCAACCAAACCTAGAGAAGCACTGCGGTGGTCCAAACCAACCTTGGCGACGAGCAAAGTTCTACAATTGCTTTATTCTATAATTTTCGACTTTCCACGAACATCGGAACAGACGTAAAATAAATCTCTGGAAATACCTGAAAGTTGGTATATTTTGGCAAGGAGCAAACTTCCTCATTTTCATTCTCTGCAAAAACGTGAAAGACAAACGAGGCGGTATAGATGAATCGGCTGCAGCGAAGCAAAAGTGAATGTTCTGCTCTACTCTCATAGTAATATCCGTATATTTTTTTTGTTGAAGAGTTTGACACACAGATTTCACTGTACATTGAAATCGCCATAAATACGAATGGCCTTCAAGTAATGCAACACTTTTTTTGTCTGAAAGCGGGTTGGTTTTATTCAGGGTTCCAATACACCGTATTATTCCCCCCTCTTTCCGTTACAAAACATTATTTTTGAACATAATCTCCGTTCAATGCGAGGGCCTTACGGCCCCCTTGTGCAGCGAGGTGTGTTTTTGTGATACGTCGATCACATGGAATGATTGTGTCTGCACTTTCCAAAATTGCAGGAGTCAGAGCTGTGTGCAACCGCATGTCGGACACGTTTGCGCGTCCTTGTTGCGACAATGACAGACGCCATGCACAGCGAGTCACCGTGCTTTTGTTTACTGCGAGGTAACTGTAAACAGGATTCGAACCTGCGACCGTAGCGGTTTCGCGGTTCCAGACTGTAGCGCGTATGAATATCTGCGATGTTCTGGTTTTCTGCCAACTAAACTCAGAAACAGTTCTCTTCTTGGGACCCACGACTGTTACAGGCGCCATTTTCAAGGCCACGTATAGTGGCACCTGCTATCGCAACTTCATAAGAGTACAAGAGGTGAAGCGGGAATATTCCACAATGTCCCGCAACAAATTCCGCATTTATTTCTACCGGAATTGGATGAGAAAAAAGTGTTGCATTACTTATTGACCGCCTCTCGTATAACAAAGAATAAAGTACCAGAAGATGAAAACAAGAAGAATAGGAAGGTTATCATTCTACTAGTACGCGTCACGCTCGTTATTTGAACTTTCTGTCTAGGGAGTAAACAAACATAGGTGCCGTCTACTTTTTTCGGAACCGAGGAGCAATCAGCTCTCGCCTTTCTTTTCTTTTGTTTTTGACAAATGCTGTTGTCGGAGCTGACTGCGTTGTCAGAGAACGAGCTACACGTGCAAATCACGTTTCGATAGCCTTCGCCTGTCGTATATGGGCAAGCAGCCATACGCGGGACAAGAGAAGAACTTGTCGCGCTGGGAGAAGCGTGCAGGCGGCGAGTTGCGCCAGAGAAAAGAGTGTTGCAAACCGCAGCAGAAGCGTGTGCTGCGTGGCGCAGCAGCCAGGTGCATGGGGGGGACGGCTCGACTCGCGAGGAATGCCTCGAGACGTGGCCGGCTCAGCTATAGGTCTGGCCCCTCTGTTTTCTCTGGCTATTCTCGTACTACGAATTCGCACGTACTGGATTTGGCCGTCATATCAGTAACAATAGTAATAAAATTGAACTATACAAGAAGCTAGGAACGAGAAAGGCATCTAGCGCTAACCAAAAGGCGATGAACAGAATGCAGAAAGAATTACTGGCTTACCTACCTCTGAAGTCAATCCTTGTGAGCGTACTATGCCGAAGGGTTACTTTAGTGTAATTTCAGTATTTCGGAGGCCTGTGAACTGTTAAAGACCATCCGCATATCGGTAGGGTACGCAAAAGTCTCCCCCTGGCGCAAACAATATTTTAAACAGGCACAATATTGGACTGTACTGAAGCTTTCGAAATGTGGTGCTACAGAAGAATGCTGAAGATAAGGTGGGTAGATCACGTAACTAATGAGGAGGTATTGAATAGGATTGGGGTGAAGAGAAGTTTGTGGCACAACTTGACTAGAAGAAGGGATCGGTTGGTAGGACATGTTTTGAGGCATCAAGGGATCACAAATTTAGCATTGGAGGGCAGTGTGGAGGGTAAAAATCGTAGAGGAAGACCAAGAGATGAATACACTAAGCAGATTCAGAAGGATGTAGGTTGCAGTAGATACTGGGAGATGAAGAAGCTTGCACAGGATAGAGTAGCATGGAGAGCTGCATCAAACCAGTCTCAGGACTGAAGACCACAACAACAACAACTGAGCGCACCAACCTTAACTGGCTGTCGAGCAGACCGGCTCGCATTTGGGCGTATTCAATAACTTTGGCTCCCAGACAATGATGAGCCCAGTTAGGATCAAGTCTTTCATTGGAACATGACATTGAAACAGAATTGTATTCTTTTATGAAAATCATGTTTTCACGAAAATTGTTACAATAAACATGCTGATTGTGAAATAGGACCTCAAAATTATCTTTCAGTCACCATCCACATCCTCTAGAAAACCCGTGCTATTGCATTTCAAAAACCGAAGAGGAATACTGATTCTGTAACCGTGAGCGGGTTACAACCGCGAGGTATGAAACGTCATGACATCCATTAACTTACTGCCGTCTCAGCTTTGTGGTACAGGTTGGAAAACATCCGTTGGATAAACGTAGAACTCAGCAGCAAACAAACATTTCGTAACAGCCACCACGACAAACGGAGTCGTCACCACCCCAACTCCTGCATACAGGGACTGGTTCTGTCAAAGAACAAAGGCATCAGTGGACTAGTTCTCATTATTGAAAGTGGACTGAATCACTTCGAAAGTGCCACTATTAAGGCTCAAATCTGAAACATAATGCAAATGACTGTAACTGTCAACAAGATCTACAGCTTGCTCGAGCCAGCCACTCGTACTGAAGTTTGTCAACCGATCGAGCTGATACAGAAGAAGAAACTACAGAAAAGCAATTTTTTCTGCATGCTCTCGGTCAACCACAAGTGGAGAGCGAATGGGCAGAGAGCCGTTCCTCGAAAGGACGTTTAGACCCACAAACTCGCGATTTCATATTCGTTGTTTGGAACGAGATGTTCCACGCAACAAATCACCAATAACTTAACCAGAAGCTCGATATTAACAACTTCAGAAGATGAGGCGCTCTATTTGAAATGATCACATCGCTTGCCCACTAAGACTATCTCAACAGACGTGATCGAACATTATCAACACACTCCATCAAAAGATATTTGAGAGTTCCACGCTAGGGAAAATTACAATGCCGTGTTACATCCATGCCCGGAGCCTGAGTGGCCATATCTTGTAACACAAGGTGCGCTAAAGAAAATTGGTCCGGGAAGTGATTCCAGTAAGACTGGTGCGGAGTTCACCGTCGTCAATGAAAATCACTACAGACGCAGGAAATGGCCACCGTTCAGGTCGATGCAGCGCTCTCATCGATATATCAAACTGCGAGACACGGGGGATGACAGCAGTAGCGCTCTTGACGTTCTGTTGATCCTCTTCCAGTGTGTCAGGATTGTTTGAGTACACCTGATCCTCCAGTTTGCCCCACAGGTAAAAGTCACAGGGAAGCGGGTCAGACGGTGCACACTGCAGATTGTCCTCCCCTCACCGAACACCCCGTCCACTCGCCGCGACGTTCTCAAGACACTGTGCGCTGTTGTCCGACTTGCTGAACACATCGATGAGCAGATGAACAAATGGACTAAACAGTTTCTGAACATTGCATTAAGAACAATCGTTATACAGCGCCGACACCAGAAATTGCGCACCTCAACACCAGCCTTCAAATTATGCAACACCAATCTTCAATGGGCGCGTGCGAACCCAGTTGTTTTTGTGCCCTAGAGCAAAACAAAACCAAACCAAATCAATCTTCAAATTATGCAACGGCTCTTGAAAGTATTGATTGGGATTTTTTTAAATGCAAAAGACATCTTCTGTGGTTCACATATGCCAAAATGCTGCACCAAGCCTCATGTGAAGAAATGAAAAACTGAGGATCTAAGAGGTCTGATTCTGCTTTCACTTCACTGAGAAAGCACCGAGAGAGGTGAACACGCTCAACTTCGTCTTGACGCCTTAACTCGTGCACAACAGTAAATTTATTAGGATACAAATGCGTGTTCTTTCTGATAATGTTTCCACACGACAATCCCTTAACTTCCACTTGCAGCGTTGAATTTTCGTCGAAATTTGTTCTAGCCTTTTCTTCTCTCGATCAATGCCTAGCGATGTTGGAACTCTTTCCGAATAGTTACGGGTCTTTATTCGCCCAGAGCCCGTTTCGTGCAACTTTGACGTTAAGGTTTGAACTGCACACATTGCTGGATGTTTTGTGCTGTTTTATAGTGAGCATCATTTTATTTTGCATTCAGCTAGCCACTAAATATGTCAGCCTCTCTGACTGACTCAAACGTAACGACACAGTGAAGAACTTGAAACACAGCACGCAGGAGACGCGCGTGCGCAGACAGGTAACGGTAATCGGTGGAGCATCGAGATCACCGTTTGCGGCATTTTCTGCGATGGACATTTCTCCTGTTCACCAGAAAACGTCAAATCCGAGTCAGTTTTGTAAGTATTTTCACAACCAGTTCTATTTTGAGGTTTGTAGAACACAATAGACCAGATATCACTTTTGTGAACGAAAATCAGAGAAACGCAAATCACTTTGATATAGGTGTCCCGGTTAACAGAAACATGTAGAGAACTTACCATGAAGGGAAAAAAAGTCAGTAGAAGGTAGGTAATACTGGAAACCGGAAAATCGTTGTAACAGTCGCAAAAGGCTTTCAAAATGGTTCAAATGGCTCTGAGCACTATGGGACTTAACATCTGTGGTCATCAGTCCCCTAGAACTTAGAACTACTTAAACCTAACTAACCTAAGGACATCACACACATCCATGCCCGAGGCAGGATTCGAACCTGCGACCGTAACAGTCGCGCGGTTCCGGACTTAGCGCCTAGAACCGCGAGACCAGCGCGGCCGGCAAAAGGCTTTCAAAGAATACTAAATTCCTGTCACTATTGTTTTATAAACGTTGTATTGCTTTGAAAATGCAACTAAGTAATAATAATAATAATAATAATAATATTGTATGTACACTGTCGGAAAAAAAATCGCAACACCAAAAAAATAATTAATGTGGAGTGATGAAATTTCGGGAACACAATTGTCTGGGTAATATATTGAAGTGATTAACTCTAACGTGCATTCATTTTGTTGAACGGGTGCTGTATGTCAGTTTGTGGGATGGAGTTCAGTGCCTGTTGCCATTGGTCGGTCAAGACAGGGGCAGTTAATGCTGGTTGTGGATGTCCTCCGATTGTGTCCCATATGTGAACGATTGGAGACATATCTGGTGATAGAAGAGGTCAAGACAACATGTCGACACTTTGTAGAGCATGTTGGGTTACAGCAGTTTGTGGGCGAGCGTGATCCTGTTGGAAAACAGCCTCTGTACTGCTGTTCATGAATGGCAGCACGAGAGGTTAAAGTAACAGATTAGCGTACAAATTTGCAGTGAGGGTGCGTGGGATAACCACGAGAATGACCCTGTTGTCATACGAAATCGCACCCAACCAGTAACTCCACGTGGAGGTCGAGTGAATGTAGCACGCTGTAGCAAGCTGGTTGCAGTCCCTCGAATGGCCTCCTCCTAACCAACACACACGGCCACCACTGGCACCGAGGCAGAACCAGCTTTCATCAGAAAGAACAACTGACCTCCATCCTGCCTTCCGATGAGCTCTCGCTTGAGACCACTGAAGTCGCAAATGGGAGTGGTTTGGGATCGTTGGAATGCACGCTACAAGACGTCTGGCTCGGGGCTGTCCTTGAAGTAACCCACTTGTAACAGTTCGTTCTGCCACGCCAACTGCTGCTGAAATTGCTGCTGCAGACGCAGTGCGAAGCGCCAGTCATGCGCCGAACACGGTGGTCTTCCCTCTCTGCAGTGCCACGTGACACTCCGGTTCCCGGTCTTCCTGCCACCGTACATTCCCGAGACCACCGCTGGCAGCAATCATGTACAGTGGCTACGAGGTGCATTCAAGTTTTAAGGCCTCCAATTTCTTTTCTCCGCACTGGAAAGAGATAGAAACATGCGCATTGTTTTAAAATGAGGCCGCGTTCATTGTCAATACGTCCCAGAGATGGCAGCACCGTACGGCAGATGCAATTTTACCGCCAGCGGCGAGAATGAGAACTGTTTTAAATACTTAAAATGGCGAGGTTTTCCTTACTTGAACAGAGTGCAATCATTCGTTTTCTGAATTTGCGTGGTGTGAAACCAATTGAAATTCATCGACAGTTGAAGGAGACATGTGGTGATGGAGTTATGGATGTGTCGAAAGTGCGTTCGTGGGTGCGACAGTTTAATGAAGGCAGAACATCGTGTGACAACAAACCGAAACAACCTCGGGCTCGCACAAGCCGGTCTGACGACATGATCGAGAAAGTGGAGAGAATTGTTTTGGGGGATCTCCGAATGACTGTTGAACAGATCGCCTCCAGAGTTGGCATTTCTGTGGGTTCTGTGCACACAATCCTACATGACGACCTGAAAATGCGAAAAGTGTCATCCAGGTGGGTTTCACGAATGCTGACGGACGACCACATGGCTGCCCGTGTTGCATGCTGCCAAGCAATGTTGACGCGCAACGACAGCAGGAATGGGACTTTCTTTTCGTCGGTTGTGACAATGGATGAGACGTGGATGCCATTTTTCAATCCAGAAACAAAGCGCCAGTCAGCTCAATGGAAGCACACAGATTCACCGCCACCAAAAAAATTTCGGGTAAACGCCAGTGCTGAAAAAATGATGTCGTCCATGTTCTGGGACAGCGAGGGCGTAATCCTTACCCATTGCGTTCCAAAGGGCACTACGGTAACAGGTGCATCCTACGAAAATGTTTTGAAGAACAAATTTCTTCCTGCACTGCAACAAAAACGTCCGGGAAGGGCTGCGCGCGTGCTGTTTCACCAAGACAACGCACCCGCACATTGAGCTAACATTACGCAACAGTTTCTTCGTGATAACAACTGAAGTGATTCCTCACGCTCCCTACTCACCTGACCTGGCTCCTAGTGACTTTTGGCTTTTTCCAACAATGAAAGACACTCTCCGTGGCCGCACATTCACCAGCTGTGCTGCTATTGCCTCAGCGATTTTCCAGTGGTCAAAACAGACTCCTAAAGAAGCCTTCGCCGCTGCCATGGAATCATGGCGTCAGCGTTGTGAAAAATGTGTACGTCTGCAGGGCGATTACGTCGAGAAGTAACACCAGTTTCATCGATTTCGGGTGAGTAGTTAATTAGGAAAAAAATCGGAGGCCTTAGAACTTGAATGCACCTCGTACATGCCTGTCAAGTTTTTCTGACCCATCGCAGAAAGACATCCAGTTTCTCGCAGCCTATCACACGGCCTAGTTGAAACTCAGCGAGGTTTCGATACTAGCGTCTTTATCGAATTAATGCCGTTCCTGAGTAACATCGGCTCACAACGCCCAGTCCTAAAGGTAACTAACGCTCACCATCGTTACAGCGTGTGTTTAAGGCAAACCTAATTTGCATCCTCATAGAGGCGCTACTAATACGACTGGCGCGAAAAGTGAATAGACATCATCTTTCATATGTAGAAAGACGCCTACCAAATTTCGTTTACGCCGCAAAACCCCTGCTTGGTGTTGCTTTTTTTTTCGTCAGTGTATATTATTCTGTCACACATTTCGTCTCCGTGTGATTATAGATGACAATGGAAGAACGAACTGTTTCTGTCCAGAAACAGGGTAAATGTTTTTTTTCTGTATTTATAATTTTAGATCATTGTAAGGCGAGATTTACAATTTAATGGTACTGTGTTTCACGTTTCGGGACCAGTTTTCTTGCTGAAAAGGGTCTCAGCAGTTAAGGACCACCTTCAGCAGATCTAATGAAAATGTGTTCACGATAAAATTCTCAGCGAGAAAAGCTGCGATTTATTTAGAAAGTCATTTTGAGCACACGGCTCAATGTGCTTATAAGAGGGTCACACCAAAAGAAATGCACACTATTTTTTAAAAATCCATCTTTTATTCTACATGTTTCAAAGTTTTACAACATGTAGACACATCCTTTAGGAACAATATTTTCATTTCTACACATAATTTCCATACCTCTCAACTGCCTTACGTCATCTTGGAAACAGCGCCTGTATACCCGCACGGTAAAATTCTGGACCAACCTGTTGGATCCATTGTTTGGCAGCGAGCACGGGAGTCATCATCTTCAAACCTTGTTCCACGAAGAGAGTCTTTCAGTTTCCCAAAGAGATGATAGTCACATGGAGCCAGGTCAAGACTGTAAGGCGGGTGTTACAGTGTTGTCCATCCGAGTTTTGTGATCGCTTCCATGGTTTTTTGACTGATATGTGGCCCTGCATTGTCGTGCAACAGCAAAACATCCTGCTTTTGCCGATGTGGTCGAACACGACTCAGTCGAGCTTACAGTTTCTTGAGTGTCGTCACATATGCATAAGAATTTATGGTGGTTCCACTTGGCATGATGTCCACAAGCAAGAGTCCTTCGGAATCGAAAAACACCGTAGCCAAAACTTTTCCAGCAGAAGGTGTGGTTTTGATTTTTTTTTTTTTTCTTGGGTGAATTTGCGTGATGCCACTCCATTGATTGCCTCTTCGTCTCTGGTGAAAACTGATGGAGCCATGTTTCATCACGTGTCACAATTCTTCCAAGAAATTCATCCCCATTCTCGTACTGTTCCAAAAGTTCGCTGCATACCGTTTTTCTTGTTTCTTTGTGAGCCACTGTCAACATCCTGGGAACCCACCTGGCACAAACTTTTTATAACGCCAACACTTTCAGTATTCTGCAAACACTTCCTTCCCGTATCCCAACGATTCGTTCACTGTGATGCATCTGTCAGCAGTCGCCAATTCGTTAACTCTCTGCACATTGTCTGGAGTGTGTGCAGTACGAGGCCTGCCGCTGCGAGGACAATCCTCAATATTGCCGTGCCCGCTTTCATCACGTAACCTGCTTGCCCACCGACTAACTGTACTGCGATCGACAGCAGCATCTCCATACACGTTTTTCAACATCTTGTGGATGTTTTTCAACATCTTGTGGATGTTTCCCACTGTCTCGTTTTCAGAGCACAGGAATTCTGACACCACGTTGCTTCTGACGAACGTCAAGTGTAGCAGCCATCTTGAAGACATGCTGTGACGGCGCCACTCACGGGACAAGGTAGAACTACGTTTGAGAACAAGCCGGAAGGATGTATCTACACACTGCAAACCTTTCACACATGCAGAATGAAAACTGTATTTTTACGAAAATAGTGTGCGTTTCTTTTGGAGTGACCGTCGTATTATTACAACCAGATTTGATCAACATCGATTATCTTCATGGCATTTAAAACAACACGTTTACAGGGCTATTACAAATGATTGAAGCGATTTCATAAATTCACTGTAGCTCCATTCATTGACATATGATCACGACACACTACAGATGCGTAGAAAAACTCGAAGTTTTGTTCGGCTGAAGCCGCACTTCAGGTTTCTGCCGCCAGAGCGCTCGAGAGCGCAGTGAGACAAAATGGCGACAGGAGCCGAGAAAGCGTATGTCGTGCTTGAAATGCGCTCACATCAGTCAGTCATAACAGTGCAACGAAACTTCAGGACGAAGTTCAACAAAGATCCACCAACTGCTAACTCCATTCGGCGATGGTATGCGCAGTTTAAAGCTTCTGGATGCCTCTGTAAGGGGAAATCAACGGGTCGGCCTGCAGTGAGCGAAGAAACGGTTGAACGCGTGCGGGCTAGTTTCACGCGTAGCCCGCGGAAGTCGACGAATAAATCAAGCAGGGAGCTAAACGTACCACAGCCGACGGTTTGGAAAATCTTACGGAAAAGGCTAAAGCAGTAGCCTTAGCGTTTCGAACTCATTGATGGGGACATGCTGCGCCGAGTGTGGGAGGAACTTGATTGTCGGCTTGATGTTTGCCGAATCACGAAATGGGCACATATCGAACATTTGTGAATGCCTAAAAAAACTTTTTGAGTTTTTGTATGTGTGTGCAAAGCATTGTGAAAATATCTCAAATAATAAAGTTATTGTAGAGCTGTGAAATCGCTTCAATCATTTGTAATAACCCTGTACTGTGTATCATAATTTCATGATTACGAATATACGATAATTAAGACTTCGGGTGCCTATTTGTTAAAGCTCTATAATTTCGACCTTTCATGAATATTCTGAATGAGCGCCCCCACGACACAAATCAATGGTTCATCTGCTTCTCCCAGTCACCTGAGAATAGTACGTCGCGATTTTTTTCGATCTACTTAGTAGCCCGGTAGGTTTTGTATGATGATGATTAAATTCTGGGACCGCTTATGTGCAACTGGACATCAGTTTGAGTGACTCTGTACAAAAATAGAAACACCAAGAAAAGCTTATGCGACACACACTGCAGTTGTTAGACGTTTTACTACATCTGAAAGATGATGCCTGCTCCAATTTCGCGCCAGATGCATAAGAGGGGCGCTAGTAGCGCCAGTGCGAGGATGAAAATCAGGTTCGTTTTCAACACGCGCTGCAACGCTAGTGAGCGTTAGTTGGCTTTCATATTGAACGGGGTTAGTTGGGCGAGGTTAGTTGATGTTAGTCAAGAACGTCTTTAAGGCGACAAAGACGATACTACGAACGCCTCACTGACATTGAACTAGGTCGTGCAATAGGGCTACGAGAAGCTGCATGTTCTTTCTGCGATACTGCAGACAGACTTGGCAAGAATGTAGCCAATGTACATAATTGTGGAAGCGGTGGTCACGGCTGTTATCTCTCTCTCTCTCTCTCTCTCTCTCTCTCTCTCTCTCTCTCTCTCTCTCTCTTTCTTTTTACAAACATGACAATCCAAAAAAAACGCGTGCTGCTGAAGCGATTACAGCACGTGTCCGGGATATCCACTTTTCGGACTTAAAAAGTTTCTGACTCACAGCGTCAGCCGAGAACCGCTAAGCGTACATCGAGAACCGGGGGCTCAAGGAGGCAACAGTTTTGTTTATGTAAGTAATGAATCTGGGAAGAAGGCGTTGATCTTCGTGCAGCCTCTAGAGCAACAGCATTGGACCGCTCACACAGAAGATGCCACGATTTTACAGGAGAAGAAGGCGTACGCGTCATACAGTCCATAAAGCAGTAGACAATGTTGCTGTTAATACCTCTAACTATGTAGGTGCACAAGTCGTCCTGCATGGTCCAACAGTTTTCTATGGTAGAGTTCTGAACTTAATTATTACCAACAATGATACCCTGCACCAAGGTAACGGATGGGTAACCGTAGCCCTCCTCCGTGGACCTAAAGTCGATAAAGTTCCGGGGTTAGAAAGTTTCAACAGCCGTCACGTCATCGCTTATCGGACATTTCACATCGCAGAGGTCTACAATAGAAATATGGGTAAACCATATTACCTGTCGACAATGCCTTTCGTTCTGAGGACCAGGAATCATCGTAAAATAAATGAATCCGAATCTGAGTCAGTGTGGGTTAAAGGTGCTGACAAGTGTAAAATAAATTAAACTCGTCAGTGACCTTACCCATTATTATATAAATTAAATAAAGTCTTTCCTTTCCCTTACTCCCATCAAAAAGAAAATATCAAGTAAAAAAATAATTTACAAAGATATTGCATCAGCTACATGGGAGATACTCTGTGTGAGCGTTGGCTTTGGTCGTTACATAACCGGTTATCTCTCTCTGTGCCTATCACTGGAAAGCTCATGCTGACTTGTGTGGTAGTGACTACCTGCCGCTCTTCCTGTCTCTCCACCAGCATCATTCACATGGGTGCTTGCCCAGATCGGCTCTTAGCGAGGGTGACTGGGATGCTTCCACCTCCGGTACCACTACTGAATCTCTGTTGCATGGCAACATCAATGAGTCGATCCAGACCGTCACTACTATCATTGTTGCCGCAGCTGAACAGGCAGTCCCTTGTTCCTCAAGTTGCTCCCTGAGAAGTAAGTATCTTTGTGGTCGCCGGAAATCATTGTGGCCATTAGAGACCGTAGGTGGTCCCTCAAACGTCATAAGTACCACGCGTCCATGGAGCACATCACCGCCTTCAAATACACTCCTGGAAATTGAAATAAGAACACCGTGAATTCATTGTCCCAGGAAGGGGAAACTTTATTGACACATTCCTGGGGTCATATACATCACATGATCACACTGACAGTACCACAGGCACATAGACAGGCAACAGAGCATGCACAATGTCGGCACTAGTACAGTGTATATCCACCTTTCGCAGCAATGCAGGCTGCTATTCTCCCATGGAGACGATCGTAGAGATGCTGGATGTAGTCCTGTGGAACGGCTTGCCATGCCATTTCCACCTGGCGCCTCAGTTGGACCAGCGTTCGTGCTGGACGTGCAGACCGCGTGAGACGACGCTTCATCCAGTCCCAAACATGCTCAATGGGGGACAGATCCGGAGATCTTGCTGACCAGGGTAGTTGACTTACACCTTCTACAGCACGTTGGGTGGCACGGGATACATGCGGACGTGCATTGTCCTGTTGGAACAGCAAGTTCCCTTGCCGGTCTAGGAATGGTAGAACGATGGGTTCGATGACGGTTTGGATGTACCGTGCACTATTCAGTGTCCCCTCGACGATCACCAGTGGTGTACGGCCAGTGTAGGAGATCGCTCCCAACACCATGATGCCGGGTGTTGGCCCTGTGTGCCTCGGTCGTATGCAGTCCTGATTGTGGCGCTCACCTGCACGGCGCCAAACACGCATACGACCATCATTGGCACCAAGGCAGAAGCGACTCTCATCGCTGAAGACGACACGTCTCCATTCGTCCCTCCATTCACGCCTGTCGCGACACCACTGGAGGCGGGCTGCACGATGTTGGGGCGTGAGCGGAAGACGGCCTAACGGTGTGCGGGACCGTAGCCCAGCTTCATGGAGACGGTTGCGAATGGTCCTCGCCGATACCCCAGGAGCAACAGTGTCCCTAATTTGCTGGGAAGTGGCGGTGCGGTCCCCTACGGCACTGCGTAGGATCCTACGGTCTTGGCGTGCATCCGTGCGTCGCTGCGGTCCGGTCCCAGGTCGACGGGCACGTGCACCTTCCGCCGACCACTGGCGACAACATCGATGTACTGTGGAGACCTCACGCCCCACGTGTTGAGCAATTCGGCGGTACGTCCACCCGGCCTCCCGCATGTCCACTACACGCCCTCGCTCAAAGTCCGTCAACTGCACATACGGTTCACGTCCACGCTGTCGCGGCATGCTACCAGTGTTAAAGACTGCGATGGAGCTCCGTATGCCACGGCAAACTGGCTGACACTGACGGCGGCGGTGCACAAACGCTGCGCACCTAGCGCCATTCGACGGCCAACACCGAGGTTCCTGGTGTGTCCGCTGTGCCGTGCGTGTGATCATTGCTTGTACAGCCCTCTCGCAGTGTCCGGAGCAAGTATGGTGGGTCTGACACACCGGTGTCAATGTGTTCTTTTTTCCATTTCCAGGAGTGTAGTTCTCTGCCCACGTCGATCTATTCGTCAAACGATGGAAGCATGAGTGTTGCGAACAATACGTCTTTACCACTGGAACATGAACCTCTCCTTCCCAGTTTTGGACAGAGCTCAGATACCGCACTCCGGAAGGCCATGTAGCACTACCGAGATCGTCGTGTCCGGCGTATGCCTCTGGCGCATCGTACAGCATCTGCAGCAGCAATCCGAGCGGCAGCTTGCACCACTGTGATACAACGAACTGTTACAAATCGGTTACTTCAAGGACAGTTCCGAGCGAGACGCTGTATAACGTGCAATTCACTTCACCAAACCACCACCATTTGCGACTTTTAGTATTTAAAGCGAGAGCGCATTCGACGTGTGCGCGTGGACCTACACCTGGAGTTACGATCTGGTGTGCGGTTTCGTATCACAGCAGAAGCACTCTCCTGGTTATCACACGCACCCTGACTGCAAATTTGTACATCAGTCTCGCGATCCGAGCTGCTGTGCTGCCATTCATGAACAGCACTCCAGGGGGCGTTTTCCAGCAGGATAACGCTCGCCCACAATCGCTGTTGTAACCCAACATACTATAGATAGTGACGACACGTTACCTTGGCCAGCTCGACGACCAGATGTCTTCAGTCGACCGCATATGTGACGCCATCGGACGACAACTCAAACGTCATGCACAACCGTCATTAACCGTCCCTGTATTGACCGACCAAGTGCAACAGGCACTGAACTCCATCTCACAAAGTAACATCCGGCACCTGTACAATCCAATGCATGCACGTCTGTGTGCTTGCATTCAACAGCCTGGCGGTTACACTGGTTACTAACGTACCAGCATCTTACAGTTGCACTGCAAAGTTAGTCAAATACGTTGGTTCAAAATGGCTCTGAGCACTATGGGACTCAACATCTATGGTCATCAGTCCCCTAGAACTTAGAACTACTTAAACCTAGCTAACCTAAGGACATCACACACATCCATGCCCGAGGCAGGATTCGAACCTGCGACCGTAGCAGTCGCGCGGCTCCGGACTGAGCGCCTAGAACCGCTAGACCACCGCGGCCGGCACTTAAATACGTTACGCAGACATACGTATTCCCGGAATTTCATTAATGTACATTAATCATTTTTTTTGTGTTTTTACTATTTCCGTCAGCGTCTATAAATACGCGTACTTATAAAGGACCACGAATGTGCTCTGAATGTGTGTGTGTGTGTGTGTGTGTGTGTGTGTGTGTGTGTGTGTGTGTGTTTTGTAACGTCCTTCGGATCTTCAGTCTTGGCTAACGCTCAGCGGTAGAGCAATGAGGTTGTTCTTTCTTATGTATCGGTATCAGAACATTGATGAAGTGAACTCGCGACATGTGCGAGATATTTACTTCACCAGATGTCGTAATTAAATGGTTTATAATCGATGGTTTATCAGTTGCTATTTAAATATTAATGATAAGTTCAAATTAGTTCCAGCGAAACCTAGTTCCCTATAGACTGGTTGTAATCTCAAATTTGTAATCAATCGTAACAGTGTTATTAATTCCTAACGTCAAGGAGTTTCTATATAAGCGCCGAACGCTTCAGTCAAATAATATCGCAGCTCGTTATCTCTATAAATGATATTGTAAAACTTGAATGATAAATGCGTGAATTGACACGATATGCTAGTTTATTACACAATATTAGTCACTTCCTAACAGAACCGTGAGGAAGAAGCTTTCTCAAATGTTGGGTGGAATTATAAATTATATGCTTCCTAACTATCGCAAAGTTCCATAGTCCATTAGTTATTACAAATGAAATTGTCTATCTGTGTTCATTTCCTGAATAGTGTTAACTTCAGGTTATGTAATTAAAAGTCACTTCTGTCTAATATATGCAAGTCCTCTATCTGAATTCTAAATAACGTAATATTCAAAGTCAAAGTATCGTTTCACTGCGTCATGGTAGATCGCAATATTCAATTCTGAAAAAAAAAAGAAGAAAACCACAAACAATCTAATTGCGCCTATATATACGAGCATTCAAAAGTATGACCTGCTTCGGCTAACTCTCGTAATGTAGTGACAATGGATTGAATTATCCTTAGCCAAAAGAGTACTCACACGGAGTATTGTTTGGGAACGTTGGTTCTACATTGCGAATTTTGATTATAATGATTTTGCGATTTACTATGATTCTGAATTTTGAGTTGGAATTTACTGGAATCCTATCTTTCTTTCGTATGTTCATAAATTACTAAGTATTAGATTCCTGATTCAAATACTGGTTAATATCCAAATAATAGTGTTAACTGGAAATTTGGTTGCTTGTTCATTTTTCTTGGAATTTGGAACTTGTTTTGGGGAAATCTTTTGGAATTTTGGAGCTAATTTTCGATTTTCATTTCTCGTCCGAGGAAGTGGCATTACAGTGTGTGTGTGTGTGTGTGTGTGTGTGTGTGTGTGTGTGTGTGTGTGTCGTATTTCAGGAGCGGAGATCGGGAGCCGAGCCGAGCCGACCCGCGCGCTCACCACACTGCGGCTGGACTGGCCTGAGCCACAGAGTAACAGATCTTTGTCTGTGGCTGAGCAGAGCAGCCGCCGTTAATCTGGCTCACGCATTCAGGCCTGGTATATATGGCTCGCCTCTCTGTCTAGCGGGCTGGGTCTTAGCGCCTTTAGTGATGCGAGCTGTTCTCTGTAGGACTAAAAAAAGAGACTTTCGAAACAACTATCGTTACCGCCACTCTCAAACGACCCTGCGCAGAATGTCGGTTTGGGGGTGGAGGGTTTGGTGCTCTGTTCCTATTTCAGCTGGCAACATATGGTAAAACTTGTGGACCACCGGCCATTTGTATAGCCATTCGAAAATGTCTCTCACTCTAGCTATGTTACAATATATTAAGCAAGCTTTTAAAGAGAAACCGGAGCTGGCACCCAGGCAAATTGTGCGAATTGATTAATCACTTTGCAAAAGATTTTAACTGGGCTGAAGTTAATGCTCAGCTAATGGCACCATTTGTATGTGCGCCGTTCGGATTTACGTGTGGGAGAAAAAAAAAAAAAAAAAAAAAAAAACGCTTTTCAAATGGTTCAAACGGCTCTAAGCACTACATCTACATGGATACTCTGCGAATAACATATATGTGCCTGGCAGAGGGTTCATCGAACCACCTTCACAATTCTCTATTATTCCAGTCTCGTATTGCGCGCTGGAAGAATGAACACCTATATCTTTCCGTACGAGCTCTGATTTCCCTTTCTTTATCGTGGCGATCGTTCCTCCCTATGTAAGTCGGTGTCAAAAAAATATTTTCTCATTCAGAGGAGAAAGTTGGTGATTGGAATTTCGTGAGAACACCCCGTCGCTACCAAAAACGCCTTTTCTTTAATGATTTCCAGCCCAAATCCTGTATCATTTCAGTGACACTCTCTCCCATATATCGCGATAATACAAAACGTACTGTCTTTCTTTGAACTAATTCGATGTATTCCGTCAGTCCTATCTGGTAAGGATCCCACACCGCGCAGCAGTATTCTAAAACAGGACGGACAAGCGTAATGTAGGCAGTCTCTTTAGTAGGTCTGTTACATTTTCTAAGTGGCCTGCGAATAAATCACAGTCTTTGGTTAGCCTTCCCCACAGCATTTGCTATGTGTTCCTTCCAATTTAAATTGTTCGTAATTGAAATACCTAGGTATTTATTTGAAATTTACGGCTTTTAGATTTGACTGATTTATCGTGTAACCGAAGTTTATCGAGTTCCTTTTAGCACTCATGTGGACGACCTCACACTTTTCGTTATTTAGGGTCAGCTGTCACTTTTCGCACCATTTAGATATCTTTTCTAAATCGTTTTGCAGTTTGTTTTGATCTTCTAATGACTTTATTAGTCGATAAACGACAGGGTCATCTGCAAACAACCGAAGACGGCTGCTCAGATTGTCTCCCAAATTGTTGATATAGATAAGGAACACCAAAGGGCCTATAACACTACCTTGTGGAACGCCAGAAATCACTTCGGTTTTACTCGATGACTTTCCGTTAATTACTACGAACTGTGACCCCTCTGACAGCAAATCGTAAATTCAGTCACATAACTGAGACGGTATTCCATAAGCACGCAATTTTTCTACTAGCCGCATGTGTGGTACAGTGTCAAAGCCTTCCGGAAATCCAGAAATACGGAATCGATCTGAAATCCTTTGTCAATAGCACTCAGAGCTTCATCTCAATAAAGAGCTAGTTGTGTTTCACAGGAACGATGTTTTCTAAACCCATGTTGACTGTGTGTCAATAGACCGTTTTCTTCGAGGTAATTCAAAATGTTCGGACACAATATATGTCCTAAAATCCTGCTGCATATCGACGTTAACGATATGAGCCTGTAATTTAGTGGATTACTCCTACTACCTTTCTTGAATATTGGTGTGACCTGTGCAACTTTCCAGTCTTTGGGTACGGATCTTTCGTCGAGCGAACGGTTGTATATGATTGTTAAGTATGGAACTAATGCATCAGCGTACTCCGAAAGGAACCTAATTGGTAAACAGTCTGGACCAGAAGACTTGCTTTTATTAATTGATTTGAGTTGCTTCACTACTCCGCGGATATTTACTTCCACGTTACTCATGTTGGCAGCTGTTCTCGATTCGAATTCTGGAATATTTACTTCGCCTTCTTTTGTGAAGGAGGCATTTCGGAAGGCTGTGTTTAGCAATTCTGCTTTGGCAGCACTGTCTTCGTTAGTATCTCCATTGCTACAGCGCAGAGAAGGCATTGATCGTTTCTTGGCGCTAACATACTTCACATACGATCAGAATCTCTTTGGATTTTCTGCCAGGTTTCGAGACAAAGTTTCGTTGTGGAAACTATTATAGGTTCTGTTTAGCACGATATCCCTCGAGACTGCTTGCATAATGGCCACAGGTGGACAAACGCCTGTTGACCTGCTCAATTTGTGAGGCTCTTTCAGTTGAATAAGTCATCCAATTTTTCTGAAATTGTTATCATTTGTTCGTCTGTACATCCGCATCACATCTACCGATTTCCGTCCCATTTGGATAATTCCTTCGTGGTGCGTAATTTTCTTTGTCTTAGTTTGAATCAAAACATATTTTATAACTCTGACGCATGACATTTTTGATTCTATAAGAGTGAAATCACAAGTCGTCATAATAGGAGAAGGGTGGCTGAGCTACGGTTACTCGCACGTAGCAGAGAGTCGCGAGGCCTTGTCTGACAGCTACAGCATCTCTTCAGACGTCAATGTATTTTCGTTTTTGAGAAATGGTACAGTAGTAACACAGATGGGCAAAATACTGGAGTCCATCAGATACGTTCCGATTTGAGCTGGATGTTGATAATAGACAAGCACTATGTAAAGATTGTATGTGAAACTTTCTGCAGATTACGACTGCGTGCGGGGCCGGGACTCGAACCCGGTACCTCGCCTCTCGTGGTACTTGCTCTTACCGGCTGAGCTAGCCAGGCGCGACTCACGACCCGCCCTCAGAGTACTGCTCACGCCAGTCCTCTGTCCTATCTCTAAACCAGCGCACACTCCGGTGCAGAGTGAAAGATTCATTGTGTAACGTCTTCGTCTGTTATTCAAATTTCACTATCGTCTCTGACGTCCAATGAAGCTGAATACTTTTAATTCTCTACGAAATTCGTCAAGCATATCCAAGGAAGATGCGGATTTGGTTATATAATATTATGGGGAATATATTACAACATAAACATAGTTAAATCTCACACCATCCTCCCAAATGCGAGTCCAGTGTCTTTATGACTGCACCATACAGACGTTAATAGGTTCACTGACTTAAAACGATCGAGCGAGAACGATATGCCGTGATGTTTCCACATGTTATTGCACTGAAGTAAGACGTAAGTATTAGCACTGCCGCCAGCATCTTCGCATTCATAGCGATTTACTGTGGCCAATTAACTTTCATAATCTCATGCTTTCATTTGTCTCATGTGAAAACGAGGAATGGACAAAGAAATATGTCACTGCTTGGCAGATTAAAATTGTGTGCTGGAACTTGAACCTGGGACCTTTCTCTGTTGCAGGCGAATGCTGTATCGACTGTGTAACCCAAGCAGGACTCGGCGACCAATTCTCACAGCTTTATTTCCGCCAGTTCCTCATCTACCGTCCAAACTTGATAGAAGCTCTCCACCCTACCTTGCGGACTAGCATTCCTGCAAGAAAGGTCCCAGTTTCAAGTCCCGACCCCGTACACAGCTTAGACCTGCCAGGAAAATTCATATCAGCGCACACTCCACTGCAGAGTGAAAATTCATTCTGGGCACAAATATGAAAATGGAAAACAGGAGTATATGCATCGAAACTTGCTTGCGTTAAGTGTATGGATCGGCGGTGAAGATGAGCTCGAAACTGACTGCTTATATTGACCATCTATACGAACAGTAACATGGTGATTACTTGCGTTCCACTGTATTGACTAATTTTCTCCGCGGTAGGCCGTAAAGTCTGACACTGATAACTAACCTTACTGCAAATTGACTGTTAGGAACTGGCTCTCTTATCGTAGGAAAAGTTCTGCCATTTGATCAGGAGTTAACTAGCAGGTTGTCGCTCGATGCTTTAGTGGCTAAGTACCATATTACAAATCCGAAAGATCCAGAGTTCGATTTTCAGTTCGGATTCTCTTCTATTGATGGCAATGATTTTAATATGAAGAATGTGAAATATGGAAGTTGCACCGTGGTTCCGAGTCCACGTCACACTGTAGTCCCCCCACATACTGTAACTGGCTGGGGAAGTCAGTTCAGAGGCCGTAAGAAGATGACGGCACACCACCTCCAACACGACTGTGCCTACCATCAGTACAACATTGCGGTGTTCAGCTAACTTTCGGTTTGGTGACAGTTTTATCTCTGTACTAGTTACTGGGAACTGTAACAACACGAATTTCTGGTGGGTTCACTATACGAGAGAAATAAGCTACGAGATATGATGCTCCAGACGCGTAAGTAGGAGTCGATACATGTAGCTATGGAGGGAAGAGAGAGAACAATAGCGGCAACCATATTGTCGCCACTTCTCTAAAAATTGGAGGAACGCGCACTGATTACATTTCTGAAGACAGCACAAAAAAATTAGAAATTCAACGCTGCCTTTCGTCCTTGTGGACAGAAAATTTACGCTACTCTCTCCTCTTCTCTGAAAGACAAAACTGTCAACACGTAAACTGACTACATTATTGGGATTCACAATCATTAATCACAGCTCGGGCGCTACAAATTGTAGCGCTTTCGTACACGCAAATGTGTTCTCAAATACACTGTCGGAAGAAAGTTACAACACCAAAAAATAATTAATGTAGAGTAATTAAATTTAGAAAATACATTTGTATAGGTAACATATTTAAGTTATTAACATTACAAGATCATAGATTAACGTAAGCGCGGGTAAGTCATTGGAAGCTACATCCGTCACCGGTGCAACCGCCAGAATGCTGAATGCAAGCATGCAAATGTGCATGCTTTGTGCTGTACAGGTACCGAATGTCTGTCTGTGGGATGGAGTTCCACGCCTGTTGCACTTGTTCGGTCAAGGCAGGGACCGATAATGCTGTTTGCGGGTGACGCTGGAGTTGCCGTCCGATGATGTCCCATATGTGCCCGACTGGAGACAGATCTGGTGATCGAACAGGCCAAGGCAACATGTCGACACACTGTAGGGCACGATGGATTACAACTGCGGCTGTGTGCGTGCGTTATCCTGTCTGAAAACATGCCCTGGGATGATGTTCATGAATGGCAGCACAAGATGTCCAATCACCAGACTGGCGTACAGTTCTGCAGTTAGCGTGCATGGGACAACCACGACAGTGCTGCTGCTGTCATACGAAATTGCACCACAGTTCTAACTCAAGGTGTAGGTCCAAATGCGTGTAGCTCGCAGCCAGGCTGATTGTAGGCCATCAACTGACCTCCTCCTAACCAACACACGGCCATGACTGGCACCAAGGTAGAACGAGCTCTCATCAAGAAACAGAACAAAAGTCCATTCTGTCCTCCAAAGAGCTCTCGCTTGACGCCACTAAAGTGGCAAATGGCGGTGGTTTGCGGGACAGTGGAATGCACGCTACAGGGCGTCTGGCTCGGAGCTGTCCTTGAATTAATCGATTTGTAACAGTTCATTCTGTCATCGTGATGCCAGTTGCTGTTTCAAATGCAGTACGATGCGCCAGAGACATACATCGAACACGGTGGTCTTCCCTGTCGGTACTGCCACGTGACACTCCAGTTCCCGGTCTCCTTGCGACCGCACATTCTCGAGGTCACCGCTACCAGCAATCATGAACAGTGCCCACATTCCTGCAAAGCTTCTCTGCAATATCGCCGAAGGAACATCCAGCTTCTCGTAACCCTATTGCACGACCTCGTTCAAACTCTCTGAGATTGTCTTCTTAAAGGCATTCTTAACTAACATCAACTCACCACCTCCAGTCTCAAAGGTAACTAGCACTCACGCCCCTTACGGCGTGTATTTAAAGCAAAATCTAATTTGTTTGCCCCCCCCCCCCCCCCCCCGGGCGGTACATACCACCACTCTTATGCGACTGGCGTGAAGCTTGAGTAGATTTCCGCACAACTTCTTGCTGATGCGATTTTTTTCTGTTAGTGTACATACACAGCAGAGCCGAAGAAACTGGTACACCTGCCTGCGGGCACGCAGAAGTGCCGCAGCACGAGGCATGGTCTCGACTATGTCTGTAGTGCTGGAGAGAACTGACACCATGAATCCTGCAGGGCTGTCCATAAATCCGTAAGAATACGACGGGGTCGAGATCTCTCTTGAACAGCACGTTGCAGGGCATCCCAGATACGCTCAATAATGTTCATGTATAGGGGGCATGGAGGCCAGAAGAAGTGTTTAAACTCAGAAGAGTGTCCTGGAGCTACTGTGTAACACTGTTGGACGTGTGGGGTGTCGCATTGTCCTCCTGGAACTGCCCAAGTCCATCGGAATGCACAATGGACATGAATGGATGCAAGTGATCACACAAGATGCTTACGTACAGGTCACCTGTCAGAGGCGGATCTAGACGTATCAGAGGTCGCATGTTACTCCGACTGTACACACCCCACACCATTACAGAGCCTCCAACAGCTTGAACAGTCTCCTGCTGACATGCAGGGTCCACGAATTCATGAGGTTGTCTCCATACCCGTACACATCCATCCGCTCGATACAATTTTAAACGAGACTCGTCCGACCAGGCAATACGTTTCCAGCCATCAACAGTCCAATGTCAGTGTTGACGGTCCAAAGTGAGGCGTAAAGCTTTGTGTCGTGGAGTCAGCAAGAGTACACGAGTGGGCATTCGGCCCCGAAAACCCATGTTGTTGATGATATGTTGAATGGTTCGAACGCTGACACTTGTTGATGGCCCCGCACTGAATCCACCCATTCCTGGACACTGTCATGCTGTGCAAGCGCGGTCAGCTCGCTGAATAGCGTCCAGTTAGCCCTGATGACCAAACTTTTTGGTGGCCATTCTTCATGGCATGCTCCATGTGCAGGTAAATGTAGAGTGGGAAGTGGTCACTGGAATGGAAGTCGTCAATGACATCCCACTAAACAGAGTCCGTCAGGGATGGAGAGCAGAAAGAAAGGTCGACGGTTGAGAATGATCAAGTAGCAGCACAGAGGTGAGTACGAGTGTCTGTGTTGAGGCTGCACAGCTCCTGAGACGTCAGGATCAGCAATTTGCGGACGGGATGCACTTCGGTCACGTTGACAGATTCTCTTCAGCCGTCGTAGGTCCCGTTCTTGCAGTGATGTCGCAGATTTGATGTTTTACCGGATTCCTGATATTCACGGTACACTCGTGAAATGGTGGTACGGGGAAACTCCCACTTCATCGTTTCCTCGCAGATGTTGTGTCGCATCGCTCGTGCGCCGACTATAACACCACGTTCAGACTCACTTAAATCTTGGTAACCTGCCATTCGCTTCTTGTGTTGTATAGGCGTTGCCGACCGCAGCTCCTTATTGTGCCTGTTTACATATCTCTGTATTTGAATACGCAAGCCTATACCAGTTTCTTCGGCGCTTCAGTGTACAAGGCAGACTGACTGGGCGTGAGCTCACACGAAGCGCCTGCTTTGCAGGGGCGGCGCGGCGCAGCCAGACAGTGACGGTGCTGTATTCGGAAGCCTGGCGAAGAAAGTGGATACAAACATCCGTCTGGCACTTCCTGCTTCAAATGCCGGACTTTCACATTCGTCCGACTATTACTGCGGCTTCTCGCAACAGACGGCGGGCGGTAAAAATCCTGAAGGGGGCGACACTTATGGATGTAGAAAGCAAAACGGTACTACAGCCGAGTTTCGCAGGGGGAGGGAGCCATTACCGTGGTCCTCGAAGTTACATAACGGAAGATGAAAAGTTAATTTTAATAGAGCCTGCTACGAAGCACCTTGTATGTGCTGTTGTTGACGCGAGAGTTCCTGCTGAGCTAAGACTGACATCATTCACGATAACATATGGCATCATGAGTTCATTAATCTGTTCAAGACCGTGACAGCGTGAACATATGTGCTGCACATATGGTCAGTAAACTACCTCGGCATATGCCGTTGTTAATCCAGCATTTGCGTAACCAACGGACCGGTTTATATGGCAGAAATAAGCTGACCACAAGGTGAATAGACCTAATGTCAGCTGGACCTATGTCATAAACAACACCAGGGGTCGTGGCAAAAGTTTAGATCTTGTTGACGGAACCTCTGACGATCGACGATCCCGCGGGATATGAAGGTAAGTGAAAGAAGGCATCATTAGAGGTGAAACACATCGGGGATTAGGATAAGTATAGGGAAGCAATTAAGCTGTTTCTTTTTCTGACGAAACATGCTGGCATTTCGCTTTAAGCAGAATAAGGGATGCATAAACAACTAGATCGCTGCAGTTATTAGCGCCAGCCGGAGTGGCCGAGCGGTTCTAGACGCTACAGTCTGGAACCGCGCGACCGCTACGGACGCAGGTTCGAATCCTTCCTCGCCCATGGATGTGTGTGATGTCCTTAAGTTAGTTAGGTTTAAGTAGTTATAAGTTCTAGGGGACTGATGACCTCAGAAGTTAAGTCCCATAGTGCTCAGAGCGGTCGTGCGGTTCCAGACTGTAGCGCCTTTAACCGCTCGGCCACTCCGGCCGGCGGTGACGATATTAATCAGTCAGCAAGTATCATTACTCTTACAGGCTGCAATAGTTTGCCGCAGTGATTAAGACGTATTGTCAAAGTATCCTCGTCCAGCTGTCTCTAGACTGACTGCCCAGCTCAACTCAGTCCTCATGAACAGTGCTAGTACTTCTATACTGAAACGTCTCTTGTAAAATATGTATTATCTTTTTTTTTAATTCTCACGATGAAATAATTAAACTGAAAGAGAACCGTGTCATATAATATGTGTATAACGTCAATGACTGTATAATGAGTATTGGCTGCGATTCAAAGAATGTGTGTACGACAAATATTAAAAACATTTTCAAACCCCATTCAATCTTTTTTGTAAAACTAAAGATTCGGAAGCGAGACCTTCCTCTTCTTGTAATACGCTTCAGATGTTTCTTAGAGCTATGTGTGAGTGAGCTTTGTGATTTACGTCCTTTATTGAATAATAATTTTCATACTGACAGTAAATGTCTCTGTATGTCCATCTTTATACAGATGGTTGACGGACCTCGGATGTTAAGTACAGAATGTCGAATCAAAACACCTTTCATCCGTCTAAATTTCTAAATTGTTATTTTATGGGGCAACCAGTTTCGGCGATATATTACGCCATCTTCAGGCCCCCTGTAGGTATGAAGATTACCACCTCTAGTCCAGTCAAAATAGGGGCAGCATGCAGTGACTGGTATCCGTAGATTTTTTACACGGCGGTCGCTTCCATCATAGTTTGTTAAATAGCTGCTATTCAGTGACATTGCAGACGTTTTGTGACTCATCGGCCACTAGTTGTTTTCTTTCCTGACAGCCACTGAACTGACGTTGTTCCCGCGACGCGAGAGCTCACCAGTGTGCCGGTGACCTGCAATATCACATTTTATTGCGCAAATAATTGTGGCAGATATTTTGCTGTGTGTACGAAGCAAAGACGTTACTCCCTGCATAAGAAAAGCTATCACCAACATTGCATTATCGATGATTTTTTAACTCTGTTGCTCAATGTAAGATTAATGACTCCGATTTTGTTTTGTTCTTGCTCAAATATAGACGAAGAGAATTTATAACTGTGAATATTAGATATTACAACTCGATAGTAAAAGTTGTATTCAATGAAGATATAAACGAGTGTTTAACTCTGGTAAACAATTACGAGAGACTCGAATATAAATATAACTCTTTCAAGTCATTCTAATTATTATTACTGGAAGTTTCGGCAACACTACGTCGTCGTGGAGTTTGAGAGACGCTGGGGCGATTGGGGAACGAAGTTGCAAATAAACAAGGCGACTTTCTGCAGACTCGAGAGCACGCAGCAAGAAATCTGCCACAGCTCACACACACACACACACACACACACACACACACACACACACACACACACACAGAGAGAGAGAGAGAGAGACGCGCGCATGCAACCTACTCTACTCTATAAAACCATAAAATACAATAAAAAGAAGAATATAAACTGATTGACTAAGGGAGTGTTTCAGTGTATCTCATGGGCGCAACCCGAGTAGTGTCCTCAGACACAACGTGGGTATTGTAACTTGAGAGAAAAATAGGATGATGCTCAAAGCAACGGTCTCCGCTTCTTTTAATCAACTCTGTGTCTTGTGCAGATAATTTCAAGCTTTATATTGTAAGAGCCCTCTCTGATACAGGCGAAAATGACGTACTGGAAGCTGGTTGAGCGTGACTTTCGTCGTGGGAACTGGTGGTTGTGGCCTTGACAGGTATATTAGAGAGAGAGAGAGAGAGAGAGAGAGAGAGAGAGAGAGAGAGAGAATACCGACTCTTGATTAATGAACAATTTCCGAAAAACTATGCGAGATCTGATGTCCGCAACAGGGTTGTTAAGTGTCACTTCGCAAAAGAATTCTCACTGTCGTGTATCGGGCCGTTGCTAACAGCACACTGGAAACGTTACTTACCTGCCACCGTTTCTTACCATCCAAAACCGCAATTGTATTCTAAGCGCTCACAATGCGCTGTTAAGTGTGACTGTCGGGCCCTGCCGTTTCCAAAAAATATTCCATTCTGTAAGGAAGCTTGTCTTCAGCCGATAGAGTCGTCTCAGATCAAACACTGGTAATTATGTCGCTGAAGAATCGCATAAAATATAATCATTCAAAACATTTTTTTTAAAACTAAAGCAGTCTTGGTTGCAAAAATATTGTTTTAATGACGCATTTCGCCTTTGTAGGGCATCCTCAGACCATCACAGACTGGGAGACAATAGTAGAGCTATTGTGCTGTGGAACAAACATACGAGGGCAGTTCAATAAGTAATGCAACACATTTTTTTTCTGAAACAGGGGTTGTTTTATTCAGCATTGAAATACACCCGGTTATTCCCCAATCTTTTAGCTACACAACACTATTTTTCAACGTAATCTCCATTCAATGCTACGGCCTTACGCCACCTTGAAATGAGGGCCTGTATGCCTGCACGGTACCATTCCACTGGTCGATGTCGGAGCCAACGTCGTACTGCATCAATAACTTCTTCATCATCCGCGTAGTGCCTCCCACGGATTGCATCCTTCATTGGGCCAAACATATGGAAATCCGACGGTGCGAGATCGGGGCTGTAGGGTGCATGAGGAAGAACAGTCCACTGAACTTTTGTGAGCTCCTCTCGGGTGCGAAGACTTGTGTGAGGTCTTGCGTTGTCATGAAGAAGGAGAAGTTCGTTCAGATTTTTGTGCCTACGAACACGCTGAAGCCGTTTCTTCAATTTCCGAAGAGTAGCACAATACACTTCAGAGTTGATCGTTTGACCATGGGGAAGGACATCGAACAGAATAACACCTTCAGCGTCCCAGAAGACTGTAACCATGACTTTACCGGCTGAGGGTATGGCTTTAAACTTTTTCTTGGTAGGGGAGTGGGTGTGGCGCCACTCCATTGATTGCCGTTTTGTTTCAGGTTCGAAGTGATGAACCCATGTTTCATCGCCTGTAACAATCTTTGACAAGAAATTGTCACCCTCAGCCACATGACGAGCAAGCAATTCCGCACAGATGGTTCTCCTTTGCTCTTTATGGTGTTCGGTTAGACAACGAGGGACCCAGCGAGAACAAACCTTTGAATATCCCAACTGGTGAACAATTGTGACAGCACTACCAACAGTCAAGTTGAGCACTGAGTTGTTTGATGGTGATCCGTCGATCGTCTCGAACGAGTGTGTTCGCACGCTCCGCCATTGCAGGAGTCACAGCTGTGCACGGCCAGCCCGCACGCGGGAGATCAGACAGTCTTGCTTGACCTTGCGGCGATGATGACACACGCTTTGCCCAACGACTCACCGTGCTTTTGTCCACTGCCAGATCACCGTAGACATTCTGCAAGCGCCTATGAATATCTGAGATGCCCTGGTTTTCCGCCAAAAGAAACTCGATCACTGCCCGTCGTTTGCAACGCACATCCGTTACAGACGCCATTTTAACAGCTCCGTACAGCGCTGCCACCTGTCGGAAGTCAATGAAACTATACGAGACGAAGCGGGAATGTTTGAAAATATTCCACAAGAAATTTCCGGTTTTTTCAACCAAAATTGGCCGAGAAAAAAAAAAGTGTTGCATTACTTATTGAACTGGCCTCGTACATCCAGATCGAGCTAACCGGGGCACGTGCCTCCGATACAGTCATGACGCCAGGCGCGATGGTGCAGCGATAGAACCACACTTACAGAACTGCACACATTTTGCTACTCTAAACATACTGTAATGAAAGAGAAGACGTCGACCATGGAACTAAGTAAGTGCGGTCCTGTAGCTGCACCACTCTAACTGCCGTCATCTACATCGATGTTCTGCAAATCACGCTTGCTCCCTATGTAGGCTGGCGTCAACAAAATATTTTCGCATTCGGACGAGAAAGTTGGTGACTGAAATTTCGTGAGAAGATTCCGCCGCAACGAAAACGCCTTTGTTTCAATGATGTCCACCGCAAATCCTGTATCATGTACCTAACATTCTCTCCCCTATTTCTCAATAATACAAAACGTGCTGCTACTCTCTGAACTTTCTCGCTGTACTCCGTTAATCGTATCTGGTAAGGATCCCACAAAGCGCAACAGTACTCCAAAAAGAGGACGAACAAGCGAAGTGTAGGCAGTCTCCTTAGTACGTCTGTTACATTTTCTAACTGTTCTGCCAATTTAACGCAGTCTTTGGCGCGCCTTCCACAGAACTTTTCTGTGTGTTCTTTCCAATTTAAGTTGTTAGTAATTGTAATTTTTAGATATTTACTAGGATTTACGGCCTTTAGATTAGACTGATTGATCGTGCAACAGAAGTTTAACGGTTTCCTTATAGCATTCATGAGGATGACTTCACAGTTTTCATTATTTTGGGTTAACTGCCACTTTTCGCACCGATCACATATTTTTCTAAATCATTTTGCAATTTGTTTTCGTGTTCTGATGAGTTTAATAGACGACAAAGAATAGCATCATCTGTGAACAACCGAAGACGCCTGCTCAGATTGTTTCCTACACCGTTTATATAGATAAAGAACAGCAGAGGGCCTATAACACTACATAGGGGAACGCCAGAAATCACTCCTGTTTTACTGAATGACTTTCCGTCAATTACTACGAACTGCGACTTCTCTGATAGGAAATCACGAATACAGGCACGTAACTGAGATGATATTCCATAAGCATGCAATTTGGTTGGAAGCCGTTTGTGTTGATTCTGGAAATCAAGAAATATGTAATCAATTTGAAATCCCTTGTCAGTAGCATTCAACACTTCATGCCATTAAAGAGCTAGTTATGTTTCACAAGAACGATGTCTAAACCCGTGCTCATTGTGTGTCAATAGAACGTTCTCTTCGAGGTAATTCACAACGTTCGAAAACAATATATATTCCAAAATCCTGTTGCATATCAACGATAGTGATATGGGCCTGTAATTTAGTGGATTACTCCTACTGCCTTTCTTGAATATTGGTGTGACCTGTGCAACTTTGCGTACGAATCTTTCGTCGAGCGAACGGTTGTATATTATTGTTAAGTATGGAGCTATTGCATCAGCATACTCCGAAAGGAACCTAATTGTTATGCGGTCTGGACCGGAAGACGCGTTTTTATTAAGTGATTTAGGTTGCTTTACGACTTCGAGGATATCTACTTCTAAGCTACTTATGCTGGCAGCTGTTCTTCATGCAAATTCTAGGATGTTTACTTCGTCGTCTTTGGCGAAGGAATTCAGAAAGGATGTGTTTAGTAGCTCTACTTTAGCAGCACTGCTGTCGATAGTATTTCCATTGTTATCCCGCAGAGGAGGCATTGGCTCTGTCTTGCCGCTAGCATACTTCACATACGACCAGAATCTCTTTGGATTTTCTGCCAGGTTTCGAGACAAAGTATCGTTGTGGAAACTATTATAAGCATCTCGCGTTGATGTCCGCGCTAAATTTCGAGCTTCTGTAAAAGATCGCCAATCTTTGAGATTTTGCGCTCACTTAAATCTGGCACGCTTTTTGCGTGGTTTCTGCAACAGTGTTCTCACGAGTTTTGTGTACGAAGGGGGATCGGCTCCGTAGTTTGGTAATTTATTTGGTATAAATCTCTCAACTGCTGTAGATACTATTTCTTTGAATTCAAGCCACATGAGGTTTACACTGACACTGTTAATTTGCAAGGAGGGGTGATTGTCATGACTGTATCAGAGACGACGTGTGCTCATTCAACAGCTTAGTAGTTGTACGAAGGTCTCAATGCACGATCATCGAGGAAGCCTTACAAAGGCGAAACGCGTCGTTAGAGCAATATTTTCGCAACTATGTTTTATTCAAAAATAATCTTTGTACTGTAGCTGTACTAGCGGGCCAGATGGAGTACGCATTAGGAGTTATTTAAAATGGAATGATCATATAATGTTGATTGTCGGTAAAGCAGATGCCAGACTGAGATTCATTGGAAGAATCCTAAGGAAATGCAATCCGAAAACAAAGGAAGTAGGTTACAGTACGCTTGTTCGCCCACTGCTTGAATACTGCTCAGCAGTGTGGGATCCGTACCAGATAGGGTTGATACAAGACATAGAGAAGATCCAACGGAGAGCAGCGCGCTTCGTTACAGGATCATTTAGTTACGGAGATGATAGATAAACTCCAGTGGAAGACTCTGCAGGAGAGACGCTCAGTACCTCGGTACGGGCTTTTGTCAAAGTTTCGAGAACATACCTTCACCGAAGAGTCAAGCAGTATATTGCTCCCTCCTACGTATATCTCGCGAAGAGACCATGAGGATAAAATCAGAGAGATTAGAGCCCACACAGAGGCATACCGACAATCCTTCTTTCCACGAACAATACGAGACTGGAATAGAAGGGAGAACCGATAGAGGTACTGAAGGTACCCTCCGCCACACACCGTCAGGTGGCTTGCGGAGTATGGATGTAGATGTAGATGTAGAGTGGGTGCAAAATAATCATTTCCTATACTAATGAGAGAAGCGGAACACGCACAGTAAGCCAAAACAAAAAGTGATAGACCACCAGGTGAAGAAACAAAAGGCGGAAGGGAAAGGGCAGTAGTCTGCTGAGTGCAGAATTCAGCCGCGAGAGAAACTAACCGCGCTCCCTGCTTACCACTGTCGTTGCGTCAGGTCGGCTTCCGCTTTTATACGAGCTGAGAACCCCCCCCCCCCCCATTGTGTGGTTGGAAACCACAAGCCGTGGATTATGTTCTCCGGTGACGTACAGACCATTTTTAAACTCAAGTATTTCCACTACCGCCAAGGCATGTTTTCAATAAGATGAAACTACATACGGAACACTTTGCTCTTTACACTCCTTGTGATTCACACCGAGGAGACAAAAGCCGTGGAATACCTCCTAATATCGTGTCGGACATTCTTTTTCACGGCGTAGAGCAGCAAACCGACGTGGCATGGTCTCAGAAAGTCGTTCAAAGTTCCCTGTAGAAATATTGAGCCACCTATGGACGTCCATAATTGGGGAAGTATTGCCAGTGTAGGATTTTCTGCACAAACCGTCCTCTCGATTACGTCCCATACATGTTCGATGGCCATCTAGGTGGCCAAACCATTCACTGGAACTGTCGAGAATGTTCTCCGAACCAATCGCGAACAACTGTGGTCTGGTGACATGGTGCATTATCATCCATAAGAATTCCATGGTTTTTTGGGAACATGAAAGCTATGAATGGATGCAAATGGTCTCCAAGTAGCTGAGCACAACTATTTTCAGACAACGATCGGTTCAGTTGGACCAGAGGATCCAGCACATTCCATGCAAGCACATCCCACACCAGTATGTAGCCGCTGCCGCCGCCACCACCACCAGCTTGCAAAGTGCCTTGCTGACGACCCGGCATCTACATCTACATATATACTCCGCAAGCCACCCAACGGAGTGTGGCGGAGGGCACTTTACGTGACACTGTCATTACCTCCCTTTGCTGTTCCAGTCGCGTATGGTTCGCGGGAAGAACGACTGCCGGAAAGCCTCCGTGCGCGCTCAAATCTCTCTAATTTTACATTCGTGATCTCCTCGGGAGGTATAAGTAGGTGGAAGCAATATATTCGATACCTCATCCAGAAACGCACCCTCTCGAAACCTGGACAGGAAGCTACACCGCGATGCAGCATGCCTCTCTTGCAGAGTCTTCCACTCGAGTTTGCTAAACATCTCCGTAACACTATCACGCTTACCAAATAACCCTGTGACGAATCGCGCCGCTCTTCTTTGGATCTTCTCTCTGTCAACCCGACCTGGTACGGATCCCACACTGATAAGCAATACTCAAGTATAGGTCGAACGAGTGTTTTGTAAGCCACCTCCTTCGTTGATCGACTACATTATCCAAGGACTCTGCCAATGAATCTCAACCTGGCACCCGCCTTACGAACAATTAATTTTATATGATCATACCACTTCAAATCGTTCCGTACGCATACTCCCAGATATTTTACAGAAGTAACTGCTACCAGTGTTTGTTCCGCTTCATGGGGGTTTAAGACGCACTGGAACCCTATATCAGCTCTTACCAACTGAAATCGGGACTCATCTGAGCAGGCCACAGTTTTCTAGAATGCAACCGAGATGGTCACAAGCTCAGGAGAGGCGCTGCAGGCAATGTCGTGGGCTGTTCACGAAGGCAGTCACGTCGATCGTCTGCTGCCACAGCCCATTAGCGCCACATTTCACCGTTCTGTCCTGACGGATACGTTCGTCGTAGGTCCCACATTGATTTCTGCGGTTATTTCACGCTGTGTTGCTCGTCTCATAGCACTCACAGCTCTACGCAAACGCCGTTTTTTTTTTTTGTGGTTTTAGGGCGCACAACTTCAATGGTCATTAGCGCCCTGACGACGTTAAGAATGCACCGCGAGGCACAAGTTTAAAAGAACAACTAAAAGGGAAAACACGATAAAAGACAGACTGACAGGCATAAGATTAAAAACAGCATCATCAAATGTCCTTAGTGAGGTTTGTCAAATTGATAAAACGAAGAACACGAGCAGCTGCTCGTGGGTCATCCGCTAAAACGGCATCTAAAGTACATGGCAGGTTAAGATCGAGACGCAGTGCGTTAAAATCCGGACACGACATTAAAATGTGGCGGACCGTCAGCAATTGCCCACATGGGCAGAACGGCGCCGGCGCAGCCGTCAGCAGATGGCGATGCTGAACCGGCAGTGTCCAATTCTTAACCGGGCCAAAACTACCTCCTCCCGCCGAGAAGGACGTGATGAGGACGTCCAAGCCACGGGAAGAGGTTTTAAGGCCCGAAGTTTGTTGGCTGTAAGGGCAGCCCAATCGGCATGCCACAGCGATAAAATGCGCCGACAAATAGCAAACGCCGTTGCTCTCGGTGGTTAAGTGAAGGCCGTCGGCCACTGCGTTGTCCATCGTGAGAAGATACACCTGAAATTTGCTACTCTCGGCACACTCTTGATACAGAGGATCTCTGAATACTGAATTCCGTAACGACTTCCGAAATGGATTGTTGCATGCGTCTAGCTCCAACTACCATTCTGCGTTCAAACTCTGTTAATTCCCGTCGTGCGGCTATAATCACATTGGAAAGCTTTTCACATGACTCACCTGAGTGCAAATGACATCTTCGCCGATGCATTGCCCTTTTCTACATTGCGTACAGGATACGCCCTCCATCTGTAGATGTGTATTTCGCTATCCCATGATTTTTGTCGCCGCCCGCTGGTGGCCGAGCGGTTCTAGGCGTTTCAGTCTGGAACCGCGCGACCGCTACGGTCGCAGGTTCGAATCCTGCCTCGGGCATGGGTGTGTGTGATGTCCTTAGCTTAGTTAGGTTTAAGTAGTTCTAAGTTCTGGGGGAATGATGACCTGAAATGTTAAGTCCCATAGTGCTCAGAGCCATTTGAACCATATGACTTTTGTCGTCTCAGTATAACGGAAACTAACTTCTCGTATCGATGAATCGTGAGGAGATACGATGTGCTAACTACTCATTACTTCACAACCGACCTTTAACCCATTAGTATGCGTTTTCGTTGTATAAACTCTGAAGTCTGCTTCCCTGTAAGAAGGGTGCCGTGCGTTTACCCATCTCGTGTGAAGAACTGTGATAAGAATTTGTGTAGCATAGTGTAGTGTAACCTGTACGCATAGCGTAACGACGACCGCGCTATTGTGAGAGACAGGTGGATAGGCATCCAGACTGTGATCGCTCCCCACGCCCAATTAATGACCGTGGGGTGGTGCACCGGCCAGCATCAGTGTGATTTGGGGCGGTTTCCCACGCTCGTTGAGGCAAATGCTGGGCTGGTCCCCACTTTCCGTCTCAGCAAACACTATTCACGGACTGGTGGTGCACATGACTTCCCTATCTTTGGTTACTTGGCGAATCCAGCAACAGGAAAGCCACAGGGTCGCAAAATGAAATAAAACAATTTTCCTAAAACTTGGGTACAGCGCAGTTCATGTTAGACGGGCTAAACGGTGATCAATAGAAGAATAAAGTACTAGTTTAGTGTAGTCTGGCGCCCAACAGTGTAACGGTAGCCTCGCGTAACGTCGCGTCGTGTGAAATAGGCCTGTGTGTGCTAATGGTTGATAATGCACTCGAAGGCAAGGGAAACGGTAAATCTTGTGGTTGCACAGACGCGAATGTTGTGGAATTGCAGGAACGGGACCAGTCTCCATCTGACATCTGACGCTTGCAACAACGTCCACAGTCATATATTCTGACCCTATGGACTTCGTGGACAGGTTTGTGTTGCACAAATCTTTACTTATGTAGCCACTATCGGATCATAACGATACTAATACTTTCACTTCAGGGACTTAATAACCAATTCCGTTTACTTGTATTTATATGATAGGCGATGGCAAACGGCATGATGGACTCTTTAATTCACGAAAAGAAATGCAGTTTTTCGTAAGTGAACGTTAACGCTGAAAACTATTCAGAACTCTTTCAGTGCGGATGTCCAAATAAAGAAGCGTGGTTGCGTGTTAGAGAAAACTGGAAGCAAGTGATTTTCAGGCTTTAGCTGGATTATCAGCCACAAATGCGAGGGCTATTCGGAGAGTAAGGAACGATAGGTCGCGAAATGGAAACCACAGTGAAAATCAAAACTGTTTTATTTGCAAAGGTTAGCTACACCTTCTAGCTACTTCTCAGTCGCCGCTCAGACTTAGACATCTGTCGTAGCGTTGTACCAACTTTTCAATTCCCTCGTTATAGAAGAGAGCCGCCAGTGCTTTTCGACAGTTCTCTACTCTGGACTGCAGCTAGTTTTCTGTGTCAAAATATTGTCTTCATAGCCAACAGTTCATTTGAGCAGAGATGAACCTCAGGGGTAGCCAATTACGGGCTGTATTGTGGGTGATCACACACTTCTCATCGAAAACGCTGCAGGAACATCTTCATTACCCCTGCAGAGTGCGGTCGAGAATTGTCGTGTAGAACGAACCGCAAGGCAGTTATGTTATGTGGGTGGCATAGCTTCATCTCCAGGCCCTCACACTTGGCGCGAGACGCTGATTTCTAGCCATCCTTACGTTCTCACTGTGAGCTCAGAACTCAGAAGAGCGGCGTGATGTGATCGACTGGCGTACTAAATTCAGTGCCCAACGCATCTGTGCAAAGCTTCATCAGATTTTCACTGTATTTTCTATTTCGCGACCGATCGTTCCTTACTTTCCGAATAACCCTCGTATAAATGTCTACACTTGGTTCGTCTCTGGAATCTATGACATATTTCTTGATGTATTCGAAAGGATTAATACAAAAAATTAGATATACAAAAATACACTCCTGGAAATGGAAAAAAGAACACATTGACACCGGTGTGTCAGACCCACCATACTTGCTCCGGACACTGCGAGAGGGCTGTACAAGCAATGATCACACGCACGGCACAGCGGACACACCAGGAACCGCGGTGTTGGCCGTCGAATGGCGCTAGCTGCGCAGCATTTGTGCACCGCCGCCGTCAGTGTCAGCCAGTTTGCCGTGGCATACGGAGCTCCATCGCAGTCTTTAACACTGGTAGCATGCCGCGACAGCGTGGACGTGAACCGTATGTGCAGTTGACGGACTTTGAGCGAGGGCGTATAGTGGGCATGCGGGAGGCCGGGTGGACGTACCGCCGAATTGCTCAACACGTGGGGCGTGAGGTCTCCACAGTACATCGATGTTGTCGCCAGTGGTCGGCGGAAGGTGCACGTGCCCGTCGACCTGGGACCGGACCGCAGCGACGCACGGATGCACGCCAAGACCGTAGGATCCTACGCAGTGCCGTAGGGGACCGCACCGCCACTTCCCAGCAAATTAGGGACACTGTTGCTCCTGGGGTATCGGCGAGGACCATTCGCAACCGTCTCCATGAAGCTGGGCTACGGTCCCGCACACCGTTAGGCCGTCTTCCGCTCACGCCCCAACATCGTGCAGCCCGCCTCCAGTGGTGTCGCGACAGGCGTGAATGGAGGGACGAATGGAGACGTGTCGTCTTCAGCGATGAGAGTCGCTTCTGCCTTGGTGCCAATGATGGTCGTATGCGTGTTTGGCGCCGTGCAGGTGAGCGCCACAATCAGGACTGCATACGACCGAGGCACACAGGGCCAACACCCGGCATCATGGTGTGGGGAGCGATCTCCTACACTGGCCGTACACCACTGGTGATCGTCGAGGGGACACTGAATAGTGCACGGTACATCCAAACCGTCATCGAACCCATCGTTCTACCATTCCTAGACCGGCAAGGGAACTTGCTGTTCCAACAGGACAATGCACGTCCGCATGTATCCCGTGCCACACAACGTGCTCTAGAAGGTGTAAGTCAACTACCCTGGCCAGCAAGATCTCCGGATCTGTCCCCCATTGAGCATGTTTGGGACTGGATGAAGCGTCGTCTCACGCGGTCTGCACGTCCAGCACGAACGCTGGTCCAACTGAGGCGCCAGGTGGAAATGGCATGGCAAGCCGTTCCACAGGACTACATCCAGCATCTCTACGATCGTCTCCATGGGAGAATAGCAGCCTGCATTGCTGCGAAAGGTGGATATACACTGTACTAGTGCCGACATTGTGCATGCTCTGTTGCCTGTGTCTATGTGCCTGTGGTTCTGTCGGTGTGATCATGTGATGCATCTGACCCCAGGAATGTGTCAATAAAGTTTCCCCTTCCTGGGACAATGAATTCACGGTGTTCTTATTTCAATTTCCAGGAGTGTATCTTATTTTCAAATAGTTGAACAACATGGAGACACACAGTTTATCCACAAAGGAGACAGAATATCCTTCTTTAATAGCTACTTACTCAATGATTGTTCTCAACTTGTAGCAGACGTGGCAGTGAACTACTACTTTTAACACGAATGTTGACTGTTACAAGGAGAAGCGATAGTGACGAAAAAATTCCTGTGGGACATAAAGCAGGTGCAACACATGCAGAGAAATCCATTGCTGACTTCAGATAAAACGAATGGGGGAAGATGCTGTTTTAACTATTTCGGGTAAAAAACACATTTTCACCTACCATCGAGAATGTTGATGTAGTAGCTGTTAGTAGCAGTAGAAGGTAAATGAGTTAGTATGAATATGATGGCGGGCGGGTGTATGGATAAGAGGCGGAACCGGCTTTGATTATTTTTGCGGCGATCCATTCTCTTGGTCTATGTTTAAGCTTGCGACGGAAGCCAGCATCTTCACTGCTGAAGCTCTCGCAATTAAGGAAGCCCTTCGATATGCGGCGAATCGGTTCGACGACATCCTTATTTTCACAGATTCGAGCAGCGCACTGGAAAGCCTGCAAAAGCAGCACTGGTACCCCAACACTAATCGTCATGTCTCGATGTAATTAAGTTACTCTGTCAGTATGAAAGTCAACATAAACGTGTACAGTTATTGTCGATCAAGGGACACTTGTGTCTCATGTAACGACATGGCGGATCACCTGGCGAAACAAAGTGTGACAAATGGCGAATCTCACTACGCTTGCCTTTCACATGCAGATTTTGCTGCTGGTGCAAAGAAAAAGGTCCATCGAGAATGGTCACAGAGGTGGGAGGTCTCACAACGGTACAAAGGAAGACATCACGCCGCATTAAAGCGGAGTATTCCGCGACATACCTGGTTCCCCTGACGCCATAGCACTAGGCGCATCCGGCTGGGTCGCAGATGTTACCTTCACATCTTTATAGAATGAAAGTTCAGCCACCTCTGTGCAGCAAAGTCCACCCAGCTGACATTGCAGACTTCACGCATATGGTACTAGGGTGTTCACGCTATGAAAGAACGGCGCAAGTTTCTTACGGCCTTTATCAGAGCAGGAATTCCCCAACCTACATCTGTGACGGACCTGTTTCGACAGCTGTCCACATCGGTCTAAGTCATTATTGCCCGGTTTCTGCAAGAAGCAGATATCCAGTTATACGTCAGCCACAAAGGATCCAGCGTGAGAAGTCGTGATATAGAGTCTGTGTTGAGTGTGTGAATATACAAAGTGTACCGTGAAGTTTACCTGGTATTAATGTAATTACTCATGCCTATGCTGTACATATGATATTGAATACCAACTCTGTAATTACTAACGTCTCTGGCTAAATGGTTGACGCCAAAGGCCAATAATTAAAAAAAAAGTGGATGGATTGCCTTGCGCTCAGGTCATCATCACAGATTTTTACGAATGGCAGTCGGTGTGCTGCCACTGACCCCACAGATGTTAGTTATTACAGGAGCGAACACGTAACATCGTGACTGGACCAAACAACAACTAAAATGTGTTGTACAGTCCAGCAGAAGCACGATGCCTGTTCCATCGCGCATGTAGTCGTGTCCAAATAGGACCGCTTAAATCAGCAGCTGAGCGGGACGCAACGACACAGGGCGACTGTAGAATTAATGTCTCAGTGGCGACACAGGGAAATCACTGCTGACGCTTCCACCGCCTCACAGTTGTCGTGTTCCCCACTGAAGACGGCGTCTTCCACCCGGACCAGTCCGCATCTCTCTCTGTTAAAGATGGCAGCGAGTGACGCCCATTTCCAGTTGATTTCCTGCCCTCCAAATTCGCCGGATATGAACGCTATCGATCACGTCGGGGGACGTCATGCTGTGGAGCCTCCGAGCTCGAAAGCCACCTCTCCGCGCTGCAAAGAAATTGCGGGGCCAACGCACGGGTATCAGGTGTCAAGCAACTCCAGCTAACTGTCAAGGACAGCTGGGGTTCTGTGTGTCTCAAAGGTGGATGATCACTTTGACAGGAATGATCGGCATAGGAAAAGGAACCAAACTCGGTACAGAACTACTATTTTGTACAGTTATCGTGGTTAGCTCCTTTCTCTAACTTCAAGATGAGAGAAACATAGCAATAAATATTTCTCAAAATATGGATTAACAGAAATCACAAAAATAATATATATATATATATATATATGTGTGTGTGTGTGTGTGTGTGTGTGTGTGTGTGTGTGTATTCCTAAGGGACAAAACTGCTGAGGTCATCGGTCCCTAGACTTATACAGTAGCTTAAACTAACTTATGCTAAGAACACCACACACACACACACACACACACACACACACACACACACACACACACCCATCAACGAGGGAGGGACTCGAACCTCCGGCGGGATGGGTCGCGCAATCCGTGACATGGTGACCTAAACCACGCGGCCACTCCGCGCGGCGAAATCAGACTTTCTCCGTGTGTAGAATACAATTCGAACGTAAAGTAACTATTTCAAATTTTATCGCTGGTCCATAGGCGAAGAGGACGTTACCTGAACTGATTTTTAGAAGAACGTGATTCCTGTGCTAATTTCTAAAGAATGCGAATATCGTGTGGTTGTGAATTTCGGTATGTATTTCGTAACTCAGCGGGGCTCAACGTTCCATGGACGACGAGGTAATTAGATACGGATTACAAAGTCTGATGGGCGAAGGGTGGCAAAGAAAATCGGCTGTATCCTTTCCAAATGAACCATCGCGGCATTTACATTTAGCGATTTAGGGACACCAAGGAAAAGCTAAAAATTGATATCCGGACCGAGATTTGAACCAGCGTTCTCTCGATTGCGAGTTCCAGTGTCGAGTCACAGTGCCGCACCTGGCGGTGCGACTCACAATATTGGTGCCAAGTTTCGCTCCATATCTACGTGGAGTTACGCGAAAAGAAGTATCACCATCATACTGGTAGGCGCCAGTTCCAAAATGTTGTCGCTTATCGAAACTTTGTTTATGTTTATTTCTTCATTTATTTTACGTGTACAGAACACCATATACCGAGCCAGGTGGCGCAGTGGCTAGCACATTGGACTCTCATTCGGGAGGACGGCGGTTCAATCCCAGGTCCGGCCATCCTAATTTAGGTTTTCCGTGATTTCCCTAAATCGCTCCAGCCAAATGCTGGGATGGTTCCTTTGGAAGGGCCCGGCTGATTTCCTTCCCCGTCCGTCCCTAATCCGATGAGACCGATGACCTCGCTGTCTGGTCTCCTCCCCCAAACAACCCAACACCATACATTAAAATCTAGTGTAAGTCAACTGTAATAAAACTCAAAGATTAAATTTTTTTGCCCAATAACCAGTTACACACATGGCCTTATCATTAGCTAGCTGTAAACATAGCGTGTACCGCAAGTCTCTAGAGGAACGGAAGGTTCCAAATGATTGGAAAAGAGCACAGGTAGCCCAGTCTTCAAGAAGGGTCGTCGAGCAGATGCGCAAAACTATAGACCTATATCTCTGACGTCGATCTGTTGTAGAATTTTAGAACATGTTTTTTGCTCGCGTATCCTGTCGTTTTTGGAAACCCAGAATCTACTCTGCAGGAATCAACATGGATTCCAGAAACAGCGATCGTGTGAGACCCAACTCGCTTTATTTGTTCATGAGACCCAGAAAATATTAGATACAGGCTCCCAGGTAGATGCTATTTTCCTTGACTTCCGGAAGGCGTTCGATACAGTTCCGCACTGTCGCCTGATAAAGTAAGAGCCTACCGGATATCAGATCAGCTGTGTGGCTGGACTGAAGAGTTTTTAGCAAACAGAACACAGCATGTTGTTATCAACGGAGAGACGTCTACAGACGTTAAAGTAACCTTTGGCGTGCCACAGGGGAGTGTTATGGGACCATTGCTTTTCACAATATATATAAATGACCTAGTAGATAGTGTCGGAAGCTCCATGCGGCTTTTCGCGGATGATGCTGTAGTATACAGAGAAGTTGCAACATTAGAAAATTGTAGCGAAATGCAGGAAGATCTGCAGCGGATAGGCACTTGGTGCAGGCAGTGGCAACTGACCCTTAACGTAGACAAATGTAATGTATTGCGAATACATAGAAAGAAGGATCCTTTATTGTACGATTATATGATAGTGGAACAAACACTGGTAGCAGTTACTTCTGTAAAATATCTGGGAGTATGCGTGCGGAACGATTTGAAGTGGAATGATCATATAAAATTAACTGTTGGTAAGGCGGGTGCCAGGTTGAGATTCATTGGGAGAGTCCTTAGAAAATGTAGGCCATCAACAAAGGAGGTGGCTTACAAAACACTCGTTCGACCTATATTTGAGTATTGGTCATCAGTGTGGGATCGGTACCAGATCGGGTTGACAGAGGAGATAGAGAAGATCCAAAGAAGAGCGACGCATTTCGTCACAGCGTTATTTGGTAAGCGTGATAGCGTTACGGAGAGTGGCAGACTCTGCGAGAGAGGCGCTCTGCATCGCGGTGTAGCTTGCTCGCCAGGTTTCGAGAGGGTGAGTTTCTGGATGAGGTATCGAATATATTGTTTCCCCCTATTTATGCCTCCCGAGGAGATCACGAATGTAGAATTAGAGAGATTCGAGGGCGCACGGAGGCTTTCAGACAGTCGTTCTTCCCTCGAACCATAAGCGACTGGAATAGGAAAGGGAGGTAATGAATTCGAAAGTAAAGTTCTATGTACTGACTTGGCAGAAAATCCTAAGAAATTTTGGTCTTATGTCAAAGCGGTAGGTGGATCAAAACAAAATGTCTAGACACTCTGTGACCAAAATGGTACTGAAACAGAGGATGACAGACTAAAGGCCGAAATACTAAATGTCTTTTTCCAAAGTTGTTTCACAGAGGAAGATTGCACTGTAGTTCCTTCTCTAGATTGTCGCACAGATGACGAAATGGTAGATATCGAAATAGACGACAGAGGGATAGAGAAACAATTAAAATCGCTCAAAAGAGGAAAGGCCTCTGGACCTGATGGGATACCAGTTCAATTTTACACAGAGTACGCGAAGGAACTTGCCCCCCTTCTTGCAGCGGTGTACCGTAGGTCTCTAGAAGAGCGTAGCGTTCCAAAGGATTGTAAAAGGGCATAGGTCATCCCCGTTTTCAAGAAGGGACGTCGAACAGATGTGCAGAACTATAGACCTATATCTCTAACGTCGATCAGTTGTAGAATTTTGGAACACGTATTGTGTTCGAGTATAATGACTTTTCTGGAGACTAGAAATCTACTCTGTAGGAATCAGCATGGGTTTCGAAAACGACGGTCATGTGAAACCCAGCTCGCGCTATTCGTCCACGAGACTCAGAGGGCCATAGACACGGGTTCACAGGTAGATGCCGTGTTTCTTGACTTCCGCAAGGCGTTCGATACAGTTCCCCACAGTCGTTTATTGAACAAAGTAAGAGCATATGGACTATCAGACCAATTGTGTGATTGGATTGAGGAGTTCCTAGATAACAGGACGCAGCATGTTATTCTCAATGGAGAGAAGTCTTCCGAAGTAAGAGTAATTTCAGGTGTGCCGCAGGGGAGTGTCATAGGACCGTTGCTATTCACAATATACATAAATGACCTGGTGAATGACATCGGAAGTTCACTGAGGCTTTTTGCAGATGATGCTGTGGTGTATCGAGAGGTTGTAACAATGGAAAATTGTACTGAAATGCAGGAGGATCTGCAGCGAATTGACGCATGGTGCAGGGAATGGCAACTGAATCTCAATGTAGACAAGTGTAATGTGCTGCGAATACACAGAAAGATAGATCCTTTATCATTTAGCTACAAAATAGCAGGTCAGCAACTGGAAGCAGTTAATACCATAAATTATCTGGGAGTACGCATTAGGAGTGATTTAAAATGGAATGATCATATAATGTTGATTGTCGGTAAAGCAGATGCCAGACTGAGATTCGTTGGAAGAATCCTAAGGAAATGCAATCCGAAAACAAAGGAAGTAGGTTACAGTACGCTTGTTCGCCCACTGCTTGAATACTGCTCAGCAGTGTGGGATCCGTACCAGATAGGGTTGATACAAGACATAGAGAAGATCCAACGGAGAGCAGCGCGCTTCGTTACAGGATCATTTAGTTACGGAGATGATAGATAAACTCCAGTGGAAGACTCTGCAGGAGAGACGCTCAGTACCTCGGTACGGGCTTTTGTCAAAGTTTCGAGAACATACCTTCACCGAAGAGTCAAGCAGTATATTGCTCCCTCCTACGTATATCTCGCGAAGAGACCATGAGGATAAAATCAGAGAGATTAGAGCCCACACAGAGGCATACCGACAATCCTTCTTTCCACGAACAATACGAGACTGGAATAGAAGGGAGAACCGATAGAGGTACTTAAGGTACCCTCCGCCACACACCGTCAGGTGGCTTGCGGAGTATGGATGTAGATGTAGATGTAGATGTAATGACAGTGGCACGTAAAGCGCTCTCCGCCACACAACGTTGGGTGGCTTGCAGAGTATAAATGTAGATGCAGATGTAGGTACAGCACGCACGAAAAGCGGGGAAAAAGATCTGCAGTGTCAGAACGCGGACGGAAGAGCGTGTGGAGTGATCGTGACGCACGGCGATGAGAAGGACTGTGAAGGAAAAGTTAAGGAACGAGAACTGCAAAACTCGCTTCAGAACTGAATGCCATACTCGCCTTTCAGTAGTGATACAACACAAGGGGAGCTGCACTAACAGGGAACTGCAGGGTGAGCCGCAATTCCAACAGCATTCATTCATCAGTGATGCGGATGCCTGTACCGGGAAAACGTGGTGCCGAAGTCATAAAACATGGACTGTGGACCAATGAAAGAACGTCATTTGGCGGGATGATTGTTGTTTCGCACTGTTTCCAACTTCTGGTCGAGCACTTCGCATGTGTTAAACGTGGTCATAACCATGTCCTGTGCAGTCGTGGATGAATTGTGTCGGTCCAGATATCTCTCCAGACAGTTCAAGATTCGACTGTACAAAACCCTGATCCTGCCTGTTGTTCTATATGGCTGTGAGACATCGGGTATCCAGAAACAGGATTCCATAAGCTCCTTGTTTTTGAGAGGAAAGTGCTTCGGAAGATCTCCGGTCCGGTTCTGGACGCAGATACAGGGGAATGGAGGATCAGATGGACGCAGATACAGGGGAATGGAGGATCAGATACAACCGAGAGCTTGAGGAACTTTACCTGCTGCCCAACATAGCAGGAACTGTAAAAGCCAAACGAATGCAGTGGGCCGGCCATGTGGCCCGGATGGAGGATCACAGATCGCCTCGGAAGCTCCTGGATTTTACACCTACAGGAAAGAGACCGCCAGGGAGACCCAAGAAGCGTTAGAGGGATGGACTCCATGAAGATGGTCAATAGATATTGACGGATGGCAGATAGCAGCAATGGACAGAATACAGTGGAGGAGGAAACTTGTAGATGCGTGCGGTCCACTGGGCCTGATCACGTAGTAGTAGTAGGTCGAGTTTACGTCCAAAGAAGGAAGCATGGCGGGGCTTCGGTGATGATCTGCGCAGCCGTTCGTGGTGTTGCATGACCCCACGGTTAATCTGCAAGGTCGACGACGAGTCCCTGTCACACACGTCGCAATTGTCAGGACTGATTTTGTGAGGATAATGATGAAGTGTGGCACCTCTCCATTGAGCAGACCTGGATATTATCGAGCCTTCGTGATGTACTTTGGAGAGAAGTGTGCGAGATCGTTAACCACCTCCATCAGCGTCAGCTGAACTTGCCACTGTTTTGCAGGGAGAACAGTGTAAGACTGCCTTGAAAGCCATACACAACCTCTATTTATCCATTTAGAATGACTGGAAGCTTTTTTAAATGCCAGCGGATTTTTGTGTTTGTTGTGTTCCCGTATTCTTGTCTATCCCATGGAAAAAAATTCAAATGGCTCTGGTCACTAAGGCACTTAGCATCCGAGGTCATGAGTCCCCTAGACTTAGAACTACTTAAACCGAACTAGCCTAAGGACATGACACACATCCTTGCCCGAGGCATGATTCGAACCTGCGACCACAGCAGTCGCGCGATTCCGGACTGAAGCGCCTAGAACCGCTCGGTCACAGCGGCCGGCCTACCCCCTGCACCTCCGTAAATATTACGACTGGTGTTGTGCAGTAGTGGTTCTGGGGGTATGCAGATGCACGTGGCGCCATCTAGATCTCGAATAATGTTTCAGGAAGTAATAGACTTGCTGTTTTTGGCCAGTTAGTCCGCGTACTGTGTTCTGCACATTTTACATCATACGCGACCTCCACGATGCAAAGACGCAGCTGCTCGTCTGGGAACAGCGGGTTTCTTCAGAAGCGAGGACACACTCCTCGCACTTCCTTTTCACTCGTAACGACGGTAATAAGTGGCTGAGCTAAAGCGTGTAGGTGTGGTTTCACCGCCATAAACACTCGCGTAAAACGCTCCGTTCGTTGTCTAAGAGAATAATGACTTGCACCTAACACTGCCGCGCTACGGACGTTTGCAACCGCCTTTGACGCCTCAGCGTGTCGAGGCTTACTCGCTCGCTGCTGCAGGGCATTCTCCCACGTTGCTGGGTGTACCGCCAGCCAGGTCTCTCTATCCACAAGTACCTGCATGTAGATACCAGGAGGCTGGCCACTCCATGTAATAAAAAAACTGGCCAGGTGCGAGCAGGTTCCGTACAAACCAAATTATGTACGAGGGTTGTTCGGAAAGTAAGGAAAAATCGGTCGCGAAATGAAAATCACATTCAAAATGAAAACTGTTTTCTTTGCACATTTAGCTACACCTTCCAGGTACTTCTCTACATAGTCGCCGCTCCGACTTACGACATTTGTCAGAGCGTTGTACCAAATTTCCAACACCATCGTCATATAACGCAGCCGCCTCTGCTTTCTGATAATTCCCCACGCTGGTCTACAGCGCGTAGCCTGCGCCCCAGTGTTGTCTTCGTATCCAGCGTTTCATGTGAACAGAGATGATAGGACGAGCCAATTAGGGCTGTGTTGTGGGTGACCGAACACCTCCCATCGAAAAGGCTGCAGGAGCGTCTTCACTGCCCCTGCAGAGTGCGGCTGAGAATTGCCACGAAGAAGGAAGTGCGTGGCAGTTGTGTTAGGCGGGCTGCATTCATTAAGGCGAAGCCTCTCAGCGGGCCCTCCTACTTGGCGGGAGACATCGTTGTTCTAGGCACCTTCACTCGCTCACAGTGCGCTCACAACTGAAAAGAGCGTCTTGATGCGATTGGCGGGCATACTTAGAGACACTATCCAACACACCTGTGAAAAGCCTCGTGGATTTTCACAGTCGTTTCCATTTCGCGACCGATAGTTCCTCACTTTCCGAATAGCCCTCGTATACACACAGAACGTCCATTCCGCGTATAGAGGGTATATACGGTTTGTGCTCGATACCAAAACTAATACTGGCAAGATATTGGTCACGGGAATTCCAAGGCTTTCGAGACTGCTTTAATTTCAAGTTCGAAGTTGAATAACGAATGACAGAAGAAATATTTTTTTCGTGTGATATAATTACAAATCAACAATTTTTCTGATTTTCTGGGTTTTGTAGCTTAATCGGTAAAAACGGAACCCTTGTAGGATCGCTTTATTGTCTGTGTCTTTCACACTGTTAAGAAACCTCTGTCTCAAGAACGGGAACACGTGTGAACTTAAGATTTATGCCACATATTAAGGTCTGTGGTTCCATGGCAGCGTAAAACAATTTAAGCTTCTAAGCAAATCCTATTGAAAGACATGGCCATGTATGTGATGTTAAATACTGTGACAGTCACAAACTACTCATCCGAAACTTCAGGGCACTTCCCGTTGAGATAGAATCATGAAATATCTTTTGCTTATGCCTTCATTGCAACCATCATCCGTCAAAAGCATAATAGAAAAATATTACTGCATGCAAACATATAATGTATGCTGTAGTCATATTTTAGTAAGTAAGCAACAGGTATTTTATTAAATCTTCTCACAAACTTCAGTTACCTGCTCGATACCTTTTGTATGCCCTGGCTACTCTCAGGATCTACTATAGAGTTTCTGATACGGTCTTGGAATTCCCAGAACCTGTATCTTGCCAGTACTGGTATCGATAACAGGCAAAAAAATCATCTGGATTCTCGATTTCCGGGCCGGATAAACTGTTATATGCATAATAATGTTTGTACGCAACCCTCAGTGCGCGTGTCCCCTCGCAGTTAGTCCATTTTTTTGTTTACTTGTACTGCGAATCCTCTCTTCTTGCCAAATTTCATGATTCTAGTCAACGTGAAGTACCCTACAGGTTTTGATGAGTTTGCATCAAAATATACTACATAAATGTCCGTATCTTTTGATTGCATTGACTTAAGCTAAACTAAACTCCATCCCAACAAGCGTCTATAGGCCCCGCAGTACCGACCGACCGCCGTGTTATCCTCAGCGAGAGGCATCTCCGCGGCATGTGGCTGCACACCGCTCTCCCGGCCGTATGTCAGTTTTCGTGACCGGAGCCACTACTTCTCAGTTAAGTTCCTGATGAATTGCTCTCACAAGGGCTGAGTGCGCCTCGTTTGCCAACAGCGCTCAGATGACCAGGAAGGTCACCCATCCAAGTGCTAGCCCTGCCCAACGGCGCTTAACTTCGGTGATGTGACGGGAACCGGTGTTACATCCGCGGTAGGGCTCTTGGATTACCAGCTAACATTTTTTACACAGCCAAGTGACAATAGACCATAGTACGTGACATAATTTTGGACTTGTTACGTCTACCCGTTTCTGAAAAAAAGGGGTTTTTTGTCGGACAGACAGACAAAGTGATCGTACAACAGTTCCGTTTATAGCGACTGAGGGACGGGAGCCTAAAAAATTGAACTTTCACCGTTGGAATGTGACAGATGGCATGCGACGGCCACACAGAGCTGCAGAAGAGAAACGACGAAGGAGAAGAAAGAAGAACAGAAGGGAAAAAAAGTGGTCAGTGTGCCTGACTGCCATGCAGAGGTACCATTAGGCGGGTTCGAGTCCGGATACTGCCTGAGATTCTTGTTTGGTCAGCAGACTGGGTTAAGGTGCACACAGCTTCGTGATGCCAGTTGAGGAGCGACCCGAACAACAAGCAGCGGCTGCTCTGCCTGGAACGACGGCGGCGACTCGGACGGCGGTGTGCTGACTCACCCCTGGATGCCCACACGGCAGAGGGTGACAAGGCGGCCAGGCCCGGCAGCACTGAGCCATCCTCTGGGGGAGGATCCTAAGTTCACCCAACCTGGATATGATGTGACGTCATTATGACGTATATACGCTTTAGTCGATTAACACACCTATCGACTTTTACGATCGTTCAAGATTCTAAACTGTCGTCAGCTAGTGGTTTGTTTTGACACGTGCGATTCTGAAAACAGCTCAGTGTGGCAGCGTGTATGTATTTCGCCAAAATAAAAGTAAAAGAGCTGGATATTAATAGAAATATTCCTGACCGTGGCCTTGAAAACGCCACGGACAACACGTTTCGTAAAAAAGTGAAGTCTTCTTATGTCCAGACCAGATTAGATTGTGTGATTGTTGTACTGAATGCTTACGCCGAAAATAATATTTATTTATTATCAACATTTTAGTATGGTTTCATACAACTGGTCTTGTCAGTACATATTAGATTGTAGCCGCATACTCTTCCTGACTTTTTTTTTTCTTAATTTATATAGCTGAAACAGAACTCGTGCAAGTTTGTTAGCTAAGTAATTTATATGTCCATCCCAAGATAGTCTTTTATCAACCATAATTGCAAGTAATTTTACACTCGGACTGCAGAGACAGGTATCTTAGTGTCCAGTAATGACTGCTGTGTAGAATGATTGAATTTCGAACTTAAAAAGAAAAATATGAGGCATTGTTGAAGAAAAATCGTCGACCGGAGATGCAATACGAAGGGAAGTGGATTCCTCACTGTAATCTTAACCAAAGGTTAGTGTCTTGACGCATCTAAAGATTTTGGCTGCTGAGTGCTTCTTCTCTCCGAGTACGAATAACCGACGCACTTCAGCTGGGTCAGAAGTACATCAATTTCTGCTCGAGATTCACAATAACCACGCAATTGCCCGTCGTCATCGATGCTGAACTCTTTCAGCTTTTCTCTCATTAGTCTCCCGAATGCTGAACACATAATTAGAGACGAGCAAACGAAAAACTACGCGCAGTACACAAACACAGTACAATACACGATTTAAACGCAAGCAACGCAAAACACATTTAAACGAATGGCGCAGAGCACAGCGCTACCCTATCACAACCTCTCGAAAGTTCACAAAAGTCGAATAGTCGATATACGGTTTCCATCGTTTTCGATGTAGCGTGTATACGTCATAATGACGTCACATCGTATCCAAGTCCGGTGAACTTAGCATCCTCCTCCTCTGGGCCCGATAGCCGTTTTTTTTTTTTTTTTTTTCCTCCAGCGAAGGATATTGAAATATTCTCGTTCAAACGTTCACGTCATTTATAATCAAACGAGGTTATTCAGGACACCACAGTAGCCTCATTTTCCGACTAACACGGGGACTATCAGACCTGTTAACCACGGATTACGATGAAGCTTAAGTATACTGTAGATGGAAATGTCGTACTTGGCTAGCGGCCTTCCATGCGGCGGCCCCTAATTTCCGAGAAAATCGACTTTAAGTTTCTCATGTATTTCCTCTACCCATAACATTCGTTAAGTTTCGGGGAAGCGAGAGCAGCACAGTGACTCAGGTTCGTGGGTACAACGCTGGCGGTTGGGGTTCAAATCCTGCCTATGCACCCCGTTTTTCAATTTCGTTGTACAGAATACCGTCAAGTAGTATACGCCATGCAAAATTATTGAGCACAATTCATTTTCCCCTTAGTAATTACTTTAATAAATCAGTTATTACAGTAAACTGTCTTTAAGTATGTATTCCGTTTGTTACAGAATTGCCTTACTCGCTATCGCTTGCATGGCAGTAGCTTTCATTAAATGTGCGTAGTGCTCTACGCATTTGTGTGCTCTAATAGAATCCTGGAAGGTACTTGTCCTGAACCCCCCCCCCCCCCACGGAACCATGGACCTTGCCGTTGGTGGGGAGGCTCCCGTGCCTCAGCGATACAGATAGCCGTACCGTAGGTGCAGCCACAACGGAGGGGTATTTGTTGAGAGGCCAGACAAACGTGTGGTTCCTGAAGAGGGGCAGCAGCCTTTTCAGTAGTTGCAGGGGCAACAGTCTGGATGATTCACTGATCTGGCCTTGTAACACTAACCAAAATGGCCTTGCTGTTCTGGTACTTCGAACGGCTGGAAGCAAGGGGAAACTACAGCCGTAATTTTTCCCGAGGACATGCAGCTTTACTGTATGATTAAATGATGATGGCGTCCTCTTGGGTAAAATATTCCGGAGGTAAAATAGTCCCCCATTCGGATCTCTGGGCGGGGACTACTCAAGAGGATGTCGTTATCAGGAGGAAGAAAACTGGCGTTCTACGGATCGGAGCGTGGAATGTCAGATCCCTTAATCGGGCAGGTAAGTTAGAAAATTTAAAAAGGGAAATGCATAGGTTGAAGTTAGATATAGTGGGAATTAGTGAAGTTCGGTGGCAGGAGGAACAAGACTTTTGGTCAGGTGAATACAGGGTTATAAATACAAAATCAAATAGGGGTAATGCAGGAGTAGGTTTAATAATGAATAAAAAATAGGAGTGCGGGTAAGTTACTACAAACAGCATAGTGAACGCATTATTGTGGCCAAGATAGACACTAAGCCCACACCTACTACAGTAGTACAAGTTCATACGCCAACTAGCACTGCAGATGATGATGAAATTGAAGAAATGTATGATGAAATAAAAGAAATTATTCAGGTAGTGAAGGGAGATGAAAATTTAATAGTCATGGATGACTGGAATTCGAGAGTAGGAAAAGGGAGAGAAGGAAACATAGTAGGTGAATACGGATTGGGGCTAAGAAATGAAAGAGGAAGCCGCCTGGTAGAATTTTGCGCAGAGCATAACTTAATCATAGCTAATGCTTGGTTCAAGAATTATGAAAGAAGGTTGTATACATGGAAGAACCCTGGAGATACTAAAAGGTATCAGATAGATTATATAATGGTAAGACAGAGATTTAGGAACCAGGTTTTAAATTGTAAGACATTTCCAGGGGCAGATGTGGACTCTGACCACAATCTATTGGTTGTTTAATAAGTCACATTTGCAAAATACTAACGCGAATTCTTTACAGACGAATGGAAAAACTGATAGAAGCCGTCCTCGGGGAAGATCAGTTTGGATTCCGTATAAATGTTGGAACACGTGAGGCAATACTGTCTCTACGACTTATCTTAGAAGAAAGATTAAGGCAAGGCAAACCTACGTTTCTAGCATTTGTAGACTTAGATAAAGCTTTTGCCAATATTGATTGGAATACTCTCTTTCAAATTCTCAAGGTGGCAGGGGTAAAATACAGGGAGCGAAAGGCTATTTACAATTTGTACAGAAACCAGATGGCAGTTATAAGAGTCGAGGGGTATGAAAGGGAAGCAGTGGTTGGGAAGGGAGTAAGACAGGGTTGTAGCCTATCCCCGCTGCTATTCAATCTGTATATTGAGCAAGCAATAAAGGAAACAAAAGAAAAGTTTGGAGTAGGTATTAAAATCCATGGAGGAGAAATAAAAACTTTTGAGGTTCGTCCATGACATTGTAATTTTGTCAGAGACAGCAAAGGACTTGGAAGAGCAGTTGAACGGAATGGACAGTGTCTTGAAAGGAGGGTATAAGATGAACATCAACAAAATCAAAACGAGGATAATGGAATGTAGTCGAATTAAGTCGGGTGATGCTGAGGGAATTAGATTAGGAAATGAGACACTTAAAGTAGTAAAGGAGTTTTGCTATTTGGGGAGCAAAATAACTGATGATGGTCGAAGTAGAGAGGATATAAAATGTAGACTGGCAATGGCAAGGAAAGAGTTTCTGAAGAAGAAAAATTTGTTAACATCGAGTATAGATTTAAATGTCGGGAAGTCATTTCTGAAAGTATTTGTATGGAGTGTAGCCATGTATGGAAGTGAAACGTGGACGATAAATAGTTTGGACAAGAAGAGAATAGAAGCTTTCGAAATGTGATGCTACAGAAGAATGCTGAAGATTAGATGGGTAGATCACATAACTAATGAGGAGGTATTGAATAGAATTGGGGAGAAGAGGAGCTTGTGGCACAACTTGACTAGAAGAAGGGATCGGTTGGTAGGACGTGTTCTGAGACATCGAGGGATCACCAATTTAGTATTGGAGGGCAGCGTGGAGGGTAAAAATCGTAGAGGGAGACCAAGAGATGAATACACTAAGCAGATTCAGAAGGATGTAGGCTGCAGTAGGTACTGGGAGATGATGAAGCTTGTACAGGCTAGAGTAGCATGGAGAGCTGCATCAAACCAGTCTCAAGACTGAAGACCACAACAACAACAACAACAACTTGTCCTGGAAACAACCGAAACACAAATTCGCAGAGCACCACCCCATTTAGTGAAAACAAGTGCCACGCCGGCAACGGATTTTTTAGAAGCGATTTCGGAGAAACGCAGTTCGTTTAAATTCGAAAAGATCGTTCTTTCTTCGATTAATTTTGGTGCAAACCATGCGTATTTGAACATTCTTCTGAGAGCTGCTGCATTAATTGGAGGCAAAATTAAGCAGTACGTCGTTGTTTCTGTGGAATCTTTCCTCGAACCCATTCCACTATTAGTCCTTAGCAAGTCGGGAGCATTTTGAATTTTTTCATGAAAATTTTAACCTGTCTCTGAAAGTGAACACTGCAGAGGGCAAATCAGTACGGCCAACATTCTAGCCACGAATCTCGGCCGCTGCGCCACGCCCACTTGGCCGGCAACTGGACGAACGTTACGGCTGTGGGAGATACTCATAAAACGTCAAAATCCATTTTCCCGGAAACTATGGCCTGTCGTATGAAAGTCCGCGAGCAAAGTACTCGGCACGAGTGTCTCTGCAACGTGTCTGAGACTCTGGTGGTCCTGTTCTAAGAGAAATCTTGCAATGACGGCGTCACTAACTGCGCGAGGTGGCCAGTTGCTCAGCGACTTGATTACGACTGACGTAGCATCACTTGGGTGCCTACAACGAACTGAGCGCCTACCAGCACGGATGAGCGGCTGATCGTCTCAGGGGCGCATCGCCTGGCTACAGAGCAAAGGAAAGGAACATTAAGGGTAACTACTCAGTTGACGACAAGGTTATTGCAGCACACACTCGGGTAGGGGAAGAGTGGAGAAGGAAACCAGATTCCCCGTTTCCAGACTGATATTTTCACTCTCCAGCGGGATGTGTGCTGATATGGAACTTCCTGGCAGATTAAAATGTGTGACGGACCGAGACTCGAACTCGGGACCTTTGCCTTTCGCGGGCAAGTGCTCTACCATCTCAACTACCCAAGCTCGACTCACGCCCCATCCTCACAGCTTTAAATCTGCCAGTACCTCGACTCCTACTTTCCAAACTTTACAGAAGCTCTGCTGCGAACCTAACCATCACATGAGAGTGTGTGTGAAGTTTGGAAGGTAGGAGACGAGGTACTTGGCGGAAGTAAAGCTGTGAAGACGGGGCGTGAGTAGCGATTGGGTAGCTCAGTTGGTAGAGCACTTGCCCGCGAAAGGTAAAGGTCCCGAGTTCGAGTCTCGGTCCGGCACACAGTTTTAATCTGCCAGGAAGTTTCAAATTCGATGTTTTTAAAGGAAAAAATGGCGACGTTTATGCGATTTAGTGAAACCAAGTAAAATCTAAAACTAGATGGCCCGAGGATGACATAACCGTCGTCCTCCCGAAATGCGAGACGAGCGCCGTACGTCGGTGGTTACGAACCACACTGAGGCGATGTCATGTCGACAGCAGCACAAGTTCGTGACACGCACGTCGCTTCCTGAATGCAGTCTTCATGCTTTAACCTGTCACCATTATTCACAATATCGATTCTATAAGGATGTTCCCGCAAATAACAAACGTCACGTATTTTCTCTAACAATTTACATGTAAAGTATATGCAGCACTAAAAAAAAGATAAACATGCTACTATGAGTGTTAAATTAATGCAGTCATCAATCCGAAAATTGTTTCGGACAACATATGCGGCCGGCCGCGGTGACCGAGCGCTTCTAGGCGCTTCAGTCCGGAACCGCGCGACTGCTACGGTCGCAGGTTCGAATCCTGCCTCGGGCATGGATGTGTGTGACGTCCTTAGGTTAGTTAGGTTTAAGTAGTTCTAAGTTCTAGGGGACTGATGACCACAGCAGTTGAGTCCCATACTGCTCAGAGCCATTTGAACCATTTGAACAACATATGCTTCACTTGGTATGGTCGTACTGGAAGAGCTACGTCCGTGCCTTCCTCCAAACTATCAACTATTTAAACCAGCCCGTTGTAAGGGGAACCTACAGTTCAACAGTGCAACTCTGGGAACGATGCATTTCCAGAGAACTATGCTACTGGATGTTACAATTAAGGTGACGATACCACAGAGTGGTATCAAGAATCATGAAAGGAGGCTGTATACATGGAAGAAGCCTGGAGATACTGACAGGTTTCAGATAGATTATATAATGGTAAGACAGAGATTTAGGAACCAGGTTTTAAATTGTAAGACATTTCCTGGGGCAGATGTAGATTCAGACCACAATCTATTGGTTATGAACTGCAGATTGAAACTGAAGAAACTGCAAAAAGGTGGGAATTTAAGGAGATGGGACCTGGATAAACTGAAAGAACCAGAGGTTGTAGAGAGTTTCAGGGAGAGCATTAGGGAACAATCGACAGGAATGGGGGAAAGAAATACAGTAGAAGAAGAATGGGTAACTCTGAGGGATGAAGTAGTGAAGGCAGCAGAGGATCAAGTAGGTAAAAAGACGCGGGCTAATAGAAATCCTTGGGTAACAGAAGAAATATTGAATTTAATTGATGAAAGGAGAAAATATAAAAATGCAGTAAATGAAGCAGGCGAAAAGGAATACAAACGTCTCAAAAATGAAATCGACAGGAAGTGCAAAATGGCTAAGCAGGGATGGCTAGAGGACAAATGTAAGGATGTAGAGGCTTGTCTCACTAGGGGTAAGATAGATACTGCCTACAGGAAAATTAAAGAGACCTTTGGAGAGAAGAGAACCACTTGTATGAATATCAAGAGCTCAGATGGCAACCCAGTTCTAAGCAAAGAAGGGAAAGCAGAAAGGTGGAAGGAGTATATAGAGGGTCTATACAAGGGCGATGTACTTGAGGACAATATTATGGAAATGGAAGAGGATGTAGATGAAGATGAAATGGGAGAAAGATACTGCGTGAAGAGTTTGATAGAGCACTGAAAGACCTGAGTCGAAACAAGGCCCCGGGAGTAGACAACATTCCATTAGAACTACTGATGGCCTCGGGAGAGCCAGTCATGACAAAACTCTACCATCTGGTGAGCACGATGTATGAGACAGGCGAAATACCCTCAGACTTCAAGAAGAATATAATAATTCCAATCCCAAAGAAAGCAGGTGTTGACAGATGTGAAAATTACCGAACAATCAGTTTAATAAGTCACAGCTGCAAAATACTAACGCGAATTCTTTACAGACGAATGGAAAAACTGGTAGAAGCCGACCTCGGGGAAGATCAGTTTGGATTCCGTAGAAATGTTGGAACACGTGAGGCAATACTGACCTTACGACTTATCTTGGAAGAAAGATTAAGAAAAGGCAAACCTACGTTTCTAGCATTTGTAGACTTAGAGAAAGCTTTTGACAATGTTGACTGGAATACTCTCTTTCAAATTCTGAAGGTGGCAGGGGTAAAATACAGGGAGCGAAAGGCTATTTACAATTTGTACAGAAACCAGATGGCAGTTATAAGAGTCGAGGGGCATGAAAGGGAAGCAGTGGTTGGGAAAGGAGTGAGACAGGGTTGTAGCCTCTCCCCGATGTTATTCAATCTGTATATTGAGCAAGCAGTAAAGGAAACAAAAGAAAAATTCGGAGTAGGTATTAAAATTCATGGAGAAGAAGTAAAAACTTTGAGGTTCGCCGATGACATTGTAATTCTGTCAGAGACAGCAAAGGACTTGGAAGAGCAGTTGAACGGAATGGACAGTGTCTTGAAAGGAGGATATAAGATGAACATCAACAAAAGCAAAACGAGGATAATGGAATGTAGTCAAATTAAGTCAGGTGATGCTGAGGGAATTAGATTAGGAAATGAGACACTTAAGGTGGTAAAGGAGTTTTGCTATTTAGGGAGTAAAATAACCGATGATGGTCGAAGTAGAGAGGATATAAAATGTAGACTGGCAATGGCAAGGAAAGCGTTTCTCAAGAAGAGAAATTTGTTAACATCTAATATAGATTTAGGTGTCAGGAAGTCGTTTCTGAAAGTATTTGTATGGAGTGTAGCCATGTATGGAAGTGAGACATGGACGATAACTAGTTTGGACAAGAAGAGAATAGAAGCTTTCGAAATGTGGTGCTACAGAAGAATGCTGAAGATTAGATGGGTAGATCACGTAACTAATGAGGAGGTATTGAATAGGATTGGGGAGAAGAGAAGTTTGTGGCACAACTTGACTAGAAGAAGGGATCGGTTGGTAGGACATGTTCTGAGGCATCGAGGGATCACAATTTTAGCATTGGAGGGCAGCGTGGAGGGTAAAAATCGTAGAGGGAGACCAAGAGATCAATACACTAAGCAGATTCAGAAGGATGTAGGTTGCAGTAGGTACTGGGAGATGAAGAAGCTTGCACAGGATAGAGTAGCATGGAGAGCTGCATCAAACCAGTCTCAGGACTGAAGACCACAACAACAACCACCATAGAGTGCTGTAGTGCGGGCTGTAGAATCACAGGACGCTGCAACATAGTAGGTATGTTCATCAACTGGTGCGCTTGCGCAGTATGCTGAAGAAATAATAGTTCCACTTTCTGCCACTTGGTGAAATTGGCGCTGTAACCACACAAATGTGACATGTTTCCTGTTTTCACGTCAGTATGCTGGCGACGCTTGTTAATTTCCTTTGTGGATGTGACTGTCGCTGTAAAGGATTAATATTGCTGCAATGGCTACTGAGAAGAAACACTGTGCACTACTGGTAAAGTTGTTTTATCAGAACAGTAGTTATAGCAGCGCTACACTGCGGGAATATCGCCGACAGAAACAGCGCGCAAAATGCCCATGCCAATAAATGGTCTAAAGAATATTATCAATAAATTTTACAAAAGAGTTGTATCAGGTGGCGCACCAAGGAGGGGGAGACAGCCCATTCCCACGGCAGTTGTCTGTGAAGTCTCTGTAGCTATACCCAACCGTGCATGACATGCCTCAAAAGCTGCAACCAGTGCTCGAGTTGTGTCATGAGAATTGTCTCTACCCCCTGGTCAACAATTCAAAAGATTTTGCAACGCATTTTTCCACCGCTATCCCTACAAGATTTAGAATGTACAAAAGTGTAAGAACCACTGTTATCATGCGTTAGATAGTTCCTCCCCTTTTCTTGCGTACACACAACATTCCGACTGCTTACAGCGCCGTAATTTCATCTGGTGGCAGAAAGTGGAACTATTATCTTTCGGCGTACTCAGCGACCACACCGATTAATGAACACACCTACGATGTTTCAGCATTTTGAAATTTATACAGCCCGCACAAGACCACTGGGAACATCGTCAGTTTAATTGTAACCACCCGGTACATACCAAAACTAGTCGCAAATATCTTCACAACAATTTAGTATTAGCTACGCAATCTGGGGAAAAAAATGGATCACAGCGGGCTCGAAAGCTCTTGGAAAATCGGAGAGTTTTGCAATAGGTCAAGGGCGCTGCCGTGCCGTGAGAGATCTACTCGCCGAGAACAATGAACAGCTCCTTCCTCGGAGCAATAAATTCATTTCGTTCGTTTTTGGAACAGTTTGTAGTAATCAGCTGGTTCGAGAATTGCGATGACGATAGCGAGGCGCCAGCAATTTATTCGACGAAGAGACCCTGGCACAAATCCAGCGCGCCGATGCTAATGTCCCGTAACGGCGAGCGTAACGCTGAGGTACCGACCGCTCCGTGACTCAGCCGGCAGCTGTTTCAGCCCACGATTATCTCTGCTGCGGCCTTCGCTACCTGATCGGGTTTACCAGCACCGGAATGCAGAATGCACTTGCCTCAACCATCGACGACAAAAACATTACAAAACAGCTCAAGTTGCTCGGAAGGTATCAGCACGTTTGCATTTTCAGCGTCCTTCTGAAGTCCACACGCGAGAACGAACATCCCCGACTCTCCGTTAGCTCTGTATGTAAGAAATAGTGTACATCACAAACACAAATGAACACTCTGAACAGGTCTTCCTACAGTCCCAAAAGGACTTCGACACTGTATGACACACCGAGCGAGGCGGCGCAGTGGTTAAATACTGGACTCGCATTTGGGAGGACGACGCTTCAATCCCGCGTCCGGCCATCCTGATTTATGTTTTCCGTGATTTCCCTAAATCGCTCCAGGCAAATGCCGGGATGGTTCCTTTCAAAGGGCACGGCCGACTTCCTTCCCTAATCCGATGACACCGATGACCTCGCTGTCTGGTCTCCTTCCCCAAAAAACAAGAACACTATACGACAATCCCCACACAACAAAGAGGTTAAAATTTGAAGAATCCTTCAAAGTATTTACTACTTGAGAACAAATTGTTGGAAATAACATGTTCGTCAGAATTAAAAGCAACCTCACCTGTGTCCTACGGAAGTATAGTAGTATGCATGAGCTACATTCACTTCTGAGTCAAGGAGGACGTGAGGGAATGATAAAAATAACGAAGGCTTTGATTGTTTCAGCTGCCGCCTCTAAAATCTCTGCGCTTGTCATGTCAGTAAGGTTTACAGTCAAACAGAAGCAAAGCACAGTCCTTTGACTGCACCAATATCCGGTGACCTATGTCGCATTTCTTGTAGAAATGGATGAACGCGGAATTTTCTGCATTGATACTACATTTTCAGCTTTAAAAATGTGAACTGCGCTTCAGATACAAAGTGTTTTGAGAGAACTTGGTGGGGACGCAGTACAGTCATTAACCGTCGTTTACTACTGTGCAAATGAACTTAGTACGTCCCTGATGCCAAACTCGGTTTTTTTTTCCTTACGAAAAAAAAAATCTACATTACTGGTATAGTGATAGAATACTGTCTCATGAAGCATCATAAAATTGTTGAAATGGTGCACACGTCTCATATGAACAAATGCGTGTTTTCTTGAATCAACTGTTGTATGTGAAAACGCGAAAACGGGGCTGATTGCCTTTTTCTTCTTTCTTTCTTTTTTTTTTTTTTTTGCTTTGAAAAATCTTTCAGAATTTTGTACCAAAATGCTGAAGGATAATCCGAAATAATTATGGCGTCGTCGTGTGACTCTATACGACACGTGGGTTCGCTACTGTACCCCCAGAGAGAAAACTAAGGTAGTGGAGAGGTGACAGTGACCCGAAAATACTGACAATTATGTCAACGGAGAGAGCTAATATTCTACGATAATGAGGATCTTCGAGTTAATTTTTCCCGCTGGCTGTTCTAGAGTGGAAATAGCTTCCAGATGGTTCGATGAATGCTCTGCCAGGCACTTAATTATGAATTGTAGAGCAATCATGTAGATGTACTGATTTTTGATCACTGTTCCTGCTCCACATAACTTTTTTCCATGATTTGGTTCTGTGCATTCTATAATTCAACTTTACCTCGAACGCTTTCGAGAAGACTTCCAGGGATAAAAACAGTGTAGTTTCCCTTAAAGCATCAAATTTGGGAACAAACAAAGCTTTCGACCGCGCTTTTGCCTATAGCATGTTACTGTGGGCACGGACTTGGACTTTATACGGGATATAGAACGGCTGCCACGGCCAAACAGTACACCGAAATTGTGGTGTATACCAACAGTTGCGACAGGGCTAGCGGGCACATTTTCAGGTGTGCATCAGAACAGGTAGCTCGATGCAGGCCGACCGCAGCGGTTTACACTAATCAGTTTACGTTCCGGCAAGCGCGTTGGCTGCGCAAGCGACCGCGTATCGCAGGCGCCAGCGAAGTCTGCGGTAGCAGGGCTGCGCCACATGGTAACTAAATTCCGCACCACTCCCTGACGTCATTATGACATAACCCGTCGACCCTGTAGCCACGGGTAGCATTTTTCTGCTGTTCGACGTTTGCTCCTGGCCAATAGGAAGCGCATTATGCAAGTCTGCGGCTGACCAACAGAGAGAGCATTATAAAATATTTTTGAAGATATTTATTCGCGTGGCTCACGGTCTAGTAAAAACATTTCCTGTTGGAGTCAATTCGACAGATTACGCATACTGTGTCTTCGTGTAGCTTGAAAGTATGTGACTGTGCTGAGTGCTGTTGATGATGATGATGATGATGATCATCATCATCATCATCATCATCATCATCATCATCATCATCATCATCATCATCATCATCATCATCGTCGTCGTCGTCGTCGTCAACGCCATCGAAGATGATCAGAGAGAGGAAAGGGGATCTAACAAAGGGAAGGCCTCAGACACGGCCAACCGATTCGGCTCATATTTGACAGGTCACTTGTGCACATCCTAAAACGAAGGACTCTAAGATATTTTGGGTCAACACCCCCGCAATTTTGAGAAAATCACCCCTAAAAGTTATGACGAGCAATCGACTGAAAATTGGAGGGATTGATAGATAATTGCAAATAGAGCATTTTTCATTATCCGCAAACGCAAACTTTTCCAGAAATCGAGGAAAGAAACTTTTACAACAGCCACTTCAGTACCCACATGGTAAACCCTTCTAGCCGACAGCGCCGATAGCGCAACGGCTAAGCTAACGGGCTGGGAATCGGAGAACCCGGGTTCGAAACTCGAAGAAACCTAGCGGATGTACTTCTTTTCGTTTGTATTTTTCCATATCTCAGTTGATAGGGCTGGTTGGTTTGGGGAAGGAGACCAGACAGCGTGGTCATCGGTCTCATCAGATTAGGGAAGGATTGGGAAGGAAGTCGGCCGTGCCCTTTCAGAGGAACCATCCCGGCATTTGCCTGGAGTGATTTAGGGAAATCACGGTTAGTAAGGTAAGTAAATCAATATGGAATGATGATAATAAGGCAGGCAAACTGATTTCCCCAACGCCGTGAGTTAGTAAACTATTAAACTTGTAAGCATTGTCACATGAAAACAACTCCAAATAAGGGTGCTGCGAATTCCTCACGAGGGATCACAGACAGCCAATCGCGCGAAGCTTGTTTATAGCGAGGCACGGGACAGAATGCACGCTGGGAGAGTTATGTTATCCCGGTTGCGTCTTCGTCACATCATGATAGTGAACCTAGAATAGTGAAGGTGTCCAGCACGAGCCTTATAGAAATCAATCGGAAAGAGTTGTTTTCCGTTATTAGGCTGCCGCGAACCTCGCAGATACATGTAGTGATTTTTCCATCGTTAATGAGCCGAATGAAATACGTTTTGTGAATGAATACAGTTTTCTTCCGTAAGTAACATATGAAGAGTACTGTATGTACTTTGTAGTAATTAGCTCGTTTGTTTATGCCGTAGTAAGTAGTTACTATTTGTTGTGTCGTATCTTTCACGTGCATAATCTGAATAATGGAGGATGTACACCCTTCGACTAGCGCTGTAATATATAGTTCTGTAATATATAGTTGGGAGCCTGTCACAGACGATGGCAAGCGGGAAGTTACCGACGCTGTGTTTTGGTTTGTAAAAGTGTTGCAAGACAGATGCATTATCAATGCACTACCGGAAGCAGGTAGTTCTGTTTCTCGGCATTCCAGTTTGATAGGAGTGGCTATCGTCGAGCGATTTTTGGAGCTGACAAACGAAATGACTTTTGTTTATACTGAAGTACTATACCATGAAGACGAAGCAGAAGGTGATTCAGTGGAAGATATCCCGACTAGTGAATCAAAAAATGGTCATAACCCTTTGGAAATCTCCACGTCACTGGGAATATGTGCTTCATCTGTTCCCGATGAGTATTACGAACCGGTTACTAAACGACTGAACTACGGCGCTATACGCCTTGAAGTAAAAGTAAAGGCGGTAGCGCTAGCCAGGAATCATCCAAATTGGAACTTATAAACACTGCAAAAGAATGGAGCAACAACAGCCCTGAAAAGGAAAAAGGACTTGAAATTGTGGGAAAGTGATATACTTAAAGGAGGGACAAGATACGACAAATACCAGGCGATAAATAAGTGGACATACGACCGATTTGTCGAATCTCGCTGTCGTAACGAGAACGTAACAACGAGAATACTTCAGGAGTGGGCTGCAAGTGCAGCGCTTCAGTATACGGCCAGCAAGGATTTTACGTTTGCTGCATCATTACCTTGGGCAAGAAATTTCAAATCGGTGTATAAAATTCGTCAACGGCACGTCACTAAATACGTCTCTCATGAGGAGGTACAACATAAAGAAGATATAGAGAAAGTGGCGGCACTTTTCAGCACGCAAACGGCGTCATGTATGACCGGTTTTAATCGTGATTACGTGATCAATACCGATTAAACATGATGCGAGTATCGGGTGAACATTCGACGCACGTTATCGCATAAGGGAGAAAAACGAACCCTTGTCACAGTTGGTAGTAAAAACAAACTAACACATTCGTACACGGCGCAATATGCCACCACAGACACTGGAAAAGTGTTGCCTAAGGCTTTCATGTGTTTTCAAGAAACGAATGTTACATTTGGTCCTCGGGTTATGGAAGAGGTCAATTGTTTAACCGACTCGTTGAAAAATGTTTACATTACCTGCACCAAATGCGGGAAACTGACGAATGCGATTTACAGAACATTTCTTGAGAATGTTTTAAAACCACAAGTTTCTGTTAATATGTTTGGCCTAATATTGGATTCCTGGAGTGGGCAATTTAATACTACAATATATGACACAATGTTTATAGATAGCTAGGGTCAGCCGACGTAAAAGTAATACCGCCAAACTGCACACCTGTGTGCCAGCCGTGTGATGTTTATTTCTATCGTCAGGTTAAAAACTTTATTTCCAGGCTTCAGAATTGCAGTGTGCTTCTGGAAACACAGCGGGAATTGCAAAACCGCAAGGATGCAATAACTATTCACAGCATAATTCATAACCAACTTTCAGCACCGATTTTTCAGACAATGATATCGTATGCTTGGTACCCATCAAAATTAATTCCCAAGAAATATATATTTTTAAATGTAGACCAAGTTTGTTTTCCGCCGATTCTTCGGAAGGAACAGTGTAGCTGTCGAAAAAATTGCATTCATTAGATGTTCTTGGTGCCGTGAGTATATTTGTTTCGAATGCTTATATGACAAGTACCATCCATCCAGTTGTTCGAAGAAAAGTGAGGACACGTAACAGTGACTGGAAGAGCCATTGTAAAGTGACCTGGAGTAAGATTTTAGTTGTTTACTATCCCAAGAGGTTTGAGAAATTTATTTGCCTACCTTATTATTATCATTCCTTATTTATTTACTTACCTTATTAGCCCTATCCTTATCAATTGAGATATGGAAAAATACAAACGAAAAGAACAGCCGCTGGGTTTCTTCGAGATCCGAACCCGGGTTCTGCGATTCCCAGTCAGTTACCTTGGCCGTTGCGCTACCGGTGCTGTCGGCGAAAGTCGTTTACAATGTGGGTACAGACGCGGCAGTTGTAAAAGTTTCTTACCTCAATTTCTCGAAAAGTATGCGTTTTCGGACCCCATACCTGATGATGAAAAATGCTCTATTTACAATTATCTATCGATCCCGCCAATTTTGAGTCGATTGCTCGTCATAATTTTTATGCGTGATTTTCTCAAAAACGCGGGGGTGTTGGCCCAAAATATCTTAGATTCCTCCGTTTTAGGTTGTATACAAGCGACCTGCCAAATTTGAGCCGAATCGGTTGGCCGTGTCTGAGGCCTTCCCCTTGTAAGTTGCTGTTTTCCAACAACCCTCCCACAACAGAAAACGAGTTCATCATTATATGGAAGCTAGGCACCAAAAGGGACGATAAATAGTAAAACGGAATTACAAAACCACAGAACTGCTTATCGACTGTTTTACTTAAGTTACCTAGGAGGGTCGAACCCACAGCATGCTTCACAGCACCTCTTACACTGTTTCATTCTGACTGATTGATAGCAATGTAGCGAACGCTTTCCGATAATGCCCTATGGGATTACTTTCTTGTAACCTTTTATAAATTTTTTGAATGACCTCATGTTTGCTTTCAGCTCTTACAGCTTTTGTTTTACTTCTTCAATTTCGGCATTTGTGCCATTTTCGAGCATCTACAAAGCATTAATGCAACATATTAACGTAATATGAGACTTAACAATTTCTTAACATTCATGTGCTTACAATATTTTTTCACACTGGATGACGCTGGGCAGAGATAATACTAATACATACGAACATCAAAGAGCAATCAGCAATATATTACTGATCATGACATATAATCTTATAATATTACCAAATAAGCAGCAACCAGTCGCAAAATGATGTTTTATTTATTCACTTTTGCAAATCGATTTCAACTGATTAACAGCCATCATCGGTGCTACAAATACAAAAATAAAAATAATTAATAACAGTGACCAAACGAATAAATATACATAAAGCAACGTAAAACCAATTAAATGTATATAGACGCATTAAACCATTTAAAATGCACATACAAATTTATCTTTCAAGGAATATGTGCCCTGAGTAGAAATACTATCTTAAGCAGAGGTCAAACATAAAGTGATACATCAAGAATTCACTATGACAACGAGAAATCATAAGGGGGCGCTGCAAAGCAAACCCGCCCTCTATGCGAAAAGATACAGCTAAAATAAAAATGAGATGAAGAAATGACATACGAAGTCAGGTAAAATATGATATAATACTAAAATATTTACATAAAATGGATATATTGACAAAGATTTTGTCAGCTACATAGTACAGTTATATATACAGTTATATATGCCAAAAAGCGATTGTACAAATTAGTAAAAAGGAACAAACATAGATGAGAAGCACACCATAGAAATTTTTTTTTAAAGTTTAAAATTATTTATCATATTATCGAAGAGCAAAAGTTAATCATAATGGCAAAACGTAAAGCGGTGTTGGCATCCATCTAGCGTACAGTTACTGATATTCAGGAAATCGGATTTTTTTCGGCAGATGGCGCCACTTTGCTGAATGCACATGTAAAGTAAACTAAGTTGAGATAAGAAAGTTACGGACACGAACGAAAAAAACGTATTAAAGAAACAACACCAAACGCAAAAATAAACTGCAAGCACGATTCATAGAAGGGATAATTAACACAGGCTCGATAGGATGAAATGAGAATTCGTAGGGGCTCTTACGGTGTGCCCGTATATCATGAGACGCAAATCCACACCATACGTCCGTTGCTGCAGCCGATAATACGGCAAAAGCCCAACTAAAGGGCGTCAACGCAAACGTAGCCACAATATCATCATTCATATTACGAATTTATTTATCCCCCCCCCCCTTTCACTCTTCCCTTCTCCATCCCCGGCTCGTCTTTCCTTGTCCTATCATTTCCATTCCCATCAAGCAAATGCTCGGCGAAGAGCTCCCAAAAATGAACTCCCTCACCGTCACCTGCTCACTGAGAAGGCACACGCTAGCTGATCTATGACGACAAGTAAATCAAGATAATTTCCCTTTTCCGCTATATGTAATAACCTCACATGCGTCTCAATTCGAGGAGGTTCATGTCCACTATTTATAATGTGGGCTACAAAATTCGACCTATCAGCCGCGTCATTTCTGTCAACGGCAACATGTTCAGCAAATCTAGTTTCAATTTTTCGTCCAGTCTGACCTACGTAACATGTTATATATCAGAGTGATTGCCTAAAACAGTCCACAATTTTTTTTATTTAGAGGTAAAAAGCTCGCTACACAGCATTCGTTATCCAGAAAAGAAAGACTACTAAAAGGTGGTATGTCATTGGGTAAAACAGCTGGGGCATGGATTGCAATCCAATATGGTGGATGGGGCCACTTCTCTGGTCTATGCACAACCACTGAACAGGGGACGTGATTGGGTGCTGTTGTGATGTAGTTTGAAAACGCCTGGAAGGAGGTGTGGAAATTCTGGTATCATGCATCGATACGACCCGATGGGCGTCAGACAGTTGGCAACAGAACTGCAAGTTTCCGTCAGACACTGACAGCGGCCGTGCGGGATCCGCCCGGTCCCAATGGAGCGCGCCCGCTGGGCCACGCCTCCTACGGCTCGGCACTACGAGAGCCCTCTGCCGCCGCAACACACGGCGGGAGGGCGCAGCCCGCCACCACACTCCCACTTGCAGCCCCGACACCATCCTTCGTGCTTGGTTTGGGGACTCTCATCCGTGTTGATAATGATAGCTGCACTTCTTGCTGCAAACTTTCTAAGTAATTTCGCTTGGAGAAATACAAGTTGAGTAAGTCTTGTGTTTACCGCGTTAACTTGTTCGCTTATCATTTCTGCTCCCGTACAGATTTTCTACGACAACAGTTGCTCCACCAGCGCGCAGCCCATTTCTCCTTACCACTGTGTACGAAGTCGTAAAAAAAGGAAAACCGCTGTCAAAGAAATGATGGCCACACTCTACAACGCCCTTTAATATCATTTGTAGTTAGTTGTGATAAAGGCAATTACGCAGTGTTGCAGCAGTGCACGGCTCTACGCATACATTTACCACTTCCTCAGATACTCTCTCTTCCTCGACAGCAGTTGCCTACTTCACATTATTTAAGCGCTCAACTGCGGCTTCAGCGGCTACTGCAGTGCACGAGCTGCCGCCAGCTCGGGAAATCTTCGTTCACAATGCACGCGGAGAAAAGCTACTTTACGGCTGCCGCCCCAGCGCCGCGTTGCCTCGGGAAGCTTCCCAGGCGCTCGCCAGCAGCTGACTGCATTGTGTGTCCCGCGGTCCACAGACCCGGAATGCCGCTCCGGGCTTCGCTAAGCATCGCGTGGACGCAGGTCGCTCAGTCTCGGACAAAAGCGGCGTGTGTGGCTTCCCGCACAATTAATGCCGGTGCCGGGGAACTTGAGCAGCGGCCGTCGTGCGCCCCCCGAACAAAGCGAGTTTTTCTGACTTCACCGCTCCAGAAAGCTGCCGCATACCGCCCCCCCCCCCCCCTACACAAACCCATTGCGAGTCACAATAGAGGCGCCGCGCCGATCACGTAGCAGAGACACGGCTGCCGCGCTCCACCGGCGGCACTTCGACTTGCCTCCAGAAACGAGGGGTAGAATCTGCACACCAGCATATACACACTGACGAGAAAAACAGCAACACCATAAAGTAAGTAATGTAGAGTAATGAAATTTCGGGAATACATTTGTCTAGATACGTTATTTAAGTGATTAACGTTGCAAGATCACAGGTTAATGCAAGCGCGAGATAAGCCATTACAAAAGTGAAATGCTGGTACATTAATAAACTGTCTTATAGTCAGAGTGTTGAATACAAAATTGATAAGGCTTCCGTGTTCGCAGCTCGTGATCTTGCGGTAGCGTTCTCGCTTTCCGCGCACGGGGTCCCGGATTTTTCCTGCCTCGAGATGACTGGGTGTCGTTGTATCCTTCTTCTTCATCATCATCATCATCATCACATCATCATCATCATCATCATCATCATCATCATCATCATCCATCCCCATTACGGTGGGAGGAAGGCAATGACAAACCACCTCCACTAGGACCTTGCCTAGCACAGCGGTGCGGGTCTCCCGCATCGTCCCCTACGCTACTCGGAGTATGGGGCCTCATCATCATCATCATCATCATCATTAAGGTTTCCGTGGCCACTCCTTGACAAACTGCCTATTGGCTTCTATCTCGGGTTCTTCGGCCGACGTTCATCTGATGATTTTACTGACGTTTCGCCAGCACGAGTGTCTGCCATTGTCAAAGCTTCACCCAGTTCACCACCGGCAATGGAGGGTGAAGCTTTGACAATGCCAGACACTCGTGCTGGCGAAACGTCAGTAAAATCATCAGATGAACGTTGGCCGAAGAACCCGAGACAGAACCCAGGAGGCAGTTTGTCAGATTGTTGAATGTCAGCACGCAAACGTGCACGCGTAGTGTTGTTCAGGTGCCACATGTCAGTTTGTGGTATCGAGTTCGATGCCTGTTGCACTTGGTCGCTCAATACAGGGATGTTTAATGCTATATGTATTTAGCGTATGGCTCTACACACATGGTTTACACTTATTACATTATGAACTTATATCATAAAATACACTATAAAATACATAAGTGAAGGATACATATTCAGATAAAATATAATACACAAACAATAAAAAGTAACGTCACAGCAGATATTTTGCGTTACCCAAGTCTTCAAATTCTGACGGGCAAATTGGCGATCCATTCGAGGCAGGGCGGTGTAGCGTTGAAGAAGTCAGCCAGACTCCCCTGGTAGGCTCCTAATTCACAGTCCTGGGCGATGTGCTGTATTGTTTGATTAGCTGCCCCACAGTCACAGCTAGGCCTGGCAAGTTTTCCCCACTTGTGTAGATTGTGTGCACATAGTCCATATCCTGTACGGATTCTGTTTAGGCTTTTCCATAGCTGTCGTGGAAGTTCAAAGCCCTTAGGTTTCTCTGATGGACAGATAAGTTCACGGTTGTCAGGGGAGGCACTACCACTCCAGCTCTCGTGCCACTTAGTATCCATGCTGAAGTTGGCAGATGACAGTTGTTGGGCCAGTCTTAAAGGGGGATTTCTGGAGCGGAGTCGTGTTCTTTCCAAAGTTGGGACATCTTCATGGATAGGAAGTAGGGGGTTATTCATTATTTTTGTGTATTCCTTCATCAGAGCTTCCTGTTTTCGCAGGGAGGGTGGAGCTATACTCCTGGAAATTGAAATAAGAACACCGTGAATTCATTGTCCCAGGAAGGGGAAACTTTATTGACACATTCCTGGGGTCAGATGCATCACATGATCACACCGACAGAACCACAGGCACATAGACACAGGCAACAGAGCATGCACAATGTCGGCACTAGTACAGTGTATATCCACCTTTCGCAGCAATGCAGGCTGCTATTCTCCCATGGAGACGATCGTAGAGATGCTGGATGTAGTCCTGTGGAACGGCTTGCCATGCCATTTCCACCTGGCGCCTCAGTTGGACCAGCGTTCGTGCTGGACGTGCAGACCGCGTGAGACGACGCTTCATCCAGTCCCAAACATGCTCAATGGGGGACAGATCCGGAGATCTTGCTGGCCAGGGTAGTTGACTTACACCTTCTAGAGCACGTTGTGTGGCACGGGATACATGCGGACGTGCATTGTCCTGTTGGAACAGCAAGCTCCCTTGCCGGTCTAGGAATGGTAGAACGATGGGTTCGATGACGGTTTGGATGTACCGTGCACTATTCAGTGTCCCCTCGACGATCACCATTGGTGTACGGCCAGTGTAGGAGATCGCTCCCCACACCACGATGCCGGGTGTTGGCCCTGTGTGCCTCGGTCGTATGCAGTCCTGATTGTGGCGCTCACCTGCACGGCGCCAAACACGCATACGACCATCATTGGCACCAAGGCAGAAGCGACTCTCATCGCTGAAGACGACACGTCTCCATTCGTCCCTCCATTCACGCCTGTCGCGACACCACTGGAGGCGGGCTGCACGATGTTGGGGCGTGAGCGGAAGACGGCCTAACGGTGTGCGGGACCGTAGCCCAGCTTCATGGAGACGGTTGCGAATGGTCCTCGCCGATACCCCAGGAGCAACAGTGTCCCTAATTTGCTGGGAAGTGGCGGTGCGGTCCCCTACGGCACTGCGTAGGATCCTACGGTCTTGGCGTGCATCCGTGCGTCGCTGCGGTCCGGTCCCAGGTCGACGGGCACGTGCACCTTCCGCCGACCACTGGCGACAACATCGATGAGTTGTGGAGACCTCACGCCCCACGTGTTGAGCAATTCGGCGGTACGTCCACCCGGCCTCCCGCATGCCCACTATACGCCCTCGCTCAAAGTCCGTCAGCTGCACATACGGTTCACGTCCACGCTGTCGCGGCATGCTACCAGTGTTAAAGACTGCGATGGAGCTCCGTATGCCACGGCAAACTGGCTGACACTGACGGCGGCGGTGCACAAATGCTGCGCGGCTAGCGCCATTCGACGGCCAACACTGCGGTTCCTGGTGTGTCCGCTGTGCCGTGCGTGTGATCATTGCTTGTACAGCCCTCTCGCAGTGTCCGGAGCAAGTGTGGTGGGTCTGACACACCGGTGTCAATGTGTTCTTTTTTCCATTTCCAGGAGTGTATATGACTAAGTGTTGGAAGCCAATATAGTGGGGCAGTCTTAATGCACCCAGTTATGGTTCTCGTAGCAGCGTTGAGCTGGGTGTCCACCTTGTTTACGTGCTTGCTGGTTAACCACGCTGGTGCACAGTACTCGGCTGCAGAGTACACTAAGGCGAGTGCAGAGGTTCGTAGTGTGTCTGCTGCTGCTCCCCAGTTAGTGCTGCAGAGCCTCTCAATGAGGCTGCTCCGTGAGCTTAATTTTATTGGACACATTTTCCAGGTGTCTTTTGAAGGATAATGTCCTATCTAGTGAGACCCCCAGGTACTTTGGCTGTGGCTGATATCGCAGTTATTTAATGCTGTTCGTTGATGACGCTGGAGGTATCGTGCCGTAAGCTGTCGATTGAAGACAGACCTGGTAATCGAACAGGTCAAGACAACATGTCGACAGAGGAGCAGGCTCAGTTACAATAGCGGTATCTGAACGAGCGCTATCCTGTTGGAAATCGCGTCCTGGAATGTTATTCATGAATGGCAGCATAACAGGTCGAATCACCAGACTGACGTACAAATTTGCAGTTAGGGTCCGTGGGATAACCACGAGATTGCATTTGCTGTTATACGAAATCGCACCCCAGATCTTTACGTGTAGGTCTATTGTGTCTAGTATGCAGACTGGTTGGTTGCAGGCTCTTACCTGGCCTCTTCTTAACCGACACACGGCCATCACTGGCACCGAAGCAGAACCAGCTTTCGTCAGAAAGAAACAACACACCTCTACGCTGTCCTCCAGTGAGCTATCGCCTGACACTGCTGAAGCCGCAAATGGCTGTCGCTCGACGCCAGTGGAATCCACCCTACAGGGCGTCTGGCTCAGAGCTCTCCTTGAAGTAACAGATTTGTAACAGTTTCTTGCGCAAGCGTGGTGCCGACTGCTGCTCAGATTGCTGCTGCAGGTGCAGTACGAGCCGTACTCAGACAGATCTCTGCCCCCAACACGGTGGTCTTCTGCCTCGGTAGCGCACGTCGCTGTCCAGCGCCCGGTCTTCTTGCGACCGTACATTTTCGTGACCACCGCTGCCAGCTATCACGTAGAGCGGCGACATTCTTGCCAAGTCTTTCTGAATATCGCAGAAGGAACGCCCAGCGTCACGTGCCTCTATTACACGACGTCGTTCAAACTAACTGAGGTGTTAATACTTGCCTCTTTGTCGGCTTAAAGCCATTCTTGACTAACCTATAGCGTCCAGTTTCAAAGGTAACTAACGCTCAAGACCGTTACAAAGTTTATTCAACCCAAACGCGATTTGCATCCTCATAGTCGCGCTACTAGTCCCACCCTTCGCGACTGATGCGAAATTTTAATAGACCTCATCTTCCACGTGTTGAAACATGCCTACAAACCTTTGTTTATGTTGAACAATTCGTTCTTGGTGTCGCGATTTTTTGTGCGTCAGTGTAGTTTCTAAATCAGATTTAAGTGCGCGCCCCAGAGTTGGGTTGGGTTGTTTTAGGGAAGGAGACCAGACAGCGAGGTCATCGGTTTCATGGGATTAGGGAAGGATGGGGAAGGAAGTCGGCCGTGCCCTTTCAAAGGAACCATCCCGGCATTTGCCTGCAGCGATTTAGGGAAATCACGGAAAACCTGACTCAAGAAGGCCGGACGCGGGACTGAACCGTCGTCCTCCCGAATGCGAGTCCAGTGTGCTAACCACTGCGCCACCTCGCTCGGTTCGCCCGAGAGTACCTTTTACTGTACCGTTATGTTAGGTTTTACAAATTGAGGTAACCTAAGAAGGCACGTGTGCTTGATGTGAAAAACTGTTGGATAATTAGTCTCTAGAGGTCTCGCTTGCAAACTTCTCACCGGAGTAATACCCAAAATAGTAGATAGAAAAAGTGAAGACCAAGATCAATTTCGTTTCGGGATATGCAAAGGTACAAGAGAAGCCTATGTCATATTGCACCTCGAAATGAAAGGCAATTTGAAAAAAATATCATAGCTTCCCAAAATTTGTGGATCAATAAAAAGCCGGTGGAATAAGACGTTCACAATCCTTAGAACATTGGGGGGCTTACCGAATATCGCAACACATCTGCGACCGGATTAACGACTCGCCTGCACATGAAACTCAACAAAATCGACAGCGCTAAACATATTTTCCGGACTACTCCAGAAAGTGCGATAGGATCATACTGTTTACAATTTACATAAAAGATATAGCAGAAAGCGTAGGACGCTCTTTAACACTGTTCGCAAGTGATGCGGTTGTCTATAAGAAAGTAGCGCCGCCCGAAGACAGTCTCAATTTGCAGAATGACCTGCACAATATTGTGGAACTGTCGAGGACGTGGCAGTTGACCGCGAATGTAAATTAATGTAACATAGCGCGCATACAGAGGAAAAGAAATCCACTAATGTAGAATTAGACTATTGATGACAGACTGCTGGAAACAGTATCTACTGTGAAACATCTACGATCAAGTATCCAGGGCGACCTTAAGTGAACTGACCACATACAACAAATAGTAGGAAAAGTAGATGAGAGACAGATTCATAGAAATAATCTAATGTAACTCATCCACGAAGCAAGTGGCTTATAAGGCGCTTGTTCGACCGATTCTTGAGTACTGCTCATAAATATAGTGTCCTTAATAGGTAGGACCGATAGAAGTGTGTGTGTGTGTGTGTGTGTGTGTGTGTGTGTGTGTGTGTGTGTGTGTGTATACAGGGTGAAGCGAAATTCGCGCACTCGGGCTTTGCAGCGAGACTCCTCACATTCCAGCGACAAAAAAATCTCTATCACAAAATTTCGCCCAGCGAGTACATCCGGCAGAAAAAGGACGTTAAAGAGTGGCAATCTGGCAACACTGTAACCACATGTATAGTAACTACCTCTGTTAGCATAAATCTGTTAGCACGTTTGAAGTGGGACACACTTGCAGATAGACGGCGCGCTAAACGGAAGAGGCTGCTCACTAAATTCCGAAATATGATCTTCGCCGAGGATGTAGAGCATATTTTATTACCACCAACTTTCAACTTGCGCAATGATCACCATTCAAAGATAAAGGGAATTAGAGCTCGTACTGAGGCGTTCATACAGTCATTTTTCCCTCGCGCGATCCGCGAGTGGAATAGAGGGGGTTGGGGGGGGGGGGGGGGTGGGCAAACATGACTTTGCTGCGAATTGTGCCCTCCGCCACACAACGCTTGGTGGCTAGTGGAGTATATATGTACATGGAGATGTATTAGTTGTGCTGTACAGTTGGTGCAGTGGACAGAGTTCTGGGTTAGCATGCAGAAGGTCTAGGGTTCGATCCTGGGTTGGGGTGCATTTTCTTCATATGCTAATGTCATTCTGATATTTCATATTGTAATAAACACCGTTTCTCAGGTCATGTGTCTCCTAAATTTACAACATTTTGTAACACTGAACATAACAAATACGTAGTTAGACAAATAAGAAATAGACAGTTGAAACAAATGACCTGCCATAATAACTACAAAAACAATATCAGTTTCGAGATGCTACAGTACAATAACACAACATCTGCTTGTCATTTATACTAAATATAATGTGAGCGCTCAGATGTCCCACATTAGCAATCAGTGTCAATAATTATGTCATATTAATGACAGCATGATCTTCACAACAAATCCGTTGTCCTCAGATGCTCAAAGCGACCTGCCTGCACGTCCAAACATCGAACAATCCTTCGGATCATAAAACTCTGGACCCTTCACAGCAAGCTGCGTCCACAGTAAGTAACAAGAGCAGTATGAACACGCGCTACCAAGTCTTCCACGTTCGTCGGCAGAGTAGAGTACACGTGCTCCTTCATGTGTCCCCACAGGAAGAAATCCAGGGGATTTAGGTCAGGCGAATGCGGTGGCCGTACAACTGGACATCCACGTCTGAGCCAGTTCCATGGAAACGTTCTCTGCAAATACTGTCGCTCATTAATTCCAGAGTGTGGAAGCGCACCATCATGTTGGAACCATATCCTCTGACGAACATGTAGTGGAACATCTTCCAGCGCATCACGTAGAGGAATGCATGATACCTTCGTGCAGTCAACCGTTCAGGCAGCATGTAGGGCTCCAAACAGCTGTCGCTCAATATTACGGCCCTGGTGTTCTTACCAAAGCGAACTTTATATTCACGGTCGCGGGTGACGTGCGGGTTAGCCTCACGCCAATGGTGGGCACTGTGCATGTTGGAGACACCCCCTCGAGTGAATGCTACTTGCCGGCCGCGGTGGTCTAGTGGTTCTAGGCGCGCAGTCCGGAACCGCGGGACTGCTACGGTCGCAGGTTCGAATCCTGCCTCGGGCATGGATGTGTGTGATGTCCTTAGGTTAGTTAGGTTTAAGTAGTTCTAAGTTCTAGGGGACTGATGACCACAGAAGTTAAGTCCCATAGTGCTCAGAGCCATTTGAACCATTTTTTGAATGCTACTTCATCCGACCATATTACGGAGCTCAAGAAGTCATCGTTGGCTTCCTGTTGTTGTTGGAACCATTTACAGAATTGCATCCACTGATGGCGGGCTGCAGGATAAAGATGTTGCATGAAAGCATAATGCTAGGGGGTGCAGCCCACGCTCATGCAGCAGGCTAACGACCCTGCATTGCGAGACACGCAGCTGCCTTGCTACGCCATGTGTACTTCGCTGAGGTTCTTGGTGTATGACCTCCAGAATAGCTTCTTCAATATCTGGAGTACGAAGAGTCCGTGGACCCCTGCCACGCAATGGTGGACGGACAGGACCTGACTCCAGACGACGAAACATTTTTATCTGGATGGCGTCGACGAGGATATCTAGCAGCATACTCACGAGCGGCGACACCAGCCCGATTGTTAAATGCACCAAGGACCAGAAGCAAATCCACATATTCATCATTTGTGTATGCCATACGTCTTCCACACTGGCTTAGAAGTTTGAAATTCGATACGTGTACGCGTGTACATCGGAGTCCGTCGGGTGTGTTACTCCGCTCGCAAATAGTCCCTGTGTGGTGGGCAGCGCAAACAGAATAAACACGCCAACAGTCCCGCGTGCTGTTCCACCTAACGCGCATTACCCCTGTAACAAATACTTCAAAGGCTCTGAGCACTATGGGTCTTAACATCTGAGGTCATCAGTCCCCTAGAACTTAGAACTACTTAAACCTAACTAACCTATCACTCACATCCATGCCCGAGGCAGGATTCGAACCCGCGACCGTAGCGGTCGTGCGGTTCCAGACTGAAGCGCCGAGAACCGTTCGGCCACAGTGGCCGGCTGTAACAGATACTGTTCTGCATGGTTCATCCCGACATCATTAATTGCAAAATGTTCGGTTTTGAATTACACTGTTTCCCTAACACTAAGAGATGTGATGTTTCCACAATCCCATCGATGCAACAACAACAATAATAATAATAAGGCACTGAGATAAGTACTAAACAGCATGCGGTTACCAGACTTAAACTTGAAATTAATAATTAGCGGGACCAAGGTGAAAATACACATAAACAGAAACCGAGTTAGGGCATTATTCGCAATGCACGTTGCTAGTCCTTCTGGTAACGTAGACCACAACGAAATGTAATGGACCTGAACGAGCCAAGAATAATAACTGGTACTAATCTATGGGACCATTGGAGGGGGGTACAAAGAAAATAGTTTTCGCATCTAGTGGATGATATGATGTGAATAAATTCATGCCCACGACGTGGAAAGGGCTTCTTTCAAATCTGACAAGATTCTATGTAAGTGCAAATGTTTTCCAGAGGACCCGCTGCAATCGCTGTTGGCGAGTAAGATGCCAGATACCGGACCATCTGGACTACACTTACCAAACAAAAAACACATGCTTCAACCCAGGATCGAACCATCAACCTCCTGCATGCTAACCCAAAACTCTATCCACTGTACCAACTGTACAGCGTGACTAATAAATGCTGACGTACATGTAGTTACAATGTTGCCAGATTGCCACTCTTTAACGTCCTTTTTCTGCCGGTTGTACTCGCCAGACGAAATTTTGTGACAGACATTTTTTTTTATCGCTGGTGAATTTCGCTTCCCAGAATTCAACGCAGAGCGGCGCGTTTAGTCATGCGATCATTTAGTCGGTGCAAAAGCATTACATGGCTGCTCAACAAACTGAAGTGGCTGATGTTACACGTAATTTGCCTCAAGACATTGTACTGAAATGCAGGAGGATCTGCAGCGAATTGACGCATGGTGTAGGGAATGGCAATTGAATCTCAATGTAGACTAATGTAATGCGCTGCGAATACACAGAAAGATAGATCCTTTATCATTTAGCTACAAAATAGCAGGTCAGCAACTGGAAGCAGTTAATACCATAAATTATCTGGGAGTACGCATTAGGAGTGATTTAAAATGGAATGATCATATAATGTTGATCGTCGGTAAAGCAGATGCCAGACTGAGATTCATTGGAAGAATCCTAAGGAAATGCAATCTGAAAACAAAGGAAGTAGGGTACAGTACGCTTGTTCGCCCACTGCTTGAATACTGCTCAGCAGTGTGGGATCCGTACCAGATAGGGTTGATACAAGACATAGAGAAGATCCAACGGAGAGCAGCGCGCTTCGTTACAGGATCATTTAGTAATCGCGAAAGCGTTACGGAGATGATAGATAAACTCCAGTGGAAGACTCTGCAGGAGAGACGCTCAGTAGCTCGGTACGGGCTTTTGTCAAAGTTTCGAGAACATACCTTCACCGAAGAGTCAAGCAGTATATTGCTCCCTCCTACGTATATCTCGCGAAGAGACCATGAGGATAAAATCAGAGAGATTAGAGCACACACAGAGGCATACCGACAATCCTTCTTTCCACGAACAACACGGGACTGGAATAGAAGGGAGAACCGATAGAGGTACTCAAGGTACCCTCCGCCACACACCGTCAGGTGGCTTGCGGAGTATGGATGCAGATGTAGATGTAGACATGTACTTAGCTAGCCAATCTGTAAGGGTTTTTGCAGAGGGTACCGTGCACCGTGTTAGCCGATTGGTAACATAGATATGAATTTAAGATAAATGAAACGGCGACGAAGTTGATTATTCGTTGAAAGGAGAATAACCACTTGCGTAACATCAATACTGAGAAGGACACTGTAGAGAGAGTACTGAAAGTACTGTTATACGAACATCAGACAGGATGGCTGAGGGCAACGACGATATCAGAATAACGAACACATGCGAATATGGCTGTATTTAGTAAATGAGTTCTACCAGCCAGTATCATATACTGAAGCAGAACCCTCCTGTGAGAGGATCTGGAGCACAGCACTGTGCTGACGTGAACGCGGCGCGTCGGGAATCCAGAGAAGCACAAAAACTTTGAGCATTTAAATGAGGCGCTATTGGAGAATGTTAACGACTGCACGGACAGAGAAATCACGAAGTCGTTGAACCTTACAGATTTAATCGCAATAAGGGAACCACACTCTCATTACGAAGAACGCCCGCATACCCTAACACCACTGCTGGCACTGCATATGACAGCGGGTAATGTTTTCCGAACCCCAAACTCTTCCATAGGACTGACACAGAATATAGCGCAATTCGCAATTGATCTCTCTCTCTCTCTCTCTCTCTCTCTCTCTCTCTCTCTCTCTCTCTCTCACACACACACACACACACACACACCTGGTCTGCGTCGCCTTGGGCAATAGCCTGACGAGAGATCGGTATGACCATGTAGTCAGCCTTAAGCGTACCCGCGGGCACGAGAAAAAGTAGACCATACCGTTGACAACGGCCACAGCAAAATACCATGGCGGAACTTTGGAGGTTCAGTTACAGTCCACTTGTTTTAGCGATGACGTCTAATCAGGTCTAATGAATTAATGAGTAAAGGTGTAACATCACTGTTATTAGCTTGTCATGTGTCAACTTACAATTTTTTTATTAACATAATGGAATATTAGGCTCTTTTTTATTATTTCCAGCACACCACTTATCTGTTTAGCTCAATACAGCCCCTTTAATTACGAAAGAAACAACGGCGTCTATTATGCTAACTGTCCTTGCTGTTTTTTTGGCATGGATCATACATTTATTTATCGTCTGCCCTTAACACACTGATTTATCTAAGTATAATTGAGTTCATAAAAGACATTTTGTGGACAATAATAAACAACTGGCAAAGATATATACGAATTATTTACATAAAACAGAGGAAGACTTTCACGACGAAGCATAATTGCTTCTACATTGGCTAGCTTGGAAGAGGGAAAAAATGACAGTTTAATGTTCCGTTGACAGAGCACAATTTCCAATGGCCATTAGCCCAGCAAAGCCCGTCAATAGTGCAGGCGTTTGTAGTTTTCATATCAAGTTAATGATCTGTTACTTCATTATTTCGTAAAATTTGCAGTGAAGCACTAATACAGCACCTCCAAGAGCATGAACACCACAGTCCAACAATGAAAATGTTTCGGGCTCAAAAATACATCCTCATGCATTTCCACCTTCTGAAGCTAAAAATCTCCATAATATGACTGATTAGCTGATGCTTTGGAAGTACAATCGCATGTCATTTTTTCCCAGCCTTCATTGTTAGTTTGAGTACAATTTTGCTTTTGGAGTTGTCACACCTGTTAAATGACAAAACATCCTCCAGCTGTTTGTAGGATATAAACACTGTATGGTGTGTGTTGTAACTACAGCGGAAGTTCTGGTTTTCGAATGATTTCGAAGCGTACAATTTGTTATAATGCCACAAAGATGTGTAAACTCTGTGAATAATTTTTGTTATACATGCAGAGAAATAACATCTTCTTCCGAAAAACGCAATCTTATGGTTCCCGTGAAGCTGCTTACAATCATTACTTTGGTAACAAGTAAGTCCTTATTTTGTATAAAAACTGGGTTTGGTTGACAAAATTTAACGTCATTTTTTTATAACTGCCTGGGAAAGATTTCACACGTATTTTTGATGAACAGTGTGAAAACTGAATACTTCACGCCAAGCTGATTTTTTACAATGCTGATCTAACTGATGCACGGAGTAGCCAAAAGGTGGATTTCACTGACGAAAACGTAATTCTGTCACTTGTCAAAAGTACGTGCAGAATGTTTCCAATTTCGCTCGTTAAACTTTCACTTGGCACGTCGCTAAATAGATAACCGCTGGGAATTTTGCAAAATTATGTTAACCCTACAACTCTAGAGGGGGTATATGTAACATTGTTACTAAACCATCATAATTTTACTATTCTGTAGTTTATTTAAAGGAAATTATAATTTATAGTTCAAGTACCAGTTAATTACAGTTATAAAGTACAAAATGTCCTGTTTTACACCCTATACTGGCAATACCAGACTGGCGGGAAACACGAATTGGTAGACTGCCAACTGCAATCCTAAATTTTTTGAGGATTTAACAATCTGGGGTCAACTGTAGTGCTTCTTGTGTGATATTAATACAACATGCTGCACAGCTGTTGAAATCAATGCTTAATTTCCGCTAAAAATGAGAATAGCTGCAGCTGTCACTTCCACGTCGCACAGCATGTAGTGGCAGAAACTTCAGAAATGTGTCACAGATCAAGCAGCAGGAATTAGCGGGTGAGCCTTCAGATGCACAGAATATAATTATTGGCGCCAACTCACAATGCCACCAAGAGTCACATGGATTTGTAGTGTGTACCAGTTAAACGCAACTGTTCCTCCTTTCATTATTTCATTTGCATCCGTAAAAGCTACAATTATTCACCTCTTGCGGTTACCAATATACAAATGCGCAAAAATTGTGAACATTTTCTGATGCTAAAAAGCTTCGGTCTTAGCGCAAAATACAAACAGCGTTACACCGTTTTTCCGAACATCACGTGACAGGTTTGATTGTTAAAAACCATTCAGTAGTCAAGATCGCATAAAATATTTTTTTCTTTAAGACAACCGGTTTCAACAGACTGTGCTGTCATTTTCAGGTCTTACAATCTTTCGTTGTAAAACATGTTCATTTTACAATGACCTCACACGCGACATGTCAAATGGAAAAAAATATCAAATTATTAAACGTTTGTCATCGCTAAAATATTTAAAAAACAAAGCGCCTTATGCAACAGGCTACATCCATATACATATTCCTCCGAGTCGACGCAACAAGTGAGAGGCACACTTGGGAAACCGTATCAGGGTAAAACCGTATCAGGGTAAAACCGTATCAGGGTAAAACCGTATCAGGGGAAAACCGTATCAGGGGAAAACCGTATCAGGGGAAAACCGTATCAGGGGAAAACCGTATCAGGGGAAAACCGTATCAGGGGAAAACCGTATCAGGGGAAAACCGTATCAGGGGAAAACCGTATCAGGGGAAAACCGTATCAGGGGAAAACCGTATCAGGGGAAAACGGCTGAACAATCAAGTTCATTCACTTGCCGGGATATATCTGTACAAACAACGATAAAAATGTGGTACGTACTTGAAAATGTTGTAAAAATGTAATCTGGAGTTTTCTTACATTGCGTCAGGCTTCTCATCACTTTGGGCCTCTGAAGACACCAAGGTGGTAGTATGTTCCATCCCTGGCTGTGTTTTCGGGAGGTCTGACTTAATCCAGATCCGTGAGAAAGTCGGTAGCACGCATCCCGAGTGGCCTGGTCGCACGGGGGTGAGCCTCGAACAGGCGCCCAAAGTTGGGGTGGACTGAGGCAACAGAGAAATTTTCAGGGCCTGTCGAACGAGAAGCAGGCGGTCGCCCAATCCAGAGTGGTAGTTCGCCAGCCTCTGCACACAGACTCAACTGGTTCAAATGGCTCTGAGCACTATGGGACTCAACTTCTAAGGTCACCAGTCCCTTAGAACTTAGAACTACTTAAACCTAACTAACCTAAGGACATCAACACATCCATGCCCGAGGCAGGATTCGAACCTGCGACCATAGCGGTCGCGCGGTTCCAGACTGAAGCGCCTAGAACCGCACGGCCACTCCGGCCGGCGTTCCTCGATCGTTAAAATCTGAACCATTATACGATCATTCTCTGGTCCGTCTGTTACGACCCCTTTGTCTCAGGAACGGATTTAAGTGTCAAGTTGAAATTTATATCAAATACAAAGATCTGTGGGCCCTTGGCAGTATAAAATGTACAAGCTTCTAAGTCAATCGCAAACCCACTCAACAAAACCTATAGATCAGCTATTTACGTACGCAGGTAAGTTTGTACGGAACACTGAAGAGCTCGCGTCTCACCCGCTTCCTGTCCCATTTTTCCTTTACGTAAAAAGAAAACTACAACAAATATCACTGTTCTTGGTCTGTACACCACTGAGTCGAACTTTAAGTATTGCTATAACACACTGCTAGAGGGTTTTCCGATTCAAGTAACTGGGCTGCGTGTTCAAAATTCCTAAGACATAAATTGCCGATAACTTTCAACAGATGACGTAGAATTGTAAATGAAGGTTTTCACGGCACGTCCTTACTGTGGAAAGGGTTCTCGGGATTCATACTATGTGACTTCGAAGCAGTCTGCGGCATTTCGAGAGGCATCTCGCCAACTTATTTCTCGAGAAAGATGTCGTCTGTAACAGGAAGTACAACAAACAACTGGCGGTCGTCAACGTCAGCATTTTCTTACCTAAGTTTTCGTGTCATCATTTTACAACATGGTTGCGGATTGTTAAAGGCTGAGAAATATCGAAACGTCAGGCATCACTGTAACAAACGAAGAACTTCAGGGAAAAAATGTTTCCGCCATAGAGAGCACTTCGTGACACGCGTGCATTGTGGGCTGCGGCAAATGGGGCCACGTCGCTTATCTCAGCCCCCACACTTCCTGCTCGCGCGGTCAACTGCGGCGGAGAAGTTCCTGACTCGTGGTACTCGTCTCTAATTGCGGAAAATGAAGAAAATTACAAATTTTCTCCGATAAATTTGTTTTGGCTCTACATGTTGCACTTCTGGAAAATTGTTAGAGAATCAGTTTCAAGTAGGCCTTTTAGATACGGAGGCGAACAATATGAGTGAAAAGAGAGGAAGACGCAGGGGTGCTAAAGCGGTACAATATAGAAACAGCGACGGCGAGCATACAGTACGCGAAATCTTGGAAAATTGTCATAAATACTTACATTTCGTAGGTAAGTGTAAAGAACGGTGTCAGAATATCCCAATCATCTTACTGAATAACATCATCGAAGCATGTAAGTTGCACAATTATGACGGAGAATTTTCTCGTATTAAGGTTCCAGCTGTCAAATATAGTTCGCTATCTCTGACTGATCTCGCGTATTCTCGTTGTAAACAGGATGCGATTCTTACTTAGTCTCTCATTAATCTCCGCATATATCCTTATATCCTACGGATCTTAAGGCGCACTCACAGAAGAAGGGTTTAAATAAGGATTAACATGGATGGCAATGTACGGCGATTCCGTGAAACGAAGTTTCGGGGCCAACGCCGTGTTACTATTTTGTTATTAAATTCTTCCCACTTTTAGGTCCCAACTAGCGAGATCCACACTTTGCTCATATATCCTCAGAAATAGTACCGTGTTCTACATCTACTTATTCAACTAAAAGTCACGTGTTCCTCAGTGTCGAAGGGAACTTAAGAAATGGCGAAATAAAGTCATATCTTAGGAATATGTCAAAAATACTCGTAATTTTGTTTTTATAATCCCTGAATATCGACCGTGAAATAGCGCACTGCATAGCAAATAGTAATGCAATGTTGACGCAAAATAATGGTGAGACTGATCTCAAACAGAAAATTAGTTTTAAGGCTATTGTAAGAAAAGCCAACTTTAATATACTAGTGATTATTAATAAAAAGACGTTAACTTAATGTTGAGACTGTTACTGTGCTATTAAGCGAGGTGACTGTTGATAGACTACCAAATTCAGTCTCACCGATTCGTTTTGTAGCGCTGTCTGCGCCAATCAGCTTGTCTACATATTCGGACTGTTACAAAATAACTTATTTTACATGCCATGCACGAACAAATGACTATGCAAGTTCGAGCGGTTCACTTAAACTCTAACATGTTGCGAAGTGCATTGTGTGAGGAATCAAAGTATCGGCAGTAACGGTCACCGACTACAGATCGAGGTCATCACAGACTGCCAATTTTCTCAGATTATTGGGGACTGCGCGTAATTAAAAACTATTTACAACAGAACACGGGGAAACACTCAGACGGGCTACTAGCGCAGCTTCAACTGAGAAGCTGCAGAGCTCGCAGCGATATTGAAGGCCGCATTCATGCTGTCGGTCTCAGAAGTAGCGCGGTATTCACACGGAGTCGCTAAAGTGCTTGTGACAGGATATGTCAACAAACAAGGCTGACTCGAGGGAAAAAAAAAACTATTCACACCGGCGAACTAGGGCTGTAGTTACCGTTAACGTTTCGAGGACGTTCAGATAACGCTTCGCAGAGCGATTCACGCAGGACGTTTCAAACATCGCGATACCGCCATTGCAGCGCAGGATCTGTCAGTTTGTTTCCCCGTGAAAATTGTCACTTCGGCCGATGTGTGCATACGTGCACCAAACTTTCGGGAGGCTTAACACTTTGCAACATCACATTTTGAGGAAACAAGGTACGAATAAGATCACTATCACGATGTTTACAGGGCAACTTTGCCTACAGATACTTACGCCGTTACCGTGGTAATTACTGACAGTTTCTCGAGTTAATTTTCAGTCTTTTTACAAACAAAAATCCCAATGAAAATTCATACGGAACACTCTAGTTTAGGGTTTGCCAAACGTCTCCTCTGATGGAACACTTTGAAAATCCGGGTACTTTGATGGAATACCTTGTTTATTAAGAAGGTTAATAAATTTTTAAAAAAATGAAAGAAACTTGTTTTATTCAGTGATTACATCAGTTTCAAATAAAAACTAATAACACGGAAGTCGTAATAAAATTTTATGAAACGATTGGTATCGTTAAAATGCCAAAAACGCCATGTCATTAATAGTTTTTCGCGGAGCACTTACTCACTTCTCGTGGAACACGTTTTGGGGAAACCTGCCCTAGTTAACGAGTCACGCAAATCACAAACTGTTTAAGATCACCGAGGAGGAGCTTATAACGGCACTGCGTCACGATCCAAAACTAGAGGGCCGTGATTTCAGCGAGAAGACCGATTGGAGGTCACTTCTATCCCTCGGGAGCGCCTCTCAGCCCGTGAAGAATGCGCTGTATTTCTCAGCGAAAATGAGGCGGAGGAACAGCAAGAACGTCACGCTGAGATGTGCTGGGAAAAAACTTCAGCTCGTTCGTGTATTGCCGAGGACAGAAGTAATTTCAGTGGAGACAGTATTAGTCACGCCATTCAAGCAGAACACCAGTCGATTTGGAACACTATAAGTGATGTAGAAATGGTACTAGGTGGTTTTGGACACTCCAACGCTGTCCTAAGTCATGGGAGGGAAGTTGTGCTTGTGTCGAGCCGATTGTACGGAAACTGCGACTTTAACATGGGTCTACATGGAGACGTCAGACAGTCGCAGAAGGAGCTGTCGTGTCTGGACGTGCGCAAGACCGCACTGTGGACGAAGTTGCCCGATTTGTCGGTGTGTCAACGCGGACAGTCCAGCGCGTCTTCAAGGCACACTGTACCACTCTCAGCCATGTAACAAGGCGTAAGAACAGGGTTGCTAAATATATCCGAGCCTACAGGGGCCGAAAAGGAGTGTCACACTTTGTCGATCACAACCGCTTTAAAACCCGAGAGAAATCGCTTTTGTCGGCGAATTCTGGTCCGTCTCAGAGCCGCTCGCAGCAACATTTCGATGGTACATGGTGGTGTTGGTGATACAACGATACAGGCGCACGGCAGCAAGGTCTTTGGCGACCGTAATGAAATTTTGAGAGATGAGTGGGGATAAAGGTCACAAAATTATTAAAATGTTAAAATTTAAAGATTAAAAACAGTCTTGATCGCAACTTTTTATTTTTATTGGAGTGACCGGTTTCGATTCTATTTAAGAACCATCTTCAGACTCCAGAACGGTGGGTGGACTCCGTGGAGCAAGTTGCACCGACCTTCGACTCAGTTATTCCAGCGTCGAAGGTCGGTGCAACTTGCTCCACGGAGTCCACCCACCGTTCTGGAGTCTGAAGATGGTTCTTAAACAGAATCGAAACCGGTCACTCCAATAAAAATAAAAAGTTGCGATCAAGACTGTTTTTAATCTTTAAATTTTAACATTTTAATAATTTTGTGACCTTTATCCACAATCAGTCCCCTAGAACTTAGAACTACTTAAACCTAACCAACCTAAGGACATCACACACATCCATGCCCGAGGCAGGATTCGAACCTACAACCGTAGCAGCAGCGCGGTTACGGACTGAAGCGCTTAGAACCGCTCTGCCACAGCGGCCGAGTTTTCCACGTAGTCCCCACACTAGTTCACACACCTGTCCCGTCAAAGCACTAAATTTGAGATGCCCCTGCGGTAGAATTCGTCCGGCTGACTATGGAACGACTGTCTGACTGCTTGCCTTGGCCTCATTGTTACTTGTGAATCGCTCTCCTGCCAGGAACTTCTTCAGCAGTCCGGAAACATGGAAACCACTAGGGGCGAGGTCTGGACTGTATAGTGCGAGGTCCAGAGAATCTCCAGTGAAATGCCCACAGCTTTTCGGCAGTTCTGATTGCCGCATGTGGTCTCGCATTGTCGTGGAGCAGAATCACGTTGTCCACAACGAGAATCCCTCGCCGCCTTCGCCTGGTGGCAGCCCTCAGACGTGACGTTCCATCGCCAGTAACAATGCGGTCCAGGAAACGTTCACCCTCGTTTGAGTACCGTTTCAGATAAATCAGTGAAGACATCATTCGCTTGCCTGTCATCATGTCACCCGACTCCTAAGACACCCATCGACATGAAACTTTCCGGCACCCTAAAGAACCGTGGACGTCGTAAGCACTCCCATACGATACGCCAAGGTCTCGGGAAATGGCCGTGAGGTGCACACGCTGATCCTCTTTCACCATTGCATCCACGTCGGGAAATGTCGTCAACCAGGAACGAACGCGGCCTCGCCAACCGCTCGTTGTCAACGCAAGACTTCACGGTCTACGTCGAATTCACAACACTACCACCTCACAGTTCTCAAAGCGAGACATTTTTCCCTACATATGGGTTGCATTTCCCTGTAGATCTTGATCGGCGCTCGTCCCTTGCTCCGTAGGAAACGAGTGACAGTTCGCTGCTCTAAAGCCGTGGACGCGTGAAGTGGAGCCGCTGTCTTTAACAACCGATAGCAGCGCCGTGCGCCGGAGCTACCAGCAGGTAGCTCCGCAGGTAAGGCCGGTACGAACCAAGGAAGGTTCAACGCTGGGAGTGGGTATGTTGACTTCGCATTTATAGCAGTGATTCGGGCAAAAAAAAAAAAAAAAAATAAATAAATAAAATGCGGCAATGGCTTTCTGATTCGCTCTCGTGAAACAAGAAAGGGCAGGGGAAAGAATTAAAATAATACAACAAATGGCTGCGCATATCTGATCGCTGGAATAAAAAGGATGAACCAACGACTTTGCTACACAGTAAAATCTCCAGCCTACAAGCTTAGGCCAGAGTCGAGAGTCTTAACCGCTTGACAAGACTGATCTCATCCAGCTACAACGGAGGGCACGTGTCCACCTAAATTTGCTTCTCCTGCTTATCAGAATATAAAATGCATTCACAATGGAAACACCCATCGTGACCCCCCCCCCCCCCCTCAGATTTAGTGGTAAAATGGTCCAGTGGATAGTTCGTCAAAAACTGAACACAGATCAAGCATGAAAGCAAGGTGGTGTACTGAATTGCGAATAGGAAGATAAAAAGTAAAGGTCCAAGCTCGAGATGTGCAATATCAAACGAACTGCAAGAATCACGGCGTCGTGGTTGTCTAGTCATGGTGTTGGACTGCAAAGCAGAAGATCCACGTACAAATCTCCCGCGTACCCCCCAGTTTTTTCACGAAATTATGAACTCTCCGTCCGGTCATTGACCCGTCTCTTCTCTTTCTGTAGTCTTGGCAATTTTCATACGATACATTGGTTATGCGAGGGTGAGTCAAATGAAAACCTTAATTTTTTAAATATTATGTATTGTGCAGAAGTGGTACAAAGCTGTATCACTTTTCAACATAATCTTCCCCACGCTCAATGCAAGTCCTCCAGCGCTTACAAAGTGCATAAATTCCTTTAGAAAAAAATTCTTTTGGAAGTCCGCGCAACCACTCATGCACCGCGTGTCGTACCTCTTCATCAGAACGGAACTTCTTTCCTCCCATTGCGTCTTTGAGTGGTCCAGACATATGGAAATCACTTGGGGCAAGGTCTGGTGAGTATGGTGGATGAGGAAGACACTCAAAATGCAGGTCTCTGATTGTTGCAACTGTTGTACGGGCAGTGGGGGGCCTCGCATTGTCATGTTGCAAAAGGACACCTGCTGACAGCAATCCACGTCGCTTTGATTTGACTGCAGGCCGCAGATGATTTTTTAGGAGATCTGTGTGTGATGCACTGGTGACAGTGGTCCCTCTAGGCATGCAATGCTTCAAAATGAAGCCTTTTTCGTCCCAAAAGAGAGTCAGCATAACCTTCCCTGCTCATGGTTCTGTTCGCAACTTCTTTGGTTTTGGTGATGAGGAATGGCGCTATTCCTTGCTCGCTCTCTTCGTTTCCGGTTGGTGGAAGTGAACCCAGGGTTTCGTCACCAGTAACGATTCTTGCAAGGAAGCCATCACCTTCTCGTTCAAAGCGCCGAACAAGTTCTTCATAAGCATGAACACGTCGTTCTTTCATTTCAGGAGTCAGCTGCCGTGGCACCCATCTTGCAGACACTTTGTGAAACTGGAGCACATCATGCACAATGTGGTGTGCTGACCCATGACTAATCTGTACAGATGCTGCAATGTCATTCAGTGTCACTCGGCGGTTTTCCTTCACTACGGTTTTAACTGCTGCAATGTTCTGTGGAGTCACAAGTCGTGCCTGACCTGGACGAGGAGCATCTTCCACTGAAGTCACAACATTTGCTGACTTCTTACTCCATTCGTAGACTTGCTGCTGTGACAAACATTCGTCACCGTAATGAAGCTTCATTCGTCGATGAATTTCAATAGGTTTCACACCTTCACCACGCTAAAACCGAACGCAAGACGCAAGTGGGGCGGCCATCTTTATACTGATACTGCGACGGTATGTGTGCATCTGCACTATGCTGCCACCTACAGGCAATTCTGTACGCTGTTTGTAACACGCTTACCAACTTACAGGAGAACGGCTCGAAATTTCGATTTGTTATTACAATTTTAAGGTTTTCATTTGACTCACCCTCGTAGAATATGAGTCATGTGGTAAGAATATATTACTGTCGCAAGTAAATGTGATGAATAAGCAGGCGACACGCTGCATCGACTTCTCATACAAATGAAAGAACAAATAAACGGATGTGAACTATATAACAACAAATGAATTCAACAGTCAAGACTTTCAATACGGAACGCAGGAGTCGTAACTGTGGTACTTCTGTAGAACTAATAGGAGGTTCGAACGCCTGGAGCTCCCTTCCTTCCACCTCGCTATTGCAAACGGGAGTTAGACTACACCACCACACACACAAATTTGAATACAGCGAACAAATACGTCAATGACCGGACGGACAGTTCATAATTTTGTGGAAAAAAATGTGACACGAGGGAGATTTAAAAACGAATCTCGCCCTTCGCAGTCCAATACCGTGACCACATAACCACGACGCTGAGGCTATTCAGTTTCACTCGATGTTGCACGTCTTGAGCTTGGGCAGTTCACTGTTTATATTTTGCTTCTTTTTTCGCAGTTCAGTACACCTTCTTCCCGTGTTCACGCTTGATCAGCGTTCATTTCTTGACGGGCAATCCACTGAGCCATCTTACCACTAAATCTGAGAGCGGTGCCACGGGGAGTGTCCCTTGTACATGTCGGTGACGCCTACGCCACAGTTATCGCAGCCACGGAAGCCCTCTCACCGGACTAAAATGTCACGCCTTAGGGCACGGTGCCCAGTGCGAAGGCGGGTCAGGGCCACTTCATCCTGCCGGAGTAACCGGCAGGAGGAACGCCGGTACCGGGTGGGTAGTCTGCAGCTGACTGTCCTGCCAACATTTAGAAACGACCTGCCTTTAGAATCGGCTTACTCCGCAGAAAGGCATTGCTCGCGGCTCTCAGCACTATGGGACTTAACATCTTAGGTCATCAGTCCCCTAGAACTTAGAACTACTTAAACCTAACTAACCTAAGGACATCACACAACACCCAGACAACACGAGGCAGAGAAAATCCCTGACCCCGCCGGGAATCGAACCCGGGAACCCGGGCGTGGGAAGCGAGAACGCTACCGCACGACCACGAGATGCGGGCGCCATTGCTCGCACCGGCACATAAACCTGCAACTCTCCAATGGGCCAAAAACACACAAAATGGACAATAATTGGGAACCAGTAGCGTGCTTCGACAAGTCGCGATTTCGCCTCTTTTTGACTTTATGTACAGCGTGGGGTGCATCGATAGCCCAATGGGGCATTAACCCACAGTGAACGGAAGTTTTAGTTCACTGGAGACGATTCTGTGATGTTTTTTGGGGATGTTGTTCATACTACAAATTGGGCTCGCTCATTCCGGTTACCGTCAATATGAACTAGCATATTTATTTGATCATCATTAATGACCAAGTGTTGCTCTTTCTTCTACATGTCTCCACGTTGAGAATGCTGTGGCCATTCCGTCTTTCAAGCCAACAGTCGTGTTCGAACGGCTGCACGCAAACGTTCCTGGTTTGACAAACACTCCGACACACTATCGCACATCGAATGGTCCGTTAAATCGCGCGACGTTAATCCCATAGAAAATGCTGCGGGCCATTTGTCACAGCGGGTGAAACGTACCAATCTACAGGGTTATTACAAATGATTGAAGCGATTTCACAGCTCTACAATAACTTTACTATTTGAGATATTTTCAAAATGCTTTGCACACAAGTACAAAAACTCAAAAAGTTTTCTTAGGCATTCACAAATGTTCGATATGTGCCCCTTTAGTGATTCGGCAGACATCAAGCCGATAATCAAGTTCCTCCCACACTCGGCGCAGCATGTCCCCATCAATGAGTTCGAAAGCATCGTTGATGCGAGCTCGCAGTTCTGGCACGTTTCTTGGTAGAGGAGGTTTAAACACTGAATCTTTCACGTAACCCCACAGAAAGAAATCGCATGGGGTTAAGTCGGGAGAGCGTGGAGGCCATGACATGAAGTGCTGATCATGATCTCCACCACGACCGATCCATCGGTTTTCCAATCTCCTGTTTAAGAAATGCCGAACATCATGATGGAAGTGCGGTGGAGCACGAGCATCATCCTGTTGAAAGATGAAGTCGGCGCTGTCGGTCTCCAGTTGCGGCATTAGCCAATTTTCCGCGGGCTACGCGTGAAACTTGCCGGCACGCATCCAATCGTTTCTTCGCTCACTGCAGGCCGACCCGTTGATTTCCCCTTACAGAGGCATCCACAAGGTTTAAACTGCGCATACCATCGCCGAATGGAGTTAGCAGTTGCTGGATCTTTGTTGAACTTCGTCCTGAAGTGTCTTTGCACTGTTATGACTGATGTGAGTGCATTTCAAGCACGACATACGCTTTCTCGGCTCCTGTCGCCATTTTGTCTCACTGCGCTCTCGAGCGCTCTGACGGCAGAAACCTGAAGTGCGGCTTCAGCCGAACAAAACTTTATGAGTTTTTCTACGTATCTGTAGTGTGTCGTGACCATATGTCAATGAATGAAGCCACAGTCAATTTATGAAATCGCTTCAATCATTTGTAATAGCCCTGTACTTCTCTGCAGTGCGGCAGCTGAGTACTCGGTAAAGCGCAGCATTTAGCACTGCGGCGTCGCAGTTTATGGACGGCAGAGTTCTGTTCAGCTCAGCAGAATTCTGATGCCAGCACTGTTTACCCTTCGATATTGGTTCGTCCTGTGAAGAATGTTGACAAGTCCAATGGATGTCTGAACAAAAATAGGCAGCCTAGTGATCTATCGTTACAAGCCTTATAAATGAACGGGAATGACAGACAGACGAGAATACTCAGCATCTATTAAACTGTCGCGTAAGTGATGGATGCTGCAAATTTGCTATGAAATGATATTACAATACCTCGCAGAAGGAATTTAAAGATGTAGCTGACAATGAAACAACAAAAAATTACAACGATCGACAAACGATATTCATTTCTCTGTACGCTAAATATGCAGGCATGCAGCACGTGAAAGGATTAGTGACACGAACAGTAAAGTTCCCGAAGCTGCACGCATTACTTCACTTTCAGCTGCAACAGTTTTCGATGGAACTGAAAGGGATGAGCCAGCGACTCTGCAACACAGTAAAATCACCAGCCTAAAAGCTTACTCCAGAGACCAGACTCTTCACAATATTTTAAAAGTTTGAGAAGACTCGTCTCGTCATCAGCTAAAATAGAGGGCATGTGCCCACCGAAATTTGGAGTATGGAGACTTTATATATTAGGCCTACTGTAAATACGTTGGCAAAGTGAAGGGGTATCTAAAGATCGCTATTGTTGAATTTATGAAGGAAAAGGAAGAGCATCCAGAATGGATTTCAGACGTCGCATTTTAAGTGCACTTGACTGCACACTGCTCACAGGGTAAGACATTGTAAGGAGAGAAACATTTCTGATTTCGCAGGGATACATTTAAAAAGAAAATCGCCTTGTACAAGGGAAAAACTCAGCCAAACACAGTCCAGTTCCCTAAGCACACTGGCGTTAAAGAAAACGCGAAGTTTGAAGAATTCATTGTGCCCTTGAGTGAATTACAACGATATTTTTCTACACCTTTTGAGAACACTGCCAATCTTACATCTGTTTTTGAGCTGTAATCAAGGCCATTGGTCGTTTCAGTTTTAAATGCCCCTGCGCCTGTGTAGATGTAACTGATTGACCTGCAAGGTAATTCGCGTTTAATAACAAACCCTTTTACGTTAAGACTGTTTACAACATCTACACTGCTTTCCTCAGGTAAAGTTTGCACATCTTCTTCTTCTTCTTCTTCTTCTTCTTGCGTTACGGCCTCTGTAGGACCACGGGTAGCCCCTTCGTGGACTGCATTTTCCTCCTCTTCTCCCAGACCCTCTTCATTCTTTCTCTTCTTCTCTTCCGCTCTTCTTCCGATATCTTCAGTGTCCGTTTCTGCTGTCGGTTCCACTGGTGACACGCTAATCTTTTCCTGTATTCTTCTCTGTCATTGATTTCCGGCATATTGGTCTTCTTTCTCTAGTTGTTCTGTCCCATTTCTTCCTAGTGTCATCGTCTCAGCAGCATATAATACTGCATTCCTCACCGTTGCCTTGTAGTGGCTTGTCTTTGCCTCTGTGGATATATTCTTTTTATTTTGTATCTCTCTCGTCATGCAGGAGGCTGACATCTTCTTTATGCTCTCTGTTATTCCCTCCTTGCTCCTGTTCCTTCCTTTTATAAATTCTTCCAGGTATCTACATTTGTCCACCATTTGTACACTGCCTTCCGGTGTTTCCGAGTCTGCAGTCGTATTTAATGTCTTTGTCTTTTTATAGGCGATCCTCAGTCCCACCTTTCTGGCTACCTTCTTAAGCTGTCGAGTTGTGTCTTTGCGTCTTCTTCCGTCTCACTTTGCACGTCTTCATAATGAGGTTACTATATCGATCGACATATTTGTGTAAAATTTTTTCGATTATGAAACTAAATAACTCACTATTACACGGCAGCCTAAGAGCGAAAATCTCTGAAAGTGTCTGCGTCTGTCTGTATGCCGGCAGTTTGTACCAGCTATAAATTATGTTATGTCTTCAGTTCGCCAATAATAATTAAATTACACTGAAAATGTTTGTTTGTGGCCTAGATTCTTGAGAAATTTGAAATATGAAACAAAGTTATATGCAGTGCAACTGGACTGCCATTTAAATGCGGTGCGTTCGCAATTTCCTCTCTTCCCCCTCCAGGTGGTCAGACAGTACGGCGTGGCGACGGGGGAAGTGTGCAGCGAGGCTGTGCGCCATTGCACTCGTGCCAGTGCACGGCACACGTGCGAAATTCTTGGCTGCCCCTGCTCTAAGGGAACTAACCACCGATGACTGCCGTCAGATGACTGTGACGTAGTACCTAAAGAAACCTGTTGTCTCCTCGGTGCCGAATGGAGGCTAGCAGCAAGCCTAAAGGTGGTCTCAGACAGTACTGATGTGACGACTCCTGGGGCTGTCTAAGTTCTTGCCCGATAGTCTTACTTGGTTCAGTGTTTAATGCACCAGAGTTGGGGCTTTCGCGAGAGACATTTAAATGTTTCATGAATTTGAAGCTAAAATTGTGAAATGACATGAGAGCCCACCGGAGTGGCCGAGCGGTTCTAGGCGCTACCGTCTGGAGCTGCGCGACCGCTACGGTCGCAGGTTCGAATCCTGCCTCGGGCATGGATGTGTGTGATGTCCTTAGGTTAGTTAGGTTTACGTAGTTCTAAGTTCTAGGGGACTGATGACCTCAGAAGTTAAGTCCGATAGTGCTCAGAGCCATTTGAACCATTTTTTTTTGACATGAGCATAATGGTAAATACTGTTGTTACGAAAATAGTAGTTTCCACAAAAATACGAAAAAGTAGCGATGTTCGATAATGACACGAACAAGATCATTGTGAGCTTAGGTAGCTGCTACGGGAGACCTGATAGTCGACCAAAATCTTCAGCCGTATGTTCATTAAATACTCGGACGCACAAAAATGGTACAGCAAAACTGTTCACCACTTGTGGTTCTTGCTCTGCGATATCTCTTGAGTGTAACAGACCAGCAACTCCAGGCGAAACTGACAGCAGCAACTCTAACCACTGTAATAGTGCTTGAATGAGAAGATTTAAAAATGCAACGAATCTGTTATTGCTTTATCCACACGTGAACCAACAGAGCAAAATTTTAATACTAAATTTTGTAAAAGGTAACGTTTACTTGCGGGTATGTCTGGGTCTTAATGTTATGATCTGGATTAGCTCATTACTATAGCGAATTAACAGTATAGTTGCTCATCTGCAGACAGCACCTCATCCTGATTCCAAATTTAATGGAGATACCTTCCTTAACTCAGCTATTGCTTCAACTGCTGAAATTAACAAGCAGTATGGGCTGTATCATTCCTCATTAGATCCGTGCCGATGCGACACGCCATCAAACATATTCCACGTGTGACGAGTGGTAGAGGGGAAACCTTCGGTTCAGAACGTGGGAACTGTAGCAAAATCATCACAGTTATTTTTAAGATTAATTTGGGATAGTATATACTGCTGACTACAGAAACATTGATTCGTTTATCGGAAACAGCTTTAAAAATCACGGTTCAGTCCTTGTCAGACTTCTGACAAATGAAAGGGAAAGAAAAATTCATTTCTTTAACTGTAAATGATTTGAAGCAGGAGTTTTCGTGCCACAGCTGCGAATTTCGTCGTCTCTCGCCGAGGCCGGACGGCGCGAGCTATCGTAATTAGGTATGGCGCTGAAAGTCCAAACACAGGGGAACTAATTGTGAATGTCAACACACTCTGTTTTCATTCATTGCTGCAGTTATGAATGCAAACACAATCTCTCCGTGTTGTATTCACGCCTGTCTCTGCGTGAATCCAGTTAAAGCGAGCGCGCGACTAATAACAAAGTTCTCCGTTCCCTTCTTGTCGTAATCCGGTTAAATTCACGGGCGTACTCATTTCAGCGAGTACAGTTTCGTTGATCTTTTATCTATTGTCCCGTCTATACGGGCTCTTTCGTAACTTTTAGTTGGAATCTTTTTAAAACTATCTGACAGCCTCAACATTTGGAAAGCCGACAGGTTTGCTTTCACGCTGTACATTTTGTACAATTGAAGGTACAGAATTTGGAACCGAGAGGGCCTACGGAAAGTAATCTTTTGCCGCATGCTGGTCCTCATTGTACGAAGTTCTCTTATGAAAACTGCGAAATATCGAGCGCAGTTATGAAACATTTAGAAGCAGCAGGGTGAAATAAAAAACACGAAAGCAAATTTACGCAGAGCCGGCAACGTTTCCTATGAGAGTAACCTGCAAAACTGTTGTTATAGCCTTAATGCTTACTGCTCTGGCACTGCCGTCGAAAGCGAAGGGTAATACAGAGTTTTAATTATCGTCTCAATACATAAGTAAAGCTACGTATTTGTGACTGTAGGCTTTCCCGGCGTAAACTATTGATGAAGGTTTCTCCGGTCTCCAGCCGGGCGGTAGCATTGATACCTCGCGACGTTTCGGGAAGTGTCATACTACCCATCTTCGCCATAAGAGCAAAATTTTAATACTAAATTTTGTAAAAGGTTAACGTTTACATGTGGGAATGTGTGGATCTTAATGTTATGATCTGAATTAGCTCATTACTATAGCGAATTAACATTATCTTCGCCAGAAGAGGGGTAGTATGACAGTTCCCGAAACGTCGCGAGATATCAACGCTACCACCCGGCTGCAGACCCGAAAAACATTCATCAAGCTACGGTTTTTTTTTCTTTTGCTTTTTTGCTCGCAGTTACATGTATGCCGTCGTCGTGCACACTGAAATTCGCAAGCCACAGTAATTCAGCAGGCCGCTAGTGGAGCCCAGCTCATTGATAAAAAGCAGTATCGTGCGGCATTTCGTTTTCAGCATTTGAAGGCGGACAACGGCGCAACAGGCCGATGTTGAGTTGGTGTGAGAAAATGGCAACAATGCACCATTACATGATGCAATGATTAAGTGGTGCAATGGTTCCAGCGGCGTCAAATAGGTCTAAATGACGGCGGACGAAGCGGCAGACCATCTCTCTGTGAAGATATATCACAAGACGGATGAAAGCCCTAGTTCTCAAAGACCGCCGCATCGCAATCGACGCGATAGTGAGGAAAGCGAAAATTAGGTTTCAACAATCTGCTCCCCACCCTGAAGTTGAGAAAGTTTACCGCCCGCCGAGTTCCACTTCAAAAAGACCGACGGACGGCCACAGCACTGAAAATGTTGCAGCCGCGTCAGTCTAACGCAGACGTCTTCTTCAAGCGCCTTATCGCCACTGACGAGAAATAGGTGTACCACTACGAACCCCAACCAAAGGAGCAAAGCAAGCAGTGGAAACATGTGTCTCCACTGCCGGCGAAAAAGGCGAAGAGTGTCTTTTGGGCCTGCCAGGATGTGGTGCTATCAGATTAACGTTCGCAACGGGGCAAACGATAACAGAAGTATACTACCTGGCGAGGTTACGGTAGGCTGTCCTTAGGGAAAATGAACCACTTATCGCCCGCATCTCGTGGTCGTGCGGTAGCGTTCTCGCTTCCCACGCCCGGGTTCCCGGGTTCGATTCCCGGCGGGGTCAGGGATTTTCTCTGCCTCGTGATGGCTGGGTGTTGTGTGCTGTCCTTAGGTTAGTTAGATTTAAGTAGTTCTAAGTTCTAGGGGACTGATGACCGTAGCAGTTAAGTCCCATAGTGCTCAGAGCCATTTTTGAACCACTTATCGGTAAACTTTTACAGCAAACCTGACTGGCATCACCAGTTGCGGCCATACGGGCAAGTAACCGGTACAAACAAGGAAGCCGAACACGCGAAACACAAACAGCCCCCCCTCTCGTCCTCACGACTCCTACACAACGAGTGACCTCACTGATGACGACTTTGACATTTTATAGGTGCACTGACGTTACAAGAGGACCAGGAGACCAACTACAATGTCAACACCTCTGTACTAGCATTTGCTAATACTGACGCAAGAGCCGTCGCTATCGGCAGAAATCTGCCGGCAGCCCTACTACCCGCACTGATTGCTGCTTTCTGCCCTTAAATTCGCTACCCTTCGTCCGCTTCGTGTGTTACTGTCTCCTCGGTGGGACCGTATTAGTGAGTGATCGCACCCACAGCACGGACATCGTCACAGGCACGCATCTTGTGGCTCCTTCAGCATACTATCGCTTTCGCAGAGGCGACGGTAGAACTTACTGTGTTCGGCAACATGCTAATGCGAGTGCGAAGGACCTCCATTAAAAAAAGAAACGTCGCGGGAAGTTGTTGGAGGTGATGTTTCGGCTGCACGCCGACACCTCAGCTAATTGTGCTCAGCTCACTGCCACACATGCTCTTTGTTGGGACTATGGAATTGTCTGTCACCCCTCCCCCCCCCCCCCCCCCCAAACCCTCCTCGCTTGGCGCTCACCTACTTCTTCCTCTTTCCTCGGCTGAAAAAATCATTGCAGCCGCGCGGTCTGAGTCGTCTTGTCACGGTCCGGGCGTGTGTCTAATTTCCAAATCATTGCAGACGTCTACAAATAAGGTTTCTCCCAAGTCGTCGCATTGAGGGGTGAATATGCAGAGAAGAACCAACACCGTGACCACGTTTCATGGTCCCAGCTGGATTTTTTCTGGGTAATAATTATAACATTTTGACTACCGCTCGTAGTAACGTTAGCCGTCGCAAAGCATTGTGCTTTAGACAGCAGTAGAGTTCATCGCATGTCTGAAAAGTATCAGAAACGAGAATGATCGCCTACAGACCTGAATTTTCCACACACGAAGGCAATCAGTATGTATATGTTGGAAAATGGTTTGTCTACTACCAAGTAACTTTTCTTTCTGACACAAAAAATAATACATAACGAAGTCCACCATCATTTATCTTCAGTGTTCCTGTGCAGTTATCACCTAGTAAATAGTCTAGGCTGTAATAACGAAGGGTGACGTACAAATAACTCATGTCCAACGTACAAGTCCTAGACAGATACAAAGAGCTCTATTCTCAGCAGGGACTGACTTTGTTTATTCTTGATCGGATGCTCTTCCTTACGTCATAAATGTTAGTGATCCAAATGGAACAAGTGTTCTGTGCCTGTTTATAGCCTAACAGTATCTCTACAGGGTGAAGACGCGGATCTAGCCGGATATTTTCCAACAAAACTGGGGAAAACCACCCAAAGAACGCCAGTCAAACTGGCGGATGATCCTTAGGACGTCGTTTGGATTCCGTCTACATTATGCAGTGCAATCGGCATTCCGGACGCTTTTCGGGGGAAACATTTAACTGTACCCAATAAATCGGTACAGCGCTGTAAAAGAATAATTTCACCTAACATCCAACAACGGAAGCAATGATAAGCCCAACGGTGGACAGACCGTGACGAATATGAAGTGGCGGTGCCTGACGAGCAAGTGGGCCTCGTAGGGGAAATGAGGACCTTTCTATGCTAAAACACCGAAATAAAGTACGAGTTTTTAGAGTTTTATGGTCACAAACCGACTCCGGCATCCACCCACTGCCACCAGTCCCATAAAAATTCTACACGAAGAAACTTATTTCACAAAGGTTACAACAAAATGTGAATTTTACAGCATACTTGCACACCTTTACACAGAAATAGACGGCTGCAGCTTCTTTAACATTCATTCACTGTTCCGTGCGAGGACAACTCCAGAAAGTAAGCATCAGTTCCTGCTTCACGGATAAAATGCCGAATTTAAAATGCCCTACTTCTCATACTCAGTATGACGGCTTTTTGTAAATAAACACAACAATTTGCAGACAATTGTTTTGTTAAACTTACGTTTTTAACTAAATTTCCTTTGAGAAAACTGCAAGTATTTATAGCTGATATACAAAAGTTGACTTCACACAGCTTTCGAATAAAATTCCAAATCTGTCTTAGTCTTCATACCCAACAAAGGTGGAATAAAATGAAGCCATTTTATTCATAATGGAAATCGCTATGTCAAGAAAGTTCGGATCGATGAAAACAAAGTGAAACTATGGTTTCTTTCCCTTGATTTTAAACTGTTACAATAGCGTACCTAACCAGTAAATCATGGTTTTACTTTAGTTTTTAGAACAAAGAAAACCTTTATTAATTTTTACATTTTATTTTCAAATGTACTGCAATTAGTTTTACCCGATACTATTTCCCCATCTGCGCTAACACCAAACATATTACGTCCGATAACTTTATATTGTAAAAAGTGAGTAGTATAATACGATAACTCATGAACTCTAATTTGTGGCGTGGTGGTTACACGAGCAACTACAAAGGTTCAGTACCCAGTCGCCTGTAGGTTTTCCTACACCTCTAGCAATTATTTGTATATCGCAAAACGCAAGCGCCACCGTGGTTCAGCGTCCAGTTTAAACCGAAGCCCCTGGCTGGTTAGTGAAGGAAACAGCACACCGCCTCCAGTAGAACCACTGACTGGTAAAGTACTGTAGTTAAAACCTTACCGACCTGTTATGACACCCAAGTCTCTTAGCTCTTACTCGTCTTCCTCTACCCTACTAGTGGTTATTAGGTGCTTTAAACAGTCTTTAAATAGTTCGCCACAACACTGTCGAGTTTAATTTTCATTTCGTTCATGGCCAGCTTCTAAGTAGCAACTTCGACAGATATAATCTCACAGGTCAAAACTCACATGGGCTGTAAGTGGCCTAGCAACATTTGACAAGTGGCTATTTACAAATAACCAAGTGGTTGAGTAACATACGTACTTTTGGCTGCAATATTCATTGTAAATAAACATAGTGAACACATATTCTGACTGCAACGGAAATTTATCAAGGCACTCTGAGCAGATTAAAGCAGTAACTTCGCTGCTCGAATGCCACGCGATTGAGTGGCATACACGTTCGCGTACTGAACGACGAGCGACTTCTACACTCCTGGAAATTGAAATAAGAACACCGTGAATTCATTGTCCCAGGAAGGGGAAACTTTATTGACACATTCCTGGGGTCAGATACATCACATGATCACACTGACAGAACCACAGGCACATAGACACAGGCAACAGAGCATGCACAATGTCGGCACTAGTACAGTGTATATCCACCTTTCGCAGCAATGCAGGCTGCTATTCTCCCATGGAGACGATCGTAGAGATGCTGGATGTAGTCCTGTGGAACGGCTTGCCATGCCATTTCCACCTGGCGCCTCAGTTGGAACAGCGTTCGTGCTGGACGTGCAGACCGCGTGAGACGACGCTTCATCCAGTCCCAAACATGCTCAACGGGGGACAGATCCGGAGATCTTGCTGGCCAGGATAGTTGACTTACACCTTCTAGAGCACGTTGGGTGGCACGGGATACATGCGGACGTGCATTGTCCTGTTGGAACAGCAAGTTCCCTTGCCGGTCTAGCAATGGTAGAACGATGGGTTCGATGACGGTTTGGATGTACCGTGCACTATTCAGTGTCCCCTCGACGATCACCAGTGGTGTACGGCCAGTGTAGGAGATCGCTCCCCACACCATGATGCCGGGTGTTGGCCCTGTGTGCCTCGGTCGTATGCAGTCCTGATTGTGGCGCTCACCTGCACGGCGCCAAACACGCATACGACCATCATTGGCACCAAGGCAGAAGCGACTCTCATCGCTGAAGACGACACGTCTCCATTCGTCCCTCCATTCACGCCTGTCGCGACACCACTGGAGGCGGGCTGCATGATGTTGGGGCGTGAGGGGAAGACGGCCTAACGGTGTGCGGGACCGTAGCCCAGCTACATGGAGACGGTTGCGAATGGTCCTCGCCGATACCCCAGGAGCAACAGTGTCCCTAATTTGCTGGGAAGTGGCGGTGCGGTCTCCTACGGCACTGCGTAGTATCCTACGGTCTTGGCGTGCATCCGTGCGTCGCTGCGGTCCGGTCCCAGGTCGACGGGCACGTGCACCTTCCACCGACCACTGGCGACAACATCGATGTACTGTGGAGACCTCACGCCCCACGTGTTGAGCAATTCGGCGGTACGTCCACCCGGCCTCCCGCATGCCCACTATACGCCCTCGCTCAAAGTCCGTCAACTGTACATACGGTTCACGTCCACGCTGTCGCGGCATGCTACCAGTGTTAAAGACTGCGATGGAGCTCCGTATGCCACGGCAAACTGGCTGACACTGAAGGCGGCGGTGCACAAATGCTGCGCAGCTAGCGCCATTTGACGGCCAACACCGCGATTCCTGGTGTGTCCGCTGTGCCGTGCGTGTGATCATTGCTTGTACAGCCCTCTCGCAGTGTCCGGAGCAAGTATGGTGGGTCTGACACACCGGTGTCAATGTGTTCTTTTTTCCATATCCAGGAGTGTATATAAAGACGTGCGCAGTAGATACATGATAAAAAGGCAAAATACACAATAACTAGATTTTCAGTAATCACAAGACAGGAAAAATAGGTAGTACGATTACGCACTAGACAAAGAAGTAATTTGATTTAACTATAAGCTGTATAACGTAAAAATGAAAAAAAATGGTAGGTATTAGTTCCTGAAAGAAGGTTTTAATGCGCACTGAGATTTCCAAAGCTGGGCAAGAATTTTCCGAAAATCCTGATTTTGTAATGGGAATACTTCACAAGTAATCATGTTATTCTACGAAATTTATACACTTTCGAAAGTAGAAAAATTGGGCCTACAAAAAAGTGGAATTTTGACAGGATTACATTTTACGATTCGAACATTCTGACATACGAAGTATTTGAATAGGAACAACTTTTGACTCTCATGATTTTCAAAAAAGATACAACGTTCTTCAGAAAACGGGAATGAGGGCTTTTAAACAAGATAAGTAAATCCTAAAAAAAATTGGTGGAGTCCAATTTTGAGCGGCTTGTGGTGTACGTTAATTCTTGATTACTTCTTAAAATAAAAGGTTTTGCCACACGGTTTACGCCGTTAACACCGGTGACCTAAGAACTATACACTGAATAAGTTTAGTGAAATACAGCACGGATAAGAATTTAGCTATTTCAAGCATTCATGGTTTATCCATTAGGAATGAAAAGACGAAAACAAAAGAAAAAGAAATAGTATTTAGGATAGAACAAGTAGGGCAATACCAGCTTGCTCTCTTACATCGGTGTTCAAATCGATGGGCGGGTTGTGGACGGCTTTGGTACAGAGAGTAACGCTGTGGTTACAGCTGTCACAGATACCACTCACCGGGGCACCCATCCCCGTCTTGCATCTGCTTGTACAGTTCCTTCTTCACAATAAAAGAACACCCGCAGTATTAGTGAGTTGCAACCGCAGGAGATAACTCTTATGCTTGGCGGGTTCCCCAACATTAAGTGGCAGGGGTTTCGGGGAAGGAAGAGGCGCAACTTACTCTAACTGTGAAACGTCGGGACTTTTAATTGGAATGTTCGTAATACACAAACGTTAGTCGAAGAGGTCAGGAACTACCGTTTCATGACGGGTAAGAAAGGACGGCCGAACTCCCTGACATGTAGTTAGGAAACAGAATTTTTCCCTCTCCCCACCGGTTCAAAATGGTTCTGAGCACTATGGGACTCAACTGCTGAGGTCATTAGTCCCCTAGAACTTAGAAATAGTTAAACCTATCTAATCTAAGGACACCACAAACATCCATGCCCGAGGCAGGATTCGAACCTGCGACCGTAGCGTCTCCCCACCAGACTCATTGCCAGTTGCATCAGGGTGACAACAACGATGCGAACCTGAACCATGCGCCTATCTTCCGGTGTCTCTGATCTAGTCGTCGGCATTTCACTTCACCACATCTCCCGAGTCTAGTCAACACTTTGGAAGAGCGTTCGCGTACTGCAGCACTCACTGGATAGCAGATCCAGCGTGTGTTTTGCAATAAAAGCAAGTATAAAGAAGATCTCTCAAGGCAGGCTTACACGACCAGTGGGAACATCCTTGGTCACTTTTCATATTTCGTTCCCTTCTCCAGCATTAGCGTCATAATCAATGGAAACTTGCCTAAAATCATGGTCGGCTGTGTTTCGGGAACAGGACTACAGTTTATTTAGCATGCGTCATCTGCATTTGATAACTAGGGATAGCGAAATCTGTGCAGTATTCACTCCTTTCAGTGGTACTGCATACGAATACATGTGGTCACACTGACAGCTCGTCCTCAGAGCCATATTCAATCAATGTTTTTATTCCACATACCACTGTTAACACTCGATTTTTATTATACAGGGCGATAATTATTGAACTAGACGAAATAAAATTTTCATAACTTCTGAACGGTTTGCGTTAGGACGTTCAAACTAGACGGTTGGCCGCAGGACATGATGGGAATTAGCATGCACAGTATTGTTTGGTTTAGCGACGAAGCGCACTTTCATTTGGACGCGTCCGTCAATAAGCAAAATTGGCAAATTTGGGAGATCGAGAATCCGAATTTCGCGATCGAGAAGTCCCTTCACTCTCAACGGGTGACTGTGTGATGTGCAATATCCAGACACGGAATAATCGCTGTGATATCCCTTGATGGCACGGTGACTACCGAACGGTACGTGAAGGTTTTGGAAGATGATTACATCCCCATTATCCAAAGTGACCCTGATTTCGACACGATGTAGTTCTTTCTCGACCTCATCAAAGCAGGAGAGTGTTTGATGTCCTGGAGGAGCACTTTGGGGACCGCAATCTGGTTCTGGGGTACCCAGGTCACTGGCATGGGCCTCGACTGGCCGCCATATTCTCCGGATCTGAACACACGCGACTCCTTTTTGTAGGGCTTTATGAAAGACATGGTGTACAGCAGTAACCCCAAAACCATTGCTGAGCTGAAAACAGCCATTCAGAAGGTCACCGACAGCATTAATGTTCGAACACTTCACTTCAGCGGGTCATGCAGAATATCGCTATTCGTCTGCGCCACATCGTCGCCAATGATGGCAGACATATCGAACATGTCGTAACCTAAATCCGAATGACGCCGTAGTTTGTAACTAATTTACGTTTATTTTCGTATATTTAAATGATTGTCACCCTGTATGTGGCTATCATTATCTGTAACGGAAGAATCTCTTCCTGTGGTGTGTTGACGTTGTCTCGATACTCAGACCGACTACTTGATACTATAGGCAATATTTGGCAGTTGCTTCTTACACGTTCGATGTGCAGTCATATTAATTGTAATCCACATGTTTCGGTCGCTTACAACTGTTTGTCGATCGCAAGTCTAATAAGCTGCAATGTCTTTCTAACTGAAGACGGCGTGATCAGCGAAACCTTCCTGTCGACATTCACAGATTAGTGTGTTATTAAATCTCAGTCGATGCAGATGTTTGGGATAAGGACATGACTTGTTAGTAGGTGCACCATACCTCGTGCCTGGGAACATGCAGTGAACACGCCCCGCAATGCTCCTAGTGTCCCAGTCAGACTGCCATTCATCCAACTTCCAAGCTCGTAAATGTCGTCTATCAATCCCGTTCCTGTGATCTCGTACACATGATCATATTGCTCAGCCACAACCAATACGGCGCTGCCCTGTAACCTACCGCGATATCCATCGTATGTATCCTGAGGATTGCCAGTAAACCCTCTACAGGTTTAGTGCGAAAGGCACCGGTGAGCCTGCGACGTGCGTTCCGCTGAATTCGCCGCAGTATTGTTTTGTGGCTGCCTGGTCGAAAGCGCTGCGCCCAGACGCTGGCAGCGAAGCGCACTGTGACGTTGAAGACAGCTTCGTGATATGGCCGCACCACATGCAACGGTAATTTATAGTCGGCAGTGCCAGCACGGGCAATCTCATGCATAAGTTTAGCCGCTTTCTGAGAAACAGATTTTACGTGTTCTAGAAACTTTTCTCGTGCGGAAGAATGCCTAAATATCTACAAACAGCGCTGCGTTTTACAGGGACTTCGTCAAGCTTCAGTGAAGGATTTCTGGCCAGAGAGAGTATTCCCTTCAGGAGTACGTATGTGGTTTTATCAACAGCTACAATTAGTTTGTCGTCCTTGTACCAATTCTGCAACTGAGCATTAAAACTGTAAGGACTCTAAAACCAGATACCGATAATTATTTGAATGATTTCTTGCTACCTTCAGGTGCCATTCTCTTTATTTGATGTATAAGTGTACAATTTCGGCCTTAGTCCATTTTCAAGTATTTTAGGTACGATTGTTTAATTATATATTATGCCATGTACGTCCAATGATTGTATGTACATGCTCCTAAAATAGTGAAAAACTGATTCTAATATGTTCTGTGACAATTACATGCAATTAAAGAGAATAGTAGTTGAAGGCATCACGAAATCATTCGAGACATTCATCGGAGCTCCAGACCTTATCGCAAAGAAGCTTACGGACACCGATAGTTGAAGCTCGTCAGGAAAGATGCTAGAGTGGTCGCTATCCTAAGAAACTCAGGTCGCCGGACAGAGCATTAGCCATCCCTCTTGAAAGAAGCGACTACTACAGTTGTTTCGGAGTGATGTAATTGACGCAGTAGTGGTACCAGCCGGCAAAGTGCTCCTCCACCGCTGAATGAAGTGATGACAGCACAGTGATTTATACGTCCCAGATGGTGGTGTGGAACCGAAGCAGTTAAGAGACCCGACTTGGAAACCTGACAGAATGGTAGAGAGAAGCTCTTGTGTTTGGAAGAGCCCGTGACCAGGGTGTGAATGAAGTTGTCCGATTTGTTGGGCTATCAATGCGGACTGTCCAACGAATTGCAGTAAATTACTATGCAAACGTATATGTATGTCGTTGATCTCAATGTATTGGAGGATTAATTTCGTTCTTCTCTTATAAGAAGCATAGGAAAGTTCAGAAGAATCCTACTTACTTCCCACTCCTCCTCACGTAAGAAAGCCATATCAGTTAACTGTCTGTACAAGCTTGTTACATATTTCAGCTCCTTAATTCCGCTGGGAAGCAAAAGTTCGTGATGTGACAATTAGGCGCCATCGGCGTGCAACCATATGCTTATTTGCATCCTTCTTCTCAGAACCTGCGGTCTAAATTGTTCGTGGTTCGAAGTCCGATAACTGTTGACACATTTTATCGCACTATGCTGCACTTCAACACGGTCAACCATCACTCAACTTATCTCTCTCCTATAGCGATCTCTGCTCCTGGCTTCGTCACAGCGGGAAAAAATAATAGTAACATCTACATATACATCTACATTTATACTCCGCAAGCCACCCAACGGTATGTGGCGGAGGACACTTTACGTGCCACTGTCATTACCTCCCTTTCCTGTTCCAGTCGCGTATGGTTCGCGGGAAGAACGACTGTCTGAAAGCCTCCGTGATCTAATCTCTCTAATTTCACACTCGTGATCTCCTCGGGAGGTATAAGTAGGGGGAAGCAATATACTCGATACCTCATCCAGAAACGCACCCTCTCGAAACCTGGACAGCAAGCTACACCGCGATGCAGAGCGCCTCTCTTGCAGAGTCTGCCACTTGAGTTTGTTAAACATCTCCGTAACGCTATCACGGTTACCAAATAACCCTGTGACGAAACGCGCTGCTCTTCTTTGGATCTTCTCTATCTCCTCCGTCAACCCGATCTGGTACGGATCCCACACTGATGAGCAATACTCAAGTATAGGTCGAACGAGTGTTTTGTAAGCCACCTCCTTTGTTGATGGACTACATTTTCTAAGGACTCTCCCAATGAATCTCAACCTGGTACCCGCCTTACCAACAATTAATTTATATGATCATTCCACTTCAAATCGTTCCGCACGCATACTCCCAGATATTTTACAGAAGTAACTGCTAGCAGTGTTTGTTCCGCTATAATATAATCATACAATAAAGGATCCTTCTTTCTATGTATTCGCAATACATTACATTTGTCTATGCCACTCCCTGCACCAAGTGCCTATCCGCTGCAGATCTTCCTGCATTTCGCTACAATTTTCCAATGCTGCAACTTCTCTGTATACTACAGCATCATCCGATCCGCGAAAAGCCGACACTATGTACTAGGTCATTTATATATATTGTGAAAAGCAATGGTCCCATAACACTCCCCTGTGGCACGCCAGACGTTACTTTAACGTCTGTAGACGTCTCTCCATTGATAACAACATGCTGTGTTCTGTTTGCTAAAAACTCTTCAATCCAGCCACACATCTGGTCTGATATTCCGTAGGCTCTTACTTTATCAGGCGACAGTGCGGAGCTGTATCGAACGCCTTCCGGAAGTCAAGAAAAATAGCATCTACCTGGGAGCCTGTATCTAATATTTTCTGGGTCTCTCACACGCGCATGTGAGGATTGTGGTAGGGAAGGCGAAAGGTCGACTTCGGTTTCTTGGGAGAATTTTAGGAAAGTGAGGCTTACCTGTGAAGGACACCGCATATAGGATGCTAGTGCGACATATTCTTGAGTACTGCTGAAGTGTTTGAGTTCCGCACCAGGTCGGATTGAAATTAGACATCGAAGCAATTCGGAGGCGAGTTGCTACATTTATTGCCGGTAGTTTCTATCAGCATCCAAGTGTTACAAAATGTTCAAATGTGTGTGAAATCTTATGGGACTTAAATGCTAAGGTCATCAGTCCCTTACACACGACATAACCTAAATTATCCTAAGGACAAACACACAAGCCCATGGCCAACGGAGGACTCGAACCTCCGCCGGGACCAGCCGCAGAGGCCATGACCGCAAGTGTCAAACGTATGCTTCGGGAGCTCAAGTGGTAATCCCTGGAGGGAAGAAGACATTCGTTTCGAAGAACACTACTGAAAAAGTTGACAGAACCGGCGTTTGAACCTGACTGCAGAACACCCTACTGCCACCGACATAAATTGCGTGTACGGAGACGAGAAATTGGGGCTCATACGGAGCCATATAGATAGTCGTTTTTCCCTCGCTCTATCTGCGAGTGGAACACGAAAGGAAACGAATAGTTGTGGTAAAGGGTACTCTCCGCCACGCACCTGCGGTGGCTTGTGGAGTATGAGTGTAGATGTAGACTCGCTCTGTATGGTCGTGTCTGCAAGTAGGCAACCCAACAAACAGATTTGTGAAGCGGGCTGCTGCCGTTGCGCCTTCCGGGGCGGCAGCAGCAGCGGCAGCAGCAGCAGCAGCAGCGACTACCGTGAATCGCACGCAAGTACTGACGTTTGCTGCGTCATTAACAGCGCCCATACTGAGCACCTGCAATGTGGGTTCATAACTCTGGGAGATGCTCAATCCACCGATATATTTTTTATGCTTTTTAGTTTTCACACTGTCATCTACTGAAAGCCCAGAGGTATTTATGAATTACCCAGCACGCCTTTAATATGCTGCGCACTCTCCCGTCTTCCCAGTTCGCAACAGCCACAAGGATTGAACAGTGAGGTACGCTACTATTGCACCTCTACTGGCTCCCTAAAGCGCCCGATTTAAACCCCTCTGACAGTGTCAGGGACTCGAACTGCAGGTGCAACTTAATAGTAAACATACCTGCTACTTAGTAGCTCCAAGAGATCTAACCAAGTAGCTTCAGCTAGATATGACATACCTAAAGAAGTTTTTGGACTCACTCTATCTCTCGCTGAATTGACACTGCAGAGGTGGTATCAGTGTTCTTCTCCTGGAGATGACTAACTGTTGACGTAGTGTATTTATTTGTAAGAGTATTAGTGTGCGACTGATTTGCGGACCTCAACTGTGTCCTACCGCAGTGCCAAGTTTCTTCAAAATTGATCATTCCAGTGGCACCGGAATAAAGATACACTGTAAGTGTGTTCCTGTGTCCAGCAGGAAGGCGGAGTCTCTGCATATCCCTTTGGAAAGTGAGGCCCAGAAATGTTTTCAGCTTGAGAAGGAAGTGTTGCAGGGCTGTATGGAGTCCAGTTGTTCCAAGTTAGAATGCGGTGACCACAGACTTAGCTTAATGAGTACACACACTTGCAGTATCATTCTGAAATTTTTGCCACATAACACACACGACATTTTCGCACTGTGCTTAAGAAGTCACCAGTGTTGAGCTGCTCGTCTACTACTACCAAAGATATTGTTTTTGTTGAAACTCACCACAGCTTCAGGACGCATTTCGATGTGATCTTTTATTTCCACTTTCTAAGTTACGTTCGTTCTCCGATAGAGGTTATTGACTCGCTGTCGACTATTTACAAAGATTGGCCACACTTTATCCCATCCCGTACCCCGTCTCAAGCAAATACAGCGTAGGTAAGTCCATTCTCTGTTAACGCTATTCCACAATTTTGCAGAAAATTAGTACCTGAAGTGAATGTATTTTGCGTATTTCTTGAGACCAGCAACAATGCTGTTGCATGAATTGGGCGATAACTGCTCAAGTCACGGAAAGATTCGTTCGATAGGGTAGCGCTGATGGCGTTTAAATCTGCACATTCGTGCACACGTCCAGCTACGTCCCTGATGTAGTATCGATTAACTGTACCCCCTCCTCCATCTCCACGAGAAAAACCAAAAGCTTTGGTGATGTATCCTATATAGTTTGGTTACGCTAGTGCAGGTTCAGCTTCAATCATTCAATGTTAAACACGAAGTTAAACGTCAGGGCGTCAGGAGACAGAAACAGAAACGTACAGGGCACTCAGCATCGAGGTCATCAGCGCCTGTAGTCAACTGATTGTAGACGAAAGTGGATTTGTTTTGTGAAAAATATGCACCAAAAAGGAAAAAAATAAAATGTATTCCTCAGCCATCCGGACTCCTCTCTCTCTCTCTCTCTCTCTCTCTCTCTCTCTCTCTCTCTTTCACACTCAGACACAATACCAAAAGACGTATATCTCTAGGAACTTTGTGATTAAAGTGCACAGACTGTATCTGCAGAATATCTAGAATAGTGTAGCAGGAGACGGTGCGTGGTTCAAGAATGGGAAAATAATAGACGAAGCAGTCACCCTGTTAACACATTACAATCTTTTACCTGAGGTACTTCTGAGAAGATCGGACACAACACAGAATCTTAAAACACGGACCACATTACATCGATCATCTCCTACAATAGAGAGCGGATGAGCTGGTTGCAGCCCTCATTGTGCAACGACAACTTCTGACTACATACGTTAACCCGTGTGTGTGTGTGTGTGTGTGTGTGTGTGTGTGTGTGTGTGTGTGTGTGAGAGAGAGAGAGAGAGAGAGAGAGAGAGAGAGAGAGAAAAAGAGAGTGAGAGAGAGACAGAGAACTGGAGATACACAACAACAAGTCTTCTATGGCGCAAGCCTCGCCCTATGAAGTCTACTGGTGTCTACTGGTTACCCGCAGCCCCATCCTCAGACCGCCACCCTGCACTCACCTGAAGACGCTGTCGTCGTAGTGGAGGACGATGCGCAGCGGCTGGTCGATGCTGCGCTTGCGCAACACGTGCGCCGGCTCCAAGTGAATCGGATTCAGGATCTGCAAAAGAAAGAGGAACGCCGTCAACAGCCGGCCCACGTGCCCACCACGTGCGATCGACAGCGGCCTGTCCGCCTCCTTCCGCCCTCTCCACCGTTACCACGCTGTTACAGAACCAACCAACCTACTGATAGCCCCACTCGAACATACTACTTATGTACAACTACCGCTTCCGGCGGCTATGTGAGCTATAGTTACTTTTTCCGTTAAATTATTCGTTTGCCTTGCGTTATTGTGTAGGTTTCTGACAGGGGGGGGGGGGGAGGCTAATACTGAAGGATGTTCTACCTCGCTTCTGACAAGAATTGTTGAGGATATCAGACCAATATTCACACAGAGTGGCTCGGTAAAAGAAAAACCCTTCAAATCATTTGAGAGGATGGAGGAAAAGTATGGGATCTCGGAATCTTTTCTACAAGATGATGGTGTTGGCGCTGTTCTTCTTTAGATTGTTGTTGTTGTGGTCTTAGGTTAAAACAATGATTTCATTCAGCTCTCCACGCAAGAGTATACCGTCCGAGCTTCTTCATCTTCGTATAACTATTGCATTCGCAACCCATTCGAACCTGTTTATTGTATTCACGCTTTGGTCACGCACTACACAATTTTTAACCCCACCCCTCCGGCACACACTTCCTTGAAGCACCAAACTGACGATTTCTTGATGCTTCAGGATGAGTCCTATCGACCGAAGCTGAAACTGCCTTCTGACCTTCAGAAAATTTTGGTTAGAAAGCATGTTCCACTGTGAGTTTTTCACTCGTGCCATGTCGCCATCATGGTGAAGAATACACAGTACATTATACGAGGGTTGGAACTTAAATAATGGCAACTATTTATCGACAACCGATAAAAAAGAGTTATATGTTTGCACCTGTTACTGACCTTCAAAGTAGTCAAATGGTTCAAATGGCTCTGAGCACTATGGGACTTAACATCTATGGTCATCAATCCCCTAGAACTTAGAACTACTTAAACCTAACTAACGTAAGGACATCACACACATCCATGCCCGAGGCAGGATTCGAACCTGCGACCGTAGCGGTCACGCGGTTCCAGACTGTAGCGCCTAGAACCGCACGGCCACTCCGGCCGGCTCAAAGTAGTCACCAGCGTTGTGTAGAACCCGTTGCCAGCGATGTGGAAGGCATAGTATACCGTTAGCAGAGCCTGTTCTGTTGATGGTACGAACGGAGCGGTCTACTGTCTGTCGAATCTCTGGAACAATTCTGAAGCGAATGCCAGGAAGTGGTTCCTTCATCTTCGGAATCAAATTAAAGTCACAACGACTTACGTCCTGGGAGTATGGTGGATGGTACAGTACTTCCCAGTCCCGTCGACCGAACAGAGCAGCCACAGCTTGCGCTGTATGCGCCCGCGCGCTGTCGTGCAAAATGATGGGTGGGTTGCGCAGAAAGTGTAGCCGCTTCTTTCGCAAAGCTGGTCGCAGGTGATGCTCCAAAAACGAACAATAATACTGTGCATTGACTGTTTGCCGTGGAGGAACGTAAGGCGTAGGGGTAACACCATCAGAGTCGTACACGAGAATCACCTTAACTTTAGACCGCTCCGTTCGCACCATCAACAAAACAGGCTCTACTTTGAAGAACAGTAACAGGTGCAAACATGAAACACTTTTGAATCGGTTGTGAAGAAACAGTTGGCACTATTTAAGTTCCAACCCTCGAATTATATATGGTTACGACGATGACGGCCGCCGGCCGGGGTGGCCGAGCGGTTCTAGGCGCTTCAGTCCGGAACCGCGCAACCGCTACGGTCGCAAGTTCGAATCCTGCCTCGGACATGGATGTGTGTGATATCCTTAGGTTAGTTAGGTTTAAGTAGTTCTAAGTTCTAGGGGACTGATCACCTTAGAAATTAAGTCCCATAGTGCTCAGAGCCATTTGAACCATTTGATGACTGCCAATGATCCCCTCAGTGCAGGTGCACACCAAGCTGGAACTCTCACGGGCATCGGTGGATGCCGCGAGTGCTGAGGCTGATGAACAGGGGGGTGGGGTGTAAGCTGAGAATTTGGTTCTGGCTGGAGGTACGCCAGGGTAGCCTCAGCGGTTGTGGTGACCACTGTGTGTAGACGGCGTAATAGTCAGAGCATCAGTCTAGTAAGCAGGGGACGCGGGTTCGAATCTCTGTACGACACAAATTTTGAACTTGCCCCGTTGGTATACATCAGTGCCCACTGGCAGCTTTTAGGTCTGTCAAAAGTAAAATCATATACAGAAAAAAAGCAGCTTGTGGAAATTGGCCTGTTCACACAGCGAGCATTCCGCTGATACTTGACGCACTGTAAGAAGCAACAACCTTCAGTAGAGCGCTACGTGCGTGAAGATAGCCTGCACAAGCTGGTTTTTCTCCGCATACTGTCTTACTTTTGGCAAACCTATCTATAATCTGCTGTATATTCTCCATCATAATGCCGGCATTGCACGAGTGTTAAACTCGTTTTTGAAGGTCAGAAGATGTCAGTTTCAACTACCGAAACCGGTCGTCAATAATAAATACTAATTAATGCGACCGTGACTATAAAGAGCCTTTTCACGTTAAATATAGATCGCTCCTTCCAGTTCTTCAGTGTGAGAAACTTCAAATTCCTAAAGCTTCTATTGTCTTCTTGTCTGAACTGTTTATCGCCCACGTTTCACTTCGGTGCAAGCCCACGCTCCACGAAAATCGTCTCAGAAAGCACTTGCTAACACTTAAATTATATTTAGCGTTAACAATTCCCTGTTTCTCAGAAATGCAACTGCCGGTCTACTTTTGTACTTGGGCCGTTGATGGAACTGTTTTCGGCTATGTCTCTGGGAACGACAATGCCGCCCAAGTCGAGCACGCGAGTTGCCATTAGAGGCGGTGTCGCTACTGGTTTCTGTAGTCCTGCCGCCAAACGGCTCCGCTTACACACGTCGACCAGCTGCTTCCCCCCCACCCATACACACACAGCCAGCAGGTTCCCTTCCACTCCCCTCCTGTCCCCTCCCCTACGCTGGAGAAACAGCCCGCTGTGCGCCGTGCCGAGATCATAATTTAAATCGAACGACGACCTAGCCCCAGACCACTGATAGAAACGAAAAAGGAAAAAGAAAATGAAAAAATAGAAATACGAATAGTAACCGGAACGTGAAAGCACAGCAAATCGGGTGCTGTCCTCCGCCGAAAAGAAATATGTACATAATAAACATCAGACGTTCTCTGCTGTTATTTTGGCGGTATTTTCTCAGACTGAACATCTGCGTACATAACAGGCTTCTCTCGGCACGTAAAGTTAGTAAATCGCAATAAATGGATTGCCTTTTTCATAACCACTAGTGAAACAACGAAGCCCATTTACCCTCCTGTTAAGACGCATTTTAACTTTTAATATTCTGAACCAACGAACGACAGTGTAAGTAATACATTACAGCTCTTTACGAAATGGTGGCAAAATCCAGAAGATCGATACCTTTATTTTCAGTACCTTAAACACGTTGTTTGTGTGGCCAGTGTCCGTAGTTCCGTTGTAATTAAGGAAGAAGCTTTTTTCTTTCTTTTTTTAGTTGCAAAGACGGATTTCAGAATCTGTAAACAATTTGTATCAATAAGAGACATCAAAATAACGCAACTCAAAGGTGCGGAATTCATATTAGTCACAGTGAAGAAAAACATAACATGCATATAAATGCCCGCAACTCGTGGTCGTGCGGTAGCGTTCTCGCTTCCCGCGCCCGCGTTCGATTCCCGGCGGGGTCAGGGATTTTCTCTGCCTCGGGATGACTGGGTGTTCTGTGATGTCCTTAGGTTAGTTAGTTTTAAGTACTTCTAAGTTCTAGGGGACTGATGACCAAAGATGTTAAGTCCCATAGTGCTCAGAGCCATTTTTTTGCATATAAATAACAAACGTGAATAAAGTTCCAGATAAACAATTCCTGGTGGAACTTAGAACGCGACTGATTAGCTACAAAACAGACATGGTATTCTGGTATAGCACAAGTAGCGCCATCAAGCAGCGCAGGAGGGAAGCGAGCAAGCAGTGTGTTTTCCGCGCCCACTCCAATACACGAACGAGCGGAAGGAACGGGCCAAGTGAAGCAATGGTTAAGACAATGAACTCGTATTCGTTGAGCAGAGGGTGCGGGCATCAAATCCGCGTCCGCCCAGCCATATTTAGTTTTTACGCTATTTCCCTTCAGGTGAAACCGAGCGAGGTGGCGCAGTGGTTGGCGCACTGGACTCGTATTCGGGAGGACGACTGTTCAAACCTGCGTCCGGCCATCCAGATTTAGGTTTTCCACGATTTCCTTAAATCGCTCCACACAAAAGGCACGGCCGATTTCCTTCCTCATCCTTGACATAATTCGAGCTTGTCGACGGAACGTTAAACCCAATCTCTGTAATATTGTGCCCTGCCCGCGACGTATTAACATACTAATTTCCTTTCTTATCGAAGTATCGAGTGTCAAAGATCCAATTTAACCACTGAGTCAATGAACTGCGCAGGAAGTCAGCGCATATGTACGACCAGGATAATGAGAGCGGCGTAGCATTATCATCTGTATTTTGTTCTACGTAAGAATGCGCGCTCGTCTTCTCTTCTCTTCTTTAATCGCGCGCCTTTCCGACAGCATCTTACGCTATGAGACACTTACTTTCTGCCATTTTGTTCAAATGAACTGAAATTGTATTCCTGTTAGGAATTTGTTTAATTGTGCCATTATTATCCCCAACTGCGATTACTGATATGACTTTACTATGAATACTTTTTTCTTTCGCTCCAGAGTAGGGCTAAGATTATTGTAATTTCTACGTATTTCGCTGGAATACTGCAAAAACTCTTTGTTATGTTCAAAACTGTTAAGATTAATGCACGAGATGTCCGATGTCTGTATAAAAGGCTTCTTTCGTTAAATAATAATTGTTTACAGAATGAGATTTTCACTCTGCAGCGGAGTGTGCTCTGATATGAATGTTCCTGGCAGATTAAAACTGTGTGCCAGACCGAGACTCGAACTCGGGATCTTTGCCTTTCGCGGGCAAGTGCTCTACCATCTGAGCTACCGAAGCACGACTCACGCCCGGTCCTCACAGCTTTACTTCTGCCAGTATCTCGTCTCCTACCTTCAAAACTTTACAGAAGCTCTCCTGCGAACCTGCAGAACTAGCACTCCTGAAAGCTCAGATGGTAGAGCACTTGCCCGCGAAAGGCAAAGGTCCCGAGTTCGAGTCTCGGTCGGGCACACAGTTTTAATCTGCCAGGAAGTTTCAATAATTGTTTAATTTGGAATTTATGCTTTCATTTCATAGTAACGATCATCAATCCCCAATTTATAAATGTTACAGATTTTGCTTTACTACTTTTTTTTGTTACGTTGCCTACGCTATACCCACGAAATTAAACTAATCTATTCTGAATCTTCTCGCGGAGCGACAAGACAGTAATTTCCCCGAGATTGTAGAAACCCAAACTAAACGTTTTTCAGTACGCCACGAGATTACCGACCTTCACTTCAAACAATAAAAAAGGTAAAAAAGAGTAGAATTAACTAAGGAGTGATTTTTTAACGTAATTGATAATACCGTGTACATTTTCTGACAAAAAAAATTTCATTATCGAGACTAAGAAACAGTGTGTGTGTGTGTGTGTGTGTGTGTGTGTGTGTGTGAAAGAGAAATATTTAGGTTCATTTTACTTTTCATTTAGTACATTTCCTTTTAATTATTTATTTATTTAATTATTATCGATTCTTATTAGTATTATTATTATTATTATTATATATCCTTCCTTTCTTTCTTCACTTAGCCGGCCGCGGTGGTCTAGCGGTTCTGGCGCTGCAGTCCGGAACCGCGGGACTGCTACGGTCGCAGGTTCGAATCCTGCCTCGGGCATGGGTGTGTGTGATGTCCTTAGGTTAGTTAGGTTTAAGTAGTTCTAAGTTCTAGGGGACTTATGACCTAAGATGTTGAGTCCCATAGTGCTCAGAGCCATTTTTTCTTCACTTAAATGTGCAGGGGTTGTTCGAAGAAATAAAACCAGCCACTTTCGTAATTTATAGGAATATTCATTTCAGCCCTTAGTCTGTTTTCAAGTGGCTTAACACATTCCATCAATATTTCGTCAAGTAAGTTAATCCACTATCATAGTCTTCAACCACCAACACCATTCATTATTAAAAAAAAAAGTAAGGACGTTTCCTTTGATAAAACCACAGCCGATACGTTGTACCATCTGAAATCGATGTTCATGACATGTTAATCTTCGTCTCTTTTTTTTCCTCGCTCTTACAGCATCAACTGGCGTCCTCTCAAACTGACAGTTGCAGGTAATGATTTATTGTCGTAGATGGGGAAATAATACTTACAAAAACTTAGCCATGTTTTATTGGAGGGCGCTGCGGGATGTTGCGCCTGGAAATACGAACAACGTTTTGAGTATCGCATTAGGCGTCTTCCTAACTGGAAGAGTTGGCGGTGGTTCCAGAGACGGAACTTCTTGCACACGAGGTAACTGTGTTGGGCAGCGTGGGAGAAGGTTCCCCGATAAGCACCCGTGAACTTGCCCGCGAGACGCACACTTCGAAAAATACGGTGTGGGCAGTACTGAAGGGGCAATTACACCCTTGTTGACAGCACGTAAACCCAGAGTCAGTTCTGCCAACCAATTATCCAGCGCGGTACTGCGGACTGCGTTGTTCACGTTGCACAGGTCACACAAGCGAACGTTTATCACGTCAACAAAGAACTAAATGCTCATTGCAGACCACGGTTCCTCACCTATATGAATGAACGGTTGAAACGGCGTACAATCCTAATTGCACGTTTCTTAACTAACAGTTTCCAGGGGCAACATAAATTTCATTTACAAGGTTTCGTGCAATTACTGATGAATTTAAAAATTCAGATATGCTGTCAGAATCTACTCATTACGAGGCATAATTTTATGACAAAGGTTTAGCAAACGAAGGAAAGTACTACAGTGAGAAACTTTGTGTGTAGTCTTGATGCAGCGTTAACACACGACGCGAAAATTACACACTATACTCATACAGTATTTGAAGAGAAGAGCACACAGCGATTTCCAAACAAACTTCATACATTATTTCAAACCTAATGAAATTTTTTTATCTCTGACAACCCACCCACGCTCCCTCGCTTACTATATTTTCGCTTTTCATTCAGTGAAACTTCAGCGTAAGAACTCACATATTAATTTACTACTTCTTTACTACTAACTCCATTCGCAACAAATTTTACAGAGGGTATCTATCCACTTATACCACTGTACGTACCTCCACAATATTGTTGCACGACACAAGGTTTAGGAGGTATTACTTCATAAAGGGTGAGATGCGTGAAAAACTAAGTTTTCTTAAAACGGGGTGCGTAGGCCGAAGGAGGGGGGAAACTAAATGGCATCAGACTATTCAGTTTAGGATCCTCAGAAAAGTGGTTAGTTCTGACCATAAAATTTTCCGACATGCTGTAATTTCACTGACTATAAATGGTAAAATAATCTGTTCCTAAAGTGTTTCTTCTATTCGATACTTAAGTGGCCTTAATAAGAGCCAATTTATAGCCTTGATGCTCGATGGATTATCGGTACGACTACTGTTTTGTGTGTTAGGAGTATGGCTTCCGTAATTTTCGAAAGATTAACGGAAAAACCGAAGTCATTCTGCATTTTAATATTCTCTTTGGACAGAGTTATTTTAGCGTCTTTAGAAGATCGGCCACAGCCGTAAAAAGGAACTGAAATAAATCAAACATCGGGTCATCATAGTTATGATATCGTCTCGTTAGTAATCTATCTTTCTTCTCACGGACTACATGCAGATAGCAATATTTTAACACATTTGCGACTCTGAGATATCCTACAGCGGCCTGAAAAAAGGAAATGGAAAACGACTCACTTGTTGATTAGCAGTCGCCAACTCTTAAAGGAATCTAAGGGCCACCGGGGAGTGATATCTAGATACTGATACGAGGTGCTGGAGGCGATATAAACTACAGTGAAGCATTATCAGCTGAGAACGCTATGAGGATGCTACAGAGAACTGGATTCTTGAAATGTGCATCCTGTTTTCCAGCGTAGGGTGGACGTCAGGAGCACGAAATCTTCAGGAGTCTAATTGGCTTGAGTGGCGTAACTCAGTGGCTGGGAGGCAGACCGATGCTATGCTCTAGTTGTGGACTCAACTAGAGCGACGAAGGACAAGCTTCCAGATCTAGGAACGATTCTCGCTCTGGTTTTCTGCTGTTTCACATTTGCACCAACTGTTCACTGTAATCGCCTTTGCAACGTATGGTCCACCCGTTCTGTGGATGATCCAGGCAGACTTTGGGGAATAAACAGTAATCGTCACCTAAAAGAGACAGGAAGAAAAATCACTTACTCTGGGTACTTTCGCAAAGATTACGGATGTATTCCGCTCGCAAAAGTGTTCGTTAAAACAAAGCATGTTACTATCAATAGGAAACAAGGAACGGTAAAAGTTGATGCCATAGAACGTGTATCTGATCTGTTAAAGACGCCACTGTTTGCCTTCCTGGGAAGATTGTTCAGGACTTTTGTACGCAGGAGAGACATAATTAAGAAAGCTTCTAATATGTTATCATTGCCTTAACTGCGTGTATGTACATTGGATTACTAGTTTTGACAAGACTAAGTTGTCACCATCATATCTACAGAGCACATGTTACGAAATCTCTTCCGACCCACAACCTGTACTTTGTGGATGTGAAGATGGCAACTCAGTCCTGTCGAAACTAGTAATCCACTGTACATATATGCGATGAAGGCAACAAAAAAACTTCAGTTCAGAAACGTTCTTTAACATTGAATTAATTCACCGCTCTCCAGCCGACAATGTCAAGTATTTATAATTTTAATTTTGTTCTGGAAAAAAAGTTACGTATATAATTTTTCGTCTGTTTGCAGGTATATGAATGGGTAACTTTACTTTTTTCGGGGTGATGTTTAAAATTTCATGATAATACCTTATACCCAGACAAAGGCAACTCCGTGGCTTTTGGAAAGAGACAGAAATTACATGGAGGAAGGAGATGAACAGCTGAAAAGTCTGTATTTCAGAAACTTTACATTGCAACTGCAAGCTTCTGCTTCTTTCAAAATCATTTCAGTCATTCCAATGTCCTACTTAGAAGAACTAATTTAATGGTGCGCTTTTTGTTGGTTTGAAATTATAACACCAGGTAATTTATACTCACAAGAAAAAAAATTATATAAATAAAAACGTGAATGTTAGTTTCTTCAGAATCTTATATCTCTGAAAGCTCTTCACCGGTTGCTTTGAAATTTTGAAACAACGTTCCACTCCAATAAGAGTCTCTTTTTATATGCCTTCTAGAGCGCCATCTTAACTTGTATAAATACAGTACATATTTAAAATATAAAAGGGAAACGTTATCGAAAATTTTGAAAAATTATTGACGGATTTAGTTAAAATTTTTACACGTTACTCTAATAAACGTTGGGATGGACATAGTCTATACATTTTTTAAAAACCATATACCTTATAAATGTATATATTACGCACTAATAAACCTTGATCTAGACACAGGCTTTATAGTTTTTACTGAACAACAATGTACAGGTTTTCTGTTAACACCGACTGCGAGACAAACCACGCCGTTGAGTGTCCATAAGCTCCAGGAAATGCTGTGATTTTCTCTGCTCTGCTGTGATTGTGTCGTTTTTTTTCTTTCTTCCAATCACTTTTAACTATGATCGCAGGGAACTTAAGCAATTGGAAAAATTGTTTCTCCCATACATATTCTTCTAGTATATAATTTTCGAGCAAAACTGTACAACCAACAGTATGCTGTTTTCTTTCCTTCTTCATAGAAAACGTAAGTGTCGTACTTACGGCTTACTACATATCAACTTACGGTTAAGAATACTACCACAGTCTGACATACTCAGTCGCGATTCTCACTTCTGCGGAAATTGTTATCATCTGACAGTTGGAACGACACTAGCGCCCCTAGCAGCGAGAAAGCCAGCTGTAAGTGTTTTTTTTTTTTTACTTTCTTTTCAACTTAATTAACAAACTACTTATTAGATTTTTGCGTTCTGAGCCTTAGTAAATTATCGAGAGATATGAACAAACGTGAAATAAATGTAAGAAAGGGCGAATCTCGCAGATTCAGTGACTTAAGCTGAAACTCATTCGTGAAGAAATTCTTTCGAAATGTGTATAATTGCATCTTACTCTACCGAAAGGAAGATAATATAAACTCATATTTCGTTCTTGAGGAGCATATATTTCTGGTTTTATCTGTTCTTATTATGATAGGTACTCTGACATGTAACAATTTTGTATGGAGTCTAATGATTCGCATATTCTCACACTTCACTTTCTAATACACGTATATTTTTGAAAATGCAATTATTTTTGTTTCAAAAGCGAGCATATTGAAGATTCTTGCCGTCTGTGTGATTTTCCATTCATGTACAGCTGTGGTGACCAATTTGGGACGTTAAATAATGTACGTATTACATTCTATGCATACAGTTATTTGACTGGAAATTACTGAGCAAAACTTCACGTCTTTGAGTAGAGACAAAACTCTTTCTGAAGAAGATGAGTCTTCTGATGTTCACCATACTAGCCCTTTTTTCCTTCTTAAAAGGGAATGACATTCTTCAGTAAACATCAGTACGTTAAAAGAGAACCGTAAATGAGTTGACCTTTAATGTACCGTTTCATATCGCCCAGGGTCCTTAGGAAACTAAAGGAAGATAAATGGAGTATAATTCTTTAGTTAGTGTGTACTTTTACGGTACTATATGCGCCCCTCTTATAAAAACTACGTCGCAGAACAGTATAAACGACACTATTCGTACTCATTCGAAGCAGGAATGGCATGACTTACTACTTCGGAATCTGAATTTGCTGTGACAGGGGGGGGGGAGGAATAGGTGGACAGAGAAGGGGGGCAGAAAATGGATATAGTGAGCGGAAGGAGAGGGGGGAAGGGGAGGGAGAGAGAGGGGGGGGAGAGAGAGAGAGAGAGAGAGAGAGATATGACATTGACATATCTAATTCCTACACAAATTTAGCAATTGCGAAGCATTGCGAGGTTCCCTTGTACTAACGAATTAAGTCATAATCACAAATACTTTTATTCCATATTTCACACATGACTTAGAATCGCATCATTAGATCATGGTAACATCAAACATTTGAAGCAAAAAACAAGTTACACCGTTTAAATACTGTCTTTTGTGATCTACGTAGCTTGTACAACTGCGACAGCGGAAAAAAGGAGGTTGAAAAACGAAGAAGACCAAATCTGGTGCCAACTATGTCGTAATAGTACAGAGCCTAGGTTACTGTACTGTGACGGGACACATTTTATTAGATGTTGGACGTCCTGATGGTCCGACTATTAGCAGCGGCCGAAACTGTGAATTATAAAAAATTAAAATATTTGCAGTCCACACTGAACTCATTAAGAACAGTACCACTGCGGCCTCTTAACGTAAATCTTATTGTCTTCTTTTCCTTCAGTATTTGACCCGCTTTTGGATGAGTCCACTATGCACGGACATTCAGGCATTAATGATCGGAAATTTTATTTTTAATTATGCGCCGAGCTGTAGAGTACATATATGCTGCAACAAAACTATTGGATAGGTGATTTCACGGGTCTGTCTGCACCAGCTGACTTGTGTCATCTACAGATCCCTAGATGCATGAACGCTGTCTAAACAAACGCGAAATTTGTTTTCATTTTCCTCTTTTCGTATACGTTGGCACCGTGGACTTAAACGATTGTACTTGCTGGTACGTGATTGACACAGTAGCAATCGTTGACGCAAAGACTGTTTTAAGCTTCCTGGTAGACTGAAAATGTGTGAATGTGTGTGTGTGTGTGTGTGTGTGTGTGTGTGTGTGTGTGTGTGTGTGTGTGTATCAGGCCCCGGAACGGGACTCAAACCCCAGACCTTCGCGGACTGTATAGTTTGCTGGAAGAAAGAAAAAGTGATGCCTACGTCTCACGGGATAGGCTAACACGTAACCAGTAAGATGAAGGTGAAAATGTGGCAGAAGATATAATGAACTTACAAAAACTGTAATGCCTAATACACCCCGATGTGATACTTGAGTTATCAGCATTGTTGAGACAAGGGGCTTCAGACTACTTCGAATGAGCACCGCGTGACTTTAAGAGAGAAATTGAGACCATATACCCAGTGCTATCGGCTTCCTTAACAATACTAAAGAAGTTACAAAAATTGGCAGTGAATGGTGAAAAATCCAAGATGGAGGTTATTATCGATTGTTATTTTTGTTGTCATCAATTCCACGACTGATCTGACACAGCGCTCCATACTACTCTATCCCGACCATGCCTCTCTATCTCGGCACAGACACAGCAACCTCGGCCATTCGGTTCCCTCTATTCCTCCCCCCCCCCTACCTATCATCATCCGAAAGACAATTTCTTGATGACTCTGGGTGTTTCCTTTCAACCGGTCTCTTCATTTAGTCAAGTTCTCCCATGACTTTCTTTCCTGCCCAGTTACAGTTTCGCCGGCCGCTCTGATCGAGCGGTTCTAGGCGTTTCAGTCCGAAACCGCGCTGCTGCTACGGTCGCAGGTTCGAATCCTGCCTCGGGCATGGATGCGTGTGATGTCCTTAGGTTAGTTAAGTAATTCTAAGTCTAGGGGACTGATGACCTCAGATGGTAAGTCCCATACTGCTCAGAGCCGTTTGATTTGAAGTTACAGTTTCATTAATTGTACGATGCTTCACATTTTTCTGTAGCGCCACATTTCAAAATCTTCTATTCTCTTCTTGCCTGAATTGCTCATCGTCCACGTTTCACTACCGTACAAGGCTACGCTCCAGACAAACAGACTGAGAAAGGTCTTCCTGTGAGTTAAATTTATAGCAGATGACGACAAATTTCGTTTTTTCAGTACTGCTTCTCTTGCCATTGCCAGTCCACATTTTATCTTCTCTCTGCTTCGGCCATCACCAGTTATTTTGCTGCCCAAATAGCAAAACTGATCTACTGCTTTTAGAATCTCATTGTCTAATTTAATTCCCTCAGCACCGTCTGATTTAATTCGACTGCATCACATTAGCCTTGTTCTACTTTTTCTCACGTTCGTCTTAGTTCCATTATACCGGGTGATCAAAAAATCAGTATAAATTTGAAAACTGAATAAATCACGGAATAATGTAGATAGAGAGGTACAAATTGATACACATGCTTGGAATGACATGGGGTTTTATTAGAATCAAAACAATACAAAAGTTCAAGAAATGTCCGACAGATGGCCCTTCATCTGATCAGAATAGCAATAATTGGCATAACAAAGTAAGACAAAGCAAAGATGATGATCTTTACAGGAAATGCTCAGTATGTCCACCATAATTCCTCAACAATAGCTGTAGTCGAGGAATAATGTTGTGAACAGCACTGTAAAGCATATCCGGAGTTATGGTGAGGCATTGGCGTCGGATGTTGTCTTTCAGCATCCCTAGAGACGTCGGTCGATCACGATACACTTGCGACTTCAGGTAACACCAAAGCCAATAATCGCACGGACTAAGGTCTGGGGACCTGGGAGGCCAAGCATGACTAAAGTGGCGGCTGAGCACACGATCATCACCAAACGACGCGCGCAAGAGATCTTTCACGCGTCTAGCAATATGGGGTGGAGCGCCATCCTGCATAAACATCGTACGTTCCAGCAGGTGTTTATCAGCCAGGCTGGGGATAATGCGATTCTGTAACATATCGACGTACCTCTCACTCGTCACGGTAGCAGTTACAAAACCAGAATCACGCATTTCCTCGAAGAAAAAAGACCCGATAACGGTAGACGTGGTAAATCCAACCCATACCGTGACTTTCTCGTCGTGCAATGGAGTTTCCACGACAGTTCTAGGATTTTCGGTAGCCCAAATTCAGCAGTTGTGGGCGTTGACAGACCCTCGGAGCGTGAAATGGGCTTCGTCGGTCCACAACGTTACTCAACCAATCGTCACCTTCCGCCATCTTTTGAAACGCCCACACCGCAAATGCCCTCCGCTTCACTAAATCGCCGGGTAACAGTTGATGATGCCGATGGATTTTGTACGGATAGCATCGGAGGGTACGCCTAAGTGCCAACCAAACAGTAGTGTATGGAATGCCGGTGCGACGTGCGACTGCACGAGCGCTGACTTCCCCGTGGATAGACGAACCCGCTACACTCTCCATTTCTTCCTGAACTGTCTCAGCAGCATTACGCCTTGTGCTCGGTCGGCCACTACGGGGTCTATCGTCTAAACATCCCGTGGCTTCGAACTTCGAAATCATTCTCGCCACAGCTGCATTTCTCAACGGACCTTTTCCCATTCGAATCATCTTCCTATGGCGATAGGATCGTAACGCTGAACTAGCATATTCCCCATTCTCATAATACAGCTTCACTAAAAGCGCCTTTTCAGGTAACGTCAACATGCTGCGACTGCTGGCGCATGTGATTCTCTCTCTCATTACATCTCCTTTTATACACGATTGTCATGCGCAGTCACTGACGTTTTGCTGTCCAGCGCCATCTGTCGGACATTTTGTGAACTTGGTTTTTTGTTTGTTCTAATAAAACCCCATGTCATTCCAAGCATGTGTGTCAATTTTTACCTCTCTATCTACATTATTCCGTGGTTTATTATGTTTTCAAATTTATACTGACTTTTTGATCCGGTAAATTCAACAATATTGGAAGAATGCTTGTATGTTTTCTACAAAATCATCACTATCGATTCTATTACGGCCTAAGAATGCCGGTACTTTTCCTACAACGTCGTCACTATCGATTCTTGTAAGAACTGTGATCCGCATCGTTTACTATCCTCCAAACGACAACCTTATTATATACAGTATGACGAATACTCTTTTGCCCATGTTTGTTGACAAATAAATGCGATTGGCACTGAGCAACTAGAGTTTTGTTTAATTTACCTCCTATTGAGTAACAGGAAAATTTCTCGTATCTGCACATATAAATTTGAATTTTAAGCAAATATCCACGAATATGTATGTACTGTATACAGGGTGTTACAAAAAGGTACGGCAAAAACTTTCAGGAAACATTCCTCACACACAAATAAAGAAAATATGTTATGTGGACATGTGTCCGGAAACGCTTAATTTCCATGTTAGAGCTCATTTTAGTTTCGTCAGTATGTACTGTACTTCCTCGATTCACCGCCATGATTTCATACGGGATACTCTACCTGTGCTGCTAGAACATGTGCCTTTACAAGTACGACACAACATGTGGTTCATGCACGATGGAGCTCCTGCACATTTCAGTCGAAGTGTTCGTACGCTTCTCAACAACAGAATCGGTGACCGACGGATTGGTAGAGGCGGACCAATTCCATGGCCTCCACGCTCTCCTGACCTCAACCCTCTTGAGTTTCATTTATGATGGCATTTGAAAGCAAGCTCTTGTCTACGCAACCCCGGTACCAAATGTAGAGACTCTTCGTGCTCGTATTGTGGACGGCTGTGATACAATACGCCATTCTCCAGGGCTGCATCAGCGCATCAGGGATTCCATGCGACGGAGGGTGGATGCATGTATCCTCGCTAACGGAGGACATTTTGAACATTTCCTGTAACAAAGTGTTTGAAGTCACGCTGGTACGTTCTGTTGCTGTGTGTTTTCATTCCATGATTAATGTGATTTGAAGAGAAGTAATAAAATGAGCTCTAATAAGGAAAGTAAGCGTTTCCGGACACATGTCCACATAACATATTTTCTTTCTTTGTGTGTGAGGAATGTTTCCTGAAAGTTTGGCCGTACCTTTTTGTAACACCCTGTATACACACATACACGTTATCTTTTATCGAATTCGTAAATACTTTCTTACAAACACAAATTTATGTGTGTACGGTTAGTTAAAGAGAAATTTTCCTTTTATTCAATAGAAATAAGATTAAAAAATCACTGATGCTGGAACTACAGCGAAACATGGTTGGTTAAAACAAGAAAGTTCTGCTTGCTCAACGCGAATCCCATCCAAAAACAAATTTATGCTGAAGCACTCTTAATTATGAAACACGAGTGGATATCACAGTTTCTAAAATCAGTCGTGTGTGTGTGTGTGTGTGTGTGTGTGTGTGTGTGTGTGTGTGTGTGAGTGTGTGAGTGAGTGAGTGAGAGTAGACACGTGGGAATGCGAGGAGATATATTTGCTGCGTCGAGAACACGCCGTTCGTTGTCCGTTCGTCTGCTAACCCAACTGTAGCGCGCTTCCTTGTCGACACGCACGACGTTACTCCGCTCTCGCTAGCCACGTGTCGCGCATTGCCCTGGATAACCGGAACAGTACACATCTTTTCCCATGAGCCTGCGAGTCTCTCGCGTATTCATTCAAGCGGAGGGCGTTCTATCCGGAAAAGCTTTTAGAGCTCTAATTCCCGTTACAAGTTTCTTGCATTAATATTCTGTGACCGAGTCGCAATGTATCCCGAGGAGAAGCCATTGGTATTCATTCGCTGTCGGAGGGCCGGATGCAAAAAAATATCACCGCTCTTCCCGAAAAGGACAAAAAATAATTTCACCTCGGGAACGAGAACTTACAAATACCGCACAACACAATGCGGTTCCGACATTTATACCAAAGCAAAACAGCAGACAGGAGCAATTCTTTATAATTTCGTAATGGCCCTGACGATGCGATTAATTCAGTGTCTCTATGTTTTAAGTGGTGTTCACCTGAGTCGCGGGAAACTGAAAACTAATTCACCACTGACAAAGACCGCAGGTAGACGCTGCTGTAGATTTCGTGCAGAACCCGTTATGATACACACATACACACACACACACACACACACACACACACACACACACACACACAGCTTTTAACAAAGCTTCGTAATGTATACAGATTGTTCAGGAAAACTCTTTCCAACGTACCCCGGTGGTGTAGGGAAAGTCGAAACGAACAATTTGATGTATGACATCGTGGTCTACCAAGCCGGGAAACATTCCCAAATTTTCCTACAAAATCCAGCAAGCCACAGCGCATGCGCGCAGCGCGACATTTTCAGTAACCTCTCGACCTCTGGCGGCATCGGTCCAGTCAATCTTAACCGTCTGAAGACAATTTTTTTCTCCTTAAAATAGTCTTCGAATATCAAACACACCTTGTTCTTGCACATAAAAGATATAAAATTAACGTTCGTGTAAATTTTATATCAAAATTTTCTCAGTTCATCAGCGTGAAATCAACAATTAGAACGTTTTGTTTCTCTGGTTTTCTGCGACATTAATGTGGTTGTACGGGACAAGTTTAAATGGAATTGTAGAAGTAATTTCTGCTTGTGGGCAGCGAGGGCACTCCGAGATAGGAAGCCAGAGACACAGTGCAGAGAGAAGGCAAATTTACCAGCGTTTAGGCTTACAAGAGATGAACAGTGTAACGGTAGAGCCCTGACACTGCAGACGCTCTAGGTGAGACTCCCACGACGGAAGCTTCACGCAGAGAATTAATTGGTAACTCCAGACAACGTGAACTCGCTGCTGTAAAGCGTCACATTAGAAGACGGACGCAAACAGGCACGCCTTAGCAGGCGCAGCAAGCTTGACACATGACCTCGAAAACAGCAACGGCAGTGCGTTTACATAGGTTAGAGTGCTGGAACAGCGGTCCCCATTCACGAGAGGCGAGGCAAAGCTACGTAGAACACTGTAGTTGCTAGCCTTAATAGGAAGGGTAGTGAACGCTGTTGCTATCAAAGTTGGAGTTTGTTAATGTACAAGTTGGGAACATCGCTACCTACAGAGTAGAAGGGGGAGGGGGAGGAGGAGGGGGGAGCGAACTGAATGTGGTTGGCCAGAGGTACCAGGGAGGTTTGGTTTGGTTTCGTTTTGCTTTAGGGCGCAAAAAACAACTGAGGTTGTTGTTATTGTTCTTGTTGTTGTGGTCTTCAGTCCTGAGACTGGTTTGATGCAGCTCTCCACGCTACTCTATCCTGTGCAAGCTTCTTCATCTCCCAGTACCTACTGCAACCTACATCCTTCTGAATCTGCTTAGTGTATTCATCTCTTGGTCTCCATATACGATTTTTACCCTCCACGCTGCCCTCCAATACTAAATTGATGATCCCTTGATGCCTCAGAACATGTCCTACCAACTGATCCCTTCTTCTGGTCAAGTTGTGCCACAAACTTCTCTTCTCCCCAATCCTATTCAATACTTCCTCATTAGTTATGTGATCTACCCATCTAATCTTCAGCATTCTTCTGTAGCACCACATTTCTAAAGCTTCTATTCTCTTCTTGTCCAAACTATTTATCGTCCATGTTTCACTTCCATACATGGCTACACTCCATACAAATATTTTCAGAAATGACTGCCTGACATTTAAATCTCTACTCGATGTTAACAAATTTCTCTTCTTCAGAAACGCTTTCCTTGCCATTGCCAGTCTACACTTTATATCCTCTCTACTTCGACCATCATCAGTTATTTTGCTCCCCAAATAGCAAAACTCCTTTACTTCTTTAAGTGTCTCATTTCCTAATCTAATTCCCTCAGCATCACCAGACTTAATTCGACAACATTCCATTATCCTCGTTTTGCTTTTGTTGATGTTCATCTTATATCCTCCTTTCAAGACACCATCCATTCCGTTCAACTGCTCTTCCAAGTCCTCTGCTGTCTCTGACAGAATTACAATGTCATCGGCGAACCTCAAAGTTTTTATTTCTTCTCCATGGATTTTAATACCTACTCCGAATTTTTCTTTTGTTTCCTTTACTGCTTGCTCAATATACAGATTGAATAACATCGGGGAGAGGCTACAACCCTGTCTTACTCCCTTCCCAACCACTGCTTCCCTTTCACGTCCCTCGACTCTTATAACTGACATCTGCTTTCTGTACAAATTGTAAATAGCCTTTCGTTCCCTGTATTTTACCCCTGCCACCTTTAGAATTTGAAAGATAGTATTCCAGTCAACATTGTCAAAATCTTTCTCTAAGTCTACAAATGCTAGAAACGTAGGTTTGCCTTTCCTTAATCTTTCTTCTAAGATAAGTCGTAGGGTCAGTATTGCCTCACGTGTTCCAATATTTCTACGGAATCCAAACTGATCTTCCCCGAGGTCGGCTTCTACTAGTTTTTCCATTCGTCTGTAAAGAATTCGTGTTAATATTTTGCAGCTGTGGCTTATTCGCGCCCAAATCAAAACTACAGAACAAGATAGAGAGGAGTCTACAGAACAAGACAGAGAGGGGTTAAAAAAAAAAGACTATACGTCAGTCCCAATAGACACAACAGAAGACGGCTAAAAACAGACACGTCGAAAACGGGCTCTAAAAAAATAAAAAAAAAATTAAAAAAATAAAATCATACAGAAACGAAGGTCCAAAACTAAAAATTAAATGGCCTTCACCGTATTGCTTTGGCGGGTAAAAAGTAAAACGCTGTCGACAGTCCGCGCGTCATTTGCTAAAACGGCCGGTAACTCAGACGGCAAACCCAGGCGGGAAGGTAAAGGGTTAAAGATGGGCAGCCGGTCAGGAAGTGGCGGACAATTAATACTTGGGCGCAATTTGTACAAGGTTGTGGTGTAGCGCCACTTATCAAATGACGATGGCTAAAAAGGCTGTGCTCGATATGCAGCCTAGTTAAAATGACCTCCTCCTGGCGGAAGGGCCAACAGGAGATAGTCCAAGGCGCTGGGAGAGGCTCAATGAGCCGGAGCTTATTCGCGAGAAGGGAGGACCATTGGCGATGCCTAGGGACACCACCTCCTGAGAGACGCCAACACAGAGATAACTGGAGGGAATATAGGAACTAGGGGGCTGACGTACGAGGACTGCAGCCTTGGCAGCAGCATCAGCAGCCTCGTTTCCTGGCAGACCGACGTGACCAGGGACCAGCAGAAACATGACACTGGCTCCACCAAGAGTGAGCAAGGGACCGTTTTCCTGGACCCGCTGCACTAAGGGATGGGCGGTGTACAGCGCACATGGACTTTGAAGGGCGCTGAGTGAGTCCAGAGGACACAATCGAAAAGGCTGTGGCGCAGTATGTACACCGTGGCCTGATACAGGGCGAAGAGATCGGCTGTAAATACGGAGCAGTGTGCCGGATGCCGATATCGAAAGACACGGGTGCCAATGACGAAAGGACACCCAACCCTACGGTCAGTTCGAGAGTTATCAGTGTATACACAGGTACTATCACGAAGTTCCAAGCGAGGGTCGTGAAACTGAAGGCGATAGACCGAGGCTGGAGTAGTGTCCTTAGGAAGCAAATGAAGGCCAAGGTTAACATGGGCTGCTTTACGAAGCCAAGGTGGTGAAGGGTTCACACCCACCGGGAAAGGTGCAGACAGATGGCGCCATAGTCAATTGTCCTCTAACTAAAATCGCAGAGCGGCCCTCCTGCACGTGCGTTGTACGCTGTGTTTACTGACAGTGCGGCCAGACGTTACTCACTACAGAACAATGTTATGACGGGTCTGTTATCGAAAAATCTTTACTCTCTCGTCGCGATTTAATGGCAGCAGCCGATGCAGGTTTCCAGGCTGTGCTCAGTTGAAATACTTGTTGATGAGATTATCAGCTGTACGGGTATGTATTGCTTCTTTAACCCATTAAGACCCAAATTAATTTTTTTAAAATTGAATTTTTTATTCCTTAATTATAATGTACATAGTGTATGAACCACAATAAGTACAAAAATAGCCAAAGAATATTTATACATGCAGATATAATGGCCGTCCTCAAAATAGGACACTGGGATCTAACAGTATTGTATACTATACTAAACTGTATTCAAGTCTTAACTATTTATTTCTTGTGAAATGGTACAAAACACTTCACACACAGCGTTACACGGCATTTAACACAATATGTTTTTGGTTTCCCGTTGCATTTAGCTCTTACACGTCATCTTTGCGTGCTTCTTTTGTCAATCATATGACCAATTCCATCAAACCTGATGTCTGGTATCACTCAACTAACTTGATGGGTATTACATTGGACGTCCAATATTCGGTCTTCCAGTGTCCAATTTCAGGTATGTAACTGTAACAGCACGTCTGAAATCCAGTAAATCCTGTGCATTTTTCCCATGTACTAGTCTGTAGAAGAGTCAGGCATTTACGAGGGCCATTTCCAGCAAACGTGTAATAGGACCCAGTACCATTTTTTCCCTCTAATTACCGTCGCATATTTTCCAATTAACCAGTAATGGTGGTCAACACCTCACATGTACGCGTTATACGACTTCAAAACGGCAGGTTGTTGCACTTGTGTGTTCTTACTTGTCTACTGTACCGCGTAGCTGTTCCCGAAGGTTCAACTTTGTCAAAATTTGTGCCAATTGTAACGCATCTGTTGTCGTGCCATCGAACAAATAAGACTTCACCATTCCTCTCGAACTGGTAGTCATAGTTTCCTCGAACTGTCTTTTTCAGTTCGTTGCTGCTCAGTAGTGGACAGTCACCAACTCGATTCTCTCTGACAGTCCCAGTTGCTCAAAAACCCAAATTTCTCGGATGAATCAGAAGATCTCTACTAATGAAGAAATTGTCGAAGTACACACAATGATTCTCGGGTTTTTCAATGCAGTCCAACATGTTTAGGACTACTCTTGATCCCAATAGTAGGTCATCCCTTGCAGTATCTTCTGGATCCTTTCCACAGTATAAGTCAAATTTGAAACAGTAGCCACTTCCTCAACAAAGAGACCACAACTTATAGCCAAATCTAATAGGCTTGCCTCGGATAAACTGTCCATCTGGAACAGTATTATTTACTAAAGGGTAACATATTCATAAATATACTTACATAATACACTGTAAATTTCAAAATAACTTCATATCCTGTAATATACATAAAAGAGGGGTCGTTACTTGCCTCAGCAACAAAACCTGGTAAAATTACCACGTTCTAAAAAGAAAATACATCAGCAGTAGCAGAGTTTCATATTCGAACGTGCAGCAATACAAATAACTGAAATGATAACACCAAGTCCCAGTGTCCTATTTCGAGTACACCAAATTTTATAACAATGGAAAACAATGAATATAGCTCCAATTGAGCTAACAATGCAAGTACTTTAAAAGACACATTGTTGACTATAAATAATCGCAAAAAGATCTTTGCCACATATTTCAAATATTACTAAATTGTCGATAAAGTAAATACCTGTAATAACGAAAAGTGAGCCTTAGTATTCAATAATCAATTAATGGTAGGATTTATTGCTTTTAATTTCCTGTAAGCATAAATTTGTTATAAAAAGCAACAACAAATGACGTAGAGCAGTAATAGTTGCAAATTAATAATTTATTGTGTATTTATAAATAAATATGTGCTCTGTCCTCAAAATAGGACACTGGTACTTAATGGGTTAATGACGCACTCTCAGAAAGATGATGCCAGGGATAAAACTTCCGTCTTTTCATAAATCATGCAACGTCCGATATTCAGAAAGTGTTCTGCAATTGCCGACTTCTCCGGTTGGCGTTAGCGTGTATGACGCTGATGTTCATCGCAGTGTTCTTGCACTGTGCGACATGTCTGGCCTATATATGCCGCCCCATTACTGACATGGAATGTTACACACACTATGTTTCCCCAGGCCAATATCATCCAATAGCTCCCACAGTTTTGCAGATGGTCGAAAAACACACTGAATGTCGTATCTTCCGATGACTCTTCCGATTCTTGACGACATGGTACATAAATACGGCAGGAAGGCTAAAGTGGTTTGTGTCTTACTGTTAGTATCTTCATTCTGCTCCATGGATTGAACTCGCTTGGGCCTGAATGCATTGGGCATCTGTCTCATTGTCGGAACACTGTATTCAAAAGTTGCATCTCACTCGACAGGCTCTCAGGATCAGATACCACATGTGCTCTATGAACTAACGTACGTAATGCACTACCGCACTGTGCAAGGTGATGGCAGCTTGTGGCCTGCAGATATAGATCTGTATGCGTTGGCTTGCGGTAGACGCTGTGTTCCAAGGTTCCATCTGCTTTCCTTTGTACCAAACATCAAGAAAAGGTAAAGTACCATTCTTTTTCCACTTCTATTGCGAAGTTTATATTCGGATGGAGCGAATTTATGTGCTGAAGGAACGTAGGTAGAGTATCAAGTCCATGTGGCCACACCACGAATGTATCGTTCACATACCGCAGTATACAAGATGGTTTGAGACTGGCTCACTGTAGTGCTTTTTCTTCAAAATACTCCACGAAATAATTGGCCACCACAGGAGACACAGGACTTCCGATGAATTTTCACGTCATCCGGCGGCAAATCCGTGAAGACTATTTAAACATATTCGCCGGGAAATCTTGAACTGGATTCATTTAAATAGGAACGCATGGTGGTTGGTTGTCAATGGATTTCGTGCACGTGTGGGATTTTTTTAGCTGTTACGGGCATTTATGAGGGGACTTCCTGAAATCTGCCTTCATGTGAACGGTAGCTACACTCCTGGAAATGGAAAAAAGAACACATTGACACCGGTGTGTCAGACCCACCATACTTGCTCCGGACACTGCGAGAGGGCTGTACAAGCAATGATCACACGCACGGCACAGCGGACACACCAGGAACCTTGTTGGCCGTCGAATGGCGCTAGCTGCGCAGCATTTGTGCACCGCCGCCGTCAGTGTCAGCCAGTTTGCCGTGGCATACGGAGCTCCATCGCAGTCTTTAACACTGGTAGCATGCCGCGACAGCGTGGACGTGAACCGTATGTGCAGTTGACGGACTTTGAGCGAGGGCGTATAGTGGGCATGCGGGAGGCCGGGTGGACGTACCGCCGAATTGCTCAACACGTGGGGCGTGAGATCTCCACAGTACATCGATGTTGTCGCCAGTGGTCGGCGGAAGGTGCACGTGCCCGTCGACCTGGGACCGGACCGCAGCGACGCACGGATGCACGCCAAGACCGTAGGATCCTACGCAGTGCCGTAGGGGACCGCACCGCCACTTCCCAGCAAATTAGGGACACTGTTGCTCCTGGGGTATCGGCGAGGACCATTCGCAACCGTCTCCATGAAGCTGGGCTACGGTCCCGCACACCGTTAGGCCGTCTTCCGCTCACGCCCCAACATCGTGCAGCCCGCCTCCAGTGGTGTCGCGACAGGCGTGAATGGAGGGACGAATGGAGACGTGTCGTCTTCAGCGATGAGAGTCGCTTCTGCCTTGGTGCCAATGATGGTCGTATGCGTGTTTGGCGCCGTGCAGGTGAGCGCCACAATCAGGACTGCGTACGACCGAGGCACACAGGGCCAACACCCGGCATCATGGTGTGGGGAGCGATCTCCTACACTGGCCGTACACCACTGGTGATCGTCGAGGGGACACTGAATAGTGCACGGTACATCCAAACCGTCATCGAACCCATCGTTCTACCATTCCTAGACCGGCAAGGGAACTTGCTGTTCCAACAGGACAATGCACGTCCGCATGTATCCCGTGCCACCCAACGTGCTCTAGAAGGTGTAAGTCAACTACCCTGGCCAGAAAGATCTCCGGATCTGTCCCCCATTGAGCATGTTTGGGACTGGATGAAGCGTCGTCTCAGGCGGTCTGCAAGTGCAGCACGAACGCTGGTCCAACTGAGGCGCCAGGTGGAAATGGCATGGCAAGCCGTTCCACAGGACTACATCCAGCATCTCTACGATCGTCTCCATGGGAGAATAGCAGCCTGCATTGCTGCGAAAGGTGGATATATACTGTACTAGTGCCGACATTGTGCATGCTCTGTTGCCTGTGTCTATGTGCCTGTGGTTCTGTCAGTGTGATCATGTGATGTATCTGACTCCAGGAATGTGTCAATAAAGTTTCCCCTTCCTGGGACAATGAATTCACGGTGTTCTTATTTCAATTTCCAGGAGTGTATATGTGGTGTAATGTATTTGTCCTCAAGTGCATATCTGCAGTTTGGTCCCTCGAGGGCTCTGTTATGAGGCGTTCATTTACACAGCCTAAAACGTCGTATCAGGCAAACCATTGGTTGCCGGACCTACGTCTATTAGCGTTATTTGCTTGTTTGCTTGTCTTTTACTTGCGCCTTTCTTTTGTACCTGTAATAGTCAAATAGTCTGCAGAAGCTCTATATAGTGCTATTTTAATTATTTCACATACTGTCTTATGGCTCTTGGTTGTCTGATGGGCAGTAATCATGTGTACTAAAAGCAGGTATTGTGTGTGCACTTATTCCGTTTGGTCCATTAAGCCTTCTGGGCAGCAGTACTACCGTTAAGAGACGCCCCGCACTTTTCCTGTCAAGTTCAGGGACGGCGTTGAGTCCAGAGTGATTTGTCGCTGCTCGGCAGGGCTGTACCACGGAGAGCGCCCACGTGCTCTGCTCGCGTCCTTCGGGTTTCACCCGCCGCATATGACCCCACGTTCCATCCCGCCCACTGAATTCATTACTCTTCTCCGGCATTAGGCGTCTTAGGTATCAACCAAACCTGCCACGTTCCTCTACCAGCTGGATGCGGGCAGTAACTGCCTCCACGTACTAATTAACACGGCCATAACAGCTTTGCTCTCTACACTTCACGACAGCTAGAATATTGCCTCCCCCCCCCCCCCCTCTCTCTCTCTCTCTCTCTCTCTCTCTCTCTCTCTCTCTCTCTCTCTCCCCCCCCCTCTCTCTCTCTCTCTCTTTTTCTTTCATTCATTCAGTCCGAATACCTACGACATTTGCGTATATAATGCGTCTAATATCTGCTAATTAATACATTTGTCATTGTTTATGCAAGATGCATGTCATCCTACACTACTGGCCATTAAAATTGCTACACCACGAAGATGACGTGCTACAGGCGCGAAATTTAACCGACTGGAAGATGATGATGTGATATGCAAATAATTAGCGTTTCAGAGCATTCACACAAGGTTGGCGCCGGTGGCGACACCTACAACGTGCTGACATGAGGAAAGTTTCCAACCGATTTCTCATACACAAACAGCAGTTAACCGGCGTTGCCTGGTCAAACGTTGTTCTGATGCCTCGTGTGAGGAGGAGAAATGCGTACCATCACGTTTCCGACTTCGATAAAGGTCGGATCGTAGCCTATCGCGGTTGCGGTTTATCGTATCGCGACATTGCTGCTTGCGTTGGTCGAGATCCAATGACTGTTAGCAAAATATGGAATCGGTGTGTTCAGGAGGGTAATACGGAACGCCGTGCTCGATCCCAACGGCCTCGTATCATTAGCACTCGACATGACAGGCATCTTATCCGCATGGCTGTAATGGATCGTGCAGCCACGTCTCGATCCCTGAGTCAACAGATGCGGACGTTTGCAAGACAACAACCATCTGCACGAACAGTTCGACGACGTTTGCAGCAGCATGGACTATCAACTCGGAGACCATGGCTGCGGTTACCTTGACGCTGCATCACAGACAGGAGCGCCTGCGACTGTGTATTCAACGACGAACCTGGGTGCACGAATGGCAAAACGCCATTTTTTCAGATGAATCCAGGTTCTGTTTACAGCATCATGATGGTCGCATCCGTGTTTGCCGACATCGTGGTGAACACACATTGGAAGTGTGTATTCGTCATCGCCATACTGGCGTATCACCCGGCGTGATGGTATGGGGTGCCGTTGGTTACACGTCTCGGTCACCCCTTGTTCGCATTGACGGCACTTTGAACAGTGGACGTTACATTTCAGATGTGTTACGACCCGTGGCTCTACCCTTAATTGGATCCCTGCGAAACCCTACATTTCAGCAGGATAATGCACGACCGCATGTTGCAGGTCCTGTAAGTGTCTTTCTGGATACAGAAAATGTTCGACTGCTGCCCTGGCCAGCACATTCTCCAGATCTCTCACCAACTGAAAACGTCTGGTCAATGGTGGCCGAGCAACTGGCTCGTCACAATGCGCCAGTCACTACTCTGATGAACAGTGGTATCGTGTTGAAGCTGCATGGGCAGCTGAACCTGTACACGCCATTTACAAAAATTGTTACAAATTAAATTTTTCCGGTTTTATGTATTTTAAGCTTCACGACATGTACCTTTGTTTAAAAATTCGATTCCACTAGGAATTGAACTCAAGTCCCCCCCTCTCCCCACACTTCAGGTGAGCAATCGACCACACAGCGACACTGCTTGTCGGGGAAACACGACCCTGCTTTAGCGCATTAAAGATGGTCGAACAACTTTGAAGTCGATTTTCTCGAAAATTTTTTAGAGTTGTATCGAAATGCTTTAGGAAATTGATATTTGACTTCTGAACCTCATGTACCATAAACGTAAAAAAAAAATTATATATATATAATTGCCGTATGGTCTTACTGTTACACGTTGGAAACGCTTTGACGTCCATGTGGATTATTTCAGACAGAGCCCAACCAACCGACGAATATGTTAACAATACAACAGTACTTTACACATACCAGCGCTCGGAAATGTTGTAATCTTCAAAGGCAATTTTTTCGCGTTTTCATGTACATCTACACTTACATCAACATGATTATTCTGCAATTCACAATTACGTGCCTGGCAAAGGGTTCATCGAACCACCTTCAAGCTCTACCGTTCCACTCTCGAGCACTCTCGAACAGCGCGCGGGGAAAACTAACATTTAAATCTTTCCTTGCGAGCTCTGAATTCTCTTATTTTATTATGGTGATCTTTCCTCCCTATATAGATGGGCGCCAACAAAAGAAGACAAAATTGGTGATTGAAATTTCATGAGAATATCGTGCCGCAACAAAAGACGCCTTTGTTTTAATGACTGTCACCCCAATTCGCGTATCATAGCTGTGGCGCTCTCTCCCCTTTTTCGCGATAGTACTCGTACAAACCGAGCTGCCCTTCTCTGGACCTTTTGATGTCCTTCGTCAGTCCTATCTGATGCTGATCCGACACCGCACCCCAATATTCATGAAGAGGGCGGACAAGCGTAGTTAAGCAGTCCCTTTAGGAGACTTGTCGCATTTTCTCAGTGTTTTGTCAATAAATCGTGCTCTTTGATTTGCTTCACCCACAATATTATCTATGTGATCATTTCAATTTAAGTCATTCGTAACTACCGGGCAAGGTGGCGCTGTGGTCAGCACACTAGACTCGCATTCGGGAGGACGACGGTTCAAAACCCGCGTCCGGCCACCCTGATTTAGGTTTTCCGTAATTTCCCTAATTCTCTTCAGGTGAGTGCCGGAATGGTTCCTTTGGAAAGGGCAGTCGACTTCCTTCCCCATCCTTCACTAATCCGATGTGACTGGTGACCTCACTGTTTAGTCCCCTCCCCCAATTAAACCAGCCTATTCGTAACTGTAATCCCAACATATTTAGTTGAATTTACTGCCTTTAGATTTGTGTGATTTATCGTAAAACTGAAATTTAGCGGATTCCCCATGTGGAAGACCCATGTGGAAGACCCATGTGGAAGACCCATGTGGAAGACCCATGTGGAAGACCCATGTGGAAGACCCATGTGGAAGACCCATGTGGAAGACCCATGTGGAAGACCCATGTGGAAGACCCATGTGGAAGACCCATGTGGAAGACCCATGTGGAAGACCCATGTGGAAGACCCATGTGGAAGACCCATGTGGAAGACCCATGTGGAAGACCCATGTGGAAGACCCATGTGGATGACCCATGTGGATGACCCATGTGGATGACCCATGTGGATGACTTCACAATTTTCTTTATTTTTGCAATTTTTGATCGTCTGATTATAAGACGGTAAATGACAGCATCATCTGCAAACAATGCAAGAGGGCTGTTCAGATTGCAGATCATAAATATCGAAGGTCGAATGCCAGATATTAGCTGTGTTTTATTCGATGATTTTTCGTCAATTACTAGGAAATGTGACATTTCGGACAGGAAATCAAGAATACAGTCCCACAACTGAGAAGATAGTCTATAAGCACGGAATTTCATTAGAAGTCGCTTGGGAGGTACGGTATCAAAAGCCTTCTGCAAATCGTAAAAATATGGAATCAATTTGAAGTCCCCCGTCAGTAATACTCATTACTTCGTGAGAATAGAACTAGTTGTGTTTCGCAAGAACAATATTTTCTGAATTCGTGTTGGCTATTTGTCAATAAATCGTATTCTTCCAGAACTAATTATGTTCGAACACAGTACATGTTCCAAAATCCTACTGCAGATCAAATTTCTTGAGAACTGCATCGTGTTCTGTTTGGAAAATTGATGTCCGGGCACTGACAAGGGGAGGCGGCGACATTGGGAACGCGGATTTACTGCAAACTTCGTACACTCGTAGTGCCCCATGAGGACAACAAAATGTGTAAGCAGTAGCGCGTACTTCTCAAGCGTTACTGAGAAAATCGCAAGGTAATTTCGGTCGTCGAATATATGCCTGTGCGTGGCCATTTTTACATGAAGCGGCGCCAGCCGAGTGGTTAGCGTTCAAAGCTCGGTAATCGCTGGATCAAGTCCCGTTCGTCAGTTCTTTTTTTTATTCTCCACACAGCCATTTTCTTTACTATTTATATTACTATTGATATAATGGGAAAAATACGTGTAATCGGATGAACTTTTAATAAATTTACAATGTTACTTGGCAGACTACAAATTTTTACTATCACAAATAATATAAGATTCATAACTATCGACTAGTAAACGATCAAACGCATAAAGTGATAGTGAAAATATATGCTTGTCCGTTATTTGAGAAATCCCTTATACCTGAAAGGAGCCCGGAACGACTTGTTACCTCCAAGTTTTGACCGGCAGAGACGGCTTTCGAAAGATACACAATTAATCGTCGCTATCGAAATCACGAGTACAAGTTGCAGGATGATGTTTTCCTAAAAAACATGGAAAACAATGTTAAACGGCACCAGCTGCATCGAATAAATGCTATGTTTCCGCATACGCAAGGTCCTTCGAGGTTTTCCGTGGAAAAACAAACCTCGTTAACATTTTCAAAAACCTCTCTTTCAGCCGATAATCTGGAAGCAAACATGCATATCGCAGTATTTCATTAAATATCGGCGTTGATAATTGGTCACGCAGTATCGAGTATATTTTAATAGCGTCTTCACGAGAAGCAATTTCTCGTTCTCTTTCGATTAAATACGAAAATTTTGAAGACACGGACAAGCATACATTTTCGGTATCACTTTATGCTTTTGGTCGTTTACTAGTCGACAGTTATGAATATTATATTACTTGCGATAATGAAAATTTGTAGACTGCCAAATAACATTGTAAATCTAATAAAAGTACATGCGATTACACGTATTTTTCCCATTATATCAATTGCAATATAAGTAGTAAAGAAAATGACTGCGTTGAAAATAAAAAAAGCACTGACGAAAGGGACTCGATCCAGTTATCTAGCAATTACGGAGCTTGAACGCTAACCCCTTTTTTTTTAAAATCTCATTTTGTTCCCTTCGTTCGTTCGTTGTATCTGCTCGGGGCGGACGTGGTAAGACACCCGTCTTAGTTCGTTGTTGATCGGTGAACTCAGATTTTTTTTTTACGGAGGGCAGCTAAGCCTCTGACCGAACACGCTGAGCTAACCACTCGGCTGGCCCCGCTTCATGTAAAAATGGCCACGCACAGATATATATATTTGACGACCGAAACTATCTTGCGATTTTCTCAGTAACGCTTGAGAAGTACGCGCTACTGCTTACACATTTTGTTGTCCTCATGGAGTACTACGAGTGTACGAAGTTTGCAGTAAATCCGCGTCCCAAACGTTGTGGCCTCCCCTTGTGAGCTTCAGATCCTTTAATTATGGAGAGCAGCCTGTGGCATACGCCTGCGAGCCTATTTACTCTTCGCCAACGTGCTCGGATGTGTGGATCTTTCTTTGGGATGCAGCTACCGGTACGGCGGTGTTTGAAAAAGGCCAGGTGACATCTTTGGTGAAGGTATGTTCTCGAAACTTTAACAAAAGCCCGTACCGAGGTACTGAGCGTCTCTCCTGCAGAGTCTTCGACTGGAGTAACGCTTTCGCGATTACTAAATGATCCTGTAACGAAGCGCGCTGCTCTCCGTTGGATATTCTCTCTCTCTTCTATCAACCCTATCTGGTACGGATCCCACACTGCTGAGCAGTATTCAAGCAGTGGCCGAACAAGCGTACTGTAAGCTACTTCCTTTGTTTTCGGATTGCATTTCCTTAGGATTCTTCCAATGAATCTCAGTCTGGCATCTGCTTTACCGACAATCAACATTATATGATCATTCCATATTAAATCACTCCTAATGCGTATTCCCAGATAATTTATGGAAGTAACTGCTTCCAGTTGCTGACCTATTTTGTAGCTAAATGATAAGGGAACTATCCTACGTATTCGCAGCACGTTACACTTGTCTACATTGAGATTCAATTGCCATTCCCTGCACCATGCGTTAATTCACTGCAGATCCTACTGCATCTCAGTACAATTTTCCATTGTTACAACCTCTCGATACACCAAGCATCACTTGCAAAAAGCCTCAGTGAACTTCCGATGTCATCCACAAGGTCATTTATGTATATTGTGAATAGCAACGGTCCTACGACACTCCCCTGCGGCACACCTGAAATCACTCTTGGAAAACTTCGGAAAACTTCCCTCCATTGAGAACGACATGCTGCGTTCTGTTATCTAGGAACTCTTCAATCCAATCACACAATTGGTCTGATAGTCCATATGCTCTTACTTTGTTCATTAAACGACTGTGGGGAACTGTATCGAACGCCTTGCGGAAGTGAAGAAAGACGGCATCTACCTGTGAACCCGTGTCTATGGCCCTCTGAGTCTCGTGGACGAATAGCGCGAGTTGGGTTTCACACGACACTGTTTTTCGAAACCGATACTGATTCCTACAGAGTAGATTTCTAGTCTCCAGAAAAGTCATTATACTCGAACAAAATACGTGTTCCAAAATTCTACAACTGATCGACGTTAGAGATATAGACCTATAGTTCTGCACATCTGTTCGACGTCCCTTGTTGAGAACAGGGATGACCTGTGCCCTTTTCCAATCCTTTGGAACGCTACGCTCTTCGTGTGGAAATGCGACAGTTGGTGGCGAGATGCGCCGCGCAGCGCCGCCGTTTCTACGAGACCTGCGGAGTAGCTGGCTGCGTTGCAGGCAGAAGCGACCTCGCTTCGCCGAAAGGTCTGCGGGGCGTGATGGCGGCCGGCGGACCTTGCAGAGGAGGCGTGTGCTGTGCCGTGCCGTGCTGGCAGTACGGCGACGCCCGCCTCTGCGGCGAGGATGCGCCGGAGGCGTGGGCTGCCCACTGCACGCCGCATACCGCAGCGGCTGCAGTCCCTGCCTAACGATGCTCACCTGCTTGCGCGTATTTAGACGCACTCGTCCTCAGACCACCACCGGACACATGATCCACCCTGACCAGACATGTTTAGGTGGAGACAACAACATCCGCAGGGCACTTGGCGCCTACCGTGACGTCACGGCGCTGGCGGCGGCCTTCCGCCTCCGAGGCGCTCTTGTCGCCGTCGATTTTGATCACGCCGTCGATCATATCGACCACAGTTTCCTTCGCGCCGTACTCGAACGCATGGGACTCTCGCAGGCGTCAGCAAGGGTGATCTTACGCTTAATCAACGGGGCGCGCTCCCGGATTACGATCAACGGACACCAGACTGAACGCATCACTCTTGGATGGTCGATGCAATAGGGATGTCCTTTATCAGGAGTCTAATTCGCGGCGACCCTCGAACCTGCACTGCACGGTCTTCGCCAGCGACTGGAAGGCATCAGCAGTCGAGACGTGACCTTCCCGTCTGCCGCCTTCGCAGACGACGTGGTGCTCTCGGTGCGGTCGAGCGGCGAATTCCAAGCGACGCTTCAGTGGTAGTGCCGCTACGGTGCGGTATCTGCCAGTGTCGTCAACACGCGCAAGACGACATACATGGATGTCGGGAGAGGCCTTCTACACCCGAGAGCGATCCCCTTCCAAAAGGTTCCCTCACTGAACGCATTCGTCGAACTGCGACAGCCACATATTGCCAGCTACTACAAAGGACACGGGCGCTGCTCAATGACAGCAGACACCGCAATACGGATATGATTCTCCGAACGTGTTACGTCAGCACTTACCTAGCGTCCAAACTTATTTTGCGCACATATTACCGCTAACATTCGCCATGGCCTGAACTTTCCAGGCGGCGTACGGACAATTTGTGACTGCAGGTCATATATCCGAAGTTCGCTACATTACTTTAACGAGGCCTCCACTGGCAGTGGGCCTGGGGTTGACTCACGTCCACAACCGCGCGCGGTCATTGTACCTACGGACAATGCTGCTCGCATGGACCGCGACCAACAACAGTTTGACGGGGACGCTGCTACAGATCGTCACGCAGCGAGATCTTTGTCCATCGGTCGCCGTGGGCCACATAGCCCCGTCTCTTGTCCGCATCCGCGATTTTCTGGCCGAACTGAGTTACATGCCCGAGGATCTACCGGCGACGAGGACGCCGAGCACGAGAGAGTACTACCGCATGTATCAGGCACGACAACCCCGTAACAACGTCGAACAACAACACCCAACCATCCGCTGGACCAGAGTGTGGTGAGCAGTCCACGCCCCATACCTGCCCACGTACGCTCGTCCCCGTGGTATATAATGGTGAACGGCAAATCAGCCACACGCCAGCGCCCCCATTCCATCCATCTCGACCATTTGTGCCCGCACTGTGCCGTCGTCGATTCGGACGCGCACCGCCTAGCATGTGCTGTGACAGGCATATGCTGGGATCTTGTACAACGTATGCTGGCGCTCCTGTTGCCACGACAGGCAGTCTGTCTGTCACGCCGGACGAACTCTTACACCCAGATACCACTTACTTTCCCACTACAAGAACGAACGCTGCCAACTGGCTGAAGGGCATGGTCCTGTATTACATTTTGCAAGCAGCTCCCGAAAACGCTCTGGACTTGTGGGTCCACCTGACAACGACTCATGAGGCGTTCCGCAACCATGCACTGTGCCGCACGCGACTATCGAACTATTTAGGGCCATTGTTCCAGGATCCTCCTGCCCATCGGGGAGTTCCGAGTACTAGAAGGCACACTTAAAAACGATTCACGGCTCAAGACTGATCCTCACAGCAAACGGTTTAGACGCAGTCCCCCTGACATTCATTACGCGAAGACGGAAGCTTCTGGTGGCGGTAGCAGGAATATATAGGGAACTAAATAAATACATGGGAAGCATATGTATAGATGTATACAGGGCTATTACAAATGACTGAAGCGATTTTATAAATTCACTGTAGCTCCATTCATTGACATATGGTCACGACACACTACAGATACGTAGAAAAACTCATAAAGTTTTCTTCGGCTGAAGCCGCACTTCAGGTTTCTGCCGCCAGAGCGCTCGAGAGCGCAGTGAGACAAAATGGCGACAGGAGCCGAGAAAACGTATGTCGAGCTTGAAATGCACTCACATCAGTCAGTCATAACAGTGCAACGACACTTCAGGACGAAGTTCAACAAAGATCCACCAACTGCTAACTCCATTCGGCGATGGTATGCGCAATTTTAAGCTTCTGTATGCCTCTGTAAGGGGAAATCAACGGGTCGGCCTGCAGTGAGCGAAGAAACGGTTGAACGCGTGCGGGCAAGTTTCACGCGTAGCCCGCGGAAAATTGGCTCATGCCACAACTGGAGACCGACAGCGCCGACTTCATCTTTCAACAGGATGGCGCCCCACCGCACTTCCATCATGATGTTCGGCATTTCTTAAACAGGAGATTGGTAAACCGATGGATCGGTCGTGGTGGAGATCATGATCAGCAATTCATGTCATGGTCTCCACGCTCTCCCGACTTAACCCCATGCGATTTCTTTCTGTGGGGTTATGTGAAAGATTCAGTGTTTAAACCTCCTCTACCAAGAAACGTGCCAGAACTGCGAGCTCGCATCAACGATGCTTTCGAACTCATTGATGGGGACATGCTGCGCCGAGTGTGGGAGGAACTTGATTATCGGCTTGATGTCTGCCGAATCGCTACAGGGGCACATATCGAACATTTGTGATAGCCTAAAGAAACTTTTTGAGTTTTTGTATGTGTGGAAAGCATTGTGAAAATATCTCTAATAATAAAGTTATTGTAGAGCTGTGAAATCGGTTCAATCATTTGTAATAGCCCTGTACTTATAAATAAGTGAAACTGATCCAATAAAGTTCCCTAGATCCTATCGAACCCTTTTCCCTTGCTTGGCGCTGGGAGGGCGGGAACGGGACATTGAGGGCAGGCCTCGGAGGGCGACCCCTACCCTCTTTGCCCCCGACCCTTCTTTCAGACCCTGATTAAAGAAAAAAAAAACGCTCCCTCCTTCCGCACATCAAAGCTCCGTGGTGCGGCGCAAACTCACGCTCTCGCAGCGATGGCTCGAATCGACGCACTCTTGGTGATGTCCGGTGTGTGATTATCACGCGATGCACTGCTCCATATATTAAATCGGGAACGTTTTCTGGCGGACCCAGACAAATTCTCTGCTCTACTACGAAATCAGTCTAAATAAAGGTCGCCAGACTCGCTTTGACCCGCGAGGCACGGTTAAATGTCTCACTGCTCCAAAGTCAATACTCAAAGCAGTGTAGCTCTTCAACGGTAGATTCTGACGTCCGGACTGGAATGTGTTCACCGCCAACAGTTAAAACAGCCACTCCTGCCGATAATCACCGCCACAACGTAGCGGGGGAACAGTAACACAGAAACCTGTCATGTACGCCGGCATTCCTGGCTTCTACCGCTGTTTCGCATGCGTCGTTGAACCATTTCTTCTTCTTTCGTTCTATTTCTGGCAATGTTTCTGGCTGAGGGTTGAATCATTTTCTTGAAGTCCGACCGCAGTTCACCTGTAGCTTTAGTCTCACTTTCATTCATTCTTCAGATCGGGACTTCAATTTACCTGCTCGGTGCCACTTCACAACTTGGGTCACTGTCGGAGGTTCATAATCTGAACTACTACCCATTCGCAGGCTGACAACAAAATCGACCGCTTTGGAGGAGAGATTTGCAGTATTGTTGTTGTTGTGGTCTTCAGACCTGAGACTGGTTTGATGCAGCTCTCCATGCTACTCTATCCTGTGCAAGCTTCTTCATCTCCCAGTATCTACTGCAACCTACATCCTTCTGAATCTGCTTAGTGTATTCATCTCTTGGTCTCCCTCTACGATTTTTACCCTCCACACTGCCCTCCAATGCTAAATTTGTGATCCCTTGATGCCTCAAAACATGTCCTACCAACCGATCCCTTCTTCTAGTCAAGTTGTGCCACAAACTTCTCTTCTCCCCAATCCTATTCAATACCTCCTCATTAGTTACGTGATCTACCCACTTTATCTTCAGCATTCTTCTGTAGCACCACATTTCGAAAGCTTCTATTCTCTTCTTGTCCAAACTAGTTATCGTCCATGTTTCACTTCCATACATGGCTACACTCCATACAAATACTTTCAGAAATGACTTCCTGACACTTAAATCTATACTCGATGTTAACAAATTCCTGTTCTTGAGAAACGCTTTCCTTGCCATTGCCAGTCTACATTTTATATCATCTCTACTTCGACCATCATCGGTTATTTTACTCCCTAAATAGCAAAACTCCTTTACTACTTTAAGTGTCTCATTTCCTAATCTAATTCCCTCAGCATCACCCGACTTAATTTGACTACATTCCATTATCCTCGTTTTGCTTTTGTTGATGTTCATCTTATATCCTCCTTTCAAGACACTGTCCATTCCGTTCAACTGCTCTTCCAAGTCCTTTGCTGTCTCTGACAGAATGACAATGTCATCGGCGAACCTCAAAGTTTTTACTTCTTCTCCATGAATTTTAATACCTACTCGGAATTTTTCTTTTGTTTCCTTTACTGCTTGCTCAATATACAGATTCAATAACATCACATCGGGGAGAGGCTACAACCCTGTCTTACTCCCTTCCCAACCACTGCTTCCATTTCATGCCCCTCGAGTCTTATAACTGCCATCTGGTTTCTGTACAAACTGTAAATAGCCTTTCGCTCCCTGTAGTTTACCCCTGCCACCTTTAGAATTTGAAAGAGAGTATTCTAGTTAACATTGTCAAAAGCTTTCTCTAAGTCTACAAATGCTAGAAACGTAGGTTTGCCTTTTCTTAATCTTTCTTCTAAGATAAGTCGTAAGGTCAGTATTGCCTCACGTGTTCCAACATTTCTACGGAATCCAAACTGATCTTCCCCGAGGTCGGCTTCTACCAGTTTTTCCATTCGTCTGTAAAGAATTCGCTTTAGTATTTTGCAACCTAACGTAAAACGAGGCAGGTGTTTCTTATAACAGATGGTGCCCGCTGAACTCCGGCTACACCAAGTTTAGTCAACAGCAGCTGCACGCGAGCTTCTTTTTGACTTTTAGGCACAGAAGAAAGTAATTAACGCCAGCTAATAGAAGGTGTAGGCAGGCGGGTCGCCTGGGTGAGTGGGAGGCGGCCCGGAAGCTTTGATCAGCGTCTCCCGAGGCCCCTCACCTCGAATCGATGACACGCCGCACACCGTTCGCTTTTGCGAAACTCACCATCAGTGATCATGCCGACGCATTAATTCTATATTCACAAAGTGCACTGTTCGTGGTAGTACTGCCTACTTCCGCTGTGTACTTCAATGTATTTACGACAATTACGTTTCTGTATATTCATGCGAAGGGAGAATCAAACACTGACGCAGGGCAGAGGAACAGAATAGAAGATGAATGGATAGCTTGAAGAAGTGACGGCAGGATCGAATCAAATAGGCAAAAATACAGGGCACAGTAGAAGCTGAACTGAAGTGACGAAAGGAGAAAATATTATGAAGTAGCAAATGAAGCAAACAGAAGAGAACAGACGTAAAAAAGGCTGACTGGAGTGTAAAATCACGAAGCAGGAATGGCTTGAGGATAAATCGAAAACTGTAGAAGGATGCATGAGTATGAAAAACATACAAATGGCACGTATAGGAAAATTAAAAAGTCCTTTAGAGAAAAAAGGAACACCTGTATTATATTTCCAGCCCAGATGACGAGTCAGTGCCGAGTAAACAAAGAAAAAAGAAAGGAAGGAAGGATAGATGGGAAAAAAATGCTCAAAAATGAAACGAATACATCGAACAGCTACGCAGGGGTAACGGCAGTGAAGGCAGTTTATAGAAATGACAGAACACTTGCATGGAGATGGGAGTTAGGATACTGCGAGAAGATTTTGATTTAGTTATGTAATACCTATGTTGGAACAAGGTCCATTGTTTCTACCTGGTAAGAAAGATATATAAGACAGACGAAATGCCGCCACTTTTCACGAAGAACGTAATAATTCCAATTTCAAAGACGACAGCTGCTGAAGGGCGAGAATAGTACAGAAACATCACTTCGAAAAGTCATAATTGCAAACTACTGATACGAACTTTTTTTCCTTTCGTGTCTCCACGGAGTCCTGTTCTAATCCTCCATTTTTCCTGTCATGTACACCTGCCTTCCTGGCTTCTACCGCTGTTTCGCATGCGTCGTTGAACCGTAAGTCACACAAGGATGAAAAAACCGGTAGAAGCAACCTCGGTGAAAATCAGTTTGGATTTCGGAGAAATGACGAAACACGCGCTGCAATAACGACACAAAGACTTGTCCCACGAGACAGACTCAACAAAGTAAAAGCTATGTTTATAGCATTGACAGATTTATTGCTGGCTTTTGACAGCGTCGACTGCAATACTCTGAAGTTTTCGAAGTAGCAGGAGGGAAAATACAGGGAGCGAGATGTTATCTACAACTTCCACACAACCCAGGGTGTAGTTCAAATACACTGACGTGACAAATGCCTGGGATAGCGATATGCACGTATACAGATTGCGACAACGTCGCGCACTCATGGTATACAAGGGCAGTGTATTGGCGGAGCTGTCATCTGAATTCGAGTGATTCAAGTTAACAGGTTTCCGACCTGATTATGGGCGCACGGCGGGAATTAACAGACATTGGACGCGGGACGGTAATTGCGTCTAGACCCATGAGACGTTGTTAGGGAATTCGATATTCCGACATCCAATGCCTCAAGAGTGTGCAGACAGTACCAAATCTCGGACATTACCTCTCATGACGAACAATGCAGTGGCCGAGAGGCTTCACTTAACGACCGAGAGAAGCGTCGTTTGTACAGAGTTGTCAGTGCTAACAGACAAGCAACACTGCGTGCAATAAGCTCAGAAATCAATATGGTACGTACGACGAACGTATCCGTTAGGACGGTACGGCGAAATTTGGCGTTAATGGCCGATGACAGCAAACGACCGATGCGATTACCTTTGGTCACAGCACGACATCGTCTGTAGCGCCTCTCCTTGGCTCGTGACCATACCGGTTGGACTGACACGACTGGAAGACCGTGGCATGGTCAGATGAAGCCCGACCTCAGTTGGTAAGGGGTGATGGTAGGTTTCGAGTGTGGCGCAGACCCCACGAAGCCACGGACCCAAATTGGTAACAAGGCACTGTGCAAACTTGTGGTGGCTCCAAAATGGTGTGGGCTGTGTTTACATGGAATGGACTGGGTCCACTATTCCATCTGAGCCGATCGTTGACTGGAAATGGTTACGTTCGGCTACTTGGAGGCCATTTGCAGCCATTTATGGACTTCATGTTCCCAAACAACGATGTCAAGTCAATGGGCCACAATTGTTCACCAGTGGTTTGAAAAACATTCTGGACAACTGGAGCAATGATTTAGCCACCCAGATCACCCTACGTGAATCCCATCGAACATTTATGGGACACAATCGTGAGGTCAATTCGTGCACAAAATCCTCCACTGTTAACACTTTAGCAATTAGGGTCGCCAAGACGCAGCATGGATCAATATTTCTGCAGGGGACTTACAACGATTTATTGAGTCCATGACAAGTCCAGTCGGTGCACTGTACGGGGCAAATGGAGGTCCGACACAATATTAGGAGAATCCCATGACTTGTCATCTGAGTGTGCACGAAAGGGCGCTGAGAAGTGAGCGACACTGGTCTGTCGCCTGTCTCCGACACTCGATCTTTACATTGAATAAGCGGTGAAGATTACCAAGGAGAAATTCTGAAAAAGGACTGGAGTTCACGGAGAAGAAATAACAACGCTGAGGTTTGCTAATTTTGTGAAAGACAGCAGAGGATGTGGAGTGGCAGTTGAGCGGAATAGATAGCGTCTTGGTAAGAGGCCATAAGATGAACCCGAACAGAAGTTAAACAAGTGTAATGGAATTTAGTCGAAGTAAATCAGGCGATGCTGAGGGAATAAGATTATGAAATAACACACTAAAAGTACTAGATGAGTTTTGATATTTGGCTATGTAGACAGGATATAAAATTCAGCCTGGCAATAGCAATAAAAGTTTCCCCGAAGAAGATAAATTTCTTAATGTCAAGTGTAAATTTAATGTTCGGAAGTCTTTGCTGAAGGCATCTGTCTTGAGTGTAGCGTTTCACGCATCTGAAGTGAATAATCAGTAGCTCAGCCAAATGAGAATGGAACCTTCAGAAATTTAGTGCGTCAGGAGTATGCTGAGGATTAGATGGGTATACCGGATACGTAATGAGGTGGTAGTGAACACAATTAGGGGGGTGCGGTTGTGGCACAGCTTGATTAAAAGAAGGGATCAGTTGGATGGAGGCTTCCTGTGGCACCTAGGAATGGTCAACCTTCTAATAACGGGAAGTTTATGCGGTAAAAGTTGTTGGTGGAGACCAAGACATAAATATAGTATGCAGGATGTAGGGTGTAGGTCGCAGTAGTTATGCGAACAGAAAAGGCTTCCACGGGACAGAAGAGCGCCGATAGCTGCATCAAACCAAACTTACGGTCCGAATGTATTCGTGCAAATGTGTTTATTGCATGTGGAGTTAAGGGGAGCCGGAGGTGGTCAAATCCAAAAAATTACGATTTTTTTTGCTACCGAAAATTAATTGGAACATTCCTCTTTAATGTAAACTTTGAATTATTGTTCTACTCACACTAGAAGTGGAGTTATTACCATTTTCACCCACGTCTGCAGAGGAAATGGGCGGCCGCTGAATGCATCTAACACCCTCTCGTGACTTCCTGGCGAACTGCTTGGGATTTTCTCGGCCTGTTACGCATACAGCGAGTGTGCAAGGGTTGGCTACATTGTTTTCTGTGACAAATGAAGCGCTAAGAGCGCGGAACATCGTCTCTTTGCTGTTTACCGTTTCGAATTAGTTCAGTGTTGCGCCTGTTGTTGGTAGTATTATACTTCTTGTGTAAAGCGTTGTTCTGGTTACGATGCCACGTTTTAGTAACCGTTTATATAAGAAGAGGAAGAACGTAGGGAAAAGAAAATTAACAGTAATACAAAGTTGCGATACTACAATTACTGAAACAGTGAGTTGTTCTGCTAAGCAACACATGGGCGGCCATAGCCCTGTGACATCTTCTAGCAAGAAGCTGGCTGGTGGAAGTGAAAGATTTCGTGAATATGTTAGTGACACTGTACGAGCACTATGAAATATATGCAATAAAACCAATTTTTCATGACTTAGCACAGCCAGAATTGTTACACAAATGTCTACACGGAAAGAGGCAGAATCCTAATGAGAACGTGAACAATTTGATTTGGAAAGTGATTCCTAAAAGGGTGTTTGTAAGCATAAAAACACTGAACTTTGGCATTTATGATGCAATAACAACCTACAACCAAGGGAACAGTGTGAAGTTCTGAAGGCATTAGGATTTACAGCTGGGGTGAGCGCTGTACGAGCATTAAGAAATATTGACAGAGAAAGGATAAGAGGAGCAGAAAGAAGAGAAAGGCATATGAAGTATGATGGAACAACAGGCCAGAAAAGAAGACAGAAGAGGAAGCTTTTGGAGGATGAAGAAGAAGACCCTGATAATCCATCCTATAGTGCAGGAATGTATTGAGAAACTTTGATAGCCATTTCCCGTAAATTAGAATTTTTCGAATATAAGGAACATTTTCTCAAAATCCACTCAAGCTAGAGAGATGAAATTTTTATACAGCACTCCTAGTGGTCAAACTTACATTGTAACACAGCCATTTGGCAATATGTTCAGTAGTTTCATTTCAGTTTAATTATAAAGCAATTATTTGTAAAAAAATTTGGGTCATTAATAAAAAAAAATAATTGGAAGGAAACTAGAAAAGATACTCCAAAATCCCTCTGTCATAACTGCAATACTAAACCACTCTATATGTAAAAAAAAATTCAAATTTTTCTATTTGGTAGTTTATTCATAAATGTTCCTCAAACTTAGTGATTTTAGCATGGGCAGCATAGGCACCTCCGGCTCCCCTTAATGGGAGTCGTGACAGCGCGCTGTTGTCCTGTCACTTTCACTTAGCAGTGCCAGGCAGCTCATCTGCTCATCATGCGTGCGGCGACCCGCGACCGCGAGAACACGAAAGTCGTACTGTCGAGTTCTGTCGTGAGTGTCACTGTCGAAATAAAAAAATTAAACAATATCTGGTTATTGTAATATGATGAAAAAGAAATCTGTGCAGAGCTGCAGCTCATGAATTCGTTGCATTTATACTGATCGATTGGTGACACAAATTATTTATAATGAGAAAAAAAATGGTTCAAATGGCTCTGAGCACTATGGGACTCAACATCTTAGGTCATAAGTCCCCTAGAACTTATAACTACTTAAACCTAACTAACCTAAGAACATCACACACACCCATGCCCGAGGCAGGATTCGAACCTGCGACCGTAGCAGTCCCGCGGTTCCGGACTGCAGCGCCAGAACCGCTAGACCACCGCGGCCGGCTATAATGAGAAAGCGAACAAACTGTGATTCAATACGAATAATTTTAAAAGGAAATATTCTGGAACAGCGTGTTGTTATTTTATGTAGAAATTTATTTATTGTACAAAACTCAAAACTTACTACAGTCCGATCCACGAACGATGGCGGTTCGCGCATGCCGAGGCACGGACGCGGATTTCATTGTCGACCATTCCAAGCGACAGCTGCGGTGTGCGCATGGGCGTGCTTTCCGCTTAGCGTATATCCCGCAAATTATGTGTCTGGCTTGCTTACGCAGAATTTATCGCTTACCACCACAATCAGCGATGACAACTCGCAACAAATGGAATCGAAATTCACTAAACAACAACTCGCTACGATCGCGTCTGATGCTTGCATTGGCTGCGGCATTCACAGCAGAGCGCTCGGAACATGCTGGACGCTCACCGGCTGTCCGAGAATGCGTGACGCAGGTGCGCAGAACAAGCATGAACTCCACCGCGATCGTTCGTGACTCCAACTATAGCTGAGGTCTGAGACGAAGCTGAAATGAACAGTGCAATACAAGCAATTTTTCGTCGAAAAGAGTGCCATCTATTTTGATTCTAAAATTTTTTAAATAAAATTCGTTACTAATTCGTCTTTCTGAGAACTCTTCTACGAGACGCCCGCAGCTCGTGGTCGTGCGGTAGCGTTCTCGCTTCCCACGCCCGGGTTCCCCGGTTCGATTCCCGGCGGGGTCAGGGATTTTCTCTGCCTCGTGATGGCTGGGTGTTGTGTGATGTCCTTAGGTTAGTTAGGTTTAAGTAGTTCTAAGTTCTAGGGGACTGATGACCACAGATGTTAAGTCCCATAGTGCTCAGAGCCATTTGAACCATTTGAACCATCTACGAGACGTGTTCAGTAAATAATATAACACTATTTTTCTGAAAGCAGGTTGGTTTCATTCAGGATTCTAGTAGACCATATTATTCGCCATTCTTTTGGCTACAAAACGCAATTTTTCAACGCAAACTCTGTTCAATGCTACAGCCTTCTGCCACCTTACTGGGAGGGCCCATGTATCTGCATGATACCACTCTACCGGTTGACGTCTTCCTTCATCCACATACGCGAAGTGCAGTTCCGCACAGATGGTCCTTCGCTGCTCTTTATGGTCTTCTCTTAGGCGACGAAGACTCCAGTGGGCAGATACCACTGGGTATCCCAACTGGTGGGCGAGCATTTCAGCACTACCAATACAGACACCCAGATGAGCAGCAAGGTGTTTGTTCGTAATCCATTGATCACTTCGAAAGGGAGTGTCAACATGTTCCAACGTAGCACGAGTTAGAGCTGTGTGCGGCTGGCTGTCACGCGGGAGATGAGACAGGTTTGCGAGCCCCTGTCGCGATGATGACAAGACGCCTCGCCCATCGACTCACCGTGCTTTTGTTCACTGCCAGGTCTCTAGACGTTCTGCAAGCGCCTATGAATATCTGTGATGCTCTGGTTTCCCGCCAAAAGGAACTCAATGTCAGCTCTCTGACTGGAACGCACCGGCGTGACAGAAGCCGCTTTGAAGGCTACGTATTGCGGCGCCACCTATCGGAACTCCATGAAACTACAGGGGCTCAAGCGAAAATATTCCACGATGTTCCACGACAAATAACACATTTTCTCAACCGGAAATGGTTGAGAAAAAAAAAGTGCTGCATTACGTATTAAACGCCCCTCATATTTTCTGCATGCAGTAAAGCAAAATTACCTGCAAGACGAAAATATCTTACAAAACATTCGAGGCAAATAATGCAAGAGAAGATTCATGTTGAAATGCGCTTTCTCGCGAGAGAAATCTGAGAAGTCCGTTACGTAAACGATCTAGAAACTTCGGAAAGCGATATTCTTTCTCCATATAAATATATAAAGGGAGAAAAAATGTCAAGGGAGTCAGCAGGAACACGACAACATGTACATCACGAATACTTGTTACACAACAGAGTAGTGCTGATTATTTTGTTAAGAGTTAATAGCTAAATGAAGGGACAGTAAAAACGCCTTCGTATAGCTGAAACGCTGAGGCGCCACCTTGCGAGACATGGGGTAAAGGCAGACCCGAGTCGGATCCGCGCTGCGGGTCGGCAACTATCGGTCTGCTACACCGGGCAGTCCCGGTGTAGCTATTAGGCGGTTTTCCACGCTAGTTTAAATGACAGCTACACTGGTTCCAGAATGAGATTTTCACTCTGCAGCGGAGTGTGCGCTGATATGAAACTTCCTGGCAGATTAAAACTGTGTGCCCGACCGAGACTCGAACTCGGGACCTTTGCCTTTCGCGGGCAAGTGCTCTACCATCTGAGCTACCGAAGCACGACTCACGCCCGGTACTCACAGAGTGAAAATCTCATTCTGGAAACATCCCCCAGGCTGTGGCTAAGCCATGTCTCCGCTATATCCTTTCTTTCAGGAGTGCTAGTTCTGCAAGGTTCGCAGGAGAGCTTCTGTAAAGTTTGGAAGGTTGGAGACGAGATACTGGCAGAAGTAAAGCTGTGAGTACCGGGCGTGAGTCGTGCTTCGGTAGCTCAGATGGTAGAGCACTTGCCCGCGAAAGGCAAAGGTCCCGAGTTCGAGTCTCGGTCGGGCACACAGTTTTAATCTGCCAGGAAGTTTCAGCTACACTGGTGTCGGGTATTTACCGCAGAAATTATTACATACAAATGGTGAAAATACGGCACGAAAGTTCACAGACTAGTGTCACACACGGCCTTCCTACCTTAAATTAACGTACGAATGTGGCGACACGGAAGGCATCGAGCCACGAAGTTATAATTAAAATTTGGCAAATGCCTTGATTAGGAGGGAGGGCGGGTGTAAGGGATCTGTGATTCCACAAACATAGATGCCAGTATCCGACACCCAGGTCGACATCAGATAGGAGTCGATTGTCGAGCGCTGCAGGAGGCAGTGAGACTAGTGTCGAGTGAGCAGCAGTGATGGGAAGACTCTCAAAGAAAAAATGAATGGTGGTCGAGCTGAGTACGGTGTCAGTGGCGGATGTGCCGAGTGAGTAGTAAATGGTAAATTCATCCGAGTGTGACAAATGAGCGCCTCCCCCAGATCGTCGTGGGGTTTACCCTCATCAATACCGATTCGCGAGTGATAGAAAACCAAAAGTGACAAGTGCCGAATTACGTGCTTCGCGTCAACTGTGTCGGCCAGCAACAACAATGGATTGCAGTGAGGATTGTTGTGAATGTTAACCATCATCATTGCTTGTGACGAAGTGCTTAAAAATCAGCAACCATAAAGATATAGCCGTAATTAAACGTGTAAGGCGTAGGTAGCAACTGCATCAGAATTTGTGTGTTATTATAGAAAATACATATGAGTTTGTATATTGCAACCTTCGTGGTCTATAATAATAGAAAAACTTTCAATCATCAACTATTCCGTCTCAGAACAGCCGCACTCGGTTGAAATACCCCCGAAACCACAGCACAAAAACCGATGGCCTTTCATCCATTAAGCACACGGTCATATAATTATTAAATTAATTGTTTGAAGGCTTCGGTAATAACACAAAACCTAATAAAGGACATAACGGGGGTGTTTCAAGGGAGGTGAGAGGAGAGAGAGGGAGGGAGGGAGGGATGGAGAGAGAGGGAGGGAGGGCGGGGGGGGAGGGAGGGAGGGAGAGAGAGAGAGAGAGAGATATTGGCAACTGCGAAAAATGGCTCTAAGCACTATGGGACATCTGAGGTCATCTGTCCCCTAGACTTAAAACTACTTAAACCTAACTAACCTAAGGACATCACACACATCCCTGCCCGACGCAGGATTCGAACCTGCGACCGTAGCAGCCTCGTGGTTCCAGACTGAAGCGCCTAGAAGCGCTCTGCCACCGCGGCCGGCTCGCAACTGCGCACTTTGACATTAGCTGCATCAGGTATGAAAATATACTACCTGACAGAGACAGATGAAGATTTGTGCCGGACCGGAAACCTAAATTCGGGCTTAGAGTCCCCACCTGGCACAAATTTTCATGTCATAATCAGGTAACGTCTTCATACTGTAAGGTAGCTAATGTCACAAACAGTTCGCAGTTGCGAATAAATTTCGTAAGTTTTCACTTCAGCCTGGAACGTTAGTCTTCTGTGTTGGCCTGCTACAACGGGCAGCTCCAGTGTGGCTTTTAGGCGGTTCTCCACGCAAGTTTCGGTGACAGCTACACTGGTGTCCGGTGTACAACACAGAAACTATCACATACGAATGGTGAAAATACGGCATCGAAAAGAACCGAGGTAATTAGAACGAAAACCATTTTTCCCGTTTAGCAAATCGTCATATCAGACACTGAGCTTAATTACAGAAAGTTCACCAGCATTTAAAGCCTGTTAGCCACATGGATTTTCTTCTTTTATCAATCGCATATTTTGTACTTTACAATTGCTTGAAAAGCACCCCGGAGTTCCCCGTGTCAATCTCTTGTGATGTACAAAGCACATTCGTGTTTTTAACTATCAGAATTGCTGGCCATTTGCCGTGTGGCTCTGGAGGAAACAGATGCCATGGGTATTTCCCTTTCAAGTTACAATAGCGTCAAATGCCGTCAGGGTTAGAGGTGGGCTTCAGGAACAAATTTAGTATAGCATCCCACCTCCGGAAACTTCATCTAGTGATACTGCGAAGCGTCCAAGCCACAGGGGTCAACGCCCGCCCGTCATTAGGCCAGGCCGTGGGCAGCGAAATGAGTGAGTGCGGTGACAGAACGCAAGCGGACCACCCCGCAGTGGACATGGAGGCTGTCAAGACGTTAATTATGCAGATGGCGGTGTGTGCGCAGCAGCAACAGCAGTAGCTCTGCAGTGTAGTGTTGCGTACAGAGCGTGGAAACCCACGTCTACTATCTATGCGGTGGCAGTCGCTGACTGCGACGCTTCCAGGTGGTGCTGGATGGCGCTTCCGGACACGGCATCCTGTTCTCAATCCATTCATTAAGCTACTGTCGTATTTTTTTAACTTAGTCGTTCAAGTCATCTTCCATAGAGTAAGCTCATACGACTTTTGGAACAGAACCAACCATTGTCCCAACGACATTTTAATCACATCGCAAGCATGTTATGAGAAGACTATTAGCGGTAGCCGTCACCAGTCACTAAATTTTGTTGACTTGCGTAAATTATTTCAAGAAGCACCATGTTTCGAGATATAAGCGTCATCTTCAGGCTACAAAGGCAATACAAAAACATTTAGGAAAATTACTCACAGGTAAGACTACTGTAGTCTTAGCATGTGATGTGGTCATTCTGCAGAGAAGAAAATACGAGGGAATATTCCATTCGCTTGTTGGTTGCTGTTCGCGTAAATAATTTTAAATAACCACTCATTCTGTCCACATGATGGATCAAATGGTTCTGAGCACTATGGGACGTAACATCTGAGGTCATTAGTTCCCTAGAACTTAGAACTAGTTAAACCTAACTAATCTAAGGACATCACACACATATCTATGCCCGAGGCAGGATTCGAACCTGCGACCGTAGCAGCAGCGCGGTTCCGGACTGAAGCGCCTAGAACCGCTCGGGGAAAGCAGCCGGCTGTCAACGTGAGTTGGCTGTTTTCTTGTGGTGTGTTCAGTTGTTTCAATTGCTATCGCTCCGTGGGTCTTATTAACGCCTGTCTATAAATTTGGAAAGAACATTCCACAGTCATCTCTACTGCGCAATCTTGTAACTATCGATGTGGCAATCCTGGCGTTATCAGTTACTTGCAATGTCTTCTGTACATCCTGAAGTCGTGTGTTTGATGTTGACCGACGAAATACATTTCAGTAAGAGAGACTGTGACAATTTGAAGTTTAAAAATGATAGTTTAAAATTTATTCTGAAGAATTACAAACATATTGCTATTGCAACCCTGATTCATATATATACTTACTTGTTACGGTAAGTATCTCGTTTTAACAATATTGAGTTTAAGTTGGTGAAGATATGTGTGTTCTTGAAACCTGTAATTTCGTTCTGGGTCTCGTTTCTCGCTTTAGGACAGGGATGAATATTTTCATTTTATGCAAGATGTCCATTTTTCCGCTCTCCAGCGTTGTTTCGTCTTTACGCTTCGCTTCAGCTGAACTGTCAGCTTTATGAATTACGAAACTGTCAGTATGACTTTAAAACAAGTAACGTAGTTGTTACAGTTGCTAGAATTAATGGAACATTTAAAAAATTTGGCATTTGTGTGGCTTGCACTGACTGCCGTTTTGTATGGAGTTAGGACGTAGTGGCGATTTTGATAATGTCAAATACAGAATTTCCAAATTAGTAATTTCTGTTATTAGCAGAAGAGTTTCATATGAATGTGGATTGTGAGACCTTGATAAGACTGTCACTGCGTTCGTTGTCAATTTTAAATCGCCATTGTCTCTTTTCACAACAGAATTTTGTGCTAATTTCATTTTATAATTAAGAGGTTGATTGCAACCTGCTGTAGCACGAATTCCAAAAATCGGCGAAACCGCAGATTGTGAACAAAATACCCTATACCGGTTAAGTTATTGACAAATATTATTGCATGTGACCGCTAGTCGATTCTTTACGACTTTTACTGTGAAGAAGTAAGGAACACAAAAGTATTGTATTGTGTGTTCTCAGACAGCTTGAAAAGGAACTAAAAAATGTTGTAACTTAATCTCAAAAATACAAGAAGAAAATTTGTTCGACTGTCATACCAGAGGAATACTCTAAAAAAACTTTTTTATCATTGAGAGACAAAGGACTAATTTCGAGATTCTTTTATTACTTCTAGTATGAACTACCTTTTTTGTTCTGATGTGCTGGCGTAAAGACGTACTGTATAGTTTCATGTTCAAATGGTTCAAATGGCTCTAAGTACTATGGGACTTGACTTCTGAGGTCATCAGTCCCCTAGAACTTAGAACTACTTAAATCTAACTAACTTGAGGGGCATCACACACATCCATGCCCAAGGCAGGATTCGAACCTGCGACCGTAGCAGTCGCGCGGTTCCATACTCTAGCGCCTAGAACCGCTCGGCCAATCCGGCCGGCATAGTTTCATGTATATGTGTGTGTTAAATGATGAAAAAATGTGTTTTATAATTTCTGTCAAGATCAAGCCTAAATCCCATACCAATGGAGTACAAATTATTCTGTTAATTCGAGAAGGCGAATTTTAGATGGAGGCGGCCATCTTTACGACGGCGCTGCTCAACAGTAGAGGTACGTGATTGTGCTCACTACTTTCCTTTGGTGGCCGCTAAGATTAATTCCGATGTGTTTTTGCCGAGGCATTCAGAACCTGCAATCTTCCTTTTCGTATAAAAATAGGAGTCCGATTGAAAAATAAATATTTTAAATTTAAATAATTGCAATTCTTTTACCCAGGCCACGGGGAATGATAGAAAGTACGTGCCTCTACCCTGATTGTACGTTCGCAATCTCCGAGTGTGTTACGACGTAATTATTTTACACAAAAAAATTAAGATAGATCTCACTCATTAGATCGCAACCACTCGTGCCCGAAAGTACGTACCCTCCGAATGTGTGTAGTCAGTCGTGCGCATTGCTCTAAAGCTTTTCTGTTAATATTCTGTGGATTGCATCTCCGCAATTAATTTTTGTTTATGCCGCAAATCGCACTTCACGCGTAGTATTTATTACTCAAGTTTCAGGCTCCATTTAATGTAAAAAAAAAAAAAATTCCGAAGTACGGCTGACTAAGCAAACCGCTACAATAATTTCATATCTCTACAACTACAATAAAAAAACAATAACAGAGAGAGGGTACGTTACAAGCTGCAACGATACGAAACATGTAACGGACGATCAGAAAGTTTCCGTTCGAACGCTGTACTGTACAGGATCGGTTTGCCAATCAACCAAAATCACCGGACATCCTCGGCAGACAGGAATCGTCGACCCTTGAAGGACTTTTTTAAGCGACCGAGGGCGCGATAATCCCATGCGGAAGGATTAGGATAATAGGGCGGATGGTCCCACTTGAGTTGGCGTAACTTCTGCGTTACGTCCCATATCGACCCGTGTCTTGTGTCAAATCGCAACCAACACGGAACTTGGCGCAACTTCCCACATCACTGGTTTCGACAGATACGTTGCTCCATACTCTTACACACGCTATATTCCCCGGTGGAAGTCTACCGGTGTCTGTCCTTCGGCAGACACCAAAGGAATAACAGGATGTCGGTCCTGTTTTGGACACATTTGGCAATATGTCGCCATATTCACGTTTTCGCATTTACTGCACATCCGTCGGAAAGACACGAATGCCACACTAATACCTTGCTTACATGTTATTGTCGTTGTGGTCTTCAGTCCAGAGAGAAGTTTGATGCAGCTCTCCATGCTACTCTATCCTGTGCAAGCTGCTTCATCTCCCAGTACCTACTGCAACCTACATCCTTCTGAATCTGCTTAGTGTATTCATCTCTTGGTCTCCCTCTACGATTTTTACCCTCCATTCTGCCCTCCAATGCTGAATTTGTAATCCCTTGATGCTTCAGAACATGTCCTACCAACTGATCCCTTCTTCTTGTCAAGTTGTGCCACAAACTTATCTTCTCCCCAATTCTATTCTGTACCTCCACATTAGTTATGTGATCTACCCATCTAATCTTCAGCATTCTTCCGTAGCACCACATTTCGAAAGCTTCTATTCTCTTCTTGTCCAAACTATTTATCGTCCGTGTTTCACTTCCATACAAATACTTTCATCAACGACTTCCTGACACTAAAATCCATACTCGATGTTAACAAATTTCTCTTCTTCAGAAACGCTTTCCTTGCCGTTGCCAGTCTACATTTTATATCCTCTCTACTTCTTCGACCATCATCAGTTATTTTGCTCCCCAAATAGCAAAACTCCTTCTTTGTCTCATTTCCTAATCTAATACCCTCAACATCACCCGACGTAATTCGACTACATTCCATTATCCTCGTTTTGCTTTTGTTGATGTTCAAGACACCATCCATTCCGTTCAACTGCTCTTCCAAGTCCTTTGCTGTCTGACAGAATTACAATGTCGGCGCTTATATACCGGCATCAGAGTCCGCGCTACGTTGGCCTATACGCTTCAGCAACGGCCTCATACGAAACTTTTTGATCGCCCCATTATACATGTTATTAAGCTGATGCTGTGTTTCCTGTAATTAAATTCTCAGATGCGCGGAATGGCTCCGCGGTCTGAGGCGCTGTGTCACGGATTGCGCGGCCCCTTCCACCGGAGGTTCGAGTCCTGCCCGTGTGTGTGTGTGTGTGTGTGTGTGTGTGTGTGTGTGTGAGAGAGAGAGAGGAGAGAGAGAGAGAGGAGAGAGAGAGAGATTGATCTTAGCATAAGTAGAACAAATGAGTACCATCTACGTTTAGCGTTGCCTTCACAGATTTTGAAACCACATTCGATTCGATGATTCACCCGGCTGTGTTTGAGGCTTTAACAGGACAAGAAATAGAACAAGCCTATATGAAAGTCTTTACAACACCTCCGAGCCGTTGTGGATGTAGTTGCAGCAACCAACGAATTTACCATTGAGAAGGGTGTACAAGTAGGTGACTATATATCTTCAAAACTATTTGTTCTACGTTTCGCGCAGTGTGTAACTGTTCAGTGCGTGCTAGGTACGGTGTGGATCCACGTACAGCACACAACATTGGACAATGGCATGAACAATTCCGAGAAAAGGGCTGTTTGTGGAAAGGCAAACCGCCGGGCCGTCCCCGAGTGTCTGACACAGACTTCGAACGCATCCAATCCGTTCGCCGTGCAGCTCAACATGCCCCCGATGTCCGTCTGGCGTGCGCTGCGTCGACGTTTACACATGAAACCATACAAAATTCAGCTACTGCAAGCTCTGCGTGAAGGTGACAAACAACAACGTGTTTTGTTTTTGGGTTGTTTGGGGGAAGAGACGAAACAGCGAGGTCATCGGTCTCATCGATTAGGGAAGGACGGGGAAGGAAGTCGGCCGTGCCCTTTCAAAGGAACCATCCCGACATTTGCCTGGAACGATTTAGGGAAATCACGGAAAACCTAAATCAGGATGGCCGGACGCGGGATTGAACTGTCGTCCTCCCGAATGGGAGTCCAGTGTGCTAACCACTGCGCCACCTCGCTCGGTACAACAACGTGTGGAGTGCTGTAATTTCGTTCTTGGCAAGATGGAGAATGATAGTTTTTTCCAACAGAACAACCACATAAAGTTGTACAACGTGAAAGGGACTCTCCAACATTGTGCAGTTTCACGGGAAATGTTGTACGGCCCAGTTTTCTTGGGCGAAAACACTGTTACAGAAAGCACATACCTCGATATGCTTGAAAACTTACTTTTCCCACAGTTGGAGACTGATTCGAACGACTTGATTTACCAACAGGATAGGACACCGCTGCACCGGCATCTGGAAGTGCGGCAATTTTTAAATCAAAGGATTACTGAACGCCGGCCGGAGTGGCCGTCCGGTTCTAGGCGCGAACGACCGCTACGGTCGCAGGTTCGAATCCTGCCTCGGGCATGGATGTGTGTGATGTCCTTAGATTAATTAGGTTTAATTAGTTCTAAGTTCTAGGCGACTGATGACCTCAGAAGTTAAGTCGCATAGTGCTCAGAGCCATTTGAACGATGGATCGGTCGCATTGGACCAAATGATTCAGGCTTACATTACAGGCCTCCAAGGTCACCGGACTTGAGTAAATATGATTATTTCTTGTGGGGGGTTTATAAAAGACTGTTTATGTGCCTCCGTTACCAACAACAATGAATGGACCAAGACATAGAATAACAGCAGCTGTGGAAGCTTTAACTCACATGTTCGCTGCAGTGTGGGAACAATTTGAATACAGCATTGACATATGCCTAGCATCTCACGGGGGGAGGGGGCGGGGGGGGGGGGGGGCACATAATGAACACTTATGAAAAGTTATGAAAAAAATAACTTTTGAGTTTCCCGTTCATCAAAAAAGAAAATCCACTGTACACGTTTATTAGTTTCAGAAAAATAGAGGTGCCAAATCGGACGATTCGTTTTGATACAGCCTGTATTATACTGGGATCGACATGACAGTTAAAATTTGATGAATACCCCTCTTAGTGCAGTGGCGAGCAGAGGGCTGATATTGGAGCCGAGCAAATGTTTAAGGAGACCAAACAGCGAAGGTCACCAAGCTCTTATTCAAACCCCCCCCCCCCCCCCCCCCCCCCCCCCCCACAACGGACAGAAGGATATAGAGTAAATTCCGTGTGCAAGTGTGAGAAAGTGTACTAATTGTTGGCGTAGTGTATACGAGGCAACACATGGGATGATGATGATGATGTTTGGTTTGTGGGGCGCTCAACTGCGTGGTTATCAGCGCCCGTACAATTACCCAATCTTTGCTCAGTCCAATTTCGCCACTTTCCTGGATGATGATGAAATGATGAGGACAACACAAACACCCAGTCATCTCGAGGCAGGTGAAAATCCCTGACCCCGCCGGGAATCGAACCCGGGCCCCCGTGCTCGGGAAGCGCAACACATGGGAACCAGCCCGGTATTCATCTAGTGGGAGGTGGGAAACCGCCTAAAAATCACATCCTTACTGGCCGGTACACCGACCCCTCGTTGCTAATCCGCCGGGCCGACTAGATTCGGTTCCAGCATATCTTCCCGTCAGGGAAGCGCTTGCGTTAACGCGCGGGGCTACCCGAACAGGTGAGAGTAGAAGGAAAAGGAACCGCAAAGCTGTGTGATCTGCTTCGTATATTTTTCACACTAGAAGACATTCCCTAAGATTTCAAGGAAAGAACTGTCACCATACTACCGAATCAAGTACGATTCGGTAAGTATTGCATGATGAGTTTGACGTCTCCCTACTATAACGTGCACGAGAATGAACAGAAAAATTGAAGAGGTACTAGTTTAAAATCAGTTTGTTATTGGAATAGCAATAATTACCATGCGCTTGGAAACTGAAGAGAGAGAGTCACGAAACACCTTGAAGACCTAGCGAGAGTCTCTGACAATGTAATTTGGAACATGAAACCTTAAATGTAGCAAAGAAAAGGAATAACGTCAGAATTGGCGAAAAATCTACAATAACTATAAACCCAAAATAATAAGTCAAGTAGTTCGTTGCTTAGCACAGTGCAAGGGAAGGTTGCTGGTTATTGCCACATTTCTTTGCATTTCATATGGAGCAAGCAGTAGAAGAAGAAGAAGAAGAAGAAGAAAAGTTTCAGCACTAAAGTGAAAGCGCTCCGGGGAGTAGATTCCATTAGGACAGTATGCAAACATAGCCTTTCTCGCTAAGAGTGAGGGAATGAACAACACACCTAGCACAGACTGGCGTAAATGCCCGAAAGCGCTGGTCCACTAACAAGCAGGACACGCATAACTGCGGTGCGTGCCAGAGTACTCACCTGCGCGCTCTTAACGCGACGCACTCTAGTAAGTGCGTGTGCGGGACTGCCCGCCTGTCTGAGACCTGTTTAATTGGCGCTGTAAGGAGTGAGAGCTACCAGTGTCAACAGCTCTTAAGTGCGCGGTTCCCGCAATTAACAGCCAGCGCTCCCAGCGGGCGGCAGCGCAAACACTGCTCCCACACCCACACCGCAGCGCGCGCCTCTTCTGGTCCGGCAGTCCGCCTCCTAATTGCGGCGTTTCCCCCGCAAACAAGCGCGCGGCGAAATCTCTGTTCACACTCGCGTCTCACGAACGAGGCCGACCTCACTCCAGCAGGCCGCGTTATTTTAGCAGTCTCAATATTTGCTCCGCTGATGTATAGGAAGTTACTTGTGTACAGAACTAATATTAATTACAGCAATACCTATGCGCCGGCCGTTGTGGCCGAGCGGTTCTAGGCGCTTCAGTCCGTAACAGCGCTCCTGCTACGGTCGCAGGTTCGAATCCTGCTTCGCGAGTGTGTGTGTGTGTGTGTGTGTGTGTGTGTGTGTGTGTGTGTGTGTGTGATGTCCTTAGGTTAGTTAGGTTTAAGTAGTTCTAAGTTCTAGTGGACTCATGACCTCAGATGTTAAGTCCCATAGTGCTCAGAGCCATTTGAACCATTTTCAGCAATACCTACTTTATATGGTAGCTTACTTACTGACTGGGTTAGATGTAGAAGCTGTACTAGAATCGTACAAAAGAATAACTGCTCACTGATAGCGTCACGTAAGTGTTTAAATATATTTGGGCAAAGAAAAAAAAAGTTTTGTTGTAAAAGCATAGTGAGTCCATTCCCGTACATATTTCAGTGCTGTGCGAACAAGTTCAGTACAGATAGTGATCATCAGTCAATAAGAGCAAGATCTGAACTGAATCCAAAAGAAGACACACTACCTATATGAAAATGAAAAATTTTAAATTTCAAAAATATTTATACATAGTAAGAGCACTTTCAAGAAGGAATGAAGAGACCTCGAAAGGTATGTGAAACATAAGAAGTAGCAAAGGTACTAATCACAAAAGCTGAATAAGTGGGTTGTTGTTGTTGTGGTCTTCAGTCCTGAGACTGGTTTGATGCAGCTCTCCATGCTACTCTATCCTGTGCAAGCTTCTTCATCTCCCAGTACCTACTGCAACCTACATCCTTCTGAATCTGCTTAGTGTATTCATCTCTTGGTCTCCCTCTACAATTTTTACCCTCCACGCTGCCCTCCAATACTAAATTGGTGATCCCTTGATGCCTCAGAACATGTCCTACCAACCGATCCCTTCATTTAGTCAAGTTGTGCCACAAGCTCCTCTTCTCCCCAATTCTATTCAATACCTCCTCATTAGTTATGTGATCTACCCATCTAATCTTCAGCATTCTTCTGTAGCACCACATTTCGAAAGATTCTATTCTCTTCTTGTCCAAACTATTTACCGTCCATGTTTCGCTTCCATACATGGCTACACTCCAGACAAATACTTTCAGAAATGACTTCCTGACACTTAAATCTATACTCGATGTTAACAAATTTCTCTTCTGCAGAAACGCTTTCCTTGCCATTGCCAGTCTACATTTTATATCCTCTCTACTTCGACCATCATCAGTTATTTTGCTCCCCAAATAGCAAAACTCCTTTACTACTTTAAGTGTCTCATTTCCTAATCTAATTCCCTCAGCATCACCCGACTTAATTCTACTACATTCCATTATCCTCGTTTTGCTTTTGTTGATGTTCATCTTATATCCTCCTTTCAATACACTGTCCATTCCGTTCAACTGCTCTTCCAGGTCCTTTGCTGTCTCTGACATAATTACAATGTCATCGGCAAACCTCAAGGTTTTTATTTCTTCTCCATGGATTTTAATACCTACTCCGAATTTTTCTTTTGTTTCCTTTACTGCTTGCTCAATATACAGATTGAATAACATCGGGGAGAGGCTACAACCCTGTCTCACTCCCTTCCCAACCACTGCTTCCCTTTCATGTCCCTCGACTCTTGTAACTGCCATCTGGTTTCTGTACAAATTGTAAATACCCTTTCGCTCCCTGTATTTTACCCCTGCCACCTTTAGAATTTGAAAGAGAGTATTCCAATCAACATTGTCAAAAGCTTTCTCTAAGTCTACAACTGCTAGAAATGTAGGTTTGCCTTTCCTTAATCTTTCTTCTAAGATAAGTCGTAAGGTCAGTATTGCCTCACGTGTTCCAGTATTTCTACGGAATCCAAACTGATCTTCCCCGAGGTCGGCTTCTACTAGTTTTTCCATTCGTCTGTAAAGAATTCGTGTTAGTATTTTGCGGCTGTGGCTTATTAAACTGATTGTTTGGTAATTTTCACATCTGTCAACACCTGCTTTCTTTGGGATTGGAATGATTATATTCTTCTTGAAGTCTGAGGGTATTTCGCCTGTTTCATACATCTTGCTCACCAGATGGTAGAGTTTTGTCAGGACTGGCTCTCCCAAAGCCGTCAGTAGTTCCAATGGAATGTTGTCTACTCCGGGGCCTTGTTTCGACTCAGGTCTTTCAGTGCTCTGTCAAACTCTTCACGCAGTATCGTATCTCCCATTTCATCTTCATCTACATCCTCTTCCATTTCCATAAAATTGTCCTCAAGTACATCGCCCTTGTATAGACCCTCTATATACTCTTTCCACCTTTCTGCTTTCCCTTCTTTGCTTAGAACTGGGTTTCCCTGCTTAGCCATTTTGCACTTCCTGTCGATCTCATTTTTGAGACGTTTGTATTCCTTTTTGCCTGCTTCATTTACTGCATTTTTATATTTTCTCCTTTCATCAATTAAATTCAATATTTCTTCTGTTACCCAAGAATTTCTAATAGCCCTCGTCTTTTTACCTACTTGGTCCTCTGCTGCCTTCACTACTTCATCCCTCAAAGCCACCCATTCTTCTTCTACTGTATTTCTTTCCCCCATTCCTGTCAATTGTTCCCTTATGCTCTCCCTGAAACTCTGTACAACCTCTGGTTCTTTCAGTTTATCCAGGTCCCATCTCCTTAAATTCCCACCTTTTTGCAGTTTCTTCAGTTTTAATCTACAGGCCATAACCAATAGATTGTGGTCAGAGTCCACATCTGCCCCTGGAAATGTCTTGCAATTTAGAACCTGGTTCCTAAATCTCTGTCTTACCATTATATGATCTATCTGATACCTTTTAGTATCTCCAGGGTTATTCCATGTATACAACCTTCTATCATGATTCTTAAACCAAGTGTTAGCTATATTTAAGTTGTGCTCTGTGCAAAATTCTACCAGGCGGCTTCCTCTTTCATTTCTTAGCCCCAATCCATATTCACCTACTACGTTTCCTTCTCTCCCTTTTCCTACACTCGAATTCCAGTCACCCATGACTATTAAATTTTCGTCTCCCTTCACTATCTGAATAATTTCTTTTATATCATCATACATTTCTTCAATTTCTTCGTCATCTGCAGAGCTAGTTGGCATATAAATTTGTACTACTGTAGTAGGCGTGGGCTTCGTGTCTATCTTGGCCACAATAATGCGTTCACTATGCTGTTTGTAGTAGCTTACCAGCATTCCTATTTTCCTATTCATTATTAAACCTACTCCTGCATTACCCCTATTTGACTGTGTTTATAACCCTGTAGTCACCTGACCAGAAGTCTTGTTCCTCCTGCCACCGAACTTCACTAATTCCCACTATATCTAACTTTAATCTATCCATTTCCCTTTTTAAATTTTCTAACCTACCTGCCCGATTAAGGGATCTGACATTCCACGCTCCGATCCGTAGGACGCCAGTTTTCTTTCTTCTGATAACGACATCCTCTTGAGTAGTCCCCGCCCGGAGATCCGAATGGGGGACTATTTTACCTCCGGAATATTTTACCCAAGAGGACGCCATCATCATTTAATCATACAGTAAAGCTGCATGCCCTCGGGAAAAATTACGGCCGTAGTTTCCCCTTGCTTTCAGCCGTTCGCAGTACCAGCACAGCAATGCCGTTTTGGTTATTGTTACAAGGCCAGATCAGTCAATCATCCAGACTGTTGCCCTTGCAACTACTGAAAAGGCTGCTGCCCCTCTTCAGTAACCACACGTTTGTCTGGTCTCTCAACAGATACCCCTCCGTTGTGGTTGTACCTACGGTACGGCCATCTGTATCGCTGAGGCACGCAAGCCTCCCCACCAACGGCAAGGTCCATGGTTCATGGGGGGAGTAAGTGGGTGGCTTGTGCAAATCTCAAAACCAACCAAAGAAGAAGCTGACAATAAAACGATAAGTTTGATGCACAAGAGAAGAAAAATGAAAGTAGAAATAGCCAAAAATAAGATATAATATACAGAACTGTTCAAGTCTCTGACAAAGAACATGAAAAAAAAAAACACATCAAGAAATATGAAGAAGATATGCTAAAGCAAGTCTGAAGTTTAAAGATGCCCAATCGGAAGCGTATGACAGGAAGGAATCAGCTAATAGCGTTAGACAAAGACCAAGGCCGAATTACAAATAAAAACGAAATACTCGAATATATTGAGAGGTTTTACAGTAACCTGCACAGTAAAGTCTGTGAAGATACCTAAGATAAGTTGGTTGCTTCAGTTTCTAAAACACTCACCTTGGAAGTCAAAAATGTCACAGACAAGATGAAAAAATGAACTGCTCCATGTAGTGATGACTTCTCAGTCGATATTTTTAAGACAATGGATGAGCAATCTATAAAGTATTTACCTCAAATATTTTCAAGCTGGTTGTACACTGGAAAATTGCCAAGGGATTTGAATAAAGCCACAATAATCCTACGACATAAGAAACGTAGTACTACAGATATATAAAGAACTATCGCCCGACCAGCCTCTTGACCACATTGTACAACAGATCGTACCTTTACTCTATGCAAATTAATTAGTAGGACAAATGAGTACCATCTACCTATTAGCGTTGCCTTCATAGATTTTGAAACTGCATTCCATTCGATAAGTCACCCAGCTGTGTTTGAGGCTTTAACAGGACAGGAAATAGAAAACATATGTGAATGTAGTTGCAGCAACCAACGAATTTACTACTGAACATAGTGTACAAGAAGGTGATTATATCTCCAAAACTATTTTCAGCAGTCCTAGAAAAATAAGTGTTTAAATTGGTGTGTAAAACAAAGGGAATCCGAATTCTGGGAAAGAGATTAAGTAACCTGACGTTTGCGGTTGATATTGTTCTATTTGCAAATAGTGTAGAGGAACTTGAAACACTGGTTAGCGGGCTTCTGTAAGCTCTGAAGTTGTTCTAAACAAGAATTACGATAAAACCAATATCATGATGAATTAATGGACACCGGAGGGAAATATATTTGTCGAAAGTGCGTCTGTCTGGGTCAATTCGTAAATATAAAAGAAAACCTAAAACCAGAAATATTTCAACGTATTAAATTAGGCAGTAGAATACGTGGACAATGGTTGATCCTTAAGCCATGTCATGCAGGCATGGTTTTTAACTGACAACAACGTGGCTAAATCAGTTCGTTTGCGTTGTTGTACATATATTTATTGGAGGAAGATTGGAATTTAATGTTCCTATGATGAAAGAAGAAGAGAAATTTGTTAACATCGAGCATAGATTTAAGTGTCAGGAGGCCATTTCTGAAAGTATTTGTATGGAGTGTAGCCATGTATGGAGGTGAAACATGGACGGTTAATAGTTTGGACAAGAAGAGAATAGAAGCTTTCGAAATGTGGTGCTACAGAAGAATGCTGAAGATTAGATGGGTAGATCACATAACTAATGAGGAAGTATTGAATAGGATTGGGCAGAAGAGAAGTTTGTCGCAACACTTGACCAGAAGAAGGGATCGGTTGGTAGGACATGTTCTGAGGCATCAAGGGATCACCAATTTAGTATTGGAGGGCAGCGTGGAGGGTAAAAATCATAGGGGGAGACCAAGAGATGAATACACTAAGCAGATTCAGAAGGATGTAGGTTGCAGTAGGTTCTGGGAGATGAAGAAGCTTGCACAGGATAGAGTAGCATGGAGAGCTGCATCAAACCAGTCTCAGGACTGAAGACCACAACAACAGCAATGATGAAAATGTCTTTCAAGGCATAGCCTGAAGTCATTTAGTGAAACTATGGGAACTTAAACCTGGATTTCAACGCCACTCCTCTCACAGGAATTCAGTTTCGTTTAGTGATACATAGAGAGACGGTAGTTGCATCCATAGTATTCACAACTGAATCCATGTCTGTATCTATATTCAGCATGCTGTCTTACGGTGTGCGGCGGAGAGTATTTTGAGCAACACTATCTCCCCCCTCCGCCCCCTTTCCAGTGTGAGTTCGAATGTCCCCATTTTCCAGTCACGGTCATTTTGGGATACGCATGTAACAGGAACCAATACGTTGCCTAGCCGAGTGGAACGTCCGATCTCGGCACTTTAACAGTACGCCACTCCGTGATGCAGCGTGCACCTGTAGCGTCTACAATGGAGTTTATTGGGCACCTCCCTGCTGCTCTCGCATTAATTAACAAATTCGCACATAAGTACGTAACTATTCTTTGAATGGTCTACATCACTTTTATTAATTCTACCTGGAAATATCTCAGAGTGGCGAGCAACATTCCATAATACGTTGCAAGAAGGTTTTGTAAGGTACCTATTACGTAGCTGAATTACATTTCCTTAGGATTCTTCCGATTGATCTCTCCCACTGAATGATGCAACGAGTTGACCCAACCAATAATGCGCCGCTCACCTCAATCCACACCGTTGAGTTACGCTAAAGAACGAATTTATGGTGTCTATACAGAGCCTAGAGTGGGGTGGATTCCAGCCACTATTTTCTCTTTCATTCTCGCAACGCATTAGGCGAAAATCGGACTGCTGCACGAGACGAACATCGAGAAAATCATCCGTCTGAGAGCTGCCGGATCCAAATATTGTAATGGTACGTGGTGTATAGCAGAAAACCTCTCGTTCACATTCGTGATCAACAGGGGTGTCCCTTTACCCTATATTTAGATATCAAAGCACAGAAAGAAATTCTGTCAGCCATATGCACCACTGATGAAAAGAATGTACTTTTGAGACATCAACGTTCGAACTCTGAACGGCGACCGACGCGACCGCCAGCTTGGGTGGCCGAGCGGTTCTAGGCTCTTCAGTCTGGAACCGCGCGACCGCTATGGTCGCAGGTTCGAATCCTGCCTCGGGCATGGATGTGTGTGATGTCCTTAGGTTAGTCATGTTTAAGTAGTTCTAAGTTCTAGGGGACTGATGACCTCAGATGTTAAGTCCCATAGTGCTCAGAGCCATTTGAACCACTGACGCGACTTTCTGCCCTTGAGTGTTACGACGACGATTTGTGGTGCGTGGTGCCTAAGATCGCCTGGTGAAGGGGACGAGGTGGAGGTTTCCCGGGAAGCTATAGCACAAAATTTTGCGTTTCATTACTGTCGCCGCTCTGTGCGGAAGGCCTTTACTGTGTGGAGACTCTGAAGGCCACTGTTTTCCTCCGGGTTACACGGCCTGCAAGCAGCGCGCTCCTGCCGTTTACGCAAATGCTTTGCGCACATGTAAGTAGGAAGTAAAAAGTGCACTTGCCATCAATCGTGATATTAATTCTTATGGTCGGGTATTCAGGTATAACGGTTAAAGACATTGATTTTTCTTCCTCGTTTGCTTCTGTTTTCTTTCTTCTCTATTCTCAGGCAATTCCTACATCATTTACCAGACGTTACCAATGAAGTGGCGGATAATGAACCCATACCGAGGAGTCAGAAGCGAATAGGCGCCTTACGAACATCACAATGATTGTGGAAACGTGACAACGTGGGCAGAACAAGGGGATCCACCAGTGCTGCCACACGACGTAAGCCCAGCGGCCAAAAAATTAGTCACCCCATTGCCCAGGCACACATGACTCGTTAAGCCCTTGCAGATGGCGCAGTGATCGAGCCACGTACTCAACCGTGCGCGCACTGGCTCTGCTCGAGCATAAGGAACTAGCGATTACACATTTATATTTCAGGTGGGCACCGCACGTAAATGCTGATAACAGTAAGAGCATGACAGACTGGCAAAACGGGGCAATCGTGTTTGGCCGTGCCCGTGGCCATACGGTGCGTGAAGTAGTTGGACACGTCGGTGCTTCGCGTCGCACTGCCCAACAGTACATAAGGCCGGTATTACAATATCAAATTTCTTTGTCCAAAATCTTTGTCAAAGAAATTTGATGGTGTAATAGGGAACCTTGTCAAATGTCGTCAAATATTTGATCAAATCTAGGGCCTCGCTGTAGATTTCATCAAAGAAGTCGCTTGTCTTCTGTTCACTGCAATGTGACATGTTACCACATGGAGCGCTAGCATCGCTTCAGCGTTCTGTCATCTGTACTGTTTTTATAAACATTGCCGGTAAATACAATTCGTGTGTACCGACAACTACAAAAGTAATAGAGATGTATGAAGCTGATAAGGCGCTTTACAACGTGAGGCACCCTGAATACAAAAATAAATTAAGAAGATTGGAGACCTAACCTAACCTAACCTAACCTAACCCAATCCAACTTCCTCCTATAGCAAGGAATCGGAGTGTTACAGTGAGCCTGTCTTCTGTAGATACAGCAGTTCTTAAATGAGTATTGTGCTTTGTGATATGAGGATACACTTCACTGAGCAAATACAGAAATGTATGCTCATCCATTCTTAAGTAACTGATGTACGAGTTGACGTCCTCCACTATAAGCTCACGTAACAAGTTTTGTTAAATGCTTTTATCGTGTCATCGTAAAACCCACGGCTTCACCCAGGTACGTTTCCTTTTTTTCCCCCGCTTCTCTTCCGCATGTGCACACAGTGCAACTGTGGTACATGCAACTGCTGCGGTTAATAAGTTGTTGTTGTCAGCCAGTTTGAACTTCGACGAAAAATATGACAGTGTAATACCCGTTTTTAGCGCCACGTCAAAGATCTTTGTCGAATATATTTGACGAATATTTGATCACATCTTTGATCAAATCTTTGACAAAGAAATTTGATAGTGAATACCGGCCTAAGCAATGGTGGAACACACGTGGCCACGAAACACGAACGCCAGAACTGTGGCCGAAAAACATCCCGACGGCGAGGAACCGGAGACGCTTTTCACCGTTGTGAATCAAAATCGCTTCCAAACATCGACGGGAAATTCTGCAGGCAGTGAATGAACTTGTTAGCGAGAGAATATTGCGACGGGAACTGTATGTGATGAATATGTAGAGTCGGTCACCTAGCATGAGACCATTGTTGACACATACACAACAAGCTGGGCGTCTTCGATGGGCTACAAATGTTCGAACGTGGACAGAAGCTTTCTGGCGAAACGTTAAGTGGTCTGAGGGATTAAGTTTGTGCCTGGAGTCAAATGACGCACGTCGCCGATTGCACCGAAGGCGAAACGAAGCATTTCATCCCGCATCTGCGCTAGCTCAGGTGTAAGCCGGAGCAGGGTGTCTGGTGTTTTGAAGCCGGCCGCGGTGGTCTAGCGGTTCTAGGCGCTCAGTCCGGAACCGCGCGACTGCTACGTCGCAGGTTCGAATCCCGCCTCGGGCATGGATGTGTGTGATGTCCTTAGGTTAGTTAGGTTTAAGTAGTTGTAAGTTCTAGGGGACTGATGACCACAACAGTTAAGTCCCATAGTGCTCAGAGCCATTTGAACCATTTTGGTGTTTTGAGGTGCGTCTCTTATCATTGCTTGGTCCCACTCCTTGAGGTGACCGTTAACATGAAGTAGCATGTTTATTTATACATTCAGGATGATCATGTATCGCCATTCAGTCAACATCTGCATGATGAGTACGCTGTTGATATCCCTGTAGAGTTGCATCCCTAATGAACGTGATCGCAGCCCTCTGAATTGTCGCAAGACTGAAATTTTTGCCCTCGTGTACAGGTTGGAGACACTTAGGATCGTCCAGAACGATTGGGCTAAATTTGAACGTCATCTGAAACACAATGGCAGAACGCCTCTCTAAGACCCCCACTTTAACAATACTCTTAGCTGGGCCTCTCCTCTTTCCTTGACAATTTTAAAAATGTGACTTTATAGAGAAAACCTGCAGGCAACTGGCATCAGAGGGACGTTCTCTGCAGAGGCACATTTTGTAAATGCTCAATAAAAATCGGAGAGTGGAGTGCATAAGACTTGCAGACGACATGGTTGTGATGGCAGAGTGTGCAAGAGAGATGGAACAAAAGTTAAATGATCTAAACGCAAAATTAGAAGAATATGGAATGAAGGTTAACAAAAAGAAAAAGAAAAGCATGGTAACTGCACGAAATGGGAGGACATGCCGTATGAAAATCGGGGGACCCCAGGAAATACAGTAAGTGAATAGCTTCAGTTACTTGTGAAGTCTAATAATGGATGATATGTATTGCTCAACAGAAATTAAGAAAATAATTGCAACGGCAAAAGGATTCAAGAGGAAACAGAAATTACTTTGCGGACCACTAAACAAAGATCTGAGGAAAAGACTAGCCAAATGTTACATCTGGAGCGTTACACTATATGGTGCGGAGACCTGGACATTGAGGGAGGAAGGTGAAAGAAGATTGGAGGCACTAGAGATGTGGATACGGAGAAGGATGGAAAAAGTGAAATGGGTAGACCGAGTAAGGAATGAAGAAGTATTAAGAAGAGTTCGAGAAGAAAGAAACATGCTGAAAGTCATCAGAAAGAGAAAACGGAACTGGATTGGACATTGTTCGAGGAGGGACTGTTTACTGAAGGAAGGAATAGAAGGAATGGTGGAGGGAAAAAGGGGAAGAAGAAAAAGAAGATATCAAATTCTGGACAATATCAAAGGAGGCTATGGACAGACAAAAGTGGAAGAGGCTTCAACCCTGACACGACCTGCCGTAAGGCAGAATACCAGACTACAGTGCAATAAAGGTGGGCAGGTGCAACGAAGAGTGTTGCTGAACTGAGGGGCCCTCTGCTGTGTTCACGCATGTGTGAATGTCACACGCTTCCGTGAGGAGTGAAACGGAGGGTGGGAAAAGCTGTAGCACCATTTGCTGCTTCAGATCACGCTGAAACTTCGTCCAATGATTTTTGACGATCCGTAGTGGTACCGACCTGCACGCGAGAGCAAAAACTGCGGTCGCGTTGTGCTCCAAAGGGGCGCGATCACAAATAATAGGACTGCAGTCGTGCAATGTCCTTGAAGACATGTTGAAACGTCCCGGGGTGTCAGCGGCGTCAAAGACTGTCAAGAGCGCCGTTCTGTTGCTCATCGCACTGAGAACTGTCGCTTTGAACAGCGAAGTGTGCGCGATTCAACGCCCCAAGGAAAGTGGTGGTTTGATTGGCGTCATTTATACCACAGCCTGAGGCATTTTTTTGTCGATTCTGACCGGCGGTGTGTCTGAAATACTTCCTCGGTTGTTCGTAGGAAAACCGCGCGATTTCAACGCTGGAATACGCCGTTCAGACCTCCATCGCAAAGGCGTCAAGAGAAGGGATGAAATGTGGCTGAGAGGGGCTGTGACGGCATTCCCGCCGAGCGGCTCGTCCAAGGCGGCGCTGAGCAGAACTGTAGTGTGATTTGGGTGCCAATGCGAGTCATTAACCCGAGGTCTGGCCTTGTTTCCTTGTGTGTCGACACGTTGTTTGAAGCGTCGTAGATCTCGAGGCCTTCCTAACATTACAGAGGAAGAGTGTAGGCACCTTTGAGCCAAATTTCTACTGTCTGCGTCGCAATGAAAGACAAATGTGGAGTTTCGAAAAAGTGATCCTTTAATTCTGTTGCGCAGTGTACTTGGTTATCTGTATGTAAAACAGTTCGATGAAGTTCTCCTTATTTCCTTTCTTGTGTACTTATCACCAAGTATCTCCTTGACGATCTTCGGCAGCAATATTTCCGCTTTATATCCCTTGAAGAAAAAAATGGTTGAAATGGCACTGAGCACTATAGGACTTGACATCTGAGGTCATCAGTCCCCTAGAACTTAGAACTACTTAAACCTAACTAACCTACGGACATCACACACATCCATGCCCGAGGCAGGATTCGAACCTGCGACCGTAGCGGTCACGCGGTTCCAGACTGAAGCGCCTAGAACCGCACGGCCACACCGGCCGGCTCCCTTGAAGAACGTAGGTCTGTTTTCTATAGGCATATGTTACGGCTAATCTGTACCTCCTCCCCGTAAAAGGAGTTCTATGCGAATTTAATTTTCCACATTATCTGTGTATCGCACTTTTAACATCCTTTAAAATCTCTTTTTATTTCAGAGTTTAACTTACTTGTTACAGTTTAGAAGACTTCTGGCAGGACGGCGAAAAAAGAAAAAAAATAATTTGATATAATTATGTTTCCACCAGTTTGTGGAACCTAGTAGTTTAGGAAATGTCACAGCCAGTAGCCTTGCACCAATGTGCTTTCTGGTAAATAAATGAAGAACAAAAGTAACTATTATGCACTACGCTTTACAACAAATATTCTCTTACCTAATGATTCAATAAGGTGTCATGCTGTCATCGTTAAATGTGTTTTCTGTGGAGAAAATGATGATCTGATGTTTAATTGAAAATACTGATAATTTAAATTTACTATATCTTTTAAACAAATGAAGTTACAGAGATGATATTTACAACATTTGTCATTTTCATGATGCGCTTCTACATGAAATGTCGATCGTTACGATCGACCAAAGCGTTCACATTTCAGCATTCAGGGTTTTCTTTACAAAACTTGTTAATTTCACTTTAACAGTAAATAGATATGATCAATATTCAAGTTTTATTATAATCACCATGGAAATTTATGAAGGATGGTAGATTAAAATTACTGTGGCTTCATTCCCTGAATTACTACAGAATTAAATAGTTTTCATAAATGTTTCCCTTTATGGCCGATCTTAGGTCTGCCATATTTAACACTGCTACGTCTCCCTGGCCACAAACGGCTTCTACGGGATTTCTTTATGACGTAGGTTCTCTCATCTGTCTCACTCGCACAATACAGTGCTTGGGCCACATTCAGCGGAAGAGACGCCTGTGAATTTTTGCGTCTCGTGGCGAATCTGCGCTCTTTGAGGCACACGGTCCTGGACGACAGGGTTCATTTCACAATTCCTGAAGGCTGACTCTTTCGGCCATATATTTAAATGAGAGCGAAATTCTCGTTAACTCGTATGGTTGGGGGGGGGGGGTAAGAACTAGCTACCTATCATAGTTCAGGAGATATGACGTCATAAACACTGCGATGGGTGAAAAACTTCCGCATCATACATGAAGTTTTAATACATTTATCATTTACTGCTAAGACACTCCTACAGTCGAGTCAACTTAAAGAAATCCCTGACACCCGGCAGCGCTTTTGACAGCTTTGAACTGCGAAGAGTAAATGGCCGTAGGCGGAAACAACGGTCCTCTATACAACTATCAGCAGGTGTTGCCATACGCACTGCAGACAAGCGAAGCTGCTGCGCCCAGCGTACAAGAAATGGTGTCATAATTTCAAAGTTGTCGTCACGAATACATGAAAACGAAATTTCCGATAATACATGCTAACAATATTCATCTCTTTGTTTGTAACAGAAAATTGTCAAAATTAATACCTGGGCAACGCCTGGGTTGTCAGCTAGTAGATGTATACAGACACTGTGCACCGACTGCGGTATTAGACGTGGAGCGTCGATTTAGCTGGAGGACAACGGCAAAGACAAGGCTGTGGCTGTTCAAAGAACCGCTCCAACATTGGACACAACTTGAGGAAAATCGGCGTGGATGGACGGTTATTCAACTCCAGAGGTTGACACAGTAACGCATTTCGGAAAATTAGTAGTCTCACCATTTATAGCCTCCCACAAAAAGAGCAACTGTTTTGGAAATACAGTCACAACCCACACTTCGACAGAGTAACTATTCAATAGGCACTGAATAATAACGAACTAATAAAATTAGTGACCGCCTGACGTGAGAGAGTTTAATTTAGCCACGCTGTATGGCCTGCTCATTAACTGCCCGCGTGTGTGGTGTTTTCACGCTCTGCTTGACAAAACACAATTTGATTAGCTCCGTGGCGCCCACAAATTGCGTTGCTCCATTTAATTTATGGAGCCACAACAAAATAATCCTCCCACGGATTTGTTAGGCACTAATTGGCAGCACCATTGAGAAAGATTGAAAGGTGTTATTTAAATGCCAGATAAAAATATAAACGTTCATTATTATAACAATTACTATAACGTCTGACGCTTGGATCCATGCGCCAGACTGTGCGCCGAATGGTGAGCCCCCTAAAGTTTGGCAAGTGTGTTGCCGGCAGTTACGTGCCTGCTCGGATGCGATGGCCACTGTGCTTTACAAGCGGACTCCAGTGTCAAAGTACTTGCTGACAAACTCATGGCGGTCTCCAGGCTCGTAGACGAGACTTCGAAGCTATTCAGGAATACTGTCGGAAAACAGAGTGAGTGGGAAGAGCTTGATTCTTGTCCGTAAGCTAGCGAGAGCAGTGAGTCTGTTTGTACACGAAGCTGTTACGTTGTTTAGTACCGATGCACATCGAAAAGAGGTACGCGGATGCACCCCGGATATAATTTACGTGTCTCGTCTGAGCGGAAAATTCATTAGCTGCCGGTGGTAAAGTGTTGGCCACTTTGAGGATGGATAAATTTAAGGCTCATGCTGAAACTTATAACACCAGGTCTCAAAGATCGTTTACATAGCAATTCTACGCGGAAAAAATTCATCAGATTTCACGAGGCTAATTCTTCCCACATGAAGGAAGATAGAAACTTGGGGGAACTGTACCTTACGCGTAAGAGCACAAAGTTTTATTTTTACAAGCACGCATGTTCGCACAACTGTGAGGTATTTTGTACGTTTAGGACCAATTCTCTTTCACCTTTCACAACTGCTCGATGTGTCCTCCGCCGTACACTCGACAAAGATCCTTGCGATGCTAAAGCCGTCGGCACACGGACCGTGCTGTCGAACGTTAACGTTGAGCGTGACAAGTTCAACGTGCTGCAAAACGCTCAGGAACGATGCGACTCGTGCATACGGTACGTGGGCCCCAACGTGGTATACGCGATCGCAACGCACTCCAGCGGCAGTTGAGGGATGTTTCTAGTTCGTAAATCACACTGTTTACTCAACGGGCGCGCGTAAAATTCCCACATTAGCGCTGTTAAAACGCACATTTGCTCCATCGTCCACGAAAAGGAAAGTTCTATGTCCAATCAATAAGGACACCGGTTTATAAAAGTTCCATTACAAACAGTGCGGTATAAATTTGGAATACTTCTGCGCATAACAAACATTATTTCATCATTCCCACATTTTAGTAAGACCCCAAGGTCAGTCTTACTTGATCAGTGTTCCTACCCAGTAGCAGAATCTTTGCAACACGTGAATTACGAAGCGAAAAAGAAAAAGGAGCAAAATATCTTTATACAAGTAGCGCAAGCTGGCTTGTAGATTAAGCCAATCGAACAAAGTCACCCCTCAAAAAAAGGTGAACTTATATTTACATAACATCAAATATTATAGTATATACTTATATTAAACTAATAATAAAGTATCAGAACCCAATAAAAAGGCGAATGTTAGGAAAAAAATTTGGAAGTGGCAAGACACGAACCTCCGCCCCATCAAAATATTCTTCAAGGCAGTGACGCTAGTCACTACGCTACAGCAATAACGTGCTTCAGATGTCTAATCATAGTATCTTCACGTGAGGAAAACCTTAATCGTAGATACGTTACTAATTGAAGTTTAATTATAACAAATTGTACCAAGAACAATGCCTTTTGGGTAGATATTCAGTGTGACGCTGGCTTCAAATAGCCTACTCTCATAATACGCAAGTTACAACAATTCTTTTGCCACGAATATGATGTTTCTCATTATTTTATTGGAACGAATCACACAGTTAACAACGGTTTTTTTTAGTGATTCTCAATTTGCTGTTGCTCAGAAACGGCATATATACATACAGGCTTGAAATGAATGCCAATATGGAGCCTCACAACTCTGTACTGAAGGGAGACGGCGTATGTGTGACGTAGGTGGCGTTGTGCCATCTCATTGGTCAACGCTCAGACACACGCTCAGAATATCTGACATGCCAAATATTGCTCTGCACGTTCGGAAAGATTATTCCACGCTATGACGTCAGAAACTCGGCACGCTCAACGCTCAACGCTCAACGTTCGGATGCACGGTCCGTGTGCCGACGGCTTAAGACTCGTTCCATACTTCTGCGAGTTACTGCGTACACTGCTGTTGCTATGCGGCAGTTTACAACTGGCGTCAAGGTAAATTTTTAGTTCCGATATCTAAGCTATAATTTACAAGTTCCGCCTTCCGTTCATTTAGAAGATGTATCGAGCTGATTCTCCAGGCCGTCAAGGTCGAAGGGATGCCAACCGCCGAAAGTATCTACATTATATCACTGTGGCTCTTCATAGTGGCTATGCCATATATTTATATCCAGAAGTGCATCTTCGTGTACGTGTGATGACAAGTGGCGTGCACCTGGACACGAACAGGGTGTGTCGCAGTGTTGTTCACGCACGAGGCACGTTTCCAACCTGGACACGCAGGCGCCAACATGCGACAACGTTGGCTAACCGGTAGCCCTTTTTGCCGCGCACTATTCGCGAACGGAACTGGAAAGGCGACGTACCTTCCGCCACACACCGTTGAGTACGGAGTATAGATGTAGATTTAGTACTTCATCGGGATTCGTTCCACAACAAAATTTCTTGAAGAAACAGTGGAACGGCTATAATTTCTTAGCCTTCTAAGGCTGCCATATTTTTATTAACAGAACACACATTCCGAATCAAAAATAGCCGGAAAACAAGCGAGGGTAGAGTTGTGCGCCCAGTTTCACCGCCTCGCCCCAATGGGACGGGTGCGGCGCCTCTACAGCTACATTGAGACGAGAGAGCAAAGCGAACCTTTGACGACGAAGCAGCATCTTCAGCACGGTGAGATTTTCAGCCTTCGCGGTCACAATACGTCTACTGCAGCTCATTTCATGACGAACTTGAAACGGCTATGGCTAACACGATAGCAGGCACACAACTCGTTCAGACCTCCAGAGCAATTCCTTTTATAAACTTATTCTGACAAATCACAAAAACTCTATCTGCAAAAAGAACGCATTACTGTCCCTTGCTTGTTAATCTGCTTCACTAAATCATTTTTTTTTTTTTAAATTTTTGATCCTAAAGACAGGTTTAGAGTTTTTTCAACGAAATAGTAGTTAAAAGAACTGAAATGGACATCGGGAAGTTGTTTAGAAACCAACTTAAAGATCTCTCGCTGTGCAGACACACACATGTTTCAGTCCAATATTGTAATTAGACTTCCGTTCGAGAAAGGTATACAGCTACTTTTGCAGTTGGCAACCCTGTTCGAAGATACGCTTTGCGATGCTATTATGTTTTCCTTTCTGTATGTTTCGTTTTAGAGCGTTGTTTGGCTGATAAACTTTTCTGTAGTTTGAGTTGTTGCTATTTTCTCATTCTCGAAAGTTATGGCTCTAAAGAAGTGTTTTGGAACTCGAAAACTAGTTATACAGCAATCGGTTTATTTTGCCAGGAAGCAGACACCGTCTAAGCACCTCTAAAAACCGATTGGATGTAACGTCGACTCCATCAAGCCCCTCGAGACACAATTGTCACTCTGGGTCGGTCTGCGAAAATGCTTCTACGAGAACTCATTGTGGCAATACAGCTGAATGTGGTTCCATAATAAATGCTAAACTACGTCATTTGTGTATACTTGTAAATGATACTCCTCTGGTGCACTCCATGAAACTGGAACACTTCGCCGTAACGCGAAATAGCATGGCATGGACTCGAGTAATGTTTGAAGTAGTGGTGGAGGGAATAGTAAATATGAATCCTGTAAGGCTGTCCATGAATCCGTAAGAACACGAGAGGGTGCAAATCTCTTCTGAACAGTACGTTGCAAGGCACCCCACATATGCTGTTCATTTTTGGAACACAACCTACGACCAGCTTAGAGACAGAAGTGATGACACTTTCCGCACTACCTGGCCATCATTTTGCAGGACAATGCTAAAGCACGTACAGTGCAAGCTGTTGCTGATTTGCTTGACTGATTCGGCTGCTAAGTACATCCAGGTCGGTAGTGGTACAATCTGATTTACGCTTTGGTACTAGCTGAACCAAACCGTTACAAATCTGGGAACACGAATTTTGAGTTTTTTGTGAACGGCTACTGCACTTTCCTGACTTAAGCCCTCGTGAGTTCAACTCGATTTCCAAACCGAATGAAACACTTCACGGCACTGGCTTCAGAACTGCTATAAATTCATCGGGTTATAGACCACGCCGCTCGAACTGTCAACACAACTGGCACCGCTAAGAGTATCCTACGACTTCCACATCGCTGGCTACTGGTTATACACAATGCTGGTCACTACTTTGAAGGTCAGTAAAACTTTGAAACACGTATCTATTTTGTACGAACTGTAAATAAATAGTTGCCACTATTAAGGCTCCAACCCTTGTATTTTCGTGTTACACCTCGTGTGTAATGCGCGTAAGTCGTTTTAAAGGAACGACCCATTCAAGGTTCTTGAAAACATGTCGTTCTTATTATGATTTATTAAGTAATTAAGAATCAACAACATTTTGGAGAATAACATAAAAAAGGCAGCTTCATAGGCGAATATTAATTTAGCGTAGTTGGTTAAGGCCCTGTGTCAGAGAACCTAATATGGATTGAACAAGAAATCGCGTCCCGCTTCATCTAGATTTTTTTTCACCTTCGTGTTTTCCAGGAGAATGTGGGAGTTTAATATGAAATTGATAGAAATAATTACTCTATTACTTAATGCTACGAAAATATGAGTGTGGTTTCTGCCATAAGTGAGTATGATTTGGTAAACTTTCATAAACTGATGTCTTTCCGAAGTGGACATTTATTTTCACATTTTTGTCTTATTACAGGTTCACGGAAATTCAAATTTTTATTTATGTATACCACAGAGAGAACATGACTAGCATACGGCGAGGAACGGAAATGTACCTTTTGATAGAGCTAAGTTAGGATTCTACGCGCATCCATTTTTGTGTACGAACACTATGGTTTGCGAGCCAAATAAATGCGACAACAACCAATGGAGAGCGCAAAATCGCGTCAACCAGCTCGTGTCGTGTGCCGGCGCGGCGGCGCTGTGTCCCGTGACGTTGGACATCCCGTCAGCGTCAGCTGCCTCGTCCCGTGTGCCGACCATTAAGAGGGAACGAGTCTAACAAGGGGAAGGCCTCAGGCACGGCCAACCGATTCGGCTCAAATTTGGCAGGTCGCTTGTGTACAACCTAAAACGAAGGAATCTAAGATATTTTGGGTCAACAACCCCACGTTTTTGAGAAAATCACCCCTAAACGTTATGACGAGCAATCGACTCAAAATTGAAGGGATCGATAGATAATTGTAAATAGAGTACTTTTCTACATCACGTATGGGGTCCGCAAACGCAAACTTTTCCAGAAATCGAGGAAAGAAACTTTTGCAACTGCCGCTTCTGTACCCACATGTTAAAACGCTTTTCGCCGACAGCACCGATAGCGCAACGGCCACGGTAACTGGCTTCGAATCGGAAAACCCAGGTCCGAATCTCGAAGAAACCTAGTAGGTCATATTCTTTTCGTTCATATTTTTCCATATCTCAATTGATAGGGATAGGACGGTTAGTAAGGTAAGTAAATCAATAAGGAATGATGATAATAATAAGGTAGGCAAACTAATTTCCCCAACCCCGTGAGTTACTAAAGTATTAAACTTTTAGCCGGCCGGAGTGGCCGAGCGGTTAAAGGCGCTACAGTCTGGAACCGCAAGACCGCTACGGTCGCAGGTTCGAATCCTGCCTCAGGCATGGATGTGTGTGATGTCCTTAGGTTAGTTAGGTTTAAGTAGTTCTAAGTTCTAGGGGACTTATGACCACAGCAGTTGAGTCCCATAGTGCTCAGAGCCATTTGAACCATTATTAAACTTTTAAACCTTGTCACATGAAAACAACTCCGAGTAAGAGTGCTGCGAATTCCTCACGAGGGATCACAGATAGCCAACAGCGCGACGCTTGTTTACAGCGAGGCGCGGACAGAATGCAGGCGGGGGGAGTTATGTTGTCCCGGTTGCCTCTTCGTCATATCCTGGAAGAGTGAAGGTGTCCAGCACGAGCCTTATAGAAGTCAATCGGAAAGAGTTGTTTTCCGTCATTAGGCTGCCGCGAACCTCGCGGATACATGTGGTCATTTTTCCATCGTTAATGCGCCGGATGAGATACGTTTTGTGAATGAATAGTGTTCTTTCGTAAGTAACATATGACGAGTACTGTGTATAGTTTGTAGTAATTAGCTCGTCTGTTTATGCCGTAGTAACTAGTTATTGTTTGCTGTGTCATATCTTTCAGGTGCATAATCTGAATAATGGAGGATGTACACCCTTCGACTAGCGCTGTAATATATAGTTCTGTAATATATAGTTGGGAGCCTGTCACAGACGATGGCAAGCTGGAAGTTACCGACGCTGTGTTTTGGTTTGTAAAGGTTTTGCAAGACAGATGCATTATCAGTGCACTACCGGAAGCAAGCAGTTCTGTTCCTCGGCGTTCCAGATTGATAGTAGCGGCTATCGTCGAGCGATTTTTGGAGCTGCGAACGAAATGACTTGTTGATACTCAAGTACTATACCATGAAGACGAAGCAGAAGGTGATTCAGTGGAAGATATCCCGACTAGTGAATCGCAAAATGGCCGTAACACTTTGGAAATCTCCACGTCACTGGGAATATGTGCTTCATTTGTTCCCGATGAGTATTACGAACCAGTTACTAACCTATTGAACTACGGCGCTATACCCCTTGAAGTAAAAGAGTAAAGGCGGTGGCGCTAGCCGGGAATCATCCAAATTGGAACTTACAAACACTGCGAAAGAATGCAGCAACAACAGCCCTGAAAAGAAGGGACGACTTGAAATTGTGGGAAAGTGATATCCTTAAAGGAGGGACAAGATACGACAAATAGCAGGCGATAAATAAGTGGACATACGACCGATTTGTCGAATCTCGTTGTCATAACGAGAACGTAACAACGAGAATACTTCAGGAGTGGGCTGCAGGTGCAGCGCTTCAGTATACGGCCAGCAAGGATTTTACGTTTGCTGCATCATTACCTTGGGCAAGAAATTTCAAACCGGAATATAAAATTCGTCAGTGGCACGTCACTAAATACGTCTCCCACAAGGAGGTACAAAATATAGAAGATATGCAGGAAGTGGCGGCTCGTATCATCACGCAAATAGTGTCACTTATGACCGGTTTTAATAGTGATCAGCACCGATCGAACAGGATGTGAGTATCGGGTGAACATTCGACGCACGTTAGCGCATGAGGGAGAAAAAACGAACCTTTGTCGCAGTTGGTAGTAAAAACAAACTAACACATTCGTTCACGGCGCAATATGCCATCACACCCTCTGGAAAGGTGTTGTCCTAAGGTTTTCCTGTGTTTACAAGAAACGAATGTTACATTTGGTCCTCGGGTTATAGAAGTAGTCAATCGTTTAACCGACTCTTTGAAAAATGTTTACATTGCCTGCTCCAAATCCGGGAAACTGACGAATGCGATTTGCAGAACATTTCCTGAGAATTTTTTAAAACAATATGTTTCTAATGACAAGTTTTGTCTACTATGTATTGGATTCCTGGAGTGGACAAATTAATACTACAATATATGACACAATGTTTATAGATGGCGAGGGTCAGCCAACGTGCACCGTAAAAGTAGTACTGCCAAACTACACACCTGTGTGCCAGCCGTGTGATGTTTATTTCTATCGTCAGGTTAAAAACTTTATTTCCAGGCTTCAGAATAGCAGTGTGCTTCTGGAAACCCAGTGGGAATTGCACAACCGCACGGATGCAATAACTATTCACAGCATAATTCATAACCAACTTTCAGCACTGATTTTTCAGGCAATGATATCGTATGCGTGGTACGCATCAAAATTAATTCCCGAAAAAGACATATTTTGAAATGTAAACCAAGTTTGTTTTCCGCCGACTCTTCAGAAGGAACAGTGTAGCTGTCGAAAGATTGCATCCATTAGATGTTCTTGGTGCCGTGAGTATATTTGTTTCGAATGTTTATATGACAAGTACCATCCATCTAGTTGTTCGAAGAAAAGTGAGCACACGTAACAGAGACTGGAGTAACATTTTAGTTGTCTACTATCCCAAGAGGTTTGAGAAATTTATTTGCCTACCTTATTATCATACCTTATTGATTTACTTACCTGATTAACCCTCCCATCCCTATCAATTGAGATATGGAAAAATACAAACGAAAAGAACATCCACTACGTTTCTTCGAGATTCGAACCCAGGTTTTCCGATTCCCAGCCAGTTACCTTGCCCGTTGCGCTATCGGTGCTGCCGGAGAATAGCGTTTACCATGTGGGTACAGAAGCGGCAGTTATAAAAGTTTATTTCCTCGATTTCTGGAAAAGTTTGCGTTTGCGGACCCCATGCCTGATGATGAAAAATGTTCTATATCTATCGATCCCGCCAATTTTGAGTCCTCGTCATAACCTCTAGGGGTGATTTTCTCAAAAACACGGGGGTGTTGACCCAAAATAACTTAGATTCCTTCGTTTTAGGTTGTACACAAGTGACCTGCCAACTTTGAGCCGAATCGGTTGGCCGTGTCCGAGGCCTTCCCCTTGTAAGAGTATGAAGCGACCGCAGCGCCCCAGTTCTCAGAGCGCCTCGTCGCTGTACTCGCGCAACTACAGAGGCAACGGAGGAAGCCCGTTAGCACTGACGTAACAGCGGCGCCTTGATCTGCCAAGTATGCAAGCCGCAGCATTTGTCTCGTTCTCGCGCTCCGTTTCTGACCCCTGCTGTCTTAATGGGTCTGCGCGCCCCTTATTCTCGCGATCTCTGGGCGAGATGGGCGCTGGTGACAGTATTGTGGTCCCGCAGACTTCTTCGATTAAGTTCTCTGCTCTAACGCAACAGGGTTACGCGGGAAACAACATCTTTCTTCAAATGATTTGCATTTAAGTTTCCCAAGCACGTCCGTTACACTTTCGTATCGACTAGACCGATCTGTTACAACTTGCACCACGCCTCTGAATCCGTTAATTATCTGCTGTCACGCTAATTTCATGAGAACCAGAAGCAGTGGAGCAGTAACGCCGTACATGCAGCTTCCTTTACAGAGGCTACGCATTTTCCCAGAACTCTTCCATCAAATCCGAGTCTTCCTTTCGCCTTCCATAATACTGACTTCTCGTGAAACTCCTACTTCACAGGTACGTGAAAAAAAAAAAAACGTTCAAATAGCTCTGAGCACTATGGGACTTAACATCTATGGACATCAGTCCCCTAGAACTTAGAACTACTTAAACCTAACTAACCTAAGGACATCACACAACACCCAGTCATCACGAGGCAGAGAAAATCCCTGACCCCGCACGACCACGAGCTGCGGACAGGTACGTGCAAATGGAACATAATGCGCAGGAATCGTAGTAGCAGGCCCCTACACACGATCACACTGATTAGTTTAAATATTTAATGCGGTAATACGTAACGGGATGAAGGAGAACTAAAGTGCAAGACTACTTGTTCGACAAACAAACGAACAATTTAGATTTATTTGGAGTGAAGGAAAGTGCTACCTGCAAAGGAGAGTGCGTGCAAAAAAATTTTGTAGCGTATTCTTTAGAACTGCGCCATACTGCGAACCACTTAGCCGTTCGTCGGTCGGGGTGGCCGAGCGGTTCTAGGCGCTTCGCAGGTTCGAATCCTGCCTCGGGCATGGATGTGTGTGATGTCCTTAGGTTAGTTCTAAGTTCTAGGGACTGATCACCTCAGCTGTTAAGTCCCATAGTGCTCAGAGCCATTTGAACCATTTGAACTTAGCCGTTCACACAAAAGTCAAAATTCATGTTTCCGTTTTTGTAACAGTTTGATTCAGCTAGTACCAAAGCGTAAATCAGATTGTATCAGTACCGACCTGGATGTTCTATTGCTTTTCTTGACGACAGTCTTCTTGCCACTATTTGGTTTAGGGATCAGATAGTTAAATGGTGGAGAAGCAGTAATCTGAGGAAGACGACATTGAGCTGTATTCAGAACCACAAACAGCGCTTTGAGGGTAGCGACAAAGAAGGCGTACATCTGCAGCGGAGTTATCTTTGAAATATCATACCTACGGACGCATATAATGAAGCTGGAACTTAAAACTAATATGGGAGTTCTGTCTTCCAGAGAAGATAACATACATTAAATGCTCAAAATAACAAATGGCCAATTTCAAGCAACAAACGGATAAAACCTTAATAATGTGTTTGTTTCGGTAGCAAATATCTCGGAAATAATTGAAAAACATCTGGGTGTTCCCAACATGTCTTACTTGACATTTAATTTTTTTCAGGAAAGGGCTGTAGTGTCACCTACACATGAACGAGTGAATAAAGTAAATGACTTGATTCACTACAAATTTGAGGCCGCCATCTCAAATTTATTACTCTGTTCACTTGGTCTTATACATAGAGGAAGGAGCGCATTGTACTATTGAATTTGTGATGCCTCCTGGAACTGTGGCGCCTGAGTTAAAAGGTAGCGGAGAAGCAGTAACCCGAGGAAGACGACACTGAGCAAGATTCAGAACCACAAACAGCACTTTGAGGACAGCGAAAAAGAAAGCGTAGATTTCCGACGAAGGAAAAAGAAATATATTTACGTTTTAAGTAAAATATACAATTTTAAATATGCGCCATTTACTACGTATATACTTCAGAAGTAATTGCTACGAGGTTCGCCAAGTTGACCATGTATCAGGTATCGCGCAACTGGTCGCGGGAAATTGCGAAGAGCAGAACAACAGTTTGAAGACGGTGTTCTGCACCAGCAGTGGGGCAGTATTAGTTGTTGGGCTGCAATGTGGAATTTGATCAGTCCATCAAATTGTGCTGTGAGTGCTACCCTTTTGCTCCTTTACGCTTAAGTAACACTTCAATAGTAGGCAACGTGGAACCGCCCAGAAAATTAAACTGGTTTTGTAACAAGACAAAAGAAAGATATGGCAGGCGTGCCAGTCACAACAGCTCACGTGATTACATAGCCTAATTATATCTACGTAGCCTAATTACAATATTGACGCAATCTAATTTAACTGGCACTCCGTCCGAGGGCAAAAAGTCTGCAAGCGTGTTTCCGTCGTGCCAACCTAACACGTTACCGGAGCACCGCAAAACTGACGAAATGTGAGCCACGAGGCAGAATATGCGGGCACGGTTTAACTGAACAAAGGAATTTATTCGGAATGAACAGCAGTAGCGGAATGCTTCTGATCGACTGCAAACGAAGATAAATACGTAAAGTTCCGTGCCGGCGTCAAAGACCTTCTGGGACCGTTGCAGCCTTATTATATACTAAAATGCCGCAGTTTCGGGTGTGTAGCTAAGGCCTTCCTTAGGTTGTGGGCGAATCTGGCTGGAGAGGATCTTGTGAGAGCGTAAGAAACGCAATATACTGCAGCACACAGAACCTGTCAAAACTAGTTTACGAGCACACCCTGAGGAAGGCTACTACGACGTCGCATGCCATTTTATCACGTCAGTATTTTATAAGATGACACGGCCGTGCACCCAGAAGGAAAAAATGGTTCAAATGGCTCTGACCACTATGGGACTCAACATCTTAGGTCATAAGTCCCCTAGAACTTAGAACTACTTAAACCTAACTAACCTAAGGACACCACACACACCCATGCCCGAGGCAGGATTCGAACCTGCGACCGTAGCAGTGCCGCGGTTCCGGACTGCAGCGCCAGAACCGCTAGACCACCGCGGCCGGCACCCAGAAGGAGTGTAATACGGAAGATAGCAAGGATGCCTCGACAAGTCACCGATGCTGATGATGTAACGTTTACGTACGAGTAATAACATCCTAGGAAGGCCTTGAAGACTTACTGAGTCGTCGTGTTCATTCGAATATTCTAGAGTCGCTCACAAACAAAAGGAGACGGAGGTGAAACCTTCGGCGAGTACATAAGGCTATGACGTAATGTTTCTGCATACGTAACTGCATGCGAGGAAAATCCTTGAAAACGCACTCTTCGTAGTCATATTGTCTTCAGGCGTGAGGTTCGCGAGACAAGCACTTGGGACGGGCCCCCTCCCTGCTCGTTTACCTTTGTTTTCCACTACGTGCAAGGAATTTTTATCTACACCTGTATTATCAGTTAAGGACGCAGCTGTGCTTTTAGGCGACTGAAAAACCGTGATTATCGTAAGAATGCCACACAAACGAAGGGGAGTCGCGCGAAAAATGTGGACAAGGAAATCTGAAACGTGTGAGTCCTAGTCCCACACGTGTGCTGCAGTAAGTAGAATTCGCTTCATAGAAGTGGTTGCGTCGCATGGGACCCAACGAGCTATATCTAGCTGATACGCAACTCAGACCTGCGATTACAACAGACGGGTCACGCGAACTGAACGGACTCGTTAAAATGTCACGAAAACATAGCCGTAACATGCACTGTGGCTAAAACTACTATTGCTGTTAGGAGCATGGAGAAAGTAGCGCTTTGCTTTGGTAACCGGTTTGATTTTGTCATTTATATTGCTGGCGATACAAACCGCAACATCGGGAAGAATACGAAGGAAATGAACATAACTTACTTTGTGCCTACAGTATGCCAGGAAGAATATATGATTAAATGTGTAGGTAATTAGGGAGTAACAGGGTATGAAATCTAAAACGCAAAGCTGCCACCTGCACTGAAAAACTTAGGACTGGATAACGGATACGGATACGTCATTCCACGCCGTTTCCGCTTTGTGCTAGAGCTGATGAGGCACAGTGGCGGGTCAGTCTCTAGGCTAAGCGTGACCACAGGTTTTTAGTGGGTGAGAAACGTGGAGGCAACAGTCAAATACACATTGTATCTAAGCGGATCAGGACAATGTAATAAGGGGGTTAGCGTTATCTTGCTGAAAAAGAACGCCACGAAAACACTGAAGACAGGGGACGGCCAGCAGCCTTGGCAGGTCAGAAATGTAGCGGCTGCTGTCAAAATTACTGGCTGTGCGAACCAGAGGTGATTGCCGTGTGACCCACCGACACCCCATACCGTCACGCCAAGGTCTAGCTCCGTATGACGATGACGAATGTAGTCTTGCAACGTCCGGTATCCTCGGATATGCCCAGCTTAGTGATACTGTGACGCTACAACGCAGTCCTTGCTATGAATTTTTTCGCTTACTTAACACATGAAACTGTTTGTATACGATGTATTGTTTAGTGTAAATATGTATTGTAAATACTATGTTTAAATTATGTAATATTTGACACTGGCAAGTCACGGCATATTTAGTTAACGTTGAAGTCGGAGAGAATGTTTTGTCGTGCCGCTGGGCGCGGGAGAGCGCCAGCGGGTGGTAGTGGAAATGGCTCTGAGCAGTATGCGACTTAACTTCTGAGGTCATCAGTCGCCTAAAACTTAGAACTAATCAAACCTAACTAACCTAAGGACATCACACACATCCATGCCGGAGGCAGGATTCGAACCCGCGACCGTAGCGGTCGCTCGGCTCCAGACTGTAGCGCCTAGAACCGCTCGGCCACTCCGGCCGGCGGGTGGTAGTACTCGTAGCAGTGACGCCGTGCTCGCAGTAAGACGTACAGTCGAGTGCTGCCAGTCCTAGCTGTGTTACATATCACGGCAAGTGTGCGGATCTGGGTATGGCGGGAAAGTAATGGTCGGTATATCTGGAAGCATGGCCGGCAAGTTATTATGGATTAATGGGCGTAGTGCCGAAGAAACGAGGATTTAAATTTGAAGCACACTGTGGGCCCAAGTCGCAACAGTAAAAGCCCGCTGCCACTTTGTGTCGCAGCCGTGGACTTCCGTCGATCCACCGACAACGACGGAAGTAAGATCTACGTAATTTTCGTAGGATAAAATTGTAGAAGGCTCGTCAGTGACTGTGCTTTTCTCTGAAGTTTAACAATTAATAAAAAGCACTTTATAATCGAAGTGTTGCAGTTACATTCCACCCGACAATAACACCAAGAAGGTTCCTTCAGATCCTTACCTTACTGAACCGAGTGTGTCACGCCATTATCAAGAGAAAATATGTTTATTATCAAATTATTTGCATAGACGGTGAAGAGTAAATTTCAGACTGTTTTGAACGATTGGTTATCGTAGTTAATTGTTGCACTTAGTAAGCTTACACCAACCGTAGTAACTTAACAATAGACTCAAGTAATAAATTTGATTATTAAGATTTATTTCAATGCATATTCAGCTGAAGTTAGTAAAACGATATTTCATGAAACTATGAAGCTTATTCCACCTGACAATCACCCAATTAATGGATTATTATCATTCAAAAATAGTTAATCAATTATTAGCAATATATTTCATAATCAGTAGATTAAACTGTGCATAGTACGTAATTTTAAAGACAGAATGGCAGTCCATTAATCAAAACCTTGATAGATAATTATCTGTGTCGTCAGCATTGCACTTAGCTGACAAATTATGAACAAAATAAGTATCAAAATCCTTGGCTCTGGGCACTATTGGACTTAACATCTGAGGTCATCAGTTCCCTAGAACTTAGAACTAGTTAAACCTAACTAACCTAAGGACATCACACACATCCATACCCGAGGCACGATTCGAACCTGCGACCGTAGCAGTAGCGCGGTTCCGAACTGAAGCGCCTAGAACCGCACGGCCACCGTGGCCGGCTTCAAAATACTTATTGAAAGTTAACCATTAATGTTTAAGTGTAGTTAGATTGTTATGACATTGTTTTATATGACTACTGAGCCTAACACAGCACTTAGTAGAAGTTCCCGTTCCACCCGCTGCGCTACAAACAGGTAAGCTTTATTTTTGACACAGTTATTCACGTACTTAACAGTACTGTCGCTCATCAGTTGAGCTGGCGACCTATTTTTTTAATTGCTTTTACAACTTAATCATTTCTTTCGGCAAAATTTCCACTGGCAAAATTTATTTCCAAATTATTTCCATTATTTCATTTACCGATCGTTATTGAATGAAATTACTCATTCAATAACGATCAAGTTATAACGTCTCCTGTTTCCCGCGGAATAATCATTATTTACTTCGGATTCGGATGCCTTATCCAGACACGGGTCAAAATTAATAATTCACGGTCATTGTTAACTTGTAATTTCGCAAATCCCGGGAAGCAGGGGGGAGTTATCGTTCAGGCAGAACCAGGACTATTCCAAAAGATGACGAGCTGCAACTCCTCGATCCAGTGTCGCCGTTGGGCGCACCATTGCGTGCCTCTAGTTGCAAAAATGGTCGCAGAGTTCACAGTCCGTGCTGCTGCTGCAGCGTCGCGCCACTGTCCGTGTGGATCCTCAACTTGCGATTTAGCAGGAGGGGGAGGGACGTACAGCAGTTACAGGGATGATGTTGACGTCTAGTGTTGTGAAGCGACAGGACTACGATCAGTCACCCTGATTCAAGTCTTCCTCAATCACTTAAAGACAGACGTAGGGCAAAATGCATTCTTGTACTTACACATAGTTATCATCAAAAATATTACAGCTAAAATACTAAAATTATTATGTACAACATAATGCTTGCTACTCTGTCCAATTTTTGTCTGAAAATGCGCATCGACATACATTTTATAAAAAGCATTCCGTCGTCAGGCCACAACTGGCCCATCGAGACCATCCGACCTCCGTGTCATCCTCAGCTGAGGATGTGGATAGGAGGGGCGTGTGGTCAGCACACCGGTCTCCCAGTCGTCGTGACGGTATTCTCTGACCGGAGCCTCTACTATTCGGTCGAGTAGCTCCTCAATTGGCATCACGGGGCTGAGTGCACCCCGAAAAATGGCAACAGCGCATGGCAGCCCGGAGGGTCCCCCATCCAAGTGCCGTCCACGCAAGACAGCGCTTAACTTCGGTGATCTGACGGGAACCGGTGCATCCACTGCGGCAAGGTCGTTGCCTATACATTTTATAAGAATTTGAATTTTTAATTTCCATTGTTTCTATAATGTACCTTTTCTCGTAAACTAATCAAGGAATAAAGCTGGAACTTCACAGTTTACATCTACGTAAGAGACTAATGAAATGGAAATTGGAAATTTGTGGTAAGATCTTACGAGACCAAACTGCTGAGGTCATCGGTCCCTAAGCTTACACACTACTTTATCTTCAGCCAACTTACGCTAAGGACAACACACACACACACACACACACACACACACACACACACACACACCCCTGAGTGAGGACTCGAACCTCCGACGGTGGCAGTAGCCGCGCGAACCGTGCAAGACGCCTAGACTGCGCAACTCGCAATCAAGCTCGTTCTCTTTCTTGCAGACAGTTAGTTATTCACATTTGGAGAGAATTGCCATTAATTACACCAAGTCGAAATTTCAGACCAAGTTTTTCTGAAACTCTTTACATCATCCAAAAACACTTTCCTTTCTTCCAGGAGTGCTAGTTCTGCAAGGTTCGCAAAAGAGCTTCTGTTTGGAAGGTAGGAGACGAGGTACTGGCAGAATTGAAGCTGTGAGGACGGGTCGTGAGTCGTGCTTGGGTAGCTCTGTTGGTAGAGCACTTGCCCGCGAAAGGCAAAGGTCCCGAGTTCGAGTCTCGGTCCGGCACACAGTTTTAATCTGTCAGGAAGTTTCACTTTCCTTCTGCAGGACACGACATTATTTGTACAATGTATGGTTCCAATCTTCCCTAGGGCGATACTTACTTAGTAGAGCGACTGTCGAGATATTGAATACGACTTCCCTCTTTAGCGGTATTTTCAGACAGTTGTCGCTCGCCGTTGTAACTCACTTCCTGCGGCTCTGTCCCTGCACGGCGTTCGCTTCGATTGCTGTAGACTGCAAGCCTAGCGTAGCTTTACGTAATGGTGTGTGTATGTCACGCATACGCGGCAAGCATTATTACTCCGCGCTGGCGCCACCTGCGCACGGCCTACAGAGTTATGAAGCTCCAGGCAGGTCCATTACTGGAATAAAAATCGTGTTCACAGCACACCAAAAATATTTCGCAATCGGGATACATAAGAGACTGATCCGCGACCTTCCATCAGCTGCGTTCTAAAAAGAGACCCTCTGCATCTCAGGCAGTCAACGTGCTGACGTTGAAAAACTTTGTGGAACGGCGACACCACGATCTAGTACGCACCTACGGGAAGCCTGACCGAATCAATGTGGCATTCTCCCCACCGAACCATGTGCAGTTTCCAAGGCGGATTTCGTCGTTAGCATAATAAATTCAGACCGAGCGAGGTGGCGCAGTGGTTAGCACACTGGACTCGCATTCGGGAGGACGACGGTTCAATCCCGTCTCCGGCCATCCTGATTTAGGTTTTCCGTGATTTCCCTAAATCGCTTCAGGCAAATGCCGGGATGGATCCTTTGAAAGGGCACGGCCGATTTCCTTCCCCATCCTTCCCTAACCCGAGCTTGCGCTCCGTCTCTAATGACCTCGTTGTCGACGGGACGTTCAACACTAAATCTCCTCCTCCTCCATAATAAATTCAGGAGCTACGTGCAGAAACCATGATTATTAGTGGTATCAGTGTGTTGTTATCCTGACACTTATTTGTCAGTGAACATATAATGCGTCAGTGCTTGTGCTAACAGATTATTATTATTGTTAATTATTGTTATTATTGACAGTACACGCAGCATATGAGATCATTATGCCAAATTTCGTATTTCATCACCAGTCGGATACTTCCTAGTATCTACGACTGCGTGGTGTACCAGCGGATGATTTGTGCACATCCTAGTAAAGTACCTTTCTGTAGTTGGCAGATGGGTGTTTTATCAATGCCACTGGTTTCTTAGTACCCACAAAGATATTTCGGTACCGCTTCCAGTGTGCTAAGAACCACTGGAATGATGATAACTGCGGCACAATATCCAGTGGACTGTTTATGCCACAGCTTTTTGCCTCTTCTTGCAGCCATCTGAGCGATCTTCTTGCAACAGCTGAAGATGTGGTCGATCCTTTCCTTAGCTTCTTTGCATAGTTTGTACTTTGGACCTATCTATCTCTCCATTCTGGCTTTGATGGCCATAGTGCTGATGGCTTATTCCTGTGCGGTAAAAATCTTTCAGTTACCTCCTTTCAGTAACGCCCTTTATGGGCGATAATCTTCACTATTTTGTTGTTGTGAGGTGAACGCTGGAGACAGCGAGTTCCTTCTGCAGTCTGCCACAAATGCCGCTTCACGAGCAATACGACGATGGAGGGTAATCGTGTGACGTAGAGTTCAGTTCCTGAAAGGGCTTTCCAGCCTAATAAACAGCATGGCGGTACCTCCATTAACATCGAATGATCTCTATATAGAGACATATTACTGATATTTTATCGGATCCTCGCGATTTAACGATTTGTACAAATATCTCGAGAGAGTAAACTTAACCGTTACGGATGCTTTAGAACCCGTGACCGTTTATTCACCGTAAATACATAAAAATGCAACCACTCACTTTTATGAAACAATTGTTTATTCGTTATTCATGAATAAGTAACTATTACAAAAAAGTGACTGGTTGCAGTTTTACCTATTTACACTATACGTATATCTCGTAAGAGTTGTGAGATTGAAGGTGCGGTCACTTACGAATTTTAGAACCACCCTTCCAGACAGCTATACAAATAAATGGTATTCACAGCACAAATTTTCGACATTATCGTGACAGCAAACTTGACAGTACTGGGTACTCGGACAATGAACTAAGGCGCGACACATCGCATACCTCCCGCGCCTGCGACGCAATACGTTTAGTTTTGTGGTTTGAAGTAGTTCTAGGCTTTTGTGTTTTCGTTTCGAAGATTTTTACTCGATTTGGCACTGACATAAGCAAAACTTATGTCTGCTGCAGCAATTTTTCACCGACAGTCTTTAAGTGCAGGCGCAAATCTAGAAGTGCACTTTTGTTTGGTTCTGTGATTTCAAGAATGTATGGCGAGTTTCATAATATTTGCATTGCGTATGTCATTTACAATACCGATGACGCAAATTTTACTTCCGTTAGCAAACAGTAGCAGTAGCCCCCAAAACTTCCTGCAAAGAAAGGAGAACAAAAGGGAAAGAAACGTATAACGACATAGAATTTTTTAAGTTTAATTAAACTTCTCTTTTACAACTGAGTTCGGTTCGCAGGAATTACTTTACGGACCGCAACGTTAGTTGCTGCCTTAGTTGTGTAGACAGTTAATATGGCGACAGCCACTTCCATCACATGTTCAAGTATGTCACGTGAATAACAACAAGCACTTAGTAGCTGGTATCAGTTTAGTAGCAACGGTAGCCGAGACATGTCGTCACCCCCCCCCCCCTTATCCCCCACCCGCCCCCTCCGACCACCCCCTCTCCACTTATGAACTAAGCGGCTCACTGCCTCAAGTGTCCGAAGTTGCAAAGCTTGTATTAACGTTATCAACTAAGTTACGGTGTGGTGGGATACTGGACGACACAGCTGTCGGTCACGACCACGGGACTGAGCACCTGGCCACTGCCGGCGAATAACCGAGGGCCCCTCGAGGATGATCGACGTCCGCCGTTCACAGAAATCCCGCAGGCTAACACACACGGTGGACATACATTACTAGAATGTCAAAGACGTAGCTTTTACTGAAGCCTGACGTTTGCCGAGGTAAGATGGTGGCGTCTAAAAGTTTGTGTATGGTACAATCACGATTTTCTGAAACGAAATGGCGTTGTAAGCCTCGCGAGATTGTTTATAGAATTTCTGCAGTTGAGCACATATTGGCGTCCAAGCTGATTTTAACACCTTCAACGTAGAATCGCGTTTGAGATGAGCATCAAGTTACATATACAGGGTGTTACAAAAAGGGACGGCCAAACTTTCAGGAAACATTCCTCACACACAAAGAAAGAAAATATGTTATGTGGTCATGTGTCCGGAAACGCTTAGTTTCCATGTTATAGCTCATTTTATTACTTCTCTTCAAATCACATTAATCATGGAATGGAAACACACAGCAACAGAACGTACCAGCGTGACTTCAAACACTTTGTTACAGGAAATGTTCAAAATGTCCTCCGTTAGCGAGGATACGTGCATCCACCCTCCGTCGCATGGAATCTCTGATGCGCTGATGCAGCCCTGGAGAATGGCGTATTGTATCACAGCCGTCCACAATAAGAGCACGAAGAGTCTCTACATTTGGTACCGGGGTTGCGTAGACAAGAGCTTTCAAATGCCCCCATAAATGAAAGTCAGGAGGGTTGAGGTCAGGAGAGCGTCGAGGCCACGGAATTGGTCCGCCTCTACCAATCCATCAGTCACCGAATCTGTTGTTGAGAAGCGTACGAACACTTAGACTAAAATGTGCAGGAGTTCCATCGTGCATGAACCACATGTTGAGTCGTACTTGTAAAGGCACATGTTCTAGCAGCACAGGTAGAGTATACCGTATGAAATCATGATAAGTGCTCCATTGAGCGTAGATGGAACAACATGGGGCCCAATCAAGACATCACCATCAATACCTGCCCAAACGTTCACAGAAAATCTGTGTTGATGACGTGATTGCACAATTGCGTGCGGATTCTCGTCAGCCCACACATGTTGATTGCGAAAATTTACAATTTGATCACATTGGAATGAAGCCTCGTCCGTAAAGAGAACATTTGCACTGAAATGAGGATTGACACATTGTTGGATGAACCATTCGCAGAAGTGTACCCGTGGAGGCCAATCAGCTGCTGATAGTGACTGCACACGCTGTACATGGTACGGAAACAACTGGTTCTCCCGTAGCACTCTCCATGCAGTGACGTGGACGACATTACCTCGTACAGCAGCAACTTCTCTGACGCTGACATCAGGGTTATCGTCAACTGCACGAAGAATTGCCTCGTCCATTGCAGGTGTCCTCGTCGTTCTAGGTCTTCCCCAGTCGCGAGTCATAGGCTCGAATGTTCCGTGCTCCCCAAGACGCCGATCAATTGCATCGAACGTCTTCCTGTCGGGACACCTGCGTTCTGGAAATCTGTCTCGATACAAACGTACCTCGCCACGGCTATTGCCCCGTGCTAATCCACACATCAAATGGGCATCTGCCAACTCCGCATTTGTAAACACTAACCTGTTGATGCTACGTACTGATGTGCTTGATGCTAGTACTGTAGAGCAATGAGTTGCATGTAAACACAAGCACAGAATTCAACATTACCTTCCTTCAACTGGGCCAACTGGCGGTGAATCGAAGAAGTACAGTACATACTGACGAAACTAAAATGAGCTCTAACATGGACATTAAGCGTTTCCGGACACATGTCCACATAACATCTTTTCTTTATTTGTGTGTGAGGAATGTTTCCTGAAAGTTAGGCCGTACCTTTTTGTAACACCCTGTATACACGTTTAAAGCAGACTTTAATTTTACTAAGAACACTCAAATGAACGAACACACTTGTTATCAACGGCAAATGGCACGCCGACCGGACTGGCCGAGCGGTTCTTGTCGCATCAGTCTGGAACCGCGCGACCGCTACGGTCGCAGGTTCGAATCCTGCCTTTGGCATGGGTGTGTGTAATGTCCTTAGGTTAGTTAGGTTTCAGCAGTTCTAAGTTCTAGGGGACTGATGACCTCAGAAGTTAAGTCCCATAGCGCTCAGAGCCATTTTTGAACAAATAGCACATTCTACTTAGATCTACGGTCAGTAACAAATTTTACCAAGAGATTTGCTCTACAAGCCAAAACTGTGAGTCGTTGCTACTTTCAGAAGAAATTGCATTAACTTTCGTAAAAGCTCAGAATTAAGTAAGTCATTTAATGAAACAGGCCTCAGTTTTTTTTTTTACGTTGCCGCCGTTGCTTTTCATTTGAATATAAAAATTTTTCACAACCCAAAATTTCCCTCCATATTAGTTGCAAATAAAATAATTAAATCCCAGATAACGGGCGGTGACGCTGAACCACTCGTGCTGGGCCCTACCAAAATGGTAGACGTCGACTTAAAGTTTGTCACGTTATGACAACTCCCCTTATTAAATCTCGAGTTAATTTACAAGTTACGTTTGATTTATTCTGAGAAAGTGAATTATCTGTTGACTTTTGTAAATTTTTCCTGACGTGTGGTTAGAATAGTAAGGTATTACACTCGACTTCTTCCCATAAACCGGAATTAGTAAGGGCCTGTTCACAAATAACAAAAAAAATCGCTAATGTGTAGGAGATTACAATTTTGTAATTAAACCCCTGGTGTGTGTGTGTGTGTGTGTGTGTGTGTGTGTGTGTGTGTGTGTGTGAGCGCGCGCGGTCCCCTGAGGCGGCAATTACGACTAGAAAGCCCTCTGTTTCAAGCAGGTCGAATTGGTAGACGGAACGACTACTCCTGAAGCTTACGCGAGACCGACTGACACGGGAATTGCCACAAGGTGCTGAGTCTCAGTGTGGGGGCAGCGCGCCAACTGTGGTGGCACTGCGGCATTCAGATCGATGTCGAGCATCGAAATGATGCGATCCGCATTCCATGCGGCGAGGCGGAGGGAGGTGGTGCAGTTAATACACGGTCATCGCTCAACCGATGGCAAACCGTGTTCGTTTAGCTACTGTGTTTTTACTAACAGAAGTAACGCGATAGTGCTGCTCATCTCATAGACTGAGTATCTGTGAAGAGAGCTTAGGTATCCGAAATACTGAGATTATTGGAGCTTCTTGTGTTTACTCGCTGCCTATTAAGTGATACGCATACGCACGTATTCGCTAGACTGCGAAAATCGCACTGGAAGAGACATTAACATGGAACACAAATTAAAAGTCTTCTGTAAGTATCTATTGGAGTATAGCCTTATAAGGGTGTGAAGTGATTTCTGGCGTTCCTCGAGGTAGTGTAATAGGCCCTCTGCCCTTCCTTATCTATATAAACGATTTGGGAGACAATCTCAGAAGCCGTCTTGTTTGCAGATGATGCTGTCGTTTATCGCCTAGTAAAGTCATCAGAAGATCAAAACAAATTGCAAAACGATTAAGAAAAGATGTCTCTATAGTGCAAAAATTAGCGATTCACCCTAAATACCGACAAGAATGAGGTCATCCAATGATTGCTAAAAGGAATTTGTTAATCTACGGTTACACTATAAATAAGCCAATTAAGGCCTTAAATTCAACTAAATACCTAGGAATTAACTTTACGGACAATTTAAACTGGAAAGAATATACAGAAAATATAGCGGGGAAGGCAAACAAAAGACCGCATTTTATTGGCAGGACAGATAGAAAATGTAAAAGATCTACTAAAGAGACTGCCTACACTACGCTTGTCCATCCTCTTTTGTAGTACTGCTGTGAGGTTTGGGATCCTTACCAGGTAGTATTGACGGAGTACATCGAGAAAGTCCAAGGGAGGGCAGCACGTTTTGTATTATCGTTAAACAGGGGAGAGTGTCATTGACGTGATACAGGATTTGGGGAGGACATCTTTAAAACAAAGGCGATTTTCGTTGTGGTCGAATCTAAAGAAATTTCTATCACCAAGTTTCTCCTCCGAATGCGAAAATATTTTATTGATGCCGACTTACACAGAGAAAAAAGATGATGATAATAAAGTAATGTAAATCACAGTTTTTCACACGGAAAGATAGGGGGTGTTTGTTTTTTCCTCGCGCTGTCGGAGATTGGAAAAATAGAGAATTATTGTTAAGGTGGTTCGATGAACCCTGTGCCAGAGTGATTTGCAGAGTATCGATGTAGAAGTATGGACGACAACAGTTGCAGACAAGAAGAAAACAGAAGCTTTTAAAATGCGGTGCTACAGAAGGAATTCTTAAGATGAGATGAATAGTACGTGGGGCAAAATGCTTGATGGTAGAAAGTGACTAAAAGAAGGGGTAGACAGGTAGGACACATGTAGGCAACATGTTCAAATTTATGAGAAAAGATGGCGTATTCAGTCTTAGCGAAACTATAAACGCGACGATACGAAACCATTCAGTAGTTTGACAACACTTGTATTACTTGCCCGAAATCAGATAATTTGTGAATCAGTTAGCTGACTCTTTAAAGTCGATTCAGACACAGCCCTTTTTAATCTTTCTTCGAGTCCTCAACGGCACGTCAGAACTGCACACGCTATTGTAATAAGGAACTGAGTGAGGCGACGGGCTAATTTATGCACTGGAAGGACATTACGGAGCTCCGCGATTCACATCACCCCCCGGCCATCAGGTTTCAGGTTCTCTTCGCGTTCACTAAATCGCGTCGCTATGGTTCCTCTGAGAACGACACAGCCGGTTCCCTCGCCACCCGTCCACAGTACGAGACTGCGCCATTTATATCGACTTCGTTCCTCGACATGCCGTTAAACTTTGATCTTTCTTTTTTTCTTCCCGGCTCGTTCCGTTCACTACTTCCGATACAGAAGGTATAAAATCTGTCTGCATACTGGAGAGCGGCCTGCGCTCGTGGCGGGGAGAGGGAGGGGAGGGGGGAGAGGGGGGGGTGGAAGTGGCCTTTCCCAGAAGAGCGCTGAGCGCTGCAGGATGACTAAGGAGTAATCGCTCGCCAGCCAGTGCAGTGCGGCTTTCTTTGTGTTATGTAAATTTTGCCGTGTGCGTTTCTCGCATTACCTACATTAGTTAGTTGGTTGGTTGGGGAAGGAGACCAGACAGCGGGGTCATTGGTCTCATCGGATTAGGGAAGGACGGGGAAGGAAGTCGGCCGTGCCCTTTGAAAGGAACCATCCCGGCAATTGCCCGGGGCGATTTATGGAAATCACGGAAAACCTAAATCAGGATGGCCGGACGTGGGATTGAACCGTCGTCCTTCCGAATGCGAGTCCAGTGTCTAACCACTGCGCCACCTCGCTCGGTCCGTACATTAGTTAATGATGTCTGTATTCCGTATTGTGTTTACACATTTCGTGGAAAATAAACCCTACCAGACCATGTCTGCGTACTGTATCGCCATCGATTCCAAAGCCGGGTCGAGGAAAGGTCGGTGTAAGCTTGCAGAACAGCGTTTAGAGATGCAGACGTATCAGAGGCCCTAGCGGTAACAAACACTTTCGACTTACAAGAACTTGCATCCGGTTTTCACAGTGCGGCCACTATTTATACAGGTGGAATCAAGAATTAAGATGGCACAGGCAGTGCATATTGAGATAAGACAAGATGAAGCGGTAGAAAATTTCAACTAGAAAGGGATAACACAGTCATGACAACGGAACTGTTCACAACCTGGATGTTTTTCTTTCTATTCAATTCACTACCGAAAGAAATAACATTAATTTTTCCTGGTGCGACATCCACAACTGTTATATGTAATGTTCATGATTGAAACATCCGCTACAGTTGTACTGTCATTTATTGACTGAAGTCTTTGCACTAACACGTTTGAGTGACTCAGCCCCGTCTTCAGGTATGTCTATAAATAGTAGGTCGAAGCGTCCATGTAAAACGTGTATGAAGACTTCAGTCAATAACGAAGTACACATCTGTAGCGGATTTTTTAATCACGAACATTATAAATAACACTATTCTTTCAGACTCCAAATCTTCCTTTGCTCTGCATAGAAAAAAAAGGTCGGAAAAATGAGTGACCTGCATAACCACAGAATAATAGACATTTTGAGAGGTTCAAAATGGCTCTGAGCACTATGGGACTTAACTTCTAAGGTCATCAGTCCCCCTTATCTTAGAACTACTTAAACATAACTAACCTAAGGACATCACACACATCCATGCCCGAGGCAGGATTCGAACCTGCGACCGTAGCGGCCGCGCGGTTCCAGACTGTAGCGCCTTTAATCGCTTGGCCACCACGGCCGGCCATTTTGAGAGGAATCCAAAACAAAACAGGTGTCAAAATTTATTGGATCAAACGCCACTGTAAGATAAAAGGAAACGAAATTGTGGATAGTTTGGTCAACAGGCGAAGGAAAATGTCCGAAAGTATCAGAGAGCAAGTCTGTGCAAAAATATAGAAGATTAACGAAATATGAATGTAATGAAGAATGAGGACACTCGTCGAAATGAAGAGGTCGACACTATGCCCGTATTTCAGCATTACTATCAAGCAAACCTTGGTACACGAAAGGCTGTTGTAGGAGAAATTTTGTATTCGCTATGGCGCGACTTCCTCCGACAGCATCTGCACCGCAGTCACGCTGCTGAGCCACTGCTTTATGAATGCAGAATCGCGAAGATGGTGAACCACTTGTTCTTTCGATGTGATAATCGGAAGACGACAATCCGCAACATTGATCCGACCTCTGGTGGCGGTAAAATGTTTTCCAACATACTTGCTGAAAGACCTGGGGACGATAGATTACATGGTATACAGCGAACTCACTCTCTTCCTGCGTGCAGAAAAGTAAAGTATATAATACAGATATATGTAATCAGGAGAATGGCTGTTAAACTGAAGTCAAGAAATCTGTAAATTATAATTTGCCTGGTAATTTACACAGGGGGTAGCTGTATTAACTACAAATGACTCTTCTATCATCTGTGTAGCAAGTATATTAGTAGTACTTACGTGAGTAATGTAAAGCTTTTAATTATCTAGTTATGTAGTGTGTGCCTCCCAGTATGGTTTTCTGTCAATCCAAAATTCTGTTTGAACCAGAGTTGTCGTTCTAAATAGTTAAACACAGTCATTCAAATTAATGTAACCATCTACAAGCCCGGACAACCATTTTCTGCAGCGCAGACGTGCAGGACAAATCCACTGAAGTTCTGGAAGGTAGCGATGTGGAGTCATGGCGGCTCCAGTGCCGTATCCAGCCGCACTAGGTCTTCTGGTTGAGGACCCATGGTGCGAACAGGTCGATCGGTGGGGTCCCACAGATTCTTCATTGGGTTTAAATCCCGGGAGTTTGGTTGACAAGGGAGTCCGGTAAACTGAGTCTGGTGCTCTTCTACCAGCGCGCGTACACGCCAGCTGTGTGACAGGTTGCCGACGAAAACCGAACTGCCTGTAGGGCATACTTGTGCTGATCCATTCTGCCTTCCAGAATGACGAGATAACACAGGGAATGCCACGAAAAACGTTCCCCAAATCGTAATATTCCCTCCTCCGGCTAGGAGCCTTCGGACGATTGTTGTACGGCAGTACAAGTCAACGGCCATCTGGCCGATGGGGCATACAACGGGATTATCTGACAAGCGACGGCTGCATGTTTGCCGCTCCCCATGGGGCCCAGCATGCAGCCAGTGTTGCAAAAGGTCGCCGCGTCCCTTCGTGACGAGACGTACCCGCACCACGGAAATCCCTATCCCTTCACCCCACCAGACAGGCCAAAACCGCCCCTTCCTCACCAGCCCTACGGCCCAGTCAGGTATAATTCGGCCCTACGTGCTCTGGTCTATAGGAAGGACTTGAATCGCGTCAATAAACACCCCGTCTTCACGCCATCCGACTGGGAACACATCTTTGAGGTCAGCCAGGGGCGGGTCGGCGGGGGCATCCCTCTCGGGTCGACTCAACGACGGTATGCGTGTATTCCTCCGTCACTCACCTATCTTAAAAGACCTAGACGAATATCGTCTATCAGGACATTCCTATTCGTAAGTTTCCTCCACTCTCGTATCAGTCAGGATAGCAGGGAAAGCACCATAAATGCTAATACTGCACCCACACGCGCCCGAGGATGGCACGTCATGTTAGCAACAACAGCAACAACAACAACAAATGTCACATGTCGCCACTCAGTGGACGTTCAATTGCTTTACTGGAGCCAAATTCAAGCCCTACTCGCCGACAGCAGTCGGCATGGGTGCAAGAACTAGGCACCTGCTGAGGAGGGCCACATGCAGCAGCGTTCGTTGAGCAGTTGCTACTGGTAGCCCCTTGGTTCATCTGGACGGTCAGTTGCACGTCTATTCACGCAGGCATGTCTCCGCGGCCGTCTTTCAACCCCGTCATCTATGGCCCGTGGTGCACCAAAGCTGTCTCTCGGAACCGGTTTTGGATAGCGCCGTTTTGACATACATGCGCCACGCACATAGTTTACAAACTTAGCCGTTCGGAAGTGTTTCCACCATTGGCGCGGAAGACAATGATCGTGCACTTCAGGAGTCAGATAAATCCTTCCGTTTCGGCATTACGCCAACTTTCTTTCTTTCTTTCTTTCATTCGCTATTGCCTTTATCCTGCATTGTTCGCAGGGACGGCAGGGTTAAGAACGGAACTGGCATGGTTAATTTTAAGGGGTGGCCGGATGCCCTTCCTACCGCCACCCCATACCCCCCGGACGGAAGTAGTAGACCCCAGCTGTCGGCGTCTAGTGTAAATGGCGAAATAGTGTGAATGTGTTTCAAATGTCTGCGAGTCGTGTAACTGAGGCGGGACGTGGGGACCAGCCCCGGTATTCACCTAGTAGGATGTGGAAAACCGCCTAAAAACCACATCCAGGCTGGCCGGCACACCGGCCGTCGTCGTTAATCCGCTGGGCGGATTCGATCCGTGACCGGCGCGCCTACCAGAGTCCAGGAAGCAGCGCGCTAACGCTCTCGGCTGCCCTGGCGACTTTTCGGCGTTACAACGACGGCAGTGTATTCTGCCCCACCCCCCTCCCCCCTATCATATACCCTCTACTGTTGGTGCTGCCACATGCCGTCTGTGAGTGGTTATTGCATGTTGACGTCGAACATAGGCAGTGGTCATATTAATGCGACTGGACCGCGTATGTTTCCACGTACTTGAGCAAAAATATCGTGACTTACCTAAACCTGTTACAAAAGCGCTAAGGAATTGTAAGAATTAAGCACTAAAGACTAAGAATTGTTGACAAACTGGCAGTTGGCCTCTGTCTCGGGTTCTTCGGCCGACGCTCGTCTGCTGATTTCACTGACGTTTCGCCAGCACGAGTGGCTGGCATTGTCAAAGTTTCCCGCTCCACTGCTGGTGGTGGACTGGAGCCGAGCTCGCGGCCGCACATTACGTGTACCTGACGCGCCAACGTCCGAGGGCTTTCCCGCCGTCATTTCCGGAATCCAGGATCCGTTCGCCTTGAGGCTTTCTTCTTTCTTGTGGAAGCTGTTCTCTTGTCTGTGTATTTCCATAGCTTCCCTGAACGTGCGGGTGTGATAGTGTTTCTCTACAGCCAGAACTTCCGTGTCGGCGAATTTTGCTACGTGGTCGGCCTCACACAGCGCGTGCTCCGCCACGGCCGATTTCTCCACGTACTCCAAGAGATCGCTTATGTTCTGAGGTCCTGGTGTCGACTGATCGACCAGTCATTCCAACATAAACTTTTCGATAGTGTACATACCTTCTCGACATTTCTTTTTCCGATGTCGATGATACTTTCGTTCTGTGGAGCCATGTTTGGAAACAGCTCGCTGACTTCGTAAAGCTCTCGAACGGCCTCCATGCCGACATAAAGTTTACCATGCAGGTAGAAAAGGACAAACAGCTACCAATTCTAGATGTGCTGGTCACAAGGGATGGTGAAAACCTGGGACACAGCGCGTGTGAAAACCGACACACACTGACCGATACCTGCACAAACTGTCAAATCACCACCTGAGACAGAAAAGATGCACGATTAACACGCTTGTAAAGTGAGCAACACGAATATGTGAACCGCAGCAGCTGAGATGCGAAATGCAACACCCGGAAACTGTTCTGAGGAGCAGTGGTTATATTACAAGTAAAACAGAGTCAAACACTCGGCGAAGTAACGCATCGGAAAAAGAAACGCCATACATTCCTAGAGTGACAGAATCGGCCGTATATTACGCAAACACGACGTACGGACAATTTACAAACCGTCGAAGCAGATCAAAGTGTGTCAGATCGGCAGAGGAGAAATGGGATTTACTTGCAATGCCGGGAATATACTGCATACCATGCACATGCGAAAAAGTTTGTTGAAATAACTGGACGATCAATCCACAAAAGGCTCACAGAATGTAAGCGAGCTTTTGGAGTACGTGGAGAAATCGGCCGTGGCGGAGCAGGCCGACCACATAGTAAAATTCGCCGACACGGAAGTTCTGGCTGTAGAGAAGAGAGATCACACCCTCTCGTTGAGAGAAGCTATAGAAATACTTCTGGAAGTGCACCACAGAAATTAAAACAAGGATAGAAATGGCAAAAGAGGCGTTTTATAAGAAAAGGAGAATCTTCTGCAGCGGTCTGGACAGAGAACTCAGAAAGAGACTCATAAAATGTCTTGTATGGAGTGTTCTTCTATATGGCGCTGAAACATGGACTATGAGGAAAAAATACAGAGAAAGGCTGGAGGCTTTTGAGATCTGGACATGGCGGAAGATGGAAAGAATAAGTTGGATGGACAGAGTAAAAAATGAAGAGGTACTGAGAAGAGTGGGAGAGAAAAGACAGTTACTACATGTAATAAAGAGAAGAAAAAGAAATTGGATTGGGCATATATTAAGAAAGAATGATGGACTGATAAAAACAGTTTTAGAAGGTTATGTAGAAGGGAAAAGGAAGCGAGGAAGGAAGAGATTCCAGATACTGGATGACATGATGGACGGTACAACATACAGCAGCCTTAAGAAGGAAGCAACGGATCGCAGAAAATGGAGAGGCAAAGGACCTGCTAATATAGCAGATAACTGATGATGATGATAGAAATACACAGACAAGAGAATACCTTCAAGAAGAAAGAAGAAAGCCTCAAGGTAAACGGATCCTGGATTCCGGTGCTGCAGCGAAAGACTGTCGCAGGTATGAAGAGGAGAACCGCTCCGGAAATGACGGCGGGGAAGCCCTCGGACGTTGGAGCGCCAGGTACACGTAATGTGCGGCTGCGAGCTCGGCTCCAGTCCACCACTAGCAATGGGGGAGGTGAAGCTTTGACGATGCCAGCCAAAGCAATTTTGTATTAAGAATTGTATTTAGGCGGTTGAATGGGGAGACGCGTAAAAGGCATTAGAGGAAGGCTGCTCGTGACGCGGCTCGCTAGACAAGAGCGGGGTCCGGGCTGCTTGCTCTTCAGTTTACGGACGAAGCCGGCAGCGGCAGCGGAGTTCCGGCGAGGTGTTTCCTGCCTCCCTGCGCAGGTGGCGGCGGGGTCGGCTCCCACGGCCGCGCGACCCCCCAGTGAAAGTGCGCCGAGGCGGCAGCGCTCGCGGCCGCAGCCACACAGCAATTCGTCTGTGCGGAGGCCAGGGACTGGAGCCGCTGATGAAACTCCATTCGTCGATATTTTTATAACAAGTATCCATAAAAAACGGCACACTTCCTTTCCCGATACATCGATATCCAAATGACGAGTGCCGATATTGTTATTTTATCTTTTAAAAAAAAAATGGCTCTGAGCACTATGGGACTCAACATCTTAGGTCATAAGTCCCCTAGAACTTAGAACTACTTAAACCTAATTAACCTAAGGACATCACACACACCCATGCCCGAGGCAGGATCCGAAACTGCGACCGTAGCAGTCCCGCGGTTCCGGACTGCAGCGCCAGAACCGCTAGACCACCGCGGCCGGCTTATCTTTTTCCCCATAGGATTAGACAGCCAACCGGTTGCACATGACCGATAGGTACATTGACCTTGCTAAAAAGCAATGGCCAGACGTGGCAAAGGCTAGAACGTTTTCTTTCACCTTTGAATTGAGTATAGCTGCTCTAAATTCTGACCACTGCTTTTTAGCAATGTAATTGTACGATTTAGCAAAATTTCATTCCGATTAAGACATCCAGAGTAGGTCTCGAAACCTATGTCAATGTTATGTGCAACTTGTTGACTGTATAATCCTATGCCGTAAGTAGTATACGTTTGCTAAGTAACAGCCATGTCCAAATCTGTTCTACATCTACATTTATACTCCGCAAGCCACCCAACGGTGTGTGGCGGAGGGCACTTTACGTGCCACTGTCATTACCTCCCTTTCCTGTTCCAGTCGCGTATGGTTCGCGGGAAGAACGACTGTCTGAAAGCCTCCGTGCGCCCTCGAATCTCTCTAATTTTACATTCGTGATCTCCTCGGGAGGTATAAGTAGGGGGAAGCAATATATTCGATACCTCATCCAGAAACGCACCCTCTCGAAACCTGGCGAGCAAGCTACACCGCGATGCAGAGCGCCTCTCTTGCAGAGTCTGCCACTTGAGTTTGTTAAACATCTCCGTAACGCTATCACCTTTACCAAATAACCCTGTGACAAAACGCGCCGCTCTACTTTGGACCTTGTCTGTCTCCTCCGTCAGCCCGATCTGGTACGGATCCCACACTGAAGAGCAATACTCTAGGTCGAACGAGTGTTTTGTAAGCCACCTCCTTTGTTGATGGACTACATTTTCTAAGGACTCTCCGAGTGAATCTCAACCTGGTACCCGCCTTACCAACAATTAATTTTATATGATCATTCCACTTCATATCGATCCGCACGCATACTCCCAGATATTTTACAGAAGTAACTGCTGCCAGTGTTTGTTCCGCTATCATATAATCATACAATAAAGGATCCTTCTTTGTATGTATTCGCAATACATTACATTTGTCTATGTTAAGGGTCAGTTGCCACTCCCTGCACCAAGTGCCTATCCGCTGCAGATCTTCCTGCATTTCGCTACAATTTTCTAATGTTGCAACTTCTCTGTATATTACAGCATCATCCGCGAAAAGCCGCATGGAACTTCCGACACTATCTACTAGGTCATTTATATATATTGTGAAAAGCAATGGTCCCATAACACTCCCCTGTGGCACGCCAGAGGTTACTTTAACGTCTGTAGACGTCTCTTCATCTCTGTTTCTCTTTTATATTATATTTCTTTCACAACTTTTCGTAAATATTTGAAACTGTTCTCTTGAAAGTATAGTAGAACATAATTTTACTTTCACTGTGTGAAGGGATCTTAGTACTTTTTGAGCTTTCATCACGTCCTCTCTCTCTCTCTCTCTCTCTCTCTCTCTCTCTCTCTCTCTCTCTAATATATATATATATATATATATATATATATATATATATATATATATATATATATATGTGTGTGTGTGTGTGTGTGTGTGTGTGTGTGTGTGTGTGTGTGTGTGTGTGTGTGTGAAGGTAGTACAGCACAAAGTAGTAGTCCGATTGCAATGGAGCGTGACTGTGCGAATCAAATAAAAAGATTTCCGATGTGAATAAATAGCACACCAGTGCTATTTCTTCACACCGGCATTCTTCAAAAACAGTCGCTGAAAATTATGAACAAAAATCTAAATGACAGGACTGGTATTTGCAATGGGCGAAGGGAAATGCTGACGTAATCGGCGCTCGGCGCTATTAACAGAAAATACGGCGTCAGCCAAGTTTGACACTACAACTGCTGGGTCGCTGGCGTCTGCAGATCCGAACAATCGGGGAAGTCCATGTGAGGTGTTGCGGACAAATCTGACACGTGTGACGAAACCGAACGACGGACCCACCGAACACGTTTCACTGTGCCACTCACACGCCGTTACCGCTGCTAGCAAAGCGGTTACCTCCAAGCGTTAACGTGCATCGTTTTCCTTTGAATTCTTGCTCGAAGGGGGATAAACAGGCTGCTAGCTTGTTGATGAACATAATATATAATAATAAATCAATACTTAAATATACAGCTCTAAAACCGGTAGAAATTTAGTGTACAGCCAATACTTTTATTGGCCAGTACCTAGATATTTCTTTCGTAGATGTATCGATACGTTTTCTGGATATACGGAAGGGCGATAGTGACATTTTTAAATATCAGTACATTGCAGTCACGATATTTTTAAAAGTATCAACAGTCCTACTAGGGACGGAGAAACTGATCGGTTAAAATCTATACAAGTAGTTTAGTTCTGAATAGCCGGTATTTTTCGGTGTTTGCTGTCAGTTATAATTGGTGTTATTTTTTACTCATAACCGCGTAAAGTACCGAAATATCAATTAGCCATAGCAGCAGCGTTAAAATTTTTCATTTTTAAATAAAGCTTTTTTAATAAACGAGTAATTCTTAATCGCAGAACTTGCGTTACTTTGAATACTGCGTTATTATCGAACACGTGAAAAGTTGTCAGCGCTGTTTTAATAACAATGTCGTCAGAAACGAATAACAAATACATTGAGTAAGAACGGGTGCAGCATTACTGAGCCAACAATTATCTGACACCACGTGGCGTGGCCTGTTAGATGATACACGTGTGTACATGCATTGTGCAAGACTTGCGCCGTCTGGTCTTTATGATACTTTCTCGTTGTTGTCGTCGTCAAATATCAGTTGTATAATAGAATGACACCATCCCTAGTCTGGAAGTACTTTACAAAGTGTGGTATCAATGAAGTACTATTCTTCATTTGCTTTACACGATGACAAACGGGCCGGCCGCGGTGACCGAGCGGTTCTAGGCGCTTCAGCCCGGAACCGCGCGACTGCTCGGATCGCAGGTTCGAATCCTGCCTAGGGCATGGAAGTGTGTGATGTCCTTAAGTTAGTTAGGTTTAAGTAGTTCTAAGTTGTAGGGGAGTGATGACCTCAGATATTAAGTCCCATAGTGCTCAGAGCCATTTGAACCATTTTTGATTACAAACGAAAGGAACCACAACCAACTTGTGACGTAAGATAAGGGAAAAAACGTAGAACTTAGCAGCTTATTCACAGTTTAATAATATACCGCAGCTGATCTTTTGTGTGTATCTACTCGATATGCCTTTATCTGCCAGTAGCGCTTGAAAACTGACAAATTAACACGAAAAATAAGAGTTCTTCAACTTCAGCTTTCGACCTTTAGCACTCACTATTCGTAATGCCCAAATAGTGCTATGATACCCGATTATAACACTTTTGAGCAGAGTTTTAAAAAAATTACCATCAACAGATTTTTTGTAGCCATCCACCACTTATCACTTTTCGAGAAAAGCAGCGAATGGCGCACACAGTAACTGTTCTCTTATTTGCAAATTTAATTTAACATTTTGACTCTTTGTATCTTGGAACTGAGGGAATCAATTTATTTTCAATTTTGTTCGATTTCTACGTTTATTACAGGAAATAATAGGCATAAAATACCGAAAATAGGTTATTTCAGACATCAGATTTTTTTCGGTTTTAAGAGTCAGTTTAATTATTTATTTAACCTGGCAAGATTAGGGCCATCAGGCCCTCTCTTACATCTAACCAGGCATTATACTTATTTTACATTCATATGTTTTAGTAGGCATGTTAAACTAAATGTAGTACAAAAAGTGAAATAAACAATTAGAAAGGTACACCTGGAAAAATACATACATATAGAGTTTATATTCGTAGATCATAAGTACTGTTATAATTAAACATTACTGAAGAGACAGATTTTAGATAGGAGTGCTGGCAGCAGGGAGTATGAGGGAGACTCATGGTGAAGGGAGGAGAAGAATAGAGAGACATGATGAAACATAATTAAGGAAATATAAAGGAAAAGAAGATTGCGTGGATAATAGAGATAGATGAAGAGGAAGGCATCTCAGGAGCAAGATAGGAGACGCTAGCTTTGCTATTTGACAGATGAGAGGATTGGCCTTGTACATTAATTTTGTGGAGAGCTTTATGAGGATGATAGTAGGAAATGCTTCAACTTCTTCTTAAAAGCAGCAGGAGATTGAATTTTGTGCAAGGTAAGGGGCAGTTTGTTCCAGAGGCGGACAGCGGCAACTGAGAAGGAGTTTGCAAAAGTTTTTGTTTTGTGAGTGGGCACAGTTAGGATACCAAATAAGAGTGACCTCGTGTTTCGATTATGATGGCATGACAGGTTTTTAATCTCTGAAGCAAGGTACTGGGGTGCTTGCGCGACGAGGAGTCGGTGAAGTAGACTTAGAGTGTGGTAGTTCCGCAATTTGTCCTGCCGCAGCCACCCTAGCTCGGAGTATGAAGCACTAACATGACCATATCGGCGTATGTTGCAGGTGTAACGCACACAGGCATTAAACTTGCGTTGGAAAAAAAACAACGACATAGTCGTAAACCGGTTGTTTCGTCGACAACCGCCACCCCTGCGTGGCACGATCGACAGCCCGTCTGCTGGTGCGCTCCGCTCAAATATTCAGATGTGTGTGAAATCTTATGGGACTTAACTGCTAAGGTCATCAGTCCCTAAGCTTACACACTACTTAACCTAAATTATCCTGAGGATAAACACACACACCCATGCCCGAGGAAGGACTCGAACCTCCCCCGGGACCAGCCTCACAGTCCGTGACAGCAGCGCGTAGACCGCGCGGCTAATCCCGCTCGGCCTCTCCGCTCAGACAGGCGGACAGCCGCTGCAGCTATAGTCTGTCGGTAAACTGAAGAGCGAGCGAGCGAGCGAGTCCCCACTTTGCCTACCCAGTTACGTCACGAGGCGCTTCTACAGGCTATTTCACAACTTAATACCGGTCCTGCCGCGGCGCGCGTTTTAAATCTTTGTCGACGCCGTGTACAGATACGTCCTGGCAGCGTTTATTTTTAGACAAATGCGGTAAGACCATAATGAATCCAAAAGACGATATCTTCTTCCGAAACACAACTTTATAGAGTAAGTAATATTAACGCAGGAACGGAAGTCAGGATTCTGCTACAAATACAGAACCGAATGCCTGTTCATGTGAATGTATGTACCCTCTACTGCTATTCGTAAAACGAACCCCGTATGGTGCAATCAGTCTGTAGAATTTAAGCCTTGTTCTTACTTTATGTTTCTATTAAAAGCTAGAAATTTCCAGGTAAATCCCATTTTACGCTGTGTCTTACGTAAAAGATCTTTCAGCCAAAGAAAACAGATTTTTTTTTACGGCAGTAAGTAATGTCCATAATGTCGTCATTATTTTTTGATTTATGTGAAAGTCCTCCATCGTTTGTCGAATGACCGATTTTGTGAAACTGCCTATAACGAAGAGTTTCCTCCAAAAATTATCAGTTTTCCTTCGTGGCGGTTCCAGTAAACCATGCGGTTTATTTTTGCGTTTCTTCCTTATGCGACCTATTGTGGCGAGGCTGACGTTTGCATAAATTGCAGCCCTCTCATTGGGACTGGTAATATTAGCCCATAGTTCTTTTGTGCAGCCTCTTTAACACATGATGTTGTAACATTACAGACAATCGAACGCTCGGTACTCCATAAATACCTCCTCTTCTCCGTATTCTGCACATTTTCTTGCAATGCAGGGCGATTATCCATCACTTCCGGATACCGAAGTATATCAGTAAGCATACAAAATTAACTGTCTGACACTGGCAATTAAGATCCCACGAACAGAACGGCGTGTATCACTGCTCGCTGATCTACACCGCTAGGCAGGTAACGGGCAACTGATTTTGGCTGCCCCTGTAGGCCAGTGGCAGGGTTCTTCTGGGAAAGGCCGCTTCCCCCACCAAAAGCACTGCTCGCTCTTGAGTTTACAGACAGACTATACTGACTTCCGAACCTGCCACCAGCAGCGCAAGAAGTTCCTGCCCTGTGGTGGGAGTGGGGGATGGGGGCGCTCCAGGCCAGGGGCCAGCGTCCTATTCACTGCAGAAAGTACACTACTACTGTTCGTGAAAATTGCAGCGCCCAAAAGTAGAGGTGTCATTACAAGAAGTTTATAATAAAGATTAGGTACGCAACAATTCAATTCATAAATGACTACAATTACAGAACTGTGAGAATTCAGCACAGTATGGTGTGACGAGCCACGTGCTGCAGTCAGGGCATTCTAGGGAGCAGGGTGAGGCACGGAGTCGGTGAATGTCCGGATATCCTGCTGGGGGACGCACTGTCACGTGGTTCGTAGGCGCATCCGCCAATCACCGACAGCTGTTGCAAGAGAACCGGAGTCAACAGCCCGTCGACCGGTTACATCCCGTACACGTTACCCAGGCAACGTGTCAGGTGAACTTCCAGGCCAGCGAAACAGTACTGCCCGTTGTAAAACAATTATCTAACTGCTTCGTCTATTTTTACATAATTTCACTACTGTATAACCATGCTCTTTGATGTAACAGCTATGTAAATGTTTTATTAATTATTTATCGTCATTTATGTAATTGTAATTAATCTCCGGATGTTATTTCAGAACGTATATACTGTAAGAGAATGGAATTGCTAAAAAGTTTATTTGTAATACTAGTTCATGCGTAGGGCATGTAGGTTTGTAATCATGTAAAATATGGAGGGAGGCCCCTCTGCAACGAAACTGGCTTGGTGGGAATAGAAAATGTGGATCTTGGCGGTCGAATTGGAAAGTTCCTCTGTGGCACGAGTTATTCGGTGACTAACAGGCGAAATATTCGCATCTTGTGAACTGAACGAGGAAAGAAGAACTGTAAGATCATACAATATAGCCTCGGATGTAGACGTAATTTGGCTCGTTATTCAAGGCATCTTTGGTTAGCCCTCTACTACAAAAGTCCGACGCTAAGAAGAAAGTTTTCTGGGCTTGTTACGCAGCAAGAGCCGTGGATGGTTTTGCCGCGTTTTTTGAATAGCACAAGAGATCGACACAGCCTCCACCTTCATCTCAAATTATCAGCCGAGTACTGTATAACTGCATGGACCAGTTATGTGGTCTCTTTTTCAATAATAAGTTGTGTTCTGTAAACTTTGTGTTGTGCCGCCGCATTTTATCCTTAATCGTTTACCTAGACAGTGTCCAATCCCAAGTGCTACGATATTTCAGAGTATCCTATTTTATTGAACTGGCAACTCATTTCAGTAAACTTTCACTACAATTAACAAACTTCGTGCAGTAGTCAATTTCATAAATAATCAAGAAGCCAAAGTTTTGAAGTATCTCACGTGATTTTCATAAACGGATAATTAATGCGTCAACAAAATACAGTTGTGAAGAAAAGATGTGAGGTATTCAGTTTAAAGATCGCTCTTTTGAAATCTCAGAACGGTGTTACAATTATCTGCAAAAACCGTGATAATTCATAACAGTTGCTGGCTAGTAGCCTTTTAAAGTCCAGCAAAAGGGCAATTATTGCACAGGTTTGTACGCATGTGTGTATAGTTAAGAGTTCTGATATTGTGCCATGCCTAAATTTTCAGCCTTCATTGAGTCCACTGACAGATTAGTTTCTGGGTCTCCTTCCTAATTGTTGAGCCGGATTTAAATTACATATGATAATTACAGCACTATGAAGTGCACTTGCCAGCTATCTAACATTTGTGTACTAAAACAACTCCCTACAACTGTTCAAACTATACAAGACCCAAGTACCACATGATCCATACGAGCTAAATAGAGTAGGGAAGTGAAGGCTCCTTGACAATACAAATACCAGTACAAACAGAGACATACTTACCTAACAAACATTTCGACGACAGTATTTTCCAATAATTAAGCTGATGAAAGAACCTCTTGTCCAGCTTAATAGTGCTCCACAATTCTACATCTACATCTACATGACTACTCTGCAATCCACATGTAAGTGCTTAGCAGAGGTTCATCGAACCACAATCATACTATCTCTCTACCATTCCACTCCCGAACAGCGCGCGGGAAAAACGGACACTCAAATCCTTCCGTGCGAGCTCTGATTGTTCTTATTTTATCATGATGATCATTTCTCGCTATGTAGGTGGAGCCAACAGAATATTTTCGCATCCGGAGGAGAAAGTTGGTGCTCGAAATTTCGCAGGACGATTCTGCCGCAACGGAACACGCCTTTGTTTTAATGACCGCCACCCTACGTCATGCATGAGGTCCGTTGCACTCTCTCCTCTATTTCGCGCTAATAAAAAACGAGCTGCCCTTCTTTGAACTTTTTCATTGTCCTCCGTCAGTCACATCTGGTGCGGACTCCACATCGCACTGCAATATTCCAGAAGATGGCTGAAAGCGTGGTGTGCGCAATCTCTTTAGCTGATATGTTGCATTTTCTAAGTGTTCCACCAATAAATCGCAGTTTCTGGTTTGCTTCACTCACACCATTATCTATGTGATCGTTCCAACTGAATTTATTCGAAATTGCAATGCCTAAGTATTTAGTCGAATTTAGTGTTTAGATTTATGTGAGTTATAGCGTAACCGGAATTTAGAGGATTTGTTTTAGTACTCATGTGGATAACTTCACACTTTTGATTATTCAGTGTCCATTCCCAATTCAGATATCATTTTCAGTTGGTTTTGGTCATCTGATGAATTTACAAGACGGTAAATGACTGCATAGATGAGGATAGCTGAGTAACACAAAGATGGGAAACATGATATATTATACAGAAATATGCAACAAGCAATGTTCGTTACAATAAAAGACGTTTGAAAAATGTAAATTTTCACGACCGGAATTGTCACAATTAACAAAATATTCCTGAATAGTATGTCATGGTCTAAGAGTTTTCACTTCGAAACCCGATGTTTCGTCCCCATCTGCGGAGGACGTTTTCAACGGGGATCGCAGCTTTGTTGAACGTCCGATTCACACCCTGGCTCGTCCTCAGCGGTAGTCAGTAGCGAGCCAGGGTGCGAATCGGACGTTCAACAAAGCTGCGATCCCCGTTGAAAATGTCCTCCGCAGATGGGGACCAAACGCCGGGTATTGAAGTGAAATCCCTTACACCACGGCATAATAGCCCGGAATATTTGATTAATTGTAATAAAAGACGTTTTCCATTTTTTAAAAAGTAACATGACCTTAACATTGATGTGAAAATCCGGTATACTGCAGAAATGGAACATGTCCAGCACCAACAATGTCTCCCTCCTCTTTCTCTTTATGTCATACCTGACTTAAATTTATATAAGCAATTATATGTACACCAAGCAAGCAGAAATAATACAACTCAGGAGAGAGATTGTGTTAAATTGGTTTTATACATCTTTTGATTTGCAGCTCCTTATATTGGCCGTGTTTGCAGTTAAAATTGTTGGATGTGAGGTCCGCCAGTTACGCGAAACACCGTTTTTGTCAGTACCCAAATATGTTTCGGCACCACTGCACGATCATCAGTGGCTTTTCGTTTTTATTTATTCTGCAATGTGAACATTTTTGTTAAGTGATTATAAAATTATGTGCATTTTTAGTTTAAACAACAGATCGTTGTGTATTTGTTATAGTTACGTGTGCATCATAACATCTCAGCATGATGCGGAGAATGGAAGTGCTTGCCACACGAAAACTTAAGTAAATACGAAAATAGGCGCGAAAACATCGCGAAAAACTAAATGACATTCTAGTAGATAGGTTGACTCCCAGCCAAAAAACTTTCTCAACAACATCGTTTGGTTGCAGATGACAAGCTACCTGTAGTAATTAACACAGAAGTGATCCAGAAAATTCATGCACACCAAATGTAAAGGTATTTACTAAAAGAAATGAGCTGTTGTTTGAACTAAAGATGCAAACAATTTTATAATCATTTAACGAAAATGTTCACATTGCAGAATAAATAAAAACGAAAACCCAGTGATGATGGCACAGTGGTGCCGAAACATGTTTGGGTACTGAGAAAAACGGTGTTTTGCATAACTGGCGGACCTCACATCCAACAATGTTCGTTTTTTACAGTTTTTTGTCCAATGTAAAAGTAGACAATGTGGACATGTTGCCATACTGTAGTAAGCGGTTCGTATGTGACCGGGCATTGTCCTGCTGAAATGTGGCTAGCGGAGTAGCCAGCAGGTGCGACAGAGCCTCGGGCTGTGAAACCTCCCTAGTTTAGCGGGTGCTGTCCGGACTGCCGCAGGAGGCGAGATCGCATGTCGTGGGCAACGGCGCCCGAAACCATCTCCCCCGCCGCTTGTCCGCTGCGCCGCCCAGCAGTGCAGTCTGCCCGACTGCGTTCACCACTGCAGACCGGGCTGAAGCGGTGACTCGTCCGCAGGCAGAGCACTCTACCACCCAGCACGCCAGTGGCGGCGTTCAAGAGAGCACTGCACTCTGGGAGGGCGGTGGTGTCTGGCCAATGGTGGCCAGCGCAGCGGCAATGCTTGCAATTGAGGAGCGCCGGAACAAAAACCGATAAATCCGCATTTGCTGTTAATACAGAAAGTAACAAATAGTACTCTCTAAATGGCTCCACAAGCTATAAAACGAAGAAACACACCATAAAACACTTGATGTCGCGTTGTGCTGAAAATTACACTCCTGGAAATTGAAATAAGAACACCGTGAATTCATTGTCCCAGGAAGGGGAAACGTTATTGACACATTCCTGGGGTCAGATACATCACATGATCACACTGACAGAACCACAGGCACATAGACACAGGCAACAGAGCATGCACAATGTCGGCACTAGTACAGTGTATATCCACCTTTCGCAGCAATGCAGGCTGCTATTCTCCCATGGAGACGATCGTAGAGATGCTGGATGTAGTCCTGTGGAACGGCTTGCCATGCCATTTCCACCTGGCGCCTCAGTTGGACCAGCGTTCGTGCTGGACGTGCAGACCGCGTGAGACGACGCTTCATCCAGTCCCAAACATGCTCAATGGGGGACAGATCCGGAGATCTTGCTGGCCAGGGTAGTTGACTTACACCTTCTAGAGCACGTTGGGTGGCACGGGATACATGCGGACGTGCATTGTCCTGTTGGAACAGCAAGTTCCCTTGCCGGTCTAGGAATGGTAGAACGATGGGTTCGATGACGGTTTGGATGTACCGTGCACTATTCAGTGTCCCCTCGACGATCACCAGTGGTGTACGGCCAGTGTAGGAGATCGCTCCCCACACCATGATGCCGGGTGTTGGCCCTGTGTGCCTCGGTCGTATGCAGTCCTGATTGTGGCGCTCACCTGCACGGCGCCAAACACGCATACGACCATCATTGGCACCAAGGCAGAAGCGACTCTCATCGCTGAAGACGACACGTCTCCATTCGTCCCTCCATTCACGCCTGTCGCGACACCACTGGAGGCGGGCTGCACGATGTTGGGGCGTGAGCGGAAGACGGCCTAACGGTGTGCGGGACCGTAGCCCAGCTTCATGGAGACGGTTGCGAATGGTCCTCGCCGATACCCCAGGAGCAACAGTGTCCCTAATTTGCTGGGAAGTGGCGGTGCGGTCCCCTACGGCACTGCGTAGGATCCTACGGTCTTGGCGTGCATCCGTGCGTCGCTGCGGTCCGGTCCCAGGTCGACGGGCACGTGCACCTTCCGCCGACCACTGGCGACAACATCGATGTACTGTGGAGACCTCACGCCCCACGTGTTGAGCAATTCGGCGGTACGTCCACCCGGCCTCCCGCATGCCCACTATACGCCCTCGCTCAAAGTCCGTCAACTGCACATACGGTTCACGTCCACGCTGTCGCGGCATGCTACCAGTGTTAAAGACTGCGATGGAGCTCCGTATGCCACGGCAAACTGGCTGACACTGACGGCGGCGGTGCACAAATGCTGCGCAGCTAGCGCCATTCGACGGCCAACACCGCGGTTCCTGGTGTGTCCGCTGTGCCGTGCGTGTGATCATTGCTTGTACAGCCCTCTCGCAGTGTCCGGAGCAAGTATGGTGGGTCTGACACACCGGTGTCAATGTGTTCTTTTTTCCATTTCCAGGAGTGTATTTTGTGGCAGCATGTATTATTACTCCCGTATCTCCCCCCTACAGCGCAAACACGCGAGTACAGCAAAAGTGGATATATCGGGTTTTGTTCCGGCGTTCCTCAATTTCGATACCAACTACCTGGAATCCAATGCAGGTCGTATTTTCACAGAATTAGAGAAAGTTGTATAGGGAAAGTTCGGGTATTATTGAATACCACATACTTTTGTGGTTGTATCTCCAAACTGAACTCATTCTTAGCTCACAAAACGCACTTTATTAAGAGAAATACGAACACTTGCTGGTATATAGTTGAAATTTTCAGATAGAGTTGTAAAAGCTTACCACCGAAAAAAAAATTAGAAAATTGCACTTGGAGGTTATACGGAATAGACTTGAAATGTGGAACTACTTGCTGAAAATGCAGATAATCATGTAAATTTGGGAAATAAACATTTATTTTATAAGAAATGCAATTCTCAGACTGCTCTCCATTTAAACTCTTGATAAATTATCAGTAACAGAAAAAATAACCCAATTCGATAGCAAATCTGTTAAGTTTATTAACTTGGAAAAAGACTACTTCTTCATGTAGTAGAGGTGAGTCATTTCACTATCAAGTATCTGCAGAAATCATAAATGCAATCTTCACTCTCAGCAAGTGCACAGTCAAGGGGAGGGGGGGGGTCGACTTAATTTTACCATGTATTCCATAGTGCCCGACATGCCATCTTGGACATCACAGCACGAAAACAGTACCAGCTACATCCATACCACAAAATCGAACAACACAGAACGACCTACTATTCTTTTACTTAACAAATTGCATAGTTTTAATCGGTAGTCTACACTTTCGATAATTACTGCACAGTTTAGAAAATTTACCTGCAACAATTTTGTCAAACCACGAAAACAATTTTTCTGCACCATGACAAACACACACACACACACACACACACACACACACACACAATGTCTGGAGACGTTCTAGACTCGCTACGGAGCATCACAGGACCATTTTGACTTATTCATGCGTCTCACCACTCGACGGATGAGAAATCACGATATTCCATTTTGGCCGAGTATTTCATAATATCCGAAGTTCATCTACAACTGATATTATATTCACTTCAAAGATTCGTAATTTAACTAGTACAATTAATTATAAAGGCGATAGAAAATGTATGAAAAACAACCTACAACCCTTAAACTATTGTACTACATTTGTTAACCATCTACACTACCGTCGCAGCAGATAGCTGAAGGGGAGGTTTACTATCTTTGGCCCGAAAAAAAAAGCATGTTCTTTGAGAATTTTTCTCTCTACAAACTGGAATTTTTTCGACCGGAAATGTCGAAGAGCAAAGGCGGAAGTGCCGTCGGAACGAAACAAAATTTCGATTTAGACCTCCATGAGCGGTATATCACAGGTCCGCCTGCTCGTCTGAAATCGAAATTGAGTTGATGTTAGCGAATTATATAAGATTCTTTAGGAGTTGTACCTAGTTTAAGTTATTTGGACCTTAGGAAACAAAATGGCGGGCATTTGAAAAAAAATAGGGTCTTTTTCATCGATTTTTCGACTTCGTCGACCAAGTAAAAATATTTATAGTTGATTGATCAGAGTAAAAGTGATACAACTCCTAGACAATGTAGTTAGCTTCGTCGGAAACAAAGAATCATGCCAATCGGTCCAGTAGATTTGAAGTTACCATACCGCACGACAAAAAAAAAAAAAAAACGTCATTTCGAGAAAAACGCGTTTGAAGTTTTGACTACATATAAATGCAATATTATGCAACTTATGTTCATTGTGCTATTCCGGCTCCATAAACTATTCCTTCCTCTTCCTCAGAGGGCGTTCTGCTCGATCTTGGCCATCCTGCGCTGCTCCAGAGCCGCTCGTACGGCCGGTGACAAGCGGTTTTTGGCCGCTTGAATCCGGTGGTCGTCCGAATGCTTGGCGAACTGCGTCCCAGGGTGACGTCCATCGTTGTCATGGTCTTCAGAATTGTTAAATACCCTTCGTTGAAGCTGTTCACAATCTCCACAGTCTTCGCACCAGAATGCAAATGCTTGAGGGGCTAACTTAAAAACACACGGGTTCAAACTCTCATTTGAATTTTGTGTGTTTCCTCCTAAGCACCGGTACAATTGACGTCCCCCGAAAAAAAAAAAATTGGTGCGTGAAAAAGGCTAATTTCAGACAGGTGCATTTTTTGTTCAACCGCGAATAACAAACATTTCCGTTCCGTATTTAGAAAAACCGTTTCAAGAGTGAATTCTAAACACTTTTATGGATTCAAAATTGCAATTTAAAAAATCGATTTTTTGAACCAAAAGATAGTAAACCTCCCCTTAACGGAATTCCCAATCTTAACCACGGGGTAACATTACGATTAAGGAAGACACATTCTGCAGCAAGCCCGTGTTGCTGAGTTGTACATCCACGACTCACGCTTCCATTACCTGATTCTATGCGAGTATCTGCCTGATTAGTGCTGACTGCAGCGGCATGCGTGCCGCCAGTGCAGCCCTCAGGAGACGGCGTCTTACTGTAACGCCGGAAATGCGTATCCTCCTATTTCCATCTACTGTACTATAAATTTGTTTTCCTTATTTTTGTTACCTGAATATATAACATTTCTGTGTCTTCGTATATTGTAATTGTTTTACTATTTGTGTATATATATATATATATATATATATATATATATATATATATATATATATATTTATGCATTTATGTCGATGTATAATTGGTTTGTTTCGTAAATATTATTTGTATTTTTACGCTGGGTCTTGCCTAGGGAAGACTGCTATCGAACGATTACATCGATAGGTCGTGTGAAGAATCTAAGTGTGTAGGATCTTTGGTAGTGTTAACTCTGCTGCGTGGAGCGCGGGCAGAGAGAGTCTGGCTGGAGTAGCGAGTGGAGCAGGTGTGTTGTGTGAAGCTCCCGCGAGTTGCCGCGCTTTCTGGGTTTGGCAGCATGTAATTGCGCTCGACTTGCGATGATAGTTTCTGACATGGTGTCGCGGACGGGAAGCATTATCTGGCGCACATCAAGAGCCCGTTTGGCCTGGGGACCGTATCGAGAAGGAGGCGCGCCAACATCCAGCTTCTGCAACAGCGACAATGAGTGACTGTCGCCACCTCCTCGATCGACGGCTTCAAACCTTCAATCAACCAACAAGGAAGACTGGAAGCACGTAAAGTTTCAGAACTGTATGGCAGACCTCAGCTTTTAAAATTGTTGCATCACAAAATTACAGCAACTTAGCATGAACCTTTGTTGCTCATTGTCCCAATTGCATTGCCAAGCATGGTCCCTTCCTTTTCCGAAATGAACCCGAGTGTCGTTGAAATTCAAACGCCAGCATCATTCGATTTCACTGCTTTAATTTCAAAGTTCAGTTAAGGTATTCATAGCTGGCTACAATATTTAGATTACACAAGCACAAATTAAGAGTGCGACTTTTGTTACCATATTTTAGCTTACCTGTGACTGCAGCTCAGCTTGGTACGTACTAAATTTTACTATTGTTAATTGTTCAGAATCATTTAATTCAAGTTGAAAGTTAAATCTCTTATTTCTAAATTGCGTAGATTCAAGTAGCTTTTGAAATGATTGTTGAGTAGCCCAAGAGTAACCTTATTTTATTGAATTTCGTAGTGCGTTAGAAAGAAAGCTCACTATTAATTTCAGTCACTAAATTAACTTTCAATTTTCCGGTTTTATTAATTCCTTTGCTAAATTAAGTCAGAGTGTAGCGAAATTTATTACTTCTGACAAACTTTCAGTTTTCACACTACACTTGTCAATCTTCAGTTGCCACGCTTCTAGTGCTAATTATATGTGTAATAATCTTTCTTTTTCAGTTACTATAGTAATTGTCCTAATACTGGCGACCGTAATTTCCCCCAAATCTCAAATATCTAATTACCGCTAGTTGATTGTTAACGTAACGGCCGCACACTTAGTTTCTTTATTAACTTTACCCCTTATTCAAAATTAATTTCCACCAGTTTCATTAGCATTTTTCCTTTCATTTAGATGTAACCCTTTCCTCCCTCTTTACCGACAGATTAACTTCGGTGACGATTGCTTTTCCCAAATTTCCATTAGGTACACGCGGTTTAATTTTTCGCTGCCATTACGGTCGATAAGTGAGGGGGAGGTTACAGTACGTCGACGCTGGAGCATCCACACCTGCTGCAGTGCTCCAGCGTCCAGCCGCCACTGCGCACGGAGCTCTCTCTCTCTCTCTCTCTCTCTCTCTCTCTCTCTCTCTCTCGGTTACGTGCGTGTCGATACAAAGGCGGTCACCCCGAGCTGTGGTGACACTGTGTGGTCCCGTACCAGCCAGACCCTCTGCTATGTACTGGCTCCACACGTGCACCACGGTCACGGAAGGGAGCCAGCCGCGGTGTCACGGTGCGACAAACACGTTTCCCAGACACCAGCCATTCTGCACCGTTCGAAATGACTCGCATGGTGCTATTGCCCCTTTGACTTAGACGAGACATGCCGGCAGTTACTTGCACGTTTCCACTTCGTTTGACGGCTCTACACCGACTGAGCGTGTCGAAACACCGACCTGGCCAGCGGCACAAAACTGAGCAGCTGGGGTTACGCGAACGGCATCTCTCTCGATCCACTGAGGGTATCAAAGTCATGGGTTAGAGATATGCGCGTATATAAATGGTGATAACATCGCGTACACACGGTATCAAAGGGCAATGCATTGGTGGAACTATCATTTTTACTCAGGTGATACACGTGAAAAGTTTTCCGATGTAATTATGGCAGCACAACGGAAATTAGCAGACTCTGAATGCCGAATGGTAGTTACAGCTAGAAGCAAGGGACATTCCATTTCGGAAATCGTTAGGAAATTCAACACTCCGAGATTCACAGTGTCAAGACTGTGTCGAGAATACTAAATTTCAGGCATTACCTCTCACCACGTACGATGCATTGGCCGACGGCTTTTCCTTAATGACAGAGCAGCGGCGTTTGGATAGAGGTGCCAGTGCTAACAGACACGCAACACATAGTGAAATAACCGCAGAAATCAATGTGGGACGTGCGATGAAAGCATTCACTGCGGCGAAATTGGGCGTTAATGGGGTATGGCAGCAGACTAGCGACGCGAGTGCCTTTGTCAACAGCACGGCATCGCCTGCAGCTCCTCTTCCGTGCTCGTGACCATATCGGCTGGACCCTAGACGGCTGGATACCGCGGCCTGGTCAGAAACGTTCCGATTTCAGCTGGTAAGAGCTGATGGTAGTGTTCTAGGGCGGCGTAGACCCCGCGAAACAATGGACCCAAGTTGTCAACAAGGCACTGTGCACTTAATGGTGTGGGCTGTGTTCACATGGAACGGACTGGGTCTTCTGATCCAACTGAGCCGATCATTGACTTTAAATGGTTATGTTCAGCTACTTGGAGCCCATTTGCAGCCATTCAGGGGCTTCATGTTCCCAAACGACGATGGAATTTTTAATGATGACAGTGCACCGTGTCATATGGCCACAATTTTTTGCGACTGGTTTTGAGACAGTTTGAGCAAATGATCTGGCCGCCCCAACGTGAATCCCGCCGAACATTTATGGGACCTAATCGAGAGGTCAGTTTGTACACAACATCCTGCACCAGCAACACTTTACCATGTTTTTAGAGGCAGCACGGCTCAATATTTCTGCAGGGGACTTGAAACAACGTATAGAGACTACGCCACATCGAGTTGCTGGAATACACCAGGCAAAAGAGGTCCGATACGATATTAGGAAGTAGTCCAAGTGTTGTGTCACCTCATTGTAGTTGCACTATCGTGCACATCCTCAGGTTTTGCACTGATACATACCAATTTCTCCAGGGCGCTGGAATTTTCATAAGAGTGTTATATTATAACAATATGGCGCGCTAGATATATTATTCTTTGTGTTTAATCGTGTCCTGGAGACTGGTAATTACGAGTACATTGACGGAAATTGAAAGCTTACACCATGGAGCAACTGTCCGATAGTAATCAAACATTAATGAGACTTTCGTCGCGTAGGCTGAATTTAATGATCAACTTCCATTCCATTCTGGACTGATGTCCATCATCAACATCGGTATGTGGTGTGCCACGAACAGATTTTAGTAATCGTTGTGAAATAGAGCAAACAACCTTCAAATGTCATCTTGAGCAAATTCTTGCCATGCGTGAAAGACATGAAGATTGCCAGCCAGAGGCTGGTATGAAAGTACACGCCTTCGCATCAGATCACAAACACACACTCCATTGGTGAAAAATCATGGGGATCGGCAGCCAGTCTAGGACGTGTCCATTCTTGAAGGCATTTGTCGTGTGAAGTGCACAGTGGGGTCTTGCATTGTCCTGCTGGAATGAGCCGTTTGGTAGCCTCGTCATGAAGAGACTGAGAACAATGCTTACTATTCTTGCGACATACTAGATAGCATTCATCCTCTCTTCACCAACTAGCAAAACAGTGCTACTGTCATAGCCAACAGCTCCTCGCACCATGATCCCAGGAGATAGACGTCTATTGGTGTCTTGTGATCTTTCACCACTACTTCTATGGAAACGTTATCGTCGCTCCGACCGGTATAGACATAAGCAACACTCATTGCCGAACACCACAGAATGTCACTCAGTAATCCGGCCGACTCTGGTCCTAAACCGTGCAGGTTTATGATGTCTCTGATAACGGTAGACAATGCGTGGCGATTCGAGATGTCAGCTCAGTTTCTAGTTAATCGTGCCACTAAACTACTCTAATGCCAAGTTGCCTGCAGTCACGGCATTCTGTGATTCTACCAAGCGGCCGACGGAGATTAAATGAGCCTCCTTTTCCAGGAGCCTTTAACGTTACGTAAGATTCTAGACTTTTTAAGTCATAATACAGCCACAATTCTGTGCGGGTTTTTATGAAGATTGTTGGTAGTGTTACCTGATGTTTTTTTTTCCGAATGAAACCAGTCTAGACATAATAAATGTGTATTAGAGCAGCTGTGGTGGTTCCTTATTTGTATTAACAAGAATCAGCTTGGGAGTCCAAGATACTATTTTTTTGTTTGTTTGCAAGTACACATCTCCAGACCTGGTACACTCTGAAATATCGCTACCACAGTACCGTAGCACGAAGCTAGAGGGCCCAAAACAAACCGGCACAACCCATCTCCACCTCATCAGTGGGTTGCGCCACTTTGTTCTGCAGCTGCCAACATTTCTTTAAGAGTCTGGTTTGACCACTGGACCGTCGCTAATGCAATAGCAGCACCGCAAGTGTGTGTGAGCGACCACGGGAGTGTCTTTCATCGCCTGATGCCGTCGGAAGTCGCTAGGAAACGGGTAGGGTGAGTAGGGAACTTGAGGAATAACTTCAAAGAAGTTGACGAAGAAACTGCAGCGACACGTTAGTCCGATGCGCTGGTGCGTTGACTTGCTGAAATAGCACACGTGCAGCCCTTTCCGGGAAGGAGTTTGTTCACCTTGGTAGTGAGCACCTGTCACGGTAGCGCCCTTTGGAACACGATCAGTATGGACTGCGCTATCGCCGTTCAGAAGATGGTCAACATTTTTTTTTCTCAGCACTGGCGCTAACCCTAATTTTTTTGGTTGCGTTCAGTCTATGTGCTTCCGCTGAGCTGCTGCCTGCTGGCCTCAGCACACACACACACACACACACACACACACACACACACACACACACACTGCCCGGCAACACGCCATGCTCGTAGCCTTGTGCTCGTGCGTCAGCATTCGTGGCACCCACACGCCGGACACGTTTCGCATTTTCGGGACTTCATGCAGGGTTGTGTGCACTGTTCCCCCAGAAATGCTATCTTTTGAGGCAAAGTTTTCCACACTCATTCGGAAATCCTCCAAAATAACCTCCACATGGTCGATCACATCGTCAGCCCGACTAGTGAGAGGCCGATATTGTTTCCGTTTGTTGTCACACGACGTTCTACCTTCTTTGAACTGTCGCACCCACGAACGGACGTAAAAACACATCTGTGGCCGTAGCACCACGTATCTCACTCTACTGACGACTTTCAGCCCGTGTCACACTAAGCAAATGGAGAAAACGAATCATCAGTCGCTGTTCTTGTAACGAATACGCCGCCATTTGGGTATAAAAAAAAAACAATCCTCACTTTCGCCGCTGCCACTACAGTTGTGTTCAGTACAGTGCTGCCATCTCTGTCACGCCTTCACAACGAGTTTACGCGTATTTTAAAACAAGTCGCATGTTTCTGTTTCCAGCCTTGAGGAAAACAAGTAGACGTGTTTTAACTTTAATGCACCTCGTACATAGCGTACTGTAATGCCGGGATTAAAATGTGTACCAGGAGTTCAGAGATGTTGCCTACAAATATAAAAAAGAGTAAATTATTTCAGTTTCTCGAGGTGTTAATTAAACATTTATGACTAGCCCTCTGTTATGGTTTCCGAACATCAGAGAATCTGCCACAGAGTACTTTGAAACACCACTACTGCGACGACGCGACACCGGAGGACCGTGGATAACTCTGTTCGCGAAAAGCAGGAAATCGCTCCGGCACGGTCCTGTTGGAGACGCTATAACGTCGCCGTCCTCTGTCTCTGAACTGATCGACCGAGCCAGTTATACAGAATGACTTCCAGTTAACCATGAACTCTGAAACGCGGCGCAACTCGTCACTCTAGTGAAAGTCAACGATAAATATCCTTTTGTGATATATATTTTCGAGCTAAGTTGGTAGTTAAAATTTCTGATTTACGAGTACGTTCATCACACTGCTAACATTCTCCTCCATTTTTGTCCAAATGAAGTTGTGCTTCACCTCTACTGCAGCTGTCATCTGCAAGCCAGCGCAGGAGTATTATGGCCTACCAACAGGCAACAACAAAATGTGACGGTAAATTCCGCCTTCTGTAAGGCATATTTCTTTTCTTTCCCTGTCATGTTTGAGCATTTCATGTACATTACTTCGCATCAGAAACTGTAACACGCTTAAAGAAAAAGCCGAAATAATACAGCGATTCTGTAATCTAAATTAAATAAAAACTAGAAAACTTTGTCGTTAGCACATAAGGTTTCAAAACTATGTTTCACGCGACACCATCAGTACAAAATACAGCTAGTGTTATGCACGATAAACATAGCAGTATAATTACCTCATTTTCCATGATAGTTTATCAATCCATTTTGAATTGTTAAATTACTATTTCTATTTATATATAGATTAGAATTTATCGGAACTTCCACAGTTGTCACTCATGTCACAAAAATTTTTTACAGCACAATTTTGAAAAAAGGAATAAACTTTGAAGGTTACATTTGAAGGGCTAGAACACTGACGGCTAAATGAAAAATATATTAATTGAATTAAACGGAGAATTATCTGTTTTCCTTCCCAGGAACAGACTGAAAGATATCTATAATATGTAAAAGATTATTAGATTATCGAGACGGTAGGAAGTCAACAGTCGATGTGGTCTCTCTAAAATTTCTTACTTGCGCACGGGTATAGGAGGGTCGCTCCTATAGCTACAGCTGCTTCTGTATTGTTCCACGGCTTACAACAGACGCATTGGACGCAGTTGCTGTCAGAAAGGTCCTGATTTACACTGACACTGTCATGTTTCGCGGCATCGGAGCCACCTCTCATAACGGCAAAACGGCGCCCACTAACCAACTTTTATACAGGCGTTGCAGCATAAGAGCGTACCGTGACACAATGGGTTCTGCGTTTCCACAGCGGCAAAATCGACACGAATAAGCCAGGTCAACCGCACTGGCCCAATTGCAACCGCCACCGCGATTGGGAGCTCTTCGGTAGCATCGGCCGTGTGGATCGGCGGATTATGCCCAGCGAGCTGTGTAAACGGCTTAATGTTGGCAGTAATGCTTCAGAAACTATAATAGCGACTGGCTTATCACGAAATGTGCGCCGCCCAAGCCTCGCGGGTCCTTCCATTGGCTCCGTACAAAAGCCGCGTGGAGCGGACGTCTGTAAGAACGCGCAGGACAGAGACGAAACAAAAGACGACAGTTACACGAGCAGCGTCGTCTGGGGGTATGACACTGGGTATTACCGATAATAATTGGTAGCTAAAAGACAGAACATTGTGAAGAACCGTTGCATAAAGTAACCACATTTTTTAACCAGATGACATGTTTATCTTCTCTCACGTCGTATTTCTATCAAGTGCTACAGAGTTTCTACGACTCAAACACAACGCAGATGTTCACGTTTCTAATGCCACAGTCCAGAACGAAAAAGAACAAAAATAAAGGCATTTTCACACGAGGCTGAATGTAAATGTGGAACGTAACAAATGACTGTAGTTGTAATGCAAACACGATTCTGTGAGCAGCCTGTATCGATCGTTGCTTCAGTGTCACAAAGAGCTCTGATTCCTGTAGAGAAAGGCAAGTGTAAGACTTACAAGCAAGCAACAACGGTGTTCGCTGAAGGACCGTTTTGGACAAGTTGCTTCATGTCATCGAATCTGTGGAACAAAGAAGCGATGGCAGATACCGTTATCCGAACAACTGCACATTCTTCGCCGCAAGTCGCCAGACATTGTCTTACTGAAAAATAACACTTAGAACGTGCAGCACCTGTGCCAAAGAAATTTTTGAGACTGCAATGAATACGCACGCTGTTACATCGTACCAAGGTTTTACACACAAAGTAACTTTTACATGACAGCAACTTATAGGGTGGTCATAGTTATGTCATTATAAATAGCAATAAAACAACAGTAATAGAAGTGAAAAACTGATCTGAAATAAGATATAATTTATATAATCCCATTTGGTACAACAGCATTAACTAACAATTAACAGCAGTAGTACCATCGGCGCTACTTTTCACTCTGTAGCGATGTGAGCATTGACTTCAAACTTCCAGCAGATTAAAACCGTGGGCTTGGCCGAGACTGGAACCTGGGAGCTTTGCCTTTCGCGGGCAAGGAAGTTTCGCTACCACAACTGCTGTTGCCAATAATAATAGCAACAGTTGGAGATACAAACTGCAAAACTGAAATCTTATGACACAGCGGGTTCCAAATGGTTCAAATGGCTCTGAGCACTATGGGACTCAACTGCTGTGGTCATCAGTCCCCTAGAACTTAGAACTACTTAAACCTAACTAACCTAAGGACAGCACACAACACCCAGCCATCACGAGGCAGAGAAAATCCCTGACCCCTCCGGGAATCGAACCCGGGAACTCGGGCGTGGGCACAGCGGGTTCCATGGGAGAGAAATTCAGACAAATTCCGCTGTCAGGAACTTTGAAAAACGATGAAGGTCTCGTAGTTATGAAGGGGACTTGATGGTAATGGGGTGAAGGGTGCGTACAGAACAGAAGCAGACATTATTGTTTTAGTAGGTAAATCTTAGGTACCTTTTGAAGCTGGAGATATTAATTCTATAACATAGTGAGGGATATAATTCCAAAGCTTAGTTGCTGCTACCAGGAAGGAGCTGGAGAAAACGACTGCGTGATGATGCGGGGGAGAAGTATTCAGCTGTCTCGCGGACGAGTATTTCTGCTTCTCTTTCATACAAGACCTTGAAGGTCGAGGAGAGATATGGGTGATGTATACGTTAAAAATAAGACGAAGAATTGTTTGTCTGGATACGTGCGCTTGTCTGCTGATGGCCAGATGTCAGACGGTGAAATAAGATCAGAAAGTCTAATATCAAAAATATATCGTACGAAGCTTTCATCACCAGCTCCGAGCGCCGCAAACTTCCACTACTATCGTAGCATGGTAATATCACTGTAATCAGCAACTGGATGTACATGCGCCTGCTGTAACCACAGGTGCACCGAAGTGTTACACCTGGTGACTGTGCGCTCTGCTGTTCAACAAGGTGCGTTTTTAGATTTTGGGTGCGTCGTACGAGGTCATCGCTGGAGTCCAAGTAGGAGGACGACTTGTCGTAAAACACTACATATCCCACACTCTTCACTTTAGCAACACCGTCCATGCGTTCGTTATAGATACCTTCGTGACTTACGAACAATTGAAACGTCATGATGTGACTAATACTGTTACGAACTTCGCTTATAATGCTCCGTCCGAACCCACAAGGTTTCCGTTGACGCTGGCGAAGTATACTGTCACCTGCTGTGAGGTTCCAACTCAGTCTGAAGCCCTTTAACCTGCTGGCTCTAAACGCTGCCGTGTCTGCACGCACGCCGCCTCTCAGCTACAGGGCTATTACAAATGATTGAAGCGATTTCATAAATTGACTGTAGCTCCATTCATTGACATATGGTCACGACACACTACAGATACGTAGAAAAACTCATAAAGTTTTGTTTGGCTGAAGCCGCACTTCAGGTTTCTGCCTCCAGAGCGCTCGAGAGCGCAGTGAGACAAAATGGCGACAGGAGCCGAGAAAGCGTATGTCGTGCTTGAAATGCACTCACATCAGTCAGTCATAAGACGCAACGACACTTCAGGACGAAATATTTGAAATCTTGATAGTAAGCTCCTTGAAACGGACGACCGTAAACCCTAGTCTTGGTTGAAGGGGTGTACTAACCTAACGTGTTCGTGAAGCGAGTGACATTGCTTGCGATCTCATTTATTTCTGTGACTAGATCAATCGAAACATGACCACTTTTCGAACTAGCTATGACTAACTTGGTAGCCCGAACTAGTCAGTCATCTAACCGAGTGGAAGCATGTTTTACGGAGCACGCTCTTGAAACGCGGCCAACCGTTAACCGTAGAGCAGACCCCTGGGAGGTATGCAGCCCTGTAACGCAAAAGCCACTCCACCGTCTGGCGCTCTTAACCACGCCGCAAACGTGATGCCCAGTTGCGCACGGTTCACGTGAATTTGCACGCCCAGTGAGCACACTGGGGCTGGCAGCGAGTTCGCGAAGTGAGCAGCCGTCGCCATTCGCGCTTAATGGCCGACAGCCTGCCACTCTGTACAGCTGCGCACGCACCTACCGAGGTCCCTCCGCTCGTCTCGCGCAGTGCGCCTTAAGCCATCGGCACACGGACCGTGCTGTCAAACGTTAACATTGAGCGTGCCAAGTTCAACGTACTGCTGAACGCTCAAGAATGATGCGACTTGTGCCTACGGTACGTGGGCCCCAACGTGGTATACGCGATCGTAACGCACTCCAGCGGCAGTTGAGGGATGTTTCTAGTTCGTAAACCACACTGTTTACTCAACGGGCGCGCGTAAAATTCCCACGTTAGCTCTATTAAAACGCACATTTCCTCCATCGTCTACGAAAAGGAAAGTACCACGTCCAATCAGTAAGGACAGAGACATATAATAGTTCCATTACAAACAGTGCGGTACAAATTTGGAATACTTCTCCGCATAAGATAAACATTATTTCGTCATTCCCACATTTTAGTACAACCCCAAGGTCAGTCTCACTCGATCACTGTTCCTACCCAGTAGCAGAATCTTTGCAACGCGTGAATTACGAAGCGTAAAAGAAAAAAGGAGCAAAATAGCTCTACACAAGTAGCGCAAGGTGTCCAGTAGATCAAGCCAATCGAACAAAGTCACCCCTCAAAAAAAGGTGAACTTGTATTTACATAACATCACATATTATAGTCTATACTTATATTAAACTAATAATAAACTATCAGATCCTAATTAAAACGCGATTGTTCAGAAAAAAAAAAATTGGTTATGTCGGGACGCGAACCACCGCCCCAACAAATAAACTTTCTACAGGACAGTGACGCTATTCATTACGCTAAACCGACGTCGCGTCTTTATGGTGCAATTCATAGTGTCTTACCACTTGCTAAAAACCTTAATCGTAGATATGTTACTGACATTTACTTATAACAAATTGTACCAAGAACAATGCGTTTTGAGTGGATCTTCAGTGTGTTGCTGCTATGAAATAGCCTACTGTCATTATAAGCAAGTTACAATAATTCTTTTGCCACGAATATGATGTTTTTCATTATTTTATTGGAACGAATCACACAGTTAACAACGGGTTTTGCAGTGATTCTCAATTTTCTGGTGCTCGGAACGGTATATATACGTATAGGCTTGAAATGAATGCCAATATGGCGCCTCACAACTCTGTACTAAAGGAGACGGCGTGCGTGTGACGTAGGTGGCGTTGCGCCATCTCATTGGTCAACGCTCAGACGCACGCTCAGAATATCTGACATGCCAGATACTGCTCTGCACGTTCGTAAAGACTCCCGAACGTGCTATTCCACGCCATGACGTCATAAACTCGGCACGCTCAACGTTCGGATGCACGGTCCGTGTGCCGACGGCTTTAGACAAGCGCACGCACGTCACGGCTGTTTTACCTATACATGGGAAAAAATGCATTATGCAGGGTTACTGTAAGTGATGCAACTTTTTCGTAACAATACCGCAAATATTTAAGACTTTTATTACGAGTGCCAAAGCATTCACTGATACAGGGCTGTAATTTCTTCATGTACGGGTCTATAGTCTCAATGTATTTCTAAGTGATGGAACAATTTTTACCACCGTAGGCTGTCAGTTTCATTCATTTACGTAAATAACATGCCTAGTTCATTAAAATTATAAAACTGATAGCCTGCTGTGGTTAAAATGTTTCCATCATTTGGATAGTACAAGGTATTTCAAAAAGATACGATTTCGAAGGACCGCATCTTGTACATGGCTGAACATAGAACCTTGGGATCAATTTTAATTTCTGCATCGACATTGTAATTCTTTCAGAGACAGCAAAGGACTTGGAAGAGCAGTTGAACGGAATGGATGGTGTCTTGAAGGGAGGATATAAGATGAACATTAACAAAAACAAAACGAGAATAATGGAATGTAGTCGAATTAAGTCGGGTGATGTTGAGGGTATTAGATTAGGAAATGAGACACTTAAAGTAGTAAAGGAGTTTTGCTATTTGGGGAGCAAAATAACTGATGATGGTCGATGTAGAGAGGATATAAAATGTAGACTGGCAATGGCAAGGAAAGCGTTTCTCAAGAAGAGGAATTTGTTAACATCGAGTATAGATTTAAGTGTCAGGCAGTCATTTCTGAAAGTATTTGTATGGAGTGTAGCCATGTATGGAAGTGAAACATGGACGATAAATAGTTTGGACAACAAGAGAATAGAAGCTTTCGAAATGTGGTGCTACAGAAGAATGCTGAAGATTAGATGGGTAGATCACATAACTAATGAGGAAGTATTGAATAGGATTGGGGAGAAGAGAAGTTTGTGGCACAACTTGACCAGAAGAAGGGATCGGTTGGTAGGACATGTTCTGAGGCATCAAGGGATCACCCATTTAGTATTGGAGGGCAGCGTGGAGGGTAAAAATCGTAGGGGGAGACCAAGAGATGAATACACTAAGCAGATTCAGAAGGATGTAGGTTGCAGTAGGTACTGGGAGATGAAGAAGCTTGCACAGGATAGAGTAGCATGGAGAGCTGCATCAAACCAGTCTCAGGACTGAAGACCACAACAACAACAACAACAACAACAACATCGACATTATAAGTTTACCTTTGCACCCGTTGTTAAGTTGCCGGTTCGTTTGGTTCTCATCAAGTAGCAGCTCCCTCGCTCGTTCATTACACGATGTGCGTCGACTGGAAGTGGAGATAACACAGCACAAGAAGGGGTACTTCGTTCTCCTTTTCAACAGCTGCAATTCAGTTACAATAGTACGGAGTGATCTGTGCCAGAAGTAAGAAACTGCACCTCGCGCAGCTCACAACGTATACGAAAGTGGCTCCGGTAGTTTCACGATACTGCGTGTTTACGTATGGTGAACTCCACAGGATCCCAGCGTACTCGTCCAAGATAGAGAGCACTCAACAAAGTTTTGCACAAAGTCCAAAAAAGTTCTCTCGTTCCAGCCGACAGAGAGCCAGTGTTTTGCGGCTGTATTTGTGTTTCAAACAATATAGGATTAGTCGGCTAAATAACGAACGCTGCGCTACATCAGTGCTGCAGTTAAACTAAAATATTTGCGCTAAGCGTACAAAGGCAGAAAAATATGCAACAAAGGCAGAAAAATATGCAACAAAGGCAGAAAAATATGCAACAAATTACAGAACACAAGCTAGGCGCAGCGTTCGAAATGCAGTCTATAAAAACTTCACACTGAAAATGCCTCTGAGCACTATGCGGCTAAACTTCTGAGGTCATCAGTCGCCCAGAACTACTTAAACCTAACTAACGTAAGGACATCACACACATCCATGCCCGAGGCAGGATTCGAACCTGCGACCGTAGCGGTCGCTCGGTTCCAGACTGTAGCGCGTAGAACCGCACGGCCACTCCGGCCGGCCTTCACACTGACGGAGATGCAAACGTACTACGACAAGGAAGATGAAAAAAAAGCTGGAACTCATCTTGGCATAAAAAAGGTACACCAAAGTGAATGGTTGCATTAATTCTACAAGTAATTCAGCAGTGAATTGATTGTGATAATCAACAACTTGTAGAGCTTTATTAAATCGTTCTGGGTGCAGAGATGGAAGATAATGTCCTTTCACGTTTAGCGTTCAGTGATCGGACTATGTTCCATTTAAGACGAGAAGTGAATCACCACGACTTAACAGTATGGGGAATACAAAAGCCACATATTGTTCTTGGACACGAGACATACTGTCCAAAGGTTGATATATGTTGGGTTCTTTCCCGCAAAAAGATTTACGGCCTCTTTTGCTAAAAAGACAGTTACAGGAATCACGTACCTAGATCTGTTGAGAGACCAGATGTTTTACACAACTGCGAGTACATGGCGGAAATTTCCTTGCTCAATAGAATAGAACATCAACGCAATGGTACCTGCATGTAAGTGCATTCCTTAACGAGTTGCCTCAACGACGAATCGGCCGTAAGGGGAGTACATACCTCGCATTACAAGGTCACCTGCTCTGATGGTACGCGAAATTTCTGGTTTATAGGAGTTTGTGAAAGACTCCGTCCACCTGCCTCCCCTCCCAATAACTTTGGGTGGGCTCCGACGGCGTACAGCAACAGCTGTAAACGCAGTTCACTTCGGACATAATCGCAAAAGTATTGGCCGAGTTTGAGTATCATCTGGATGTTTGTCGTCTGTCCGGTGGCGGGCACACTGCAAGTTTGCGAAGAGTAAGTGAAAAGTCTGATCCTGAACGTAATTGTAGAAAGTACCTTAAGGTTGCCTGTACAAGCAGGTGAAAGATACGCCTTTGGAAACCGGGTGGTTGTTTTGAAAATAAAAACCTTTTAGTCCCATGCCTTAGTTAAAATTTACACCAGGTTCCTAATTCCAATGATGTACAAGATAGTCTTGTGAAATCACAGAAACCTTTTTAAGACACCCTCTATTACATGAAGAAAACTTTAATATATGATAAATATATGCAAATGTCTGAGTTTGTTGTTTAAAATTGACTAAAGGAAGCAAGGGAAGTTAGTGTTTAACGTCCCGTCGACAAAGAAATCATTGGAGAAGGATTGGGTAAGAAGCTGACCAGATAGTTTTCAAAGGAACCATCCTGGCATTTGTCTTCCACGATTTAGGGAAACCGCGACTCTGGCGTCTTCCCGAATCTCCGACGGAGTAAATGCAAGTCGCTATCTTGTATGTTGCTCATGACATCTCCCGGACATACTCTTAGGCTCAGAGATTAATCACAGTCCACAATATGTTGCCGAGATTTTCTGTGTAATGGCTTGTCCTCTTGTTAATCGGTTTTAATATTCGATATACGATTGACAATAGTTTAATGTGGTGTAGCTATTCTGTGTTTTGTATGTTACTGCGTGACCGATAATCCATGTCACTTCAACACTTGTTCTCCATGTAGATCAAAGCCTCCCTTTCCCACCGATGGCTTTCGTGGACTCCACTCATGACCCAAATACTGTCCATGTGTTGTCGCATAAGGTTCTGTGAATGAGGATGTTCACCTCACTGTTTTTTACAACCTCGTCGGTGCTATGCTAACAGAACCAAACTATTTTCTGGTGTCAATCCTTCCCTCCATCAAGTTGGCAGTGAAGCTCGGTTTCTGTTTACTAATGGCATTTGGTAACAGTTTTACATCACGGACACGCTTTGGTGATGTTCATATCTTCTTTCACCGCAGCCGAGATTCATTTTGAATATGCTCCCTTTCATCACAAATCAGCAAGCGTTATACACTGTCAGTGGTGTGATTTGAGGTTGACAGAGTCTGCGCATGTAACACAACCTGGCCTCTACTGCAAATTTAAATGACTTAATTCCCCTTCGAGACGTATCACTCTTAGTGCGGACTTTATTTAGCATCTATTTTCAGTTGCGAAAGTACATCCTGTCTGGCATAGCCTCAAAATATAGGCCGAGACACTTGTGTCAAGCTTTCCTTTCGCACCAACTGCACATACGCTAGGCCCAGCCAGCAACCTTACGGCGTGTGGTGGAGGGCGCTGCGGGTATTTACTCCCTCAGAGCTTCCTCGTCAACGTCCCAGGCCGAGGGGCGACACTCGAGTATCTGTCGGACCAGGCTTTTGCAAGCTACCTCCTCCGTCGGAAGACTGCTCTCCTTAACGACTGACTTTTGCAGTTGTCCCACATTAAATCGCTCCGTGTGAGTATTGCCAACTATTTACTGCATGTCACTGCTTCCAGTGGTTGTTCGACAACCGTATAATCATGAAACAACGTCATCTTCGCCTATTCATGCGCAATACGACACACTTGTTTACGTCGACTGTCAACCGCCAACCCCTGCACCGATCGTCGGTCCTCTGCATGTTTTGCTACAGTGTTGTGGTGTTGTGACTTCTCTGACAGAACAAAATCTGCCGCGAAAAGCCTCATGGAACTTTCGGTGTTACTAAGTCACACACACACACACACACACACACACACATATATATATATATATATATATATATATATATATATATATATATACTGTGAACAGTAATTTTCCTACAACACTCCCTAGAAATACGCCAGCAGTTACTTTCATGTCTGACGATACCTCTCCGATGATAATTACGTGCTATTTCCCAGTAAGAATTCAGTCTTATCTCAAAGCTGGTCAGGTTCACACTCATATTCTCCACAGCAGGCGACAGTGCGGAACTTAATCGAGCCACTTTCAAAAGTCAAAGACTACACTAGTCTGCCCAGCGGTAACTACTGCGTCCTGGGCCTCATGGACGAAAAGTGTGAGCTCGCTTTCCCAAGATCTTTGATTATTGAATCCGTGCTAATTCCTACCCAGGAGATTTTCCATGTACAGATACGCGAGCAGAATACATTTTAGTAAATTCTACTACATATTGACCTCACCGATGTAGTTCTGTAGATGTACGCGTCTGTACAACAATCCCTACTGAAAGGCAGATTCATTTTTCCCCATTACTAAGAATCCTTAGGTCCCCCAACGACCTACAGCAGACTGCTGTTAGAAAAGGAGCTAGTTGTTTCTTATACGCTATGTACAATCTTAGACATATTCCATCAAGGTTTCTTTGCAACTGTACTCGGGCTCGTTCACTACCCTTTTTTCACGTGGCTCATCTGGAAAGGGGGTTGGTAGTGAACGGTTGCATTTACGCCCCTAATACTGAGTCATATATTGGCTTGCCTTTGAACAGCAATCAACTGAATACGCAATTGTCCATACCACACCCGTGCGCAAAATGAGGTACACTATACAAGTTCATATCGAAACTTATTTATTTAAAAAAAAAACTTCTAGCTTTGTGGCCATGCACATTAAAGTTCACAAATCCGATCTGGCTAAATAATAATCGGTGCAATTCGTACACATTGTTTATTGTCTCGCACCTACACACTTTCACGTCGTTCCTTCACAGTTTATTCACATACACTGGCGTCCATACTTGCACTCGCGGCGCTTTTCCGCTCTGAACTTACGACCACAACGGACAACGACCAAAGACCTAGTTTTCCCGCTCATATCCCCAGTCCTGAGTCGGGTAACGTGACACTACATTAATCAAAATAATTCCTAAACATGACCACAATTCGTTTACAATTTTTGTAAGATTTACTTAAATCAAAATACATTATATAATTTTACACACATTTATCACCACATAATTTTATAATTCGTTACAATTAAAAAAAATACTATGCAACGGAACTACGATGCTCATCAAAACTCAAAACAAGTATTTTCATGTCCATTTTGCAGTACACTATTTTCACTCTGCATTTAATACACAATTTTATTCTTAAACACAGAAAATTAAAGTCAGAACTAATTTATGACATGCTACCAGATTTACATAATTAGGAATAACTGGATGTTTTGGTACAGTTTCACCCTCTCCCTTCATTTAATGACGTCTTTGCACGAAATATGAGCCATACAAATACTTGTCTGGCACTACAAAGATCGAAACGGAATGGTGTCTTCATAATAAAATAACGACTTACTTTGCAGCTGTTCTAAACATCTTTGTAACTTAATTCTACTATGAAACATTTTGATTGAAGTACACCAGCCCAACATATTTCTGCTGCTGTGCTTTAAATTATGAACTACTTGGAAGAGCTCCATATTATCCCCCGTTACCTTACACCTTTTCACCTTATAACATTTTCTATCTGCTGTAAGGTAGTCTTCGACTTATTTAATTAGGCGCCTGCGACCGCTGTCAACTACTAGAGAATACGCGACGCCTTGCTCGGTGGAGACTGCTACATTACACGATGTCATCGGCATTCGCCATACAGGAGGTAGTCGTTCTGAGCGGACGTCGGTTTCAGTCGGTGGGCGAAGTGCAGCAGTGGGTTGGGTTGTGCATTCGCCAGCGGCCGACTGCGTTAAGCGAAACAGGGACCGATCGTCTCGTCTGCCAATGGGATAAATATCTTAATGTGTGTGGTAACTGCTTCTGAATGTGTGGCGGGTGTTGACAGTCCCTTATGTATTCGAACATGGAATATGCGCAAGAGTTTTGCAGCGAAGACGTTCGCCCGTAGTTGTGCGCGGCGTTCCGTCAGCCTCGTCAGATACGGGGCTGGCGCCCGCACTCTTCGCCAGTCGCTTGGGAGTTTGCGACTAGGCGGGGGCGCGCAACGCGGCGACTGCCTCTCGCACAGTGCAGCGTGGGGCCGCGCCGCATTTTTCCCGCGCCCGTGGCTCCAGCTCGCCGTGGGATATTCCGCCGCTTCCCACGAGCCCGCCAGCTCATTCCACGTAAACGGGCGAAGCAGTTTCCTTTCATCTCCGGCGCCAGGATACACCTTTCACCGAGCTCTTCGTCCGACGCTCGGAACATGCCAACACCATCTACACCTTCACAAAAAAAGAAAAAAATTCTAAATCGAAACGAAATGTCACCGACGTAACCGTACCTCGTAAAATATCGACAAGTACTCTACTGGAAAAACGTTTTGTAACACTCCCACCGTAACAGCAATGCTCTTCTCCTCTTCCAAACTAATCCTTTCGCAAACAGTAAGTCCAACACTATTTTGATATACACTCCTGGAAATGGAAAAAAGAACACATTGACACCGGTGTGTCAGACCCACCATACTTGCTCCGGACACTGCGAGAGGGCTGTACAAGCAATGATCACACGCACGGCACAGCGGACACACCAGGAACCGCGGTGTTGGCCGTCGAATGGCGCTAGCTGCGCAGCATTTGTGCACCGCCGCCGTCAGTGTCAGCCAGTTTGCCGTGGCATACGGAGCTCCATCGCAGTCTTTAACACTGGTAGCATGCCGCGACAGCGTGGACGTGAACCGTATGTGCAGTTGACGGACTTTGAGCGAGGGCGTATAGTGGGCATGCGGGAGGCCGGGTGGACGTACCGCCGAATTGCTCAACACGTGGGGCGTGAGGTCTCCACAGTACATCGATGTTGTCGCCAGTGGTCGGCGGAAGGTGCACGTGCCCGTCGACCTGGGACCGGACCGCAGCGACGCACGGATGCACGCCAAGACCGTAGGATCCTACGCAGTGCCGTAGGGGACCGCACCGCCACTTCCCAGCAAATTAGGGACACTGTTGCTCCTGGGGTATCGGCGAGGACCATTCGCAACCGTCTCCATGAAGCTGGGCTACGGTCCCGCACACCGTTAGGCCGTCTTCCGCTCACGCCCCAACATCGTGCAGCCCGCCTCCAGTGGTGTCGCGACAGGCGTGAATGGAGGGACGAATGGAGACGTGTCGTCTTCAGCGATGAGAGTCTCTTCTGCCTTGGTGCCAATGATGGTCGTATGCGTGTTTGGCGCCGTGCAGGTGAGCGCCACAATCAGGACTGCATACGACCGAGGCACACAGGGCCAACACCCGGCATCATGGTGTGGGGAGCGATCTCCTACACTGGCCGTACACCACTGGTGATCGTCGAGGGGACACTGAATAGTGCACGGTACATCCAAACCGTCATCGAACCCATCGTTCTACCATTCCTAGACCGGCAAGGGAACTTGCTGTTCCAACAGGACAATGCACGTCCGCATGTATCCCGTGCCACCCAACGTGCTCTAGAAGGTGTAAGTCAACTACCCTGGCCAGCAAGATCTCCGGATCTGTCCCCCATTGAGCATGTTTGGGACTGGATGAAGCGTCGTCTCACGCGGTCTGCACGTCCAGCACGAACGCTGGTCCAACTGAGGCGCCAGGTGGAAATGGCATGGCAAGCCGTTCCACAGGACTACATCCAGCATCTCTACGATCGTCTCCATGGGAGAATAGCAGCCTGCATTGCTGCGAAAGGTGGATATACACTGTACTAGTGCCGACATTGTGTATGCTCTGTTGCCTGTGTCTATGTGCCTGTGGTTCTGTCAGTGTGATCATGTGATGTATCTGACCCCAGGAATGTGTCAATAAAGTTTCCCCTTCGTGGGACAATGAATTCACGGTGTTCTTCTTTCAATTTCCAGGAGTGTACAATATGACAATTAGTGAGCAATATGAAAAAAACCTAAATTAGTTACAAACCTCGTATAACACTATCGTGCCGTCAAACACGCCAATGTTATCCTCAAAGGATTTCAAAGTTCGACCGTGCGTGTGTTTAGTGGAAAAGGGTATCGGTCTATAATTTCGAATTTTTATTAAAAATTGAATTCTTCCAGCTGTACTTAAGATTTTATATTTACTTCGCTATTAGTTTCGACGTTGCGTCAACGTCATCTTCAGGCCCGTACACTTTGATGAAATCAGTTGTGAGTGGCTCAGTCTAGAAGTGCAACAGGTGCTACACATGGATCCATGTGGAGCACGTGTTGGTCTCACCGCGGACTTCTAGACTGAGCCACACACAACTGATTTCATCGAAGTGTACGGGCCTGAAAATGGCGTTGACGCAACGTCGAACCTAGTATAGAAGTAAATATAAAATTTTAAGTACAGCTGCAGGAACTTCATTTTAATAAAAATTATACCAGCTGTGTCCCACCTTCATCCAGTTTAAATATGGATGTACGAAGAGAATTTCGAACTTTGTAAAGCTGACAATAGAACCAAACGGACCTTAACTTTGGGATTCAACAGAAGTGGTAAAATTATAAGTGGATGAAAAAGAAATGAACGGTCGCCAGCCTAACTACGCACATTAATTTTATAGAGATTTCCCTTTGACAAGCAAACGGGATGCGAACTGTCACAGAGCACTCTGTACTGCGTGTAGCAGCAACTACCAGTAACTAAAACACACACCCACACACACACACACACACACACACACACACACACACACACACACACACACCAGTAAATTATGGGGGACAAAATTACAACCAGCTCATACTGGCCACAAACATTAGCAATTACTTAATCAAAATACTGAAACATCGCTGCATGATGGACATTGGGGATGAGGGGCTTCTATCTTGACTGAAATGAATAACACGAATGAAGATCAGTAACATCTTAAATACACTGTTTAAACTCCTCTGCATATAGCAGTTTTCCTTACTAACAGTAATAGTTCTTTTTTTAAAAAATAGGAGGGCAATGTGACGGGGACCCATAAACAGTTATAGTTTCACTAGCCAAGGGTCTCTGACTATTACAAAAGTAAAAACTATCTCTAGAAGCTAGTCATTCACTTAAATTACTTTGCAAGGTAATAAAATACAACACTGGGCTTAATTAACTTCAAAAGGAACCATTCATGATGGGTACCAAAACCACACTATCTTTGAAAATGTGCATAACTTCACTTGTAACAGTACTACTGCAAATCGGTTCATTAAAGATTTATACGTACTTTTACTTTAATCACCTGTGAAGCAGGTCTTCTTGGCAGTAATATTTACACAATCTTGCACTATAATCCTACAAAACTATTTTATAATAAACTAACGATGCTTTAGCAAAAGCCTATCAAACTTCACTTTTATGGTTTCAGCCTTTAAATAATTAAGGTTTTCATTTTCCTATTGATCGGTCTTTAAATTTTTGTACTTAAACTTCTTACATTAACAATTTCATTTGGAGTAGTCTATAAAGAAAGCATCCAAATTTTACTCTAACTTTTCCTACTCCTTTTACTTTAGACAAAAAAATCACTTTTAAACACATGAATGCCAGAACTGTTCATTTAAATCAGTATACTCGGTTTTAGTAGCACTTAGGCGAGGACCCTGCGTAGGTTCGTGATCAGGATTGAGGTTATGGTTTCGAACATGAATTGAAGTTTTATGTCATTATTATTGAAACAACACACAAATTAACTGGTCCATGGCAATATACATTACGTAACTGAATGTATGAAGTCTATGAAGCAGTGGCGAATATTAGTGGCAGGCGAAATGCCGGCTAGCTGTACTCACGACTCGATGTGCGAACTCTCTGTAAAATCTCTTCTTGGCATCGGATTTTCAACATATCAGAGCCACTCCATTGTTCCGTGAGTACCAAATAATAGCCAGATCCACATCCGAGGCAAATCCTTTATAAAGCAGCTTCCAATTGCCTCTCCAAGCACCGTCGAGGTGTACCGTGCTACGGCTAGCCACACACTGCGTGCCGTTCAAACAAATGAGCCGCTCGGCTCGACCGCCAAGCCCACCTTTTACATAGCGCCATTGCGAGGGGACTTCCCTACAGCTTTTACATGTTATAAATACAAGTGCCCTAAGCATGAATCAGGTTTTAACAAACATACTTCTTTCATAAACATATTAATATTGCAATAATTTAAAATTTCAACGTATCCTTTTGTTTTTTTCATATATACATTACAAAACTAATTTTCTCGCCATACATCAAGGAGTTAACAACACAGAATGAACACTTCATAAATAGCAGATACACAGTTACTTAAAATAAACCTGCTCCTAATCGATATAAGTGCACATACTTGAATCAACATGTAAACATCAGTACAGATAATCGGGTTTAGGTTATGACATGTTCGATACGCCTGCCATCGTTTGCGATGATGTGGTGCAGACAAAGAGCGAAATTCTGCCCGATTCGCTGAACTGTCGCTGTTGATGACCACCTGAATGGCTGTTTTCAGCTCAGCAACGGTTTTGGACACTAGCTTCACCAGCTGTAATGCCGTAACAATACAAGCAGCCACAGAAAGGAATTGGCTCAATAAAAGATATGCCAAAAAAGATACATTATGACGTGCAAGGATATATCCTCATATTCCGAGGAGTGGCATCATCAGCTGCAGTATTACAACAAAATTGTGAGCATTAACTGCTTGAAAGTCTGAGCACTTACTGATGTCTGCCGTAGAAGGAATATATGGTAACGGTGGTGATTTTTGTGACAATGTAACATCAAATCTGAAGAGCTCTAAGAGCAACCTAGTTGCTCTCAATCTTCGGAAAACAGTATACTTGTAGCGACAAGCCCCCTTACCCACTACATGTTTACTGCATTGATTTAGAACTCCACTACTTCGAAATGTCTCCGACTGTATACCCACGAATAATGAGTACATCGATTTAGAACAGAGGAATAAGCCAAAAATCAGTATGGCAATGTATTATTGTGCCAGAGAGAGATATCATGAGCAACTGCAAAAAATTTTCTTAAAAGTTCTTCCTGGCATGCGCTAAGACAAGTCAGACCATGCCAGCGTGCTGTGTGGCAATCACAATGACAAACAGGCAGAGAGCCAATACTGCAAATAGTGTAGTACACCCCAGAAAAATATTGCTTCACCTTGCTCTTGGATAAGTCTGAAGCTTTAATTCAGCAACACTATGTCACTGAGGAGGGATCGTACCGTCATATCCGACAGCATATCATGGTGCGGCAAGAACGACTAAACATTCCACAAGAACACCCGTCGGCCCACTGACACGGCAGTAAAGCACCGCAGTGAAGCACTGAAAGCCACTATTGCGACACTGAGGTGTGGCAAAGAAAGCTGGTGTGCTCAGAAAACGAGAACATATGCAGTCATCCTCAGCAAGACACAACGTTTTGCCTCAGACAGACAGCAATAAATACTCAGGCTTCCACCCATATGCTATTCAGTTACAGTTAGTCAGCTACGATGCACACCCCGTGAAATGCTGCCTACCGTTCGCCAGATGACTTTCACCTTTGAGATTGCTGTGCACCTGGTCTGCCGAACCTGGTCGCTGTGAACATGTCGTCCGCTGATGTGAAGTCTTCGAGACTTCTGACTCAGACTTGCTGGAAGCCAAACTGATGGTGTTTGGCATACTGTCAACCCTCCGTCTTATCCAGGAGGGCGCTAAAGTCTGCTGCCCCCAACTTGCATCTCTGAGCAGACACCAGCATCAACAGCCAGCCACTTCTAGAGAGGCCATAACGTAACTACGCACTACCATCTACATCCTGAGCACAGCTGCTGAATTTTACTCTGCCACACCCGTTTGATGTCCACGAGAGCAGTCAACGACCTGGTGGTCACCGCCTCTCTACAAGCTGCACCTGGTATCATTGCCCTAGGCGCCAACGTGGTATTATACAGGGTGATTCAAAAAGAATACCACAACTTTAAAAATGTGTATTTAATGAAAGAAACATAATATAACCTTCTGTTATACATCATTACAAAGAGTATTTAAAAAGGTTTTTTTTTTCACTCAAAAACAAGTTCAGAGATGTTCAATATGGCCCCCTCCAAACACTCGAGCAATATCAACCCAATACTCCAACTCGTTCCACACTCTCTGTAGCATATCAGGCGTAACAGTTTGGATAGCTGCTGTTATTTCTCGTTTCAAATCATCAATGGTGGCTGGGAGAGGTGGCCGAAACACCATATCCTTAACATACCCCCATAAGAAAAAATCGCAGGGGGTAAGATCAGGGCTTCTTGGAGGCCAGTCATGAAGTGCTCTGTCACGGGCTGCCTGGCGGCCGATCCATCGCCTCGGGTAGTTTTCGCAGGACTCTCCATACAGTTGATTGTGGAATTTGCAGCTCTCTGCTAGCTCTGCGAGTCGATTTTCCTGGGCTGCGAACAAATGCTTGCTGGATGCGTGCTACATTTTCATCACTCGTTCTCGGCCGTCCAGAACTTTTCCCTTTGCACAAACACCAATTCTCTGTAAACTGTTTATACCAACGTTTAATACACCACCTATCAGGAGGTTTAACACCATAGTTCGTTCGAAATGCACGCTGAACAACTGTCGTCGATTCACTTCTGTCGTACTCAATAACACAAAAAGCTTTCTGTTGAGCGGTCGCCACCTTAGCATCAACTGACGCTGACGCCTAGTCAACAGCGCCTCAAGCGAACAAATGTACAACTAAATGAAACTTTATAGCTCCCTTAATTCGCCGACAGATAGTGCTTAGCTCTGCCTTTTGTCGTTGCAGAGTTTTAAATTCCTAAAGTTGTGGTATTCTTTTTGAATCACCCTGTATAAGCAGCTGAGATGGAGAAGCGGCCTTGAGAATCTGCTGAGCTGGGGACGGGTCAGCACATTCCAAGGCTTAGTGCTGCATCTACTGCCCTCTCCACCGCCACAGGGAAGGTTCAGTTGTAGCACTTAAATCGAATAGATCTACCCCTCGAATGTGATTTCATTAGCGCACAGAGTGGCAACAGGCTATTACCATCGTACTCCACACTTCGTCATCCTGCAACAGTAAGCATCTCAGAGCAGACTTTTACATTAAGTTAGAATGACCTGTCTGCACCCATATGTGCAGTAATAAAAGGAGTGTGTCCCAAAGTGACCTACCTTCTAATTCTGTGTACTCTTAGTCCATCTGCCTGCCTCTAACCATAACGAGCTACCTGACCCTACTTGGTCTGCAGTAGTTCTTACGCTGCACTCCAACAGGTGGGGCACAGTTACTCTTTGCATTAACCCAGAAACTCAGGAAGGAGGTCATACAGCATAAAATAAATAACGTGGTACCCTGATAAAAGCATGCTATATTGTTGATGTCCTAGGTCCTCTGATCAGTTTGATATACAGTTGTAATAAGCCAATAACAAAGATATAATTACCATGCACCACAACACCTGATTTCGATTTAAATTTAACTTAATTATAACTGCCATCTGAGATCACAATAATACTGCTGCCACACAGCGCTTTGAAAATGACACACCAGGATAGTTCTGAATCCGATTGGTAACTATGCGCAGTATTCTCAAGGACGACAAAAACTGACACCCGCAATTGCGACCCAAAGATCAGCGACTATTTAACACAACACTGGGAAAGTTCACAACATAATGAGAACCATTAGCAAGGTAAGGGATGTCATAGCAATGTGAAATGTACGTTTTTCATCTAAGCTGCCGAAGTCTAAAGCTGTAGGTATTCTCACAGTCAAAAATATAACTTCAAAATGACAATTAACGTTACTTCCTACGCTGAGTCGGCCAACATAACGATCAGAAAGCTTATGGCGCCACTGAGGTGGGTCTGCCACTGATCAGCTACAGGTCTGCCCTCGGTCTCACCTGTCTCATTCTATCTCTAAAAAGGGCCTGCAACTCCTTTTGACCATTTCTTAGTTGCTTGTGATGTTAGACACGCCACTCTCCCTAATACGATAATGCTATACACTGGATCCTACAGTACCAACTCTCTAGTAACACGGTTTGAAGTCATTTTACAGTCGCGCTATGCCCTCACAAACGTACTTTTCTGGGTGAATTACTTTTGCTTCTATCACCCTTCAGGGCTCGTAACAAGTCCATGCACCTGTTGCTAAGGGGTATCTGGGCCCGCCCGGTTAGCCGTTCGGTCTAACGCACTGCTTTCCGGACAGGATTAGTGTCGAGGTCCGGTGTGCCGAGCAGCCTGTGGATGGTTTTTAAGGTGGTTTTCCACCTGCCTCGGCCAATGTCGGCTGGTTTCCCCTATTCCGCCTCAGTTACACTATGTCGACGACTGCTGCACAGACACTGTCTCCACGTACGCGTACACCATAATTACTCTACCCCCACGCAAACATTTGGGGTGAGACGTTCCCGGGGGTGGGGGGTCCACTGAGGGCCAAACCGCACAATAACCCTGGGTTCGGCGTGGGGCGGCGGTGGGGTGGGTGGACTGCAGTAGCCTGTTGTGGGGTTGAGCACCACTGAGGTCTACAGCGGGGACGAAGCCTCTCCGTTGTTTCTAGGTCCCCAGTTCAATACAATACAAGGGGTATCTGCTCCAGTACTGCTCGTTATTTTTGGCTTTTTCCAGAAATGCCCCTGCGCCAAGACTCCAGAACCCTCCTAACGCTTCGCCTCTCTCTGGGTGACTGGCATTTTTAACGGGCGTTCGGCCGCCCTCGGTGTTACAGAGCTCAGAGGCGGCCGCCGCGCATTTCAGCGAACTCCGAAGTGTGCGCTCAGTTAAACTTCAAATATCTACCGATCTAAAGGTAGGATTAAAATGTAGTTAATGCCAATCACTATTAAACCAAACAGAGTACAATAGACAATATATTCCACAGTGATTTCTCGTGTTACTGTATGTTTGTATTACTTAACTCGAGCAATAGGAACGAGCGTGGTCAGTGAGACAGCAGATCCCAGCCATGTCTCATACCAGTGCTGTTATTGATCTAATTCCTGTCCGGAAAAAGGTCAGTAGAGATTTAAAATAGAGGGGAAGGAAGGAAGGTATATAACCTGAGTTAGACAAGCATGAATAGGAACATGGGCTGATATCTTGCAGCAGCCATCACCCAAGCATATTTATTTCCCCCATTTTGAGCGTTGTGTAACTATGGGAGTACCGTGTAAGAGGACGTTGACTGGTCATCAGTAACAGTCATTCATGGTTTACTTTCTTCAAATACGTATGTTCGCATAAGGTACATTCCAACCACTGCAGGTTCATGAGCAGACTATGGCTTTCAGTGAAAGATATTTTTGCGAACTAGTTGCGTGTCACCACCCAAGCCTATGCTGACAGTGCGTAACAATAACCGAAATAGAAAAAGAAAGAAAAAAGATTTCTTCTGTAAGAAAAATCATGGATAGTGTTTTATAGAACGAACATGGAAATATAACGATTAGTACTACACAAAGTAAAGGATGCTTTTCTGACCAAACGACCAAATCTCGCAAAGTCTTACGTCATTGCTGCTAAATACCGTGATCTTTTATTTGAAGTGCTTCGGCTCCGAGCTAGTAAACTTATTTTCCATAACTAAAAAAGAGCCTGGGTGAACCAAAATTCACATCGACAATTGAAGGTGCTCTTGGTGCTTGTTTTGCGCAGTTGGAGATATCTATTTTACTTCGGGCTTTAATATGCTTGCAAGTTATTGGATTAAATGTTTCCATTGACAAAGTGATTATACTGAACAATAAAAAAGTCAGCGCATTTGTTTCGTTATGCCTGGAACCTATTTTACGTATATCGTTTTATTATGGACAGGTCTCTTTAAGCTACTAGCTTTTTATTTAGTGCTTTTTGTCACCTATTCGTATTTTCCTCATTTTAATGTGTTCATTAATCTTTTGAAGTTTGGCTTATTATAATTTTTTACGCGCCTTTCCCTTTCTTTACATCACTTAATAATACACTGAAGCGCCAAAGAAACAGGTATAGGGTTGTGTACTCAAATACAGAGAGATGTGAACAGGCACATCGGTTACTGCTGCTACAATGGCGGGTTATCAAGGTTTAAGTGAGTTTGAACGTGGCGTTATAGTCGGCACACGAGCGATGGGACGCAGCACATCCGAGGTAGCGATGAAGTGGGCATTTTCCCGTACGACCATTTCACAAGTGTACCGTGAATATCAGAAATCCGGTAGAACATCAAATCTTCGACACCGCTGCGGTCGGAGAAAGATCCTGCAAGAACGGGGCCGACGACGACTGGCGAGAATCGTTCAACGTAACAGAAGTGCAACTCTTACGCAAATTGCTGCAGATTTCAATTCTGTGCCATCAACAAGTGTCAACGTGCAAACTATTCAACGAAACATCAGCGATATGGGCTTTCGGAGCCGAAGACCCACCCGAATACCCTTGACGATTGCACGACTTTACGCCTCGCCTGCGCCCGTCAACAACGACACTTGACTGTTGATGACTGGATACGTGTTGCCTCGTCGGAATAATTTGCTTTCGAATTGTCTAGAGCGGACTGATGTACGGGTATTGAGACAACCGCATGAATCCATGAACCCTGCATGTCAGCAGGGAACTGTTCAGGCTGATGGATGCTCTGTAATGGTGTGGGGCGTGTGCAGTTGGAGTGATACGCGGCACTTGCTACGTCTAGATAAGGCGACACGTAGGTAAACATCCTGTCTGATCACCTGCATCCATTCATGTGCGTTGTGCAGTCCTACGGACTTGGCCAATTCCAGCAGGACAACGCGACTCCCGACACGTCCAGAATTCCTGCAGAGTGGCTCCGGGAACACTGTTCTGAGTTTAAACACTTCCGCCATATCTAGCCCGTATTGATAAATGTTGTTGTTGTTGTGGTCTTCAGTCCTGAGACTGGTTTGATGCAGCTCTCCATGCTACCCTATCCTGTGCAAGCTTCTTCATCTTCCAGTACCTACTGCAACCTACATCCTTCTGAATCTGCTTAGTGTATTCATCTCTTGGTCTCCCTCTACGATTTTTACCCTCCACGCTGCCCTCCAATGCTAAATTTGTGATCCCTTGATGCCTCAAAACATGTCCTACCAACCGATCCCTTCTTCTGGTCAAGTTGTGCCACAAACTTCTCTTGTCCCCAATCCTATTCAATACTTCCTCATTAGTTATGTGATCTACCCATCTAATCTTCAGCATTCTTCTGTAGCATCACATTTCGAAAGCTTCTATTCTCTTCTCGTCCAAACTATTTACCGTCCATGTTTCACTTCCATACATGGCTACACTCCATACAAATACTTTCAGAAATGACTTCCTTACACCTAAATCTATACTCGATGTTAACAAATTTCTCTTCTTCAGAAACGCTTTCCTTGCCATTGCCATTCTACATTTAATATCCTCTCTACTTCGACCATCATCAGTTATTTTGCTCCCCAAATAGCAGAACTCCTTTACTACTTTAAGTGTCTCATTTCCTAATCTAATACCCTCAACATCACCCGACGTAATTCGACTACATTCCATTATCCTCGTTTTGTTTTTGTTAATGTTCATCTTATATCCTCCCTAAATAGTAGTCCTCATTTGCTTTATTTCATGCATACAGGTGGAAGTAAAGATTATTTTTTACCGCACTTTTGTTTTCAGTTATTGCAACTAACTATGGGCATTCCTAAGCCCGACGCCGGTCGTGAGTTTAAAAATAAAAGCCCTACGACTGGAGCGACTATTTCCATGTCTATTACGATACTCAACTGCGGATGCTCCCCAACAGGACTACTGCAGGCAGCAAGACTATTACGAAATAATTTCCTCGCTGCTTCACGTGGTGAAAAGCAGTCAAATTAAGTAACATATGTAACAATGGAAAACGGATATAAAGTCAACTAGAAATTGGGTTAGCAACGAAGTATCTCATGATACATATTCCAGCGTTTTCTACCACACAGAGAGAGAAATAATCGAGGATCACCAGCCGAATGACACCAACATGTCAAGGTGGCCGGCAGGAGTGGCCGAGCGGTTAAAGGCGCTACAGTCTGGAACCGCACGACCGCTGCGGTCGCAGGTTCGAATCCTGCCTCGGGCATGGATGTGTGTGACGTCCTTAGGTTAGTTAGGTTTAAGTAGTTCTAAGTTCTAGGGGACTTATGACCACAGCAGTTGAGTGCCATACTGCTCAGAGCCATTTGAACCATGTCAAGGTGTTTACGGCTGTTGTGCTTCAGGGGAAGTGTCAAACTTCCTGTGGAATCTGATGTTTTATAGTTACTATACTACAATGTCCTCTGCCGATGCAGTATGTGCGGGGGGGGGGGGGGGTGAGGGGGGGTAAGGTGCAGTCTCTTCCTGCCGTAAGACCCTTCCTTCTCAGGACGAAACCGCTACAGATCCCAGATGCTTTAGCTGAATCATCTAGCTATTGCTGATGTTCACTCACTGTGACTCATTGTCTTATTGCCGCGACGTTCCGGTGCGAAGGACGCTTCACTGGCTGCGCGCGCCGTAACAGCAGCGCCTCCTGCCCATAATCGCGGTGTCAGTCGCCGCTGCCGGCGAGCCTCGTTACGCAAGGTTTCGTTAACGAGGCGATTACGTAACGGCCGTCGCCGTCGTCGCAGCCTGCTTTGTGACAAAGCGGTGCGGCAGCTGGTCGCTTTGGCGTCACCTGAAGCGAGGCCGGCCGGCCGGAGGCGAGTGCGCGCTAACGGAAGGGGGACGGGATAGCTTCCAGCCTCCTCCAACCGGCCGCGTGCGCTGCGAACAGCTGAAGGCGACGCAGACACCACGCGGACCACGCGCACGCGCAGTGGGGCGCCAGCTCTGCGGCCGACAACCCCTCATCTCAGTCTATACCTCGCAGACTACAATGAGGTGTCTGGCGGAGGGCACCTCACCTATTTCCTGTGCCAGTGGACAGAACACCTGTCGGATCCGTACGGGACCGAATTTTTCTAATTTTAACCTCCTCCGTTTTTTCTCGAGAACACCCAGAAGGTAGCAAAGTATTGGCTGAATACTAAATTGTTGAGTCTTTTGTGCCCACTTGTTGGAGTACTGCCGGTTGGCTTTCTTAATTGGGATCTTTCGCCGACGACATCCTAATGGTTTTTCTTGACGTTTCGGCAATAGTAGAGACTGGCACTGTCACTGTCAAAAATTCACCCTCCACTGCTGACGGCGAACGTATGATACCACTTTGTAAGACTCTCAGTGGGTGTTGTACAACATTTCACAACGCTCAGAATGTCAAACCGCTATGTATTTTTTTTAAGAATGAAGAAAAGGAAGATTTTGCATTTTAATGGTCGCTCTAAGTATTCTGTTACGTGTACAGTACGATGCCTGAACCAGATGTGGCGACAGCAGAGCCACCTACCAGCGAGAACCTGAACCACAGACGCTGACGGCACGCCAAAGTTAAAGCGCCCAAAAACTGCGTAAATACGCGAGGAGATATTATAGGGACCGTATTTTAATTCTCAGCTTAGGCGTAGTGTGTGACTACCATTAACGGAATCTTTGATATCGTACTGGCAGATGTTTTAGTTAGTGGCAACTCATAGAGGGAAGTGCTTGATTATTTTTTTGTTTTTATAGAACAGGAAGTGGCGGTGCCAAGTAGGACTAGAAATATTTGTCTCATGTTTATGATGATTAAGTTTAATGTAGAAATAGTAAAAAAGTATTGGGATACTTAGATTCTTTTGACTCAACACCACGCCAATCGATCAATAAAATTAGAACGAATAAAGGTACTTGTGATCCAATAAACCGTGCTTCCTAATTGGCGTAGAGAAAAAGTAGCGATTATTACAGAAGTTGGAATTTTTGAAAGTCGACAAACTAAATTGAAGGACACTATAACTTGAGGGCAAGGAAACGCTTTCAACGCGTAACTAAAACAAAACAGTCAGATGACATGGAAATTTCCAGTGATCGATCGTCAATTGTGTTATCGTTCAGTAACGAATCTTTCCAGATATTTATGTCCAGTACGTTGATTTGTCTACGTTCGGGGCCAACTCCCCATTCCTGCACAAAGCGTCGATGTCCTGCAGGTCTTACTGCATCTGGCTACAATTCTCCAGCGTTGCACCTACCTGAATTTTATGACGACATAATCATGGAGCTCCGGACGTTATCCACTACGTCGCTTATATTCTGAGTAAGTAATGGGCCTGTAACACTCCCTTGGAGTAGACCCAAATCTACATTTACGTGTGAAGATTTCTCTTCTTTAAGAATTGATGGTCGAGTTCTGTATGCTAGGAATTCTTCAGTTCAGTAGCACAAAACTGGTCCGATATTCCGCAGAATCCTGTCTCGGGCACGGATGTGTGTGATGTCCTTAGGTTAGTTAGGTTTAAGTAGTTCTAAGTCTAGGGGATTGATAACCTCAGAAGTTAAGTCCCATAGTGCTCAGAGCCATTTGAACCATTTGATATTCCGCAAGTTGTCCATTAAGCGACGCTGCGGAACTGTATCGGATGCCTCCCAGAAACCAGGGAATATGGACGACTTCAGGTTCTCATTGTCGAACAGTTTTTTGTATAAACTCTTTTCGCACTATAAAAAAATCATTGTCCTTAACTCTACTCTGGACCACGACCACTTTGGGAAGCCAGATGCCTGTCATTTTCCCACTCCCGAGATCTGGAACGCTACAGATTAACGGCGTCAAGTAAATCACCCGTTTCTCGACTTTTGGGAGGCATTCTCACGCAACGTATTCCCCCACCATCGCAAAGTGGACCCACGGGTTCGACTCTCTGCAAGTACGGTTGTAGGTTTCAAATCTACCGGATGAGCCCGAATGCCAGCGACGAATCTTCGGAGGTTGTTCAGTTACAGTTTCTGGGTTATTCTGGTATAAGGGACTCTTGCTCTCTTTTGGTTCTTTACAGCCTATAGTCCGATCCACGAACGATGGCGGTTCGCGCATGTCGAGGCATACGGATGGGGATGGCATTGTTGGCGATTCCTAGCGACAGTTGCGGTACGTGCTTTCTCCCCTTGAACGAAGCGCATATCCTGAAATTTATGCCTCTCACTTGCTTATGGAGAATTTATCACTTATCGCCATCAGCGATAAAAACTCGCAACAACGAAATAGAAACTCACCAAACAATTCGCTACGATCCAGTTTGGTGCTGGCCTCTGCTACGACATTCAGAGCAGAGCGCTCAGAACACTGCTGAACGCTCTCTGGCTGTCGGAGTATGCGTGACGTAGGTGCGCAGAACAAGCGTAAACTCGACTGCCATCGTTCGTGACTCCAACTATAACAACACAATAATTGTGTATTGAGCTCGTTATTCGTCACCTTGGAAACAGGCGAACAGTGTATGATACACTATCACCACAACGTGCAGCCGAAAACAGAGCGATGCAATAGTTCCGTGACGTGACTGCCGTAGCTTCTGGAACAGACCGAAATAGCGCCGTTTTGCCGCTCCTCCTTCGCACTCACAAAGGACCTCTTCAGTGCGAGGTCCCAAAAGGCCAATGGCATTCGACGCTCCACATTCTGTCTACCGTGCAGCCGCAATATTGACTGCTAATTGCAGCAGGGGGCGGGAGGCTACGGAGCGCACTTAGTCAACGATTAACTCACGACACTGCTGCAGTGCTAGTGGTGTTGATACAAATCTGAGCAATAGCAACCATAAACAAAGCAAACATTGTAGTATACTAACAACGACAGTTGCCGAAGCTGACATTTCGTCAGAAAGGAACCCAAGGACTTTTGCAGACTGAGAAAGGAGTGGCACATGAAATAGTAGCATTTATGGAAAGCGCGTCAGTGGAAAGTGTGGTGTCAAATAGGCTTGACTGTACGGACAATATACATGAGGAATGCAGTGATGACTACACGAGATTAACAAGTGAAATTAATATGGTTCAAATGGCTCTGAGCACTATGGGACTCAACATCTTAGGTCAGAAGTCCCCTAGAACTTAGAACTACTTAAACCTAACTAACCTAAGGACATCACACACACCCATGCCCGAGGCAGGATTCGAACCTGCGACCGTAGCAGTCCCGCGGTTCCGGACTGCAGCGCCAGAACCGCTAGACCACCGCGGCCGGCGAAATTAATATGGGAACAACTATCAAGTTACGTAGTTCATCGTCCTTGTCGGACAGAGAGATGCATAAACCTCGTCTCCAGTGAAAAGTAGTAAAGAACAATCTACACTCCTGGAAATTGAAATAAGAACACCGTGAATTCATTGTCCCACGAAGGGGAAACTTTATTGACACATTCCTGGGGTCAGATACATCACATGATCACACTGACAGAACCACAGGCACATAGACACAGGCAACAGAGCATGCACAATGTCGGCACTAGTACAGTGTATATCCACCTTTCGCAGCAATGCAGGCTGCTATTCTCCCATGGAGTCGATCGTAGAGATGCTGGATGTAGTCCTGTGGAACGGCTTGCCATGCCATTTCCACCTGGCGCCTCAGTTGGACCAGCGTTCGTGCTGGACGTGCAGACCGCGTGAGACGACGCTTCATCCAGTCCCAAACATGCTCAATGGGGGACAGATCCGGAGATCTTGCTGGCCAGGGTAGTTGACTTACACCTTCTAGAGCACGTTGGGTGGCACGGGATACATGCGGACGTGCATTGTCCTGTTGGAACAGCAAGTTCCCTTGCCGGTCTAGGAATGGTAGAACGATGGGTTCGATGACGGTTTGGATGTACCGTGCACTATTCAGTGTCCCCTCGACGATCACCAGTGGTGTACGGCCAGTGTAGGAGATCGCTCCCCACACCGTGATGCCGGGTGTTGGCCCTGTGTGCCTCGGTCGTATGCAGTCCTGATTGTGGCGCTCACCTGCACGGCGCCAAACACGCATACGACCATCATTGGCACCAAGGCAGAAGCGACTCTCATCGCTGAAGACGACACGTCTCCATTCGTCCCTCCATTCACGCCTGTCGCGACACCACTGGAGGCGGGCTGCACGATGTTGGGGCGTGAGCGGAAGACGGCCTAACGGTGTGCGGGACCGTAGCCCAGCTTCATGGAGACGGTTGCGAATGGTCCTCGCCGATACCCCAGGAGCAACAGTGTCCCTAATTTGCTGGGAAGTGGCGGTGCGGTCCCCTACGGCACTGCGTAGGATCCTACGGTCTTGGCGTGCATCCGTGCGTCGCTGCGGTCCGGTCCCAGGTCGACGGGCACGTGCACCTTCCGCCGACCACTGGCGACAGCATCGATGTACTGTGGAGACCTCACGCCCCACGTGTTGAGCAATTCGGCGGTACGTCCACCCGGCCTCCCGCATGCCCACTATACGCCCTCGCTCAAAGTCCGTCAACTGCACATACGGTTCACGTCCACGCTGTCGCGGCATGCTACCAATGTTAAAGACTGCGATGGAGCTCCGTATGCCACGGCAAACTGGCTGACACTGACGGCGGCGGTGCACAAATGCTGCGCAGCTAGCGCCATTCGACGGCCAACACCGCGGTTCCTGGTGTGTCCGCTGTGCCGTGCGTGTGATCATTGCTTGTACAGCCCTCTCGCAGTGTCCGGAGCAAGTATGGTGGGTCTGACACACCGGTGTCAATGTGTTCTTTTTTCCATTTCCAGGAGTGTATGTTCACGGGGCAGACACTAAACGTAATTACGTACCCGGAGATCATCCGCAGCATACTAAAAAACAATTATGAATAGAACAAAGCGAGTGTCGCACACGGGCACTGAAAACGGAAGACCTCGTCTCTCCACTGCTGGCTTGTCAGCGAGACTCGGCTCCCCACCCTCGTAACTCAGAAGTCGAATCATCTTCATGAAACCACGGAATGGTCTTCCGCTCTACAGATTCTTCCGAACGCCGACGAACCATATTTCAGTCTTTTGTCGTCCAGCGCGGAAAGTTTGCGAGAAAATATCTATATTCGTACAATGGTACGCTTCTGACAAGGGAACCTCCCCATCGCAACCCCCTCAGATTTAGTTATAAGTTGGCACAGTGGATAGGCCTTGAAAAACTGAACACAGATCAATCGAGAAAACAGGAAGAACTTGTGTGGAACTATGAAAAAAATAAGCAAAATATACAAACTGAGTAGTCCATGTACAAGATAGGCAACATGAAGGATAGGGTGAGCTAAGCAGCGCCGTGGTCCCGTGGTTAGCGTGAGCAGCTGCGGAACGAGAGGTCCTCGGTTCAAGTCTTCCCTCGAGTGAAGAGTTCAATTTTTCTTTTTTATTTTCAGACAATTATCAAAGTTCAGGCGCTCACACATAATCCTTCTCCAAAATTCCAGGACATATTTAGATTTGCTTCGACATATACAGGATTTGATGGTAAACACACGGAAAAATTTGAAAACGTTAAAAACATATGTTTTGACAGAGCACGGGGAAAACTGTGCGACTGTGAAACTGTTGCATTCATTTGTTGCAGTTTATGCGACAAACTCTTATGTTTTCATCACTTTTTTGGTAGTGATTATCACATCCACAAGAAAACCTAAATCGGGCAAGGCAGAAGAATCTTTTTACCCACTCGCCAAGTGTACAAGTTAGGTGGGTCGACAACATATTCCTGCCATGTGACGCACATGCCGTCACCAGTGTCGTATAGAATATGTGAGACGTGTTTTCCTGTGGAGGAATCGGTAGGCCTATGATCTTGCGATCAAATGTTTTCGGTTCCCATTGGAGAGGCACGTCCTTTCGTCTACTAATCGCACGGTTTTGCGGTGCGGTCGCAAAACACAGACACCAAACTTATTACAGTGAATAGGGACGTCAATGAACGAACGGACAGATCCCAAATAAAAAAGTAAACTTTTCACTCGAGGGAAGACTTGAACCGAGGACCTCTCGTTTCGCAGCTGCTCACGCTAACCACGGGACCACGGCGCTCCTGAGCTCACAGCATCCTTTATGTTGCCTATCTTGCGCATGGACTACTCTCAGTGTATGTTTTGCTTATTTTTTTCATAGTTCCACACAACTTCTTCCTGTTTTCTCGATTGATCTGTGTTCAGTTTTTCAAGGCCTATCCACTGTGCCAACTTATAACTAAATCTGAGGGGAGTGCGATGGGGAGGTTCCCTTGTGAGTAAAAATCCTTGGAAATAAACCCAGCCTGCGTGATTTCTGAGGTGACAATTCCTCATTCCTATCAGCTGTGTCCAAGATTTGCATAGTTCCCGGTTACCCTTCCGGTCCCGCTACAAAACCGGCCGGCTGCAACTCTATTGTGTTTCCGCGCCCGGGTGTCCAGACTGTCCGTCTCGCTACTTCCTGTGTCAAGCAGGACCAGCACACCCGCGCGCGCTTTTTCCACCCAGGGCTTGGGTTCCGCGTGCTATTTCGTCTCCACTGGCGTTCCAACCTCTATTAGTATAGGCAATCTTTCATTACTCTGTTTTTATTATAAAGATACTCTGTCACCTTTCATGCAATAAGAGTTAACGATTATTTACAAGGCATAGGTTACAATGTCAGTCTCCTTTAAATATTCATATATACAATGTACAACCTATCGAATGATACCTAATTGTGGTTGTAGATTATAGCAAAGTATGTAGATGAGTGCTTGCAGGGTGCAAAATTATAGCCACCTTACAAGGTGACCGTCTGACGTAGTACGCGTCATCCTGTCCACACTACTGCATACCGGGACAAGCAACTCTGAGACACCTCTCTTTCCCCTCAGCAGACGTGGACGCGTTACACATATGAAATAAAACCGTCGTAGAACGGAAACGGTACGTTTATAGATATGGGATCCTATTCAAAATATTGTGTACCCACTCCCCTCGACATCTCCTAGACGTTTGTAGCGGATATTTTCGAACACCCTGTAGCAGTGCTGAACCATAATGAGGCACGTATAACAGAGTTCGAAAACTCGATGTTCTGACAATGGCAGTACCCGAAGACGTGGAGTTGCACAGCATTAGTAGCAACTACTGTTAACTTCGTTATGCCAAAAATAAAACTTTTCGATTCAACAATTTGAGAGGTGGCATGAGCCCTCTCTCATATTTCTATCTTACGATTTTCCTCTCTAATTGCATGCGGTGAAAAGTTGCTATTCCTTCACATGCGGACTTCCCACGCAGCGTCTCTCGTCACCCGGGTGGTCCGGTGACAGGCGGGCACTGCTGATCTTGAAAGGGTAAGCCGACGGGTGTGAGGAAGTCGAGTGAATGCTTTGCAGACGCAGACATTGTAGAATAGCGGCGGAGACACGCTCGCAGGGGCCTGAAGTAGCGGGTTCCGTTACTTCGCAGGAACTTAGCGAAAACACTTTCTGGCGGGCTACCAGCGAGGCGTGGGAATGACTTGTGTACCCAGCCAGTTGTGGTTGGCAAATTCCCGCGCTTTCTGCAAAATCGTAACTGTGATTGGCTTGCTCAGGGCATAGCTCCGTGACGTAGCAAAATCGGCGCAGAAATTAGCGCCAAGAGTCTCCATTGGTGGAATGGTAGTTCTCCGGCAATAGAGTGGAATTTTCCGCCGGTTTTCGAGTTGCTGATTGGAACGGTTAACCACGGCCACTGTCGTGGGGGCGGGAATGTTCTGTGTTCGGTTTGTACGGGTGCTCTTGTGGGGAATCGGCTCTCGCCTTTCGGTCGGAGTAGGTTACAAGACTGATCTCTCGCTGCTCTGGACAGCCTGCCTTCCGTTGGCTGTCTAATATACTTTTATTTGATTGAAACTGTTTAACGAAGTTGCTGAAGTTTCGACTTCAACGTAACTTTCCGAGTACAGTTGGCAATTGGGCGTTCTGCGTACAAGCGGCCTATGTTGTCTGTCTTGGGCAGTTTTGGCTAAAGTTGACTGTATCGAAGTTACTGTGTGACTTCGCTTGTGAAAATCAATCACTGTACCGTCAGTGATTGTGTGGCGAGCCTTCTTCGTTTCCCTCAGAGGTGCATTTGTATTGCTAGGATAATTTGTTTCGGGCTATATTCGTGACATTATCACCACCATGACGGGACGTCGAAGCGACCAGCCATCGCCTCCGGTATGCCAGATCGTGTCCGTGCAGTTAAGAAGACAGCTTGGTAATGTACGTCTGCAGCACCAGCAAAGCAGGCAATTTTGCTAGGTGATAATCCGAGCTCAGCAGAGCGCGCCTGTTTGTCTTTTCTAACTTTGATCTGTCTTGGGTGTTGTCTGAGTTCTCACTAATGTAGCAGCAATTAATGCTGGGCTGGCTGTGTGTCTCTCTTAAGACTTGAGTTGCAAGGAATTGGCTCCACATACCACTTCGTCATAAATGTCACAATTTAGTCTAGGGACAACTTCACCTTCACAGCATTTATTTGAGTATCCAATTTGAGCCAATTTGATGTATTGTAAATGTTTAATGTGTTTTTGTTTATTATTTTGAGTTATAAAAAATCATATTGTTATTTTGGACAGAACTTTCATTCTGTTAATCGGTAGAGCAACCCTATCATTTCTCACTATGTTAATGAAACTTTCCTTTATTTAACTTATTTATCAAATGAAATTATTGCAGGTGCCAAACTCTTTTCTACTCCACTTGCAGGGTCGATTACAGTCAGTTCGCGTTTCTTTTTATCCATGTACAACAGCAAAAGTCGGAGTTAGAATAGGGGGGGGGGGGCCCTTAGAGTATCATTTACATATGTAGATTCTAGAAGAATTTAGTGTTAAATACACTGCTAGCCCCGGCACCTCGCAAATTTCTGTTTCGTGTCAAACGGGGAAAAAGGTACGAGACTTCATAACACTCTGTCACGAGCGCAGCATTATTTCGCTTCAACCGTTTCTTCGTCTAAAGCGTTTTCTTGTCAGCTACCTGACGAATCTTGTGAAACAGACATAAAAAACGGAACAGCATCAGAGGCAATGAAATGCACATATGGGCGATTTTCTGTTCACAGCGGTTACATGAAGGCTTCCTTGTTGTACACCAGATTTCAGAAGATGGAACCAGTAGGAGAGGGGGGAAGAGAGATATTTCAAGGCGCTAAGCTGATCGGAGAAACACGCTGCTACAGGCTGGAGCAGTTACACCAAAAACCTGTGAAACTTGTGGCTTTTGCGGATTGAAACAAATGTTGTGACTTGTTGTGGCAACACGGACGCGACTGCATATATTTAAAGCAGGGCCTTTAGGCGTGCTGGTTTTGTGGTTACGCGGGAAATCAGGTTTCACTCGGAGCGCCTCTCCAGCTAACTGGCGCGTCCGCGAAGCTCTCACTTGTGGTAAATATTATGGAAAAGCGGGGAAACTCTCCGCCACGGACCTCTCGCAAGGCAGTATTGAGTAATGGCAATTTCTGCGGTCTATCTCCCCCCCCTCCCACGCTGCAACTGTTATGACAGCATATTTTTTAACACTTAACTGTGACTTGCACTAAATAACACCGAACTGTAAACTGAATCGCTATATGGCGCTGATTACAGTTAATGAGAGCGATTGGTGAGAACTATTAAAGGGTGCAGTAGAGAATGAATTTTGTGTTATAGTTTCAGAAACAATAATTCTTAAGATCAGGCAGAGAATAAGATATTCTGTAACAGGGGAATCATAGAGGCCAGAGTCCAATGCGATATCTTTTTTCAGTCTGTTTTAAACGTCATCTTTGATTTTATGTCAATTTTTGACAACAGCAGGTTTCTTACACCAAAGAATAGTTTATTTGCCTGTAGCAGTCTGTTAATTACCTCTTCTCTGCCGATGTCAGTTTCACCATTTAACACAAATTTACCTTGTGTGTATGAGTTAACAAGTTGTAACTGATGTTTGCTTTCTGTTTTATTTTACGCCAGCTTTAAAATAATTGCTTCAGTCAATTTAACGGTTCTCATTTGTCTGTCTTTTCGCCAAAATGATAATGCCATCCGAGCATTTCGCTATTCCTTGAATCCCCTTCCCGGATATTTTCTACTCTCCAGCGGTAACTTTCGAGGCCTGTGACAGCTACCACGTAAAGCAGGTCGCTTTCCTGCCAACTGTCAAGTGGCATTTCCTGCCTGCGTGGCTGCATACCGCGTCCGAGCAGCAAGAAGAGCCGCATACAAGGCAGGAGATATGAGGCCGCAGCCTGCCACAAGAGGACCAACATACGGCGCTCACAACAGGCAAAGGGGACAGTGCACCAGCTGGCAGCGGAAGTCTGCGTTTCCACGTTCCACGTTCTGAATGTACTTTTAGACGTAGACTCACTTCAGCTCACTGCAATTTTTCCTACGTTTTACCACCGTACATAGTGACAAATCTAACGAAAAGAGTGTATCTCCTAGCACTTTATATGTAAATGTCCGAAGCACATTTGTCCCGAAGTACGGGAGGTAGTCGAAGATTCAGTCATCGTAGAGAAAAAAATGGTGGATCATGCAGGAACGCAGTGAGAAGCTCGCACAGACCAATACGAGCTGACATTAACAGCGATAACGTGTTGGTCATGATGCAAATCCTACACAATAAAGACATAGAACTTACAAAGAATATAAGAAGGACTGACAACTCTGGGAGAGGCGATTACTTAAACTATGAATGAAAAACGAAGAAAAGGAAGACGTAGAGGAAAGCTGGACAAAATTCGAAAGTGCTGTAGCCCAAACACTAAAGAAGAAATAGGATGCTTCCATGGATACAGAGCAAAGAAACCATGGGTAACAACACAGACGATAATGAAAATGAAATAAAGGAGAAAATATGAAAATAAACGAGACGAGAATAGTCAAGACAACGCAGGAAAGAATGAATAATCACCTGAGAAGGGAGAAAAAGGTAGGGGACAGTGGTTGAAAGAAGAATGTGATGACATCGAAGACCTGGAGGGTAAACGACAAATTGTTTATAAGACACAGACGAGAGTTGCTTTGAATAAATGGACAATGAACTGTAGGCGAAGAGAATTGAAAACAGTAGAAGGAAAAACAAGTAAGAAAGAGGTGAAAAGAGCATATAGGACACTTATCTGCAGCAAAGGAGAATCGATGACGGAACACGAGAATAAGTAGCTTCAGTTTTGACCTCTGAACTAGAAAACACGATAAACGAAATGAAGAGAGGTAATTCTGGTGGACTGGATCGTATTCCTAGAGAATAACTTCAGCGTAAGGATGAAAAGGGCACAGCAGGAATGACAGCTTTGTGTAAATGCGATACAGGAAAGTGGTACGTTGTCAGAAGACTGCGAAGAGAGTGATGGATGCAATCCACAAAAACTCGGGTATCAAGAAATGCACAGAATAGAGAAAAATGAGTGTACCATTTTATGCTCTCAGAATTATGCGGAGATTATTGAACAGCAGATTGGTACGTATAATGGAAGAATACGTCGGAAGAGGGTAATTTCGTTTCAGAAAACAGACAGGTACAAGAGATTCTACTGGGCAAATGAGAATGATTGGTATGTAGAAAGGGGAAAAGGAATGAGACTGTAATTCATTGATCTAGAAATGCCGGCCGAAGTGGCCGCGCGGTTCTGGCGCTGCAGTCTGGAACCGCGAGACCGCTACGGTCGCAGGTTCGAATCCTGCCTCGGGCATGGATGTGTGTGATGTCCTTAGGTTAGTTAGGTTTAACTAGTTCTAAGTTCTAGGGGACTAATGACCTCAGCAGTTGAGTCCCATAGTGCTCAGAGCCATTTGAACCATTTGATCTAGAAATGCCTTTGACCGAGTCAAATTGGGAAAGATGACTGAAGTTCTAAAATTCAAGAAAGTGAACTGGAAGGACAGGAGACTTATTAAAACTAATGATAGGAGACTAATACTCAAGCCAGCTAGCATTCTTGGAGCTACGATACGACAGATTGGTTTGAAACTGGAAGAGGAATAAGGCAGGGTGGTTGTCTTTTACCAACTCTGTTTAAGAAACATATATATCGAAGACTTGATGATGGAGACGCTACAAACATATAAGAAAGTGGTAAGCATAGGAGACCGGAAGATTAGCTCAAATGGCTTTGAGCACTATGGGACTCAACATCTGAGGTCATCAGTCCCCTAGACCTTCGAACTACTTAAACCTAACTAACCTAAGGACATCACACACATTTATGCCCGAGGCAGGTTCCGAACCTGCGACCGTCGCGGTCGCACGGTTCCAGGCTAAAGAGCCTACAACCGCTCGGCCACACCGGCCGGCCGGAAGATTAGCTGCATCATATTTTTTGATGACATAGTACTGCTAGCACATAAAACAGTATGTCTTCAAGAACATTATCCAGATTACTGCAAATTTACGGAATGAAAATAAACACAGAGAAACTAAGGTGATGAGAGCAGATGACAAAGATGATATTAAAGTGAAAAGAACAGAAGGTGAATTTGAACATGTGGGACAGTAAGATATTTAGGGAACATGTTAACTGGTAACTCAAGAAATGAATAAGAAGTAAAATCAACTGCGATGGCAAAGCAAGCTTTCCAGAAAAACAAACGTTTATTATGCAGAAAATTGGAGTTTGGAGTTAATAAAAAGGTTAGTTAAATGCATCGTGTGAGATGCTATTCTTTACGGCTGTGTGAACTGGTTACTGCAGAACAGAGAGAAAGATAGAAAGAAAGAAAGTTGAAGCATTGGAGATGTGGATTTGCAGGAGAATGGTGAAAATACAATGGGTAGGTAAAGTGAAGAACAATGAAGTGTTTCAAAGAGTGAACAAACGAAGAACTCTCGTAAATATACACTGGTGATAAAAATTAAAGCAACAAATCGTTAGTTTCCCTTTCTGTGTCTGACTCACTATATTATCATACAAACTGTCAACTAGATGTCCGTATGAACTTGATCTGCACGGAATATGGCATTCCGGTCAACGGACGACCACGCCAACGATGACGTCAAGGCACCTATGAAACGAGTTAGTGTTTGCCGGGTGGCCCCACATCCACACTCGCTGTTTGCACAGTCACAGACAAAGTGCCTACCAGACACTGCGCGGAGGAGAGCTATAGAAAGAACGGAAGCAGGACAGTCGCAATCTGATTTGGCCAGAAGCATTAGTGTGAATCGTTCTGTTGTTTCTCGGATGTGGCGACAGTTTAGAGAGACAGAAACCGTATCCCAAAGACCAGGGCAGGGCCGGCCGCGTGTGACTTCAGAGTAGAGGACCGTCATTTGGCTGTGTGAATATCTTCACAAGAATTATACCTCATAACTCTGAGGTCATCGGTCTGTAGGTTTATACACTAGCATGGAGAGCTGCATCAAACCAGTCTCAGGACTGAAGACGACCACCACCACCACCACCACCACCACCACCACCACCACCACCACCAAAAATGGTTCAAATGGCTCGGAGCACTATGGGACTCAACTGCTGTGGTCATCAGTCCCCTAGAACTTAGAACTACTTAAACCTAACTAACCTAAGGACATCACATACACCCATGCCCGAGGCAGGATTCGAACCTGCGACCGTAGCAACAGCGCGGCTCCGGACTGGAGCGCCTAGAACCGCACGGCCACCACGCCCGGCCCCCACCACCACCACCACCACCACCACCACCACCACCACCACCACCACAACAACTGTCTGCATTAGACTTGTACAATATCCATGTATCTGAGTAAAAAAAAAAAAAGAAAAAGAAAAAAAAACTGACTCTTTCCACATCCCAGAAACTCCTCTCCAAGGGATCCACTGAAAACGATAATGTGATGTATGTGCGTGACAGTACCGCCTTTGTACTGCACGGCAACTGGCATGTGAGCTCGTAGCATTCGCAGGACGTGGAGGCAAACGGTGTGCAGGTGGCTTCAGCAGAGTGGCCTTTATTGTCGGAGATCTGCCGCTGCAACGTGCCTACGACGGGAATGTCTACTAGAGTCGAGTCATCGACATGCCACCTGAGCGGTCGAACAGTGGGCCAATGTTTTCACAGATGAGTCGCGATTTAGCCTGGGGTGTGTTTCTCGTCTGGAGGGAACGTGGAACACAATTTTGGGACCGAAACATCGTGGAAAGAGACCAACATCGAGGAGGATCCCTAATGGAGGAGGAGGAGATTAGTGTTTAACGTCCCGTCGACAACGAGGTCATTAGAGACGGAGCGCAAGCTCGGGTGAGGAAAGGATGGGGAAGGAAATCGGCCGTGCCCTTTCAAAGGAACCATCCCGGCATTTGCCTGAAGCGATTTAGGGAAATCACGGAAAACCTAAATCAGGCTGGCCGCAGACGGGATTGAACCGTCGTCCTCCCGAATGCGAGTCCAGTGTGCTAACCACTGCGCCACCTCGCTCGGTGGATCCCTAATGGAGTGGAAAGAGATTATGTTTACCGCTCGAACCCCTGTTCATGAAATTGTACGGATGAATCGGCAAGGTTTACGGCTGTCAGGTATTGTGACGGGATCTTGGAACCTCATTTGCGGTTGTTTCTAGGTGCTGTGGACCCAAACTACGTACTGATGGACGATAATGCTCCACCTTATGGAGCACGGGTGGTTTGATTTGACTGATTTTGTGGTAAGTTCGTATGGGACCAAACTGCTGAGGTCATCGGTCTCTAGGCTGACACTCTACATAATCTAACTTTAACTAACTTACGCTAAGGACAAGACACACACCCATGCCCCAGGGAGGACTCTAACCTCAGACTTGGGGAGCCGCGCGAACCGTGGCAAGGCGCCCTAGACTGCACGGCAGCACGGGTGGATGATATTTTCTTGGAAACGGAAGATACTGCACGCATGGAGTGGCCTGCTCGCTCTCCCGATTTGAACCCCATAGAGTATGTCTGGGATGCACTAAGGAAATGGCTTGAATCACGTCAGCCTCCACCAACCACTCTCCAAGATTACGAGCAGCTCTGCAGGAAGTATGGAGGTTATTGCCTCGATATGAGACTGGTGACATCATTCACAGTATGTCCAGTAGTTGTGAGGCGTGTATTGCTGCCATACATAGTGACACATCATCGTCAGCACAATAACCAGGATGTGCAAATCCGTTAAGCTGGAAACAAACGAAGAACATTTTTGTATACTGTTATGCATGTTGCAGTTGTTTACGTCCTTGTTGTTGCGTTGTTTTGGGGGAAGAGAGCAAACAGTGAGGTCACCGGTCTCATCGGATTAGGGAAGGACGGTGAAGGAAGTCGGCCGTGCCCTTACAAAGGAACCATCCCAGCATTTGCCTGGAGCGATTTTTGAGAAATCACGGAAAACCTAAATCAGGCTGGCCGGACGCGGGATTGAACCGTCGTCCTCCCGAATACGAGTCCAGTGTGCTAACCACTGCGCCACCTCGCTCGGTAGTTGTTTACGTTCTGAATTCTTTGCATTGTTTCTACTTTACTACCACTTGTTTATACTGTTTCGTGGCAAAATAAAATCAAGTTTGCAAAATTCCCGTTTGTTGCTTTAATTTTTGACACCAGTGTAGTTAACGAAAGAATGGGCGGGGCATTACTGCGAGGAAGAAGAGGTTCAGTGTACGGACAGAAGAAAATAGGAAGGAAGAGAATAAAAATACTGGTTGAAGTGAAAACTGGAAGATACCAATCCACGAAGCGGTTGTCCCGGAGGCGGATCCGACTGTGGCAACAACGGTGCCAGGAACCTGCCGATGCACACACTACCTTATGATTGTGACGACGATTGCGTCTCAAGTACTGTACATCGGGGGAGGGCCGCTTCCACGGCGTACCAGAATGGAATCCTATCCACACGGCGCCCAGGCGTGACGAGAATTCGTAGCTTAGCGCCTCGTATGGAAGGAGAAAACAGCGGTTCGTTGGCAACACTACCATACTGGCAGGCACGTCGCATTTCGAAACTGAACATTAAGGACACGATAGCGACGTAACGCCGGCTTATGCAAGGAAGACGCGTCATTTTCAACGATGAGTATGCGGTCTAGCTGTACTGTCTACTTGTCATGCTGCTCAGCAACTCCACCTCACCAGTCTGCAAACCAATGTCCCTCTTCTCCTAGTGTTTTCTCCACCAGAGACGCAAAATCTCTGAACAACTACAAAGAGTAGCTAATGTTCTATGTAAGTGCCGTGCTCACGTCTCTAACCTAAACACCATCTGAGTTACACTTCATATCGTGTCAACATGTTTGTGGATGCAGCGTCTTATCAAGCTTGGAATAAAACTACAGATAAAAACAAAGCCACAGACACGCCGTTTTACATGAATCACTGGATGAATAGCCCCATTTTCCAGCTAAATCTATACTACCTAGATTACTACGCCCAGAACGCTTTATCCTGCAGGGACATACATCTATGAATGCAGTTGAACAGTGAATCGTAAGTAGAGATTGATAGTTACAAAAGCAAGCAACGTCTCTTACAGTAGGGCACTATAGCATTAACATTAGGAAAAGGAGCGTATTTTCAACTCATTAGTAACGATTTGATAATTTTAGCCGGCCGAGCGGTTCTATGCGCTACAGTTTGGAACCGCACGACCGCTACGGTCGCAGGTTCGAATCCTGCCTCGGGCATGGATGTGTGTGATGTCCTTAGGTTAGTTAGGTGTAAGTAGTTCTAAGTTCTAGTGGACTGATGACCTCAGCATTTAAGTCCCATAGTGCTCAGAGCCATTTGAACCATTCTTGATAATTTTAAATGATAATGTTTGTAAACACGCAGTGTCACTGAAAATGTCCCTACCGGTTAAGAAATATCATTGGATAATATTATACTAAAATAAACGGAAGTGTCAAAGAAACTGGTATAGGCATGCGTCTTCACATACAGAGATATGCAAACAGGCAGAATACTGTGCTGCGGTCGGCAACGCCTATGTAAGACAACAAGCCACTGGCGTAGTTAGACAGGTTACTGCTGCTACAGTGACAGGCTATCAAGATTTAACCGAGTTGGGACGTGGCGTTATAGTAGGCGCACGAGCGGTGGCAGGTAGGGATGAAGTGGAGATTTTCCCGTGCGACCATTTCACTAGTACACGGTGAATATCAGGAATCCGGTAAAAGATGAAATCTCCGACATCGCTGCCGCCGGAAAAAGATATTTAAAGAGCGGGATCAACTACGGCTGAAGAGAATCGTTCAATGTGACAAAAGTGCAACCCTTCCGCAAATTGCTGCAGATTTCAATCCTGGGCAATCAACAAGTGTCAGCGTGCGAACCTTCAACGAAACATCATCGATATCGGATTTCGGAGCCGAAGGCCCACTCGTGTACCCTTTATGACTACAAGATACAAAGCTTTACGCCTCTCCTGGGTCAATCAACTCCGACATTGGACTGTTGATGGCTGGAAACGTGTTGCCTGGTCGGACGAGTCTCGTTTCAAATTGTATAGAGTGGACGGGATGGGTGTGCACGGGTATGGAGACAACCTCATCAGTCCACGGACACTGCATGTCTACAGGGGACTCTTCCAGCTGGTGGAAGCTCTAATGGTGTGAGGCGTGTGCAGTTGGAGTGATATGGGACCCCTGATACGTCTAGATACGACTCTGACAGGTGACACGTACGTAAGCATCCTGTCTGATCACCTGCATCCATTCGCTACGTTTGTGCATTCCGACGAACTTGGGCACTTCCAGCAGGACAATGCGACACCGCACACGTCCAGAATTGCTGCAGAGTGGCTCCAGGAACACTCTTCTGAGTTTTAACACTTCCGCTGGTCACCATACTCCCCAGACATGAACATTATTGAGCATATCTGGGATGTTTTGCAACGTGCTGTTCAGAAGAGATCTCCTCCGCCTCGTACTCTCACGGATTTATGGACCGTGCTCCAGGATTCATGTTGTCAGTTCCCTCCAGCGCTACTTCAGAAATTACTCGAGTCCGTTCCACGTCGTGCTGTGGCACTTCTGCGTGCTCGCGGGGCCCCTAAACGGTATTAGGCAAGTGTACCAGTTTCTTTGGCTCTTCAGTGTATAACGTAAATGAATTTTCAGGTTCAAATGGCTCTGAGCACTATGGGACTTAACATCTGAGGCCATCAGTCCCCTAGAACCTAGAACTACTTAAACCTGACTAACCTAAGGACATCACACACACACACACACACACACACACACACACACACACTCTCTCTCTCTCTCTCTCTCTCTCTCTCTCTCTCTCTCTCTCTCTCTCTCTGCCGAATTGCACATGACACCACTTGTTTCGCTCCATGTAGCATGGGCTTTCTGAACCACACTTCACATCTTTGAACGATCTCGAAAACTGGCTCCATGAGAGGATCACCTCAAAAGAACCATAATCTATTTTTTTTATCGCGGTATCCACTTGTTACCCGAAAGGTGGGGAAAGATTGTAGCTGCCGAACGATACTAATTTCAGTAAATTATCTTACAAATTCACATGTGTATTCTGTCCAACAAACAGCGAGAATTAACTGAAATACACATAGAAACGTCAGTTTTTCTGAGAGTAATTATTATAGAAGTGCTTTGCTACTGCAATGTCATTGTCGTTTATATTATTTTCGTGTATAATTGCGCGGGCTCCCGCGGCCAGAGTCAGTCGACATAAAAGTTTTCTGGGTTTGGTACCGCGTCATAATGTAAAAACTACTGCTGCTGGAGAAAAGCCAACGTTTCGGCCACGATTGCAGCGGCCTTCTTAGACCCAGAAGAAGGCCGCTGCAATCGTGGCCGAAACGTTGGTTTTTCTAAAGACCCAGAAGAAGGCCGCTGCAATCGTGGCCGAAACGTTGGTTTTTCTAAAGACCCAAAAGAAGGCCACTGCAATCGTGGCCGAAACGTTGGTTTTTCTATAGCAGCAGTAGTTTTTACATTATGACGCTGTACCAAACCCAGAAAACTTTTATGTCGACTATTTTCGTGTATTTGAATAGTTGTATACTTAACAACACAACCATTCTCAACTGGTTCACCAACTGACACTGGATCAGTGGGAATCAAACTCTGGGCGCCAGGAACATAAAAATGAGAAATAGAAGTTCTGCTGTGACGAGTCAGACTGTGAAGACCAAGCAACTGGGCATATTCTAATAAACTCAAGTATGCAGCGTGTGAGCTGAGCACATGCACATGACAAGAGTACTAAGTACCAGAAGCTGAAATATTCATCAATTCACTGAAAGATTGTGACATCAACCGCTATTTTCATTTGAGATACTTTCTATGATGATATTATTTTTGTTGAAAAAATTGTTATCTGTTACTGCTTTACGTCTTAATGGTATGACAGAAAACAACTAGGTTACTAAGCGTCAATCTAAGTAGTGTATGTATGTGAATTGTTTGTCATCGAAGGAAATTCTTATTAGGAAATTAGTGGAATGAAGTTGAAATTAGCTATCATCCATTAAAGAGATGTACTTCTATTTCTTTGAAATGTCACAAGATAAATTTAAAAGATCGTCAGAATAATTTAAAGTGAGAACACGTGGGAATTTCTGCGACTACCCTTGTAGGCTCATTATCAACAAAGAATACATTAGTCGAAATAGCTCAAATGGCTCTAAGCACTATGGGACTTAACATCAGTCCCCTAGACTTAGAAGTACTTAAATGTAACGACATCACACACATCCATGCCGGAGTCAGGATTCCAACCTGCGACCGTAGCAGCAGCGTGGTTCCGGACTGAAGCGCCTAGAACAGCTCGGCCACAGCGGCCGCCAATACATTAGTCAACCGCAATATTCGTATCGTTGACTTGTTTATCAATTCATAGGCAAAACGCTTTAGACACTAAATATGGCTCGAGAGTAATATCGACGAGATCACCGACAACGGACCCGCTTCGAAGTAAGCTTCAACAGTTATTTCCTGAGAAACTCATTCTCGAACAACTCATACAGTCGTGGGACAAAACAAAAATATCGACGGATCTTTACAACTGGCAAGTTTCGCCAGATATCGAGGGCACAGTCTCTTGAGAAAATGTGGAAAGGAAGACAAGACAAGAGTCAAGCGTCTATTACACATCAGTGTATTTTATACAGAAACGAAACAAGCGCATGTTTTAAATTCCTCGTTTAAGAAATCTTTCACGCAGGAGAATCGTACAAACGTACCGCCGTTTGATCATCGAACAGACTCCCTTATGGGCAACATAGTAATAAGCAGCACTGTCGCAAGGAAACAACTCTCAGTTGAAAATAAACAAGTCGCCAGGTCCGGATGGAATCCCAGTTCGGTTTTATGAAGAGTAGTCGATGTCATAAATAAGAAGGGTGAAAGAACGGGTCGAGAAAATTACATACCTATATCCTTAACATCGGTTTGCTGCAGAATTCTAGAGCATATTCTGAATTCGAATATAATAAATTTTCTGGAGACCGAAATGCTCCTGTCCACGAATCAGCGCAGCTTTAGAAAGTATAGCTCCTGCGACAACCAGGTTGATCTTTTCTAACATGATATACTGCGAACTATGGATGAACGGCAACAGGCAGATTCCACATTTCTAGATTTCCGGAAAGCGTTCGACTCGGAACCCCACTGCAGGCTGTTAACGGAGGTACATTCATAAAGAATAGGCTTGCAGATATTTATGTGACTGGTTCGAAGACTTCTACAAGGTGTAAAACTTTGCTTCCGCCCTTTGCCGATAGGTGGCGACACCGGTAAGTAGCGGTCGAAAGAAACTGATTGCAGGCGTCAGGCAGTTAGCTTGAACCTCGGTCAGCATAACCTCATTCAAACATCAGTCGATTTGTGTCTGCATCATAAAGTTGTTCTTGATTGAAAATGTCAGTTAGTCTAATTCTCGTCATTTTGCGGAAGGTGTTACTGTTTTGTTTCAGTATGAAGAAAACACCGGCTGAGTCTCATCGAATGCTCTGAAGTACCTATGGTAAGGACGCTATTAGTGGAAGGATGTGTCGTGAGTGGTTTTAGCGCTTCAAGAACGGTGATTTTAACGTCGTAGACCGGCATAGTGGTGGAAGAGAGAATGTTTTCAAAGATGCAGAATTGGAGACATTGCTGAGTGAAGACTCGCGTCAAACTCAAGAAGAATTGGCACGATTAGTGGGAGTCACAAAGCAAGCCATTTCAAAACGACTCATGGCTATGGGCATGATTCAGAAAGAAGGAACTTCGGTCCCGTGAGAGCTGGAACCAAGAGATGTTGAACGGCGTTTGTGTGTTTGTGAACAGTTGCTTCAGAGGCAAAAACGGAAGGGATTTCTGCATCGCATTGTCACCGGGGACGATAAATGTGTTCATTACCATAACCCTAAACGCAAAAAATCATGGGGATATCGCGGCCATGCTTCCACGTCCGCGGCCAAACCGAATATTCACGGCTCCAAGATCATGCTCTGCATTTGGTGGGACCAGCTCGGCGTCGTGTACTATGAGGTGTTGAAACCAAGTGAAACAATCACAGGTGCTCGTTATCGAACGCAGTTAATGCGTTTGAGCAGAAAATTAAAAGACAAACGGCCGCAAAACAGCGAGAGGCACGAGAAAGTGATTTTGCAGCACGACAACGCTCGACCCCACGTCGAAAAAGAGGTCAAAAAGTACTTGGAAACGTTAAAATGGGATTCCTTCCCCACCCACCGTATTCTCCAGACATTGCTGCCTCTGACTATCATCTGTTTATATCAGTGGCGCATGGCCTGGCTGACGAACACTTCCGATCTCATGAAGAGTCACAAACTGGATCGATTCGTGGATCGGTGCAGAAGATGAACAATTTTTTCGATGCGGGATTCGCACACTGCCCAAAAGATGGGAGAAAGTAGTGGCCAGCGACGAAAAATACTTTGAATGATACGTGTGTAACCAATTAGCTTAATTAAAGCCTAAAATGTTGGGGGAAAACCGGGGTAGCGAAGTTGTACACCTTGTAATAGAACCCAGTACGTTGTTCTCGATGGCGAGTGTTCATCAGAGACGGAGGTAACATCAGAGATGCGCGACGGAAGTCTCATAGGACCGTTGCTATTTTCTGTGTACATAAATGATCTGGCAAACAGGGTGGGCAAAAAATCTGTAGTTGTTCGCTGATGATGCTGTGGTGTACAGGAAAGTGTCGAAGAAAAGTAGCTTTAGATTGATACAATATTACCTAGACAAAATTTCTAGTTGGTAAGATGAATGGCAGCCGGCTCTAAATGTAGAAAAATGTAAGTTAATGCGGACGAGTAGGAAAAATAAGCCCGTAATGTTCGGGTACAGTATTATTAGTGTCCTGTTTGACAGTCATGTCGTTTAAACATCTGGGCGTAACGTTGCGAAGCGATATGAAATGGAACGAGCGTGAGAGAACTGTGGTAGGGAAGGCGAAAGGTCGACTTCGGTTTACTGGGAGAGTTTTAGGAAAGTGTGGTTCATCTGTAAAGGAGACCGCATGTAGGACGCTAGAACGACCTATTCTTGAGTACTGCTCGTGTGTGTGGGATCCGCACCACGCCGGACTGAAAGAAGACATCGAAGCAATTCAGAGGCGAGCTGCCAGATTTGTTACCGGTAGGTTCGATCAGCATGCAAGTGTTACGGATATGCTTCGGGAACTGAAGTGGGAATCCCTGGAGCGAAGAACGCATTCATTTCGAGGAACACGGCTGAGAAAGTTTGCAGAACCGACTGCATGAGAACTGTGCGTGATTCGGAGACTGAAACGGTAGCCGGCTTATTGATGAAATCGTCCTAGTTTTCGCCAGAACTGATTCGGGAAATCACGTAAAACATAAATCAGGATGGGTGGACAAGGACCTGAAGACAGTGCCTACAACAATCAAATGTTTTACAGTTACGCCAGCTCACTAAGTAGAGACATTTGTAAGTGGCTTCTGATAATGATACCGATACTTTTAAGTAGCGGCGGATGCACTTTATACCCAGCGTCACAAAACCTAATGGTAGCTGTCGGTAACAATAAAGTGGAATGGTTCGCAAATGAAACCCCCACATTGACAGAACAGCGTTGTCTACCTTCACATGCGTTTTTCCAGTCTTTTGCACGTGTAAGGACCTCGTGAAGCCTTTGAATGTTATTTACATAACTGCACAGAATCAGCACGAGATTTGGCACAGATGATCATCTCCCGTGGCCAGATCCTTTGTCTACAGGTTACCTTTCTTTGAAGTACCACTGTCGGCGACACTGGAAAATCCTCTGCCGCATGCGTTGGGATTGTTGTTGTTCTTCCTCCTCCTGTCCAGAACGACAACGTCGGCGCTCATTAAACGAAAATCACAATCGAGTGGTCGAACGAAATGGAACAACGGGAGGAAGTTACAGCTTACAGGCCCGTCGACGATTTCATCAGAGACTAAATTGGACAAGGGTAGCAAAGAAAAACGGTACAGTCCTTTTCGAACGATGAATCCCTGCATTCACCTTCTCCAGGAACGTAATTTATATGACCTGCCAGATGCGTATGTAGCTCGGGAGGAAATGGAAACGACAGTTTTTCGGCGACCCTCGTCAAATGACACCGCAAAGTCGAATTTCCGAATCCAATTTCAATCTAATAGACTGCGTTTTCAAATATTGTGCAAACATTTTTGACTGTCGCGAGAGTTTTCAATACTGAGAATGTTATCACTGCCTCCACTTCCACCTTCTTACTTGCCTTTATGATCTCTGGATATTTATCATCACGCCGGCAGAGTTTTCTCTGCGCCCTGCTGCACAACGTCTTCGTTCACGTTGCTTTCGTTACACTAAATTACACAGAGAATTCTATTTCAAAGGGAAATTACTGTTCCACTGAAATAACGGCAACTCCCCCAGCGTTCAGAGGGAACACTCGGTACCGAATGACCTTTTTTACTCTCGCATTCTATTAGGTTTCGCGTCTGTTTCCAATGAAGACGTAACAGATTTTCAGATACACTCCGCATGTTTGCAGCAAAACTAAAGAAGAAAATAATATAGAACGCTTGTCCAGCAAATGAGCTAGAACTTTTAATTTTTTTATTTACGCATCAAATAACCTGTATACTGTAATTTCCATACGTACACAGTGTGTCATTCTGTACACATTATGCCTGGAAAACAGAGAGGTGGGGGGAGAGTTATTTCTGCTCGTCATTACAGAGTAATCTTTAGCACAGGAGCGTCCCTGTAATTAACAACAGTGACGTTGCTAGTTCATTTCTGCAACGTGCACCAAGCGGTTCTATGGTTTAAAGTGGAAATCGAGTAAATATCTTTACTCACGAGAGCGCGGACGGGAAAGGCGTGGGCGAAATTCTTTTAACAAGAGCCGGCAAGACTTCGAAATTGCTATTTTTTTATATAACTGATTTGATGAGTTTGATAACATGTCGTGCCCCCACAACTACATTTCAGAAGAACTACTCAAAAGGTCTTGTATCTCAGAACTGCTCTTCCTCCACCGAATATGTTTTGAAGGTAGGTACGTAGACTACATTACCTTGACACGCAAGAGTCATTTCATTTATATTTGCCAATTACATCTTTCTATGTCATTAATACGGTTATGGATGACACCTCTCTGAATTAGAGTGTGAAATTATATATTATAATAAAAAAGATATTTTTATTCGTACACCTTCTGTGTCGGTTCACAAAGGAAATCAGAAATCTGAAATACAGAAGAATCAGCAAGGTTGAGAAAATCGTATTCTTTACCCATAAACATAACGAGTAGAAGTACGAAAGCAGGAAATGAACTTCAAAAACGCTTATGAACTCTGATTCCATTTATTTGATCACGTTAACGGCTACATTATATTATTTTCATATTTATAGCGTTAATACTTTCACAGCTTCTGTCCATAAAGATTAGTCTATTAGGGGGCAAGGGAACAACATTCGAGAAGTAATCTCAAAAAAATCTTTTCACACATCACGTGAGACTGTAATTTAACAACCGATGAGTAAGAAACAGCCACCTCACGTAGGTGCATTTTTCTGGAACGCGTTGTGCCAGTAAATATTGCGAAATGATCGTGAATGAAGTTGAAAAACCGTTTCTGATTCGAGGCATGCTGCTTAGGAATGCTTGGTGCGCAACTGCGCAATAATGAGGAAAATTTGATAAATCTTTATTTTGTCCGTCTAAGTTGCATGAATATACTGCTGCAGTGGTTACGTGTTACGAGCTGACTTGGCCATTCACAAACCACACACCTTCTTATTAACCGTAACTAATTACGCAATGTGGTGCCAAAAGGCACGACCTGCTTCATGCAACATAGTCAAAACGGTGAGCACCAGATGCGCTCATTGATGTGGGAGCCTGAATGACACGGTCAAACTGACACGCAGGCTGTCGTATCAACGGGCGTATCTGTTGCTCACAGTTCGACTATCTTGTATGAAGCAGCTCGTTCCTTTTGGCACCATGTTATGTAACTAGATACGTTTAACAAGAAAGTGTGTGGTTTGAGAATGAGCGAGTCAGTCCGAAGCCGGTAACCGCTGCAGCGTTAACTTGTGTATTCATGCAACTGAAACGGATAAAATACAAATTCATCAAATTTTCCTGAAAAAGTGTTTTTATGAATTGCGTTACACAATCGCGCAACATGGACAGTTTAAAATTATTTTCACATGTTCAATTTTTTATGTCGACTGGCATAACTTAGGGTTGAACAAATGTTTTGAGAGCCACATTTTTTAGTTGTTTGTATCAGGTGTAGACGAAAGTAGGAAACGTCCGAAAGTTACACTCAGTTTGGCTAGTCTCATGGCTACACTAACAGCCTAGGACGAAATGGAGACCGCCTTCGTCTGCCCAATTTGAAAACGTATCGCGCAGAAATGCCAGCTGAAACGCAGGAAGCCTGAACTTTTATCACAGCAGGTTCCGCTGTGTTGCAACACCAAGGAGATCGGGAAGGTGCCAACACGTATAACACATATTTACGGCATCAAAGTTTACGCTTTCTTCTAGGCTAGACCAGGAAATGATGATGTCTCTGTTCGCCTGATGATTTTTTTGACCACACAGGAAAGTGTCTACAGTAGAGCGTTGTCTCATCCTTCACAGCCTACTATAATCTCTGCCGTGTAAAACTGAAGGTAATTTGGTCAAGCCGCGTGGTCTGTCCACGGACAAAATGTAAACTAGTTTGAAGCCATTTTGCCTAGTTTTCGACCGTGACAGTCTCAAGAAATATGTAAAGGTTTTTTTAATTTACCGCTACCAGTCACAAATTTGTGAACTATTGTATTACTTATTTATTTAGCGACATGTTTCGATGGTTAAACCTCATCTTCAGGCTAAATGGCATTACACAAACAACTTTACAATAAGGTCATACTGATATTACATAGTTCTTTCGTAAATGCTGTGGTCATCCTGTGGTAAAGACTATGTAATATCAGTATGACATTATTGTAAAGTTGTTTTTGTAATGCCATTTACCCTGAAGATTAGGTTTAACCAACGAAACATATGGCTAAATAAATAATACAATAGTTCACAAATTTATGACTGGTAGCGGTAAATTAAAAAAAAACCTTTACATATAAAATGTAAACTGCTGTTGCGAGTTATCTGTCGATCGATGTCCCTACTTCTTGTTGTCAATGGGGACAGATGTAGCGGCCTCGTACAATACTGCCACGTGAATTCTGGAATGTCGAGAGATGAGGGGATGTCTAGGGTACCTTGTGGCGTATTCCACACAGCAGTCTGCTAGATCGGTCGATTTCTGCAGCTCGACGAGAGCTGTATTAGAAAGCGGCAGTCGAAAGATTACGGAGTATGTTTTCCTGTCTTGACTACAACTTGCCCACTGCACCATGGCAACAGCACAATGGTATGCGAGCAGCGTGACAACTAAGCAGACCTCACTTCACCTCCCAAATATCTGCAACTGGCAGCATGTCTGCCCATGATACAATTTTCATGACACACTACCGAGAATTTCCCAGAAAGAAGCCACAATTGGCTATGTACCGGCACTTCAAATACATTAATTTATCTGATCTTGCAGCTGAGGCGCAAGAACTAGTTTCGGGGACGACATCTCTTCCCTTCTCCGACAGAAACAAAAAAACTTCATCGATTTACCAACAAACTTACTTAACTATATGGCAAATATGCTCGCCTAGAGACCGGAAAAGTAAAATGGAAACCTGCACTTTGGCTAACTGATGAACTAAAACAGCTCATGAATCTCAGAGACGGCTGTACAAAGTGGGCGCACAAACTAAGCCATATAACTGAAAATCACCTTGCAGCAGCGGAAGAGTGACTTTCAAGCTGTGAGCAATTCTGAATTCAGGCGCGGCCGTACATGAACTGACAACAGATATAGACCAGCTGTCCTGCGGAAAACCTGCGTGTTCTAGGTATAGGCAAAGTAAAAGTTGCGCCTGATCCCACTGCCCCAGTCGGTGAACTGAAACGGTACTTTACATTAGCTACAACCACAGTTGAACCGCAAACGAACCACAGACGCATTGAATACCTCATGAGGATAGATGACAGCAGCCACAAAAAATTCTATCTGAAACATGTTACTTGCAACACCTTAAAAAAAACAAGGCACAATGCGTATCAGATCAATAACTATTGGACACCATGGCACCACAGTCCAAATGATGAACATTATTATTGACTCACTACTGCCCACTATAACAGATATTTTCAAACACTCCTCAACCACAACTGTTTTCCCTGAGGCCTGGAAACGTGGGCTAGCTAAGCAACCATCTAGAAAGAACGTTGCTACAGCATCCTTTGATTATCAACTTATCTGCATTCTTTCTGCACTGTCCAAGGCCGTAGAACACATAGTCCACAACCACCTAACAAATTACTTAACTACAAACAACCTACCAGACCAAATTGTTTTTGAACGTCGGATTTTATTATTTTTGCATTATCACCTAAGCTACGGTATTGTTAATATCAGGATCCACGCCATTCGAGACGACAGCACTATGAAGTAATGGTCTTCCACGCGACGCACTGATCGTTAATACTAGTTTAAAAATAGGTGGTAATCTTGGTCAGAAAACTGGAAAAATGACATTAATGAAAATCTATAAAAATGATTCTAGTACGGAAAGGAGAGATTGTAGATGTATATGAAAAAATAAAAAAAACATTTAAGGGAACTCCGGAAGGCACTGTTCAGCGTGTCCCAATTTAAATAAGCTATCAACACCATTCCGCCCTCCCCCTTTCCCAATTACATTCGCTGACAAAAACTACTGAACAGTTCTTAATTCAACGACAAACGAAGAGCTAAGAATAAAGCAGAAGGCAGGGAAAACTAAGTCTATACAATGGTTGGTTCAAAAATGGTTCAAATGGCTCTGAGCACTATGCGACTTAACTGCTGAGGTCATCAGTCCCCTAGAACTTAGTACTACGTAAACCTAACTAACCTAAGGACATCACACACATCCATGCCCGAGGCAGGATTCGAACCTGCGACCGTAGCGGTCGCTCGGCTCCAGACTGTAGCGCCTAGAACCGCACGGCCACTGCGGCCGGCACAACGGTTGGTAAAATAAATGAACTGTAATGATTAAAATTGCAAGATCACTGGTTAATGTAAGCGCGAGAAAAGTTATTGCAAGTACAAAATGCTAGTACATTGGCAATGGACGTAACCGCTAGGTTGTGGAATGCAAGCATGCAGAACGTGAATGTGTTGCGTTGTACAGGTGTCAGATGCCAGTTTGTGGGACGGAGTTCCATGCCAGTTGCACTTGGTCAGTCGACACACGGACAATTAATGATGTTTATGGATGACGCTGGAGTTGTCGCCCGATGATGTCCCGTATGTGCCCGACTGGAGACAGGTACGGTTATCGAGTAGGCCACGGCTGCATGTAGACGCTATGTAGAGCACATTGGAATACAACAGCGGTATGTGGGGGAGAGTTATCCTGTTGGGAAACACCCCTCTGAATGCTGTTCACAACGGATCGACGTACAAATTTGCGGTCGGGGTGCATGGGATGACAAGGAAAGTGCTCCTGCTGTCACAGGAAATTGCACCCCAGGTCTCAGCTCCAGGTGTAGGTCCAGCGTGTCTAGCACGCAGACAGGTTGGTTGCTGGTCCTCAACTGGCCTGCTCCTAACCAACACACGGCCGTCACTGGCACCGAGGCAGAACCAGCTTTCATCAGAAGACACAACAGACCTCCACCCTGCCCTCCGATGAGCTCTAGCCTGACACTACTTGAGTCTGAGATGGCCGTACTTTGGGGTCAGTGGAATGCGCATTACGTGGCGTCTGGCTCGGAGCTGTCCTTGAAGTAATCTATTTGTAACAGATCGTTCTATGACTGTGGAGGCACCTGCTGCTACAGATGGAGAACGTTTGCACCAGAGCAATACGCCTAACACGATGGTCTTCTCTCTCGGTAGAGGCATGTGGCCATCCGAAACCCGGTCTTCTTGCGACCGTACATTCTCGTGACCGCCGCTGCCAGTAATCATTATATTTCTACCAAGTCTTTCTGCAGTATCGCAGAAGGAGCATTCATCCTCTAGCAGCCCTGTTACACGACCTCGTTTAAACTCATTGAGGCGTTGATAATGGCATCTTTGTCGCCTTGAAGGCATTCTTGACTAACATCAACTCACCGCGCTCAGTTTCGAAGGTAACTAACGCTCATGACCGTTACTGTGTTTATTTAAAGCAAACCCGATTTGCATCCTCATAGTGGCGCGAAAAAGATGTACCGTTTTTTTTCTTTTTTTTTACGCCAGAGTATTTCTACGAGGAATAAAATTAGAGCACTAAAGTTCGTCGTAGGGGAACCGTTGTAAGGTGTTAAAAACTACTTCGTAAGATCCATCTTTTTGATTTACAGCTCCTTGTATTGGCCGTGTTTGCAGTTGAAAATTTTTGGATGTGAGGTCCGTCAGTTATGCAAAACACTGCTTTTCTCAGTACCCAAACATGTTTCGGCACCACTGTACCATCATCAGTGGGTTTTCGTTTTGACTTATTCTGCAATGTGAACATTTTTGTTAAATGATTATAAAATTGTGTGTATTTTTAGTTCAAACAACAGATCATTTCTTTTTTAAATACCTTTACATTTGGTGTGCATGACTTTTGTGGATCACTTTTGTGTTAATTACTACCGGTAGCTTGTCATCTGCAACCAAACGATGTTGACGAGAAAGTTTTCTGCCGGGAGTTAACCTACCTTCTAGAATGTAATTCAGTTTTTCGCGATGTTTTCGCGGCTATTTTCGTATTTACTTACGTTTTCGTGTGGCAAGCACTTCTGTTCTCCACATCATGCTGAGATGTTGTGATACATACGTAACTACAGCAAGTATTTTCCACAGATAACGTAGTAAAACAATTTTTCACTACACCAGAACACAGTGTAAGGCATACAAAGAACGGGAAATATCGCCTTTGCAGAAGGCGGTATTTTGAAAAACCCGAATCTAATTCGGAAATACAGCAAAGTGGCATCAGAGGTTCGCAGGCGCGGCAGGATGATTACAGGGACCATATTCGCGGCCTCCGTCTGCCGGAGCTCTCCGCAGTGAGTGTCGCGCGCCGCGTTTCGCAAGGGGCGCGGCGAAGCGGCAGGTGGCGGCGGGCGCGGCGCGCCGAATACAAAGCAGCGGGCCGCTAGGAGCCGGGCGGGCTGTCTAGGCAGGCAGGCAGGCCTCCCTCGTGGGTCCACTCTGCGGCCGGCGGCTCACGCGCTACGCTGGCTGACTCACGCACGCCACAGACGCGACGCGAACGCCGATCAGACCCGAGAGAGAGCCGCGCCGACAGCCCACTGATAGCGCCGACAGTAGTACGGTGTTCTGCGCGAGCTGTGTTCACATGCCAATAGACCACCTTCGAATGAATAGTTGAAAGGAAACAGAAAACTCTGGTTTCACCAACTGCGACATGGTTGCGTATACAAACAGTGATCCATTACTGTCAAATGTTTTTTAATCCAGTCTTTGATCACAATATGAATTCTTTAGACGATGACCGGTTTCAGTGCGTAATGACCATCCTCACTCTATAACATACAACCTAGCGAGCAGTGTGTCTTTCAACATAATACAGCAATACGTATCACACTATACTACACTATACTACCATGTTGTTGTTGTTGTTGTTGTTGTTGTTGTGGTCTTCAGTCCTGAGACTGGTTTGATGCAGCTCTCCATCCCACTCTATCCTGTGCAAGCTTCTTCATCTCCCAGTACCTACTGCAGCCTACATCCTTCTGAATCTGCTTGGTGTATTCATCTATTGGTCTCCCTGTACGATTTTTACCCTCCACGCTGCCCTCTAATACTAAATTGGTGATCCCTTGATGCCTCAAAACAAGTCCTACCAACCGATCCCTTCTTCTGGTCAAGTTGTGCCACAAACTTCTCTTCTCCCCAATCCTATAATACTTCCTCATTAGTTATGTGATCTATCCATCTAATCTTCAGCATTCTTCTGTAGCACCACATTTCGAAAGCTTCTATTCTCTTCTTCTCCAAACTATTTATCGTCCATGTTTCACTTCCATACATGGCTAAACTCCATACAAATACTTTCAGAAACGACTTCCTCACACTTAAATCTACACCCGATGTTAACAAATTTATCTTCTTCAGAAACGCTTTCCTTGCCATTGCCAGTTTACATTTAATATCCTCTCTACTTTGACCATCATCAGTTATTTTGCTCCCCAAATAGCAAAACCCCTTTACTACTTTAAGTGTCTCAATTCCTAATCTAATACCCTCAGCATCACCCGACTTAATTCGACTACATTCCATTATCCTCGTTTTGCTTTTGTTGATGTTCATCTTATACGCTCCTTTCAAGACACTGTCCATTCCGTTCAACTGCTCTTCCAAGTCCTTTGCTGTCTCTGACAGAATTACAATGTCATCGGCGAACCTCAAAGTTTTTATTTCTTCTAATGTACTACCATATAACCAGGGAAATGTACAGAAAATGCGGTAAAACGTACCTTTCTCTGACCATGTTCTAAAGTGATAATGGTATCGTCAAAACATATAAATATAATCATCATAGCATCGTCACAGAGATCTAAAATAAGTTGTAGAATAGGCCACATCGTCCACACAGTCATTATTGCAACTGGCTACTGAAGTACAGTAGCTACTAGAAATCTGTTTGCCTACATCCTCCCTATATGCCGCTACTGTCGGCTTAGATGTAGTCATCATTTACGCAAAAAACATTATCTGATAAAAACATTATGTAAAATACATATAGCAGACTTTTAAAATTGATACTCATAGAAACCAATTGTGATACATTAAAAGACGAATACAGCTACCCACAAAATTATTAAAAGGAAATACATGAATAGAATAGGACCGATCCTTTTTATGATCAATTTACGTTCAACAATTAATATACGTATTACATAGCCTGTAGCAACCTATAAATTGTCTATGAAAGATAAAACGTCTACATGACAGCTGAAAAAAGGACAGATCAATGATCAGCGCCCTCTGTTGGGTCGGCCGCCAGGATGTTATTTAGGCGTGCACCGATCGTAAGAACTTAACCACTAGATGGCTTTACATACAACGTGATATGTGTGGTGTCACCGCCAGACACCACACTTGCTAGGTGGTAGCTTTTAAATCGGCCGCGGTCCGCTAGTATACGACGGACCCGCGTGTCGCCACTGTCAGTGATGGCAGACCGAGCGCCGCCACACGGCAGGTCTAGAGAGACGTACTAGCACGCGCCCCAGTTGTACAGCAGACATAGCTAGCGATGCTACATTGACAACTACGCTCTCATTTGCCGAGACGATAGTTAGCATAGCCTTCAGCTACGTCAATTGCTACGACCTAGCAAGGCGCCATAGCATTTGATAATTATTATTGTGAAGCCAGTTGTACAGTACGAGAGATATTCAATTATGGATTAAAGTTAAGTATTCTACCAGTTACCTCCTGTTTTGCTAGTCTTATTTCTCTGACCTGTTCCAGACCTCACGCCAGCCTGCGTGAGCTTAATCGCGTGCCTTTCGGCTTCCTCCCAACTCCGTGAATTGGCTCCTGCCAATGCACAATAATATGTCTGCCACAGAAAACTTTTAAACAACATATTAACAGTCAACAAATAAAATTATATAGTCTGGTTATACAATCAATGAGTAGGTAGGACATAATCAGTCACAGGATTAGTGCGATTAATGTATGGAAGTAAGTAAGGCAAATGCCTACTGTTCTCGACATAAATCGTCGAGTAAGGCTAGGTATAAACATGCGAGGCATTATTTGGTTATCGTAGTACGTTATCAAACAAAGCAAAGTACGCGTTGGGCACAATATCGCTTTGTCCATTGAGCACCCTAGTGGGCTCATGCTTTTTCGCTTTGTAAATCTCCAACTCCTCCAAGATTTTTTGTACCTACTGTACTTCAGCAGCCAGTTGCAACAATGACTATGTGGACGATGCGGCCTATTCTACACCTTATGTTAGATCTATATGACGATGCTATGCTGATTATATGTTTTGACGATGCCATTATCACTTTAGGACATGGTGAAAAAAGGTACGTTTTACAGTATTTTCTGTACGTTTCCCTGGTTGTATGATAGTATATTGTGATACGTAATGCTGTATTATGTTGAAAGACACACTGCTCACTATGTGTATATATTTGTATATTATAGATCTGAGGATGGTCATACGGACTGAAACCGGTCATCGTCTAAAGAATTCATATTGTGATCAAAGACTGCAATAAAAAACATTAGAAAACTCTCGGACAAATCGCCATTTTCCTTTTTCTCTGTCCGGTTCTTCAACATTACAATTTCTTTTGTAGTAACAATGCTTAATATGACTCTTACTTTGTTTCCGCAGTGTCGACATCAGTAAAAAGCATAACTGCATCCGCTGTACCTGCCAGAAAATGTCATCAGTTTTCTTTTCTCCACTGGCACTTGGGGCGGCAACCGGGCCTCACTCTTGGGTCCTACAAACTCAGTCATTGCAGTTTGCAACTTGTTATCGGCGCTTCCATGCGAGGACGAAGACCGTTTCCTTCTGTTTATCTGGCCAGCATACTTTGATGTCGTACGACTGGCAGGAAGGAAAGTCCTGCGATCCACCGAGGATGGATCAATTTCAACACCATCGTTTTCTTCTCCATTTACACCAGCATCTAGAAAACTTTGAACGTTGGTAAAAGACTCACGATTTTTGAAGAAACGGCATTAAAAGCCGAATTTAATCTTCCAGTCTCCGTTTCTTTACCTACTTTGCAGCCCGGTCAGAAGTGGTTCTGCGTCTAGTACAAGCTCGAATATAATACGATCTCACTAGAGCCCATTTGGTTCAGCATTCATCACTTACAAGTAACCAAAGTTACAGCTGAGTGTGAAAAATGTTGTCACTGTTACCTTCAGGAAGTACAATAAAACGTAACACGAAGAGGGAAACAAAACGTATACTTACTGGATTTGTTAAACTTCTTACCGATGTCCCTCCACGTATTTTCTTTGACAAGAGTATTGTCGTAATTATGCGACAAATCGCAGAGTTCTGGACGCTGAAGAACAAGTATTACAAGCTCCGCGTCCGTGTTTACGAAAAACAGGCAAAGTCTAGTGTGACGTCAGACAGGACACGTGCGTTCCAGGGAAATTCGTAGCAGTTCGGGCAAAGCCGGAAAGAGCCGAACACCGAGCTACCGCCAAGAGGCGACGTACCGGCGCCTTGATGTACTTTCCACAGGAACGTACTGCGTTTGCGCTGTGTAGCGGTCGTGGACTCGCTCGCCCGACAGCCAGACAGCCAGCCTACAGCCCTACAGGCGCAACGCATGGACACAGCAGCGACGCTGGACACGTGAAAACGAGGTGTGTGACGCCTGCGCGAAGGGAACCGGACGCGTACAGTCGCGATCCGCTGCGTCATGACACAGTGGCAGCACAGTCAGAACACGGACCCCATCATGTGGAAATCGGCCCCTATGACTCAGTCACGCGGCGCAGACGCTTTCATTGTGGTTCAACAGGTCTGAATCACGAGCAAAGGGCTGGCAGACTAACCGCACTTCTCTGTGAACAACAGGGAGTTGCGAGAGAAGAGCTCCGCATTTTTCAACATCCTACACGACATTTTGAACGTGACAGAGCCACCACCTGCTGTGTTTCGCGATTTCCATATTAAGAACCTTCCAACCGATGCAGCAGCTGAAATATTACACTTGTGTCAGACCAATCCAGGCAACCACCTTAGCCGCTTATCGCACTTATTTTTTTATTTTATATTTATTTTGCACGTCTAGTTCCGTAGGAATAAATTGAGGAGGAAATCTGGAATGTCATGGAACGTGAAATTACAACACAAAATAGTAACAGATAAAACAAAATGTTTATGAACCAAAAAAAGGCAAGCCATAAGTTTAAGTAAACGCAATCAACAATGTAACATAGGAATCAGCTTACTTTTCTCCAAAGAACTTCTCGAAAGAATAGAAGAGTGGCCCATGAGGCAACTCTTCAATTTCGATTTCAAAGCGCGTGGTTTACTGCTAAGATTTTTGAATTCTTGTGGTAGCTAACTGAAAATGGATGCAGCAGTATACTGCACACTTTTCTGCACAGGAGTCAAGGAAGTACGATCCAAATGCCGTTTGGATTTCCGCTAGTACGGGAGTTGAACTTTAATGGCGGCAACTATTTATTTACAGTTCGTACAAAATAGATGCGAGTTTCAAAGTTTTACTGACCTTCAAAATAGTCACCAGCATTGCGTATATACCGAGCGGGGTGGCGCAGTGGTTAGACACTGGACTCGCATTCGGGAGGACGACGGTTCAATCCCGCGTCCGGCCATCCTGATTTAGGTTTTCCGTGATTTCCCTAAATCACTCCAGGCAAATGCCGGGATGGTTCCTCTGAAAGGGCACGGCCGACTTCCTTGCCAATCCTTCCCTAATCCGATGAGACCGATGACCACGCTGTCTGGTCTCCTTCCCTAAACCAACCAACCAACCATTGCGTATAATCAGTTGCCAGCTATGTGGAAGTCGTAGGATACTCTTAGCAGTGGCCAGTTGTATTGACAGTTCGAGCGGCGCGGTCTATTGCCCGACGAATTTGTAGCAGTTAACGCTCTGAGTTGTATGTATTAGGCAAATAACGCATTCCAAGCTCGATGATATTAAAATTTTAGCAGGGTAGGATCCAGCAACAGGTAAGCGAGTTTACCTGATTCACCTTTATTTTGGACAGCAAGGAGAGGTATTTTTACTACCACGATTTTCCTTTTGATGTTAAAATTTCAGTAATTTTAAACAAGTCAACACCATTCGTGTGGTGGGCGGCCTCGGAGTCGCGGTGCAGATTGCTCTGTGCGGCCACGGTGCTACTCGCACGCCTGCACCGGATGCCCCACTGCGGTCTGCGGCAGCTGCCACTCACCGGTGGGTTGGCTCCATTCGCATTCGGGCAGGGCGCGGCAGGCTGCAGCTCGCGGCGGCGAGGCATCCGTTCCCCCGGTAGCGGTCGTGACAGGGGCAGACTTTCGACAGCAGAGCCATCTGGCGAGCTGCGCCGACGTTCCAAAGCGGACGCCGTTACGCCTTTACAGCTCTACATCTACATAACCCGCAGAACACCAAAGTGCATCGCACAGGCTACTTAGCACTGTACATTTGTTAGTCTTTCTCCCCATTTCCGTAGCGTTTCGAGACCGATAAGAAAGAATGCTTGGATGCCTACATGCACGCTGTAATTGTCTAATTTCGTCTTCGCTGTCCATACAGCAGCAGCACCTACGTGCTGAAGAATAACTCACATTCTTCACTTAATTCTTAATACACCAAACCGAGTAGGCTTTCGTGATGAAACTGGCGTCTATATTCGAGCACGTGCAAATTCGTATTTTCCAGTATTTCCGTTACGTTGCCCTTCAAGTCGTACAAGCCTGTGTACATTCGCGCTGCCCTCTCTTAATATTAATTTGCTATGGGTCTAACACACTTCAGCAATATTCTAGGTTGGGTCGCAAGGGAGTTTGATAACCACTGTGCTCTGTAAATTGACTGCATTTTCCCAGTTTCTCACCAATGAACCTAAGTCTGCAACATGCTTTACCAACGATTGGCCCTGTGTGACATTTTCATTTCATATCCTAGTAAACTGTTACACTTGTATAAGTTGACTAAGTCCAACTGTGATCCATCGATAGTCTTTCTAGTCACGGGTTACTTGGTTTCTTTCATTTTGTGAAGATTACAATTATAGAATTCTGAACATTTAAAGCATGACATTAGCTTTCCACCACTTTGAGACCTTATGCTCTGACTAGATATACACGCAGTTTCTTGAGATAGTACTCCATTATAGTTACACGCATAATCTAAAGAAAGTCAGAGGCTACTGATCAAGTTTTTCTCTGCGTGACTGATTAATGGTGTACTTCCGAAAGCACACCACTAGTCAGAGGTTATTTTAAGAAGATGGTGCCACAAAGCTCGCAAATATTTGAACAACGTCATGAAACTTTGCCAAGAGCTACTGATAAAATTTCTTTATGCTACAATTATTTTCGGTCAACAGACCACCAGGTTCATTTTATTATTTGGCGCCGTCGATTTTATTACCTAATATCACGAAAAAATGTTTAGTAACCTGGTGGCGGTCTGTGGACCGGAAGTGGTTGTTCACTCATGAAATGTTATCAGCAGCTCTTGGCGGTAAATCAGGAGTCCTTCATTCAGACGTCGCTATTAATACTGCATCTCATGTCATTAACATACAACAGGAAGAGCAAGAGTCCACACACGTCCCCGGAGCACGCTTAAATTTACTTCTACGTCTGTCAATTACTAACATGCTGCGTTCTCCCTGTCAATAACTCCTCTGTCCGATCAATTTTTTTGTTTAATACTTGGAATAATCGTAATTTTTTGTCAATAAATAAGTCACGTGCATTCTTGACAACAGTCCTGTAGCCCCAGATTATGCAAATTTCATGAACTATAAGAAAACCAAAGTGTATTAGTTTACATTCAGTTTTGTGTATAATTCTGTGGGGGGTCGTCAAAAATGAATATAAGAGAGAAAACTAATTTATTGAGACCATTTTTTTCTGTAAGAGACGAAGCTAGCAGGTGCACAATGCGACAGTAGTGATCAACCATTATGGTTCAAAACATGTGTAAAATCTGTTGTGAAAGGTGTTGCCACAACAGAACTTTTATTATTTTTTATACGTACACGTATCTTTGAGCCTCATTTAGCTTTCTCAAGCACTTATATTCTCACTTCGTATTTTACAAGCTTCGGCGTGTTTCACAGTCTACGTGAAACTTCTCAATTAGTAGGATTCTGGAACCTATTATTTGCTTGGAACCGGGACGTTGTCACTTAATACTAGTATTTAATACTTCAGAGCATCCCTAAAGAATCGTTGACTTTGTATGCTAAGGATTACGCTTCGTTGACTTGTACTATTTGAGGTATTGGAGGAGAGAAGACACAAAGCTAAGTTCCGCTACAAAAAAGGTAAATTTGTCAACATACACTGGGCTGGTTGGAACACAACAGTGTAGGACTAGGCACGGCCTCACCGGCGGTGGAACGCCTTTGCCTTCCTCTGGCCTTTAAACTGACTCGCCTAGGCAGTTGTCTAGAAGGACGAACAGCTTAACGTGGGCTCCGAACCACCGTGCAACTCGGCATTGTTGACACTGCTGTAGGTGTGGCAGGGGAATGTTATGGGACGATTGCTTTTCACTATATATATATATATATATATATATATATATATATATATATATATGACCAAGTAGATAGTGTCGGAAGTTCCAAGCTGCTTTTCGCGGATGATGCTGTTAATATACAGAGAAGTTGCAGCATTAGAAAATTAATTCAGGAAGATCTGCAGCGGATAGGCACTTGGTGCAGGGAGTGGCAACTGACCCTTAACGTAGAGACAGTGTAATGTATTGCAAATACATAGAAAGAAGGATCCTTTATTGTAGGATTATATGATAGCGGAAACAACACTGGTAGCAGTTACTTCTGTAAAATATCTGGGAGTATGAGTACGGAATGATTTGAAGTGGAATGATCGTATAAAATTAATTGTTGGTAAGGTGGGTGCCAGGTTGACATTCATTGGGAGAGTCCTTAGAAAATGTAGTCCATCAACGAAGGAGGTGGCTTACAAAACACTCGTTCGACCTATACTTGAGTATTGCTCATCAGTGTGGGATCCGTACCAGGTCGGGTTGACAGAGGAGATAGAGAAGATCCAAAGAAGAGCGGCGCGTTTCGTCACAGGGTTATTTGGTAACTGTGATAGCGTTACGGAGATGTTTAGCAAACTCAAGTGGCAGACTCTGCAAGAGAGGCGCTATGCATCGCGGTGTAGCTTGCTCGCCAGGTTTCGAGAGGGTGCGTTTCTGGATGAGGTATCGAATATATTGCTTCCCCCTACTTATACCTCCCGAGGAGATCACGAATGTAAAATTAGAGAGATTAGAGCGCGCACAGAGGCTTTCAGACAGTCGTTCTTCCCGCGAACCATACGCGACTGAAACAGGAAAGGGAGGTAATGACAGTGGCACGTAAAGTGCCCTCCGCCACACACCATTGGGTGGCTTGCAGAGTATAAATGTAGATGTAGATGAAAGAAATAATAAGGGGCAGATAAAAATACTTGAGTTAACCCGAGACCTCTGATCACTCACTTATCATTCCTTTACCTCTGGCAACGTTTGAGAATGTGAGAAATACCGAATTGCACTGTGCTTCTGAGTCCACTTTAAATTGTAGTTCCCCTGAAACTGGCTGTGTCAAGTCTGTTCGAAGGTTGTAGGAAGGCCAAAGCATAACACCTCCAGTAGCAACTCGTCCCGTAAAGCAGTGGGTGGAGTGTACAAACTTTTGGATTGACGATAGCTTTACCTTAAGCTCAGGTGCCACGTGCAAAATCCAATGACGGGGGACATTTCTCTGATCTAGTGACGTAAGGCAGATTGTGGTGAAGAGCTACTAATTCACTCGTCAGTTGTGTACGGCCCTCGGCAGGGACACGCTGGGGCTTCGAGATCACTGCTACGTGAGCCTCCGGCCGCAGCCAGTGTGGGAAGTGCCTGGTGACGGGTTGCGGCCAGCTGGCGGCAGAGCGCAGCAGCAGCAGCAGACACACAAAGAGCGCCAGCGGGGCTGCCCTTGGCTCGGCTCGGCGCGCGACCCTGGCCGCCACTTTCACTCGCTCCTCCAACCAGTTCGCGAGCGCGCCCAACCTGTCGCCGCCTTCAGAGCGCCTGCTGCCGCGGTGCACATCGCAGCCCAGCTGGTTCCACAGTGGAGGGCGATCGATCTCCGGCAATTCCTCCGGTTCGCGGCACATGGTGGTGGGTAGTGTTTAACGTCCCGTCGACAACGAGGTCATTAGAGACGGAGCGCAAGCTCGGGTTAGGGAAGGACTGGGAAGGAAATCGGCCGTGCCCTTTGAAAGGAACCATCCCGGCATTTGCCTGAAACGATTTAGGGAAATCACGGAAAACCTAAATCAGGATGGCCGGAGACGGGATTGAACCGTCGTCCTCCCGAATGCGAGTCCAGTGTGCTAACCACTGCGCCACCTCGCTCGGTGGTTCGCGGCACAAGTAGCGCGTCACGCACCTACAGCTACTCTGCAATTCACACTTAAGTGCCTGGCAGAGGGTTCATCGAACCATTGTCATACTACTACTCTACCATTTCACTCTCGAATGGCGCGTGGGAAAAAGGAACACCTAAATCTTTTCGTTCGAGCTCTGCATCTACGTGATTACTCTGCTATTCACAATAAAGTGCCTGGCACAGAGTTCAATGAACCACCTTCAAGCTGTCTCTCTACCGTTCCACTCTCAAATGGCACGCGGGAAAAGCGAGCATATAAATTTTTCCGTGCGAGCCCTGATTTCTCTCATTTTATCGTTATGATCATTGCTCTCTATGAAACTTCCTGGCAGATTAAAACTGTGTGCCCGACCGAGACTCGAACTCGGGACCTTCGCCTTTCGCGGGCAAGTGCTCTACCATCTGAGCTACCGAAGCACGACTCACTCCCGGTACTCACAGCTTTACTTCTGCCAGTACCTCGTCTCATACCTTCCAAACTTTACAGAAGCTCTCCTGCGAACCTTGCAGAACTAGCAGCCCTGAAAGAAAGAATACTGCGGTCGGGCACACAGTTTTAATCTGCCAGGAAGTTTCATATCAGCGCACACTCCGCTGCAGAGTGAAAATCTCATTCTGGATTGCTCTCTATGTAGGTGGGTGCCAACACAATGTTTTCACAATCGGAGGAGAGAATTCGCGATTCAAACTTAATGAGAAGATCCCGTCGCGGCGAAAAACGCCCTTGTTTTAGCGATTGCCACTCCAATTCACGTATCATGTCTGTGACATTATCTCCCCTATTTCGCGATAATACAAAACGAGCTGCCCTTCTTTGTACTTTTTCGGTGTCATCCGTCAGTCCCACCTGATGCGGATCAGGAGAACGTACCTCGTAACCCACGCATTCTTAATCCTGGTCTCAAGCGGAAGGAGAGTGTCACCATTAACCTGTTAAGAGCAGGCCAACGTCGCAACCGACGGAACTAACCACCTGTTCAAGTCCTCTCCGAATTGCGATTTCTGTTATACACTACCGTTTTTGGAAACTGCAACACCAAGAAGGAAACGCCTGAAATCAATTAATTTAATACCAAAGGTTAGGTACATGACAAGTAACAAATGATTACCTTTTCAAAACTGTACATATCCTTTAAGCACTACTATTCAGTATGTCGCGTGGCCACCATCGCGCTGCAATTAGAGCTGCTATGCGCCGTGGCACTGAATCAATTTGGTTCTGAATACGTTCCTGAGGGATTTCCCTCCACGCTGTTTGTATCCGAGCCCACAAATTCGTGACACCAGTTACTGGAGGACCGCGACGCACTAGGCGCCGACCAACCATATCCCAGACATGTTCAATGGGCGACATGTCTGGCGAATGTGCAGGACAGGGAACCAATGGTACCGGTCGATCTTCGAAGGAGGCCTGTACATTCCTCGCAATATGTGGCCGGGCACTGTCCTGTTGAAATGGGGCCTGTGGCGATGCCTGAAGCAGGGGCAGTACCTCAGGCTCCACAGCCCTCGCTAGGTACCTGTTGCTTTTAAAAGTGACAGCAATACGTACGAGGAGAGACTGGTTGTTGTAGCCAATGGCGCCCCAAACCATCACACCTGTTTGTCCGCTACGCCGCTCCACAATGCAGCCCTCTAGGTTGCGCTCACCACGGTACCGCCGGACACGTATGCCGCCATCACTGTAGAACGTGTTGAAGCCGGACTCATCCGAAAAGATGACATGTTGCCACTCAGCACCTCAGCGACGGTGTTCACGTGCCCACTGCAGTCGCAGGAGCTTGTGGTTTCCAGACAACGGAAGCCGACGTAATGGCCTGAGTGCAACCTGCAGCAGATGGCGACGAACCGTTGATGCAGACGAGTTCACACCTGTTGCAGTGTTCCAGCGACGAGCCAACACCGTGGATGACGCTGTACGGTCCGCAATGGCCATGCAGACAAGATGACGGTCACCCCGTGCTGTGGTCATGTGTTCCGTGGTCCAGTTCCCGCTCGTCAGTGCGTACGGCCTTCCTCTATCCACTGCTTCCACGCACGCATCACTGTCGTAGCAGCATGCCCTTTGCGAGCCGAAATGTCACGTATGACAACCCCGTTTCCCGGAGACCGATCATTCTGCCCTCTTCGAACTCGCTCACACGCCGATATGGCTCCCTTTGACGTCGACGAGGCATACTGGCAGTCATTGTATTGTTTCCACCGTGTGTGACACCTCTGCACCGACTACACTAAGCGCTACACCTACCCTGTCGGACAGACACGAGAGGGCTCTGCAAAGCGTATCACGTATTGCTTGCACACCCGTCGCCACTTCCACCAAGTGTGGCGCGATTCGGATAATTCCTTCTCGGTGTTGCACTTATCACAAACGGCAGTGTATAATTGAAGAAGATATTGTGCATTTTTTGGTCGAGCGTGCAAAATATAACAACGGGCGAAAACACAACACGAAGAACCAAAACTGAAGACGAGTTTTGACTCTGATAAGTTTTAAGTTCTTGGACTGATCAAGTCTGTAAATGTATTTCGAAGGGAGCCATAAATCAATCTTTTACTTGTTACCTGCTTGGTTCTATTTAATTAGTTAATGATAAAAGTTTGAGTGGTCAGCGTTGAATGTCCTACATTCATGATAATTAATTTTAAATTAATAATATATTAATTTTATTATTATTAATTTTAAAATTTCAATATGTTTGTATCTCATATGAAAAAATATCAATTTTATCGAGTCCCCACATTTTGTCATTTTTCTATTTAGTTGTATGGCACATGGTCGGAAGTTACTTACAATAAAATTAATACTATGACAGTTCCTTACTAGCCGACAGAGAAACTTGAACAACAATACCTGCGCGACCGACGAACTATAAAGATACACCAATCACTCGTGGTTATCCGTGTCGCTTTGGAAAAGATCCCAGCTTAACGTCATGCTGACGACGACGTCACTTGGGATGGATCACAAGCACAGTTTAGGAAAGGACAGCGAAGGAATTTGGTCGTGTGCTCTTCAACGGAACAATTCGGTATTTGTCTGAACCAATGTAGGGAAAACCACGGGAGCACCTAAATCTAGTGCAGCATAATCACTATGCCAACTCGAATGGGGAACACTATTACGCCACCAGGGTCCTTACATGTTCATCCCCCGAAAGTGAGACGTCACGCATTTGTCCGTCAGAGACTCTCGTACAGCGGGTTCGTGTTGATTTCATCTCACGTCATCTGACTAGCTGCCTAGCGCGCACGGCTTTGTTCGCCTACTAAGCGCAGCTCCCGATGACGAATAGAGTTGGTTTCTTACAGCACAAGATACAGAAGTGGAAAGTAACTTATGGGCCCTTCTTTATTAGTAAGACGCTGTCCCATGTCTTTTTATTACACTGAATATTTTACGTATCTCCACTGCAGGATGTGATTTTAGTGTATTTTACTTCTGATGAAGGTATATTTAGATATACCGAAACCGTGGTCAAGGATTTTAATAAATCTTTATCCTGCAACTGTTTGGCTGTTATCATTTACCGTGAAGCTTTGTCACTACCATATTTCCGTGCCAATGATATACTGCTTTGATTTCTGTAATCCGTTATCTCGGACTTTATGCACCTGGCAGTAGCCAGTAATACACCAATCACCGTAACAGATATTCCACTGAAAAACATTGCAACCATCTCTTATCTTTAGGTTCGCCAAAACACTAGGTTGCTTTAGCAGCTATCACACAGGTTATTTCAAAAGTGCTATTGATGGTTTATTTACTGTTCACATTTTTTTATATCAGACTAATCAGCTTTGTTGCTACAGCCTTTCCCAAGAATTTCTGAATATCCATCAACAGACTCTACCGACGAAACGACGCTGATATTTGAAAGTAACTCGTGTAGGTAATAAACGACACTCAGATGCCGCCATAGCTAGAACCAATAAACCGTCTTGAGCACTAAAAGTCGGTTAACGAAGCATCAAACTGTAATACATTTTGCAGACACTCTTGAATTCTTGTCTCTGTTATCAGTCCACACTGTCCAGTCAAATTAATGTGAACACCACCTATGTTCGTCATCAGTGTGAAGTGGCAGCACTAGCAGTGGAGGGTATATGAAGTTTGTCAGAGGGACGAGGATAAACAGTGCATTCGGTGAAACTTCGAGGCAGATTAACACTGTTTGCCCGACCGAGAATCGAACTCGGGACCTTTGCCTTTCGTGGGCTAGTGCTCAACCAACTGAGCTACCCAAGCACGACTCACGCCGCGTCCTCACAGCTTTACCTCGTCTCCTACCTTCCAAACTTTACAGAAGCTCTACTGCGAACCTTGCAGAACTAGCACTCCTGAAAGAAAGAATATTGCGGACACATGACTTAGCCACAGCCTGGGGGATGTTTCCAGAACGAGATTTTCACCCTGCAGGAAGGTCCCTAGTTCGAGTCTCGGTCCGGCACACAGTTTTAATCTGACAGGAAGTTTCATATCAACGCACACTCCGCTGCAGGGTGAGAATCTCATTCTAGTACATTCGTTGTCGAAAACAGGCAAACGGAGCGACTTGTCTGACGTCCAAAGAACATTTGCTTTCGCGCCAACATTGGGAGCTTTCCGAAACAGTTAACTTTGTAAACTGTTCCGGTACCACCGTGGTTTAAGCATACCTGGCACCGGTGAAGCGTACCTGGCACCGGTGAAGCGTACCTGGCACCGGTGAAGCGTACCTGGCACCGGTGAAGCGTACCTGGCACCGGTGAAGCGTACCTGGCACCGTTGAAGCGTACCCGCGCACCGTTGAAGCGTACCCGCGCACCGTTGAAGCATACCCGCGCACCGTTGAAGCATACCCGCGCACCGTTGAAGCATACCCGCGCACCGTTGAAGCATACCCGCGCACCGTTGAAGCATACCCGCGCACCGTTGAAGCATACCCGCGCACCGTTGAAGCATACCCGCGCACCGTTGAAGCATACCCGCGCACCGTTGAAGCATACCCGCGCACCGTTGAAGCATACCGAGCACCGTTGAAGCATACCGAGCACCGTTGAAGCATACCGAGCACCGTTGAAGCATACCGAGCACCGTTGAAGCATACCGAGCACCGTTGAAGCATACCGAGCACCGTTGAAGCATACCGAGCACCGTTGAAGCATACCGAGCACCGTTGAAGCATACCGAGCACCGTTGAAGCATACCGAGCACCGTTGAAGCATACCGAGCACCGTTGAAGCATACCGAGCACCGTTGAAGCATACCGAGCACCGTTGAAGCATACCGAGCACCGTTGAAGCATACCGAGCACCGTTGAAGCATACCGAGCACCGTTGAAGCATACCGAGCACCGTTGAAGCATACCGAGCACCGTTGAAGCATACCGAGCACCGTTGAAGCATACCGAGCACCGTTGAAGCATACCGAGCACCGTTGAAGCATACCGAGCACCGCTGAAGCATACCGCGCATGGTAAAATGGCGCTAGTGAAAACTGGCGTCGAGGCAGCTCTGGTCCACCACAGGTCATAGAACCACGGGGCCACCAACACACTGTTGTCTCCTCAACGAACGTTCAGCAAACGTCGCTGCGTTTGGGACTCCACGGCAAGCGCCTGGTTCACGCAACCGCGCTGACTGCCGTTTATCGGCGACGAAGGTTGGGATCTGCAAGCGACTACCGCAACTGGACGTCCTCTGGGTGGCGGCAGGTGGCCTTTGCAGATGAATCACGTTTTGCGCTCCACTGGACAGATCGCTGTTTGTGTGTGTGGCTCTGCAACAATAGTGGGGAGGTTCCAGACCGGAGGAGGGACCGTTACGATCTGGGGGACCGTTGTCGTGGTATTTCCTTGATGATCTAGTCATTCTGGAAGGCACAATGGATAAACAAAACTATGTTTCTATCCTCGAGAACAACGTCCATTCCTGCGCGCGGTCTGTTATTCCTCGGCACGAAGCCAACTACCAGCCGTCTGTAAGTGGTTGACGCGTAACAGAGGCAGTGGCCTCAGTCGCGTGACTGGGCCGTGTAGACAGTTACAGATCAAGGGAACCACGTGGAGGCTGGTGCGACCCTCTTTGGCTCAGACAGTTAAGCCTTATAAAAGCCCACCAGAGCTCTACATTAAGACGTCGGCACACGGACCGTGCTGTCGAACATTAACAGTGAGCGTGCCGAGTTCAACGTGCTGCTGAACGCTCAGGAACGATGCGGCTTGTGCATACGGTACGTGGGCCCCAACGTGGTATACGCGATCGCAACGCACTCCAGCGGCAGTTGAGGGATGTTTCTAGTTCGTAAATCAGACTGTTTACTCAACGGGCGCGCGTAAAATTCCCACGTTAGCTCTATTAAAACGCACATTTCCTTCATCGTCCACGAAAAGGAAAGTATCACGTCTAATCAATAAGGACACAGGCTTATAAAAGTTCCATTACAAGCAGTGAGGTACAAATTTGGAATTTCATCATTCCCACATTTTAGTAAATCACCAAGGTCAGTCTTACTTGATCACTGTTCCTACCCAGTAGCAGAATCTTTGCAACATGTGAATTACGAAGCTTAAAAGAAAAAAAAGAGTTAAATATCTTTATACAAGTAGCGCAAGCTGTCCTGTAGATTAAGCCAATCGAACAGTCACCCCTCAAAAAAAGTTGAACTTCTATTTACATAACATCAAATATTATAGTATATGCTTATATTAAACTAATAATAAAGTATCAGAACTTAATAAAAACGCCAATGTTACGAAAAAAATTTGGAAGTGTTAACGACGCGAACTACTGCCCCCCATCAAAATCTCGTTACTGGACAGAGACGCTACTCACTACCACTACTTAAAAAAAAATATTTATACGGTAGTTACAGATACCATGCGCCCGCTAATGGAGAATTTGACCAATGCTGTCCGTGAAGTATCAGCGCGCTGAAGAGGTGCGACAGTTTTCTCTTACAAAGTTGCATTCATGGAAACATGTTTAGAATGGTGCGTACTTTTCTGCTCCAGATTATGTCACAGTCGTCAGATTCGTGTCGCGAATTATTCTCTGTAGACAGTTACGCGGGGCTGAAACGCATTTCACGGAAAACTTGGGACCAGCTATTCACTTACCTTTTTGAAAAACGTCACTCGATAACAACAGTTACAAAACAATTGACGGTCACTGATTACATCCGTGTGGAAAATACTCGAAACGCTACACGTTAACTCAAATTCTGGGAACTTTAGGACACAGAAGTTTCGGGCTTGCAGCCGGTCGTCGTCACCTACACTCGATGATATCTGAACCGGGCATCTGCCAGAAATCCTCACGTGAACGTCTCACCTGAGGATGGCTGGCAAGTGCTCAGTTCAGATATCGCGGGGTGAATAAAATTTGCGATATACACAAATGAAAAGGTGCGCGTGATAACGGGCTAACTCTCAACTGTAAAAGCTTAAAGTTAAGTGTTGCCATCTGCTGCTAGCCCAGAACCCCCCACCCTGAGGGCTTTCATAAAAATGTGTGATCCTCAACTACGTACCCTCCGACTCTGAGTTGAAATATAAAAAGTTTTGGCTGGTTTCGTTGTCTAGGGGCTGGGATACGTAGTTGCCGCGTTACAAGCCACATTCTGCTGAGTCTACAGTAAACAATATGAATATACACATGAATCGAATGGTCGAAGGTTCCTATCACTCGGCAACTGCGAATTTTGAATGTAGCATAAAAATTTATAAATAAATGATTGCAGTTAAATAAAATCTGCAGGTACTATTTTTAACGACTTTAAACGATGAGTACGGTAGCAGAAGTACGTTTAAGAATGCCGTTTATTACTGCAAAACACCTACTGGTGTCGATGGTCCAGCAAATAAATAAAATGTAACCAGAATGAGATTTTCACTCTGCAGCGGAGTGTGCGCTGATATGAAACTTCCTGGCAGATTAAAACCGTATGCCGGACCGAGACTGGAACTTTGGACCTTTGCCTTCAGCGGGCAAGTGCTCTACCAACTGAGCTACCCAAGCACGACTCACACCCCGTCCTCACAGCCTTACTTCTGCCAGTACCCAGTCTCCTACCTTCCAAAGTTGGTACAGCACTTTCCCGCGAAAGGCAAAGGTCCCGAGTTCGAGTCTCGGTCCGGCACACAGTTTTAATCTGCCAGGGAGTTTCAAATAAAATGTAAGTTGAATAACAGGGAAGCAATAGATTCCTACTTCACGTCATTAGTTATGAAGAACAACATAGCTCGCGAGATATTCACTTCTAAACGCATACTACGTTTCCACTGCAGAAGCCACGGAAAGCTGACAAGTGCGCAAGTCGGCACTAGGTAATATTCTCCCACGACCAAGCGCAAACTGCTCAACGCTCTCCAAGTATTTGCTGCGACGGTCCGTGCCGCCACCCTGTCCAGCGCTCCCCAGTGTCCTGGGCGGCCGTCCGACGCGCCGCCTTGTTCCGTACTGTCCCTCCACTGACTTCGGTAGTCGCCTACCGTAGTAACGAGCGCTGTGACTGGCTAGAGCGCTCCCGCCTTGTCTCCAAGCCAACGCACACACTCAAACATTTTGAAACATATACGAAATACTGGATTTACATTAAAATAACTTGAAATTAAATAAATATTCCTGCAGCTGGACCATACACACGCTCTAACACACATTACTAAATACACAAACAAATCAAATATACATATATCAAAGGAGTAGAAACAAAAGTAGGCCAGTAGCCTGATGTGTCTGTGCTTTCTACAACGCAGTAAGTATTTCACCAATTTCTTCATGAGTAGTATATATTGGATATAAACAAAGACATAGAGCAATAAATACATTTATAAGCATGCTGCTACCGCTTTTTCGTGTAACTGTGGAGTAGTTATGGCCTGACGCGATCAATAGTATTCTGCCACTTTGACCTCCAATAACTCATGTACTATTCAAGTCACATGCCTGTAATTCATACCAATTGAGGTTTACACTAATAGCTTTCTAAAGACATGTCGATCGACAAAATCGGATGAACTGCTTAGATTTTGGAAATTCGTCGCTGGGTGTTACTTGCATAATTTACAATCAGATACTAAACTTTAAAGTAATAGAGATATTGAAAATCTGATTACACCATCAGAATCGTCATGCAAATAATGGTAAAGTACATGTTTCTTTTTGAGGTATCACGATTCCTCCGGCCGTTATTAATTTCTACATGACTGTGAAATTAATGACATTTCCGGCCGCGGTGGCCGAGCGGTTCCAGGCGCATCAGTCTGGCACCGCGCGACCGCTACGGTCGCAGGTTCGAATCCTATCTCGGGCATGGGTGTGTGTGATGTCCTTAGGTTAGTTATGTTTAAGTAGTTCTAAGTTCTACGGGACTGATGACCTGAGATGTTAAGTCCCATAGTACTCAGAACCATCTGAACCCTTTGTCTGACATTACGGTTTCACAAAGTCCGCCATCTTTGGCACTCCCGGCATACAAATCGCCTTCATCGACACGAAGCACAGTCCTCGACACAGCGTCGACACGGAATCTCCAGCCACGCGGTCGGCCTGGGCCACGCGCCGGGGCTGCCCCTCTTGCTCCGGCTGACGTACGGCACCACGCGGTTGCGACCAGCCCCGGCCACGCGAGCTCCCAACTCGGAACATTTTCAGGGCGCCGCAGCTCGCCCGTCACCTCACAACCCGCACTGGCGCGGAAGCCCCGCCGGCGCGGCCCGATACGCTTCCACGCGCCAGCATTGCCGTCACCTCGCCATTCCTAAGAATTCCCTCGGCGGCAGCTTTTGTACGGTGGCTGGTTCAAATGGCTGTGAACACTATGGGATTTAACATCTGTGGTCATCAGTCCCCTAGAACTTAGAACTACAGGGTGGCGCAGATGGATTGGGTGGTTTTAAAATACTTGTCAAACTGTCAATTGTAAAGGTATTGGATTGAAATAAAGTGCAAAACGTGTAGTTACAATGGAAGTTTATTAACAAAAAAATAGTAATGTTAGTTTTTAAAAATTACATCCATCAAATGCCCTCCTTCTCGAGCGACGCATTCTTGGAGTCGGTCCTTAACGTTCCGCATTGCCCGCTCAAGCACATCACCAGGAATTGATGTGATTTCGGTGTGAATTGCTGCCTTCAACTCCTGAATGGTCCGGGGTTTGTTCATGTAGACCCTTGCTTTTAAATAGCCCCATAAGAAAAAGTCACATACCGTGAGGTCCGGTGAGCGAGGGGGCCAATGGACATCTCCATTACGGGAAATCAAACGGCCAGGGAACAGAGCGCGTACAGCTTGCATTGATATCCTAGCGGTATGTGCAGTTGCCCCGTCTTGTTGGAACCACATATTGCCCATGTCGTAATTGTTCTCTTCAAGTTGTGGGAGAAGAAAATCTTCAATCATGTTCACATAACGCTGCGAATTAACAGTAACCGCCTGCTCCCTTTCATTTTCAAAAAAGTAAGGACCAATTATCCCTACCTTAGAAACCCCACACCAAACCGTCACTTTGTCACTATGGAGAGGCCGTTGGTGTAGATCTCTTGGGTTAGTGTCGGCCCAGTAACGGCAATTTTGCTTGTTTACGTATCCGTTAATGTGAAAGTGAGCCTCGTCAGACATCATGATAATCAGGTTTACATCTTCCAATAACTCCAACATCTGTTGGCTAAACTGAAGCCTTTGAAGATGGTCTGTTGGGAGAATCTTCTGTACCAACAGGATTTTATAGGGGTGGAATTTCAGTTCTTCGTTAAGAATCCTTTGAAGGCTCCGACGTGACATTCCAAGAGCTTGAGCACGACGTCTCGTTGATCGACGTGGGCTCGCAGTGACATCGCGTCTCACACGCTCCACGTTCTCAGGCGTTGTTATTGTTGGCGGTCTAGGCGTCCATTTTGGAGCACATGAACCAGTAGTGCGGAAATTATGCACCCAACTCAATATCGTATCTCGCTTAGGAACACTACCGCGAGGTGGGATGTTGAAACGCCGGCAAAAGGCACGCGTCACAGCAACAATTGACTCGTTATTGCGTATGAACTCTTCCACTGCGAAAACACGATGCTCAACGGACCACGTAGCCATCGCGACTGACTGCCAGCCTGCAACTGAAACTTCCCGTCCCCCCCCCACCACAGGACGAAGTCGCCGAACACCTGGCTCCCCCCCTCCAGACGTACAGTCCACTTCAAAACCACCCGATCCATCTGCGCCACCCTGTACTTAAACCTGACTAACCTAAGGACAGCACACAACACCCAGCCATCACGAGGCAGAGAAAATCCCTGACCCCGCCGGGAATCGAACCCGGGAACCCGGGCGTGGGAAGCGAGAACGCTACCGCACGACCACGAGATTTTTGTACGGTGATTCTGCGTGTCACCACCTACGTCCTTTCTCTATTGTCAACAACCTGAGTGCAAAAAAAAGCAGTAGAAGCCTTTATACACAATAATCAATTGCGAAGAATCATTTTGAGGTTGAAGACCTTGTGCCCATGTTTGCTTACAAACGGAACTGTTTTCGAGGAGGTGAGTCTTGAACAAAACACCATTTCATCTTTTATTTCCCAGACATGTTTCGCTGCAGTTTCAGCATCATCACTGGGCTTTTATCATCTCTCTTTTAAACAGAAAAAAAATGCTCTTTACTACTTGTAAACATACAAATTTGACATCTTAAGACAGTATTTACGAATTTGAAGATGGTTTTCTACATATACCTTGTTACTGAATGCTGGTGTTTTCCTGGATTTTAATGGTCTTTTATTACATTTGTTTTCTTTCACAGTTTGTCATCTGCAACCACATAGAATTCCATGTCGAACAGTTATTTACTTCGAAATTTTTACGACTGAGAATGTTATGGTTTGCTAACATGAACTAATTGTATGTGAAAGGTGTGTGTGTCTGTCTGTGGAGGGAGAGGGAGAGCTGCAGGGAGAGGGAGGTAAAGGGGTTGGGCCGTTTACGGGTTGGTGACAGGACAGAGAACAGTGATCCGTTGCAGACAACTGTATATTCATTTATTATTTGTTTTCGTTCAAATGCAGCTTTTTGTATGCGGACACACAACAAACAGCTCGTCACCAACTTACAAATACAAACACACACACACACACACACACACACACACACACACACACACACACAAAGAAAAAAATACAAACACATACACAAGCGCACACACACAGGCGCATATGAACAACAAACACCAGTAACAACGAGCACAGACACACAGAATAAACACGAACAACAAACAACCATAACAAGCAAATGGTACACACAACAAAGCAACATGCTAAAAAGGCAATGGCAACAAACAAATAGCCTACACGACAGACAACTCAGTACAAAGAAAAATAAGGGCAACCAATATGATGATGATGATGATGATGTTTGGTTTGTGGGGCGCTCAACTGCGTGGTTATCAGCGCCCGTACAATTACCCAATCTTTGCTCAGTCCAATTTCGCCACTTTCCTGGATGATGATGAAATGATGAGGACAACACAAACACCCAGTCATCTCGAGGCAGGTGAAAATCCCTGACCCCGCCGGGAATCGAACCCGGGACCCCGTGCTCGGGAAGCGAGAACGCTACCGCGAGACCACGAGCGGCGGACAGGCAACCAATACAAGCACGGACTAACACAACACAGTTGGCAGCCAACTAACAGACCGCCAGCGGCCTCGCCGCAGACGTAGCACCGGTTCCCGTCAGATCACCCAAGTCAAGCGCTGTCGTGCTGGGCTAGCACTTGGATGGGTGACCACCAGGTCCGCCGAGCGCTGTTGGCGGAGGGTGTGCACTCAGCCCTTGTGAGGCAAACTGAGGACCTACTTCATTGAGGAGAAGTAGCGGCTTCGGTCTCGCAAACTGACATACGGCCGGGAGAGTGGTGCGCTGACCACGTGCCCCTTCACATCCGCATCCAGTGACGCCTGTGGGCTGTGGATGACACGGCGGCCGGTCGGTACCGTTGGGCCTTCCACGGCCTGTTCGGGTGGAGTTTAGTTTCCAACTGACATGCGAGGACTGCTAATCAATTTATACAGGGCAGACGAAAAGGAACCTTAATACCAGATACATAGAACGTAGAAGAGCGTTAGAAAGTAACACCCCTCATTCCGCCATTGCTGAACACCTTATGTACATGAAACGCAGCCCAGCAAACGTCAACACTGACTTGAAAATTCTCAAATGCAGCAACAGCCCCCACAAAAACAAATAACTGAAGAAAACTATCAAGCACAAAAAGCTATAGCTGAAGGAAAAAACAAATAATAAATGAATACACAGTTCTCTGTCCTCAAAGACACACACACACACACACACACACACACACACACACACACACACAGAGAGAGAGAGAGAGAGAGAGAGAGAGAGAGAGAGAGAGAGAGAGAGAGAGAGGGGGGGGGAGAAAAAAAGAAATCCAGGAAGAGCCCAGTATGTTTTCAGATTTGTAAATACTGTCTTGAAATGTCAAATTTATATGTCTGCAAGTAGTGAGAGCATTTTTCCTGTTCGACAGGAGGATGATAAAAGCCCACTGATGATGCTGGAACCTCAGTGACACATTTCTGGGAAATAAAAGAAAAGATAAAATTGTGTTTCGCTCAACTAAAGGCGGACCAGTTCCAGAAACAAATCTAATTGTGAACGACTTCATTCCGAGGTTACGCGAGTTAGCAGTGAAAATGTACCTAGAGAAACACAGTCGTTCGCACTAACCGACCACCCTGTTCACGTAAGAAAAACCCGCAATTTATTAAGAATAATTCCTTATAGACGGCTTAATGTATTTACGTGTATTACAACGTTCTGATCATTATCATCAGCTCAAAACTTAGAACACCAAAAAAACCTTCTATGGCAGTTGTACCTGTACCTCAATGGCACAACAGAAGCTTGTCAGCTGACGCCTCATGTTAATGCCAATCATGATTTTTTAAAAATGCTATAAACTGCCTGTATTATATGTAATATACAAATAGAAACAAGATATCAGGTCACCTGAAGTTTGTTCTTGTAGTAATTAATTTATTTTATTTTGTGCTCTCATGTTATCGCCAGTCTGATTAAAATGTTTGCCCTTATATCGAATTTAATACGTTTAAAGAAGAACAAATTATATCTCTGTGCAAAGTAGGCCTATTCCATATCTTTCTGTCAAGATCTTTGTTACAAGCAGCAGTTGTAAAGCGCACGCTGGATGCTGGAAAAGTCTCGCTGTCAGAGTGTAAATTAATATAGTTTGTGTGGAAGTGTGTGTAGTTATGTAACAACTGGACATCAAAACGGAGGCAGACAGATGGACACTAACAGAAAAAAGCCGCCTATACTTTCGCAGTAAGTAAAAACTAAATTTACATCCATATCGACAGATAAGCTATTATCATGGCGATGCATTAAAATGTATTCCGTCTTTTTGTCATAGAGCTAGCACCATGCATTATGCTAGCAATAATGATGTAACTTCCTGAGACCATCTGAAGATCAGCCTGAAAAGGTTCGAAAACCGGTTCATGGAATAAAACAATTATTCAAAAAAGGGACTGGTTGCAGTTTTGTATAACTTATTTACATTCAATATACAGTCACGGTTCTAAAATATCTAAAATATCTAAACGGATAAGCATAATTTTTTCGGAAGATTTCACCTTAAGAAAGTAAATCCACTTGTCTTCTACGGAATGTTTAGACTTCCATTCTTCCGGGTGACGCTTAGTTTCTTCAGTTACATATATTCCTGAAAACAATTGTCGCATGATACTTTCACACCATTTTTAGTCAGGTATATAATACCGTTTTCAATCATCATCCAATCTGGGGTTTCAGAAAGCGTCAGCCAATCAAATACTTGATATTTATTAAAAGAAATCGCCCATTTCTCTACATAATCAAATGCCATGGTATAGAAAACCATGGGTCAACGGAAGCGTCCGATTCCACCCGTCGGGTTTGACCCGTGACGTAAGACTGTTGTGGTATGTGACCTCCCGACGGCGCGGATTTTAGTTTGTGGGACTGGTGTGTTTGTAGGTGTCGTTTTGATGTGATCGGTGGTGCTCTCTGGTAGTGTGTTTTTGTGTTCTCTTCCTCAAATTACGAAATCAGGTTAGGGATCTCGTTCTTTAATTTGCTCAAATTCATCTTTGTTTGCATTCCAATAAAACTGGCAGTCTTCCTTTCAGTCAGACATCAGTTATCGAGACTTTATTCCTCTCCATGCTTTCCATATTTTTTTCAGAGTCAAGTTTCACTGCAGAAACAAGACACAAATTTCACTGATCTGAGTACAGAAACTCTGAAATTATTTTAGGTGGCCTGTCTTCGGCGTCAAAATTTGTTTTAATCAAATCCAAAGCTTAAGAACGCTCGGAACTGCGGGAATTAAAGACAGCCATCTTGTTTTTGAGTGAGGTAGAATTGTCTTGATGACTGACATCAACGTAGAACTACAACTGTCTTAGCTTCTCTGTTTTTACTGTGTATACCGAAAAATATTTTCATGACGATTATTTCAATGTCGACAGTTAAGACTTCGGCAGCACTTGATCTGGTATTGTGGAGAATATGAGCAGGGCATCCAATTCACTCTGCATTTTTTCGTAGTTCTTTAATTTGGTGAAACGCATCGCGTTAGTCGCGTCGATGAAAGCTCCGAAGTTGGTATTGGTACAGACTCCACAAAAAGCGATTAATTTATCGAATGGAATTGCTTATGCCGTAAAATGAAACATCTTGCAATTGTTTTAGGCATTCGTTCATGTTACATGGTGCGAGAATATTTTTAACAATCGCTGTGTCTTTGGTCCTGACTAGACATTGCTTTGTGGCGACTTTGGGGTCAGGATACATTGCGGCATTCAGTTTCACGGTACAGTCAGCACAACTGAAGGACTGATAATGCCTGAAAACTTTATAAGCTGCTGTTAGTTCTGCAGCAGCGACGACCAATTCTTCCTGGGTATCGTCTTTAATTATTAATGTAGAAGTAGACTTAGATGTCGATGCTACCGCGAATCTATTCCGTATGATTCTTCGTAGAAATATGATGCCTCACATCTGCCTTACCGCCGTGAGTTACTAAACAGCTACAAATCTCTCACAACGCTTCCCAACCTACTAAGGAGACTGCCTACACTACGCTTGTCCGTCCTCTTTTAGAATACTGCTGCGCGGTGCGCGATCCTTACCAGATAGGACTGACGGAGTACATCGAAAAAGTGCAAAGAAAGGCAGCACGTTTTGTATTACCGCGAAATATTGGAGAGAGTGTCACTGAAACGATACAGGATTTGGGCTGGAAATCGTTAAAAGAAAGGCGTTTTTCGTTGCGACGGAATCTTCTCACGAAATTCCGATCACCAGCTTTCTCCTCCAAATGCGAAAATATTTAGCTGACACCGACCTACATAAGGGAGGAACGATCACCACGATAAAATATGGGAAATCAGAGCTCGTACGGAAAGATATAGGTGTTCATTCTTTCCGCGCGCTATACGAGACTGGAATAGAGAATTGTGAAGGTGGTTCGATGAACCCTGTGCCACGCACTTAAATGTGATTTGCAGAGTATCGATGTAGATGTAGAATCCGTACGTCCTTTCTTGACAGAACACCACTCTTTTGTGTTATCATCCGAAAAGTGACACTTCCTCTTTCCATCTCTAGGCATTTTCGCAAGATATAAGGAGCGTTAAAAAAGAAACGAGCCGGAATCTGGAACGCGCAAACCGGTGACAGGAGGGTAATGTCGTGGCGTGTGTACAAGAGCTGTGGTTCCGACCAGAGCGTGGAAGTTCACAGACCTTCGCTAGAGGGCACGCGTGCACGTCACGTGACTACTCAGAACTAGCAGCAATTATCGAAGGCTGCCAGTGGCATTGCAAACAGTGACACGGAGGCGTCAGAAGAAGAGCAAAGAGATGGTGTTCGTTTTCTGACAGCGGAAGGAGTGTGAGGAACGGACATTCATCTACGAATGTCACAAGCATACGGCGTACACTGCATGTCCCTTGCAAGGGTCAAGGCGTGGCATAAGCGCTTCAGGGAAGGACGGGTGTCGTTAGCCGATGATGCACGGTCTGGAGCACCACACTGCATTACCGATGACATCGCCCACCTGGTGACTGCACTCATTACCGAGGACCACCGAATGACAGTGAAGGCCCAGCCACGGACTAAGCGACGGAAGTGTTTAACATCATCATGAAGGAACGACTGCACAGGCGCAAAGTGTGTGCCCAATAGGTGCCCCAAAGCCTTCATCCACACCAGGAAGCATGTCGAATGGCCCACTGTCTTGCTCATCTGTAGCGCTATGCTCGGGAAGGGAATGCGTTACTGGCACGAATGGTGGCTGGAGATGAGTCATCATGTCATCGCTTCGAACCAGAATCAAAACGACAGTCTCCAGTGGAAGCAAAAAACTTCTTTGACCAAGATGGCCCCACTTCTGAATCACTTCCTGCAGCACGAGACAACAGTGAACGCCCAACGTTACTCACAAACCATGACCACGTTTCGCAAAGCGATCAAATCAAAACGACCAGGCAATCTCACCCGTGGGGTCGTTCTGCTCCACGACAATGCAAAGCCTCGTACGGCCAACACATTGGGGCACTTCTTCGGAAATTCAAATGGGAAGTTCTCTGTCACCCTCCATACAGTCCAGACCTCTCTCCCCCTGTGATTACGCTATTTTTGGTCCCCTAAAAAGACTCTGAGGGGGCAAACGATTCACCTCGAACGACGACGTCCAGCTTATGTGCAGAAATGGTTAACATCGCAGCCCCGGGAATTTTATGAGACAGCCATTCACCACCTCATGTCACAGTGGGACAAGTGTCTCAACAGCCAGGGTCAATACTTCTAACATACAGGTACTGGTTTCTGTAATTATGTCTCCGGCTCGTTTCTTTTTGAACGCCTCTTATATGATAAGTTTATTAGACGGTAAACAGCCGACAGTAACACTATAGTTATGTAAGTACACTTCACGCTCTATATACCTGCAATGAACTCTTCAGACATTACGAACTTGGTCTCGTTGTTTGCATTATGTTCAGACAGAATCGTCTTCTCAGATCGCTATTCAAATGGGAACTGCGATTCTTTTGCGAGGGCGCTGCTTAAATAGTTCCAGCCCCATACTGCTGGAAGAGTCTGGTATTTTCTCGGATGATGGCGCTAGATCTAGAAAGTGTTTGCATCATCGATACAGGATGCACAACATGCGACGCCATCTGTGAGGTGATCTTGTTAATATGAACTTGTTGACATAAATAAAACGAACTGAGGCTGCATTTACATGTTGCGCTAACAGATAGCGTTACTTCAGTACCTGAGCCAAGATCATAACAGTATTTTGCAAAATCGGAACAAATATTGGATCTTGTCAGGATGTTGGGACAAGAAGGTGCACAACGATGACGGTTGCTTTGTTTAAAGGGAGGGGGGGGGGGACCAAACTGCTAAGTCACCGGTCCCTCGTTCTGATTAAAATAATTCCACAAGGGTGGAAGTACAACAAACGAGACAACACAAAACAAAGCTGGAAGAATGGAAAAACCACAGGAACGACAGAATGGGAACGAACACTAAAATAGACAAAAGTGGACAAGAAAACCAGAGAGAGACGCAAGAAACAGGTAGAAGGGATAAAAAGAAACGTGGCTGGCCAACCACGAGAATAAAAAGGATAGGCCAGCCACTCTGCGACACATTAAAAAATGGCTCTGAGCACTATGGGACTTAACATCTGTGGTCATCAGTCCCCTAGAACTTAAACTACTTAAATCTAACTAACCTAAGGACATCACACACATCCATGCCCGAGGCAGGATTCGAACCTGCGACCGTAGCAGTCGCGTGGTTCCGGACTGCGCGTCTAGAACCGCTAGACCACCGCGGCCGGCGACACATTAAAACATTCAGCCTAAAAGCACTAGGGTGGAGAACGCAAAGGGACAAAGGACATGCACTAAGAGTTAGATCGAATGACAACACCCACCCTCACGTATAAAACGTAAAACTAAATTAGCCGTTGAGACATTGTTGTTGTTGTGGTCTTCAGTCCTGAGACTGGTTTGATGCAGCTCTCCATGCTACTCTATCCTGTGCAAGCTTCTTCATCTCCCAGTACCTACTGCAACCTACATCCTTCAGAATCTGCTTAGTGTATTCTCCCTCTACGATTTTTACCCTCCATGCTGCCCTCCAATGCTAAATTGGTGATCCCTTGATGCCTCAGAACATGTCCTACCAACCGGTCCCTTCTTCTTGTCAAGTTGGGCCACAAACTCCTCTTCTCCCCAATTCTATTCAATACCTCCTCATTAGTTATGTGATCTACCCATCTAATCTTCAGCATTCTTCTGTAGCACCACATTTCGAAAGCTTCTATTCTCTTCTTGTCCAAACTATTTACCGTCCATGTTTCACTTCCATACATGGCTACACTCCATACAAATACTTTCAGAAATGACTTCCTGACACAAATCTATACTCGATGTTAACAAATTTCTCTTCTTCAGAAATGCTTTCCTTGCCATTGCCAGTCTACATTTTATATCCTTTCTACTTCGACCATCATCAGTTATTTTGCTCCCCAAATAGCAAAACTCGTTTACTACTTTAAGTGGTTGAGACATTGTCAGTTAAAATTAATGGTAACGAGTCCGGTAACTGAAGAGTCCATCACAGGGCTGCCAAAGGAGCACAGCTCAACAAGACACATGCCACTGTCATCTGGGCGCCGCACTAAGACTGAGGTGGGTTATCGTGGCGCAGGAGAGAGCCGTGTGTCAGCCGAGCGTGGCCAATGCGGAGCCAGCAGAGAACCACGGAGTCCCTGCGAGAGGGCCGCATGGAGGTCCTCCACACATTAAGGGCACACAGTTTGTTGCGCGTACTGAGATTATGCCAGTCTGTCTCCCAAAGCTGAAAAACCTTGCGGCGTAATAATGATCGCAGGTCAGTTACAGAAGTGCCGATCTCCAGAAGCGGTTCCTGTATAGCCTGTTTGTCCAGCCTATCGCCAAGTTTCCTGGGATTCCTACGTGGCCTGGGGTTCACACAAACACCACAGAACGACTGGACCATTCCAGGGCATAGGTGGACTCCTGGATGGTCGCTACCAAAGGATGGCGGGGGTAGCACTGGTCGATAGCTTGTACGCTGCTCAAGGAGTCAGTACACAGAAGAAACGATTCCTCAGGGCATGAACGGATATACTGAAGTGCAGAAGGTAAGGCCACCAGCTCCGCAGTGAATACACTGCAACCACTGGGCAAGGAATGCTGTTCAATATGGCCTCTGAGGACAAAGCCAACATTACCATCAGTCATCGAGCCATTGGTGTAAACCACTTCAGAGCCCTGGAAAACTTCAAGAATCAGGAGGAAGTAACAGCGGAGAGCCGTAGGGTTAACGGAGTCCTTAGGGCCGTGCGAAAGGTCCAGGCAAAGCTTTGGGTTACAGCTACAACATGGAGACGTATGTGAATGGACCTCGACGAGAGGTGGTGAAGAGAAGGGCTCCAGTTCAGACAGAAGCGATCGCATGCGAACTGCAATCGTTAGCCCTGACCTAGGCCGCCTATGCAGGAGGTGACTTACTTCATTGGGGAAAGGAGACGATAATTAGGATGTTCACGAGAGCTACGAATGTGTTCAGTGTAGCTGGCGAGCAGTTGTGCACGTCTGATCTTCAATGGAGGGACTCCAGCCTCCACCAGTACACTTGTCACCGGAGTCGTCCTAAAAGCACCCGTCGCTAGTCGAACGCCACAGTGGTGCACTGGATCGAGTAAACTCAACGCTGAGGGCGACGCCGAAACATAAACCAGACTCCCATAGTCAAGGCGGGTTTGAACAAGGGCTCTGTCGAGCTGCAGCAGCACAGAGCGATCTGCACCCCAGTTGGTCTTGCTCAAGCTCACTGGTCAATCGCCGAATATGTGCCATGTGCCACACTGAAATGTGTGGGGGCACCTGTATTTAAGAGGCTGAGGTCGAGTTGTGACAGTAAAGCCTCGGCCAGTATGCATGGTGCCACCCCATTAAAATGTCCCGAAAGTAGGAAGGGTTTAGGGAGTTGATCAATCAGTGCAGCCAATACGTTCAGGGGTACTGCACCATCTGCAGAGAGATATCTGTTGCAGACAGTTATTTCCTGCATCGTCCATATCCTGACAGCTACAGCTTCAAGATTAAATTGAAGGGGCACTACATACCGATTTCAGGACAGACGCAAACTCCAGCTGACACACTGTTATAGTCGCTACGGTTCCTGTAATATCCCTTATAGGCACGGAGGGCAGGGGTTCGTATTGGCGGGAACCAGGTTTCCTGGAGGGCAATGCAGAAAGCAGGTCTAAAGCTGAACAGTTGACGTAGCTCCACCAGGCGGTGAAAAAAAAAAACTGCCACAGTCCCACTGGAGGATGATGTGATCATGAGGCTTAGTCACCTCCTGCTACCGACTTATTGCCTGAGCAGTCTTGTCTTGTGTCTGATGATCCAGCGAGATCTAGGTCCTCAGCGGACGCCAGAATCGCCACCTCGTCCTCAGATGCAGATTGTAGGTAGCGGTGGTGTGGGTGCCACCGCAATTCCCTTGGTTTTGGGGGTCTCGTTGCTCCTTGGGTTTCCCTGCCTGGAAGGCATTCACCGATTTAGTCTCCGGGACTGAGGATGAGCGTGAATCCCTACATCCAGCTGCTTTTGGGCACTTCGGCCACTGGCGGGTGTCGTCTTGCCCACTAGCAGAAACCTGGGAAGGATGTGACCCAAGGGACCCCTTCCTAGCGAGAGAAACCGGAGAAGGCTTATGCTTCTCCGGCTGAAATGTGGGGACTGATATCTCCGATGGTTTTGGGGTGCTGCTCCCGAAGTAGGTGGTGTGGGAGCAACAGGGTGCCACCCACCATCAAGGGGGCTTGTGTGGTCTTACTGTGCTGAGAGACGACTGGAATTGTTGCAACGGATGGGGCTGGAACAGTAGTTATAGCAGCAGCATAAGTTGTCATGCGCACCGGGTGGAGCCTTTCAAATTTCCTCTTAGCCTGAGTGTAGGTTAGTTGGTCCAGAGTCTTGTATTCCATTATTTTCCTTTCCTTCTGTAGAATGCTACAGTCCGGCGAGCATGGGGAATGGGGCTCTCCACAACTGACAAAGATGGGAGCCGGGCACACGGAGTATTGGGATGTGATGGACGTCCACAATCTCGACATGTGACACTGAAAGTACAGGGGGAAGACATATGCCCGAACTACTAGCACCGCATCGAGGGAGGGATATATGGTTTGACATCACAGTTGCAGACCATCACCTTGACCTTCTCGGGTCACGCTTGAAGGCCAAGATGAAGGCACCGGTGGCAACCTGATTATCCCTCGGACCCCGGCGGACGCGCTGGACGAAATGGACACCTCGTCGCTCTAAGTTGGCACGCAGCTTGTCATTTGACTGTAAAAGAAGGTCCCTGTGGAAAATAATACCCTGGACTGTATTCAAGCTCTTATGGGGAGTGATGGTGACAGAAACATCCCCCAGCTGATGAAAAGCGAGTAAAGTCCGTGACTGGGCAGAGGATGCTGTTTTTATGAAGACTGACCCTGACCACATTTTGGACTAGCCCTCCTCCTCCCCAAACGTCCTCTAAATGCTTCACAAAAAACTGAGGCTTCACTGACAGGAAAGATTCCCCATCAACTCTCGTACGTACGAGGTACTGGGGTGAATAAACTTCGCTGCCATCCTTAGCCTGGCGTTACTCCCATGGTGTGGCCAGGGGGGAGGGGAGGGAGGATTTGGGTTTGTATTTCTTAGCATTGAAGTTAGCCCTTAGTCGCTTAGAGACTGCTGGTGTTTGATCACCAGCAAGAGATGATATACTACGCTTCATGGCGTGTCATCCGCCCTGATGCCACCCACTCTGACCGGGGGCCCTCCCCATGCGCGCCACCCATCTGGAGCAAAAGCCACCTGCCAGGATGACCATTACCGGGAGTCCCGATTCCCCAGGCTGACGGGCATTTTCTCCTTGGTATGTGTGGGCAGTTAACGGCACAGGCATCAGCAGAGCGATCCCTGTGTGGTCAGGGGGCTACAACCAACAGGGTACATGGTGGCCCCACCACAACAGACTGGCTACCGTGCTGGATATCAGGTGCAAATGAGCTAAGAAGGCCATTATCGTCGTCAGCATAGAAGGCGATACTGCACAGTAAATGGAGGAAAACGCACCCAGGACGGTGACCTCGCCCAACAGCTGGAGAATGAGCGGATGTGCAGATCCACATCGACGAAGGATGCGAGAGATCTCAGTGCATGATGGACACGATGCACCATGTAAGGCGCCATTCCCAAATTGGCTCGCTCTTTGGGAAAATTTAGAAGGATGGAGGCCAAACACTACAGGGGACCATCACAAAGGCCGAAACGTGTGAGAATCCTTTTAGTCGCCTCTTATGACAAGCAGAAATACCTCCGGCCTATTGTAACCCCCAGACCCGCAGAGGGACAATGGTGACGGTCCCAATGTATCGGGAGGGATGGCAGCCCTACCCCCAGTGGAAAATAAGCATTAATGCTATGCTCTTCCCACACCTACTTGGAAGTACTAACTAACCTAAAAACATACTGCTCCTAATAACTATAACTATTAGTGTGCAAATGAAGTAAATACTCGTGTAATATTCTGAAGTACACCGGTCACCAATAAAAATATCTCCACTTATATCCCTAACACACTGTGTAATGGTAAGATAGATTTCGAAACCAGATTTTAAACCATTTACAGAAGCATACGTGGACTTTGACCATAATTTATTGGCTGTGGGTTCTTCATTTGTGTGCCCACAAAGTGTCCTTAGCTGCTTTCCAATTATTAAAAGTACTTAATATTCGGCTTTGCATCTATTAAAAATGCGTTTTTATCTTACTATGCGTGTTTTTTATTCATTTAAAGCATGGTCAGTGGTAGCGTTTTCGTCTGAACAGTTCAAATACATTTGACGGAGTTCATGGGCAATATGAGCTTGGGGGGGGGGGAGGGGGGGGAAATATAGCGCGAATACATGAAAACCAGGGACAAATTTGTGGGGTCGTACTGCGAACAATCTCTTCCAAAAATTAGAAAAAGTACGAATTTGATACCTCTACTCCTCCTACAGGGAGTCAGAAAGTACGGCAAATTTGTGTGTTAACGACTTAAGTTACGAACACTGTTGAAAGTGGCTTACAAATATTGTTGAAAGTGGCCTCGATTATGCGAATCACATAACTGAATGCGGCGTTGCATATTTTTAAACATATCTTGCAACGTTGGTTGTAAATTTGAAGCAACACGTCGTTCAATTTCTTTCTGCAGTTCGGTAAAAGCGCGAGGATGAGTCTTGGAAGCAGCGAACTTAAGGCGTCCCAACAAGAAAAGGAGACTGGGGGTCACTGAATTCTTGGGAATTATTTCTCCATGCGAACACTGACGTAAGAAAGTCATGGCAGGTTGTGGGAGGCGTCGCACACTACTGCTGGATCTCAGTCAACTCTAACTGATGATCAGGAATAGGTGTTTGCAAGTAGTTGAAACGCTTGTACGAGGCAGTCACTGCTCGCTGTGCCTTGAAAGAAGGCTAGGGAGACTCGCCAACGTGATACTGCACACCGAACATCGGTTAGTTCTGCGTGCAGAGGCGGATGCACTGATGGGAATTTTTCGTAGCCCAACAAAACGTGAGAATTCTGTGCATTCACATACCCAGCAAGGTGGAACCACGCTTCGTCGCACCATTTCTCCGATCTGGCGTTACGGTGGACAAGCCATGCTGGCAGAAAGCTACACTACTGGCCATTAAAATTGCTACACCACGAATATCACGTGCTACAGACGCGAAATTTAACCGACAGGAAGAAGATGCTGTGATATGCAAATGATTAGCTTTTCAGAGCATTCAGACAAGGTTGGCGCCGGTGGCGACACCTACAACGTGCTGACATGAGGAAAGTTTCCAACCGATTTCTCATACACAAACAGCAGTTGACCAGCGTTGCCTGGTGAAACATTGTTATGATGCATCGTGTAAGGAGGAGAAATGCATACCATCACGTTTCCGACTTTGATAAAGGTCGGATTGTAGCCTATCGCGATTGCGGTTTATCGTATCGCGACATTGCTGCTCGCGTTGGTAGAGATCCAATGACTGTTAGCAGAATATGGAATCGGTCGGTTCAGGAGGGTAATACGAAACGCCGTGCTGGATCCCAACGGCCTCGTATCACTAGCAGTCGAGATGAGAGGCATCTTATCCGCATGGATGTAACGGATCCCTGAGTCAACAGATGGGGACGTTTGCAAGACAACAACCATGTGCACGAACAGTTCGACGACGTTTGCAGCAGCATGGACTATCAGTTCGGAGACCATGGCTGCGGTTACCCTTGACGCTGCTTTACAGACAGGAGCGCCTGCGATGGTGTACTCAACGACGAACCTGGGTGCACGAATGGCAAAACGTCATTTTTTCGGATGAATACAGGTTCTGTTTACAGCACCGTGATGGTCTCATCCGTGTTTGGCGACATCGCGGTGAACGCACATTGGAAGCGTGTATTCGTCATCGCCATACTGGCGTGTCACCCAGCGTGATGGTGTGGGGTGTCACTGGTTACACGTCTCGGTCACCTCTTGTTAGCGTTGACGGCACTTTGAACAGTGGACGTTACATTTCAGATGTGTTACGACCCGTGCCTCTACCCTTCATTCGATCCTGCGAAACCTTAAATTTCACCAGGATAATGCACGACCACATATTGCAGGTCCTGTACTGGCCTTTCTGGGTACAGAAAATGTTCAACTGCTGCCCTGGCCAGCACATTCTCCAGATCTCTCACCAATTGAAAACGTCTGGTCAATGGTGGCCGAGCAACTGGCTCGTCACAATACGCCAGTCACTACTTTTGATGAACTGTGGTACCGTGTTGAAGATGCATGGGCAGCTGTACCTGTACACGCCATCCAAGCTCTGTTTGACTCAATGCCCAGGCGTATCAAGGCCGTTATTATGGCCAGAGGTGGTTGTTCTGGGTACTGATTTCTCAGGATCTATGCACCCAAATTGCGTGAAAATATAATCACATGTCAGTTTTAGTATAATATATTTGTCCAATGAATACCCATTTATCAACCGCATTTCTTCTTGGTGTAGCAATTTTAATGGCCATTAGTGTATATGGTTTCACTGTCTTCGGGCGACAGCACGAATTCTGTACGGGTTGGTATGTAAACATTTGCGCGGAGGAGTCTGGGCAGACAGGCTACAAGGGCTCCGCGGGATATTTGGCAAGGGTAACTCGGCTGTTATCAGCTGAACGCCGTGCTCTGCTGCACAGGTCAGAACGGTTCCAGCGCTGCGTCAGCGCAGAACAGCACAGAGAAGCCGGCGCATTTCGCGGCGCGGAAGGATCCAACGGAAGCGGGCAGCACCAGCTAGCTGAGCCGGTCTGTCGGCCGGCAAATGTCACAGGCGTGGGCGGCGGTCACGTGAGGCGGGCACGCGACCGCCACCACAACAGGTGAAGGCGCAGCGGAGCGTTCCCAGCACTCGCTCCGTTTCATCGCCGTCAACAGAGTTCTTAAATAATAATAATAAATCATTTTGTAATCTTAACTAGCGACGTTTCATCAACCCCAAATCTGACAGAACTCTTGAACGAAATTGCAAATAAATAAATATATTTTGAAAAGACAGACTACATGACCTGCAACAAACAAGTATCAGAATTCATGGAGACGATACATGACTCAATCAATACTTCGCACAGGTTAAACATCTGGGAGAAACCATTCAGGAAAACTGAATATCAACAAAAGCAAACGAAATTAAATCTCAGAAGATGGAAACTGCATGCCGATTTACAAAAAACTTCCACAACAGGAAGTGTACCTCCATGCACGCAGACCCGAGATATTACAACAGAGCTTCAAACTGGAATGCGTCTACGCGCCAGAAACAATTATTTTAACCGCAAAAAAGAAACGACCTACTGAAAAAAAAAGAACGCAAAATCTTAAGAAAAATTACAGGCCCAAAACTTATAGACGAATAATCGACTCAGAGGCAAACAAGAAATTAAACAGTACACATGCGTCCATGGCGATAGAAAAAACAGGTTACGATTATATATAAACATTAAAAGAATTAAGCCAGACATGCTCACAAAAAATAGTCGAATTGTTTGACAGAAGGAGTAAAGCCAAAACGGACACGATGAAATTGATTGGCGAGATCAAAACTGACCTGAAATTGGCCGTAACTACATCAACCGATGTCCAAAACCGTAAAAATCTTCATGTCCAAAATTAGCAAATGGTATTTTGAACAAGAGGAAAACCTTAGAAAAAGACTGCAACAACATGGTCAGAAGCGCACAGGGAGGCAATGAAATAGGGGTAGAAAGGAAAGCAAAGTCTTACTTCTAAGAACTCTGCCTAGGCCTCGTCCTAATGGGCTTATTCGCAAATAATAACAAGATCGATGCCAACAGAAAAACCGCCGCGCTGTTTAAACGAATCGACAATTGTCACACACCTGATGACTAAGAATGAAAGATGTTCAATTATGCTGTTGGAAGTATAAACATCCGTATTTCAATATCGATATTGAAACCTTAGAGCCATCGATATTAAAGACAAAATATCGACCTACGATGTTGGCCAGAGATGGAACGTACTTAGTTACTACAACCAATAATTTTTTCGCCATTTAAACAAATCTGATTATGAATATGTCTCGTAGCGACAACATTGCAACCCATTTGCTACTTGTCACATGAGACCATGGGGTGATGGAGGAGGAACACTAGCTTCTATTTTAGTAGAAAAGTGTGAACTAATGCCTTTCATTGTTCATCCAGTTCATGCTTTCGCAGTGACAGTGTGGCAACAAGTTGATATGTTAGGGTCAGACAGACAAAGAAAATTTAATTTATAGAGTGATCATTATAAAATAAAACTTCTTTGTGTTCTGCCTTACGGCAGGCCTTGTCATGGGGGAACCCTCGTTAGAGGTGTCCACCGCATGAGCTTCTAGGGATGTGATTTCAGTGGTGGTTTTCCGTAGCCTTCCACTGATAATAATAATAATGACAACACAACACCCAGTCCCTGAACGGAGAAAAATCTCCGACCCAGCCGGGAATCGAACCCGGGCTCCTTGCGTGACAGATCGCCGCGCTGACCACTCAGCTATCTGGGCGGACAAAATACAACAAAAAAAGAGTAATTTGCAAACTCGAACAGAAACGGCTCCAATATCGAAGCTCAGTTACTATCTGAAAAAAACAGCATTTTACACCTTAAACAAGATCCATTACAAGCCTGGAATCACGTCATCGGTACAATCGAAAGCTACAAAAAGCTGAACTAAAGTATTTCAGCTGTATAGTCACATAGCCAGCTGCTGAAACATTGTTCCTAAAAAGCAGCATGTGCAACTACGAAACAGACTAACAGGATACTTCTCTCTGAAAAGTTTTCTCAGTCTGTAGACAAAAAGTTGTGGGATACGTAATATAAAGTGTTGCTGTATTTATGGATTAATAAATGTGATGATATACGTATTTGTATGAGGCATTCTATATATTCATCATCTAACATCGATTTTTTGGGGTAGATTATCATCAGCCACCAGTGTTTAGACGTCGATAATGAAATCTAAATCAGCATTCACATACGATTTGTCAACACCGCTGGTAAGTGCCCCTGTTTTCGACCTACTACGCAACGTGTAACGTCTCGTCGATGGGAGATGAGAACATTTTGTTACGAATGTGCAAACTTCCACAGCTCTTACGTGAATCTCGCCAACTTATCGCCACCGCCGCGCTGCAATACGTTCACTAAATCGAACGGTGGGCAAAACCCAAGGACCAAAGTAACTTTCGCATGATGTGTAACTACCTGGTAACAACTCGATGAAACTTGGGCCATACATAGAACTGCTACAGTACAGTACAGAAAGGTGACCGAAAGAAATTGCTACGCAAGGAGACTAACAGGAATAAAAGCACTCCGTCTTCAGGCCACGAGTGGCCTACCGGGACCATCCCATCGCCGTGTCACCCTCGTGGAGGATGCGGATAGGAGGGGCGTGGGGCCAGCACTCCGCTCTCCCGGTCGTTATGATGGTATTCTTGACCGAAGCCGCTACTAATCGGTCTAGTTCCTCAATTGGCATCACGAAGCTGAGTGCACCCCGAAAAATGGCAACACCCATCCAAGGGCCGACCACGCCCGACAGCGTTTAACTTCGGTGATCTCACGGGAACCGGTGTAGCCACTGCGGCAAGGCCGTTGACAGGAGACTAACAGGAATAACGTTTTTATTTAAAAACAGTAAGTAAAGCTGTGAGGACGGGGCGTGAGTCGTGCTTGGATAGCTCAGTTGGTAGAGCACTTGCCTGCGAAAGGCAAAGGTCCCGAATTCGAGTCTCGGCCCGGCACACAGTTTTAATCTGCCAAGAAGTTTCATATCAGCGCACACTCCGCTGCAGAGTGAAAATCTCATTCTGGAAACATCCCCCAGGTTGTGGCTAAGCCATGTCCCCGCAATATCCTTTCTTTCAGAAGTGCTAGTTCTGCAAGTTTCGCAGGACAGCTTCTGTAAAGTTTGGAAGGTAGGAGACGGGGTACTGGCAGGAGTAAAGCTGTGAGGACGGGGCGTGAGTTGGTAGAGCACTTGCTTGCGAAAGGCAAAGGTCCCGAGTTCGAGTCTCGGCCCGGCACACAGTTTTAATCTGCCAGGAAGTTTCAGTAATTACACTGATGTCACAGCGATTTTTGATGGTCCCATGGATATTACAAAAGGCGGGACATGGTTGTTAATAGACCACGGACGGCAGTGTATGCTCTGCAACGTCCTGCCATGCTAGCCACAAAGCTGGTATCGAGTTCTTGCGGTAAGGCGTTCCACTCCTCCACCAGCGCGGTCTTTGGTACTGGTGGATGTGCTGCATTACGTCCCTCCAACGATCTCACACGTGATCGATAGGTAGGGAAAGCGGAGAGAACGGGCAAGCCGGTCCATTCGCCGTAAGTCCAAGAGCGCCTCTACCCGCGCAGTTCGATGCGGTCGCGCACTGTCATCCATGAAGCGATGTCGGGTAGAGATGCACCCCTGAAAAGAAGCTCATATAGAAGTAGTAAAGTTTCACAATAGCACTGATCAGTGAGTGTAACGTGTTTAAAGATCTGGGGGTCAGTACGTCCACGTAACATTATGCCTCCCCACACCATAACAGCAGGACCATCAAAACGATCATCTTCAACAATGTTCCTGGGTGCGTTATGTGCTCCCACCTATCGCCATATCAGGGTACGTCCAGAATCACTGTTCAGACTGTATCTGCCTTTCACCCGAGAAGAGCACGAGACCACACTTCCTCGTTATACAGTCGCTATGCCCCTGGCACTATCGCAAACGCTGCCGCCGGTGTCTGTGTGTCAATGGCATACAACGTCCTGAAGTCGTCGGGCAGAGAGACCACCCGCGTGCAATGCGGAGCGTAAGATAACGTGCCTTCCGGTTGCAACTGGACCCGCTGTCCAAATAGGTCCCTCCTAGCCTGTTGCGTAACGCAGCGGTCATCTGCAGCTGTAGTTGACCGTGGTCGACGACTTCCTCTTCTCCTGCCAGCAGTGCCTGTGATTCGGAACGCTGATCACGCACGTGAAACAATGCTGCGAGCAATACCAAACTCCAGGGCTACACTCGCCACGCTCAGTCCTCCTTCCACTTTCCAGATGATTCTTCCCCGTGTGAAGTCACCCAGATCTTGTCTCCGGGGCCACGTTGTAGCGAAGACCGCCACCACTGTGCAGTGCACCCCGACCCACAGACACTGTCTTTTCCCTTTCCTTCAACTGCCTCGCGTTGCGAGGCCAGCCCCATTTGGCTCTATAGTCACGCCTTCTGTGCATGACTGCGAGACATCAGCAACACAATCCCACACAGTCATTCATTTCCACCGAGTAGTTAACATATCTAAAGGTCGCAAGGACACCACTGTAAATTATATCTCTGGATTTTGTGTAGTTTTCTCTACTAGCATTGCTTTCTGTACTTCATTTATCTCGTCCTTATGTTTCTTTTGACAATGTTGACTGGAATACTCTCTTTCAAATTCTGAAGGTGGCAGGGGTAAAATACAGGGAGCGAAAGGCTATTTACAATTTGTACAGAAACCAGATGGCAGTTATAAGAGTCGAGGGGCATGAAAGGGAAGCAGTGGCTGGGAAAGGAGTGAGACAGGGTTGTAGCCTCTCCCCGATGTTATTCAATCTGTATATTGAGCAAGCAGTAAAGAAAACAAAAGAAAAATTCGGAGTAGGTATTAAAATTCAAGGAGAAGAAGTAAAAACTTTGAGGTTCGCCGATGACATTGTAATTCTGTCAGAGACAGCAAAGGACTTGGAAGAGCAGTTGAACGGAATGGACAGTGTCTTGAAAGGAGGATATGAGATGAACATCAACAAAAGCAAAACGAGGATAATGGAATGTAGTCAAATTAAGTCGGGTGATGCTGAGGGAATTATATTAGGAAATGAGACACTTAAAGTAGTAAAGGAGTTTTGCTATTTAGGGAGTAAAATAACCGATGATGGTCGAAGTAGAGAGGATATAAAATGTAGACTGGCAATGGCAAGGAAAGCGTTTCTCAAGAAGAGAAATTTGTTAACATCGAATATAGATTTAGGTGTCAGGAAGTCGTTTCTGAAAGTATTTGTATGGAGTGTAGCCATGTATGGAAGTGAGACATGGACGATAACTAGTTTGGACAAGAAGAGAATAGAAGCTTTCGAAATGTGGTGCTACAGAAGAATGCTAAAGATAAGGTGGGTAGATCACGTAACTAATGAGGAGGTATTGAATAGGATTGGGGAGAAGTTTGTGCCACAACTTGACTAGAAGAAGGGATCGGTTGGTAGGACATGTTCTGAGGCATCGAGGGATCACAAATTTAGCATTGGAGGGCAGCGTGGAGGGTAAAAATCGTAGAGGGAGACCAAGAGATGAATACACTAAGCAGATTCAGAAGGATGTAGGTTGCAGTAGGTACTGGGAGATGAAGAAGCTTGCACAGGATAGAGTAGCATGGAGAGCTGCATCAAACCAGTCTCAGGACTGAAGACCACCACCACCACCACAACAGCAACAACAACAACATGTTTAGATGAGTTGAAAAATTCCCTCTGCATAAAATTATGCTGTCTGAGATTGTGACCAGCTCGTGCAACATTTGAAGCTCCTCATCAGCGTCGAAGCGTTAGTAGCCAGTATAGTTTACCCCGTGCAAGACGAGGTTGTGAGACAGCTGAGGTAGACGAAAGGCCAGCTTTCACGATCTTCTCGTCGCAGACTAGAGACGGGCGGTCACTTCCGTCATTGCAGAGACCGTTCGGTCTCAAACGCTTTTAAGTGACGCCACTGTCGCACGACACCTTCAGTCCTCTCATTCGGTCCGTAAACGGCACAAATTTCGCGACGAATGTCAGTAGCTTTAAGATTTTTTTACCCCTATAAACGGTATTGCAGATTCGATTTCACATTCGGCGTGATTTTAAATTGTAACGCTCGTTTAGGAACAGCTATTGTACCGGAAGGTTTCAGGTCGTATAATGGTAAGAGAGATTTCGAAACCGGATTTTAAACTGCAAAAGATTTGAGGATCTACATTTGTACTCCTCACGCAATCTGATGGTGCGTGGCGCAGGGTACTTCTGACACCACCACCTCTCTCTCTCTCTCTCTCTCTCTCTCTCTCTCTCTCTCTCTCTCTCTCTCTCTCCCCCCCCCCCCCCCTTCCTCCTTCTTCTCTGTTCCATTCGCGCGTTGTGCGTGAGAGGAGTGATGGTCGGTAAAAATTCGTTATGAGCTCTGATTTCCCTGACTGGTACATATATGGCATGAGAGGTTGTAACGTTTGTGATGTCGATCTATGACCAATGCAATGATGGAACATGAAGCCTTTCTATCTGTAATGTTAAATTATTTGATATTACAATATGTGACACGCAATATCACACATCTGCCTAAAAATAACTTACAGTCGAAATTTGCTAATTGCACGTTTTAAATAAACATCGTTTGCACCACAGCCTACTGCGAACCATGTTTTCTTTTATTAAAAACTAGTAGTTTTGTAGTTCTTAGACTACGAAAAAATCTGCACAGTTATTCCTTGCTGCTTATTTTTTCTGCCCACTCAATCATCATCCTAAACGACCATCATTTCTTGCTATCCTGCGTCAGACTACATTTTTGTGCATGCGATGAATCGCCATCCCTCCCTCTCACCTACAGGAACTCTTCAGAAAAAAATATGTCCTTCGAATATTTTAGCACTGTTTTTGCGCCTTACACTGGCTTAATATATAAACTTTTTGCAGTTTATTTCGGATAACTCCATTTCTCTTAAGTTTGTCCAGTTTTCACTTAGTTCTCTACAACGGAAAACAGTCTTTAAGGAGACCTGCGAATTCTGTAGCGTCGTTGGATGACGTTTCCGCACACGGCTTTCTATTCTCAGTGTTTTCCTCTAGACACCCTCCATGTTTGTCGCAATATTTCTGGGTCACACCGTAGATGAAGGAAAACGTGTCCTCCGTTGTGACGACTCATTAGAGTTATGGCCAAAGCAGCAACAAAATGTAATTTTTGCATAAAAGGCGGTAGCCGAATACTGCTAGTGGAATAAATTCTCGCCTCTCTTGCAGCAGGAAAGGAAACTTGTGTTTGTCGTCAATCTGTAGTGCAGTGGCGTTAATGTCGATTGTTGTGAGGCGGAATCGGGTTTTATAGGCCTGCTCTCCTGTCACTTCATTCCATATTCCAGTTTTAAAAAAATTGTCGTCTGCTTTCACTAGACATAGAACTGACGAGTTTTCTTTACGAGCAAACAACTTCCTCTGGAGGACACAGCAAGAGTTCCAAATCACGAACACCGAAGGTCAGCTTGCTTTATTCGTCCAACAATCACTGGAGGCTTTACATCGGTGTTAAAAGTTGAAACAGCGGTCAGTTACTTTCGGAATACCCGGTCGGCTATGGGAGGGGGACTGAGGATTTAGCGACAAACAGAATTCATTCACTCTATGACTAAATAACATACCCGGGAGCTTTAACACAAGTGTTGCCAGATTTTTAACCTTCAAGAGACAAATGTTCAGTTGGGCAACAGAAAAAGGCGTTTCATTCTTTTACTCTCGAAAAATGAAAAGTACATTTTTCTGTGATTTATTGGTCTTCACTATATTTTAATGATGAATTTGTAAGGCTTAAAATGCTTTCGTTTGATTTTACATATTAAAACAATCAATGCAGTTTTAAACGTAGTTGAAAATGATCGTTAATTCACTTTTTATCAAATTCGGGTAACATTTATTTCGTACATCAGTCCATTTTAATCCCATCTTAAAAAAAAAAAAAAAAAAAAAAAAAAAAAAAAAAAAAAAAAAAACCGCTTTCCACGAAGCAGTTGGAGCTAGGGATACTAAAGATGAACGATAAGACGTGAAAAATATTAGGGGTTCCATTTCCATTCTTGGAAAACCCATCATTTCCTTCAATTTCTCAATCGTACCCTTTTTTTGTCATCAAAAGACTGCCACGTCCAGGCCTCTTAATTATTTAAAAGTCTTCGTATAAGGAGTCCATCTTCAGTTGCTCGGTCCTTGCGTTAGTGCTTAATTCACCCATTATTTCTCTTGTCTTACTTTTATTCTTTGCTTAATCGTTTTGCGAATCCCGTGCATTTCAGCAACTGATAGAGAATATGATCCAATCTTCTTCCTTTTCGTTTGTACCTATTACATACCGTTAGGCAGAAACGACAAAGACGCCTAAGTTTTTTCTCTCCTCCTCCTCCTCCTTCTTCTTCTTCTTCTTCTTCTTCTTCTTCTTCTTCTTCTTCTTCTTAACAACATGTGATTACCTTTCTTGACAGACGAGAACATTCATCGCGGTATTCCAGAAAAAATGAAATTTTCGCGCAGGCCAAATTGTTAATGTCATTTTGACAGCAGGCCCAAGAGATAAAAATCTCGTGGCATCTTCTTCTATTATTTCTTCCCATTGCATTTCATTCGTTCCAAACTGGAGTTGCAAGTCCACTCTTAAGTTTCGCAGATCTACTGAAAAGACGCCATATTTTTGGTATCAAGCTTTCTACATCCTCTTCCAGTGTATCATTACTGTATTTTGCAGCACTGTTGGGAATATGGACGGGGCAATCGGCCTTTGACAATCTATCTTTTTCAGCCAAAAGAAGTGTATAAATGGAATGGTTTCGGCTGAAATTTACATTTGTGTTGTCGGTGGCGAATGCCGAAACTTTGCAGAACAATCTGTTCTTCTTCAATGTATCTTCAAAACTTGATAAGCACATTCATCGATACATTCTGCATATTCCAGTAGACGGTTTACAACCCCAGGATCATTATCAAACAATAATAAGCAAATTGGGGAAACATTCTTCTATTTTTTTATTAGTGGCATCTGTCGCTACAGAAAAGTATAGAGTTTTTTGGATGGTCTTTAAAATATTCTTCGACCATTACTTCGCATACAATAGCTTCCGCTTTTTTCTTGCGCAGCTAACATTTTGAGCGATTTCTAAATCACTGCAGATATATGGTAATAATTCGTGTGAACAAACTATACTGTTGTAACTACGAGAATGCTTTACCGTGTGATAAGACGAAGAGTTGTCCAGCAGTAATCTTGTATGACTCCGAGGCATATGGTTCAGGCTTCGAGAAATATTTGGATAAGGTACTTGACGCTCTGTCTTTAACAAGTCACGTGAGATTTAGTAAATGTGCGTTGCTTTACATCAGCAACGTACCATAAGCTCAAGAGAAATATGTATTGCATAACCATATTTCTAGTTCGGATTGTATTTAGTAAGCCTTTTGGCTTTCTTAGAAGGTATTCCACCACTTCTAGACGAAGTATCTATGTCACTGTCACTTAAACCGCTCGTTTTGGATAAACGTTTAGAAATAATTCACAAGCTTAACACGTGTAACACAGCAGTTTTGCAAAACAATGAACAAAGTTTTAAACTAGAATGACAGCCAAGAATGGAATTAAAAAATCGTTCCACTATTGTTAATAGGCGTTGACATAGCTTTTAAACGAGTCAGCAAACCAACGAAAACGCTTAACACAAAATTGTAGAAAGAAAGCGAATTGCATAATAAACAACGGAGAAGGATGTAAAACAGGCGGCCGCGCGAGAGGGCGGGAATCGGAAATTACAGCCGCGCGACGGCACTCTCATGGTGTACACCTCTGAAACTGTCCCATGAACTGTATTCCAGGGTCGCAGTAACCCTCAATTATTTGCTGGAGAAGTTGCCTGAATATAGGACATTTTGTAATGAAAGTAAGGGGGGAAACGCAATGGAAATAAATGAAAGGTGCAGAAAAGCAGGGCAGTTCTACAAATGTATTAGGGGGCTTATTTGGAGCAAGGAGGTGCCACAGAAATCCAAGGGAATTATATACCGAACCTACTTTGTCCCCATATTTGCATACGGAAGTGAGACATGGGTAATGCACAAAAGCGACAAAAGTAGAATACAGGCTAGTGAAATGAAATTCCAGAGGAGCAGGTTGGGTGTAACAAGACGAGGTAGATTGCGAAATGTGTATGTGAGGATAAGACTAAAGGAGGAACCAGTACAGGACAGGATAGAAAAATCAAGACTGCAGTGGTATGGACACATGAAGAGAATGGATGAGGGAAAAATTCCAAAGAGGATGTTTGATCTGCAACTGGAGGGGAAGAGGCCCAGAGGAAGACCAAGGGATAGATGGGTGAAGGGAGCGAAGGAAAGTGTTATGAGAAGAGGAGAGAACTGGACGAAGGTGGAAGAGGGGGAATGGTGGAAAGACAGAACACGATGGACAGGCTTGTGTTCCCGACAGACCCAGCCAGTGGCTGGAAACTGTCCAAGATGATGATGATGATGATTGGACTCTCATATACTGAACGCGTTTTATTTCACCTCTGTCATGTACTGCTTCGATCAGTATTAATACCTCCAAAATTCGAGACTACGTAAAAACTGAAACGGAAGCTTTTCAGTGAGGTATCTTAAAAGTGACCCGGATCTACATCCACATGGATACTCAAATTCACTTTTAAGTGCCTAGCAGAGGGTTCACCCAACCACCTTCACAATAATTCTCTATTGTGCCAATCACGTACAGCGCGCGGAAAATAGGAACACCCATATCTTTCCATGAGAACTCTGATTGCCCATATTTTATTATGATGATAGTTTCTCCCTATGTAACTTAGTGTCAACAAAATATTTTCGCTTTCGAAGGAGAAAACTGGTGATTGAAATTTCGTGAGAAGATGCTGCCGTAACGAAAAACGCCTTTGTTTTAACGATGTCCACCCCAAATCCTGAGTCACTGCAGTGACACTCTTTCCCTATTTCACAATTATACAAAACGTGCTGCCCTCCTTTGAACTTTCTCGATGTACTCTGTCAATCCTATCTGGTGAGGATCTCACACCGTGTAGCAACACTCCAAACGAGGACGGACAAGCGCAGTGTCTAGTAGCTCTGTTGCCTTTTCTAAGTGTCCTTCCAATAAAATGCAGTCTTTGGCTAACCTTCCCCATGTGGGTTCCTTTTAGCACTCATGTGGATGACCTCACTTTTCGTTATTTAGGGTCAATTGCCACTTTTAGCACCATACAGATATCTTTCCGAAATCTTTTTGCAGTTTGTTTTGACCTTCTGATGACTTTATGAGTCGATGAACGACAGCATCATCTGCAAAAAACGTAACACGGCTGCTCAGATTGTGTCTTAAATCGTTTATATATAAAGGAAAAGCAAAGAGCCTATAACACTACATTGGGGAACGCCAGAAATCACATCTGCTTGTGCCATCCTCAAGACGTTATTGTGAAAATTCACGAAACTAGTGCGACGAAATAAAAACAACCGTAATAACGAAAATATTGCTAAAAGTCATAAGACGACGTGTTGTGATTATTTCAGTGAAATATTGTAAAATGTAGAAAAAGAACAATGAAATATTGTAAAATGTAGAAAAAGAACAATGAAAATTACTATTAATACGAAAACTATGTATTTCAAGGATAATCTGTGGACAAAGATAAAAATGAATACACAGTCCTCTAACGAGGAAGAAAGAGAAAAAACTAACTACTCTTCGTTTTGTTCTTGATTGTAGAAGGACACCGTTGACCATTCGTGAGAGACTGGTATGTGTTTGTTACTAATACTGTAAGTAAAAACATTCCTATGATGATAATTAATTCTACAAATGTGTAAACTTGTGTTTTCCATCCAGTAGTGTAGGGAAAGGCATCCCGTAATTATTACTGAATAATTTGCAGTTTTCATTTACTGAGCTGATTTTGTTTCAAAGACGCCATTACGGGCGAGAACATAACTGTATGTAGCCTACCCTTTCGCAAAAATTTCGGCTGAACTTGTCTCCGGCTTTGGCCAGTTCTCAGTGCCTATAACGATTTGAGCATCAAAGCTTTCTATTAGCGCTTGGACCTCTTGTACTTTCCCAACACAGCTACGACATTTTGCACCGATGGTTCCTGTATCTAAGTTGTTCTTATGTTCGGCCTGCACCCTTTTTGTGCTTTACCGAGACCCTCTAACCAAAAAAATTGCCCATTTCACGCCACATAGCACCTGCTACCCGTGTAGCCGCAATCTGCGTGTAGTGGACTCTTGACCTATTTCAGCATTTCTATATGTCTGAATAAAAATTTAGAATCTAGCTCTTTTAAGGCATTTTTTGTCTTTTTTACTCTCAATCTAGTTGGAAAAAGTTATGCACTGTTGGCAACACTGTAACTTGACACCAGCTCTTCGACCATAAATATAATAGACTGGCCCTGACGTCATTTTCGTGGCTCCATCATCTCTGGGCTGAAGTCACGTGAATGTTGGCAAAACATGGTTGTTTCGTGTTGCGCTTATGGCTGTACTCAGCGTTTTGTCGGGGAAATGGCATTACATTTCACGTGTAAGTGTGTCTAAGATAGTGCAGATGCGTTTATTGAAATCTGCTGAAGTGACTTTTATATGTTTTTTACACTTGAAATAGAGTATCACGTAAATTAAAGTGTTGAAAGTGATGCCTGTAAAGTCAGACTCATATTACATTTTGGAAAGTATCTGTGATAATTCGGTTACAGAAGTAAGTATAATAGTTTCTCGTTCCTACTCATAGGTTCTGTAAGGATGAAAACCGAAGGCAGCTTTGGATACAGGCCTTGAAACGGAAAAACTTTAAGCCGTTTGCACATACGCGCCTTTGCTCGAAGCACTTCGAGGAGAAGTGTTTTGATAGGTTAGTTATTATTTACAATGTATATCTATAATTTGTATTTACAGTGCCCGTCATTTTTAAACCTAGGCTCCAAAATTATTTTCTGAAACTGCAAAGTCTCACCTTTCATCTAAAATATCATTTTTTTAAACTGATAGTTTAAACTTTTGTAAAAATAGTGGGAACTGAACCTTTGAAGTGCACCTAAAATTGATACTCTAAAATAGACCTGCTCCTAAAGTAAACAATTTTGACACCTATAGTTGACATAGCCCATTCCCATAGCCCATTTTATTTTATAAGTGACTAAAGCTCGAAAAGTGGCAAATACAATGTTTAAAGTCTTGACACGAGCCCACTCTTACTGTTTAAAAGAATTTTAACGACATTTTACTATAATTGATAGTTTATAGTAATTTCGTCCCGCTGCCCACCAGAGTGGCGTTCGATGTATTTGTTAGATTTTATAAATGGTACTTCGAACAAATCCAGGTCAAATGTAGTTCTGGCATAATTTTTCACAAATAAGAAAGTAGTTTTTGTTGGAAGCGTTTGGCAGTCAATTGAGAAATGTGGGGAAAATCCGATACAAACATAGGATGGCAGACCGCTGATTTGAAATCCCGCCACGTTTTGCCAACAGTCACGTGGTTTATGTTGGAGCCACACTAGCCCCATAGCTTCTGCACAGCAAGGCCAGTCTACTAGTATCTATGGTCGAAGCACTAGCTGATAACTAACCTGCAGACAAACTAGCAGTATTGTCAATTCGTTTGCTCAGTGCTTAGCTGTAAAGTTTGGGAGATGTCATTATTGATGCCACGACACCGTAAGTTTTCGTTTTCCATGTGGTTAAAATTTACATCAGTAAAAATTTTATTGTAACGCTTAGTTGATGTTTTCATTTCATTGTTACTATGGCCTCATGCTCTCATTCGCCTGAATTCCAGCAATCTAAGATCGGCGAAGAAAGTTCAACACTGTGTGGCTTTTCAAATCACAGAACATTGATTTCTTATGTCCTTAAAAAAGGAAAACTTGTAACTGCGATCTTAAGTACGCGTTATTCAAATAACAGAGGTTCCGAAAAAGGAACATCAGCATTAATTTACTAACACAGAACTTGAGTAGACCCTCTTGAGCAGAAGTGTGCTAGCTAAAGCACAAGCACATGAACATGCGGACAGCCTCTTGCTATTCTTTCCAATTCTGGTTTAAACGGGATTAACTCAAGTACACACCTATTTTCCGATTTGACTTCGTCGCAACACTAGCCACGCAACTTGCTGAACCCCATTTCAGCGAGAGACTGATCAATGATTTTCGAAGAAACCTCTCCCAAAATCACGAAGACCCACTCTGGATTCAAGGAGGAAACTTAAAAAAAAAAAAAACAGGACTGTACTTGCTGCAGTCGTTCGGTTTACCAAACCTCTTGTTAAATACGTTATTTCTAATACAGTAAACTAGTTTGAATTTTTATGTTTCATTTCACTTCAGTGTTTTGCAGGGTTAAATAAACTTTTTTCCTTTTGTGATTTATTTTGAGTTATTTGTTCAACTGGCGTTTTTGTATTTTAACATATGCAGATATGAAATTTATCAATAAATAGCTCTGATGAAAGTAAAATAAATTACTTTTCATAGCTAAAACAAAGTGGTATACTTTTGGACCTCATAACACTATACATGGTATAAAGATGTCACGGTTTCGTTTGAGGGTTAAAACAGATAAGGCTGCTAATGTTCATTTAATAAAACGCACATATTAGACGAATATTTTGATGTGTTCTCACTTATTCATCCATTATTGCCACACTCTTGGAATATGAACTATTATGATGTAGGCAACTGGTAGGCCTCTTCCGTTAGGGACAGCTGTGTTCCAACAATGACCATGCTTTCTTCATTGCTGGCAAATTTGGCAGATTGATCAGTTTCGACACTGTCCATAACTGTTGCAGGAGCATCAGCTTAAGGATGACAATCATCACGAAAGTAACTTTCATGATTCTGTTGTTCTAACACTGTTTCCCGTGTAACATCTTCCGTTAGTGAAGTGCCAGTCCAACGTGTCATTTTCATTTACACTCGGCGACAGAATAGTTATTACGACGTGTACTCCAGCGCACAGTGACCCTTCGTAAAATGTTAGTCTAATTAGATAATGTCTCACAATTTCGATCGCCCGTCATTTTACTTGGTCTCACTCAATGCAGAATTTACATCGGTGGCGGACTGTGTATTAACAAACAAACTCCAGGGTCAGGACGACATCGATGTACACTTCTAGGGTTAAATCTAGTACAGGAAAGTGCCTTCAGTGGTAGAATTATGGAAAGGTGAAATCAAGTTAAGAAGGCAACTTCAAAAATTTTCGTACATGATCAGTTCCGGTGAGGTTCAAGAAAATAGTTTTGCCTGATGGCGCTCAAACAAAATCTGTTCGATCAGACTATCGTTCCAGTTAGCACTACAGAGTCAGTTGTTAAACCGTTGTGGAATCTCTATAAGAAAGGTATTAAGTATAACGAATAAAGGTCTGAAACAGCTATCATTGAAGAAGACGACTGGAAAAATTTAAGTTCATACTGAAATGTCCAAGCAGCCGTATTTTCCACCCACCTTAAACAACGTAGGAACGATAATATTGGGACACTATATACGCTCCATCACACGCAGATGTCAGATGCATATGTACATTAGGGCTCGTAGAGATCTTGCCCCCAATAAATCAATATTTTTCTTAGTTACGTTAGAAAATGAGCCTTGATATTAAGGGGAAAAAATTCAACTGCTATTAATTACGACACGCAAGAACGCAGTAGTATATATTTCAGCCATCACCATAAGTCAAGGCAGCGAAATATTCCATCTCTTGCAACTAGCAGCTATGAAATTTGTCTGCGCAATATTCAGTAACACGCGCAAACACCCATCAGCTGGGTTACTTCAAGTATTCAAAATGCTGCAACAGGCGACGGTGCAAAACAGCATTATACATGCAGCTTTCACCAGAAGTCTTAGTTGGTTATTTTAGACTGTTCTCAATTTCGTTCTATGAGGGTAAAAAAGGCCTATTAAGAACGTATTCAATTGTCCAATAATGGTAAAATTAAAGCAGCATAGACTGCGCGCCCATTTCGACAGCAACAAAACTGTTAGGTTGTAAGTTATATATATATATTGACAGTGAGTTTTTTTTTGCACAAAAATCTCAATCTTTAGCTACCTCCGTGTTAGCGAAGCAAAGCGGCAACGCGATCATTCATGTTGCACAGAAAGTAGTACTCTATGGCTGTACAGCAAATGAATCACTGAGCAGGGAGGGAAACCGCTGGATCAGAACGCCGTCGACGTGAACAATTGAAAGTAGTAGAGCGGGAAATCTTGATTTCCAAATACAATAGTGCAGGGCAAAACGAAATTAGCTTAACCACAATATTCAAAGAACTGCTACATATTGGTGTTTGGCAACGAGCGTAATTCTTCGAAGGTATTTTCTAACCAAATCACCTATACGGAATAACCTAATGCTATCAAATTGTGAGAACCAAATTGCTCGAGGCACTGGTTGGACTTATTAATTAATTCAGACCTTCATAAGTTGATACTTTGCTAGAGAAACGCGACAATGAACAAAATATGTGTGTAATATTTACATGTTACTTCAGCTTTCTCAGCATTAAGTTATTTACTGAATGTTGAAAAGCCGCTTTTGCTGTCAGATGTTTTATATTTATATAAAAGGCCTAGTTTCTGTGAATTTAACACTGTCTTGTCTCAGTTTGAGCTATAGTTCATCACAGTTTCATTTAGACGTAGACCGAGAATTGCGGTGAAGAGAATACATTATTCTTGTCGGTTTGTATCAAAAGTGGTTTCCAATAGCTCTCTCCGGTACCTTTCACAATGATTGTCTTGGGGTTATTCCCGAGAGCTATTGACAGGTAAGTGAGAACTGCAATAATTCTTAGTGTTTACATACTGGCAACCGGCGCGGGACGTTAAAACTGCTTTTTCGATAGCCACATTACTTTCACAACATTTAAATGACGTGTGATGAACACAGCTTCCACAATGTTTACGTTGCTTCAGCAAATACGTACTGATAACGGATTCAGGCCCGGCGTTAGTTGTGTACATGAGCTGTCAGATCCATTGTTTTGATCACATACAACGTTAACGGAGCAGAAATGAAAGTGAAACATAGTACTCACGTCATCTTCCTTTGGGTGTACGTGACTGCACTGACGACGAATAAACATTCCATTGACAGAAAACATCCACACTAAAACGAACAGTGAGAATACTCTACACAGACATCCTCCACCTGCCATATTCACGAACCGACTGACGCTCTCTGACTGAAACAACCGCATGAGGCCGCTGGCAGCTGCTCTCGCGCCGTTCTCTGCTAAAGATGGCAGCGTAATCGGCGCGGCAGCGCGGGAATTACAAACTTGTGGAACATCTGGTTACTCGTTACCGCGCAGGGTGCAGTGTACCGTCACCGTCTGTTCGTACGTTCGTTCATCTCTCTATGATATATAATGCGGCATTAAGTAAATGATTCGCAGGTAATTGGGATGGTTATCCATAATTATGTACTATGTGGAAAAAGCAGCACGAATACCCAGTAAAAATCTGGACGATTTCAAAGTTATGCAAAGATTAGCAACTTGCTTCAAATATAAAATTGTGCACCTAAAGAAATGCAGAAAGGTGGTGTGTCTGACTGCAAGATCAACGAGACCGAGCTGGAATCAGTCAACACATACAAATACCTGTTTACAGTTTATATGGAAACGAAATGGAATTCTCACGTAGGCTGAGTCTTAGGTAAGACAGGTGACTTCATTCAGTTGGCAGGTTAATGGGAAAATAGTCTACTATGGAGACTGCTTACAAAATACTTGTGCATCCCATATTGCTCAAATGTGTGGGGCCCATACCAAAGAGGAGTAACAGGGAGTGCTGTACATATTCAAAGGACAGTATGATTGGCCATTGGTTTGTTTGACTCACGAAAGAGGGTACAGAAAGGGTGAAAAACACTAAATGGCAGACGTTTGGATATGACACAGCTGCTCTGTCTCAGTTAAATTACGGCAGCCTATAATATTATGAGGAAGCTGTCCAGTACCACTCAGTACACGTAGAATGCAGAAGAGAGTGATTAGAATAGTGAACTGAAGTAAAACAACAGAATCATGCAAATGTGCTTTCACAGCATTTAATATACTCCTTCTAGTAAAACCCAGGGAGGTACAGTTCACATAGGTTTCAAGCTTTTTAACAAACTCCTTGATGATATAAAAACACGCTGGAGAAATTAAGGTCTTTTAAAAATTCTGAGTCATATTTACAGTGCCACTGCTATTGCTCAGTGACTGAGTATAATGGATTTGTAAAGTACTGAATTGTAGGCCATTTGCTACCAATGTATCATGGGGTTATAATTAAAGTGCAGCTATCCACGGAAGTCCAATGGTATGGCAATGAAACTTTGTAGATATGCTCATATGGAACCAAATTACACCGGAAAAAATTAGTTCCAATGTTAACCACCAGCTGCAAATTTGGCACTTTACAGCATATCTTTGACATATTCAGTACTCATATTCAACAAATAGTGTAATTAGCAGTTAACAATAAAAATCAACATTATGCCTTTCTCACTTGTGTTACCTTTTCTGCACATATCCCGTCTCTAATTCATAATGTATGAAAACAGATCTCTATGCCTTTCCTGAATTCACAGTTCCTGATTTGTACATGGTGGCCAAAACTGGAACTAATTTTTTTCCCAATGTAAATCAGTTCCAAATTAATGCATTAGAATATCTACCAAGGTTCACTGCCATACAATAGTTACAGCCCACACTGCAGCTCTAAGTAGTTGCACTTTAATTACAAGCACCCAGTACATTTCATTGAAATATGTATGCTAAGTGCTAATATTAGATTTAGAATTGTACTAGATGTTTAATTCATGTAGCAATTTAAAGAATTACCTATGAAAAGCTGTGCACAATTTCAATGTATTAGACATGTCCAATGTCCATAGCACTCAGTGCTGTTACAGATAGAAATAACTAGTAAAATAAATCAGTATTATGCGAAAACCTTCTTACGAAGTTTCAGGAACTACTATTAAGTGAAGAATGTAGAACTGTACTTCAGACGTAATAACAAGATTAGACTAATCACAGCATGCACAAAGACATTTTAACATTCCACACGTAACTGGAACAGGAATAAATCCTAACATGTGGTACAATTTTAAGAACCCTCCATCATGCACTTCACAGAGGTTTGCAGAGTATGGGGTGTAGATGTAGACTGTAAAATAAATAAATAAATATATAAGGAAACATATAGCAAGAAAGACTTACAGTAGTATTTTGAAATTATAGAATAGGACATTTTAAAAATGTTGCTATAACTCACAGAAAAAAATCAAGAGGAGACATGGAAATGGTCAAAAATTAAATCTGTATAAATCACATGCAAACAAATCATAATCAGACTAACAAATACTGTTGCTTAGAACAGATTCATGCTTCTAAAACCAGAGACTTATTCTGAAAAACAGGAAAAGAAAAACTAAAATTATACTGACTAGAATGACAAGATACTCACAAAATATTGGACAGATGGATGACAAGACTGACTTCTTTCATTCAGTCATCAGATTCTGTGTATTCCTTCACAAAGGACAATATTATGGATGTGGAATGGTCAAGGTATACATTAACAACACAAGTGCATAATAGAAACTTCATCTATATATTTATACTAACAACAAAATATCACAATACTGCTTAGTGCTCTTCATATTTGTACCAGCTAAATTTAATTCTGTAAATTAGAAAGAAAGCCAATATTTTGAAAGGAAAAAAAGCTGTCTCTTCAATTATAGCTGCCGTTTATCTCCTAATGGCCACTTAATATTTACTTGATTACACTGACATCTATCAGAGATATTTACCCACATCTGGAAATACGGAGTTCAGCTTACAGTATATTAATATGTCATTCAGCTTAACAATGAACACTGCTACTTGCCACACAGTTAACAGAACTTTTCAATCTTTGAATAAAGACTTTCAGATAATTTGTAGAAAGAATGAATAATGAAGTAGGTTTTCAGTTTTCTTCTAAATTAGTAGCAACCCCACGCAGGCCTCGGGTGACACACCATCCACTACCACTGCACTCCCGGTGTCGAGAGCTTTCTGCTCTGCTCACATGGACCTCCATCTGCTGCTACTGCATCAACATGTGTTGCCCAGCAGGTTTCCTAAGCTGCCTGCTTTGCAAAAAGATAACCCAAAGACTTGGTTTGTGTTAGTGGATCACCTACTGGATATCCACGGTATTTTGGACGATGACGCATGTTTTGTCTGCCTGGTTAGTCACCTCCGTGCTCATCTGGACCTCATCAGCGATCTGCTTCTCTCACCACCTGTCTCACACAAGTATTCAATGGCAAAATCACTGCTCATCAAGCATCTTTCTCACCCCCGTCGGAGGCTACCCACCACATCATTCATGACGAGCACCTCGACAGCCGCACACCTTCACAGCTATGGCAGCGCCTCCTGGTATTAATTGATGATTGAGCATTACCTGATGTCGCGCTTTGGACATTGTGGATGGTCAAAATGCCTTCAAATCTACAACTTCACCTGCTGTCTCACATCGCCGACCCACTTGAGGTTTGCTTACGCAAGGCTGATTGAGCTTACACTATCATTTGTCACCAACACTGTCTGTCACAGATGATGCCTCCATCACCGTCAGTTGGCATGCCTGCACCTTTGGTTCCGCACCCTGCCGGCAGAGGTCAGCATGCTCACCTCAGCACCTCAGCTGCCAACCCGAGCTGCTACCAGCAACGATGCAGCTAGATGCGGCCCCCTCCCTCTCCACACCACCTCGCCACTCAGCCTACCCACTGTGCTGGTACCATGCTACTTACGGGGATGTCGCACCCAACTGTCGTGCGCCTTGTACTTACCCAAACAATTCCAGCGGGCACGTTTAGGCACCACATTTCTTCATGGTTCCTTCCGTTTGATACAGCTCCACTCGCTTTAGCAGTGCGACACCTCTACGCCATGGACTTGTCTTCAGTGCCGATGTCAGTGTTATTCCAGCCAAGCACGCAGGCAACATAATTTCACCTGTTAACCTCACCTTGATCGCTGCAAATCATTCTCCTATTGCGGTCCTTGGCTCCATCAAGATGTCGCTTCGCCTATCACCAGTCCACACCTTCCCTTGAACTTTCCATGTCACCGATGTGGATGAACCTGTGATCAGGTTGAACTTTCTACACCATTACGAACTTTCACTGGACCTGCAGCCCACCACATGTCTAGTTCTACTGTTCCGTGCTCAAACGAGTTCAGCATGACTTCACTCTCCACCTCCTTGGCTATGCTTTCCAAGTGTGCATCTCTGCTTGAGCATATTACTGCACAGCACTCTGATTTGTCAGACATGCACACACACATCGACAAACTCCGCACCCAGGACAGTGCATTATGTGCCTACATTGCCACTACCTGTGATGAACTGTCACATGCATGGCGTAAAATACGTTGCCTATCTGCAGAACTGCAACGAGGCGACCCATTACAAGCCTCTACTGCATGTTCTCTGCATTCCGCCACCTGCTGCCATTTTTGCATTGCTGTGGACAAATCTCCAGGACGCACCTGTTTGCGCTACTTCTGATTCCTGGCACTGCATGGCTGCTGCACCATGCCTTCCTTCGTCGACTACAGCCGACACCGTACCTACTCTTGCCCCGATCTGGCAAGGTCAGTGAACTGATGTTGCTTCCGTACCCTCTCTCAACGCCTCTTGCCGGCCTCCCTTCGTGAGTGTCAGCCATCAGTAATGGCACTTGTCATAGAATTCGCAACACAGACAGCCCACCTATATGTCATAAGGCCATGTGCCGTAACACTTCTAAACTTCTGCACGCAAAAGAAATCATTCAAGATTTGTTGACTTCGGGCATGCTCTGCCCTTCCAATAGCAACTGGTCTTCACCTATCCACCTTGTTCCTAAAAATGACGGCTCCATACGCATGTGAGGAGACTACAGGTCTCTTAATGCTCACACAGTCATTGATAACTACCCCGTTCCTCATATTCAGAATTTCACGCAATTGCTACATGGTTCAAAGTTTTTCTCTGTTTTACATTGTTTGAAGGTGTAGCATCAAATTCCTATGCATCCTCCGGATATTCCGAAGACAGCTTTCATCACACCCTTTGGCCTATTTGAATACTGCGACATACCTTACAGATTGCAAAATGCTGCACAGACGTGGCAGTGGTTCATTGATTCCATTTTGCTATCTCTACCATTTGCTTACACTTACTTAGATGATATACTGATCTTTTCCTCCTCTGCTGAGGAACATTAAGTTCACCTCAATGCAGTCCGCTCAGCCCTCGCTGCCAAACTGCATGGTGATCAACCGTGATAAATCTCAACTCTGTTCCACATCTGTTACGTTCCTAGGCCATACTGTCTCTGTCAACGGCCTTCAACTGACGAGTTCTTGTGTTGAAACCATACTGTATCTGCCTCTTCCTGAAGATTATGCTCAGCTCCATCGTTTTCTGGATGTGGCAAACTTTTACTGCCGCCATATTCCTCGGTCTGCCTCCATCCAATTGGCCTTCACTGGTCCCCTCTCCAGCAAAAGCACCACAGGGAATGGAAGCTGGACTGGACCAAACCCATGCTTGATACATTTGGTAACCTTAAAACTGCCCTCGCCAAAGCCGTTACACTCGCCCACCCTTACCCTGAGGCCTGTGTTTCGATCACAACTGATTCCAATGACTCAGATATGGACGCTGTCTTACAACAGTACACCGCCGACTCAACTCAACTACTCCACATCTTTTCCAAGAAACTGACTAAGAGCCAGTGTAAGTGGTCGGCTTTCAATCGTGAGCTTCTCACTGCGTAGGAGGAGAGTAAACACTTCTGTAGTGACCTCAAGGGGTGACCTTTCACAATCTACTCAGATCACAAGTCTCTCGTGGACGCTATTCTTAATCCGGCTAAGGACCTACCGCCGAGGCGTTTCCATCATATGGACTGCATCTGTCAGTACTCTTCTGACACGTGCTATATCCGCGATATGGAGAATTTTGTGGCAGACTACCTATCCCACATCTGCGTGCTAACCACACTGTTGAACTTGGAAGAACTCGCCCGACTTCAGGCTGATGACGGTGATATACAGCAATTAATTTCAGACAACGAGTCATCGCTCTCTGTCAAACCCATCCTACACAGGTTGCCGACCCCAGTCCTTCACGACATCTCTACGGGCACTCCCTGCCCCCTGGTCGCTACTGCTCTTCGACACGGGGTCTTTACTATTTTGCACGGTTTGGCTCGCATGGGAACGCGGGCCACAACGATGCTGGCCTGGCGTGAAGCACAACTGCTGCACTCGGACCTGCGTGTGTGTACCTTGCCAGCAAAGCAAGGTCGGCAGGCACGCTACACCTCCATCAGGAAAGATTGACATTCCAAGAGGATGCCTTCGGCACATCCACATTGACATCGTTGGCCCCCTGCCCCCTTCCCAGGAGTACAGATACATCCTATCAATCGTCGACCACGTAACCCGCTGGGTGAAGGTGGTCCCTCTCGTTGACATCACGACCGAGACCATTGCGCGTTCCTTCGTATCCGCACGGGTCACGCGATTCGGTTGTCCTCTTTCCCCGGCAACTAACGAGGGATGACAGTTCGAGTCTGTCCTCTTTGCACGGCTGTGCAAACTCTGCAGTGTTGCTAAATTCCACACCGTGGCCTACCACCCACAGGCAAACGGCCTGGTCAAATGGTGGCACTGCACTCTCAAGTCCGCACTTACGTGCCTCGGCAGCTTATGGTCCGAGGCCCTCCCTTGGGTCCTGCTGGGCATCCACTCAGCACGTAAACAAGACTTGAATGCATCACTTGCTGAGATACTATACGGTGAGCCCCTCCTCCTTCCAGCAGAGTTCGTGGAGGACTCACTGTCGGCTGATACTAAGGACCTTCTTATTCTGGTTGAACGAGTTTGTGTGCACATCACACGCCTCTGCACCTCCGTGCCTCACCCTCATTCCAAACCGTTGTGTTCATTCACGAGGACCTTGCATCTTGTGAATTTGTGATGCTGTGTGATGACTCCGTGTGAGTGGCCTTCCAACCACTTTATACAGGGCCTCACCGAGTGTTGTGTCAAGGTGTGAATTTGTAATTCGACTACACGGACGACCACAGACCGTGTCTGTTAATCGCCTGAAACTGGTGTGGTCACTCTCCGACCTGCCTTCTGGTGCTTTCGATCTGCCTTCCGTTGCTGCAGCCCCACCTCCTGACGCCGCCGGCCTGTCCTCGACTGACGCCTCTCCACATACACAGCTGCTGGCCCTGCAGGACTCTTGCAGCACAGTTTCTGATGGGCCTACTTCCCGCACCAGCCACCGCCTACAACCACCACACTCGCTTGAGGATTATGATTTTGAGTGACGAGGCTTCCCTCTGCTGTGCTCCGCACTGCTGGGGGGTGGGGGTGGGGGGGGGGGGGGGCTCTGTGGCATCTCTGGCGCAGAGCATCCTATCTTTGACTCTGACCTCTTTGAACTGCTTTGTTCTATGTCTCTTTCGACATGCAACTTGTCTACTGCCTTGCTTCATTCTTCTTGTTTCATATCTAATAAATGCACTTACGATATCGAAAGTATGTTGAAAGAATCACAGGTCACTGAGTGTTCGAAGGGAGCATTAGGCAATGACTGAGTAGAACAGGAGAAAGGAATACTGTAGAAGATGAATGGGTTGCTTTGAGAGATGAAACAGTGAAAGCAGCAGAGGATCAGATAGGTAAAAAACAAAGGCCTGATAGAAATCCTTGGGTGACACAGGAGATACTGAATTTAATTGATGAAAGGAGAAAACCATAAAAATGCAGTAAATGAAGCAAGTAAAAAGGAATATAAATGCCTAAAAAATTAGATTGACAGGAAGTTCAAAATGGCTAAGCAGGAAAGGCTACATGTTAAATGTAAGGGTTTAGAAGCATCTATCACTACGGGAAAGGTAGATACCACCTACAGGAAAATTAAAGGGGCTTTTCGAGAAAAGAGGAGCAGTTGTATGAATATCTAGAGCTCAAATGGAAAATCAGTCATAAACAAAGAATGGAAATCCGAAAAGTGGAAGGAATATATAGAGGCTCTGTACAAGGGAGCTGAACCTGAGGGCAATATTACAGAAATGGAAGAGGACATAGATGAAGATGAGATGGGAGATGTGATACTGCGAGAAGAATTTGACAGAAATCTGAAAGACGGAAGTCGAAACAAGGTGCTTGGAGTAGATGATATTCACTCACCACACTAATATCCTCAGGAGAGCCAGCCAAGTCAAAACTCTTCCATCTGCTGTGCAAGATGTATGAAACAGGCAAAATACCCTCAGACATCAAGAAGAATATAATAATTCCTATTCCAGAGAAAGCAGATGCTGACAGGTGTGAATATTACTGAACTATCAGTTTAATAAGCCATGCTTGCAAAATACTAACACGTATTCTTTACAGAAAAATGGAAAAAACTGGTAAAGCTGACCTCGGGAAAGATCAGTTTGGATTTCAGAGAAATGTAGTAACACTTGAGACAATACTGACCCTATGACTTATCTTAGAAGATAGGTTAACAAAAGGCACACCTATATTTATAGCTTTTGTAGATTTGGAGAAAGCTTTTGACAATGATGAATAGAATACACTCTTTGAAATTCTGCAGATAGCAGGGGTAAAATACAGGCAGCAGAAGGCTATACACAACTTGTACAGAAACCAGAGTTATAAAGAGTTGAGGGGTGTGAAAGGGAAGCTGTGGTTGAGGAGGGAGTGAGATGGGATTGTAGCCTATCCCCGATGTTATTCAGTCTGTACACTGAGCAAGCAGTAAAGGAAACCAAAGAAAAAATTTGAGTTGGAACTGAAGCTGAGGGAGATGAAATAAAAACTGAATTTTGTCAGTGACATTGTAATTACGTCAGAGACAGTAAAGGACTAGGAGGAGCTGCTGAACGGAATGGACAGCATCTTGAAAGAAGGATATAAGGTGAACATAAAAAAATGCAAAACAAGGATAAAGATGTACTCGAATTAAATAAGGCGACACTGAGGGAATCAGATTGGGAAATGATACACTAAAGTAGTAGATGAGTTTTGCTATTTGGCCAGAAAAATAACCGATGGAACTTCCTGGTAGGGTATAGAATGTGGTCGATGCACGTCTTTGCTGTAAGGGTACTGCACATGACAATCAGAGAGTCCTGCTATGAAAATAACAGAGATCATCATAGCCCCACAACCGTGGGGCTATATGGTGAGCGACAGTCGGACTGATGTCAGACCATTGTCTGGGGCATTTCCATACACATATTAAGCCTCAAATCTCATAGACTTTAGTATAATTATGTTCAGTGATGAGTCTCACTTTGAACTGCGCCCCGATGACCAATGATGATGTGTCTGGAGATGCTAGGGGCAGCGGTGGGATGCCAACCTGACTGTCGCTCACCATATGGCCAGACAACCAGGAATAATGGTCTGTTGTAACATTTATTTTCATAGCAGGACTCTTTTGACTGTCATCTGCAGCGCCCTTACAACAAAGTGGGGTATCGGCAGTATTCTATGCCCTGTTTCATTGCTCTTCATGGTAAGCCATCTTGGGCTTGTCTACTGCTTGTCTACGTGCCTCCAAACCCTAACTAGGCCAGCAAGGGCACCAGATCCCTCTACAACTGAGAACGTTTGGAGCATTGTGAGTAGAGTCCTCCAACCATCGTGGGAATTTAACAATCTAACACACTAGTTGGACAGAATTTTGCATGGTATTCCTTAGGAAGACACCCAACAACTCTATCAATACCAAGCCAAATGACTGTTTACATAAGGGACAGAAGTGCACCAACTCATTATTCACTTGCTCAATTTGTGAAGTCCTTTCTCCCGAATAACAGCTCTTCCAATTTTTCTGAAACAGTAACCATTTTTTGTCTGTACATGTACATCACATCAGATGTGATTTCTGTCTGATTCCCATAATTCCTTCATGGGGAATTGACACATGTGGTTGTAGGAGTGTGCATAGAGCAAATCTTACCCCAGGGATGTTCACAGGGTAGGGAAACAGGAGCAGAAGGAGCATGGGGTCTTCTGATGAGGATATTGCACAGATTGGGGAGGACGGGGGCAAAATGTCGGACATAACGGGCCTCATTTCCTGGCATGATTTTACAAACATATTAATCAACTACTTCAACATGGCTATGAGTATTAATCAGTTAGAATGAAAATTTCCACTTTGCTTCAGAGCGTGAGCTGGTATGAAACTTCCTGGTAGATCAAAACTGTGTGCCAGACCGAGTCTCGAACTCGCGACCTTTGCCTTTTGTGGATAAGTTGCCTTTTGTGGAAAAGTGCTCTACCATCTGAGCTAGCCAAGCACAACTCACAACCCATCCCCACAGGAGAGTTTCTGTGAAGTTTGGAAGGCAGGAGATGAGGTACTGGAGGAAGTGAGGACAGGTCATGAATCGTGCTTGGGTAGCTCAGATGGTAAAAGGCAAAGGTCCCGGGCTCGAGTCTCAGTCTGGCACACAGTTTTGATCTGCCAGGAAGTATTAATCAGCTACTTCAACATGGCTATGACTTCCACAAATCATGCTCTGAAATCAGGTACACCCTATGCTCCTTCTGAACCCATTTCCCTATCCTGTGTCTCCTACTCTGTGACCGTCCCTGTTGTAACACTTGCCCTATGCACCCTCCTACCAACTCCTATAACAGCCCTGTAACTGGCAAAACATATTACTATCAAAGGGAAAGCCACCTGTGAAACAACACAGGCTGTGTACCAGCTGTTATGTAAACACTATTCAGCCTTTTTACATCGGCATGACTATCATCAAGTCCTCAGTGAGGATGAATAGTTATAGGCACAGGGTGTATACTGGCAACACACAATATCCTGTTGCAGAGCATGCTCTACAATATAACAGTTGTGACCAGGGTCCTGTTTCACCACACGTGCCATCTGAATTTTTCCCCCAGACATCAGTTTCTCAGAACTCCACAGGTGGGAACTGATGTTACAACATGTCCCCAGTTCTCATCGCCCACCTGACCTTAATTTATGTTAATATCTTTTACTTTCTGAACTGTCTGTTTTTACCCCGCCCTCCACCTCTACCAAATTTAACGCATTTAGCTTTCTGCTACACAATATTTTGTCAGTAATCTCTGACTTGCTTATTACTCTATCTTCCACATTTAAGCTCTCAAATTGTCAAATCTCATCTTGTACAGTTCCCAAAAATCAGTCTGCATCTGCATCTCATTGTATCTGTAAGTTCCTGACCCGCTGTACTTTTCCATCATTTCTCTTCCTTCCCCTTCAACCCTTTTTATGTCATTTGTTGTTATTAGATACAATTTATTCCTGTATTGATTGGGAGCCTGAGTTAACTGTCCTAAGTAGTTTTCAGAGAAGCTGTTTAACGTCTTTTTGCAGGATCACTAGTCATGCCCCCCACTTACAGACTGAAGCACCAAAGAAACTGGTATTGGCATGTGTATTCAAATAAAGGAAGAATAAGGCATTGCAGTCGGCAAAGCCTATATAAGACAACAAGTGTCTGGGGCAGTTGTTAGATCAGTCAAGTTGCAACAATGGCAGGCTGTCAATATTTAAGTGAATTCGAATGTAGTGTTATAGTCTGTGCACAAGTGATGGGACACAGCATCTCCGAGGCAGTGATAAAGTGGGGATTTTCCTGTATGACCATTTCACGGATGTACCATGAATATCAGGAATCCAGTGAAACATCAAATCTCTGACATCGCTACAGCTGGAAAAAGATCCTGCACGAATGGGACCAATGACAACTGAAGAGCATCCTTCAACGTGATAACAGTGCAATCCTACTGCAGATTGCAGCATATTTCAATGTGTGACATCAACAAGTGTCAGTGTGCAAACCATTCGACGAAACATCATCAGTATGGGCTTTCGGAGCTGAAGGCCCACTTGTGTACCCTTGATGACTGCATGACAGAAAGCTTTATGTCTCACCTGGATCTGCCAACATCAACACAGGACTGTTGATGTCTGGAAACATGTTGCCTGGTTGGACAAGTCTCGTCTGAAATTGTATCGAGCGGATGGATGCCGTGTACAGGTGAGGAGACAACCTCACGAATACGTGGACTCTGCATGTCAGCAGTGGACTGTTCAAGGTGATGGAGGCTCTGTAATAGTGTGTGGTAAGTGCATTTGGAGTGATATGGGACCCCTGATATGTCTAGATACGACTCTGACAGGTGACGCATACATAAGCATCCAGACTGATCACCTGCATCCATTCATGTTCACTGTACATTCCGACAGGCTTGGGCAATTCCAGCAGGACAATGAAACACCCCACATGTTCAGAATTGCTACAGAGTGGTTCCAGGAACACTGTTACGAGTTTAAACACTTCCATTGGCCACCAAATTCCCCAGGCAGGAACATTATTGAGCATATCTGGGATGCCTTTGCTACATGCTGTTCAGAAGAGATCTCAAGACCTCTTACTCTTACGGATTTATGGACAGCCCTGCAGGATTCATGGAGTCAGTTTCCTCCAGAACTACTTCAGACATTAGTTGAGTCCATGCTATGTCATGTTGTGGCACTTCTGCATGCTCGTGAGGGCTCTACATGATATTAGGCAGGTGTACCAGTTTCTTCGGCTCTTCAGTGTAAAATTGTTATTATGTCAGTTGGTTGTTGGATAAATAGTTTCTGCTAGTGACACAATGTACTATTGAACTGAGGTTTTCTCTCAAACTTCCAGTTACATCTGTTGGTTGCTAGAAGGATTCAGCAAGTTTGTGCCTACCACTGTCATTGAGTATTGCCAAATAATCTTGCATGCAATTTCAATTTCAATTTTGGTGGATTTGAATTTCTTGTCGACTGTGACAAATATATCATCTCCATTTCCCTTTAGCCTATGTTTTCAATACATACTTAAAATTTCCCCAGAAATCTCTGTGCTTTCAATTTTGGGTTTTAACCGGCTTTCTGTACCTATTATTATGTGAGCTCCACTGCTTTTTAAGAGCATTTTGGCATTTTGTTGCGAATGCTTCGGCAGTTAACCATTAGGAATTTAAAACTCCCACATGTATGGGACATTTCTTTGTATTTTACCCCTGCATTTTACAACATTTTTTTCCTTCTCGGCACACCAAAGTACATTTCCAACTTTCGTAAGAGTCCTACAAGTGATTTTTTCCTAGATGCAAAAAGCTAATATCTATAATACATACATTTCTTGTTATGGAATGATTACAAATTACAAATCTATTGTGTAAGATTTTTGAATAGGAACATAAGCATAAGGCACGCGATAAATGAAACTTATTACTCTTAAGCGGGAACTTAAAAATTCAACATTAAAGCTGCTGTGCCTTATCTTTCCAGTCTCCCACCACTGTCCAGCCACAGAGGAGCATTCCTGTTGTAACTCAGTACCACCGAGGACTGAGAAACTGAATTACATTCTCCACCAGGGTTTTGACTACTTCTCGTTGTGTCCTGAAATGATAAATGTCCTGCCCACTATCCTTCCAAACCCTCCCACAGAGGTATTCCACCGTTCACTGCTACTATACAATATACTCATCCATCCCTACACAACCCCTGCTCCCAACCCCTTACCTCGTGACTCATGTCCCTGTAATAGACATAGATGCAAGACCTGTCCCATACATTGTCCCACCACCACCAGCTCCAGTCTGGTCACAAACATCACCCATCCATCAAAGGCAGGACTACCTACGAAACCAGTCTTGTGATCTCCAAGTTAAGCTGCAATCACTGTGTTGCATTCTATGTGGGCATGACAACTAACAAGCTGTCTATACACATGAATGGTCGCCAAGAAACTGTGGTCAAGAAACAAGTGGACTACCCAGTTGCTGAGCACGCTACTACCAAACATGACTGCTTCACAGCCTGTGCCATACGATTCTTTCCCACCAACACAGGCTATTCTGAATTGCGCAGGTGGGAACTTTCCCTGCTACATGTCCTACGTTTCCGTAACCCTCTTGGTCTCAACCTTCGATAGTCATTGTCCTCAACCATCCAGACTTCCTGGTCCCATACCAGCACTATACAGCCCTCATTCCACCATCATACCCAGTCTTTTTACTTCTCTCCTTTTCCATCCCCCCCCCCCCCCCCTACCCCACCCCTGCCCACCGTCTAACCTCCCGAGTGCACTTAGCTGCCCTACCCTCTCTCCACATAGTCCTGGGCTTGCAGTGTGGCTAGGGTTCCCTGAAATTGCAGTCATATGTGTGTGAGTTGTATTTGTGTGTGTGTGTGTGTTTGTGTGTGTGTGTGTGTGTGTGTGTGTGTGTGAGAGAGAGAGAGAGAGAGAGAGAGAGAGAGAGAGAGATCTGTTTTTGATGATTCGCTATATGGTGAGTGGCAACTTTCATTTTTATAATCTTGTTACAGTCCATGCTGGATTTTCCATTGTTTGATTAAACATTAACATCTGAAATATAAGAAGACATAAAACTTAATAACTAGAGAGAAATTTGTTCCTTACAATTTTTGTAAAGTAGATCCTATACGTGGACGAAGTCTTGACGCATACACACTCATTTTGCTATCCACATCAAGCAGGTGAGACCTGGAGTCACATTTTATATTCTTCAATGTAGAGAACCCAGATTCACAGAGGTAGGATGTTGAGAAGGGAAGTAATAGAGATTTTGGTTTATTTGTGTTATCCAGATATTCACTTTTGTTTTGGCCCCAAAAAACATTGGGAACGTTTTCTTTAAATTTCAGTTTCAGGGCTATATTCAGTTATATTTCAGTAAGTTACTCTTTTTTTTGGAGTTGTTTAATTCTGCTTTGGATATGTTTTCCTCCTCATGTGCTATCAACCACTCCACAATGTTGTACAATTCGAGGAAAAGGTTCGATTCAAACTGCCGAACTTGGGCAGCAGTTATGGACGTGAGACAACCGAAGTGTGAAATCCACGTCGATAAAGGCTTTGGTAGCGGAGTCAGCCATAACATACTTAAGCGGTACTGCTCTTACCCATCGAGCAAAGCAGTCGATCACCAACAGGATGTATCAATGAGTGTCAGACATGGGTAGTGGGCCCCTGAGATCTATGTGAACATGTTGAAAACATACTTTTGGGACTTCAGAGTCACCCAGAGGTGGTTGAGCATGATGTGATACCTTGCTCTTTTGGCACAGAATGCACACACAAGTCAAAAGCTTACAATCCTACCTCACATTAGGCCACACAAAGTGGTCCATCACCAGGTGGGTATCCACACGTACACGGAGGTGTGAGTGTAAGTGGTCAAAGCTGACACTGCGAAACGTTTGAGGAACAAGGCATCAAGACTGTTTTTATAAGATATCAGAGAGGATTAAACAGATCACTCCAAGAATAGCCCAAAGTTTGATCTAGAGACTCGTGAAGGTGTTGCAAAGAAAAGCCTGTCACTACTGTGAACTGGTCATAGTGGATTGACACAGCGTAGATGTGTGACAGATCACCTGTCAAGATGTTTTCCACAATTTTCATATGACAAATGGTGGTGGTGGTGTGTGCGATGTATTCTAAGTACTGAAACTGTTGGGGGGGGGGGGGGGGGAGGGGGGGGGGTTGGTAGGGGCGTCCCTCAATGTCTTGTCAGAAGTAACATGCTACTTTGAAAGCTGCTAGTAGCTCTCAATCACACACTGATCTCTTGCATTGCAAAGGTGGGAGCTTGCATGAGAAAAAATGGAGTCGCTATTGAACTGCTTCATCTCTCATTGCAAGATAGTGCCAATAGCTGAGTCACTTTCATCCAATGTTTCGATGAACTGTGTGTCAGGAAGGAGGTGCACCAAAGTAATGGTTTGAACAAGACAGTCTTTAATACGTTCAAAAGTAGATTGCAGTCCATGTGAATTTATGTCTGCTGGTATTATTGTTCTTGCCTTCATAGGGCTTGAGTGAGTGCTGCCTGAAGAGAAGTTGTCTATGGAATGTGCCCGGGTAAAAATTAACCATGCTTATAACCGGCACAGTTCATGGTAGTCCTGTAGTAGCGTCAGTTGTTGAAGATCTCTAAGCGCTGTGACATAGGGCAGATGCCATAGGCATTTACTGTGTGGCTGAGGAAAACTACTTCCTTGTTTGGAGCTGCCACTTTTGTTCGTGGATCACAAGTCCACTGTCAGAGAGCTCATTGCAGACTTGTTTGAGATGCACGTTAAGAGGGTCTTCATCGGTGAAAATATAACAGTATTGTTGATGTAAGTGCAACAGAATGGGAATTTGAATAGCACACATTCGATAAGGTGTTGCTAGGTTTGAGTGGTATTCTTGAGTCCATATGGCATAAAGAAGCCAGAAGGTGTACTAGTAGCCATTATGTGAATATTGTATGGGCACATAGGGGTTCGCATGTATGCTTCCTAGCAATCAATAACACAGACGCATCTGCCAGATAATGAGTGAAGTCTCAGATGTTGGAATCTGGTGGATACAGTCAACAAAGCTGGTCCAGATGGGAGCGTGCCATGTGGAGTTCCTCCTCAACTTTGTATTGCAATTGGATATTTATCCTGTGTGAGTCAAAATACAGCTGCTGTATTTTGTGAATGCGATCAATGATGAGAAGGCAGTACTGTAGGTAACGGTGACCATTGAGCCATCAGGTAAGCAGTGGACACTATTGCGTAAAGTAGGCAACTCTGTTGTGCCAGGCTGCCAAAGGGACGTGGTCATTGACACCTGTGACAGAGTGACCAGTAGCAGTGTGAGTCAAAACGCTGCCATGCAGATAGAGAACCAAATGGAAGTACCGAAGGAAGTCTGTGCTGAGTACTGGCTCACTAACATCTGCAACAATGAATGTCTAAATGAAAAGGACCTCAAAATTCATGTCCAATGTACAGGTCTGATGTCCTCAGACTGAGTTTGCTGCACAAAGTTGGGTGGCTGAGTATTAGGCATTGGGGATGGAGAAGGGGATGGTAAAGTACTGATTTCTGTGACAGAGTCGACAAGGAAGTGTTGGCTTCTGATGTGGCTGAGAATGAAAAGCCTGTCATCACATTGAGAGAGAGTCAGGAGAAAGCTGACATCATTGTTCTGAGAGTCTAGGTGGCTTAGATATCCTGCATGGTTCAGTGGGCATCCTGGGAACCATGCATCAAGTTTGGGTAGTTGCACAGCGGACAACAGTTGTGACCAGAACCACTGAATCATTTTTGGTACCAGCGAAAGCGGTTCTGTGCAGGCACTGATGTGGAATGTGTGTGGGTGGAGGGTTTGTTGCGACAGTGCCTCACATCAATGGCAGTGACGTCACAGTCTGCAGAGGTTGGGTGAGATTTGCTTGGTTTGTAGTAGGTAAGACATTGGTTATGCTCCTGGTACGGTTGTAAATGATATTCAATGCCACTGCCACTGTTGTCTGCAATGTTGAATGACGGAAACTATGGCAACTGTGGCCAGTTGAATTAGTGGTGGAAGCTTGATGACCATAATGTGCGGTCAGGAATGAGGTGTAAATTCGAGTGTGTAACCCACATCATAGTTGCAACAGAGTCCCGTCCTTGAAATATTCATCAGATAACATGGTATAATTGTTCTTCCGGGTCATGGAAAAGGTGGCAGAGGAGTGGTGTTATGGTAGGCTCTTATTTATTGGCTATGGGTGAGAGGATTACGATATCACTGATCGGTTCCATGTTTTCCCCTGTTCACCCTACTGACTAAGCAGAATTACTAATTGTGTGCTGTCACTACTGACGTCACTCAAAGCAATAATGCTCTCCATGATGGTTGCTGAGAGTAAATATTAGTATGTAACTATTTATTTTTAGTTAGTTTGGGTGTAAAAGAAATAAAAATCACAAGAAAAATACATAATTATGTGCAGTTTTTTGGAACTTTAAGGGAAATATTTTTCTTGATGGACTATAAAGGTAACACATATTATACAATGGAAACTCCAGGTTGGAATATCAACCATGCAGGAAAAGATAGACTGGTACTTGCCATAAAGATGACATATTAAGTTGCACATAAGCTTTTGGCCACAGCCTTCTTCAGAAAAAGAAAGAGAAACACACACCATTCATCCATGCAAGAAAGGACACCTCACACACACATGACAGCCAACTCTGGCAACTCAGACCAGCATTGCATTTTCACTGTAAGTAGCCATCTATATTTTCCTACATTGTTAATTCAAATTATAGTCTGACTTATTATGCAATTTCTTTTATTTATTGGTTTATTGCAATAAAATATTAAGAGTAATACAAAATTATGAAATACAAATACCATATAAAATGATGTGCTAATTATCATATTCTGTGAAGCAATTTCTTCTGATGGTGAAGCAGTGATGGGCATAGCCCATAGTACATATGTTATGGCATTTAGCACAATCTGCACATTTTTTTTTCATTTTTTGCACTATTTGCATGTTGTGTGCTGGTAAATTGTGTTTTGTACCAATATGTAATATATAATGGTAAGACAGAGATTTACGAACCAGGTTTTAAATTGTAAGACATTTCCAGGGGCAGATGTGGACTCTGACCACAATCTATTGGTTATGAACTGTAGATTAAAACTGAAGAAACTGCTAAAAGGTGGCAATTTAAGGAGATGGGACCTGGATAAACTGACTAAACCAGAGGTTGTACAGAGTTTCAGGGAGAGCATAAGGGAACAACTGACAGGAATGGGGAAAAGAAATACAGTAGAAGAAGAATGGGTACCTCTGAGGGGTGAAGTAGTGAAGGCAGCAGAGGATCAAGTATGTAAAAAGATGGCTGGTAGAAATCCTTGGGTAACAGAAGAAATATTGAATTTAATTGATGAAAGGAGAAAATATAAAAATGCAGTAAATGAAGCAGGCAAAAAGGAATACAAACGTCTCAAAAATGAGATCGACAGGAAGTGCAAAATGGCTAAGCAGGGATGGCTAGAGGACAAATGTAAGGATGTAGAGGCTTACCTCACTAGGGGTAAGATAGATACTGCCTACAGGAAAATTAAAGAGACCTTTGGAGAGAAGAGAGCCACTTGTATGAATACCAAGAGCTCAGATGGAAACCCAGTTCTAAGGAAAGAAGGGAAAGCAGATGGGTGGAAGGAGTATATAGAGGGCCTATACAAGGGCGATGTACTTGAGGACAATATTATGGAAATGGAAGAGGATGTAAATGAAGATGAAATGTGAGATACGATACTGCGTGAAGAGTTTGACAGTGCTTAACTTGCCGTAGAATTGTTAGGTCGGGGCTTTGGTGTGATGGGTGCTGTAGTTTTTTCCATGTGGGTGACTGTAGTGGCGTGGGAATAGGGGAAGTAAATGAGACTCATCAGTGGTTTTGTAGGATTTGTAGTAGAGATGGGAAGATATTAGAACAGGAGTGGAAAATTGCCACCCTTCAGGCTGAGTTAGACAAGGCCAGGGGAGATCTTGACAGGTTAAGGAGGGAGAAGGGTAAAGAGAGGTGGGAAGTGGCAACAGGCAACAGGAGGAACAGGCCTAGAACTTTGTCTGACAGCTTCATGGTGAATGTGGAAAATAGATTTGACCTGTTGCTTCAGTTAGAAGCTGGTGAGCCTCAAGCAGTTGCAGGTGTAGACAGGGCACAACAAACTTTCAGCAGCAAATTGAGAAGTAAGAATGTAGGGAAATCAGTAAAGAGAAAGAAAGTGTTGTTGTTAGGTAGTTCCCATGGAAGAGGTGTTGGCCAACTTTTGCAGGATGAACTAGGATCAGAATACCAGGTCACCAATTTTCTTAATCCTAGTGCTGGTCTGGAGCAGCTGACAGAGGATTTAGGATCACTTTGCAAAAATTTCACTCAGGAAGACACCTTGCTTATAGTGGGTGGGGCAGGTAACAGTATTGACAGAAATCCCATGGTCTAGTAACAGGAAGTCAGCACCGAGGAAGGGCACCTTGATCACGCGCCTCTCTCATGTGCTTACGAGGTAACGCCATCACAGGCGTCGCTTAGCAGGCAACGCTCTGGAAAGTTCCATGCCGCCCGCACGGTTTTCACGGTCCTGACCAATCAGGGCGGAGGAAGCCGCATGGTGTGTCGAATATACCCGGCCGCCCGTCGCCGGGCTCGCTCTCTTGTATTCTTGCTCACCCGTGAGTCGGATGCGCGCCCTGTAGCATTGAACATCTCCCGCTTCTCCCGGTGCTGCGGCACTGTGGACTTAGTTTTGGCAGACAACAACTTTCGGTAGCTTCGCGAACAATGTTTGCCAAATTATAAGCTCTGGCTCACCCTCACCTCCCTATCCCCTTTCAACATGCTTTAGCCAATAAATGGCCTTTCTCTAAAAATTACACTATTATTCCATAACGCCCACCGCCTGCCTACACCCCCATCCTGTACAATTGGTGTCAGAAGTGGGATCCATTCCTGTAGTGACTTTGTCGCTACACAAAATGTTCCTGGCGAGACGCCGTGAACTTTGCGCATGGAATGCGCCAACCGGGCGCCACGTTTGCTCCACGTGGGCCATGGCTGTTCCACTAAACATGCACAGGGCACGCGCTGCAGCGAGGCAGCCCACTCTAGTCAGCCACGTGAGCCGGACGCCGCCGCGCTGCCTGAGTTCGAGGGCCTGCGCTGCGCGGCTGGCCGGGCCGCCGTCATCCGCCGCCGTGCCAGCCGCCGCCGCTGCGCCGCCAACCGCTGCCACCGACGCGCCAGGGGTCTGCCGCCATCGCTGACCGGCCGAGCCAGCGCCGTCTGCCGCCAACACATTTGCCGCCGCCTGAGGGTCCGGACGCCGCCGCCCGCCGACCACCGCCCGCCGCAGCCACTGCACCACCCGCAAGGGCACATACCTTACGTGACGCGGTTGGCTCCCGTGCGGACCCTTAGCTGTCTGTGTCGTTTCTTCACTTTTCCGTTTCGCGACATAGTCCATTTTAACCACTTTCATCTTTCAACTATCAACAGAACAACCCTTAAAGAGTCATGCTCCACCCGCATGGGCACGTACCTTACGTGACCCGGTTGGCACCCGCGCGGACCCTTAGCTGTCCGTGTCGTTTCTTCACTTTTCCATTTCGCGACATAGTCCGTCCTATCCATTTTCATCTGACAACTTTCAACCGAACAACGTCTTTTGCAGTCTATTACCTGGGTGTATCCTAACACAAAACTATTCAGCCCAGACTTTGATCTTCCATTTCGAAGAAGAGTTCACGAGAACAGTGTTCCGCGCTCTCTGACGACAGCTGTTCAGGCAACGTCAGACGCGAACCGCGTCTAGCCCGCAGCTAAACGCCAGTAAGCGGAAATCTCTGTTCAAAACCTTGAGCCTTCTTTGTCTTCCCATTGTATTTTCCGAAGGAATACCGACTATTGAAGTAGTAGCATTTAACTGTATGATGTGTCCTAGGACACTGCGATATAACCAAGGATAGATGGAGTTTTAAGCAACCAGCTGGGCCCGAGGAGGCCAGCACCATGGAGTTATAGAGACGGCGAGTTTAGTCGCAAGATGTTGAGAGGATAAAGACGTCGAATTTGGTCGCACAACGAAGTTTTTTTTGTGAGAAATGTCGAGTTTTTGGAAGAAATACGTAGGAACTATCTTGGAGTCGCAGAATTGTCATTTACACAGTTAAGTTGGCGATAACGTCGTGTCAATGATGCGCCATGCACTATACCTTCATAAAGGGAAAGTCCTTCAGAAGTTATGCTCAACTTAGTCTCTTCTAATCCAATTCCTTACACTCTCTGTGTCCACTATGGACATCGTCGAATTTTGTTTCTCTCCTCTCGTTAACAACAGCGTTGACATCCAACGACACAATCTACACCCCACCTGCACCAAATTGGTGTCACTTTTCTTTGTCAATTTCACTTCATATGTTCAGCAAATATATTGATGCATGAGAAACTTTTCATAATGTGAATGTTATTACACATAGAGTTTTAGCCCAAACAGGCATTTAACTTTCTTTGCTTAGTGATATGGAATATGCAGTAAATTTAATATGATATTTGTGTACTTCATTTTTATATTTTCATGTTTATGTAAAAATTATGTTTGAGCTAAAATGGATTTCATAGGAACTTTGTTATGGGATTGTGACGTATCTGTCACTTATGAACCAATTTACTGTGGCATAATGTAATTTTAAACAGAACCCACTGTAACAAATCATCTAGCTTCATGTCATGCGTAACCCCACTTCTATTTTGTTGGTCATCTGTGAATAAACCATATCGATTACGCACATCTATTTCCCTTTGGAGAGAGTGTAAAATACAGACGGCGCAGTGAACAGCGTCGGTATGCTTCATCTCTCTCTCGCTCTTAAACCTGAGGCTTGCTTCCTGCACCGCGCACGTGCTCCCTGCGTGCGGCGTTTGACAGTCGTAGCAGCGTTGGCTCCGCTTCTCAGCTACCACATGCTGCTCTGACGTAACGTCGCACTGAAGTTATCTCCCGTGCCTTTCTGACGTAGCGCGAGATTCGGCCTTGCAGTCAGCTGCCACTCTGACCTAGCCTCCGCGCAGATCTTTAGCAAACAGTTCCTGTTGGAACACCACTTATAACCTTTCATGCCACTATGGCTTACTCAGTATTCGCGCCCCTTTAATTATGTTTTTTATACCTGAAAGCCCATTCATGATTACCTTGTCAGCTAACTTACCGGTCTTGTCTAACATATCAAATGATCACCTCCTATCGCCAATTGATGACATGCTAAAAAATGAAAAAAGGACAAATTTCTTACGTTCGCCTGTTGGCACACTTAAATTAATGGCAAACAGCCACGAACTAAACAAAAAATAGAAAACAAGAACCTATCAGGCATGTGCCCTCCCTTAGTTTTAAGAGTGCATTTCTAATATCACCTAATGTGGAAAAACTAGTGTAGTGTAGTGAAGTGTTCCCTTAGTGATAACTCCCCTTTTTAAAGTGTTTGAAACGTGTGAATCTCCCCTCATACCCCCCTACCCTGCGCTGAGTTCCAGTGCACGGACCTGGCCACGGCCACGCCCCCTTCCCGCTTGCAGCCTGCGCGCTGCTCGCTGAGGACAACACACCACGCCGCCTCGTGCCAGGCGCCCCCGCAGTGACTCACCAGTGGTGATATCTTTACATTTTCAACTTATTTCAACAAAAGCAAAAAAAAAAAGACATTTTTACTTCAACTTAGCAACAAGAACACTTGACGTGTTTATCTAATTCACACTGCTATTTTTTGTTCTAATTTTGTTTTGATATTTTATGATGTTTTGATATTCTATGATGTTTTATGATGATTCTTGTATACACACAATATTGTTGACATGTGTAAGTTCCTTTGCGACCCCTAGAAGGTCTTTAGAGTCTCTATATCCTCCCATAGGTTAAGACCCCTGCCGTCTTCTGTGAGGGCCATTCTTAATCAAGTAATGTTTACTTTGTTTTGCAAGCTAAATTTGTTTATATTTAAATGCTAATTGCATTGAGCGAATTCACATACGTTCTCTGCTCCCACGGAAGGGGGAGGAGTGTAAAGGATGGGCCAGACAATAAGGGATTTTACTTTATTATATGAGCCTCCAACCGGTAACTACATTTTTCTATTGCAGCCAAGCCATGGCCGGCAGTATTAGCTGCCTGTAAATTCTTTCATCCCATGGTCAAGTAACAGGAAGTCAGCACCGAGGAAGGGCACCTCGATCACGCGCCTCTCTCATGTGCTTACGAGGTAACGCCGTCCCAGGCGTCGCTTAGCAGGCAACGCTCTGGAAAGTTCCATGCCGCCCGCACGGTTTGCTCGGCCCTGACCAATCAGGGCGGAGGAAGCCGCGTGGTGCGTCGAATATACCCGGCCGCCCGTCGCCGGGCCCGCTCTCTTGTATTCTTGCTCACCCGCGAGTCGGATGCGCGCCCTGTAGCAGTGAACATCTCCCGCTTCTCCCGGTGCTGCGGCACTGTGGACTTACTTTTGGCAGACAACAACTTTCGGTAGCTTCGCGAACAATGTTTGCCAAATTATAAGCTCTGGCTCACCCTCACCTCCCTATCCCCTTTCAACATGCTTTAGCCAATAAATGGCCTTTCTCTAAAAATTACACTATTATTCCATAACGCCCACCGCCTGGCCACACCCGCATCCTGTACAGGTGATTTCAATGTAGATTTCCTTAAAGACTCTCCCAATAAGAACTTATTTGAGTTAGTAACACCATCATTCAATTTAATTCCCACTGTAAAGTTCCCCACTAGGATAGCCACTTGCTCACAAACAGCCATTGATAATATCTTTATAGAAAAGTCCAATGAACAAAATTATATTATGGCCTCTCAGACCGTGACATGCAGTTCCTTCTGTTAAATGTTAATACTGAACAGGATATAAAATCTGAGCTCAAGAGAGTAGCCAAAAATTGATTATGTTAGGACACTCCTCAGAGACATTCACTGAACTGATGTTTACAGTGCTCGTGGCATGAATGAAAAATATAACACTTTTGCTATCAAAGTGCTTACCTTATTCGAACACTGCTTTCCCCCAAAACTTACCAAGGTTAGAGCAAAGTCTACAAAGAAGCCATGGATTACTCGAGGAATAGGGGTATCTTGTAAAACAAAAAGAAAACTGTATCTGTCAATCCGAAACATTTCCAATGTTGATGCTATAGCACATTATAAGAAATACTGCAGAATATTAAAGACTGTAATACAGATGTCAAAGCAAATATATTACAAGGAAAAGATAGTCATATCAGATAACAAAATAAAGACAATATGGGATATAGTGAAGGAGGAGACCGGTAGAACCAGACATGAAGAGGAACAAATGGCATTAAGAGTATATGATACATTGATGACAGATGTGTATAGTGTTGCAGAACTTTTTAACAAACATTTTATAACTTTACTGAAAAGATGGGGTTGTCAGGTTCGGTAGATGCTGCTACGGAATACCTCAGACCAGACATTTCAAGTAACTTCCGTAATATGAATTTGACCCTCACTACCCCAACAGAAATAATGTCCATCATAAAATCTTTAAAATCAAAAACATCTAGTGGGTATGATGAAATATCAACAAAGTTAATTAAAGAATGTGATTCTGAGCTAAGTAACATATTAAGCTATCTGTGTAACCAGTCATTTATCAGTGGAATATTTCCTGAATGGCTGAAATATGCTGAAGTTAAGCTACTGTTTAAGAAAGGAGATAAAGAAATAGCATCAAATTTCCGTCCAATTTCACTGTTGCCAGCATTCTCAAAAATTTTCGAAAAAGTAATGTACAGTCGGCTTTATAACCATCTTATCTCAAATAACATACTGTCAAAGTCACAGTTTGGATTTCTAAAAGGTTCTGATATTGAGAAGGCTATCTACACTTACAGTGAAAATGTGCTTAATTCATTAGACAAAAAATTGCAGGCAACTGGTATATTTTGTGACCTGTCAAAGGCATTTGACTCTGTAAATCACAATATCCTTTTAAGTAAATTAGAATATTATAGTGTGACAGGAAATGCTGCAAAATGGTTCAAATCTTATATCTCTGGCAGGAAACAAAGGGTGTTATTAGGAAAGAGACATGTATCAAGCTATCAGGCATCATCCAACTGGTAACTAATTACATGTGGGTTCCCACAAGGTTCCATTTTAGGGCCCCTACTTTTTCTTGTGTATATCAATGACCTTTCATCAGTAACATTACCAGATGCCAAGTTCGTTTTGTTTGCCAATGATACAAACATTGCAATAAATAGCAAATCAAGTGTAGTCTTAGAAAGATCAGCCAAAAAATATTTGTGGACATTAACCACTGGTTCCTAGCCAATTCTTTGTCACTAAACTTTGAAAAAACACACTACATGCAGTTCAGTACTTGTAAGGGGTGTCCCACGAGTATATGTCTAACATACGATGACAAGAAGATAGAAGAAGTGGACAGTGTTAAATTCTTGGGATTACAGCTTGATAATAAATTCAACTGGGAGGAGCACACCACAGAACTGCTGAAGCGTCTTAACAAATCTCTGTTTGCAATGCGAATTTTGTCAGACATATGGGATATAAAAATGAAAAAGCTGGCGTACTATGCTTACTTTCATTCCATAATGTCATATGGAATTATTTTTTGGGGTAATTCATCAAGCCAAGCTAAAATTTTCCGGGCACAAAAACGTGCAGTAAGAGTTATATGTGGTGTGAACTCAAGATCATCCTGCAGAAGCCTGTTTAGGGAACTAGGGATACTAACTACTGCTTCCCAATATATTTATTTATTCCTTAATGAAATTTGTCATTAAAAATATATCACTTTTTCAAACCAACAGCTCAATTCATGGAATCAATACTCGAAATAAGAATAATCTTCACAAGGATTTAAAGTCACTTAGTCTTGTACAAAAAGGTGTGCATTATTCAGGAACACGCATTTTCAATAACTTGCCAGCAGCCATAAAAAGCTTAACAACCAATGAAATTCAGTTTAAGAGAAGCCTAAAGGATTTATTGGTGGCCAACTCCTTCTACTCCATTGATGAACTTCTCAGTAAAACCAACTGATTTGTATATAATACAATATAACTTCTGCACCATTTCAATGCAGTAATGTGTTCATTGTAAATAAGTATTATAATAGTTGTATTACATGTTTATTGCCTTATAAATAAATAAAAAACTTTTTTATTTTAAATTCAGTGCATTAGTATTTGTAAAATGACTCTTTTATATAGCGTTCATTAAAAAATGATGATCATTCCACTTGGGACCTGTGGAATGGTACATTAGCTTATTTGTTTTAGTTGTAAATATTTGTCATGTATTGTTGTTCTTCTGACATGTTCCACATCCTGGAGGACCTCCTCACTACGGATCAATTGGAATGAAAGTAAATCTAAATCTAAAAATCTAAATAGAGCACTGACAGACCTGAATCAAAACAAGGCCCCGGGAGTAGACAACATTCCATTAGAACTGCTGACGGCCTTGGTAGAGCCACTCAAAAATCTCTACCATTTGGTGCCCAAGATGTATGAGACAGGCGAACTACCCTCAGACTTCCAATCCTAAAGAAAGCAGGTGTTGACAAATGTAAAAATGGCCAAACTATCAGTTTAATAAGTCACAGCTGCAAAATACAAACGCGAATTCTTTACAGATGAATGGAAAAACTGGTAGAAGCCGACCTCGGGAAAGATCAGTTTGGATTCCGTAGAAATGTTGGAACATGTGAGGCAATACTGACCTTACGACTTATCTTAGAAGAAAGAATAAGGAAAGGCAAACCTACGTTTCTAGCATTTGTAGACTTAGAGAAAGATTTTGACAATGTTGACTGGACTACTCTCTTTCAAATTCTAAAGGTGGCAGGGGTAAAATACAGGAAGTGAAAGGCTATTTACAATTTGTACAGAAACCAGATGGCAGTTATAAGAGTCGATGGGCATGAAAGGGAAGTAGTGGTTGGGAAGGGAGTGAGACAGGGTTGTAGCCTCTCCCCGATGTTATTCAATCTGTACATTGAGCAAGCAGTAAAGGAAACAAAAGAAAAATTCGGAGTTGGAATTATAATCCATGGAGAAGAAATAAAAACTTGGAGGTTCGCCGATCACATTGTAATTCTGTCAGAGACAGGAAAGGACTTGGAAGAGCAGTTGAATGGAATGGACAGTGTCTTGAAAGGAGGATATAAGATGGACATCAACAAAGGCAAAACGAGGATAATGGAATGTAGTCGATTTAAGTCGGGTGATGGTGAGGGAATTGGATTAGGTAATGAGACACTTAAAGTAGTAAAGGAGTTTTGCTATTTGGGGAGCAAAATAACTGATGATGGTCGAAGTAGAGAGGATATAAAGTGTAGACTGGCAATGGCAAGGAAAGCATTTCTGAAGAAGAGAAATTTGTTAACATCGAGTATAGATTTAAGTGTCAGGAAGTCGTTTCTGAAAGTATTTGTATGGGGTGTAGCCATGTATGGAAGTGAAACATGGATGATAAATAGTTTGGACAAGAAGAGAATAGAAGCTTTCGAAATGTGGTGCTACAGAAGAATGCTGAAGATTAGATGGGTAGATCACATAACTAATGAGGAAGTATTGAATAGAATTGGGGAGAAGAGGAGTTTGTCGCCCAACTTGACAAGAAGAAGGGACCAGTTGGTAGAACATCTTCTGAGTCATCAAAGGATCACCAATTTAGCATTGGAGGGCAGCATGGAGGGTAAAAATCGTAGAGGGAGACCAAGAGATGAATACACTAAGCATATTCAGAAGGATGTAGGTTGCAGTAAGTACTGGGAGATGAAGAAGCTTGCACAGGATAGAGTAGCATGGAGAGCTGCATCAAACCAGTCTCAGGACTGAAGACCACAACAACAACAACAACAACAACCAATATAAAAGTGAGGAAACAGTCATATATTCTTACACAACACACTAAACTGAAATAACAACAGAGTATAGCCAGCATATGTTTTATTGTTGGTGCCTACTTATTTGATAGGTTTTCTTTTTCCTGTTTATGTAATTGCACTTGGCATATGTTCTGTTTTGAGATTCTGTTTAAAAAATTTGGATAAGGTTATAATCAAATATGACAGTTAACCATTTTAAAATGGGGAAAAATATTTCCTTTGGTCATTATAATGGTTGGGGAGAGAGATGATGTGAATTGTTCGGAGCTGAAATAATTATGTTAATGCATGTTTAGCCACACCAGAAACAGTATGCCCAGAAATGCACATTGGTATGGATGTGTGCGGGTTAAGGAACGTTGATTGAAGATCAGTTCCTTTGAGTTCTGGTGTGTGGCTTGAAATTTACTTTGTCTCCCAAACTACATACAACAATGCCAGCATCGCTGCAGCAGCTTCTCTCTCTTTGTGTTCACTTCTTTTCCAAAAAGGTCCATTTAAAAATGCAAGTCCTCGTTGCATTGGGAGGTGGAGGTTAGGATGTAGCTTGGTAGGATAATGACAACTTGTGGCTTCCGCATATTTTAACTTTTAATTAACTCAATACTGGGAGAACGCAATTACATACATCTTTATTGCTCCCAACTCAAAATGCTGACAGACACCGAGATTTGTGAAGAAAAATAGGTACATAAAACAATTGGTAGTTTAACTTTCAATCTTCTGTCATCTTATTGGGATATAATTATACCTCCCTACAACATCTTTGCTGCTCAGGGACGGCAAATAACCTACGCAACTGACCCTCCCTCCCACATACTACAGTGATCCGTATCACTGTACATCAGTACATACACTGGTGGTGCATTACATTATCTGCACCTTTCTTTTACTTTAAACTCTTGGCCTGTCAGGGTACTGAGACGTTTATTCGTGGTCAAGTTTACCTTGTTTGCTCCCGAACATGTCATTACATAACATGTTTATCTAATTTTGTTTAATGTACACTTTAAAAATTATTGCTCCTACTATGTACAAAATTTTTTAAGGTTGTGTCAACAGACGCATTTGAGTTGAGAGTCTGTAGTTTGTTTTTCAGAATCTAACCGCTGCTATTGCGGTATTGTCAGCGCGTGCACCTCATGACGTATTCTGTGCGTGTACTTGATTTTGTTAACATTGCAGTTAAGTTGAGCTGTCCATGAGTGTGCTACAATTTCCTTTATTTACTCAAAGTCAATAAAAGTGCTCATCCCAATGTGGTGTGCTGAGGCTTGTGTGTTGCAGAACCATTGATGCTGTGGTGAGGAGGTTCATCATTTACGGCCCAGGCATTTGTTCCTGTCGTAATCCACATGTTTCAGTGGTTGAACCAGGCTCAAGCTATCAACATCCCAATGACACTTGAATGGGTTCAAGGTAAGCCTCCAATGTCTTTATTTGTTTCCATATCCTATCTGTGGTAGAATGTCTTGTCAATAACAGAGTCCATCAAGGATATAAATGTTTGCTATTGCCCAGCACTGACACACTTTACTTTTTTTTTTCTTCAACAGAAATGTAGAGAATTAAAAACATATTCAGCTTTACACTGCGTCATACTTTTTACATTTCATCATTGTTACAATCACCTAAGTGTGTACATTTTAAAATGTATTGACACACAAGGTTTGCGTATTTCTTACTCCGTACATATACCTTTTCATGTATCGTTTACATTTCCTTACATAAATATTGTACAAAAATTTACATAAACTCTGCACAGAAATTATACATACTAGTCAGTTAATATTAGTACATTTCTTGTGTTTTTATGTCATGTAACGTCTTTCAGTGTTAACATTGTCATTCTCATTACATTTTGCTCTTGGGTATTACCCTTCTGAATGTTCATTCGTGAACAATCTGTATTCATAGTCTCATCTTACTTTAATATTACACAGGTTTTCATTTGGTAGCATGAGACCTAAGTTCAAATTTTTTATACATTTGGTGCACTGTAGCTTTTTACACACACATTCACACCCACATCTTTTTGTACATATAATTATTTATTTTTGGTGCGGCCCTTATGCTTTGGTACCAAATGCCTGACTATTGTCTTGCCTAACCTACCCAAGACGTGACTCTGCATCATTCGCAGTAAGAACACTTAAAAACTAACTTAAAACTAAGTACGCAATTGCTCACTGGCTACTAATTCATCACACTTTCATTATTCATATTTTCAATTTCTATCAGTGTGTAGTTCATTCATTATCAATTTTTAATGAGCTGTAAGAGAAAACATGTTCGTACTGTGGTTGTCATTTTGATTTGCCTTTTCGCACCTGGAAAGAAAGGTGATGTCGTAGGTAGGGCACAGTCCCTTCTCTCATAGTATATTCAAGACTTAGTTTATATTCCTTCATTATTCATGTAGATATTTCCTTCCATGTAGTGAGCAAATAGCCACTCGTGTAAATTTGAACAGTTTGTACATAGTATCATAGTGTGTAGCTAGTTTTCTGCAAATAGTGTTTACTTCATCCTCTGTGTATATATTCCTTAGCTTTGTTCTTCCTAATTTCTTAATCTTAGTTTAGTTCTGTAGTGCAGACATTTTATTTCCCTGGTAGTCAGCTCATATTACAAAGTTTTCTCTAAGTGTAGATTGTCTGACATTTCTTTGCTAAGCTACGATCATTGTCTGGCACAATTTGCGGCTTACACTGTGTTGGATGCAGTTCTGGCACATTCCACTTCACCATTTACACATGCTGTGTCTCAATTGCATGCCTACTGTGTGTTTAAACAATACAGTGTCAAATTAAATAATTTCTCACACTCAGTGAGGGTAATGTTTCCTGAGCTTTCTGGCTTGTACACATACTATGAAAATCTTACATAAATAAAACTTACATCCTAATAAGGCAACAGACATGAAATAGGCCAAATCAAATATTTCCTTACTACTAAACATCAATGGTAATAATTCTATTCAAGTGGACAGTATGTCATCTCTTATACACATTGCTCCAAGCCGTCAGTATCAAATTCTGTTTAGTGCACAAATTCACGTATATCTTTGTTCGGTAGAGCCATTTTCCCTTACCGCTATTTAAGTAGAGTTTTTGATATAACAAATGGCCCTATGTAGAGCAGTTGCCACTTGCGATTTAACTTACCATACTTTGTCGATTTTGGATGAGTCCTCCGAAGAACTTGTTGTCCTACATGGTACTCTGCAGTGCCTCTTAATTTCTTATCATGCAGTTGTTTTCTGTATTTTGCCTTTTATTCATTGCTAACCAGTGCCCAATATATTTTCTCCTCATGCAATATTCCCTTCCAAGGGACCCTGGGTGGAGGTTCTTCCCGATTGTCTTTTGTCAAACAGCAGTTCTGTAAGTGTAAAGCCAGTTAAGCTATGGGGGAGATTGTTAATAACTTGCTGAAATGGGGTAACATATCCCATTCACCTTGTGTGTTCGTGAGGGGTCAGATAAATCTGTTAAAATCCTTAAATATCCTCTCTATGGGACTTGCTTCGTTCAGGAACTCTTTCCAATGCTTGCCTGTAAAATATGACATTTTGTCCATCATCAGTATTTCCGGCTTGCCTACTCTGGGTAGATAATCCGTTGTAACCCTTCTGTTGATGGTACTCGCAGTCACTGACTGCACTGCATACAATTTGACATACTTGGAGAAAACATCATATAGAGCAACAACGTATCTTTCACCTCCTTTACCTTGTGGATATTGTCTAGCTGTGTCCAAGGAAACTATCTCCAAGGGTCTTTTACAAAATATCGGAGGTAGTTCAATTAGTAGTTTTGACTTATTTGACAGACAACACATTTCCGTATAACCTGCAGAACTTATATCTTAAATTTGGATAGTAACAATAAGTGCTTATCTTACTAAGGCATTTGGAGATACTGTAGGCTCCCCAAATATTGTGTGTCTGTAACAAAGTCGTTAACGTGATCCTCTGGTAAACAAATACAGCACTGGCTCTGCTCTGGGTGAAACAATACACCTTAGTAAATAATGAAAAAATTTGTTCAATCTGTCATCTATATTCTACAACAGTTTTAGCCTCACCTTTTGTCATGTGGGATCCTTCTGTTGTAGCTGCTCCTTGCTTTTTACACATCTTAACATAGCATGGCTGTTGTGTTTTTATCTTTCATCAACAGAAGCCTGATTTCTGAACTGTTCTCCAAGAATTCCAAGAATTCATCTAGACCTTGTGGAACCCTCGGTAAGGCATTGGCAATTATGTTTGATACACGCAATTTAATTATGTTTTTTAACACAAACCTACATTTTTTTAAATGGAACCCCATTACTTTTGTTAGCACATCTGAACATATAAATAAATATGTAATCAGTGCCATTTGTTGCATTGCAAAATGTTAATTACATCCGGAGATATTGTAACCTAAAGTTGACGCTTGAGTACCACTCCTCCGCTGTTCGATCGTGTGTATCGGAGAGCACCGAATTTCGTAGGGATCCAAAGGGAACGGTGATGGACCTTTAGTACAGAAGAGACTGGAACAGCACATTACGTCCACATGCTAACACCTTTTTATTGGTCTTTTTCACTGACGCACATGTACATTACCATAAGGGGTGAGGTACACATACACACGTGGTTTCTGTTTTCAATTACAAAGTGGAATAGAGTGTGTCTCGACATGTCAGGCCAATAGATGTTCAATGTGGTGGCCATCATTTGCTGCACACAATTGCAAATCTCTGGCGTAATGAATGTCGTACACGCCGCAGTACATCTGGTGTAATGCCACTGCAGGCTGCCACAATACGTTGTTTCATATCCTCTGGGGTTGTAGGCACATCACGGTACACATTCTCCTTTAACGTACCCCACAGAAAGAAGTCCAGTGGTGTAAGATCAGGAGAACGGGCTGGCCAATTTATGCGTCCTCCATGTCCTATGAAACGCCATTTGAACATCCTGTCAAGGGTCAGCCTAGTGTTAATTGCGGAATGTGCAGGTGCACCATCATGCTGATACCACATACGTCGGCGCGTTTCCAGTGGGACATTTTCGAGCAACGTTGGCAGATCATTCTGTAGAAACGCGATGTATGTTGCAGCTGTTTGGGCCCCTGCAATGAAGTGAGGACCAATGAGGTGGTCGCCAATGATTCCGCACCATACATTTACAGTCCACGATTGCTGTCGCTCTACCTGTCTGAGCCAGCGAGGATTGTCCACGGACCAGTAATGCATGTTCCATAGATTCACTGCCCCGTGGTTTGTGAAACCGGCTTCATCGATAAACACATAGAACTGCAACACATTCTCTGTTAATGCCCATTGACAGAATTGCACTCGATGATTAAAGTCATCACCATGTAATTGCTGATGTAGCGACACATGAAACGGGTGAAAGCGGTGACGATGCAGTATGCGCATGACACTACTTTGACTCAGTCCACCGGCTCTCGCAATGTCCCGTGTACTCATGGCAACAGCAGCTAACACACCAACTGCACCCGCTTCTCCTGTGACGGGCCTGTTACGGACCCGTTTGCGTGTTACGACCATACCTGTTGCATACAGTTGGCGGTAGATGTTCTGCAATGTGCGGCCCGTTGGATGCTCTCTGTCCAGGTACCGTTCTGCATACACCCTGTAGGCTTCAGCTGCATTTCGTCGACACTCGCCATAGATAAGTATCATCTCCGCCTTTTCAGAGTTCGAATACACCATGGTCACAGTTCCTACAACACTACACTATCACAGACGTCAGGTAACACGGTGTACTATAATTGGTCTGCGTGCGGAGACGAAAATGCAGAATAAAAATAGCAGCAAGCGCTACATGCAGACACTGCGACAGCTAGACCAAACCACAACAGTGCACTACAGCCACACTCATAAACACGATTGTCATCGTAACCATGTCCCTGCAGATGCTGCTCGCCGACCGTGGCCCGTGTTTGTTACAACACGCAACTGAACGTCGGAGGTTTCAAGCGTCAACTATAGGTTACAATATCTCCAGATGTAATTACAATTTACAATGCAACAAACGGCACTGATTACGTATTTGTTTATATGTTCAGGTGTGCTAAAAAAACTAACGTGGTTCCATTTGAAAAAAACGTAGGTTTGTTTAAAAAACATACTTACGTGCATTTTTGTATGGTTTGTATTAAACAATTACACTAGCCCCTCTCCTCACGTTCGGTCTGTGGAATCGGTTCGTCAGTATTTGATGTGGTTTACGAAATATATCCAGCGGTAACGTTAGGTGACTCTCTCTCTCTCTCTCTCTCTCTCTCTCTCTCTCTCTCTATATATATATATATATATATATATATATATATATATATATAGGGAAACATTCCACGTGGGAAAAATATATTTAAAAAGAAAGATGATGAGACTTACCAAACAAAAGCGCTGGCAGGTCGATAGACACACAAACATACACACAAAATTCTAGCTTTTGCAACCAACGGTTGCCTCGTCAGGAAAGAGGGAAGGAGAAGGAAAGACAAAAGGATATGGGTTTTAAGGGAGAGGGTAAGGAGTCATTCGCGGAAAGACTTACCTTAGGGGGAAAAAAGGACAGGTATACACTCGCACACACACACATATCCATCCACACATACACAGACACAAGCAGACATTTGTAAAGGCAAAGAGTTTGGGCAGAGATGTCAGTCGGGACGGAAGTACAGAGGCAAAGATGATGTTGAAAGACAGGTGAGGTATGAGCGGCGGCAGATTGAAATTAGAAATTAGCGGAGATTGAGGCCTGGCGGATAGCGAGAAGAGAGGATATGCTGAAGGGCAAGTTCCCATCTCCGGAGTTCTGACAGGTTGGTGTTAGTGGGAAGTATCCAGATAACCCGGACGGTGTAACACTGTGCCAAGATGTGCTGGCCGTGCACCAAGGCATGTTTAGCCACAGGGTGATCCTCATTACCAACAAACACTGTCTGCCTGTGTCCATTCATGCGAATGGACAGTTTGTTGCTGGTCATTCCCACATAGAATGCTTCACAGTGTAGGCAGGTCAGTTGGTAAATCACGTGGGTGCTTTCACACGTGGCTCTGCCTTTGATCGTGTACACCTTCCGGGTTACAGGACTGGAATAGGTGGTGGTGGGAGGGTGCATGGGACAGGTTTTACACCGGGGGCGGTTACAGGGGTAGGAGCCAGAGGGTAGGGAAGGTGGTTTGGGGATTTCATAGGGATGAACTAAGAGGTTACGAAGGTTAGGTGGACGGCGGAAAGACACTCTTGGTGGAGTGGGGAGGATTTCATGAAGGATGGATCTCATTTCAGGGCAGGATTTGAGGAAGTCGTATCCCTGCTGGAGAGCCACATTCAGAATCTGATCCAGTCCCGGAAAGTATCCTGTCACAAGTGGGGCACTTTTGGGGTTCTTCTGTGGAAGGTTCCGGGTTTGAGGAGATGAGGAAGTGGCTCTGGTTATTTGCTTCTGTACCAGGTCGGGAGGGTAGTTACGGGATGCAAAAGCTGTTTTCAGGTTGTTGGTGTAATGGTTCAAGGATTCCGGACTGGAGCAGATTCGTTTGCCACGAAGACCTAGGCTGTAGGGAAGGGACCGTTTGATGTGGAATGGGTGGCAGCTGTCATAATGGAGGTACTGATGCTTGTTGGTGGGTTTGATGTGGACGGACGTGTGAAGCTGGCCATTGGACAGGTGGAGGTCAACGTCAAGGAAAGTGGCATGGGATTTAGAGTAGGACCAGGTGAATCTGATGGAACCAAAGGAGTTGAGGTTGGAGAGGAAATTCTGGAGTTCTTCTTCACTGTGAGTCCAGATCATGAAAATGTCATCAATAAATCTGTACCAAACTTTGGGTTGGCAGGCCTGGGTAACCAAGAAGGCTTCCTCTAAGCGACCCATGAATAGGTTGGCGTACGAGGGGGCCCATCCTGGTACCCATGGCTGTTCCCTTTAATTGTTGGTATGTCTGGCCTTCAAAAGTGAAGAAGTTGTGGGTCGGGATGAAGCTGGCTAAGGTAATGAGGAAAGAGGTTTTAGGTAGGGCGGCAGGTGATCGGTGTGAAAGGAAGTGCTACATCGCAGCGAGGCCCTGGACATGCGGAATATTTGTGTATAAGGAAGTGGCATCAATGGTTACAAGGATGGTTTCTGGGGGTAACAGACTGGGTAGGGATCCGTGATCTGAAGGCTGAGCAATCCATCGTCATTCTTCCGGCGGACAAGGGTTCCACGACTGTGGTACTTGATCGTCGGGAGTATGTGGCTGAGGGACTGCGTCAGCTTTCAGACAACACTACTTACAAAGTTTGCCATGGTAATCCCATTCCTGATGTCCAGGCGGAGCTTCAAGGAATCCTCAGAACCTTAGGCCCCCTACAAAACCTTTCACCTGACCCCACCAACACCCCGCACCCCTACCTTCTACCTTCTTCCCAAAATTCACAAACCCAATCATCTCGGCCGTCCCATTGTAGCTGGTTACCAAGTCCCCACAGAACGCATATCTGCCTACGTAGATCAACACCTTCAACCCATTACATGCAGTCTCCCATCCTTCATCAAAGACACCAACCACTTTCTCGAACGCCTGGAATCCCTACCCAGTCTGTTACCCCCGGAAACCATCCTTGTAACCATTGATGCCACTTCCTTATACACAAATATTCCGCATGTCCAGGGCCTCGCTGCGATGTAGCACTTCCTTTCACACCGATCACCTGCCGCCCTACCTAAAACCTCTTTCCTCATTACCTTAGCCAGCTTCATCCCGACCCACAACTTCTTCACTTTTGAAGGCCAGACATACCAACAATTAAAGGGAACAGCCATGGTTACCAGGATGGGCCCCCTCGTACGCCAACCTATTCATGGGTCGCTTAGAGGAAGCCTTCTTGGTTACCCAGGCCCGCCAACCCAAAGTTTGGTACAGATTTATTGATGACATTTTCATGATCTGGACTCACAGTGAAGAAGAACTCCAGAATTTCCTCTCCAACCTCAACTCCTTTGGTTCCATCAGATTCACCTGGTCCTACTCTAAATCCCATGCCACTTTCCTTGACGTTGACCTCCACCTGTCCAATGGCCAGCTTCACACGTCCGTCCACATCAAACCCACCAACAAGCAACAGTACCTCCATTATGACAGCTGCCACCCATTCCACATCAAACGGTCCCTTCCCTACAGCCTAGGTCTTCGTGGCAAACGAATCTGCTCCAGTCCGGAATCCTTGAACCATTACACCAACAACCTGAAAACAGCTTTTGCATCCCGTAACTACCCTCCCGACCTGGTACAGAAGCAAATAACCAGAGCCACTTCCTCATCTCCTCAAACCCGGAACCTTCCACAGAAGAACCCCAAAAGTGCCCCACTTGTGACAGGATACTTTCCGGGACTGGATCAGATTCTGAATGTGGCTCTCCAGCAGGGATACGACTTCCTCAAATCCTGCCCTGAAATGAGATCCATCCTTCATGAAATCCTCCCCACTCCACCAAGAGTGTCTTTCCGCCGTCCACTTAACCTTCGTAACCTCTTAGTTCATTCCTATGAAATCCCCAAACCACCTTCCCTACCCTCTGGCTCCTACCCCTGTAACCGCCCCCGGTGTAAAACCTGTCCCATGCACCCTCCCACCACCACCTATTCCAGTCCTGTAACCCGGAAGGTGTACACGATCAAAGGCAGAGCCACGTGTGAAAGCACCCACGTGATTTACCAACTGACCTGCCTACACTGTGAAGCATTCTATGTGGGAATGACCAGCAACAAACTGTCCATTCGCATGAATGGACACAGACAGACAGTGTTTGTTGGTAATGAGGATCACCCTGTGGCTAAACATGCCTTGGTGCACGGCCAGCACATCTTGGCACAGTGTTACACCGTCCGGGTTATCTGGATACTTCCCACTAACACCAACCTGTCAGAACTCCGGAGATGGGAACTTGCCCCTCAGCATATCCTCTCTTCTCGCTATCCGCCAGGTCTCAATCTCCGCTAATTTCTAATTTCAATCTGCCGCCGCTCATACCTCGCCTGTCTTTCAACATCATCTTTGCCTCTGTACTTCCATCCCGACTGACATCTCTGCCCAAACTCTTTGCCTTTACAAATGTCTGCTTGTGTCTGTGTATGTGTGGATGGATATGTGTGTGTGTGCGAGTGTACACCTGTCCTTTTTTCCCCCTAAGGTAAGTCTTTCCGCTCCCAGGATTGGAATGACTCCTTACCCTCTCCCTTAAAACCCATATCCTTTTGTCTTTCCTTCTCCTTCCCTCTTTCCTGACGAGGCAACCGTTGGTTGCGAAAGCTAGAATTTTGTGTGTATGTTTGTGTTTGTTTGTGTGTCTATCGACCTGCCAGCGCTTTTGTTTGGTAAGTCTCATCATCTTTCTTTTTAGATATATTTTTCCCACGTGGAATGTTTCCCTTGCAGTCTCTGGCAACTGAAGCGCCACTCTGCAAGCAGCAGCACCAGTGCATGATGGAAGTGGCAACTGTGAGCAAGTAAGAAGGCTGGGGTGGAGAGGGGGAGGGATAGTAGGGTAGGTGTGTGGGGGACAGTGAAGTGCTGCTGGAGGGCACGGGGACGAGGTGGAGAGATTGTAGAGCAGCTATGTGTAGTCGGGAGGTTAAACGGGGGAGAGGTGTGTGTGTGGGGGGGAGGGGGTAGCGGAAAAGGAGGGAAGTAAAATGACTGGGTGTGATGGTGGAATGAGGGCTGTGTAGTGCTGGAATGGGAACAGGGAAGAGGCTGGGTGGGTGAGGACAATGACTAATGAAGGTTGAGGTCAGAGGTTTCCTGGAACATAGCATATATTGCAGTGAAATTTCCCACCTGTACAATTCAAAAAAGCTGGTGTTGGTGGGATGGATCCATATGGCACAGGCTGTAAAGCAGTCATTGAAATGAAGGAAGTCGTATTGGGCAGTGTGCTCAGCAACAGGCTGGTCCACTTATTTCTTGGCCACAGTTTGTCAGTGGACATCCATCCAGACAGAAAGCTCGTTAGTTGTCATGCCCATATTAAGTGCAGCAGAGTGGTTGCAGACCTTCAGTACATTTCAAGAGGGACCACACTGAGGCCTTCACTGACCGTAATTATCCTCCCAAATTTGTACAAAAACAAATCTCCCATGCCTTATCTTTTCAGTCTCCCACTACATCACAAAGTCTCACCATCTGGCCACAGACGAGCATTCCCCTCATAATCAGTACCACCCAGCACTGGAGCAACTGAATTACATTCTCTTCCAGGGTTTCGACTACCTCTCGCCACCCCCTGAAATAAGAAATGCACTGCCCACTATCCTTCCCACCCCTCCCACAGTGGTATTCCACCATCCAGCAAACCTACACAATATACTTGTCCATTCCAACACAACCCCTGCTTCCAAACTCCTTACCTCAAGGCTCATATCCCTGTAATAGACATAGATTAAAGACCTGTCCCATACATCCTCCCACCACCTACTCCAGTCTGGTCACAACATCACTTATCCCATCAAAGGGAGGGCTACCTGTGAAACCAGTCATGTGATCTACAAGCTAAGCTGCAACCATTCTGCTGTATTCTATGTGGGCATGACAACCAACAAGCTGTCTGTCTGCATGAATCTCCTCCGACAAACTGTGGTCAAGAAACGAGAGGACTCCCTTGTTGCTGAGCATGCTGCCCAACATGGCATCCTTCATTTTAATGACTGCTTCACAGCCTGTGCCATATGGATCCTTCCCATCAATACCAGCTTTTCTGCATTGCACAGGTGGGAACTTAACATTCTTGTAACCCTCCTGGCCTCAACCTTCGTTAGTTATTGTCCTCACCCATCCAGCCCGTTCTCTGTTCCTATTCCAGCACTACACGGCCCTCATTCCACCCAGTCTTTTCACTTCTCTCCTTTTCCGCTACCCCCCACCTGTCCCCTGCCCACTGTCTAACCTCCAGACTGCACATACCGACCATACCCTCGTGCCACCTTGTCCTCCAGCAGCACTTTACTGTCCCCCATCCCTACTCTACTATTCCTTCCCCTCCCTGCTCCAGCCCCCTCCTTAACCCCACCCAGTTGCCTCCCATCATGCACTGGTGCTGCTACTTGCAGTGTGGCTTCAGTTGCCAGAGACTGCAGTCGTGTGTGTGAGTTGCACATGCGCGTGCATGTGTGTGTCTGTCTATTTTTGACGAAGGCCTTGCTGGTCGAAAGCTTATTTGTGACAGTCTTTTTGTTTTCCCTATCTGCAACTCAGCATCTTCACTATATGGTGAGTAACAACTTTCTATTTCACAGTATTGTTACAATTTCAAAATTAAATTCCTGTAAATAAAAACTACATCTAGGAATCCTTCCGTGTGAGTTTACAAGTTAGAAGGAAGGAAAAAGACTGATGGTTGCAAAACATCTTGGTGTGCTTTCCCCACAGGTGGGGAACACTCATATTAATGCGAGAGCTTCCAATTCACTCATGGAATATGCTTGTTCTGCTTCAGATGGAGTTGTACTATCGAAATTAATTACCTTGGTGGTAACTCCCTATTTGTGTCAGTGATTTGGAATAAAGAAGTGCCAAATCTAAGGACGATGCGTCTGTACACAGACAAAAATCCTGGTCATGTCGGGATAATGTAAGATGCTGGCATTCAAAGGAGCTTCTTGATTGTCAAAATCAGTTTGGCATGCAGGGATGGTTCTTCTGTAAAGGATTCAATAGAGCATCACTGTTTAAAAGCTGCTGTGGTATAAATTTTCTGAAGAAAGATACTAATCCAAGATATCCCTTCACCTGTTTCTTGTTTTGAGATACAGGGCAGTGTCTGACACCATCAAGCTTCTTAGGGTCTGGTAGTATGTCTTGAGGTGATATTATGTGTCCAAGGAATTTAATCCTTTCCTTACCAAAATGTGACCTCATTAAGTTGGCTGCGACTCCATATTATGAAAACCTATACAAGATTTCAGCTAAGTGCCTTATGTGTTCTGACCACATAGGAGGCGCAATCAGTAAATCAAGTTTAGCAATCTATTGATCTCTTTCCTCACAGCCTGCTTCTTGGCCCATGGAATGGGATAATACGAAAAGCAGAAGGTTTTGTGTGGGGTACATCTCCATTTTGTATCTGTAACCTTTGATTACGGCAGGGTGTAGCATGCATGCAGTCTTCAGGTGGCAAACATGGGGCAGCCACGTCAGATGAAGGCCCAAGTAATGGACTGTGCTACACATTTAGATGCTGGTTGCCTAAATAAAGTTTTGGATTGGGGTGTAGTACAGGTTTACAGCAATAAACACATAACTCGCATTTTGGAGGGAGAAAACTGGAAGCCATGGGAAAGGACCCACACAGAGACCTATTGGATGGTGCCTTGGAGCTGGCGTTCATCAGTTGCTACTGAGTGGGAGCTGCACCAGATGCAAAAGTTGTTGACATGCAACACTGGGGTAACCAGGGGCCCAATAAAGGTACACAAGCCCATTGACGGTAATGAGGAAGAGTGTGACACTTAACACAGAAACATGTGAGATACCTTTTCCTTGGACTTATATTTCTTCTTCGTCTCCTCCTCCTCCTCTTGGACAGCAGGCTTCTGCCAGGTCTGGGACAGAAAGAGAGCGAGTGACCTTGGGTCGCACAGATGTGCCTTGTGACCGAGTTGTGGTAGCAGGCTTCCAGCCAGAGAGACATCGGGGAGGGGGGGGGGGGGGGGGGGCAGGAGCTCCATCACTAGTGGGTGCTGAAGAAGGATGGGGCACTTCTTCGGTTAGGGAGGGTGAGTGGCAGCTGGAGGGACGGGGGTGGGAACCACAAGGGAGGGGGTGATGGGGCTGGGGTAAGGTAGAGGGAGGAGGGGGAAAGGATGTAACAGAGGCAAAAGTTGAAGAAATCGGCACTGGGTGGAGTTGGTCATATTTTTAGCGAGCCTCAGCATAAGATAGGCAATCCAGGTATATGTACTCAGGGTTTTCTTTTCTCTCTCATAAGCTGGGCAATCTGGTGAGTGTGGAGAGTGGCGGTCATGACAATTTATAAACACAGGTGGTGGAACACAGGGGTTTTCCTCATGGAGTGGGTGTCCACAGCCACCATACAGAGGGTCCACCTGTGGGAAGACATGTGCCCAAAAAGCAAGCACCAAGAGTACCTCATCGGTGGCGGGACATACAGCTTCAAGTCACATTGGTAACACATGGCCTTTACTTACTCTGGGAGGGATTCACCCTCAAAAGCCGAATAAAGGTGCTGGTATCGGTGCAGTTGTCTTTATGACCCTTCCTGCACACGTAAAACAAAGTGAATGTTGCATTACTCCAGATTAGCCTGGAGTTCATCAGTTTGAAGGATGAGGTTCTGATGAAAAATCACTAAATCCATGGACCATATTCAGTGACTGGTGCGGCATAATAAACACCAGGATGTCGCCAAGACGATCACAAGCACGAGAAGGGCTATGGACTGTGCGGAAGCAGCAGCTTTGATCAGCAGGGAGCCCGAATGCATGTTACTGAGGGACTCCATTTCACCAAACTTGTCCTCGATATTCTCCACAAAAAACAACGGCTTTGTGGCAGTGGATGTGTTCCCATCCATCCTAGTACAGACCAAGTAGCAGGGAAAGTGTTTCATCCATCCCAAGATGGCGAGCCTGCCATTCCTCCTATGGTGCAGCCAGGGAAGGACAGGCTACAGGGTCATACGAAGCAGCGTTCAATGAACAATTACTACTCGGAGAGATGACCATTTGAGAATGGCCAGAGTTTTGCAGCTTTACACGCTTCATGCGGCAAGCACCCACCTTGACACCACCCACTCAGATCAGGGGCTCTCCTCGTGGGTGCTAGCCAGCCAAAGAAAGAGCTGACAAGCAACCACTTCTTGGCATACATATGAAGGCAACAGCTCACTTATCAGTAGTGTGATCCCTGTGTTGCCAACGGGTTGTCAGATGGGTACATAACAGCCCCATCACACAGACTAGCTACAACTGCTGGTGACCTAGGGGGGTGAAGAGGGACTGCGGCGGGGAATAAAGAGGGGACAGAAGAGGGAGGGGGGCAGGGGGGAGGCGGAATCCAGCCGCAGATGCTACAGTGGGAGTCCTTCCCCACATGGCTCACACTAAAGAAAATTTAGAAGTGGAGGTCAAACCCTAAGGGGGACCAAATGCCAAAAATGGTGAAAGAGAACAGGCAAGAGGAACAATATTGCAAGGACTACAGGGAACCATGTGGATAGCCAGGTCAACATGAATCAGAACACTGTGAGAGTGAAAGGAGGGAGCAGTGGGGTTAGGAGCATGGATGGGGGAGGGAAGGGCCTGGTGAAGGAAATGCAGCCAGGGAAGGAAGAATGGGCTGCAATAGCTCAGGGCCTCGTGTGCGCCATGCACGAATTAATGAAAGAAATATTAGCCTCCTGGGGAGGGAGGGTATAAAAGTTCGTGAATGACAGAAACCAAAGGTTGAGTTGGTTAGTAATTTTCAATTGCCTTCGAACTAATGAGATAATGACTAAATATGAGAATATTTCTGGGGGAGTTTGTGTTTGTGTGTGTGTAATGCTTTATACAATGGGAAGGGAGCATTTTCCATAAACATTTTCATTGATAATTGGGTAACCAACTTTCTCCATCCTAGGAGCCATTAGTATATCCGACTTAAGGTTGGTAATTGTGGGGGACCAAACAGAGTTTATAGCAATGAATATTAGGGTCTGTATAATCCTTGGTGTCACACTGCAGTGCCATTTGTACTACAGATTGAGGAACACACCAAGGGTCAGCTCCATCTGTGCGGTAAGCAGACAAGTTTTGGGGGAAAAAGAACTCCCAATGAATGTCTCTTAGGCTAACCACTGTTATTCACTCTGTTTTCAAATGATTTATAATAATACAGATGTCAGTCTTCTGGAATTGCAACGTGTAAAGGGGGGAGGTAACCTTCTCCGCAGCAAGACCTGAGGAGGATGGTGGGACATCTGGCAGCATTAGCTGGGGGTATTCATTGACGCAGTTTGGGTGATGTTCAAAGGAGATACCACTTCTCCCTCTCAAATGGTTTGTTGATTTAGGAAGGGGTCCACAACTTAGAACAGAGGAGGTGCTATCTGTAACTTTCACAGAATTTGTTTTCATGCCAACTGAATGAAGCCAGTTTTTTTTTTCTTTCTTTCTTTCTTTTTTTTTTTTTTTCAGTCTTCGAAGTATGACAGGTGATTGAAGGTCTTGTATGGCCAAACTTTCTACTGCTTAAAAAAAGAAAGAAAAAAAAAGAGGTGAGGGGGCAAACTTGAAACTTGGGATGGTGTTGGCTCTAGCAGTTTATAGACAGTGGTGGTTATTCATATTCGTGGTCACCCTGAAGAGTTCTGCCACCATTTCAACACACAGTTCTGAACTACAGTAAGGCAATATGCGACCAAAACTGAAACACTGAAAGGACGTTATGTGCGGTAGGAAGTAAAGCTTAACAACACAACTATGTACCATGATTTAATTTGATTGAGAATACTTGTCCTTCAGATGCTGATATGAAGGTACCTGTTTTCCTTTGGCATCCTCTACTTGCACTATACGAAATGACTGCTGCAGTGTTCCAGATTTGATTTGATTTTGGCAGGGAAGCTAACACAGTTTTGGTCTAAACCACCACTGCCCGCACTGAAACTGAATTTATTCTAGGTTATCACTCCATGTATATCTAGCAAAGCCAACCAATGCCCTTAAATAGTGCAAGGAGTCCCTTTACCAGTTTTTTGTTAGACACAATTTCTTCAGGTCTAGTTGTCCTGAAAATTCTGTCTCTCTTGCTCTCCAATGCCATGCATTTGAAGATTAAGTGTGATGCATTTTGTTCACTTTCATCACAGATCCTACATTTAGGGTCTTCTTCTGTTATACCCTTTGTATGTAGGTGTTTTTTGAAATTCCCATGGTCGGTCATCAGTCCAACCATGAGTTTAATCTCTTTCCTGTTCAAGCCTAGCATTACAGAGCTTCTTTTAAAACATGGCTTTGGCATCATAACCTTACCAAGTTTCTATTTATAGACCTTGGTCCAGTATTCTATGTGTTGTCTTCTAAGCCCGTTCCATAGTTCTAGTTTGATCATAGCCTTGGTGATTGTAAGGACAGGTTCCGGTCCAATGAATGGAGTCTTTGCCCCCATCCTGGCCAATCTATCAACTTGTTCATTGTCACCAATCCCTGAGTAGCCAGGGACCCACACTAGGTTTACCCTATTGGTTGACCCTAGCTCCATCAGAGCCCTGTGACATTCTGCAACAATCTTAGATCTTGTTGCAGGAGCTGCCAATGATTTCAGGGCTGCCTGAATAGATGTAGATGCTATGGTCCTTGTAGCACCTATGCATATTCTCCTCCACACACATGCCCTGATTACAATGATTTCGGCTTGGAATACCGAGGCCAGTTTTCCTAGAGAGGTGATGCCCTCCAGTCTTGGGTAAGCCCTGTACACCCTAGCCCCCACACATTGGACTGACCTATCAGTGAACCAGACAATGTCCACTCACTATTTTAGTGTGTGATTCTGGATATCCCAATGAGGTCCCATTTTTACCAGTTTTGAGTCTGTATGCACCAGCTGCTGCCTTCATCTTGAACGAAAGGTGTAGTGGAGTCATGTCCAGCATGGCTTCCATCCCAGGGGTTGGTGTGCTGCTAATTCTGCCTGTTATGGCTAAGCAGGCCAGTCTCTGCACCTTAGCAAGCTCCTTAGCTGCAACCTGCTGTTCTACCTTCTTCCACCGCACTACAGACCTGTAGGAGATACTATGTCTAACCACTGTGGTGTATATCCAGTGCATACCTCTGGGGCTAAGGCTCCAGTTTTTGCCACAAGCCCTTCTGGTACTCACTAGAGTACCTTTCACCTTGGAGCAGATGCTCTTAATGTGAGGGTCCATGTTAAGTTTCTAATCTAAGGTTATCCCTAGATATTTCACTATACCTTCACAGGTAAAATTTCATCAAAGAGCTTTAGATTCCAACTTGAGTGTTGGATATGCTTCTTCATGAATGGTACCACAACAGTCTTTTTAGGACTAACCCTTAGATCCTGTTTAATGCACCAATCTTGCACAGTGTCCAATGCACCTTGTGCCATATTCCTAACTCGTTAGTAAATTTGCCAAATATTACTATGACAAGGTCATCTGTGTATCCTTGGCAAAAGCACTGTCTGGAATTTAGTTGCTCAATGAGTTCATTCACCACTAGATTCCACAATAAAGGGGCAAAACTCCCCTTGTGGACAACCTTTAGTGGCATTAATTACTATATTTTCTTTCATAATGGTAGCCTCTGCCTTCCTTCCACTAAACATGGCCCTAGTCCACCTACATATAGCGGTCCCTAGGTCATGCCCCTCTGCTGCCCTAACCAGGGAATCGAAGGTTGTGTTACTAAAGGCACCCTTGATGTCCAGGAAGTTGCAGAGGGCTATTTCTTAAAAGTGGAGTGCTTCCTCCAACCTCCCAGCGAGTTGATGGGGAGCTGTCTCACATGATTTACATGGTTTATATGCATGTTGGTTTGAATTTAGAGGAGACATAATTAGCCTCCTCTCCCCAACGTGTACATTCACCAGTTTTTCCAATGTTTTAAGAATGGAGGAGGACAGACTGATTGGTCTCATATCCTTTGCCTTGGTATAATGTTCCAGTTTTACATCTACATCTACATCTACATCTACATTTATACTCCGCAAGCCACCCAACGGTGTGTGGCGGAGGGCACTTTACGTGCCACTGTCATTATCTCCCTTTCCTGTTCCAGTCGCGTATGGTTCGCGGGAAGAACGACTGTCTGAAAGCCTCTGTGCGCGCTCTAATCTCTCTAATTTTACATTCGTGATCTCCTCGGGAGGTATAAGTAGGGGGAAGCAATATATTCGATACCTCATCCAGAAACGCACCCTCTCGAAACCTGGCGAGCAAGCTACACCGCGATGCAGAGCGCCTCTCTTGCAGGGTCTGCCACTTGAGTTTGTTAAACATCTCCGTAACGCTATCACGGTTACCAAGTAACCCTGTGACGAAACGCGCCGCTCTTCTTTGGATCTTCTCTATCTCCTCCGTCAACCCGATCTGGTACGGATCCCACACTGATGAGCAATACTCAAGTATAGGTCGAACGAGTGTTTTGTAAGCCACCTCCTTTGTTGATGGACTACATTTTCTAAGGACTCTCCCAATGAATCTCAACCTGGTACCCGCCTTACCAACAATTAATTTTATATGATCATTCCACTTCAAATCGTTCCGCACGCATACTCCCAGATATTTTACAGAAGTAACTGCTACCAGTGTTTGTTCCGCTATCATATAATCATACAATAAAGGATCCTTCTTTCTATGTATTCGCAATACATTACATTTGTCTATGTTAAGGGTCAGTTGCCACTCCCTGCACCAAGTGCCTATCCGCTGCAGATCTTCCTGCATTTCGCTACAATTTTCTAATGCTGCAACTTCTCTGTATACTACAGCATCATCCGCGAAAAGCCGCATGGAACTTCCGACACTATCTACTAGGTCATTTATATATATTGTGAAAAGCAATGGTCCCATAACACTCCCCTGTGGCACACCAGAGGTTACTTTAACGTCTGTAGATGTCTCTCCATTGAGAACAACATGCTGTGTTCTGTTTGCTAAAAACTCTTCAATCCAGCCACACAGCTGGTCTGATATTCCGTAGGCTCTTACTTTGTTTATCAGGCGACAGTGCGGAACTGTATCGAACGCCTTCCGGAAGTCAAGGAAAATGGCATCTACCTGGGAGCCCGTATCTAATATTTTCTGGGTCTCATGAACAAATAAAGCGAGTTGGGTTTCACACGATTGCTGTTTCCGGAATCCATGTTGATTCCTACATAGTAGATTCTGAGTTTCCAAAAACGACATGATACTCGAGCAAAAGACATGTTCTAAAATTCTACAACAGATCGACGTCAGAGAGATAGGTCTATAGTTTTGCGCATCTGCTCGACGACCCTTCTTGAAGACTGGGACTACCTGTGCTCTTTTCCAATCATTTGGAACCTTCTGTTCCTCTAGAGACTTGCGGTACACGGCTGTTAGAAGGGGGGCAAGTTCTTTCGCGTACTCTGTGTAGAATCGAATTGGTATCCCGTCAGGTCCAGTGGACTTTCCTCTGTTGAGTGATTCCAGTTGCTTTTCTATTCCTTGGACACTTATTTCAATGTCAGCCATTTTTTCGTTGGTGCGAGGATTTAGAGAAGGAACTGCAGTGCGGTCTTCCTCTGTGAAACAGCTTTGGAAAAAGGTGTTTAGTATTTCAGTTTTACGCTTGTCATCCTCTGTTTCAATGCCATCATCATCCCGGAGTGTCTGGACATGATGTTTCGAGCCACTTACTGATTTAACGTAAGACCAGAACTTCCTAGGATTTTCTGTCAAGTCGGTACCTAGTATTTTACTTTCGAATTCACTGAACGCTTCACGCATAGCCCTCCTTACGCTAACTTTGACATCGTTTAGCTTCTGTTTGTCTGAGAGGTTTTGGCTGCGTTTAAACTTGGAGTGAAGCTCTCTCTGCTTTCGCAGTAGTTTCCTAACTTAGTTGTTGTACCACGGTGGGTTTTTCCCGTCCCTCACAGTTTTGCTCGGCACGTACCTGTCTAAAACGCATTTTACGATTGCCTTGAACTTTTTCCATAAACACTCAACATTGTCAGTGTCGGAACAGAAATTTTCGTTTTGATCTGTTAGGTAGTCTGAAATCTGCCTTCTATTACTCTTGCTAAACAGATAAACATTCCTCCCTTTTTTTATATTCCTATTAACTTCCATATTCAGGGATGCTGCAACGGCCTTATGATCACTGATTCCCTGTTCTGCACTTACAGAGTCGAAAAGTTCGGGACTGTTTGTTATCAGTAGGTCCAAGATGTTATCTCCACGAGTCGGTTCTCTGTTTAATTGCTCGAGGTAATTTTCGGATAGTGCACTCAGTATAATGTCACTCGATGCTCTGTCCCTACCACCCGTCCTAAACATCTGAGTGTCCCAGTCTATATCTGGTAAATTGAAATCTCCACCTAAGACCATAACATGCTGAGAAAATTTATGTGAAATGTATTCCAAATTTTCTCTCAGTTGTTCTGCCACTAATGCTGCTGAGTCGGGGGGTCGGTAAAAGGAGCCAATTATTAACCTAGCTCGGTTGTTGAGTGTAACCTCCACCCATAATAATTCACAGGAACTATCCACTTCTACTTCACTACAGGATAAACTACTACTAACAGCGACGAACACTCCACCACCGGTTGCATGCAATCTATCCTTTCTAAACACCGTCTGTGCCTTTGTAAAAATTTCGGCAGAATTTATCTCTGGCTTCAGCCAGCTTTCTGTACCTATAACGATTTCAGCTTCGGTGCTTTCTATCAGCGCTTGAAGTTCCGGTACTTTACCAACGCAGCTTCGACAGTTTACAATTACAATACCGATTGCTGCTTGGTCCCCGCATGTCCTGACTTTGCCCCGCACCCGTTGAGGCTGTTGCCCTTTCTGCACTTGCCCGAGGCCATCTAACCTAAAAAACCGCCCAGCCCACGCCACACAACCCCTGCTACCCGTGTAGCCGCTTGTTGCGTGTAGTGGACTCCTGACCTATCCAGCGGAACCCGAAACCCCACCACCCTATGGCGCAAGTCGAGGAATCTGCAGCCCACATGGTCGCAGAACCGTCTCAACCTCTGATTCAGACCCTCTACTCGGCTCTGTACCAAAGGTCCGCAGTCAGTCCTGTCGACGATGCTGCAGATGGTGAGCTCTGCTTTCATCCCGCTAGCGAGACTGGCAGTCTTCACCAAATCAGATAGCCGCCGGAAGCCAGAGAGGATTTCCTCCGATCCATAGCGACACACGTCATTGGTGCCGACATGAGCGACCACCTGCAGATGGGTGCACCCTGTACCCTTCATGGCATCCGGAAGGACCCTTTCCACATCTGGAATGACTCCCCCCGGTATGCACACGGAGTGCACTTTGGTTTTCTTCCCCTCCCTTGCTGCCATATCCCTAAGGGGCCCCATTACGCGCCTGACGTTGGAGCTCCCAACTACCAGTAAGCCCACCCTCTGCGACTGCCCGGATCTTGCAGACTGAGGGGCAACCTCTGGAACAGGACAAGCAGCCATGTCAGGCTGAAGATCAGTATCAGCCTGAGACAGAGCCCGAAACCGGTTCGTCAGACAAACTGGAGAGGCCTTCCGTTCAGCCCTCCGGAATGTCTTTCGCCCCCTGCCACACCTTGAGACGACCTCCCACTCTACCACAGGTGAGGGAGCAGCCTCAATGCGGGCAGTATCCCGGGCAACCACAGTCGTAGTCCGATCGGGGGATGCGTGGGACGAGCTGGCCGTCCCCGACAAACCCCCATCCGGACCCCCACAGTGATGCCCATTGGCAACAGCCTCAAGCTGTGTGACCGAAGCCAACACTGCCTGAAGCTGGGAGCGAAGGGATGCCAACTCAGCCTGCATCCGAACACAGCAGTTGCAGTCCCTATCCATGCTAAAAACTTGTGCAAAGAACGTCTGAACTAATCTACAGAGAGCGCAAACAAAACGACACAAAATTGAAGCGGTTATTAAAATACAAGATTGCCTAGTAAATGCAGTAATGCTGCCACTTGTGCACTGCTGACACACTGCTCGGCGGCGGAAGGAGACTACGCGATTTAACACTATTCGAGTACTAAAACGTGATGCTACAACTCTCAAATACTATAATACGCCCGAAATTTATGAATTAAACAATGCAAGTACCAAAAACACGCAAAGAAATTAAGAATTAAACTATGTAACAAATGAGTGAGCTAGGAGTATACGACTTGCTGCTGCAGCTGCTTATCCAACGGCGGCAGGGAGCACACTGACTGTGACCAACCGACACTGGCCGTTCAAAACAAAAACAGATGACAGACGACTACGCGAATTTACACTATTCAGGTACTAAAACGCGATGCTACAACTCTCAAATACTATAATACGCCCGAAATTTATGAATTAAACAATGCAAGTACCAAAAACACGCAAAGAAATTAAGAATTAAACTATGTAACAAATGAGTGAGCTAGGAGTATACGACTTGCTGCTGCAGCTGCTTATCCAACGGCGGCAGGGAGCACACTGAGGTCTTTGTCAAATTGGAGCATTATACATTGTCACAGATATTGTCATGGATCATATTAAGGCTTTGTATTGACTGTCCTTTTTTTTTGTTTTCTTGCCTGTCCCTCGTCCCAAGGCATGGCTATGGAAGGAGGTAGGTTGACGGATTGTAAATTTCCACATTAAACTTTCTTCCAGTCAGAGACAGATGGTATTACACAATCATCATCTAGTGTAAATTTAATTCTTTTCATTTGCAAAGTGTCTACCATCATGCCATCATCACATCAAGGTCCAATCAACTAAGCAAGGTCTGCAGTTTTGACGAAGTATGATGACCCCATCACCTCAGATTGGCTACCACACAGTTGACAGGAGCAATTGTTCATGCACTGAGGTTGTGTAGGTGGCCACTGTATGCCATGGATGGGGGAGGGGGTCTCATCTGAAATGTCATTCTCCAAAGGTGCTAAACACTATGATAAAAATCTGGAAAAAATAAAAGTGAGCCAAACCCAAAAGTGGGAAAAAATCTTGAATATGCCTAAAGATGATAAAAGAATGCAACCTGAGCAATCACATTCAGAACCTAAGAGTTGGAGGAGGGTGGGAAATGGATTGTAGCACAAGAACTGAGGAGAAAAATGTTGCTTTACCTTGTGAAGTAGTGAAGGCAGCAGAGGATCAACTAGGTAAAAAGACAAGGGCTAGTAGAAATCCTGGGGTAACAGAAGAAATATTGAATTTAATTGATGAAAGGAGAAAATATAAAAATGCAGTAAATGAAGCAGGCAAAAAGGAATACAAACGTCTCAAAACTGAGATCGATAGGAAGTGCAAAATGGCTAAGCAGGGATGGCTAGAGGACAAATGTAAGGATGTAGAGGCTTATCTCACTAGGGGTAAGATAGATACTGCCTACAGGAAAATTAAAGAGACCTTTGGAGATAAGAGAACCACTTGTATGAACATCAAGAGCTCAGATGGAAAACCAGTTCTAAGCAAAGAAGGGAAAGCAGAAAGGTGGAAGGAGTATATAGAGGGTCTATACAAGGGCGATGTACTTGAGGACAATATTATGGAAATGGAAGAGGATGTAGAGGAAGATGAAATGGGAGATGCGATACTGCGTGAAGAGTTTGACAGAGCACTGAAAGACCTGAGTCGAAACAAGGCCCCCGGAGTAGACAACATTCCATTGGAACTACTGACGGCCTTGGGAGAGCCAGTCCTGACAAAACTCTACCATCTGGCGAGCAAGATGTATGAAACAGGCGAAATACCCTCAGACTTCAAGAAGAATATAATAATTCCAATCCCAAAGAAAGCAGGTGTTGACACGTGAAAATTACCAAACAATCAGTTTAATAAGCCACAGCTGCAAAATACTAACACGAATTCTTTACAGACGAATGGAAAAACTAGTAGAAGCCGACCACGGGGAAGATCAGTTTGGATTCCGTAGAAATACTGGAACGCGTGAGGCAATACTGACCTTACGACTTATCTTAGAAGAAAGAATAAGGAAAGGCAAACCTACGTTTATAGCATTTGTAGACTTAGAGAAAGCTTTTGACAATGTTGACTGGAATACTCTCTTTCAAATTCTAAAGGTGGCAGGGGTAAAATACAGGGAGCGAAAGACTATGTACAATTTGTACAGAAACCAGATGGCAGTTATAAGCTGGTGAAGCAGCCACACTTGTAGGAGGTTGTAATGCTAAAAGTTGCTTCACCATTCATGGATGATGAAGTTACACTATTTTATTTGAATTTTATCTCGCATGACACACTGATGTGTGTGTGCGTGCACTGGTCACATAGGCTGCTTACTTTTAAAGCATTCACTAAAATAGTCTATTTTATAAATATACTACATTGGGGAAGTAGGACTGCTGTCAAGTAAAATGAGGAAATCAAGATTTCTTAGGCAAGTACTTTCAAAAATTAGTGTCAAATTGTTTTTATATAATGAATGGAAGCAGATAAGAAATCCATACCACAGCACACTGTAATGGGTACAATTCTTCAAGCCCAAATCTCTTTAAAGTAATACGAACTGTGGTATATTCCGTGAATGTCTTTTCATTAAGCACCTACAAACATTAGTTATTTTAAGAGGTAGTTAGTACATTCTAGACTAAGCTATATTTTCCTGTTACTGCCAGAGTATGTGAAGTATGAACTGTCATTTCATATTGCAATTTTGTATTAGGTCTGACTCCTGTTACATGTATCCACTCTTTAATAATGTTTATTTCTTTTTTCTGAACCTGCTAGAGACAACCGTAATTTGTTCAACCTGTGTCTCATGGATCTAAAAGGAGTAAGTTTGTGTGGTGCACAAAATGCTGGTAGTAACTAATTCCATACACACTGATAAGAAATGCTATCTACTTTATAAACTGTTTTGTCTCACTTTATTTATGTTGTTGTTTTTTAATTTAAGTGATTAAATAACATGCAGTATGTAAAATAGGGCTTTCTGGGTTAGCACTTCCTTCTGTTGACCTCTTCAATTACTTCTTCATACATTATTGTTCTTGAGATTCTCAGCAGGTGCAAGATATTTTACACAGTTCCTTCAGTCTTTTACATAAAATAAAAACACTAAATCCAATACAGTTGCATTGTTTTCATATCTATCTTTCAATAGTGAGGAGTTGATTTGTGAATGATATGTCTAGAACATAATACAATATATTTTTGAGGATGAAAGTAATTTGTAAGTTGTTTGTTTGTATTCCTCTGAAACCACACTACTACTTTGTCAATGAGAAAGTCCAGCTCTCCTTTATTAATTCCATTCTGTCCCATGACTTAATTAAAAACTTACAAAATGTTGGTTATTTGATATAATTTTAAATCCACAATAACAGTGTCATTTTCTCTTCCAAATACACACCAAATTGTTGCTGGTTACACCTACCATACAGTTTCCAGCATAATTAATGGCAACTTTGTTTATTACAGTAGTGTCATATGAATCCAAATTACATTTATGTCTTTTTATCACATTGTTATCTACAACATCAGGCCACTGGAGAACACACACTGGATTAACTTCTGAGTGGTTCGTTATTTCACTATTATCAAATAAGTTTTTTGTGTCATACAACCACAGTCTCCCTTCGTCATCTCCACATGCTAGCACACCTGATCCTATGAGAAAAAACAAGAGAAAAATACAAATTAACACAAATGTTCATGAACTACAGAATCAGCCACTAAATACAACTTAAATGCAGAGAGACGAAGTCCATGTTCAGGACACAAACTTACTACACTAGCACTTTTTATGGAGTTAGGACACAAAAGAAAGAGAATAAATTGTTTTTAATGTTTGACCAGCTGTATTGTGTTCTACCAACCGTGTTTGATTTCAAATTCCAATGCTTAAGAGTGTGTTGGTCTACCTTTGAAGTGTAATACAGTAGTTATTCTGAATGACATGGATCTATCAAGGCCTCAGGAGGTTACCAGCAGTATGTGGCACCAGATGTATATGTACAGGTCACACCATTTTTATGAATTCTGGTCCAGCGGTTTATCGTCACGGATATGTCACCCGACAGTGTCCCATTTGCGCTGCATTGGGTTCAGATTGAGAGAATTTGTTAGCCAAGACATGAGTTCCCTTTCATGCTCCTCAAATCACTGCGATTCTGACCTTGTAACACAGCCACCCACCTTCCTAGAAGGTGCAATTGCTGTTGGGGAAGACTTTGAGCATGATGAGCAGCAAGTGGTCCACAATGTTTGTGCAGTTGTCAGCTGTCATGGTGCCCATGGAAGCCCAGATAATGTCACCCACAGTACAAAATTGCCCCCACCAGCTGGCATCTGTGGTACAGTTTTGTTTTGAGCAGCTGTTTGTCTTGATGTAGGTGTTTTCAGATATGACTATCAATGTGATGTAACCAAAAGAAATTGATTAATCTCATAAGGCAACATTTCCATTGTTCCACGTTCCAGTCTCTAAGATCTCATGTCCATCACAGTACAAAATTGCCCCCACCAGCTGGCATCTGTGGTGCAGTTTTGTTTTGAGCAGCTGTTTGTCTTGATGTAGGTGTATCCAGATATGACTATCAATGTGATGTAACCAAAAGAAATTGATTAATCTCATAAGGCGACATTTCCATTGTTCCACGTTCCAATCTCTACGATCTCGTGTCCATCACAATCTTGACGATGCTGCTCTTGGGTCAACATGGGAACATGTAGGGATCAACTGCTGTGGACTCTTTATGTTCAACAATTTGTGTTGAACAGTATGCTTTGAAACACTTATGCCTGCACCAGCAGTGTGGCATTCAACACTGTCACCATCATTTAACCACTTTCCATCAATCTCATGACAATAGCAAATGAACAGACAACCAGCTTTGCAGTTTCAGAGATGCTTGTTCTGAGGTGCTGGTACATAATGTACCTTTGTCAAAGTGCTTACATCAATGGAGTTTCCGATGTGCAGCCCATATTGTCATTAGAGAGATTTCCCCATTTGTCTTTGCTCCAATTGTACACTTCTCTTACAGCTCTGTTTGCTCACACCATCAACAGGTGGCACACAGCTGGGTAATGGGCTTTGGTCATAATATGCCTGGGACTGAGCATTGATGGTAAAACTTTTCAGCTGTTGTGGAGATACTGAATTTTTGTGGAATTAAATCTGGGATTTCCCCCGTAAGAGTCAGATGTACAATTTTCAGTACTCTCATTGTCTATAAATGAATATATGTTATTTAATTTTATGTTGAAAGTTATGTCTTTCTTAAATATTGCCCAGATGTGTATTTTTATACATATGATATTATGTGGTAGTGCAAATATGTATTTTGAATTGTATTATTTGTTTGAGGGCTCCTTGGGTAGCATTCAGTGGTTGGATGTCACCAGCAGACACCTTTGTATGGCAGCAAATATGACTGACTTTCCGACTCTGCATGGGTAAAAAATGCCTTCAGTTTGTTTCAATGTTAATGAGGTCTCCACTTCGAACTTATGTGATAAATGTTCAGGGCTATATAAATCAGCTGAAACTAATTGAAAAATATAGAAGAATAAGTAATACACTGAAATCAAGACTGTTTTAGGATTTTGCCACCATGAACCCTCCATTTGATGACCCTAGAATGTAAAACAAATCTGCAAGAAACAAGTTTTAATTGAAAATTGAAGAAGATGAAACTTACTAAGAAGAATCCTACAACATTCAAAAAAAGAAAGAACATGAGTTACTGAAGAATACGTTAATTATGACTTGGTTACTCAAGATCCAAGAATAGTTTGCTACTTTCAACAGGACAGTGACACAGAATTTACAAATGCGGATAATTTCATTATGTTTGTGTGCACTGTTGTACAATGTGCAAGACAAGGCAACTATACAAAATAAAAGAAATTAAAGACTTTATGATTACTTCAGGTGAAAAATAAAATTAAATATTGTACTTCATGTTCCACTGAAAGTGAATTAACAAATTATCTGAAACTAATATTGAATAACTCTGATTATGTGGTGTAATTTACATGTAGATAAGATCTACATCATAGAAGCAGCAATGTGAACTGGAAGTGACATAAATGTTTACTTATTGAGAAGTTATTAAGAGCTGCATGTTGGAACTGAAAACCTTTTTAAAACAGTTATCGTCATTTGCAAAGAAGAAATAGTAGTGAATTTTTCCTTGACAACGTTAATAAACAACAGGTTGGGGTGCTAAATTGCAAAGATGAGAAATACATCATTAAACATTATACCACTTTTAGTAACAAATATCTATTATCAAGTGCATTTTCCGTAAATAGAGGCAAATTTAAATTGTTCTAAAATGAAAGTTAATCAAAAGTTGCATATGACAAGCAAATATAGAAGATTCACATGCACTATAACATTATTGGATGTCAGCTCAGTCTGTTGGAAGGCTAATTCAAGAAAGCAGCAACAGAGTGTGCAGCAGACTTGCTCCACCAACTTAACAGCGATTAGCAGCCTGCAGTTCAATCAACAGTTCCTATACAACAGAGCCAGGCAGCACAATTGGCAAGCAACACAGAGCATCTACGAGCTACAAATCAAAGAAGTCGGCAGTCACCAACCCTCAATCGGGGCGCATGACAACAGCAGATGGTGAGATGCACACTATGTCTGATATATGATCATTTAGCAAAGTACACTATCAAAATCTCGTAGGTTCTGTTTCTTTAACATATATTTTGTTGTAGAGTGATCTCTCAATTCCAAATCCTACAGTTGTTTTGACAGTCAACAGAGCAAATGTGTTAGTTAAATACCAAGATATACACTGAATCAGCCAAAACAGTATGACCACACTGGATGCCACCTGGTGGCATTGTGGGTATGTGACGCAGTAACAAAAGTATGTAAGCGGAGCATGGACAGCACATCACTCTAGCAAAGCTATAAGCTGCAGGTGGGGAAATGCTTTGAGATTGGCGACTTTGACAAAGGGCTGATTATTATTGCTCTGTAAAGCAGGATAGAGGGTGATCTGTGACATCTCTGCCAAGAGAGAGCAACACTCATGCATGCACAAGTGTGTTCACATGTTGACCCAATGACAATGTCAATTACAGTTGCAGTGGGCATGGGACTATTGGGATTTAACTACTGATCAATGGAAACACGTTAGCCATTTGGGTGAATAACATTATTGCTACACTAGGTTGAAGGTCATCTCCACAAACGCCATCATCGAGGTGAACAGCAGCTCAAAGTGTGCAGTGCGCCATGTATGTAGGCTGGTGTGAGCAGTATTATACTGTGGGAGACATTCTCCTGGACTTGCATGGCACCTGTGGTAGTAATCGAAGATACGCTTACAGCAGCGAACCATCTGCATCTCTTCATGTGGTATCACTTTTCAGCAGCAGGATAATTGTCCATGTCTTGAAGCAAGAATAAAGCTACAGTGGTCTGAACAGCATTATAGTGAACTATGTTTATGTCTTGGCGACCAAATTCACTTGATGTAAATTCTACGGAACTCATCTTTGTCGCTAATGGGCGCCGTCACCACCTATGCAAATCAGCAGCCCGTTATTTATGTGAATTACTCGACCTGTGTGTAGACATCTAATGCTACATACCTACCAACAAACTGTAGGATCCCTAATATGCAAAATCAGTTGTGTATTACGTTCCAAAGACAGACAAATAAGCTATTAAGCAGGTGGTCATAATGTTTAGACTTGTCAGTATACGGCTGAAGTGTCACTTCAAACAATATTCGATTGTAATAGAAAGTTTGTTCGGAGAATTTAGTTAATTATTAAATGATACTGATAAAGGGAAAAATATACGAGTTATTATTAGTAGTACATTGATCAATTTCCATAGCAATTTTGAAACTATTTACGTTAATATTTGTTCAGAGGTTGACAAAATGGCTTTCACACAGGGAAGGTAACTCAAGAAGCAATTATGCAGTCAACAAAAACAGAAAAAGTACACCAATAAAGGCAATGTTTTCTCAAATGAACAAAGAATTTTATCAAATAGGTAAAGGATTATCTAATTTCACAGATAAACTTTTGGATTTTGGTTCTCACTTCAATACAGATAGGCAGTGAAGAAAAAACAACATATATACGAAAAAACAAGGTAGAAGATTTCGATGATCATTTAGATACAGGGGAGAAAAGACTGACTGTGTTAAACATGCAGAAATTTGTCATGGTGAAACTGGTCATAATGACAGAAATTTCCTTCTCTTAATACCAATAAGTTAAAACTTCAGATACTAAAGAGAAATTCCAACTTTCTGTTATACAGAAAAGTTGCTGTATTAATACTGAGAATTTATCATCTTCTGTTACTACTTATAAATTACTACTTTTATTAATCCTCAAGCAGTAACACGAGCAGGAACACTGTGCACTTTGTACACACGTAGCCAAAAACTGTCATTGTGCTACCAAGAGAAACATGTATGAGCTATATCACAGTTCAGTCTTAGTTTATTTAAACAAAAATACAAAAAACTCATTGAGATATAAAAGAACAAAGGCTTTATATACTGAAGAAAAATCAGTTATCACAAAGTTCCTTCCATCTACACAGTTAACTGTCTTGCACATTTTCGGGAAATGCTATACTTTTCTCACATGTATGCACTGTTTTTACATGTCCTTTGCAAACAACGCTATGGCACGAGTTACACCTTACGGTAACAGATGCGTTTCTTGCTCATCCACATGTCACACAGCAACCTCCTTTCTAGTTAGTAGCTCCTCAGTTCTTTCAACACGTTGATCTTAGTATTTCACGAGGAAAGTTGCAATGTTGGCAGGAAGTGAAGGAATATTAGCTCATCCACAAGTTGAGGCTTCATAAGGGGCGGAGGTAAACATTCCAAGAAAATTCTTCTCTTCTTTTCTGGATTTGCCTCATTTGCATGAAAAATTATTTGAGCATTGATTCTTGCTATATCCATCACAGCATAGAACACAACCAATGGCTATCTTCTTGTCACCTGTGCGACGGTATACGAACCTTCCAGTCGATCAACTGTGTCGACTCATTGCTTTGTTATATTGTAATCCAAAACTATCTCTGGTCTACCTGTAACTTTGTTAATGGTTCCAAAATTATGCGTAGCTGAAAGTAATATAACTGCCATGTCTTGTTTCAGCACATACAAAACTAGCATCATATCATTCTGAAAACCAAATAAAGAGGAGTGGATAGCCCTAACATTTTCCAGGTAAAAGTTCTTTTGGGATCTTACGTTTGTTTTTTCTCAATGTGCTGATGCATGTTAGTCACTTTTTCAAAAGGGAGTTGGCTAAGGAATAGCAAGTGTACCAATTATTCATTGTAACGTTTCTTCCTGAGCCTTCAGTGTGAGTAACTAGCCTTCCTACAATATCATAGGGAAAATTAGAAACATCGTTTGGTCTTCTAGGTTGTTTTCCACAATATACTTCAATATTACTAGTGAAGAATATTTTAGCATCTGCTAAAACAAAAATCTTTATCCCGTACTTCGCTAGTTTGTTCGGGATGTACTTAACAAAAGAACAGCAACCCCGAAAAGCTTGTTTCTTGCTGTTCACCACAAAGGCATTCGATATTTGCCTTATAGCAGCAAGTTTATCAGTTACTCTTGTTACCAAAAAGGATACATTGTAAAAGGTACAGAAATCTTCTGTAGCTCATCACAGCTCACGTAATCTCCAAACAGCACCATCTATTGTCCACAGTTCAATGACATTTTTGTGGTTTGCTCTCTTAGACCCGATGAGATACAGCAATTCCAACAATGCCATTATTTCATGTCTTGTAGTTTCCTTAGCGTCCCTTTCTCTGGAATATTGTACACATTCTTTCTTAGATTGAATGTGTATGTTCGTTTATTTTACAGTTTCATCAATCACTTCCAGGCTGAGTATTGTCCATAAAGCCTCTGTTTCTTTTTCTTTTCGAAGTCACAATAGGACATATTTTATTCCATTTACACATTTTGTCCCTCCCAATAAAAATACCACCAATGGAGACTGGCTCTTCACAGTCATCATCTGAATCATGGACTTGATCAGAATCTGAATTGTAGTCACTTCGTGTGATAAATTCCTCTTCTTTTCAGAGTCATCATCGTTTTCATTGTCTGGTACAGAATTGAACTCTGGATCCTCGATGAGTAACCAATCAAGTTTGTGGTCTGTCAGCTTTGATCTCACCCTGCACAGTTATATACCCACTTTTTACATGTTATCTTTTGATTTGATTAAAAAGGAATGAAATAAAAGTGACGGAAAAATTACTTACATGACCGGGCAAGTGAACCTATGACAACACAACTTCTCACTGTGCTAGCTGAATTGCAGGAATAGGTAGGGGCTTGCTATTATAAAACAACAATGGAACTGTGCATGACTGTTATTTGTGGGTGGTGCACTTTATACGCAGGAGCACCCACTCGAGAGTTTATAATGGGAAAATGCAGTCTTAGGTTAGTATTGAGAAGTCCTACTGAAAATTTACTGCCTGCTGCTATTAATAATATGTTACTGCTGTACAAGTTTAGAACAGATCAACTGTAAATAAACAACATATTAGTAATTACTTGTACTTTGAATTTGTTAAATATGAGTGAACAATTACATGATTTATATTTTGGTCCAAAGAAGTGTGTACATCAGAAGAACCATTATTACTTTAAGATTATGTTTAGCGTTACAAAGACAGTGAGGATGCAGAAAGTGAGAGATACTGCAGATGTGCATAATATTTCATATTTAATAATACCAGAGGCACTTTGAGATTGTGTGTCTGTGAATCAAGTTGGTCCACTCCCTCGTGGTCAGGGAGAAAAATTGCACACTCCCATTAGTATTGTACTGTGTGTAGCTGACACGCAGTGACATGAAACAATACCAAATATGACACAGAGATAATAAGAATTCATATTATAGAGTGTCACAGCTATCAAGAAAGGTTGACCAAGTAGCCAATGTGCTCACGGCTGAATTTTTCATATTGAAGTATCTCTAGGATCTTAAAACTATGGTTGATCATTAAGGGAAATAAACATTTAGCAATGCAACAATTAAAGAAAATATTTTTGAGAATCTTTCATATCATTATCATACTTATATTTTTTAATAACTGTAGGTTTTTTCTTTTTCTTTTTTTTTTTTACGGAACACGAAGAGGTGATTAGATAATGATAGTGTGAAGAATGCAAATGCGAACTAGCAGTAAATGAAATGGAAGTAATACTTATATGGAATTATAGATAATGTGTAGTGGTCTGAGAACCTTTTGTGCTCTAGCCATGGGGGGGCAACATTTACTAGAAAATCTTAATAGATTTTAAAATGGGCAGACTCATGAGAAGTTGTAGCATTCTTTACCAATTTTAGGTTTAATTTATTTAATAACGAAATTTGGTGGGAGTTGCACAGTTTTCTACTAGCTGGTTATGATAAATAGCATAGGTTTTTATACAAACGAAATTGAACTATTCTGAAGTCACTGAATGATTAAATGATTGAACTTTAATAATTTTCTGAAGATGGTTAAAGGATGTGGTTAGGAACTTATGTGAAGACAATTACCTTATATAACATAAATAGTCAAATTTATTATTATTTTGGTATACCTAAAAATTTTAAGCCATCTGTTAGGTAAACAATTATCTGCCTTTTACATTGGCATAGGCAGAGAGTGTATACAAGCAACACTCACTATCCTGTTGCACAGTATGCTGTACAATGTGATAGTCACAACCTAGGTGCCTCTTTCACCAAACGTGCCATCGGGATTCTTCCCCCAGCTCCAGTCTCTCAGAACTCCATAGGTGGGAACTAGCACTACAACATGTTCTTGGTTCTCGCCGCCCACCTGACCTTCATTTACATTAATTCCTTCTGTCTCAGCATTTCTTCACAGTACCTACTCCTTTTTTCACTCCATTTCAGTTTCTACGTCTTTCATTTCCTGACTTGTATATTTTTTGCCGTCCCCTCTCCCACCTCTGTTATGTACAATGCACTTGGTTTTTCAATCTTATTAACTCATGCACAAAGATTTAGTAGTAATCTCTGTCTTGCATTTTTACCCTGCCTTCCACATTTAAACTATCTGGTTTCCAAATTTCATCCGGTGCAGTGCCCAACTATCAGTGTTTCCTTCTCACCCCATCTGGTAAGTCTTCCCTGACCCTCCAGTCCTTTTCCTTCATATTTCTGAATTTTATTTTGAAACGAATAATTACTGAAATGATGTCCGTAAGAGAGATGACATATACACTACAGTGAAATGTCAACAGTCTTATATTGTTACAGTAAGTGAAAAATTGTAAGACATCAGGTGTGACAGGTCCCTCAAAGTAAGACCTAGTTGCACTGATATTAAGCTTCAATGATGCAACAAGGATGGAGATATATATCTGTGTGTGTGCCCGTGCATCAGCTTTCCAAACTGGAGCCGTCGCCTCCTGGCAGCAGGGATGAAGGGGAAGGAAGAGGGATGTAGGAAAAAGATTGGTGTGGTTTAGGAAATGAGGAGAGTTGGACAATGTCAGCCGGAACTCTGGTTCAGGGGAGACTTACTGGATGAGAGGAAAGCAGACTGACTGTCATGAATGTACTGGACGAGATTTAAAAACCTGACAGCTTAAAGTTCAAAGACAGAATAAAATGTGACACAGAGATTACTACAAAGACTCACACAAGAGTTAATAAGAGCAGGAAGTTCATCGTCTGAAATCTGTGCCCCTGCCAGTCCCATTCCCACCACACACCTTACTTGTCACCACTGATGCCTCCTCCCTCTATACCAACACTCCCCATGTACATAATTGTTTGCTGCAGAACTATGCCTCAATAAGCACCCACTCAATTCCAAACTTGTGACCTCCTTCCTACTCATCTCAATCAGCATTATACTTATGTGTAATGATTTCACCTTGGAGAGCCGTACATACAGACCAATCAGGGGCACAGCCATGAGAACCAGGATGGCTGTTTCCTACATCAACCTTTTCATGGGTCACTTGTTTTGGCAGCACTGTGATCGATAAAGGGTGGCAACCAAATCTTTATTTTCAAATTCAAGTTTTTTTTCCAGGTTAAAATAATATTTTTCCAAATTGTCACATATTTTTAAAATGTGTCATACAAACTGAACGGACACACTAAAATACAAAGTCTTCCTCATGAACTAATGGCTGCAGAGTGTTGCATTTCATTCTGAGAGAATACCTGAAGTTTCATCTACAACTTTCTCCTTGAAGTTTTTTTGAGGCAACAGCAACCTGCAACTGGTTTCTTTAACAAAAAAGAAAAAAATGTCATTGTATGACTCCATAACCAATACAAATTTTATGTTACACATACTGTTTTTCTCAGCTTGTCTACATGCCTACCGTATAAAGTGACAAATCAGCGCAAGAGCTATTTTTGAGGAAACATTGTGGCGAGCCATCAATTATTATGTGAGATATAGCAGTCTGAGTATTCATTAGGGCAAAAAAATTCTCACTCCTTCAAATCTGTCAAGATCAGTAATCAAGTGATGTCTGATGCATACACTGCACTTTTGACACACACACACACACACACACACACACACACACACACACACACACACACACACACACACACACACAGACACAGACAGAGAGAGAGAGAGAGAGAGAGAGAGAGAGAGAGAGAGAGAGAGAGAGAGAGAGGAGAGAGAGAGAGAGAGAGAGAGAGAGAGAGGGGAAATGGGGGGGGGGATAATTCAGGAACAACGGATGTGTAGGATTCAGTCCCACAGACAGCCCGGCAGTAACACATGCGTTACTAGTACACACTCAGTAGGGCATTTTAAATGGAAACATTATTTTGTTTTAATTAACATGCTTCATTTTTTTTGTTCTTAGAGTTCTAAAACGACACTGAAATATACACAGATGATCTGCAAACCACATAATTGTGAGTTTGCTATATTTGTTTAACTTTATTTTTATTATTTTCTTTTTATCAATTTTATGAAATCACTTAGCATATACAGGGTGATTCACAAAGATATGCATATATTTTAATATGTTATTCTACAAGCAAAACTATAGAAAACGTTCATATAAACTTAAGTCTGCAAATGTTTAGTTACGGAGTTACTGCTAATAAAAGATTCTGCCTGAAATTTAGCAACTTTGCTAACATGAAGACATCCAAAACTGTACAAGGTTAAAGTAAAGCACAATTTCCAGTTATTTTGTTGTTATTGGTTTGGTGAATCTAATAAAACATATCCCAGAAGGGTCCAAACATGAAAGCATGTGCAAGTTTATGTTTTAGTGGTGATCTTTCAAGTAGCTTTTGTATTAGAGCAATAATACGTATTTCTTTCTACACCTACATGGATACTCTGCAAATCACATATAAGTGCCTGGTAGAGGGTTCATTAAACACCTTCACAATTTTTTATTATTCCAATCTCTTATAGCACGCGGAAAGAATGAACACCTATATCTTTCCATACGAGCTCTGATTTCCCTTATTTTATCATGGTGATCGTTCCTCCCTATGTAGGTCACTGTCAACAAAATATTTTCGTATTCAGAGGAGAAAGTTGGTGATTGGAAATTCGTGAGAAGATTCCGTCGCAATGAAAAATGCCTTTCTTTTAAGGCTTTCCAGCCCAAATCCTGTATCATTTCTGTGACTCTCTCCCACATTTCGCGATAATACAAAACGTACTGCCTTTCTTTGAACTTTTTCGATGTACCCCGTCGGTCATATCTGGTAAGGATCCCGCGCCATGCAGCGGTATTCTAAAAGAGCACGGACAAGTATAGTATACGCAGTCTCCTTAGTAGGTCTGTTATATTTTCTAAGTGTCCTGCCAATAAAACGCAGTCTTCGGTTAGCCTTCCTCGCAGCATTTGCTATGTGTTCCTTCCAATGTCAGTTGTTCGTAATTGTAATACCAAGGTATTTAGTTGCATTTACGGCTTTTAGATTATACGGATTTATCGTGTAACCGAAGTTTAAGGAGCTCCTTTTAGCACTCATGTGAATGACCTCACACTTTTCGTTATTTAGGGTCAACTGCCACTTTTCGCACCATTCAGGTATCTTTTCTAAATCGTTTTGCAGTTTGTTTTGATCTTCTGATGACTTTATTAATCGATAAACAACAGCGTCATCTGTAAACAACCGAAGACAGCTACTCAAATTGTCTCCCAAATCGTTTATATAGATCAGGAACAGTAAAGGGCCTATAACACTACCTTGGGGAACGCCAGAAATCACTTCTGTTTTACTCGATGACTTTCCGTTAATTACTACGAACTGTGACCTCTCTGACAGGAAATCACAAATCCAGTCACAAAATGGAGATGATATTCCATAATCACTAAAGCCGCTTGAGTGGTACCGTGTCAAAAGCCTTCCGGAAATCCAGAAACACTGAATCAATCTGAAATGCCTTCTCAATAGCACTCAACACTTCATGTGAATAAAGAGCTAGTTGTGTTTCACAGGAACGACGTTTTCTAAACCCATGTTGACACTGTCAATAGACCGTTTTCTTCGAGGTAATTCATAATGTTTGAACACAATATTTGTTACAAAATCCTGCTGCATATCGACGTTAATGATATGGGCCTGTAATTTAATGGATTACTCCTACTACCTTTCTTGAATATTGGTGTGACCTGTGCAACCTTCCAGTCTTTGGGTAAGGATCTTTTGTTGAGCGAGTGGTTTATTTATTTATTTATTTGGTCCTGTTGATTTCATATTATACAGCCAGTGTACAAGTAATATAGGACAAGTCAATTGATGCAATTACAGTAATACATGAACATTTATACATCACATTGCACAGACATTGTTTATTTAACAAGAACAATTACTTGTATGCAGTATTAAAGCCTGCATTATGCCAAAAACAGTTTAAGTGACTGTTTAAAATAGTAGAGTAAGTGACAGTGCATATTTTTATGAGACTGACATATATAAGCAAGTAAATTTTCTGCATGGTCATGGTTTGAATTGAATACAAATTATAACTGCATTCCTTAAGAAGAGGTTTAAGTGAATGCTCAAGAGAGTGGGATACATCTGAGTTCACATTTTCTCATAATGAAACAGATAAATTTACATTTTATTACCACAATTTCAGTTAAACTACAAATAACAGCATCACACTTTATCCGTAAGGGAGTGGTTTTCTTAGGCAGTTTCTCCCACTCTTATACCTTATAACTCTAAGTATTTATTCATTTTATAGAAGGTTTGTTTGGTGAGGAATAAGTTTAGTTTCCTTTTGAAAACGTGTACATTATTTATATCGTTTTTTATATTGATGGGGAGCTTATTGAAGACCTTTATACCTGACTCAGTAACTCCCCTATGTACTTTAGTGAGAGTTGCACAGCCTTGGTGAAAATTTTTCCACCTGTCTTGTGTCATGGTTGTGGATGTCACAATTTTTCTGAAACAATTCCCTGTTGTTGGCTACAAATACCATCAGTGAGTGTATATATATATATATACTGACCTGTGATGGTAAGTATCCTGAGAGATGTATATGATTGTTAAGTATGGAGCTAATGCATCAGCATACTCCGAAAGGAACCTAATTGCTATACAGTCTGGACTATAAGACTTTTTTGTTATTTATATCCCATAAATCCAATACTGCGAGGCATTCGTATGGATGTAGAACAGGTCAGAATTATTACAAAAGGAATACATGGAAGTACCTCTTGCAAGAGGATATCTGGTATAAGACAAAATACACATAAAAAACTTCGAATGCACGTGTAGTTGCAGCAAAAAATACCAATTTTGGACCTAATAATTTGTCTTCAACTGCTTCAGCTACGGTTTAAAAACTTGCTGAATTAGAGTTTTATTTTGAGCCAACTGAGAAACACAATTTCTTAGATGTGGAAGAATTTTTTGAGCTCGTTCAGCCATATTTGGATTTTTGATCCATCTTGTGCCACAGAACTGCAAAGCAAAATCAGAGGATACTGTATATTCTGTATATTGACTTCTTTGCGTGGGTGAATCATGGAACAAATAATATAAGGCTCCTAAAAACTGTCCACGTTCCCAATTTGTTTGTGACATGCCAATTTTGAAAGCTCCATGAGCTACATGTAGGCTGCAACTACATAGCTGGAAGAATTCCATGTTCTCAGAAATTTCTTTTAGCCCATTATTCAAGTCCTTCCACATTTTAAAATCATGTTTGGTCCATCCATCAACAACGGCAAAATTTTTGGAAGATTCTGTAAACCAAAAGATCCTTTCAAAAGATTTAGTAAGTCACTTGCCCTTGTGCACTGAATAAAAGAATCAAAATATTGGGTTGAAACCTGAGACTTATTTTGCTTCCAAAATCTAACATGAATGTCCATTTGTGTTTTTCAAGAAACAGTGTTTAAACTCTTGTCATATTTAAGAACAACATTGTCACATTATCTAATCATGTCAATAAGTTTGCCATGAACATACACAGCAATACCCTAAACAATACTGTAAGTAATTCTTGTTATTTGCTATTGCATTTTTGCCGCAGGAAACATTTCCAGAAATAATGATACATAAGCAGCAGAACTTTGGATTGACAAATGATTATAAATTGCACGTAAGCACCATAAGATTTCAGCTTTTGTGACTTTTGTGATAATAAAAATGGCTGCACTGAAAATTGTTTAGATTGCCAGTTTTTTGAAGTTGAAGGTGTCAGACCTGCTTCTGTAGTACCAGTTACCTTGGCAGAATTGCTAGATGCTGAAATTCCTGTAAAATTGAAGTAGTGTTTAACTGATACTATTTGCTCTGCACACTATGGAACTATACATCTGAGGTCATCAGTCCCCTAGAATTTAGAACTACTTAAACCTAACTAACCTAAGGACATCAGACATATCTATGCCCAAGGCAGGATTCGAACCTGCGAGCCTAGCGGTTCCAGACTGTAGTGCCTAACTTATACTATTCCTGGATTTCTTTGGTAAATTATGCTCTTTGGGTCACTGTGAGTCTATGTAGGGCACAAAAATCTTGGAAAGAATTCCTCCATTATTCTAAAAATCTGAACTGCACATCAAACAAGTCATACATCAAGGCTATTTGATGTGCATTCCTGCAATTATTTTCTGTAAAAGCTGTGAAATACAGCAGAAACCATCATGGCAGACTGAATGCAATGATTTACAAAATAAACACAGATAATTCAAAGATAAAAAAAAGAACAGATTAACTTAGTTTAAAAAAAGGACTCCAAATATAGTTTGCACTGTTGCAAAGACGATAAAAATGAATTATATCACAGGCTCTAAGGAAAATTTGCTGTTTCGTAATGGCTGATATTTAAGAAATTTGACGCAATTGGCCATAAAAGATTGTATCATTTTTAGTGCAAAGATAATTCTTATCGACTCAGAGTATCAAGGAACAGTTCAACAAACACACCTACATTTTGATTGTTTATCTAAGATGGCGACAGCATGGCAACATCCAAGTGTTAAAAAAAAAATCTTACCTTGTTTGGTGATGTGGAACTCAATTTTCATTGTGTCAGGTTGCTTAAAAACATTCATTGTATAAGACTTCCATTTGCCTGAGGAAAGTTTATGTTTTTGGCTGTATGGCTGTCCAAACCACTTTTCCCCATTGTTGAAATATTTATCATTGCATTGCACCAAGAGCATAATGCATTCATTAGTAATTTGGTGTCACGCATAACCCATGAGTAAATTGACTCTTATGTACTTTGGTATCGAGTTATACTCTTAGGCATGACTGAAAAACACTGCACTCTGAAAATGTTATGAGCTTGCCCAAGTGTCTCCATCGTGTTCTTGCATGTCAGAACGATGCAGATGGTGCTAGTCTCAGAAGAGTTGTAACAATGGGTTTGTTTAGGCAGTTGCCTGACTGCTACTTTCAAGCACTAAAAAGCCAGCATTAGTGCGCATGCACAGCTATGACGATGCAGAAACCTGTGTTTGGTATGCCTGCTTGAATGTTTCTTGTCCAATGTCTTATTATATTCTATGCTTCTGTGTGGGCTCTAATCTCTCTGATTTTATCCTCATGGTCTCTTCACGAGATATACGTAGGAGGGAGCAATATACTGCTCGACTCCTCTCAGTGAAGGTATGTTCTCGAAACTTCAACAAAAGCCCGTACCGAGCTACTGAGCGTCTCTCCTGCAGTGTCTTCCACTGGAGTTTATCTATCATCTCCGTAATGCTTTCATGATTACTGAATGATCCTGTAACGAAGCACGCAGCTCTCCGTTGGATCTTCTCTATCTCTTCTATCAACCCTATCTGGTACGGATCCCACACCAGTGAGCAGTATTCAAGCAGTGGGCGAGCACGTGTACTGTAACCTACTTCCTTTGTTTTTGGATTGCATTTCCTTAGGATTCTTCCAACGAATCTCAGTCTGGCATCTGCTTTACCGACGATCAACTTTATACGAGCATTCCATTTTAAATCACTTCTAATGCCTTCTCCCAGATAATTTATGGAATTCACTGTTTCCAGTTGCTGCCCTGCTATATTGTAGCTAAATGATAAAGGATCTTTCTTTCTATGTATTCGCAGCACATTACACTTGTCTGTATTGAGATTCAATTGCCATTCCCAGCACCATGCATCAATTCGTTGCAGATCCTCCTGCATTTCAGTACAATTTTCCATTGTTACAACCTCTCGATATACCACAGCATCATCCGCAAAAACCCTCAGTGAACTTCCGATGTTATCCACAAGGTTGTTTATGTATATTGTGAATAGCAACGGTCCTACGGCACTCCCCTGCGGCACAGCTGAAATCACTCTTACTTCGGAAGACTTCTCTCCACTGAGCATGACATGCTGCATTCTGTTATCTAGGAACTCTTCAATCCAATCACAAAATTGGTCTGATAGTCCATATGCTCTTACTTTCTTCATTACACGACTGGGGAACTGTATCAAATGCCTTGTGGAAGTCAAGAAACATGGCATCTACCTGGGCCCTCTGAGACTCTTGGATGAATAGTGCAAGATGGGTTTCACACGATCGTCTTTTTCAAAACCCATGCTGATTCCTGCAAAGTAGATTTCTAGTCTCCAGAAAAGTCATTATACTGGAACATAACACGTTCCAAAATTCTACAACTGATCGACGTTAGAGATATAGGTCTACAGTTCTGCTCATCTGTTCGATGTCCCTTCTTGAAAACGGGGATGACCTGTGCCCTTTTCCAATCCTTTGGAACGCTACGCTCTTCTAGAGACCTACGGTACACCGTTGCAAGAAGGGGGCAAGTTCCTTCGCGTACTCTGTGTAAAATCAAACTGGTATCCCATCAGGTCCAGCGGCCTTTCCTCTTTGGAGCGATTTTAATTGTTTCTCTATCCCTCTGTCGTCTATTTCGATATCTACCATTTTGTCATCTGTGCGACAATCTAGAGAAGGAACTACAGTGTAGTCTTCCTCTGTGAAACAGCCTTGGAAAAAGACATTTAGTATTTTGGCCTTTAGTCTGTCATCCTCTGTTTCAGTACCATTTTGGTCACAGAGTGTCTGGACATTTTGTTTTTATCCACCTACCGCTTTGACATAAGACCAAAATTTCCTAGGATTTTCTGCCAAGTCAGTACGTAGAACTTTACTTTCGAATTCATTGAACGCCTCCCGCATAGCCCTCCTTACGCTACATTTCGCTTCGCGTAATTTTTGTTTGTCCTGCAAGGCTTTCGCTATGTTTGTGTTTGCTGTGAAGTTGCCTTTGCTTCCGCAGCAGTTTTCTAACTCGGTTGTTGTACCACGGTGGCTCTTTTCCATCTCTTATGATCCTGCTTGGCACATACTCATCTAACGCATATTGTACGATGGTTTTGAACTTTGTACACTGATCCTGAAATTGGATTGGGCATATATTAAGAAAGAATGACGGACTGATAAAAACAGTTTTAGAAGGTTATGTAGAAGGGAAAAGGAAAAGGAAGCAAGGAAGGAAGACATTCCAGATACTGGATGACATGATGGACGGTACAACATACAGCAGCCTTAAGTAGGAAGCAATGGATCGGAGAAAATGGAGAGGCAAAGGACCTGCTAATATAGCAGATAACTGATGATGATGACACTGATCCTCAACACTATCTGTAGTCGAGACAAAACTTTTGTGTTGAGCCATCAAGTACTCTGAAACCTGCTTTTGGCACTTTTCCAAATCAGAAGAATCTTCCTACTTTTTTTAATATTTCTATTTACGGCTGAAATCATCGATGCAGTAACCATTTTATGATCGCTGATTCCCTGTTCTGCGTTAACTGTTTCAAATAGTTCGGGTCTGTCTGTCACCAGAAGGTCTAATATGTTATCGCCACGAGTCGGTTCTCTATTTAACTGCTCAAGGTAGTTTTCAGATCTTAAAAAAATTTCACGGGATTCTTTGTCCCTGCCGCCCATGATAAACGTTTGAGTCTCCCAGTCTATATCCGGCAAATTAAAATCCCCATTCAGAACTATAACATGGTCGGGAAATCTACTCGAAATATTTTCCAAATTTTCCTTCAGGTGCCTGCCACAACGGCTGCTGAGCCTGGGGGCCTATAGAGACGTCCAATTACCATGTTTGAGCCTCCTTTAACCGTGACCTTCACTCAAATTATTTCACATTTTGGATCTCCGTCAATTTCCTTGGATACTGTTGCACTTCTTATCGCTATAAACATGCCTCCCCCTTCACTGTCCAGCCTGTGTCTGCAGTATACATTCCAATCTGAGTTTACAATTTCATTGCTGTTTACATCTGGTTTCAGCCAACTTTCTGTCACTAGTACTACATGAGCATTGTGACCGTTTATTAATGAGAGCAGTTTTGGGACCTTTCTATAGACGCTCCTGCAGTTTACTATTACCACATTAATATTGTTATTCCTTGTTGCGTTTTGCCTACTACCACCTTGTCGCGTCACAGGAGGCGTCCTGTCGGGCCTAGGGAGGGAATTCTCTAACCTAAAAAACCCACATGTGCACTTCACACAGAAATTTGCACCCCAGATCTCTGCAGAATCGTCTGAGTCTCTGGTTTAAGCCTTCCACTCGGCTCCAAACCAGAGGACCGCGATCGGTTCTGGGAATGATACTACAAATAGTTAGCTCAGCTTCCACCCCACGAGCGAGGCTTTCCGCTTTCACCAACTCCTCCATCCGCCTGTATGAACTGAGGATGACCTCTGAACCCAGACAGCAGGAGTCATTGGTGCCGACATGAACAACAATTTGCAGTCGGGTGCACCCAGTGCTCTCTATCGCCACCGGCAGGTCCTCCTCCACATCTCGGATGAGAGGTTAGGTTAGTGTTGTTTAACGTCCCGTCGACAACGAGGTCATTAGAGACGGAGCGCAAGCTCGGGTTAGGGAAGGATGGGGAAGGAAATCGGCCGTGCCCTTTCAAAGGAACCATCCCGGCATTTGCCTGAAACGATTTAGGGAAATCACGGAAAACCTAAATCAGGATGGCTGGAGACGGGATTGAACCGTCGTCCTCCCGAATGCGAGTCCAGTGTGCTAACCACTGCGCCACCTCGCTCGGTACATCTCGGATGAGACCCCCTGGCAAGCAGACATAGTGGGCTCCATCACTCACCTAATGTTGGAGCTGCCAATCATTAATAAGCCCCTCCCCCTGTGTGCCTGCTCGGACCTGCTGAAGGAGCAGCCACATGTCCACTCAAAAGCAGAGCAGGCGATACCACATGGCTAGCCTCCACATCGACCCTCCGCCACGTGCGACGCGAACGCCGTTGAACCCGCCACTCACCATGGGGAAAGGGCTGCCCTGCCGCGCCCGGTACCCACAAAGATGTCTCGACAGCAGGGACCGTGGGTGAAGCATGTAATACCTGGGGTGTACCATGCGACGCACCAGACTCCCCACTGCTGCTGCACTCCGAGGCAGCAGCCTGAAGACAGCTGACCATGGCCATCAATGCGTTCAGCTGTTCGCGAACAGTGGCCAGCTGCTCCTGCGTCCATACACAGCAGTCACACATCCTATCCATCCTAAGAAATCAATTTACTGTAGAGTGTTAATCAACTTTTAACTAGACTGCTCATTCACTAAAGGCGTCTGATAGCTGACTGATCTGAGGTTACTAGACACTTCTTGTTGAAAACAATGAAAATAAGCACTACCTGTCTCTGGACTGTATTCAAAACAGAAACTAGCATTACTGGCACTACAGCTGACTAAAGGGACTCTCTCTGACTGTATTCGAAACAAACACGAAATATATGGAATACTATTACTAGTAATCGAAAATTAAAGCTTCCTAAAGGCAAAAACACATGGAAAAAGAAGTGACAAGTAACAAAAATACAGTTAGTACTTAAATTAACGTAGCTCGCTGCACAGCAGATGTGAAGCAGACGGCAGTTACGACGACACTGCCACTAGATACTTGAGGAATGAAGGCGTAATACCATACTTAAGTGTTGTAAGACTGGACAAATGCTTAAAGCAAATTGTAGGCATAATAAGAAGTGTGAAATAAATGTGTCTTTTTTCAGGTATTAAAATTTTACTTATTTATTAAGAAGTGAAATCTTTGTTAAGTCAACTGTACATAAAGAGCATACCCCTCCTTTCCAGAAAACAAGTTGTAATAATCACAAAAAGTGTCGATTTATTGTAAAGTAAACGTGTGTTTCTTCCAGCAGACTTAAGTGCAAACCAATAATGCAATTCTTTTGTAAAGCAAATATGTTCTACTTTCAAATAACTGCAAACGTTCTTCATTTGTGTGGGCATATTGTCCATAATTGCTTTACAATTCCTGAGGGTATTTTCGTTCTGTCGTTGCAGCTACAAAAAATGTGTTTTTTCATCAGATGCATTTTGCTTTATTGAGGTAAAACATCATCAGTTGTCTAAGTTATTTTCATTTTGATTTGCTTTAAGATCAAAAAAACAGTTTGGTAACAACATGTTGGATTTTACTTACACTGATTTCCGCTTGATTTCTCACCTAAATCAGGATACATAGTCTGCTAGCACATCACTGATGCTTTTTTCTGATAGTTTTAGTCTAATTTTTAGTTGCTCTACAGAACTATGCATTTTTTGTTTTGTTTTACACAGCACACTTTTTCACACACCACTGGTTTCTGTTTGTTTCTACTTCTACATATGTATTGTGGCTTATTTTGTAGTGTTGCCAACACAATAGTTTGCCTTTGATCTATACTCCTTTTTGGTTTATTGTATGTGTGTAATTCTATTTAATTATGTTGCTCTGTATTTATATACTGTGTAAGGATAGTAAACAAATAGTGATGGAGGTTTGTGTGTGTGTGTGTGTGTGTGTGTGTGTGTGTGTGTGTGTGTGTGTGTGTGTGTGTGTGTGTGTGTGTGCGCGCGCGCGCGTGTGTGTGTGTGGGGGGGGGGGGGGGGGGGGGGGAGCCATGATAAGTGGACAAAAGTGTATAGTAGTGTAAGTTGGAGGAGAAGGTGAGGAGCATGAAGTGAACCTAAAAACAGAATACAGCAACTACACAAAGACATAAAATACTGTACACAAAAACAAAGTTCACAACAGAAGAAGAACAAGAAACTCACTCAACTTTCTAGACATAACCATAAGAAAAGACAATAACAAACACATATTTAACATATACAGAAAACCCACAAAACAAATAACATTATCTTAAATGCAACCTCAAGCCACCCACAGAATCATGAAAAGGCTTTAATCACATACATGTTAATCAGACTGAACACGATTCCCCTCCACTTCTGATTACCAGAAAGATCTAGCCATTACAACACAAATGGCATTGAACATGGACACAAAGAAACAATGATAGACAAACTAAAAAGAAAAATAAAGACACAAATAATGAAGAAACTAACCAAACCACACCAACACACAAAACATGCACTACTATAAAAAATGGCATACACTGACCTAACAACAAATTCATACATAAAATAAGTAACATATTTAAAAAACGGCATAAACATTGCATACAAAACAAGCAACTCAATACAAAAGCATGTCCCAAAACTGAAATCAAAACCAGACAGGTACCAACAATCTGGTATCTATCAGCTCCAGAGATTGTGAAAAGATATACACTGGAATGACTGGGAGAACATTTGACACAAGATATAAAGAATACATCAGAGCATTTAAATACAGTAGAAATCTTTCAACATCTGCTGATCATCTAAAACAAGATCATCGTGGATGAAGCAATATTGAAAAGCTATGATCATCATCATAAGAATCAGTCAAGACAGACACCACCTCCCTTTCTGAGAACATTTCCATATACACAAAGCATTAATGTAAAATAAACAGTAATGACCAAATAAATATTGGAAACCAAGCTGATGAAAAAGAAAAGATCCTTTTCCATCCTTCACCCTCTCCCACTCAACCCCCACCCCTCCCAATTTCATTTCACTTCTTGCTCCTCACCTTCTCACCCAAGTCACACTCCATCACACTTTTGTCCACTCATCATTGCTTCTGCCTCCCCAACACAAAAACCCTCCTTCACTGCACTTACACAGTATATGAATACACAGCAACATAATGAAACTGAATTACACACACACAGTAAACTAGAAACAGAATACGTAAAAGATAAACTAGTGGTAATGTCATGTTGGCAACACTACAAAACACAAATCACAATATATATTTAGAAGTATAAAAACAAACAGAAAACAGTGATGTGTGAAACAGCATGCTGTGTAAAACACGAGAAAAGTCCAGTTCTGCAGAGCAATTAAAATTAGACTACAACTATCAGTGTCTAAAGAAGGAAAACACAAACGATCTGCCAGTAGACTGCATTTCCTGTTGTTGGCGAGAAATCAAGAGGAAATCACCACAAGGAAAAACCAACATACTGTTCACATTTTTTGCAGTTGCAACAACAGAACGAAAATACCCTCAAGAACTGAATACAACTAAAAATTTGTAGTTGCTCAGGATAGCAGTTACAAGTTTTTTTAGTCATAGAGTGGTGGTAGGGTATAGTGGTGTCACATATTAGGATAATACGAAGCTTGGAAGGCAAAGAGCAAAACCCAAAAATGAATAATTTTGGTGGAGAGAGCACAAAGAAAATTCCACCAGGAAGATGTTCACTTAGGCATATCCAGATACCAATGTGGAGCTCATGTGAAGCCAGCAGCAAGACACTGGAAGTGTAGAAAGCTGACCATATATGGTCACAGGAGGTCTTGCAGGGCAATAGCCAGAAAAGCTGACACGGAAGGGGTGATGTAGCCTGCCTCACAGTATAAAGGAAGAAGAGACGGCCCCTGACAGGGGCCGTTACAAGTTCACATTTGTCCTAGAGGGACCTCCCTATAGGTCAGGCTCGGGGCCTCAACTTGGAGAATTTGCCTTGGCTCTACCATATTCAGTAGTTAAATGCATATCTTCCTTCAGTGGAACTTTACTGTCTGTACAGAAAGAAATACTTTTGTGCTCAGACGAGCATTAAAGGCAGTTTTTGTTGAAGCATTTTGTCTTTGTTCATATATTTTTTGACTAAGTTCCATAACGCCTTCAAAACAGTTAGCCATCACCAGTTAGCTGACTGAATGGACATTCCTCAGTATGGATGTCATTTAGCATCTAGACTGCTCATTGGATGCACAGCAGGACAGGTGACGACCTGTGGCAATGTGATGACAGAGTAAAATGCAGATGCAGCAACAAGTGTTTCAAAGCATTCCATTCTGTGTACACTGTGTAACATAAGGCTCCCAGCAGATGACTCGTAAGTGCTCCCAAGTTGACTGAACATCACCATCAGTTACACCATCTCGAGATCAGAATGTGGATCAATGGAGACATGTTACATGGTTGGATGAATCTCATTTTTTGTTACACCAAGTTGATGCTCATGTCTAGATATGCTATCATCCAAATGAATAGCTGCTCGAAATAAGCTTCGCATGAAAGACACAGGTTGGTGATGACAGTATTGTGCCATGGAGGACATTGACATCTGTGAGACTTGTAGCACCAATCTAAGGCAGCACCACCGCAGCTGCAGACTACATGAATATTACTGCAGACCAATTGCTGCCTTTCATGCTTGATGTCTTCCCCAACAACAATATGGGCATCTTCCAGAAGAATAACTGTCCATGCCACAAGACCAAAATTCTGCTACAGTGGTTTGAGGAGCATGATAGTGAACTCACAATGTCTTGGCCACTATATTTGCCAATCTGAACATGTTGGAATCTGGAATGCTACTGGGTACCAGCTCCGCACTGACACACCACTGGCCCTTAATTCAAGGGAACTTAGTGGCCTGTGTACAAACATCTGGTGCCATATACTTCTGGAAATCTACCAAGGACACGTCGAATCCATCCCACGTAGAATAGCTGCAGTGTTGCATTCAAAAGGTGGACCAACAAGCTAATAAGCAGATAGCTGCAACTTAATGGATAATAAATGGTGAAGCTTAACTTGAGGCTATCTTGTTGATTCCATAAAATAATTGTTTTTTAAACTTATAGCTACTAAGCCCCCATGTGCAGCTGCATGAATAATAAATTGTAAATTTGAAAGTCAGTATCTACAGGGTCTCTGAATAAGTGGCTGGATCTGTAAGTGTTGGCTACGCTACAGTCTAGGGGCCAACCAACGCACTAAAACCAAAAATCCAGTCACAAACTTCAAATAAATGCAGGTAGGAGTTAGCAACAAAAATAATGTTCAGTACTCAACGCATTTTAATTTGTAACAAAACCGAGTTTACTGGATCACTGTAATTTATCACAAGCTAATAATGAAACAATGGAAACTCCATGTAGGAATGTCAACAACTTAGGAAAAGATAAATTGCTACTACAGTAAAGAAGACACGCTAAGTTGCAAACAGGCACAATTAAAAGACACTTACACAAAGTTTTCCGCCACTGCCTTCATCATCAAAAGAGAAAGAGAAAAACACACACTATTTATACTTGCAAGCAAATCACACACACGCGCGCGCTACCACCTAATCTGGTGCTCTGAACTGGTAGGGTAGCACCGTATTTTATAATGTTTCCAATTCATAATTGACAAGAATATATGAAATATTTGACTACAGTTCTCCTCAGATACTGAAGAATACATTATCTTGTTCTTCATTTTGCAATGTAATTTCTATGAGCATCACTGACCTTTTTTTTTGTTATTTCATTCTCTCTCTCTCTCTCTCTCTCTCTCTCTCTCTCTCTCTCTCTCTCTGTCTGTCTGTCTGTCTGTGTCTTTTACTCATAGAACTTCTGTATTCTTTGACTTTAATTCTAGAAATTTTAGCTTACTTTCTTTGTGATATAGTTGGGTCTACCTCACTTTTTTGCATGTACTGTTATTACATTAACTTCAGTCATAGGTTCTAGCTTCACAGCATTATTCAAAATGTTCACACGTTCAGCTTGTCTTCTACTCTGTTCTGATTGTCTGACACCACTTCATTTTAAACTGAAGTTAAACTATTTTCCCTTGTTTTCTGGTCTCTTACACTGACATTTTGGTACCAACTTTCTTTCCCCATTTCCTTGTTGGGTTCAGATCATCTACTACTGAGCCTTCTCATGCCTCTGCTGTAACAGGTTCATAACTTGTTCTCAGATCAACAAAAATCACTGTCTTCTGAATTACATACATTTAAATTACGAGATACTGATGGTTCATTTGCGAGTGAGAATTTTGCTGGCGGTACAATTTAAATTTTTGAGCAGGCAATGTCATAATTGTTGGGCAGCTTCAATATTTTACTTCCTCTTGTTATGCAGTTATTTGCTTGTATTTGCATTTCCTGCAATATTAATAGAAATCTCCAGAAAATTTGCTGCTTGGATGTAAAATTTATACACTATGTGCCACTCTGTATAATTATTATAGGTCTATAGCATTGTGGGAGTCACCAGAAGAACATCTGTGAATGTACAATGACACACACTATTCTGTGGCGACGAGTGCACAGACAATCTGCTTTGCTCTTTGATTTTTATAAGTATTCTTTGTATTGACTTATGTTTTTCAGTTGATTGGTGTTTGAGCTTTAGTAAATAAAAAAGTTATTGCTTGACTACTACGTTGTATCTCTTCAGCAGACGGGGAGAAGCTGTAGTTGACCAAAGCATATTACCATCTATGTCCACAGATTTGTCACATTAACATATAATAAGACAGGAGAAAGAATCGCAATACAAAGCTAAGCTAGCCTTAATTGTATTGGTGAATTTTGTTTTTATATAGGTCTACACCCGATTATTTTCGTACTGAAAACAGGATACTTTATTGTTTGTGGACCCCACCATTTTTGCATAGTTCATTTAATCTTCTACACACATTAGTTAATCACTTTAACAATTAACTACTTATTATATTATCACTACACTAGAAAACCAGTTTTATAGTTTAATGATAATTTTGTTAAATTTCAGAAATAATGTTATAAATATTGACAACAAACAAAATAATTATTACATTGGCACAACAGTGAAGAAAGTGTGGTAAATTTCCAAACAGAAACACTCTTCTGAGGTATGGGGTTTCATGCCTTAAGATCTTAATGTTATAAGATACGAGTTTTCAATGGCACAACTAAGGTGCAGCAGGTCCCCTAAAGATTAGCCGTTCCTGACTATTGCCTCAACTACTACATTAGAGCCCTTACCTGAACTGTTGTTGCTTTTTAACAGGAGTTTATACTTTCCTTACAATCCAGTTAAGCAACGAAATATCCTCACTTGTTTCAATGCATAATGTTCCATAGTCACAACCATTAGTGGGTGCTGAAGCAGATATTCAGTTGACGGCAAATGATAACAGCCAAACAGTTGCAGGATAAAGATTTATTGAAATCCTTGTCCATGGTTTTGGTATATCTAAATATACCTTCATATATTTAAAAAGAAAGATGATGAGACTTACCAAACAAAAGTGCTGGCAGGTCGATAGACACACAAACAAACACAAACATACACACAAAATCTAGCTTTCGCAACCAACGGTTGCCTCGTCAGGAAAGAGGGAAGGAGAAGGAAAGACAAAAGGATATGGGTTTTAAGGGAGAGGGTAAGGAGTCATTCCAATCCCGGGAGCGGAAAGACTTACCTTAGGGGGAAAAAAGGACAGGTGTACACTCGCACACACACACACATATCCATCCATACATACAAGACACAAGCAGACATTTGTAAAGGCAAAGAGTTTGAGCAGAGATGTCAGTCGGGACGGAAGTATAGATGCAAAGATGATGTTGAAAGACAGGTGAGGTATGAGCGGCGGCAGATTGAAATTAGGAATTAGCGGAGATTGAGGCCTGGCGGATAGCGAGAAGAGAGGATATGCTGAAGGGCAAGTTCCCATCTCCGGAGTTCTGACAGGTTGGTGTTAGTGGGAAGTATCCAGATAACCCGGACGGTGTAACACTGTGCCAAGATGTGCTGGCCGTGCACCAAGGCATGTTTAGCCACAGGGTGATCCTCATTACCAACAAACACTGTCTGCCTGTGTCCATTCATGCGAATGGACAGTTTGTTGCTGGTCATTCCCACATAGAACGCTTCACAGTGTAGGCAGGTCAGTTGGTAAATCACGTGGGTGCTTTCACACGTGGCTCTGCCTTTGATCGTGTACACCTTCCGGGTTACAGGACTGGAATAGGTGGTGGTGGGAGGGTGCATGGGACAGGTTTTACACCGGGGACGGTTACAGGGGTAGGAGCCAGAGGGTAGGGAAGGTGGTTTGGGGATTTCATAGGGATGAACTAAGAGGTTACGAAGGTTGGGTGGACGGCGGAAAGACACTCTTGGTGGAGTGGGGAGGATTTCATGAAGGATGGATCTCATTTCAGGGCAGGATTTGAGGAAGTCGTATCCCTGCTGGAGAGCCACATTCAGAATCTGATCCAGTCCCGGAAAATATCCTGTCACAAGTGGGGCACTTTTGGGGTTCTTCTGTGGAGGGTTCCGGGTTTGAGGAGATGAGGAAGTGGCTCTGGTTATTTGCTTCTGTACAAGGTCGGGAGGGTAGTTACGGGATGCAAAAGCTGTTTTCAGGTTGTTGGTGTAATGGTTCAAGGATTCCGGACTGGAGCAGATTCGTTTGCCACGAAGACCTAGGCTGTAGGGAAGGGACCGTTTGATGTGGAATGGGTGGCAGCTGTCATAATGGAGGTACTGTTGCTTGTTGGTGGGTTTGATGTGGACGGACGTGTGAAGCTGGCCATTGGACAGGTGGAGGTCAACGTCAAGGAAAGTGGCATGGGATTTAGAGTAGGACCAGGTGAATCCGATGGAACCAAAGGAGTTGAGGTTGGAGAGGAAATGCTGGAGTTCTTCTTCACTGTGAGACCAGATCATGAAAATGTCATCAATAAATCTGTACCAAACTTTGGGTTGGCAGGCCTGGGTAACCAAGAAGGCTTCCTCTAAGCGACCCATGAATAGGTTGGCGTACGAGGGGGCCATCCTGGTACCCATGGCTGTTCCCTTTAATTGTTGGTATGTCTGGCCTTCAAAAGTGAAGAAGTTGTGGGTCAGGATGAAGCTGGCTAAGGTAATGAGGAAAGAGGTTTTAGGTAGGGCGGCAGGTGATCAGCGTGAAAGGAAGTGCTCCATCGCAGCGAGGCCCTGGACATGCGGAATATTTGTGTATAAGGAAGTGGCATCAATGGTTACAAGGATGGTTTCCGGGGGTAACAGACTGGGTAGGGATTCCAGGCGTTCGAGAAAGTGGTTGGTGTCTTTGATGAAGGATGGGAGACTGCATGTAATGGGTTGAAGGTGTTGATCTACGTAGGCAGAGATGCGCTCTGTGGGGGCTTGGTAACCAGCTACAATGGGACGGCCGGGATGATTGGGTTTGTGAATTTTGGGAAGAAGGTAGAAGGTAGGGGTGCGGGGTGTTGGTGGGGTCAGGAGGTTGATGGAGTCAGGTGAAAGGTTTTGTAGGGGGCCTAAGGTTCTGAGGATTCCTTGAAGCTCCGCCTGGACATCAGGAATGGGATTACCATGGCAAACTTTGTAAGTGGTGTTGTCTGAAAGCTGACGCAGTCCCTCAGCCACATACTCCCGACGATCAAGTACCACAGTCGTGGAACCCTTGTCCGCCGGAAGAATGACGGATTGGTCACCCTTCAGATCACGCATAGCTTGGGCTTCAGCAGTGGTGATGTTGGGAGTAGGATTGAGGTTTTTTTAAGAAGGATTGAGAGGCAAGGCTGGAAGTCAGAAATTCCTGGAAGGTTTGGAGAGGGTGATTTTGAGGAAGAGGAGGTGGGTCCCGCTGTGACGGAGGACGGAACTGTTCCAGGCATGGTTCAATTTGGATAGTATCTTGGGGAGTTGGATCATTAGGAGTAGGATTAGGATCATTTTTCTTCGTGGCAAAGTGATATTTCCAGCAGAGAGTACGGGTGTAGGACAGTAAATCTTTGACAAGGGCTGTTTGGTTAAATCTGGGAGTGGGGCTGAAGGTGAGGCCTTTGGATAGGACAGAGGTTTCGGATTGGGAGAGAGGTTTGGAGGAGAGGTTAACTACTGAATTGGGGTGTTGTGGTTCCAGAGTGTGTTGATTGGAATTTTGAGGTTTTGGAGGGAGTGGAGCTGGAAGTGGGAGATTGAGTAGATGGGAGAGACTGGGTTTGTGTGCAATGAGAGGAGGTTGAGGTTTGCTGGAAAGGTTGTGAAGGGTGAGTGAGTTGCCTTTCCGGAGGTGGGAAACCAGGAGATTGGATAGTTTTTTAAGGTGGAGGGTGGCAAGCTTTTCTAATTTGCGGTTGGCCTGTAGGAGGATGCTCTGAACAACCGGTGTGGATGTGGGAGAGGAAAGATTGAGGACTTTTATTAGGGACAGGAGTTGATGGGTGTGTTGATTGGCTGAGTGGATGTGTAGGTGAAGGATTAGATGGGTGAGGGCAATGGATTGTTCGGTTTGGAACTGGTATAGGGATTGATGGAAAGAAGGGTTGCAGCCAGAGATGGGAACTTTAAGTGTGAGGCCTTTGGGGGTGATGCCAAATGTCAGACAAGCCTGAGAAAATAAAATATGGGAGTGTAATCTGGCTAGGGCGAAGGCATGTTTGCGGAGGGAATGTAAATAAAACTTAATGGGGTCGTTGTGGAGGTGTTGTGAGGGTGACATGGTACTAGAAGGTGGAAAGTGGAACACGAGGCTGAAATGAAAATGAAAATAAATATAAAAATATATGGGGAGAGATAAAGGTAAAGGTATGACAGCTGCCACCCATTCCACATCAAACGGTCCCTTCCCTACAGCCTAGGTCTTCGTGGCAAACGAATCTGCTCCAGTCCGGAATCCTTGAACCATTACACCAACAACCTGAAAACAGCTTTTGCATCCCGTAACTACCCTCCCGACCTTGTACAGAAGCAAATAACCAGAGCCACTTCCTCATCTCCTCAAACCCGGAACCCTCCACAGAAGAACCCCAAAAGTGCCCCACTTGTGACAGGATACTTTCCGGGACTGGATCAGATTCTGAATGTGGCTCTCCAGCAGGGATACGACTTCCTCAAATCCTGCCCTGAAATGAGATCCATCCTTCATGAAATCCTCCCCACTCCACCAAGAGTGTCTTTCCGCCGTCCACCCAACCTTCGTAACCTCTTAGTTCATCCCTATGAAATCCCCAAACCACCTTCCCTACCCTCTGGCTCCTACCCCTGTAACCGTCCCCGGTGTAAAACCTGTCCCATGCACCCTCCCACCACCACCTATTCCAGTCCTGTAACCCGGAAGGTGTACACGATCAAAGGCAGAGCCACGTGTGAAAGCACCCACGTGATTTACCAACTGACCTGCCTACACTGTGAAGCGTTCTATGTGGGAATGACCAGCAACAAACTGTCCATTCGCATGAATGGACACAGGCAGACAGTGTTTGTTGGTAATGAGGATCACCCTGTGGCTAAACATGCCTTGGTGCACGGCCAGCACATCTTGGCACAGTGTTACACCGTCCGGGTTATCTGGATACTTCCCACTAACACCAACCTGTCAGAACTCCGGAGATGGGAACTTGCCCTTCAGCATATCCTCTCTTCTCGCTATCCGCCAGGCCTCAATCTCCGCTAATTCCTAATTTCAATCTGCCGCCGCTCATACCTCACCTGTCTTTCAACATCATCTTTGCCTCTATACTTCCGTCCCGACTGACATCTCTGCTCAAACTCTTTGCCTTTACAAATGTCTGCTTGTGTCTTGTATGTATGGATGGATGTGTGTGTGTGTGCGAGTGTACACCTGTCCTTTTTTCCCCCTAAGGTAAGTCTTTCCGCTCCCGGGATTGGAATGACTCCTTACCCTCTCCCTTAAAACCCATATCCTTTTGTCTTTCCTTCTCCTTCCCTCTTTCCTGACGAGGCAACCGTTGGTTGCGAAAGCTAGATTTTGTGTGTATGTTTGTGTTTGTTTGTGTGTCTATCGACCTGCCAGCGCTTTTGTTTGGTAAGTCTCATCATCTTTCTTTTTAAATATATTTTTCCCACGTGGAATGTTTCCCTCTATTATATAAATATACCTTCATAATTATGCTGTACAGATGGAGGTGATATTTTAATTTTAACTACTGACAATGCCTTTGGCATGATTTTTTTATGTATCTCCATTGTAGGATGTGATTTTCGTGTATTTTTGTTTTTGATGAAGGTATATTTAGATATACTGAAACCGTGGTCAAGGATTTCAATAGATCTTTATCCTGCAACTGTTTCGCTGTTATTTACTGTGAAGATTTTCAACAGTTACTGCTTCAGCCATGTTTAAAATTTTGAGATATTCACTTCCTACTGACTGCACCCACAGAGGGGTTTATAGATCTAGTTCAAGCAGTGAAAAGGCATTGTAGGGAAAATGATATAAGAAACAATACAATGAACAATAAGTTAGATCTACCATGCATTAATAAATTCACAAAAATTTGTGATTGTGGAAGGAAAACAATATTTACCTTTGCTAAATCCCATGTTCATGAAGTAATTATCTGTGTTGCTCCATTTTAATGTATACGCTGGAAGTATTTTCACAATGCGTCTACTTTTACAACTTTTTAAGGCTTCTGCTAAGCTCCATATATAAATGGCGCCATGCAATGCGCATTTTGCAGCAATTCTTCCACAGCCTAGAACTTCAATTGAGTCAACCAGCTGTGGACTATTGGCATTAATACTGCCAGGCATTGGTGGCATTTTCAGTTCCTTCTCCTGGAGACTAAGAGAGATTATATATAATATCACTTATATTTTACACTTACATATCTGTCATCATTAATCAGCACTAAAGTACCTAGTATCTCTGACATCTCCGGACCATACACAAACACCATCTGCACATGATACCAGGAGAGATTTAGTTTCCAAACAGTACGCAAGTTGAAATACTTCATGCTTTGATGATAACTGATGGAGTGTAGTAAATTTCACTGCATACTTTGGAGGTACTGGGTATCCAATGTCCCACACTAGGATAGTGCCATCGCTCTTTGCTCCTGTAATGAAGACTACCTCAAAATACATGAAATAACAGAATATTTATTAAAATGTAAGAAATATTTCAACTGAAAAACTTATTACTCACTCATATTTGTTAGGCACTAAACAAAAATCATTAGATGACTGGAACACTCACTGAAACTATAAATCCTACATAAATATACACCAATTGTTTCAAAATCCATCTATGAATGAGATTCCTCTGTTTGTTTATCTTAATAATTGACACTATGAACAGATTCACAAGAAACAAGATGTTTCTTGTGGAAACTGGAGTACATACAACACAAGCAAAATTATATAACCTTCCAAAATCTCTTGATTTAACTTTTAATAGTTATTCTGCTAAAATGAATTAACCTTCTTGATAAATTTACTAATTATCTTGAGTACTCACACTGTTACAGACTTTTCAATTAATCTGCTGTCTTTGCCACCTGTGTGATGCAAAGTAAATATTTTTTATAAAACATATTTAATTAGTTTTACCCAAATGAAACTACCAGAGATCTTTTGAAGTGTCAAATCTCTCTCTCGAACCACTGTGCCAGGGTGGTGTAGTGATTAGCACATCTGCCTAGTGAGCTGGAGACCCGGGTTCGAACACCGCCCTTGGTACAAATTTTCATTTGTCACTTCAATCTGCATATATACATCATAGATGTTCGAGATATGAAAAAGTCTCTGGTACCATGTAGTTTCTCTTGATTAAAGCACCTATACCTGGATTTCAGGCAGGCTCCTGTTTCGTTCAATGCTGAGGTTCTATTTCAATACAGTTGGAGAGGTGCTGCAATGCTGTTCAAGTCTAGAGGGAAGACCAATGTGGGATCAATTCCAGTTAACACTGTAGCAACATGACTGATAACTAATCAAGAACTGATATCCTATGTTGCCATGCAAAATTGTCACAGTATCTGGATGTTACTAATAAACATTTGCAGAAAGAACTTGTAAGCAAAGAGATAATACACTTATATACCTCTATGTATCTACAGGAAAAATATGTTTACATTATGCAAGCACATGATCACATAACAGCTAGGCATATCGAAGAATGCTGAAACAATTTAACTGGACCTGTGTGAAGAGAACACCTTGGCCTACCACGGTCGCACTGGGCTAAAATCAATCTGAGCAAAATATTTAGAAAATAACATTATGTTAAGCATATGACTTTGTAATGCCCAGATTTAAGAAACACTTCCAAAACAATCAACCCCACATCTACTATAATACTCTTCTGCTTTCAACCCCCGAATAAGATTTGCTGAAATTCATCTCACAATTTTGAGAGTATCTACTACTGTCCATCCTACTTCTGTACTTATTAGGCTGTGTAACATCCTGTGACATATGTCCTTACACATGATTCCTGCTGAAGGGAGTGACTCTACAGGAAAAACTGTTTTATGCAACTTAAATATCAAGTAGACATTGTCATCATTGGGCAGAAGTAGAGAACAATCTAAGAGCACAGATGCGACTGATAAAATTACTCACATTTTGTTGAGTTGGGAGGTGGTGTTGCACTTTCCTTACTGCTCATGTCATGTGTATCCCTGTGTGAACAAATGCTTTAGAATTCCAGAGATTAAAACTAACAAACACAAACTTTGCTCTCAGTACCTCCTCAGTCTTCATTTAGATTGATTCCGTGCTCTTTTCCTTCTTCACTCACTTCCAACAATTGTTCATTCTCTTTCTTAATTACAGACTGCTCTTTTAGCACTATTTTTCTATCTACTCTCTTATCTTCTGCTTGATCCATCTTTCAAGTTACTGCTCAGCATTAATATATCAAACCTTTTATTTTTCCTGTTTTCTATTTCCCTGTCTCCTGCCTCAAGTTCCAAATGATAAAAATCAAATGTCATATTCTGTGAATGAAAAGATAAAAAATCTACTCAGCTAGTGGCAGTAGAAGAATACACACACAAGAGGGTCTAACTTTTACAAATTTTCGGAGCCAGTAGCTTCTCCTCCTGGTAGAAGAATAGAAGGGGGAAGGAAGAGGGTGAAGGAAAAGGACTGGTGAGGCTTAGGGAAAGGGGTACAGTTAAGAAAAGTCACCCAGAGCATCACGCACGTGTTAATAAGATTGAAACACTAAGTGCATTGTACATAACTGAAGTAGGAGGAGGGTGAAAAAGAAAGGTCAGAAAATGAAAGATGTAGATAACTGAAAGAGTGAAGAAAGGAGTAGTTACTATGAAGAGATGCTGAGGTGGAAGGCACAGACGTAAATTAAGGCCAGGTGGGTGGTGAGAACCAAGGACATGTAGCGCTGGTTCCCACCTGCGGAGTTTCGAGAAACTGGTGTCTGGGGAAAGAATCCAGATGGCATGTGTGGTGAAACAGGCACCAAGGTCATGACTGTCGTGCCTAGTTCAAAAGCAGATTTCTCAGGCCATCACATCCAATCCTACAAAAAAAAAAAAAAAAAAAAAAAAAAAAAAAAAAAAAAAAAAAAAAAAAAAAAAAAAAAAAAAACTCCTGTCAACCAATATTATCCTGGTCTTCAATGTATTAATCAACTACTTCGACAAGGCAATGACTTCCTAAAATCATGCCCTGAAATGAGATCCACTCTGCCTGAAATTTTGCCTCCCACACCCAGAATAGATTTTCATTGCCCTCCCAGTCTCTGCAATATCCTTGTCAGGTTCTATGCTCCTTCTGTGCCCATCTCTCTACCCTATGATTCCTACTCCTGTAACCGTTCCCGCAGCAAGACTTGCCCTATGCACCCTCTGCCACAATCTATTCCAGCCCTGTAACTGGAAAAACATACTACCAAAGGGAGAGCCACATGTGAAATGACACGTCATATACCGGCTGTTATGTACACACTGTCTGGGAGGTAGTCAGGCTGATGTGAAAGGGCAGTTATTAATTAGGATGAATGGGCATAGGCAGAGGGTGTATAGTGGCAGCACACAATGTTCTGTTCAAAAATGGTTCAAATGGCTCTGAGCACTATGGGACTTAACTTCTGAGGTCGTCAGTCCCCTAGAACTTAGAACTACTTAAACCTTGCTAACCTAAGGACATCACACACATCCATGCCAGAGGCAGGATTCGAACCTGCGACTGTAGCAGTCACGCGGTTCCAGACTGTAGCGCCTAGAACTGCTCGGCCACTCCGGCCGGCATATTCTGTTGAAGGGCATGCTCTACAGCATGACAGTCATGACCTCGGTACCTTCACCACATGTGCCATCAGGATTCTTCCCCCAGACACCAGATTCTCAAAACTCCGCAGGTGGGAACTAGTGCTACAACATGTCTCGGTTCCCGCCATCCACCTGACCTTAATTTATGTTAATTCCTTCTGTCTCAGCATGTATTCACAGAACTATTACTTTCTTCACTCCATTTTGTTATCTTCATCTTTCATTTTCTGATCTGTCTATTTTTCGTCACCCCTCCCACCTCTGTTACATACAATCACTCTTATTAACTCATGCACGGTGTTTTAGTAGTAATCTCTGTGTTGCATATTACCCTGCTGCCCACCTTAAGTTTTCAGGTTTTCAAGTCTCGTCCGGTGCAGTGCCCAGCAATCAGTCTTTCCTTCTCATCCTTCCAATAAGTCTCCCCTGATCTGAGGTTCTGGGTGACTTTTCTGAACTGTACCCCTTTCCCTAAATCTCTCCAATCCTTTTAATTCACACCTCTTCTTTCCCCTTCAACTCTTCTGCCAGAAGGAGGAGCTACTGGCTCCAAAAATTTGTAAAAGTTAAACCCTTTTGTGTGTGTATTCTCCTACTGCCACTAGATGAGTAGGTTTTTTATCTGTGCACTTACATTATATTGTCAATAATTAATTATTTTGTTGTTAAATGTCATATCCTGATTCATTTTTCTACCAGTTCTACTCTACTCCAGTCTCGAACAGTGGTACTTTCTGGATTTATATTTAATATACACCCTTTTCTGCAGATAGCACTTAATACATTATAGTGGAAGGATGTGGGAGAGGGGCTCCTACTGGAGGTGCAGACAATTTAGACCAATCTGTTGCAAAAACTCTCTACTAACAATTATTCATGAATGCACAGCAGTGCATCTGCAGCAGGCAGACACAAGGCAGCAGGTGATGTTCCTCGGACCCAAGCAAGTCAGCCCAGACATCCCGAGAGGACGGGACAGGACGGCAGGCTAGTAGTGAGACAGGGAGTAGCTAGGGTTAGGCAGGCACATTCAGTGGGAATATAAAACTGAAGACCACAGAGTAGTGAAGTAGGGTGGAAATCACTGTGTGGCCCCAACCATGAAATGGTGGCACAGTGCTGGCTGCCTGGGTGCAGGCAGACAGACACTGATCATCGGTTTGTTACCAGGGGATGACGGTCATAGCTATGTCGTGTGTATGTGTGTGTGTGTGTGTGTGTGTGTGTGTGTGTGTGTGTGTGTGTGTGTGTGTGTTGGGGTTTATGGGCGCTCAACATCGAGGTCATCAGCGCCCTGACACACATTAAAAGGAACGAATGTGGACATACCGAAGAAAACTGAAGCACACATGGAAAGAAAGCAGGAAAAGAAAGAAAATGCTATTTAAGAAAGTAAAACCGAAGGAAAGGGAAAACATAGCAACAAGAATGCCACTGAAATTGTCACTGGCTGGTTACTTACATAAAATATGGGTGAGCTTGTCACACAGTGAGCAAATTAAAATCCTCTCCCTAAAATCTTTGTAAAAACATTTGACATGGCACAGAACTTTAAAACTTTAACCACATTCGTCCGAGCGTTGCTTAAAAGAGTTGGCAGGTCCGCTGGCAAGTCAGCCGCGGCCCGCTGGTCAGAAAATAAAACGCAATCCAATAAAACGTGGCGCACAGTGACCTGGACGCCGCAAGCACCACACATTGGAGGGTCTTCTCGCCGTAGCAGGAAGCCATGCGTCATAGGGCTGTGGCCTATTCGAAGCCGAGTGAGGAGAACCTCGTCCCGTCGATGGGGCTGAAAGGAAGTACACCACACACGCATTGTGGTCTTGACTAGACAGAGCTTATTGTCAGTCACTTCCAGCCACTCATCCTCCCAACGACGCACTCGTGAGCTCAACAGTGAGGTGAGTGCGTGCAAGGGGATAGCACACTGAGATACGTGTGGATCGAGACACGCTTCCTTGGCTGCGAGATCTGCCCTTTCATTCCCAGCAATGCCGACATGCCCCGGAACCCAGCAGAAAGCGACAACCTTCCCCAGTCGCTGTAGTCGGAGGAGGACATCCTGGATGGTCTGGACTACTTTATCTGCCGGATACAAATGGTGCAATGAGTGAAGGGCACTGAGTGAATCGGAACAGACAAGAAATTTAGGAGAGGAAGAATGTCTCATCTGCTCCAGCGCCCGCAAGATCGCAGACAATTCTGCGTCAAAGACAGTAAAAGTCTGAGGCAGTCGGACCTTGAGGACACGATCCGGAAAAACAACTGAGCAGCCAACGGAATCCCCTCGTTTCGACCCATCCGTAAAAACAGCTACATAGTCGTGGTGCCCAGATAAAATAGCAGAAAATGCTGCATTAAAAACTGTGGCAGGAGTACAATCCCTCTTGTACTGCAATAAATCTAAAATCACTCCGGGCCTCTTCAGTAACCAGGGTGGCAGGCGGTTAAAACCCTGGATTTGGGGTTGTACAGACTCCACACCGAGCGACTCTAGCACACGTTGCATACGGATCCCAAATGGCAACGTAGCCCGGGGACGGTGGGAAAAAAGGCGGTCCAGAGGTGGATGGGCAACAAGGCAGTGAGCAGGCGAACTGGGAGCTGCAAGAAACTTACAAGCCTGGCGCACCAGCAGGAGCTGCCGCCGGATGGTAAGTGGCGGTTCGCCAGCCTCAGCACAGAGGCTGGGTATGGGACTGGTCCGATAAGCACCCGTGGCCAGTCGGATCCCAGCATGGTGGACAGCGTCAAGGATCTGCAAATAAGACTGCCTTGCTGACCCATATACTGTGCACCCATAGTCCAGCCGTGAACGCACAAAAGCCCGATAAAACTGAAGGAGACGCGCCCTGTCCGCTCCCCAAGACCTGTGGCTGAGGCACTTGAGGATGTTCAGTGCCTTCAGGGTTCTGGCTTTCAAGTCACGTAGGTGTGGCAACCATGACAACTTGGAGTCAAACGTTAGGCCTAGCTATGTCTTAAGTACGGTGATGACTGGCCCAGCTGTACTCATAATGACAGACTGGGCCTGGTGGTTTAAATACTGCTGCCCAGGGATGACTTTGTGGAAAAGATCGCGTTTCCATGTCGCTTGGAAACATCTGGAACAGAGGCCAATGACTGGAGTCTGGCTGTTGTCATGCAGTAGCTGGTCACTGTCTCAGACTGTCAGCAGTTTGCAGTAGTGGATGACATGGAAATGGTGGTTTCCACTGACACTGCTATATACGAAGGGGTGTAGACCAGATAGCAGATTTGTGGTTACGGCCTGTTTATGGATCTGGGCTGTTTTCCGTGCCACTGCAGAACGTTTATGATGGTAAGTATCCTGTTCAACTTTGCAACCTTGCCAAAACCTTTGTGTGGACCACAAAATTCTGCTTCAGAATGTTTGTGTATGCAGGTTTAAAATCAAGCGCGAGAAGAAAGAAGATGTGGCAGTCGAACGGCACCGACAAGTACTTGTCAGGCAATCCATAGATGTTCTATAGGAAGAACCAAGGAGTTTTTATGCAGCTCTGTTTCTATTGTGTCATTGACTATTGTTATGTGAAAGAACAATTGAAAAAGTAATCTGGAAAACTCTTAATCCAGCCTTGTTAGAGGCAAGACCTTTTCTATTATTCATGTGAAGTAGTGTCACGGTCATTAAGTCAACTCAATTTATAAATGTAATTAAATTTGTTTCTGACATTGGACACAGCAAGTGACTTACTGGAATTAGTACATATAAGTGGAAAGTAAGAATTTATGTTGTATGGAGTTCAAATATACTGTTGGTTGACGAAAAGTAACGTTCGCCTATCTACTTATTTCACAAGTAGAGAGAGAGGCGTAAATATTCCCGTACCTAGCATCACTCTACGGAGAAGAAGTCAAGAGTGTTCTCCAGCAGCCAGCTAGCCAAGAAGATCGGCTATGAATCTCAAGTAAGTCACCTCGTATAAAAGAAGTGGGAAGTTTGTACGTCTACTTCCCGCTTTAAATCAGCATAAAAAATGTTAGAATGTGGAGACCTGTGTGAAAGGACTCTAAATCAAAAACTAGAGAAGAAGTTGTTACGTGTTGTCCTAGCAACCAAACATAATACGACACGGGATTTACTCTGAGACATAGGAATATGTTCAAGTATCCAATGAAGCAAAATTTGAATGAAAAATGGTGAAGACATGGAAAATTCACAACTATAAAACAGCAAAGAAGATTTCAATGCATCTGTCGAAGAAGAAATATGCGTAGTACACTTCGACCAAAAAGATCCAGTGCGGGGAGTATACAGCCCTCATACACATCATGGGGATGCAGACATGGAAACCAACCTACATCCGATGCTGCTGACACCAGCTGCTTTTCACCAGCGCTGTCCTGCCTCTACATCTGCCCACCTATGCAACAAGACTTCTACGCCAGGTGAGCGTGAAACAAAACTTCATTACTTTAGTATGAAGTGGTACATACTATTGAGTGAACTTTCATTGTGTAATTATAGTATTTAAAGTTAGTTTTAATTGCTTACTAGGGCTAAGGCATATAAAAGCATGGACAATATACAACAAACTGAAGACACTCAAGAACAAGCTATCGCTATGAGAGTTAGCAAAGAAACACCTGACTGAGCTGACTTGGTAAATTTAATCAAAGCTCAGAGTGCGACTAAGTTTGGTAAATTCTCAATTAAATACCCAGATTTAAGTTTTAATTGCTCAGAGTCTTAAGTTAAACTCATTAGATTCACAATTAAATGCACAGAGTGAAGTTTTGAGTGCTCAGTGGAACATTCTAAATGCCCAGAGTGAAACTCTGAATAATCAACTGACAAATCTAGGTTTGCTAAATGCCAAAGTCGACTCGCAAAGCACAGAAGTTAGTAATCTATGAGAAAGCAGGCATGGGTGCTCTTAAGACTGAATTTGACGCCTTAAATAGTAGAGTAGAGAATTTGAAAATAGAATTAAAGAATGAATTGACTAATTCCTTGACCATTCATGTAAATCAAATGTTTACTGACCTTAGTCAGAAACAGAATGATAACTTCCAAGACTTATCAAAAAGTTTAAAATTTAACATTGAGGAGAGATGTAATAATGTGGAATCCAAAATTAATGAAAAATTAGGATCTTTTGAAAATGTGTGCAATGTTAAGTTTAGTGCTGTAAAGCAGGGATTGACTACTTTGAAAGAGCGTGTAGATAAGAATAATGAATTAATACCGATAGTTCAGTCGCAAATTACAGGTGTCAGTACACAAGTAGATAATGCAGAAAGAAAGTTCAAAGAGAAAATAATGTACTCTGATATTATAAATGTAAGTAGTTTGGAGGGACAATTTGATGAAGTTATAGATCGAAAAGTTACCGAGAGAATAACCTCTGGAAACGTATTGCCTAACGTATTGCTTATTCTGTCTTCTGAACTTAGTGATACCAGGAAGGGTATAGACGACTTGTGGAGAGAATTCAAGCTTATACCGGATAAAGTAGTAAAAAGGGTAACATCACCTAATGTGGTATTAATTAGTGAAGCTGTAACTGATTTACAATGGGGGCTAATTCCGGGTTATCTAGACAGTTACCTAAATTTAAGCAAGACAGATGTACTGATTTCTTACAAAGGTTTAACCAAGCATTACCAAAAAATTGGGAAGATTCTAAGAAAATCGAATTTGCTGTGGGGTACAGTAAATATTGAGAATTTTTCATCTTTGGAAGACTTTCAAAATAAATTTAAACATAAATACTGATCTTCCAGGGCTCAAGAAAAGTTAATATCAGATCCATGGGATCCGGGTGGAGTCATCTATCCCCCAGGGACGTTAACATTCCGAGTTAACGGGCACAGTGACGACCGTCAGAAAAGTTGCTCTGTGCACTATGGGACTTAACATTTGAGGTCATCAGTCCCCTAGAACTTAGAACTTAAACATCACTAACCTAAGGACATCACACACATCCATGCCCAAGGCAGGATTCGAACCTGCGACCGTAACAGTCACGCGGTTCTGGACTGAAGTGCCTAGAACCGCTCGGCCACACCAGCCGGCTGACAACCATCAGATCAAGAGTTGTTTTCGGTGTTTTTTCCAAATAGTTTCCTCTGCCCAATACCTTTAAAATCTTGAACTATTCTGTCATCTACTCTTTAAAATCTAGAACTATCCTGGAGTCTTATTGCTTAGAAAACCGAACATGACTATAAAATAGAGAACAGAACAACTTAAACAGAATCATGGAAATAAAGTGATATCTAGATAAAATAAACTGACAGTAGTATTATCTATCTATATCCAAAGCCTGCTCCAGCTACTGCCGGGTCTGGGTGCTGACGAGTCCTTTCCACTTGGCTCGGTCCTCCCACCAATTTTCTTCCTCCACTTTCTGCCAAGTCACACCTCTCCTTTCCACAGATATTCTCACTCCCATTTTCCACCGTATTCTTGGGTTCCCTCTAGATCTTTTTCCATCCATCTTTAGTTCTTCCATAATTTTGGGGAGTGTCTGCCATGCATCCTCTTAACATGCCCATACCATCTTAATCTCTTTTTTCAATTTCTTCTCTCATACTTTCTTGTTAAAGGTCCTTTCTAATATCTACATTCCTTACTCTGCCTATTCTTGTTTTTCCCCGCTCAGAGAAATTTCATTTCCCCTGCTTGCAGTCTGCTCCAGTCCCTTTCTGTCACTGTCCACGTTTCTCTGCCATATGTGACAATAGGGAAGTAATAACTCTTATACATAAGGAGTTTTGCTTTTCCTGAAACTTTCTTATTCCAAATCAGGTGTTTTATTATTTGGTAGAAATTGCCTCCCTTCTGTAACCTCCTATTAATGTCATTAGTTATTCTTCCATCCCTAGATATTTCACTCCCTAAATAAGTGCAACATTTTACCACTTTGAGGGGTTCTCCATTCAAGGTAATATTTCCATTGATCCCTTTCTCTTCCAAATCCCAATACTTCACTCCTATCTTTATTTATTTTTAATCCATACCTTTTCATTATTTCCTTCCACACATCAAGTTATAACTGTACATCGATCTCTTTATCACCCTATTTTACCATATCGTCTGCAAAAATCCTTTTTTCTTGTCTTTTTCTTTTACTATATCTTTAACTGCTCTATTCATTCCCTCTATCACAACATTAAAAAATGCAGGAGATAGAATACTTCTTTGTTTAAGTCCTTGTCTTATTTTGAAGTATTCATAGTTCCCCAATTGTGTTCTAATTCTACAATTGTGTCCTCTGCACATTGTCTTTATTACGTTAATGTATCCATCTTCTATATCTATCTTCTTCATTTCTTCCCAGAGTCTTTCCCTGTTAACTGAGTATATGCCTTTTCTATGTCTATAAAAACCATTATCACCATTTTGTTATACTCCCATCTTCTTTCCGTCCTTTGATTGTGGCACTATACACAATCATTAACCCGGCTCCAGGCAAGTAGGGTCCGCTTCCCTATTCCTCCACTTGGGTAATTCCTGTCTGGCGCGTCCACGTCGCGGGGGTGAGCATCCTACTCTTCAGTAGGCCAGAGTGCTAGGATGGCTGAGTTCAGGCAGGGACCAAAACCCGTGGGGTATAACACGGAACCCATGCCCAGGGTTATGGGTGAAGACCTTAATGGCAGTGACGGCATAGAAGGAAGACTTCGGAACGGCGTAGCTGGCAGATGAGGCAACCCTCCTTCCTGGGGAGTAAATGAGAAGGGAACCTCTGCCTTGCGGTGGAGGGGAAACTCCAAAGACTAAGGGAGACAATTCCATCAGAAAATCCTTTCTTGCGTTAGGCCTAGCAAGCCAGTAGGAAAGTCTTCATATATTGCTTTCAAAAATAGAGTATTATATTTGTGGAAAATTTACTATGGTGTGACTAACTGAACAGTTGTTATACCGAAATGTATAGCTTTTCTATTTTGTATAGAGTATTTTATACCTTTTATAACATGTGATATAGATGGGAGGGTTTGTATAAATTTTGAAAGGAGTGGGCATCGTAGCTAAAAGCTTGATTTACAAGAACAGATAAATCATGACTAACACAAAACACACATCACACCTTCCAAACAACCTTCACAAACAAGTGTGCCTGATTCTTCATCATTTGCCGTTTCCATAAGAGTTCCTAGGATTTCCTTCGGGTGACCTCGACAGTGAAGGTGGGACAAGTCCGTTCTGTAGCAGACGATTTAACAACCAACCTCCTCCGGCGTCTCACTGAAGTACCTGAGAGGTAGGGATCCTGGGGAATGGGGTGGGCAGGGTTTCCTGTCTTTGGGGCTCCCTTCTTTCTCATCTTCGATCCTAGCAACCACATCTATTTTTTCCTTGCTTACTTCTCATCTTGAGGACATGTTTATTTTTTCCCTTTTTCCACATTCGTAAACTGCTATTGCTGAAGTCCTTCCTTATTTCCATGGTTTATAATAACCTACATCTTATCTTTAGATAAGAAGGTCGAAAAATCAGACTACACAAATGCACACACATATATACACAAGTATACACTTAGACATAAACATACAATTACAGACTATTAGACTGTCAAGATGTGAGAACCGCCAAGTGTTGTAGGAGAAAATGTGGGTGCATCTAGAAACATGCACACAACTATAAGATGCTCTCTTACAGTTCTACATCAAATATACATAAGAAAAGGTGTATATAAATTAAGAAAGAGGCACGAGCAAAGAGAGAAAACAAAAGCAGGAGAGAACGTTAATCATGCTGATCAATAAGAAATGTCAGTATAATAAATACTCTAATGAATTGAAGGATAGTGGGACATGAATAGTATCTATTTATAGTATAGAAGTTGATAAGCAGAGGAGGACTCTAGGGAGTGAATGCTATATTAAAGAATGAATGCGAAGTTTTCAGTTAGATTTATATCTTTACCAGAACATACTTAATTACGGTATACACTAAAATGTATATTACGATAATGAACCATGAGGCCTACTCAGAAAGGATAAGGGGGGCGTACCTGGCAATCACTAAGTATAAAGGGCAAGTGTATCTATGTGAAGATAGGACGACCTGTGGCCTAAAAAATAGAGATGTTTTGTAAGGGACGTACCTACCAGAATGGAAAGAGGAAGTGCTCTCATGAGGTCAACCCACAAGCAAGGTATAGGTACTGATCATGGGAGAAGGTGACAGTATCTTGACAGAAGTCACAAATTTTATAAAAATTATTCTGGAAAGTGTAAATTCTATGAACGACTAGCACTATTATGTTTTGTAGAAATAAATGAGTGTCAAAAGAAAACTTTTATTTCACCCCAAGTTCCTCCAAGCTACAACTAGTGAAAATAGTAAAAACTAAGGAAAAGGTAGTACGAAAGATAAAAACAGAAAATAGATTACTCATGTGTCAAACACCTGAAGTTTTTGATTGAAAAAGAAAATAAAGACAAGAGAAAAAGTCCTCACAATTCCTAAATATTAGTAATGCTGACTAAAACCTCGAGCGAATGATTGTGTCTTAATGTCAAAGTAAAATAAGAATGAATAGCGAAACAAAAGAAAGAATGAAGAATTGTAACTGAAAGAAGAGATATGTATATAAACTTAAGTACGGAATGTACGCTGTTAATATATGAAATGGTATTGTTAAGTGATATTACTTGCATAAAGATTATGTATAAAATATCGCGTGTTCGATCTGACGGCGAGGGGGGAGGATATGTAGTGATTCAAGAATTTCTGTGTAAATTCTAGAAACACTCAGCCTTCTACTGTCTCGAACAGACGATATTCTGGATACGAGTCCGAGATGGTAAAATCCTACCTACTGCGTGTCACGCGTGTGCGTGTGCGTGTGCGTGCGCGTGCGCGTGCGCGTGCGCGTGCGCGTGTGTGCGTGTGCGTGTGTGTGCGTGCGCAAGTTTAAAATCAGTAGACACGGCAGTTTAATGGCAATGACAAGTACTTGTCGGGCAATCCATAGATAGAACCAGCTGCAGCTCTGTGTCTATTGTGTCACTGACTATTGTGTGAAAGGAGAACAGTTAAAAAAGTAATCTTGAAAACTCTTAATCCAGCCTTGTTAGAGGCAAGACCTTTTTTACGATTCATGTGGAGTAGAGTCATGGTTTTAAGCCAACTCTATTATAAATGTAATTAAATTTGTTTCTGACATTGGACACAGCAAGTGACTTACTGGAAGTCGTATATGTATGTGGAAAGTGAAAATTTATTCTGTATGGAGTTCAAATATACCGTTGGTTGATTTCACAAGTAGAGAGAGAGAGACTTAAATATTCCCGTACCTAGCATCATTCTACTGAGAAGAAGTCAGTCAGTCAGGCCTGACTGACTGCCAGCCAGCCAAGAACATCGGCTTTGAATCTCAAGTAAGTCACCTCGTATAAAAGAAGTGGGAAGTTTGTACATCTACTTCACGCTTTAAATCGGCATTAAAAATGTTAGAGCATGCAATAAAATCTACCACAGCTACTGTGCATTCTTCCATTTTTTATATGTGCTAGACATAGTAGCACCATGTTTAGATATAAATTGCTTAGAGTGATTTATTTAGGTGGCAATTAGTTAAAGCAACATTGCAGTGAGAAATGAATTGAAATATTCAGCTGCAGAAGATTCCATTTGTGGTGTGTGCTTTGGTCCAGGCATCTCATGAAATGGATGGAGTAGTGTTTCAGCTGCAATCACTGCAGTGTACTGCGTATTTCCCATTCTGTCTTCACATTCAATCAGTATACCAACTGAAGACCACAACAACAACAACAACAACCAACAAGATGATCACTGTCACTTTCTGAACCACTACTACTTACACTAAAATATTCTATCACTAATATTTTCCAATAACACACGAACTTAATTATTGAAAAATGTTACGAAAAGGAAAGTTGCTACTCACCATACAGCAGAGGTGCTGAATCACAGATAGGCACAACTAAAAGACTGTCACAAGTAACGAAGGTTGAGGACAGGATGGTTATGAGAATGTAGGATATATTGCAGGGAAAATTCCCACCTCTGCAGTTCAGAAAAGCTGGTGTTGGTGGGAAGGATTCCTGTCCCTGCGCGCTCCCCGCCAGCACCTAACTGTCCCCCACACCTAACCTACCATCTCTCCCCCTTCCCGTCCCAGCCTCCTCCTTACTCCCACCTGAGTCACCACTCCCATCACGCCCTGGTGCTGCTGCGGGAACACAGTCTGAACACAGGAGAAGGCCATAGGAAGGGAATAACAGACTCCAGGGTAACAGAAGATCAGATAATAAGCGAAATGGACGGGGAAACTGAGGGCCATCCCATTGGGGGCAAGTCAGTGAGTTGAGTAACTGGTATCGAAAATCAGGTTAATAACTATTGAAGGAGACACACTGGGAGGAGATACTCAGAGTTGTAGAAACAAAATATTTGTAAGACACCAGATAAATAGAATTCATTTTGACAAGAATTTTTCTTTAATTTTTTTTATTTTTTTTTTTTTTGGGGGGGGGGGGGTGTTAAGAATGTTAGGGTAGAACACAAGAAACAGTAATCAAATATGTATTGTGGAGCTGCAATTAGATTACACAAATTTTTATAAGCAATCAAAAAATGTTAGGTGAGAGGTCATGCCAGGTAGCAATTGTGATGAATTTGGACTACATAGGCTAATGGGGAGGATCGTGGAGAGGCAAAGTTGCTGATTCTAATTTAAATACTGACAGGACTGATAACTGTGCAGAGAGGCAGGAAGAAGTTTTGACATCAAACAGCAATGACGATTTAGATGTTTAATTTTAGTGTACGGAATGAGGATTCTATCAATGAGGATGATTATGAAATTAGCAGAAATGGATAGTGAAGATGATACAAGTTGTGACAGCAACAACATTGGCAGTATAACTTGTTAAAGTCAGATCTTGTCAATAAATACTAGTGAAATAGAAGCAAAAATAATGATTTAGCTGATGCTTTGTGGGCAGTATGGTTAATTACAAAGACCTTAATGAGAACAAGGGAATTAAGGCTAAAATATAAAAGTTTTGTGAAAAACTTCATCCTGACTGGTGGTACGAATCAAACCACAGGTCAGGTGATGAGGGAAAATCTGTAGAAGTCAGTCAGCATGTTAATGGGAATTGTGTAAGTGAAGGGGGATCTGGTGTTACTCTCAGTAACTTACAAAGAGAAAATTAATAACGAAGAAGGAAGTAAAATAAATGGACTTAGAAGAGATTGTAGATGACTTGTATGAAGAAGACGAGGGAAAAGAATACGATTTATGTGGGAGTCCATACATTTACATAAAATCTAAAAATTGGAAAGGTAATTCACAACGAAATTTTCACTCTGTCGCAGAGTGCCCGCCCATCTGAAACTTGTGTGCCGCATCGAGACTCAGACTTGGGACATTTGCCTTTTGTGGGCGTGTGCTTGCGCTAACCAATCATGACTCGTCCTCCTAGCTTTACTTCCACCAGTACATCTCCTACCTTCCAAACTTCACAGAAGTTTTCCTACGAAACTTTCTGGACTAGCATTTCTGGAGGAAAGAATATTGCAGACACATAACTTACCCACAGCTAGGGGGGTGTTTCCAGAATAAACATCTCCACAATATTCTTTCTTCCAGGAGTGCTAATCGAGCAAGTTCAAGTTTCTAAGGAGAATTTCTGTGAAGTTTGCAAGGTAGGAGATGGGGTACTGGTGGAAGTAAAGCTGTGAGCTATGTTTGGGTCAGTAAAGCACTTGCACATGAAAGACAAATGTCCAGAGTTCGTGTTTCAGTCCAACACAGTTTTAATCTGCCAGAAAGTTTGGGAAGGCAATTATTGTTTACTCGAAACTGATAGTACAATCTACGGGATTTCCGAAAAATAAGAGAAAACACCAAACAGTTCAGATTTTGTTCAAATGCTTTTTGTAGGTGTAAAAATAAGGGAAGACACTGGCGTGCATAGTAACATAGTGAAGAAATAGATACTTTTCACGTTCTCTTGGGTATATAAAGTTTACACAAGGCTGCCTTTTAATTCAAGATGTGTGTGAAAATGCCATCTTGGTGATAGACTGAACCATGAGGGTAGAGGTAAGATCCTACTTATCTAATAAAAAATTAGTCTTTACTATGTAGCAGATTGGGTTTTAGTGACATAAGACAGTGTCAGTGACAGAGGGGAGCAAAGGTCATTATTTTGTCAGGGATGATGGGACGAAAAGCGACACTTTGTGGGATGGCTCAGAGGGTGAGGTGTGAGTGAAACATTGGTGGTTCCCCTAACAGTCATTTATTATTTATTGAGATATACGACCCTTTAATCAAACAGAGTAATACAGTGTGTTTCAATCTGATCAATTCCTCATGGAAGCAGAGCAGTGGAATCACAGCAAGCAGGTTCCGGTGGTCGCTGACGTGGCGGGCTCTTGTTGCAGTAACGTTCCGGTGGCATAATCTTCCATTCAGTACTGTACCCGTGACCTTCAGCAGTGCGCCGGCGGCATGCTGTTCTGTTCAGTATTATACCCGTGACCTGCAGTGGTGCGGCAGCGGCATGTTGTTCTGTTCAGTTCCATCCTGGTGACCCGCTGCGGTGGTGGCAAGGTCTTCTCCTTGTTAATAATACAACGAGTGAATTCACAAGTGACTACGGCATGGCGTGGAGTCCTCTGTCCCGGAATTGAACAAGCGACCCTCAGGTTCGGCTTCTTCTGGCAAAGTTCATCAACCTCTAGGTTCCCAGGCGACCCACTGGGTGAGGCTGCAGTCCTTTCGTCCTCACCAGCCACCTGGGTAAGTACCACATGAACTACTTTCTGGTAACATCTGGGATGGCATCTTCTGTGTTGACATATTGGCGCAGAACCGACATCGTCCTCTGATGAGTAGCAAAGTAGCTAAGTTGTTGTAACAAAGTAAGACGTCCGCTGACTAACCATCAGTCAGTCTGTTCAGGAGGCATTTCTTCATCTCTTCTTTCTCCCCTCGACGCACCTCCTCAAAGGACAACCTCATGTCCGTTTTTCGGAGGTATTTATTCGGTGGTTTTGCCAATGTCATGAAGTTTCTAGGGTGGCGAGTGACACTTCGGTTGTTGATCTATGCTTCTCACATTGGGCAGAAACGTGACCAATGTTGACACATGTGCTGGCTTTCCACTGTTTTGCCTCTACGATGGCATGGTAGGGCATTGCCCTGTTGTCCTCCTCCCTATTGCCAGATACGTCACACACTTTAGTTCAGTATGCTGGCAGTTCCTGGAGCATTGACCGCTGATGTTTGACATGTGCTCGTCATCGTTCCCCTTGAAAGCATTGCCCGTCTGCTCGGTTGTTGATCTGCTGAAGGGCTGACTGCTGCTGCGCAAACTCTGCTTGTCATTGGCCTCCTCATGTTGGGCAGAAACGTGACCAATGTCAATATACATGCCAGCTTCCCTTGTTCAACTGCTATTGCTTCTGAATATTGTGGCTTAACATGTCAAAGCATCTGAAATGTTCACTTAACCTATAATAAGTCTATATATTTTTATACTTTGAACAACCGTAAATAACACATAATTATTATACATGGGTCAATCTATACCAAGTTTAAAAAGTTGCTGGACCGTCTCGGAAAAATTTTACATTTGCTCGGTGAATTCCCCAATGTTTAGGAGTCACAAAAATATTTTTTTTTTAAATTTATTGTTTATTTTTTTGAAATGGCAGCCATCTTTGCTCCAGGCCGCATGTGTTTTTTCGTATTTCCAAGTACCTACATCTTTTTGCAATTCTTCAGTAGTGGATTGTCCTAAGCCTTTCAAATAAAATGCATTTAATTAAACGCACTCTGGGCAACAAAGTAACATCATTATCACTTAGCTGAATGTATTCTTTAATATTTTTTAATAGTTCAAAGTTATCAGCTGCAAATTTAAAAAATCTCAATTTTTGAACAGTAGTTTTCCAAAGAAAGATTAATTTCTCAGCTTTAATATTTTTTCTGCTATTACACTGTATAGTATAATTACTAGACAATCTGTGTTGGAATGTTTCTTCCCCAGTCTATAAAGGACTTCAATGTCCATTTCAGAGAGGTGTACAGACCAACATGTCAAATGGTTTGATGGATTGTTTAGCCCAAGTAACTTCTTTAGGGTGCCATGGTCCATGATTATCTTGAATTTATTTCCACACAGATAGCACCTGAAATATTTGATACCATAGATGACACTCAATAACTCCTTTTCTGTTGTTGAGTAATTCTTTTCTGCCATATTTAATTGTCTGGATGTGTAGGCTACTGGGGTTCTGCACCATCAGTGTTTGGACCCAAACCTGATCCGACAGCATGTCCAGATGCATCACAGGACAGGATGAATTCTTTGTTGAAATCTTGATTGGATTAATACAGGACTGTGTGTGAATTTTTATTTCAATGTTTCAAATGCTATGTCGCATTCGGTTGTACAGGGAAATTTAGTACCTTTTTTCAATAACTGCATGAGAGGTCATGCTATTTCGGCATAGTCTTTTACAAATTTTCGACAATAATTTGAGAGGCCTAGAAATTGGTGTACTTCCCTGGTAGATTGCAGTGTTGGAAAATCTTTAACTGAGGTTATTAGCTATGAATCAGTTTTTATTCCATGTTCGCTCACAACATGGCCTAAATATTTTACGTCATTTAGTGTGAAGTGACACTTTTCCAAATTCAATGATAATTTAGCATCTCCGACTCATTGAAAATTTCTCATAAGTGAATCGCGTGCTCCTTGACGTCATTTGAAAATACGATTATGTCATTGAGGTGCACACGCATTGTCGAGGTTTTAACCCATGTAACGCACCATCTACCAATCTTTGGAATGTTGCGGCGACATTCTTTAATCCAAAAGGCATCCCTAAGAATTGCCAATGGCCTGAAGAGGTGGAGAAAGCAGTTTTATGTCTGTACTCTGGTGCAACTTACATTTAATGGTACCCATTCCCAACCTACTGTTAGCAAGATGGTCAATGTTATTTACGATGTTTGGCAATGGATTCTCGTTTGAAATTGTTTTGCTATTTAAAAGCCTATAATCACAACAGAATATATAAGATTTTGCACCACCAGCAGATTTCTTTGGCACAATTAAGACATTTGCACTGTATGGTGAATCAGACTACTCTATTATAGCATCCATTAATTGCTGATCTATGAATTCATCAAGTCACAGTTGTAACTGGTGAGGAACTCTGTATGGTCTCCTATAAACTGGCAGTGGTAGCAGTCGCCGTGAAGTAAACATATCCTGAAAGTCATTCAACACTGCTTCTATCATATCCTGTACCTTTTAAGCGAGATATCTTCTGGTGCAATGCAGTTTTGTAGATGGCTGGTTTGTCGCTGTTTTCTACATCTGACCAATAAAAATCATCTTCCTCTAAGGCACTTATGTTTGCTCCTAACATTCCTTTCATAATTCTTTGCCTTCTGTCCCAAAATTATCTACATGCACTGGTATCTTCTGTACTACATCAATCATTGCAGTATGAACTATACTCCAGTGCACAAAACAATATACTGTGTCTAATTCATCATTTTCCTCAAGCAGTTCCATTGTCTATATAGTGTGTTTGCAGGTAAAGCAGCAGTAAAGTCCACCAAAAGTAGCTTAGCTGTTTCCGGATGGCATTTTGTCCCGCAAATCTACCTTCAAGCACATTGCTCACAGTTTAGTTGATTCATCTTTCCGGGGAGAGGGATCTTGTGCCAGAGCGTCCTTGGTCCTTGGTAGCTGTGTCACCAAATTGAAACAATGTTCCACTAAGCTCCACTCTTTGCTGCCCAAGATTACGGCGCATCCAACCACCCGCTGGCCACCTTCCAGGAATTACTTACCTCCAACTCAGCCTCACCATCCTTCCTCACGTCCCTTCCTCAGAATACCAACCTTTCAGCAGAAGAAAGGCAGCCATACAGAAACTCAAAACTAATCCTGAAATCATCATACCTGCAGACAAACGTTCCCCCACAGTTGTTATAAATTGCAGTGATTACCTAGCAGAAAGCCTCTGCCAGTTATCTGCCCCCCTCCACCCATAAACTCTGCCACAGTGATCCCATCCCAGAAGTCCAACACAGTCACCAATTCCTGCTTAATGTCTTAGGCCCTTTCCAGAATCTTTCCCTTGAATCCACTTCTCTCCTCTCCCCTATGATACCACATGCACCCACCTTCTACAAGCTCCCCAAAATCCACAAACCCAACAATCCTAGTTGTCCCATTGTGGTTGGTTATTGTACCCCCACTGAAAGAATTTCGACCTTCATTGACCAACATTTCCAGCCAACTGCCTGTAATCTAGCCTCCCATGTCAAAGGTACCTACCACTTCACTGACTCTCCACCATCCTCACTCCTTTACCTCCTGGATCCCTACTCTTCACTGTTGGCATCATCTTTTAATATCTTTTGTGTGGGATCTAAAATTTAAAAACCCCTCTCACACCGGCCTTATTTAGCTTCACTGATCAGGATAGTAAAAACATGCGTATATTAAGGGAATTTTCATTGACAAAGCAGGCTTATCACATTCACACAGTTCAATACTGTTCTATCCTGATTAAATTGAGCTTAACTTAAATTCCATAAGGCAGTGAAGCAATTTCGAAGTCTCGGTGCGACGAAAATTGTCAGTCAATCTCCTGGAAACATTTGTAATAATTATTAACTTTCGGTGATCACATGGGGAAGACCGGACATCTGCTGGTAAGACCGTGTTAGCCTATTTATTCGAAGTAACTGGATATCTTGAGCATACAAAACGGCAGGTTCGTCCAGTGTAAATAAGACGTTCCCCACTGATCCCGTGCAACACAGCGTAGTAAGCAGACACTGTCAATAATAATAATCCGTTAAATAATACGCGAACACACTTACTTTAGTTTAGTTCATGTATTAAATTCCTTCTCATACAGAATCTCATCAAGATGGCAACTAGCTCAACAATACATACATATACATCCTTCTTTCACGACTAATCGGCAAGAAGTCTCCTATTCTTTTCATAAGAGAAAACATAGATAGCAGAGAAGCTATTCCATGGAGTAAATGGACGCTCCAAGGAATAATTGGGCTTGAAACTACTTTGCATTGATAATCGGTAAGATAAGAACAGATAATAAGAAGATAATAAGAAGAGATATTTCGAGATATGTACTGAGTTATATAATTTATAAAATTTCTGAAAATATCGTGGAGAGACTGCTGCAAGAGACATTACAATCTCCCTATACACCAACATCCCACATGCCTGTGGTCTTATCACTATTCAACACTACCTTTCCCAATGTCTTTAGTCCGAAACCACTACCTCATTCTTCACACACTTTACTAACTTTATCCTAACACATAATTACTTCTCCTTTGAAGGGAATGTATACAAAAAAATCTGTGGCACAGCCATTAGGCCCACATGGTGCCCTCCCAACCTGCTTATGGGCCATCTGGGGAAGATCTTCCTAGCCTCCCAAATTCCAAACTCACAGCCTGGTTCAGCTCCACTGATATCTCAATTATCTGGACTGAGGGTCAAGATATCCTGTCTTCATTCCTTCACAACCTCAACACTTTCTCCCATCCGCTTCACTTGGTCCTCCTCAACCCAGCATACCACCTTCCGAGATGTTGACCCCTTCTCTCTGATGGCTCGATTCACCCCTCTGTCCACATTAAACCAACCAACCACTAACAGTACCTGCATTTTGACATCTGTCATACCTTTCACAACAAAAAATTCCTTCAATACAGCCTGGCCACCCGGTGATGGCATATCTGCGATTACAATAACTCCCTTGCCTAGGATGCTGGGGGTTTCACTGAGACCTTGACGGAGAGACACTGTCCCCCAGACCTAGTCCACAAACAAATCTCCCATGCAATTCCCCTCACATCTACATTCCTCACACCACCCTCAAGAACCAGCCACAAAGAACTGCCCCATTTGTTACCCAATGTCAATCTAGACTGGAACAGCTGAACCACATGCTTCACCAGGGCTTTGATTGCCTATCATGCCCCGAAAAGACTGACATCCTACCCGAAATCCCTCCCTCCCCTCCTGAAGTGGTGGTCCACCATCCGCCCATCCCAGTTCATCCATATGTCACTTCCAATCCCATCCCCTTGCCACAACGATCATGTCCTTGTGGAAGACCCCAGGCAAGACCTGCCCAGTCCACCCATCCAGAAATTCCTATTCCAATCCTATTATAATTTTATCCTACTGCATCAGGGGCTGGGCCACCTGTGAAAGCAGCCTTGCTACAATCAGTGCACAGCTTTTTATATTGGTATGACTGCTAACCAGCTGCCCACCAGGATGAACGGCCACCGCATAGCTGTGGGCAAGAGCAACGTACAGCTAACACACTTTATTTCAATGGTTGCTTCACTACCCGAGCAATCTGGATCCTCTCCTCCATAACCAGCAATTATGAACTGCACAAATGGGAGTTAACCTTACAACACATTCTCCACTCCCATAATTATCCTGGTCACAAACCATGTTAACAATGTTCCCACACCATCAACCTGACAGTTTCTTACCCCCTCCCCCCCCCCCCCCAATCCTCAGTTTACCACCCTCTGCCAGCACACCTGCCCATCTTTCCCCACTCCTTTTTTGTTCCGTTTTCCCCACGTCCCTGCCCCACAACCTCCTGTCACTGTGCCTACTGGCATTCTAGTTCCTGCACACACTACCAGACAGCACTCCTCTCTTCCCCCCCCCCCCCCCTTGTACACTGCTATCCCATCCCCTTCCCCTTCCCTGCCCCCTCCACACTGCCACTTCCATCCCACATGATAGCTACATTCTGGCCCAAGACGTCAAGAGTTGGTGGTCATGTGTGCGTGAGATGTACTTGCTTGGTTGAACTAATGGTGAGAGTTTCTTTTTTTCCGACAAAGCTGTGTCTGAATGAGTGTATGTAAGTGTCTAAATTGTGCCTGTTTCTCAACACCACTGACACAAATATTTAGTTTGCTCCTATTTTCAGTGGTACAACGATTAAATTGGGACAGTTCTCCTGTGTTTTTCTTTGTAATGGAACACCTGAAAACGGAGTTAGGCATTTCAGCTTTTGCTCTGCTACCCTCAATTTCAGTTCCTGTCTTACTAGGGACTTCAGTGCCACTAACAGTCTTCACACATAAGCAGAATTTCTTTGGGTTTTGTGAACTATCATTTGACGATATTCTGCTATGGTAGTCATTAAAGGCTTCATGCACTGTTCTACTGGATACATATCTATCCAGTACATGGTCAATTATTCTTTTAAACTTGAGCCATAGTTCCTCTACTGCTCCTGCCCTGTGCTGAAAGTTTCAAGTTCCTCACTGAGATACGACACTACTGATTTTTTAGTTTCCTGAACATATGTATCTTTCTGCTTGTTTAGTTGTTCTTTGTTAGTCATTGTTGCCACAACCATGTCATGGTCACCGATTCTAGTTTCGATGTGGACAGCCTCAAAGAAGTCAGGTCTATTTGTTGCCATCAGATCCAATGTATTTCCATCATGAGTGGGGTTCCAAACTAACTGTTTTAGGTAGTTCTCAAAGAAGGCATTTAGTGATGTTTCACATGATGTCTTATCACTCCGAACCCCAACAAAACTGTAATTTTCCCAATTGAGTGTTGAATGATTGAAGTCTCCACCAATGATTATAGTATGATTGGGGAACTATGTAAAAGTGAATTGAGGTTTTCTCTGACGTTTTCGATTACATCAGGAGACAAGTCTGGTGGGTGACAGAAGGATCCAATTATTTTATGCCCACCCCTGATACTGAGTGCTGCCCAAAAAGTCTCTTACACTGCTTGAATTCCTATCTCGGTGGATTTGAGTTTCTTGTCTACTGTGACAAATACACCACCTCCATTTTCTATTTGCCTATCCTTTTGATATACACACACATTTTCCCCTGGTAATTTCAGGTTTCAACCAGCTTTCTGTACCCAGTATTACATGAGCGTCATTGCTTTTCAGTAGCGCTTCAAACTCTAGCACTTTGTTGCAAGGTCTTCAGCAATTAACCATTAGGATTTTAATACTCTCACCTGGGGGAGGCATTTCTTTTGATCTTACACTAATACTTCTGGATTTCCTACAGCTATTGTTATTTATATTGGATGGAGAGTCACTGATCATAAAACAACCCTTGTGTACAACCTACACACAGTCAGCTATCTGATTAGCGGCCTCTGATGTGTAGTACACACCTGGTCCATGTAAGGGACACTACAGTTCTCAACCGTATTGCACAAGTTTTGGAATTCACAGCCTATCTTGTCACAGAACCTTAAAAGTCTTTGGTTCAGTTCTTCTACTCGATTCAGAACCGAAGGGCTGCGATTAGTTCTGGGGACAAAGCTGCAAATTGTGAGCTTTGTTGAAACTCCACGCGTAAGGCTGTTCTCAACCTTCTCTGCCAGTCGTTGTAATGACCCAAGTGTGACCTCAGAGCCTAGATGACAATCATCATTTGTTTAAACGTGCACCACAGTCATCATTTGGTTGCACCCTATTCCCTCAACGACTGCTGAAATAGCCTCTTCAGCGTGGTGAATGAGGCATGTCCCTTGCTGCCACTTCCCTAAAGGGTACCATCATTCGCCGTAAATGAGTCCCACTGGTTCAGTTTCAGTCGAAGACAGAACCTCAAACTTGTTGGTTAGGGGGACCGATAGAACACAAAGTCCTCCTTGGTCCCTGTCCACCGTGTATATGATGCCTAGCTCTACCATTGAAACGTCACTTGCAGTCAGGTGGACGAGTAACGACAAGTCCCATACTTTCTACTCAGGACACAGGATCCACAGGAATGGATAGTATTCCAGGAACCTCCGGTACCAATATCAGAGGTACACGACTCTTGGGAGCTCTTCGAACATGATGACTTGCAGCAGCTGCCAATCGTTTGATAGTAGTCAGAATGACTTCCAGCTGCTTAAGAATGTCAACCAATTTGCCCCATGTTCGAGAACAGCATTCACAGTGAGGCTGCATTTTAGGTTTTGTGATGTGTTACAGGGCAGTGATCAACTCATAAATTAAGCCCACCGATTATCTTTTAGTCTGTTAAGCTAAGAAGTTGCTAGTTCCCTACAAGAATTGAAGTGATGCAGAAAACAAGATTTCTATTAAGGCATCAGAAAAACCTGTGGTAAAAATTACTACATTCCTAAAACTTCTTGAGTTTTATTACAGTTGTTAACAAACTCAAAAACAGAGTTAATTTATGATAAATGCGACTATAGGCCTACTCCTCTTTAAGGGAAAACTAGATTAAACACAGTACGTTGGTTAGAACAGCTGCTACAGTTGCTAAATCACTAACACCAATTTACTACAAATTAGATTATGCACAGGACAATGATAGCTTCCAAAACCTCTAAAAACTGCACATTTATTTGCGTTGATATACAATGAAATTCAGGAGTCATTTGCTACGAAATAAGCTTCATATCCAAAACACTTGTACCAGTAACTTACAAAAATATAGGTTTGTAAGCATCCGAAAATTCTCAAAAATAACCTACTTCTCATGTAATTATACAATGAAATTGCAGGATTGTTTTGAATGAGGATAGGCCAACTTTTCTCAAAAATTTTAAATGAGCACAAATAGGTTTAAGCCTACAACTGACAATAACAGTATGAGTTTATTGCGGCACTCTTGAATGTTCAAAATTTCACAACATACCACAATACAAAATATGCGAATCTAGAATTTCAAATCTGCACAGATCTTGTACATGTGATCTCAAAGGAAAATTTCTGTGTCTGATTTTATATATAAAAACATGCGAATTGCACAGATTTTTCACTTATCTGTTTCTGTGCCAACATTTACACTGGCATGCTGAAGACCAACATTGTAACCTGAGTTTATCTACATCAAAATTGCTAAAAAGGGCAGCATCAACAAAGCAAACATCGCCCCCCCCCACCCCCCACCCCCACCCCAGCCCTCTGTCTAAGCTCCCAACTGAACCTAGCTGCCCTACCCTCACCACCTCATCCCTGGAGGGAAGGCAATGTTCTTTTTGAGGAACACTATTTACAAAATTTAGAGAACCGGCATTTGAAGCTGACTGCAGAAGAAGTCTGTAGTCTCCAATACAATGTGTAAGGGCCACAAAGGTAAGATTTGAGAACTTAGGGCTCATACAGAGCCATATAGACAGTCTTTTTTATCTTTTTCTATTTGTAACTGGACCAGGAAAGGAAATTACTAGCAGCGGTATGGGGTACCCTCTGCAACACACCAGAAGGTAGACTGCGGAATATTTATTTAGAAGTAGATACTCTGAACAGTTATCAGAAAAATGATGAAGCAGCATCAATGAAAATTTCAGGGGTGAAAATGCTTTCCCAAAATAGGAAAAGTCAGCAGAAGAGCCTGTCACTAGCCTCCTCCACTCGCACAAAAGGAACTCTAGTAGCTTTTGTGTCAGTGAAGAAACAGACAAGTATTAGTGTTTAAGCATGGGGATAGTTATTTCTTTCAGCATTGCTGTTTATCCTCCTGCACTGACAGTAGTGTGCTATCACCAGTCCCTAATATGTTCACATGTCAATGTTATTGCAAAATTTTTTAAAGGTTTGAGAAAGATAGAGTGAGGAAGCTGGTACCCCACTTGTCAGTCAGAGTCTTTTAATAAGGACATTCACCTTTTTTTTTAGCTCTGAAACGAGCATTTCTCCACTGGTACGCTGTTATTCCTTGCCAATATTATGAACTTAAAAATGTGTCACCAAAAATCTCTTATCTAATACATAACAAATCCTCCATTGCAGAATTTTAAGAAACTGGATGAAGGATGGTCAGACATATACAAACTGAAGTAAACAAAGTTATGAGTTAAGAATTATAAAAAGAAGTTACTGCTGGATTACAAAGTCTCATCTCTCTCTACTTGATACTTTCTCTATCAAAAAGGGGTTAACTTTATGTGGCCTCTGATGAAATATGAGAGACATCCAACTCTTTGAAAACTGAATTAATTAAGTAACAGGCTAGAAGTAAAACATACATTATCCTTACCGAATAGGATCTCACGATGTTCTTTGTGGAAAAGCAAACTTGTTATGGCAACACTGGAAGGGCATTTGAGCCTGTGAGTATAAAAAAGTGCACCATTTTGTGGATGTAGCAGATGAATGATACATCTAGTACCTCCTGCAGCCACAATGCTAATTTTCCCACTCCCTGAGCATTCAGGTGCAATCCAAGACCATGAGAGTGTATAAAAAATTTCCCTGTAATAGAAACATTTTATTAAAACTAAAATTAAAATCATGAGACTTACCAAACAAAAGCGCTGGCAGGTCGATAGACACACAAACATACACACAAAATTCAAGCTTTCGCAACAAACAGTTGCTTCATCAGGAAAGAGGGAAGGAGAGGGAAAGACGAAAGGATGTGGGTTTTAAGGGAGAGGGTAAGGAGTCATTCCAATCCCAGGAGCGAAAAGACTTACCTTAGGGGGAAAAAAGGACAGGTATACACTCGCGCGCACACACACATATATCGATCCGCACATACACAGACACAAGCAGACATTGAAATGTCTGCTTGTGTCTGTGTATGTGCGGATGGATATATGTGTGTGCGCGCGAGTGTCCATGCTGTCCCCGACTGCTGGACTCTGGCTAAGGTGGCATGCTAAAATGGAAGCATACAGTCTGAAATGCTTCAGACACAAATGCATTCTGTAACCACTTTCCCGTGTCAAGTCAAAGAGCAACACCTGCAATGCAGCGGCTGTTTGACCTCAGGCATCGACTGGTGATGGTGCTCGTGGTGCTGATGATACTGTTATCAGGAGTTGCTCAGGAATGGGTGACAGAACCCCTGATAATGGTCTCGGAAGCAATAGAGGAACTGCTGGTTCGGGCACTGAGGAAAGATGCCTTTGCCTGCGCAGGAGTGGAGAACCAGGAGCAGCAGGTAATGTGATACCGATGTAGACTGGCTCGGTGATGGTGTGACATTGGGGGGTGCCCAGCCGTCCATGTGAAGGCAAAGCTTAGATCATGGTGCCTCAAGCAGAGGCTGTCCTCTGTGTGGATATCACAGAGATACCACCCCTGGCATCTGGTGCTGACAGTTGCTATCTATTTAGGACAAGGTCTGAAACAGATAGCCACACCCGGCCGGAAGAAGCACAGCATCTGCATGAACTGACATCCAGATGGAGGACACAGGGGTGTAGCAGTGTCCTCAGCTGGTACCTGTGGGGTGGCTCTGCCAGCCTCTTCTTGCTGAACAACATCAAACAGTACGAGGAGAGAAACTGGTCTATGGCAACTTTGGATTAAGAGTTGGGAACACAGTTTTTCATCTGAGTTTTGAATGTCTGCACTAGGCGTTCCGTCTCACCATTAGGTTGTCAATAGAATGGTGGGGCGAAGATGTGATGGATACCAAGAGAATCGCAAAGTGCCACAACTCTTGCAATGAAAATTGTGAAACATAATCTGACACTAATGTTGCGGGCAAGCCTTCGAGTGAAAAAATTTTGCACAAGGCTGTGATAGTGGCAGTTGTGGATGTGGAAACACAACAAATGACATGGAAAATGAGAATATGCTTCAATGAGCAACAGCCAATAACCACTGAGAAAGGGGTCATCGAAATTCACATGTATACAGTCCCATCCACGCAACAGCTTTGGCCAAAGAAGCAACGATGCTTGGGGAGCTGCTTGGTGTGTCCCACACTGAGCAGGAGGCAACCAGGCAGGTAACATTACTGTCCAACCCAGGCAAAACAAGTGTTGACAGACCAGTGCTTTTTTGCACGATATACCCCAATGATCTGCATGAAATAAACACAGAACATCCAAATGAAGCACTGACGGATCACTATCCGAGGGGCTGCGTGATCTCTGTCAAAGCAGATCATCGTCCACAACAGAGAACCTATGTCAAAAGATTTAAAATAACGGATGGAGTCAGATGCATGAGATGTAAGTGACTAAAATACGGGCAGAGGATCAGGAAATGTCTGAGTGTTAATGGCTGGCTACAGAAAGGGCAGCTGAGTGTAGGGTCGCCACTCAACAAGTGGTGATGACTAAAGCGGCAGTGCCCTATTTGCAACCGAGCTAACATTACTTCCTAACAGTGAGATGGCCGGGAGGAAGTCGACCAGGCTGTTGGGAGGGGTTTGACTTCTGAGTTTGTTCCCATGAAGGGAGCACCAATGGTCATGCCGAAGTGACGTGATACGCTGATAGAGGTAAGTACAAATATCTTGCATGGAAACAGAGTAACAGGCGGGCTGATCGAGATGGACTGCAGCCTTGGCTGCAGCATCAGCAGCATCATTCCCAGGCACACCAACATGCCCAGGAACCCACATGAACAACACTTAGGCTCCCCCATCTGGTAACAAATGGAGGCAGTCCTGGATCCGTCGAACGATGGGGTGGACTCGATCAGGATCATCCAGACTCTGAAGGGCACTGAGGGAGTCAGAGCAGATCACACAGCAAGTGAGCCGGTGCCTCCGGACGTAGTGAACAGCCTGATAGAGGGCAAAAAGCTCTGCTGTAAAAATTGTGCACTGGTCGAGAAGCCAGTATTGAAACTTATCAGCTCCAATGACAAAAGCACAGCCAACACCGTGGGCAGACTTGGAACCATCAGTGTACAAAAATATGCTATCAGCAAGTTGTGAGCGAAGTTCGAGAAATTTGCTGCGATAGGTCAGCTCAGGAGACAAATACTTCGGGAACGAGCCAAGGTCAAAACAAACACACGCCTGTGCCTGAAGCCAAGGTGGTGAAGGACTCTCCCCCATTCGGAAAGTGGTAGGAAGTGTGAACTGCAGCTGCTGAAGCAGGTGACGAAAGCGGATGCCGGGAGGCCATAGAGAAGAAACGTACATCTCGTATTGGTGGTCAAGAATGTCTTCAAAAAAAAAAAGGGCCATAGGTTGGGTGGCCTGGCATGGAAGAAAGCCGACACACATACCTGCTGAGTAGGATGTCGCGCCGGTATGACAGTACTAGTTCACCGGCTTCTGCGTAGACACACTCAACTGGGCTAGTACGGAAGGCACCAGTGGCAAGACGGATCCCCAAATGGCGTATTGTATTTAGACGGTGTAAGGTAGACGGCTGTGCAAAGGAGTAGACAATGCATCCATAATCCAACTTGGAGCGGACAAGAGATAGAGGTGGCGGAGGAGGACAGTCCAGTCAGCTCCCCAAGAGGTACCACCCAATACACGAAGGACACTGAGGGACCGCGTGCAGCCATGTAGGACACGTAGGGAGACTAACTGAGTTTCCTATTGAACATAAGCCCTAAGAACTTCGTTGCATCCACAAACGGGAGAGCATTTTGGCCCAGTTGCAAGGACGGCGGAAGAAACGCCTTGTACCGCCAGAAGTTGACGCAAATGGATTTGGTAGCAGAAAAGCAGAAACCATTTGTAACACTCCACGAACAGAGACGGTCCAGACAACGCTGAAGACAGCGTTGCAGGAGACACGTCTACTGGGAGCTGCAATAAATAGCAAAGTCGTCAATGAAAAGAGAGCCGGAAATGCCAGCTGTAAGGCAGCCCATAATTGGGTTGATGGCTATGGCGAAGAGGACGACACTCAGTACGGAGCCCTGAGGCACGCCGTTCTCCTGTGAAAAGGTGTGGGATAAGGAGGAACCCTTACGTGCTCAGAAAACTCTGTTAAAAATTCCCAGATGTAAATGGGAAGACGACCGCAAAGGCCCCATGTGTGCATAATACGTAGAATGTCTGTCCGCCAACAAGTATCATAGGCTTTCTCCAATTCAAAGAAAACAGCCACTGTTTGTTGCTTCTGCAGAAAATTATTCATGATGAATGTCGACAGGGTGACGAGATGATCAACCGCTGAGCGGTGCTTTCGGAACCCCCACTGAACATTAGTGAGAAGATGGTATGACTCCAGCCACCACACCAATTGACCAATGATCATGCGTTCCATCACCTTACAAACGCTGCTGGTAAGGGAAATTGGACGATAGCTGGAAGGAAGAGATTCATCTTTACCAGGCTTAGGTAGGGGAACAATAGTGGCTTCACATCAAAGTGTGGGAAATACACCGTCAGTCCAAATGCAGTTGTAGGTATCGAGGAGAAAGCGTTTTTTTTCGCAGGAGGAAGATTCTGCAGCATGAGGACGTGGATTGTATTTGGCCCAGGAGCAGAAGACCTGGATGAGGAGAGAGCATGCTCGAGCTCCCTCATAGGAAAAGGAGTATTGTAGCATTCTTGATTCAAAGAGAGAAAGGAGACTGCACGAGCCACCTCTGCCTGTTTCCGAGGAAGGAAGGCAGGATGGTAGTGGGTGGAGCTTGAATCCCCTGCGAAGTACCGGCCCAAAGCATTGGAAACATTGACAGGGTCGACTATGACGTTTCCTGCCACAGTCAGACCAGGAATCGGGGAGTGGGCGGTAGTCCTGGAAAGCTGGCACTGGCCACCCAAACAAGAGAGGACTGTGTAAACCTGTTGAATGAGCTGGTGAAGGAAGGCCAGCATGCTTTCTTACTTTCCTTAACAGTGCGACAGCACTGCGCACGTCATGTAGCGAATGCAGTTCTTTAACGTAAGATGACGGTGAAAGACATGAAGCGCACGTCGTCAGGCATGAATTGCACTTCTGCACTTCACAGTCCACCAAGGGACCAGGACCCGACAGGGAGAAGTAGTAGTAGTAGTAGTAGTAGTAGTAGTAGTAGTACGAGGGATAGAGGATTCGGCAGCCAAGAAAATAACGTCCACAAGGTGCTCGACCTGATCATCACAGCTGGAAAACGGTCGTTCGTCAAAGACTGCCGAGGAGGAATATACCCTCCCTGTCATAAAGAGAGAATTTACAATGAGTGGGCCACTGTGGCGGGGTATGATTGTACGGGCGAGTCACACAAGGGAAGTGGTCACTCGAGTAAGTATCGAAAAGAGCACACCACTCGAAACGTCGAGTGAGCTCGGCAGAGCAGACTGAGAGGTCTGAGTGGGAATATGTGTGCGTAGAATCACAGAGACGTGGCTTCGCCAGTGTTAAAGCACACAAGATTAAGATGATAAAGAAGGTCCGCCAACCAAAAGGGAACCTCTTGGGCAGGCGACAGGTGAACCCCAAAGAGGATGATGGGCATTGGTGTCACCAAGGAGCAGAAAGGGTGGAGGAAACTGAGCAACAAGCTGCATCAGGTCCGCCCTAGTGACAACAGAAGACGAAGGGATATAAATGGTGCAGAGGGAAAAGGTAAATTCGGGAAGGACAACATGGACAGTAACTGCTTGTAGGTGGGTGTGCAAGGGGCTAGGATGATGACAAACATCATCTCATAGAAGCAGCATGACCCCACCATGAGCAGGAATCCCCGCCGTAAGGGGAAGGTCCATCCATAGTGAAGTAAAATGGGAAAGAGCAAACTGGAGATATTCCATAGTAAAAGGGCCATAAAATTTAGGAACACTGGAGAATGAAGAAGAAACACTCACCTCGACAGCCGCTTACGGCGGGCCGTCAATGGAGGACGGCCACTGGAATCTACAGGTGGAGGATCTCCGTCCATCAACTCAGCAGGATCAACGGAGCTTCCCTGTTGTCAGTCAGTTGAAAAGGACCGACGAGTCGAACAGGGCCGACGAGTCCGAGAGGGGGAAGACTATTTGCCTTTGGATGATTATTTTGGCTTTTGGTGATTGGCAGAAGAGCCAGATGGCTGCGAACTCTAGGTACGCAAGAAATCTTCCCGGGAATAATCCTTTTTGAACTGACGAGTCGCTGGCTGCGTTGCAACCGTCTTCGCTGGTGAGGGCGAAGAATGGGTAGCAGAATCTACAGCCAGGGAAGCGGGAGACGGAGTGTCAGCTTGAAGGCAAGGTGACTTTGCCACCATCGAACTGAACTGTAAGTCACAAGTTTGCATAGCCATCTTTTTCGTGGGACGGGGAGAGGCTAACACGGTGATGTAGCTTCCAGACAAAGGGACACTCGGTTTATGGCTCGCCAACGGTTTCCGGGCACCAGGAAAAGGTACCTTCTCCTTCATCCTTATCTCCTGAACAGCCCGCTCGTCTTGATAGACGGGACAAGAACGAGAAGTAGCAGCATGTTCTCCACGACAATTAACACAGCAGGGGGGAAGGATGTGGACGGGCACCCTCGTGTGCATCCCTGCTACAATTGACACATTTGGCTGCATTGTTACACGATGTGCTGTTGGGATTGAACTGGTGGCATTTATAACACTGCAACAGATTGGCAATGTGAGGGCACACAGAGATGACTTCATAGCCTGCCTGTAACTTAGGAGGAAGCATTAACCGATCAAAATTCAGGAACGATGTGCGAGTGGGCACCAAATCGGCAGCTTCCTTCTTAACTATGAACAGCAGTAACTCCCTGATCCGATAGATAATTAGTTATTTCATCCTCCATCAAACCACCCAACAGCCAGTGTAGATAACACTGTGGGATGAGTTACATGTCCTGTGAGCCTCCACTTTTATAGGATATTCGTGGAGGATTTGGGCCTCGAGTAGTTTCTGGGCCTGCAGAGCACTATCAACTTCCAAAAGCAGAGTACCATTTCGGAGACGAAAGCATGACTTCACAGGGCAGGCGCTGCCATCCAGGCCTTTCTGTATAACAAAGGGGTTAACAGTAGCAAAAGTCTGGTTTTTGTCTAAACGTGAGACTACTAGATATCGAAGCGCAACAGGAAGAGGCAGGAGCCTCAATCCACTTTCTTGTATGGGGAACATTGGGAGAAAGAGAAGTGAAGTCAGTCATTGGGAAGAAATCCCCCATGATTGGCAGCGTCTCCGATTGCACACTCCTTCCAGCCAGTGGCCCTCCAAAGGGGAGCCCCTCGCCTTAGGTGATTGTCCTCGCCTTAGGTCACACCTCCTGAACAACAGACAGAGGTACCAATCGGCACAGGAGGAAGGTAACAGCTCAGGTAATCACCCCTCCCTGTGCCTGGCCTGTACCAGGGGGTACGTGCGGGCCCTACATGCCAACTCGAGGCTGAGAATTACCCGTTACCCAGTCTCCTGCTACGCATCAAACACGTGGGTGGCCATCAAGCACACACAAGGAGAAGAAAAGATAATAAGGAAAGGAGGAAAGAAAGAATGGCCTTAAATGCCGCAGCAGAGGAAAAAGATAGCAGTACAGGGCAGGGAAAGAGCAGTACAAGAGATAATATTGCTACAAGCAAACCAACACAAATGAGCTTCAAGAGCCCACGGAGGCCCGGGACATCTCCCCAAGAGAGGGGAAAAGGACAGGAGAAGAGCAGATGTTTTGAACAGAAAGAGAAGCGGTGCTGTGAGGCCTGGGGCCCTGTGGTCACCAAGCACGTACTCACCAAAGAGCGGTGAGCCCCCCGGGAGGAGGGGAGTTTATCTACAGGTGCAGAATTGGTACGGAGTGGTGGTGTTGGGGCCACTGGAGGCTCCTTTTTCTTAGCAGACTTCTTCGTTTGCTTGCCCTCTCGCTTCTCTTTAGGGGCTTGCTGGGAGGACTTCTGTACCTGTACCTGAAGCTTCAGGTACAGAGGAAGACCATGAAGCTCTCTGTCCAGCAGCTTTTGGCTCCTTTAGCCACTGGCAAGTGGCAGCTGTGGCATTAGTGGAGACATTGGGAGAGAGGGTCCGAAGGGACCTCTTCCACACGAGAGAAGCCGGAGGAGGCTGTTGCTTCTTCAGCTGGGGGAAGGGGACCGATGTCCCTGCATTTGGGGGGGCCTTGCTTCCGAAGTACGTACTTTGGGAGCAATGGAAGGAGATTTTCCCCCTACCACCCAGGGGGCAGATGTATTCCGGAGGCCCGGATGGCGATGGTAATGTAGCTCCAGCTTATGTGGACGTCAACCGAACAGGGTGTAATCTTTCAATTTTACGTTTAGCCTCTTGGTAAGTCAACTGGTGCTGGGTCATGTATGCCATGATTTTCTGCTCTTTTTGGAGTACTGTGCAGTCAAGTAAGCAGGGGAAGTGCTGCTCTCCATAGTTGAGTTCTGGACTTCACATATAATAAAGATAAAAAAAAATTACAAAAATCCAATTGCTGTGTAGTCTCCTGTGTAGTCATTCTCATAAAGAAAAGAGTAAATAATTACAAAAAGAATTAAATAAAGACAAAAACAATTTGCTGGTTATTTCCAAATACATTTCACTCATCAAAAGAGTAAGAGCGAAAATAAATCTAACATTATCCGTGATAATACAGTAATCACTAAGCGCTTACAATATCAATTAATATACCTTCCAGCTATGTGCCCCACCAATATCCTCTAGAAAAATGTATACAGTAGTGCTTACCTTGGATCTTCAGCATAGTATTTACTTTTGACAAAACCGCTATTAACATCTATAAAACATATGCTATTTCCTCCACAAGTTGCAATCACATCTGTTGTCTGTTCAGGATGTCTTACATCTGATTCAAATGCACAATGCCATACCTAAAACAAAGAAAATAATCAATTTTTAGAGATAAGGACAGGTCAGACAAGGAGACTGACTTCTTTTTATGTCAACTGTGTCTTCGGTATTCACAGAGGACTTTTTGCGAACAACTATAGTTCAGCAATCAGACAGAGACAGAGATAGGAGGAGGAGGAGGAGGAGGAGGAGGAGGAGGAGGAGAAGAAGAAGAAGAAGAAGAAGAAGAAGAAGGTCAACCCCAGAAAAGAGCTACCAAACTTCTAATTGGAAGTGAAATACAATCAGGGGTGCTGACTTATAAAAATATTGGGGAGCCCGTACTGTGGGTCTTGCTCCGGGAAATTTTCTAAATTTTAGATGACAAGTTTTTTAAACATTTTAGAGTCATATGATCAACATTATAACGCTGAAAACTGGACTCACAATAACTCGACACTTCAGGAAACTCAACAAGCCTGACATTTTTTGGCTTTGAACTGTGCCGGACTGAGACTCGAACTCGGGACCTTTGCCTTTCACTGGCAAGTGCTCTACTAACTGAGCTATCCAAGCATGACTCTCAACCCATCCTCACAGCTTCAGTTCTTCACAATAAAGGATGACAGCCAAAAACAGTTGCAGGATAAAAATTTATTAAAATACTTGACCAAGGTTTCGGTACATACAAATATACCTTCATCAGAAGTAAAAAATCCTGAACAGGGCGAAAAAGAATGAGGGTAATAACTTTATTTCTAGTCCATTTTTGGGAAACGTTTCATATAAGATAAGAAGACTTTTACAGAAACAATACGGTTACAGAGTTGCATTTTCTGTAAATAATAGCTTGAAACAAAGAGTAATTCATACCATTGGAGCACGGGAAGAACTCGGCACTAAGTCCGGTGTATACAAAATTACTTGTAACGACTGCCCAAACTATTACATTGGACAGACAGGTAGACCCATTAAGGTTAGGTATAAAGAACACATGTTAGGTAAAAATGGGGAAAACGTACGTAATTCCACGTTTGCCAAACATCTATGGCTCTTACAGCATACACCACGTGAACTGGGCGACGTAGAGTTGCTTCATGAAGCTAATAAAGGTTACAAACTGGACTTGCTCGAAGAATTACAGATTTTCAAGCATCTGTCTCTAAAAGATGGTTTTGTTCTTAATGAACAGGTGCAGCTTAGAAACAAAAATTTTTTAGACAGTTTCAAACCCCTCCTTGCCTTAATATAATATAGTCTGGCTGACTAGAAGTTAGTTTTCTTGCTTGTTGATGCTGGTGAAATGCGCTTTTCCTGTCTTGTTGGGATTTTACGTATCTATTTTTAATGTTTGTTGTTTGTGATTTTCAATGTGTATGTGTGGTTAATTGACAAGTATGTTTTTATTCACAACGACAGATGGTTTCGTTTTATTATAACATTTTGGTTGTTTTCGCTAGTATGTATTTCACCGCCTACTTTATGCGAGATTCTCGCGCATTACACTAGTGCCCTCTCTCGTTAGATGTTCCATAGTGCAAGCTTTATCTGTTTGACACTAGGACACAGGAAAATTGTTTCTATATTTTACATAAATGTTTTTAAATGGTCTGATATGTTTTATTTATTAAGACAGAAAGTTTGAATTAACACAACTTTCAATAATTTTTTATGCGCTTATGTATGTATTCATGATTTTAATATGCGCGAGTGTCTGGCAGATACAAGTGTCCTCTCTCGGCGGAACCATCTGCCCTAGTGCTTTCACACTCTTGTCTCGATAGTTCATAGGCGAAGTAATGATGCTAAACTGTTCGCTTTGACCCTGTGCCTATAGTCATGTTGTACAAATGGAGATGATGTCTTAATTATTGACGACGCCTTTGGCACAATTGTTTTATTAATCTCCATTGCATGATGTAATTTTAGTAAGTAACTAAAGACTTTATGCCTGTATTACTCTGGTAATTTCACTATTACTTAAGCTTTTGTGTTTCTCACTTCCGATGCTAAGGCTTTTCTAATGAAAGTGTCTTGCTGTTCAGGATTTTTTACTTCTGATGAAGGTATATTTATATGTACCAAATCCTTGGTCAAGAATTTTAATAAATTTTTATCCTGCAACTGTTTTTGGCTGTAATCCTTTATTGTGAAGAATTTCAACAGTTACTGTTGCAGCCATGTTTAAAATCTTGAAAAAGCTTCAGTTCTGCCAGTACCTCGTATCCTACCTTCCAAACTTCACAGAAGCTCTTCTGCAAACCTTGCAGAACTAGCACTCCTGGAAGAAATGATATTGCGGAGACATGGCTTAGCCACAGACTGGGGGATGTTTCCAGAATGAGATTTTCACTCTGCAGGGGAGTTGCGCCGATATGAAACTTCCTGGCAGATTAAAACTGTGTGCTGGACCGAGACTAGCTCGGTACCCGAGTTTTAATCTGCCAGAAAGTTTCATATCAGCGCACACTCCTCTGCAGAGTAAAAATTTCATTCTTAAAATATTGCTGTCGCACAGTAATAGCACTTTGATCAATAAGTGAAATAGCTTGGTTGGTTGGTTGGTTTTGGGGAAGGAGACCAGACAGCGAGGTCATCGGCCTCATCGGATTAGGGAAGGATGGAGAAGGAAGTCAGCCGTGCCCTTTGAAAGGAACCATCCCGGCATTTGCCTGGAGCAATTTAGGGAAATCACGGAAAACCTAAATCAGGATGGCCGGACGCGGGATTGAACCGTCGTCCTCCCAAATGCGAGTCCAGTGTCTAACCACTGCGCCACCTCGCTCGGTATGTGAAATAGCTTATTTGAGCTTACTCTGAACAAAGCTCAGGGTTCATTAAATAAAAACAATATCTCAAAATTAATGCTTTAATATAGTTAATAAAGTTAACACAGTATGCCTAATATTTTCAGTCAAAAAGTACAGGGTTATTACAAATGATTGAAGCGATTTCACAGCTCTACAATAACTTTATTATTTGAGATATTTTCACAATGCATTGCACACACATACAAAAACTCAAAAAGTTTTTTTAGGCATTCACAAATGTTCGATATGTGCCCCTTTAGTGATTCGGCAGACATCAAGCCGATAATCAAGTTCCTCCCACACTCGGCGCAGCATGTCCCCATCAATGAGTTCGAAAGCATCGTTGGTGCGAGCTCGCAGTTCTGGCACGTTTCTTGGTAGAGGAGGTTTAAACACTGAATCTTTCGCATAACCGCACAGAAAGAAATCGCATGGGGTTAAGTCGGGAGAGCGTGGCGGCCACAACATGAATTGCTGATCATGATCTCCACCACGACCGATCCATCGGTTTTCCAATCTCCTGTTTAAGAAATGCAGAACATCATGATGGAAGTGCAGTGGAGCACCATCCTGTTGAAAGATGAAGTCGGCGCTGTCGGTCTCCAGTTGTGGCATGAGCCAATTCTCCAGCATGTCCAGATACACATGCCCTGTAACGTTTTTTTCGCAGAAGAAAAAGGGGCCGTAAACGTTAAACCGTGAGATTGCACAAAACACGTTAACTTTTGGTGAATTGCGAATTTGCTGCACGAATGCGTGAGGATTCTCTACCGCCCAGATTCGCACATTGTGTCTGTTCACTTCACCATTAAGAAAAAATGTTGCTTCATCACTGAAAACAAGTTTCGCACTGAACGCATCCTCTTCCATGAGCTGTTGCAACCGCGCCAAAAATTCAAAGCATTTGACTTTGTCATCGGGTGTCAGGGCTTGTAGCGATTGTAAACGGTAAGGCTTCTGCTTTAGCCTTTTCCGAAAGATTTTCCAAACCGTCGGCTGTGGTACGTTTAGCTCCCTGCTTGCTTTATTCGTCGACTTCCGCGGGCTACGCGTGAAACTTGCCCGCACGCGTTCAACCGTTTCTTCGCTCACTGCAGGCCGACCCGTTGATTTCTCCTTACAGAGGCATCCAGAAGCTTTAAACTGCGCATACCATCGCCGAATGGAGTTAGCAGTTGGTGGATCTTTGTTGAACTTCGTCCTGAAGCGTTGTTGCACTGTTATGACTGACTAATGTGAGTGCATTTCAAGCACGACATACGCTTTCTCGGCTCCTGTCGCCATTTTGTCTCACTGCGCCCTTGAGCGCTCTGGCGGCAAAAACCTGAAGTGCGGCTTCAGCCGAACAAAACTTTATGAGTTTTTCTACGTATCTGTAGTGTGTCGTGACCATATGTCAATGAATGGAGCTACAGTGAATTTATGAAATCGCTTCAATCATTTGTAATAGCCCTGTATGTAAATAGTGGGTTTTAATTGAGTCTTACACCCTAAAATTATTTAAGTATTTGAAAATAACTAATACAGTACTAAACTAGTACCAATTTTTCGAAACATAAAATTTAACATTACGTACGTATTTTATTATCTGTTTTATAAAGATTTTTAATATTGCTCTAAATGCCATTATTAGGACTAGAGTGTCTTTAGGAAGGTGCAAATGTCAACCTTCTGACTGTATTACTGAATACGAAGTCATTGATGACTGGTAGGATATCCAATTCATCCAAAACATCTCGGACATGAAGAACAGCCAAGTCGTTCAATTGCTTCCGTCCCATTGTTGATCGGAGATACGACTTCAGACATCTACGGGCGCTAAATTGGAGAAGCTTAATGCATTTCACTATTTCACATAATATTTCTCCAACTGCAAGCTCTTGTGTAATGTACTTTCTGACATCACACATGTTTTTAAGACAGTTGTTTTTATTAGTGATATCAGCTAACAGTCCAGTGTATGCACAGTATCTCAATGTCTAGGTCATTTCTGAAAAACTCAGTTGATTTTTCCAAATTTGTTTCACCTCTGTTTACTAAAAGCAAGCACTCTTGTTCAACTGCAACGATCTGTGCGAGTCCAGTTGAAGCAAACAGCTCAGTAATGCAAGATTGCACTGTTTCACAAACTTCAACATAAATAGCTTTGTAGTATTCCTTTGGGGTTTTGAAAGTGTGCGGTGAGCTGGCTTTGTTGTTTTCATACTTCTTTGGTACACTCCGATTCCGAGGAAGCGAAGGATCATCAACTTGTGAAGGTTTTTCTTTTAAACACAATTCCCAAAAGTGTTCAAAATTATCATGCCTTCATTCAATATACAAATCAAGCTCTCACATTTTTTTCCAGATCAGCAACACTTAGATGAGGGAATTTAATCTTTACATTGACATCCTCCACTGGGTTCATTGCATGGCAATAAAGACGTAACAAGAAATAAGACAAATTGTAACGTTGACTCAAGGTAGCCGGCACATTTGTAACCTGCCTCTGTTTTGTCCTCTGCAGAAAATGTTTCAAAAAACTCTAGAAAGTTCCTTAAAGTTTTTCAATATTCTCAAGATACTAGAAACTCGCACAGTCCACCGAGTCAGGCGAAGGGGTCGTTGGCACTCTCACAGCGTATGCTTCTGGAAAGTCTCATCCTTTTGTTGGATTCCCTTACAGTGTTTATCAAGTCCTTGGCTAAAGCCATAATATCCCTCGCAGATTTAAGATGGCGGAGACTGTCTACAACTGCCAAGTCTAAACTGTGAGCAGTGCAGTGCACATATCGTGCTTTTGGTTGTATATACAAAACTAACTTTTTTAGTTCTTTGAACTTACCTCTCATATTCGAGGCACCATCATAGCACTGTCCTCTTAAGTTATCCACTGACAAATCAAGACAAGCAAAAACGTCTTAAAATACTAAACAGAGTTTGTGATTCAGTGTTGGGGGTCTCATAGAAGCCTATAAAGTCTTTGTTGATGATTCCTTAATCATCAACAGTAAGAGTGCAAAATGACACTGTTTGTGAATCGAAGAATCATGTTTCATCAACCATAATAGAAAAATGTTCAGTCTTCTTGATTGAAGTCAATAACTTTCCCAACAGACTTTCCTTGTAGATCAATGATCTCATTTTGAATATCGTGGGACATCCACTTATACTCCTAACGCCCTAACCAATCATTAAACCCAGGTACGTCATTCTTTCCGAGTTCCAACAAAATTCGAGTTTACATCTTCATTCCCTCCAATTGCTAGTCCTTGTCAGCATAAAAATTGTCTCAAGAGCTAAACGGCCTTTCTTCATATCACTATTTAACTGTTTATTCAATTGGGAGGCCACACTTCGGTTAGTGATAGAATTTAGTTTCAGAACACCTTCTTTACATGTAAACGTGTTTTCACGAAGTTGGAATTTTTCCAAAGTCTTTTTCCAGTTAGAAAACCCTATGGAAATAATGCATCTAAGTTTTAAGAACATTGTAATAGATTTTCAGCATCTGCCTCTTTACAGGTTTTGCAAAAAACTTTTTTTGTAGATGCTTCATATTCTAGCCATGTATATTTGGTCAACCAAGCCTTCTGAAATGATCTTCCTTACCGGATTGTCCAGGCTTCAACTGAACGGTTCTCACCTGAAGACGACGAAGCAATTGACGACACAATAATTGTTGGAGGTCAACTTGCAGTATCATCAACTTCAAAGCACGCCTTTTTGGTAGCAAATTTATCCACTGCCAACTTAATTTGTAACACACTAACAGACGAAAGTAAACGAATAAAATATAGTCATATAAAATAGTCCACTAGACACTAAAGTCAGAACACTAAACATGTCTGCAGCAAGCACTGAACAAAACTATCCACACTGAGTGACTGTGACAGCAGGGTGGCTTTCTATAGCCGCGGCATTTTAATGTCTCAAAGCATCATCAAGGCAACGCAAGGCGGAGGGTTCCAGGTGCTTCTGCTCCAGTCCTTTTGATGTTGCTGCGGCCACAGCGCTGGCCCACCGGCACCAGACTTTACCTGAAGATTCACGCAACAGGACAAATTATAAGTGTGCCCACAGCACCGTAACACTATCATGATTCACACGACTCTTTTTCAGTTAACCTGCTTAGTACCATAATAATTATTTGTTTTAACTCATTACTAGATGATAATTTTCTTAAATTACGGGGGGGGGGGGGGGGGGAGGGGGGGGCTCCACCTCCCCCCACCAAATGAATTTCTGAAGGGGCTCAAGCCCCCTCAGGCCCCATGGAGTCAGTGCCTGTGAAGACAATATCAACATCAGTGAGGGACAATAACTGCCTATGAGAAGATTGGAAAAGTAATGAAGTTTAAGTACCTCAGTGAAGTATTAGAACAAGGATAGCGATGGAAATAACCAAATGAAAACGATCCATTTAGTTGGTTACTGGGTAACAATCAACCTATTTGGTTGTAGTTTTACATATTTGTTGGTTTATTTATCCATTCTCTTTATTAAAACCAGTGTGTGGAAACAAATGAATAAAAACTATCTATAGTTTTGTACATTGACAATTATTCATTCTCTCTTTTTACATAGAAAAATTCTGCAGTTTTCATGTTGGTTAAACCACATACTCTTTTTCAGCTGAAACCACTCTCCTGAGTTTCAGATAACTGAGCTGTCCATTCATTCTTCTGAATGAAACTAGCCTACAGGACTTTCATTGGGTGAACTAATGTGGATATATACTGGTGTACTGATACCCCCAGAGGGTACCCCATAATCCTGGTGGCATGTGAAGACATCTCAGGTTGTAGGCTGTCACTGCGGTCTTCAATCTGAAGACTGGTTTGATCCAACTTTCCATGCAACTCTGTCCTGTACAAAACTCCTCATCTCTGAATAACTAATGCTAACTACCTACACCTGAACTTGTTTACTATATTCATCTCTTGGTCTCCCTTTTACAATTTTAAGCGCCCCCCCCCCCCCCCCTGCTTCTCCAGCCAAAAACACAAACTTTACTTCATTACCACAATGATGATTCTGATCCTTTGTTTCAATCAAGTTATGCCACCAATTTCTTTTCTCTCATAATCCACTAGCTATGTGATCTACTCATCTAATCTTTAGCAGTAATCTGTAGCATCACATTTCAAAAGCCTCTATTCTCTTGTCTGAAATGTTTGTCATCCATGTTTCAGTTCCACACATGGATGGCTACACCCCATACAAATACATTCATAAAAAACTTCCTAACACTTAGATCCATATTCTGAGTCAACAAACTTCTCTTCTTCACAAAATTCCAAAGAGAACAGGTGCTGACAAGTGTGACTACTACGAACTACCAGTTTAGTAAGTCATGGTTGCAAAATACTAAAATTTTTTACAAAAGAACAGAGAAACTGGTAAAAACTTACATCATGGAAGATCACTTTGGATTCTGGAGAAATGTAGGAACATGCGAGGCAATATTGACCCTATGACTTATCTTAGAAGATAGATTAATAAAAGACATGCCTACATTTATAGCTTTTGTAGATTTGGAGAAAGCTTTTGACAATGGCAACTGGACTACACTCTTCAAAATTCTGGAGGTAGCAGTGATGAAATACAGGGAGCAAACGGTTATATGCAAATGTGCAGAAACCAGACAGTTAGGGGAAAAAAGGGAAGCAGTGACTGAGAAGGGAGTGAGACAGGGTTGTAGCCTATCCCAGATAATGTTCAGTCTGTACACTGAGCAAGCAGTAAAGAAAACCAAAGAAAAATTTGGAGTAGGAACTGAAGTTCAGGGAAAACAAATAAAAACTGAGGTTTCCTGATGAAATGGCAATTATGTCAGACTGTAAAGGACTTGGAGGAGCAGATGAATGGAATGGACAGTGTCTTGAGAGGAGGATACAAGATAAAGATCAACAAAAGCAAAATAAGGATAACAGAATGCAGTCACATCAGATCAGGGCATGCTGAGAGAATTAGATTAGGAAACAAGACCCTAAAAGTAGTAGATGAATTTTGCTATTTGGGTAGCAAAGTAACTGACGGCAGGTGAAGTAGAACATATCAAAAGCACATGTTATGGCAAGAAAAGCGTTTCTGAAGAAGAGAAACATGTTAACATCGAATATACGTTTCAGTGCTGGGAAGTCTTTCCTGAAAGTATTTGTACGAAGTGTAACCACATACGAAACTTCCTGGCAGACTAAAACTGTGTGCTGGACTGAGACTCGAACTTGGGACCTTTGCCTTTTGCGGGCAAGTGCTCTACGAAATGAGCTACCCAAGCAGGACTCACGACCTGTACACACAGCTTCAATTCTGCCAGCAGAGCACTTTCCTGCGAAAGGCTGAGGTAACCAGTTCGAGTCTCGGTCCGACACACAGTTTTAATCTGCCACGAAGTTTCATATCAGCACACACTCTGCTGCAGAGTGAAAATCTCATTCTGTAACCACATATGTTTACATTAGATTAGATTTAGTTTTCGTTCCATAGACCCAAAAAAGTGAGATGATTCTCTTGGTTGAGGAACACGTCAGAAAATACATAAAAACATAAAACATTTGAATATAATACTTACTAACCAGATCATTTGTCAGAAGATTGTCAAAATAGGCGATTACAATGCGGTAAACTAAAACAGCTAATATTTGCAGAATTAACACGCTGTCAAAATGAAACACTGTTATGCACTGTTAATAAATTTACCATAAACAAAACACCTAATCCTGACTGGTGTGATCAAGTATTGTCAGAACTTAAGTATAACAGGCATTTTTACTTATGCTGGCTTAACAGTCTCTGTTAAGATACTGATCTATAGAGCAGAAGAAATTGGCTATCAAAAACTCTTTCACACACTGTTTAAACCGAGCTTTATCTGAAACCAAGTTTTTAATGGTTGCCGCCAATTTACTGAAAATATGTGATCCTGAATATTGGACACCTTTCTGGACCAAGGCAAGTGATTTTAGGTATTTATGTAAATTGTTCTTTTTTGTAATATTTATACTATGTATTGAACTATTGGTTGGAAATAGAGATATATTACTTGCAACAAATTTCATTAAAGAATAAATATACTGAGAAGCAGTGGCTGGAATACGAAGTTCTTTGAACAGGTTTCTACATGATGTTCTTGAATTTACACCACAAATGATTCTTATCACATGCTTTTGCACCCTATAAACTTTTGCTCTGTTCGACGAGTTGCCCCAGAATATGATCCCATATGACAACAGAATGGAAGTAACCAAGATATGCAAGGTTTTTTTTTTTTTTTACATTTATGTCTCCTACATCCGACATTATTCTCACTGCAAATATGGACTTATTTAGGTGATTAAGCAATTCTGTAGTTTGCCCCGCCCAACTGAATTTCATTATCAAGTCATAATCCCAGAAATTTAACACTGTCAACCTCTTCGATCTGCATGCCTTCATATGTTATACACATGCTCGAAGGAAATCTCTTACAGATTCTGAACTGCATATAGTGGGTCTTCTCAAAGTTTAGCTTTAAACCATTTATTAACGTCAGTGAAAATTTGATTAGCAGCTATTTCTAAATCTCTACTTGACTCGCTACTTATTGCAACTGTTGCATCATATGCAAACAAAACAAACTTAGCATCTGGCAATGTAACAGACGAGAGGTGGTGGTGATGTTTGGTTTGTGGGGCACTCAACAGCTTGGTCTTCAGCACCTGTACAAAGTCCCAATTTTGACACAGGGCAATTTTTACACAATCCAATCTAGCTACATTACGAATGATAATGATGATGAAACGATGAGGACAACACAAACACCCAGTCCCCGGGCAGAGAAAATCTCCAACCCATCCAGGAATCGAACCCGGGACCCCGTGATCCAGACGCAACAATGCTAGCAAATAGACCATGAGCTACAGACAGATGAGAGGTCATTAATGTAAATAAGAAAATGCAACAGACCCAACAGACCCAAGATGGGACATTGAGGAACACCACATGTAATTAATTCCCAATCAGATGAAGACTGACTGCTTACTGCACAGCCATTATGCTGCAACACCCTTTGTTTCCTGCAGGATTGATAAGACTCAAACCATTTTGCAACATTGCCGACAACACCGTAATATTCTAATTTACTTAAGAGAATGTTGTGGTTCACATAGTCAAAGGCTTTTGACAGCTCACAGAAAATTCCAGTAGCCTCTAATTTATTATCTAATGAATTAAGAACATTCTCAATGTAAGTGTAAATAGCTTTCTCTACATCAGAACCCCTAAGAAATCCAAACCGTGACTTGGACAATATATTATTATCAGTCAGATGCTTAAGGAGACACTTGAACACAACTTTTTCAAATACTTTTGAGAAAACCGGCAAAAATGAAATTGGTCGATAGTTTGATGGTGCCTCTTTATCCCCCTTCTTGTAAAGAGACGCGACTTCAGCATATTTTAGCCAGTCTGGAAATGTTCCACTGATAAGAAATTGATTACACAAATAAATTAAGATAGAACTAAACTCATATGAGCACTCTGATTAACTCCATTGATATGTTATCATACCCACTGGAATAGTTAGATTTTAAGGATTTTATTATGGATGCTACTTCTTTGGGAGACATGAGTCATTTCAATTTTACTGACATTTTTAGAGACTGGTCTCAGAAATTCCATCGCACTGTTCATGGAACCTGATAACCCCAGGCTTTCAGTAACAGAAATGAAGTACTTGTTTAAGAGGTTTGCAACACTACATGCATTTGTTACCAAAGTCTCATTTATTTTTAGAGCTATCTGTCCCTCTTCCTTTTTGGCCCCACCTGTCTCTGTCTTCACTAGGCCTATATCCCATCAGTTTTTATTTTGTTGCCCAACGTAATTATTCTTTTCTCGTAAGAGAGCCGCTTCAATCTCTGGATTACTTGCTTCAATATTTTACAGTATTCTTTGTTATGCATTACAATTCTGACATCAGATCTGTTCCTAGGTAGTAGATACAGTCTCCTTTTTGTCCCACATGATATCTTTATTCCCTGTGTAATCCATTGTTTACTCAAGGAATACAGATATCATGTGGGACTAAAGGAGACTGTATTACTTTTTGACCACTGTGTGATTTGAGTTACCTTTAGGGAAAAGCAATTTTCAAAAGAAATTGCTTAATGAATGCTTTGTATTTTCTATTTGGGTCAGAAGTATTGTAAACATCAATCCAGATCATGTCTTTGAGCAATTTCCTGAATGTCTCAATTTTTGTCTTATGTATTACCTTCCTGTACTAAGATTTAATACATTTTTATCCTGACAAGTTTAACATTTAACAAATGGTTCAAATGGCTCTGAGCACTATGGGACTTAACAGCTATGGTCATCAGTCCCCTAGAACTTAGAACTACTTAAACCTAACTAACCTAAGGACAGCACACAACACCCAGCCATCACAAGGCAGAGAAAATCCCTGATCCCACCGGGAATCGAACCCGGGAACCCGGGCATGGGAAGCGAGAACGCTACCGCACGACCACGAGATGCGGGCTAACATTTAATACAAGATGCTACATGTCATAATCAGATAGCCCATTTACTATTGGTTTTGTGATATAACTTTTTCCTTAGATTTGTCTACAAAGATATCATCAATAGCAGTCTCAGAGCATTTACATATCCTAGTTGCAAAGTTCACAATAGGAACTAAATTGAATGATAGTGTTACTGACTGCAATAATTGTTCACTGACTGAGCTTTTCAATAAATCCACATTAAAATCACCAGCAATCTCTATTTCCTTTTTTTTAATTTTTTTACCGTGGGATGGGAGAACAGAGCTTCCATATTTTTTATGAAGAGGTTAAAATTTTCTGAAAGTGATCTAAATATGTTGTTGTTGTTCTTCAGAAACGCTTTCCTTGCCATTGCCAGTCTACATTTTATATTCTCTCTACTTCGACCATCATCAGTTATTTTGCTCCCCAAATAGCAAAACTCCTTTACTACTTTAAGTGTCTCATTTCCTAATTAATTCCCTCAGCATCAACCGACCTAATTCGACTACATTCCATTATCCTTGTTTTGCTATTGTTGATGTTCATCTTATATCCTCCTTTCAAGACACTGTCCATTCCGTTCAACTGCTCTTCCAAGTCTTTTGCTGTCTCTGACAATTACAATGTCATCGACGAACCTCAAAGTTTTTATTTCTTCTCCATGGATTTTAATACCTACTCCAAATTTTTCTTTTGTTTCTTTTACTGCTTGCTCAATATACAGATTGAACAACGGCGGGGAGAGGCTACAATCCTGTCTCACTCCCTTCCCAACCACTGCTTCCCTTTCATGTCCCTCGACTCTTATAACTGCCATCTGGTTTCTGTACAAATTGTAAATAGCCTTTCGCTCCCTGTATTTTACACTTGCCACCTTTAGAATTTGAAAGAGAGTATTCCAGTCAACATTGTCAAAAGCTTTCTCTAAGTCTACAAAAGCTAGAAACTTAGGTTTGCCTTTTCTTAATCTAGCTTCTAAAATAAGTCTTAGGGTCAGTATTGCCTCACGTGTTCCCATATTTCTACGGAATTCAAACTGATCTTCCCCGAGGTCGGCTTCTACCAGTTTTTCCATTCATCTGTAAAGAATTTGTGTTAGTATTTTGCAGCTCTGACTTATTAAACTGATAGTTCGGTAATTTTCACATCTGTCAATGCCTGCTTTCTTTGGGATTGGAATTATTATATTCTTCTTGAAGTATGAGTGTATTCCACCTATTTCATACACCTTGCTCACCAGATGGTAGAGTTTTGTCAGGACTGGCTCTCCTAAGGCTGTCAGTAGTTCTAATGGAATGTTGTCTACTCCCGGGGCCTTGCTTCGACATAGGTCTTTCAGTGCTCTATCAAACTCTTCATGTAGTATGATATCTCCCATTTCATCTTCATCTACATCCTCTTCCATTTCTATAACATTGCCTTCAAGTACATCGCCCATGTATAGTCCCTCTATATACTCCTTCCACCTTTCTGCTTTCCCTTCTTTGCTTAGAACTGGGTTTCCATCTGAGCTCTTGATATTCATACAAGTGGTTCTCTTTTCTCCAAAGGTCTCTAATTTTCCTGTAGGCAGTATCTATCTTACTCCTAGTGAGATAAGCCTCTACATCCTTACATTTGTCCTCTAGCCATGCCTGCTTAGCCATTTTGCACTTCCTGTCGATCTCATTTTTGAGATGTTTGTATTCCTTTTTGCCTATTACATTTACTCCATTTTTATATTTTCTCCTTACGTCAATTAAATTCAATATTTCTTCTGTCACCCAAGGATTTCTACTAGCCCTCGTCTTTTTACCTACTTGATCCTCTACTGCCTTCACTACTTCATCCCTCACAGCTACCTATTCTTCTTCTACTGTATTTCTTTCCCCCCTTCTTGTCAATTGTTCCCTTATGCTCTCCCTCAAACTCTGTACAACCTCTGGTTTAGTCAGTTTATCCAGGGCCCATGTCCTCAGATTCCCGCCTTTTTGCAGTTTTAATCTGCAGTTCATAACCAATAGATTGTGATCAGAGTCCACATCTGCCCCTGGAAATGTCTTACAATTTAAAACCTGGTTCCTAAATCTCTGTCTTACAATTATATAATCTATCTGAAACCTGTCAGTACCTCTGAATATACCTACTATTATAAAGGACTTATTATGAAATACTACCACTGTTGCACAAGCTTCTAAATGCTGCTCTGAGCAAAATTTATTAATATCAATATTCTTCAAATCAAAACAGTTTCTGACAAACGTAGCAACTCCCCCTTTCTCCAATTTTTTCCCCCCTACAGGAGAAAGAAGCTAACCTGAATCAAAAATGGCTCTAAGCACTATGGGACTTAACATCTGAGGTCATCAGTCCCATAGACTTAGAAGCTACTTAACCTTAACTAACCTAAGGACATCACACTTCATTCTGGACTGAAGTGCCTTGAACAGCTAATCTGAATCCTGTAACATTTAGCATCATCTATTCCAGTGGTCATATGATGATCAGTGAGGTAGATTATATCAACTGCTTTGCTCAACTAATTCTTCAACACAAATACGCAACTCATTTAACTTACCCCTTAGTCCTCAGATATTCTGATGCAATAAGGACAACTGGGTGAGCTTAATTTTCCTGTCAACTATTGAGTATCTTTAGTTTCAATCAGAGGCTGTCTGCATGAATTGTTGTTCACATTAAAATTTGATTTCTGGCTGGCTGTTTTATCAATATGAATGTCATTTTCAGCTTGTCTCTGATTATCTTTTGTTTCTAGCCTCCCTAAAAAAAACTGTTGATCTGTAACTTGTAACCACTGGTACTTTACCACTTGTGGCAGTGCCCCCCCCCCCCCCCCTTTAAGTTATTTGCTATTAGCCCAGACAGTTTTCCCAGTATAGTAGTAAAACATGAATGATAAACAGTTTAGACTTGAGAATAGAAGGTTCTGAAATGTGGTGCTATAGAAGAATGCTAAAGATTACATTGGCAGATGTTGTAACTAATCAGGAGGTACAGAGTGAAGTGGAAAGAAATATTTGTGGCACAACCTGACTAGAAGTTGAGATCAATTCAGAGGACACACTCTGCAACATCAAAGGATCACCAATTTAGTAATGGAGGGAAGTGTGGGGTTAAAAATCAGAGTGTGAGATGAGAGGAATAAACTAGGCAGATTCTGAAGGATCTAAGTTGCTGCAATTGTTCTTCAACGACCTTTTCTGTCTGACAATATTGCAAGGTCACTGGCAAACATCAAAGTTTTTATTTCTTCTCCAGTTTTTCTTTGATTTCCTTTACTGCTTACTCAGTGTACTGACTGAATGAAGTTGGGGATAGGCTACAATCTCTCACTTCCTTTTCAACCACTGCTTCCGTTTCATATGTGTGAACTTAACTGTCATTTGGTTACAATACAAAATGTATATATCCTGCTACCTTCAGAATTTCAAAGGCTGTAGTCTGGTGAAAATTAACACTATCTTTCTCTAGCTCCACAAATGCTATAAACAAGGGTTAAATATGTAAAATTACGGAGGCAGCACTCGTCTATAGCAGACTGATGCGTGAACGATAGAAATTTCTAACAGAAATGAGTAGTCACACTAGCTTTTGAGCACTTGCACTTTTTCTACTAAAAAGTACGCACATTTGCATAAAAAAAAACCACACAGACACCGGACTGCACACCTCCATTACTGCCAAGAGACTAGTTTTTGTTTATCTGTTATTGACAGCAGTAGCCTGGGCTGCTGGAGGTGGGGAGAGTGTAGACAAACCTTTCACCGTATTGTTAGAGAAGAAAGAACTTACAATATCGACGATATGGCGGATAAATGCACAAGAAAAATCACGATTGCCGTTACTTCGTTTAATACGCGATTGCACGGATGACGTTACATGCAAGGGCTGAAAGCAAAGTTCGCGACTGTTCCTCATGAAATGACACAAAGCCTCCTGGCATCAGTGAACTGAGAAATTAGTCCCATCTATGAGATTTTTAGAGCAGCTTGAAAATTATGTCAGTAACATTTGTTGCAGTCTGCACTCTTTCTCTCCGAAGACAATAATGACATGGAGTTCTTTGTGCCCGTTGCTATTGTACTGCACAATAGTAATCACTCAATTTCTTACCTTAACACGTTACATTTTCACTGACCCGACCCGTGTCCGTAAATCGGCCAAAACAGCTTTTCTCCAAAAATTGTATCATTAAATTTCTTACCTTATAACGTTACATTTTCACTAACCTGTGTCCGTACATCTGCCAAACCAGCTTTTCTCCAAGAATGGCACCTAAAGAAAACGCTAGGTTCAAAACAAGGTCCTGTTAATACATCAGCTTTCTCTCTAGCATCACCGTTGCAATCTAACACTTCACTTTCCAGCCCCCTGATCTGCGCTCTCTTCATGATTCCCGCGATGAAGATCAGTGATCACAATACAAACTGCGTAAGATGAAATACATTGGTAAACCCAAAGAGGTTCAATCAGGTTTCAACGGACATGAGTCACATGCAGACACACATCTGAAAGACGAAAACCAAATTTCGGAAACCGTTTTTCGCTGTCGTGTTCACATGTTAAGGTCTGAAGTGAATTTGCTAGCTCAGTTAAATACGACGTCTGGAAAATAGCTGTTCCAGATTCATATTTAGTCTGCGCAATCGCAATTTCTCTTCATTTCAGTATTAGAGATACACCGTTTCACGCTCAGTCCAATATTTCAGGTTCTCCTTCGCCTCGCCAGTATTAGTCAAATATTTTGGCAACAAGGATGTAACCTACCAAATCCAAGTACGTTTATACCTGGGAGCGAAAATCGAGTATGGAAGTGGAAAACTGGCAGGTAGAAATGAATTTTCAGAATCGATTTTGGACCAACCAGAAACGGTACTGTGAAATATGTTTACGAAATCCGGTTTTGGGAGCTCTATGTCAACAGTTGATTTACATACGCACCAATTATGTCGCAACGTCTAGTGGCAGCCTGCAGTAGCATATGTGAGCTCTTAGTTCTTAGTGGCACAACGTAAGAGACGAAACTTTCGTCAAGCAACAAAACATTGCGCCACTGAACAGGTGTCGTTAGGTACACTTTCGCAGCTTCTGGAACGACAAGAACAGCAACCTACATTTGATTTTATACAGCAGTTAGTGGGAAGGAGGCAATATGTGGAATACGTCATTAGTTTGCACAATCTAAAGAATTTTTTTTTTTTATGAATACATAAGTAAACGGCAATTTCCAAGAAACTGTGCCAATTGAAGTTCGGGCATCACTTGGAGGTATATATATCGAACGCTCGAATCTCCAAACGGGAAATATGGATATTGTTTTCTATTTTGACAACGGAACATCAGATGAGAATAGAAGTCGTGAGTGAATCTGATGCACTGCCTATGTCCAGTTCTGTTACGTAGAAGCAGTTGATTCCCCGTTTGAATGATACAGAAAACTTCCTAGTGTTCTGTTGGAATGGTGCCCATTACCTAAATTACACACGATATTGTGCACGAAAGTTAATACATGCAACCAAAAAAGCGAGTTGTATAAACTTCGTGATTTGTGCATCGTATAAATTGTGGATTACATGCAGGAAATAGCTCCAGAGTGTGACGTGGCAGCTGTTAAACTATAAAAACTAGTTATTCGAAAATATCGACGAAAACAATAAAATCTTGGAGGAGTGATGTTCCTGCAGATGATATTTAGGCTACATGTTAGCTTTTGGTTCGTTTGCCATTTTCGTTCCCGAGTGTTATTTCTTCTATAAATGTGTTTGTAGCCCCCTGATTTACCCCTGTGCGAATTCGAATTCAACAAAATTTTATCTATTTTTGGATCCATTTTCGGATCCAATATTTGGGTTTTGTCTTCCATACCTTTGACTCTTATTACAGCTCCAATGTCATAACCTGCCGTATAACATTCGTACCCGCTCGTAATTTCAGCTGACACCATGGGGGCGAAATCCAAAATAGTACTCCAACCCAGATATGTGTTCTTGCCAGTCTGGGTTACCAATATGCTGTAAAGAAACAATTATACGGCAATCATATCCTCCTATATGTAGTTTCATAAAATCCAGTTTATTTTTATGTGATTTCTTGATAAAAAAAGAGCCGAATGGGTGATTATTAATAGATCTAAGCGATACTGGGATCTCCAAATTGCATGACTGTTATCAATGCAAGACACTCATTATCAGAGTGTATCAGGTACAGTTGAATGTGCAACAAAACATTTGAAATAAATCGCAAAGTTTTAGGTTAGTTTCAACTAATATTTTTTTTAATGTAGTGGGCAGTCATAACTTTCTTCCGTATTTTAATAAGCAACCAAATTGTGCGTGGCGGAGGGTACCCTTGTACCACTTACAAATCATTTCCTTTTGTGTTCCGCTCGCAGACAGAGTGAGGGAAGAGATACCTCCATACAAACCCCGATTTCACGTATCTTCTAATTTGCCACAATAGTCTTCAACAAAAAGAGCATTATCTTCCCTCCGGGGATCCTCATAAGAGTTTGCCAATCATCTTTATAATACTCACATATTGTTTGAGCCTACTGGTAACCTATATAGCAGCCCACCCCTGAGTTGATGCATTGTGTTGGTTTAATCAGGGGACTTGGTGCAGATTTCAAACACTTGAGTATCCATCATGAATGGATCACATAGGTGTTGTACAGGTGGTGTAAGTGATCTTCCCTCATTCCCAATCTTCCAAATCATATCCATCTTCCCAGAGGAAGGAAAAAATGTTCCTGAAAGCTAGAAATAGTTTTTTATTCAAGTTTTGTTTTTCTCTCATATTTCATGCAGTGCATTTCATAATTTTACAGAGAGTAGCCTACTGTCAGCCTTACATATGACAGTAATATTAAAATTCTGTTTAATACAAACCTTAGTGTCAGCTAGCAGATGAATCCTTGAGTCGAAACATTGTGCTTAAATATAATTAATTATAGAAATAGAGACAAATAAAATAGTATTTTACTTTGTATTTTTTTAAAAATATCTTGAGATTTCCGGTTTTCTACTTCATGTCTAGCAGCAACCTGTTAAAGACTTTTATATCAGAATGTAAATTCCCATTCTAAATTATAGGCAGGGATGCATAGTCTACATGGACATTATTTTTACTTCTAGTATTTTGGAAGTTCCTTCCACTGGGCATAGTAAAATTACACCTGTTATTAACAACAAATACTATTAGGGAGTAAATATATTGACATGTAAGTGTAAGACTTCCATGGACCCTGAAGAGATTTCTGTAAGATGCTGAATTATCAGTTTTACACAATAATTGTTCTTGCAAGTATAAAAAATTCTGTTAACTTGCCACATCAAATTTGTATAAAATCCCAAGCTTTTCACACCAACCCCCATCACCATCAGTAGGGACTAAGTCTGGCTTAAAACTGGTGAGGCTCGTACTTTTATGCCCAGTTGATGGCACTTGATTGGCTAAATTACATCATGATGACCTCATGGAGATTACATATGCTAAGGTGACGTTCTCTGCATTCATAGGCTACATTTGTGTTGCTATCCAGCATAGCTTGCAGCACCATCACTCATACCGGGTCATGAATATCATACAGAATAGGTACCCAGATATGAGTGGCTGAGGACTTCTTAAGTAATAGAACCCAGTACATTGTCCATGATGGCGAGCATTCATCAGACACAAGGGTATCATCAGGAGTGCCCAACGGATGTGTGATAGGACTGCTATTATTCTCTGTATATGTAAATGATCTAGCAGACATGAGCAGCAATCTGCAGCTGTTTGTTGACGATGCTGTGCTGCATGGGAAGGTGTCTTTGTTGAGTGAACTTAGGAGGATACAATACGACTTAGAGAAACTTGCTAGTTTGTGTGATGAGTGGCAGGTAGCTCTAATGTAGAAAAATGTATGTAATGCAGATGAGTAGGGAAAACAGTTGTGCTTTATTCAAAATACAGCATTACAGTTATGTTGTTCAAATATCTAGGCATATGAAGCAAAGCAATGTGAAATGGAACAGACACGTAAGAATTGGATTTGATTGTTCCATAGATCATGAATACGACACTTCATAATGATGTGGAACGTGTCAGGTTAATAAAAGGTGTCTATACAAGATATTACATTACGCAAAATATTACATTACGCAAAAATTTTTTTTTTGGGGGGGGGGGAGGGGGGGGTGTTAGGGAAATTACCCACTTACTATATCCAAAAATTCATCTAATGAATAGAAGGAGTTGCCATTAAGAAATTCTTTTAATTTGCTTTTAAATGCTATATGGCTATCTGGCAGACTTTTGATGCTATTAGGTAAGTGACCGAAGACTTTTGTGGCAGCATAAGTTACCCCCTTCTGAGCCAAAGTTAGATTTAACCTTGAGTAGTGAAGATCATCCTTTCTCCTAGTGTTGTAGCCATATACACTGCTATTACTTTTGCATTTGTTCGGAGTGCTATTACAAAATTTCATAAGCGAATATATATATATATATATATATATATATATATATATATATATATATATATATATATATATATATATATATAAAAATAAAGATGATGTGACTTACCAAATGAAAGTGCTGGCAGGTCGACAGACACACAAACGAACACAAACATACACACAAAATTCAAGCTTTTGCAACAAACTGTTGCCTCATCAGGAAAGAGGGAAAGACGAAAGGATGTGGGTTTTAAGGGAGAGGGTAAGGAGTCATTCCAGTCCCGGGAGCGGAAAGACTTACCTTAGGGGGAAAAAAGGACGGGTATACACTCGCACACACACACATATCCATCCACACATATACAGACACAAGCAGACATATTTAAAGACAAAGAGTTTGGGCAGAGATGTCAGTCGAGGCAGAAGTGCAGAGGCAAAGATGTTGATGAATGACAGGTGAGGTATGAGTGGCGGAGATTGAGGCCTGGTGGATAACGGGAAGAGAGGATATATTGAAGAGCAAGTTCCCATCTCCGGAGTTCGGATAGGTTGGTGTTAGTAGGAAGTATCCAGATAACCCGGACGGTGTAACACTGCGCCAAGATGTGCTGGTCGTGCACCAAGGCATGTTTAGCCACAGGGTGATCCTCATTACCAACAAACACTGTCTGCCTGTGTCCATTCATGCGAATGGACAGTTTGTTGCTGGTCATTCCCACATAGAATGCATCACAGTGTAGGCAGGTCAGTTGGTAGATTGCGTGGGTGCTTTCACACGTGGCTCTGCCTTTGATTGTGTACACCTTCCGGGTTACAGGACTGGAGTAGGTGGTGATGGGAGGGTGCATGGGACAGGTTTTACACCGGGGGCGGTTACAAGGGTAGGAGCCAGAGGGTAGGGAAGGTGGTTTGGGGATTTCATAGGGATGAACTAAGAGGTTACGAAGGTTAGGTGGACGGCGGAAAGACACTCTTGGTGGAGTGGGGAGGATTTCATGAAGGATGGATCTCATTTCAGGGCAGGATTTGAGGAAGTCGTATCCCTGCTGGAGAGCCACATTCAGAATCTGATCCAGTCCCGGAAAGTATCCTGTCACAAGTGGGGCACTTTTGTGGTTCTTCTGTGAGAGGTTCTGGGTTCTATTATATATATATATATATATATATATATATATATATATATATATATATATATATATATATATAATAGAGGGAAACATTCCACGTGGGAAAAATATATTTAAAAAGAAAGATGATGAGACTTACCAAACAAAAGCGCTGGCAGGTCGATAGACACACAAACAAACACAAACATACACACAAAATCTAGCTTTCGCAACCAACGGTTGCCTCGTCAGGAAAGAGGGAAGGAGAAGGAAAGACAAAAGGATATGGGTTTTAAGGGAGAGGGTAAGGAGTCATTCCAATCCCGGGAGTGGAAAGACTTACCTTAGGGGGAAAAAAGGACAGGTATACACTCGCGCACACACACACATCCATCCACACATACAAGACACAAGAACCTTGTGTCTTGTATGTGTGGATGGATGTGTGTGTGTGTGTGCGCGAGTGTATACCTGTCCTTTTTTCCCCCTAAGGTAAGTCTTTCCACTCCCGGGATTGGAATGACTCCTTACCCTCTCCCTTAAAACCCATATCCTTTTGTCTTTCCTTCTCCTTCCCTCTTTCCTGACGAGGCAACCGTTGGTTGCGAAAGCTAGATTTTGTGTGTATGTTTGTGTTTGTTTGTGTGTCTATCGACCTGCCAGCGCTTTTGTTTGGTAAGTCTCATCATCTTTCTTTATATAACAGAGGGAAACATTCCACGTGTGAGGCTACCAAATGGTACATCCCCCCTGTTGCTCATAATAATGGATATAAGCCCACAATACTAGAAAAACTCCACAACAAAATGCACACAAACAAACAAAATGCAGACAAAAACCACAGATCCACTTCACAGCAGTCACTTCAAGCCAAATCAGTGTGCCACTGAAGCCAAACCTAAATATGCTACTCTCCCATACATAGGTCCACTTTCATACCAAATAGCAAACTTATTTAAAAAGAAGAAAAATATCACAATCAGCTTTTCCACAAATAATAAATTACAACAAAAAGTAATCCATGATGTAAATACCTCCAAGAGTCCCTATTGTAAATCAGGAATATACGAACTCAAATGTGATACATGCCCAAAATTGTACATTGGACAGACAGGTAGAAGTTTTGAAATCAGATACAAAGAACATATTGATGCTCTAAGACTTGGTAACTTGAACAAATCAGCATTTGCAGCCCATAATGCTGAGGAAAACCATTCAGTGGGAAACTTTGAGGACAACTTAAAAATTTTGCATCTACCAGAAAAAGGAGCCACTATGAGTATATTAGAAGAATTAGAAATACACACACACAAACAGCACCCCAAACTATATCTTTAACAAACAAACAGAGTTAGCTAACACCCCTTTCCTGAAAAATTTCCAAAAATTACTTTCCAGCCTCCAAAGCAAATAATATTAATACACGTATCTGCAGATCAAGTAGCAAATTTATATGTTACTATAATTCTCATGATGCCAAATGTAATAAAATAATATACTATTTTACCTATACAGTTCTAAATATATATAAAAAACTGTATAATTAATTTAGCAATATCAACTCAAAAATTCAGTGTCTCTGTACTAATGTAAAAGGCATTACAGTTGTGTAAATGAATATATGATCCTTTCCAAACATAGGACATCATCATCAAATGTTACGATATATCATAGCATCTGTGATACTCATACGTTTGTAAGCTCTTTGTATGTATCAAAACATGTGGTGCGTGGTTGAAATGATATCAGTGACTTATCTAAAGTGTACAGTGAGAACTATTTACATGTGCAACAACGAGGATGCAGTGGGAATGCATTTACATCTGTTGGACGAATGTTATGAAAACAAACAAACGAAACCGACGTTTCACCTAAGTCACATGCAACGAAAATCTGTAACGCAACCATCTGTGTGTGGCATGTTTATAATTATGTTTTATTTATGTTTTAGGACAATTAATCTGTAAAAACACACCAAATGTCATAAAGAAAGCGTGTAAACTGTCTGAGAATGGATCACAATGGTTTGAAACCGGTAACGGTTTCCTTTGAATAAAGGAACTGAAAGTAAATTTGTGGCTGATTGCTGTCCTAACACCATCAACATTTGTCTTCAAACAATAGCCACGGTTTCCATCATGTCATCATATGACAAAATTGCATTAAACTTACCTCGCCAGGTAATGAGAAATATACATGCTTTCAAGAAACATAAAATTAACCTAATGAAAACGTCTCTTAACATTAAATTCAACAAAGAGTGTATGTCACTTAAAATAGTTCGACAATATGTCAAAGTCAAAATTAACTGCAAAACTAAAGCTGCCAGATTTGCTAAGCAAAAATGTGAAAATATATGGCTAAAAACAGAGATTAAAATGCAATACACGAAAAAAAAACACTTAAACAATGTCATGTACAGCTTGCATCTGCAGCTAGGACACAGCCTCTCACCTTTACAATTCTCACACATCCTACAGCACATAGACAATAAAGTAGATAAAGAACAAAAGATTATCTTATCCAAACACAAAAAGAAAATTGAAGCCTTAAAATCTATGAACATTCAGAGTTTCATAAAAACAAACAGCTAAGCCAACACAAATTTTTTGATAGAGTCATTAATACAATTGACATGCAATTTAGCAGCAGTGAACTCACTTTATTAAATAAAGGTCTGAAACATAATATTGGAACAAATCTCAATAATCACAGTGTTAAAAACCTCATAGCCTGCACAAAACTTGCTTGTGACACAGCAAAACTAGACACATGTGATAAAAAATGCAGTTGCATACAAGACATAATTCAAGCTCCCCAGTGTGTGTGTGTGTGTGTGTGTGTGTGTGTGTGTGTGTGTGTGTGTGTCAGTGCAGTGCTGTGCGGTCGTAATTACTGTACACGACGTCTGTGTAGTTCCGCGCCCAACCTCTAGATGCGCTGTGTTTTCTAGCTTTTATATACGTTCTGTTTATCATTATTATTCCTTGTTTTATGAGTTAATTGGTAGTTCCGTGCCTCCTGGCTTGTGTGGATGAGTACTGTTTTCTCTCCAATAACTATGGAAGTTTTCCAAGGATTAAGGATCCTTCTGTAGAGGCCTGAAGCAAATTTTGTAACTCTGATCAGTCAATGCATGCCGGGCGTCATCAGATGCGCGCTCGCAATAAAGTTATTGTTGCTGAACTGGTCTTTATTCTTCTGAATCACGTTAAGCAAAAGTCGGGACAGCCACCAGTTTAGTTGGACCCGACAAGTGGTGACCCCGACGTGATCCAAGCAGAAACTGACGTGATTATGAAGAAGCAGGCATGAGCTACATAAGCAACGAGCATGTAATGACTGAACAGCAGGCCATCTGCAGGATTGCAGTCCGCTTGCCCCCGTTCTGGCCCAACAACCTGGTTTTCGCAAGCAGAGGCAAGTTTTGTCTCCACTGGAATAACTGCCGAAGCAACTAAATCTGCGCTGCTTGTGAGCCAGCTCGACCAATGTCACGCAGCTGAGGTGCAGGACATAATCACAGCACCGCCCCAGACTGGAGCTTATGCCAGGCTAAAATCAGAGTTGATTTGACGGGAGGCCACATCACAAGAGGACCGGATATGTCAGGTTCTGACACAGGAAGAAATTGGCGAAAGGAAGCCTTCTCAATACCTAAGACATCTACGCAGCAAAGTTGACACCGTTACTGTGCCAGACAGTCTGCTCAGAATGCTATGGAGTAGTAGGTTGCCGCCGCAAATAAAAGCCATAATCGCCTCACAAACGGACATGCCGCAGCTAGCAGACCGGATTCAGGACGCGATAACACCGGCTCAGGTCAGCGCAGTTGCAGCATTGGACAACAGTGCAAACAGTAACGCATCTGTAGCATGGGCCAACCATGATTCACTCGCGGCCAAGGTTGAGCTTTTGTGCGCCCAGGTCAGTGCGCTGCTGGCACGTGACGACGACAACAATTGAAGAAGCCATTACAGATGGCAGCGCTTGAGAAGCAGATCTTATGGAGGTACTACCACTCTGTAAGGCGAGGTACTGTTGTGCTGGTACCACCGACGATTTGGCGATCAGGCAAGGAAGTGCACATCGCCATGCTCGCACCCCAAACACCACTGGCGGTCGACAATAGGCGCAACCGACTGCCAGTTATCCTCCAAGCGCCTGTTCGTTACCGATAGGAGTTCCAGCATAAAGTTTTTAATTGACACTGGGTCGGACCTGAGCATCATACCACGAACAGCCATACATTGTTGCCGGCCGTCAACTGCCTTCCGTCTGACGGCTGCCAACAGTTCTTCCATCGCAACATATGGCACACACAGGATGGAGCTTAATCTCGGCCTACGTCGCTGGTACGAGTGGAATTTTACAGTGGCTGACATCACGGAGGCGATCGTCTGGGCTGACCTCCTGGCGTACTACCACCTGCTGCCGGACGTCGCGAACGCACGCTTGGTAGACAGTGTCATTGGCTTAGCAGTCACGGGTTTCCGTCGCAACACACAGTGCCAAGTTGGTCCATGCTACAGAGGGTGAGTACACTGAATTACTGCTTAACTATTCAAGCTTGACCAGGCCGCCTGGCGCACCCAGGTTCATACCACATGACATGGTGCATCACATTCAAACGACTGATGGTCCCCCAGTAGCATGCCAACCTAGGCGTCTCGCTCCGGACCGATTGTCAATAGTGAAGGCAGAATTTGACGCCATGATTCGCGAGGGCATAATGCAGCCATCTAAGAGCCCGTGGTCCTCTGCATTACATCTTGTTCCGAAGAAGGGTGAAGCTTGGCGCCCATGCGGTGACTACCATACGCTTAACGCGCGAACAGTGCTGGACAGATATCCCATTCCGTTACTGAGGGATTTTAATAACACTTTACATAGTGCCATGGTGTTCACAGTTCTGGACTGTGCTAAAGCGTATACACAGATTCCGGTGGCCAATGACGTCATTCCAAAGACGTCAATAATAACGCCTTTTGGTTTATTTGAAAGCAAATTTATGACTTTCGGTTTACACAATGCCGCTCAGACCTGCAAAGGTTTATAGACTCGGTTCTCCAGGGGCTGCCGTTTTGTTTCGCCTACCTGGACGATGTGTTAGTGTTCTCTGCTGACCATGAACAACACCGACAACATTTGCTAGAGATTTTTGAGTGATTGGAGCGTTACGGTGTCGTCTTGAACGTGGACAAGTGTGTTTTTGGGCAGTCAGAGGTGACATTTCTTGGCCATAAGATTTCTGCTGAAGGCTCTCTTCCTCTGTCTGAGAAGGTGGACGCTATCTTGCAGCTACCCCAACCAACTACGATCAAAGAATTACATCGTTTTTTGGGGATGCTCAATTTTTATCGATGACACCTTCCCCACGCTGCGGAGCTGCAGGAACCTTTGACGGCGGCATTATCAGGCCCTAAAGTATATAGCAAGTCTCTGATACAGTGGACAGAGGAGATGTGTACTGCGTTCGAGGCATCAAAGAAGAGCACGACCGACGCGGCGCCCTCGCACACCCACAGATCGACGCGCCATTAGCAATTGTCATAGACACGAGCCAGACGGTGATCGGAGCTGCGTTACAACAATGGTCGAACAACGCATGGCAGCCACTGCCGTATTATTCCCACAAGCTTTCGCCTGCACAGAGAAAATGGAGCACATATGACCGTGAGCTCCTCGCTGTATACCAAGCAGTGAAATATTTCCGCCCTTAAGTGGAGGCGCGAACTTTCACAATATATGCAAACCACAAGCCACTCACGTTCGCCTTCCGTCGGAATAGTGTCAACTGCTCCCCCCGTCAATTTCATCACCTTGAGTTCATGGCCCAGTTTACTACCGACATTAGACATATTTCTGGGATCAACAACATTGTTGTGGATTGCTTATCACGGATCAGTAGTGTTTCCAGTACCATAGACTTTCCTGCACTGGCAAAGGCACAGAGAGACGACGAAGAACTCCTTGCCTATGTTAAAGATAAGGCTTCCGCATTGCAACTGAAACTCTTTGATGTTCTGTGGGAAGATACACAGCTATACTGCGACGTTTCTCGCGGCCGACCTCGTCCCTTTCTGACGCCGGCTTTTAGAAAACGAGCCTTTGATACAGTACATGGATTGTGCCATCCAGGGGTATGCCTGACATTCCGCCTAGTATTGCAATGTTTCATGTGGCCGGGCATGCAAAAAGACTTCCATGAGTGGGTCCGATCTTGTCTTCAGTGCCAACGCTGCAAGATTAACCGCCATGTACACACACCAATCGGCGATTTTCCTGATACCACCGCCCGCTCTGCCCACGTTCATTTGGATGTAGTCGGACCACTTCCACCTTCGAATGGACAAAGATATCTGTTCACAATGATCGACCATTTTACACGTTGGCCGGAGGCAATGCCGGTGGATAATATCACAGCACACACATTAGCTTCCGCTTTTGCAATGACTTGGTTGGCAAGATTTGGGTGCCCACTACATATTACCACTGACCGCAGACGGCAATTTGAATCAGACCTGTTCTCACAGCTGGCCGAGTTCTGTGGTTACACCCACCATAAGACCACAAGTTATCACTCAGCAAGCAATGGAATGATCGAACGGTGGCACCGTTGTTTGAAGGCCGCGCTGATGTGCCATGAAGAAACCTGGACAACCGCTCTACCAGTGGTCTTGTTAGGCTTATGGACGACTTCCAAACCAGACCTGGGGTCGTCAGTGGCAGAACTGGTTTATGGAGAAACACTGCGCCTTCCTGGTGACTTTGTAGATGCTGATGCCATAGAGACAGTTGCTACTGGCCAGCCGGATTTCTTGCGATGCTTGAGGGACCATGTATCAAAGATTCTCCCTCCGAAAGCCACACGTCATGGCAAGCCGCCAACTTTCATGCACCAGGACCTGGAACAATGTCATCACGATCATTGCTCCGCACTGAGGGCGTTAAACCGCCTCTACAAGCTCCTTATTCTGGTCCATATGAAGCGCTACGGCACAGTGCCCACACAATGGATATCCTACTGAACGGCTAAACCACGACTGTTGCGTTGAATCGGGTTAAACCTACGTATGTTTTCCCTGACACCCCACTAGCGGCACCTCGTCGTAGGCATCCACCTACCGCTGTTCCAGACACTGACGCTACATCTCCGGCGCCGGCTCTTCAACATCCGCCACCCAACGCAGCACAACATCCGCCTCCTGATGCTGTTCCTCCGACGAGGACGACCTGTTCTGGACGTCGGGTGCACTATCCGACGGGGTATCTCGGCGCCGACGCTCCGCTTCCGCCCGGGGGCTGATGTAGAGATGCTGCCGCGCGCTAATACAAGATCGCCTGTGTGTGTGTGTGTGTGTGTGTGTGTGTGTGAGGCGCTGTGTTTTCTAGCTTTTATATACATTCTGTTTATTATTATTATTATTATTATTATTATTATTATTCCTTGTTTTTTGAGTTAATTGGTAGTCCGTGCCTCCTGGCTTGTGTGGACAAGTACTGTTTTCTCTCCAATAACTACGGAAGTTATCCGAGGATTAAGGATCCTTCTGTAGAGGCTGGAAATAAATTTTGTAACTCCAATCAGTCCATGCATGCCGGGCGTCGTCAGATACGCGCTCGCAATAAAGTTATTGTTGCTGAACTGGTCTTTATTCTTCTGAATCACGTTAAGCAAAGGTCGGACAGCCACCAGTTTAGCTGGACCTGACACATACTATTGGAACAAATCTTAATAATCACAGTGTTAAAAACCTCATAGCCTGCACAAAACTTGCTTGTGACACAGCAAAACTAGACACATGTGAGAAAAATGCAGTTGCACACAAGACAAATAAACTGATAATGAAACAACTTCAAACAAATAATACCCTCAAAAACACTGAACTTAAAGATTTGAAAAATATTAACAGCAAACTGTCTGAAAGTAAAGCACTCATAGTAAAAGCTGACATAGGAAATTCTTTCATTGTAATGCATGAAAGAGAATATGTAGAGAAAACCTTGCAATTTTTCCATAGCAACAATATTACTGAAATAAAGGCAGATCCTACAGTAAAATTCCAAACTAAACACCGAAAGCTACTACAAAACTGTAACTTTTTACTGAACAAATATGAAATACGTAACTGCATAACAATGAATCCCTCGGCACCAAATCCGCGTGCACAGCCAAAGGTTCATAAAGAAAATTGTCCCGATTGCTAACTCAAGAAACAGCCCTGCATACTTCATAAGCCGTAAATTAAAAGACCTCATTACCAAATACTATATATTTGAAAATAACTACACCATACATAATACACATGAACTTATAAGCTTAATTAAAGACATCCACATCCCACCAACAGCTAAATTAGCATCACTAGACATAGTCAACCTGTACACGAACATCCCTGTCAATGAGACTATTAACATTATAAGAAACAATCTGCTTAAATATAAGAAAATTAGTGTTGCAGAAATCTGTGAACTCATAGAAATACTTTCACTCATTCTAGAGCATAATTACTTTAGCTTCAGCAACAAACTATACCAACAACATGATGGTTTGGCAATGGGAAGTAGCTTAGCTGGGATATTGGCTGACATTTACATCAACCACATACAACAAAAATTCTTCTCTGCCATCCAGCACATCTCAAACAAAATAATATACTACAGAAGATATGTTGATGATACAATCCTGCTTTTTGATGGTACAAGCAATGAAATAGATACATTAGCAGCAGATCTAAGCAAAATGCACAAAAAATTCAAAAGTCATAGTTGAACATGAAACTAATAAAAGCATTAACTTTCTTGACCTGAAAATTTGCAATAGTAACAATAAACATCAATTTAGTATTTACAGAAAACCTACTACCACAGATGTCAGTATCAGCAACTCATCTTGCCACCCCCGCCAACAAAAAATGGCATATTTCAGAACGATGCTACACCGAATTAAAAAAGTACCAATGAGTGACGCAGACCAACAAAATGAAATCAATATAATTAAAACAGTTGCTCATAATAATGGATATAAACCCACAATAATAGAAAAACTCCACAACAAAATGCAGACAAAAACCACAGATCCAATTCACAGCAGTCACTTAACGCCAAATCAGTGTGCCACTGAAGTCAAACCTAAATATGCTACTCTCCCATACATAGGTCCACTTTCATACCAAATAGCAAACTTATTTAAAAAGAAGAAAAATATCACAATCAGCTTTTCCACAAATAATAAATTACAACAAAAAGTAATCCATGATGTAAATACCTCCAAGAGTCCCTATCGTAAATCAGGAATATACAACTCTTCAGGCTTTTCTGGCAAGATCTTGACATGTGGAATAATCGGGTCTACTGCCGGATGTTTGTGTCGCTCTGGCACAATATTTCGGCCACGTAACTCGTTACCTTCTTCAGGTGCAGAGGAGGCACTTGCATCAGCCACTTACCAACCCAAGTGCTTTCTTAGGTATGTTGATGACACTTTTGTCATTTGGCCCCATAGTAGGGAGAAGCTAGATGGCTTTTTGAAACATCTAAATTCACACCACCCAAGTACAAAATTTACTATGGAGCTAGAGAAGGACGGACAACTCCCATCCCTGGATGTCCTGGTCAAGAGGAAGGCAGATGGCACTTTGGGGCACAGTGTGTATCGTAAGCCCACCCACACTGACTTATACCTTCAAGCCAGTAGCTGCCACCACCCGGCACAGAAGAATGGAGTCTTGAAAACATTAGTTCACAAGGCTCGAGCTCTGTCAGATACGGAAAGTCTGGCCACAGAGATAGCACATCTACAGCTGGTGTTTAGCAGAAATGGATACTCCTCCATGGACATCCAAAGGGCACTTTGTACTACCAGTCAACCACAGGGTACACAAGAGGAGCCAGAGGAGGCGAAGAAGGTGGCATATCTGCCATATGCTGGACCTATTTCTGCAAAGATCAGCAGAATTCTTTCAAAATATGATATAAAGAGTATCTTCTGTCCACCCTCCAAAATTGGGACGATGCTAGGGAGTGTGAAGGACGACCTGGGGCTACGTAAACCAGGCATTTACAACATCCTGTGCCAGTGTGGAAAGTCATACATTGGCCAGACTACCAGGGCAGTGGACGTCAGGTGCAAAGAACACCAGAGGCACATCAGACTCGGACAGGCAACAAAATCTGCCATAGCGGAGCACTGTCTGGAGCTCGGCCACTCAATGGACTATAACAACACCAAAACTGTGACACAGACACCAAGATTTTGGGACAGTGTCATAAAGGAGGCCATCGAGATCAAGGTCACAGACAACCTAATAAACTGAGACAGCGGTTACCAGCTCAGCTTGGCGTGGAGTCCAGCTCTGGAGCTTATCAGGGCTCAATGAAATGAATCAACAAACTCCTCAAGAAGTCGTAACACTGCAGGAGCAGCGCCAGGCGGGTGCGGACCGTGAACGCAACTCCCGACGCAGGACGGGCCTCTGACAGCCGCCACGACTGTAGATGATGGACGAGCCGGGCGCAGACGTCCGTGGGAGCACCAGGGAAGTGCCAACACCGCAGTAGCAGCACCTGGCGGGCGCGGACTGCGAACAGAATGCCCGACACAGGACAGGCCTCAGAGAGCTGCCACAGATGGTGCCCAAGTCGGGCGCGGACGTCCGAGGGAACACCGGGGAAGAGACAACACATTACAAGCAGCGCCAGGTGGGCACCGACGGCAAAGAGAGCACACAGCGAACTCTGGGCATAAATACTGGACAAGATCCTCCAACACAGCAGTCTCAGGTAGCACCTGAAGAAGGCAACGAGTTACGTGGCCGAAATATTGTGCCGGAGCGACACAAACATCCGGCAGTAGACCCGATTATTCCACATGTCAGGAATATACCAACTCAAATGTGATACATGCCCAAAATTCTACATTGGACAGACAGGCAGAAGTTTTGAAATTAGATACAAAGAACATATTGATGCTCTAAGACCTGGTAACTTGAACAAATCAGCATTTGCAGCCCATAATGCTGAAGAAAACCATTCAGTGGGAAACATTTGTCTTCAAACAACAGCCACGGTGTCCATCATGTCATCATATGACAATTTGCATAAAAGAAAGCTGTAAGCCAACTGAACTGATCATATTAATGGACTTTGCTGAAAATATTCCTTCATTGTCCAGGATGCAGCTCAGGGTTTTCACTGGAATAACAGCCAAGCAACTTACACCCATTTGTTGTGTACTTCAGAAATAACTTGGACATCAGCAGCAGCAGCTACTGTATAATAAGTGACAGCCTGAAACATGATGCAATCGCTGTACATGCTTTTGTAGTGAAATTAATAGAAGATCTTAAGTGTCTCCTTGCAAAAATCACACACATTTACTACTTCAGTGATGGATCAGCAGTGCAGTACAAAAACTTAAAATTTTTTCTGTATCTCTGCCACCATCAAAATGACTTTGGAATCTCAGCTGATTGGAACTTTTTTGCTACAAGCCATGGAAAATCTTCATGTCATGGAATTGGAGGAACTGTAAAGCACCTGACAGCAAGCAAGCCTTCAAAGACTAACTGAGGACCAGATTTTGACAGCAACTGATTTGTTTAGATACTGTACAAAGAATATCGGAGGAATCCAATTCATTTTTGTTTCAAAAGAAGAAATTGAAACATTAAAAACTGAGCAGGAAGCAAGGTTCAAAAATGGCTGCACAGTATCAGGAACAAGAGAGAATCACCATTATGTGCCATTAAATGAAAAGCAAGTTTGTATTAGAAGAGTATCCAATGATATAAATTTTTTTGTGGCAAATGTTGACCAAAGTCAAGCAACAGTTTCATTGAGAAATATTACAGCCTTACAACTGGGCTAATACATTGCCTGTACATATGATGGAAAATGGTGGATTGGTAACATGTCTGAAGTTTCAGAAGAAGAAAATGATGTTTTAGTCAGTTTCATGCACCCCAATAGACCTTCACATTCATTCTATTGGCCAGCTAAGCAGATGTTTGTTGGATTCCAAACCAACACATTATTTCTGTCATTCCAGCTCCTTCAGCAACAAGAATGGGCCGACATTATAGGTTGTTAGAATAAACTGGAATTGCTGTTAGTAACAAATTTCAGCAAATGAATTAATAAGAACTGAAATATTTGGCTTGGGAACCATAAAGAGTATGACTGGTACACGTAATTTTTAATGTAATATAAATGTAAGTTTATTTGGTATGAAAGGATTTATGGGCCACTTTGATAGCACACTATGATGAATATGCCATAGTTTGACCTTTTGTTTTACAAGTAGGATATTGTACCCAAAATGTTGAAAAGGATCAAAGTTTCAGCATGACTGGTCTCTTAGATCCTGAGTAATGGTAAATCAAAGTTGATCATTTATTCATTTACATCACAATGTTGAGAAATGTAATGTAATGAAAATATAAGTTTATTTGTTCTTAAATGCAGTCTCCAAAATAAAAACAACTTTTTCTGATCAAACAAGGTGAGCTCTTTTCAATGGTGCCAAGAAAAATCAAATTTGAGTGATCACGTTTGAGATAAGACCTATTGAAAGTGAGCCAAAATTGGCTGATTAAATTTTTTAGCACACTTTGAACTTCAATAACTCAGTTATTATTTGAGCAATCTGGGTGCTACTTGTAGAGCTTTATGACATGCTGGCAGGCTGCAGATAAATAAAGTATTCGCTCCAGAAAGTTACTCTTTTCAGTAGATACAAGGCAATAAATTATAGCCAAAATTTGGTACGACATGATTTATGAGCCACTTTGATAGCACACTATGATGAATTTACCATATTTTGACCTTTTGTACTACAACTAAGCTATTGTACCCAAAAAGTTGAATAGGATCACAAAGTTTCAGCAGGACAGGCCTCTTAGATCCTGAAAAATGGTAAAACAAAGTTGATCGTTTATTCATTTCAGTCACAGTGTCAAAAAACGAGCCTTTACAAAAAGGTGGCTAGTGGTCCCACCATACTACTTCTGAAGCTGTAATTTGGCAGTGCTTCATGTAGCGTCTATATGTACATCCTGTAAAAGTTTCATCAAAATTGGAGTGGGTTGAGTGGGGAGCTTGTCTAAATTTAGGCCACTTGACATGGACTGACCCTATAGACAGAAAAGAGATGCTAAACTACAAGATATTTACTGAAGTTACGCTACTGTATATAGTATAACTATATATTTAAAAATTTAGATATTAAAAGTACATGCACTAATCATATTTGAGAGACCAGAAAAATCTTGCTGCGAATAAAGAAGCCAGTATAATATACAGTAAGTGGTAAACTGAATAAGAGATCGGATCATGTCTATAATACATTTTATCTTTCAGATTTATAAGGTAAGTAGAGACACACACATGACATTAAATAAGTGAATGAATACATGGTTGAATATATGAAAAAGGTATTAGTAGCCATTGAGCCACTATGCAGTTATCTATGAAGATTTAGTTTTAAGTTAGTATTTCTCTTCTTCCAGGGAACGATGTATTGACACGTCCAAGAGTGAAGAAGGATAAATGCTTGTAGTGTGTTAGGTACCATGTAAACATAAGAAAGGACCGTATCGCAAGTAAATATAGTTGTGAGTTTATGATACGTATGAATGTGATAGTGTGAAAGTATGTGAAGAGAAAAACAGTTGCAGTACATGACATATCATGATGCTGAAATAAGGTTGAGCACTACCAAATAATCAAGGGGTCAAAACCTAACTAGTATGGGCGCTGAATATCCACGAAAATGTCAAACACCTGATTTACACTGAAATTTTTATGCACGTTTGTTACTAATTTAAACACTGTTTTATGCTCATTGTACATAACATATTGTATTGATGATACAAGTCTGTATACCTCAGCACATGTCATGGCTATCTTTTACAATGAACATCACAAGTAAATACTGAGCTGCAGTTTTAAACACTGAATAAGTATTTTATACGATTGGTATCATCAAATTTGAGTTTTGTTTATAAACAACAAAATCTTTTGTTCTTGGGAACTCAGTTAAGACCAGTAACAAGATGTAACTGAGCACATAAATGCTTTTCCATGAAATTTTCTTAACCCTGTAGTTTGTAGATCATTCCTGGGGAATGCTGGAGAGGCGAGGCCATGCGTAGTTATCTGAGCGGTGCATAGTATCTATTGTAGCAACTATTGTTTACGTCTTTAATTCCTTGGGATTGATAAATATGCTCTGACAAGAAGTCAGTGTGAATTGAAATGAAATGTATGTCAATTTATGCCATAAAGGAAAACAGAATCCATTATTGTATGAATGTTATGTAAAGGATGTAAAACCAAACGAGATTAAAAAGTGTACCCATATAACTGGAACTGAACATTGTAACAAAATTGTAATTTAACAAAATGTACTAAAACAAAACAACACGAAGGTCATAATGTATAGAAGCCACGATAATGGCATGTCAGCAAATGAATGGGAGAAGTGTATTTTGTAATTGTATCTGTATTTTTTTATGTTATGTGTATAGTGTGTGGAAAGGACACTACAGAAGCTTTTGTAATTCAACTATGAAAGACGCTCAAAAACAAAGTGCAAAAACATCCAAAACCTGGCTGCAAAGTGTTAAGTATGATATACGAGGGTGTGCGTGTGATAAACTAAAGATGGCAATATTTCATGTTACATGAAGTTTCTGTGCTCGACAAAGTCATAAAAACATGAATTTTCTGTGCTCGAGAATGTTGTAAAAGCGGCAAGAAATTTACCTTGTTGGTGGATGTTGGATGTATGGCTGGTGTCCCCACTGAATAAGTGAGAGCAACAAGGTGAAATAAATTCCTCGGGCCGCTGATATGGAAACCAGTTGTCACCGCATTGTAGATTTCACAAAGGATCACGCCGCTGAACACGAGCTTCACAAATGTGTGCAGTGATAGGTACTGTAAACACCTGACATGGGCACTCTGCGCCTTGTATTAAACATGTGAGAGTGAGCTGGGATGGTAACAGACGTCAAGCTGCGCGTGCATGCTTCGCAAGCTAAACACTGTGCAGATACTGACTGACAACAATGGGACTATGCGGTTACAGTAAGCACGTTGTTATGAAAGAAAACTTATGTATGTATGTGTTAAAGTAAGCTGACACGCATAAATTGATAATCGTATAGGATAACTCCAATGGCTGAAAAAAAAGGCTATGTGCATACCGGCCAGGATTATCAACCCTCAAAAGGGAAATAAGCTCATACACTGTGCACCTCCATACGATGTCAGTGCACAGTGGGGGGCAGTTGTAATGGATCATATTATTTTTTCTCTCGTTCTTTACACGCTCTTCAGTTGATCAATTTTGGTATCTTTACTTGTTTGTCTCTAGAAGTGGTAGCGGGTGGATGCAGAACGAATTCCACCATGCTAGTATTGTTCAAAAATGTGTATTCCAACCATATATTTAAAAAGTTATTAGGGAGACCAAGTGTATATATAGATATTTATATAAATAACTCCATCTGTTCATCATTTCACCCACGCCGAGAATCCTGCATCAAGAGGATCAAAGCAGACAAGAGAAATTTGCGTGAGCAGTGGAGGGGCTATCCAGTAACAGCATTGTCATAACTAGCTCTATGCACAATGGAGATAACAAGAAGTAGTATGTAAATTTAAATAATGAATGTTGATCTTAAATGTATTGACATTGTAGGTCTGTTTATATCAGTGCCAGTTAAAATTCACCCATGATATATGTACCTTCCACTTTCTTTCAATTAATCTTTCCAATTTTTTTTTTTAATTTTTCAGTCAGCAATTATTGATCAGTTTCCATTATCTTATTTTCAACATGAAAGTCATTGTCAACCTGTCTCCGAACGTCTTGTTTCTGCCCTCTCTACCCAAAAGAATTGCTGTTCTGTCATTTATAACTACTGGTACTTTACCACATGTGATATTGCCCTCCACCCTTAAATTTTTAAGTTATTTGCTGTTAGCCCAGACAGTTTTCACTTCCTTTTCCAGTTGAGGTGAAGGCCATGCCTAGTATAGTGCCAACTACTGACAGAGTCAACAGGAACCATACTGATGTGAGACCCCATACCTGATCCAAGCAGCCATTTCACCTTTAAATTAACTCTCCTAACAAAAGAGTTTAAATAAGGCTGGTCTGGTGCCTCAGAATAGATACAAGCCCAACACCAATGTGTCTTGTTGATGCAAAATCACTGAGATCTGTCAGTGTATTGCCACGAAGACATAGCAAAATCAGTATTTTTGTTTTGATTAATATCATTTTAAACCAAATAATCTAGTGTCTGGTCATGTTTTCCCAATAAAGTGGATCATTACTAGAAATGGGAAAATCCTCTGCTTTAGACTGTGCAGATTCTTGACATCCATCCACAACTTCAAAAGTTAGTACACCTGCATTCTGTTTACTGTTTACAACTCTAATTTCAACTGCACTTACAGAGCCACATTGTTCATTCCTGTTTTGAACTGCAACTTCATCTGAATGTTCAGAGCCACATGGTTGACTTTCACTTTTACCACTAAAATATGTGTCCAATGTGGTACTTTCTGTAAAAATTTTGTTATCCCTCTGTCTTTTTCCTTCAGCTCTTTTTCATTCTTCAGCTCTTTTTCATTATGGTGCACCACCTAACATAGATCATCCATCCTCTCTGCCATCATGAACTGAAGGAAAAAAAAGTGTGAGTGTTGGAAACTGAACATACAGTAGACTCCTGACTATCCAACCTAATGTGGCAGAAGGTAAAGTTGGACAACAAAAAAACTGGATAGGCTGAAGTTTTATAAATTTTCTCTTCCGACCCTAGCAGCACCATCAAAAACTCCCTTTTTTAAATTCTAAAACCCAATTTTATTAACATCTTCTGACTTCCATAATCACTACAAGTTATCTTGTTTATCACCCATTTTGGAATCTTTAATTGAAACACAAAGGACTGCACAAAATAACTATCTAACAACAAATGCACTTTGGCCATCTGATATGCAGCTGAAGAGATGGAGAACACAGGGCTGCAAAGGGAGCTGCTCTTTACATGTTTTCACTGTTGCTTGTGAGCACTTATACGTATCATTTTTTGAAGAATGGTTCCTGTAATTTATTCAATATTATAGTTGTGACTCCAGGTGTGTTATAAGCACAAAAGATGTTTAAAAAAAAACAGTTTGAAAGGCCACTCAGCATTAAAGCTGGCACCTACTTGCTGAAACTTCAAAAAAGTACAGTAATACAATAAATTAATCATCATTTTAGTATATAGAAGTATTATTATGAGATTGATGAAATAGGTCAGGTAGTCCTCAGACCAGATGTCATGAGCCAGATAGTCAAAAGCCCACTATACTTTGCTTATTTTAAAAGTTAACGGGGAGCGGTTTGGGAATAGTGAGGGTGGGAGGAGTAAACTGTGTCAGGCAGGGTTCAACATTAATCTCTGATTGGTAGGGTTGGTGGCGGAAAAGTGTTTTCACTGTAAAGTCCTGCATGTTTGAATTTTGGAATGGGGAAAAAGGTGAGGCCTTTGGAACGGACTGATACCTCCGTGGGGCTACGGCTTTTGAAGAAAAGGTTCGTGGCTGTATTTTGGGTCTGTTTAGGTTCTGGATTCTGTGTAGTGGGAGGGAGTTTTTGAGGGTGGGGTAAATGTGGGAGGTCTGCAAAACAGGGTTTTTCAGCTATGAGGACATGTGGGGGAGGTTTGGAGGTTGTTGTAGAAGTGGTGGACATTGGTAGTCCAAGGTAGGAGCACGAAGTGAACAGACCAGCAACCCACTTTACAATTATTTTATTTATTTTTATTTGATGTCATTGTGTCTTCGTGTGAATTTCAGTTGGTTTTCGCCTTTCACTGTCGGCCTGCTTCCTCAGATTCGTCTTATTTCCCCATATTTCATCTGTTTCATCCTTTTCATGATTTTTCCCACATTTTTGGGTGTGTTTTAGCGATTTTTTCGGGCATAATTCTACATTAATTATGTATTTTTATGCATTTTTGTCCACCACCATGGATCCTTGCTCCTCCCACTTGCATCAATATAGAAAAGCTTCCTTATCTCTAGCCAGAATCTAGTCCCACATACTGTTCTTGCATTGTTGCTTGGCTCTTGGAATTCCCCCAAATGGCCTTACCATCAAATTACCCATCTCTGGCTGCCACCCTTCCTACCACAATTACCTCCAACTGTTCAGATTCTGCCAGTCCTTAATGCAGCACCATCTCCAGTCTCTCCTCAAATCCTTAGACTCATCCCATAACCTATCCCTGGAGCCAATTTCTCTCTTCACCTGCCTTTCACATGCTTCCTAAAGACCATCAACTCAACCATCCAGCACACCCCATTGTGGCCAGTTTCTGTGCCTCCACTGAGAGAATCTCTAATCTCATAGACAAACACCTTCAGCCCATTACCCACAACCTACCCTCTTATACAAAAGATACCAACCATTTTCTCCACTGACTCTCCACAGTTCCTACTCCTTTACCACATGGTGCCCCATTCATTACTATGGATGCTCCCTTTACACTAACATGCTCAATGCCCATGTCCTTACTGATATTGAACACTAACTTTTCCAATGCGCAACAACCTCCTTCCTAGTCGCCCTGACCAACGGTATCCTCACCCACAATTACTTCTCCTTTAAGGCATTACCTACAAACAAATCTGGGGTACAACTATGGGCACCTGCATGGCACCATACTATGCCAACCTGGCACAGATTCACTGGTGAAGCTTCGTGATCTGGATTGAGAGCAAATACACCCTATCCACATTCCTCCAAAACCTCAGCACCTTCTCCCAGTTTGCTTCACCTCGTCCTATCCAATTCAACAAGCCACCTTCCTTGATGTTAACCTCCACTCAAAGATGGCTACATCAGTACCTATGTCCATATCAAACATACCAACCACCAGCAATACTTCCACTTCAACAGCTGCCACCCATTCCATACCAAGAAATCCCTTTCATAGAGCCTAACTGCCCATGGCTGTCAGATCTATAGTGATGAGTAGTCCTTCTCAACATGTACCGGATGTCTTACTGAGGCCTTTACAGGCCGTAATTACCCTCCCGACCTTGTAGAAAGACAGATCTTTCATGCCTAATCTTTCCACCCACACACCTCTTCCCAAAGTCCCACTGACCAACCACAGAGGAGCATTCCCCTTGTGACTTGGTGCCACCAGAACTGGAGCAACTGAATCACATTCCCCACCATGGTTTTGACTACCCCCAGTCATGCCCTGAAATGAGAAATGTCCTGTCCACTATTCTTCTCACTCCTCCCACAGTGGTCTTCTGCTGCCCACTGAAACTACACAACATCCACATTTATCCCTACACAAACAGTGCTCTCAACACTTTGCCTTGTGGCTCATATCCCTGTAATAGGCCTAAATGCAAGACCTGTCCCATGCTTCCCCCATCACCACCTACTCCCGTCTGGTCACAAACGTCACCAATCCCTTCAAAGGCAGGGCTACCTGAGAAACCAGTCCTGTAATCTACAAGCAAAGCTGCAACCACTGTGCTGCAGTCTATGTGGGCATGACAACCAACAAGCTGTCTGTCTGCATGAATGGCCACCAACAAACTGTGGGCAATAAACAGCTGGACCATTCCATGGCTGAGGATGCTGCCCCCGTCACAGTCTGTGCCATCTGGATCTGTCCCGCCAACACCAGCTTCTATGAACTGTGCAGGTGGGAGCTCTCTGTGCAACATATCCTGTTTCCCTGTAACCCTCCTGGCTTCAAGTTTTGTTACCCATCTAGCCCCTTCCATCTTCCCATCCCAGTGTTACACAGCCCTCTATTCCACCAACGCACCCTCATTCTTTTTACTTTCTCCTTTTCAGCTATTCCCCCCGTCCCCCTGCCCATTGTCTAACGTCCCAATTGCACCCAGATGCCCTACCCTCTCTCCACCTCATCCCTGTATGCTCCCACAAGCAGCACTTTTCTGTCCCCCCACCCCTACCCTGCTATCCCTCACGTTTCCCCCTTTGGCCTCCTCCTTACCTCCGCAACTGGTTGCCTCTCTCATCATGCACTGTTGCTAGCTGTCTGGCTTCAGCTGCCAGAGACTGTGGTCATGTGTCTGTGGGCCTTGTTGGCAGCTCACTTCCGGGCAGTCTTTTTGCTGTGCCTATTTGCGATTCAGGTTCTCAGCTATATGGTAACTAACAACCATCCTTTTCATAATATTGTTAGATAGGATTTCATTATAGATAACTCCACCATCTGCAAAAAGTCTGGGATTACTGTTAATATTGTCTACATCGTCATTAATATACACTGTGAACAGCAAGGGTCCTAACACACTTTTATGGGGCACACTCAAAGTTATTTATACATCTGATGATGACTCTCCATCCAACACAATATTCTGTGTCCTCCCTAGCAAAAAGTTCTCAGTCCATTCACTTGGTACCCCATATGATCATACTTTTGACCACAAGTATACATGAGGTACTGAGTCAACTGCTTTTTGCAAATCAAGAAATACTGCATCTACCTACCTGCCTTGATCCAAATCTTTCAGTACGTCATGAGAAAAATGTGAGCTGGGTATCACATGATTGATGTTTTTGGAATCCATGCTGGCTGAGATGAGGAATTCATTCTGTTCAAGATACTTCATGATGTTTGAGCTCAGAATATTTTCTAAGATTCCCAACAAATTGATGTCAAGGATATTGGACAGTTGTTTTGTGGATCACTTCTACTACCCTTGTTGTAGATGGGTGTGACCTGTGCTTTTTTCAAGAACTGGGCATGGTGTTTTGTTCAGGGGGTATATGATAGATTAGAGTTAGAAGAGGGGTAAATTCAGTATAGAATCTGATAGGGATTCCATCGGGCTCTGCAACTTTGTTCAGTTTTAACCATTTCAGCTGTTTCTCAACACCACTGACACTAAAACATATTTCACTATTCTTTTCACTGATACAAGGACAAAATTGGGACCAGTCTCCTTGGTTTTCCTTTGTAAAGGAACATTTGAAGACGGAGTTAAGCTTTTGGCTTTTGCTTTGTTACACTCAGTTTCAGTTCCAGTCTCATTTGCTAGGAACGAGACACTAACTTTGATGCCACTAATAGCCTTTGATACAACCAGAATTTCTCTGGGTTTTGTGAAATATCTATTCTGCTATGGTAGTCACTGAAGGCTTCACACATTGCTCTTTGGACAGCCAAATGTATTTTATTCAGCATCTCTCTATCTATAGATCTACACTTTGTTTTTCACACGTTATGCAGTAATCTCTGTTTCTTTAGGAGTTTCTTTACAGTGACTGTGTACTATGGAGGTTCCCTCCCATTATGAACTGTTCTACTGGGTACATTTCTATCCAATGCATTCTTTTAAACTTGAGCCATAGTTCCTGTACATGCTTCTGTCCTGTGCTGAAGGTTTCAAGTTCCTCATTGAGATATGACACTACTGCTTTTTTATCCAATTTACTGAAAATGTATATGTTTCTGCTTGTTTTAGTTGTCCTTTGTGCTTTGGTAATCATTGGTGCCATAGCCACATCACGGTCACTGATACCAGTTGCTATGTGGACATTATCAAAGAGGTCAGGTCTATTTTTTGCCACTATATCCAATATATTTCCATTGTGAGTAGTATTCCTAACTATCTGTTCTAGGTAGTTTTCAGAGAAAGCAATTAGTAATGTTTCACAGAATGTCTTATCACAACCACCACTAACTAAATTGTAATTTCCCTAATTGATTTTGGTTCATGGTGTGGGTTCCTGTAGTCATGTCCTAGTTCATGAACCACAGGCAACGTATGAGTGGCCAAGTAAGTGGTCCCGACAGTCGGGATACCAGTTACTTTGGAATAAGGCTGGGCATCTCGGGCATATTCTGAGTCGTGGTTACCTTTGTGCTCATACGGCAAAGACTACCAAATCCACCGGTTAGTCCCTCAGCCGTTAGGGGTAAAACCCAATGGGACTCGGGGCAAGTAAGGCTAGCAACCTGCTTCCCTGGTACTTTAAATATGATGCTGGCAACAATCAGAGCAAAATGCCTCGGACCTTTGGAGGTGACGGACTCCCACCTCTAACTGACAAACCAGGGACTCCTAAGATACGACTTGGCAAACAAATGGTTATGAGATGGGGAGCTATTAATATCAATGGGGGCTACTCTGGGAAGAAGGTAGAGCTGGCAGAGGCTGCAAGTAAGATGGGGCTGGACGTTTTAGCTGTTAGTGACATTCGGGTAAGGGGTGAGAAAGAAGAGGAAGTGGGAGAATACAAGGTCTACCTGTCAGGAGTCAAAGCAGGAACAGCACAATGGGGTGTAGGGCTTTACATCAGGAAAGAAATGGAACCCAGCGTAGTTGCAATAAGGTATGTAAACGAACGACTGATGTGGATAGATTTGACAGTGTCTAGCAAGAAAATTAGGATTGTGTCAGTATATTCGCATTGTGAAGGGACAGATCAAGATAAGATGGATAGTTTTTATGAGGCATTCAGTGATGTAGTTGTTAGAGTAAAGGACAAGGACAGTGTTCTGCTCATGGGTGATTTTAACGCCAGGATTGGAAATCGAACAGAAGGGTATGAAAAGGTTATGGGTAAATTTGGAGAGGATATGGAGGCCAACAGGAACGGAAAACAACTCTTGGATTTCTGTGCCAGTATGGGCTTAGTAATCACAAACTCCTTTTTTAAACATAAGAACATTCACCGGTATACTTGGGAAGACAGGGGAACCAGATCTGTCATTGACTATATAATAACAGATCAGGAATTCAGGAAGGCTGTGAGGGACACACGTGTATTCAGGGGATTCTTTGATGACACTGATCATTATTTAATCTGCAGTGAAATTGGGATTGTGAGGCCAAAAGTGCAGGAGGTCAGGTCCATATGTAGGAGGATAAGAGTGGAGAAACTTCAGGATAAGGAAATCAGGCACAAGTACATAACAGCGATCTCAGAAAGGTACCAGTTAATTGAATGTAGTCAATTACAGTCATTGGAAAAGGAATGGACAAGGTACAGGGACACAGTACTAGAAGTGGCTAAAGAATGTCTTGGAACAGTAGTGTGTAAAAGGAGGATGAAGCAAACAGCTTGGTGGAATGATACAGTCAAGGCAGCCTGTAAAAGGAAAAAGAAGGCATATAAAAAATGGCTACATACCAGAACCCAGGTAGACAGAGAAAGTTATGTTGAAGAAAGAAACAAAGCCAAACAGATAATTGCAGCATCCAAGAAGAAATCGTGGGAAGACTTTGGAAACAGGTTGGAGACTATGGGTCAAGCTGCTGGAAAATCATTCTGGAGTGTAATTAGCAATCTTCGAAAGGAGGTAAGAAGGAAATGACAAGTATTTTGGACAGGTCAGGAAAACTGCTGGTGAATCCTGTGGATGCCTTGGGCAGATGGAGGGAATATTTTGAAGAGTTGCTCAATGTAGGTGAAAATGCGATCAGTAATGTTTCAGATTTCGAAGTAGAATGGGATAGGAATGATGATGGAAATAGGATCACATTTGAGGAAGTGGAAAAAATGGTCAATAGATTGCAGTGCAATAAAGCGGCTGGGGTGGATGAAATTAAGTCAGAACTCATCAAATACAGTGGAATGTCAGGTCTTAAATGGCTATACAGGATAACTGAAATGGCCTGGGAGTCGGGACAGGTTCCATCAGACTGGACAAAAGCAGTAATCACACCAATCTTTAAACATGGAAACAGAAAAGATTGTAACAACTACAGAGGTATCTCTTTAATCAGCGTTGTGGGTAAAATCTTTTCAGGTATTGTTGAAAGGAAAGTGCGAGTATTAGTTGAGGACCAATTGGATGAAAATCAGTGTGGGTTTAGGCCTCTTAGAGGTTGTCAGGACCAGATAATGGAGAAGTGTTATGAGTGGAACAGGGAATTGTATCTATGCTTTATAGATCTAGAAAAGGCATATGACCGGGTTCCTAGGAGGAAGTTATTGTCTGTTCTACAAGATTATGGAATAGGAGGCAAACTTTTGCAAGCAATTAAAGGTCTTTACATGGATAGTCAGGCAGCAGTTAGAGTTGACGGTAAATTGAGTTCATGGTTCAGAGTAGTTTCAGGGGTAAGACAAGGCTGCAACATGTCTCCACTGTTGTTCATATTATTTATGGATCATATGTTGAAAACAATAGACTGGCTGGGTGAGATTAAGATATGTGAACACAAAATAAGCAGTCTTGCATATGCGGATGACTTAGGTGTGATGGCAGATTCGATTGAAAGTTTGCAAAGTAATATTTCAGAGCTAGATCAGAAATGTAAGGACTATGGTATGAAGATTAGCATCTCCAAAACGAAAGTAATGTCAGTGGGAAAGAAATATAAACGGATTGAGTGCCAATTAGGAGGAACAAAGTTAGAACAGGTGGACGGTTTCAAGTACTTAGGATGCATATTCTCACAGGATGGCAACATAGTGAAAGAACTGGAAGCGAGGTGTAGCAAAGCTAATGCAGTGAGCGCTCAGCTACAATCTGCTCTCTTCTGCAAGAAGGAAGTCAGTACCAAGACTAAGTTATCTGTGCACCGTTCAATCTTTCGACCAACTTTGTTGTATGGGAGCGAAAGCTGGGTGGATTCAGGTTACCTTATCAACAAGGTTGAAGTTACGGATATGAAAGTAGCTAGGATGATTGCAGGTACTAGTAGATGGGAACAATGGCAGGAGGGTGTCCACAATGAGGAAATCAAAGAAAAACTGGGAATGAACTCTATAGATGTAGCAGTCAGGGCGAACAGGCTTAGATGGTGGGGTCATGTTACACGCATGGGAGAAGCAAGGTTACCCAAGAGTCTCATGGATTCAGCAGTAGAGGGTAGGAGGAGTCGGGGCAGACTGAGGAGAAGGTACCTGGATTCGGTTAAGAATGATTTTGAAGTAATAGGTTTAACATCAGAAGAGGCACCAATGTTAGCACTGAATAGGGGATCATGGAGGAACTGTATAAGGGGGGCTATGCTCCAGACTGAACGCTGAAAGGCATAATCAGTCTTAAATGATGATGATGATGATGATGATGATTTTTGGAAGATTAAAGTGTCCACTGATGATTACAGTATGGTTGGGCAACTTACGTACAAGTGAACTGAGGTTTCCTCTAAAATTTTTGGTTACATTGGAGATGAGTCTGATGGGTGGTAGAAGGCTCCAATTATCATTTTATGGCCACCCATGATACTGAGTCTTGCCCAAACAATCTCACATGCAGCATCAATTTCTATCTTGATGAATTTGAGTTTCTTGTCTACTCTAACAAATACACCACCTCCATTTTCCATTTGCCTATTCTTTCCATACACACTTAAACTTTCCCCAAAAATCTCACTGCTATCAATTTCAAGTTTCAGCCAGATTTCTGTGAGCTTCACTGATTTCCAGGAGTGCTTCAAACTCTGGTACTTTGTTGCAAATGCTTCAGTAGTTAACCATTAGGTTTTTAATACTCTCACCAGTGGGAGGCATTTCTTTTGACCTCATGCTGATACTTCTGAGTTTCCTATAGCTAATGTTATCTGAATTGAATGGAGAGTTACCTAATCTAAATACCCTTGTGTGCTCCCCATAGGCAATCTGCTACCTGAGCAGCAGCCTCGATGTGTAGTGCTTTTGGGGGACCGTACAGTTCTCAACTCAATACAGCCAGCCAGCAACAGGAATCACAGCTTATTTTGTCACAGACCCTTGAAAGTCCTTGGTTCAGCCCTTCCACTTGACTCAGAACCAAAGGGCCACGGTTAGTTCTGTGGTCAATGCTGAAAATTATACTCAGAATTTTAAGCAATCAAACATGCTGTGCAGGCATTCTTTCTGTGTCCTCTGTTGTTTTTAATATACATACCTGATTTTCTACTTGTATTATCAGAAGGTGCAAATTTTGTCCCCTTCACAGATAATACAAGTACAGAAATGAAAGGTAATACTAAAAACTTTCTACTGAAAAGACAACTAATGAAATATTTGGAAACATCAACAAATGGTTGAAGTAAAATGATTGTCACTAAATTTTGACAAGGCCCACTACATACAGTTCAGTACTTGTCATAGAGCTCTTCAAGCTACGAGTAATGTACTCAAAAGAGGAATTACAATAAGTACATAGGATTACATTTTTGGGACATCATAAGGATCACAACTTTTATTATGTGACAAATTATAAACTTCCTAATGATGTCCTTTGCTGATGTTGATTATTCATAGAACATATATGATCGATTACAGACTACACTTTCCTCCATCCGATGAATCTGGAAAACCAGGGTGATTATAAATAAAGTTAAACTTCCAAAATGCTGTAAAAGTAACACCACTGATCAGAATGATGTCAAATTGCAATGGAATATTATCGGAGAAGGGAGAAAATGTATGGCAGAAGAAAAAAACTAGTATGAAAATTGATCAATTGATGGTGCTGTGTGTATGTGTCAGAACATGTAAATGAAAACACCTGTCATATGCATGGCCCATTGAAGTTGGTATAAACTTACCAGGTACACGACTTTTCCTCCTTTCGTGTCTGTGACGTTCGCCATGACTGTCTCAATGCAGGTTCACTCTTTGATTGTAAAGCTGTATTACTAGAATGATAACTGTGTACTCATCGATCTACAGCAGTTCTGGACACTGAAGGGTTTGAAAAAAGGTGTTAGTCCGATGACAGCCATGGGTCTGGAGAAAATGATTCAGAAATTCGGAAAGACAGATTCTTTTGGTGTGCAGCCGGTAGAGGGAGGAAACGAATTGATTCAATGTCAGTGGAAGCAGTGGCCACTGCAACACAGGAGGAGACGAGTGGTGGTGTGCAAATGTGTAGTACATGAAGAATTGCCTGAACATTGGACATACCCGTGAGCATGGTGCATAAAACCCTACGAAACATCTTTCTTTGTTATCCATTCAAAATTACCAATGGGCACGAGTTGCTTCCTGTTGACCTGCCAACAAGACAGACCTTTACTTTCGGTTTCTTGCTTGCATAGAAGTGGACAATTGTTGGCCTTGAAAGATTCTGTGGACAGACGAAGCTCGCTTCCATCTGACAGGATACGTCAATACACAGCACTGTTGAATACTGGCAACAGAAAATCCACATGCAAATCAACCGGTACCACTTCATCCTGAAAACGTCACTGTGTGGTGCGGGTTTACAGCATCATTTATCATAGGGCCAAATTTTTTTGAAGAGACATTGGTTTTTGGTCCTGTTACCTTTACCATCACTTGTAAGCAGTATGAGTGTCTTTTGCTCAACCACATCATTCCAGCTGCCCAACAGCATGGATGTGTGGATGGGATCATTTTTATGCAAGATGGCATGCCTCCAAACATTGCAAATCCAGCTAAGCAGCTGCTGAAGCACCATTTCAGAAATGCTAGAATTATTGGCCACCTTTTCTCTACAGCCTGGCCGTCCCAGTCATCTGTGAGACTTCTGGCTGTAGGGCTATCTGAAAGATGTTGTTGTGTTCAGTGTTTTTATTGCAAACTTACCGTAGCTGGATTGAAGGTACACATTGCACAACACATTCTGAACGAGACCCCGGAAACATTTCGATCAGTTGTGGAACATACTGTTTCTCAATTTCAACTTGTTGCAGAAAACGGTGGACAGCATACTGAACATTTCTGCACCAGATCCGAATTGATTTTGACTGATGCTTTTTATGTAGTTTTTGGCCCCAGGATAATTAAAAATCGATGTGATTGATGCTTTTTGGCCTCAGGATGATTAAAACAGATTTTTCCCATCCATGACCGTGCTGTGGTGATTGGGCTTATGTAACTAACAGTATCCCACCAGTGCATCCATGCACACTGAGTAGTACAGTTTGCTTAACATCAAACGTACATATCAGACATTGTTGGATGATTCATATGTCATCTGTAGTCAACCACTATTAAATTATGATGCTTACAGTGCCATCTATCACTACACTTTGTAACCTTTTTTTTTCCCCCCCCCTGCCATACATTTTCCCCCTTCTTCGATAATATTCTGCTGCAATTTGACATCATTCTGGCCAGTGGTGTTATTTCTACAGCAATTTGAAAGTTTAACTTTAATTATATTCACCCTGTATATCAGTTAAGTGGTTTCTGTTATAGCTGATTTAAGAATGAAGAAGCTAATTTATTCTGCATATTTCATGTGCTAATAAGTTTGGAATCATTTTTTTGAGAAACTTGTAGAGGTAGTATTTCCACAATACAAAAGCATATTGTAAGAATTGTGTCTGGTTTTACTTCTCGAGCATACTCTTCAAGAAACTTTTTGATTTGAGAACTTTAACCAATACATATCTTCAATGGTGCCAGTTGTTGTTATCAGGATTCATCCTTTTTTACATACTAAGTATAAATACAGTGTCAGGGTCAAAACCAACCTCTACAATGAATTCAAGGTCTTAAGATGGGCACAGAGGATTCAGATACATGGGTACACATACATTCATCAACCTCTTAGCGCATAGACTATGTGATCAAAAGTATCCGGACACCCACAAAAACATATGTTTTTCATATTAGGTGCATTATGCTCACACCGACTGCCAGGTACTCCATATCGTCGTAACTGCCGTCTGCTTCACATCTCCTGTGCAGCAAGCTACATAAATTTAAGTATTAACTGTGTTTTTCTTACTTGTCACTTCTTTCGTGTGTTTTTGCTTTTATGAAGCTTTAATTTTCGAGTACTAGTAATAGTGTTCCATAGATTTTGTGTTTGTTTTGAATACAGTCCAAAGACAGTTAGTGCTTATTTTCATTGTTTCCAACAAGAAGTGTCTAGTAACCACAGTTTTATCAGCTATCAGCCGCCTTTAGTGAATTAGCAGTCTAAAGTCTATTCACCGAGAGCTGGGACGAAACATAAACAGTGTCACGTGAGCGACTACGCTCGTTTCCAGAGAAAGCATTCGGTGTTCACGTGATACGTAGGGGTGTGGAAAATCCTTGGCGCACGCTTTGCAGCTGGCGGCGTTCGGCTGGCTGCCGAGCTGTCACAGCGGACTGTGAGAAACCTGGGCAACTATGTACGAAATAAATTTAACAACAATGTTAAAATAATGTTAAACTGAGTTCATTCTGTCGAAGCAGATTTATTTTCATTCAGGTTTCTAACAAAACGCTCCATTAAAACACAATTAATTGTTAATTTTAATAACAATACCAGTAATAATAATGAGAAATGACGAAACAAGGTTCACTCTGTCGAACTTGAGCTGTTCTCATTGAAGTTTATAATAAACCGCTCCTCTCTCTCCTCTATAATGCAATCTAATTTCCACATTTGAGTTTCCACTTTTTCTACGACATGGAGGACGCACTTGTTCCAATCCTCTGCAGTCACTGTTCTTACTGCTTCTTCTAGCAGTCCTTTAACTTCCGGCATTTTGTAACTAACTCGATGGCGTTTAATTCACAGTGGTATGGAGAAATTCTGAGAACAGTTTTCCCTGCATTCTTCGCCATTTCATCTATTGCGTATTCGTTGTGCGCTGTTCTGTGATTTTTAACTATAACTAAAAGTTCTTTCTTCAACATACCGTCTTCAAAATCGATGTTTTTAGATTTTAGCCACTCTGATATTTCATGCTTATTGGAATTCGCATTGGGAACTTTCTCTTTTCTCCGAGAATGGTACGGCACGTTATCAAGAACAATAACTGCATTTTCCTGAAGCCGAGGAAGAACATCTTGAAACCACTTCTCGAAGGTTTCGGCGCACGTCTCCTCATGATAATCTCCACTTTTCTTGGATTCGAAAGTCCACAAACATCCTTCAACGAACCCTGCTTTGCTGCCAATGTGTGCGATAATCAGACGTTTCCCTTTACCTGATGGGCTCTTGCTTCCGGTGTATAACCCGGACAGAAACACTTGTTTTGAGGAATTTATAGTGTCATCTACCCAGACGTAACTTCGGGTATGTCCTGCGTTCATCCACGTCTCGTCCAAATAGTAAATGGGTCTGCCTTCATCTCTCAACCACTTAATGGTTCGAAGATAACGCCGCCTCCATAAAAAGATGTGATCCCTGTCTATTAGCATGCTATCGCGCCCACGCCGGACATATTTGAAATTCATTTCTCTCAATAACTTATAAAATGTAGTTCTCCAAAAATTGCCCAGATCTGCATCTTCGTTCACGACTCTAAGCACTTTGTCAATTGATGGCAATTCGTTACGAAAAAAGAAATTCGTGTACTTTCCTTCGTATCGCATTTCTATCGAAGTCATCAACATTTTCAGAAAGTTTGTCGTAATTTTCCGTTTTTGGGAGACTTCAAAGAGTGTGTGACCTTGTACTCACTTATCACACGATGCACTGAAGAATGTCCAACACCTGTAGCTGCAGCTGTTTTCGAAACAATGTCACTCATCGACTGCTCTGGATGTAAAAGTTCCGTTTTATACACATTAAGTACCACGTGCTTCTCAGAAGAGCTTAATGATTTCTTCTTTGCTCGCTTCTTTGGTAGACTTAGAACTGACACATCGACCTCGCTCGCTGAATCCGTGGATGACATAATGAGGACAGCCGTATGTGACGCTAATGAAATAAGTGAATATATAAAATAAGAAACCATGCGATGCTATTGGATGTGCACATAAATAGTGAATGCTCAGCGTGACTACAAACATATATACTTACTCTAATAATCAACAACGAGTCTTTCAAGCGTCTTTACAGATGAACTTAAGATATCCTGGAATCGCCGCTGTACAACACCCACTAACGAACGAGCTCACACCTGCAACTGAGACGGCCACACTGACTGAGCGCCGCGCCTGCGAACCGCACAATGCATCACTCATAAAGGACAAATGGTTGCACCCATCGCATTCGAACAAACTACAAAATTAAATTCAAACCTTTCTGAAACTTTTCTCGCTTACATCCCCACAAAAGAATGTAAAGGGAAAAAGTTTGTCGCTTACTATATTTCGGACGATGATTTGGTAACAGTTCTATATCAGACGTGAGATTTTAATTAATTGATTCACTATTACTGACTCTATTGAGCAGAAAATTTGCAGACGTCATCAGCATATAGTACTGAAGGCAATTATAAAATTATTTTGCTATGTGACACACAGTTTAGGAGATATGGCGTGATAAATATAGAGTAACGCGAAAAAACAACTTTTCCTGAAAGCTTAAATATTTCTCTTTTTGAGTGACAATAAATTTTAATGTAATGTAAATAAAGCTGTCGGAAGGTAGTTCTCGGATCTCTTTATCATGTTCAGGTGCCAAATTATAAAAAACACGACTTTCATTTTTTAATTTCTGACGCCCCTGCCTTGTACACCCCTCGATGGCAGCGCTGTGGTCATGTGCCTTGCCGTGTTTACAGTACGTCTCTTGTTTCGGTGAATGGAGTATAGTTAAAAGTTGATTACTTAACTCTCTACAGTAAATTGTTGATTTCTTAGGATGGATAGCATGAATGACTTCTGTGTATGGACGCAGGAGGAGCTGGCCACTGGCCGCAGTCATCTGTCTTCAGGCTGCTGCCTCAGAGTGTAACGGCAGTGGGGAGGCTGGTGCATCGCATGGTACACCCCAGATGTTACATGCTTTACCCAAGGTCCCTGCTGTTGAGGCATCTTCGCAGGTATCAGGCGCGGTTGGGCCACCCTCTCCCCAAGGGGAGCGGTGGGTACAACGGCGTTAGCATCGCAGAAGGCGGATGGTCAACGTGGAGGCTGGCCGTGTGGCATTGCCTGCTCTGCCTGTGAGTGGACATGTGGTCGCTCCTTCAGCAAGGTCCAAGCAGGCACACGATGGGAGGGGTTTATTAGTGATTGAGAGCTCCAATGTTAGGCGGGTGATGGAGCCCCTTAGGGAAATAGCAGAAAGGTCGGGGAAGAGGGCCAGTGTTCACTCTGTATGCTTGTTGAGGAGGGGGGGGGGGTCTCATCCGAGATGTGGAGGAGGCCCTGCCAGCAGCAATAGAGAGCACTGGGTGCACACGACTGCAAATTGTTTCTCATATTGGCACCAATGACTCCTGCCATCTGGGTTCAGAGGTCATCCTCTGTTCACACAGGCGGTTGGCAGAGCTGGTGAAGGCAGAAAGCCTCGCTTGTGGGGTGGAATCTGAGCTAACTATTTGTAGTATCATTCCCAGAACCAAAAGCAGGCCTCTGGTTTGGAGTCAAGTGGAAGCCTTAAACCAGAAGTTCAGACGATTCTGCGGAGATCTGGGATGCAAATTTCTCGACCTCAGCTGTCGGGTGGAGAAATGTAGGGTCCCCCAAATAGGTCAGGCATGCACTACATGCAGGAAGTGGCTACAAGTGTAGTGGAGTACGTGTGAAGTGAACATGTGGGTTTTTAGGTTAGAGAATCCCCTTCCTAGACCCGACAAAATGCCTCCTGAGACGCGACAAGGTAGCAGTAGGCAAAACACAACAGGGAATGACAATATTAATATGGTAATAGTAAACTGCAGGAGCGTCTATAGAAAGGCCCCAGAATTGCTGTCATTAATAAACGGTCACAATGCCCCCATAGTACTAGGGACGAAAAGTTGGCTGAATTCAGATATAAACAGTAATGAAATTCTAAACTCAGATTGGAATGTATACTGCAGAGACAGGCTGGGCAGTGAAGGGCGAGGCGTGTTTATAGTGATAAAAAGTGCAATAGTATCAAAGGAAATTGATGGAGATCCTAAATGTGAAATAATTTGGGTGAAGGTCACGGTTAAAGCAGGCTCAGACATGATAATTGGATGTCTATATAGGCCCCCCGGCTCAGCAGCTGTTGTTTCAGAACACCTGAAGGAAAATTTGGAAAATATTTCGAATAGATTTCCTGACCATGTTATAGTTTTGGGTGGAGATTTTAATTTGCCAGATATAGATTCGGAGACTCAAACGTTTAAAATGGGTGGCAGGGCCAAAGAATCCAGTGAAATTTTTTAAAGTGCATTATCTGAAAACTACCTTGAGCAGTTAAACAGAGAACCGACTTGTGGCGATAACATATTAGACCTTCTGGTGACAAACAGACCCGAACTATTTGAAACAGTTAAGGCAGAACAGGGAATCAGCAATCATAAAGCGGTTACAGCATTGGTGATTTCAGCCGTAAATAGAAATATTAAAAAAAGGTAGGAAGATTTTTCTGTTTAGCAAAAGTAACAAAAAGCGGATTTCAGAGTACTTGACAGCTCAACACAAAAGTTTTATCTCAAGTACAGATAGCGTTGAGGATCAGTGGACAAAGTTCAAAACCATCGTACAATATGCATTACATGAGTATGTGCAAGCAAGATCGTAAGAGATGGAAAAGAGCCACCGTGGTACAACAACTGAGTTAGAAAACTGCTACAGAAGCAAAGGAAACTTCACAGCAAACATAAACATAGCCAAAGCCTTGCAGACAAACAAAAATTACACAAAGCAAAATGTAGTGTGAGGAGGGCTATTCGAGAGGCGTTCAACGAATTCGAAAGTAAAGTTCTATGTACAGACTCGGCAGAAAATCCTAAGAAATTTTGGTCTTATGTCAAAGCGGTAGGTGGATCAAAACAAAATATCCAGACATTCTGTGGCTGCAGTGTAGTTCCTTCTCTAGATTGTCGCACAGATGACAAAATGGTAGATAATGAAATAGATGACAGAGGGATAGAAAAACCATTAAAGTCACTCAAAAGAGGAAAGGCCACTGGACTTGATGGGACACCATTTCAATTTTACACAAAGTACGCGAAGGAACTTGCCCCCCTTCTTGCAGCAGTGTAGCGTAGGTCTCTAGAAGAGCGTAGTGTTCCGAAAGATTGGAAAAGGTCATCCCCGTTTTCAAGAAGGGATGTCAAACAGATCTGCAGAACTATAGACCTATATCTCTAACATTGATCAGTTGTAGAATTTTGGAACGCGTATTATCTTAGAGTATAATGACTTTTCTGGAGACTAGAAATCTACTCTGTAGGAATCAGCATGGGTTTCAAAAAAGATGATCATGTGAAACCCAGCTTGCGCTATTCGTCCACGAGACTCAGAGGGCCATTGACATGGGTTCCTAGGTAGATGCAGTGTTTCTTGACTTCCAAAAGGCATTTGATACAGTTCCCCACAGTCATTTAATGAACAAAGTAAGAGCATATGGACTATCAGACCAATTGTGTGATTGGATTGAAGATTTCCATGACATTCTCAATGGAGAGAAGTCTTCCTAAGTAAGAGTGACTTCAGGTGTGCCACAGGCGGGTGTTGTAGGACTGTTGCTATTCACAATATATAAATGACCTTGTGGATAACATCAGAAGTCCACTGAGGCTTTTTGCGGATGATGCTGTAGTATACCGAGAGGTTGTAACAATGGAAAATTGTACTGAAATGCAGGAAGATCTGCAATGAATTGGCACATGGTGCAGGGAATGGCTATTGAATCTCAATGTAGACAAGTGTAATGTGCTGCGAATACATAGAAAGAAAGATCCTTTATCATTTTGCTACAATATTAGCAGGTCAGCAACTGGAAGCAGTTAATTCCACGAATTATCTGGGAGTATGCATTAGGAGTTATTTAAAATGGAATGACCATATAAAATTAATCGTCAGTAAGGCAGATGCCAGACTGAGATTCATTGGATGAATCCTAAAGAAATGCAGTCCGAAAACAAAGGAAGTAAGTTACAGTGCACTTGTTCGTCCACTGCTTGAATACTGCTCACCAATGTGGGATCCGTACCAGAAAGGGCTGATAGAAGAGATAGAGAAGATCCAACAGAGAACAGTGCGCTGCATTACAGGATCATTTAGTAATCGCGAAAGCATTACAGAGATGATAGAAAAACTCCAGTGGAAGACTCTGCAAGAGAGACACTCAGTAGCTCGGTACGGGCTTTTGTTGAAGTTTCGAGAACATACCTTCACTGAGGAGTCTAGTAGTATATTGCTCCCTCCTAAGTATATCTCGTGAAGAGACCATGAGGATAAAATCAGGGAGATTAGAGCCCACACAGAGGCATACCGACAATCTTTCTTTCTACGAACAATATGAGACTGGAATAGAAGGGAGAACCAATAGAGGTATTCAAGGTACCTTCCGCCACACACCGTCAGGTGGCTTGCAAAGTATGTATGTAGATGTAGATGTAGATCAGCGACCTCAGTAGTCATTAGACATCATGAGAGAGCAGAATGGGGTGCTCCGTGGATCTCATGGACTTTAAACATGGTCAGGTGATAGGGTGTCACTTGTGTCATACATCTGTAAGGGAGATTTACATCTGTACGGGAGATTTCCACACTCCTAAACATCCCTAGGTCCACTGTTTCTGATGAGACAGTGAAGTGGGAATGTGAAGAAACATGTACAACACAAAAGCGCACAGGCCAACCTTGTCTGTTGACTGACAGAGACCGCTGACAGTTGAAGAGGGTCGTATTGTGTAATAGGCGGACATCTATCCAGACCATCACACAGGCATTCCAAATTGCATCAGGATCCACTGCAAGTACTATGACAGTTAGGCAGGAGGTGAGAAAACTTGGATTTCTTGGTTGAGCAGCTGCTCATAGCCCACAAATCACGTCAGTAAATGCCAAACGACGCCTCGCTTGGTGTAAGGAGTGTAAACATTGGACAATGGAACAGTGGAAAAACGTTGTGTGTAGTACACAATGTGGCGATCTGATGGCAGTGTGTGGGAATGGCGAATGCCCTCCTGGTGAACGTCATCTGCCATCATGTGTAGTGCCAACAGTACAATTCGGAGGCAGTGATGTTACGGTGTGGTCGTGTTTTTCATGGAGGGACTTGCACCCCTTATTGTTTTGCATGGAACTATCACAGCACAAGCTTACATTGATGTTTTAAGCACCTTCTTGCTTCCCGCTGTTGAAGAGCAATTCGAGGACAGTGACTGCATCTTTCAACAAGATCGAGAACCTGTTCATAATGCACAGCCTGTGGAAGAGTGGTTACACGACAATAACATCCATGTAATTGACTTGCTTGCACAGAGGCCTGATCAGAAACCTATAGAACACCTTTGGGATGTTTTGGAATGTCGACTTCATGCCAGGCCTTACCAAGAGACATCGATACCTCTCCTCAGCGCAACACTCCCTGAAGAATGGGCTGCCATTCTCCAAGAAACCTTCTAGTGCCTGATTGAATGTATGCCTATGAGAGTGGAAGCCATCATCAAGGCTATGGGTGGGCCAACACGTTATTAAATTCCAGCATTACCGATGGAAGGCACCACGAACTTGTAAGTCATTTTCAGCCAGGTGTGCGGTGACAGTGTACTAAATGTTAAGGGTAATATGGTGAAGTTTTTGTGTTTGGAAACTCCTGTACCATTGAAGAGTATCTTTAGAAGAAGAAGAAGAAGAAGAAGTAGTAGTAGTTGTAGTAGCAGCAGCAGCAGCAGCAGCAGCAGCAGTGGTAGTAGTAATTTTATTCATCTGCAGATATCTTTACAAGGATCCTGGACAGCTGGCCGGGGTGGCCGAGCGGTTCTAGGCGCTACAGTCTGGAACCGCGTGACTACTATGGTCACAGGTTCGAATCCTGCCTCGGGCATGGGTGTGTGTGATGTCCTTAGGTTAGTTAGGTTTAAGTAGTTCCAAGTTCTAGGGGACTGATGACCTCAGAAGTTAAGTCCGATAGTGCTCAAAGCCATTTGAATCATTTTTTTTATCCTGAACATGTCTTGATAGTATAATAATTTAAGAACAATAAAAATAAAGTAATTCACTTATGCAGACACTTATAGACTTAGAGGTCTAGTATGACAAGGATGGGATAGGTAGTTGGCCACAGCCTTATAGTAGGAATCATCCTGTCATTTGCCTGCAATAATTTAGGTATATGATGGAAAACTGCAATCAGGAAAGGTGGATGAAGACTGGAGCCTTCACTCTCCTGAATACAAGGCCACTCTGTTTACAACTGTGCTATCATTTGGTTTACCCCTAGTATGCAATACCATTTTACAAATACAGTGGAAACTCAAATAACAAGACTAATTCTTGTTGTAAGTCATTCAGATAGTTAAAAATCCAGGCAATTGAATCTATGAAGAAAAGAGATTTTTGTATTATTAACTCTAGAAAGATAAGCAATGTTGCTTCCATTTAGTTGTCTTTTAGGTATGTTGTCATATGGCTATCTTTCTGAAATTAATACATAGTTAGGTATTTCTTCAAAACAACAAAAACAAGTTAAAATTATTAACATCAACAAAAATCAATGTTTATTAAGAGATTAGAGACACATTTTCATTTGCACATACATATTTTCTTAAAATGACTAAAATCATGCAACCTTAATCATGTAATACCTAAAAAAAGTCACATAGAACAGGCACTGTAGTTTAATTTTGTTTGAAATATTTGGTAATTGTCATGATGTAAACAATTTTTTTCTCTTCATTACTGCTACATCACAAATTTGTTTTAACTGTAATACATTCATGGTATTACACTGTGTTTGTTTTTCAAACTATTTGAAAGCCCTTTCCAGGGCTTGAAATGCTTCTGCATGAGACAGTTCGGTATCATCTTCTGCTTCATCTTCTTCCATTTCATATTGTTCATTTGCCTGCAATATGACTTCAACAATATTGACATCCGACATGATCTGAAAACCTTGATCATTACTGTCACAGGTAAGCCACTCTTTCATATCATCGGCATTGCATTCCTGGCAATAAAAATAAAGTAATTCACTTATGCAGACACTTATAGACTTAGAGGTCTAGTATGACAAGGATGGGATAGGTAGTTGGCCACAGCCTTATAGTAGGAATCATCCTGTCATTTGCCTGCAGTAATTTAGGTATATGATGGAAAACTGCAATCAGGAAAGGTGGATGAAGACTGGAGCTTTCACTCTCCTGAATACAAGGCCACTCTGTTTACAACTGTGCTATCATTTGGTTTACCCCTAGTATGCAATACCATTTTACAAATACAGTGGAAACTCAAATAACAAGACTAATTCTTGTTATGAGTCATTCAGATAATTAAAAATCCAGGCAATTGAATCTATGAAGAAAAGAGATTTTTGTATTATTAACTCTAGAAAGATAAGCAATGTTGCTTCTGTTTAGTTGTCTTTTAGGTACGTTGTCATATGGCTATCTTTCTGAAATTAATACATAGTTAGGTATTTCTTCAAAACAACAAAAACAAGTTAAAATTATTAACATCAACAAAAATCAATGTTTATTAAGAGATTAGAGACACATTTTCATTTGCACGTACATATTTTCTTAAAATGACTAAAATCATGCAACCTTAATCATGAAATACCTAAAAAAAGTCACATAGAACAGGCACTGTAGTTTAATTTTGTTTGAAATATTTGGTAATTGTCATGATGTAAACAATTTTTTTCTCTTCATTGCTGCTACATCACAAATTTGTTTTAACTGTAATACATTCATGGTATTACACTGTGTTTGTTTTTCAAACTATTTGAAAGCCCTTTCCAGGGCTTGAAATGCTTCTGCATGAGACTTTTCAGTATCATCTCCTGCTTCATCTTCTTCCATTTCGTATTGTTCATTTGCCTGCAATATGACTTCAACAATATTGACATCCGACATGATCTGAAAACCTTGATCATTACTGTCACAGGTAAGCCACTCTTTCATATCATCGGCATTGCATTTCTGGCATATTTGTATGTTTGCCATTAGCTCATTTATATCCTCCAAAACAGAATCATCTGTATCAGTTGTTGAATTTATTTTAACTAATTTACAACTGACATGTTTTTCAAAGTTAATTCCAAAAGTTCTGCACAACTAAAACACTACATTAGCTGTAACAACTCTTGTAGTTAATGGAAGATGTGGTGCTAAGACTCTCAGTGATTAGAGAACATAAGGACATAATATTTTACAAATATTTATTTGGGCGGATAAAAAATCTACTCACCAAGTGGTGGCAGAACACACACATAAAAGACTGTTGTGATTGGCAAGCTTTCGGAGCCAGTGGCTCCTTCTTCAGGCAGAAGTGTTGAAGGGGAAGGGAGAAGGGTAGAGGAAAAGGAGTGGAGAGGTCTAGGAATAGGGGTAGATTTTGGGAAAGTCACCCAGAACTGCGGGCCAGGGGAGACTTACCATATGGGATGAGAAGGAAAGACTGATTGTTGGGGACTGCATCGGATGAGATCAGCACCTGCAACTCATAATACAAAAACTCCTCTCCTACATCAAAGATACCAACCATTTCCTAGATCATCTGAAATCCATGCCGATCCCAGTCCCACCACACACCTTGCTTGTCATCATCAAGGCCACCTCCCTCTATACCAACATCCCCCATGTACATGGTCTGTCTGCTGCTGAACATCTCCTCAGTCAGTGCCCACCTGATTCCAAACCTATCACATTTTTCCTATTCACCTTTAATCAACTTTATACTTACTAACAACTACTTCACCATTGAGGGGCAGACATACAAGCAGATCAGGGGTATGGCCATTGTAACCATGATGGCTCCTTCCTGTGCCAACCTTTTCATGGGTCGCTTGGAAGGGGTTTTCCTGTGATCCATAAGTCTTCAGCCCCTGGTTTGGTTTAGATACATTGAAGATATTTTTACCATATGGACTCATGGTGAGGTTGACCTGCTAAAATTCCTGGACACTCTGAATACGTTTTCCCAATTAAAATTCGTATGGTCCTATTCCGAATCCCATGCCACTTTCCTTGATGTTGATCTCGTCCTCACCGAAGGCCAGCTACACCATCCTGTCCACATTAAACCTACCAACAAAAAACAGTACTTACATTTTGACAGTTACCATCCTTTCCATGTCAAATAATTCCCTTCCATACAACCTTGGCATCTGAGGTAAATGTATTTGTTCAGGTGCAGTATGCACCATTCTCAGCTCAGCTTTCACTGCACCTAATTACCTCACCAGCCTAATTAAAAAGCAGATTTCCCGGGCCATCACATCCACTGCTGGTACTGCTGATCCCTCCACAAAACAGCTTCGGAGCACCATTAGTGACTCAGTATTATCCTGGTCTGGAATGTGTTAATCAGCTACTTCGACACGGCCATGACTTCCTAAAATTGTACCCTGAAATGAGATCCATTCTGTCTAAAATTTTGCCCACCACAGCTAGAACAGCTTTCAGTCGCCCTCTCAATCTCTGCAATATTCTTGTCAGACCTATGCCCCCTATCATATGGCTCCTATCCCTGTGACCATCCCCCTGCAAGACTTGCCCTATGCACCCTCCTGCCACCACCTATTCCAGCCCTGTAAATGGCGAAACATATAATATCAAAGGGAGAGCCACCTGCAAAACGACACATACACTATGTGATAAAAGTATCTGGACACTCCCAGAAACATACTTTTTCATATGAGGTGCATTGTGCTGCCACCTACTGCCAGGTACTCCATATCAGTGACCTCAGTGGTCATTAGACATCGTGAGAGAGCAGAATGGGGTGCACCACAGAACTCATGGACTTTGAACATGGTCACGTGATTGGCTGTGACCTGTGTCATATGTCTGTATGTGAGATTTCCACACTTCTAAACATCTCTAGGTCCACGTTTTCCAATGTGATAGTGAAGTGGAAATGTGAAGGAACACTTAGATCACAGAAGCGTACAGGCCGACTTTGTCTGTTGACTGACAGAGACCACCGACAGTTGAAGAGGGTCATAATGTGTAATACACAGACATCTATCCAGACCATCACACAGGAATTCCGAACTGCATCAGGCCTCACTGACCGACATTGATACCTCTCCTCAGTGCAGCACTCCATGAAGAATGGGCTGCCATTCCCCAAGAAACCTTCTAGCACCTGACTGAACGTATGCCTGCGAGAGTGGAAGCTGTCATCAAGGCTAAGGGTGGGCCAACACCATATTGAATTCCAGCATTACCGATGGAGGGTATCACAAACTTGTTAGTCATTTTCAGCCAGGTGTCTGGATACTTTTGATTACATAGTTACATAGTGTATCATATACCAGCTATTAGATAAACACTGTTCAGCCTTCTACATCAGCATGACTACCACCAAATTATCAATGAGGATGAATGGACATATGCAGAACGTATATACTGGCAACTCGCAATATCCTGTTGCAGAGCATACTTTACAACATGACATTTCAAAAGCTTCTATTCACTTCTTGTCTAAACTGTTACCATCCATGTTTCACTTCCATACATTACTACACTCCATACAAATACTTTCAGAAAGGACTTCCTGACACTTAGATCTATACTTGATGTTACCAAATGTCTCTTCTTCAGAAGTGCTTTTCTTGCTATTGCATCTACATTTTATATCCTCCCTACTTCGACCATTATCAGTTATTTTGCTTCCCAAATAGCAAACCCCATTTACTACTTTAAGTGTCTGGTTAAAATTGACTACATTCAATCTACATCTACATCCATACTCCGCAAGCCACCTGACGGTGTGTGGCGGAGGGTACCTTGAGCACCTCTATCGGTTCTCCCTTCTATTCCAGTCTCGTATTGTTCGTGGAAAGAAGGATTGTCGGTATGCCTCATTTTGCTTTTGTTGATGTTGATCTTATGTCCTTCTTTCAAGATACTGTCCATTCCGTTCAACTGCTCGTCCAAGCCCTTTGCTGTCTGTGACAGAATTACAATGTCATCAGCAAACCTCAAAGTTTTTATTTCTTCTTCCTGGACTTTAATTCCTACTCCAAATTTTTCTTAGTTTCTTTAACTGCTTGTTCAGTGTACATATTGAATAACATTGGGGATTTGCTACAACCCTGTCTCTGTACATATTGAATAATATTGGGGATTTGCTACAACCCTGCCTCGCTCGCTTCCCAACCACTGCTTCCCTTTCATGCCCCTCGACTCTTGTAACTACCATGTGGCTTCTGTACAATTTGTAAATAGTCTTTTGCTCCCTGTATTTTACCCCTCCCACATTTAGAATTTGGAAGAGAGTATTCCAATCAGTGTTGTCAAAAGCTTTCTCTAACTCTACAAATGCTCTAAATGTAGGTTTGTCTCTTCTTAACCTATCTTTTATGAGATTCCGTAGTGTCAGTATTGTCTCGTGTTCCTACATTTCTCCAGAATCCAAACTGATCCTCCCCGAGGTTGGCCTCTGCCAGTGTCTCAATTCTTCTGTAATGGATATGTGCTAGTATTTTGCAGCTGTGATGTATTAAACTGATAGTTCGGTAATTTTCACACCTGTCAGCACCTGCTTTCTTTATAATTGGGATTATTTTATTCTTCTTGAAGTCTGAGGGTCTTTGCCTGTCTCATACATCTTTCTCACCAGATGGAAGAGTTTTGTCATGGCTGGCTCTCCAAAGGCTATCTGTAGCTCTGATGGAATGTTTGCTCTGTCAAATACCTTACAGTGACAAATTCATTTAAAGAACTGAAAAAGAGCTTTCTCACCTAAGAAATAACTTGCTTGATTAATTGGCACACACATACAACAACAAAGGAGACTGCACATAGCAGAGATCACACAGTGAAAGAATATTTTAATCCAGCCAACAACAGGCAGTGCAACAGATTGTTATCATTCAAATGACACAAAAGTGTGTTGCACTTAAATAAAACGTACACCTTTGACTCCTGTTCATGTCTCACAAGGGAACCTCCCCATCGCACTCCCCTCAGATTTAGTTATAAGTTGGCACAGTGGATAGGCCTTGATAAACTGAACACAGATCAATCAAGAAAACAGGAAGAAGTTGTGTGGAACTATGAAAAAAATTAGTAAAATATACAAACTGAGTAGTCCATGCGCAAGATAGGCAACATCAAGTAAACTGTGAACTCATGAGCTCCCTGGTCCCGTGGTTAGCGAGAGTAGCTGCGGAACGAGAGGTCCTTGGTTCAAGTCTTCCCTCGACTGAAAATTTTACTTTCTTTATTTTCGCAAAGTTATGATCTGTCCGTTCGTTCATTGACGTCTCTGTTCACTGTAATAAGTTTAGTGTCTGTGTTTTGCGACCGCACCACAAAACTGCGCGATTAGTAGACGAAAGGACGTGCCTCTCCAATGGGAACCGAAAACATTTGATCGCAAGGTCATAGGTCAACCGATTCCTCCACAGGAAAACATATATGATATATTCTATATGACACTGGTGACGGCATGTTCGTATCATGACCAGATTTAGGTTTTCTTGTGGATGTGATAATCACTCCCAAAAAAGTGATGAAAACATAAGAGTTTGTCACATAAACTGAAAATAGAAAATTAAACTTTTCACTCGAGGGAAGACTTGAACCTAGGACCTCTCATTCCGCAGCTGCTCACGCTAACCACGGGACCATGGCGCTCCTTGACTCCCATTGTCCTTGATGTTGCCTATCTTTGCATGGACTACTCTGTTTGTATACTTTACTAATTTTTTTCATAGTCCCACACAACTTCTTCCTGTTTTCTCAATTGATCTGTGTTCAGTTTTTCAACGCCTATCCACTGTGCCAACTTATAACTAAATCTGAGGGGGGTGCGATGGGGAGGTTCCCTTGTCAGAGGCCTCTCTCCACAGGATCCATGGCATATGACTGATGCAATGTATTTGTAACAGATGTACAATTTACTTAAGAAAACTATAAAGTTGCAGGGAGACAGAATGACTGGCGAATATTCTGTTCGAGGAACTGGGGAATAAACTGGAGACTGTTTGTAGATAAATGCAGACAGTACTTTTTCCACAATTTTGGTTATGTATTCTATAGAGATCTGGAAGGAAAATACTAGAGATCAGTAAGATTCTCCTGCTGACAAAAACCTGAAAAAAAGACAGTTAAGCTAGTACACTTTTTTTAAAAAAAATAAACCTGTATTTCATGGAATTTTAAGTGATGTTTTCTAGAATATATGGAGAAATATTAGGGACTCAAGATGGGGAAATACAAGAGAAAGAATGCTTGAACAGGATACAGTGTCTCAGCAAAACCAAAGAAATGGGTTCTGTATGATCACTATGTTTTCCTGGACACAGTTCATCATGAAATACAATAAGTAAATTTGTTGATTTTAAGCATAAGGCTTTTCAGCTAGCTATAGTTTCTGCTTCTTTGCCTTTTGGAATAATAAATTTGGCCTGTTACAGTGCTTGCAGAAAGTTTAAGGACAGGTCTAGATTTCATTGAATCCGCATGTGTCCCCAGGTAACAGCATTTCAGTCAGTACATGATGTTATTACAAATCTTAATTATGGATATTCAGTTAAAATTTGCTGTAGCTCCAATATTTTGAGAGATGGAACTTTTTCCGTTTTGTAAACGGAGCTAAAAAGTCCTTTTTTTCTGACTACAATGTTTCCGTTCTCAAAAACTGATACTCCTACAGCTATAAAATTTTTGCTGCTACGAATCACACAAATTCTAATACAATGTGGGGGAATAAGTTCCTACTCATTTAGTCATGTCTCAGACAAAAATTTACCGCAGTAAATTCAGTAGTAGAGTTGGTCAGTTTCATTTCATCATAAATCCTGACTAGCAACATTTAGACCTTTTTTGACTGAGGATCCATCACAAACAAGACATGGAGAAAACAACCACGCAGTTGGAATTTGAGCAATTGTTACCAATCAGTAGTTATCATGGAACAAAACTAACGAATTTTACAACTGAATTTACAAGAGATAAATAAGTTTGTTTGAGAGATGACCAAATTAGTAGTAATTTTTAGTGATTGCTATGTCATTAAAAACTTCATAGCTGTAGAACTTACAGTTTTAGAGAAAGAAAACATTTTAGTCACAAATACAGGATTCTCTGGCCCTGTTTATAAAAGTTTTGTGTTTACATTCCGCGCTGACCAGTTGCAGCTGTAGCGGCGCATCGAAAGCGAAGTACTAATTAATTGTTTGTGTATAGTGGTTTATTTAGGAACTTAAGTAGTCTTCAACCGGTGTTCTTGGTGTTTTCTGGTGAAATAATTTCAGAAGAACCTTTTGGGAACTATTTTCAGCTTCGTTACTGTGTCATTAGACGTTTGATTCTCTTTCTGTATTAGTCTTTTGTTATATTCACGTTTGTTGTTTATTAATACTGTTAATAATAGTAGTTACTTCCCTTGTAGAGTAAGTTTGTGATTATTGTAGTCAGGTTTTTAACATCTTCTTATTGTAGTAGCGGAACTTAGAAAAAGTAAAATTTTACCATGAGTGAGAAGTGTGGGCTTTGCCGTAGGTTCGTGAGTAGTGGATTGCGGTGTGAGACTTGTTCGAAGTATTTTCACTGGGGGGAATGCGGTGGGGAAGCCAGTGGCATTCTGGTGAGATCCTCTCCTGGAACTGCAGGTTATGTAGCAAGAGTAAGTTGATAGAGGAGCAGGAGAGTAAGATCTGTGCCCTTCAGGTGCAGTTGAAAAACGCACAGGAGGAGCTAGATAGGATGAGGAGGGAGAAGGGGGTTGGGGAATGGGAGCTGGCTGTTGGCAAGAGATCTGCTAGGAGGAGAAGATTTTCAGATAGTTTTACCATTGGTGTTTACAATAGATATGACCAACTGTCAGAGTATAGTGGAGAGGAATCTCTAGTAGCTGTAGATGTAGGAAGTATGCAGCAGACCTCAGTAGTTACTGTGCCTAGAACAGTTGCAAAGTCGAAGAGGAAGAAGAAGGTTCTGCTGTTAGGTAATTCTCATGGCAGAGGTGTAGGCCAGCAGTTGCAGGAAGTGCTGGGGAGTGAGTACCAGGTCACCAGCATTGTGAAGCCTAATGCAGGGTTGGCTCAGGTGACTGTTAACATAGGGGGGTTATGTAGGGATTTTACTAAAGAGGATCAGGTAGTGATTGTGGGTGGGGCTGGTAATAGTATTGATAGGGATGGGGAGTATAACATAGATGGTGACCTGGAAAAGATAGCCACTCAGACTGGCAACACGAATGTGCATTTCGTGGAATTGTTTCAGCGTCACGATCGGCCTCATCTTAATACAGCCGTCAGGCGTAATAACATGAGACTTGGGGGTGCGCTGATGACAGAAAGTATGGGTCACATTTCAGTGGTGTCGGTGGAGTCTATCAGCAGGACGGGTTTCACTAGACATGGCCTACACCTCAACAGGTATGGGAAGGGGAGGTTGGCAAAGCTTATAGGTGACAGCATAGGTGGGGTTGGTGGGATCACTCATGGGAAAATTCCTGCAGTAGTGGGTGTTAGAGCTGCACCTTTTTTAGATTGAAGTCAGCTGATAGGTATTCCTGCTTAAGGGAAGTCTCTCTAACAAGGGAATCACTTTTGACAAAGCTTAGGTATCCGAGTAATGAGGGAATTAGTATATTTCATCAAAATATACAAGGTATTAGAGATAAAGTTAGTGAACTGCTTATAGATGTAGACTCTGAAATTATTGGTATATCTGAACACTTCTTAAATAAGGAGATAATTCAGAGGCTTCCTTTACCAGGATACAGGTTGGCTGGCAGCTTTTCGAGGAGCTCTTTGCGGTGTGGGGGAGTAGCCATGTATGTGAAAAACGGCATCCCATTTGAGTCAATTGATGTTTCAAAGTACTGCACTGAAAAGGTGTTTGAATGTTGTGCAGGTGTGGTTAAATTTAACGGAGCTAAACTTCTAACTGTTGTTATTTATAGATCCCCAGACTCCGATTTCACAACATTTTTGCTAAAGCTAGAGGAGGTTCTTGGTTCACTTTATAGGAAATACAAAAAGTTAGTTGTATGTGGTGACTTCAATATTAATTGTATAAGTGATTGTGCAAGGAAGCGGATGCTGGTAGACCTCTTTAATTCATATAATCTTATGCAAACCGTATTCTTTCCAACGAGAGTGCAAGGGAACAGTAGAACAACCATAGACAACATTTTTGTTCATTCCTCATTACTAGAAGGGCATTCTGTTAGCAAAAAGGTGAATGGCCTTTCAGATCATGATGTACAAATTTTAACTTTAAAAGATTTTTGTGCTGCAACACGTGTTCAATATAGTCATCATCTGTTCAGGAAAGCTGATCCAGTTGGTGTAGAGATCTTTGTAAACCTTATAAAGGAACAAGAGTGGCAAGATGTTTATAGCGCTGATACAGTAGACGATAAATATAATGCTTTTCTCAAGACTTTTCTCATGCTCTTTGAAAGTTGCTTTCCGTTAGAACGTTTAAAACAGGGTACTAGCACAAACAGGCAGCCTGGGTGGCTGACTAGAGGGATAAGAATATCTTGTAGAACAAAATGGCAATTATATCAAAACGTTAGAAACAGTCAAACTCTAAATGCAGCAGCCCATTACAAACAGTATTGTAAGGTGCTTAAAAATGTTATTAGGAAGGAAAAAAGTATGTGGTATGCAGATAGAATAGCTAAGTCTCAGGATAAAATTAAAACCATATGGTCAGTCGTAAAGGAAGTTGCTGGTCTGCAGAGACAGGTCGAGGATATAGAATCAGTGCGTAGTGGGAATGTCCGTGTTACTGATAAGTCGCATATATGTACAGTATTTAATAATCACTTTCTGAATATAGCAGGTGAACTGAACAGAAACCTAGTCCCAACAGGGAATCATATAGCGCTCTTAGAAAAAAGTTTTCCGAGACTGTTACCTGAAATGCTCCTCCATGATACTGACAAGAGGGAGATTGAGTTAATAATTAAATCACTAAAGACCAAGAACTCTCATGGATATGACGGGGTATCTAGCAGAATACTGAAGTATTGTTCTATGTATGTTAGCCCAGTTCTCAGCCATATCTGTAACTTTTCCTTTAGGAGTGGTCGGTTTCCTGACCGATTAAAGTACTCGGTAGTGAAGCCACTTTATTAAAAGGGAGACATTGATAATGTTGACAATTTTAGACCTATTTCCATGCCATCGGTGTTTGCTAAAGTTATGGAGAAGGTTGTATATACAAGGTTACTGGAGCATTTAAATTCACATAATTTGCTGTCAAATGTTCAGTTTGGTTTTAGAAATGGTTTAACAACTGAAAATGCTATATTCTCTTTTCTCTGTGAGGTTTTGGACGGATTAAAAAGAAGGTTCAGAACGCTAGGTGTTTTCTTTGATTTAACGAAGGCTTTTGACTGTGTTGACCACAAAATATTACTGCAGAAGTTGGACCATTATGGAGTAAGGGGAGTAGCTTACAATTGGTTCGCCTCTTACTTTAAGAACAGAAAGCAGAGGGTAATTCTCCGCAATATTGAGAGTGGTAGTGATGTTCAGTCCCAATGGGGCACTGTTAAGTGGGGCGTTCCCCAAGGGTCGGTGCTGGGGCCACTGCTGTTTCTTATTTATATAAATGATATGCCTTCTAGTATTACAGGTGATTCAAAAATATTTCTGTTTGCTGATGACACCAGCTTGATAGTGAAGGATCTTGTGTGTAATATTGAAACAGTAACAAATAATGTAGTTCATGAAATAAGTTCGTGGCTTGTGGAAAATAATTTGATGCTAAATCACAGTAAGACTCAGTTTTTACAGTTTCTAACTCACAATTCAACAAGAACCGATATTTTGATCAGACAGAATAGGCATATTATAAGCGAGACGGAACAGTTCAAATTCCTAGGCGTTCGGATAGATAGTAAGCTGTTGTGGAAAGCCCATGTCCAGGATCTTGTTCAGAAGCTAAATGCTGCTTTATTTACCATTAGAACAGTATCTGAAATAAGTGACACTTCAACACGAAAAGTAGTCTACTTCGCATATTTTCATACGCTTATGTCGTATGGTATTATTTTTTGGGGTAATTCTTCTGATTCAAAAAGGGTATTTTTGGCTCAAAAACGGGCTGTTCGAGCTATATGTGGTGTAAGTTCGAGAACCTCTTGTCGACCCCTATTCAAAAATCTGGGAATTCTGACATTGCCCTCACAGTATATATTTTCTTTAATGTCATTTGTTGTTAGCAATATTAGCCTATTCCCAAGAGTTAGCAGCTTTCACTCAGTTAATACTAGGCAGAAATCAAATCTGCATGTAGAATGCACTTCCTTGACTCTTGTGCAGAAAGGAGTGGAGTATTCTGCTGCATCCATTTTCAATAAGCTACCACAAGAACTCAAAAATCTTAGCAGTAGCCTAAACTCTTTTAAGTCTAAACTGAAGAGTTTCCTCATGGCTCACTCCTTCTATTCTGTCGAGGAGCTCCTGGAAGAGCTAAAAAATTAAGCAAATTCCAGTGTTACATTGTTGATTTTCTTCATTTAAACTTACGACTTGTCACCTGAATATGTTTTTTTTATATTTCATTTTATCTGTTTCTAATATCGCGTAATAATTTCATGTATTGACTCGTTCCATGACCATGGAGACTTCTCCTTAATTTGGTCCCACAGAAGAGAAAAACATTAAATCTCCAAAAGTATTTGAGACAGAGCAGTGATTTTTAACTACAGACTCATAATTCAGACCTCTAATAACATTGACTGAAATATTCATACTTAAAGGTCTACATGGGGATTCAACAAAATTTAGATGTGTCCTTAAAATTTCTGTGAGCACTATATATATATATATATATATATATATATATATACATTTGGTGAACTACAAAAATAAATATTTTATTGCAGATTGTCTCCAAAATATGACTGTTTCTGTCATATGATTACACCAACAGTATTGTTTCAGACATTGTGACTGATTCCAGAGACAATACAGAAGTTGAATCCATATCACTTAACCTGGAAGAGGCTACGATGATCCAGAGGTGCAAGTTCCATCAAATGACTGAGATGAACATACAACTCCCGTGCATATAAATAAAGGCCCTGATCTCAGTCACACTGATTTATGAAAAAGGAAGAAGGTGAGTGTTGATGAAAAGATGGCTCTCCTGCTTTGAAGAAAAAAATATGTAAATTTATTTCTACTGAGCATGGGTATGGCTATGAGAAGCCTCCACCCCACTATTTTAGTTGATTCAAAAAAGCAATTGTAATTTAGGAATGAAGTGAAGGATATACAACTCAAAAATGAGAAGTTTGTGTATGTCAGAGCAGACTGATATTTTTTGAGCCCAGTGATCTTACGAGCATTGATAATTTTTCCTTTTAATGTAAAATTAAAGTGTTGTTTAATTTTTTACTAATTTAGTAAGTTCCTTAGCAGTAGCTGGCCATTTTAATGAATACTATTTTATCAAGTACTCTCTCTCTCTTTCTCTCTGTTGCTGTAAATCTTTCAATAATGGGTGAGTAAATGACTTTTATCACAGTGAGTCAGATAAGTTATTACCCAAAGGCAATAGAGTCAATAAACAGCTGTCTCCCAAACATTTCACTGTCTTCATCTTAAAGGAGAAATAGGACAGTATGTAACAGGAAGGAGTTCAATTACCATCTGAAAAATTTTGCTCTTAATAAGAAATGAGGAATTACTTAATGTTCCATGATGTGTAAAAATATTATGAGTTGTTAAACCATTATAACTGTGACAAAAAGAAAAATTTTAGGCAAAAATTTGTCAATTAGGGAAGAAAATTAGCTTCACTGTGAGTTTTTCAGCTCCACTGATGGGTTTCTTGAAGAAGTTGCACTTTTTTATTGTAAGCTACAAAAAAAAATGCGCCAACTAACTTACAATAAAGTCAGTCATTAAACTTACCTTGAGATTTATTTGCCTTTTGTTCAAGCCCAGGACTGCAGAACTTCTTTATAACCACTGTTTTGGCATCATTAGCTTACCATGTTTCTGTTTTTATGTCTTAGTCTGAAGATCTATGTGCTGCTTATGATAAAGCTATGTAGTTTTGAGTTTATCATCAAATGGCTCTGAGCACTATGGGACTTAACATCTGAGGTCATCAGTCCCCTAGAACCTAGAACTACTTAAACCTAACCAACCTAAGGACATCACACACATCCATGCCCGAGGCAGGATTCGAACCTGCAACCATAGCGGTTCCAGACTGAAGCGCCTAGAACTGCTCGACCACACTGGCCGGCTGAGTTTATCATCATCCCAGTGATATATGGGATAGGTTTTGGCCCACTGCCCCTGTCCTGGTTAGCCAGCTTGTTCATTATCAGTAATACCTGAGAAACCAGCAACCCTCAGATGCTTTATCCTCTTTCTTTCCTCTAACTCAAAAGTAACTTCTGGCATTCTGCAATAATCTTGGACTTCATTGCAGGAGTTGACAGAGATTTCAGAACTGTTTGGCTGACTGAATTAATGTAGATGATCCTTGTAGCACCTATGGAGACTCTCTTCTGCACATACTCTGATTGAAAATGTCTCAGTCTGGAATATTATTGCCAGCTTCCCTAGAGAGATTGTGCTCTCTAGTCTAGACTGTACCCCGTATACCCTGACACCAGCAGCCTTTGCCTGTATTTGACCAATCAGTAAACCATACTGTCATGTGAATGGTATTGTGGTTCATTCTTCCACTACTTCCTTCTTCCATTTGTTACACTTGAAGGTTTGTTGAAGCAGCTGAAAACTATTGTACAGTCAGCTAGTACTTACCTGATCATTCCTGTATTTACTACATATGTTATTTCTTGTGGGATTCTGGATATTCTAAATATTTCCAGTTTTGAACCTGTATGCCACTGCCTCCATTGTAACCCAAAGATGTGATGGGGACATGTTCAGTGTGGTATGTGTGGGTGTGCTGCTAATTCTGCCTGTTATGGCTAGACAGGCCAATCTCTGCACCTTCTTGAGCTCCTTAGCTGTCACCTTCTGTTTTACTTTATTCCATCATAATGTAGCCCAGTAAGATGTTAGAGGTTTTATTATATAGGTGTATATCCAGACCATGCTCCTGACACTTAGACCCCAGTTTTTACCTCAGTCCCTTCCAGTGCAAATGAGAACACCTTTTGCCTTCACCTTTTGCCTCGGAACTTATCGAAGGGTCCACATTAATTTTGCATCTAGGGTTATGCCTAGATAGTTCATTACCACCTCTGCTGGTAGAATTTAATCAAAGAGCTTAAGCTTCCAGTTCTTGTCCTCAATATGCTTCCTTGTGAACATTACTGCAACAATTTTCTTGGTAATTAACCTTATGTACTGTTCTTACACCAGTTTTGCAGAATATTCACAGCACATTGCACCATTGTTCTAACAGTCCCCACAACTTTGCCAAGTATTATTATGACTAAATCATCTGTGTATCCTTGGCAAAAGTTACCTCTAGCATTTAACTCTTTAATGAGTTCATTACACTACAGCAGGGACAAACCCGTACCTTGTGGGACCCCCTCTGATGGTGTTGATAATCATTTCCTTATCCATCTTGCTAGCTTCTAACTTTCATTTATTTAGCTTGGTCTTAATCTGCCTACATATGTCTTGCACATCTGCAGCTTTAACTATGGCTTTGAAGGTCATGTTGCTGAAAGCCGTCTCAATATCCAGGAAGATACACAGTGCCATTTTCTGAAAGTGTATTTGTTTTCCTACCTTGCAAACAAGTTGAAGGGTTGTTTCACATGATTTTCCTACTTGTTATGGATTTTGGTTTTTGTGTAGAGGAACCTGAGTTAACTCTCTTTCTCTAATGGGCATGGCAATCAATTTTTCTAATATCTTCAGTAGAAAGGAGGACAGGCTGATTGGTCTCATGTCCTTAGCCTTGGTATGATCAGTTCTCCCTGGCTTCAGAATGAAAACAGCCTTCATGATCGTCCAAGTGTTAGGGATAACTGCTGTAGCTAAACTGACTCTAAACAGTCCACCTAGGAGTCTGATTAATCCCTGTCCTGCTTGTTGCAGCAGAGCTGGAGAGGTACCATCTGGACCCACTGACCTGAATGGTTCCAATATTTCTAACACCCAGTGGATTTTCTTGCACTCCAACATTTCTTGAGCGATTCACAGTTCTCCTATTAGTTATCTCTAAGTCAGTGCCTCACAGGGACTGAATCATCTGCCAGGGTGCATTGGGACAAATGAGTGTTCTGGTGTACTTCGAGTGTCTGTGCTGACCTGCTATATTCATCAACCTCTCTCCTTGGTATACGTCCTAGATTATTCTTGTGAGGGTTTTGTGAAGTCTGGCTCTGGCAGTTATACCTTCTAACTCCTCTCAGAATAATTTCCAGGATGACTGTTCTGCTTGGTTAACAGCAAGATTGTATCTGGCAAGGGCCTTTTGATATTTTGGCCATTGTCCTATTGTTCTCAGAGTTAGACAGTCCTCTTACCTGGTTTCTTTCCAATTCTAGATTATTTTTCTGCCAAGGAACATTCTTGTTTGTGAACTTCCTGGTGATTGGACAGTTTTCTAAGTATGAGGTCATGATGGCAGATGTCTCTTCATCTGCCATTTTCTCTATATCTGCTAGATTTCTTATTGAAGTTTTTCTTCAGATAAGTTCACTTCTGTTTTACTCCATTTTTACATCCCAGTCCATCATTTCTGCACTGCTTATCAATCTACTACATTAGACCTTCTACTCTTCCTGATGTTCCTCTTTTGATTTTTGCCACCTCTTGTCCTCACAACAGGTGGACAAGGGTACCTCTCAATCTGGGGTCTGGGTAATTTGAACCGAGCGAGGTGGCGCAGTGGTTAGCACACTGGACTCGCATTCGGGAGGACGATGGTTCAATCCCGTCTCCGGCCATCCTGATTTAGGTTTTCCGTGATTTCCCTAAATCGTTTCAGGCAAATGCCGGGATGGTTCCTTTGAAAGGGCACGGCTGATTTCCTTGCCAATCCTTCCCTAACCCGAGCTTGCGCTACGTCTCTAATGACCTCGTTCTCGACGGGACGTTAAACACTAACACCCACTACCTCTGGGTAATTTGACCTTCCTTTCTAACTTTCCCCAACCTGTCCCTCTTTACTCCCTGTGCGAGTATATAACAGTTTCAAAAGCTTGGATAGTAATTTTTTTTTTTTTTTTTTTTTTTTTTTTTTTTTTTTTTTTTTTTTTTTTTTTTTTTTTTTTTTTTTGTTTCGTAAAGATCCTCCCTTAAATTTCAATGTGGCAATATTAATTTTAAACAGCAGTCTTTCCAAATGTAAACCACTTCATATGCAATGTATGTACACGAAGTTCAAGAGAGGTACCTTCACACATATTATTAATTATTTACTTAACTTGCAAATAGTGTCAGCATAGTAGTTTTAAGCCAACTCATTAGGTCCTGGGTTGTGCAACTGACACAGCTGAAGCATAACAACTTGTTTCCAGATTTTGATGTTTTATTTCCAATCATTATTAATTAGCACGGAGTCATAGACACTGTGAAGTTTCACATGTAATTTGTAATTTCTGCAATGTAGCATGTCATCTTTTGATTGTAGCACTCTAATATTTTGTAAACTGCCTGTAAACAGGATAAGTTTTCACTTTCCTCTATATAATGTTATATTGCTATTTCTGAATATTTTTTGTATGGTTTAGCTTTCACTGACTGTTGTTTGGAATAAGAAATAGTGGGAGCTCAACCTTTTGGTCATTTCTGCAAGGTAAACAAATGCTTGATTTCTGCTGCAATTCATGGTATTCATTTTACATATTTATTGGTCAGTCCGCAGCAGTGATCTAAATACTTGCAGTTGAGAGGGTGTTAGTGGTGCGTTGCTTGCAAGTCTGTCTGTGGCCTCTCTCGCAATAGGTGCGCTTGATTTAGTGCCTATTATCAGTCTTCTTGCAACCTCTTTGCCGACCACTGTGCTGACGACAGCTTACACCAGCACATTAATCTCTATATATTGTTAAGTAGGTCTTAGTTTTAAAAGTAATATGAATCTTTGTAATTAAAGCTGTAATGAGTCATGGCTTTAGACTTAAGTTAAAATCTAAAGGGACTCCCCTGCGGAAGGATAAGGCGGGTGAAACATTGCCCAAAAAAAGAAGAAGAAGAAGAAGAAGAAGAAGAAGAAGAAGAGTAGTTCCAGAACAGTAGTTCCAGAACAGTTCTCTTTGTGAGTCGGAAAGGTTGTAAAGTAGTGTGTGGTGCAATGCCCACATATTGTACTGTGTGGTGATTAAAGTGAGCACAATCACTATTAAACAGCCTTGAATGGACGGGGAATTATTACTACACACAATTCTACAGTATTCAGCAGGCATTAGTCAACCAATCAGAAGTAGCAATGTTATTATGAGGACCAGTGTGAAGTCATTTGCTGTGATGGGCATTATGACTTGGAAGTCACTGCGTAAAAGCTGCTAAACCAGCCATCGGTAGCAAAATCTTGTCAGAGTTCTGCAACATGTTGCTCAATACCAAAAAAGACTGAAGTATTTATTTCTATAGTGAAGTTTAGTATATTCTGTTTCCCATAGTAACAGACATATTGTAAAAGTCGTGATTCGTTGTCCTCTCATACAAGTTAATACGAGATAAGAGTTTAAAAGCAACAAGCTTTATCACAGCATTGGTATTTCAGTAGATCACATTCTGTGATATTTAATCAGCAACATTTTCAGATCATAAGATGAATATACATAAGCCTATACAAAGTGCGTCAAGTTATTATTGCCATATTAAGCAAAGCATAGATAGTGTCCAAAGTACCAGCTATTGTATTAAACTGACAAGCATAATACAGACTGTTGCAGAAGAAAACAACAAAAGGTATTGTGCAAATTTTCATTACTGCAAGAAAGAATATTACTATGGTGTTCAGAACACATGGTTTTACCGATTCATGGCATGTGACAAAATAAACAGATGTTTCGACAAAAGTGTAGAAAATTGTTTTTGTTACATTGCATTGAAGTTATCTGTTCAAAAATTCTTCACATTGAAAATTATCAAGTAATATCAGTTAAAAACTCATTTTCAGTCAGTGGTCAATTCTGTGTAAAGATATTGTTAAAGAAAGATATTTATCAGGTACAAAAATTACAAATAACACCACCACCACAGCCATGCATCTTTACTACGCAGGATATTTTCACTCAACATTCAAGTGTTATTTTACATAAAAGTGTCTCAAGTTCAAAAATAGATTTATTCTGTACTGATGAAAGTGTCTTTTTCTGTGGCAATGAAAGTAATACATATGTAGGATGCATATCGTCCATATGCAGTGTATGTCGCTATTTCAAAGTCGTTATGACTTATTTTGTATGCTCTCCTCCCCCTTGTTTGCTTGTCAAGTTAATATATCAGTTCGAATTATTCAAAAATTAAAAATTGTGTGGTAAGGGCTTAGCTCTACAGTGCTTAGAGCAATTAATGAAATCAACACTGAGGTCTTACTGCATGCGAGTGTCCACCCATTATAATTACAAGTCCGATCGCCAACCACGGTCATTTGCAGGCGAAAATTGATCCATATAAGGATAGAACAGGATGGGGCATTGCAAGCTGGAATATTAATGATGTAGACAAATTGAATTGAATTGAATTTGATGGTGATGATGTTAGGCTTGTACGGTGCTCAACGACGCAGTTATTAGCACCTGTACAAATTCTCAATCTTTACTCTGTCCATTCTTGCCATTTTCCTGCATGATGATGAAATGATGAGGACAACACAAACACCCAGTCCCCGCGTGGAGAAAATCCCCGACCCGGCCGGGAATCCAACCCAGGATCCTGTGATCCAGAGGCTGGACGACGAACCGCAGACGAATTGAATTTGATCCTGTAGGATTACATGGTATATAGTGAATGTACATGTAATATAGGACATGTCAAATATAGAAAACATTCTGTATCACATACTTCCCATCCACTTTTCTTACATTCTAACATCATTGATTATAAGTAACAACACATACAAATTTAATGTGATAAGCTCTCTTCAACACTTTAAAATTCCTTTTCTGTCAGATAGTCTTTGAGGTTCTTTGAAAACTTAATGTCAAGTACATTGTCATGCAGTTTTTAGGCAGACTTCTAAGTAATTTGATACCTGAATAATGGGGTCCTTTTAGAAGCATTGTCAGTCAGTGAGCTATGCTTCTTATGTCATTCTTCCTCTGTGTGTTGTGGATGTGTACACTAGCATTTGTAGTCTAGTATGCACTATCTTTTGTGACATATGTTATTGTTTTATATATGTACAAGGATGTAAAAGTTAAGACACCTAGTCTTTTGAATCATTTTTCCGTGTTTTTCAGAAGTCTTTCTTGTTAATATAGCCCTGACTGTTTATTTTTATTTTTAATGTGAACATCCTTTTTATTCGTGAATGTTTGTTTCCCCACATTATCACTCCATACTGCAGATGTGGTTTGAAGAGTCCATTGTATACTGTGCACATGGACTGTTTGTCTGCACACAGTGATACTTGCCTCAGTATGAATATGATGGAGCTGAGTTTCTTACAAACAGAATTAATATGTCATTTCCATTTCTGTCGTTTCCATTTCAGCTTCTTAATCACAGTGATACCTAAGAATCTAGGGGGATTCTACGTCTCCCAGTCTTGTTTCATCCACCTCTAAAACCATGTGCACAGCACACACAGTCTTTTTTTCGGTTTGTAACAAGTTCATTTTCCAGGAGCCACTGAGCTGCGGTGTTCACAGATATGTAAGTAAGCTCTTCTCTCAAGCTGTACCACATTTTGGTCATTCTTCAGTATTGTCATGTCATCTGCATACATTACTTTCTTGTTCTTCTCTTTAACACCTGTGTCATTAACAAACAGGTTAAACAGCAATGGCCCCATTGCGGATCCCTGTGGCACTCCATATTTGATGGCTTTGGTTTCTGACTGATATGCATTCCCTATTGATAGATATTGTTTCCTGTTGCGTAAGTATGGTTCTATCCACTTGCCTGCTTGCCCTCAAATACCATAGTTTTCCAATTTTCTTATCAGTGTTTCATGGTCAATAGTGTCCAATGATTTTAAAGAGACAAAGAAACATTACATATATAACTTGTTTTTTATCTAAGGACTGTATAATATTACCCATAGATTTCTTGGACTTCAGATTTAGTAGTTTTCCTCAGTTCATCTTCTGTGAACTGTTTCAGGAACATGGTTCTATATGCAACAGTTCTATGGATTTGAAACCAGCAAACTAATCTTAAAATTCCTTCTATATCTAACAATATAATTTTGGATCTGTTAATGCTGAATGCATGGACACCCATTTTTATAGTGTTTTTTTGTGACTATTTATAACTAGAATTTTGATTAACACTAACTAATAAAATTAAACATAATATTACTTATAATGTTCTTAGCCACAAACAATCCAGAGCTGATAGAGAGCAGCATGACTGATACAGGGATTAGTGATCACAAGGTCGTCGTAGCTAGGCTCAATACCATTTCTTCCAAATCCACCAGAAACAAACGCAAAATAATTTTATTTAAAAAAGCGGATAAAGTGTCAGTAGAAGCCTTCCTAAGAGACAATCTCCATTCCTTCCTGACTGACTATGCAAATGTAGACGAGATATGGCTCAAATTCAAAGATATAGTAGCAACAGCAATTGAAAGATTCATACCTCATAAATTGGTAAGAGATGGAACTGATCCCCCGCGGTACACAAAACAGGTCCGAACGCTGTTGCAGAGGCAATGGAAAAAGCATGCTAAGTTCAGAAGAACACGAAATCCCGAAGATTGGCTAAAATTTACAGACGCGCGAAATTTGGCACGGACTTCAATGCGAGATGCCTTTAATAGGTTCCACAACGAAACATTGTCTCGAAATTTGGTAGAAAATCCGAAGAAATTCTGGTCGTATGTAAAGTACACAAGCGGCAAGACGCAGTCAATACCTTCGCTGCGCAGTGCCGATGGTACTGTTACCGACGACCGTGCCGCTAAAGCGGAGTTATTGAATGCAGTTTTCCGAAATTCCTTCACCAGGGAAGACGAATGGAATATTCCAGAATTTGAAACACGAATAGCTGCTGGCATGAGTTTCTTAGAAGTAGATACCTTAGGGGTTGCGAAACAACTCAAATCGCTTGATACAGTTAAGTCTTCAGGTCCAGATTGTATACCGATTAGGTTCCTTTCAGATTACGCTGATACAATAGCTCCCTACTTAGCAAACATATACAACTGCTCGCTCACCGATAGATCTGTACCTAGAGATTGGAAAATTGCGCAGGTTGCACCAGTGTTTAAGAAGGGTATTAGGAGTAATCCATCGAACTACAGACTTATATCATTGACATTGGTTTGCAGTAGGGTTTTGGAGCATATACTGTATTCAAACATTATGAATCACCTCGAAGGGAACGACCTATTGATACATAATCAGCATGGTTTCAGAAAACATCGTTCTTGTGCAACGCAGCTAGCTCTTTATTCGCACGAAGTAATGGCCGCTATCGACAGGGGATCTCAAGTTGATTCCGTGTTTCTAGATTTCCGGAAAGCTTTTGACACCGTTCCTCACAAGCAACTTCTAATCAAGCTGCGGGCCTATGGGGTATCGTCTCAGTTGTGAGACTGGATTCGTGATTTCCTGTCAGGAAGTTCGCAGTTCGTAGTAATAGACGGCAAATCATCGAGTAAAACTGAAGTGATATCAGGTGTTCCCCAGGGAAGCGTCCTGGGACCTCTGCTGTTCCTGATCTATATAAATGACCTGGGTGACAATCTGAGCAGTTCTCTTAGGTAGTTCGCAGATGATGCTGTAATTTACCGTCTAGTAAGGTCATCGGAAGACCAGTATCAGTTGCAAAGCGATTTAGAAAAGACTGCTGTGTGGTGTGGCAGGTGGCAGTTGACGCTAAATAATGAAAAGTGTCAGGTGATCCACATGAGTTCCAAAAGAAATCCATTGGAATTCGATTACTCGATAAATAGTACAATTCTCAAGGCTGTCAATTCAACTAAGTACCTGGGTGTTAAAATTACGAACAAATTCAATTGGAAAGACCACATAGATAATATTGTGGGGAAGGCGAGCCAAAGGTTGTGTTTCATTGGCAGGACACTTAGAAGATGCAACAAGTCCACTAAAGAGACGCTTACACTACACTCGTTCATCCTCTGTTAGAATATTGCTGCGCAGTGTGGGATCCTTACCAGGTGGATTGACGGAGGACATCGAGAGGGTGCAAAAAAGGGCAGCTCGTTTTGTATTATCACGTAATAGGGGAGAGAGTGTGGCAGATATGATATGTGAGTTGGGATGGAAGTTGCAGCGAGATCTATTTACGAAATTTCAATCACCAACTTTCTCTTCCGAATGCGAAAATATTTTGTTGAGCCCAACCCTCATAGGTAGGAATGATCATCAAAATAAAATAAGAGAAATCAGAGTTCGAACAGAAAGGTTTAGGTGTTCATTTTTCCCGCGCGCTGTTCGGGAGTGGAATGGTAGAGAGATAGTATGATTGTGGTTCGATGAACCCTCTGCCAAGCACTTACATGTGAATTGCAGAGTAGTCATGTAGATGCAGATGTAGACAGTATCTAAATGCCATATTAATTTTAATATTAATCATGTGAGTGTTGTAAATGGCTAACAATACCTACTGCTCATATTACTCAACTGCTGTGGAGGGTGGATGGCCAGTAACATCGCCTCTCACATCCAGCTACAACTACAGCACCATCTAGCCATCCTTCAGGCTAGTCAAATTTGTATGGTGAGCTTAGCCGACCAGGCTTTTGTTACCCTTAACTATAGACCCCCAAATGCACCACCCACTTCTGCTCCCATCTCCCAAGTGTACATGGGTCTTTCAGTAGGGCAGGAAGTGTGCAAGTCTGCTTGGTATTTAAAATTGTTATTTTATTTCTTAATATTCTCCTGCAATGTTCAAGAACAATTTGTCGTAGCCTATGAGCTGAGTAGGATCACCACTTCAGCAAAGGTTGTGTGTTCCCATGCAACATGCTCATGTTCACCTCCTGCTTTCAGTAGCCAATAGGAATGATGAGAGAGCAACCATATGTTGACTGTTAGCCACTGCTGAATTACAATGGCTTCAAGCATGAGCTCGCTCTGGCACTGGCTTTCAGCTAGTGGCGACATTATCACTCACATGCTCCCCCCGTTTCCTCAGACTTTGTTCTGACACAGAAATCACATCTTCTCATGATCTCTATGACTTGCTAATGGTCTTACAGGTTGACTTGGGTGTAAAATACACACACACACACACACACACACACACACACACACACACACACACACACACACTGTCTACTGAATATATGAGTTAATTTTTAACTAACTCTTTCATTACAAAAAAAACTTCCTTCAAATGCCCACATCCTTGACTATCCTGGCCAGGTTGCCTTCTGCACCTGCACGTAATGTTCCATCCTTTGACATATATATGCCCTATTTGTTATTTTTTCTGATGAGTAATCCCCAACTGGAGATCCAAATGGGTGACTATTTTACTTAAAGAATCTTTGGTTCATGAGGAGGCCATCATTATTAAATCATACAGTAAATGTGGAAACGTAACCGTTGTAGTTTTGGCTAATGTTACAAGGTCAAAACAGTCAGTCATCCAGACTTACCCCTGCAACTACCGACAAGGCTGCTGCTCCCCTCCACAGATACTCCTTCGAAGTGGTTGCACTTAGAGTATAGTTACTTTTATCGCTGCAACATACATGCAATCCAACAAGAGTAAGGCCCAGGATTTGTGTGGTTGGCAAGTCATTATCAGTGTGAAATCTGTACTTTCCATCAACACTTCAAATTCTAATAACGCTACTTCTGTTGGGTTTTCTTTTAGACAGGGTGAAGCATTTTTGGTATGATCCTTGTACCTATTATTTAATTAGAAACCCGCCCTGGTCTTGCACGGGTAGCACAAAGTATCTGCAGCCAGATGACTTGTCTGACATTGCAGTAATAAATCACATACACTAACCTTCAATCTATGTATTAAAGAAAATCATATCAAAATACTTTCAGTAGTTCCTGCCTCTGTTTACATGCTTTTTTGCTACTCATAAATTACGATCATTTGTATTTTGAAACAGTTAGTGTTCTATGACATCAATTTTTCCTACACAGCACTGTGTGAATGCAGAATTATATTGCTTCTTTATTTGCATTATCAGGCGATTTCAGCTATAGTGTACAAGGAAAAGTATTTAGCATACAAAACGAAACTATCCAAAATATGTGACTCATTCCATGTCCTTGAAGTTTCTACTTCTTGATCATATCTACAGAACACAATAAATAACTGAATGAATGAATGAAGGAAGGAAGGAAGGAAGGACATGCAGAGTGGCCGTGTAGTTTGAGGTGCCATGTTATGGATTGCACAGCCCCTCCCACTGGAGGTTCGAATCCTCCCTCGGGCATGGGTGCGTGCGTTGTTCTTAGCATAAGCTAGTTTAAGTAGTGTGTAAGTCTAGAGACTGATGACCTCAGCAGTTTGGTCCCTTAGGAATTCAGACACACATAAGGACAGAAGGAGCAATGGATTGGAAATAACAACATTGCAAGACAATGAGATTTTTTTAGATTTATCTCCAGGAAGAAGAATCATTCTCTGCAAAAAGGTTTACAATATAGAAATCATTGTTGATGATTCATCTGATAAATTCTAAACTAGCAAGTTAATTAAGGTTTCCTTTTTTAAATAAAATGTTATGCTTATGACAAGGCTTTTAATAGGGTGGTATGTGCAGCTACATTTCAAGAATGTAAAATAAAAGTAAATAATTTTTTTGTACCAAATGTAAATATGAAACTTACTCAGGTACGTGTGGGCACTACTTTTCTTTATGGTCATTTGGAGAACATAATTTAGTGAGTTTAGCTTCAGGTGCTTATGAGAGACTTCAAAATCACTTTAAAAGAAGAAGAAGGAGCAGGAAGGAAGGGAGAAATGCCTTAATCACTGCACCACTTTGCTCAATAAAATCACTTAATAATTAGTGTCATTGAACTTGGGCCTATGAATTTATCAAAGAAGATGTGAATGTGCACAGGTTGGTCAGATTCATCATATTTGTGATGTAAAGTAAATATTCAAATACCTAGGTATGAGCGACTGCATGGTTGGAACAACTCCAAATGATACAGAAGGGTCACCCAACACTTCATTACATTACAGGCAAACAGGGTAATATTTGATTTTCTTATACATGGAACTAGACTTAAAATAACAAGTGCAGTAGAAGTAATATCATAGAAGCTACAAAATGCTACAGATCATGTTATAATATGACTGAAATGAATCTTTAGTATCTCAAAAGATATTCTGGGTATAGTGTTATGTAGAAACATAATTTGAAAATAAAGAACCTGGAATGTTACAATGATGATGATGATGATGATAGTGATCTTGGTGCTTCTTGGTTGATCTCTGGAGTGCTTTGTCTTTACTCAAACGCACATATTTAGTGGATTAATTGAGGACAAACAGCAACTGCAATCTCTACAACGAAAGCAAAGATCGTTGTGGCTACTGGAATGGCCACAGAAATCATGTGAAATCCTTTTAGACTCCTAAAAGAGCTAAATCTGCTGATTAATGTGCTCGATTTATGAGTTGACAACAAAGTTACCAATACCATACCTTGTTATAAGAATATTTTAAATATGTCAATAAATTACTAATTCACTTTAAACAGTAATATTCCCAGCACAGAACACTAACAATAAAAAGAATGTGAATGTTTCATGTGTTCCCTGCAATCTGTGATTGGCTAGGAAACTGTTTTATTACTCATTTTCACATAAAATACATGACACACAGCACACACAAAAAAAGTAAGTTCAACCAAAATACTGTCCCTGCTACAGTGTACCAGTATTGCTGATCATTATGTTTCTTATAAATGTTTTTTAAGTGGAAAACATACATAACAAAATTATTTTGAATTTTCAGGCACTTAATATTGTCAATGAATCAACCTTTTAGGAAGGATGCCATAAACCAAAGATATTAAAAGCTTCAAAAACACTACACTAATACATTGGACTGAAATAGTTACATGTTTTAATGGAAACAGTGCTGTGTTTGTGTGCTGTTAGACTGCATAGTTTCTCACCGCTGACTCTTTTACTCAACTATGCATTAAATAATTTGAGAAAAAAGGATACACTGACCTACTTTACATTCTTAACATGACAAAAATGGTATCAATATGGAAACAATCAGATACATACTCTACATAATGATGTCTAGTCAGTTGATTTTGTTCAATTTTTGTCTAAATAAATTGGAAGAGCACATATTGATCATAAATTTTAATACTAAAAAAACTCATAGTTCTAATACAGTGACTAGTTATTAACATTATTTGCTACACACCATTTTGACTCACTACCTAAAAGCAAATACTCATTCAGAAACAACAATGAAAATACAGGAAGCATTGTGCCGTATTCTAAAATGCTAGGTTACCATTGTGAATCATGAGGCATACTTATACTAAAGCTAAGGACATCTGATGGCACAAATGGAAGTCCAGAGAGACATTGGCAGTAAAGTTATTGGGATCTGATCTGGCCAAACAGTGATTCATGACAAAGAATTGAAGGTGACCAGAACTTTCAAGCATTTTATGTTTCAATCTTTCAGTGACACCAAATTATACGAAATCACTCATGTTTTGGAATTTTAAAATCCTTGTGAATTATTCTATTTTATAAAGGCACTTTATATGAGCTGTAGATGTGACCTGAGATTAAGGTAAAACATGGGCAAAGGCTGACACACACAAAATTCTTATTATGTCTGGCAGCTTCAGCAATAACATCATAGACATTTCTTTTTGTTGCCAATCATGGACTTTCACAAAATACTGAAGTACATCACTGTGAAACTGTTCTGAAACCAATAGTTATGCATGCAGCCAAAACACTATCCATAATGCAAGACAATCTGCAAAATAACTGTACAATTTTACTGTCACCTCAAATGAATGGACGGGAACAGGTTGAGCCAGATCTTCCTGTCTTTTTATTCAAACCCTACCACTACAATACCCTAATTTAGGAATACCAAAGTAGATCTTCAGTTCCCACAAATCAAACTTGAAGATGCCTGTGACAAGAATCTCTTCTGCAAGAAGATAGCTATGAATGGGCTACACAGAGTTGAGCAACCAAAAAGAAGAAACGGTGCTCCTTGGACGGAGGAGGGTAAGCAAACCTGCTCACAAAGAATGTTTTCTTTGAAAGCCAGATTTCTTTCAAAGTTCACTTCCAAATGTAAAAAGGCATAATAATAATAATAATAATAATAATAATTTGTGTACAAAGACCAATAATATCAATAATATTTCTGTTTGTCATATAAATTGACATCTAAAAATGAATGACACCCATTTACAAAACAAAATTCCACACTTAACATGAATAATTAAATAATTAATCTTCAGAAGTATGCAATTAAAAACACAATATCGGTGAATGGCAAGCTGATGTTTGTGATATGCGATACTACTTTGTTTATGAGTGGTGAACAGCTACTTGAGCCCTGATTTTTTTAGTTTTGCCAACAATGATTACTTTTAACATGTCAGAGAGGCTATTACACAAACTTTTCTGACTTGAAAACCTCTCACCGATTCCTGTATTTACTTTTTGTACACACTTTACATGGAAAAATTATAACTTATTCTGTCATCGTCAGATCTTACATTTTATAGTATTCTGAACTTAATTTGTGTTTGTCTTTTCAAATTATAAAATTACTAATTTAATATCACATATTGACAACTGTGTCTCAGATAGTTTTGAAACAATCTTCCTTCAAATAAAGCTGGCTGTTAGAGGCCTTTGTTGAAATAAACATACTCCGGAATTTCTAGTCCAGATTTCTTCAGTTTGTTATATTCTTCTGGCTCAAGCAATGCTAGGGTGCTCACTTTTAAGGAACTGAAAAATACACATTACATGTAAATGCTGTTACAAGAGATAAGTACTTGGAATATGGATAAAGATTCTTACTTACCATTTTTGTGGAAATAATGCACAGGCAACAGGTACCATGAATGTCAAACTAAGAGAAAAGAAAGATAGGGAATGTTAAATAATTATATGTACAAAGTAGAATCTCTATTTTTAAAGCTTAATGTGATGAATACTCACAAGCAACCTACGAGTACAACTTGTATTGGTGCATGGAGAGGCTTAATTTTTTGCATCCATGGGTACTTTTCCAGACGTTCCATCACTATGGGTAGAATTGCTACAAAAAAAGATATGATACTTAATATTCATTACTAATGTATCAGATTAAACAAGAATTAGATTTGAATTAACAGTAACAAAATGATTCACTGAAACATTTTTTACATATTGCAATTTTGTTATACTAAAATTCTGATCCTCGTGATGTGGAAATGTTATTTTCGCAGACTGATATGAACTTTCTTTTCATTACTCAAACAGCACACATGGCAGCACAATGATCTTAGTACAATGGGGCTGTCCAAAATTAAACTATCACGCCAACACAAAGAGATCCATGATTCTGGTTAACTGTCTCCTTGAGTGGCATACTTTCAAAGTTAATCTTCATTACCCTTGTGAAATTCCACTGGCACCATGCCACTGTGGAATTAACTGAGGTAAACTGTATTTTCTGTCTGTTGAGAATTGAACAATTTAGGAAAACGAAGACAACAGAAAAGCAACACATTTCCATGAAGTTTTAAACATTCTTTTGTGAGAACATCCCACAAGCTCCCCCCCCCCCCCCCCCCCCCAAAAAAAAAAAAAAAAAAAAAAAAAAAAAAAAAGTGGGAAAACTTCAAGAAGCACATTGCATAAAATTATTTGTCAAATAGCAAAACATTCACAAAAACTTTCAATAAGTTACAAGAATGGAAGCCTGAGATAGTTATGACAGATATCAACACTTCAGACAGTGTGAAAGATTGCACACAATTGCAAACTTAAGGTGACCAACAGCATCACCTATCTACATTAACTATTTGCAAAGCAGCAGAAGTAGAAATCAGTAAAAGTTCTGTTCATTCACTTTTGTTAGAACAATTTAATTCACTTCCAGTTGCCTCAAAGGTTTGTGCCACAGTTATTCACCTATGAGTACAGTCAAGTAGTAAAATGTAGGTTGATACCCATCATAACAACAAGTGATTAAACTTGTATCATCATGCCTGATTATGAAAAATAAAAGCAAACGTTTCTTAGCTTATTGTAATTGCTGACACAGAAAATCTACCCTGCCCATAACATTACTCACAAGTGAAAGTGATACTGCAATGACAAATTCAGACCAAACAAGAAGCTGGATCCCCACATTTCCCCAGCACTGTGCTGGCAGTTATAATAATCCCTGCCTATCTCATGGACTGACTTAGATTTTCAGCTTATAAGTACTATTAAATTTTCAGACACCAGCTGTGACAGCAGAGGCTAAATTTATTAAGTGTAAAAGTTTAGGATATATGAGCTTAAAGGTGAAGTACGTACCAAGTCTCAATATGCTGTCTCATGCTTAAAGGGAAAAAGAGGACATTTCATTTGTAATTAGTCATTCAGTGGGCAAGCTTGATACATAGATGTCACCACATGTGGAAATTAGAGAGCAAAAAAAGATACAGGTAGTAATATGTCACATCATGGGAACTTTAGATAATCTCACCAAGGTACTGTGCACACTTCAGTCACATGTTTTCATCAGTTAAATTTTCACTTAAATGCTTATTATACCAACTCATTTAATGAGAGAGAGTAATTAGGCACTGGCAAAGGTATACACAATCAGACTTTCCAATTTATAGTACACTCTCTTAAACGAACATCTTTACTGTAAAAATGGTGGCTCACAGACCACTGTAATGGTCTCCTACCATGTACCTTACATAACATGCCAACTTATTTTATTTATTTACTTATTTATTTATTTAACCTCATCTGATTAGAGACATCATCTTATATTGGGCCATGGTTTCACACATGCAGTACCTTTTTTACACCATAGTTTTGTAAGAAACAACAATTTTAAGCAGCTGCTGCTACTGATAGTGGTAATAATAATAATAATAATAATAATAATAATAATAATAATGATAATGATATTGATGGCAATAGCAACACTAATGATAGTGGCAGATATACAAAGAATTTGTGGGTGTACATAATAGATGTTTACTGACATAGCGAGTTCTGGGCAGATGAAATTTAAGGACAATGCATCAGCTAAGAATACTGGGAAATGAGGAAGATCTATTTGGAAAGCAGAATGTGCAAGGGTAACTAGAGCATGCAGTCACAATGGTAATCCTTATTACTGCTTCAATAGATGTGTCATTAACAGTCTTCTGCAGTCAGAGATGTTATTCATTTCTCTAATACAGTGAGGGAGGATATTCCAGAGTTAGGTTCCTGCTACAGAAAAGGACACCAAGAAAGCACTTGAATGACGGAGTGGGACAGAAAGGATTTTGTTCTGATGGGAACGGGTGTTTCTGCCATGCTGTTCAGATTATGGTTGAGGAGAAATGAGAAGACAGTATTCGTTAACATGAAAATAGAGAAGACAGAGTGTATGGAAATGTCTGTGCTTGTCTGTATGCAGCCAGGATAGTTGCACATACGATGGTGAAATATGATCAAAGAGTTGAACATCACAGATATACCAAACACAGACATTCATAATTATTTCCATGTGCCATGAGCTTTATTGAAAAAGACCTTGCAGGATAATATCACTGCAATCAATAATTAGAATTATAAGTATTTGTACAAGTTTCTTTTTCAGGTCAAGAGGGAAGAGCTTTTTGTATGTTTTTAGGGCACAGAGAGACGCTGATGTCTTCTTGCATATGAGGATATTGTTTCAACATAGCACTGCATTGTATGTGCAAAATACAGCTCTGTGGAAACCATGTTGTGACCACAAAATGGTGCCAGTGGAAGGCAATTTGAACACCTACGTACTGATTTAATAGTTACTGGTGAAGTCTTCAGGTTTTAACTTTGTATGTGTTAGTTATAGAAAATAAATCCAGATGCTGGCTTCTTGTTAGGTACATACCACTATTTTAATTCATAATTTGGATCTCTAATGTCATGGTTATTTCTTCAGTAGAATGTTAAAACTAGATTTAGCAGCTTTTTCAGAATTAATTAAAATAATTATAACTGGCATTCAAATGTTTTACATATGGAATGAGTTTTTGTCATTCTAACATTTTAAATATGGAATGGTACCTTAAATCAATGTTTCAAGCATTTTCTAATACAATTAGATCCAAGAAAGTATTTTATGACACACAACACTTGTGCTATCAGCTGAAGAAAGACATGAAAATTACCAATGGCAGAATACAAAACCCAGGAGTAAATCTAGAACATAAGAGCATGCAAACTTCAAAGAGAAGTACAGCACTGATGGAGACACTTCGAGTGACTTAAGTTTCACAGTATCTCCACACCAACTGTGCAAACAGTGGATTGCAGCAGTGCCATTCTATCTGATTGTTTAACAATTTTGTGAGAGTGCACAAGAGATAACAGCTTTAATTTTGCAGCGTGCAACCTTCTTACTATTATACAATTTTGCAGAATGTAACAGCTTGTAATATTGATGAAATATTCTATTCAACTATCTGCCAAGTCAAGGTTTTGTGTTGCCACAATGTTTCGACAAGTTTGCTATTCATCATGTTCAAGCAAAGTGTTGGGTTCATGTCCACTTCATTCCTTTGTAGCAACTGGACTGTAGGCTCCTCTGCTGAGGACCTAATGGGACAGACCACTGAATTCCTTCGGAAGAGATGTCACAGCCGGTGATGGCTGGATGGTGGGTGGGGGGGGGGGGGGGTGAGTCCAGGCATCGAGTCCTGGTGCTGCAGGTCTATTCTAACCATAGCCTTTGCTGGTTCCCAATCAGTGTGTTCCTGACATACTTTTTGTAACGCCACAGCCCATTTGATGCTCAGTTAAGAGACCACTATCCTGGTTTGAAACAGAGCAAGCTGGAATCTTTCCATTAGCTTTTATTGCAATCCAATAAACAAATATAATTTTTTCCTTAATTTCTGTCTAAATCTACACATAACACAGTGCATACATAAAGCTAGGAAACACTTTCAATTATTTATTGCACAAGAACTAAACATTGTACAGATGTCATACATAATGCATTTTGAAGAGAAACTCTGAAAGTTTTTTTTACAAACATTCGATATGTGAACCATGAGTGACCTGGTAGACATCAATATGGTAATCGAATTCTTGCCATACCCGTTCCAGCATGGCTTTGTCGACTGTGACAATCACTTCCCATATTCTCTCCTGGAGCTCTGCTACATCATGTGGTAGAGATGATACATACACCAGATCTTTAATGTGTCCCCACAGAAAAAAGTCACACGGAGTGAGAACTGGTGATCAGGGAGGCCATTTCATGAAACAGCTGTCCCCTTCTGTAGCACGTCCGATCCATCGATGCGGCAGCTGAGTGTTCAGATACCCACGAACTTCATGATGAAAATGGGGTGGAACCCCATCCTGCTGAAAGATGAACGGAGAGTTGGACTGCATTTGAGGCATCAGCCATTGCTGCAACATGTCCAAGTAGGAATATCCAGTGACAGTGCTCTTAGCAAAGAAGAATGGCCCATACAGTTTTTGATCTGACAAGGCACAAAATACATTTACCTCAAATTCAATGCATTCGTGTGGATGCTTTGTACCCCAGATTTGACAATTATGCCTGCTCACTTTTCCATTAGTGTGAAAAGTGGCTTCATCACTAAAAATTAAGTGATGAACAATATCATCCCCATCCTCATTCAATTGTTGCAACTGCGAACAAGACTCAAAATGCTTGTCTCTGTCGTCATCACTGAGCTTCTGCACTAGTTCCAATCTGAATGGTTTCATAGACAGCTTCTGTCACAGGACTTTCCACACTGTTATTAAAGCCATTTTGGGTTCACAGGATGCATGACGCACCAATTTCTTTGGAGTCCTTATGAATGTCTCTCATACGCGCTCCACATTCACTTCACTCACACTGGGACATCCGCTTCTCTTTGCTGGGCACGAGCAACCCGTCGTAAGAAATTTGTTGTGCCAGTGGAAAATGGCCTTCCTTGTTGGTGGCTTCTTACCTACTTGGTTCTAAACATCCATTGAACAGCTGTATCACACTTCTTTTTGTCAAACTCCAATACACAGAAAGCTCGCTCTGCACCTGAACTCACCATGTTTGCAACTAGCGCTGACTATCGTCAAATTAGCAAACTATATATGGGGTGGGGGGGAGGGAGGGAGGGAGGAGAGAGAGAGAGAGAGAGAGAGAGAGAGAGAGAGAGAGAGAGACAACTTCCAGGTTTCTCTTCAAAATGACATATGTATGATACCTGTACAGTGTTTGGTTCTTGTACAATAAATAATTGAAAGTGTTCCCAGACTTTATGTACACCATGCATACATGTAGCATATGCACAAATCTATCCAAATATTATTTGGACCATCGTCTGTGCAAATTTATTGTTCAGAAGATAACTTCCAAGATACTGATTATAGTAATGTATGTAGTTTTTCTAGGACCCATATTAATTAAAACTAATGAGTAATTGAAAATGTCACTACAGCTCATAATGATGAACTTCAACTGAGCTAATCAACCTTTTTGGATGTATTGACACCTATCATTAGAGAGCTAAGCATCCAGACTTCACAGTCAAACATTACAGGTTTTCTGAAACTAAATAGTTAGTAATTAAGTTTGTTGCCCTTACTTTTCAAGATCAAATGACACCTGACATTAATCAGTTAAGCTACTAATTAAGCTTTTGCATAATTTAGCATAATTCTAAACATGGCAACAGTACTTACAAATAGGGACTTCATGGCATTGGTGTACAAAATGATTTGTAACCTTTCATATTTTGTTAACTAACCAGTTATTCTGTAGATCAAATTGTTTTCTGAACGTATGGCTCATCCACAATAGCAGATTTCAACTATGCATTTCAATAAACAAATATATAGTTTCCAAGATTCCAAAATATCATTATGTAGCCTGTAGGTACCCCTCCACTCCCAAAAATTTTCATTCCCACATGAGCTATTACATAACCCACAAGTATATAATGAATCTGCTGGTAGTATGAGTACCAGCAACATCAGGCATGTGTAGGAATTATGCCACCAGCATTCATACATGCTATGCCTATGTTTCAAAATCGAAGGCCAGCACTCAAAGTGTAAACATTGTGTAATCTCATATGTTGTTTCTTTGTGAACGTCTTTGGCCAAAGTATTTTGTAAGGTACACAGGCTTTGTAGCGGATCTGCCGCCTCTATGTTTAACACTCTATTGGCAGCGTAGTGCTGTGCAGCAAGCTTGGGAGAGTCATGTTCACCACCAATTTGCATGGATGATACAAGGATGTTATCAACTGTGTGCATTTTATCAACTGGGCTTTTATCAAGGTATATACATGTGTGGAGTGCCTCTTATGTTTTGACTGCACACAATGTAACATGCAATTTTACAAGTTCCATAAGATATATGAAATTTTGTATTTTATGTAATTGGTGAAATTAATTGTAGTTGCCCCCGCCCCTTATTATCTTTTATGTTTCCCCCTAGTTTAGATGATGGCAGCATAAGACTGTTGAAGTTAATCATCTTCGAACAATAAAAGTGTCTACACTGTGATTACAGTACATGAAGTGTGTCCTTCATTTCCTTTTGTCGACTGTATCAACTATCCATCAACTGTATACTGCTGCAAGGTTACTTTCTGCTTATACCATGGTGTTAACTTTTTTCTATCAATTATATACATTTCTGTGCTTTAATATCACTTAGTTTAAATCATACTGAGTCCACAGGCTGTGAAATTTGACACCAACTGTGTGATGTTTATTTGTTGAAATTCGTATGTGGGCGTGCAAAGTAAACATTTAACTACTGTCAGACTGTTTCAGAGATCACTGTAGGTGGCCATGTGTCATTGTAGTGCTACATCATAATTGAGATTGGTCATCACATTGATGTGAGTACTAATAAATACGCAAAGCTGTGAAAGTGCAAGGGTGGTCTGAAAATTTCTCTGAATGGAATAGAAAAAAGTACTTACAAACTGAACCTTTTTTTATGTTTTGATGTAGTCTCCTTGTAGATTAATGCACTTGGTCCAACGATGTGTCCAGTGCTTTGATCCCATCTCAAAAATGTGTTTCCTCCAGGCCTGCAAAATAGTTGTCGACTCTGGCTAATCAATTTTTTGTTTGAAGTGAATCTTCGTACACCAAGAAAAATTTTCAGTTTTGGAAAGAGATGGAAGTCTGACGGAGCCATATCAGGTGAATAAGGTGGGTGTGGCAACAATTCATACCTTAGTATGCGAAATTTCCCTATGGTGACGGCACATGTGTGCGGGCGCGCACTGTCTTGATGGAAGATGACTTTCTTCCTTGCTAAATCTGGCCTTTTTTCATGTATCTTTTGTTGAAATTTGTCCAGGAGGTTAGCATAGTATGCTCCAGTAATTATTTGCCCAGTGGGGTGATAATCTACAAATGGAATCCCATTCACATCCCAGAACACTGATTCCATGACCTTTCCGGCCTTTCTTTGGTGGCAGAGAATCAGCATGTTTCCACTGCTTTGACTGTTGTTTTATCTCTGGGGTATAGTAGTGCACCCAAGTTTCATCTGTGGTTACAAATTGGTGCAAAAAATCTTGTTCATTTCTCCTAAAACGGGCCAAACATTGTTCCGATATATCCATTCTCATGCGTTTTTGATCCAGCGTCAAGAGTTGTGGCACCCATCTTGCAGATGATTTGTTCATTTCTACTTCTTCAGTTAAAATGTGATATATCCTTTCAGATGACATCTGGCAAGCATGAGCAATTTCACGCACTTTCAATCGGCGATTCTCCGTGACCATTTTGTGCACTTTTGGAATGATTTCTGGAGTAGTGACACATCTTTGCTGACCACTGCATAAATCATTTATTTTTCCACTTATTTTTCCACACAGTTGAATATGAAAGAGCAGAGTCTCCTAGTGTATTCTGGAAATTGGCATGAATGTCCTTTGCTTTCATACCTTTCTTTTCAATTTTTTCCATCTTCGCAAATTACTACGCAGGAACAACAACAGGGTCATGTCTCCACCACAGCTCTCTTCCAACAGCACTGATGTGGCACGTGTTTACGGGCAACAGTTCAATGAATATCACGTGAACAACTCATTGAACTAGTGCTGACCTCTTGTGGTAATTCCGAGAACTTTTCAAACCACCCTTGTAATAAAAAACAGTGTTGTGTATGTTACTTGAGAATCTATCACAAAAAAACATTTTACAGCAATACAATGAACTTCCACTGAATGAGACACTGAGTTTACTCCATTGCTCACAGATTAGTACACTTACAGTTTGACAAGATCACAGAAGGCTTATTTCCACTGCTTCTTTGATGGCCCAACTCCAGAATGTGTTGGTGCAGCACAGCATCTTTGTCTGTTCAAAAACGAATGAGTGGAAGTTGAATGCTCCTCACGTGTTGTGTTCAGTGCTATGATATGCATCATTGCACCTGGCTGATGTACTGCAGGCCACCCTCATAACTGATGCCATAGGTGCCACGTGCCTGAAGCCCTAGTTGGTCTTTGACTGACCCAAGCATGTTCTTGATTTTAACCATTGAGCAGAAAATGGTCTTTTGTTGTGCTTCTCTATTGTTCTGGCACGCTTGGCTGTGGGTAGCCCTAAATATGAAAATAATGCCCGCCACTTGGTTTGTTCATCTCAATTGTTTTCTTTGTTCTTCTTGCTTGGCTGGAGAGTGGCATCTTACTTTGCATCTCCAAGTAGCTGTTTTTGCAAAAGGTTTCACAGATGATGTAACCTGACTGCTGTGCACTGTCCTTTTCACATATGGCTTGCACTCTGTGTACAACGATGGTGAGCATAGATTTGCATTGCTCCAGGTAGTAGTAGTAGTAGTAGTAGTAGCTATTGGTGTTTTGTGTGTGTTTATTTCCTGTAGATGGAATGTCCCAGTACACAGGTTTCCTTCATCATGTGGCCAAACCACGAATGTATCATCCATATACCTGTAGAACACCTTTGGTTTCAGGCGTGTTGTTTCAAAAATTGTTTCCTTTAAGTGTTCTACGTACAGGTTGGCAATGCCTGGCACTTGGGGGGGGGGGGGGGGGGATCCCATGGCAACTCCGTCTATTTCTTCGTAGAACTTTACACACAATGAAAGCGGGTGGTGATGAGTGCATGTTGAAACAGTTTCACTGTGTCACTATCAAAGTGACTCTCCAGCAACATCATGCAATCTCCTAGCAATATTCCTGAGAGGAGAGATGTGACGTCAAAGCTGACTAGGTGCTCACCCTTCACATATCTGTTGAAGCACATTCATAAACTCTGTAGTTCTTGACAGGGTGGACAGTAACCCATGAAAGCTTTTGGTAACTGTGCCAGGTGTTTGGCTAAGCCGTACATTGTGTAAGGGTATAGATACATTGGTTAACATTTCAGGCGTTTTGTGAAACACTTGTACTCTTGGCAGTTAGTTCAATTGAGTAATCATACATAATTGGCATTCATCTATTTCAAGCAACATTATTATTATTATTATTATTATTATTATGTAAGGTATTGATACAATTCTGCGTTTCTTGGGATTGGATTTTTATGTTTTAGATGCTCCTAGGGTGTAGTGCAGCAGTAAAAGATACACTTTTGACAAGTTTCAATCACCAAACGTAGTCACTCCGAGTTTGCAGCACCATACATCATGCCATGGAGCTCCTCCCTGGCAAAGTTCCAAGAAGAAAAGAGAGGAGTCTGATGACAGAAATCTGTCAGATGAGATGTACTTGTGAAACAACTTGATATAATCTGAGTTGTAAATTGAATCTGAGATGTAGCCCAGCCAATAAACCAGATTGTGTCCGAAGTACATAGCCTTTTCTCCTTCACAGTAAAAGCAGCTTTATGGAAAGAACAGCTGTAACTAGTGGGGGTCCCCTGTTGCATAAGGTGAAAGCATACTTCAAGATAGTGGAAACCCTCACACTTGGTGACCATATTTTTGGAAACTGCAGAACAGTGGACGAAATCACTATGAGATTAAAATGCAAGAGGATCATAAAGGGGCGGGAATCTAAAAGGCGAACACATTACTGAAGAAACAGTGCAGATAATGATAACAAAAATAAGCAAAATAATTAGCAGAAAATAAGGACATATGAGCAAATATGATGCCAGTGCAGTGTTAAAAACTGTGCCACATAAACTCAGAATTAAGATGGCTGCATCTAATAAATAGCAGTGTGCTTTATTAACAAAAACAGTAAGCTTAAGTTCGGCAGGTGAAATTAATTTAACATCAAATATGAAAAGCTTCACAATGCTAATAAAAACGGCATTGTTAGGCAAAGAAACCGGTACAAACAAGCCTTTAAACAACATACTGAGAAGATTTCATTAAAAATAACTACCAATATGAGACCAAAATACCTTTCAGATCATTTATCAATTGCAATGTACATTTTCAAGTCAACATTAAGAGTGACTTCTACCGAGAAGAACTGGTGCCTACAGGTACGTCTCCTACCCATCAAACACACAATTACCTCAGCAACAGTTGACAGTGTTCACTAAGAGCCATCCCTCCATAGCGTGGCATTACATCACACTGCACTACTCCAACAACCGGAGCACAGCCACATGCAGCAGCAGCAGTCACCATTGAACCTAGCCTGCTATCCAGTAGGCCACACACAGTTATATTGTCAATAGTCATAAACACTAATTAAATTTCCTATCAGTCAATATCGTGAAACATACACTTGTACATTTAGTGAAATTAAGGATGATAGTGTAAATAGTATGGAACATACTTTTCTCAATAACAGACAAGTAACACTTATAAGTAACAGCATACTAAATGTAGACTAAACAAGTCATAATGAAAGACAGAGACATGAGGAAGAGTCAATTAAAATCAAATTAAATTACGATTCAAATGAAGATTTCACAGTTATATTTAGCAAATGTGTAAATCGTAAGTTTCCTAACTTCACACCATCTGGTGGTTTACGTCCTGTTTTATTCCTGAAAGCATTTGATGGCATGTTACCAAATAACTGGGCTGACAATCATAAAATTAGATTTGTTGCAAATCATCTAACAGGAGAAGCAGCACAATGGGGTTTGTTAACCACAACACTGGACTGAAGGAGGCTAGAAAAAACTTTGTTTGGAGTTATTGAAAGCAAAACCTTGCAACAGAAAAAAACCGAAAAGGCTATAGGGATTTTGTCAAGTACCAACTGAACAAAGTTCACTACTTCAGATGACCCAATACCCAATTCGAGAGGAACATCTCTTAGATGTTATTATAAGCTGTCTACCATGGAGTGTACAGAATAAGCTGATAGGAAAAAACTGGGGAAAGATAAATAACCTGTAAGAATACCTAGATCACCAGTTGGACAAGTGAAATATACAACAACAACATAAATAGAAATAACAATAATGGAACTATATGGCCAAGGAATAGCAGAAATGATAACAGTAAGCAGCAAGGTAATAGGGTAAGACAAAAGTGGAGAGGTAATGGTGACAATAGACACCAATTCAGTAGGACTCTTGACAATAATACCAATATTACAGTAAGATTTCAGGGAAGGGTTCGGTCCCCAGAAAATGAGCCACATCAGATAAACTCTCATTTGTTATGGTACAACAATGTGATTAGTGGAGACCGCATCATATGCATTTGCATGTTACATGTGAATTTACATATTTGGCTCCTTTTCACTGGTTATTGCATATTTTAACTAAAAATTAGTGTAAATTTTCGCCCTGTTTACAATATTTTAAAAATTTAAACGAGCGCTCTCTAGCTCGATCTAGTTTCGATGTCTCACAGATTGACTGCGACCTATAACTGCGTGTAATCGCTAACCGAGAGGCCACTGCCTAGTGAAATCATTACTGAAGAGGAACAGGAACAGGCAAGCAGAGTCAATGCTCCTGCGCCTGCGCCACCAGTTAATCCCCTCCGCTGTCACACTGTATGCGTAGGCAACAATAAAACTACGCAAGCTTTTAGTCACACGTCCATTGTTTCAGTTTAACTTTCTATTTACTTGTACACAGTTGAGCATGTTTACAACGTATAGTGTGTAACGTGTTGTGCGCCATGCCGTCCAAAAAAAAGAAACATCGTTTCATGGCATTTCATGGATAGCTGTTCATCTTGGAACATTTACATATGACGGAATTGTTTTATATTGTTGAGTTGCGAGAAAAATGTTTTGTAGGGGGGGGGGGGGGGGGGGAACTTGTTTCAAATAGACCAGCACGTCAAAACAAGTCTTCATATTGCAGAAATGCAGAAGAAATGACCACAGCAACAACTTTTGACAACAGGCAAATTATAGTAGCATGGATTTGTCAAAAGGTAACCAAAAAAGTCAGTTTAACATGTATCTATGTGAAGCATTCACTGCAAGCAATATTCCTCTTCACAAACTTACAAACCTTATCCTCAAAAGCTTCCTGCACAAATGTTGCTTAAATAAAAATATACTAGATGATCAACACTGCATAAAACTTACATACCAACAATTTACATAAATGTTCTGGAAGAAATACGCAATGAACTCAAGGATAGCATTATCTACAAAGGGGTAGAATTACAGAGTTTCAGATGATTCAGATTGCATAGTAGTATTCAATCATAAGCCAATACGCCATAAATACAAATTTCCTAATACGCAAGTTTTCTATTAAAACTGACTAAGAAGATGAAAACAAAACAGCACACTGTTATGCATAAAATTTTTGTTTAAAATTATATATATGAAGAAACAGTATATGTTTGCTGACAGATGTTTCCCTGTTTCACTAGCTTTTCTGAATGACGTAGGTGGAAGTTATCCTTGCTACACATCTTTCACTCCCATAGTCCACCTTGCCTTGATCTCCACTAACCCGCTGCACACACACCCTGTATCCACCAGTCCCATAATCTTTGTCCTGTCATTCCCTCTCGAGCCACTCCTCTGTGTCATCGTCATCATGTGCTGCACAAACTCACTGGCTCTGGTGCATCTGTCACACTTCTAATCTGCACATGCTGCCTCTCCCTTCCACATTCCAGTCCCGTGCAGCTGCTTCCCTCCTCCAAGCCATCGGCTGCTCTTCTCCAAACCTGTCTCCCACTTCCCACCTCTGTCTACCTCTACCACCCACACCTGACACAACCCATCACAGCCAGTGTTCAGCCAGTACAGTATAGCTGCAGTGGTGTACGTGTGCATGACGGAGGGATGGCAGCTGCTGATGCATGTGTACTCGTAGAGGTTTGTCTGAAAGCTAGCAAAGATTTCTGTCTTTCTTGTGTGCCTGTTGGCAGCTCAACAATTCTACTGTCTCCTTTAGCCATAAATTAATTATATTCAAAAACATGTATTATGCAGAAAAGTTGTCTTGCAGCATGATACGAGAAGAGAAGGCACTTGACTAATAGCAAATGTATGATTCTGCAAAGCAGCCAGATTTTGACAGAGTGCTCAACAATTTGAGCTCAGATATGTCAGTAGGAGTCAGTGATTGGAAGTAATAAAACCAATATAATTTTGAAGAACTAGAAGGTTATTTAATCAGGTGCCCAAAGTCTATTAAATGGGGGTTTACCTACGTAGCTGAAATCATTACTCTAATGCCGTTGACAAGAAACTAGCCAGTTGTTTCGAGTCCTCTGATGAACACTTGGCAGACAATATGCAGAGAGTGATATCAGAGCACGTACAACGTGAAGACATTTTGACTGCCAAAATTTTAACAGTAAATTGTCAAAGTATTCATAACAGACTTGCTGAAATCTGAAGTGCAAAAGTCTGAAATATTTAGTGAGGCATGGGACATTTATTAAAAAGACAGATTAGATGCCAGAGTAGGGGAAGTGGTCTTTGCACTCACCAAAAACATTGTGTCTGTCTAGGCTGAAATTGAGACTAACTGTGAAGTCATTTGCATGCAAGTAAAAGGCCCAGGTGATGTTTTTACTGTTCACCAAATTCTGTGGTGACAGTTTTAGATTTATACAAAATGAGCCTACATTGGGCTCAGAGGAATTATGGTAAATGTTTAAAAAGATTATAAATCACACTTGGGAGAAGTCTGTGCTGAGTAGTGGATTAAGGAGAGAAAAGAACCACCAGTGGTTTAATAAAAAAATTTGGAAAATGTTGAGGAAGCAGAGTCTGTTCCACTCACAGTTCCAAAAAGAATGCAAAAATGAAGGAGGCCAAAAGATAGTCAAAATTTGTGTGTCAGTAAAAAGATTGATGCATGAAGCATATAACCTCTTCCATCATTACACCTTAGCAAAAGATCTTGCCAAGACATGGAGAAAATTCTGATCATATACAAAATTGCTAAGTGTATCAAAGGCTTCTATCCAGTCACTCATTGCCCAGTCTGATGTGACAATAAAATACAGCAAAGGAAAAGCTGAAGTTTTAAATTTCTCATTTAACAAATCATTCACATTGTAAAAACATACCAATTTTTGACTGTCGACAGACTCCCATATGGAGAACATAATAACAGGCATACTTGATGTAGAGAAGTAACTGAAAGAGTTAAAAGTAAACAAGTCACCTGGTCCAGATGACATCTCAGTTTGGTTTTACAGAGAATACTCTAAGGCGCTGGCCCCTCACTTAGCTTGCATTTGTCATGAATCTCTCACCCAGTGCATGGTCTCAAGCAACTGCATGTAAAACTGGTATATAAGAAGGGTAAAAGAATAGACCTGCAAAATTACAGACCAATAGCCTTAACATCAATTTTCTGCAAATTTCTTAAACATATTCAAAGTTTGAATATAATAAATTTCCTTGAGACAGAAAAGCTTCTGTCCACAAATCGGCATAGATTTAGAAAGCATCACTCATGCAAAACTCAGGTTGCCCTTTTTTCAGGTGATATCCTGCAAACCATGAATGAAGAACAACAAGCAGATTCCATATTCCTAAATTTCCAAGAAGTTTATGGTACAATGCACCACTGCAGATTTTTAATGAAGATCTGATCATGTGGATTAGGTTCCCAGATATGTAAGTGGCTTTAAGACTTCTTAAGTAATAAAACCCAATTTGTTGTCCTCAATGGCAAGTGTTCATCAGAGATGAGGGTATCATCAGGAGTTTGTCACCCTCATTTCAACTAAGATGTGTCATTCATACGCTAAATAAAAGTAGACATTTCCACAATTTCAGCAAGGTATAACATATCAATGTTCATAATGCAGTGTGACCAGAATATGAGCACAAAGTCAGGGATCAATATTGATGAATTGGATAACAACTTGAAGAAGGGATCAGTTGATAGAACACAACCTGAAGACTCAAAGAATCATCTATTTGATAATGGAGGTTAGCTGGTTGATTTGGGGGGAGAGGACCATTGGTAACGGAGGGAAGTGTGGAGGGTCAAAGTCTTAGAGGGTGACCAAAGCTGAAGCTCAAATGGATGTATGTGGCAGTAATTATGCAGAGAAGAACAAGCTTGCACAAGACAGATTAGCACAACGAGCCACATCAAACAAGTCTTCAGAATGACTGCAACAATAGCAACAGCAACAATAACAACAACAATAAGATCCAAGCATGTTTCTTTATGTCACTTACTATATTTGGAGCACATTTTTGACTTTTGAAAATGCTTTCTTTACAACAGCTTTTTTAAAAAGTTTTTCAAGAACAGAGTATTACTAAAATGAGAGAGACAAATGCAGATTAAATCTCTACATTAGACTTGTGGCAGTTATCGACTGCAAGAGTCGACCGCCTCATCTTTGAGAACGAACTTCTTTGAAAACTGTTGATCTCAGTGTGTTCTGAACTCTGTATCCGAGCGGATGTGTTTGTACCGACATGATCAAAATAAAGTTAATTCATTATAAACGACTGAATACTTAATGTTGGGTTCGATCTACATCTACATTTATACCCCGCAAGCCACACAACAGTGAATGGCGGAGGGCACTTTACGTGCCACTGTCATTACCTCCCTTTTCTGTTCCAGTCGCGTATGGTTCGCGGGAATAACGACTGTCTGAAAGCCTCCGTGCGCGCTCAAATCTCTCTAATTTTACATTCGTGATCTCCTCGGGAGGTATAAATAGGGAGAAGCAATATATTCGATACCTCATCCAGAAACGCACCCTCTCGAAACCTGGCGAGCAAGCTACACCGCGATGCAGAGCGCCTCTCTTGCTGAGTCTGCCACTTGAGTTTGCTAAACATCTCTGTAATGCTATCACGTTTACCAAATAACCCTGTGACGAAACGCGCCACTCTTCTTTGGATCTTCTCTATCTCCTCTGTCAACCCGACCTGGTACGGATCCCACACTGATGAGCAATACTCAAGTATAGGTCGAACGAGTGTTTTGTAAGCCACCTCCTTTGTTGATGGACTACATTTTCTAAGGACTCTCCCAATGAATCTCAAGCTGGTACCTGCCTTACCAACAATTAATTTTATATGATCATTCCACTTCAAATCGTTCCGCACACATACTCCCAGATATTTTACAGAAGTAACTGCTACCAGTGTTTATCATATAATCATACAATAAAGGATCCTCCTTTCTATGTATTCGCAATACATTACATTTGTCTATGTTAAGGGTTAGTTGCCACTCCCTGCACCAAGTGTCTATCTACTGCAGATCTTCCTGCATTTCGCTACAATTTTCTAATGCTGGAACTTCTCTGTATACTACAGCATCATCCGCGAAAAGCCACATGGAACTTTCGACACTATCTACTAGGTCATTTATATATATTGTGAAAAGCAATGGTCCCATAACACTCCCCTGTGGCACACCAGAGGTTACTTTAATGTCTGTAGACGTCTCTCCATTGATAACAACATGCTGTGTTACTGTACGTAACATCTCGATCCCCACAGACTGTTCAGGTGGTACAGATACAGCTTTTGGTCTTCAGTGGCACACAAAAATTAAGTTGGTTTAAATCTTCTGCATTGTGTTCACTTGTCTAAATTCTTATTATACACTGTCTAATCAAAAGTATCTGGACACCTATTAGTAGACATCAACATGGCATGTGTCCACACTTCACCTTCATGATGGGTTGCACCCTGCTGTACCATTAAATGGAGGGAAAACATGTCTGAATGTCTGTGGAGTATTGGCAGCCTGTTCTCGTTCAAGAGCCAAAACCAGTGACTTATTTATTTTATTTATTTTTCACACTTACAGCCTGTTATCTGGGAAGCTAAAATAGGCCACTAAAAACACATCTTTTGGATAACAATAAATTTATATATTACTGTATTTATTTCTAGTACTTCATCTGTACTTATACAACTACTACTAATACTACAAAACCACAATAAAACCCTTAACTAGTTACGAAACTGCCCTCATACTAACCCAGTCAACAGTTATTGTTTGCTGGATTCCTTGGCCATTGTGCAGCACGACAGAGTGTTACAGTATAACAAGCAATTCTACTATTCACTGTTACATCTTAAGAGTTCACAGTTCCACGATCAATTGCTCCAACGCAACGTAAATTCTTGAGGACCAATTCACTTGGTGGTCGCTGACCTCAGTCGTCTTCTCTCCATTTGCAGCGTATATTGTCTAGCCAGAATAACAGCATGCTGACACATGGTTAAGTGCCTTGTGAAGTCTTCCTCGGCTTTCCTGGATGCTGTGGCTGCAGTACTGTCCAAGATGCGACAGACTGACTTGCTCCACAGTGCCGCTTTTGGATCCACCATCCGTAATGCCTGACGGCCTTTACCCACTGCATCTCCATAGAGCACGCAGTCACACAATGTGTATTCTGACATGCCCACACTGCTATCATTCATCTGTCTATTGATTATGTAAAGAAAAGTGGCATACAGGCCATGAGCAGTCAGGTAATGTATCAATCCCTTCAATGGGTTAAGAAATCTCATTTTCAGTCCCTCCCTGATTTTAGCAAGAGATTGGTATATTCTCCTGCCTGTGTCTGATGTGTTCCATTCATTTTGCAACAGCTGTAATCTTTTATTAACTTTTTCGCATTGGTCTCAGTCCCTTCGTACTTTCATTTGATGGTCTTTCTTTAACCAGTATAGCGGTCCTCTTTTTTTCCATTTCGAAGTCCAATGGGCATATTCCTACAATTACTAATGAAGCATCATTTGGGGTGAAATTCAGGGTAGTGCAAGAGGCACCGGTTATTCTTAGTATCACTCCTTGTTGAAGTCTTCTCACTAATGAGGATGGCTTTGCTAGATACAATCAATGAGCCCAAATGCTTGTACCATACTCTATGACTGATGATACTCTGATTGTTTTCAAGGGAACTGAAATTACCTATCTGAAATGGTTATAGTTTTATTTATCACATTTGAACATTTCCTTCCTACTCCCTCTATATGATGTACAAAGTTATGAAATTCATCCACAAGTACCTTTATATATACCATTAATGTATCTCTAGATATACCATTAATGTGCTTCTTCTGATCATCATTTTATTTTATTTTAGGGTTCCCTGCTACATTCCCTTTCAGCAGTAAGTACACACATTTAGAGGTGCTAATGACAATCTGACACTTTGACACCATCCCTCAAGTTCATGGAGCACCACATTACATTCGTCTTCTATAATTCTTCTGGAATCAGCTTCCAATGAACAGCACATCATTTGCAAATACTACCAGTCTGCTTATGTTACTGCTATCATGTAACTCATGTAAATATGGGCTGCAGTGCTACATCCTAAAAGTCTGGATCACACACTGATCCCTGCAGACAGCTTTTTGTTATTGTCTTCATTATTTTATTTTCTGGTCAAATTAAAGGAGAACATCCCCTGCACCAATAGTCTCTCAGGAAATTGTACAGTGTTCATGGACATGCCAAATCTCTTAAGGTAACCAAAGACTAATGGCCACCAAAGGTAATTGAAAGTGTCTGCAATATCCATCACCATCATTAGTATCTGTTGCTAGTGAGATTGCCTTATTAATTGTACCTTCAGTTGACTCGGCCGTTGTAACCCCGTGTGATGAGGGCTCATCCTGTGTTGCAGTCTATGATCTTTTAATTACTCACATAATAGTTTTTAAAATATCTTCCCGAAAACATTAAAAGATAAATTTGTCTGTAGGAGTTGGTTATCACTGGATCCTTGCTTTGTCCTTTACTCATTAACACCACCTTAGCATTCTTCCATTGTGCAGAGAGAGACCCTTCCTTGCAAGAGAGGATCATTGTACGGTTTGCACAGGCAAATATGTCATTGCTCACATAGGGTTTCTATTATATTAGCTGGAATCACATCCAGTTCTGGTGTTTTTTTTTTTTTTCTTTTTCACTCTCTTAAAATTATTTGCCTAATTTCTTTTGTGCAAAGGGATACATACGTTTATTGTTTCTATAGTCCTCTCATAAAATTTTTCACAATCTACGCTGATCTTCTGTATCACCTTCTTCTCTGTTGTCAGGAAGCAGTGTTTCCATAGGCAGGGCAGTTGACTGTTCCCAATTTTCTGTTACTGTTTTACCATTTTTTTTGAGCACGGATAAGACTATTGATGATTGTATTTTCTTGGAGACTATGTTATACGGTATGTCCAGGGATCGATTTCTAAGTTAACCTCCACAAACTGCAGCCACTGTCCATTTTTGTTTCCCATAACTCTTCCTTAAAATGTTGTTTAACAATCTGTATCTACACAAGAAGGTAGTGAGGTCGGATGCTGGGGAATGGAGCAAAGTCAACATTTTAACTCATCCCACAGGCATTCCAATGGGTTCCAGTCAGGACTCTGGGCAGACCAGTCCATCTCAGGAATGTTATTGTCCACAAACCATTGCCTGACAGATACAGCTTTATGGCACAGTGCATTGTCAAGCTTATACAAACAATCATAGTCTCAGAACAGTTCCTCTATTGTACACAGTACAGAATGCTTCTAAATGTGTTCATATTCTTCTGCAGTTAATGTTTTCTTAAGTTCAATAAGAGAACCATACCCTAACCACAAGAAAAAAAACCCGTACCATAACACCAAATTTCCCTACTTCACTGTTAGCAGTACATATGATGGCAGGTACGGTTTTCAGGCAGTCACCTAATGCAAAGCCTCCCACCACATTTCCGTAGGTGACAGCATGATTCATCACTCCAAATCAGCCATTTCCAGTCATTCAATGCCCAGCAGAATCACTCTTCACACCACTTCAAGCATCACTTGGCACTGACTACAGAAATGCGTCGTCCTCACAGGAGCTCTTCGTCCATTCTTTTTAACTCCCTATACACAGTATTGTGTTAGCTGTTCTGCCAGTATTTCTCTGTAACTCACAAGTGATTCCTTCTGCTGACTTCACGTGGTTTTTGTGTGGCCACCCTCAGCAGTGCTCGACAGTTTAACGGTAGTTGTTCCTTCACTTTTCTTCTACTCAGCCACATCGACGACAGTCACTCTGGTCAGCTTAAGAAGGGCTGAAAGATCCCAGGTGGATTTGTTAATCAGGTGACATCCAGTGACTAGTCAACATTGAGGACACTGAACTTTCTTGAAGGACTAATTCTGCTGTTACTGCTTCTTTACTCACAACACAACACTCCCCATCTCCTTTTACACTGTCTGACTGCGCGACCGAGTAACTGGATACTTTTGATCGGGCAGTGTATATTATATTTCTTCCTTGAGGGGGAAAAAAAAAAGATAACTTGCAGTTATCTACATCACTTTTCCACTATTTTCATATTTATTTCAGTTTTGTTAGGAAGTGTAATTTTATAAAAAATATTCATTTCATATACCTTAAAGACTGTTTGCATTTCCATATTTTGTTACCTACATATTTCCCAAATTTAAAGCATTCCCTGGTTTAAGAAACATGGTGAAATTACTTAAACTGTTGTTTTGATAACAACATAATAGACACAATCTTGTAACAAATTTGGTTTTATTAGTAACTGAATAAAAGAAACTTACTCATGCCTGGTGCACACATCACAATCCGAGATATGACAACCTGAGAAATCCCTTTGGCAGCTGCAATCTGTAATAAAAATTATAAAAGCTGCTTATCTCAGACATGATAATTAATAATCAGGATTCTTAATGGACATTCATTTCTTTATAGCCACTCAAACATTAAAAACTCCAGGTTTGAATATCAACAATCCTAAGAAAAGGACAGATTGCTGCTCACCATAAAGATGACCCTTTTGAGTTGCAGACAAGCACAACAAAAAGACTGCTACACATTATAGCTTTTGGTCAAAGCCTTCTTCAAGAAAGAAAAACACACGCATTCATCATGAGCAAGCACACCTCATGCACATTTGGCTGCTACTACCGGCAGCTCTGAGTGGAATGTGACTGTCATATGAATAGCAATCTCGAGTGGGGTGTGGAAGGGGAGTGATAGCAGGGTATGATGGGGGGAGAGAGGAGTGCTGTCTGGTGGGGCTATAGGGACTAGAGACTGCCAGGTGCAGTGTTTGGAGATAGGGCACGGGCGGTTGAGGGGTGGAAAGGGGGGAGGAAAAGTAGATGAGTGAGAAAGGAGAGAAGCAGGGAAGGGGAAAGGATGGGCAGGTACATTCGCAGAGGGCAGCATGCAACGAGAGGGTAAGGGAATGTGAAAAGCGAAGAGATGGTAGGACAAGGGAATGGAAACTGTTGGGTGGAGGGTGTCGGGACAATGGGTTACCGTAGACTGAGGCCAGGACAATTTTGGGAGTGGAGAATGTGTTGCAAGAATTGCTCCTATCTGTGCCATTCATAAAAGCTAGTGTCAGAGGGGAGGATCCAGATGGCCCGAGTTGTGAAATCAGTCGTGCTGTGTTCAGCTGCGTGTTGTGCCACAGAGTGGTCTTCTTTGCTCTTGGTCACAGTTTGGCTGTGGACATTCATTGTGATGGACAGTGGGTTGGTAGTCATAGCAATATAAAAAGTTGTGCAATGGTTGCAGCAGAGCTGGTATACAACATGGCTGCTTTCACAGGTGGCCTGGCCTTTGATGGGTAAGATAAGCTAGTGACAGGACTGGAATAGGAAGTGCTGGGTGGGTGGACTGGACAGGTCTTGCACCTGGGTCTTCCTCAGGAATATGATCCCTGTGATATGGGGTTGGGAGTGGGCATGGCACAGGGATGGACTAGGATATTGGGAAGGTCGGCGACAGAACACCACTTTATGAGGGACGGGAAGGATCTTGGGTAGGATGTACCTCGTTTCAGGGCATGATGATAGATAATCAAAGCCCTGATGAAGGCTGTGGTTCAGTTGTTTCAGTCCGAGATGGTATTGGGTGATGAGGGGGGGGGGGGGCATTCTTTTGTAGCTGGCTCTTGGGGGTGGTGGAAATATTGGAGGTGTGTGGGGAAATGGCACAGGATATCTGTTTGTGGACTAGGTCCAGAGGATATGGCAGTCTGTGAAGGCTTGGTGAGACCTTCAGCATACCAGGAAACTGAGTTCTTATCACTGCAGAAATGCCATCCTCAAGTAGCAAAGCTGTACGAGAGTGATTTTTTGATGTGGAAGGGATGGCAGAAGTCAAAATGTAGGTACTGTTGGTGGTTGGTGGATTCAATGTGGACAGAGGTGCGGATGAAGCTATTGGAGAGGAGACAGTCAAACGTCTAGGAAGGTAGCTCAACTGGCACATGCTGGGTTGAGGAGGACCAGATGAAGCAGATGGCAGAGAAGGTGTTGGGGTTGTGAAAAAATGAGGGCAGGATCTCTGGTCCCTGAGTCCAGGTCATGAAGATATCATCAATGTATGTAAACCAGACCAATGGTATGAGGTTTTGGGAGACCAGGAAGGTTCCCTCTAGATGGCCCATAAACAGGCTGGCATAGGAGGGTGCCATGTGATGGTTTTGTTAGTATACCTTCCCTACAAAGGAGAAGTAGTTATGTATTAAGGTAAAGTTAGTTAGGCAAGTGAGGAATGAGATAGTGGATTTGGAGTCTGAAGGACGTTGGGAAGGTGGCGTTCATTCATGGCAAGACCATGGGCATGAGGGATGTTGGTGTATAGGAAAATGGCATCAACAGTGACCAGAAGGTAATCAGGGTGCAAAGGGGTGGAGAGTCCGTGAAGGAAGGGTTTGGTAGCTTTGATGTGACAGTCTATATTACAGGTAACTGGAGTGACATGATGGTCAATGAGGAAAGAAATCCTTTCAGTGGAGCCACAATAACAAGCTACAATGGCATATCCAGGACTGCTAGATTTGTGGATTTTGAGGAGCAGGTAGAACGTGGGCATTGGGTGTCACAGGGGTGAGGAGCGAAATGTCTTCCAGGGGGAGGTTCTGGGAAAAGCCCAAGGCTTTAAGCAGGGATTGGAAGTTATGCTGGACTTCTGAGATGGGATCACTCTAGCAGAGTTTAGGGGTGGATAAGTGAGACAATTGGCAGAGGCCTTCCACCTGGTAGTTACTGTGGCTCACCATGACAGTGGTGGAGCCTTTGTCTGCAAGGACGATGATTATGTCAGATCTGTTTTAAGACTATTTATGGCTGTACTTTCCTCTGGTGTTGTGAGGAAGGAAGAAGGGGATAGATGGTTACACCAAGTTGGAGGTAAGTAATTCCTGGAAGGTGACCAGGGGGTGGTTAGGTGGAAGTGGGGGAGGATCATGGCTGGATGGTGGTATGAACTGGGAGAGCCAGGGTTTAATGTCAGAACTAGGTGGGCTTTGGCTGGAGGGATTGCTGAGAAAGAAGTGTTTCCACTGCAGGGATCGAGAGAAGGAGAATAAATCTTTGACAAGTCCATCATGGTTAAATTTGGGTGCAGGGTTAAAGGTGAGGTCTTTGTATAGGACAGAAACTTCTGTGGTGCTGAGGATTTTTGTGGAAGGGCTAACTACAGTGTTCTGGGATTGTCTGGGCTCTAGATTTGGAGTGTTGGTGGGGAGTTTTCAAATAGGTGGCAAGAAGAAAAGCTCTGTTAGGCAGGGTCTGAGTGCTATGAGTGTTTGATGAGGAGAAATACTATGGTTAGGATAGGAGTTGGATAGTGCTGCCCCAAGGGGGCAGAAGGATGTCAGAAGATTGGATTACTTTATGGAGTTGGTGTTTGGTTGGAACACTCATCCATGTACTGGAGAGCAAGGGACGCAGTTTCAGAGATGTGATATATGTAGTACAAATTGCACAGTAGCACTATCTTGCAAAGGGAGCAGAGGTTGTTCTGGGATGCTTGTGCCATGTAAATATGTTTTTGAAGTACCATGTTTGTGAGGGACAGGAACTGGTAGAATCTAGGAAGTTATTGTCAAAGTAAGGTTGGGAACAAGAAAAAGGAATTTTTATGGCCAGGTAGTTGGATGGGGAAGGGTAGGGGGAGAGGGGGGGGGTGGTTCCAGGGGTTATGCAATGTTTATGGAGCAGGATGTGTGACTGGGTTTTAGTCAGGAAAAGGGATACTATATATCCCTATGGGAGACCCAGGTACGAGACATGCCCAGTCCACCCATGCAGCACTTCCTATTCAAAACCTGTCATAGGCTTATCTTATCGCATCAAAGACCAGGCCACCTGTGCAAGAAGCCATGTTGTATATCAGCTTTGCTGCAACCATTGCCCTGCTTTTTATAGTGTTCAGCTGCGGCAAGACCATGGGCTTGAAGGATGTTGGTATATAGGGAAGTGGCATCAATGGTGACCAGTAGGAAATCAGGAGGTAAAGGGGTGGAGATGGTGGAGAATCAGTGAAGGAAAGGATTTGTATCATTCATGTGGGAGCCTGTGTTACAGGCAGCAGGATCGATGCATTGGTCAATGACGGACAAAATCCTTTTAGTGGGGACACAATAACAAGCTACAATGGCACGACCAGGACTGATGGGTTTGTGGATTTTGAGGAGTGAACTGGTATGACTACCAAGCACCTGTCCACCAGTATGAACGGTCACTACCAAACCGAGGCCACGAGCAAAGTAGACTACCCTGTAGCACAACATGCAACTGAACACAATATGCTTGATTTCAATGCTGCTTCACAACCCGGACCATTTGGATCCCTCCCACCACGAGCTTTTCTGAAATGTGCAGATGGGAGTTATCCTCACAACACATTTTCCACTGCTAAGGTTCTCCTGGCCTTAACTGCTGTTATCACATCTCCCACCGAACAGTTTCCATAACCTCACCCTATCGCCTCCTCCCTTTTCACATTCCCCCACCCTCTCTGCACCCCTCCCCCCTCTCCGCGCCCCCCACCCATGCCGCACCTCTCAACACTGTACCTGGCAGTCTCTAGTCTCAGCACACCCCGCCATACAGTGCTCTTCTCTCCCCTCGCCAATATACTGCCGTCACTGCCCTTCCCCACCCCACTCCAGATTGCTATTCACACGGCAGTCGCATTTTGGTCAGAGCTGCTAGTGTTAGCAGTCGTGTGTCTGCGATGTGCTTGCTTGTGTGAATGTGTGTGTTTTCTTTGCTGAAGAAGGCTTTGGCTGAAAGCTACAATTTGTAACAGTCTTTTTGTTGTGCCTTTTTGCAACTCAATGGGTCATCTTTAAGATGAGTAGCAATCTATCCTTTTCCTAACATTGTTTATCACCACTTGCACTTTTTCAGCACAGTATCTTTTAACTCTCCATTTTACACCATATTTTTTAAATAGTGTTCTATAAACTCTTTAATTTATGGGGCTTCTCATTACCATATTCTGAAAACCCTATGAGAGAAACATCAAATCATATAATTAGGTGAAATATTACAGAAAAATATCAGCAAATATCTTAACAGTGAATTGTGATTTATGTGCCTCATAACATACAATTATTAATAATATGATAGGGTACATATCAAAGATCACTAACGTAATTCACTTACATAAAATTTTAACTAATTACATGGAGCAATATTTTAAAAGTAATAATTTTTTCCTCAGAATAAATAGTTACAGTTTTGTAATGACAGTTATCAGTTTCCCCCTTCATAATTTCTTCCTCCAAATAGTAATATTTCTATACAATAGATGTAGCTTCAGGATCAGAAATGTTAGTCTACTTAAGATTTTCATTCACATGTACTGGCGAGTCTGAGAACATAATTTTAACTGATGAATAAGACATAGCTTCAGGATCAGAAATGCCTCCAACTTTTAATATGTTGAAGGTTTTCATTCACATGTAATGGAGTATCTGAGAACATAATTTAACTGGTAAACAAGAAGCACACAGTTATCTTTATTTACTGACTAAATAAAAGATTAAAATGGTTAATTGTGAGTAATTTTGGTTTGCTGCATAGAAAATGATTATTTTGCAGGGTATTTAAAATTTCCAGCTTTTTAAACAATGGATGATGTGATTCCCTGGGACGTGCAGCATGATTTTCTACTGTCACTATTGATTCAAGATAACTGGGGTATGCACTTTTCTGTGTGTCATGTCAGTAGCACAGGGCAATATTTTCATTGCAAATACAGATGTACATAGTTTATTTCATAGATGAAATGATCATATTGCATTATTCATTGGGAGACCACATCTAATGTTGTTCAACCACCTGGTGCCTGTTTAGACATTGCACATTGATGAAGATGAGATAAAATGATTAGGACAACACAAACACTCAGTTCCTGAGCAGAGAAAATCTTCGGTCCAGCCAGGAATTGAACATGGGCCCCAGAATCTAGGGACGGCAGTGCTAACGATTAGACCACAAGCTGCAGACTGGACAATATACGAGGGGTACCTCAAAAAAATGGAATAACATTGCTGTCGATGGGGCTTGTGTAGTACGCATTTCTGCCGCTCGGTGTTTATAGCGTTGCCTGTGTTGTTGACCTGGCTTGTTCTGTTCATCTGCAGTGATTGTTTCTGCTAGCACTGTTTTGTTCATGTTTTGTTTTTCATTATGGCAAGTTTAAGTGAACAATGTGCAGCTGTGAAATTCTGTTTTCAGCTTGGTAAAAATGCTGTTGAATCTATTTTACTGTTGAAAACAGCTTACCAAGATGACACTATGGGAAAAATTCAAGTGTATGATTGATTTGCTCGATTTAAAAATGGTGACTTGTCGACTGATCTTGTCTGCTGATGACAAACATCATTCTGGACATCCATCAACTACCCGAATTGATGAAAAGATTGAAAAAATTTGAAAGCCTGTGCTCACATACCATCAACAGGCAATTGATCAACTGTCAGTGATTAGTTATGTTGGAGCTCAGTTCAGCGAATTTTAACAGAAAATTTGTGAATGAAGAGGGTTACTGCCAAGTTTGTTCCTCAGGTTCTGACTGACTATCAAAAGGAACATCAAGTTGAAACATTTTGTGCTGCGAAACAATGCCTTGAAACTGTCAAAGGTCATTTCTGATGAGCCATGGTGCTGTGGTTACAACCGAGCCAAAGCAACAATCAAGACAATGGAAGACGTCACAGTCACCTGGTCCAAAAATATTTCATCAAATCAAATCAAACATCAAAACAATGCTGATTTGCTTTTTTGATGCCAAGGGCATAGTTCATTCAGAGCTGGTTCCCCCAGGTCAGACCATCAATCAGACCTTTTATTTGGAAGTTTTATGAAGACCACACAACAGTGTTCATCAAAAAAGATCTGATTTGTGGCACACAGGAGACTGGTTCTCCCACCATGACAATGCACCTGCACACACAGCCATCTCTGTTAGACAGTTTTTGGCTAAAAAAGGCATGGTTCCGTTGCCCCACGCAACTTTCTCACATCACCTGGCTCCTTGTGACTTTTTCTTATTTCCATGCATGAAAAGGGGTATGAAAGGACACCAATTTGACAATACTGAAGAAGTCAAGAAGAAATGAGGGACGAGGTCTCAGTCATTCCTAAAGATGACAACAAAAAATGTTTTGAACAGTGGAAGCACCTGTGGGACAAATGTATTAGTTGTAATGGAGAGTAAGGGGATAAGGTAGTTTCGTAAAGAATTTGAAGATATATAACTTTCAAAAAATAATTCCTTCCTTTTTTTTTACCACTTGTACACTCTCCACTTCACTTCAAATTATTATCTTGATTTAGTCCTAAAATGTGAGGAATCCCACTTTTGCTATGTTCTTATTTTTATGGTTTAATTTAATTTCATGGCACTGTGACTGTTGGGTCCAGCACTGTACTATATGCATACCTCTGAAATATTTCAAGTCCACACATTTCGCTGGAACTAGGTTTCTGATCTACAGAGTTTATTAATGATGCAACCATGGACTTTTTCTGTTTCATTATTTTCCACCAGAACAAACCATTCATTCACAAACAGAGAGATTGAGAGTCGATACTGACAGGCAAATCAGTAACAGAGATTAGGGAGAGAATAGTTGCAGAGAAGTAAGCATTGAGGAACACTTTGTGGTACTGCTTCATATTATGGAAAGAAAAAAAAATTAAAAACTAAAACCATTGTATTTAAGAGCATACAGTAATTACTTTTTGCCTTCTGTTAGAAAGCTATGAAGTGATCCACAGCAATGTACCACCATTAAACCCACACTTATCCACTTTGTGGATTAGTAAGGTATGGTTTTCTGCATCAAAGGCCTTTTGGAGGCAAGGGAGATCCCTACTCCTTTTATTCTTTCCTAATGATCCAGTCAGCAAAGTATTTATGGCATCTGCAGTACTTTCTTCTTGCTGAAAATAAAATTTGTTCAAAATAATTAAATTTCATATCTGGATATAAGCTACTTTCTCATATGCTTTTGAAGATAGCACCTTAATTTCCCACTTCCTCCTTTGATCCTTTCTTGAAGACTGGTTTGATTTCTGTATATTTTATTCTATCTGGGAAACAACCTTGTTCAAAAGTCTTATTTATTAATGCAGCTTGCAGATGAACTATTATTTTACATACTGATTTAATTACCTTTATCGGTATCCAGTATCAATATGCAGCCTTTTTGTGTTTTAATCATAACCTAATGTTTTCTATATCGACTGTCAAAACATTTCTGAATTTTGTGGATCACCCAAACTTTTGATCAATCCCAAACAGATTTATTTTTTCGGGTAGTCTGCTACACTGACATCTGATTTCATTATATTTGTGAAAAACTCTTTGAAGTACTTTAACAACATTATGAAAAGGTTAGTTGCTACTTATCATACAGCGGAGATGTTGCGTTGCAGAAGGCACAATAAAATACTTCATTGAAGTACTCAACATTTATCCCATTTTCATGCTTCATTTTATAAATTCAAGGTTACAAACTTTGACAGCCAGTTCAGATTTAAAGATGAACTACAATCCCTTTGAATTATTTTTGTTTCTTAAAATTAACCTATTGTTTGACACCTGTGTCCCGTCCTTTGGAACACTCCTAAATAACAATTACGATTAAATAAAAACAGTATTTCTGTTTCATTTTACTGCTTTGTTTGGATGCCTTTTCCTAGCACTAGAGATCTTTTTTCTGTTAGTGATCCTTTTCAATTTGCTTGGCACTTTGCTATAATAGGTTTTAGATGTAAACATTCTGTTGAACACATCTAGAAAACTGTACAGAAATTTATCAAAATTTGCCCTATCCAAAATATTATTATAATAAAGAAAATCATTTTTGTTTGATTTGCAACTAAACAAAGTGAAATTTTCTCAGTTGAAGTTACTTTTCACACTTTTTTTAAACTGAGGCTTCTCTATTTGTCCTTACAGTTTAATAAACAATGCTGAATGGTCAGAAATTTCTAAGGCTGTATGTAATCCATATCGACCAACACAAAATTTGTTAAAAAATTGTTATTATGTTGCTGATTGAGCATCATCTCTGGTGGCTTCTGAAAACTATAACCTGAATTCATTTTTAAAAAAATCAATGAATTTTAGTGTCTTACTGCTTCCACTAAGTACAGGGTTTTAAATATGAAATCAATACGTCTAATAATCAATGATAAAATAGGAATGCGAGTAAGATACACATTATTGTAGCCACAACAGGCAAGAAGCCAACACCCACCACTGTAATAAAAATTTATATGTCAACTGACTCTACAGATTATTAAGAGATTGAGAGAATGTATGATGTGATAAAAGAAATCATTCAGGCAGTTAAGTGAGGAGAATGAAATTGTGATAGGAGACTGGAAGTCAATAGTAGGTAAAGGAAGAGAAGGAAAAGTAGTAGGTGAATATGGACTGGAGGAAAGGAATGATACAGGAAGCTGCCTAGTAAATTCTGCACAGAGCATAACTTAATCATTGCTAACACTTGGCTTAAGAATCGTAAAAGAAGGTTGTATACTTGGAAAGTTATGTTGATACTAGAAGGTTACAGATAGATTATATAATGGTAAGACACAAGATTTTGGAACCACGCTGTAAACTGCAAGACATTTCAAGGGGCAAATAGTTGCTCTGATTATAATTTATTGGTTATGAGCTGTACCGGTATTGAATTTAATGGACAAAAGGAGGAAACATAAAAATGAAGCAAGCAAAAGTGAATACAGATGTCTAAAGAATGAGAATGGTCAAAAGCGTGAAATGGAAAAGCAGGGTAGCTACGTAAGAATTTTAAGGTTGTAGAATCATGAATGACTACAGGAAAGATGACTGTAGCCTATATGAAAATTAAAAACTTTTGAAGAAAAGAAAAGCAGTTATATGAACATTAAGAGTGCAGATACGAAGCCCCTGCTAAGCAAAGAAGGGAAGGTTTAAAAGGGTCTACATAAGGAAAATAAACTTAAAGACAATATTATAAAACCTGAAGTGCATGTAGGTGAAGATGATAAGAATTTGACAAAGTACTTAAATACCTTAGTCAAAACAAGATCCCTGGATTAGATGACTTTCCTTCTGAATCTTCAGTCTCAAACACGACAGATGCTGAGACATGTGAACAGTGACAAACCATCACTTTAATATGGCATGGTTGCAAAGTACACCCATAAATTATTTACAAAAGATCAGGAAAGCTTTATCAATTCATAGAAGATCATTTTGCTTTTCAGAGACATGCAGTAGTATGTGAGGCAATTTATTGATTATGAACTGCAGATTAAAACTGAAGAAACTACAGAAAGGTAGTAAATTATGGAGATATGATCTGGATAAGTTAAAAGAACAAGAGGTTGTTGAGAGTTCAGAGGGAGGATTAGGCAACAATTGACTGAAACAGGGAAAAGGAATACAGTAGAAGATGAATGATTAGCTTTGAGAAATCAAGTAGTGAAGGCAGCAAAGGATCAAATAGGTAAAAAGACAAGGCCGAGTAGAAATCCTTGAATATCACAGGAGATACTTAACTTAACTGGTGATATGAGAACATAAAAATGCAGCAAATGGAGGAGGCAAAAGAGAGTAAAAACATCTAAAAAACGAAAATTACAGGAAAAGCAAAATGGCTAAGCAGGAATGGCTAAGAGGACAAATGTAAGGATACAGGAGCATATTTTACTAGGGGAAAGATAGGAAAATTAAAGAGCCCTTTGGATAAAAAAAGAAGCAGCTGTATGAATATCAAGAGCTCAGATGAAAACCCAGTACTAAGCAACAAAAGGAAATTTGGAAGAAATATACACAGGGCCTATCAAGGGAAATGAGCTTGAAGGCGATATTAAAGAAAAGGAAGAGGAAACAGGTGAAGACAAAATGGAAGATATGGAACTGCAAGGAAAGATGTAAGTCAAAACAAGATCCCTGAACTAGATGACATGCTCTCACAACAACTGATATCCTTGGAAGAGCCAGCCATGACAAAACTATTCCACCTGGTGTGCAGGATATATGAGACAGTGGAAACATCCTCAGGCAACAAGAAGAATGAATGGTCCCAATTCCAAAGAAAGCAGGTGCTGACACGTGTGAATATTATTGAACTATAAGCTTAGTAAGTGATGCTTGAAAAATATTGACCCAAATTATTTACAGAACAAAGGAAAAACTGGTGGAAGCCAACTTTGGAGAAGGTCAGTTTGGTTCGGGAGTAATGTAAGAATGCGTGAGGCAATCCTGACTCTGTGCTGTATCTTAGAAGAGAGGTTAAAGACAAGTAAACCTATGTTTATAGCATTTGTAGACTTACAGAGAGCTTTTGGCAATGTTGACTGGAATACTCTCTTTCAAATTCTGAAGGTGGCAGGAGTAAAATATAGGGAGCGAAAAGCTATCCAAAATTTGTACAGAAACCAGGTGGCAGTTATAAGAGTTGAGGGGCACAAAAGGGAAGCAGTGGTTGAGAAGAGAGTGAGACAGGGTTGTAGCCTATCCCTGGTGTTATTCAATCTGTATGTTGAGCATGCAGTAAGGAACACAAAAGAAAAATTTGGATTAGGAATTAAAATCCCGGGAGAAGAAATAAAAACCTTGAGGTTTGCTGATAACATTGGAATTCTGTCAGAGCATTTGAATGGAATGGACTGTCTCTGGAAAGGAGGATATAAGATGAACACCAACAAAAATGAAACAAGATTATTGGAATGCAGTCAAACTGAATCAGTTGATGCTGAGGGAAGTAGATTAGGAAATGAGATGGTAAAAATAGTATATCAGTTTTGCTATTTGAGCTGTAGAATAACTGACCACAGTCAAAGGACATAAAATGTAAGACTAGAAATGGCAATAAAAGCATTTCTAAAGAAGAGATATTCGATAACTTTACAAATAAATTTAAGTGTTGGAAAGTCATTTCTGAAGGTTTTTGTCTGGAGTGTACTGTTGTATGGAAATGAAATGTGGATGATAAACAGTTCAGACAAGAAAGGAATAGAATATTTTAAAATGTGGTGCTACAGAAGAATGCTGAAGATCACACAGACATAATCGGGGAGAAAAGAAATTTGTGGGTCAACTTGACTAAAGGAAGGAATCAGTTAATAGGACACATTAAGAGACATCAAGGTATCATCAATTTCATACTGGAGGAGGCGGGGGGGGGGGGGGGGGGGGGGAAGGGAGAGAGAGAGGGGGGGGGGGAGATTATAAAAGCAGACCAAGAGGTGAATACAGTAAGCAGGTTCAAAAGGATGTATGTTGCAGTAGTATTCACAGACGAAGAAGCTTGCACAGAACAGAATAGTGTGGAGAGCTGCATCAAACCAGTCTTTGAACTGAAGACCACCACTACAACAACAAATACAGAGAAAACTTTTTTCATTGTTGACGAAGCTACACTATTTGAAATGCAGAAGGTAGTTGGGATAAAGTGCAGGCAGTGAAAAGTTTTACACAATTCGTACAGAAAGAAGGTGGCAGTTGAAGGGCTTGAAAGACAAGCAGTAGATGAGAAGGGAGTGATACAGGGTAGTAGCCTATCCCTGATGTTACTCAAGTTATACACTGAGCAAGAGGTATAGGAAATCAATGAGAAATTCGAAAAGGGAATTAAAAGTTCAGGTAAAAGAAATTTTAAAAAATGATGTTTACTAATGACATTGGATTCTTTCAAAGATATCACCTTGGGAGATCAGTGGAATAGATTGAATAATGTTCTGAAAATAGATAATAAGATAAACATCAATACAAATACAAGGATAATGGAATGTAGTTAAATTTAATCAGGCAGTGTTGTGGAAATTTCATTCAGAAATGAGACCATAAAAGAATACGTGTGGCTTGCTAGCTGGGCAGCAAAATAACTGAAAATGACCAAAGCAGAGAGGATATGATATGCAGGGTGGTAATTGGAAGAAATGAAATATTTACACACAATTTAGGTAAATTTGAATAATTGTTATAACACAAAATGGCCATTTTGAATGAGTAAGACAAGAGTTAACTTAATATTAGTATAAAACTAGTATAAAAAATATGAGTGTGTCTATTCACAAAGGCATGGCAAAATCCCAGGCTCCAAACATTAATGTAGTTCTTTTTTTATTTCAGTAAAGCCACAGAAATTGTCATCAGACTGTCGATTTTGGTCAGTGTTGAGCAGCGTAATATAATAAAACCAGAGTGGCAGCAATGAGATACACAAACAAAATTAGCTAGGCATCATCAAATATAACTAACTAATAATATGGTGCATACTAGGCCACAGTACCACTAGAGTTCATCAGTAAGCAAAAGTGGCACATTTGGGGACTGAGACATTGCATTTCAGAATCGAGAAGCCTCTTCATCCTCAACGGGTAAGTGTGTGGTTTGCAATGTCCAGGCAGGGAATAATTGGTACATTATTCCTCGATGGTACAGTGACTACTGAATGGTAGGTGAAGGTGTTGGCAGATGATATCATCCCCATTATCCAAAGTGACCATAATTTTGACAAGATGTGGTTCCTGCAAAACAGAGCTTGACCCCATTGAAGCAGGAGGGTGTTTGATGTCCTGGAGGAGCACTTTGGGGGCCGCATTATGGCTCTGGGGTACCCAGAGGCCTCTGGCACGGTCCTCGATTGTCCACCATATTCTCTGGAGCTGAACACATGCGACTCCTTTTTGTGGGACTATATTAAAGAGAAGGCATACAGCAACAGACCCAAAACCATTGCTGAGCTAAAAACGGCCATTCAGGAGGTCATCTACGGCATCAATGTTCCGACCTTCAGCGGGTCATGCAGAATTTCACTATTCATCTGTGCCACATCATCACTAATGATGGCAGGCATATGGAACATACCATAATCTTAATCCAAATATCTGTAGTGACCTTTATGTGTTGAATAGTTTGTAACTAATTCACTTTTTTTTCATATAATTCAATATTTGTCACCCAGTAAATTACCATATATAAGACTATAAGATGCACTTTTTCTTTAAAAAAATTGCCTCCAAAATTCAGGTGAGTCTTATACTTGGAATTGTATAAAAATTTGACTTAAAATTCCCACCAGTCTTAAAAATGGGCATACATTTGATGCTGCAGGAAACCTCTCTCTATATGGCAACACTGGATTCCACCAACGAAGAACATGAGTTTTGGGGATTCACAGGCTTGCTAACACTGTCTCCCTCCAACACCATCACAAACCCATAACAGTGTCTAGCTTATGATGAGTCATTGCAGTCTACGGTGCCAGTTGTGGTGTCACCGCCAGACACCACACTTGCTAGGTGGTAGCTTTAAATCGGCCGCGGTCCATTAGTACATGTCGGACCCGCGTGTCACCACTGTCAGTAATCGCAGACCTAGCGCCACCACATGGCAGGTCTAGAGAGACGTACTAGCACTCGCCCCAGTTGTACGACGACTTTGCTAGCGACTACACTGACGAAGCCTTTCTCTCATTTGCCGAGAGATAGTTAGAATAGCCTTCAGCTAAGTCCATGGCTACGACCTAGCAAGGCGCCATTAACCATATCTGAGAATTTCACTTGTATTATCAAGAGCGATGTACCACAAGGATGAATTAAAGTTAAGTATTCCTGGAGCTACGTACTTTTCTTTATAGCATTCATTACGTATCCTGTTTCAGACCTCACGCAAGCCGGCGTGAGTTTACGCGTGCCTTTCGGTTACCCGTCACTGTGGACTGGCTGTCTTGTCAGTCCACAACAGTTTGGCGACGAGGATGGGATGCCGCGCCCACATTGCATTCATTTTGATAGTAACTTGCTCTGATTTGCTTGTGTCATGGCTTCGCCACAATCTCCAGATGTACTGTCCGAATTTTATCATTTGCAGAATCAGCAGACGCAGGTGTTATTGGATGCCCTTGTACAGCTCGTCCAGGGTCAACGTGCACGGCAAAACGATGCGGCCGCCGCCGCTTCATCGCTACCGCAGCCACAACACGCAGTTGCACCCCCGTTCTGTAATTTTTGTCCAGACGACGAAAGCTGGACGGAGTGGCCACGCCAATTTGGATTCCATCTCGCCGCCTACAGAATTCAAGGTAACAAGTGGCAGCCTTTTTTGTTAGCATCCGTCGGGGTGCAGACGTACTGTGTGATAGTGAAATTGTTTCCCCGACGCGACGTAGCAACTCTGTCCTACGAAGACATTTTGTCTGCTTTAGATGCCTATTTCAAAGAAACAGTCAATGTCGTTGCAAAAAGGTATACGTTTTTTCGTACAAAACGTACGGCCGGTCAAACTAATCGGGAGTGGGTTGCAACATTGCAGGGCCTAACAAGGGATTGTGCTTTTGAATGTGAATGTGGACTCCCTTATTCAGATACAATGGTACGTGATGCAATTGCACAGAACGTTTAATACTGATGTTCGCATACGGGAACAGATTTTGAAACTAGTCAATCCCTCCCTTCAACAAGTGATAGACATATTGGATAGGCAAGACACACTTGACTTTGCTCAGGAATCATTTGCAACTTCGCCAGCTGTGTGTCGCATTAACCGGCCCGCTGGGCGCGCTGCACGGAACTGTAAACAGCCTTCGCACACGTCCGCACCGCCTCGTGTGCCGCGCCAGCAAGCAAATGCAGTGTTGAAATCATGCCCGCGGTGTGCAACTAGACATTCGCGTGAGAATTGCCCGTCACGCCAAGCTATTTGCTTTTTCTGTAATAAGATTAGATTAGATTAGATTAGATTAATCCTAGTTCCATGGATCATGAATACGATATTTCGTAATGATGTGGAACGAGTCGAATTTTCCAATACATGACATAATTAGGTTAATTTAACAACATACTTAAGTTAATATAACAACTTTATTCTTTTGTGTGTTTTTTTATTTTTCTTTATTTTTTATTTTTATTTTTATTTTTATTTTTTTTATATTTTCTTTTTTATTTTTTAATATTTTTTTTCTTAATTTATATCTAAAAATTCCTCTATGGAGTAGAAGGAGTTGTCATTCAGAAATTCTTTTAATTTCTTCTTAAATACTTGTTGGTTATCTGTCAGACTTTTGATACTATTTGGTAAGTAACCGAAGACTTTAGTGCCAGTATAATTCACCCCTTTCTGTGCCAAAGTTAGATTTAATCTTGAATAGTGAAGATCGTCCTTTCTCCTAGTATTGTAGTTATGCACACTGCTATTACTTTTGAATTGGGTTTGGTTGTTAATCACAAATTTCATAAGAGAGTATATATACTGAGAAGCTACTGTGAATATCCCTAGATCCTTAAATAAATGTCTGCAGGATGATCTTGGGTGGACTCCAGCTATTATTCTGATTACACGCTTTTGTGCAATAAATACTTTATTCCTCAGTGATGAATTACCCCAAAATATGATGCCATATGAAAGCAATGAGTGAAAATAGGCGTAGTAAGCTAATTTACTAAGATGTTTATCACCAAAATTTGCAATGACCCTTATTGCATAAGTAGCTGAACTCAAACGTTTCAGCAGATCATCAATGTGTTTCTTCCAGTTTAATCTCTCATCAATGGACATACCTAAAAATTTGGAATATTCTACCTTAGCTATATGCTTCTGATTAAGGTCTATATTTATTAATGGCGTCATACCATTCACTGTACGGAACTGTATGTACTGTGTCTTATCAAAATTCAGTGAGAGTCCGTTTACAAGGAACCACTTAGTAATTTTCTGAAAGACAGTATTGACAATTTCATCAGATAATTCTTGTTTCTCAGGTGTGATTACTATACTTGTATCATCAGCAAAGAGAACTAACTTTGCCTCTTCATGAATATAGAATGGCAAGTCATTAATATATAATAAGAACAATAAAGGACCCAAGACTGACCCTTGTGGAACCCCATTCTTGATAGTTCCCCAGTTTGAGGAATGTGCTGATCTTTGCATGTTACGAGAACTACTTATTTCAACTTTCTGCACTCTTCCAGTTAGGTACGAATTAAACCATTTGTGCACTGTCCCACTCATGCCACAATACTTGAGCTTGTCTAGCAGAATTTCATGATTTACACAATCAAAAGCCTTTGAGAGATCACAAAAAATCCCAATGGGTGGTTTTCGGTTATTCAGATCATTCAAAATTTGACTGGTGAAAGCATATATGGCATTTTCTGTTGAAAAACCTTTCTGGAAACCAAACTGACATTTTGTTAGTACTTCATTTTTACAGATATGTGAAGCTACTCTTGAATACATTACTTTCTCAAAAATTTTGGATAAAGCTGTTAGAAGGGAGATTGGACGGTAATTGTTGACATCAGATCTATCCCCCTTTTTATGCAAAGGTATAACAATAGCATATTTCAGTCTATCAGGGAAAATGCCCTGTTCCAGAGAGCTATTACACAGGTGGCTGAGAATCTTACTTATCTGTTGAGAACAAGCTTTTAGTATTTTGCTGGAAATGCCATCAATTCCATGTGAGTTTTTGCTTTTAAGCAAGTTTATTATTTTCTTAATTTCAGAGGGAGAAGTGGGTGAGATTTCAATTGTATCAAATTGCATAGGTATGGCCTCTTCCATTAACAGCCTAGCATCTTCTAATGAACACCTGGATCCTACTATATCCACAACATTTAGAAAATGATTATTAAAAATATTTTCAACTTCTGACTTTTTGTTCGTAAAGCTTTCATTCAATTTGATGGTAATACTGTCTTCCTCTGCTCTTGGTTGACCTGTTTCTCTTTTAATAATATTCCAAATTGTTTTAATTTTATTATCAGAGTTGCTGATTTCAGACATGATACACATACTCCTGGATTTTTTAATAACTTTTCTTAATATAACACAGTAATTTTTATAATTTTTGATAGTTTCTGGGTCACTACTCTTTCTTGCTGTCAGATACATTTCCCTTTTCCGGTTACAAGATATTTTTATACCCTTAGTAAGCCATGGTTTGTTACAAGGTTTCTTACGAGTATATTTAACTATTTTCTTGGGGAAGCAGTTTTCAAATGCATTTACAAAAATGTCATGAAATAAATTATATTTTAAATTGGCATCAGGTTCATGGTACACCTCATCCCAGTCTAACTGCTGTAGGCTTTCCCTGAAATTTGCAATTGTTAAATCGTTGACTGAACGTACTACTTTGGAGGACTGTTTAGTATTGCTGAATGGAGCTATGTCATATATTGTAACTAGCTGTGCACCATGATCAGAAAGACCATTCTCAACAGGCTGAGCATTTATCTGGTTAAACTTATCTTGGTCTACAAAGAAGTTATCTATCAGTGAGCTGCTATCCTTTACCACCCGAGTAGGAAAATCAATAACGGGTGTCAAATTGAAAGAACCGAGTAATACTTCAAGGTCATTTTTCCTATTACCCTCTTTCAGAGAATCTACATTGAAGTCCCCACAAATAATAATTTGCTTCCCCCTGTCTGACAGATAGCACAACAAGGAGTCCAAATTTTTCAGAAATAGATGAAAATTTCCTGATGGGGACCTATATACAGTTACAATTATAAATGTGCCTTTATTTAATTTAAGCTCACAGGCACATGCTTCTATATGTTTCTCTACACAAAACTTTTTTGTTTCTATACTTTTTGCACAATGATAACTTTTGACATATATGGCAACTCCTCCTTTCTCCATATTTTCTCTCATTACATGTGCAGAGAGCTTATAACCACTTACATTTACCTTATCTATATCAGTAACAATGTGATGCTCAGACAGGCATAGTATATCTATTTCATTCTCAGCTTCTAAATCTTCTAAACAAACCAGAAGCTCATCTACTTTATTCTTTAAACTCCCAATATTTTGATGAAATATACTTACATTATTTTTAATTATACTTTTATGAGACCCTTTCCTTATTCTAACATTTGCAGTACTCTCCTGTCTGAGTTTCTCATTGTGCTTAGGCCTAGTTCCTATACCAGTGGTCACATGGTGTTCAGAGAGGCAGATTATGTCAACTGGGTTGGGTGACTTTAATTCATCAATGCAATTACCTAGGACTGAGATACAACTTGGTGGAGATAAAATTTCTGGTGATTGGTGAAAATTTATAATTGGTAGCTGTGATTGGTGATCTAATGTGCTAGAATTGTGCTGTTTAATTTCTTTCCTAAACTGAAGATTTGTTTCAATCCTGACCTCTCGTAGAACTTGACATCTTTCTGTCTTACCTATCCTAAAAAAGGTGCTGCTCCAACACCTGTAACCACTGGTATTTTACCATTCATGGTAGAATACCAGTGGTTACAGGTTAAGAAAGGGCATGTTCAAAGTGTTTGCCAGAAAAAGCTTAGATCGGACACTCACAACCATTCCAGGCCCTTTGCTTCGCGCCGGCATCGAATCAAGGACACTCAGGCTCGGGAACCTTCGCCCATGGACATTCATGACGTTAATGCCACTCCGCCCAGTGTTACTCTCTCTAACAGTGACTGTGTTCGTCCCACAAAAAGTGTGCGTCGACATCGACGGAAATCCCGTCACGTCGCAAGTGATTCTGTACCAGTGTCTGTTCAAGTTGCACAAAACAGTCGCTCTTGTCGTCAGCAGGACAATAAACTTTTTGTAGATTTGGACTATGCCGGACAAGTGATACTGTTCCAGCTCGATACCGGAGCTGCAGTTTCACTACTCAATCACGCCACGTACAAACAACTGGGCGCACCTCCTTTGCGTGCCGCAAATGTTCAGTTACATAGTTATTCAGGACAGCTTATCCCTGTGTTAGGACAGTGCAGCCTTCTTGCAACATACAAGGGACAAACAAAACTTGTGTCATTTTACGTCCTTCGTTCTTCTGCTGCAGTGAACTTGTTTGGTTTAGATTTATTTCAGTTGTTTAACTTGTCTATCGTAAATCAGATCCTATCAGTGAACCAGACTGTGCCTTCAGCCAGTGTTTCTCGTCTATGTGAGGAATTTGCTGACATTTTTGCACCGGGCCTTGGTTGCGCTAAGAACTATGAAGCACATTTGGAACTGAAAGTCAACGCGCAACCAAAATTTTTCAGAGCGCACAATGTTCCCCACGCATTGCGTGATGAGGTCGCACGAACTTTAAACGATTTAGAATCCCAGGGTGTACTTGAACGTGTGCAGGCTTCTCTCTGGGCCTCACTCTTAGTAATTTTGCAAAAACCTTCTGGAAAATTGAGACTTTGCGTGGACTTCAAGGCAACAGTGAATCCACAACTAGTGACTGCTCCTTTTCCTTTGCCCCGCCCGGAAGATCTTTTTGACAAACTGTGCCCTGGAAAATATTTTTCAAAGTTGGACCTAGCAGATGCGTACTTGCAAATACCGGTGGACGAAGAATCCCAGTGCGTATTGGTGGTTAACACGCATCTTGGATTGTACAGATTCAAAAGACTACCATTCGGGTGTGCATCTGCCGCTGCATTGTTTCAGCAATATTTACAAACTGTTTGTGCGTCGGTCCCTACTGCAGCAAACTATCTGGATGATATTGTGATCTCCGGAAAGACAGCAGAAGACCATTTACGCAATCTACGGACATTATTTCAGGTCTTGCGACAGCATGGTCTTCGCTTGAGGAAGTAAAAATGTGTGTTTTTTGCTCGTGACTTACCATATCTGGGACATGTAATCAATGCCCAAGGCATACATCCGAGTCCAGAGCACCTCCGTGCCATACAAGACTTGCCTTCGCTGCAGAATTTGAAGCAGCTACAGAGTGTGTTGGGAAAAATTAACTATTATCATAGAAATATTCCGCATGCCTCTTCCATTTCAGCTCCGCTTCATCGCTTACGCCGTAAGGGTGTTCCGTTCGTCTGGTTGACGGAGTGCGAACGCGCCTTTCGCCAGTTGAAATCGGCGTTGCTTTCCAATACTTGCCTTATGCCATTCGATCCCCAGAAACCCCTTTTGTTGATGGTAGATGCATCGGATTTCGGGATCGGTGCTGTGCTTGCGCACAAAGATGGTTCGCATGATCGCCCTATTGCCTTTGTGTCCAAATTGCTGTCGTCAGCGCAAAGAAATTATTCCCAGATAGAGAAAGAAGCTTTGGCTCTCGTGTTTGGTGTTACAAAGTTTCATGATTTCTTGTATGGTCGTCACTTTACCATCATCACAGACCACAAACCTTTGACATCGCTTTTTCATCCGACCAAGCCTGTACCTCCACGTACAGCGCAGAAATTCATTCGCTGGTCTATTTTCCTCTCACAGTACCGCTACGATATCTTGTATCGGTCCACTGCTAAGCACGGAAACGCCGATGTGTTGTCCCGTTTGCCTGTTGCTGAGGATAAAGCATTTGATTCTTCCGAACTTGCTTGCATGTTCATTGATGCGGAAACTGATGACGTGGTCGAATCGTTTCCGATTGATTTTCGTCGTGTAGCTACAGCCACAGCTGCCGACCCTGTCCTTGCTACCGTTTTGCGTTTTGTTACTACGCAATGGCCCTTGTCAAAGTCACGGATCAAGGATCCGTTGGTTCGCTGATTTTTTGCTCACAAGGAGAGACTTTTTGTACGACGTGGTGTTTTGTTGTTGCGTTCTGATAATGATCAGTCTAGGGTCGTGGTCCCACGTTCGTTACAGTCCTCTGTCTTAAAGCTTCTCCACCAAGGACATTGGGGTATAGTGCGTATGAACCAACTTGCTCGTCAGCACTGTACTTGGTTCGGAATCGATGCTGCGATTACGAATATGTGCTCTTCTTGCATGGCGTGTGCCGAACAACAATCCGCGCCACCGCGGAAATTCTTTGCTTGGCCAAAAGCCACTTCCCCTTGGCAACGCTTACATATCGATTTTGCTGGTCCATTCTGGAATGCTCGATGGTTGGTTGTTGTCGATTCCTTCAGTAATTTTCCATTTGTTGTCCGGATGTCTTCCACGACGTCATCTGCCACCATCCAAGCATTGTCTGCTATCTTTTGCATTGAAGGTCTTCCACAGACTATTGTTTCCGACAATGGCCCACAATTCATGTCCGCAGAATTTCAGTCATTCTGCAAGGCCAATGGTATTCAACATCTGACATCCGTTTTCGCCTCAGTCAAACGGTGCCGCTGAACGATTGGTCCGGACTTTCAAGTCACAGATGTTGAAGTTGAAAGAGTCGCATTCTCGGGAGGACGCGTTGTTGCTCTTTTTGTCTTCGTATCGCTCTCAGCCCCGCGATGGTCGCTCGCCGGCTGAGTTGCTTCATGGTCGTCCTCATCGAACCTTGATGTCTTTGCTGCATCTGCCGCATCAGGTTCCTGTGCAGCAGCAGACTCCTGATTTTGCTCCCGGCGACATTGTATTCTATCGCAACTATCGCGGTTCACGGCGCTGGCTCGCAGGCCGCATTCTTCGCTGCCTCGGCCACGCGATGTATTTGGTTTTGGGGGCCTCTGGTGAGGTGCGTCGGCATCTCAATCAGCTGCGCCTCTGTCGTCGCCTGGGTTCTGTCGCTCCCCGTCTGCTTTCAGTGACGGTGCCGTCCGGTCAGCGCCCTGGGGACCCATCTACTGGCTCGCCTCACCCCCAGGTGTTACCGCCGATGCCATCCATTTTGCCCCATGGCGTCGCGCCGCTGCCGCAGCCGCTGCCGGCGCCGCCCGCAGTGGACGCTTCGCTGCAGCCGCCTAGCACCTCCCTGGGTCACGCGCCGCCGATCGCTTCCCGTGACCAGCTTTCCTCCGCCATGGAACTCTTGCCCGCTCCGGACCACATGGCGTCATCGCGCGTCGGATACCCCGACGCAATGGAGGTCGACCCTTCGGCCCCTCCTGTCTCTTTACGGGCGCATACACCGCATGTTGGCGTGCACCCTGGACTAGGTTTTCAGGCGTTTCCTAGCTCCCCTCGGACCGAATGGCTGGGTGCGGGTGGCCCAGCCTCGCCTGTTGTTAGGCTCCCCACCTCATTGCATACGCCAACATGGGGCCCTCCCCACGGCGGGCGGAAGCCTTATAACATGACCGTTCGCCGATTTGCGGGGGAGGAATGTGGTGTCACCGCCAGACACCACACTTGCTAGGTGGTAGCTTTAAATCGGCCGCGGTCCATTAGTACATGTCGGACCCGCGTGTCGCCACTGTCAGTAATCGCAGACCTAGCGCCACCACATGGCAGGTCTAGAGAGACGTACTAGCACTCGCCCCAGTTGTACGACAACTTTGCTAGCGACTACACTGACGAAGCCTTTCTCTCATTTGCCGAGAGATAGTTAGAATAGCCTTCAGCTAAGTCCATGGCTACGACCTAGCAAGGCGCCATTAACCATATCTGAGAATTTCACTTGTATTATCAAGAGCGGTGTACCACAAGGATGAATTAAAGTTAAGTATTCCTGGAGCTACGTACTTTTCTTTATAGCATTCATTACGTATCCTGTTTCAGACCTCACGCAAGCCGGCGTGAGTTTACGCGTGCCTTTCGGTTAACCGTCACTGTGGACTGGCTGTCTTGTCATAATGGAGAAAATAACAGGTATTCATATGATGTAAATTGAAAGTAATAGCATATGCAGAAGGACACAGAAAAGAGCAGCTGATCGGCATTCCGGCTCTCCACAGACAGAAAAACAATTCACGTTAAATAGTCTAGTAAAGAAGAACTGAAAAAATGAGAAGACTAAATAGGCAAATAGAGGACTGAATACAAAATGGTCAAAACTAAAATATAACATATTGAAATGGAGTCAAAGACACCATCAAAATGGCACTGGAATTAAGACAAAAATGATTCAAATACAGGCTCGTATGTGTGCACTACAATGGAACTTAACAGACTTTAAGGATGAGGGTGATTGGTGCTACAGGTTTATGAAGTGTCATGGACTTAGCATGTGAACCAAAACCAAAATATCACAAAAAAATGCCACCACAAGAGTGTGAAGAGAAAATATTTCCTTTCCATCACTTTATTATTCAACATCAAACGAAAACCTGGCCAAATGGCGAATAATGATGTAACCCCACTGACATTTCATGTGTCAAATAACAGAATTGTTGCCATGAAAGGTGCTGAAACTGTAACTATAAAAACAAGTGGACATGAAAATATGCTCTACACTGTTGTCCTTTAATGTTGTGCTGATAGTACTTATTTAACCTATAGATTTTATAGGTCAGTTTGGTTTTATAACATAAGAATTTTTTCTTACTCTGGCTTTGCAATCTAATAATAAAAATGGTAAAAACATTTTTTAAATGCTTAAAAATTAAGGTGCATCTTATAGTCTGCAAATGTGTTATGGATAGGACACTATCAACATTCAGCAACAATAGTAATGACCTTCTGTTGTTCTTGTTTTGTTGATTTACAAAATATAGTAAACACGAAAATGTTAACTGCTAATTTTAGGTAGCTATAAAAAGTCCACAATGCAGCAGATTCATTCCAAAACTCACAGAAAGTTATGTACCTCGTTATTTCACTCATTTAAAACAATGGGTGTCCCATATGGAAAAGGCTATATTCTACACTATAACTACTAGAGGAAGAGGGAGAGAATTATGCTGATTCTTGTGAAAAGAAGCTTCCAGTTAAACTGGAACCAGAGTCCTATTTCCATTTTCTGATAACGACAGGGTATTTAGATAATCTACCAGCCTCCCAAAAACACAATCTCATTAAATTTTCTAAAAATACTTGAAATTTCCTGTTGTATTTAATTTATGTAAGACCACAGAGAGCTTGAATGCAAGGTTCAGATTTCAGTTTTTATAGTCCAATATGCTGGTCCCACTGAAAATTAAAATTTGTGATGGACTGTGCTGAGTACAGCTGCAGTGTGTGTGTGTGTGTGTGTGTGTGTGTGTGTGTGTGTGTGTGTGTGATGATAATGATGATTGGTTTGTGGGGTGCTCAACTGCGCAGTCATCAGCGCCCGTACGAAGTCCCAATTTTTACACAGTCCAAGTTTTTCACAATCCAATCTAGCCACTGTCACGAATGATGATGATGAGGATGAAATGATGAGGACAACATGAACACCCATTCCCCGGGCAGAGAAAATCCCCAACCTGACTGGGAATCAAATCCAGGAGGACCTCATGATCCAGAGGCAGCAATGCTAGCCACTAGACCACAAGCTGCGGACTTATGTGTGTGTGTGTGTGTGTGTGTGTGTGTGTGTGTGTGAGAGAGAGAGAGAGAGAGAGAGAGAGAGAGAGAGAGAGAGAGAAAGAGAAAAAGAGAGAGAGAGAGAGAGAGAGAGAGAGAGAGAGAGAGAGAGAGAGAGAGTACTTTACAGCTTGCAAAAAGTATTTTTTGAAATCTTGAGAAGTTCTCTGTCTTGATTACATGCTTTTTTACACCTCAGGAGCTCTAATACACTCCTGACACTCCTGGAAATTGAAATAAGAACACCGTGAATTCATTGTCCCAGGAAGGGGAAACTTTATTGACACATTCCTGGGGTCAGATACATCACATGATCACACTGACAGAACCACAGACACATAGCCACAGGCAACAGAGCATGCACAATGTCGGCACTAGTACAGTGTATATCCACCTTTCGCAGCAATGCAGACTGCTATTCTCCCATGGAGACGATCGTAGAGATGCTGGATGTAGTCTTGTGGAACGGCTTGCCATGCCATTTCCACCTGGCGCCTCAGTTGGACCAGCGCTCGTGCTGGACGTGCAGACCGCGTGAGACGACGCTTCATCCAGTCCCAAACATGCTCAATGGGGGACAGATCCGGAGATCTTGCTGGCCAGGGTAGTTGACTTACACCTTCTAGAGCACGTTGGGTGGCACGGGATACATGCGGACGTGCATTGTCCTGTTGAAACAGCAAGTTCCCTTGCCGGTCTAGGAATGGTAGAATGATGGGTTCGATGACGGTTTGGATGTACCGTGCACTATTCAGTGTCCCGTCGATGATCACCAGTGGTGTACGGCCAGTGTAGGAGATCGCTCCCCACACCATGATGCCGGGTGTTGGCCCTGTGTGCCTCGGTCGTATGCAGTCCTGATTGTGGCGCTCACCTGCACGGCGCCAAACACGCATACGACCATCATTGGCACCAAGGCAGAAGCGACTCTCATCGCTGAAGACGACACGTCTCCATTCGTCCCTCCATTCACGCCTGTCGCGGCACCACTGGAGGCGGGCTGCACGATGTTGGGGCGTGAGCGGAAGACGGCCTAACGGTGTGCGGGACCATAGCCCAGCTTCATGGAGACGGTTGCGAATGGTCCTCGCCGATACCCCAGGAGCAACAGTGTCTCTAATTTGCTGGGAAGTGGCGGTGCGGTCCCCTACGGCACTGCGTAGGATCCTACGGTCTTGGCGTGCATCCGTGCGTCGCTGCGGTCCGGTCCCAGGTCGACGGGCACGTGCACCTTCCGCCGACCACAGGCGACAACATCGATGTACTGTGGAGACCTCAAGCCCCACGTGTTGAGCAATTCGGCGGTATGTCCACCCGGCCTCCCGCATGCCCACTATATGCCCTCGCTCAAAGTCCGTCAACTGCACATACGGTTCACGTCCACGCTGTCGCGGCACGCTACCAGTGTTAAAGACTGCGATGGAGCTCCGTATGCCACGGCAAACTGGCTGATACTGACGGCGGCGGTGCACAAATGCTGTGCAGCTAGCGCCATTCGACGGCCAACACCGCGGTTCCTGGTGTGTCCGCTGTGCCGTGCGTGTGATCATTGCTTGTACAGCCCTCTCGCAGTGTCCGGAGCAAGTATGGTGGGTCTGACACACCGGTGTCAATGTGTTCTTTTTTCTATTTCCAGGAGTGTATTTGGTGAGTTGTCCTTTTGCTCATTAAATTACTTATATTCAATAAGATTTTCCATTACCATATTATGGATAAAACTTAATGGGTTTCATTAGTACAATTATAGTTTTCAGTGTATATTGGACTTCGTATCAATTCAGATGTTGGATAAAAAACAGCACAGAGAAGGGAAGGTGAAACTTCCTTTTTCTGGCTGTACAAGACTCTATTTCTTGGGTTATAAATCCACAGATTTTTCACTGTTCACCTAATTTTAGGTTAACTAACTTTGTCCACTATTTTTCCAGAGCTTAGATATCATCCTTGAAACGTGATTCAGTAAGATCTGCGAAATAGCCATCCATGGCTATCATAACCTCTTCGCTGGATTCAGTATTTTGCACCCACAAATTGTGGCATTGTTCTGATATAAGTTGATTTTTTCTCCTTTTGAAATCCAGACTTTACTTATGCTGGACTAGAAAACCTGTAAGAAAGGATACTGCAAAGAAATTGCTTAGCCAGACCCTGAGATTGTTTCCAGAGTGAACCTTTCATTCCGTGTTCGGTGTTTCAAAATTTTCCCACAGATTAATACTGTGGGTCAGACTGGACTCAAATATCATGTCGCTTGGACTGGGACAGAAAGTATCTGAAGACACCAGCCCTGGAAAACTTGCAGCCTTTACATTCTGCAACCACCTTGCACATAAGAGTCCTGACTCCTGAAGAGTCTATATCAATTGCTGCCACCACACTGACACTGGCACAAGCCAAGCTGTTACCAACCATGACTACCTCATAAATTACAAAGTGATGTCAAAAAAATTTTTACCTCATTAGTTTTCAAGGTAGGGACAAAGGAAGTTTAGTGCTTAATGCCCCGTTGACAATGAGATCATTAGGGACAGAGCACAAGCTTGGGTTAAGGAAGGATGGGACAGAAAATTGGCTATGCTTTTTCAAGGAACCATCCCAGAATTTGCCTTAACCAATTTAGGTAGATCACAAAAAAACAACCTAAATCAGAATGACTGGATGCAGATTTGAACTATTGTCCTCCTGAAAACGAGTCCAGTGTGCTAACCTGTGTGCTACTTCATTCAGTATTAGTTACTAATATACATCATATTACTGGTACTGGAACTGATCATAAAGAGAAAAAAATCCTGGCTGGGACATATACTACACAGTAATTGTCTGCAGCAGAGTGAGAGAGAGAGAGAGAGAGAGAGAGAGAGAGAGAGAGAGTTACAAGGAGGCAAGAGGAAGGAATGTGAGGAAGAGGAAGGAAGAGAACTGGAATGCTGGACAACATTAGAAGAGGACAAGCTTTCAACCAGATGAAGGAAGACTGTCAGAACAGGAAATGATACAGAGATTGGGAAAAAAGTTTGTTTTGTTTATATTTCGCGGCTTTGCCTTGCTTTCCGAGTGTGCATACTTAGCGTTATACTGCAATCTCAAGTGCATTTGGTATAGATTAACTAATTAAATACATTCATTAGTGTGCTCTTCAAGCTTGCCATTACAGGTTTTTCTTTTATTTACGTATTCTTCCACTTATCGGAAAAAGTTCGTTTTGATTACATTCGGCTGTTTAGGCCTAATTTTTGATCGTGCATATTAAGCGTTATACCACAAATTTAAGTGCATTTGGTAATAGTTTACTTACATATTAGTTTCCAAAACATATTTAGTGTCCTTTTGAATCTGTAATTAATACATTATCGTTATCACTTAGTAAATCTCTTAACTAATTTCCAAACTACCATGGATACTAAGTGTGTGAGCTGCAGTAGGAAAGTTAGTTCAGGGGTTTTGTGCAGCTGTTGTGACAGGTGGTTTCATTGGGGAAATTGTAGTGGCATGGGAATTGGGGATGCAAACGAGAGTCTTCCATTCTTTTGCAGGGTTTGCTAAAGAGATAGGATTTTAGCTGAACAGGAGCAGAAAATTAGAGCCCTTCTGGCTGATTGGGACAGAGCGAGGTAGGAACTGAAGAGGTTAAGGGGGGAGGAGGGTAAACAGCAATGGGAAGTGATATCTAGAACAGGGGCCACAGAAAGAGGACAGTGTCTGACAGTTTCCCAATTGGCAAAACCAATAGATTTGCCTTGCTACCACAGTTAAGTAAGGAAGAGGCTCCAGTAGAAGTAGACGTAGTTAAGATGCAACAGAATCTCACTAGGAAACCAACTGTTGCAAAAAAAGTAGATAGTAAGAGGAAAGTTCTGTTGCTAGGTAGCAGCCATGGAAGAGGTGTGGGCCAGATTTTGCAGGAAAAATTAGGTGACAGGTACCAGGTCACAAACTTTTTTAAGCCAAGTGCAAGTCTTAACCAGGTGGTAGAGGATATAGGTTCCTTGTGCAAGGGATTCACAAAGCAGGATCATGTGATGGTAGTGGGTGGAGTGGGAAACAGTAATGATAGGGATCAGGGTTACAGCATTGAGTGTGACCTGGAGAAAATAGCCTCAGCAACGACCCATACCAATGTTGGGCTGGTGCCTGCTTTCGTGCGGCATGATCAGCCCCAGTTGAACTGCTCTGTCAGTAGGGTAAATATGGAGTTAGATCAGTTGCGTAGGGCGGCCACTCTGTCAGACATTGGATTGGTTCCTGTCGAGGCTATTGATAGGGGGGATTTCACAAGGCATGGCCTACATCTCAATAGAAAAGGGAAGGGTAAACTGACAGGGTTGTTAGCGAAATCTATAAGGGGGGACACTAGTACTCATGGATGTACCTCTTTTTTACGCTAATATCAGTGTCCAATGAGAAGTTCAGGCAGTTATATGCTAAAGAGGTCCAAAACTCACAAAATTCTCACAACAGGAAAGTAAATAATAATTTTACCATATTTACCCAAACTATTGGTGGATTAAAGAAAAAAGTAGATTCTCAGAAAAGTAAAGTAAAAAATAATGTTACCATTTTTCACCAAAATATTCCGGGATTGAAGAATAAAGTAGATGAGCTCCTGGTTTGTTTAGATGACACTGAAGCTGATAATGTAATAGATATACTATGCCTGACTGAGCATCACATTGTGTCTGATATGGAAAAGGTAAATATCAGTGGTTATAAACAAGCTACACATATGAATAGAGAGAATAAGGTGGGAGGAGGGGTTGCCATATATGTCAAAAGTTATCACTGTGTAGAAAGCTTAGATACAAAAAAGTTTTGTCTAGAGCAACATATAGAAGCATGTGCCTGTCAACTTAAACTGAAGGAGGGCACTTTTATAATTGTAACAGTATATAGGTCCCCTTAAGGAAACTTTCATTTATTCCTGGAAAACTTGGATGCCTTGTTGTGCTATCTGTCATATAGGGGAAAGCAAATTATTATTTGTGGGTACTTCAATGTTGATTCACTGAAAGAGTGTAATAGGAAGAATGACCTGGAAGTCTTGCTCAGTTCTTTCAATTTGACATCTGTCATTAATTTTCCTACTCGGGTAGTAAAGGACAGCAGCACATTGATAGATAACACTTTTATAGACCAAGATAGGTTTAAAAACATAAATTCTTGTCCTGTTGAGAATGGGCTTTCTGATCACGATGCCCAGCTAGTTACAATATATGACATAGCTTCATTCAGTAATTTAAAATTACCCTCCAAAGTTGTGCATTCAATTAATGACTCAACAATTAGAAATTTCAGAGAAAATCTTCAGCAGTTAGAGTGGGATGAGGTGTACAAGGAACCCGATGCTAATTTAAAATATAACTTATTTCATGATACACTTGTAAGAGAATTTGAAAACTGTTTCCACAAGAAAGTAGTTAAATCTAATTATAAAAAACTATGCAAAAAACCTTGGCTTACTAAAGGAATAAAAATTTCTTGTAACCACAAAAGGGAACTGTATCTAACAACAAGAAAGAGTAATGACCCAGAAACAGCCAAATAATATAAAAACTACTGTGCTACATTAAGAAAAGTTATTAAAAAGTCCAGAATCATGTGCATCATGTCTGAGATTAATACCTCTGATAACAAAATAAAAACAATTTGGAATATTATTACAAGGGAGACAGGGCAACCAAGAGCACAGGATGACAGTATCACCATCAAAGAGAATGGAAACTTGATAAACAACAAACCGGAAGTCGAAAACATTCTGAATAATCATTTTTTAAATGTTGTAGAGAAAATAGGATCTAAATGTTCATTAGAAGAAGCAAGGCAGTTAATGGAAGAGGCCTTACCCAAACCTTTTGATACAATTGAAATTCCACCCACCTCTCCTTCTGAGACTAGGAAGATAATAAACTCTCTCAAGAATAGAAGCTCACATGGAATTGATGGCATTTCCAGCAGGATAATAAAAGCTTGTTCCCAAGAAATAAGTAGGATTCTTAGCCACATATGTAATAGCTCTCTGAAGCAGGGTATTTTTCCCAGATAGACTGAAGTATGCCATTGTTAAACCACTGCATAAAAAAGGGGATACGTCTGATGTCAACAACTACTGCCCAATCTCTCTTCTGACTGCCTTATCCAAAATTCTTGAAAAAGTCATGTATTGTAGAGTAGCTTCACACATTTGTAAAAATAAAGTTTTAACAAAATGTTAGTTTGGTTTCCAGAAGAGTTTTTCAATGGAAAATGCTATATATACTTTCACTAATGAAACATTAAATGCTCTGAGTAACCAGAAGTCACCCGTTGGGATTTTTTGTGATCTCTCAAAGGCTTTTGATTGTGTAAATCACGGAATACTTCTAGATAAGCTCAAGTACTGTGGTATGAATGGGACAGTGCTCAAGTAGTTTAAATCATACCTAACTGGAAGAGTGCAGAAAGCTGAAATAAACAGTTCACATAATATGCAAAAAACTGATGATTTCTCGAACTGGGGAACAATCAAGAATGGGGTGCCGCAAGGTTTGGTCTTGGGTCCTCTGCTGTTCTTAATATATATTAATGACTTGCCATTCTATATTCACGAAGATGCAAAGATGGTACTTTTTGCCGATGATACAAGTATAGCTATCACACCCGACAGACAAGAATTAACTGGTGAAGTTGTAAATGATGTTTTTCAGAAAATCATTAAGTGGTTCTCTGCAAATGGGCTCTCATTAAACTTTGACAAAACACAGTATATACAGTTCCACACAGTAAATGGAATGACACCATTAATAAATATAGACTTCGATCAGAAATTGGTAGCTAAGTTAGAATATACAAAATTTCTAGGTTTACGTATTGATGAGGGGTTGAACTGGAAAAAACACTGAGGATCTGCTGAAACATTTGAGTTCAGCTACTTATGCTATTAGGGTCATTGCAAATTTTGGCGATATACATCTCAGTAAATTAGCTTACCACGCCTACTTTCATTCTCTGCTTTCGTATGGCATCATATACTGGGGTAACTCATCATTGAGTAAAAGAGTGTTCATTGCACAAAAGCGTGTAATCAGAATAATTGCTGGAGCTCATCCAAGATCATCCTGCAGACACTTATTTACACAGCTAGGGATCTTCACTGTAGCCTCACAATATATATATATTCATATATATAGTTATAATAGAAGGAAACATTCCACGAAGGAAAAATATATCTAAAAACAAAGATGATGTGACTTACCAAATGAAAGTGCTGGCAGGTCGACAGACACACAAACGAACACAAACATACACACAAAATTCAAGCTTTCGCAACAAACTGTTGCCTCATCAGGAAAGAGGGAAGGAGAGGGAAAGACGAAAGGATGTGGGTTTTAAGGGAGAGGGTAAGGAGTCATTCCAGTCCCGGGAGCGGAAAGACTTACCTTAGGGGGAAAAAAGGACGGGTACACACTCGCACACACACACATATCCATCCACACATATACAGACACAAGCAGACATCAGACAGCAGATGTCTGCTTGTGTCTGTATATGTGTGGATGGATATGTGTGTGTGTGCGAGTGTGTACCCGTCCTTTTTTCCCCCTAAGGTAAGTCTTTCCGCTCCCGGGACTGGAATGACTCCTTACCCTCTCCCTTAAAACCCACATCCTTTCGTCTTTCCCTCTCCTTCCCTCTTTCCTGATGAGGCAACAGTTTGTTGCGAAAGCTTGAATTTTGTGTGTATGTTTGTGTTCGTTTGTGTGTCTGTCGACCTGCCAGCACTTTCATTTGGTAAGTCACATCATCTTTGTTTTTAGATACATTCATATATATATATATATATATATTCACTTATGAAATTTGTTATGAACAATCCAAACGAATTCAAAAGTAATAGCAGTGTACATGGCTACAACACTAGGAGAAAGGATGATCTTCACTATTCAAGGTTAAATCTAACTTTGGCTCAGAAGGGGGTAAATTATGCTGCCACGAAAGTCTTTGGTCACTTACCTAATAGCATCAAAAGTCTGACAGACAGCCATATAGCATTTAAAAGGAAATTAAAAGAATTTTTTAATGGCAACTCCTTCTACTCATTAGATGAATTTTTGGATATAGTAAGTGGGTAATTTACCAACCCCCCCCTCCCCCCCACCCCCCCCCCCCCCCCACCCCCGAAAAAAAAAAATTGAGTGTCATGTAATATTTTGTGTAATGTAATATCTTGTATAGACACCTTTTATTAACCTGACACATTCCACATCATTACAAAGTGTCGTATTCATGATCTATGGAACAAGTACTAATCTAATCAAATCAAATCTACTTTTGATCCTTCAGCTGAAACCTGTCATAAGACAGGTACACTCTTACAACACCAATCTCTCACACACCAGTCTCTCATCACCCTCTTGAAAGCAGAGGCCAAAACCTTCGATGGAATGCTGTTCATAGCTGTTATCACACTCCATTGAATCAATCCAGGATCCACAAAGTGCTCCCCCTTCACAGCACATTTGAGTTAGGGGAAGATCACAAAGTCTGCTGGGGCCTTATCTGGCAATTACAGGGGATGTTCAAAACCGTTATCCCTCTTTTGACCAAAAACTCTTGCATTAGAATACTACTGTGGTCCAGTGCACTGTCATGCGGAAGACAACAGTTATAGGTGTCATACACTTTGGATAAAACACATAATTCTTGTGAGCAGGCATTTGAATATACACACATAGAATATCAATATCACAGTCTGGCCAGGGAGGATGAATCTGCAATGAATAATTCTCCAAGAATACAAAAAAAGACCATGAACATGGCCTTTGGCCTAGATTTTGATATCCTCATTTTTGTCAGATGAGTTACTTCATCTCCATTTGGCAAATAGTGGCTTCACTGTTGAGTCATGTTAAAACATAATGTTCAATCTCCTGTGATCATGTTTCATCCCCCACAAAGATGTTCAACATAAAATCAATGTCCAAACTGTTTGTCTCAAAAAGGTTCAGGAATGGCTGTATATACTACTCCTTTTGTTGATGTGTTAGTGAGTACGAAACAAACTTCATACACAGCTTATCCACACCTAAATTGTCATGCATGCTACTAGATTGGTGCCAACAGCAAGTTTACCTCCAATGTTTCTGATGCTAGTTTGTCGCTGAGTGTTAAGGTGCAGTTCCTATCGTGCGGGTGGTGGCTGCAGCAGCTGACACAGCCTACTGTGGGGAGCAGTTCCTTAGCAGCATTTCCCGTCTACGGTGACAGATGGGCCGCATCAGCTTTGTGGTTACACCACTTGGAGGGCAGTCCAGCCATAGACACAGCTTAAAGTACTCTGCTGTTACCGAACAAGTTATGCTTAATATCTGCTACAGAAGTGTCATTTACAGTTCTAGAAGACAAAAAACAAGTGGAAATGATTTCCACATTTTCATGAAACATATTTTTGATGTAGCCAGTGCTGTGTATAAAGAACAAAATGTGTATTAAATGTGCAAGAACGTGCTTGGGAAGGAGATTGGAGAATTTGTCCAAAGATCAAGTAATAATAAGACTGTACTGACTCTACTCGTGTGATTTATTCGCAGTGTGTACTACAATTACATCAAACTATAAACAGTCCAATCAGAAACAGTTATTCTAAGGGATACTAATAACTTGATTATTTTGGAGGCTATCACCCACGCATGACTGTCAAAGCTCTCCACCTATTAATCTCATACATGGTAATCTTTTATCCTGACAAAGTCATCACCCCTAGTGAGTGGTATAAGACTTTAAGATGGTTGCGGCTCAGTTTGATCTACCTGTATGTCACAATGTGGCTTGTTGCTGTTCTTCAGGAAAGCATATCCTTATGTAGATTGTGCAGAAAACAAGTTACAATGATTAAACCCACTGTTTCATCGGGCTTTACAGCAATCAGCATACAAAAATGTGAAATTCCTGACTTAATAATACAAATGTATTTTCAGGCATGCTACGAACTCAGCAGAGATAGTAATTGAGAATTGCTTTCTTGCTGCTGATACTCACAGCTGGCCAAGAATGGGGTTTCACAATGTCTGCACTGAATTTAAATGTCTCATCCCCTACAAGAACACATGACAAAATGATATCAGAATGGGGCAGTGTGCAAGGAGGTGGAAACACAGTGACACTTCTGATATGTTGCCTTGTATTGATCTTGTAAGAAATTCCACTGTCTCCTCCCCTTCCACAGGAGCCAATACAAATGAATATGAACTTGTAGTTAGCTTCGACACTAGCAATCAACATAAAGGATAAGAAATGTTTGTAAATACTGGGAGTAACCATGGGCAAGGAAAAGACTTTGCACATGCTTTCCACCGAGAACTACAACACAATTTGGGAAATTCCATTTACACTCAAATTTCTCAGGCATCACCCTGAAATCATGAGACAAAAGTGGTTGTAGAAGTAGAGGCACTAATGTCTTTTGAAGTACTGACAGTGTGCTTTGTACTGTTCTGCCAGATTAACTATGCAGTATTCTAAATGTGAACAATATAAATTATTCTTCTGTTGTTATGAACAAACTGAAACTAGAATTCAGAAAATAAACACTTGAGGAGTAAGGGAGACCACTCACCGAACATCAGAAACATTAAGTAGTTGACAGGCACACACAAAAAAAAACAAAGCAAACTAGAGTAATCCTTTTTCAAGCTGCAACACACACACACACACACAAACACAGCTAGATTCACAATGACATGCCTGGCACTGGCTAGAGAGAGAGAGAGAGAGAGAGAGAGAGAGAGAGAGAGAGAGAGGGAGGGGGGGGGGGGAGGGGGCGGAGAGTATTTGTATTATAGCCCAAAAAAGGATTATCCCAAAAGCTAGTAAATCTTCTTTCTTTTTCATATGTGCCTGTCAATGAATCAAAGCCTCTGCTTTTTGGTGAATGGCCTCCTTTATTCCTGAAGTATTTACATTCTGTCACAACTTCCCAACAAATTCAGAAAATAATACAGAGATGTACTCACGATTGAAAGTTATACATAACTACCACTGTCTAATTTAGAACATAATGCAATGATTCACAAATAATAATTTGCTGATGAATACTGTCAGAGACAATGGAGGGACATTAAAGATACCTATTAGAAACAAGTAAAAAATGGAAAAGCAACTTGATTTCCACTTCACATCAATGCAAGAAATGGCCACCGAAGAATGGACCAAAAAAAGAGGGTAAATTACAGTTCACAATTGTTTCTACCCTTTTTTGTTTCACTCTTTATCATGAAATTGCAGTTACCTTCAATAGCAATTGAATTGTTAATTTAATTTGAGTTCACAGGCATATACTGAACATTCAGCAATCTGGTGTCAGTGCGAAGGAAGATGATGATGATGATGATGATGATAAAACCACTACAATGGAGCTCCCTTTGACAGAGAACGAAGATACAGATGATTCACTTCCATCTACCAGAAAACAGCAGAAATGAAGTGAAACTTGGCACATTGAAAGAGAAAATATTATTAAGAATTTTAAGCAGATGCCTAATGGTGATGTCGATTTATTTTTCATAAGTATAGCAAACTCTGTCAAAAATGTGAGACCAGACTTATCAAAAAGCAGAAATTATGTCATTGTATTGGGTTTTCCGTCTGGAAAATTGTAATGAACAATCAGTATGTTCAGCATCCCTAACTATTAATACTGACATGCATTTATAACCACAAAATGTGGATTTTATGCAATTAAGTACAACTAATTATTCAGAATCTGATAGGGTAACAAATTTTGGTTCATTGTTACTGGTTTTCATTATACCACAACAGAACAAAGGTTAAATAATCCACTATAGCCTTCAAAGTATTTAGGCTTTACTTACCTTAGTGTAATAACTAATTTTTGTCATGTGTCACTATATACTAATGTGTATTTGATGAAACCTTCATGAGATATTCTTTCACCTGACCTAGGACACACGTAAACTGTGAAATATTGAACCTGAAGAACTTTTTCTAGTCACTTAATAAGTCATAACTGATAAGTGTCATAAAGAATCCATTGTCAAGACTTGTCTAAAAGATGGTATGTTCCAACTTTTCCATTCTGTAACTGATGGAGCAGAATTTCTTCTGCTTAATCACTTTCTTTCAGCAGTAAATACAACATTATCAATTATTTTGAGAAATGTGTGTCTACTTTCACAAACTATGCTTGACTGATGCTAAGTTGAACACTGAGCCACAGGCTACTTGTGTGAGGTATGCTTAGCACCGTGCCTTCAAATGAAATAGTGCAATTTCTGCTTTCTCGATATTGTAGTGAGATACGGCTTACGGTCCTGCTTAAAAAACAATTTTGATATTTTAGCTACATTTAGTGCACAGCAATGTATCACCTAAAAAGAACCAAATGTAAAGTAGCCAGTGACCACATTTTTCACTGAATACTTCAAAATTTGTGAAATAATTTTACTTAATTTCCAAGTATCACATGACAAGTATTGAGAAAACAGATGCTTCATCATCAAGCTGTAAAGTGAAACTAAAGGATAAGAAAAAATGAATTTTGTGTGCCATTTTGTTTCCTCAGAATTGAATGATAACTATCACACAGAGAAGAAAGTGTGCAAATACAATTTTAATTTTCTTTAAGAAGAAGGAGACCCTCTGCCCAAAAAGAATAACTCCAGGATTTGACGTCTCTTTGCTTTGTTTACAGACAGTATTTTTTACAGTAAGACAACCAGAAAACTCATTTTTCTCACACACACAGATGCTTTTTGAGAACTACTCATCAATGCATCTGCCGTAAATGTCATTTGCACTGTGATGACCAGCCAGCAGCCAGCCATATGTGCAATGAGGGCATTTGAAGTGTTATTCCATAAGTGGTGCCACTCATAACCAGATTCACAGTGCAGTGGTTACATGGACCAATCTGATTGTCTCTAGGACGGCTGAAGGAAACACAAGAAGCAGCACTGTGGCACAGACTTGCAGTATTGTATGTGTAGTGAAACTACTTTTACTGGCAGATCTACTACAATGAATTTGTCAGTGGACTTGTATTGTGTTTCATGTTTGAGCTGGCTGAACTTGTTATTCAGTTGCTGAGGACAACTTAAGTACTCATTTTGTAAGGAGTTGATTGTAACTGTACTGTACTCTGTTCAATACAGGCATTAATTGGTAATACACAACAATTGCAGTCTGAAAACTGCAACAATATGCAGGAAGAACCTCAGAAAATAGATCCTTATGCAGGAGCTGACAGTTGAAAAAGACCCACTGTGGTTCAGTAAGACAACTGTCAATCGTTCACTGAAAACAGAAAAATCATTAAATGCATGTGGAGCAATTTAAAGAAGAACAACATGAAATTAGTTGTAGTAAGGGCATATCGCAGAACGATATTTACCTGAAGAATCATGAAATGTAAATTGTTCACAAAAGTAAATTAAAAGAAAATCTATTTCATTCACAAAAGAGGTATCCTGCAAAACCCTCTTTCGACCAATTCTCAAGTACTGCTTTTCAATCTGGGATGCTTAAATGTGAGGATCTATACAGAAGATAGACAAGATCAAAATCAAAAGAAGAGCAGGACATTTTTAGTCCTGGGTTCATTTACAGAGAGCAATATGAGATGATAATCATTGAACTCCAGTTAGTTAGTTTCATGTTCCATGGATCATTTGCACGATAAATTGTAAAGATGTGGATTGAGTCATTTTATATTCACACTACAAATTTAAATATGCCTACTCATTGATCATTTACAATTCAGAAATTTACTGTTAAAACATGGAGGACACACACTGCAAACAACATATTATAAACGACAGTCAAATGAAAATGAGACAGCTGGAAAAAAGGAAATAAACTGTTTATAATTTCTTACAGTCAAATGAAAATGAGACAGCTGGAAAAAAGGAAATAAACTGTTTATAATTTCAAAAGTAATCGCCATAATTGTTCAGGGTTGCCTCAAGTTTCCCCAAGTGAAATTTCCTGATATTTCTCTGTTTTCCAGACAAGTTTTAGCATGTTTCCCTGACAAATTTTGGGATCTCAAGGGTAAGTCAAGATATAAGTTGACAAAAAAAAAGTAAGGACTTCTGTATTTCTCTGCCGTATGAGCAAATATCTTAAGTACTAACATCAAAATCTTTTGTAATGTACTGTTTTTAGATGGAGAAAGCAAGCCAAATGGTAAATGTGTTTCATCAAGACCACTGTTGTTATTTTATTTTGGTAAAACAAAAAACGTTTGGTGACAAAAATACATAATTCCTTGGAGTTGCAAGACAGATTTAAAATATCTGATTTCTGAAATAACCCCAGAAAAAAGTGGGCCTCTTGACAGAAGTAGGTAAGGCAGTGAAGAGTTGTGCAAACCAACACTATAGGTGACCACCAATAAAATGTTGGTTCTATTATGTTTATTACTGTCAGTTACTAGTCACTTTGTTATGTCTATTATTTTACAGGGATTGTTGATTTTTCTTTCGAGAAGTGTACAAGTACATAGCGTAGAAGCCACCAATAACTGCCACTATTCTTTTTTTCTTATTGTTAATACTGTCTATTAAAATTATTTTCGAAGTGCAAAAATGTACCAGAGTAAATAAAATGTCTATAAAATGCCACCCTGTGCACTGTACTTGTGGTGACACAGTCCCAATTCCTGAAATCCTTCACCCGAGGCCTCTGGCCTGCCGAGGAGCACCGCAGTCCTGGCTCCTCGGATAAACCACAAAAATCCACCACATTATGCCACACACGAAAAGATCCAACCTGCAGGCAGTTCGGTGAGACTAGATCCAATGGGCAGAACTTGCACGTTAGTGGAAACGTTGGCCTGATCTGCTAGAGATACCCGAAGAAATAACCTGTGGTTTTGGCCTGTCGTGAAAGTCCTCTTGTGTGGCCAGCTATCCGTGTGTCATAGACACCATGTTGATGGAATGAGACTGTGGTGATCAATCCATGCAACAGATAACTTGCACAAATACTCTGAGAATCAATACTAATGAGCATAGGTAGCAACTAACTGTAAGATGATAGCTGAGCCACAGACGGGCACGTAGAAAAGACAATCACACTCGCACAACTAAATTTTTGGCCACAGCCTTTGTCAGGAAATGAGAGCATACACACATTCAGAAAATCACTCCGCCACAACTCATGCACATATGACCACTCTCACCGGCCACTGTGTCAACAGTCTCTGAGAATCAGATCCAAACAAACCACTCCTTACGCCTACCTACCTCTCATCAACAGCTGCTAGGCTAGCGAAAAAATGTGGTGGCAGCATTGACTGCAAGCTGAGGGGGATGGTAGGAAAGTGAGAAGCAGTAAGAATGAAGGAGTAGGGAAATGGTGTACATATTCAGCCGCGTCCAGCCTGCAGTGATGCATGACATCTCAATAAACAAACCATTTCATCTACTGAGACAAAAATGAGATTTTTCCAATTTTTTTTTTTTTTCAAATTTCCCTGACACGTTTGAAAATCCCTGATTTCCCCAACTTGTGACAACCCTGGTGTTATAAATTTATCCCACTGTGAGACAATACAATCAGTACCTCATGGAAAATTGTTTGTGGTTGCCCAAGGAACCATGATTGTACCCACGCAAGCACTTCTTCATTCATATCAAATCGACGCACACAAATATCTTTCTTGAGGGGTCTAAAAATACGGATATTGCATGGGAAGGGACCAGGACTGCAAGGGAGAGGTATAAAGGCTTCCGAGTGAAACTTATGCAGCACAGTCAAAATGACTTTGGCAATGTGTGGGCAGGTATTATCCTACAACAGAATGATGCTGTACATCAATATGCCTGGGCTTCTGAACTTGATGGCACATATCAATTTCTGCAAAATGTCCATGTACTGCTGTGCATTAATTGTGGTGCCATTTTCCAAAAAGTCAATGAGCAGTGGGCTATTGCAGTCAAAGAAAAAGCTTATTGTGACTTTACTGGAGCTGGTGTGCAAGACTTTGGATATTTTTGGTTGGGGTGAATCCATGTGGTTCCATTGTTGGCTCTGATGCTTTCTCTAAGGCTCAAAATTATGACACCATGTTCGATCTCCCACAACAATACAAGACAGGACATAACATTCTTAATATTGTGATACCATCCCAGGTGCTGCAATTATGCAGACATTCTCTTCAACTTCTGCTCCTCCATCAGGCTGTGGGGAACCCATTGCACATAGATTTTCCAGGCCTTCAGATGCTCTGTCATGATGACATGAGTGGTACCATGAATAATGTCCAACACGATCTGAATGTCTTCCACTGTCTGCCATTGGTCATTTCTGATGGCAGCATCATGTGCATGTAGATGTGTGTTCACCATACACAGCAGGCATTTGGGCACAAATTTCACTTCCCAACAACTCTTCTGCAGTAAAAAATCACACTATACTTTGCTGTTCCTCTTTCCTGGCCTCCATAGTGAAACTGGATGCATGCACGACTTGTTGACCTCACATCAAGCACGTCTAACAAACAAATGGCACAGAAGTGAAAGTCTGCACTGTTCCTTCCAGATTTCCAATAGAGGCCACTTCTATACACAACTCCTATCTACATTACCAACATCTGTGCTAAGCTAGTTACATGTTCTGCCTCATTTTCATTTCACTGTCCCTTTTTGCCACTTTCTCCCATATATATGCTGCAAAATAATTGAACTCGAGCTCATATGTAGGATCAATGTACGGAACAGGAAAATGGGGAAACAATCGTGGGATCTGAACGATTTTTTTACCACTCTATAACGTGTCTTCTGGGGTGCAGATGTAGATGTAGAAAATACTCAAGTGATGGATAAAATCTCAGGAAGAAGGGTGATGATATAACATTATGAACAAATAAGTACAAAAACAAATCCATATTAACAGTTTTCTACTTAGAAGAAGGTTGTATACCTGGAAGAATCCTGGAGATACTAAAAGGTATCAGATAGATTATATAATGGTAAGACAGAGATTTAGGAACCAGGTTTTAAATTGTAAGACATTTCCTGGGGCAGATGTGGATTCTGACCACAATCTATTGGTTATGAACTGCAGATTGAAACTGAAGAAACTGCAAAAAGGTGGGAATTTAAGGAGATGGGACCTGGATAAACTGAAAGAACCAGAGGTTGTAGAGAGTTTCAGGGAGAGCATAAGGGAACAATTGATAGGAATGGGGGAAAGAAATACAGTAGAAGAAGAATGGGTAGCTCTGAGGGATGAAGTAGTGAAGGCAGCAGAGGATCAAGTAGGTAAAAAGACGAGGGCTAATAGAAATCCTTGGGTAACAGAAGAAATATTGAATTTAATTGATGAAAGGAGAAAATATAAAAATGCAGTAAATGAAGCAGGCAAGAAGGAATACAAAGTCTCAAAAATGATATCGACAGGAAGTGCAAAATGGCTAAGCAGGGATGGCTAGAGGACAAATGTAAGGATGTAGAGGCTTGTCTCACTAGGGGTAAGATAGATACTGCCTACAGGAAAATTAAAGAGACCTTTGAAGAGAAGAGAACCACTTGTATGAATATCAAGAGCTCAGATGTCAACCCAGTTCTAAGCAAAGAAGGGAAGGCAGAAAGGTGGAAGGAGTATATAGAGGGTTTATACAAGGGTGATGTACTTGAGGACAATATTATGGAAATGGAAGAGGATGTAGATGAAGACGAAATGGGAGATAAGATACTGCGTGAAGAGTTTGACAGAGCACAGAAAGACCTGAGTCGAAACAAGGCCCCGGGAGTAGACAACATTCCATTTGAACTACTGATGGCCTCGGGAGAGCCAGTCATGACAAAGCTCTACCATCTGGTGAGCACGATGTATGAGACAGGCGAAATACCCTCAGACTTCAAGAAGAATATAATAATTCCAATCCCAAAGAAAGCAGGTGTTGACATATGTGAAATATACCGAACTATCAGTTTAATAAGTCACAGCTGCAAAATACTAACGCGAATTCTTCACAGACGAATGGAAAAACTGGTAGAAGCCGACCTCGGGGAACATCAGTTTGGATTCCGTAGAAATACTGGAACACGTGAGGCAATACTGACCCTACGACTTATCTTAGAAGAAAGATTAAGAAAAGGCAAACCTACGTTTCTAGCATTTGTAGACTTAGAGAAAGCTTTTGACAATGTTAACTGGAATACTCTCTTTCAAATTCTGAAGGTGGCAGGGGTAAAATACAGGGAGCGAAAGGCTATTTACAGTTTGTACAGAAACCAGATGGCAATTATAAGAGTCGAGGGGCATGAAAGGGAAGCAGTGGTTGGGAAAGGAGTAAGACAGGGTTGTAGCCTCTCCCCGATGTTATTCAATCTGTATATTGAGCAAGCAGTGAAGGAAACAAAAGAAAAATTCGGAGTAGGTATTAAAATTCATGGAGAAGAAGTAAAAACTTAGAGGTTCGCCGATGACATTGTAATTCTGTCAGAGACAGCAAAGGACTTGGAAGAGCAGTTGAACGGAATGGACAGTGTCTTGAAAGGAGGATATAAGATGAACATCAACAAAAGCAAAACGAGGATAATGGAATGTAGTCAAATTAAGTCGGGTGATGCTGAGGGAATTAGATTAGGAAATGAGACACTTAAAGTAGTAAAGGAGTTTTGCTATTTAGGGAGTAAAATAACCGATGATGGTCGAAGTAGAGAGGATATAAAATGTAGACTGGCAATGGCAAGGAAAGCGTTTCTCAAGAAGAGGAATTTGTTAACATCGAGTATAGATTTAAGTGTCAGGAAACCGTTTCTGAAAGTATTTGTATGGAGTGTAGCCATGTATGGAAGTGAAACATGGACGATAACTAGTTTGGACAAGAAGAGAATAGAAGCTTTCGAAATGTGGTGCTACAGAAGAATGCTGAAGATAAGGTGGGTAGATCACGTAACTAATGAAGAGGTATTGAATAGGATTGGGGAGAAGAGAAGTTTGTGGCACAACTTGACTAGAAGAAGGGATCGGTTGGTAGGACATGTTTTGAGGCATCAAGGGATCACAAATTTAGCATTGGAGGGCAGTGTGGAGGGTAAAAATCGTAGAGGGAGACCAAGAGATGAATACACTAAGCAGATTCAGAAGGATGTAGGTTGCAGTAGATACTGGGAGATGAAGAAGCTTGCACGGGATAGAGTAGCATGGAGAGCTGCATCAAACCAGTCTCAGGACTGAAGACCACAACAACAACAACTTAGAAGTACGAGAACTTGATTTAAATACATTTTTTAACTTAATCAATATACAGCTCACTAGAAGAAAAGGGCTTTTCTTTCTGCAGAAATAACCAAAACTATTATATATAGATATTATAATAATTATTTAAAATTCATAAATTATACTACATCAGCTGGAGAGGCTTACCTTTGACTTGGCAATTTTGTTCCCATTTTCATCATAGACGTCTATACCATGAATCAGTTCATTCTGCCGCATTAGAGGAATGTTAACACAATTTGCTGCAGCAACAGCAGCAAAAGGCACGTACCGCTGGGGGTAAAAGATTGTGTTTCAATACACAACTTAACTTTATTGTATTCATTTTAATCAGTGAAAATGAAACAAAAGAATCTTAACTTCATATAAATAAAAAAAAAAAGCTGGTTGGTACTCACCTTCATGAAACACAGCTAACACTTAAGCTGATAGAAATATACAACGTAAGCACATCAAGAGCAGAGGAAGACATTAGGGAAGATAGGAAGCCACATCAAGGGGGTTAACGGGTACATGGAGGAATTCTTATTTTTTATTTGTCTGATGAGCACAAAAGGAGAGGCTAGCTTATGCTTCAATGCTAGTAAGTGAAAGAGCAGAGAGGAAAGCAGTAAAGGAGGGAAGTAAGATAGGGGATACAGGTAAGTAAAGAAGTGTGTGAAGAGGAGTTCAGGTGAGAAAGAGTAAGAAAATGGGTAGTGCGGGATGAGGTTAGTAAACAGGTGGAAGTGGGAGAGAGCATGGAGCCTGAACAGAAAGAAGATAAAAGCAAATATTCAGAGGGCAGACACACAGAATGAACGGAAACGGGGGGCGGGGGGGGGGGGGGGGGGGGGGAGGGGCAGTGGAGGATGAAGGTTGTTACAAGTGAATCAAAGCTTCTAGCAAAATCTCCAGTGTGAGTGACTATAAGAAACAACATATATGTCACTGTTTCAAAATCCCATGAAGTCTCATGTATTAGTCCCCTTGCATGCCATAGGGAGACAAGAGGCAGTTATTTCTGCCACTTCTCTGGGATACAAGAAATCAAACTCATGCACTTTGTGATCCATGGTTGACTGGATAAGATCACTGTTTACTTATGAATCAAGTGTCAGCAGGACTGTGAAATTCATGACCAGTTACATTTTTATCCTAGCCATATTACAACTGGAGTTTTGGATTTTAATTATTCCTGGCAACTGTGTGTACTGGTCATTAAGTATGTGCTCAAATTTTCCAAATACCCCAATGAATGCTCAATGTGTGACTTCAAGTACCCATCTGAACGTGTAGCAGCAGCAGCTTTATTCATCAATAGATCACTTTTACAAGGATATTGGAAACATCTCAGAATTGCAGTTTCAGAAATATGAAAACAACATTATTCATATGTATACCCATTTACATACTTGCAGATCTAGCTTGACAAAGATGGGGCAAGTGATCAGCCGCGGTCTTCTAATATGAGCCATCGCTGAAGTAATTTAAGGAAACCACAGAAAACCTAAATCAAGATGTTCAGGTGAAGATTGGAGCCACCACCCTCCCGAACATAAAGCTAGTCTGTTTAAAGCAGTGCTACTTCATTCAGTTTTTATACCTACTGTACAATACCATTTTATAAAAACATCATTTAATAAGGTAAAATGATAGTGCTACATTGCTCATTCATTTCTCACTTCCAGTCACAGCAAATTGTTTTATAACCAACACAACACACCCTATCACAGGAAGTTAGGACCATTGTGATGATACCTGGTTTCCATTTTGTCTACCATAACTTTTCATTTGTTAGCCTGAAAAACTTAGTCAGCATCCCTCTATAACAAGTGAGATGTTGAGCTCAGAAAGAGGTAAGGTGCCAGTATTATATACACTGCATAGAGTTGGCAGTAATATTTAGCAGAAAAAAAGGAGAAAAAACATAGTGTGGAAATGTTATGTGAAATAATATGTTTTATTATTATTATTATTATTATTATTTACATGTGTTACATTTTTTACCAAATCCCTGCTCTGTGTTACCTAAGTAATCCTCCAATGTTTATAATGTATTGCTTAGCAGGTATTTTAACTGCCTTTTTAAGTAAGTTTATTTTACTAATCTCTGTAATCTCCTTAGGCAATTAATTACACAGTTCTATTTCTTAACAGAAAATTATGTTTTGAGTTTTATAATTGTTCTTTCTTAGTAAACATAAGTTCACTCTAACTCCTGCTCCAGTGTCATGGGCAAAGCTGTTTATGCAGTAAATATCAATGTCATTTATATAATAGAGGGAAACATTCCATGTGGGAAAAATATATCTAAAACAAAGATGATGTGACTTACCAAACGAAAGCGCTGGCACGTCGATAGACACACAAACAAACACAAACAAACACACAAAATTCTAGCTTTCGCAACCAACGGTTGCTTCGTCAGGAAAGAGGGAAGGAGAGGGAAAGACGAAAGGATGTGGGTTTTAAGGGAGAGGGTAAGGAGTCATTCCAATCCTGGGAGCGGAAAGACTTACCTTAGGGGGAAAAAAGGACGGGTATACACTCGCACACACACACATATCTATCCACACATATACAGACACAAGCATATTCAGAGGCTACCTGTATGTCTGCTTGTGTCTGTATATGTGTGAATGGATATGTGTGTGTGTGCGAGTGTATACCCGTCCTTTTTTCCCCCTAAGGTAAGTCTTTCCGCTCCCGTGATTGGAATGACTCCTTACCCTCTCCCTTAAAACCCACATCCTTTCGTCTTTCCCTCTCCTTCCCTCTTTCCTGACGAAGCAACCGTTGGTTGCGAAAGCTAGAATTTTGTGTGTATGTTTGTGTTTGTTTGTGTGTCTATCGACGTGCCAGCGCTTTCGTTTGGTAAGTCACATCATCTTTGTTTCAATATCATTTATGATGTGTACAACTGATTGTTGATGTGGACTCTGACCACAGTTGATTGGTTATGGACTGTAGATTAAAACTGAAGACTGCAAAAAGGTAGGAATTTAAGGACATGGGACCTGGATAAAATGAAACAACTAGAGGTTGTAGAGTGTTTCAAAGTGAGCATTAATTAGGGAACTATTGACAAAACAGGGGAAAGGAATACAGCAGGAAAAGAATGGATATATCTCAGAGATGAAATAGTGAAGGCAGCAGAGGATCATGTAGGTAAAAAGACGAGGCCTAGCAAAAATCATTCAGCAAAACAAGAGATATTGTATTTAATTGCTGAAAGGAGAAAATATAAAAATGCAGTAAATGAAGCAGGTGAAAAGGAATGCAAATGTCTCAAAAATGAGACCGTCAGGAAGTGCAAAATGTCTGCACAGGAATGGCTAGAGGACAAATGTAAGGGTGTAGAAGCATATATCACTAGGGGTAAGATAGATGCCACCTACAAGAAAATTAAAGAGACCTTTGGAGAAAAGAGAATCACATGTATGAATATCAAGAGCTCAGATGGAAAACCAGCCCTAAGCGAAGAAGGGAAATCAGGAAGGTGGAAGGAGTATATAGAGGGTCCATACAATGGTGATGTATTTGAGGGCAATATTATGGAAATGAAAAAGATGTAGATGAAGGTGAGATGGGATACTGCATGAAGAATGCCACAGATTGCTGAAAGACCTAAGCTGAAACAAGACCCCAGGAATAGACAACATTCCGTTAGAACTATGATAGCTTTGAGAGAGCCAGCCATGACAAAACTGTTCCATCTGGTGAACAAGATGTATGAGACAGGCAAAATACCCTCATTCTTCAAGGAGAATATAATAATTCCAATTCCAAAGAAAGCATGTGCTGATAGGAGTGATAATTAACGAACTATCAGTTTAATAAGTCATGGCTGCAAAACACTAACACAAATTCTTTTCAGATGAATGGAAAAACTGGTAAAAGCTGATCATGGAGAAGATCAGTTTGGATTCCACATAAATGCAGGAACAAATGAGGCAATACTGACCCTCCGACTTCTCACAGAAGACAGGTTAAGGAAAGGTAAAGCTACGATTATAGCATTGTAGACTTGGTGAAAGCTTTTGGCAATATTGGCTGGAATACTCTCTTTCAAATTCTGAAGGTGGAAGGGGTAAAATAAAGGGAGCAAAAGGCTATTTACAGTTCGTACAGAAACGAGATGGCAGTTATAAGAGTCAAGGGGCATGAAAGGGTTGAGACAGGGTTGTGTCAAGTAGGGAGTGACACAGGGTTGTAGCCTATCCCCAATGTTATTCAATCTGTGTGTTGAGCAAGCAGTAAATGAAACAAAAGAAAAATTTGGAATAGGAATTAAAATCCATGGGGGAGAAATAAAAACCTTGAGGTTTGCTGATGACACTGTAATTCTGTCATAGACAGCAAAGGACTTGAAGAGCAGTTGAATGGAATGGACAGAGTCTTGAAGGGAGGATATAAGATGAACATCAACAAAAGCTAAATGAGGATAATGGAATGTGGTTGAATTAAATTAGGCGATGCTGACAGAATTAGATTAGAAAATGAGACACTTAAAGTAGTTATGAGTTTTGCTATTCGGGCAGTAAAATAACTGATGATGGTTCAAGTAGAGAGGATATAAAATGTAGACTGGTGATGGCAAGGAAAGCATTTCTGAAGAAGAGAAATTTGTTAAAATCGAGTATAGATTTAAGTGTCAGAAAGTCTTTTCTGAAAGTATTTGTATGGAGTAGCAGTGATGTATGGAAGTGAAACATGGATGATAAACAGTTTAGACAAGAAGAGAATAGAAGCTTTTGAAATGTGGTGCTACAGAAGAACACTGAAGATTAGATGGGTGATCTCATAACTAATGAGGTGGTACTGAATAGAATTGGGGAGAAAAGAAATTTGGGGCACAACTTGATTAGAAGAAGGGAACAGTTAGTAGGACATGTTCTGATGCATCAAGGGATCACCAGTTTAGTATTGGAGGGAAGCATGGAGAGTAAAAATCGTGGAGGGAGACCAAGAGATGAATAAACTAAGCAGATTCAGAAGGATGTCAGTTGCAGTAGTTACTCAGAGATGAAGAGGCTTGCACAGGATAGAGTAGCATGGAGTGCTGAGTCAAACCATTTTTTGGACTGAAGACCACCACCACCACCACCACCACCACCACCACCACCACCCCAACAACAACATAGCTGATTGGTAAATGTTCTCACATGGTGTATATGAGTCTGCACATGAATAGCATGTAACTAAATTACACTGGCTGTTACACACTAATGACAGGACTCCAAGGACGTAACATGCTGATGACATTCTGTTTGTAAGTATCTTTTTGTGTGTTCACACCACTTCAACTAAAAAGCAATACTCATTCCTAAACACTTTGTGTTACAAAGTCTATAGAGGTACCATCTACATTTAATATAACAGTTTCATTTTCCATCTTCAAACTGACATTCTCGCCACTTGTTTTCTATATGTTCAAACCATTTACAGCATACTGACCGACAGTAAACTTCCTCAAGAATTTCATTTTCTTTCTCTCTGACTTCTCGTATTTTCTCAGTGAGAATCATATAGGAGCAACACTCTTTTCACAACACTTCCTGCAAATTTGATGTCATTTTTTATGTCAAACACAATATCGATTATTGGAGAGACTAGTATCAACTTTTGTTAATGTTCGATGTGAGTAACAGCTAACACAAGTTGTTAGTGGCAGAAATATAGCAACCAGAAATGCCACTGGTTTGCAGGAAGTCTTGTAAGATGAGTGTTACTTCTGAAATATTTTTGACGAGGAACAATACGAATGTTGATACTTATCATTTCACTCACAGCAATTTAAGTGTGTCAATTCTAGTGTCCGATTCCACCAGTCAGATTTGTGCAAAGACGTCATAGATAAGGCAAAGATGGTACATAGAGGCACTCTTTGAAATCAACTCGTAAACAAACAAATGTAGCATACAATCACTGTTCATGTGATTAATTACTTAGCCATGAATTGCACCCAAAGGAACTGAAGGCAATGAAAATAAATAAGAACAGAAAAAGGGAAATATACATGTCTCAAACAAATTATTATCGTAATTTATGTGAGTAAGAAAAGCACTGAAATTTATAAATCCACTGCAGTACAGCGCATGGTGAAATCTTAATGATGTGAAATAGCATTATTTTTTAATAATAATTATTGAATCTAATGGGACAAATGCAGTAAAGTGGGAGTCTTGGGCAGGGAGAAACTGCAATGTAACAAAATGTGGGAAATGGGGTACCGGAATTGTGATAGTAGAATAGTGACACAGCATAGAATTATGATTTCCACACTTTTATTAGTATGCACACATATATAACACTTGTAAGTGTTATGAGCATATAGAGGATACTAACTCCCACTGCCTCATGGGGCAGCAATGATCCTTTTACCAAGTCACAGATGTTATGCCACCACAAATCAAACTGAACAATATGCTATCAATAAATCTTCGCCATGTCTGTGCCACATTTTTTAGTCCATACCACATGTACAGGCACTCAAAGATACTGAATGGCACAATTATCACAGTTTTTGGCACGTCTTCATCTGCCAACAGAATTTGCGGTATGCTGTTTTGCAGTAAATGACGCTGAACATTTTTGCCCCAGCCAAGATGTGGGAAAAACTATCCAACCTCAGAATGGGCTAGCTGTCAATGATTCTACATGTGTTGAAGTAGTGTTAGTCACTGCTTAGGCACCAAGTACCATTCTTTTTAGGAATTAGTTAAATTGGGGTAGCTCAAGCACTGTCTGATGTCCTGACTATGCCACCCCACCAAAGGTTGTCCACCACAGCTTTAGCCCCTTTAAATTTGTGGAGAGCTAGACAGCAGGGGCAGTGACAGACTGGGGGACCTCGTGTGGTTGTAATGTGATGCACTGTACTGTCCCGCGTGGTGCATATTGTATGTGGTCTAACGGGGGAGCATGGAGTGAGTCCAGGATGTGGTGTGTGACATGATTCACTGTCACATGACACTGTGCTGCTGAGGCAGCACACTCGTGGGGGCTATGATGCTTCACTGACCTGAGAAGTGACTGTAGTAGTGGCACCTTGGTAGTAATCGGTGTCGAGATGACATAGGTTCTTGAGATGCTGTTGAGCTGCTTGTAGTGATGCAGTGGTGTCCACGATTTGTCTCTATAGTTGTTTGTTTTTGAGGCACGTGACCTTATTGTCCTGATGTACTAGCAAGTACTCGGCTGCCTTTAGAAATAGCTGGTTGAAAAGTGCTTTGCTTTGTACCTTCAGGTCGGGTGCTGTGTTGAGTGGTTGCAGCATGACTAAAGGTGTTACAGTACTAGCAGGTAGTGAATCAGTGAACACACCATGGATCAGTTGCTGGTCTTCCTACAGTAGTATGAGGGTGCGATTTAAATCTCGTAGCAGTTGGTAGTGCCGGAGGAAATCGGCTCCCAGGACTGGTTCAACTGTTTCTGTCACTAGGAATGTCCAATGTATTTGAGTATTGGTGCTGAGGGCGAGCATGATTTGTGCAGTTCCAGCAACTGTGATTACAGTAACACTGGCCACACCCAGTTGCAGCGGCAATGGTGACAATGTAACAGGCACGAGAGCAGGTGGCAGAGTGCTCACATTGGCCCTAGTATCATTGACGAGAAAGTCTGCAGGTGCCTGTCATGGACAAATAGTCAGGAACTGTCTGCCCGTTGAAACACTGTGTTGGTGTTGTTTTGTTGTCGTGTGGAGAGAAATCTTATTAAGGAAGAGTGGCCTAGTGTGCCTACATCAGGTCACCACTGGAGTTTGGATAAGCGCAGGGTTGTCTGTAGTGCTGTGCGTCCTGCCCAAATCTGGTGTGAAACCAGCAGTAGTGGTGTTGGGTGTGGAAGCAGGTGATGCACTTGGTCAGTGTGGCTTTTGTTTATACACAGAGCCGTGGCGGTGCCCAGTTGGAGTTCCATCAACCTCGCCTGTCGCAGTAGCTGATTGTTGTTTGCTGCAGCCATGAAAGGTGCTTGGGGTGGTAGACGCAGAGGGCACGGTCCGATTCAGGTTGGTCCAGCCATCGTTGGGCAGCCTGTGGCTGTGTGGAATGTTGCAGCTCAACCGGGACCATGCAAAATCGGTTTTGGTGCGCAGGCATACTGGGCATCAACTGCAACTTAGCACTGTTGGTTGTTGATTAATATGCGTTGTTGTGACAGTGCCTGCATTCCATCAGTGAGTTGAAGTTAAACTCCAGCGACGCCTCCTCATGTGCTAGGATCACTGTACGGATGTTGTCTGGCAGGAGCCAAAGTGTCCATAGCACGCAATCAGGCAGAGCGTTGGGGTGATTAGAACTCGCACGTGGTGCCAGGGTGAAGACGGCATGGCATTGCCCAAAGTACTCTCATTGATGGTGAGATTTACTGCTGGTCAGGTGCGCATGTTAGTAGTTGTGGCAACAGCGTCTTGGCAGTTTTGTATTTGTGAGGAGCAGGAATATACGAAAGCAAGTCTCTAATAAGGTCTGCACTGTCTTCAAGGTGGTTAAGAAGGCAGCAAACTTCTCGTCGTCCCCAATGACATCAATGGCTGACATCAGACACTTGCTGACAGCAAATAGCATTGTGGGAGAATCCACGTGGAACAATGTTAATTTCAGATGGTGGTGGATGGTATGATGGCCATCAGTGGTTTTATTGTTAGGCACCATCGTGTAGTGGGATTGGCACAGGGTGGGAGGCACGGGAGCATCAGTGCACAAGACAGGCAGGAAATGTAGCTCAATGTAGGGAGGTGCGTGATGAAGTGAGTCACATCGTGCTGCGGGTTGCTTTGGCGTCACACAGCGACCTGTGTAGAGCTGTTCGAACAACTCCCATGAGCAGTTAAACAGAACCGACTCGTGGCGATAACATATTAGACCTTCTGGTGACAAACAGACCTGAACTATTTGAAACATTTAACGCAGAACAGGGAATCAGCAATCATAAAGCGGTTACGGCATCGATGATTTCAGCCGTAAATAGAAATATTAAAAAAGGTAGGAAGATTTTTCTGTTTAGCAAAAGTGACAAAAAGCAGATTACAGAGTACCTGACGGCTCAACACAAAAGTTTTGTCTCAAGTACAGATAGTGTTGAGGACCAGTGGACAAAGTTGAAAACCATTGTACAATATGCATTAAATGAGTATGTGCCAAGCAAGATCGTAAGAGATGGAAAAGAGCCACCTTGGTACAACAGCCGGCCGCGGTGGCCGTGAGGTTCTGGCGATGCAGTCCGGAACCGCGGGACTGCTACGGTCGCAGGTTCGAATCCTGCCTCGGGCATGGGTGTGTGTGATGTCCTTAGGTTAGTTAGGGTTAAGTAGTTCTAAGTTCTAGGGGACTTATGACCTAAGATGTTGAGTCCCATAGTGCTCAGAGCCATTTGAACCATTTGGTACAACAACCGAGTTAGAAAACTGCTGCGGAAGCAAAGGGAACTTCACAGCAAACATAAACATAGCCAAAGCCTTGCAGACAAACAAAAATTGCGCGAAGCGAAATGTAGTGTGAGGAGGGCTATGCGAGAGGCGTTCAATGAATTCGAAAGTAATGTTCTATGTACTGACTTGGCAGAAAATCCTAAGAAATTTTGATCTTATGCCAAAGTGGTAGGTGGATCAAAATAAAATGTCCAGACACTCTGTGACCAAAATGGTACTGAAACAGAGGATGACAGACTAAAGGCTGAAATACTAAATGTCTTTTTCCAAAGCTGTTGCACAGAGGAAGACTGCACTGTAGTTCCTTCTCTAGATTGTCGTATACATGACAAAATGGTAGTTATCGAAATAGATGACAGAGGGATAGAGAAACAATTAAAATCGCTCAAAAGAGGAAAGGCCGCTGGACCTGACGGGATACCAGTTCGATTTTACACAGAGTACGCGAAGGAACTTGTCCCCCTTCTTGCAGCAGTGTACCGTAGGTGTTTAGAAGAGCGTAGCGTTCCAAAGGATTGGAAAAGGGCACAGGTCATCCCTGTTTTCAAGAAGGGACGTCGAACAGATGTGCAGAACTATAGACCTATATCTCTAATGTCGATCAATTGCAGAAGTTTGGAACACGTATTACGTTAGAGTATAATGACTTTTCTGGAGACTAGAAATCTACTGTGTAGGAATCAGCATGGGTTTAGAAAAAGACGGTTGTGTGAAACCCAGCTCGCGCTATTTGTCCACGAGACTCAGAGGGCCATAGACACGGGTTCACAGGTAGATGCCGTGTTTCTTGACTTCCACAAGGCGTTCGATACAGTTTCCGACAGTCGTTTAATGAACAAAGTAAGAGCATATGGACTACCAGACCAATTGTGTGATTGGATTGAAGAGTTCCTAAATAACAGAACGCAGCATGTCATTCTCAATGGAGAGAAGTCTTCCGAAGTAAGAGTGATTTCAGGTGTGCCGCAGGGGAGTGTCATAGGACCGTTGCTATTCACAATATACATAAATAACCTTGTGGATGACATCGGAAGTTCACTGAGGCTTTTTGCAGATGATGCTGTGGTGTATCGAGAGGTTGTAACAATGGAAAATTGTACTGAAATGCAGGAGGATCTGCAGCGAATTGACGCATGGTGCAGGGAATGGCAACTGAATCTCAATGTAGACAAGTGTAATGTGCTGCGAATACAAAGAAAGATAGATCCTTTATCATTTAGCTACAAAATAGCAGGTCAGCAACTGGAAGCAGTTAATTCCATAAATTATCTGGGAGTACGCATTAGGAGTGATTTAAAATGGAATGATCATATAATGTTGATTGTCGGTAAAGCAGATGCCAGACTGAGATTCATTGGAAGAATCCTAAGGAAATGCAATCCGAAAACAAAGGAAGCACGTTACAGAACACTTGTTCGCCCACTGCTTGAATATTGCTCACCAGTGTGGGATCCGTACCAGATAGGGTTGATAGAAGAGAGAGAGAAGATCCAACGGAGAGCAGCGCGCTTCGTTACAGGATCATTTAGTAATCACGAAAGCGTTACCGAGATGATAGATAAACTCCAGTGGAAGACTCTGCAGGAGAGATGCTCAGTACCTGAGATGCTCAGTACCTCGGTACGGGCTTTTGTTAAAGTTTCGAGAACATACCTTCACCGAAGAGTCAAGCAGTATATTGCTCCCTCCTACGTATATCTCGCGAAGAGACCATGAGGATAAAATCAGAGAGATTAGAGCTCACACAGAAGCATACCGACAATCCTTCTTTCCACGAACAATACGAGACTGGAATAGAAGGGAGAACTGATAGAGGTACTCAGGGTACCCTCCGCCACACACCATCAGGTGGCTTGCGGAGTATGGATGTAGATGTAGATGTAGGTGCATGTGACTGAAGTTCCGGGGCCGATGCACTAGGTATGACTTTCCCAATGTCAGATGTCTGAGACGGTGGAAAATGTATGTGACAGAGCTCATGAGGTCCTGGCACCATAAAGAAGGAGGGCGTGGTCATTTATTATCCAGTGGCACTGTCTGTGTCTCATGGAATTCATGGGGACATGCTATCATTCACAGCATGGACGACGTGGGTGTGACATCACCTAAACCAGGAGGCACTGGTATCTGACCTTGACGAGGCGAGGTTGTGGGTGCTGGGTGTGGGTGATCCGAATTCACAGCATGATGTTTGACCGGAAGTGAGGCAGCTGTGATGCCTGGCGTGGGTGGGATATGAGTGATGTCATAGTCTGTCTAGTGTAACTTGGGTTTAGTCTCAATGGTCGAAGAAGGACCTGGAAAATCGGAATGCACAAGTTCTGAGGCAATGTATGCTTTGATCCTGCAGTCCATTGGCAAATGGATGGCAAAACTTAACAATGGGGTGGTATGTTATGGGCCATTGTTGTTCAGCCTTAACGGCACTGTGGGAGGCGTCCATATGCTTTGGGTCATTAATGCGAGTGTCACAAGGCTCATAATCACTAGCACTGGAACACACAATGTTTTGTCTTGTTCGAAAGTTGAAAGCACATAGATTAATGCCTGTTACGAAGGTGGGAGGCCATTGTTTTATTGTGACAATCTGCTGCATTTTTGTCTAAAATACCAGGAATAGATTCACTTGGTTTCAAATCTGGAATTTTTATTGTGAAGTCCATCAGTAAATTCGACACTTGTTGTGGCGCATTTTGCTGCTTGGCATTGGCAACAATGCAAGGCTGGTTCAAAGATATGGCAAACAATGAAGGCATTGTTGCTCTGTCATTTGGCACTGTAGTATTGTCCAGATCTTGGCAAATATTTAGAGATTTTGCACACAGTATGTTCATGGAATTCATGAGCACTTGTTGAGAGATGTAGTTGACATTGCCAAAGAAACGGTGATATTTCACCATTTTTAACAGCAGCATTCTTGATGGTGTAACTAGTGCAGCAGATTTTAGACTTAACAGCAAAACTACAGGGTGACGTGGAAATTCAGGGTCACCACTGTGGGAAGTGGGGTACCGGCAGTGTGAAAGCAGATTAGTGATACAGCACAGAGCCATGATTTCCACACTTTTATTAGTAAGCACATATACGTAACACATGTAAGCATTACCAGTGTACAGCACATATTAACTCCCACTGCCTCAGGGGGCAGTGATCCTCCTTTTACCGAGAAAGGGATGTTACACAGCCACAACAATAATGGGCAAGTGAAATAAGTAATAATATATATGAAACATAAAAATAACAGTAGCAAGGAATGTGGACAAACAGGCACAGAAATCCTAAAAGAAAAGTCAGTACAGAAGTAACAAAAATTTACAAGTAACAAATATCGGAATCGATAACTAGAATTAAGCTATATGGGTCAATTCTAGTTATCAATTCCAACAATTTCATCGTTCATTATTCAGTTCATTTCTCCAACTTCGAACTGCTGTATTTATTATTGATTACATGGTCCTGAGCCATTGCGCGCGGGTGTCTACCATAAAGCCTGGCTGATTTTAACATATTTTAAACTACTATAACTCATGAAAGGTTTCAGTTATAGCAATAAAATTACTCTTATTGAAAGACCTAGACCTTCTTGTTTAAAACCATATATAATACCTTTCTCTTGAATTAATACATACTTTTGACAAGCGTTATTATTATAACATTGTTTTTGAAAAAAGGAAAAATTGGTCAAATGTATATTCACTGCATTTTCTAGAAGGAATTTTTTTTTATTTTACACAGAAATTGTAATTATGATGGATACAGTATGTCTTATCTACAGTAACTTCCCGGAACTATTTTAGGACGCAATTTTGCTCTTTGTGTGGTAAATTTTGAAGCGCGGCATTTTGCACAATGCTACTTTATATTCACTACACTGGTAGCTTGTGTCTTTTCGCCACACTTTTCCAGTCAGTTTTTTTCCTCTCAGAGAACACACTACACATTGTTTTTGTTTCTGTTTCTTACCTACTTCTGTCTCAATCTTTTCCATAAAATGATTTCCAGTTGATAGTCTTGAGAGTCCAGATGGACCAGGTCGGGGTTCAAGATCTTTACTTTGTGCAAGATCTGCGCAGATAACTGTCATGAAGTGAGATGTTGTGAGGTGTTTTCCAGTAACCTTATTATATAATATGCGGAATTTACAATCACCATTAGTATAATATGGAATGCCAACTTTCTCCACCACTTCACAGCTCGATGTTCAAATGCGCCGTATGACAATCGCTGATCTGATAACTCAACACCAAACTTGTTTTTATTGTAGTCCACTACACAGGCTGGCTTTGACTTCTCTCTTCCTCTCTGATCAGTGAAAGTGACCATCTCAGCAGTGTGCCTTGTACTTATCATATGCACATTTCTTTTGTCCTTCCAACACAGTGCTAACATATTTCCTTTACGCCTGAAAATAAGTTCACCTCGCTGATGGTTCGGATCTTTAATAGCACGAGGCAACCCCTGCCGAGATTTTCTTGTTGTTCCCACAAGAGCAGTTTTTGCAGCTTCCAGTTCTGAAGCAAGTATTGGACTTGTGTAGAATCTGTCCGTAAACAAAGTGTAGCCTTTTCCTGACAGACTTGCAAGCAATGTCTTTACCAGAGTCACTGTGTCAGACCTTTCACCCGCGAAAACAGAGAAATTCCAGATGTAACCTGTGTCAGATTTGAATAACATGTACAGTTTGATACTGTATTTATTCCGTTTTTGTGGCATGTACTGTTTGGAATACACACGACCTCAAAATTTACACATGCCTTCATCTATTGTAATTTTTTGAGATGGTGTATACGCACGCTGGAAATTAGCACACGCAATATCTAGGAGGGGTCTCACCTTGTGCAGTGGGTCATAGCCAGTTTCTCCTTTCCTCTTAGCTAAGGAATTATCACTGATGTGAAAGTTTCTCAAAATAGAAAGAAATCTGTCAGGGCTCAAGATGTTTGGACAGAAATTACAGGACACAACAGGGTTCTTCGACCAGTGCTCTCGTATACGTGGCCTCACACTTACACACATATGGACTACAATTGCCAGAAACTTCCTTATTTCCATAAGTGTAACTCCTTTCCACTTTGATAATGAGCAGGTGGGTGAAAGGGAATTCGTGCTTCGTAATTTCCTGATCCATTGTTGAGCATACAGATTAGTTTGTTCCTTTAAATGTTTCATCATACTGTCTGTGAGGAAATATGAGAAAAATTCTATAGGTGCACTGTTCTGGTCTAAACTGACAACATTGCATATTCCGGATTGTCCTGAGAATAGATCGATGTCTGGCGCACGATCTGTAGTCGTCCAACCTTCCTCAGAATCAGTGCGGCACACAGGTCTCGGCTTCCCCCTCGCCGTCAGTCTTGCTCGTTCTTCAGGCACGATATCGACGGGATTACTTGCTGCTGAAGTGCTTGGACACCTGCTCTCCTCTTCTGAATCTATCAGAAGAGTAGTATTTTCAAATAAAATCGTAATTATGTACTGAGAGTTTTTTCAGTAAAAATCTGAACAAAAATTATACATGTTTTGTTGTCAGAATTCTTTACCTGAACTGTCAGAAACTTCTTCTTGAACATAGTCCACATCATCATCAGAGTCATCTACAATATCTTCCTCTGACAAATCAACATCACTTTCTTCTAAATCACGATGTAACTCGCAAGCGATTTCTTCGTCCGTCAAGCCACGCTTTGCCATGTCAACGCTTCTGAGACCGTGCGGGAAATAATCGCCGCTCACAAAACACGACAAATGAAAAGGGAAACACACCCTTCCACAGCATGCCTGCACCATCTAGTGACCAATACTCGAACTACAGTCCATGCAGTGCCTCCCAGACAAGCGGGAGCCGTAAGAACACACAAAGGAAGGAAGGCGAAGGACGAGAACTCACACCCGTAAAATTACGGGCGCCGGACTTTCGGGCAGGCCGCGCACGCCCGTATTTTTACGGGCGTCGGCACCTAAGTGTTAAGTATGTGAAATGTCCTGTACTACTTTTTCCAATAGTTTTTTTTTTCTTTGTGACATGTAGAGTATGTGTCATCTGATGTTTCAGACTCTATCTTGTGACTGATTATTTAAGAATTTTTTTAGACTGCTGGGGGTACTCTTTAGGCAGGGGATCTATCCTAAAGAAAAAGGACCTACTTGTCCTACCCATGACAACAGGTATTTGACTGTACAAAGCCTGAGATTTACCCTCTATACTTTCATGAATCTGCTGCACCAATCATAGCTTCTCAGTCCTGTTTAAGTGTAGGCCATCCCTGGTGAAGCCCCATCTCTTGATAGTCCTGATTGGTACCAGAACAACAAACACAAAGTCAGCTGCCATCAGCAGCATTTCATACCCCACATTAACCCATCTCACATCTCCATTACGCCATGGCCAATCATGATGCCAGAAAAGCTCAATAAAATACATAGTGGTGTCACAACTTAGGGAAGCTATCTTGTCCACGTCACCACCTGTGTCATATGCCCCATCCCTTTCCAAACTGTTTTTTGCCCCACCCATTACAACTACAAGGTCTTCTTCTGAAAATTCCTTACGGGAGTATCCCAACTCTTCTATCACTTCACTTAGCCCTGCATTTGGCTTGAAAATGCTGGTGGCCTGGTACACTGCCATTAAGCTTTCCTGAAACTGAGGGCCTACATCTTGCCCATGGCTACTACCTAGCAGTAACACTTTCTTCTCCCTAAAATTTTGCAGATTCTTAGACTTCCTGATTTCAGTTGAAGTGTGCTGCACATTTCTTGCTCCTATCTGAGGCTCTTCTCAACTTAGCTCTGGCAGTGGTAGGTACATGTTTTTAGTGTTAATAATAAAACTATCAGATTGTGTTCTCTTTCTTGCTATCTTCCTATGGCTTGCCAGTTCCTAACCACACTCCTCCCTTCTATCTCCCTTATGGGCACACATTTTTCCTTTCTGCTCCTCAATCAAAATGTTCGTACTGCATATTCAGCTGTTCCAGGAGAGAGTCTTTTCTGTTTTTTCCAGTTTTCTCCCCACTACATCCTTCCCCAGTGGAAATGTTTTCTACGAGATTGGCAATAATTCCCCTTACTCAGTTCTTTATTACAGTTTCCACATTTCTCACTCATGGGAAATTTTGAATGAAGAATTAAGTTTAATTTTAAAGAATGTATTAAGTTTATCTAGTACATGAGTTTGTCTGTATGTAAACACAAATGGGACTAAAATGATTTGTGCTGTTGCCACTGTTTTTGTACTGCTCATCCAACTAATAAATAATAAATGTGTTCAGAAAGATGATTCATAAACGTTTAATTACACTTATATGATGACAGTAGACACCACTTGAACTAGTAGATGCCTTGTTTTAAGGAACTGGATTAACATCAGATGTATGTTTTCTATCAGAATATGTTAACAGGTTGGTCAGATGGTTGTCTGTTGGAGGGAGGGGACCAAACAGCAAGGTTATAGGTCCCATGATCTAAGAACATAGAAATCAAGGGAGGAATAACACAAACAGCACAGTCCAGTCACTGGTAAGGCATATTATGCCAACAAAGAGGGGAAAGGCATGTCAGAGCAGCAGAAAGAGGAAAGAACAGGTGTGGGGTGGATGGGAATGGGGAATTCAGGGGCACCCCAGAAATCTACTAGCAGTGGGTCACCAGCAGTGTCACCCGTCCGTCTTGACAACCTCATCATACCTTTATCACAACAGGTACAACACCAGCGGAAGAAGACACAAGAAAAGGGGAAACAAAAAAGCACAAGAGACAGGACAAAATTTAGGGAAAAAGCAGGGAGGACCTGGGTGGTGGAGAGGCAAGGTCAAGGCCTCCATAACCAATGCCTGTGCTAACTGAGGGACTCAAATTCAAAATGAAAATTCAAGGACTTCTACCTGAGAGTACAAACCAGTTTTGCAAAGAAAGCTGAGGACAGACATAACTGTGCAGATGTCGTACGCCAAGATGCAAGACAAGAAAGGTGGGAGGACACATTTAGTGCAAAGGGCCAAAAGGCATGGGGGAAGGGGGGCAGTCCAGCAAAATATGAATCTCCATGTGGGGAGCCCCGCAACTGAAAAGGGAAAGGGGCTGAGGTAATAACCAAGAGGTTGGTGGTTGGGAGAGAATGTGGGGAAGAGGGCAAGGAGGAGAGATGGAAATCGTAGCCGAACCCAACCAGTAAACCCATACAAGGGTGGGCGAGGGGGGGGGGAGGAGGGGCAGCAGATAGGCAATGGCCTGAAACCACAAAAAGAACAGAATAGGAGGTGTGAGCAGGGGAAGAGCGAATAGTGATGGCAACCGAAACCAGGAGCTGGAACCATGGAACTAAAGAGGGAGGATCCCCGTGTCAAACAGAAGACTATCAGCAGAGCTTTTGCAAAAGGCATTGGTAGCTAATAGGATGCCATGATGGTGAATCGGGTCCAAAAGGAGCAGTGAAGAAGGGGCAGCTGATCCATAAACTTGACAAGCATAGTCCAGACGAAACAGAACTAATGCCCGGTAGAGGAGTAGAAGGGTTAAATGATCCGCACCACAAGAGGTGCAAGCAAGGAATTGAAGAACATTGAGTTTATGAAAACAGCCAACCTTCAGATGACTGATATGGGGCAACTAAGAAAGCTTGTTGTCAAAAAGAATACCTAAGAAATTGAACTGGGGGACCATGGTCAGGTGTTGGGCGTCAAGGTAGAGCTCAGGATGGACTGTAGTATGGAGGCAGAAATGCACCACCCTTGACTTGAGGGGAGAGAACTGAAAACTGTGTGAGTGTGTCCACAAGGAAGCACACCAGATGGCACTCTGGAGCTGTTATTCTGTAGAAGCCAACAAGTGGGAGCTAGCCCAAATATAGAAATCATTCACATGCAGAGCAGAGTGACCAACTATCTGGCAGAGGCCACAAGTCTAATAACAGCAATGAGGAAAAGGGGACACTTAATACAGTGCCCTATGGAATGTCATTCTCCTGCATCTGCAGAGAGCTGAGAACAATGCCAACCCAAACTCTGAATGACCGGTGGGACAGTAACAGGTGAATAAAAATAAAGAGGGGACACTGAAGACCCCAGTACGTTAACAGGGATAACTGAGTGTGTCAAAACATCATCATCAAGGAGGCAATAACCTAATCTTTGATATGGTAGGTCTAATACCTGATACCAACAAAGTGTTGTATAAAGCAATTGTCAAACAACCACATCAAGAATAGCAAAGAAACTACACTGGAGCTCTAGTAGAGAGGGCAGTGGCAGGGCATCAGATGACAGATGATTGGATTTAAATATTATGGTCATATTGCTGTAATGATGTCATCTATCGGTAAAATAAGTATAGGTGTTGATTAGATTTCATTGAACAATGTCATCACAGGACTGTGCATCAATGGAAGGTTTCATGGAGTGATGTATCATGTTACATTGTGTGTGTGTGTGTGTGTGTGTGTGTGTGTGTGTGTGTGTGTGGAGACTCGGTATTTACCTGAGTGCACTGGAGCAATAGTGAAATTCTGTGGTGGTAGTGTGGACTTGGGCTGTTAGCTTTGGTCAGTAGCAAAAAGAATACAGATGTTTACATTATCCTCACCACGGCCAGTATTTGGAACTGGACGGTATATAAATGGAAAATAGAGGAAAAGCAACCACTCACTTATAGCTGATGGATGTGGTATGTAGAAACATGCAACAGAAAAAGTATTCACACTAGCTTTCAAGCTCTTGCTCTTTCTCTACCGAAAGCAACCCCCCCCCCCCCCCCCCCCCCCACACACACACACATACACACGTTGCTGCGACTGCTGCTGCTGCTCTGTGTGTGTGTGTAATTTTGCTAGAGAAGGAGCAATAGCTTGAAAACTAATGTGAATACTTTCTCTGTTGCACGTTTCAATGTACCAAACATTAGTGAGCTGTACGTGAATGGTTGGAGTTACTTTATTTTATGTATTATACAATCTAGGGATTTCCAGTTTACAAATTAGCATGAAAATGAAATTTTCCATGAAAAGTTGCATTTGGTGAATTTGAAGGATTTATCTGCTCAAATAAGTCCAAACACTAAGCCAAAACTGTGTACCATGTTTTTTGATTAATGGTAACTAACTATAGCTTTGCTGAATATGAAATACTGTTAACACTAGCAGCAAGAGGTCTTAGACACCATTAATTATATGGTTCATATGTTTAGAATGAAAAAAACCAAGGGAGTTGTGACACTTCTAATCAGTATATAAATACTCAAACATTGTAACTTGTTTACTGGCAACACTACAATTCTGGGAACAGATCATAAGATATGAAGAAATTGGTATCCACATTGAAACATCATGAAATTTTTAACATGAATCAGACTTGAGTACCTTCCCATTCTGCTTTATCAGGTAATCTTTCACGTAAATCCTTAAGAATTTTTGTGGTTGATATTGTTTAAGGCATTCCACTAGCCAACAAGAAAGTAGGCATCAGTGCTGATGAGCAAGGGACCTTTGATATTTGTTTGCTTTAGAAAAAGATAATGGAAAGTTACTGGGAATACAGGGTTCTGTTACATCTCTCACCCATTCAGATCAAATTCTGACACAAACATGAGTATGTTCAATGGCAGGAAATGGTACTGTTTCTTAGCAGTGAAATCTGACACTGATGGATTACATACTTTTCTTATTTTTGTTTTCTCATTACTTCATCTACATATACCATACAAATGAAGAATAATCAAAGATGTTTACAGGATAAGCAGACAAAATCATACATATTTCTAAAAAATAAGCCTGACTGGATGTGCAGAACAGCACAGAAATAATAGCTAGAGGATAAATGAAAGGCTGTACAAGTATGCATGACTATGGGAAAGATATATGCTGCGTTAAGGAATATTAAATAAACTTTTACACAAAAAAGAAACACCTGTATGAATATTAAGAGCTTGGGTGGTAAACCAGTACTGAACAAAGGGAAGGTAGAAAGGTGAAAGGGATGTTTAGAAGGGCTATGCAAGGGACATGTATATAAAAACAATATTATAGAAAAGGAAGCACATGAAGTAGAGATGGGAGATATGATACTGTAAGAAGAATACTATAGGATACTGAAATACTTGCATCAAAACAAGGCATCTGGAGTAGACAACATATGTCCAGAATTATTGAGAACCTTAGGAAAATTTGAAATGATGAAACTATTCCACATGGTATGAAAGATTACATGACACCGGTTAAATACCCTCAAACTTCAAGAAATATGCAATATCACTAATTCCAAAGATGGCAGATACTGACAGATGTGAATATTACCAAACTGTTATTTCAATACATCATAGTTGCAAAATGCTAACACAATTTATTTATAGAAGAATGGAATGACTGATGGAAGTTGACCTCAAGGAAAATCAGTATGCGAGAAATATAGGAACACACGAGGCATTAATGACCCTACGATGTATATCAGAAGATTGACTAAAGAAAAGCAAACAAACATTCCTAGCATTTGTAGATTTAGAGAAAGATTTTCTTGATGCCATCTGGAACACCATCTTTGAAATTATTATGGTAGCAGAGATAAATATATGTAGTGAAATATTATCTGCAACTAGTACAGAAATCAGACAGCAGTTCCAAAGTTTAAGAAAGAAAGTATTCATCACCTAAAAATGTCCTGTAAGAATAATATATCATACTCATCCACAATCATTGAATAGATATCTGTTTGAGGAGTTATGCATTTGGACTACTGCTTCAGAGTATATTTATTCCCTCATAAAGTTTGTTGTAAATAATCCACTGTAGTTCAAAAGGAACAATTATGTACAGAATTACAATACTAGAAGAGAAAATGACATTCATTACTCCATATTAAGGTGTTCTTAGTACAAAAGGCAGTGCACAATACTGCAACCAAAATTTTTGATCACTTACCCAGTGATGTAAAATTTCTGACAGAAAATACAAAGTAAAATTTGGAAAAAACTGAAAAACTTGCTCCTTGATTACACTTTCTATTCTGTACACAAATTTCTATTATTGTAATGTGTAAAAGGCGGAGGGTATGAATTAATAATCACATTTTTATATTAAAAAACAAAACACACAAAAAGCACTTGATGAATGGTCAGCATGATGTCATATTTACAAATTAATTCTTGTTGTATATGTAAAATGACACATTCCACATTATTATGATTTATTGTGCAAATGTTCCATGGAACATGAAATTAACTAACTAACGAAGAACTTGAAATGGAAGCAACAGTTGAGACTGGACTGAGACAGGATTATAGGCTATCCCTGATGGTATTCAGTCTATGGACTGAGCAAGCAGTAAAGGAACCAAGGAGAAATTTAGAAAGGGAATTAAAGTTGAGAGAGAAAATAATAAAACCTTCGAGATTTGCCAATGACATTGTAATTCTGTCAGCAATGGCAAAGGACCTGGAAGATCAGTTGAACAGAATGGTAAGAGTACTGAAAAGAGGTTATAACATGAATATCAACAAGAGTAGAACAAGAGAAATGGAATGCAGATGAATTAAAACAGACAATGCTGAAAGAATTAGGTAAGGAAAAGAAACATAACAAGTACACACCAGTTTTGATATTTCGGCAGCAAAATAACACACAATGGATGAAGAACAGAAAATATAAAATGCAGACTGACAGCAGCAAGGAAACCATTTTGAAAAAGTGAAATCTGTTGACATCAAATAACCTTTTGAGTGTTGCAAAGTCTTTTCTGAAAGTATCTGTGAGGCTTGTAGCCTTGTACAGTGTGAAATGTGGATACTAGAAAGTTCAAGCAAATTTTGAAAGTTGGTGCTACATAAGAATGCTGAAGATTAGATGTGTGGATTTCATTACTAACATAGAGGTAATAAACAGAATTACAAACTGAGGCATCAATAAATATTGAATTGGTTAGTGGAAGGAAGTGTTGGGGGGGGAATTCGTGGAGGGGCACCAACTAACTAATTAACTAACTCTCTCTCTCTCTCTCTCTCTCTCTCTCTCTCTCTCTCTCTCCCTGCCTCCCTCCCTCTCTCTCTCATCCCCCACTGCCATTTATTTTTCTACTCCTCTCCTTTCTTTCTCCATTCTCTCTCCCCCTCTTCATCCACCTTCCTTTCTCCTGTCCATCTGGCTGCTACATCTCTCTTTGCTGCACTCTCCATAGGCCTACCCCTTTCATCTTGTGGTGCGGCCACAGAGTCATCTGTTGAAAGACCTGCCCCTTTCCCACTACCTACAACCCCCCCCCGCCTCCCCCCCCCCCCATTTGTGTCTTACCCTATCCCTCATTGCCTCTACCAGCTCAGGCAATGGCTTTCAGTTATTGAATATCAACAATCGGGTTTGCCATGGCAACAGGAGTGCACATTTGTGTGTGTGTGTGTGTGTGTGTGTGTGTGTGTGTGTGTGTGTAGAAAGATGTAACAGAATAACTGCTCAAAATAATTAATCTTTATTGACGACAGTCTATGTCAAGTACATCTAGGATGATAAAATGTCCACATTATGTTGCTATTGAACTGTTTTATAACTGTCAATGTTCAGTAGTGATGTAATATGGATATCACATCATCCTAACTGTACTTTATAATGGCAATAAAGGCCAAGAAAGTATGTCATTAATAAAGATTAATTATTATAAGCAGCTACTCTTGTGCATATTTCTAATAATAATGCCATTATCTGACAAATATTAGAAAGTGTGTACTTTTGCTAGAAAGAGTTTCTTGTAAACAAACTTAACAAGAACTAACTATTTTGGTAAAAAATAATACACTACTGGTCATTAAAATTGCTGCACCAAGAAGAAATGCAGATGATACACAGGTATTCACTGGACAAATATATTATACTACAACTGACATGTGATTACATTTTCATGCAGTTTGGGTGCATAGATCTTGAGAAATCAGTACCCAGAACAACCACCTCTGGCCGTAATAATGGCCTTGATACACCTGGGCATTGAGTCAAACAGAGCTTGGATGGCGTGTACAGGTACAGCTGGCCACGCAGCTTCAACAGGATACCACAGTTCATCAAGAGTAGTGACTGGCATATTGTGATGAGCCAGTTGCTTGGCCACCATTGACCAGATGTTTACAATTGGTGAGAGATCTGGAGGATGTGCTGGCCAGGGCAGCAGTCGAACATTTTCTGTATGCAGAAAGGCCCGTAGAGGACCTGCAACATGCGGGATCCAATGAAGGGTAGAGCCATGGGTTGTAACACATCTGAAATATAATGTCCACTTTTCAAAGTGCCGTCAATGCGAACAAGAGGTGACCGAGACGTGTAACCAGTGGCACCCCATACCATCACAATGGGTGATACGCCAGTATGGCGATGACGAATACATACTTCCAATGTGTGTTCACCGCGATGTCGCCAAACACGGATGTGACCATCGTGATGCTGTAAACAGAACCTGGATTCATCCGAAAAAATGACGTTTTGCCATTCGTGCACCCAGGTTCGTCGTTGAGTACACCATCACGTTGCAGCATCAAGGGTAACCACAGCCATGATCTCCGAGCTGACAGTCCATGCTGCTTGCAAATGTCATCGAACTGTTCGTGCAGATGGTTGTTGTCTTGCAAACGTCCCCATCTGTTGATTCAGGTATCGAGATGTGGCTGCACGATCCGTTACAGCCATGCGGATAAGATGCCTATCATCTCGACTGCTAGTGATACGAGGCCATTGGGATCCAGCACGGCGTTCTGTATTACCCTCTTGAACCAACCGATTCCATATTCTGCTAACAGTCATTGGATCTCGACCAACACGAGCAGCAATGTCGCGATACAATAAACCGCAATCACGATAGCCTACAATCCGACCTTTATCAAAGTCGGAAAGGTGATGGTACCCATTTCTCCTCCTTACATGAGACATCACAACAACGTTTCACCGGGCAACGCCGGTCAACTGCCGTTTGTGTATGAGAAATCGGTTAAAAACTTTCCTCATGTTAGCACATTGTAGGTGTTGCCACCGGTGTGAACCTTGTGTGAATGCTCTGAAAAGCTAATCATTTGCATATCACAGCATCTTCTTCTTGTTGGTTAAATTTCGCGTCTGTAGCAAGTCATCTTCGTGGTGTAGCAATTTTAATGGCCAGTAGTGTATATTATTCTTATTTTCATTACACAGTGAATATGTACTTTCTATTGCATACAATATTTGTATTCCAAGTTATAGGACAAATCTTCCACTGAAAAGTAATTTGCTAATAATTTCCTGATCAATAGTAGCTATATATATATATATATATATTTAAAAAGAAAGATGATGAGACTTACCGAACAAAAGCGCTGGCAGGTCGATAGACACACAAACAAACACAAACATACACACAAAAATCTAGCTTTCGCAACCAACGGTTGCCTCGTCAGGAAAGAGGGAAGGAGAAGGAAAGACAAAAGGATATGGGTTTTAAGGGAGAGGGTAAGGAGTCATTCCAATCCCGGGAGCGGAAAGACTTACCTTAGGGGGAAAAAAGGACAGGTATACACTCGCACACACACACATATCCATCCGCATATACACAGACACAAGCAGACGTCTGCTTGTGTCTGTGTATATGGGACAGGTTTGTTATGTGGTGTTGTTTTATCTGTTATAATGGTTCTGTTCCAGTATAATTTGTATTCATCATTCTCCAGTACATTTTGTGGTGCATACTTGTATGTGGGAACGTGTTGTTTTATTAGTTTATGTTTTATGGCAAGTTGTTGATGTATTATTTTTGCTACATTGTCATGTCTTATGGGGTATTCTGTATTTGCTAGCATTGTACATCCACTTGTGATGTGATCTACTGTTTCTATTTGTTGTTTGCAAAGTCTGCATTTATCTGTTGTGGTATTGGGATCTTTAATAATATGCTTGCTGTAATATCTGGTGTTTATTGTTTGATCCTGTATTGCAATCATGAATCCTTCTGTCTCACTGTATATATTGCCTTTTCTTAGCCATGTGTTGGATGCGTCTTGATCGATGTGTGGCTGTGTTAGATGATACGGGTGCTTGCCATGTAGTGTTTTCTTTTTCCAATCTACTTTCTTCATATCTGTTGATGTTACGTGATCTAAAGGTTTGTAGAAGTGGTTATGAAATTGCAATGGTGTAGCCGATGTATTTATGTGAGTGATTGCTTTGTGTATTTTGCTAGTTTCTGCTTGTTCTATAAAGTATTTTCTTAAATTGTCCATAATGTAGGTTTTTTATGTCGATAAGTCCCCTTCCTCCTTCCTTTCTGCTTAATGTGAATCTTTCTGTTGCTGAATGTATGTGATGTATTCTATATTTGTGGCATTGTGATCATGTAAATGTATTGAGTGCTTCTAGGCCTGCATTACTCCACTTCACTACTCCAAATGAGTAGGTCAATATTGGTATAGTGCAAGTATTTATAGCTTTTGTCTTGTTTCTTGCTGTCAATTCTGTTTTCAGTATTTTTGTTAGTCTTTGTCTATATTTTTCTTTTAGTTCTTCTTTAATATTTGTATTATCTATTCCTATTTTTTGTCTGTATCCTAGATATTTATAGGCATCTGTTTTTTCCATCGCTTCTATGCAGTCGCTGTGGTTATCCAATATGTAATCATCTTGTTTAGTGTGTTTTCCCTTGACTATGCTATTTTTCTTACATTTGTCTGTTCCAAAAGCCATATTTATATCATTGCTGAATACTTCTGTTATCTTTAGTAATTGGTAGTGTTGTTGATTTGTTGCTGCCAGTAGTTTTAATTCATCCATGTATATCAAATGTTTGATTTTGTGTTGGTATGTTCCAGTAATATTATATCCATTATTTGTATTATTTAGCATGTTGGATAGTGGGTTCAGAGCAAGACAGAACCAGAAAGGACTTAATGAGTCTCCTTGGTATATTCCACGCTTAATCTGTATTGGCTGTGATGTGATATTATTTGAATTTGTTTGGATATTAAGTGTGGTTTTCCAATTTTTCATTACTATGTTTAGGAACTGTATCAATTTAGGATCTACTTTGTGTATTTCCAATATTTGTGGGGTACACTATCAAAAGCTTTTTGGTAATCAATGTATGCTTAGTGTAGCGACCTTTGTTTAGTTTTAGTTTGATATGTCACCTCTGCATCTATTATCAGTTGCTCTTTACATCCTCATGCTCCTTTGCAGCAGCCTTTTTGTTCTTCATTTATAATTTTGTTCTGTGTTGTATGTGTCATTAATTTCTGTGTAATGACTGAAGTTAATATTTTGTATATTGTTGGTAGGCATGTTATGGGACGATATTTTGCTGGGATTGCTGTGTCTGCTTGATCTTTAGGTTTCAGATAAGTTATTCCTTGTGTAAGTGTATCAGGGAATGTGTATGGGTCTGCAATGTAATTGTTAAATAATTTAGTTAGATGTGAATGTGTAGAGGTGAACTTCTTTAGCAAGAAATTTGTTATTTTATTTTTTCCAGGGGCTTTCCAATTGTGCGTAGAATTAATTGCTCGGGTGACTTCATGTTGCAAAATTATCACTTCAGGCATTTGTGGTACCATCTTGTATGTGTCTGTTTCTGCTTGTATCCACCGCGCATGTCTGTTATGTTGTACCAGGTTTGGCCATATTTTGCTCCAGAAGTGTTCCACGTCTGTTATGTTGGGTGGAGTGTCTATTTTAATGTGTGTGTTATCTATTGTCTGGTAAACTTTCTTTTGTTTTGTGCTGAATGTTTGGTTTTGTTTCCTCTAAGTCGTTTGGCCAATGCTTGTAATTTCTGCTTCTTTTCACCTAATTGCTCTATCGCTTCTTGTTGTGAGATTTTACCTAACCTTTTTCGTTTTTTATCTGATATTTCATTTCTTATAAATTGTGTTAGCTGTCCGATGTCTTTTCTCAGTTTTTCTATTCTGATCTGTAGCCTGTGTTGCCATGCTGGTTTTGTGGGTTTCTTCTGTGTGTTGGTTGGTTCTGATCTCTGCCTAGTGTGTATATTTAGTGTAGTGAGTGCTCCTATATAAACCAGTAGTTGTAACTATTCCATAGTTGTATTTTCATTTATTTTGTTGTGTATGATTGTGTTGATAGTTGTTATTGTTGTTTCGACTTGTGGGTTATTTGGTGGTCTATGCAAGAAAGGTCTAATGTCTATATTTGTGTCTTTGTATTCTATATATGTCAGCTGAAATTTTTCTTCTATATCTAACATGTGTGTCACTTCGTGTTCTATTTGTGCTTGTTCTGGTGGCTGTCTTAAGATTGTTCTGGTGGCTGTCTTAAGATTTCGTTTTCCTCTGATTGTTTAATTGATGCATGTTGTTCTTTGTTTGTTTGCTCTGGGATGTTTGAGTCCATTATTATTATTATAATTATTATTATTATTATTTGGAAGAAAATAATTTTAGTGATAAAGCAATGGTGAAAACTTAGACAGTGAAGTGATACATCAGAGAATGATGAAAACATTAATTTTTTGAGACTGGGAAACTGAATGTAAAATACGAACAATGCTTACACGAGAAACATGAGACACAAAAAGACTACTGCAGACTGTTCACAGGCAAATGAATGGCATTGGGACAACATATTGTTTAGTGTTTGCACCATAATGACATCATCAGTACTCTACACTGTTGTCCTATGTACTTTACCGGCCAACGCCCCATGAGAGGAATCGAACCCACTGTGTGAGTCTATCTGTGGGAAGCGTAGCATCTGAACCCATGTAGAGATGTGCATGTGGTTGGTGCAGGCAGCTAATGACTAAACACACAACAGCAACAACACCACTCGGCACAAAGTGCAAGGTGTGGTCCAGATTAGTTGAGCTCACTGTGAGCACTGCCCACTGCATTTACCGCTGCTCACAAGTAGACACTTCTGTCAGAAAGTCTGCCCATATTACACGATGCACGTCCCCTCTATGGTAGGTTTCTGCATTACTCCATGCTCTACCCGTGCCAACTCATCTGCCTCCATTGTGATGTATGCTGGCAGAGATACTAAATACCTCCACCTGAAAAGGTCACGTAGGGCTGAAAATGGTCTGACTCGGGCCATGATCTCTGGTGCAGAACCGGGAAGGCTGCCAGAGAACCCGGTAATGTACTGACCACCAAAGGAGGCAATGTTGATGGCATCGGCTCCATCAGAAGGGTGGAAGGACACGAGGCTGTGGCAACAACAGGTCCACTGCCAGTAGAGGATACAAGGCATTCGCCATCAATGATGGGGAGGAGGTGGCATAATGGGAGGGAGGCAGGTCAGAAGCCACGGGCTCCACTTCCGCAGATGAAAATGTGAAACCTCACTGGGGCCTGAGACTGCGGGCAATAGGAGGACGGTGAAGGGCGCATAGGGGTGGCAATGGGGAGGTGCGCTGCACCAAGTTGGAGCCCACCACTGGAACAATGTTGTGACAACCCTGCTGCTCAGCTCACTAGGAGGCCACAGTGGCAGTGCCCCATCAGGGTGTGGGCACAACAGATTTACATGACGAACCAGCTGCTCCCCACAAATGTTCACCGCAAACAACTGCCGACCTTATTGCTCACCGTGACACCCGACAGCCACCCTTACTGCTGGCCGAAGGAATGGGCCCAAACAGCAATTACAGCACAGGCCCGTAGACACATTGGCCTGTGCTGCAGAAAACCCAGGAGTCCCCACGCCTAGCGCCAGTGAAGATGTTCTACTGGACTGCACTAGTTGACCGGCTCTGCCTGTTAAGTAGCCAGAAAACTCGACAAGACATCGTTGCAGGAAGAGGCAGACACGGACTTCTTCATTTGGCTTTTGAATGTATGCACAAAGCACTCCACCTCTGAGTTACGTACCAGATGAAATGGGCTGGGAGTCAGAGGATCGATGCCATTGTGAGAATAAAAGTCTTCAAACTCCTACGACACAAATTGCTTACCATTACTGGGTCCTAGGAGATTGCTCAATGAGAAAAATAACTGAGAATGTATGAACACGGTAGTCTCAGTGTATAGGACTGCTCGGCTACGTTCAGGAAATTGGACAATGACCACCGACAACTACGTGTTGCCCAAAAACGGACCAGGAAAATCGTCACGAAACCTCCCCCAAAGGGTGCTCCACTACCAGCAACGGAACGAACTGGCACGGTAGTGCAGCCCGGTTCGGAGCACGGGCCTTACGAGCCGGCACCGGACGTCCAATGTCACAATCGACTGACAATCACTTGACGTGATGCAGCACCGAAGCCTCCGTACAAGTCACGTACCAGTGAGGCCAAACCGGCAACTGGAGTACGTGAAGCTGCAGGACGGGGACGACGACCACTCGGCAGCACTACTCCACCATGGCAAATGCGAGGTTTCCCCGGACAGTGCCGAGCCGATCACGTAGGAGGAAAAACGTACGTCACACCCGATCTGCACCCGAAGATACGCACTCCGACCAACTCGACTGGACAGCTGAAACGATTTTCTGAAAAGTGGGTCATCCACTGTCGCAGTCACAACTTCACACGCCGTCAACAAGCAATCCGACAAGGTTCGGTGCAAGGCATCAGCCAATGTGAACATTAGAGCCTTCTGTGAATCAAACTCTGGATCAGGCCTCACCAATATCCACAACTGCTAGTGTGCAGTTCTATCTCGGTCAGTGATGAGGAGGAACCTCACCCCACACAGGAAGACATGAAACTTTTTAACCCTGAAAATAATAGCTGGCACATCCTGTGAATAGTTGTGCTGCACAGCAGGAATCATCTTCGACACGTAAGCGACGGGCTATTCAGTGCTGTCTCGGTTCTGACGGAACAGAATGGCACCTGTGCCATACCGTGATGCATCATAGCACAGGGTAAAAGGTTCACCTGACATAAAGAAACCAGACAGAGAGCTGAGCACAAATACTGTTTGAGAGACTCAAAAGCCCATTGAAAATCTGCAGACCAATCAAACTCAATGTCCTTTTGGGAAACCAGTTAAGAGGTTGGCAGATATACACAGCTTGAAGAATGAACTGAGCATAATAAGAAATCTTACCCAAAAAAGATCTCCTTCAGGTTCTGGGGGTGCTGGCAGGTTGATGATGGTTTTGATGTGGTCATCCTTACTAACCATACGACCCAAAAAATGCAGCTTTTGGGACAAAAAAAACACATTTTCCCAGCTCGTAATGAAGACCACTCTCCAGAAGACATTGGAAAATCGACTGAAGGTACCAAAAATGCTCCTCATGAGTCGAGTCTGTGACCCAGATGTCACCGAAACAATTGTCGCAACAGGGGCTGTCTCGAATCGACTGCTATAAAGACTGCTGCCAAATTATAAGTGCAGATGAGATCCCAAAATGCAAGTGATTGAAATGGGAAAGCCCAAAGAGAGTGTTGATGACCAGGAAAATCAGAGAAACAACTGCAGGTAACCATTGTGCAATCCAATGCACAAAAGATACTGGCTGTCCAACAACTTCACCACAACTCTGCCTGCAGTGGAATGACGTGAATCTGTGACACACAGAGTATCGACCATCAGCTTAAAATCACTGCCGAGGTATGTGGCGCCATCAGGTTTCTGAATCACCACAAAAGAGGTGGTCTACTGACTTGGCAAAATAGGAGAAACAACACTTTGATACCTCTGAAACTGCAGCCCTGCCTTTACCTTGTCATGTGTGGAGAAGGGAATGGGATGTGGGTGACAAAATTTAGATACCATCAACAGCTTAAGATCAACATGTGATTTGAATTTTTCAGCCCAGGCCAAGGTATTCTGTATGGCTGCAGCAACAATTCAAAATTATAAAAAGGAATGGATGGAGACACCAAATGCAGTTTGTCAATGGTCTCGAAACAGAAAATGGGAAAGTTGAGCCAAAGCATATTTTGCACCAATGGTGAAATGACCACTAACAACATAAGTTGCCATTTCACATTCTTGTAATGTGCTGATACAGAGAGTTGTCCCCACAAGCAAATGCACTGCTTACTGCTTACTGTAAGGCACAACCTGACAGAGTGGCTGTTGCAATGCCAGGCACCCCTAGAGCTTGTATGTATGTAGATTAACCCTCTAACTGCAGGCAATTATCTGATGTTCCAGAGCAACAGGAAAAGATTTGATGGGAAAATAGTAGCCTGTTGTGTTCCAGAGCAACATGACAATATTTGACAGGTATTTTTTAAATATGACTTCCAATGTGCAAACAGCAGAAATTATGTCTGATGTGATAATTGTGGGCACTGTGGATGTGTCCATAAATAGCAATACTGAAGGCACAAGTCCGCATCACCTGTGGCTGGAGAGTTAATGAGGCTAACTGATGCTCCTGCATCTACTTGAAATTCAACTGGCTCCCTATTCACTATCAGTGTCAGCAAAACGTGCCAGACTCACGGGAAAACACCAGGGTGTCCAAGGACTCATGGCCCATTGACTGTCACAAACAATTGGCAAATATTCTATCTGACAACATACCCCATACATGGCCTCCGCGTGTAGGCAGTCTTGGTGGCATACGACAACTGGGACAGGACTGGTAACTCTCCAAAATGCAGAAGGAGAATGACTCCAAGAATCAGAAAACCACTGCATGCGGGAATTATGAAGCTGTGAGCAGCAAAAACCTGCCAACCTGGTGTGGTTGAAGATGGGGAGAGCCACAATGTCACTGCACCAGAATCATCAAAGTTGCCAACACACAGTGACCTGGTGCGAGGCAAGGTCGGATGGGGTATCCCGCAAGGCACCGAGGGATGCTTACCATGCACACCTAATTGCACCAATGCCAGGTATCGGGAAGGACATCCTTTGGACACTGTTAGCTAAAGAAGGATCAAGTAAGGTCAACGTCCTTTTTAGAATCACGGGATCAGAACCTAACTAGACAACATGTCCTCAATTAGTGAGTCTTCACGAGTAGCAGCACATTTGGTACACTCAAAATGACACTTGCATGAGAGGCCCTGCAAACTGGCAATCTGGGCTGCTTATGGCTGCCTCTAGCTATTGTGTGTTTGTTAAATTGCATTTGTGCCATCACCACATGGGTTTGATGACCAGAATACAGCAAAAGCAACCAACAAACTTTGTCAAAGGGAAGTTTCTCAGGCTCAATGGAGGGCACCATATTTCAGACAACTTTGTATAAACCCACATCACTGGACAACAATAAGGCTGCCTTATGAACAGGATCACTGGTATGCTTTGTCTGACAGTGCTCTTCCAGCTCCTTCTGTAGGCACAACTGTTCCTGTCAGCACTCAAGAAACAACAGGCCCATTGCAGCCCAAAGTTAACACTATGACAAGGGGACCACAGGGTGACACATGCATAGGAACGTCCTCTGTTCTCACTTTAGTATCTACGCCATCATGACAATGTCACTACTGTACACTGTCAGCACGGATACTTTATGGACTGAGAGCAGCTTGATAAAATCCAAACTTGCCATGCCACTCCATCTGTAGGCAGTAGAGTGTCCGAACACATGTAGAGACATGCTCAGCAATAAAGTCGGCACGTGGCTAGCATGGACGGCTAACATTTATGCTCACAACATCAACATTTGGCACAAAGCACAAGGCAATTCCACAGTAGTTGAGCTCAGTGTGAGCATTGCCGATTCCACTTTGCCACCCACAAACAAACACTTCTGTCAGCAGGTCTGTCCACGCTATGTGATGCATGCACTCTCCATGGCAAATAGGTCTCACTCTGTGATATGTGCAATAGTAATATGGTGTCTGGGACAAAATCCTACACAACTTCAAGTCGTATGTGTATATCTGATATCACAGTTTTGTGAGTCATTGCAAGAGAAACAAAGTATCATGCAGTCAAAATACTGGTGTCTGATTTACAAGAGGACACTGCATGGTTTGTTGTAACAGTGATTTAACTGAAAGTGCACTTTGCTCTCAGCATCCTTACATCTGAGACAAGGAAACCTCCCATTCAGGATAAACTGGTGAAAAGGAAGAGTGATTGGGACTCAAGATTTTGCTGAGTCAGTGAAACCTCAATGATTCACAGCTATCTCCAGGCATCTGCACTTTTCTACTGGTTCACCAGATACATTATATTTTATACTCAGAAAAGTAAGACCAGTCACTTCACAATTGTCAGTAGGTTTCAAAGAGTATATGTCCTTCTTCTTCTTCTTCTTCTTCTTCTTCTTCTTCTTCTTCTTCAGTAGCGCTACAGCCCTTAGTGACCCTTGGCTTCTTCAATGATCTTCCTCCACATTTCTCGGTTGTTTGCTGCTCTTTTCCACCACTGGACTCCCATACTAGTAGCTCCACTATTACGTCATCAATCCATCTTTTTCTAGGTCTCCCTTTTCGCATAACTGAATGGATCACACCTTTCATCATTTTCTTTGGAATTCTCCGCTGCCATTCTCTCCATGTGTCATAGCCATCGTTTTCGCTGTGATTTGACAAATTTTACTATGTCCCTATGTTGTATTAACACTTCTAATTCAGTGTTGTAGTGTAGTCTCCAGCCTTCTTCCTCCCTTATTGGACTACAGATTTTGTGTTGTATTTTCCACTCAAAGGTTCTTAGTGCATTTTTGTCATGTTCTGTCAACGTCCATACCTGTGACCCATTTCTGATAACTGGGGGACTGGAGAATTACATATTAACAATTTTGAAACAAATACTAACAAAGAGATAGAGGGGCTGGCCAGTACTTACCTCAGCTCAGTACAGCCGATAGATACACATAAAACAGACCCGAAAATTTACGTTCCTGCTTTCGGAACAAATGTTCCTTCATCGGGGAGGAGAGAGGGGAAAGAAAGGGAAGAAGGGAAAGGAGATTCAGTTACTCACAACCCAGGTTATGAAGCAACAGGGAAAGGAAAATAGGGAGGGTAGCAAGGATGGAGGCATGGTTGTCAGAGGGAAGCCAAAGATATTCTACTGTAAGTACTGTGCCAGCTTCAAACCAAAGAGGATGCATACAGAAGTAAAGAGGTATATAGTATAAAGATAAACACAACTATGTAGGATGAAAAGATGCGTGAATGGCTAAAGAGGAAAGGGAAAGAGGAGAAGACTGAAGAGTGAATGGGAGTGAGGTGGTTTAACGTAGGTTCAGTCCAGGGGGATGGCGGGATGAAAGGATGTGTTGGAGTGCAAGTTCCCATCTCCGCAGTTCAGAGGGACTGGTGTTGGGTGAGAGAAGCCAAATGGCACATACAGTGTAGCAAGTTCCTAGGTCCCTAGAATTATGCTGGAGGGCATGCTCCACTACAGGGTATTGGGCATCTCCTAGGCGGACAGTTCGTCTGTGTCCGTTCATGCGCTCAGCCAGTTTAGTTGTTGTCATGCCGATATAAAAGGCTGTGCAGTGCAGGCATGTCAGTTGATAAATGACATGTGTAGTTTCACACGTAGCCCTGCCTTGAATTGTGTATGTTTTACCAGTAGTGGGGCTGGAGTAGGTGGTTGTGCAGGTTTTGCAGCGGGGTCGGTTACAGGAGTAGGAACCGCTGGGTAGAGAAGGTAGTCTGGGAATATTGTAGGGTTTAACAAGGATGTTACGGAGGTAGGGGGGGGGGGGGGGGGCGACGAAAGGCAACTCTGGGTGGAGAGTTTTGTCAAGGGATGATCTCATTTCAGGGGTTGACTTGAGAAAGTCATATCCCTGGCGGAGTAATTTGTTGATGTTTTTGAGGCCAGGATAATATTGGGTGACAAGGGGGATGCTTCTGTGTGGTCTGGGGGCAGGAACATTGTTGTTGGACGGGGAGGAATGTATTGCTCGGGAAATCTGTTTGTGGACAAGGTCTGCAGGATAGTTGCGGGAGAGGAAAGCACTGGTCAGGTTATTGGTGTAATTGTTGAGGGATTCGTCACTGGAGCAGATACGTTTGCCACGAATACCTAGGCTGTAGGGAAGGGAGCATTTGATGTGGAAAGGATGGCAGCTATCAAAGTGAAGGTACTGTTGTGTGTTTGCGGGCTTGATATGGACAGAGGTGTGGATGTGAGCTTCAACGAGATGAAGGTCAACATCCAGGAAGGTGGCTTGGGTTTTGGAGAAGAAATTCAGATTCGAAAAGGAGTTGAGGTTATGGAGGAAATTAAGGAGTGTTTCTTCACCATGAGTCCAGACCACAAAGATGTCATCTATAAACCTATACCAGGCCAGGGGAAGCAGCTGTTGGTTCTTCAGGAAAGCCTCCTCCATGCGGCCCATGAAGAGGTTGGCATAGGACGGAGCCATCCTGGTTCCCATGGCCGTTCCCCTGATTTGTTTGTAGGTCTGGCCTTCAAAAGTGAAGTAATTACTCTATAGTTTTCACATGCTGTTCTGTCCCCTTTCTTATAAATAGGACATGTTCTGAGGCATCAAGGGATCACCAATTTAGCAGTGGAGGGTAAAAATCGTAGAGGGAGACCAAGAGATGAATACACCAAGCAGATTCAGAAGGATGTAGGTTGCAGTAGGTACTGGGAGATGAAGAAGCTTGCACAGGATAGAGTAGCATGGAGAGCTGCATCAAACCAGTCTCAGACTGAAGACCACAACAACAACAACAGTTTCTGATATTAAAGTGTGCAGTTCCTTTATTACAGCCTCACCACCAGTTTTTATTAATTCAGGGACTATGCTATCTTCCCCAGGGATATTTATTGTTTTTTGACTTTTACACAGCCTGGGAGACCACTTGTAGTGTTGGCTTTCTTGTCTGATTGGCATCATTGTCTACTTCCAGCTCCACTCTTTCCTCCTGTGGAGCTGGCTCTTCATCTTCTAGGCTGGTGCTTAGTGCACCTTTGAAATACTCTGTCCATCTTCCCACTATCTTTTCTTCCTCCCTTATCATTTTCCCATCTTTACTGGAACATGCCATTATTTTTGGCTGAAATATTTCTTTATTTTGCCTACAGTGTGATAGAACTTTCTTATTTCACCCTGATCCTTTAACTCTTCTAGTTCTTGAAATTTCTTCTTAGTCCACTCTCTTTTCTTTCTCTTGCACAGTCTGTTAGCTCTTCTCCTTAATTCTCTATATTGTTCCACATTATTTCTGTTTTCTCTTTGCAGCACTTTTGTTCTTGCCCCATTTTTTTCCTCTGTTGCTGACCTGCAATCTTCAACAAACTGTTCCTGGATTCATCCGTTTTTTCTTATGCTTATTATTTCTTCTGCATCATCTTTCTCAATTCTGCTCCACCTTCTTCTACTCCTACTGCAGTCTCTTCATTGCTCAAATTTCTGCTTAGTGTTACTTGGTATTTTTTACTTCTTCAAGGATTTTCAGTTTGTCAGTGTTCAATTTCATCTTCTTACCTGTTCTGTTGCCATTTGTTAGTGACAGTTTCTCTCTCAAGATTGATTTTATCACAAAGTGGTCTGAGTAATATACTCCTGGAAATGGAAAAAAGAACACATTGACACCGGTGTGCCAGACCCACCATACTTGCTCCGGACACTGCGAGAGGGCTGTACAAGCAATGATCACACGCACGGCACAGCGGACACACCAGGAACCGCGGTGTTGGCCGTCGAATGGCGCCAGCTGCGCAGCATTTGTGCACCGCCGCCGTCAGTGTCAGCCAGTTTGCCGTGGCATACGGAGCTCCATCGCAGTCTTTAACACTGGTAGCATGCCGCGACAGCGTGGACGTGAACCGTATGTGCAGTTGACGGACTTTGAGCGAGGGCGTATAGTGGGCACGCGGGAGGCCGGGTGGACGTACCGCCGAATTGCTCAACACGTGGGGCGTGAGGTCTCCACAGTACATCGATGTTGTTGCCAGTGGTCGGCGGAAGGTGCACGTGCCTGTCGACCTGGGACCGGACCGCAGCGACGCACGGATGCACGCCAAGACCGTAGGATCCTACGCAGTGCCGTAGGGGACCGCACCGCCACTTCCCAGCAAATTAGGGACACTGTTGCTCCTGGGGTATCGGCGAGGACCATTCGCAACCGTCTCCATGAAGCTGGGCTACGGTCCCGCACACCGTTAGGCCGTCTTCTGCTCACGCCCCAACATCGTGCAGCCCGCCTCCAGTAGTGTCGCGACAGGCGTGAATGGAGGGACGAATGGAGACGTGTCATCTTCAGCGATGAGAGTCGCTTCTGCCTTGGTGCCAATGATGGTCGTATGCGTGTTTGGCGCCGTGCAGGTGAGCGCCACAATCAGGACTGCATACGACCGAGGCACACAGGGCTAACACCCGGCATCATGGTGTGGGGAGCGATCTCCTACACTGGCCGTACACCACTGGTGATCGTCGAGAGGACACTGAATAGTGCACGGTACATCCAAACCGTCATCGAACCCATCGTTCTACCATTCCTAGACCGGCAAGGGAACTTGCTGTTCCAACAGGACAATGCACGTCCGCATGTATCCCGTGCCACCCAACGTGCTCTAGAAGGTGTAAGTCAACTACCCTGGCCAGCAAGATCTCCGGATCTGTCCCCCATTGAGCATGTTTGGGACTGGATGAAGCGTCGTCTCACGCGGTCTGCACGTCCAGCACGAACGCTGGTCCAACTGAGGCGCCAGGTGGAAATGGCATGGCAAGCCGTTCCACAGGACTACATTCAGCATCTCTACGATCGTCTCCATGGGAGAATAGCAGCCTGCATTGCTGCGAAAGGTGGATATACACTGTACTAGTGCCGACATTGTGCATGCTCTGTTGCCTGTGTCTATGTGCCTGTGGTTCTGTCAGTGTGATCATGTGATGTATCTGACCCCAGGAATGTGTCAATAAAGTTTCCCCTTCCTGGGACAATGAATTCACGGTGTTCTTATTTCAATTTCCAGGAGTGTAGTTTGGTTCTATACAGCTCCATACATCTATAACAGACAAGGGTTGTGATCACTAAAATATGGTCATTCTGATTGACTACCCCATTGACTGCAGACTTCCAAGTACCCAGATGGCTCCTCTTGTGTGGGAAGCCAGTATTTTTATTAATCATATTATTCCTTGCTGTAAATTGGCATAGTAAGTCTCCATTCTCATTGTTTTCTTCGTGCAGTGAATATTTTCCAGAAACTCCATATAGATGATCAGTTCTCGATATTTTTGCATTAAAATCTCTTATTACTAGCATCAAGTCGTATTCACGTACTGCGTAGCATACTTTTTTTTAAATCTTCGTAGAAATGTTCTTTAACTACACCTTCTTTGTCCTCTGTTCGTGCATGTGTCTTCACTATGGTATTTCCTTCTTAGTGTGAGTCTGCACATCCTTTCATTTATGGGTTTAAATTCTAATAGGCTTTTCCTAACTTCCCTAGTTATCATAAGCTGTGTTCCAAGTTGGCCTGTTTTTTCTTCTGGTCCACTACATGCCAATGAGTACTCAGGTTTATCTATTGTCCTTTCCTTGCCATCTTATTTCCTGCAGGCCTACATCATATTTAAATTTTAAAATTTCACTTGCTATTTCTTTCATTTTTCCAGACTGAAGCACTGTCGTCACATTCCACGATGCTACTGTCAGATCCATTATCGGTTTCTTTTGTTGAGGTCACGATACATGTTTTCCATCCAGTTCTCAATGCTTCAGTTGAATTTCCATAATATTCTTATTTTTACTGTCTGGGGTTATTAGCACCATACCCAACCCCCAACTTGGAGGACCAGGGTTTGTATTAGGTTTATTCCTTTAGGGAAGCTGGCTTCACTATGCATCTAGAGCCCTCCCTGACCTATGTTGTGGGACACATTTTGTCTGGTTCCTCAGTCAAGACCAATGTGGCTTGGGTGACCATGCTAGTAGCTACGCTACTGCTGGTGCAGCTCTCAACTTCAAACAAAGAATGCAAACCCTCCCACCTGGCACTGAAGGTGCCTACTATCAGGGGGTGTCCCCTGGGAGGGAAATGTTACAGGCAAAAATGTCAGCATTGACAAAAGTCTGATGAAATTTATGGGTAGACTTTCATATGTTTAGTACAGTCCGTCAAATAGAGATAAATTTGGCATAAAGATACATGAAGTATCTAGTTCAGAAAATGGATGCAGCCAGAATGCGAAGATATATACTGGAAAGGCAAAAGGTAATCATAATGTGGCTGTCAAATCTACAGTCCATAAAAAAGTTGTCCTCAACATATGATGCAGATCTTTTTAGGATGTCAAGAATTTTTTACATGACAGCTGGTAAGGTTTTCTCAACTTGTTCAGGAAATGCTGTTGGAATTGTAAGCCCAACTAATAAAAAGGAAAATAATCTTGACAGAAAAGAAAACAAAATAATGTTGACTGAAAAGAAAATCATTCCCTAAAAAAACGCAAGGTCTGTTGTGATTGCAACAACGTGGAGATACGCGACTGGAATGTAGGAAATGTAAAAGTGTACTTCATTTGGACAATTCCTTCATGCGGAACCATACACAAATCGACTATCTGTGAGTATTTGTTGTACTGTAAGCGCCTGGAATGAGTATACTTGTCCATATTTTGCAAATAATCCTGTATGTATATGTTAACGATAATCACAATCATATGGTAAATTTTATTTCAAAAAACTGTAATCAAATGCACCATCTTACCATATTTACAATAATTTTCTTTTTGATTTATTCTTTTTGTTCTTGCCTGAACTGACTACCTTCCCTTGTACTCTTTTTTTCCCTGTTCACCCTTACTTGTCCCAACCCAACATCATATTTTCAAACTCCCCTTTGTACCTATTTTCCACCTCGTCACTCTATGCCATTCAGTTTCCCCATCATTCACCATACCATTTCTGATGATTCTCACTATTTCTGTAAGACTCATTTACAGCTGATGATCTATTATAGTCTGTTCCTCAACAAAGGTAGTCAAATCAATAGCTTTAACCATTCTCTGGTCATGGGCATACTTTATGTGGTATCGCCCAAAGAGTGAGGTGCCATAACGAGGTTGGTACCTCGCAATGTCACCACAAGTAATGATAGTTGCTGCAAACCACATCAACGGGTGAGTGACACCAATGTAGCTACACCCACCACCATTTTGCTACACCACTGCATCCACTCATCTACATAGGACTTCTCTGCCCCAGTCCATGATCATTAACTAAAACAACAGTATGTGTTCTAGAAGGCCAATTGTGTGATTAATATCTTAGGCAGAACTATAAGTAGCTATGTTAAATGTGTCCTGATGGAGAGACTTGTATTTTTTCAGAAACAGTTATAAATACGACATTCTCGTGGAAATGGACTGTACAAAGTTAGGCAATTCTTCTTATCTATTTTGTAATAAAGTGAACTAATATTTTATGTGTTACAGTACCCACTCAGTCTCCTCCCAGAGTAAATCAAAGAACACTCCTTTGTACCAGTGAGTGTATTTATATACAACTTTACATCCCCTCTATGTAAGGTAGACAAAGTCACTCCCACAGCCGGGGTGTGACCATAATTATCTGACCAATCAGAGTATGTTTTTGAAAATAGAACTTCATAAGAGACAAGCATCATTCCAAAATGACAAAAATTTTAAAACAAAATTTGGAGTAAATACCACAGGGAATCTAGACAAATCAAAATTTATATAACAATGATGAAATTGGTGAGTCTAGATAATTGACGATCTTTAACACAAGCAGGTAGAGCAACTAATGTCATTCTAAAACGATATGTATTTAAAAAATAATCAGCTAGAGTATTTAATGCTCTGTAGGTGCACACATTATCACAGAAAGATTACTGACTCGGGCTATATTACTAAACAGCAAAATCAGCCACCAGGTCCCAGTAACACTTTATCTGTCTAATAATTTCCAGGGGTAACAAGAATTTGGTTTTCAGTATTTCATATAATTACTAAGAAAATGTTAAAAAATTTATAATGATGTCATAATCTACGCATTAAGAGGTATATTCTTACAAATGGTTTAACATAGACAGTAAAGTTCTAAAGTTAGAAACTGTGTACATGTCTTGAGGCAGCGTAATTCATGGCATCGAAATTACCCACACTATATTCAACCTTTATTTGTGAATCAGAGCACTTACTGACTTCCAACAAACTTTACACATAATTTCAAATCTTTTTGAAACTTTTTCTCAATATAACCCCCACAAAATAGTTAAAGGAAAACTGCATTTTCGTTGTTGATGCAGTACAATTTCAGCATCAGGCATTACATTTTAATTTATTATTGCTTCTCACTATTTCTGTAAGACTCATTTCCAGCTGATGACCTATTACAGTCTGTTCCTCGACAAAGGTAGTCAAATCAATAGCTTTAACCATTCTCTGGACAGAGGCATACTCTACGTGGTATCGCCCCAAGAGATAACCCCCCACAAAATAATGAAAGGAAAACTGCATTTTTGTTTTGATGCAGTACAATTTCAGCACCAGGCATGACATTTTAATTTATTACTGCTTTACTACAAATTCTATTTGCAACATATTTTGCAGATGATATCTACAAACACAGCTGTATGTACCTGAAAAATTATATCATTGTACGACTCACAGTTAAAGAGACATGACACCATAAACATTGAGGTGTGTGAAAGACTAGCTCATTTTTTTAAAAATGGAGCTGCTTTATACATGGGAGTTCTATTCTTTAAAGAAACATGTGTGTGTGTGTGTGTGTGTGTGTGTGTGTGTGTGTGTGTGTGTGTGTGAGGGGGAGGGGGGAGGTTACTGAGATTTTACAAGAATACAGAAAGACTTTTCTTTCAAACCTGTGAAAAATTTATACTGTTAATGATGTTAGTGCACTCTGACTGAGCAATAATCTACAAGTTTACAGAAGTATCAGTCCTTGCTATAGCCTGTTATAATTTTCATTCTCTTCACACCTGTTCTAATGTACTTTTTACATCTTTGTCAACATTGCGCACATTTATGAAAAAATTTATATGTGAGGCACACAGATTGGTGTCAGTAACTAGTAACAGTCAACATTAAAAGGCACTGCAACAGTGCACATGTCAGCCAATTCCAGATGACACTAATATACAAGGTGTCCAAGGAGGAATGCTGAATATTCAGGGAAATGACAGGAACAATCCTTTGAAGCAAAAGGTCTAGTAAACATGGGGTCAAAAATGCATACCTTAAGAGCTAAGAACAAATCTTCATCTTTGATGTGGCAAAACAAATCTCTTTTACTACAAGCTCTTGATTTCCTTGTTTTGAAAGGTGGTAGTAAGGACCAAAATAAGAAAAATTCCCTGTAAATATGGCTTCTAAAGTGCATATATTAAGAGCTATGAGCACTTGTTCATCTCCACAACTGTGAAATTCATCTCTTCTACTGAGCAAATATTCGTAAACCTTAACATGTGCATTTTAGAACCCAAAAATCAAATAATAGAAAATCCAGGATGGACAAAATCAAACAATGGAAAATCCAGGATCGGAATGTAACAATATTATGTGAAGGAAAGTTGCTACTCACCATATAGCTGAGATGCTGAGTCGCAGATAGGCACAACAAAAAGACTCTCACAATTACAGCTTCCAGCCATGGGCCTTTGTCAACAATAGATAAAAGTGACTGTGAGAGTCTTTTTGTTGTGCCTATCTGTGACCCAGCATCTCCGCTATATGGTGAGCAGCAACTTTCCTTCTCATAATACTGTTACATTTTAGAACCCAAGTAAAAGAGAGAGTTTTTTCTTGTTTGATATATACTACCTCCTCCACAAACATGAAAGGGAAGAACTTGCAGCAGGAGAGACTTGTTTCACAATACTGAATCTGAAGAAGGGCTCACAGTTCTTAAGAAATGCATTTTAGAGCATGTTTACAATACTTTTTTGCTTCAAATGACTGTTCTTGTTATATCCTTCAATACTGACCATTCTGCCTGTGACACCCTGTATATAATTAGCAATAAGTCACACGTAGAAGTGTGATCTGCTACAACACGATTGATAAGTTTGTGACATTAAAACTACAAAAACAGTTTCTGGATATATACTGATGCATAGCAATACCTGCAAGAGGGAGCTGGCTCGTTTCTCCCAAAATGTACGGCATCCTACAGCTGTAATCATAGCTGATGCAGTTGCTGACACATAAGCAACACCTAGCTGTGTTGTTGTCACATCAGAATTTGCATTTCTATTTGTGTAGTTAACAAGAGCATTGAACGACTGGTTCACCCACTGCCAAAACACTACTGCTGTGGATGTCCTGGAGAAGAACAGTGGGGAAGAATTGATTAAAATGTTATTTTAAAAGAGATATAATAAAGTTATTACAAAACACAGATTTACATAAACCTAATCAACAATCTTCAAAGGAATGAACCCAAAATATACACAACAATCCAATAAAAATTTAATAAAAGTTTTCAAACAATGGAAACTCGAGGCTGGAATATCCACAATTTAGGAAAAGATAGATTGCTACTTACTAAAAAGATGACACATTAAGTTGCAGACAGTGACAACTAACAGAAACCTACAAATAAGCTGTTAACCAGAAAAAGAAAGAGAAACACTCACCATTCATTCACACAAGCAAGCACACCTGAGGCATCTCACAATGTGCCCGCATGATGTACTTGCTTTTGTGAATAAATGGTGTGTGTTTTCTTTCTTCTTCTGACAAAGGCTGTGGCCAAAAGCTTATGTGTAAATGTCTTTCAATTGTGCCTGTCTGCAACTTAACTTGTCATTTTTACAGTAAACAGGAATCTACCTTTTCCTATATTGTTAATAAAATATTTTGCTAGCCAAGCAACAACACATGTACAAATGAATAAAACATATCAAATGCATTACTTTTTCAGCCTGTGGAGTGTGGAAAAAGAGAGGAAATAACTGGAAAATATGCGATTGCTGGGGGCTCAAGTGGAAGAATTAAGAAATATTAAAAAGCACAAGACAATTAAGAAACAGATAATGAAATTATAGCAACCAATGGCTTTCAAAAAGCTGAGAAGTAAGTGGGGATCCGATAAGTTATATATAAAGGAAGTATGAATGAAACCAAAACTGTGAGCAACATAGTGAGCTAAGAACTGAAGTACTACTGTTACAGAAGGGGAGAGGAGAGGGGTGGCAGCAGGTAAGAATCCAGCTTTCCTACATAGTTAAGAAGCCATCATGATTATCACTACTGTGTTGTTGTATAGGGTGAGAGAGAAAGAATGGACATTTTTATAACAGATAGTATTCAGGCTCAGGTAGTAGGAGTGGAGGGGGACTGGTGTGATTATGTGTTTGGTAGCTCCTGCCATTTTGTTTAGTCGAGGTCATGGAGCCTTTGGCTGTGCAGCACCGCGTGTTTGCTTACGATAGTTTTGTGCATAATAATGAGCCTGTCGTTGCAGTTCAGCACGAGACATGATAGGGTTCCCACACGTAACACCTTTTTTCAATTGGGTTGAATCATTTTGTTTATGTGGAACAGTGATGAAAAGAAAACCACCAGGGGCTCCTCACTCAGTACGCACTGCAGAAAATGTTGAAGGAGTTCAGCAAGCCATAGTCTGTAATCTTGGTCAATCTGCTAGGAGACATTCTGCTGAACTGCATCTCAGTAATCATTCAGTAAGTTGTATTTTGCATATTGATCTAGGATTCATCCCTTCAAAATGGTCATGGTGCAACAATTTAATCCTACATATTATGAACAGCGGCTAAATTTTGTTCAAGATATGGAGGCCATATTTGAGCAAAATGACAATATTATTTTTTTGTGAATGATGAAGCTCATTTTCATTTGAATGGCATGGTAAATCATCAGAACTGTCATTATTGAGCCACTGAAAATCCAATGAGAGACCATTATATAGTTCCAAAGTGACTGTTCAGTCTGCTGTGACAGGTACAGATGTTATTGGTCCATACTTTTTCCAAGATGATAGTGGGAACACTGTAACCGTAACCTCAGAACATTATAGACAGATGATCACTAAATTCTTCCTAACTTAACTATGAAGAAAATGTATTCCTATCACGGGAATTTGGTTTGAGCAGGATGGGGCCGCAGCAGGAATGTCAGTGGAAGCTATTTGGACTGTTCTTCATGATTGCATCATTTCCTGGTTTGGTGACATTAGTTGGCATCCTCATTCCCCAGGCCTGTCCATGTGCAACAACTTTTTGTGGGGTTACCACAAGTCATGTGTATATGAGCATAAACCACATACACTTGAAGAACTGAACGAAGCAGTTCATGTGGAAGTGAGTGAAAGACAACTTCTGAGAGCGGCTTGAGAAATGCATTGATGAAAATGGCCGCCACCTGGGAGGCATTGTTTTCAAGCATTAATTTTCTAAGATGGCAATATCATTTGAGTATTATTCTGTAACTAAATTTTTTAAAGTGTAACTAATGGTATATTGTTTTTTTTTAACAACCATTCTTTTTGCCTCACCCAATATTTTCACTACAAAAGTGTACTGAGTGTTAATATAAATTTGCAGGGTGTCATAAATAGTCACTACCCATCAGGGTTTCTAATCTTGAAGAATTGCACATCCTTTCATTGGAAAGACTGTTCATTTTTACGTAAATATTGTGACTGAATGCCTGTAACTATTGATAGTAGGTTGGTATATGTACACAATTTCTGCCTTCTAAATGCTGGTGTTCATTTTGTTGATGATATCTGATATCTTCACTTTAGACCATCGTCCGAGGCATACATCTACATCAAACTAGGAAAGACATTGTGATATGGTTTAGAGAGAGATGGTAAGAATTACCAACATTTGTCACTTACAAAAGGCATATAATTTGACCACTTCACTCGTACAGCAAGATGAAACACCCAGACTGTTTATTTACAATCATACAATGATCACTGCTCCCACCATTGGCCTAAGATTATCAGAGATCACGAAATGGAGCAGAAGTTAAGTAATTATGGAATTAGAAGCAAGTTTAACAGATGGATCCAATCATATTGTGGTGAAACAAGGACTGTACAACTGTGAGAGATACATAGGTGAGCGAATGTGCCAGGACTTGCGCCAGTTCACTACTACTAGCACCACATCAACATAAAACACCTGTGCTTAACAAACAAAGGACTGAACCATAAACCTAAGAGCGAAATTATAAATTGAAATAATTTTTCCAAACTTTGTCAGTGTATGCTTCAGTATATTAATATTAACAGTGTGGAGTCTCAGAATGATCAAATGAATATGTTTCACTAAAAATATTATTTTAAGAAAAAAATAAATGATGCTAAATAATGAAGCTAGAAAGCTGACAATTGTTCAGAGGGTGAAATGTATGTCACAATCAAAAGTTACAACCCTCAACTTGATACTGGTGCAATATTTTGGTCAAAATTGACGATTTTTTTTTCTTTTTCAAAAAATTGAAGGCACTAAATATTAGACTCAGAAAGGTAAAAATTTGTATGTAGCATCAGTTTGATATAAAATTACTAAATATGTAACAGCAATAAGCTATCTCTATTAGTTTTCAAGTAATTTACTAAAAACTAAATTTGGAATTGAAACTTCCCTATTCATAATAGATTAAGCATCATTTGTTTTTCTTATAAGAAGTTCTAATTACAGCACTTGATTACACTGATGAAATAATACAGCTGTACCAAGTTTCAAGACTTTACTGTAAATAACAATCATTACAAAGAATGTTATGTTCTAAAATCTGTAGCAGGCAAAATTTGAATTTTTCAGTAACTAAAGCAGAGAGAGAGACGCAAAGACAACTCTCTCTCTCTCTCTCTTTCACACACACACACACACACACACACACACACACACATGACTGGACTGCAGCCTCTGGCAGCTGAAGCCACACTGCGAGCATCAGCAGCAGTGCATGATGGGAGAGGCAACTGGGTGAGAGTATGGAGGAGGCTGGGGCAGGAAGGGAGAGGGATGGCAGGGTGGGGTGGGGGACAATGAAGTGCTGCTGGGGAGCGCAAAGGACCAGGTGGAGAGACAGTAGGGCAGCAGTTGGGATGTCAGATAGAAGGCAGGGGAGGAGGGGGCGGGGGGGGGGGGGGAGTGCAAGAAAAGGGAGAAGTAAAAATACGGAGTGTGTTGGTGGAATGAGGGCTGTATGCTAGAATGAGAACAAGGAAGAGGCTGGATGAGTGCAGTTCAGAAAAGATGGTACTCGTGGGAAGGATCCATATGGTACAGGCTGTGCTCAGCAACGCTCAACAACACAGTGGTCTACTTGTTTCTTGGCCACAGTTTGCCATTCATGCGGACAGACAGCTTGTTAGTTGTCATGTCCACATAGAATGCAGCACAGTGTTTGCAGCTTAGCTTGTAGATTACATGACTGGTTTCACAAGTAGCCCTGCCTTTGATGGGATAGGTGATGTTTCTGAGTGGACTGGAGCAGGTAGTCGTGGGAGGATGTATGGGACAGGTCTTGCATCTAGGTCTATTAGAGGGATATGAGCTATGAGGCAAGGGGCTGGGAGCAGGGGTTGTGTAGGGATGAATGAGTATATGGTGTAAGTTCAGTGGACAGTGCAATACCACTGTGGGAGGGTGGGAAGGATAGTGGGCAGGACATTTCTCATTTCAGGGCATGACGAGAGGTAGTCGAAACCCTGGCGGAGAATGTAGTTCAGTTGCTCCAGTCCTGGGTCGTACTGAGTTACAAGGGGAATGCTCCTTTTTGGCCAGACAGTGAGATTTTGGGAGATTGTGAGAGACTAGAAAGATAAGGCAAGGGAGATTTGTTTTCGCACAAGGTTTGGAAAATAATTATGGTCTGTGAAGCCCCCTGTGAGATTCTCAGTATATTTCAAGAGGGACCACTCGTCACTGCAGATGCGACAATCACTGGTGGCTAGGGTGTATGGAAGGGACTTCTTGGTATGGAGTGGGAGGCAGCTGTAGAAGTGGACGTATTGTATATGGTTAGTAGGCTTGATATGGATGGAGGTACTAATGTAGCCATAGGAATGTTAGAGTAAAGGGAGGTGGCACCAACAGTGACGAGCAGGGCACCGTGTGGTAAAGGGGCAGGTGTGCGTCATCTATTTCCGACAAAGGCCTTATTGGCCGAAAGCTTATGTCGTGCGTATCTGCAACTCAACACTCCTTTCAGAGTATGCTGATGCAATAGTTCCCTACTTAACAATCATTTACAACCACTCACTCGACAAAAGATCTGCACCCAAAGACTGAAAAGTTGCACAAGTCACAACAATATTCAAGAAAGGTAGTAGGAGCTATCCACTAAATTACAGGCCCATAACATTAATGTCAATATGTAGCAGGATTCTGGAGCACATATCGTGTTCGAACATTATGAATTACCTTGAAGAGATCGGTCTATTGACAGATAGTCAACATGGATTTAGAAAACACCGTTCTTGTGAAACACAACTAGTTCTTTACACACATAGAGTGTTGAGTGCTACTGACAAGAGATTTCAAACTGATTCTGTATTTCAAGATTTCCATACGGTTTTTGACACTGTAACACACAAGCAACTTGTAATAAAATGGCATGCTTATGGAATATCATCTCAATTATGTGACTGGATTCGCGATTTCCTGTTAGAGAGGTTATAGTGTGTAGTAACTGATGGAAAGGTTCTGCTGCTAGGTAGTTCTCATGGCAGAGGTGTGGGCCAGCAGTTCCAGGAAGTGCTGGGGAGTGAGAACCAGGTCACCAGCACTGTGAAGCCTATGGCAGGGTTGGCTCAGGTTATGTAGGAATTTTATGAATGAAGACCAGGTAATGATAGTGGGTGGAGTAGGGAACAGTCTTGACAGGGAAGGGGAATACGATGTAGGTGGTGACCTGGTAAAGGTAGCAACTCAAACTGGCAGCACTAATGTGCATTTCATCCAACTGTTTCAGTGTCATGATTGGCCTCATCTTAATGCGGCTATTAGGTGTGTTAACATGGGGCTGGAGAAGGCACTGATGGCAGAGGGCATGGGTCACATTTCAGTAGTGCCAGTTAGGTCTATCATTAGATCAGGTTTCACTAGGCATGGCCTGCACCTCAGTAGGTATGGGAAGGGGAGGCAGGCAAAGCTTATAGGTGACAGTGTAGAGGGTGGAGGTGGGATCATTCATAGAAAAAGCCCTGTAGTAGTTGGTATTGGAATTGCACCTTTTTTTAGATTGAAGTCAGCTGATAGGTACACCCACTTAAAGGAAGACCATCTAACTAAGGGCTCACCTTCAGAGGACATCATGTTTCCAAGCAGAGAAGGCATTAGCATATTTCATCAAAATATAAGAGGTATTAGATATAAACTTAGTGAACTGCTTATAGGTGTTGACTCTGAAATTATTGGTATATCTGATCACCACTTAAATACACTACTGGCCATTAAAATTGCTACACCACGAAGATGACATGCTACAGACGCGAAATTTAACCGACAGGAAGAAGGTGCTGTGATATGCAAATGATTAGCTTTTCAGAGCATTCACACAAGGTTGGCACCGATGGCGACACCTACAACATGCTGACATGAGGAAAGTTTCCAACCGATTTCTCATACACAAACAGCAGTTGACCGGCGTTGCCTGGTGAAATGTTGTTGTGATGCCTCGTGTAAGGAGGAGAAATGCATACCATCACATTTCCGACTTTGATAAAGGTCGGATTGTAGCCTATCGCGATTGTGGTTTATTGTATCGTAACATTGCTGCTCGCGTTGGTCGAGATCCAATGACTGTTAGCAGAATATGGAATCGGTGGGTTCAGAATGCCGTGCTGAATCCCAACGGCCTCGTATCACTAGCAGTCGAGATGACAGGCATCTTATCCGCATGGCTGTAATGGATCGTGCAGCCACGTCTCGATCCCTGAGTCAACAGATGGGGACATTTGCAAGACAACAACCATCTGCACTAACAGTTTGATGACATTCACAGCAGCATGGACTATCAGCTCAGAGACCATGGCTGTGGTTACCCTTGATGCTGCATCACAGACAGGAGCACCTGCGATGGTGTACTCAACGACGAACCTGGGTGCACAAATGACAAAACGTCATTTTTTTGGATGAATCCAGGTTCTGTTTACAGCATCATGATGGTCGCATCCGTGTTTGGCGACACCGCGGTGAACGCATATTGGAAGCGTGTATTCGTCATCGCCATACTGGCGTATCACCCGGCGTGATGGTGTGGGGTGCCATTGGTTACACATCTCAGTCACCTCTTGTTCACATTGACAGCACTTTGAACAGTGGACGTAACATTTCAGATGTGTTACGACCCGTGGCTCTACCCTTCAGTCGATCCCTGCGAAACTCTACATTTCAGCAGGATAATGCACGACTGCATGTTGCAGCTCCTGTACGGGCCTTTCTGAATACAGAAAATGTTCGACTGCTGCCCTGGCCAGCACATTCTCCAGGTCTCTCACCAATTGAAAACGTCTGGTCAATGGTGGCCGAGCAACTGGCTCGTCACAATACGCCAGTCACTACTCTTGATGAACTGTGGTACTGTATTGAAGCTGCATGGGCTGCTGTACCTGTACACACCATCCAAGCTCTGTTTGACTCAATGCCCAGGTGTATCAAGGCCGTTATTAGGGCCAGAGGTGGTTGTTCTGGGTACTGATTCCTCAGGATCTATGCACCCAAACTGCTTGAAAATGTAATCACAAGTCAGTTCTAGTATAATATATTTGTCCAAAGAATACCCATTGATCATCTGCATTTCTTCTTGGTGTAGCAATTTTAATGGCCAGTCGCGTAATTTGACAATTCAGAGGCTTCCTTTACCAGGATATAGATTAGCTGGCTGTTTTTCAAGGAGTTCCTTGTGGGGTAGGGTAGTAGCCATGTACGTAAAACACAGTATTCCATTTGAGTCCATAGACATATCATGGCACTGCACTGAACAGGTATTTGAATGTTGTGCAGGGGCAGTTGAATTTAGTAAAACTAAACTTCTAATTGTTGTTCTTTATAGGTCCCCTAACTCTGACTTCAGAGCATTTCTGCTCAAGCTAGAGAGGCTTGATTCACTTAACAGTAAGTACCAGAAATTTGTTGTGAGTGATGACTTCAATATAAATTTTGTATATGATGGTACAAGAAAAAGGAAGTTGATAAATCTCCTAAATTCATATGATCTGGTGCAGACTATTTTTTCCAACTTGGGTGCAGGGGAACAGTAGTGCAGCCATAGACAATATTTTTATTCATTCTTCTTTATTAGATGGGCATTCTGTTAGGAAAAGGGTGAATGGCCTTTCAGACCATGATGCATAAATTTTAACATTAAAAGGCTTCTGTACTCAAACAAATGCCACATATAATAACAAATTATGTAGCAAAGTTAACCCAACAGCAATAGAGAGTTTTTTAAGCCTCATCAAGGAACAAGAGTGGCAGGAAGTTTATAGTGCCGATAACATAGATGACAAATATAATGCTTTCCTTAACACAATTCTCATGCTCACTGAGAGCTGCTTCCCATTAAAATGTTCTAAACGGGGTACTAGCAGTAAAAGGCAGCCTGTGTGGCTGACTAGTGGAATAAGAATATCATGTAGAACAAAGTGGGAATTACATCAAAATGTTAGGAGTAATCACAATCCAGCTACAGTAGCCCATTACAAACAATACTGTAGGGTGCTTAAAACATTACTGGGAAGGCAAAGAGTATGTAGTATGCAACTAGAATAGCTAATTCACAGAATAAAATTAATACCGTATGGTTAGTAGTGAAGGAAGTGTCTGGTCAGCAGCACAAGGTCGATGATATAAAGTCAGGACATAGTAAAAATATTCCTGTTGCTGATAAATCAGATATAAGTCAGTATTTAAAAATAATTTTTGAGCATTGCTGGTGAATTAAATAAAAATTTAGTTTCTACAGGGAATCATATAACTCTTCTGGAAAATGCCTTTCCAAGATTGATGTCTGAAATACTCCTCTGTGATGCAGACAAGGCTGAGATTGAGTCAATAATTAAATCACTGAAAACTAAGGACTTTCATGGATATGATGGAGTGCCTAGCAGAATATTAAAGTACTGTGCTGCACATGTTACTCCTGTATTTAGCCATATTTGTAATTTTTCCTTTAGGTATGGTCAGTTTCCTGAATGATTAAAGTACTCAGTAGTAAAGCCAATTTATAAAAATGGAGAAAGAGATAATGTAGACAATTTTAGACCTATTTTTATGTCATCACTGTTTGCTAAAGTTATTGACAAGGCTGTGTATGTAAGGATAATTGATCATTTTATATCACATGATTTGCTATCAAATGTACAGTTCCGTTTTAGAAGTGGTTTAGCAACTGAAAATGCCACATTATCTCTTCTCTGAGAGGTATTGGATGGATTAAACAAAAGGTTTCGAACACTAGGCAAATTTTTGATTTAATTAAGGCGTTTGATTGTGTTGATCACAAAATATTGCTCCAGAAGGTGGACCATTATGGAATACGGGGAGTAGCTCACAACTGGTTCACCTCTTACTTTACCAACAGACAGCAAAAGGTCATTATTCACAGTGTTGAGAATGGCTGTGATGTGGGGTCTGAGTGGGGTTCGGTCAAGTAGGGGTGTCCCAGGGATCAGTGCTGCGGCCATTCCTGTTCCTTATTTATATACATGATATGCCCTCTAGTATTACGGGTAACTCTAAAATATTTTAGTTTGCTGATGCTTGGTAGTAAATGATGTTGCATGCAACATTGGCTCGGTTTCAAATAGTGCAGTTCACGACATAAGTTCATGGCTTGTAGAAAATAAACTAATGCTAAATCACAGTAAGACTCAGTTTTTACAGTTTCTAACACACAATACAACAAAACCTGACGTTTTAATTTCACAGAATGGGCATATGATTAGTGAAACTGAACAGTTCAAATTTCTAGGTGTTCAGATAGATAATAAACTGTTATGGAAAGCCCATGCTCAGGATCTTGTTCAAAGACTTAATACTGCCATTTTTACGATTCGATCGGTAACTAAAGTGAGTGAATGTTTGACACAAAAATTAGTCTACTTTGCTTATTTTCATTTGCTTATGTCGTATGGTACTATATTTTGGGGTAACTCTTCCCAATCGAAAACGATATTTCTGGCTCAGAAACAGACGGTTTGGGCAATAACTGGTGCAAGTTCATGAACCTCTTGTCGACCCATGTTCATGAATCTGGATATTGTGACACTGGCTTCTCAATATATATATATATTCCTTACTGTCATTTCTTGTAAACAGTATTAGCTTATTCCCAAGAATAAGCAGCTTTCACTCAGTTAACACTCGGTGGAAATAAAACCTGCATTTGGATTGGACTTCCTAAACTCTTGTGCAGAAAGGTGTGCACTATACAGCTCCATCTATTTTCAGTAAGTTACCACTAGAACTCAAAAATCTTAGCAGTAATCCAGGCACTTTCAAATCTAAACTGAAGAGTTTCCTCATGGGTCACTCCCTCTATTCTGTCAAGAAATCCTTGTAAAATTAAGCTGATTCTTGTGGATTGAATTTACTTAAACTTATGGCTTCACTTTTTTCAGGTTCATAAACATTTTATTTTTATCTGTTATTAGTTTTATGTTGTAATTTCATGTACTGACACGTTCCAAGACCTTGGATATTTGCTCTTCAATTTGGTCCTACGGAACTTGACGTGAAAATAAATACAAAAAAAGTCATCGAGCAAAACAGAAGTTATATCTGGCGTTCCCCAAGGTAGTGTTACAGGCTCTCTGATGTTCTTATCTATATAAATGATTTAGGAGACAATCTGAACACTCATCTTAGATTGTCTGCAGATATTTATTGTCTAGTGAAGTTGTCAAAAGATCAAAACAAACTGCAAAATGATTTAGAAAAGATATCTGCATGGAGCAAAAATTGGCAACTGACCCTAAATAATGAAAATTGTGAGTTCATCCACATGAGTGCTGAAAGGAATCCATTAAACTTTGGTTACATGGTAAATCAATCAAAACAACAGGCCGTAAATTCAACTAAATACCTAGGAATTACAATTACCAGCAACTTAAATTGGAAAGAACACATGGAAAATGTTGTGGGGAAGGCAAGCCAAAAACATTATTTTATTGGCAGTACGCTTAGAAAATGTAACAGATCTATTAATGAGACTGCCTCTTTTGGAGTACTGCTGGTTGGTGGCCGGCCGGAGTGGCCGAGCGGTTAAAGGCGCTACAGTCTGGAACCGCACGACCGCTACGGTCGCAGGTTCGAATCCTGCCTCGGGCATGGATGTGTGTGATGTCCTTAGGTTAGTTAGGTTTAAGTAGTTCTAAGTTCTAGGGGACTTATGACCACAGCAGTTGAGTCCCATAGTGCTCAGAGCCATTTGAACCATTTTTTGCTGGTTGGTCTGGGATCCTTACCAGACAGGATTAATGGAGTAAATTGAGAAAGTGCAAAGAAGAGCAGCACATTTTGTGTTATTGGGAAATAGGGGATATGGCGGTTGATAGCAGATGGTTCCACCTGGCGGTCTGCTGCACCCATATACAAATATAGCCAGAGAGGCAGAGAGAAGAGACACTTCGCTCTAAGATATCAACCTGTCCATGTTAGTCAGACACCTGTAAGTGCTGTGCCTCAGATGTCATCATAGCCAGGCTGCTACCAAACACGTTTTTGGTAAAAGTAGGAAGTGAACTGTGAGTTAGTTTGGGCAGAGGTCATTGTTGGCAAATGGAATAAAATAATAATTGGATTCTTTTACTGACCTCCCAGTTCAGATGATACAGTTGCTGAAAGGTTCAAAGAAAACATGAGTTTGATTTCAAACACGTACACGACTCAAACGATAATAGCTGGTGGTGACTTTAATTTACCCTCGATATGTTGGCGAAAATACATGTTTAATTCCGGGGGTACGCATAAAATATCACCCGAGACTGTGCTAAACGCATTCTCTGAAAATTATTTCGAGCAGTTAGTTCATGAGCCCGCATGAGTAGTAAACGGTTGTGAAAACACATTTGACCTCATAGCAACAAATACCCCCCCTTGAACTACTGACCTTGCCGTTGGTGGGGAGGCTTGCCTGCCTCAGATAGCCGTACCTTAGGTGCAACCACAACGGAGGGGTATCTGTTGAGAGGCCAGACAAACGTGTGGTTCCTGAAGAGGGTCAGCAGCCTTTTCAGTAGTTGCAGAGGCAACAGTCTGGATGATTGACTGATCTGGCCTTGTAACACTAACCAAAACGGCCTTGCTGTACTGGTACTGCGAACGGCTGAAAGCAAGGGGAAACTACGGTCGTAATACTTCCCGAGGGCATGCAGCTTTATTGTATGGTTAAATGATGATGGTGTCCTCTTGGGTAAAATATTCCGGAGGTAAAATAGTCCCCCATTCGGATCTCCGGGAGGGAACTACTCAGAAAGATGTCGTTATCAAGAGAGAGAAAACTGGCGTTCTACAGATCAGAGCGTGGAATGTCAGATCCCTTAATCGGGCAGGTAAGTTAGAAAATTTAAAAAGGGAAATGGATAGGTTAAAGTTAGCTATAGCGGGAATTAGTGAAGTTCGGTGGCAGGAGGAACAAGACTTATGGTCAGGTGAATACAGGGCTATAAACACAAAATCAAATAGGAGTAATGCAGGAGTAGGTTTAATAATGAATAGGAAAATAGGAATGCGGATAAGCTACTACAAACAGCATAGTGAACGCATTATTGTGGCCAAGATAGATACAAAGTCCACGTCTACCACAGTAGTACAAGTTTATATGCCTACTAGCTCTGCACATGACGAAGAAATTGAAGAAATGTATGATGAAATAAAAGAAATTATTCAGATAGTGAAGGGAGATGAAAATTTAATAGTCATGGGTGACTGGAATTCGGTAGTAGGAAAAGGGAGAGAAGGAAACGTAGTAGGTGAATATGGATTGGGGGTAAGAAACGAAAGAGGAAGCCGCCTGGTAGAATTTTGCACGGAGTACAACTTAATCATAGCTAACACTTGGATGAAGAATCATAAAAGAAGATTGTATACATGGAAGAAGCCTGGAGATACTGACAGGTTTCAGATACATTATATAATGATAAGACAGAGATTTAGGAACCAGGTTTTAAATTGTAAGACATTTCCAGGGGCAGATGTGGACTCTGACCACAATCTATTGGTTATGAACTGCAGATTAAAACTGAAGAAACTGCAAAAAGGTGGGTATTTAAGGAGATGGGACCTGGATAAACTGACTCAACCAGAGATTGTACAGTTTCAGGGAGAGCATAAGGGAACCATTGACAAGAAAGAAATACAGTAGAAGAAGAATGGGTAGCTTTGAGGGATGAAGTAGTAGAGGCAGTAGAGGATCAAGTAGGTAAAAATACGAGAGCTAGTAGAAATCCTTGGGTAACAGAAGAAATATTGAATTTAACTGATGAAAGGAGAAAATATAAAAATGCAGTAAATGAAGCAGACAAAAAGAAATACAAATGTCTCAAAAATGAGATCGACAGGAAGTGCAAAATGGCTAAGCAGGGGTGGCTAGAGGACAAATGTAAGGATGTAGAGGCTTATCTCACTAAGGGTAAGATAGATACTGCCTACAGGAAAATTAAAGAGACCTTTGGAGAAGAGAGAACCACTTGTATGAATATCAAGAGCTCAGATGGAAACCCAGTTCTAAGCAAAGAAGGGAAAGCAGAAAGGTGGAAGAAGTATATAGAGGGTCTATACGAGGGTGATGTACTTGAGGAAAATATTATGGAAATGGAAGAGGATGTAGATGAAGATGAAATGGGAGATACGATACTGCGTGAAGAGTTTGACAGAGCACTGAAAGACCTGAGTCAAAACAAGGCCCCGGGAGTAGACAACATTCCATTAGAACTACTGACGGCCTTGGGAGAGCCAGTCCTGACAAAACTCTACCATCTGGTGAGCAAGATGTATGAAACAGGTGAAACACCCTCAGACTTCAAAAAGAATATAATAATTCCAATCCCAAAGAAAGCAGGTGTAGACACATGTGAAAATTACCGAACTGAACTGTCAGTTTAATACGTCACAGCTCCAAAATACAAACGCGAATTCTTTACAGACGAATGGAAAAACTGGTAGAAGCCGATCTCGGGGAAGATCTGTTTGGATTCCGTAGAAATGATGGAACACGTGAGGCAATACTGACCCTACGACTTATCTTAGAAGCTAGATTAAGGAAAGGCAAACCCACGTTTCCAGCATTTGTAGACTTAGAGAAAGCTTTTGACAATGTTGACTGGAATACTCTCTTTAAAATTCGGAAGGTGGCAGGGGTAAAATACATTGAGCGAAAAGCTATTTACAATTTGTACAGAAACCAGATGGCAGTTATAAGAGTCGAGGGACATGAAAGGGAAGCAGTGGTTGGGAAGGGAGTGAGACAGGGTTGTAGCCTCTCCCCGATGTTATTCAATCTCTATATTGAGCAAGCAGTGAAGGAAACAAAAGAAAAATTCGGAGTAGGTATTCAAATCCATCGAGAAGAAATAAAAACTTTGAGGTTCGTCGATGACACTGTAATTCTGTCAGTGACAGCAATGGACTTGGAAGAGCAGTTGAACGGAATGGACAGTGTCTTGAAAGGAGGATATAAGATGAACATCAACAAAAGCAAAACGAGGATAATGGAATGTAGTCGAATTAAGTCGGGTGATGCTGAAGGAATTAGATTAGGAAATGAGACACTTAAAGGAGTAAAAGAGTTTTGCTATTTGGGGAGCAAAATAACTGATGATGGTCGAAGTAGAGAGGATATAAAATGTAGACTGGCAATGGCAAGGAAAGTGTTTCCGAAGAAGAGAAATTTGTTAACATCGAGTATTGATTTAAGTGTCAGGAAGTCGTTTCTGAAAGTATTTGTATGGAGTGTAGCCATGTATGGAAGTGAAACGTGGATGATAAATAGCTTGGACAAGAAGAGAATAGAAGCTTTTGAAATGTGGTGCTACAGAAGAATGCTGAAGATTAGATGGGTAGATCACATAACTAATGAGGAGGTATTGAATAGAATTGGGGAGAAGAGGAGTTTGTGGCACAACTTGACTAGAAGAAGGGATTGGTTGGTAGGACATGTTCTGCGGCATCAAGGGATCACCAATTTAGTACTGTAGGGCAGCGTGAAGGGTAAAAATCATAGAGGGAGATGAAGAGATGAATACGGTAAGCAGATCCAGAAGGCTGTAGGCAGCAGTAGGTACTGGGAGATGAAGAGGCTTGCACAGTATAGAGTAGCATGGAGAGCTGCATCACACCAGTCTCAGGACTGAAGACCAGAACAACAACAACAACAAATAATAATCCTGAGTTAATAACGATATAGAGATTAGTGAACACAGGGTTGTCGTAGCGAGATTGAATATTGTATTCCCCAAATCCTCAAAAAATAAGTTAAAAATATACCTATTCAATGAAGCAGATAAAAATTCACTTGACGCCTTCCTGAGAGACAATCTCCACTCATTCCAAACTAATAATATAAGTAAGTGTAGACCAGATGTGGCTTAAATTCAAAGAAATAGTATTGGCAGCAATTGAGAGATTTATACCAAATAAACTAACAAACAACAGAGCTGATCCTCCTTGGTACACAAAACGGGTAAGAACACTGTTGCAGAAACAACGAAACAAACATGCCAAATTTAAACAGACACAAAATTCCCAAATTGACGATCCTTTACAGATGCTCGAAACTTAGAGCAGAGTTCAATGCGAGATGTCTATAACAGTTTCCACAATGAAACTTTGTCTCGAAACCTGGCAGAAAATTCAAAGAGGTTCTGGTCGTATGTGAAGTATGTTAGCGACAAGAAACAATCAATGCCTTCTCTGTGCGATAACAATGGAGATACTATTGTAGACAGTGCTGCCAAAGCAGATTTACTAAACACAGCCTTCTGAAATACCTTCACAAAAGAAGATGAAGTAAATATTCCAGAATTCAAATCGAGAACAGCTGCTAACATGAGTAACGTAGTATCCTCGAACTAGTGAAGCAACTCAAATCACTTAATAAAAGCAAGTCTTTAGGTCCAGACTGTATACCAATTACATTCCTTTCAGAGTATGCTGGTGCATTAGCTCCATACTTAACAATCATATACAACCGTTCACTCGACGAAAGATCCGTACCCAAAGACTGGAAAGTTGCACAGGTCACACCAATATTCAAGAAAGGTAGTAGGAGTAATCCACTAAATTACAGGCCCGTATCATTAATGTCGATATGCAGCAGGATTTTGGAACATATATTGTGTTCGAACATTATGAATTACCTCGAAGGAAACCGTCTATTGACACACAGTCTACATGGGTTTAGAAAACATCGTTCCTGTGAAACACAACTAGCTCTTTATTCACACGAGGTGCTGAGTGCTATTGATAAGGGATTTCAGATTGATTCCGTATTCATGGACTTCCGGAAGGCTTTTGACACTGTACCACGCAAGTGGCTCATAGTAAAATTGCGTGCTTATGGAATATTGTCTCAGTTATGTGACTGAATTTACGATTTCCTGCCTGAGAGGTCACAGTTCGTAGTAATTGACGGAAAGTCATTGAGTAAAACAGGAGTAATTTCAGGCATTCCCCAAGGTAGGCCCTTTGCTGATCATTATCTATATAAACAATTTGGGAGACAATCTGAGCAGCCATCTTTGGTTGTTTGCAGATGACACTGTCATTTATTGACTAATAAAGTCATCAGAAGATCAAAACAAACTGCAAAACGATTTAGAAAAAATATCTGAATGGTGCGAAAAGTGGCAGTTGACTCTAAATAATGAAAAGTGTGAGTTTATCCACATGGGTACTAAAAGGAACTCATTAAACTTCGGTTACACGATAAATCAGTCTCATCTAAAAGCTGTAAATTCAACTAAATACCTAAGTATTACAATTACGAACAAGTTAAATTGGAAAAAAACACATAGAAAATGTTTGGGGAAGGGTAGTCAAAGGCTGCTTTTTATTGGCAGGACACTTAGAAAACGTAACAGGCCTACTAAGGAGACTGACTACACTACGACTGTCCATTCTCTTTTAGAATACTGCTGCACAGTGTGCGATCCTTACCCAGTAGGACTGACAGAGTACATCAAAAAAGTTCAAAGAAAGGCAGCATGTTTTGTATTATCATGAAATATGGAAGAGAGTGTCACAGAAATAATACAGGATTTGGGCTGGAAATCATTAAAAGAAAGGCGTTTTTTGTTGCGACGGAATCTTCCCACGAAATTCCCATCACCAACAATGTCCTCTGAATGCAAAAATACACTCCTGGAAATTGAAATAAGAACACCGTGAATTCATTGTCCCAGGAAGGGGAAACTTTATTGACACATTCCTGGGGTCAGATACATCACATGATCACACTGACAGAACCACAGGCACATAGACACAGGCAACAGAGCATGCACAATGTCGGCACTAGTACAGTGTATATCCACCTTTCGCAGCAATGCAGGCTGCTATTCTCCCATGGAGACGATCGTAGAGATGCTGGATGTAGTCCTGTGGAACGGCTTGCCATGCCATTTCCACCTGGCGCCTCAGTTGGACCAGCGTTCATGCTGGATGTGCAGACCGCGTGAGACGACGCTTCATCCAGTCCCAAACATGCTCAATGGGGGACAGATCCGGAGATCTTGCTGGCCAGGGTAGTTGACTTACACCTTCTAGAGCACGTTGGGTGGCACGGGATACATGCGGACGTGCATTGTCCTGTTGGAACAGCAAGTTCCCTTGCCGGTCTAGGAATGGTAGAACGATGGGTTCGATGACGGTTTGGATGTACCGTGCACTATTCAGTGTCCCCTCGACGACCACCAGTGGTGTACGGCCAGTGTAGGAGATCGCTTCCCACACCATGATGCCGGGTGTTGGCCCTGTGTGCCTCGGTCGTATGCAGTCCTGAATGTGGCGCTCACCTGCACGGCGCCAAACACGCATACGACCATCATTGGCACCAAGGCAGAAGCGACTCTCATCGCTGAAGACAACACGTCTCCATTCGTCCCTCCATTCACGCCTGTCGCGACACTACTGGAGGCGGGCTGCACGATGTTGGGGCGTGAGCGGAAGACGGCCTAACGGTGTGCGGGACCGTAGCAAAGCTTCGTGGAGACGGTTGCGAATGGTCCTCGCTGATACCCCAGGAGCAACAGTGTCCCTAATTTGCTGGGAAGTGGCGGTGCGGTCCCCTACGGCACTGCGTAGGATCCTACGGTCTTGGCGTGCATCCGTGCGTCGCTGCGGTCCGGTCCCAGGTCGACGGGCACGTGCACCTTCCGCCGACCACTGGCGACAACATCGATGTACTGTGGAGACCTCACGCCCCACGTGTTGAGCAATTCGGCGGTACGTCCACCCGGCCTCCCGCATGCCCACTATACGCCCTCGCTCAAAGTCCGTCAACTGCACATGCGGTTCACGTCCACGCTGTCGCGGCATGCTACCAGTGTTAAAGACTGCGATGGAGCTCCGTATGCCACGGCAAACTGGCTGACACTGACGGCGGCGGTGCACAAATGCTGCGCAGCTAGCGCCATTCGACGGCCAACACCGCGGTTCCTGGTGTGTCCGCTGTGCCGTGCGTGTGATCATTGCTTGTACAGCCCTCTCGCAGTGTCCGGAGCAAGTATGGTGGGTCTGACACACCGGTGTCAATGTGTTCTTTTTTCCATTTCCAGGAGTGTATTTTGTTGACACCGACCTACATAGGGCGGAATTATCACCATGATAAAATAAGTGAAATAAGAACTCATACAGAAAGATATGGGTGTTCATTCTTTCCACGCACTATACGAGATTGGAATAAGAGAGAATTGTGAAGGTGGATCGATGAACCCTCTGCCAGGCACTTAAATGTGATTTGCAGAGTATCCATGTAGATGTAGATGTAGTTGGACTGTACACCATCCTGGATCACTTAGTTTTCATGGAAGTAAGTGTTTGTGTGCCGCCCGTAATGTTGACAAAACTGTGTGGCAAGTGGCGAGATTATTTTCCACTTTTAAGGTGAGCAATCAACTTTTGGCGATTGGAAGTCAGGGTAATAGACCATTTTACTTGGAACTTAGCACAGATGTTGCCTCTAAACTGCTAATAGTGCTGTTTCCGCTAGGGACATTATTATTGTTATCAGGGATATTATTAAGTTTGTGGATATGACCTTTTACTGAATATATTAATCAGTTACAACTCAAAACTTTTATTTATAGTCATAATTATTGATCCTGCTGAGTAAATAGCAAGTCGGAACATTTTCCTTCAGTGAGTAGAAAGAGTGATATGGACTTACTGAGTGTAAATTACAGTCAGTATGTTTTCCATCACTTTCTGGCTGACTGGAAAAATAGTTTTTAGGCTGTTGTAAATGGTGACCATATTTTACCCACTGCCCCACATATGGCGCATCATCCGGGAAACTGAACAGTGAAAGTGATCGGTACAAATCAGTGAAGTCGGTAGGCACTAACAGGATACTGAAGTGAAATATGCCGAAACTATTGTGTGAACAGTGCTAACATTTGCTCATGACTGTGGAATCTACAGTGTGAAACTAGTGGAAGCTTAATTTACATGTAAACACATAAAGTACAAAATATATGCAGAAAAGGAGTATACATACTGCAGTTATGTTATATAACTGTATGCCTTCTTCTTAAAATGCATACAGACATTAAATACATTTTAGGTAAAGTTGAAACAGTTCTTGCTTCACAAGTGCTTCTACTCTCTCTCTCTGAATTTCTGGAGCAGCATAACAAGTAAACCTCATTTACCAAGTCAGCAGTTCCAATTACTAACATCATAACTTCACATTGTCATCTTTACAGGAGAAGCAGAGTTAAAATGAACAGAATAAATCCAAATTTATTTCAGTTTTATTGAAACTTCACAAACAAAAATTTAAATATCCTATACTAATATGCTCTGTATGTATTCAAAAATGTACCTTGTGGTCTTATAATGTTTTTCTCTGGAAAAAAACTACAGTATATTTCTGTTGTAAGTTTTGCTACAATAGCTTCATGATAACAGCAACTGAGAAAATAAGTATTATGATTATCTTATGCACTTTTCATAAGACATCCTCTTTCAGCAGTATTTGATACATCACCATCAGTATGTGCTGCTGTACTAGTTTGTGCTGAACCGAGACTCTGATAAAAGTGAAGATAAGCAGCTGGGGTGCACTAGCTGTCACATAAGGGCAAGAGATCCTTCAGCCTCTGTTTGCTAACTGGCAAGAACCCCCGATATACTTGTTCACGGATATCGCAGGGTGATAGCTGCCTTCCTCTAGATTGCTTCTGGACAAAGATACCCTTTGCTTCTTCCTGATAATTGTACTTGAAGTACACTTCAGATGGTCATCCTTCTAAGACAGCAATTTCCCATAATTCACTCCACATCAGCTTATTTTTATTGGAGCTGTACAGCCATCATTGCTTCTGCACCACTTTCAAGTTATATATTAAGTCTTGACACATTTCATTAACTGTGTATGGTTTGACAGTGACCTTACTCATTCTAATTAAGATGAATCCCTGATCCAGAACATATGCAGATTGGTCCTGCTTTTGATCAGAATGTACATTGAGTCACCTTCATTCTGGGAGTGCCCCCTTTCTAGAAAGTGATGTGTGATTGATCCAAGCTTAATAGTTGCAATGACAAACACAAAATACAACTCTGTTCCTATTTTTCCACTGCAGCTATCCAAATAGAGTTTGAGTATTTTGCTACCTTCACCAGCTTGCATCTATAAGAAATGGTAAAGACACCTAGCTACTTCATTTGGATCACGAGTAATGGCCTCGCGTGAAACACTTCTTGGCATTTCATGTCACGGACGAACAACCATGTAAGTCTCTGTTCCTTTCCTGGATTTCACCTCAAATGTATCGGTTGTTGTCGCAATTGGCTCCTTTGAAGGATCCTGCGTCTTTGTCCTTTGCTGAAATGTGCTCACTTCTGTCTGTCTATTTTCAAAAGCAAACGCATGTGGTAGCCTCTTGTGTTGCCTTTTATCATTGTCAAAAACAGCCACATCAATCCTATCGTGCTTGGGCTGCTGAACTTCACGGCCTCAGTCGAAAGTGTCAATTTGTTACTGACGTTCACAAAGAATCCTATGCTGATTCCATGGTATGGGATGCTATTATCCGGTCGGCGCCCGACGAAGAAGTTCGGCAACGTGCCCTTCAGTTGGCAAATCCGACTCTAGATGAAGTTCTCTCCACTGTGCAGTCTATTGAAATTTCTCACACCGCTGGGGCGCAAATAGAGGCGTCGGGTGATGTCGGGGAAATACAACCTCTGTGCGCTGTTGATGAAGCATGTGGTGTGTCCCCGCCAGCCGACGTGGCTGCAGTGCGCTCCCATGCGCAGCCTCGGCCTAACCGTAAACAGACCTCTAAGAAACTGCAGCAAAACCCCCAGCAACTTCCTTCATGTCCGCGGTGTTTTACAAAACATTCACGTGAGGATTGTCCCCAACACTGGGCTGTGTGTCACAATTGCAAAAAAAAAGGTCATGTGTCTTCTGTTTGCAAATCCGACCGCGTACATGATGTTCATGAACATGACGTTGATTCTGATTCTGTGTTGTCTGTCAATTGCACTTCTTCCCTTTCAGGGAAATCCTTGATCAAGATGTTCGCATGCAGATGGATACCGGTTCTGCTGCCACTATAATTAATTCTCAGATGTATCTTCAGCTGGGTTCTCCATTCCTGTCACCTGTCACTCGGCAATTACGGACGTACAATAAACAGAAGATTTCTCTCTTGGGACAGTTTAATGCTGAGGTATCTTACAAATCCATCGTTCGCACTGTTCCCATATTTGTGGTCGACCAGAGTAACACAGAGAATCTTTTTGGTTTCGATGCCTTTCGTGTTTTTGGGTTCTCCATAGATGAGTCTGTCAATATCGTCTCTGATGCTATTCCTTATGCCCAATTGGATTCTTTGTCGACGACATTTCCGTCCCTTTTTTCTCCTGGGTTAGGCTGTGCAAACAACTTTGAAGCTCATATCACGCTCAAACCCACTGCTTGGCCTAAGTTTTTTCAGGCTCGACCCATTCCTGTGGCCCTTCGTGATCAGGTAAAACAGGAGCTGGATCGTCTCATTACTTCAGCGGTCTTGCTTCCTGTCACTTCCAGTGAGTGGTCCTCTCCTGTCGTTGTCGTTGCTAAGCCAAATAGTGATATTTGTCTCTGTGGCTATTTCAGAGCCACTGTAAATGCTCAATGCCTCATCGACACTTACCCTATGCCCCGTCCTGAAGAACTGTTCACTAAACTCGCTGGAGGACAGTATTTTTCTAAAATTGACCTGTCGGAAGTTTATCATCAACTTCCTCTCGACGCTGCTTCCCGGCAGTTTCTGGTCCTTAACACGCCTTTCGGCCTCTATCAATACCAACGCTTGCCATTCGGGGTTGCTAGCGCCCCTGCTCTCTTTCAGCGATTCTTGGAACAATTATTGCTCCCTGTCCCGGGGTGTATCAATTACATGGACGACACTGTTGTCACTGGCTCCAAGACTGAAGAACATCTTCAAAACCTCCACACACTTTTTCATGTCTTACAGACTGCCGGTCTTAAGTGTAATCTTCAGAAATCACAATTTTTTCAGGCATCTATCACGTACTTGGGGTTTCAACTCTCTCGGGATGGTATTCGTCCGCTTCAGCAAACTGTCGCTGCAATTGATGCTCTTCCTCGCCCTACATCTGTTAAGGAACTGCAGGCCTTCTTGGGGAAAATAGCATACTATCACAAGATTTTACCGTCTGCGGCTTCGGTGGCTCAGCCGTTGCATCGCCTGTTGCATAAAAATGTGCCTTTTCACTGGTCCGCGTCATGCGATACGGCTTTCCAGAAATTGAAGACTATGCTGAAACAGGGCCCGTGCCTGGCTACTTATCGACCTGGCCAACATCTTGTTCTTGCCGCAGACACCTCTCAATACGGGGTCGGTACAGTCCTTGCACACCGTTTTTTTGACGGTTCGGAACAACCCTCCAAAACGCTCACGGATGCCCAACAAAAGTATTCTCAAATTGAAAAAGAAGCTTTGGCCATTATTTATGCTCTTCATAAGTTTGATGTTTTTCTCTATGACTCAAAATTTCATCTTGTTACGGATCACAAACCACTTGTTTCCTTGTTTCATCCATCAACGTCACTTCCCGACAAGGCTGCACACCGCCTCCAGCGTTGGGATCTTTACTTGTCTCGTTTCAATTATGAGATTCATTTCTGGCCAACGGCTGAACATGCAAATGCTGATGCTCTGTCTCGCCTTCCCATGGGTCCTGATCTGGCATTCGATAGGCACGAACTTTTGTGTTTCCACCTGGATGTTGCCGAGCAGCGGGTTGTGGACGGGTTCCCCATCACTGGGGACAGGCTGGCGGCTGCTACGGGTTCTGACTCTACCCTCTCCCGGGTTTTACACTGTATTCAGAAGGGTTGGCCAGATCGCCCGTCCGCTAAGACTTGTGATCCGTTGCGGAACTACTACGCTTTGCGCTACCACCTCACGGCTAGGGATGGTGGTATCCTCCTTCCCACTGACAATGCTTCACTGCGTGTTGTGGTACCTGCATCTTTGCGTGCTTCGGTCTTGCACTTCCTTCACCAAGGGCACTGGGGTGTGTCACGCACAAAATCTCTGGCACGCCGTCATGTGTACTGGCCTAGCATCGACTCTGAAATAGCACACATGGTCGCTGGCTGCGGCCCTTGTTCGTCACAGGCCACTGCCCCGAAGTCATCTTTGTCACTGTGGCCTTCGCCTGAGAAGCCCTGGGAGCGCATTCGTGCTGACTTTGCGGGACGCTTTTTAGGTACTTATTGGCTCCTTGTAATTGACGACTACTCTAACTTTCCTTTCATTGTCTGTTGCACCACCGCGGCAACCACCAGTGCTCTCGCCCGCATTGTTTCTTTGGAAGGACTCCCCTCTACTCTTGTTACTGATAATGGTCCGCAATTTGCCTCTTCCGAATTTGCGGATTTTTGTGCTCGTCACGGTGTTATGCATGTTACGGCCCCGCCGTTCCACCCACAATCAAACAGTGAGGCTGAATGACTGGTCTGCACATTTAAGGCTCAGATGCGGAAACTTCTGACTTCTTCTGCTGCTGATGATGCGCTTCTCCAGTTTCTGGCGTCTTACCGTTTCACCCCCATGGGCGACCACAGCCCGGCAGATCTCTTACATGGCCGACAGCCCCACACGCTACTTCATCTTCTGTGGCCTTCCACCTCACAGCCGCGGGTGCCTTCACTTGGCCGGTTCACCACCGACGACCTCGTCTGGGTACGCGGATATGGCAGGCGGCGAAAATGGAGCCCGGGCCGCATCTTACGACACCGTGGCCGACGCCTGTATGAAATCCAGATGGACACGGGTGTTGCAGTGAGTCATTCGGACCAGCTTTGGCCTCGTGTGCCGGCAACGCCTGTTCCGAATGCCGCTACAGCACCTTCGGCTCTACCTCTCACAACACAGCCCTCTCACCGTCATTGCGATGCCAGCACAAGAACGGACGCCACCAGGAGATGTGCCTATGCAGGAACCGGATGACCATCCTCTGTCAGAGCCAATCTACTCGCCTCCTCCTCCAACGGACGCCAACACATCGCCCATGTCTCCTGTTATATCAACTAGACTTGCCGCAATGGGCAGATTGGTGCATGGGGCCCCAGCAGATTTGACCCCTACGTCTCCTGTCATGTCGACCCGTTATCATCGGGGACACTTCCGTCCGTACAGGAAGCCTCCTTCTCGAGACTTTACGGCGAGTCGAACAACGCTTATGGACGTTAGCCATCTCCAGGACACGTCCATCAGGACCAGTGCAACAATTTCAAAGGGGGGAAAGTGTTGTGACTTGCCGATCATTCAAAGCGCCGCCGCGCAATTATGTGCGTCCTCTACGTGCGGCGCTGTCTGGCAGCCATGCAGCAGCTGCGCCACCTAAGCGGCCAGCCGAGCAGCGGCTGCTAGACTGGGACTCAGTGCTCATTCGAATGCTAACGTGTACACATGTCTTGCTTGTCAACTTACTCTGTGACTTATATGTGTTGTGTCGATCTGAAATATATGTGTTCAACTTGACGTTATAATACATAGCACTGTCCTTCCTATTTTTCCACGTCATATACTGTGAAACTGAAGCTGGAATATTTACATTTGAAGTAATAAGACACATATCAGACTGAGGAGTAGCCAATACTTTCTGCAGATCCAAACATGCACACGTAAATCTGTCTGAGATTGAAGTGACTTTATTTTTTTCTTTCCGTTCCCTGGCAATAGCTTAACTTGCAAAATGAGAGGTGTATTTCTCTGCTGGCTTTGCTTTCTCCTCTCCAGAAGAAGTAGTGTAAAGCTCGCATAGTTTACACTTAGCCTTTTTAGGTGAAATAATGACAAATTATATCATTAGTTGAACATATGAATGTGTTGCCTTAATGTGGCAGGGTTTAAGGAGACATCTTTACTTCCCTTGATCCATTCTTGGTACATACTGTGCATATTTTCAATAATCAGTTCAGCATCAAGGTACTTTCAGCATGTTTCCTTGCTTGTGTAATGTGACTCTACACACCAGAAGCTGTTATACGCTCTCACAATGACTCCTGTATTTCAGGTTGTGTTGTATTTCCCCTTTTCGAATGCTTTCCTCTCATGTCAGGCAACAAAATTCCATCTGCTCCCAGCTTTTTCATGGCAGTCCTCACCAATATATTTGTAATAGCTGCAGAAACATTTTCTGTCATACCTTAATGTTATTGCCATCAACTGTTAGAGAATACAGTTTCAAAATTTTTCTTCTTGAGTCAGTTACATTTCAGGTCTTTTTACCACTAATATTTTTCACATGTTGACAGATGAATTTTCACTGTCTGCTATGATCTCCCATCTGCCAAAACTGTTCAAAGATATCCTGCCTGTTTTCTTTGGTTAATTTGTTATGACATTTCAGTTGGCATGAGTTGGGATCGCATCCAGGCTTCATTAATCTAGCTTACATTTCAGCACTCTTTCAGCATTTGTGTGCCAAACCTCTGTTGAGGGATTCCTTCACTCTATTTGTTATCCATGGGGATTGATTCCTATCATTTTATGGGTGCCTTTCATCACTTGAGTATCACCGTGTTCTGACTGTGTCTGGTGAGGAGGGTGTTGCATTTCATTCTGCTGTGGAGGTGGGTGTAGAACCATTTAAGGGTTGCGCATTACCTTGTAAGGAGTTTTCTCCTGCAATAATGATGTGTAATGTTAAAATTAAATCCTTAAATTATACTGTTTCCTGAAACACAAGAGCTACAAATCCTTTACCCTCGTCTTTCCTATATTTACCTTTCAACTGTGTTCTCTTTTTCTTGTGATAAACTATCAGCTATTATGGGCTAAAAACAGAGTCATCACTGTTATCCAAGCATAAGGAATGAATAATTTTTGCCGCTTTCCCACTGTCACCACTTCAGTTATACAAAAGCAAAGCTTTTCTAAGAATAGTTGGAACAAACAAAACTATGAATTAGCATTATCTTGATACAATAATGTACATAAAATACATAAAAAATCTTGCCTTTTGATACTAAATCTGTGCCATTATTGAGATGATCATTTGGAAACCATGAACTACAGCCTCCAGCACCACTGGGAAATTATTCCCTTATGTTTATGCTTCCCTATCCTGTAGAAAGAAATTGGTGATTTCAAATAATAATTATTGCTGCGACAACGCAAATTATTATTTGTGGCACTAAATAGAACTATGCAGGCAAGAAATTATGAAAAATATTCTTAACCTGTATACAACACAATTATGTATCACTAATGACAGAATTCCAGTGCTCTTACCGGTTTTCAGTTCTCTATATGAAATTCTGTTCTTTATCATTGCTCATACAAGAAAAATTGAGTACTTACATTCATTAGCATTCATTCATTGGTTTGAGAACCATGCTCATTATTTTTAATGTTTGACTTTAGTACATGATCAGTCAACAACTTAATTACTGATATCAATTATAAACGTAGTGAACTCAACACCCAATCAAACAGCTGTTTATCAATTATTATTCTATGCGAAATCACTGGTTACACTTGAACTGATGACTACGACTACAATCAGCATTGATATTATTGGCTACAAGCAACCCTAGATGACAATGCTTCCTACTTAACAGCGAGGATGATGAACGTTGCACACATGTAAACTGTAAACATCCCCTGTACAAATGTCATAATTACATTTATGATTTTAATTGTGCTTCATTATCCCAGGAAAGGCATCATAACATAAAGTGTGATTCTTTTCAGAGGTGCATGAGTTACTTAGAGGACTTACAATATTCTGAAGAGTGCTATTGCTGTGTATGTTGCGGTGTTAGAGATAAGATTTTCATACAGGAGAAAAATAGTGAAATAATAATTCTGGCAAACATTGTAACTCAATGTGAACATTTTTGGACTTACATGTTAATACCTGGAACTGTCAGAATATTATTAATTAGGTATTATGTCTCTCTATACTATAACTTACTTTGATAGTGTTGATCTTGTACTCTCACTTAATAACTACTGCTATCATATGTAAAAGCAATGCCGTATGTCAGTTGATATTACTATGTGCTTTGTGTTGATATTAATCCCTGGAGCAAACAAAAATTCATAGCATCTTTCTTAACATATTCCACCTGAGTTTGTTAAGTATTTGTGTAATGCTCTCATCATGACTAAATAAGCCCACAAGGCATACCACAGATATTCTATGAATTTTCTCTAATCATTCTGCTCAGTCTGCTTGAAAGTGTCTCAGATGATGAGCAGTAATCAAGAATAGCCAAATGAAGAGTTTTCATATAATGTCCTTCACTGGGAAGTTATTAGTCCTATGCCAACTAGCTTTGCAGATGACGGAGAAACTGATGAAATGTATGATGAGATAAAAGAAATTATTCAGATAGTGAAGGGAGATGACAATTTTATAGTCATGGGTGACTAGAATTTGATAGTAGGAAAAGGGAGAGAAGGAAACTTAATAGGTGAATATGGACTTGGGGGGAGGAGGGCGGGGGGAGGGGAGGAGGGGGGGGGGGGAAGTAAAGAAAGAGGAAGCCGCCTGGTAGAATTTTCCACAGAGTATAACTTAGTCATAGCTAACACTTGGTTGAAGAATCATGAAAGAAGGTTGTATACATGGAAGAAGCCTAAAGATACTGACAGGTTTCAGATACATTATATAATGGTAAGACAGAGATTTAGGAACCAGGTTTTAAATTGTAAGACATTTCCAGGGGCAGATGTGGACTCTGACCACAATCTATTGGTTATGAACTGTAGATTAAAACTGCAAAAAGGTGGGATTTAAGGAGATGGGACCCGGATAAACTGACTAAACCAGAGGTTGTACAGAGTTTCAGGGAGAGAATAAGGGAACAGCTGACAGGAATGGGGGAAAGAACTTCAGTAGAAGAAGAATGGGTAGCTCTGAGGGATGAAGTCGTAAAGGCAGTAGAGGATCAAGTAAGTAAAAAGATGAGGGCTAGTAGAAATCCTTGGGTAACAGAAGAAATATTGAATTTAATTGATGAAAGGAGAAAATATAAAAATGCAGTAAATGAAGCAGGCAAAAATGGATACAAACATCTCAAAAATGAGATCGACAGGAAGTGCAAAATGGCTAAGCAGGGGTGGCTAGAGGACAAATGTAAGGATGTAGAGGCTTATCTCACTAGGGGTAAGATAGATACTGCCTACAGGAAAATTAAAGAGACCTTTGGAGAAGAGAGAACCACTTGTATGAATATCAAGAGCTCAGATGGAAACCCAGTTCTAAGCAAAGAAGGGAAAGCAGAAAGGTGGAAGAAGTATATAGAGGGTCTATACAAGGGTGATGTACTTGAGGAAAATATTATGGAAATGGAAGAGGATGTAGATGAAGATCAAACGGGAGATACGATACAGTGTGAAGAGTTTGACAGAGCACTGAAAGACCTGAGTCAAAACAAGGCCCCTGGAGTAGACAACATTCCATTGGAACTACTACTGACGGCCTTGGGAGAGCCAGTCCTGACAAAACTCTGCCATCTGGTGAGCAAGATTTATGAAACAGGTGAAATACCCTCAAACTTCAAGAAGAATATGTTGTTGTTGTTGTTGTTGTTGTTGTTGTTGTTGTTGTGGTCTTCAGTCCTGAGACTGGTTTGATGCTACTCTATCCTGTGCAAGTTTCTTCATCTCCCAGTACCTACTGCAACCTACATCCTTCTGAATCTGCTTAGTGTATTCATCTCTTGGTCTCCCTCTACGATTTTTACCCACCACGCTGCCCTCCAATGCTAAATTTGTGATCCCTTCATGCCTCAAAACATGTCCTACCAACCGATCCCTTCTTCTAGTCAAGTTGTGCCACAAACTTCTCTTCTCCCCAATCCTATTCAATACCTCTTCATTAGTTACGTGATCTACCCACCTTATCTTCAGCATTCTTCTGTAGCACCACATTTCGAAAGCTTCTATTCTCTTCTTGTCCATACTAGTTATTGTCCATGTTTCACTTCCATACATGGCTACACTCCATACAAATACTTTCAGAAACGACTTCCTGACACTTAAATCTATACTCGATGTTAACAAATTTCTCTTCTTCAGAAACGATTTCCTTGCCATTGCCAGTCTACATTTTATATCCTCTCTACTTCGACCATCATCAGTTATTTTACTCCCTAAATAGCAAAACTCCTTTACTACTTTAAGTGTCTCATTTCCTAATCTAATTCCCTCAGCATCACCCGACTTAATTTGGCTACATTCCATTATCCTCGTTTTACTTTTGTTGATGTTCATCTTATATCCTCCTTTCAAGACACTGTCCATTCCATTCAACTGTTCTTCCAAGTCCTTTGCTGTCTTTGACAGAATTACAATGTCATTGGCGAACCTCAAAGTTTTTACTTCTTTTCCATGAATTTTAATACCTACTCTGAATTTTTCTTTTGTTTCCTTTACTGCTTGCTCAATATACAGATTGAATAACATCGGGGAAAGGCTACAACCCTGTCTCACTCCTTTCCCAACCACTGCTTCCCTTTCATGCCCCTCGACTCTTATAACTGCCATCTGGTTTCTGTACAAATTGTAAATAGCCTTTCGCTCCCTGTATTTTACCCTTGCCACCTTTAGAATGTGGAAGAGAGTATTCCAGTCAACATTGTCAAAAGCTTTCTCTAAGTCTACAAATGCTAGAAACGTAGGTTTGCCTTTTCTTAATTTTTCTTCTAAGATAAGTCGCAAGGTTAGTATTGCCTCACGTGTTCCAACATTTCTACGGAATCCAAACTGATCTTCCCCGAGGTCCACCTCTACCAGTTTTTCCATTTGTCTGTAAGGAATTCGCGTTAGTATTTTGCAGCTGTGACTTATTAAACTGATAGTTCGGTAATTTTCACATCTGTCAACACCTGCTTTCTTTGGGATTGGAATTATTATATTCTTCTTGAAGTCTGAGGGTATTTCACCTGTCTCATACATCTTGCTCACCAGATGGTAGAGTTTTGTCAGGACTGGCTCTCCCAAGGCCGTCAGTAGTTCTAATGGAATGTTGTCTACTCCCGGGGCCTTGTTTCGACTCAGGTCTTTCAGTGCTCTGTCAAACTCTTCACGCAGTATCGTATCTCCCATTTCATCTTCATCTACATCCTCTTCCATTTCCATAATATTGTCCTCAAGTACATCGCCCTTGTATAGACCCTCTATATACTCCTTCCACCTTTCTGCCTTCCCTTCTTTGCTTAGTACTCGGTTGCCATCTGAGCTCTTGATATTCATACAAGTGGTTCTCTTCTCTCCAAAGGTCTCTTTAATTTTCCTGTAGGCAGTATCTATCTTACCCCTAGTGAGATAAGCCTCTACATCCTTACATTTGTCCTCTAGCCATCCCTGCTTAGCCATTTTGCACTTCCTGTCGATCTCATTTTTGAGACGTTTGTATTCCTTTTTGCTGCTTCATTTACTGCATTTTTATATTTTCTCCTTTCATCAATTAAATTCAATATTTCTTCTGTTACCCAAGGATTTCTACTAGCCCTCGTCTTTTTACCTACTTGATCCTCTGCTGCTTTCACTAGTTCATCCCTCAGAGCTACCCATTCTTCTTCTACTGTATTTCTTTCCTCCATCCCTGTCAATTGTTCCCTAATGCTCTCCCTGAAACTCTCTACAACCTCTCGTTCTTTCAGTTTATCCAGGTCCCATCTCCTTAAATTCCCACCTTTTTGCAGTTTCTTCAGTTTCAATCTGCAGTTCATAACCAAGAGATTGTGGTCAGAGTCCACATCTGCCCCTGGAAATGTCTTACAATTTAAAACCTGGTTCCTAAATCTCTGTCTTACCATTATATAATCTATCTGATACCTTTTAGTATCTCCAGGATTCTTCCAGGTATACAACCTTCTTTTATGATTCTTGAACCAAGTGTTAGCTATGATTAAGTTATGCTCTGTGCAAAATTCTACAAGGCGGCTTCCTCTTTCATTTCTTCCCCCCAATCCATATTCACCTACTATGTTTCCTTCTCTCCCTTTTCCTGCTGACGAATTCCAGTCACCCATGACTATTAAATTTTCGTCTCCCTTCACTACCTGAATAATTTCTTTTATCTCATCATACATTTCATCAATTTCTTCATCATCTGCAGAGCTAGTTGGCATATAAACTTGTACTACTGTAGTAGGCAGGGGCCTTGTGTCTATCTTGGCCACAATAATGCGTTCACTATGCTGTTTGTAGTAGCTAACCCGCACTCCTATTTTTTTATTCATTATTAAACCTACTCCTGCATTACCTCTATTGGATTTTGTATTCATAACCCTGTAATCACCTGACCAAAAGTCTTGTTCCTCCTGCCACCGAACTTCACTAATTCCCACTATATCTAACTTTAACCTATCCATTTCCCTTTTTAAATTTTCTAACCTACCTGCCCGATTAAGGGATCTGACATTCCACGCTCCGATCTGTAGAACGCCAGTTTTCTTTCTCCTGATAACGACGTCCTCTTGAGTAGTCCCCGCCCGGAGATCTGAATGGGGGACTATTTTACCTCCGGAATATTTTACCCAAGAGGACACCATCGTCATTTAATCATACAGTAAAGCTGCATGTCCTCGGGAAAAATTACGGCTGTAGTTTCCCCTTGCTTTCAGCCGTTCACAGTACCAGCACAGCAAGGCCGTTTTGGTTAATGTTACAAGGCCAGATCAGTCAATCATCCCGACTGTTGCCCCTGCAACTACTGAAAAGGCTGCTGCCCCTCTTCAGGAACCACACGTTTGTCTGGCCTCTCAACAGATACCCCTCCGTTGTGGTTGCACCTATGGTACGGCCATCTGTATCGCTGAGGCACGCAAGCCTCCCCACCAACGGCAAGGTCCCCCTAAGGAGGTGAATTAGGGCCGGACTCATAATCACCCAGCCCATATTGCTTGAAATTTGGGGAGGGTGTTGATTGACAACACAAATGTCATTTAGTAATGTATTGTATGAAATTCAGTCCCTAAGGGATTGAAGTGGCGGATGAAAGGTTTTCTGAAAATATGTTGATGTTCAAGCTATTTTGAAGCTAGAACTACACAAATTGGTCTTTACTCTCTCGGTCAGAAATAAAAATATGTGCTTCAGCATCTTTGGTAATTCAGCTGCTAGGGGACTAAAATAGAAAGTGAAATTTTATTTTGAAAATAAATTATTATGAAAGTACTACTAAAGCATTTTTACAGCTACATCCATGAAAACTGGTGTTTGACTTCTAAAGAAATATGTATTAGAGGCAAGGTCCATGGTTCATGGGGGGAATATAATAATTCCAATCCCAACGAAAGCAGATGTTGACACATGTGAAAATTACCGAACCGAACTGTCAGTTTAATACGTCACAGCTGCAAAATACAAACGCAAATTCTTTACAGACAAATGGAAAAACTGGTAGTAGCCGACCTCGGGGAAGATCAGTTTGGATTCCGTAGAAATGATGGAACATGTGAGGCAATACTGACTCTACGACTTATCTTAGAAGAAATATTAAGGAAAGGCAAACCTACGTTTCTAGCATTTGTAGACTTGGAGAAAGCTTTTGACAATGTTGACTGGAATACTCTCTTTAAAATTCTAAAGGTGGCAGGGGTAAAATACAGGGAGCGAAAGGCTATTTACAATTTGTACAGAAACCAGATTGCAGTTATAAGAGTCAAGGGACATGAAAGGGAAGCAGTGGTTGGGAAGGGAGTGAGACAGGGTTGTAGCCTATCCCCGATGTTATTCAATCTGTATATTGAGCAAGCAGTAAAGGAAACAAAACAAAAATTTGGAGTAGGTATCAAAATCCATGGAGAAGAAATAAAAACTTTGATGTTCGTCGCTGACACTGTAATTCTGTCAGAGACAGTAAAGGACCTGGAAGAGCAGCTGAACGGAATGGACAGTGTCTTGATGGGAGGATATGAGATGAACATCAACAAAAGCAAAATGAGGATAATGGAATGTATTCGAATGAAGTTGGATGATGCTGAGGGAATTAGATTAGGAAATGAGACACTTAAAGTAGTAAAGGAGTTTTGCTATTTGGGGAGTAAAATAACTGATGATGGTCGAAGTAGAGAGGATATAAAATGTAGACTGGCAATGGCAAGGAAAGTGTTTCTGAAGAAGAGAAATTTGTTAACATCGAGTATAGATTTAGATGTCAGGAAGTCGTTTCTGAAAGTATTTGTATGGAGCGTAGCCATGTATGGAAGAGAAACATGGACAATAAATAGTTTGGACAAGAAGAGAATAGAAGCTTTCGAAATGTGGTGCTACAGAAGAATGCTGAAGATTAGATGGGTAGATCACATAACTAATGAGGAGGTATTGAATAGAATTGGGGAGAAGAGGAGTTTGTGGCATAACTTGACTAGAAGAAGGGTTCAGTTGATAGGACATGTTCTGAGGCATCAAGGGATCATCAATTTAGTATTGGAGGGCAGCGTGGAGTGTAAAAATCGTAGAGGGAGACCAAGAGATGAATACACTAAGCAGATTCAGAAGAATGTAGGATGCAGTAGGTACTGGGAGATAAAGAAGCTTGCACAGAATAGAGTAGCATGGAGAGCTGCATCAAACCAGTCTCAGGACTGAAGACCACCACCACACCCACAACAATAACAACAACAACAACAACAACAACAAACATGGGCATTCTACTTCAAATCACTTGATACAGTATGGGTACTTGACATTTCCAACTGACTGAAATAATGTGATCAATCGATATAGTCTTTTGTTTTTATGTTTGTAGTTCATAAAATTAAAATTCAGGGTCAAGGTGCGATTTGTGCTTTTACCAGTGGGGGGATGTCTTAGGGGGTTAGCAGAATTATGTATGTTACTAGCGTGGACCATGGCGTTATGCATGGTTAAACAGCTATTTCTAAATAGATGTTAATGCCAAAACTCACTATTCCCGCATATGCACTGTCAGAAAGGCCATCTCTTGTTATATTTTTCAATGTACATTATAGGTAAAGCTTATTTACAAAATCATCTATATACAGGTATACAAGGGGAATTCAAAAAGTAGAGGCACATTTGTGAAAAGCTGTACTTATTCTGATGATAGAAAACTGAAACATACTAATAGTATTAATAGTAAGACTTATTACAAACTTCCAGTGTTTGGCTCCACAAATTTAAATTATATGTAAAGTTTTACTCCAGTGCGTGGGAAATAAACATCCCAGGTTGGGATGCATAACCTAAAACCAGAGGAGGTGATGGTCTGATGCAGAGGGGGGGAAATCCTCCCCCATCCCACCCCCTGCAAATCGCACACAGTTCAGGGTCAGCTGCCAGTCTTAGCACCATACGTTAATTATCTTCAAGTCTTCGAGCATTTCAAACAAGTTTTTATGAATGTGACTCTCTTTATAAAACTACATCACAGGGCAACAACCTCAGTCAACTAAAAACAATACCTGCAAGGTTGTTTATCTATCATACACATAATTCCTTGAGGTAAGCCTGATAAATACTTTCAAGTAGTATTCTTTCTCAAATATTAAGTTTTAGCCGAAGTTTACTGTTTTCCAGTGTTAGTTACTCATGAATAAAACTCATTTTGATTTATTGCGAGTATGGAAAAGTTTGACTTTACCATGTAAGTAAAATCCAGTCCACTCTATGAAGCTGGTACATTTTATGAAAGTATGGGTACACATATGATTGAGAACTGTTAAATGCAAACACTAATAACTTTCATTTGTTGTCAATATTGAACTTGTTGGTCTTATTTGATGATTAAACTGAGACTAATAGTGGGAGATGAATCTGGATTTGCCACTCAAGAATATTTAAATAAAAAAATTGTTAGATTACTCTGTACTTATTGCAAAATGCTATAATCTATTCAGATTCGCCCTATAGTGCACAATTACATTAAACACAAAATATGTAACAAAAATGTCACCTGTAGAATTGTAACATAGCTCCTGTGATTGCCATACCTCCAGGGACCTGGAAAGACATTCTGCCAAACACATTTTGTTTCTCACCAGTGTCCGGATGGAATGCACTGTCATACAGTTTCTTTGCATATATGATTTGCTCTTGATTTGTTCCTGGAGGTTCCTTACCAATCCTGGATAAAAATAAAATAATTGTATTAAATCATGCAATATATTTGACAGAAAGGCAGTACCCCTAAAAAGCACAAACTAAGAACTGAAATATCACTAGAGAACAGTTCCAACTGTGGGATACTCTTACCTGTAGAGTTCTATTAACTTCTTGGCATCATCTAATGCTGTATCAGAAGCAGTGCATGTTCTTGGATCTGTCACCCAAAAAAAGTGTTTCAGTCTCCCAAGGAAAGTTGATTGGTCCCAAAGAGGACTATCCACATCTATGCGTTCATGTAACATATCTGCAAGTAAAGCCTCCCTTTATCAGTGTGCCACATTCATACGTAAGTTCGAATATTCTAATTATTATACTACAATGAACTTTATTTTTAATAGCGAAGACAAGTAGCATTCTCAGTAGGAGTATCTCTACATCACAGACCTTTAATGTATATAAGCAATAACTAAATAGAAATCACAATGGATATGCTATTGTGTCTGAGAGCATGTGTAACATTTGTAGGCTTCATAAAAAATCACTTTTCAACAGTGTCTGAAGTAAAGTATGGCATTATTAACATACATGATAGCAGCAAGAATCTTATCTTATCATTTACTGTTTAATATCAAATCACTACACACTTCACAACAAGATAAGGAATCAATTATACTGGGGAAGTCCTAGGAAACTAAGAAATTGGGAGGGGGGAATTAAGAGAAGGTTTATCTAACTATGATTACTGTACAATACACAGTCAGCTACTTATAAACAAAACATGGCATTTTACACATAAATGCAAGATCAGATAATAGCTCTGGGACATCAATTATTGTTACATCTTGAATGTCACTGTATAATTTTGATATCAGTAGTTGCAGTTGTAAGAAGTCTCCCCATACTCTGGTAGTGACTGGTGCCACACAAGAGAAATAAAGAAACCGATGTATTGTAATTGCCTTTGATTGTAGCACCATACACAATCATTAACCTGGCTCTAGGGAGGTAGAGTCCTCTTCCCTATTCCCCCACTGGGGTAATTCCTGTCTGGCGCATCCACATCACAGGGGTGGTCACCCTACACTTCAGTAGGCTGAAGTGATAGGATGGCTGAGTTCAGGCAGGGACCCAAGCCCATGGGGTATAACACGGACCCATGCCCAGGGTTACGGGTTAAGGGGAGTCGTACCGTCCAAAATGAAAAAAATTGACATTTTTACTTTTATGCAAATTATGAAAATATGGATTTTTTGCTTAATTTGGTGTTGGTTTCATTGAAATATTCGATAATTTACTATTTTAAATAAATATTTGAAAATAATCATGCAATGACATTTCTGAGAATTTTCTTTTCCGTTATTTCACATATTGGCATTTTTCTCTGGAGCTATATAGTCTAGTAGGTTGTGGTTTCTTTTGTTTTGTAGAGAACTGTCCGTTTCATAAGTTGCCTACACTGGTGGTACTTCACAGTAAGGTCTTTGAACTGTACATTTGTTTGTGTTTGACAACAACAGTTATCCACTAGCCGCGTTTTAGTTTCTGTGTTTCCTGTGATAGTTTTCGTCATGACTAAACCAAAAGGAGTGTTTAAAAAAATACGAAACAAAGGAAACAGATACTACAGATCAAATATAACAGCAGTAAAAAGAGTGGTTAGCGCCGAAGGGTGTGATAATTTGGTTGTAAATAGTGACAGTCCTTCTACCCCTCTGAGTGCTCCCCAGAAAAAACTGCTGGGTAATAGTGTAAAATACAACGCAGCTTCAGACAGTGAAACAAACAGCAATATTATTATTAATCTCCATATACTTATTTCAGCTTTGTGTGAAACAGTGTGTTGTCGTATATGTGATGGGAAATTGAAATTTCTGAAAAGCTATCTCAACGTAATGGTCTGGTGTGCACTTTACAATGTGTTTGAACTGTAAAAGCGAAAAGACTTTCAAGACTTCAGAAGTAAGTGTAAATAATGGACTTTTTGACACTAATCTAAATAATTCTATGGACTTAGATGCATAGAAAAGGCCATTATGCTGGTAAGGTTCTTTGTGGCTTGATGAACCTGCCTAGTCCCGCTACAAAATCTATAAAATACAACTTCATAGTAAGAAGTAGTGTCAAGGCGTGTGCTATGGAGTCAATGACTACAGCAACAGAGCAGGCTGTAGCAGAAAATGGTAGTTCTGACATAGGAATATCATTCGATGGATCCAGGCAAAAAAGAGGTTTCCAGTTAAAGAATTCATGTGCATCTATTATCAGCATCGACAATGGGAAAGTGTTGGATGTTGCTGTGTTGACCATGTACTGTCAGGGTTGTAAGCAAGCAGGCAAGAGTACTGAAAAGCAAACTAAGCATGAAATGAATTGTCAGAGAAACTATGAAGAAACTAGTGGAGGGATGGAGGTTGCTTCTGCTGTTCCAACGTTCCCAGCATGACCGTGCTGTTTGCTACATGAGTTTCCTTGGGGATGGAGACTCATGATTGTATAAGGCAGTGGTGGAGAGTAAACCCTATGGTGATTTGTCAATTACAAAACTAGAGTGCATTAATCATGTGCAAAAGAGGATGGGCACAAGACTACGTAGACTCAAACAGCAGTTGGGAAGTACCAAGTTATCTGATGGTCTAAGTATAAGACGTCGACTAACTGATAAACAAATTGATCAGATTACACAATATTATGGTATGGCTATTAGAAGTAACAGAGATAATTTAGATGGTATGAAGAGAGCTGTAGGGGCAATTTATTTTCACAAGCTCTCTACAGATGTTGAACCGATACACAACCTGTGTTCCACTGAATGGTGTAAATACTTGAAGGTAAAAGAGGAGGGTAAAGTAGACAATGTATCGCACAAAATTACTATACCAAATGCTGTTATGCTTGCCATGAAACCTGTGTTTCAGGATCTTGCCCAACCAGAGCTGTTGAAGAAATGTCTCAAGGGCAAAACACAAAATGCGAATGAATCATTTAACAATGTTGTATGGTCAAGGACACCAAAAAATGTGTTTGTTGGAAGGTCAGCCTTTGAACTTGGTGTTTTGGATGCTGTTCTTACTGTTAATGATGGCTATTCTGGAAGACTACAGGTTTTGGAATATCTTGGCATTCATAAAGGTTACACCACCACTAAAAGTGTGATGGACTTGGACCAACTGCGAATCATGAAGGCAGAGATTGCAACAAACAATATGTCAAAAGAAGCCAGATCCAAGAGAAGGAGTGCAGCAATTGGTAAGGAAGATGAAGGAGGAGATGAGGACTACCATCCAGGAGAATTCTAACATATTTTTTATGTATCAGTTGGCTGTATATTAAAATTTTTTCTTTAAACACAATTTTCTCAACATGACATTTTTCAGTATAAAAGCTCTTTTTTCTCAGAAACTTCTGAATCTACATCAATGAATTATTTACCACATAACATACACTCCTGGAAATGGAAAAAAGAACACATTGACACCGGTGTGTCAGACCCACCATACTTGCTCCGGACACTGCGAGAGGGCTGTACAAGCAATGATCACACGCACGGCACAGCGGACACACCAGGAACCGCGGTGTTGGCCGTCGAATGGCGCTAGCTGCGCAGCATTTGTGCACCGCCGCCGCCAGTGTCAGCCAGTTTGCCGTGGCATACGGAGCTCCATCGCAGTCTTTAACACTGGTAGCATGCCGCGACAGCGTGGATGTGAACCGTATGTGCAGTTGACGGACTTTGAGCGAGGGCGTATAGTGGGCATGCGGGAGGCCGGGTGGACGTACCGCCGAATTGCTCAACACGTGGGGCGTGAGGTCTCCACAGTACATCGATGTTGTCGCCAGCGGTCGGCGGAAGGTGCACGTGCCCGTCGACCTGGGACCGGACCGCAGCGACGCACGGATGCACGCCAAGACTGTAGGATCCTACGCAGTGCCGTAGGGGACCGCACCGCCACTTCCCAGCAAATTAGGGACACTGTTGCTCCTGGGGTATCGGCGAGGACCATTCGCAACCGTCTCCATGAAGCTGGGCTACGGTCCCGCACACCGTTAGGCCGTCTTCTGCTCACGCCCCAACATCGTGCAGCCCGCCTCCAGTGGTGTCGTGACAGGCGTGAATGGAGGGACGAATGGAGACGTGTCGTCTTCAGCATTGAGAGTCGTTTCTGCCTTGGTGCCAATGATGGTCGTATGCATGTTTGGCGCCGTGCAGGTGAGCGCCACAATCAGGACTGCATACGACCGAGGCACACAGGGCCAACACCCGGCATCATGGTGTGGGGAGCGATCTCCTACACTGGACGTACACCACTGGTGATCGTCGAGGGGACACTGAATAGTGCACGGTACATCCAAACCGTCATCGAACCCATCGTTCTACCATTCCTAGACCGGCAAGGGAACTTGCTGTTCCAACAGGACAATGCACGTCCGCATGTATCCCGTGCCACCCAACGTGCTGTAGAAGGTGTAAGTCAACTACCCTGGCCAGCAAGATCTCCGGATCTGTCCCCCATTGAGCATGTTTGGGACTGGATGAAGCGTCGTCTCACGCGGTCTGCACGTCCAGCACGAACGCTGGTCCAACTGAGGCGCCAGGTGGAAATGGCATGGCAAGCCGTTCCACAGGACTACATCCAGCATCTCTACGATCGTCTCCATGGGAGAATAGCAGCCTGCATTGCTGCGAAAGGTGGATATACACTGTACTAGTGCTGACATTGTGCATGCTCTGTTGCCTGTGTCTATGTGCCTGTGGTTCTGTCAGTGTGATCATGTGATGTATCTGACCCCAGGAATGTGTCAGTAAAGTTTCCCCTTCCTGGGACAATGAATTCACGGTGTTCTTATTTCAATTTCCAGAAGTGTATATAGTACAATGATGTTGTAGCTCTATTTTAGTAGTGTTTACTGTAATAGCTAAAACTCAAGAAATTAAAATTGTGAAAATTTACACCAAAAAATTATATGTTTAGGAAAAAATCATAACTTTTTTTCCAGTTGTTATTTTAAAGTGATTGTAGAGCAATGGGAGAACGTGTGATAAAAACACCACATTTATGATATGAATATAATAGAGGGAAACATTCCACGTGGGAAAAATATATCTAAAAAGAAAGATGATGAGACTTACCAAACAAAAGCGCTGGCAGGTCGATAGACCTGTCTATCGACCTGCCAGCGCTTTTGTTTGGTAAGTCTCATCATCTTTCTTTTTAGATATAAACACCACATTTATATACTCAACAGTTCCTGAGAAAACGGGGCAATTATATAGCCAATTTAACATTGTCGAGACAGGGCAGTACGACTCCCCTTAAGACCTTAATGACAGTGACGGTGGAGAAGAAAGATTTCAGAACAGCGAAGCTGGCAGATGAGGCAACCCTCCTTTCTGGGGATTAAATGAGAAGGGAACTACTGCCTTGTGGTGGAGGAGAAACTCCAAAGGCTAAGGGAGACAACCCCAATAGAAAATCCTTTCTTGCATTAGGCCTAACAAGCCAGTAGGAAAGTCTTCATATACTGCTTTCAAAACACAGATGAGCTTCGGAATGAACCACTCAGGGTTTTACCCTACTGCTTCTTCAAGTACTGGTGCGAATGATTAGAGACCTGATGATATTCATCAGTACAAGAAGATGAAACCAAATGGACTAAAAAATAACCTAAATATTGGCACCATTAATATATTAACCCTCAATGGAAAAATGGAAGAAATGACAGATGTACTAACAAAGATAAAGTTAGATACTTTGGGATTAAGTGAAATGAAGTGGAAGGAAAAAGGTGAGAAGAATTTGAGAGGAGGAGGAAAACTGTACTGGAGTGGGAATAACAGGTTTGGAAGAAATGGTGTGGCAGTGATGGTGAATAAGAATGTACAAAGCTGTATTGAAAGTGTGAGATATACATTAGACAGGATCATATTACATCTGAGATTCCACAAAGAAACACTAAAGTTATCCAGATTTGTGCACCTTAAGTGGGATGTAGCAACGAAGAGAAGATGGACTTTGAAAATGAGTTAGAGGACCATAGAGAGAGTGCTAAATAGTGATGGGAGATTTTAATGCACAGGTATGCAAAGACAGAGAGGGATTTGAGCAAGTATCGGGATGTTTTGGATATGGAGGCAGAGATGAAGAAGGGGAAAGACTCCTGGATTTGTGCCAGAGGAATGGAATGAAAATAGCAAACAGCTGGTTTATGAAGTGAGAAAGTCATGTTATCACCGGATACAGTTGAGATGAAAGAACCAAGAGTGTAATTGATTATATTCTAGTAGACAGGGAATGGGGAGAGAAAGTAACAAATGTGAAGATAATTCCAAGTGCGAATGCAGACGGAGACCTTAGATTACTGGTGGGACAATGGAAAATAAATCAGTGTGTGAAAAGTGGAAAACACAAGAAAGTGATGAGGATGTGGGATTGGAAACTGAAAGAGAGTGAAAATGCTGAGAAGTGTAGAGAATTAATCACACAAAAATTTCCAAAAGAAGTTTTCTGCAATGTAGAAAAAGAATGGAGTTTATTCAAAGACACTTTAGTCGAAGCAGCACAAAAAGTATGTGGCAAAACATCTGGAAAGGAAAAAGTAAGATAGTCATGCTGATCGGATGATACCACACTCCAAGCAGTTAGAAGACATACAGAGGAAAAGAGGAAGTGCAAAGAAATAGTGGAAACAGCAAAGAAAAGGGCATGGGAAGAGTTTACAAAAAAAACTTGAAGATGTGAAGAGCAATAATAAAATGTTCTATAAAATGATGAAAAATAAAAGGAAGGCTTCTGAAGTACCAGTAAAGATAGAAACAGAGGATGGTACTGTGACTGAAGATCCAGGGCATATAAAAGATCTCTGGAGAGAACATTTTAAGAAACTGTTAAACGCTGAGGAGCCGGTACGTGAGGAAACAACAAATAATGAACAAATTGAGAGAAGTTGGGAAGCAGAATTAGGATAAATTACACAGAAAGAAATGGAAATAGCTGTGAAGAAGATGAATGGGGGGAAATCCCCATGATAAGAGCAGTGGGTCCAGTGAGAATGCAGTGGCTGTATAGAGTACTGTCAAGCGTGTGGAGAAATAGTACAATACTTGACGATTGGTGAAGGGGAGACATTGTTCCCATCTTCAAAAAAGGCAAAAAAGACTTTGCAAAAACTACAGAGGAATAACTCTTATGAGCCATACAGCTAAGATTCTTTAAAGAATTTTACTAAATTGAATAAGTGAAAAGATAGAAAAGGAGCTGAGTGAAGAACAGCATGGGTTTAGGAAAGGAAGAATCACGATCGACCTGATATTTTCTATCCGTCAACTGATGGAAAAAAGTTGGAGTATAACAAAAGGGTGATAATGTTTTTTATAGACATAGAAAAGGCTTATGACACAGTTAACATGGAAAGATACTAGGAAGAAATGAAGAAGATAGGTATAGAAGATGGATACATTAATATAATAAAGACAATGTACAGAGGGCACAATTGTAGAATTAGAACACCACTGAGGAACTCAGAATACTTTGAAATAAGACAAGGACTTAAGCAAGGAAGCATTCTATCTCCTGCACTTTTTAATGTTGTGATGGAGGGAATGAATAGGGCTGTTAAAGATATAGTAAAAGAAAAGGGCAAAAAGATGATTTTTTCAGATGATATGGTACTATGGGGCGACAAAGAGGTAGATGTACAGTGACAACTTGATGTACGGAAGGAAATAATGAAAAGGTATGGATTAAAAATAAATAAATATAAGATTGAAGTATTGGAATTTGGAAGAGAGAGAACCCCTCAAAGTGGTAGACAGTTTCACTTATTTAGGGAGTGAAATATTTAGTGATGGAAGAATAACCAATGAAATTAATAGGAGGTTACAGAAGAGAAGCAATTTCTACCAAGCAATAAAACACCTGATTTGGAATAAGGAAGTTTCAGAAAAAGCAAAACTCCTTATGTATACGAGTTATTACTTCCCTATTGTCACATACGGTGGAGAAACATGGACAATGACAGAAAGGGACTGGAGCAGACTGCAAGCAGGAGAAATGAAATTTCTCAGAGCAGTTAAGGGAAAAACAAGAATAGACAGAGTAAGGAATGTAGATATTAGAAAGGACCTAAACAAGAAAGTATGAGAGAATAAATCGAAAAAAAGACATTAAGACGGTACGGGCATGTTAAGAGGTTGCGTCGGCAGAGACTTCCAAAAATTATGGAAGAACTAAAGATGGATAGAAAAAGACCTAGAGGGCACCCAAGAATACGGTGGAAAATGGGAGTGAGAATATCTGTGGAAAGGAGAGGTGTGACCTGGCACCAAGTGGAGGAAGAAAAGAGGTGGGAGGATCGAGCCAAATGGAAAGGACTCGTCAGCACCCAGACCCGGCAGTAGCTGGAGTGGGATCCGGATACAATGTATTATAATTGTTAGGATATAGATTAACAATAAATCACAGTATGAACAGGTTTACACACTACACCAAAACACAACATGTGGGCAAAATGGAATAGAAAAATATTTTTTTTCAATTATCATGAGAGACAAATGCCTGTAAAATGAATTCATTAGTAAATATGCAGCCCCTAGACTGCAAAGAGTTAATCTACAGATGAACTTTAAATTTCTGTGAACAATTTTTAGAGGTATATCGATAATAATACACTTCCTTGATCATAATATAACTGAAACGTTAGTTGTTTTTGCCAAAATTCATACAATCTATATCTAAATATATAATGATGTTTCTGAAACCTCAATAAGGAGCATTGTAGAGGACATCTTGTTGCAAACATTATTCATTCTTCATACTATTCTGTTCATACTGTGTGTAAAAATGAGTGCCTGTAGGTCTCCTAACCACTCTCAAATTTTTCTGCGCAGTAATTACGAGAGTTACATGTAGGTGTGAGTAATGTGATACTCAAGTTCTCTCTTAAGACTGGTTATTGGAGTTTTACAAGCAACCCTGTCTGAGGTGAATGAGTATTGTTTGTATAGTCTCCAAATGGAGCATACTGATAATTTCAGTAGTATACAATTCACACACATTATTCATTCCTTCTTTGGTTTTTTTTTATAATTTCTTTACTTTTTTTAGCTTGATAAGAGTGTGTTAAATGTGAACAATATTCAGGAATGACCCAGAGAACTGATGGAGAATCAACTCTTTCTAGACTATTCCCACAGTAACATTCACTCACACCTCTGCGTTATAACAGTCCCACTGATTCTTACTTGTCTATTGTTATTTGTCTCATGACATTAAACAGGTTCCCCCTCCCCAAAGGACTTACATTCATATGGGGACTGATGACCTCAGATGTTAAGTCCCATAGTGCTCAGAGCCATTTGCAACACTTACATTCATAGCAAAATATAATTTTCTTGTAGATTTTTATTAGCATATCTTGAAGACTCTCAGCATACATGTTTTAATGATTTGTAGAAAGCAAGAAATTATCTTTATTTCTTTGATTATATGAAAGAGGAAAATAATTTTCCTTGAATAAATCTGATTTGTTGTACAAAAATATGATTATTTATTTATTATGTTCCAGATTTTTAAGTAATTTTGAGATTAACCCTTTGGAAATGAAGGATACATGTTTTAAATTTATCTTTTCTCTAGCTTTAGTATGTGGAATAAGTTCCTTCACTTTTCTTGAAAAAATATCTTATCACTTATTCAGAATAATACAGAATGCTACTTTCCATGGCTGTGGCACTGTAAACACAAAACAGCATAATTTACTTGCCAACTGTGTAAAAAGAAAAAATTACTTCACATTATCAAATTACAAGGAGAAGGTCTGGTCAGTATTTACTACTACAATCTATTTTAAGTGTTTCTTTCATTCTAGGTGATCCACATATGTTTTTAGCCTTCTGGAATAAATTTCTCATTCTTCCACGAAGAAGAAACATACAGTATGGAATCCCCCCCCCCCCCCCCCCAACTATAAGAATTCCTTTCTCTGGATTCCATCTCTCCTTTCACAATAACCTTCACATTTTCAGGTTTTGCCAGCCCCTGTCCCTCACAAACCTGGTACTGCAAAAACACATTTCCATGCTACGAGCATCCCGGAACCACCTCTGTTGCCTCTGCAAGATACTGAAAATGTGCAATTCCTACTACATAGTCACATCTCTGAAATTGAACCTCTGTATCAAGCAACTGGAGGAGCGTTCTAAATACTGCCTCCATTACCCAACCTACTGACATCCCTTGGCCAGCTTGGGGCACCACTATCCAACCCTCATCATGCCCACAATGTTCCTCTTCGTCAATCCCTCATAGCACCCAGACCCTTAATGGCTGATCTTTTCAACCTGTGACATCCCCCAAAACTCCCTACAAATGTTCCAAATCCAGAGCCAAAACATAACCTGTCCACGAAAATCATCAGCCATAGAGAAGTTTCAGTTCTATCAAAAGGCCTCAGCTTTAACCCTACACCCAAATTGAACTTGTCAAAAACCTACTCTCCGTCTCCCAATCAATCCAGTGGAAACACTTCTTTTCCACCAATCCCTCCAACCAAAGCCAACCTACTCCCAACATTGAACCCTGCCTCTCCCTGTTCACAACACAATCCAACAGTGATCATCCCCCCCCCCCCCCCCCCCCCACTTAACAACCCCTTGTCAGCTTCCAGGAATTCTTATCTCCAACATGGACTCACCATTCTTCCCCAGGTCCCTTACTAAGAACACCAGTCTTTCAGCAGAAGAGAGAACAGCCACATCAAAGATACCAATCACTTCCTTCACCAACTCTCCACCATCCCTACCCTTTTACCACCTGGTTCTCTAGTGGTCACTGTTGAATACACCAAAATCCCTCATGCCCATGGTCTTGTCATAACCGAACACTACCTTTCCATACGTCGTTCAGACACCAAACCCACTACCTCCCAAAACCCCAAACCCCTAATCTGGTTCAGGTTCAATGATGATACCTTCATGATCCAGTCTCAGGGCCAAGACACCCTATCCTCACTCTTTCACAAACTGAACACCTTCTCTCCCACCTGCTTCACCTGGTACTCCTCAGTCCAGTGTCCCACCTTCCTAGATATTGACCGCCTCCTCTCTGATGGCTCCATCCACACTTCTGTCCACATTAAACCAACCAACCACCTGCCATCCCTTCTACATCAAAAAACCCAGCCATACAGTCTTGGAACCCAGAATGGCAATGAGGGAGAACCTACCCAAGATCCTTCCCACACCTTCTAAAGTTTTGTTCCATCACCCACTCAACCTCCACAATATCCAAGTCCATCTCTATGCTACTCCCAATCCCCCTTGCTACAGGGATCATATTCCTGTGAAAGACCCAGATGCAAGACCTGCCCAGTCCACTCACCCAGCACTTCTCATTCTACTACTGTCAAAGGCTTATGTTACCCCAGGAAAGGCTGGGCCAACTGTGAAAGCAGTCGTGTTGTATACCAGCTCTGCTGCATCATTGTACAGTTGTTACATCGATATGACTACCAACCAGCTGTCCACCACGATGAATGTCCACAGCCAAACTATGGCCAAGAGCAAAGTAGACCACTCTGTGGCACAACACGCAGCTGAACACGTGCTTGATTTCAATAGCTGTTTCAAAACCCAGACCATCTGGATCCTCCCCTCCACCACCAGATTTTCTGAACTGTATACTTGGGAGTTACACTTACAACACATTCTCCACTTTGGAAACTATCCCGACCTCAACCTACAGTAACCTACTGACCCCACACTCTTCGTCCAACGGTTTCCACCACATCATCATAACACCTTCTCTCTTTTCACATTCCCTCACTCTCTTTGTGTGCTGCCCTCTGCCAGTGTACCAGCCTGTCCTTCCCCTTCCCTGCATCTCTCCCTGTTCGCTCCCCAATCTTCAATTCTGACCCCCCCCCCCCCAACCCCACCACCTGATGCTACGCCTAGCAGTCATTAGTCCCTGCACACTCTGCGGGACAGCGCTCCCCCCCCCCTCCCCCTCCCACCACCCTGTCATGCTCCTCCTGTTGCCTGCGCTACCCCCCCCCCCCCCCTTCTCCATCTCACTTCAGATTGATATTCATGAGACAGTTGCATTCTGGTCAGAGCTGTTGTTGATAGCTAAAAAAGGCTTTTTCTGAAACCTATAATGTGTAACAATCTTTTTGTTGTGCCTGTCTGCAACTTAACACATCATCTTTACAGCGAGAAGCGATCTATCCTGTGCCTAATATTGTCACACCATTTTCTCTGATATGCAGTTTCATATGGACCCCAAGCACAAAGGATAATTTTGTTGCTCTGCACTGCTCAAGTATTATCTAGGAATGCCAACATAATTTAGTTCCTACATCATGTATGTAGTAGTTGTTGTTGTTGTTGTGGTCTTCAGTCCTGAGACTGGTTTGATGCAGCTCTCCATGCTACTCTTTCCTGTGCAAGCTTCTTCATCTCCCAGTACCTACTGCAGCCTACATTCTTCTGAATCTGCTTAGTGTATTCATCTCTTGGTCTCCCTCTACGATTTTTACCCTCCACGCTGCCCTCCAACACTAAACTGGTGATCCCTCGATGTCTCAGAACATGTCCTACCAACCGATCCCTTCTTCTAGTCAAGTTGTGCCACAAGTTCCTCTTCTCCCCAATTCTATTCAATACCTCCTCATTAGTTATGCGATCTACCCACTAATCTTCAGCATTCTTCTGTAGCACCACATTTCGAAAGCTTCTATTCTCTTCTTGTCTAAACTATTTATTGTCCATGTTTCTCTTCCAATCATGGCTACACTCCATACAAATACTTTCAGAAACGACTTCCTGACATCTAAATCTATACTCGATGTTAACAAATTTTTCTTCTTCAGAAACGGTTTCCTTGCCATTGCCAGTCTACATTTTATATCCTCTCTACTTCGACCATCATCAGTTATTTTGCTCCCCAAATAGCAAAACTCCTTTACTACTTTAAGTGTCTCATTTCCTAATCTAATACCCTCAGCATCACCCGACTTAATTCGACTACATTCCATTAACCTTGTTTTGCTTTTGTTGATGGTCATCTTATATCCTCCTTTCAAGACACTGTCCATTCCATTCAACTGCCCTTCCAAGTCCTTTGCTGTCTCTGCCAGAATTACAATGTCATCGACGAACCTCAAAGTTTTCATTTCTTCTCCATGGATTTTAACACGTACTCCGAACTTTTCTTTTGTTTCCTTTATTGCTTGCTCAGTATACAGATTGAATAACATCGGGGAGAGGCTACAACCCTGTCCCGCTGCCTTGCCAACCACTGCTTCCCTTTCATGCCCCTCGACTCTTATAACTGCCATGTGGTTTCTGTACAAATTGTAAATAGCCTTTCGCTCCCTGTATTTTACCCCTGCCACCTTCAGAATTTTAAAGAGAGTATTCCATTCAACATTGTCAAAAGCTTTCTCCAAGTCTACAAATGCTAGAAACGTAGGTTTGCCTTCCCTTAATCTTTCTTCTAAGATAAGTCGTAGGGTCAGTATTGCCTCACGTGTTCCTCGGCCTCGTATCACTAGCAGTCGAGATGACAGGCATCTTATCCACATGGCTGTAATGTATCGTGCAACCACATCTCAATCCCTGAGTCAACAGATGGGGATGTTTGCAAGACAACAACCATCTGCAGAAACAGTTTGACAACGTTTGCAGCAGCATGGACTATCAGCTCGGACACCATGGCTGCGGTTACCCTTGACGCTGTCTGGGATGGTGTACTCAATGCGGACCTGGGTGCACAAATGGCAAAACATCATTTTTTCTTATGAATCCAGGTTCTATTTACAGCATCATGATGGCCGCATCCGTGTTTGGCGACATCACAGTGAACGCACATTGGAAGTGTTCATTTGTCATCGCCATACTGGCGTATCACCAGGTGGGAGGGTATGGGGTGCCATTGGTTACACGTCTCGGTCACCTCTTGTTCGCATTGATGGCACTTTGAACAGTGGACGTTACATTTCAGATGTGTTACGACCCGTTGGTATTGGAGGGCAGCGTGGAGGGTAAAAATCGTAGAGGGAGACCAAGAGATGAATACACTAATGATTCAGAAGGATGTAGGTTGCAGTAGGTACTGGGAGATGAAGAAGCTTGCACAGGATAGAGTAGCACGGAGAGCTGCATCAAACCAGTCTCAGGACTGAAGACCACAACAACAACAACAACATACGACCCGTGGCTCTACCCTTCATTCGATCCCTGCGAAACCCTACACTTCAGCAGGATAATGTATGTAGTAGTGCTTTTCAAATGGAGGTAGGTTGTTACAACTGTTTTGGGTAATGAATGGACAGACAGTTTTACCGAACATCAAGCCACAGAACATGCTTAATGAAGAGTATGATAACAAGGGCCATGAAGCTTCGGGATAGATCATAATTATGCATTTGTACATTTACTTTCTGTTCTTTGTGTTCTGATTGTACACTACTGGCCATTAAAACTGCTACACCATGATGATGGCATGCTACAGACGCGAAATTTAACTGACAGGAAGAAGATACTATGATATGCAAATGATTAGCTTTTCAGAGCATTCACACAAGGTTGGCGCTAATGGCGAAACCTACAATCTGCCAACATGAGGAAAGTTTCCAACCGATTTCTCATACACAAACAGCAATTGACCGCTGTTGCCTGGTGAAACGTTGTTGTGATGCCTCGTGTAAGGAGGAGAAATGCGTACCATCACGTTTCCGACTTTGATAAAGGTCGGTTTATTGTATCGCGACATTGCTGCTCGCGTTGGTCGAGATCCAACGACTGTTAGCAGAATATGGGATCGGTGCATTCAGGAGGGTAATACGGAATGCCGTGCTGGATCTCAACAGCCTCGTATCACTAGCAGTTGAGATGACAGGCATCTTATCCACATGGCTGTAATGTATTGTGCAGCCACATCTCAATCCCTGAGTCAACAGATGGGGACTTTGCAAGACAACAACCATCTGCACAAACAGTTCGACAACGTTTGCAGCAGCATGGACTATCAGCTCGGAGATGGCTGCAGTTACCCTTGATGCTGCCTGCTATGGTGTACTCAATGCGGACCTGGGTGCACAAATGGCAAAACATCATTTTTTCTGATGAATCCAGGTTCTGTTTACAGCATCATGATGGTCACATCCGTGTTTGGCGACATCGCAGTGAACGCACATTGGAAGTGTGCATTTGTCACCCGGCGTGAGGGTATGGGGTGCCATTGGTTACACGTCTCGGTCACCTCTTGTTCGCATTGATGGCACTTTGAACAGTGGACGTTACATTTCAGATGTGTTACGACCTGTGGCTCTACCCTTCATTCGATCCCTGCAAAACTCTACATTTCAGCAGGATAATGCACGACCGCATGTTGCAAGGCCTTTCTGGATACAGGAAATGTTCGACTGCTACCCTGGCCAGCACATTCTCCAGATCTCTCGCCAATTGAAAACGTCTGGGCAATGGTGGCCGAGCAACTGGCTCGTCACAATACGCCAGTCACTACTCTTGGTGAACTGTGGTACCGTGTTGGAAGCTGCATGGGCAGCTGTACCTGTACACGCCATCGAAGCTCCGTTTGACTCAATGCCCAGCAGTATCAAGGCTGTTATTACGGCCAGAGGTGGTTGTTCTGGGTACCGATGTCTCAGGATGTATGCACCCAAATTGCGTGCAAATGTAATCACATGTCAGTTCTAGTATAATATATTTGTCCAATGAATACCCATTGATCATCTGCATTTCTTCTTGGTGTAGCAATTTTACTGCCCAGTAGTGTAGTTCCACAGTAATTACGAACTTTGCAAGTGTCAAAAAGATACTATTGTCGCTAGCCTTTATATGAAAATTTTGTAAATTAGAATAATAAGAATCCTAAATATTAATTAAAATTTCTAACATTAACTGGATACATTATTTTCTTTAGGAAATATAGGATGTAGAGGCTGAATTAAAAAGAAAGCCAAACCTGTGAAACTGGTTGGTTGTCAACAAATTTGATTTTCACAAACATCTATTCTTCTCAAAATTTCGTCTATGTCCTTTGGACCCTTATGGTTGTCAGTACCACAATTATCTGCACTAAATGTGAACAAGAACTTAAGCCTTCTCATCATTCCAGTTGTGGTCTTCCACCTGAAAACTGCTTGATGCAGCTGATACTCGATCTGGTGCGAGTCTCTCCCCTTCTAAATAACTACTACAACAGCCTTATGAATCTACTTACTGTATTCATCTCTTCGTCTTCCCTCCAAAATTTTTAGCCACTACACTTCCCTCCAGCACTAAACTGACAATCCTTCGATGTCTCAGAATGGGTCCTACCAACCGATCCCTTCCTTTAGTCAAGTTGTGCCACAAAGTTCTTTTCTCTCCAGTTCTATTCAGTACCGCCTCATTAGTTATGTGATCCAACCAACTAATCCTCTGTGTTCTTCTGTAGCACCACATTTTGAAAGCTTCTGTTCTCTTCTCATCAAAACTATTTATCATCCACGTTTCACTTCCATCTAAGGCTTCACTCCAGGCAAATACCTTGACAAAAGACTTCCTAACACATAAATTTATGTTCGGTGTTAACAAATATCTCTACTTCAGAAACACTTGGTTCTGTCATTGCCAGTCTACATTTTATTCCCCTTTGCTTTGGCCACAGTCAGTTATTTTACTGCCCAAACCGCAAAACTCATATACGACTAAAATTCCAGTTTCAAAATTCTCCAGAAAAGGAACAACTGCTCACAATGATGTCACATTTGAACAGCATACTATTGACACAGAGGGAAACATCATATAAATAAATAAAAATTGACCAATATATGGATTGTAAGCATCTTCATGTAAATAGGGTTGGCTACAAATGACAGACAAATCACAATACGACGGCTACGGGTGTAATTGCGCATTACACCATCCACACTGTTCAATGTGCATGACTACACAAGTTTGTCAGTCAACACTTGGGGTAAGCCCATCCACTACGGCAAGGTCATACTGCATTGGAAGGAAAAATTGGTTTTTAGCTCTCCTGAGGCCAAAAGATGCATAAACAGCACAATAACATCGGATGTTTATTGTCGTACGACTGGTGTAAGACATGTACAATATGCTATCCACCATTTTCTGCCACAAGTTGAAATCGAGGAACAGCACATTCTGTAACAGATGGATTGTCTCGGGGGTCACGTTCAAAATATGTTGCGCAAAGTGTGCCTTCAGTTCAGCTACATTTGTAATTGAAGCTCTGAATATGACATCTTTCAGATAACCCCATAGAAGTCATATGGATTAAGATCAGGTGATCAGGACAGCCAGGCTGCAGGGAAATGATGGCTGATAATTCTAGCATTTGCAAAATGCCTCTGCAGCAGCTGCTTCATTGGCTGTGGGACGTGTAGAGGAGTGTCGTCTCGCATAAAAATGATCCTACTAACATATCCGTGTTATCAATAGATTTATGTTTACCATAGTGTTTACCATTGACAGTACAGGTAACAGGACACACAGGACTCATTTCCTCGAAAAAATACAGCCCTACAGTAAACGATGCCATCACCCTGCAAAACACAGTCACTTTTGCAAAATGAACTGGTACAGATAAATGTGCTGTTACCAATATTCTGCAATTCTGTATGTTGACATGTCTTTGGAGATGGAAATTGGCTTTGTCTGTCCACAGAATGTTTCACAGGTACTCACTGTTCACTTCCATGCAAACAGGAAATTCCAGAGCGAATGTTGGCCTTGTTGGCAAGTCACCAGGAACCAACTCCTGAACACGGGCAACTTTGTATGGGTAACAATGCAGAATGATTCGTAAGATTTTGTGCACAGTGTTCACAGGTGTGTTCAACATTTGTGCAGTGCAATTCCCAGTGCACTTTGTGCATGCGGACCACCACACGACCCCTCCTGCAGTACTGTCGCCACATCTTCAACAGATGTCACGTAAGCCCCTTTCCTGCCTCTGCCACATTGCACACCAAAAGAAGCTGTCTTTTCAAATTTTGTAATAATTTTTTCCAGACCCTTAGCACACATCAGACCGATGCCTTCTTGCATGGCTACTGGTGCAAAATCAACTTTCTTGTAAAAGAGCGTTACCGGCAGTGAGCAATCCTTCGTGGAGACAGTCATGTTGGGCATCTCGGATGCAAACTGTGGAACAGTCGTGTGCCACATGTCTGTTGGTGTGCATATTCTAACACTTAAAGTGCCATCTATTGGTCAAATTTTTATTAATTTTTTTCTCTCTCTTTCTGTAGCATTTTGAAACTCAAACTTTAACTATGGTCACCCTGTGGTACTTTTACTGTCTAATTTCAACATCTAACTCCGTCAGCATCATCTGATTTAATTCAACTACATTTCATTACCATTGTTTTTCTTTTGTTGATGTCCACCCTACATCCTCCTTTTAGAGAACTGTCTGTTCCATTCAATAGCTTTTTCAAATCCTTTTCTTCATCTGACAGAAGTACAAAGCCATTGGCAAACCTCAAAGTTTTTATTTCTTCTTCTTCTCCAAACTGTTCTTGTGTTTCTTTCACTCTTGCTCAATGTACAGATTAAATAACATTGGGGATAGGCTACAACCTGCCTCAATGCCTTCTCAGCCATTTCTTCCCTTTTATTTCCTTCAATTGTTATAACTGCCATCTGGTTTCTGTACAACTTGTAAATAACCTCTTGCTTCCTTTAGAATTTCAAAGAGTGTATTCCATAAAACAGTACCAATAGCTGCCTCTGAGTCTACAAATGCTATAAACATAGGTTTGCCTTTACTTAATCCATTCTCCATGAGAAATGAAGGGTCAGTGTTGCCTCGTATGTTCCTATGTTTGTCTGGAGCCTAAACTGACCTTCCTTGAGGTTGGCTTCTGCCAGTTTCTTCATTTTTCTACAAATAATTCACATTAGTATTTTGCAACACTGACTTATTAACCTAACAATTGGCAGTATTCACCTCGGCTGTCTTTGTAACTGGAATTATTGCATTCTTCTTGAAGTTGGAGTGTATTTTCCCAGTCTCATATAACTTGCAGACCAGGTAGAATAGTTTTCTAATGGCTAACTTTCCAAAGGATATTAGTAGTGCTGTTGGAATGTCATCTACTCCATGAACCTTGTTTCAGCTTAGGTCTTTCAGTGCTCTGTCAAATTATTCTCGCAGTTTCATATCCTGCAAATCATCTCCATCTACTTCATAGTCCCTTTCTATAATTTTATCTTCAGGTTCATTTCCCTTGTGTAGCTGCTCTATGTACTCCTCCCACCTTTCAGCTTCCCATTCTTTGCTGATGACTGGTTTTCCATCAAAGCTGTTGATATTCATACAGCCACTTGTCTTTTCTCCAAAGGCCTCTTTCATTTTCCTATAGGAAGTATCTAATTTTCCCCTGGTGAAATACGTTTCTAGGTCCTTACATTTTCCACTGGCCACTTAACTTAGCCACTTTTCACTTCCTGTCAGTCTCATTTTTTAGACATTTCTATTTCCTTTCACCTGCTTATTTACTGCATTTTTATATTTTGTCCTTCCATCAGTTAAATTCAGTACTCGTGTATTATCCAAGGATTTCTACTAGGCCTCGCCATTTTACCTATTTGATCCTCTACTGCCTTCACTATTTCATCTCATTAAAATACCCACTCATCTTCTGCTGTATTCCTTTCCCCTGTTATTGTGCCTAAAGCTCCCTCTGAAACTCTCAAAAACCTCTTTTTCTTTCAACTTACTCAGGTGCCATTTCCTACCTTCCTTCGGTTTCTCTAGTTTTAATCTACAATTCATAACCAACAAATTGTGGGCAGTGTCCACATGTACCCCTGGAAAAGTCTTACAATTTAAAATCTCTGTCTTGCCATTAGATAATGTATATGTGAAGACAATGAAATCATTCAAATAATTCACCGCAGCTGCAGACCCTATCACAATCAAGATTATATTACATAGAGTGAGTCAAAAAAGACTTGACAACTTTGGAATGATACATAAATTGACTGAGACAACTTACAGAATCGGTAGATGTGTAATTTTGAAGCAAATAACCTCATGTTTGATTCACGTAGTACATCAGTACCTTCATTCCGCCACCAGGAGCGCCATTGTAGTGCACAGTTAAAATGGTTATTTTCACTAGTGCACAGTGTGCTTGCTGTGTGTTTTGGTGTCTTGAAAAGAACTCTGCCACAATTGTTTGGTGTAAATTTTACACCAAATACGTGGAAGAACCACTAAGCAGGCCTACCACATTTACTCTTGGCAAGAGAACTTTGTTGTTCACGGCATCATGATAAATCACCAGGTCACCCACGTGTTAACGATTATGTCACTAGTATTGTGTATCTGGATATGCTTAAATATGATGATGACCAAGATGGAATGGTTTACTACCAGAAAAGGGTGCACCACCTCATTTGCCCACAGAAGTTCAATGTTTCCTCAGTAACTGCTTCCCAGGTCAGTGGATTGGCTGTGAAGGGCCAATCACATGGCCACTTTGCTCCCCAGGCTTGACACCACTGGATTTCTTTCTCTCAATTTTCATTAATAACCATGCGTATGTTCCTCATATATCAAACAATTTAGATATCTGAACAATCGAATCTACAATGCTGCTGCACAAGTTATGCTGATTCACTGAAATGAGTACAGGAAGAAATTGATTAACAGTGTGATGTTTGCCACATCACAAACTGTAGTCACATCAAACCAAAATGACACTTGACACTCTTATGTGAATCTTGAGGTTGTTCTACAAAATGACACATCTACTAATTCTGTAAGTTATCTCAATAAATTGCTATATCATTCCAAAGTTGTAAAATCCCTTTTGATTCACCCTGTATACTCAGTCTGAAACCTTCCAGTGTCTCCAGGTCTTTTCCACATATACAACCTTCTCCCATATTTCTTAAACAAAGGATGATTAAACTATGCTCTGCACCAAATTCTACCAGGTGGCTTCCTCTTTCACTCCTTTCTCTCACTCTATTTTCTCCTATTATTTTTTTCCTTCTCTTCCTTTTCCTATAATTGAATTTCAGTCCTCCACACAATTTAATTTTTCTCTTCCGTAACTATCTGAATAATTTGTTGTATTTCACCATATATTCATTCAATTTATTCATCTGCAGTGTTATCTGGCATATAAACTTGTATTACTGCAATGGACGTTCATTTTGTGCCAATCTTGACTACGATAATGCATCCACTACGCTGTTCACAGCAGCTTTCCTGCATTTCTATTTGCTTATTCATTATTAGATCTAGTTCTGCATTACCCTTATTTGATCACATACATTAAGCAGTTTTGCATTTACAAGGCAAATACTACTGGCACGAGAGATGAAAAATCACAGTTACTTTGAATCTGTCATTGGGGAAGGTATAGTATTCTGGGGAAGTTCAAATGGCATGTCTTGAATACTGAAGCTGCAGAAGAGAACTGACAGTTACACGTATAGTATACAGCAAAAATACTCTTGTCACCCCTTTATCTTGGAAGCTACAAATCCTAACTGTTCCCTCCCTAGGCATTCATGAAATTATAATCTTGTTTTGCAGGAGGCAAAAATTATTTGACAAGAATCATTTTAGCTATACACGTAACACAGGAAACAATGAACTTATCTAGTATCACTGACATAGCAGTTAAAAAAAAAACCTGTATATTATGTATATTTTGTTTCAGTAGTTAAGTATACTATAATTTTCTGGAGGTATGGGAAAACTAATCTGCTCAAAGCCTTTAGACTACAAAAAAGATCATTCAAGCAATGGTGGGGCTAAAAAGAATGAACACTGCAAACCTCTATTTGAAAAACAAGATCTAATGTCCATTCCAAGCATGTATATATATGAGATTCTCATTTTCACAAAGAGAAATCAAAACTTTTTGAGGACAATTGCTACCTGCATCAGTACGATACTAGATGTAGGGCAAGTTACATGCTACCTACTCACAGATTCAAACTATCTAAAATAACTCCACACTATTTGGGCATGAAATTTGTAGACAAAATCTATGAGAGATTTCCAGATCTAAGCAAATATTGAAGGAGATTTAGAAAAATATTTTAAAAGTAAATGTTACTACAGTGTAGAAGATTTCTTGAACATGTAATATAGTATCTCTCTAAAAAGTAACACCAAATATATTATAACCATAGACTTTTAAAAAAAATTATAACCATGTAATACATATGTATCGTCATCTTAGATTAGTTTATTAGTCTGTATCAAACAACAGAAAATCCAGGATGGAATGTAACAACAGTATGGTTTCAGTTGTCTGAGACTGTGAGTTGCGTGTGTGTGTGTGTGTGTGTGTGTGTGTGTGTGTGTGTGTGTGTGTGCCGTTGACAAAGGCCAATGGCCAAAAGCTTTAATTGTGAGAGTCTTTTTGTTGTGCCTATCTGCGACATCTCCACTTATTAGTCTGTATGTTAGTCTTAAAGCCGATAAGTCACCTATGATTGTACGAGGCATGTTATGTGGTAATAAAAAAAATGATCTGAAGAATTTTATGCTTCCCACACACCAATTATAGTTATGTGCACAGACCCGGCAGTATAAGGGCATGAAAATATATACTTGAATTAATAGGCAAAAACATACTTAATATGAAGCTACATTCATGACCATAAATTAAGGATAATGCTGATACATGGTGAAACAACGCTCTGGTGGGTGGTTTGCGAGTTTAAATCACCTCGGGGTATGACCATGCGGTGCTGGTCAAACACAGCAGGTCGTGGCATGGGCCCTCCGTGTGCCACCAAGTGTGATCTGAACATTATGGCAACAATTCCAGCAGACAGGAAACGTGTCGAGGCATTACAGTACGGGATGTCCACAGTCTATAACACCACAAGAAGACCGATATCTCACCATCAGTGACCACAGAGTACTGCGGGTAGCCTTGATCGGGACCTTACCGCAGCTACTGGAACAGTTGTCTCCAGACACACAGTCTACAAACGACTGAACAGACATGGTTTATTCACCTGGAGACCTGCAAGGTGCATTCCACTGACCCCTGATCACAGGAGAGCCTGTAAAGCCTGGTGTCAAGAACACAATACCGGGTTTTCATCTGGCATGAACCAGGAACCAGATACCAACCCCTTAATGTCCTCGAAAGGGACCTGTATGGAGGTCGTTGTTTGATGCTGTGGGGGTGGGATTATGATTGGTGCACGTACACCCCTGCATGTCTTTGACAGAGGAACCGTAACAGCTCAGGTGTATTGGGACATCATTTTGCAGCAGTATGTCCACCTTCTCAGTGTTGCAGTGTATATGAGGATGGATATGTGTGTGTGTGTGCGAGTGTATACCTGTCCTTTTTTCCCTCCTTTTTTCCCCCTAAGGTAAGTCTTTCCGCTCCCGGGATTGGAATGACTCCTTACCCTCTCCCTTAAAACCCAAATCCTTTTGTCTTTCCCTCTCCTTCCCTCTTTCCTGACGAGGCAACCATTGGTTGCGAAAGCTAGATTTTGTGTGTATGTTTGTGTTTGTCTGTGTGTCTATCGACCTGCCAGCGCTTTTGTTTGGTAAGTCTCATCATCTTTCTTTTTAAATATATTTTTCCCACGTGGAACGTTTCCCTCTATTATATTCATATAAGAGGGAAACATTCCACGTGGGAAAAATATATTTAAAAAGAAAGATGATGAGACTTACCAAACAAAAGCGCTGGCAGGTCGATAGACACACAAACAAACACAAACATATACACAAAATTCTAGCTTTCGCAACCAACGGTTGCCTCATCAGGAAAGAGGGAAGGAGAAGGAAAGACAAAAGGATATGGGTTTTAAGGGAGAGGGTAAGGAGTCATTCCAATCCCGGGAGCGGAAAGACTTACCTTAGGGGGAAAAAAGGACAGGTATACACTCGCACACACACACATATCCATCCACACATACACAGACACAAGCAGACATTTGTAAAGGCAAAGAGTTTGGGCAGAGATGTCAGTTGGGATGGAAGTACAGAGGCAAAGATGATGTTGAAAGACAGGTGAGGTATGAGCGGCGGCAGATTGAAATTAGAAATTAGCGGAGATTGAGGCCTGGCGGATAGCGAGAAGAGAGGATATGCTGAAGGGCAAGTTCCCATCTCCGGAGTTCTGACAGGTTGGTGTTAGTGGGAAGTATCCAGATAACCCGGACGGTGTAACACTGTGCCAAGATGTGCTGGCCATGCACCAAGGCATGTTTAGCCACAGGGTGATCCTCATTACCAATAAACACTGTCTGCCTGTGTCCATTCATGCGAATGGACAGTTTGTTGCTGGTCATTCCCACATAGAACGCTTCACAGTGTAGGCAGGTCAGTTGGTAAATCACGTGGGTGCTTTCACACGTGGCTCTGCCTTTGATCGTATACACCTTCCGGGTTACAGGACTGGAATAGGTGGTGGTGGGAGGTTTTACACCGGGGGCGGTTACAGGGGTAGGAGCCAGAGGGTAGGGAAGGTGGTTTGGGGATTTCATTTGCTTCTGTACCAGGTCGGGAGGGTAGTTACGGGATGCAAAAGCTGTTTTCAGGTTGTTGGTGTAATGGTTCAAGGATTCCGGACTGGAGCAGATTCGTTTGCCACGAAGACCTAGGCTGTAGGGAAGGGACCGTTTGATGTGGAATGGGTGGCAGCTGTCATAATGGAGTATAACCAGAGCCACTTCCTCATCTCCTCAAACCCGGAACCTTCCACAGAAGAACCCCAAAAGTGCCCCACTTGTGACAGGATACTTTCCGGGACTGGATCAGATTCTGAATGTGGCTCTCCAGCAAGGACACGACTTCCTTAAATCCTGCCCTGAAATGAGATCCATCCTTCATGAAATCCTCCCCACTCCACCAAGAGTGTCTTTCCGCCGTCCACCTAACCTTCGTAACCTCTTAGTTCATCCCTATGAAATCCCCAAACCACCTTCCCTACCCTCTGGCTCCTACCCCTGTAACCGCCCCCGGTGTAAAACCTCCCACCACCACCTATTCCAGTCCTGTAACCCGGAAGGTGTACACGATCAAAGGCAGAGCCACGTGTGAAAGCACCCACGTGATTTACCAACTGACCTGCCTACACTGTGAAGCGTTCTATGTGGGAATGACCAGCAACAAACTGTCCATTCGCATGAATGGACACAGGCAGACAGTGTTTGTTGGTAATGAGGATCACCCTGTGGCTAAACATGCCTTGGTGCACGGCCAGCACATCTTGGCACAGTGTTACACCGTCCGGGTTATCTGGATACTTCCCACTAACACCAACCTGTCAGAACTCCGGAGATGGGAACTTGCCCTTCAGCATATCCTCTCTTCTCGCTATCCGCCAGGCCTCAATCTCCGCTAATTTCTAATTTCAATCTGCCGCCGCTCATACCTCACCTGTCTTTCAACATCATCTTTGCCTCTGTACTTCCATCCCAACTGACATCTCTGCCCAAACTCTTTGCCTTTACAAATGTCTGCTTGTGTCTGTGTATGTGTGGATGGATATGTGTGTGTGTGCGAGTGTATACCTGTCCTTTTTTCCCCCTAAGGTAAGTCTTTCCGCTCCCGGGATTGGAATGACTCCTTACCCTCTCCCTTAAAACCCATATCCTTTTGTCTTTCCTTCTCCTTCCCTCTTTCCTGATGAGGCAACCGTTGGTTGCGAAAGCTAGAATTTTGTGTGTATGTTTGTGTTTGTTTGTGTGTCTATCGACCTGCCAGCGCTTTTGTCATATATATATATATATATATATATATATATTGGTGGCTTGAAAGGAAGCACAGGATAGGCATGCAGGAGCCAGAGGCAGCAGATGCGCAGGATACAAATGCGACAGCACATGGGGCACCAGAGCTGTTGAGTCCGTGCAGAACACTGTGACAACGCCAAGGAGGCATGGATGGGGAGGAAGTGTCAGGGCAGGGGAAGGGGTGTCTGTTGCGTAAAGGTGTGAATGCAGTGCGTTAGTGGAGGTTGAGGCCAGGAGGATTCCAGGGGCAATGGGTGTGCTGCAAAGATTCGCCCAAAAGCTAGCAAAGTTTTTATTACTTTTTGTGAGCCTGCTTCTACTATTCAGTGAGTGTTTTCCTTTACTCCTACATTATTTATATTCTGCTAGAACTTTCTATTCCATTTTATTTTTGAGACAATTCACCTCTGTTCTTCATATAAAACACTGTACTAATTCTGAGTTCCTAATTATTAAAACATATCTAAAAACAAAGATGATGTGACTTACCAAACGAAAGCGCTGGCAGGTCGACAGACACACAAACATACACACAAAATTCAAGCTTTTGCAACCAATGGTTGCTTCGTCAGGAAAGAGGGAAGGAGAGGAAAAGACGAAAGGATGTAGGTTTTAAGAGAGAGGGTAAGGAGTCATTCCAATCCCGGCAGCGGAAAGACTTACCTTAGGGGGAAAAAAGGATAGGCATACACTCGCGCACACACCCATATCCAACCGCTCATCCCCTCAAGCCCAGAACCTCCCACAGAAGAATCACAAAAGTGCCCCACTTGTGACAGGATACTTTCCGGGACTGGATCAGACTCTGAATGTGGCTCTCCAGCAGGGATACGACTTCCTCAAATCCTGCCCTCAAATGAGATCCATCCTTCATGAAATTCTCCCCACTCCACCAAGAGTGTCTTTCCGCCGTCCACCTAACCTTCGTAACCTCTTAGTTCATCCCTATGAAATCCCCAAACCATCTTCCCTACCCTCTGGCTCCTACCCTTGTAACCGACCCCGGTGTAAAACCTGTCCCATGCACCCACCCACCATCACCTACTCCAGTCCTGTAACCCGGAAGGTGTACACGATCAAAGGCAGAGCCACGTGTGAAAGCACCCACGTGATTTACCAACTGACCTGCCTACACTGTGAAGCTTCCTATGTGGGAATGACCAGCAACAAACTGTCCATTCGCATGAATGGACACAGGCAGACAGTGTTTGATGGTAATGAGGATCACCCTGTGGCTAAACATGCCTTGGTGCACGGCCAGCACATATTGGCACAGTGTTACACTGTCCGGGTTATCTGGATACTTCCCACTAACACCAACCTGTCAGAACTCTGGAGATGGGAACTTGCCCTTCAGTATATCCTCTCTTCTCGTTATCCACCAGGCCTCAACCTCCGCTAATTTCAAGTTGCTGCTGCTCATACCTCACCTGTCTTTCAACAACATCTTTTCCTCTGCACATCTGCCTCGACTGACATCTCTGCCCAAACTCTTTGCCTTTACAAATGTCTGCTTGTGTCTGTGTATGTGCGGTTGGATATGGGTGTGTGTGCGAGTGTATGCCTGTCCTTTTCCCGCCCTAAAGTAAGTCTTTCCACTCCCGGGATTGGAATGACTCCTTACGCTCTCCTTTACCTTAGGGTAAGACTTACTCTAGGGTAAAACTTACCTAAGGTAAGACTTACCCTAGGGTAAGACTTACCTAAGGGAAGTCTTTCCGCTCCTGGGATTGGAATGACTCCTTACCCTCTCCCTTAAAACCCAAATCCTTTCGTCTTTCCCTCTTTCCTGACGAGGCAACCGTTGGTTGCAAAAGCTAGAATTTTGTGTGTATTTTTGTGTTTGTTTGTGTGTCTATCGACGTGCCAGCGCTTTCGTTTGGTAAGTCACATCATCTTTGTTTTTAGATATAATTATTAAAACAGTTACATATAAACACTCAGGAATCCACAGCTTCCTTAAAAAATGTGTAATGGCAAAATAATGTACAGTGAGAAGCCAAAACATTATGACTGCTGCTCACCATGACATTGGACACTGCCCGGTGGCTTTGTGGGCATGTAACGCAGTAACAAAACTATGTAAGCAGACCAGACACAGATGTTTTCCTTTACTCCTAAATTATTTATATTCTGTTAGAACTTTCTATTCCATTTTATTTTAGAGACATTTCCAAAAGTGGTCACTTAAGCACCTGCTATTGAAAATTCACCTCTGTTCTTCATGTAAAACACTGTACTAATTCTGAGTTCCTAATTATTAAAACAGTTACATATAAACATTCAGGAATCCACAGCTTCCTTAAAAAATGTGTAATGGCAAAATAATGTACAGTGAGAAGCCAAAACATTATGACTGCTGCCCACCATGACATTGGGCACTGCCCGGTGGCTTTGCGGGCATGTAACGCAGTAACAAAACTATGTAACCAGACCAGACACAGATGAGGGAAGATATGGGCTGAAAAGGGGGAAATCCATTGAGATAAGTGACTTTGACAAATGACAGATTATCATTTGGCAGAGCCTGTAAACGAGTATCTCGAAAACAGTGAAGCTGGTTGAATGCTACTGTTGGGAGCATCTATGGAATGATGTAGAAGGACTGTAAAACTACCACTAGGTGCTAAATGGTTGGAGTCCACGACTCATCACAGAATGTGGACTTCGGAGGCTCCTCTACTTGGTAAACTAGGATAGAAGGTGACCTGTGGCATCTCTGCCAAAAGAGTACATTGCTGGTGGACACACAAATGTTTCAGAGCACCCATTCATTGTACATTGTTGAACATGGAACTCCATAGCAGACCACCCCTACGTGCTCATATGTTGACCCCCCAACACCATCATTTATGATCACAATGTGTATGGGATCATCAGGATTCGACTGTCAATCAATGTCGGCTCTTCAGATGAATTACATTTTTGCAACACTAGGTTGATGGCTGTCTCCACAAACGCCATCATCAAGGTGAACGGCAGCTCAAAACATGCAGCATGCCACTGATGCGGGCTGGTGGGAGCAGTGTTACGCAATGGGAGACATTTTCCTGCACTTGTATGCGATCTGTGGTTATAATCGAAGCCAGATGCAAACCACCTGCAGTGCTTCATGCTTGATGTCTTCCCCAAGGGCGATGTCGTCTTTCAGCAGGGAAACTATCAACATCTTGGAGCCAGAACCATGTTACAGTGTTTGAAGGAACATTATCGTGAACTCGCCTCGATTCTTGGCAAACAGACCTGCCTGATGTAAATCTTATATGACCCATTTGGGTCACTATCAGGCACCATCACCACATATGCAAATCAGCGGCCCATTATGTACAGAAGTTACGTGACCTGTGTGCAGACATCTAATGCCACATACCTCCAAAACCCACCAACAAACTGTTGGGTACCTGAAACATGGAATCAGTGCTGTATTTTGTTCCAAAGATGGACAAACAAGCTATTAAGCAGGTGGTCATAATGTTTTGGCTCATCAGTGTATGATGCAGAGAACAAAAATAAAGTAATATGAGATGTCATAAAATAGAAACCAGAAAGGGCACACATAAGTGACTATTTTGCAACTAATGCAAAGAAGCTGCTAAAAAAAAAGTAGCACCCACAACGATGCCACAATATACCTCACAAAACAGCGAGAAATCAGGAAAACAGAAGGGCTATGATGAGGTGCCAACCTCTTTTCTGAAGACGTTTATGAACAGCATGAAATATTTCTTGTTGAGAAATGTTCTGAATACGTCAATCTGCAGAAACACGAGGCCCTTATTTGCAGTTGACGAAATTGCAATTAGTCTAGTATGGAGATTGGGTAAAAGTGGATCTACTTGGTTTTTTTTGTTATTTATGTGCAATATATGTTCATAAGATGCATCAAAATACTCATCTGAAGCTTGACCGTTAACTAATAGAGGTATTCTGAATTTATTTTGTGGTTTTGGATTTTTCAATGATAAGTGTGTTGTATATGGGAAAGTGCATTGAAAGTGGTGCGAATGTGGACATCAGACTATGCTACAGATCCACATGTTACTACAAACTTTATTACGCTTATACATTCAATGCCTTTGCCAACTCAACTGACAACCAAATTATTACTTTCCAACCTAACCTTGACCTTCGACTATGCTACAAGTCAGACTGCCACCCCAGCTAGATGGGCCTACTACCATACTCTATGCAGTGTTTGCTTACAAAACTCTTGTGCAACCCATCCTCAAATATTGCACAAGTGTGCACGATCCATACCAAACACGACTAAAAATAAATGTGTCAGACTTCGGGTTGTTGGTAGGTTAATCATAAATGCAACCAATCTACAAAGGAGATTGCCTCTTGTGTGTCCCATTTTAGAACATTGCTAAACTGTGTGGGACCCATATGAAATGGTACTAACAGGGGGTACTGAAAATATACACAGCAGAGCAGCATGAGCTGTGTTGGACTTTTTGACCAACTGGAGAGAGTCATAAAAATACTGAAAAAACTGCCTCAAGAAAGTCTGCTTACAAGTTACAAAAACAAGTTATTTTGATTGTTAAACACATTTGCTATCTGCAACTCATCAACTCATTCAGTTCAAATGTTACGTCTTCTTCTGTGGCTGGTTGTCTTGTCGTTTGTTTCGCTGCACACTATATAGCCTTCTGTCCGTTGTTGGAAGTACTGATTTTTGACATAATGTGCATGTTCATTGATTTTTTAATAACCTTTCTCAGTACTGTTTTGTACTGTGCAGCTATTGCAGGACCCCTACTTGTTCTTGCCAAATGATACATATCCCTTTTCCTTTCACAAGATGCTTGAATCCCTCTACTGATCCATGGTTTTTTACACAGCTGTTTAGTGTCCTTTCTGATTAGCTTAAGCAGAAAGATATTTTCAAATGATATGAATTTATCATGGAATAGATTACATTTTGTGTTAGCATTGGGTTCATCATAAATTACATCCCATGCTAATTCTGGTAAACTATTCTTAAAACCTTTGTCCTAGAGTCGCAAACTGATTTCCGCTGAGGAGTATCCGTACTGTAAGGCGCTATGTCATTTATCCTAACTGTGCATCATGATCCAAAAGAGCATTTGTTACCGAGTTCTTCCTTTTAGCTTCTTCATAGAAAACATTATCAATTACGATCCTACTGCCTTCATCCACAGGTGTTGGAAATTTAATTACCGAGATCAAATTCTAGAGTCCAAATAAGGCATCCAGGTAATTTTTCCAATCAGAATCCCTTAGGAAATCTACAATGAAGTCACTACAGACTATTAACTCCTCATGTCTGACAGACAGCATAGTGAGGAATGAAGATTCCTCACAAATATTTCAAAATTTCCCAGTGGTGTTCAATTACAATTAAAAGTGACCTATTTTTCACCATTAATTCACAAATGCAAACTACTATGTGCTGATCACTACAAAATCTACTTGTCTCAACGTTTTTGAACTTGTGTTCCGTCTTAATGTATGAAACAAATCCTCCTTTTCCCATGTCACTTCCGCATGAGTAAGCTGCAACAGTGTAATATTTTATACATAACTTATCCAGCCCTGTGGTTATGTGTTGCTTACATTGGCACAGGAGGTCAATCTTTCCTTTCCAGAGCTCTCTAAATTTTCCACACAAGAAGCTCTTCTACCTTACCTCTCAATCCCCTAATATATGGATGAAATAAGCAAGCCTTATGTGAGGATGGAATCTGTTCCTTCGGACATGTCCGAGAGAACAGATATCATCTTCATATAGTTAGGCTAACCGGCCAGTGACCTCCTCCTTCTGTGCTGGATGCACACGCATTGCCCGAACTCTTATGGGACACGGTAAGATTGTCTGCTGTGAGTAGTGAGTGTAATGGGCAGGGGCACTACGAATGTGTGTAATGGGCAGGGGCACTACGAATGTAGCGTGTGGATATTAAGTTGGGAATGTGGGTCTCATGGGGAGCGTACAAGGGATAAATCCCTGCAGTCACACTACCCTCTGTGCCTTCGGTGGCTCAGATGGATAGAGTGTCTGCCACGTAAGCAGGAGATCCCGGGTTCGAGTCCCGGCCGGGGCACACATTTCCAACTGTCCCCGTTGATGTATATCAACGCCTGTCAACAGCTTAGGGTCTTGATTTAATTATCATCTAAGCTAACTGTACTTTTCTGTGCATTATTAAGCATTTTATGAGGCTCTTCTGTTATTTTCACTCCTTTTGAAACAGGGTGCCTGAATCTTGGTTCTAACCTAAAAATGGTGCCACTGACACCAGTAACCAGAGATCTTGTTGGTATGTGTGATGGTGCCGCCGCTCCCCCCCCCCCCCCCCCCCATACACACACATCTGCAAGAAGCTCAGAAACCTATTTTTCCCTCTCCTATTCAAGTGTAGCCCATACATGTCTAGTATGTTCCCATCTCCCAATTGTAGCATCTGGCACTGCACTCGTATGAGATTTTGTTTTGGTCAACAGCAGCCTGCTCAACTCAGTGTTTATGCAGCTCACAGCAATGTTTACCCAGGGCTGGTCATGGCTCTGCAGGACCTCCACAAACTCATTTGTGAGCAAAGTTGCTACTCCTATTTCATCAAGATCACCCCAATGCTGTTCACCTTTGCACCGACTATAATAACCTGATCTTCTTTGCGAAAAACTTTGCACAAATTCTCTCTGTCCTCTGTCACCTGGCTAAGGCTAGCACTTGGCTTCACAATACTTGTGACGTGGTACCGTGTCCCTACTTTTTCCTGTACCGTCTGGGCTACACCCCTCCCATAGCTTCTACACCGCTGAGGGTGTCATAAAATTAAAATAAACATGATTCTACAGCAACATTTATATAAAATACATTGCTTCTCAAAGTTAAATATTAATGATGTCCACAGAATAAGGAAACGAAATCAGAAATAGGACTAAAATGTGCATACTCTTCTAGATTTTGTACATTTTATCCTACAACACAATGAAACAATTAACCGATATAATGTAACGATATTATCATCTAATGTAATGCAAATGAACATTAGATGAATGGCCAACAACAAAACTAACCTCTGCCCACGAGGTAAAAGAAATCAAAATGTACTGCATAAATGATGAAAGCAAAATTTTAAACAGGACGTGGGAGAAATGAAATTGTCGTATGGGGACCTTTGCACTCTGAGGAACCAAATTATAACTTTAAAAGAGCAATGCTGAATTTATTTATTGTGTTATACAAGATCAAAAACAGTTACAAATGATGGCCAATATTAGCATCTCACAGCAACCAGCTGTACATTAACTAAAAATTAATTTCTGCACAGGCAGTACACATAGAAAAGTACACGGCAATAAAAAAGATCTGTGTGCGCTATGACATTTTAGCTGTCTTTTGTGATTTGAGATTTAATAATTCGTCCCAACTTGGGTCCACATAGCCTGTATATAGTTATTAAGTAAAATCATTTTTCCTTTGTCTTACTATTACAGCCAAATATATTATTTAATATTTCGGTGTGTGTGTGTGTGTGTGTGTCTATATATATAACATTGGCTTTGTAATGGTCTTCTTCTGTTCCTTCTTTAGATAACTGTTTGAGAGTAAATGTAGATAGTACTATCAAAATACATGACCCATGTAACAGGCAGTAGATTTGGGGAAGGGGACCAAACAGCGAGGTTGTCGGTCCCATGCAACAGGGTGACTCATGTGTTGGGTGTAAAATGAGTACGTAAATAAAAATGGGAGAGTAAATGACTTTTTCAATTATCTGAATCTGGATCTGTATTACAGCATTGTCTGCAGCAGTGATCAACGATTAGAAGCAGTCCATGAACAAAATTCACACACACATTAAAGGATAACAGCTGAAGCACACATTATACTCCTAATGGTACATTAAATAAATGGTACAATGTCTTAAGCATTTCAAAATGCTCCAACAGTATGGGAAGAACTGTAGGGTCAATACCTTAACCATACCTAAGCAAAGTGCATTTGCACATTAAAAACCTAAGAAGATAGCTTTATGAATGGAACTAAACCTATGGAGTAACACACAACTGTATTCAAAACCATAATATTTTTTTCACTCTCATAAATTTTCATTCAGAAAGATGTTTCCTTCTCTTAACAGGTTCATATATATATATATATATATATATATATATATATATATATATATATATATATATATATATATCACTAACAATCTAAATTTGCGGTTACTATCAGGTTAGAGATGTTCTGTTGTATATTCTACATAGTGATAGTTTCAGAAGTGCACATTTTATGTGCTAGAAGCTTTGTTACAGGCTTCTTCAGGATACAGTAATGCCTACACAGCAAGCTTTTTAAGAAGTATTTAAATTAATGTATACAAAGCAGATTTTTTATGTTGGATTAAATTATTTATTTGGTCTTCTAGATTACATGTTATACAAGAAGTGTACTTATACTGCGTGGCAAGTCATGACTTCGTCCACATTCGTCATTATTCAAGAGAGAGTTCAAGGCAATGTTCGAAAGCAAGCAATTAAGGTATACAAAAATTAGTGACACATTAAAGCGTATATGATTTTGTACAAGACATGAAATAAATAAATTAGATATGGTCTAAATCTAGTTAATGTTAAATACTGTTTACAGAACACGAAATGAAGATCAGTCCTTCACTGCTGAGGTTTCTTGTGCTTGTGATGACAACTGTCTAAGAATCTACTTTTCTATATCTAACTAACTAACCAGTAAATAGCAACAACAAGGAGGTTTTTATACTCGTCTCCGTGTTGTTAGCGTCTTACTACCCAAACGAGGGGGCGGAGGGGGGGGGGGGGTGTGCAAAAAGTTAGTTAGCTGTTGTCACCTTGCTGAATATTAGTACTATGGTTATTTAAAGATTCAATATTTCGTTTATATAAATGCTTTGAAATATACTGTGCGGCTCGTTTGTTGCATACATGGAGACAATGATAAATAACACTGGAACAAGCCTATACGAACAGATATATCTCAGTCTTTGAAATTTACGACGGACAATTCCAACTACTCCTGAACAATACTGCCAATGAATGGCAGTTCTAGATATTAGGCTCATTTTTTTTGTTTTTTCAGAACCACCAGGCGCACTTTTCCAGTTGACATTTGCTGCTTTCACTCCTATCCAAGTACGACGAAATACAGCCTTTCAAATTTTCGTAATTATTTCCACGGAGGTAAAAAATAAGGGGCAATCTGAAATCTATTGCTGAATTATAATAAAATTCTCACCGAAATGCAAAATACCTATCTATCGATAGCACACACCTCCCTTACAGTGTATTAACTATTAACGCTTGTATAACGCACACTGCGCATGCTCAGAAACGAACTTCCATCCTCGCGGGACGAAATGCGTCCAAGACAGCTGGGTAATAATTCTACTATTCAATATGGCGGACACAGAAACCATTTCACTGTCGAAAATATTGAAAAATTCAAAAATATTAGTGAATGTTGAGGAAGCTCTGCAAGACATACTAGTAGTTTCCTTCGTTTATGAAACTAAGTTATATCAAGGCGTATTGCTGGATTCAACGAAAAAGTAAGTGTACGATTGGTTTATAGCTCTAGTCGTAGCGTGCCAACACTGCATAGTATTGGAATAATGTTCCTGGTTTTAATTAAACATAAATACATGATGCTCTTCGCTAGAAATAATTTGGAGGCTCTCTTATAACGTTTCATACATGCTAGGTACAGGAAACTGCGGTCGAATAGTCGCATTTGTCCCATTCTTATTGTTTGTGTTTTCAACAGCACTATTAGCATATGTGCGTTATGTATTAAAATATTTACCCTGGCAATGGACAGCCGTGTCGCATGTAATCCCTACCTTTTACTGTGCGATACGTGTACCGAAAATTTCATAAAAATTTTGTTATTTTACTCTACCATCGAAGCCAGAGAGTGCTGTATAATAGTGAAGAAAGTCAAATGGAACACTGATTCCGAATTTTTTGTTCAGTTGAAACTTACTTGAGCAAGAAACTTCTCTTCGAAATTAATAATTGGCTTTGTTTGGGAGATATGTAAGATGTTAATTTGTTGAGGTCTCTTATGTAATGCCTCCGGGGAATAGCATCATCTTATTTCCTTAGCTCACGTGCATAATCAGATTGTTGTCCTTAGAAACGAGTGATATAACATAGTTAAGTTATATCACTAGTTACTGGGGAGGAGTGTTTCGTCACACACACACACACACACACACACACACACACACACACACACCTTCCAAGGCTCAATAGCTTGTAGGATTGAAATTTGCCACACAAATGAGTTTTAGTTCAACTGAAAGTAGGTTAGTATGTGGTGGATTCTTTCATCACAGCTTTGGATAATAAATTAAAGAAAAAATGAGACTCATCAACTTACTGTCTGTCTAATATTTACAGCATACGTTTGACGGGTCTTGTGACCTTTGGTATGCCAAACCCTAGACTCCCATCCATTTATTTCGAATATTAGTACCATACCCTGGACATATCTCTGCTCTATCTTTATGCCAGATAGGCCTATTTCCCATCAAGTTTTATTTTTTTATTTGGACATGAAAAAAATATTGAATTTTGATCCAGATTGCAGTTGGTTGTGTAAGAAATGTGTGGCGTAACCTTACTAGAAGGAGGGATCGGCTGGTAGGACACATCCTGAAATATTAAGAAATGACCAATTTAGTTCTGGAGGGAAGTGAGTGGGACAAAAATCGTAGAGGGAAACCAAGAGATAAGTTCAGTAAGTAGATCCAGAGAGAGGCAGGTTTTAGTAGTAACTTGGCAATGAAGTGGCTCAGACAGGATAGAGTAGTATGGAGAACTGCAACAACAGCAGCAACATGTAATACAGAACTTTGTGGAATTATTCAGTACAAATGAGACATTCCTAATTGAATAACACGAATATTATTTTGGACAAAATAATTTAATTGAATAGATAAAATATATACTCGCCAAGTGCTGGCAGGACACACACATAAGAGGGTTGTAATCAGGCAAGCTTTTTGAGTCAGTGGCTCCTTCTTCAGGCAGAAGGGTTGAAGGGAAGGAAGAGGGGTGAAGGAAAAGAACTGTAGAGGTCTAAGAACAGGGGTGGATTTCAGGAAAGTTATCCAGAAATCCAGGTCACGGGAGACTTACCACACAGGATGAGAAGGAAAATATTTTATTTGTTACTTAAAGGTGGCTGGTCAAGGAAACTTCTGCGAGACTTTTTTCACCTCAAGTGAGAGAAACCTGCTGTAGCAATTGTTTTTTGTCACCAAACGGATAGTTTACTAAAACAGAACCAGGAAACAAATATTTTTGGGAGTGTTGTAATGTGCTGGTCAGTGTCAGTAAACATATTTAATGACACAGTAATGTGCAGCTGTGAGGAAAAGCTGGCCTTTGGGTTCAGAACATTAACTTTCATACAGACACAGAATCTACTTGATGATTAATTGTAATACTTCATTGTAGTAGAACATGAAAATTATAAGTAATGTACTCCATACATTCTGGAGCAAAAACCAGCGAGGTTGAGCCTATTGACACTGGATGTCAGCTTTGACCCTTGACGTAATGATGATATGGCGTCTGATGTCATATGTGTACAAACAGACAAAGCAGAACACTGACATTGTTGGTTTCTGCATTAGTTTTTGGAAAGTAAATTTTTATTCATTTATTTAGATGCAACTAATTTCTATTGTATAAATGTTGTTAAAAGTTTCCCTTACATCTGTGTATGCATGTCAGAAACACATACTAAACCAGCCAAAACATAAGGAAGTCGTTCTTGGATGTATGCATCAATTCAGTGCAAGATTTCACAAGCAAGACAGAAAACATAATTATACTGTGCTTGGATGCTTACAATTCACTCATGAATCTTCACTATTTTACTCTTTGGCAGCTTCACTTGTACATTGTGGCTCGTAAGCTCTGTGATAGGTGTGAAGGAAACACTTTGTGTATGCTTCTAGATGCAATAATTTACCAACAGCTGTATGATTTGTAGAAGTTTATTTTATTTTATGAACTTCTATGTGCTACCAGTTTCGGCATTACATTGATGCCATCTTCAGGCCCCACTCGTCATAATCGTAAAATCACTATACACGGAAGGAACCATATCACTGGATCTGTGTATCAATCGTACTGCAACAGCTCTTGGTGGCCAGGTGACAGAGTCTGTGTCGCCTGGCCACCAAGAGCTGTTGCAGTACGATTGATTCATGGATCCAGTTATATGGCTCATTCCGTGTATAGCGATTTTATGACTATGACGAGTGAGGCCTGAAGATGGCATCAATGTAATGCCGAAACTTGTAGCACATAGAAGTTCATAAAATAAAATAAACTTCTACAAATCATACTGCTGTTGGTAAATTATTGCATCTAGAAGTTCATGCCAGCCGTCGACCCACGATCCATAATGGATGAACAATGACTTTGCGTATGAGTTGGCCTGGGCAATCAATGTCATGTCATAGAAATAACTACAGTTCGTGTTAACACGTGTCCCCTAGCAAGGAAGCTTCCACAGGTTAATGAAAACAGTTTCTTGCATATTACGTACTCCCATATTTGTAACTGGCTTGAAGACTAAGAAATAATAGAGCTGAGTATTTTGTCCTGGATAGCAAGTGCTCATTGGAGATGGGAGTAACATGGAGTGCCCCAGGGAAGTGTGATGTGATCGTTGCTATTTTTTGTAAACATAAGTGATCTGGCAGACAGGCGGTTGTTTGCTGAAGATGCTGTGGTGTACTGGAATATGTCAAAGATAAGTGACTGTAGGTTGATACAAGATAACCTAGACAAAATTTCTAGTTGGAGTGATGAATGGCAGCTGGCTCTTAATATAGAAAAATGTAAGTTTGCACAGATGAGTAGAAAAAACAAACCCATAATGTTCGGATACAGCATTGGTAGTGTCCTGCTTGAGACAGCCATGTTGCTTAAATATCTGGGTGTAATGTTGCAAAGCGATACGAAATGGAACGAGCATGTAAGGATTGTGATAGGGAAAGCAAAAGGTCAACTTCGGTTTATTGGGAGAATTTTAGGAAAGTGTAGTTCATTTGTAAAGGAGACCCCATATAGGGCACTAGTGCGACTTATTCTTGAGCACTGCTCGAGTGTTTGGGAACTACATAAGATTGGATTGAAAGAAGACATCAAAGCAATTCAGAGGCGAGCTGTTAGATTGTTACCAGTAGGTTTGATTGGCATGCAAGTGTTATGGGTATGCTTTGGGAGCTCAAGTGGGAACTGGAGAGATGACGAAACTCATTTCAATGAACACTAATGAGAAAATTTAGGGAACTGGCATTTGAAGCTGACTACAGAGCGATCCTACTGGCACCAACATACATCTCGTGTAGGGAACACCACAATGTAAGTTATGAGAAATTAGGGCTCATATGGAGGCTTATAGATCCCCCGCTCTATCTGCAAGTGGAATGGGAAAGGAAACGACTAGTTGTGGTACAGGGTACCCTGAACTGTACAGTGGCTTGTGAAGTATGGGTGTAGATGTAGATATACTTGTTGAACTTGACAGATGCCAGGAGTTCTTCTCAAACTTAGAGCAGTTTTGTGTGTTCAATACCGCCACCACAATGTCATTGTCAGAAAGGTGAATGATACAATAAAATGATTCAATAACAAATGAACCAAAACAAATATACCATGGGAAGCCGTAAACATATATACTTGATCACCATCAGCCAAGGAAGTGCAAAAAAAATTAACTGATTAATTTGTTTCAGCAGAAGGGAAACTAGAATGGCAGTAGAAGTGTCTTTAAATCTTAGTATGAACATTAGTATATTACACATGTAATAAACAAGGTTTTCAAAAACTGAAGAGTAATTGAAAGGCTATCTCTTGCTGCATTTTTGTATCTTGCTTTCAACTGCATTACATTTGTAGTAAAGGTCGTCTTATATTAATTAATTCATTATTGTTTCTTGATAAATATTTATGCCACTGTATTCATTTCTTCACCTAAACATTTCTTTTGTTTTCGTCATGATTTTATTTCAGCAATGCTAATAATAATAATAATAATAATAATAATAATAATAATAATAATGCAACATTGGTGACAACTGCTTTGGTTTTTTGAATCACACAGTAAACTTCCTCTTGCCAGTCGCTAGTGGAAAAACTTTTGCAAGTACTTGCAGGAAGTTGCTGAAATTAACTTGCCCAAGCAACTCGCAGAAGTAAACTTGTAAAAAGTGTTTTTAAATGTAAATACCTCAACAAGTGCTTGCAGAAGTTACTTGCTGGTGGACACTTGCATTTAGGGCTCATATTTTATGCATATTGGAATTCAATTAGTTGGTTATGCCTGCCATTCTGAAGATATCATGTGTCAAAGCAGACCAGCAGTACCCACAAGTTCAGTATTTCCCAAAAGTAGCTGGGAGGTAATTGAAAAACCCCAGGTATTAAAAATTTATGAAGAGAAGTACCTTATTAGTCACACACAATTCATCAGATTAGCAAGACGTTCAGATGTACTTTCCAGCTAATATCTATGTTTGTATTAACCAGGCTTTAACATTTTTATATTGATAGCTGATAATGTTCTCTGAAGTCAGTAAAGTAACACAGTTGAAGGTGTCCTGAACTGTGAAAAAAGAAGCAAAATCGAAACACTGAATGGCCCAAGCTCAAGACATGCTACATCGAACATATTTGGTTAGCCATGGCGTCGTGAGTATATGGTCACGGTGTTAGACTGCTAAGATGGAAATCTGTGTTCAAATTGTCCTTGTGCCTTCTGTATGAGAGAGAGAGAGAGAGAGAGAGAGAGAGAGAGAGATGCATCTGTTCACTGCATTCACATTTGTGTCTGTGTTGTGGTGTAACATCAGTTTGCAAGAGCAAGGAGGAAGGAAGGGGACACCAGCCATACATGACTCCTCTTTGTTGTACACAAATACCACATGTTATGGCTCTTGCATTTGAAGTCCTTTGTTATAACATAGTTCACACCCATTTATTTGTTGTTTATCTGTTGTTTTCATGTCTGTGAGAAATCTATGTGGCACCCTGCCTGCTCTCACTGTTCATCACTTTTAAGCATGATGGTGATACATTCTTAGCACGTAACTCATATTCTATAACCAGTGTATAGTATGACAACTGACAAAACCACAGAACAACAGACATTTCAGAAACTAGACAGAAAGGTCGTAATTTTGTGGGGGGACTCGATGTTGCACATCTTGAGCTTGGACTGTTCACTGTTTCAATTTTGCTTCTTTTTTCACAGTTCAGTACTACTTCTTGTTTTCATGCTTGATGTGTGTTCAGTCTTTGATGGGCTATCCATAGGGCCATTTTACCACCAAATCTTAGGGGGTTGCAGTGATGAGCTTTCCTTGTTAGAATGAAGTAATGGTGCACAACTAAAAACAGCAGGTGAGTGATGCAAGAGGAAGCACAAAATTCCTGCCCCCCCCCCCCCCTTCCAAAGTAGATTAATGGCTTCAATTAGCCAAAGTTGTTAGTAGCATGAAGAGCTGTACTATGGAAGTCTGAATTGAGGCTATAATCATCTACAACAACAAAACTCCTTTGTGATACAATTTAACAAAACCCAATATGTGGATGAATGAATAATTGTATCTCTTTTGATATTAATAAAGTTATTAAGGGACTGATTTATTGATCTTGTTTGATAAATAAGTATCAGACGTGTGCCAAATGCTATGCATGGTACGTCAAAACTTTAGGGTCAAAACTTTAGGGTCAAAATTATACAGATGCTAGATGATCCTAAACTGAATATTTGAGATCAGAAATGAATATTTTATTTGATATTGAAGATGACAGCTTACAGAATCAGCTTAAGATCATACAGTAACCATTTTTCAAAGTGGCCATTACTAGTTCTCAATGCATTTGCTCAAAATTTTACTGCTCTAAAAAATTATTCCTGTTTGCCCCGCAATGAGAGAAGCCACTTGTATCCTACCAACCATTTAAGCTTTAGTTTCCAATGGGGTTTTGTACACCACATCCCTGATGTAACCTCATTTTCCATTGCACAAGCCTACTTGAGTCAGAAACAGTTTTCTGTAAAGTATGTTAATAAACTCTCGTCTTGAACAGCGTGGTTTATTTAAAGTTTCTACCCAGCCCCATGTTCCATTGTCAGAGATCTTCATGAACTGTAAAAAAATGGTAGTGTACAACATGGGAGCATCCCAGACAATTGTATATTGTTTTTCAAGGTACTGCTACCAATGTCAAAGTGCCCTGCATTTGTTTGTTATAAAACATGAGCAGCTGACAGCACATGGCTCAGATGTAGTGGTCATTTAAGGCTTCCAAACACATCAAGAAATAACTGTCAAACATTTGTTCCTTATCTCAAAATACTCAATTTAACACCTTCTGCTGTCTCTGTGACTCACTCTTCTTTGGACAAAAGGGTATTAGGGCAGAGTACAAAAAACATGGGAGAGTATGACACTCTTACAGAGAATAGTGGTAACTTTGAGTAAAATGGTATAAGCCTGTTTTGAATACTTTTATGATGACCTTTTTTTATACTTTAACTTTCATAAATACAAGTAACATGCAGGAGGATGTAAATGTCTCCTATTAAATTGCAGAAGCTTGATTTATACACAATACAAACAACAGCTAATTTTGACCCTAAAGATTGGGGCGACCCTGTATATGGATTTATGGACAAATCCTGATGTCAATTCTCAGAGTGGGCTATGAACATTCGTTTCTGTTAGTTCTTACAACTGACTGTTACAATGCTATGAACACAGTGTAATATAACACTGTCGTCTAACTTCTGCAAAGGTGGGCAATAAGTAGAACTGTTGTCATTGTGGCAGTCACAGTGAACAGGTGTGTGAATGCATTTTGCACTTCCTAGGGACGTCCGAAGAGGGCATAATGCTTTGTAAATTATGGCAGATATGACAGGAATCGTTCAAAATTAATGTCAGGACATGGAGCTATATGAAACTTATGGTTAACTCTTTTCCAAACATATAGTAAATCCGAGATGGCAGTAAGTGAAGTTTTCGCTGTTTTTCAATAGGAGATAAAAGAGGAAATGCTTCTCCTCCCAATGTGGGAGACATCTGGAAGAAGAAATAACTGTAAATGTTAAAGATTGATGCATAAGAATGCTGAAACTTACCAGAAATCTAGGTTATTTTTTTTTTTTTTTTTTTTTTTTTAACTTTTGTCCATCCTTAAAAGTGCATGCAATTTGATTTAATTTCATTCTTCTTTATCAGTGTTTTTAGAAAGCCTACAAATGTACCACTCATGGTGTAAATAGTGAAACATGGCAGCAATGTATAGTTATTTAAATCATGATAATTTGATTTTGACATAAAAATTCAAAATACATAATTCAGTTGGTGCTGAAAAAACTGCGAGCATCACTTTAGCATTGGATTGAGCCTGTCATACTTTTTGTAAACAGAGGTGTGTTACCAACCCACTATGATGATTACTCAATGTTCAGCTTCTCGTATGATCCTTTGCTCGAATGTTTCAGCATGATCAGCTTATTCAAGAAATTTGTCACAAAATTTTTGCATAATTTGCCTTCTGCTTGTGAGTGATCAAATAAGGAACAAACTTGTCTGTATCACAAAAGATGTTTAACTTTTAGTTAACAAAAACCTGTTTAACTTTTGGTTAACATCTGCTGACACAAACCAGCTGCGCTTCCGACCTCTTCAGCAAGCTGTTTGTCACTTTGTCTGCTAACATTCACTAGATCCTCAATTTTCTAGCTGTGAGCACCACCAGCTGAGGTTAAAGGTCTTCCCAAATTGAGGGTCATTGTCAGTTGATCGATGACCTTTTGTAAGTCAGTGTCATCATAGTGACTCATTTGAAGACACACTGTATACCCGTAGATCTGTAGTTTGATCCCCTGTCTGCCATAAGATTAAAATCTGTTGCTTATCACTTCTTGCAGCTCTGGCTATGTTTGTTATTGTGAAGAGTGCCATGTTTAGCATCTTGTGTTCCCTATAAATGCATAAAGTCACATCAAAGAGCAGAAGAAATGGCAGACCACCTCCAATAGGACCGTGACTAATAAAGGGCAGTTTTGTTCAAAACAACCTTCAGGTTGATGACAGTATACCTCTTTACAACCATTCGTTACGTAGCATTTAACCAAAGGCATCATCTCCACAAACTTGCTTTTAAAGTTAAGATTTTTCATAAGTGTTTAGTCCACTTTCATACAAATTTCACATTGGATTGTTGCTCCTGTAAATCAAACATTGTGGAAATCATAATGATCATCTTATCATCTATCACTACAATAACAATAGATTGGAAACAAAACAAAATATTTAAAAAAAGAAAGTAAAAGAAAAAAGGAAAAAAAGAAGAAGAACATGGCTATTTTTAAAAACAAAATTGATAGTGCTGTCGGTGAAATGTCACTAGACACTTTGTGTTTCTGAGTGGTGTTTAATGTATTATCTTCGCGTGGTGACTTGTTTTTTAGTTTTGCAGTATATTGCTCTACTTGTTGCATTCTATGAGATTTTGTGTGGGGTTTTTCCTCTTGTTGCTGTGTAAATGTATTTGTTCCGTTGATTTCTCACAGTGTATAAGCTTTATAATATTTGCCTTGCAACCCGCAGTGGGTTCTGTTGTTAGTATCTGGTCTGCCTGTGAAATCTCTAAAGTGATGGTTAATTGATTTGAACTCAGTCACCTCATATCCAGATATTTTGTAAGTTCTTAGTACTGTTCTTCTTGAATTCAGTATGTATTGTCTGCCACATTGCCTTGTTGTACTTTTCACTCTCATCCTCTTTCCTGCTCTCTATGAATGTGTTTATCTCTGTTTTTCTTTATGGAAAAACCATTTCATCTACACTGTCAGTCTATGCTTTATCATTTCATCATCCCATGTTCCCGTGTCTTTCTCTTCTTTGTTGTTGTCCTAGTACTTTTACTGTTCCCACTACAAATTTTTTGATCACAACCAAATTTCTTGTCTTTCTTGCGATCAGTTTCTAACATTTATTATTCAAGAAGGAATCTATGGCCAGAAGATTGAAATTAAGCTTCCACAGCTTGCTTTTGAAGGTGACGTTTTTTTCTTTTCTTGTGAGAAACTTAGCTTAATCAAAAAATCAGCTGTTTGCCTTCAAGTTTTCTGATAGGAAAGTTTTGTATGTTCTAGGATTGTTGAAAAGTTTTGACTTTAGCCTGTTATGCAACCTTTAGTAATCTATTTCAAATAATGTGATTCTTTGTTAGATCTCCTTATTACTCTTTCAGTAATTAGCTCTGTGTGATTGTGCTTACTTGTTAGGCAAGCAAAGCACACTCCGTCTTCAGGCCACAAGTGGACCATCGGGATCATCCAACTGCCATGTCATCCTCAGCTGAGGATGTGGATAGGAGGGGCATGTGGTCATAGGCAATGTCTCAAAAGGATTTGCATTAGTTACAGTCCAAAGTGGTAAATCTGTTCCATTCCTATTAGAACATTACTTAAAAGGAACGTGCTTCACATGATCTTTTTTCTTTCATTTGTTTTCTGAATTCGGGGGAAAAAAATTACACACATAATCCTCTCATTTCTGTATCATCTAATTTATTCAAAGAGTGTTCTTGTAAACTACATTTAATAAGGAAAGGCAAGCACTCACGTATAGTGAATCGGTGTGTGGGGCTAAGAAACTTGTAACGGAAAACAGCATTCACACTAGCTTTCAATACTCACTAGCCTTGCTTTGACTGTGGGAATGTGTGTTTGAATGCATGTGTGATTAAGTGTGTGAATGTGCATACTGTTAGCAAAAGGATTAGTATTCAAAAGCTAGTGTGAATGCTGTTTTCCGTTATGTGTTTCTATCCTCCAAGCATTGATGCGCCATAGGTGAGTGGTTCCTTTTTCTTTATTTTACATATTGTTCCAACCAGGAATTTCCATTAATGTTATTTAAACTACATTTTGTGCAAAAATGAATAAGTTTTTTGGTGGTTCAACAAAAAAACCTGCTGTGTATAGTTGTCCATGTGAGAAGACACTTCCAGCATTAATGTTGAAGCATCATCTTTAATGATGTACCTTTTTTTGCTCCTGTACTATTATTGCTGCTATGGATATTTTATTTAGCAACATTCATGAATTTAACGAACCCGTGTGGAACTATATTATTGTAATTAGAGGTGTTCTCAGTATGTCGACAAGGCTTATTTGTGGGGAGATCTGAGAATCTGAACATGATAGCTAGTTACCGTCGAAACTGGTCATGAAATATAATATTTCACATTAAGCAGTCTTGGCTTCTAACAAAATAATAAAGATGTTTTGCAGGCTGGGACAATCGTAAATCATTTGTGTTTGTTGAAAATTAAGTTACTGAGTAGCAATAGATAAAAAGCTAAAAAAGAAATAAACTGTACATTGAGAATTGTAGAAGTATTGCTTATAAGAATTACAGTGTTATTGAATGCTGGTATTGTAGAGAGCAAGATTTTGAACATTATTCAAGAAGGAATCTATGGCCAGAAGATAGAAATTAAGCTTCCATAGCTTTTGAAGCTGGCATTTTTTTTCCTTTTCTTGTGAGAAACTTAGCTTAATCAAAAAATCAGCTGTGTGCCTTCACTGATTTGAGAAACAAAAATACTTCACAATAAATATTCAGACTCATGACCACAATTTCCATTACAGATAATGTAGTATCAAAGTGCATTTTATTATCTCTGCAAGATTCCACATTCTGTTCTTAAGTTACCAAACATAATACAGATGTTCTCAGTAAGCTCATTACTGTTCCTACCAATGTGAGGTAGTACTACACGATGGCCTTTATGTACCTCCATAGGAAAAAGTCAGGAGTGTTACGTGAAGGGAAGTTGTAGATCAAGGAAATGAAAATAGCTTTCCAGTTGCACTCTTCTTGAAGGTGCCTGTGAGACATGCTCAGGCAAGGTGATCCATGTACACCGGAGCTCCATCATGCTGTTAAAAAAAATACTGGCATTTTGTTGCAGGGGAGTGTCCTCCAGGGGTTCATGCAATACATTTTCAGAAAGTGCAAAGGCAGTGCATCATTCAAACAGTCAGATATGATGTGTGGTCCAATAAGATGATCTCCAAAAACTGCACTCCAGATGTGATAACCTCACCTGATACCTACTTCTTGTTTGGGTATTGCATGGATTTTTAATGGCTCATATATAGTTAACTGTGGGAGTTAATTGCTCACGAAGGAAGCACTATTAGTGGGTTGGTTATTTTAATGTTTTTAAGAGTGGCTAGTTCATCCTGTTTTAGTCATTAATCAAAATAACTACAATTTCTGAATTATGCAATGCAGGCTTTCACAGATAGTACAGAGCCACTATAAATGAATTATTCGTGTTCAAAGCTCCTATTTTTTCCAAAGTATTACATGTAAAAATATGATTCATGCAGGAATAGAACCATAAACACACCAAACTTGCATTTTTCGCCACTGTAAGTTTTCTAAGCGTGTCCTTCTAGTTAACATGACCAACGTCCAAGTGGTAGTAAAGTTCGTTCCATACCTTATCTAGCAACATCCTGATAGTTGGGATATTTAAATGTGGGCCTTAATATACCCCTAAAGGATAAAGGTCTCGAGGCATTAAGTCAGGTGACCTGGGTGTGTGTGTGGGGGGGGGGGGGGGGGGGCGGCAAGGGAAGGGAAGGGGACAGTGCCACACCACCTTCTCCACCACTACACCCAATCCAGTGATGCAGAAATTCGTCATTTAGGTAGCGACAAACATCAGTGCTTCAATAAGTTGGTGCCCCATCCTGCAGGAAGATGAAAATCTCAGAATCAGCAGTCACTTGTGGAAACAACCACAACTGCAACATATCAGGGAAAGAGATATCTGTCAGTCTTTTCACAGAAGAAAAACAGCCCATACAGCACTGTCTGTGATACTGCACAGAAAACCTTCAACGAATCTCTTTTGTGCACCATAATTTCATGAAAATGTTCAGTGCCTCACACTCTCATACAGTGATAATTAACCTTTCCAGATAAATGGAAGATTTCTTCGTCACTGAATATCAGCTTGGAGGTGAAATGTGCATCCTCAAGTGCATCCTGCAGTGCAATGCAAAATTGGAGATGCCAGCCATAATCTTCCAGTTTTAATTGATGCACGACCTGCAGACAGTATAGCTTGAAATGTAACAACGATTGCAAAATTGTTCCACACAGTTTGCTGTGTTATTCCAAGTTCATGGCATTGCAGAATGTCGACTTTTTTGGGCTTCATATGAAACTTTCCCTCGCCCTCACCACAGTTGCATTTGACACACTTGGTTCTTTCCCATTTATAGAGACAAGTGTCTCCTAATTGTAGATACCAATGCACAATAATCTGTTTACTTGGCTGCTGTTCTCAGTAGTTCCTTTTGAATGCACGGCGAACTGTTATTAACAGATAAACATTTCACATATTCCAGCACACAAAAACTCTTCTTGCTTTGTAGCTATTTTGTCTAGGCACTGCACCCATAATACCAAGCTGTTGGTACAATGTGAATTTGGTGAGTTTCTGGTTCTATACAGGCATCAGTCATATTTGTACATGTAATATTTTGGAAAATATGGAACTTTGAAAATAGATAAATAATTTGTAGTAGCCCTGTATTCCCAACGTTGGTGATTTTGTTATACGGGCATTAGACTACTGTCCAAGATTGTGTCTGTGACAAAGCGTTAAGTGCAGGGACATTTTTAGACCACAGCCTTATGTCCGAATGCAAAAAGCACCAAGAATATGTTTAAATCGTAGTTTAACAATTTTCCATTGCACGGCCATTTCTCTTTTAATATTAGGTTGGTGCATAAGTTCATAGCATTTTTGTTGTGCACATTGGGTTTATTTATAAACTGTCATTTTTTATTTGTAGTTCATTGCTGCTATTGGTGTTAGATATTGCCATTTGGAGATAGTGAGTGGGGCTGTGTATGCAAGAAAATGGAGTGCCAAGTGGATAAATTGGAACCTTTCTGACATATTCTTCTGTTTGAGTTCAGTAGAGGGGTGACAGCAGTGGAGGCAGCCAGCAACATTTGCGCCACGCATGGGGATAATGCCATTGGACAGAGTATGGCGAGATTTATTTTTTTTTAAAGCAAGACCGTCTTGACATTGGTGACTCTCCATGTTCAGGAACACATTCAAGGTTTGACGAAGATCTTTTAAATGCAGTAATCCATGATGGTCCATGTCAGTGTATTCGGGAACTGTCAGCTTTGATGAACTGCAATCATTCCACAATCATGTGACGTTTGCATGCAGTGCAAACGGTTCAGAAATGGTGTTAATGGGTACAGCATGCTATAAGCCAGAATCACAAAAATCAGCGAGTAGCCATATTTGCATTTCGGCATGCTATAAGCCAGAATCACAAAAATCAGCGAGTAGCCATATTTGCATTTCGGTATGCTCGTCATCAGTTGACTCGTGATGATTACAAACCATTCCTATCCTGTATTATTACTGGTGACAAGAAACGGTGTCCTAACATAAACATAAGGAGAAGAAAGCAGTGACTGAGCCCAAACAAAGCAGCAACTCTCCCTACACAAAGACCTGTGCAAATCCTCAAAAGATGATGATATGCATATGGTGGAACAGCCACAGTGTGGTGTACTACGAATTGCTTCCCTGTGGAGTAACCATCACTGCCGACATTTATTGTCAACAACTGAGACATCTTGCAGATGCAATCCAAGAACAACCAGGAAGATTGTGTGAATTGGCGCCACTCCATGATGACAATCAACCTTGAAGGAACTTCCTTTTGGAATGCAAATGCTCTCCAAGCATGGCTTGACAATTTCTTCGCCTTAAAACAACATAATTTTTGTAGTTGTGGAATCGGAAAGTTACCACAGCATTGGCAGCCTCTTGTAAATAGTGAAGGAGAATAAATGTGAATATGTTGAGTTAAACTAAATGGCAAAATGCTACGAACTTACGCACCAACATAATATATAAAAAAATGGAAATTCGTGGATCTACATCTGTATCTATACCCACTCTGAAGAGCATGGGAGAGGGTACGTCCTATTGTACCAGTTATTAGTGTTTCTTCCCATTTCATTCTCATATGGAGTGCAAGAAAAATGATTCTTTGAATGGCTGTGTGCATGCTGTAATTATTATAATCTTATTCTCATGATCCCTTTGTGAGTGATACGTAGGGGATTGTAGTATAATCCTAGAATTTATTTAAAACCAGCTCTTGAAAGTTTGATAGTAGGCTTTCTCAGGAAATTTTACGTCTATCGTCAAGAGTCTACTAGTTCAGTCCCTTCGGTATCTCTGTGACACTGTCCCATGGATCATACAAACCTGCAAGCATTCGTTCTGCCGTTCTTTGTATACTCTCAATGTCAGGTGTTAGTCCTACATGGTATGGGTCCCCCACATGTGAACAGTATTCTAGAACAAGTTGCAGGAGTAATTTGTAAGCAGTATCCTTGCAGTCTCCTTTGTTGACTGATTGGACTTCCCCGGTATTCTGCAAATAAACTGAAGTCTACCACCTGCTTTAACCACAGACCACAGCTGAGCCTGTTTGATCATTCCATTTCATATCCCCACAAAGTGTCACACCCAAGATTTGTACAAGTTGGTTGATTCCTACAGTGACTAATTAATATTACAGTTGTAGGATATTATGGTTCTTTCATTTTGTGAATTAAGTGCAAATCGCCATAAATCAATGTTCTGACTCACTGTTCACATGTAAACAGTGCGTTAGAAGACCAGAAATGTTTGGAATGTTTTGTTAACTTATTCTAGGTCTCAGAACCAAACTACCGGTGTGTCTAAATGGCAAGTGTTCAATTAGTGTATGTCGGTCAATTTGATTCATTGCAGTGAGACATTGGCTTCTAACATGAAAGCTATTCAGTAAGTGAGGGTTGCTCAGTGAAGAGTAGTAATATGAATTTTAGGAATTACTGAGAGAGGGGGGGGGGGGGGGATACAGGTGACAGGGATACAAGAGATTTTCTTGCATTGAAACTATTAAGTTGGTGTGTGTTTCTTGATCTTGAACAGTAAACTACTCCACTTAGTGCTTTGGCCTGTCGGCCACTTTATTCAAGGGGGTGGAGTCCCCAAGGCATGTGCTAAGATATACACTGTGTCCAATAGCTACCTGTGACATCTTCTGGATTCATTAACCTGTTAAAAGTTCATTGTTTGTGGATGACTCCACAGTTTTCTACTCCTTATGTGATCTTGGGACAACAGCAAGACAACTACAGCTAGACATCAGGAAACTGTAGAAATGGGCGAATAAAAATAGGTTTAGGGTCTTATCAGAGAAAACTTAGTGCAAATTTTAACTGTGTGTTGAAGTTTTAACCAACCAGAGCTCACAATGATGGACAATATTTTAAATTTTAAGGAGTATGTCTGCTTTCTGGGCCTAATATTTGATAAGGAATTAACTTTGTTACTGCACTTGACAGAACTTTTTAACAAAGTGTATAAATCAGTGAATATTTTGAAATGCCTCAAAATGTAGGTAACCAATCGATGCCCAACTCCTGCAGTTTTATGGAATATTTTTCAGATTCTAACTAGATTATAACAGTGATGTGTATGATTCAACGTGTGCCTTCTACCTCAAGTAGATATGCCCGGTCTACTATGATGTCAGTTGTAGTGTATCTGACCAGCCCAGTTCAGAGTCTTGTGTACAGATGATGGTGGACCACCACTCCGAATACAGTAGCATCTCCTTATGCTAAAACAGGCCCTGAAAATATTAGCAGTGCCTCAGACATGGGCATTTAGTGTGGTGGATCAGCCAGACCTTAAACAGATGTTCATGAATTGAGCATATGCGACCTAATCATTGGGATATATGTTAAAGATTCTCAGGAATCAAACCTCAGAATAAGAAGCCAGCGATAGAACAGACTGTTGCCTTGATATCTTCAGAGATCTAAATGAATTTAAACTTGACAAAGCAAGTAATGTTATACTGCTGATTGCATTTTGAAGAAAAAAGAAAAAAAAAAAGGTATAGGTAGGGTGATGTGGGTGGCTGTCCAGTAGTTTTTACTGGTAGAGTTTTCAGGGTTTTCCTTCTGACACTATGATGCAGAGTTGCAGACTCCTAGGGGCACTGAAGGAGTTGGAAAGGAATCACAGCACGAAGTTTCTCATCTGCCGTGACTAGCTCATTGCCCTACAAGTGATACAGCAAATGTGTCCAGTAGAAATGGTTCAGACTATGCACAATGCCTTACAAAGGATACAGAACCAAGGCAAGGAGGTAGTTGTTGCTGGGTAGCAGGACTTGTGATTATATGGGGGACGTTACGCAGCTGCTAAAGCAGTCAGAGAGGCTCGAAGAGACTCGTTTTGGCAATTCTGTGTCCTGTCCAGCCGCACACCAACATCTTGTTGTCTTGACACAGAATAGTCATGGCTCAATGGAAAAATGAATGGCTGGAAATGGTAAACAACAAACACAGTCAAACTGGCCATCCAGGTGTAGTAAACCTCATACCAGTCATACCATAGGAAGGAACTGATGCTCACCTAACTGAGAGTAGGTCACTGTCCAGTGATGCAGTATTCTTCCTCTGGTGGAAAGATCCATGAAAATCCGAAGCTGTTAGTATACCACTTTTCAGTGTAGCATGTCTTAAGTATGCATGTTTCATATACTGACAAAGGGCAACCCTCAGTTTGGCTGGAGTTTTCCTGACCACCCTTGCCAAGGCCAAAACCAGTGTAACTGAATTGAAAATTCTGTGTAATGTCAGGCTTCGTCCCTAAAATGTTGGAGAGAGGAGTTCAATGAGCACTCAGTGGATAGCTTGAGCTGGCATTTCCCTAGCATTTTTATTCATTGATTTTAAGTGCCATAGTTAGTGAATCATAAAATATACATTTCTCGAGAACAAAAAAAGCCTTTGTAGGAATCAACAAGGGTTCCAAAAACAATGATCTTATGAAACCCAACTGTCTGTGATGAAGAAATTCGATAGAGTTCTGCACGACCACCAAATGAACAGAATATCAGTATACAGAATGTCAGACCAATTGTGTAATTGGACTGAAGAGTTTGTAGCAAACAGAACACTACATGTCATTCTTGACAAGTATTCAGGCATAAAAGTAACTTTGGCTGTACCCCGAGGGAGTGTTATAGGACCATTACTTTTCACAGTTCATATAAAGACGTAGTAGATAATGAAGGGGAAGTTCCATGAGACTTTTCACAGAAGATGCTGTTGTACTCGCATACAGAGCAGTTGCGAAACTACAAAATTGTAGTGAAATGCAGGACGACCTGCAGAGGATCTATGCTTGCTGCAGGGAGAATAACACAAACAAATGTAATGTATTGCATATACATCGGCAGAAAGATGCATTATTGTGTGATTACGTGATTGCAGAATAATCACCAGAAGCATTTACCTCATAAAGTATTTAGTTGTATGTATACATGAGAAAGCGGTAGAGACTCACAGGAAAGCCTGGAGAGACTGGAGCAGCAAGGAGGACCCGGAAAAATGCGAAGTTTTCTTAGGAGCGAGAAAGGTAGCGGCCCGAACAATAAGATGGACCAGAAGACAGAAGATGAAGCAGGAACTGGAAGAGATTGAGACCAACTTCAGGAAAAACAACAGCAGACACTTTTTCAGGAAATTCAAAAAGAGTCTGATTGGATACAAGGATAGAGAACTGTTTATAAGAGATAAGAAAGGGGAGCTGGCTGTTAGTGCGAAGGAGAACTGTCGGATTTTTGCAGAGCACTTTCACGACCTGCTGAACTGTGAACCACCTGAAGAAGAGCTGGAACTGGGGACGGACACAGAAGAGAGAGAGCGCCACGCCCTCCAACCAGGGAGGAAGTAGCACATGCCATAAGTGATCTAAAGAATAATAAAGCAATTGGAGAAGACGGTATAGCAGCCGAGATGATAAAGTGGGGAGGCAACAAAGCAATAGACAACATGACCAACATAATTCACCAAATCTGGAGAACAAATAAATTGCCAGAAGGATGAAAGAATGCAATTGTAGTACCAATACATAAGAAGGGGGACAAGAGAATGCAAACAACTACAGAGGAATATCGCTACTAGAGGTCGGATACGAGGTGCTGTCAAAACTATTGCTCAAGAGAGTAGAACAACAGGTAGAAAGTACAGTTGGCGACTACCAAGCGGGATTCAGGAAGGGAAGAGGTTGTATAGAACAGATATTTATCCTGAAGCAACTGATAGAACACAGGGCCTTAAAAAACAAAAAGGCAGTAATAACCTTCGAGGACTCCACAAAGGCATACCACTCCATCGACAGAAAGACTCTTCTTAGGATCATGAAGAACACGGGACTTGATGGAACTACACAAGAACTCATAAAAGAAATTCTGACAGACACAAATTCAGAGGAGCACTGTCAGAAGAATTTGAGATCAAGACTGGTGTTACAAGCAGATGGATTGTCACCATTGTTGTTCAGTATAGCACTGGACGAAGTGATCAGACAGTGGAGAGCAACAAACGAGGAAATGGGAGTACCAAAGACCCATGTTGTGGACAAAAAGGACAACACGTCTCAAGTGGACTGCCTAGCCTTTGCAGACGACATAGCAATAGTAAGTGAGATGGAAGGAGGCGCAAAGACACAACTCGACAACTTAAGTAAGGTAGCCAGAAAGGTGGGACTGAGGATAGCCTATAACAAAACAAAGACATTAAATACCACTGCAGACTGGGAAACACGGGAAGGCACTGTGGAAATGGTGGACAAATTTAAATACCTGGGAGAATTTATAACAGGAAGGAACAGGAGCAAGGAGGGAATAACAGAGAGGATAAAAAAGATGAGGTCAGCCTTCTGCATGACGCGAGAGAGATATACAATAAAAACAGGGTGTATACGACCCGGGACAAAGATCCGGGAAAAACCCGGGAATTTTTTCATCCGGGAGAAAACCGGGATAAACCCGGGATTTTTTAGAATTCCGGGAATTTTTCATTATTTTAAGTTTCAGTTAAATTTTTGCAATATTGACTGGTAAGAATCGATGCTCTAACAAAGGATATTACTCTATCCCGCTACTGCAGAATAATACTACAACAATAAAACGTGAACGAGAAAAAAATATGAAAATAAACATAAATTGCAAAGGAAATGTGCCATATACAACAACAAAACACAGTGCTCATACAAACGTTTGCCAACAACAAAATGTGTCAAAGGTGTTAGGAAGACTATGCAATGCTTTATAACAACAAAATGTCTCCGATGAGAGTGACGTCACAACGGTTTAACTAGATTCGTTATAGGAGTTACGAGCGGGCTCATGCGCATGCGCAGTTGAGTGGCGGGGCAAACCGATGTATCTGACCCGAATGACAATTACGGGGGTGGAGGGGGCGCCAAATTCATATTCTTGAGAAGAAAAAAATTATGTTTCACAAAGAGCCTAGCATCCAGCGCACGTTGGTCTACCGATTACTCATGATTTTGAAACGCATCCCTCTTGGTTTTTGAACGCAGTCTGTAAGTTGATTTCTGAATGAATCATAAGTTAAATTTTGAATGCGTGCCTAGTGTACGTGATGTCTGTCAGGGGAATCCTCGTCGCATCTAGAAATAAACTTTCCTGCAAGCAAAAGGGGACCGGGTTATACGAGCTGAGCAGAGTAAAGCCGAACGAGTGAACGCCAACCGCTGTCTGATTATGTGGTTGATTGGGCTTGGAATGATCAGCTGTGCTATAATTACTAGCGAAATCGATAGTCAGACTACCAGAGTGGAAATAAACGACTAACAGGAATAACAGGTAAGAAAGATTACGTATTATCTTCTCGGTGTATCCAAGAAAATGAAATTTTGTCAGAAAATTTTTGGCCAGATCGCTCCACTTGTAAGGGCCAGTTGTACAGCCCCATTCTAGCAGCCGATTAACTTCTATTCTGGAAGTAGGGCGGAAAGTGGTTTGTACGAACATAACAACGCCTAACCGGAGAATAATCACGGATAACTAAACCGGTGATTCTGGCAGGGTTAGTGAAGTTACCCAGCGACTAAATTTTGACAAAGGCAGGAATAGTTCCAGAGTTAGTCATGACAAGATTGTTTGTTAGAACGAGGAACGGGGACATCACACCAATTAGGGAAGAATATGACGATTCCAAATTTAAGTAAAAATCTCGTACTACTACTTTTCGATCTCATGCTCAAGAAACTGGGGCGTATGAATGAAATGTGAAACTATTTTCTAACATTTAACTATTTGCTTGTAGTAGGCCTAATAGTCATTTTATGTTGGTCTTCGTGAATTATATTCTGTCGTGTTATAAAAATAACCATTTGTGCAAAAACAGTCTCGTTTATTTGGTATGTGTTACAATTTCTGCAGTGTTAGAAAGACCTATTTTGTTTTATCTAGCAGACAGCGACAAAATAAACGTAATCAGATTTGAGACACCACACCAGTCATGGGTAGTATTTGTATTAACAACTTACGCAGCATTAGACAACGATATTTCCGCCTCTTTTCTTTTATGACATAAGATCTTTTAATGTTTTATACATACGAACATACGGGCTTCCTGCGTCATCGTAGCTGCCAAAGCGCGGTGGCGCCTCTTCTGGCGCTCTGACGACTGCTGAAACGAACCTATTTCTAACAGGTCGCGGGAAAATATTGGGAATGGCTGTTTGAAAAACGTTACTTTCAAAGCAAATTTCCTCTTTCGCAAGTGGAACTATGTGTGAGAATGTGCGATGAATTCCTTAAATCACAGAGCGTTTGATGACGAGCGATTAGAAGTATTTAGAGCCCAGATCAGACAATCGTGTCGTTATTATGAGCAAATTGATGTAGTGCTACGGGAAGCTCTCGCTCCTCTGCGGTAGCTAATTTATTTGTGGAAAACTTTGAGAACAAGTCACTGGACTCGGCTAAAAATTTTACTGGCACATTTGTGTGATGTATCTTTTAAAGTGTAACACGGGCAAGAAAAATCAACATTATATGTGAAAGCTTAGCTTCTGTTGCAGCTTATTAACCTTAGAGACCAATGTTCTACGTGAAAGCTTTGCTTTTCTTGTAGCAACACTATGTATATTAATTTAAAACATTAACTTTTCCTGTTTGTGTATCCGCGCTACTTAACAGTGATGTTGCTATTAGCGGACTACATCACGTGTCCTACGCTCTGAATATCCGCTGTCATCGGCTGGCGGGATCACGTGACATGAGCAATGACTCGCTTACAAAAGCGTATCGTAATCTCGATTACATGGTCCGGAAAGTAACATGCGGTGTTTGGTGGGATTCGAATTTATACTTTCGTGATACGAAAATATACAGCGTACTTATTGATGCAAAAAAAAAAACCCTGTCACTTAATAGCACGGAAAAAGTGTGTTTTCATCCGGGAGAAAGTGTATTTTTAACCGGGAAATCCGGGAAAAATCCGGGAATTTTTTTTCCTTGTCCACGTATACACCCTGAAAAAGAATATATCCACAGAGGCAAAGATAAGCCACTACAAGGCAACGGTGGGGAATGCAGTATTATATGCTGCTGAGACGATGACACTAGGAAGAAATGGGGCAGAACAACTAGAGAAAGAAGAGAGAAAAATACTGAGAAAATACTAGGTCCCAAAAGAGGTGGAGAGAGGTGGATGCGAAGACCTAGGGATGAACTGTACCGGAACATGAGAACAATATCCGGGGACATGTAGTTAAGATGAGTATGGACAGAATGACGAAGAGAGTGTGGGAAACAACAGGGAGGACAAGGGGAAAGACAGGAACCAAGTGGGTTGTTGAACTTCGGAAGGACTGGTTAGAATTGGGGATCAAGGTCGAAGGAAAGGAAAATTGCAGGTTCAAATATACACCGAGCATATGCCGGTGATCAATGACAGAGAAGAATACAGAAAAAGATTAGCGTGTCACCAGTGGAGCCAACAGGAGAAATGGACACTGAAGATCTTGGAAGAAGAGCAGGAGAGAAGAAGAGCAAGAATGAAGAGGTTCTGGGAGAAGAGGAGGAGAATGCAGTCCACGAAGGGGTTATCCGTGATCCTACAGAGGCCGTAACGCAGGAAGAAGAATACAGAGCAATTTAAAGTAAAATGATCACATACAATGAGTTGTGGATAAAGCAGATGCCAAACTGAGATTCATTGGAAGAATCTTCAGGGAATGTAGTCCATAAACAAAGGAGATATTTGAGTATTGCTCGTTGATCTGGGATCTGTACCAGATAGGATTGAATGAGGAAATAGAGGATCCAGAGAAGAGGAGCACGTTTTGTTACATGTTTTGTGTTGTAAGCATGAAAGACTTGTGGGGTTTTTCAGCTAATTCCAGCGATAGATGCTGCAAGAGAGGCGTCCTGCACCAGGATGTGGTTTACTGTTGAAGTGCCGAGAGGGTTTGTTCCTGGAAGAGTCAATATGTATATATTGCTTCCTCTACACACATCCCTCGAAAAAATGAAGAAGATAAAATTAGGCAGCCCACACAAAGGCTTATCAGCAATCGTTCCTCTTGTGACTGGACACTCGTCCACAACGCACCCTCCGCTGTAAACCATGATGTGATATGTAGAGTGTAGATATAGATGTAGATCATGAAGGCAGTTTTTGCAGTTGACAGGTAAGTTTTAGTACATGACAAGCAATGTAGCCTGTTAGAACAGCCATCGTTCCCCCACGAAATTTGCATGCTTACATCCAGTAAGGATTCTGTTGACTGTGCTGTTAAGCGTCCCATATCCATTACTAATCCAATCAGTTCATCAAATTTGGGTCTGGGCACAGCTGAAGCTTTTGTAATACTTGGTTGAAGAATTTCAGTTGTTGGATTTCCAACGACCGATCTCTCCAAGGTTCGTGATAACTTTTCTTTGTGGATACTATTGTAAGCCTTCACTATGTCGAGCAATATCATCATCATCATCATCGTCATCATCAATCTTTCCCACACTCCCAATGCCTTTATGTCAATTGTCTCATACTAAAGATTGGGTCCACTATTGGACTACCATGTCCGAGCCCGCATCTCGTGGTCGTGCGGTAGCGTTCTCGCTTCCCACGCCCGGGTTCGATTCCCGGCGGGGTCAGGGATTTTCTCTGCCTCGTGATGGCTGGGTGTTGTGTGCTGTCCTTAGGTAAGTTAGGTTTAAGTAGTTATAAGTTCTAGGGGACTGGTGACCATAGATGTTAAGTCCCATAGTGCTCAGAGCCATTTTTTGAACCATACCATGTCCGAACCCATGCTACTTCTCTTGTAACAGAGCTTACACTTTTTCACTCAATCTCCTTTTCATCTGTTGTGGAAATGAGATGGTGAGTTGGACATGAAGCCAAAGAAATGAACGGTTGATGAACAAAATGATGTTATTTGCTGGATTCCAAGTGATAAGGAAAGACAGATGAAACTTAATGAAAAATAGGTAGATTGCATAAATCATGTTGCAATAACACAAGTCGCAGTAGCTGGAGAGAATGATGCATGAAAAAACTGTATTGGCTGCCTTTATACAGCAGTGGACGTCAAGTTAGTGATGATGATGATGAACACAAATACTTTAACAACAACTTTGCTATTGACATTTACATATATAGTAAAACTTGATTGAACTGTATCGTGGTGGAATTCGGAAATATGGCCGAACCGTACAGATATTTCAGTCGTGACGCATTCTGTATTCTTTTATATGATAGGGTTTCTTTTTTTTTACAAAGAGTAACGTGCCTAATGCGGGAATGGACTGCAAATTTTAAGACGTAATTAATAATTCTTTGTATAATGCGGAAAAATAAGGTAATACAATATTGCTGTACACTTCATTCACATCTATACAAGGATGACTCATGAAATTTGAGCCCTGACGAGTCAATGTCGCTAAGTCTGTCACACGTATTTCACCTAACTAACTTTCGAAATGTGTTACAAATGAGCTAGAAAAATATACTTGTATGATCAACATACTGTCTTCTTTTTTATACATTGCCTGAAAAAGTTAATACACCCTTTTATAGGTTTCCAGTTCACTCAAAGATTTATTATTGCAAAAGTACTTATGGAGTACATGAAATAATTATATTTGCAGATCAATAGCATAAGCGATTCTAAGGTATCAGATATCCATATACAAGGGGCGTTTGAAAAGTCAGTGCTAAGTCCGAGAGATGGCACCACCGGCGCGTATCGAGGTCATGTTTAGTTAGTAGCATCTTTGGAAAGAACGCACACCAAGTTTCAGCCATATTGGTGTATTTCTTTGTGTTTGGCATTCGTATGAATCAAGGAAGTCGAGTGAGTGTCAAAAAATGGGCGAAAAAGTATTTCGTTTGGTGATTAAACATTACTTTATGAAAGGAAAAACGCCTCAGGAGACTAAAGAGAAGCTTGATAAACATTACGGTGACTCTGCACCTTTGATTAGAACAGTTTATAAGAGGTTTCAAAATTTTCAGAGTGGCCATATGGGCACAAGTGATACTGAACGTTCTGGACGCCCTGTGGTGATTACGACTCCAGAAACAATTGATAAAATTCATGATATGGTGATGAATGACAGAAGAGTTAAGGTGTGTGAGATTGTTAGTGTTGTGGGCATCTCGAATGAACGGGTACATAATATTTTGCATGAACATTTGGACATGAGAAAGCTATCTGCAAGATGGGTTCTGCAATTGCTCACGCTTGACCAAAAATGGAATCGTGTGAAGTGTTGCAAGGTTGGTTTACAGCTGCTCAGGCAGAATCCTCAGACTTTAAGCGTCGTTTCGTCACTGTGGATGAAACATGGATACATTACTATACTCCTGAGACCAAACAACAATCTAAACAATGGGTTATCAAGGGAACATCTGTACCAAAAAAGGCGAAGACCATTCCTTCGACTGGAAAGGTTATGGTGACTGTCTTTTGGGATTCACAAGGGATAATCCTCATCGACAACCTGGAAAAGTGTAAAACTATAACAGGTGCATAGTATTAATTGTTATTAGACAGTTTTAAAACCGAGCTGCAAGAAAAACACCGGCGATTGGGCCGCAAAAAAGTCCTTTTCCATCATTACAATGCACCAGCACACACCTCAGCAGTAGTGGTCGCAAAATTAATAAAATACGATTCCAACTCTTTTCACATCCCCCCCTGCCCCCTATTCACCAGACGTGACTCCCTCGGACTACTGTTTGTTCCCCAATTTGAAGAAATGGCTGTCAGGAAAGATTTTATTCAATTCCTGTTATTCGGAAGGGATCAACAAATTAGAACAGAGTTGGACGAAATGTATAAGTCTAAAAGGAGGCTATGTCGAAAAATAAAACAGGTTTACCCCAAACATGTAAGTGGTGTTTATTTTTGCATGGACTTTTCAAACGCCCATCCTAACACTTGGTCTGTCCTCCATGGTCGGCAATTCAGGCGCTGACTGTGGCAGCCAGTCGGTTTTACAGATGTCTAATATTACCCTGGGATACATTATGCCATGCCTGCTCCACCTGTGCACGTAGTTCTGCAATGGTTGTTGGCTGACGAGACGCACGAGTCACTTCTCGTCCCGTCATATTCCACACGTGGTCGATGGCAGACAAGTCTGGAGGTCATGACGGCCAGGCACGTATTGCAGAGCGTGTTGAGTTTCACAGGCAGTGTGTGGGCGAGGATTATTCTATTGGAACAACGTATCGCCTTCTGTTGCAAGAAGAGCTAAAGAATGGGTGTAACAACTGCATTGTCAGAGTGCTGGTTAGCGTTCCCATCAGAAACACCAAAGGGGTTCAAGAGTTGTAGCTCATTGCACCCCAGATCATAATGCCTGGTATGGGGCCAGTGTGTCTTTGGCGAACCTACATCTACGATACAGCGCACACCAGGTCTACGTCGTACGCACATGCAGGCAGAATCTGCTTTCATCGCTGAAGACTGCGGTGTGCCATTCCATCTTTCAGGCGATCCTCTGACGGCACCAGTTGAGCTGTGCACGTCGATGCTGTGGCGTAAGTGGAGTGTGAGCATGCCTGCAGGCCCACGAAAAATAACCAGTTCGCAACAAATCGTGTTGACAAGTCCGGTCTCACAACCCCTTATATTACGATGATCCTTGCGGGGGTCTGTGCCCCGTGGACGTCCAGAATTTCATCTACGGGCGTGAAGATGCTCACGTGACCACTGATACCAGCATCGTTGCACAATTGACGTAGCACGTCCAGCTTGTGTGATAATTATCCGAAAGGAACATTCCGCCACTCGGAAGGCCACAATTTCACACCTTTCAAACACACTCGGTTGGTTGTAGTAAACACGAGTGCGTCTCCGTAGCATGGTTGCCTGCAGTGGTGAGTATACATGCTGAGTGTTCACAAATTTTTGGATTCAGATAAACTATTAGAATCTGCTGTATAACAGTTGCGCTTATCAAGAAATTTATACAACTACAGCCACTGCCAATTGTAATTATAATAATGAGATGCATTACTTATCTGACAAAAGAAAGAATTGTTTTTGTGGAATTTTGTTGTTTGGTCCCTAATTAAGTACAGTTTAGGGCAGTAACGAAATAACTTGTAGGCTTTCACAACTCGCCATTCCTCTTTTTTGTGTAAGTGGGAGTTTTTGTTCTTTTTCCTTTTTTTTGGACAAATTTACAAGATCCTTAAGAGATGTATTAGCCCACGAAATTCGTGCAGAAAATCAGATATTCTTAACACTTTAACCAAACAACAACTTGTGCTAACTGTACACCTTTGCTTTTAAATGTTACTTCTTGTCACACTTGATTTCGTCATTCTCTCAATCAAAGATCTGTTTTCGAAGGCCCTAGTTCTTTTGCGGCTAACTTTTCCTGGTAATTTACTTTTCTGTTCCCAGAATGAATTTTTGACTCCGCAGCAGAGTGCACACTGATATGAAACTTCCTGGCAGATTAAAGCTATATGCCGGACCGAGACTCGAACTCGGGAACTTTGCCATTCGCCGCCCGGTGTAGCCGCGCAGTCTCGAGCGCCTTGTCACGGTTCGCGCGGCTCCCCCCGTCGGAGGTTCGAGTCCTCCCTCGGGCATGGGTGTGTGTGTTATCTTTAGCGTAAGTTAGTTTAAGCTAGATTAAGTAGAGGACCTTAGGGGCGGATGACCTCAGCAATTTGGTCCCATGAAGATCTTACCACTACCACTACCTTTGCCTTTCGCGGGCAAGTTCTCTTCCGACTGAGCTACCCAATCACGACTCACGACTCGGCCTCACAGCGTTACTTTTGTATTGGCATTTAAAATTGGTTTCTACATAGTTCCTGTTTACACTGCTCATGAAAGCCGATTTCCCTACAGTAAACAACAAACTCCAAACACAAAATGCCATTTGCGGAAATGATTAAATCCAAGTAGTAATGTCTACCAACGCGGTCACGTGATTAGAATACAAATGAAATGCTGAGATCCGTAAGGCTCTAAAGCACACAGCTGTCGATCGCGTATTTAAGTGAATATCAGAGAAACCAGCGATACAGCTTTTCGTGAATTTTCATATATACTCCAGCACAGGTAAACCTGACTCACCACAAGATCAACAGATTTCAGAACCGTGACTGAATGCTACAATCTCACAATTAACAGTGATGTGATGTGCTTTAGATCCCTATGATTCTCACAAGGGAAACTCCCCATCGCTGCCCTCTCAGATTTAGTGGTAAGATGGCCCAGTGGATAGCCTGCCAAAAACTGAACACAGATAAAGCATGCAAACGGGAAGAAATTGTACTGAAATGTGGAAGAAAAAAAAGGAGGGGGGAGGGGGGGGCTTGGAACAGTGAAAGATCAAAAAGCCCAAGTGCAATACAGAGCGAAGGTGAACAGTCGTGGGTAAGTGGTCACGGTGATGGTGTTATGCGGGTGAACCGTGTTCAGAAGTCCCGAACTTTCCATCTAGTCTCATTGAGATATTCATTCTCTTTCTGTAATCGGTTGTCATAGTATACGTTGGTTCTAGAATACGAGTCAAGTTGTAAGAAAACGTTACCTTCGCACGTAAACACGATGAATTGTGAGTGAGTGCCGGCGAGATACCACATACAAGTCTCACAGAAATGAAAACAACAAATAAATGGGTGTGAACTATGTTACAGCAAAAGAATTCAAGAGTCAAAACTTCCAAAACGGAACACAGCTTCGAAAAAGATAAAAACATCTGTTTTGACAGAACACAGAGAAACTGAGAGATGGTGAAACTGTTGTGTTCATTGTTACAGTTTACGTGTCATACTATTGTGTTTCCATCATTTCCTTGGGAATGACCACATTCACAGAATATCTAAATCGGGAAAGGAGACATATCTCTCACTCACTTACAAGGCTACAAATTAAGTGTGTTGTTAAGAGATTCCTATCACACATAACACAAGTATTGTCAATAATGCCATGTGTGACACAACAGACGTGTTTTCTAATGGAGGTTTCGGCTGACTTGTCGCCTTGTCATCAAACTTTTTGCGGTTCCCATTTGAAAGCCACTTAATCATCTGTCATTATAGGTCCCTTCCTTACACCATGCTGTTGTAAACAGATGTTACACCTCGACACAGACAGAAATTTGAGTACCGGGAAGAGGGGGGGAGGGGGGGGGGGAATTGACACAACGTATTTCGAACAGCGCCCGCCCGCGGGGTAATTAACACTATAGCCACTTTACCATAACGCCACTGGCGTGGTAGTTCCTCTATACTGCACTTCTTGTTCTTGGACCGTTCACTGTTTCTATTATGTTTTTTTTCACACCTTGTTTTCATGCTTCATGTATGTTCAGTTTTTGATGGACTGTTCACTGGGTGCTCTTACCACTAAATCCGAGAGGGGTGCCATATGAGTTTCCCTTGTCAGCGTATCAAATGGATTAGGGTCATTCCATGTCAAGTGGCCTAATGGTCCCCACTCGACCATCTCCAATTTAGGTGAAATTTTTATAGTATGTACATACAGACCTTACATGAAGCACTGCCAAATTACAGCTTCATAAGTAGTAGGGTGGGGCCACTAGCCACCTCTTCGTGAAGGATCGTTTTTTGACATTGCGACTGAAATGAATAACTGATCAACTTTGATTTACCATTGTTTGGGATCTAAGAGACCTGTCGTGCTGAAGCTTTGTGATCCTGTTCAACTTTTTGGCTACGATAGCTTAGTTGTAGTACAAAAGGTCAAACTATGGTAAATTCATCATAGTGTGCTATCAAAGTGGATCATAAATATTTATTGCCTTGTATCTACTGAAAGAGTAACTTTCTGAAGCTAATTCTTTAATTAATTGCAGCCTGCCAGCATGTCATAAAGCTCTGCAAGTGGCATCCAGATTGCTCAAATAATAACTGAGTTATCTGAGCTCACCTTGTTTGATCAGAAAAAGTTGTTTTTATTTTGGAGACAGACCTATTTAGTGTCAACAATAATGGAGTTTAGTAATATGCTTCAACAATCAGTCTGAAGCACACTGTTGTGTAGTGAAGAGTGTTCAGATGTCAACTTCAAACCAGTCAGAAGATGAAGCATATCCAGAAGTATCAATCGATTCAAGACTGACTGCGTTTGGGGTCTCCTCTCTTAAAATTTCAGAGAGTATCAAAAAGGGATGTGAAAGGTTACACAAAACGAAAATTAAGCGAAGCTCAAGAGGCACTTGCCGGAGGATTCGCCCCAAAAGATCTTCAGACACCTAGTACAAGCAAGAAATGACATTTCCTGATTGTGAAAATTATAAGCAGCTGATTAAAGAATTGAAAGAGAAGTTGCAATTGTCAAGGCAACCTGAAAAATTGCAAATACTGACATCAGTACCACAAAGCTGGACTATAAAAGAGACAATGCAAGAATTTCGTGTTTCAGAGAGGATGGTAAAAGCAACTAGGAAGTTACAGGCAGAAAATAGCGTATTAGCTCCGCCAAAGAACAAGTGTGGCAAGAAGATTCAAGATGCCATAAAAAAAAAGAGGGCTAACATTTTTTCAGAATGACGAATTTAGCCGAATTTGTCCTGGTAAAAAAGACTGTCAGTCATTTTTCTACAGAAATGACATCGAACATTTGCCTTGTCTGTCGGCACCCTTTGAATCCAGTCTGTTAACTCTTTCATCTTTCAACCATTCTTTTCTAAATTATTTTATATATGGATGTTTCTTTGTCATTTTTAAGAAAACGTACACACGTCTAAGAAAGCTGACTTCATATTCAAAGCGAAAAAGTTAAATAAATGCAGTGAAAACTATTAGAGATTGCTTTCAGTGTATTCTTGATAATAGCAGGTGGCCAAGTGGTTCTAGGCGCTTCAGTCCGGAACCGCGCGACTGCTACGGTCACAGGTTTGAATCCTGCCTCGGGCATGGGTGTGTGTGATGTCCTTAGGTTAGTTAGGTTTAAGTAGTTCGAAGTTCTACGGGACTGATGACCTCAGATGTTAAGTCCCATAGTGCTCAGAGCCATAGTGACCCAGTGTGGTCCCACTCCAGTCTGTTCTTGGGTCAGACGTCACACAGTAGGCAATAATAATCAAAATACTACTTGTTAAACGATGTATTAAGCCATCTACTTTAGAAGCCCATCCAAATGTTAATCATGTTATTAACTCAATCTGATTTATTGTTTAGACCTTAATATTTTAATAACGATATGAATTATTGTATAACTGTATATAATTTATTAAATACAGCAATACGAGAAGTATGCCAGATTTTTGGCTGCCTGCTGAAAAGAATATTTTCGTGCTTTAAGGAAATCAAATCTGCCAGAAACAATGCCGACAATGCTGTTCATGAACGGTTTTACCCGGCTAGACCATGCACTCCAAAGAACGCACTACGTGCATTATTTTCTGCCAGTTTCAGTTGACATGTAGCACTTTTAAGTGAGAACATGATTTCGAACAAAAATGTGTGTCCTCAATAGGAGATTAAGGTAATAGACGTGAGTGAGAAAGACAGACTTTTTCTGCGCGAAATAATGTTGCCTTTCAAAATACGGTAAAACACAAATTTATGGAACTTAAGAAACAAGGATAAGATACAGGATGAGTGGATGAAAGGGAACGAGCGAGTGTGAAGAAACGCCAAGAAGACGGGGTATGAAAATTTAACGACTTCAAGTGGGAATGGTTCTTAAGTGCGCAGAAAAAAAAAATACGTTTGTGTTATGTATGTTGCAGAGTGAGGCCCTGAAAGTCGCTAAAAATTACGGGTGTATGGATTCAACGCGTCCACGGGATGGCTGGACAGGTTAAATGCTAGACCCAACACCTTGTGGAATTAGTGTGTGAGGAAGCTACAGACGCATAGGAAAGTGTAACAACAGAATATATGACAATACCGCACAACCTAATTTTAAATTAGGACCCGAAAGATGTGCCAATGAAATGCTACTGTTTTATGGCGCACTACCCTAAAAACAGTCTCCAGTAATTCGAAGTGAACAGTGCATCGGCCAGAAAATATTCCAAGGAAAACAGTGCTGTGTGGGAATGTATTAAGTGAAATGGAGGAGCCTCTGATGACTGTAAACGCAGCAGAACTCGTTGTTTCAAAAATATATAGGCGTCACTAAGTTTTCAGATGGCGAATCAATAAAAAACCGTGGACGGTGAGTGGTATTATGGGAGATTGGCTGGGCTCTGTGTTAGAGTGAAAAAGGAAATCGCCAAATTCTCCTTTCGCTAGAAAACGCAACTTGCCACCCAAAAGTCAAGTTATGAGATGCAAAATTGGTTTGGTTCTCGCCATGTTCAACCAGACTCTCACAGCATTTTAACCCAGGGGCTATTTACACATTCAAGCCGTATTATAGGCGATTATTGATGTAGTATAGTATTCTTAGTGTTGAAGAAGGCGAATGTGCATTTGTTGTTAAACCATCATTTTCTGTCTTGGATGCAGTAAAACAGTTTGAATTGGCTTGGTAGTAAATCAGATAAAGCCCAAAACTTTCGTCAAGTCTTTGAACAAAGTGAGGTTTGGAGGTGGTGAAGAAAAATTTTATGTACTCGTTGAAGCTCAATGTACAGCAACAGTAGTGGCATTCTATTGTAACGGGTTTTACATTTCTAAGAATAAAAAGATCAAAATTATCACATTTAAAGTAAGGTGATTCACAGGACATGCATGAGTAAGTAGAACTAGATTATGTGATTGAGTTTTGATGAGAAAGGTGCACAACTTCGCGAAAATAATGTTTTCTTGATGGAGAAAGTAGTGTAACGCGTGTTACATCTACATCTGTACGCTGCAAACTGCTGTGAGGTGCATGGCATTGTACGTCTTCCCATTCTTGATGATAAAATTCTGAGGTATGAGTAAAGAATAAACAGATTCACCCATCAGTGCAGAGTAAGTAATTTTAATACTTCACAAAATACAAAAAAAAATGAATATTACGTGTCTGGTGTTGTGCAGATTGTAATGGGTGTTACATACTTCATCATTCTTATGAGTAGACTCGTTTACATTGTAAACTGTAACTGACAATCTTTTTAACATTAACATTGTTAATTCAATGTTCTGGAAGAAACAAAGTTACTTTATTTCGCGGTTCCGATTGCAATACAGTTGTACTAAACTTATTTATCTGTAACATCAATATTTTTGTCAAAGTCATAAAAAGGTCTTCCTCTTTTCATTTTAATATTTGGTACAGGTACGAGGGTTGGAACTTTAATAGTGGCAGCTATTTGTTTACAGCTCGTACAAAATAGATACATATTTCAAACTTTTACTGACCTTCAAAGTAGTCACCAGCATTACGCATAACCCGTTGCCAGCGATGTGGAAGTCGTAGGATACTCTTAGCAGCGCCAGTTGTGTTGACAGTTTGAGCAGCGCGGTCTGTTGCCCGACAGATTTCTAGAAGTTCTGAAGCGAATGCCGCGAAGTGTTCCCTTCAGGTTAGAAATCGAGTTAAACTCACGAGGGTTTAAGTCAGGGGAGTGAAGTAGGTGGTATAGCACTTAACAGCTCCATCAATCAAACAAATCAGCAACAGCTTGCACTGTACGTGCTTAAGCATTGTGCCGCAAAAAGATGGTCAGGTCCTGCAGAATGTGTCGTCACTTCTGTCTGTTGTGTTCCAAAAATGAACAGCATATAGACGGAAGTGATGACACTTTGTGCGGGAACAGACCATCATTTTGCAGGACAGTGCTCAAGCACGTACAGTGCGAGCTGTTACGATTTGTTTGACTGATGGGGCTGCTAAATGCTATACCACCTACTGCGCTCCCCTAAGGGGAAGTGTGAACCACAACATCCTTTTAAATAAATTAGAATTCTATGGTGTCACGGGCAGTGCTGCAAAATGATACAAGTCATACCTCACTAACAGGAAACAAAGGGTGTCCATGCAAGGAGCTAGTGAATTAAGTCATCATCAGAATGGGAGGAAATTACATGTGGTGTCCCACAAGGATCCATCATAAGGCCATTGCTTTTCTTGTGTACATTAATGATCTCTAATCAGTTACACTGCAAGAAGCAGAGTTAGTTTTGTTTGCAGATGACACAAGTATTGCAATAAATAGTATGTTGAGTGTAGTTCTAGAAAGATCTGCTAATGATATTTTCATCGATACTAATAAATGTTTTAAAGCCAACTCACTGACATTAAACTTCGAAAAGACTCACTATGTGCAATTCAGGACCTGTAAGAGGTGTCCACCCAGCATATGCATAAAGTATGAAGAAGAGCAGATAGAAGAGGGTGACAGTCTTAAATTCCTGGGATTACAATTTGATAATAAATTCAGTTGGGAGGAGCACACCACCGAACTGCAGAAACACCTTAACAAATCTGTATTTGCAATTCAATTGTTAGCAAACATACGCGTCATAAAAATGAAGAAGCTTGCCTACTTTGCCTACTTTCATTCCATAATGTCATATGGTATAATATTTTGGGGTAACTCTTCAAGTCAACCAAAAGTTTTCTGAGTCCAAAAGCGTGTAATACGTATTATTTGTGGAGTAAATTCACGGACGTCCTGTAGAAACCTCTTCAAAGAACTGGGTATACTAACTACTACCTCTCAGTATATTTACTCCTTAATGAAATTTGTCCTAAATAATATATCTCTTTTTCCAACAAACAGCTCAGTTCATACATATGATACCAGGAACAAAAATGATCTGCACAGGGACTTAAAAGCACTTACTTTAGTTCAAAAAGGGGTCCTCTACTCAGGAACACAGGGACTTAAAAGCACTTACTTTAGTTCAAAAAGGGGTCCTCTACTCAGGAACACTTATCTTCAATAATTTGCCAGCACACATAAAAAATTTAATTTCAAATATAGATCAGTCTAAAAGGAGTCTGAAAGACTTACTAGTGGCCAACTCCTCCTACTTGACGAATTTTTTATTAGAAACAAATGATGTATTGTATATACTCATACCATTAGTATTGTTATTTCAGTTTAAAAAATGATGTATTGTATATACTCGTACTATTAGTGTTGTTATTTCAGCGTAAAAAAAAAAATAAAAAAATTGACATGTTCCACATCAACGAGGATCTCCTGAGCATGGGTCTATGGAACGAAAGACTAATCTAATCTAAACTCAAAACAAAGTTTGGGTCTTTGAAGATGATGACACACCCATAGATGTTAGAAAATCCCAATCGGTAAAGAAGAAAATAATAGGTGTTTATTTATTTATTTTTTTCAAATCGAGTGGAGTTGTGGAGCACACAGGAAACAGTCGCAGCTAAGTGGTACAGTGAGCAGTGCAGTCATCTAGTCTTTGAAGAACCTGCGACTGAAGTCAAGAATGGACACTTGTTTCCTCCATCATGACAATGCTCCAGCTTGAAATACTTTTATGTAACCATAAATCACAAGTAAAAATGGAAATTTGATTATGACACCAATGAGCAGATTAAATTTTGTTTTGTGATAACATCGAATAATTTTCTACAAAGTCTACCCGAGGCACTGCTCTTTTTCAGTTAAGTCTTGCTTCTGTTTCTCAAAACGTGCAGCTTGGCCCTAATTCACATGTTCCATCGGTGTTCTTCACTTTAGAGTGACCATTGACATTAACATCCCAATGTTGCCAAGTAATAATTTGTTTTAAATTGGCGTTGGACTCAATTAACTTTTGCATGTAGAAGTTAATGTCAAAACATTCCAAAGAGACACTCATCATACATTTGTCACCGTCTAAATTGCATGTAACAGCTGATAATAGTTATTTATGGATTCCCAGAAGCCCAGTGTGTGTTTTGAAAAAGCCTCTACAAGATTAATGAAATTGTTGTGGTGCTTTCAAAAACAAACATGATGAGAAGTTTAATTTACTGGAATAATATGTTGTGGACATAAAGAAAATAATGAGGACTTGCAGTGTTAACTTCTGGATGAGAGGCTTTAAATTCTTCATATGCTCCCCTCAGATACATCACTAAATATCTCTTCTGCATGTGGGATGTTTTCCCATATACAAGGTTTTTGGCAGATTTACCATCCTGTCTGCCAGGTGCTTGCTGTCAACTAATCATCTTTGCAGAACAGCTCTTGAACGGCCAATTTGTCTTCATTTGTCATAGTTGGTGATTCCCTGGTTTTCCTATGGGCTGAAGACATTGAAGGTCCAGCAATGTAACCTGCTAATTTTTAAGAACAGCTATTTACTTACTAGGACTAATTGACAAAGATATTTTAGCTTTATTCACTGTTATACGGAGAGATTGAGAATATTTGAAGCCTCAATAGATGAGTTAGAAGTATCTGTAGTTGAAACTACACCTTTTCTTTTTCTGCCTCTGATAGTCTTTCTTGAATCTTTCTGCTGTTTTATCTTCAAGCTTTATATTTGCAATCATTTTTTCCTACACTTTCCGTCTCCTAACTTTGTCAAATTCCTTTTCTTTTTCTAAATGTTGTCACCACTTCATTGGGTCAGATTTCAACTTTTCCCTGTACTTTGCCATTCGATTAAACTTATCAGCTGTTGTTGGAGACTCCATTTTCTGAACATGTAATGTAAAATAGCCTTAAATTTGCAGAAATTGAGCAATGAATCACCCAGTTTCAAAAATTTTAATTAAAATTCAAACTTCATAAATTACTGTTTTAGTGTCATTCACTGTAATATTTTTAGGTTATGGAATATTTCACCTGGAAGCCCACATAGATGCTACGTAATTCTCAATACAAAATCAATTAATGCCCAGTAAAAAAAAAAGTAACATTTATTACTGCAAATTATCAATAATAATAATAAAATATTTTTATAATTGCAGTCTGTTTTCTTACATAACACGTTTAGTATAACTTTCCTAAAAATGCAGTATCCTGTGATTTTAAATTAGGAATTCAGAGAAACTTTTCTCAATTTTTGTAACAGGTGTTAACTGTTGTAATGTTCTCAACAAACTTCTCTAACTTCCTGTTGCAATAAAATAAGCATTGTTACAGCTGATTTGAGTTCAGGGCAGACTACATTATGATGTCAGATTTACTGTTATTTGTCTTGTTAAATCCTGACCAATAAGAAATATTTCTAGAAATTAAAATTATACTTATTTTAAAAACAAAGCATATTTGGAAGAAATACACTGTTTAAGCTATTGTGATCATCATTTGTAATTATGTCAGTTTTAAAAAGTCACCCATAGTTCCACTTTAAGATGGAATCCGTGAGTACATGTATGTAAAGTTACAGTAAAAATACAGACATGCCATATTATGTGTAATAGTCTAGCGTTGTATTGCACGGTATAAGGTAAGTGTGCATCTACTGTAGAGGAGTAAAGGTGTATAAATACCTGTATAATTACAAATTTGTACTTTTGTGCTTGGTACTTTACAGAATTCATGTATCCTGGTGTGTGTTGTGTAATCCAAAAACGTGAAATTTGGAAAATTGTATTGTCATGCAACTCTGTTTTGAGCAAGTTCTAATGTATTTTATGAATATCTTAGATCAGACACATTCTCAGAAAGTAGAATATCTCTCAAATTGCAGTTCTGCAATATTACCATCTCTTCCTGTGGCCTAGTTCGGTGTATGTCTTTAATATCACCCAGCATAGACTTTTTGTACTTTTTTGTTGATGTCCATACGTATTGTAAAAGTGTACGTGTAAGAAGCAGTCAAATGAAAACCGGACACCTGCTACAATGAAACCGTGGAATGGTTGCATTTAAAACTAATCAGCACATGTGTTAAGACATTTATCTCCCTGAGAAATGAGATGATCAATTTCTGTTTCATAGAACGTGGACGGCATCTGACGGACCCACAACTGCACCCTACTCTTGTGCTTCCTTGTCCTGACTGAAACCGACTCCCACGCATTTCTTTCTTCAGGTTGCCAAATATATAAAAAACATACGGTGAAAGATCTGGACTATGCTGAGGATGTTGCAGGGTTTCCCGACCAAATCGCTGAAGCATGGCCCTCATCCAAATTCCAGTGTGGGGGTGGGCGTTATTGTGCAACGGGATGATTCTGTCCAACAGCGTTCCTGGGCATTTTGACTTTACGGTGTGTTGCAGTTTCTGCAAAGTGTCTTCATATCACTGTGCATCGATTGTGGTTCCACGCTCGAGGAACCCGTCAAGCAGAGGGCCCTTGCAGTCGAAAAGGAGGTCATTACGACCTTGCCGGAACTTGGTTGAGCAGCTTTGGACTTTTTTGTGAAGGGAGATGTGGTATGGTTCAAGTCTGTCGGACGTTCCGTTTAACCTTGGGCTGTTGCAATGCTGTTGGATGGAATCGTCCTGTTGCACAATAATATTCGCTTCCACACCGCCACTTGGATGAAGCCTACACATCAGAGATTTGGTTAGGAAACACTGTAACATCCTTCGTACAACCCGGATCTTCCCTATCTGATTTTGACGTCTTCGGAATCCTGAAGAAAGATGTGTGTGGATGTCAGTTTCAGTTGGACGCGAAAATGCAAGATAGGCTGTGGTAGTGGATCTGTCAGCGGCTGAGCGCATTCTACGAAACAGGAATTGATCGTCTCGTCTCCCAGTAGGATAAGTGTCATAAATTTGGTGATTACTGCTGAGTGGAGTCATTCCGTGATCCCACTGTGGCCGGTGCTCTGATTTCGTTTGACTGCCTCACATATGTATGTACCACTTCTCTTCCAAAACCACTGTATCAGTTTCAACCATTCTTTCTTACTGTCTGGAAAGAACCACTGTGGGATGGGGGGGGGGGGGGGGGTAAGAACTACTTACCTCTCAAGGGCTGGGTGTAAAAAAGAAGCATCTTAACATGACGCATAAGCAGCCAGACTATATGTGACTTGCAACCAACTTTTCACATACTGTGTTTCAAACCTTTATGAGAATTTGTCTCACTGACACCCTCTACAGAATAAAGGAAAGAAATTAATCGCTTACTATATTTTCACTGTTCTTACAGTAAAGCTGCCACATCAGGCTTGGCGTTTTAATTAATTACTTCTTTAGTACTAACTCTATTCACAACACATTTGACAAACAGTTTTCACAGTACCACCAACTTTGCAAAACGTGAAGTGAGGGTGAGTATGGAGACCTCTTGCCACCAGTCTGCCCTGATGTGCCACTCCATTCTATTCATTGCTCCTGAAGTCAACACAAATGATAATATATCTTTATACTGTTGTTCCTGAGCAAAGAATGTGTATGTGGAGCGGCTCTAATGTTTTTGTGAGATCCCCAAAGGCAAGACAACCACCTGAGACATGTCAGTTAAAACTAGAAAAACGGCTGCATATTCTAGTGGTTTAGCTAATAGCCTTAAGACATACTCAACTTCCTACAAAGGAGTAGATATTACAATAAATTTAAAATGCTCGCCATTTGGTGTCATCTTATCAAGTGGTGGCAGGTGGGAGGTCTCTCACCATATGCCACCTAATACGTTCTTCCTACTTGAATCCTACTTAAACAATAAATTAACTTCATGTAACTATTTTTGAATATGATTGATACAAATGACATATTTTGCAATTTAACTTTTTTGTGTGAAGATCTTGTTCATTATTATCTGGTTTGAAGGTCAGTGCCCAGCCGTCATTTTCCTAAAACAGTATGATGCAGTTCTCAAGTCAACTTGATAAACTGCTTTTAAATAGATTTTTGAATGTTGCTAAGTAGAAAACAATTGTCAGAAAAATTTATTGAAACTTGGAGAGTACTGGAGACTTCCAGGAAAATATGTGATTTTGGATCCCATATATGACGATGAAAAATACTCAGTTATCTGTCCCTCGCTCCTGTCTATTTTTAGTCAATTGCACGTCATTAGCTTAAGGGGTGGTGTTCTCAAAAATGGGGTTGAGGAGTGGGGGAAGGTGGAGTGGTTGAGCCAGAATACCTTGGAGTCATTAATTTTAGGTTTACACAAGCATCCTGCCGTATACGAGCTGAGTTGGTGAGCTGTGTCTGAGACATTCCCCTTGTAAGGTGCTTCAGAAATTTTAAACAGGTTGAAGTGAGGAAAGTGTGAATGTGTTTTCATCTGTTATGTTGACCCACATGTTTGTATTCAGAGCAATATGTTTAGAATTATTATGCTGCCAGACGATATATATGTTAAAAATAAATTCTTGCCCACTTGAGTGTGTGAATTCACAGTGGAAGAAAATGTGATGCTGCCCGTTGTTTCTTCAGTGATATGTAAGAAAAGGAAGAAATAGTTTTATTTTGTGGCCATATTTGGTGCTATTTTTTGCCAGATTCATTGCTATCTTTGCCAGATTCATTCTTATTTTTTGCCAAATTCTGTGTTATTTATTTTACAAAATTTGGTTTTGTTCATTTGGTCCAAATTTTTGTGATATTCAGTGTGTGTGTGTGTGTGTGTGTGTGTGTGTGTGTGTGTGTGTGCGCGTCCGTCCGTCCGTCCGTCCGTCCCAAATTAGATGTTGTTTTTCCCTCTCTTCAACTTCACTATTGTTTTTGCCACATTGGGTGTTGTTTTTTTGCCACAGTCCTTGTTCTTTTTGCCAAATTCGGCGCTGTTATCGTTGTCACCTCAAAATGTGATATGTGAGAAATGGAATGTTATTTTAAGATTATACCCAAAATTCAGCCTTGATGAGATTAGAAGTCAAAATGCAGTTTTAACATTCAATATATCTTAGTTATGAATATCAGTAAACTGCTATTTAGATTTAAAATTTTTGTAATACAAAATTGCAAATTTTGTGGTACCTCGTAATATTCATAGATTTCACATTATTTCACTAAAAACTGATAATTTCATATTGTTTCTCACCTTACAACTTTTGCAAAGCTGTCCTGTCCCCAGTGATACGAGATCTCTCAACTTCTGCCAAATTTACACATCTGTAAACAAGCTCTGTTGGATGGACATATTATAAAACAAAAAATACATATTTACAAAGTAAAAGATAGCTGATGTAATTTTCACAGATCCTATGTGAAATGAGGATGTACCATCCTCTGTGGTTAAGATTGACCTTCTTTTTTGATGTTCTCGTAGAATATCTCTTGTACATGTCAGTTTCTATTAATGCTTATTATTATTATTATCATGTATTATTTCTATAGAAATTCCCATAGTGTGCTGTGTAATGTTATATGTTTGATAGATTAGAAGAAGAAAAAATTGAAAGAGGTCAGTGTTACCCTGTGACATTGGACTACACTGACAATTAAAATTTGTTTTATGATAAACACTTACAGAATGGTGCAGGGATAAATGTTAGAGTAGTGCAATGTGAGAATGACTTCTGTAAACGGATCTCAGTGATGCGCATTGAAACTGGGTGTTTGGTAAAATGATAAGATAGATGTCAGTGAAACACACATATAATTATCAGTCCTCTTTTCAAACACACTACAAAAATCTTTTACTGAAAAAAATTAAACTTCTTTTACAAATAATCCTCCCTGTAAATTCATTCAGAATTCTATGCCCATCAGCCTGTAGCTTAGGTGGAAGCAGCTTGCTGATCATATAACAGAATGGAGCAGTGATGAATATATATCGTGTTCTTTTGGAACAAATGTAATTTTCATTGAGTTAGCGGAGTGAAGCCCTATTACTTCAACTAGATTTTCCTCTTTTGAAACTTTTTGAATAATACAAACACAGCAAAAAGTTTGCTTCCCACTTTTACCCCCACCTACTTTCACCATAATAAAGTCATTTGGAAAAAGATATTGACACGAACACTTAGTGAGCAGCAAATCTTCAAAAAGAGGATTGTCTGAAGAATCAAAATCGCTTGCATCAGTTTCCAGAGTCTAACAATTTCATTACATCAATTTCATCTTTTGACAAAGAGTTGTCACACTTTTTGAAGAGATTTTTCTTGGTCTTTGAGACTTCTTCTTTAGCTGTGGATGATTTGGAACAATAAGGCCAAGGATATACTATCATTTGTACCTGTGGATAATTTGAACTTTTTATGTAGTGCATACACATTTTCATTTGATGACCTTTTTAGTGATTTTGGATCAGCACTCAATGCGTAAACATCTAAAACAGTTTTACCAGGGCTTGCATCAGGTTTTTTTATTTTTTTTTTTTTATTTGAAAGGCCTATTGATTTTTTCACGTGAAGATTTCAAATAAGAAACCAGTGATTCCACTACAGCTTCCTTTTTCTCTTCCATATCATGTTCACCTGGGAGTTTAGGGAGTACAGCATTTTTAAAAGTGACTAGATCACTTCTTCCAATGTTTCCTTATCCACAGCTAGGTGCCATCTTGCACCTGGAGACCTTTGGTAAGTTCTAAGCATTGAAGTTCAATTTTTAATATAGTTATGGCTTTACTTTATGTATTCAAACTGACACTTTATTCTTTTCACTTTACTGTCTAATAAGGCTATAGCCTATTGTGTGTATTCTTCACAGTTAAACACCAATCTCCATCTAAAACTTTCAGTAAACAGAACACTTGTAACAAAGACCGTCTAGGACCAACAATGAATTTAAATTCATTGTTGCTCCAATGTGAAAAATGATAATAAATTACACTTCTGTTTTACACCATATTTAGGCAAATACTTGTGGATTAGTGGAAATTTAGCGATGACATTTAGAGGGTCAGTGTTACCTCTGAGGGAAAGAAGTTAATGAGTCAGTGGTACCCTTTTGTAAAGAAATGTATGTTTGTACTTTAACAAAGTCAGACAATTTTATTAAAATATGTGAATTTGAGCATATAAGAACATGATGATGATGATGGGATTAACCATTTGATGTGGGCCAAGAAAGTTTTCCCAATTGAATTTATATGCAGATATGTAGGGCTTGCATAACATTTTTTTAACTATAATATTTTTTTTAAATTTTATTTTAAAGTGTGTGAATTCAAATCAACAAATTCCATTGCATTATATGATAATTTTCATTTTCAAGAAGATTTATAAGTTTCTCCAGAAATGGAAAGAAAAGGGTGAACTTGACCCTGGGGTCGACATTACCCCCAGGGGTTCATAATCAACAAGGTTGATGGTAAGAAAGAAAATACGAAACATATTTTCATTTAAAAGTTAATAAGAAAGCTGCATAAACAACAAATGTATGTCCACTAATAAAGTCCATAAGATAAATTTGCAACAAATACATACTAATGCAAGACTTTCTGGAAAGAAAAAAAGAAGCCAAACATTGTACTTACAAAACTCCTTTATTTTATTAAAGGTCAGTTAAAGGAGTTTTATATGTACAGCCTATGCTGTTTCTCCAGGGTGTCATTTATTTAATTAATTAGGTCTGTTAACAACTGTTATCACAAACACATTATATAAACTACCACATTTCTGCTCTAGAGATGTGCAGATGTCAGATTTGTACACTAATGATATTTGATTTTTAATAATATAAACAGCGGATGATTCTTCTAAGAATTTTTTTCATTGATATTGGAGGGGTTGCCCACCATTAAATAGTAGCTTTTAGTGGCTGCAGGAACCGTATCGAAAATCTATGTTCCGCTACAACAGATATCCATCTGAAGAACAGTAAGGGTCTTCAGGTCATTACGTAGTCAGTGTTATTTCTCATACAGATTCCTCGCACTGAGCTATTGATTTAAAATAAGATATATTTTATTTTCTGCTTGGTGGTCAGACAGATATAATCCATTGACTTATTTGTGACCCTCTAGATTGTGTAAACAGATAAAAATTTCATCAACTTATTCTTTAGCCCTCTAACGTTGTAATGCATCACAGTAAGTGTATTCATACTGGACCTCTTTTTAAGGCATTCTGTCAGTGGTATTTGGACCAGAAAAGGTTTACCTCTCACTGCTTCATTTCTGTTTCATTTTATTCAGTATTTTTGCAGTATGACAGATACTTTTACCATTAGTCCCCAGTGCAGCGATTGTTCATATGTGTGTGGCGACCACTGGCTGGTTGCTCCAGTTGGGGGATGCATGGGCATCTTTGTGGAAGTGGACATTAGTTTAATGACTTTGTTGATACTCTTAATATGCTGATGTACATTATCCAGTGGAGGCAACTTTCTTTTCCCTACTGTCACCTCGTTCTAGGGTGAGAAGCTTGGTATGGCAGCTCCAAAGCTTTGCACAATGGAACAAATCACAAAAAGATACTGTGTCGTGGCCATTATGTGAAAACAAACGTGGCTGGTTTGTTCTGACTTGGGGCAAACATTGGTTGCAAGTCTTCCATTATCTTACAGAGGTTCGTTGCGAAATAAGGTATGTGCAGGCAGTTGTGATGATGGAAGGGAGAATAAATCACTTGGTAACTGCAGGTTTTATCATAGGGCTATTCCATTCCAAGTGATATACTTTCAGAAGAAGTTCCCACATTACCATCACAAATTTTGTGGAATTTGATATAAACATTCTCACATATTCCCAATGAACAGTGATTAATACTTCCAGAGACGATCATTCATTTGACCTTATTGTGCAACTATCTAAAGTGTACCTCTGACTTTTCAGCAACTTTGAGATATAATCTCTCCTGTAATATATTCTTCGAAGAAACAAAACTAGGCCTTCTTGTACAACCTTTTGTACTATGTTAAGGGAAACAATAATAATAATAATAATAATAATAATAATAATAAAGATGATTTCTATAGCAACTTTCGTATGGATAATTTGATACAAACTCGACCAAAAAAATGAATGCATGGAAAAAATGTTAAGTTAAGGTTTTTATATACACAGAATTAATTGCAGGTTATACCTGAAACCTTGCACATAATAATGCAACAATGCAAGGTTCTGGAATATTAATATTCATTCTTTTACTGCTTTCCAGTACTTTAGAAATTGAGGGCAAAGTTGACAATTTTAGTAAAAACACCAAAAACTATTTTTGTCTCTCTTCTTCACTGAGAAGCGATAATGGCAAAATATTACTTTTATTAGGAAAGAAGAAATTGAACAGAAGAAAGTGTTACAAGAAGAGCGGTTTGAACATGGGAATACTTAAGCAAAAGCTAAAGAAAATAATCTTTTTTTGCCAGTTAATGAAATAATAATTCAGGTCCGCAGATTTTCAAATGATGCACCACATTTTCTTGTCAAAATTAGTCACAATAGTGAAGGAGATATATTAACATTGGAACTGCAGCCAGGACAATATGTTGCATGCATGTATGAAAAACAGAATATCTGTGAGACTTCCACTGAACAGAATGCTTCAACAATCTTTATGTACCCACATGTACCAGAAAATTAATTTTATGGGCCATTATGGGGTGACATGTCCTATGTTCTACAACAGCACATTACTGCAGTTATTCCGGCATCCTCACTGGCATCATCTGGCCGGCAACATAAAACCTCATGACGTACTACAGCAAATTAAATGAAACTGTAAGAAATTGAATTAGCTTGAAGGAAACAAGCTTAATACCCTAAAAGAGACCTTGTTCGACTTTGTCCTCTCGCACTTACAGATATGTATCATCATGCTTTGGATCCTGTATAAACAGACACTCATCAGGCTTGGTAACCTGTGATAAACTCTTCAGTGGCTGCTGTTGCACAGCTATTGGGCATGACCCCTTTGGTGATGAGGGTGCTTTAAAAGAAACCAGCAGTGGTTAAGCCAACATGGACCGTAGCAATACAGGTAAACAATTTTTCATCAGTTCACACAAACCACAAACTGTGCGGGCACAAAATATGCTATACTTTAAACTGAAATTAAACTAGCATGTCAATAGCATTGCACAACAAAGAGACATGCTCAGAATTATCTATAACAAGAATCCTTTCAATAAAATGCTCATACAGACTATTATGAGCTGCTCAAAAACTTACATGATGTGACATGATGGCAGTTTATACAGTGTGTGCTGCAGCTGTTACTCAACAATTTTAGTACTATGATGTCCAGTGCCTTAGTCAAATTTTGAAGTTTACAACCAGTTTGATTCTGTAGTTAACACAGCAGAAGAAAAGGCTGATATATGTCATAATGAGTCCACGCAAAACACACTCCTTGTTTGAAGTTTTTTGAGTTGTTCTGACTCAGCACTTCCTAGTTATCAGGACTTAGGATATTACCTTCCACAGATAGTACTAAACAATTGTGGAACATAATGAAAGGCGTCTGATTTGAACATCAGCGGAATATGGCCGAATTTTAAATGCATCTTCACTTTGTCGTTTTTTAATGGCCTTATATACTCGCGTTGCAAAACCAAGTGTATTTTTTTAGGTGGTTTAGTACATGGTCTCCCGAATGAATACGGTTTAAAGCAGTTTGCAGAAGACTCATACTTTTTAAATATAGGAAAATCCAGAATGGTATAATTGGCAATATTATGAAAAGGATAGTTGCTACTCGCCATCTAGCGGAGATCGTGATCGGAGTGGGTGGCATCAGGGTGGATGACCCGCAATGAAGTGAACTAAGTCGTCTCTTGCAGGTGAACGTACCAGCAGTCTCTAAGAAGGGCAAGATAGATTACGATGCCGACAGATAAGATCCTAAATCATTTCTGTCCCTCGCTACACCATGGGAGGAACGTAGAACTACAGAAAGAAGAGTCATATTTGCCTTGGTTTTTAGCCTTTAGCATAACCGATGGGGACTCTTTTCTACCTACGAAGCCTCAGTTTTTCGTTGAACACCTTGAGTATAAGTTTGGAGAAGTGACAGCGTTTTCCAAGATGTGAAACGGCCCAGTCTTGATTCAGACAGCATCCCCAGCCCAATCCTGAGCATTACTCGCCTGTGAGAAGCTGGGTGGTAGTCCTGTTTCCATCACTCCCTATAAAAGCCTTAACATGGTCCAGGGGATTATTTTCCATCGTGACCATCTCTTGCAGTCTGACGCCAAGCTCTGCACCAATTTAGAATGACGGGGTGTTAATTTCATCCAGTGTATTTACAGGGGACCCAAAGACAACAGGGTTGCTATTGGTGCCTTCATCTTGGCCTTTGAGGATGATTCTTTGCCTGAAAAGGTCAAGGTGATGGTTTACTGCTGTGACGTTAAACTATACCTCCCTTCCCCTATGCGGTGCTTTAAGTGCTGGAAATTTGGGCATGTCTTCCCACTGCATTTCCAGTGCCACATGTCGAGACTGCGGATGTCCATTGCAGCCAGGTACCCCATGTGCGCCACCTCTCACTTGCATCAACTGTGGGGAGCACCACTCCCCCAGGTCGCCAGACTGCCCAGTACTCCAAAAGGAGAAGAAAATTATGGAGTACAAGACCCTGGAGTGGTTGACTTACACAGGGGCTAAATGTAAATTTGAAAGATTACACCACATTCGGTTGACCCTGGACTGGTTGACTTACACAGGGGCTAAATGTAAATTTGAAAGATTACACCACATTCGGTTGATGTCGACGTACGCTGCAGCTACATCATCATTGCCGTCCCAAGTGCCAGTGGTTCCTCACTCTGTGCCATGAACAGTGGGCCCTCTGGGCACAGGAATACATCCGCCCCCTCACATCAGTCCCCTCCCCCCTGCCGGAGAAGCAACAGCCTCCTCCGGCTCCTCTCGTGCAGAAAGGGTCCTTTGGGACTGTCTCTCCCAAGGTCTCCACTGATGTCACGGAGGACACTCGCCAGTGGCTCAAGGAGCTTCACGGTCTTCTTCCATGCCTGAAGCTGCTTCGGAGAAATCTTCTCAGGAGGCCCCTAAAGACAAGTGAGAGAGCAAGCAAACTAACAAAGTAAAAAGTAGTCTGCTAAGAAACAGGACCCTCTGGTGGCCCCAACACCACCACTCCCTATCAGTCCTGCATCTGAGGATGCAGTGGAGAGCTTAGCGTTCCCTGCGGACCTGTGTGTCACTGATGCCTCATCCACCATGGAAATGGCTACAAGTACTCAGTCGGAGGTAGCAGGTGACACTGAGGCATAACTTGCCTCCTTGCAGGCTTAATGCCTTCCCAGCCTCACGATTACGTCATCTTTCAGTGAAATTGCGGCGGTTTTTTCCACCACCTGGCTGAGCTACGGCAACTGTTGAGCTTTACACCTGCTTTTTGCATTGCCCTCCAGGAAACTTGTTTCCCGGCAATGTGGACCCCTGCCCTCCATGGCTATAAGCGATATTACAGCAACCGTAGCAACTATAATAGAGTGTCAGGCGGAGTTTGCATCTATGTCCTGAACTCAGTATGCAGTGAACTTGTGCCCCTTAAAACAACTCTTGAAGCTGGGGTTGTCTGGATAAGTACAACGCAGGAAATAACTGTCTGTAATGTATATCTTCCTCCAGATGGTGCAGTACCCTTGAACGCATTGGCTGTACTGATTGATCAACTGCCTAAACCTTTTCTACTTTTGGGAGATTTTAGTACTCATAGCCCCTTGTGGGGTGGTATAGTTCTTATTGGCCGAGGCAGAGACTTCGAAAATTTACTGTCACAACTCTACCTCTGCCTCTTAAATACTTGGGTCGCAACACATTTCAGTGTGGCACACGACACATATTCGGCCACTGATCTCTCAGTTTGCAGTCCTGGCCTTCTCTCATCTATCCACTGGAGAGCACATGACGACCAGTGTTGTAGTGACCACTTCCCCAACTTCCTGTCATTGCCCCGGCGTCAGGCCCATGGGTGCCTGCCCAGATGGGCTTGAAAGAAGGCCGACTGGGAAGCCTTCACCTCTTCTGTCACATCTCCCCCACATGGTAACATCTATGTGGTGGTTGAGCAGGTAACTACAGCGATCGTTTCTGCAGCGGAAAACGCGATCCCTCATTCTTTAGGATGCCCCCGGCGAAAGACAGTCCCTTGGTGGTCGCCAGAAGTCCCTGAGACAATTAAGGAGCGTCAGCGAGTTCTACAGCGGTATAAGCGGCAACCTTCCCGGAGCACCTCATAGCCTTTAAACGGCTCCGTGCCCACGTTCTCCAGCTTATCAAAAGGCAGAAACAGGAGTGTTCGGAGAGGTATGTGTCGACCATTGGGTCTATACGTCACTTCCCCAAGTCTGGGCAAAGATCAAACGAGTTTTTGGGTATCAGATGCCAACAAGTGTTCCCGTGTTAACATAAATGTCATGTTATCTACCGACTCAAATGGGATTGCCGAGCACTTTGCTGATTACTATGCTTGCGCCTCTGCATTGGAGAATTAACCCCCCAGTCTTTTGCTCTCTCAAACGGCGGATGGAAGGGAAAGTCCTCTCTTTCACTACACGCCACAGTGAACCCTATAATGCCCCATTTACAGAGCGGGAGCTCCTCAGTGTCCTACCGCATTGCCCTGACACACCTCCTGGGCCAGATTGGATCCACAGTCAGATGATTAAACGTCTCTCATCTTGTTACAAGCAACATCTCCTTGTGATCTTCAGTCGGATCTGGTGTGATGGCATCTTTCCATTGCACTGGCGGGAGAGCACCATCATACCAGTGCAACCCGGCAAAAACGCACTTGATGTGGGTAGCTATCGGCCCATCAGCCTCACCATCGTTCTTTGCAAGATGCTGGAACGTATGGTGTGTCGGCAGTTGGCTTGGGTCCTGGAGTCACGTGGCCTACTGGCTCCGTGCCAGGGCGGCTTCCGCCTGGGTCACTCGACCACTGATAATCTTGTGACCCTCGAGTCTGCCAACCGAACAGCCTTTTCCAGACGCCAACACCTTGTTGCTGTCTTTTTTGATTTACGAAAAGCATATGACACCACCTGGTGACATCATATCCTTGGCACATTATACAAGTGGGGTATCCGAGGCCCACTCCCGATTTTTATCCAGAATTTCCTATCGCTTCATACTTTCCGTGGCCAAGTTGATGCTTCCCATAGTTCCCCCACATCCAGGAGAATGGGGTCCTGCAGGGCTTTGTATTGAGTGTATCTCTATTTTTAGTGGCCATTAATGGTCTAGCAGCAGCTGTAGGGCCGTCCGTCTCACCCTCTCTGTATACGGACGACTTCCACATTTCGTATTGCTCCACCAGTACTCTTGTTAATGAGTGGCGCCTACAGGGAGCCATCCACAAGGCGCAGTCATAGGCTCTAGCCCATGGCTTTCAGTTTTTGGCCGCAAAGTCCTGTGTTGTGCACTTCTGTCAGTGTTGTATAATTCATCCGGAACCAGAACTTTATCTTACCTACGATACACTCACTGCAGTCCAGACATATCGATTTTTAAAACTGGTTTTAGACGCCTGATTGACTTTGTTTCCTCACCTTCGTCAGCTTAAGTGGAAGTGCTGGCAGCACCTCAATGCCCTCTGCTGCCAGTGCAACACCAACTGGGGTGCAGATCGCTTTACGATTCTGCAGCTATACAGAGCCCTTGTTCAATCCTGGCTTGACTATGGGAGTCTGGATTATGGTTCAGTGGCGCCCTCAGCATTGCGTTTACTCGACCCAGTGCACCACTGTTGCTTTCGACTAGCAACGGGAGCTTTGAAGACGAGCCCAGTGACCAGCGTCCTTGCAGAGGCTGGAGTCCCTCCATTGCAGGTCAGGCGTGCACAACTGCTTGCTAGTTACGTTGCACACGTTTGTAGTTATCCTGCACATCCCAATTACTGTCTGCTTTTCCCACTCACGGCGGTTCATCTCCTGGATCGGCAGCCCAGGTCAGGGCTTAAAATTGCAGTTTGTGTCCGAACCCTTCTATCTGAGTCCTTGCCTTTACAACCTATACTCAGAGGTCCAATCGTGTACACCTCCATGATGTACACCTAGGCCATGGCTTCGCCTGGACCTTTCACATGGCCCAAAGGACTCAGTTCACCCTGCAGCTCTCCGCTGTCACTTCATCTCGATTCTTGACACTTACTGACGTCTCGATGGCCGATGGTCACATTGGCTTTGCCTATGTTCATGGACATACAGAACAGCCCTTTTTGCCCGATGGCTACAGTGTTTCCACTGCAGAGCCTGACGGCCATATTTCGTGCTCTTGAGCATATCCGCTCATGCCCAGGGCAGTCATTTCTCCTGTGTACTGACTCCTTGAGCAGCCTACAAGCTCTCGACCAGAGCTACCCATGTCATCCTTTGGTAGCGACCATCCAGGAGTCCATATATGCCCTGGAATGATCCAGTCGTTCAGTGGTGTTGGTCTGGCCCCCAGGTCACGTCAGAATCCCAGGCAACGAACTTGGCGACAGGCTATGTGGAAACCGCTTCTGGAGATGGGCATCTCTGAACCTGACCTGTGTTATGACATACGCCGCATGGTTTTTCGGCTTTGGGAGACGGAATGGCATAACAGTACGCACAACAAACTGTGTGTCATTAAGGAGATCACAAATGTGTGGAAGTCTTCCTTGCTGGCCTCTCGCAGGGAATCAGTTGCCGTCTGCCGGCTCCGCATTGGCCACGCTTGGGCGACACACGGTTACCTCCTGCGCCGTGAAGACCTGCCTCAGTGTAGGTGCGGCGTCCGGTTGAGTGGCCCATCTTCTGGTGCACTGACCCACCTTGACTGCCCAGCGACGGAATCTTGGGTTACCGGACTAGTTGCCACTAATTTTATCTTACACCTCATCGGCTGATTTAGTTTTATTTTTTTTGTGAGGGTGGGTTTTATCACTTGATCTAAGTTATAGCACATGTCCTTTGTCCCTCTGTGTCCTTCACCCTAGTGCTTTTAGGGTGGAGATTTTAATGTGTTGCAGAGTGTCTGGCTTCTCCTTTTTATTCTCATGGTCAGCCAGCCATGGTCATCTGCTTTCTTGTTTTACTCCCTTAATCCCGTTTCTTGCGGTTCTGTGGTTTCCTTGTCCCCATTTTGTCCATTTACACGTTTGTTGCCCTTCATCGTTCTTGCGATTTTTCCTTTCATTCAGTTTTGTGTTGTCAGTCTCGTTTGTTTTATTCTCACACTTGTGGCATTGTTTTATTCGGAACAAAGGTCTGATGACCTCGTAGTTTGGTCCCTTCTCTCCTCTTTTAATCCAACCGACGAAATCACCGCAGATATTGTGCCGCAGTACTGGGTAGATCCTGGCCCCGAAGTTGCCAGTTCTCCAGCATGGAGGGTGTGGCACTGCGTCTACCACTAACTCCTTTTTTCTGCTCTGATTAATTACTCTATCTTTCTTTCTAATCATTTGCGACAGTCATCTGATTTACATTTCTCAATGTTTTTACAGACAACTTTATTCCTGCTTTGCCATCTAGCGGTTGAAGGGTAAAACTACGAAAATTAGCAGACACGTTATCCGGGCGCCAGGATAGAGTGCAGTTCTAAGGCTGTGTCCTACGTGAGCGACTTCTGGATACGGGACACCCCAGCGACAAGCAGCAACATCGGGCGACAACGACCTTGGGTGTCCGTGGGTGTCCTGCGCGTGCGAACGACTATGCCGCGCTACGAACCAACCAGCTGTTTGTATAAAATGGTGTCCTTAACCTGTAGAATACTGTAGCTGGAGAGTAAGGCTACAGAATTAGGTTTACTTAAGAAAACAAAGCGAAAAGGAATGCTCTGTATGAAATTTACAAATGGAGGAATCTCCATGGAGAATTTCATAAGTATCGTCAACTACGAAGGTCACCAGACAGGTCCTTCGAATACACGTGAATGAGCAGAGGAGCATTCGACTGTCTCATCAATAAATTAAATACGAATGGTTTTTTTACTTTATCAAGAACTTTTAACAGACAGTAAATGCTGTGAAATGATCATTACATGACTGACTACGCTAAATACAAACTTAAGGACAAGAATAAGGTGCATAAACAATAGGTAGCTGTGGTGTAGGGGTAGCGTATACAGTTCGTAAATACGTACGAGGATAAGTTCCTGAGTTCGATTCCTGCCAATTCTTCTACGCATTTTTACTGACTCAATTACGATTCTGTATACTAAGTTATATGAATACTGTTTACACTGCATTGCTAAGTATATTTTTAAGTTCTTGCCAAAGAACTTGATCTTCACACCTATCCCAGTATATCACACACATTTAATTCCTAATAAATTACAATGTACCATGAAATTTTACAGATATTTCATGTTGCGAACGTTATTCATCAGCAGTCAGTGTTAAGGCCAAGCGTTTCAATTACTCTAAATAGCCTGTAAAAGTAAAGCTTACAAAATTTTTGGAAAGAAAGTCAAACGTTTTGTGCAATGATTTATTTGTCTGAAAGTATGAAATAAAACATATTAAGGAAACGTTTGGTGCACCTCATTTTCTGTTCATGATTTCGAGTAGCATTCAAAGGCACGTAGAACGTTTCTCTGATCTACTTATTTCATTTACACAAGTAATTTCTTAAATATTTGAGTGATTTCTTCCATTTTTTAATTTTAAGTTTCATTCAGAAAGCAATATCTTACTGACTCCTCGTTTGCCTTCCTGACGTACTTGGTTCGAAGGAAACCGTTTTGAAATTAAAATACCGCACCAATGTATCTTTTTATGTGCAAAATAGCTAGGCCTTGAACAGATGACATTTTTGACACTTCATTTAAAGCAGCTTTTCGTGAAATATTTCAATTTTTCCTCAGCTTATTAATTAAGGTTTCGTTCATTACCGTGATTACTTTCAAGCTGATAAATATTTTCATGCCAAACTAGACCTCATGCTGGTCATTTTGATACCCCGTTTACCTGTTTCTCTCCCTTTATTTGCCTATGAAAATTTGGACAAAACCTCATGGTGTAAGTTATAGGGAGTCTTGTTTTCGCTCTGCTTAATCATACGATAAAATAGTCCTTTCTGCGTGCTGTCATTTCCAAAAATCGTCATTTCGATATCTTGAACCTTTTATGAGATACGACGATTTTTACGAGCATTTGATGCCCGAAGTGCAGGAAAGGTTCGGACTCGACGCGAGCGACCCGTCCGCGGATATAACAACCAATATCTCAAGAACGAAAAGAGATATCATTCCGGTCTAAACTTTAAATACAACTTAGATATATTGGTTACATTTCATACGCAGTAATGTGTGGCCTTAAATGAACTATACGGAAAGTCTACACAATGTGATTTTACCTCTGCAAATTCTTAAAAATTTCGTGCAGCACAGTAACTATGACGAATAACGAAAATAAATTCCGACCTTTATCATTTAAGGATATCAAGCTATAGGTTGCCGAAGAATAAATTTTTTTCACCGAATAGTTTTCTTAAAATCGGATGTCAAGTAATTCATAGCTGCCGTCGCGTCCGCTCCACTGCTTTTGCCAAGAAGACACGTGGCTGTCGCTCTGTCCCCCGCGTGCTGCAGCCACAAGATTCAAACACGTTCAATTCAAACGTCGCGAGTTGCACGTACGTCGCTCACTTGGACACTTCCATAACTACACCTGCGGTTTTGTTTTGTCGCCTGAAGCTGTCGCTCGCTTCTGTCGCTCACGTAGGACACGGCCTATAGGTTTCATAAACGCAGAAAAATTTTTTTTGCCAGTAGAGTCTTTCATACTAGCTGTTTGTGAAAGCATTTTTTCTTTTGATTGTTTCATATTCTAGAAATAACACGGTGCAAAGATGCGTTAAGCGCCTTAATTCAGGCATATAGCGAGGAAAGGTGTACGTATGATTATGTCATAATAATGTATGTCGGCAATCGTTTCTTTCTGAGTAATATGCATATAACGTTACATGGTGATTTTCGAGTTGTATCGTAATGCCTTACTTACGAAAGTTCATATTTGATTGCGTATCTTGTGTTATTGCAGCATGCCAGAAAGTAGAAACTGCAAGTGATAGGGGAGAAAGTCGCCAGGAAACGTAATGTTACAACCAGCCTGCAACATAACAGGGCTTTTACCGGTATTTTATTCGTGATTTGGGCTGGTATGACCACAAAACATGTGATTTAATTCATACCTTCGAGAATGTGAGACAGCCTCCCCTATGACACTGTCACACTTGTTACTTTCATCAAAGACAGCAGCTTCTCGAAACAAGCGATGTCCATGCTCACCAAGTTTCGAAATTCTTGCGGATCTTCAAGCCTCAGTTTTTTCGTAAACAGTGATTATAATCTTCTCCCTTCTGTCAGCCAGGGTCGAACTCAACAAACTCCGGCTTTTCGTCGTTATGCTGCCAGGACAATAGCTCCAAAAACAAGTGGGTCCTCCATGTGCAAAATGCTGTGTAAATACATATACCTTTGTAAGCAAATGTCGTAATATAAAAGTAACTATGAATCTGTAATTTAGAACAGTAGTAACCTACATATGAGAATAACAATTTCTTATTAAATAGGAGCCTTTAGCTCACATAAATAATTTGAACGAATGACGTTCCAATAAGTCACACAGCCGCCCCCCGCCCCCCTTTGTGTTTTGTGCGGTAGAACAAACGACTTTACAAGAGATTAGACAGTTCTATCTGTGTTACGTGCGTTATTACTGTCTACAGCGCATGTGCGCCAGGTATATCCAGCGTGGATGGTGTAACTGTAATAGGTCTACGTGAACCAGCCTGTAGTTGCCGATATGCACTCTTGGGGCGCTGGTGCATAGGTATACAGTTTCGGTGCACCGTGTAATAGGGGCTTAATACAGCGAGTCCTTTTGGAGTACTGAACTTTAGCCACTTTTAATGAGCTGCAAAATGAACACTATGTCTCTATCCTAGAGAAATGGGTGCTTTCCATTTATTGTGGGGTCTACTGACAATCTTACACTAATGGAGCTACATTATTATGAAAGCAAATAAAATTTAGCTTTTATCTAACTCAGTTACTGAATTCAAATGACTCAATTACTGCCTTAGTTTATGATCAGAGAGTAGAGCAGCCATTGCCACCTCCAACCAACTAGCCAGTGTTTTTCTCGCAAGCCCTTAATAGTGCTGCACATCTGAACCAGACGGGTGCTTATGACCGTGTTTTATTTGAGGCTGTGTACACACACTGTTTTAGTTTTATGTATATATTCTTGCAAATAAGTGTCACATCACCTAGAATTTTCATCCTTCTCTGTATTTTGATACTGAAACAGTAATTCATTCCCAAGCAATATTTATTGTAAGATGCCTCACAAATGCAGATATAATTTATTTGTAAAGGACGCGTCCTCTTCTAATCAGAAATTGGGCTCCATCTCTACTGCCCTCTTCATAGACAAAATGTGAAACTCTAATGTTCCTTCTTTTTTCATAGTGACTTAGTGTCAGACCAATTTAAATTTCCTTTGCACATTTGATGATCCATCCAGTTCAATGTTATATCATTTAAAATATAGTGATTGTTCTCCTAAAGAAATTCAAAAGTTCAGATCTGTAGGTGTCTGGCTCTGTATCTGCATGATATGTTAAAGAGAAGACTTTGAAAAATGGTTAAGAATCACAAGCAGACAAAAAGGGAAAGTTGAGTGGAAAAAGGCACATGTTAGAGAGGCGGCTCACATTAATGTAGCTGTTAAATTGTTGTGCTTGTATCCTTTATGAGAGATATAACCCGGATTGCTTCCATTCAGCTTGAGGCAGATGGATACTACATGATAAAGTGAGAGAAAAAAACTAACAAAGAGATAGAGGGGCTGGCCAGTACTTACCTCAGCTCAGTACAGCCGATAGATACACACAAAACAAAACCGAAAATTTATGTTCCTAGCTTTCGGAACAAATGTTCCTTCATCAGGGAGGAGAGAGGGGAAAGAAAGGGAAGAAGGGAAAGGAGATTCAGTTACTCACAACCCAGGTTATGAAGCAACAGGGAAAGGAAAATAGGGAGGGTAGCAAGGATGGAGGCATGGTTGTCAGAGGGAAGCCAAAGATATTCTACTGTAAGTACTGTGCCAGCTTCAAACCAAAGAGGATGCATACAGAAGTAAAGAGGTATATAGTATAAAGATAAACACAACTATGCAGGATGAAAAGATGCGTGAATGGCTAAGAGGAAAGGGAAAGAGGAGAAGACTGAAGAGTAAATGGGAGTGAGGTTGTTTAACGTAGGTTCAGTCCAGGGGGATGGCGGGATGAAAGGATGTGTTGGAGTGCAAGTTCCCATCTCCGCAGTTCAGAGGGACTGGTGTTGGGTGGGAGAAGCCAAATGGCACATACGGTGTAGCAGGTTCCTAGGTCCCTAGAATTATGCTGCAGGGCATGCTCCGCTACTGGGTATTGGGCATCTCCTAGGCGGACAGTTCGTCTGTGTCCGTTCATGCGCTCAGCCAGTTTAGTTGTTGTCATGCCGATGTAAAAGGCTGTGCAGTGCAGGCATGTCAGTTGGTAAATGACATGTGTAGTTTCACATGTGGCCCTGCCTTGAATTGTGTACGTTTTACCAGTAGCGGGGCTGGAGTAAGTGGTTGTGGGGGGATGCATGGGGCAGGTTTTGCAGCGGGGTCGGTTACAGGGGTAGGAACCGCTGGGTAGAGAAGGTAGTCTGGGAATATTGTAGGGTTTAACAAGGATGTTACGGAGGTTAGGGGGCCGACGAAAGGAAACTCTGGGTGGTGTGGGGAGAATTTTGTCAAGGGATGATCTCATTTCAGGGGTTGACTTGAGAAAATCATATCCCTGGCGGAGTAATTTGTTGATGTTTTCGAGGCCAGGATAATATTGGGTGACAAGGGGGATGCTTCTGTGTGGTCTGGAGGTAGGAACATTGTTGTTGGACGGGGAGGAATGTATTGCTCGAGAGATCTGTTTGTGGACAAGGTCTGCAGGATAGTTGCGGGAGAGGAAAGCACTGGTCAAGTTATTGGTGTAATTGTTGAGGGATTCGTCACTGGAGCAGATACGTTTGCCACGAATACCTAGGCTGTAGGGAAGGGAGCGTTTGATGTGGAATGGATGGCAGCTATCAAAGTGAAGGTACTGTTGTTTGTTTGTGGGTTTGATATGGACAGAGGTGTGGATGTGAGCTTCAACAAGATGAAGGTCAACATCCAGGAAGGTGGCTTGGGTTTTGGAGAAGGACCAAGTGAAATTCAGATTCGAAAAGGAGTTGAGGTTATGGAGGAAATTAAGGAGTGTTTCTTCACCATGAGTCCAGACCACAAAGATGTCATCTATAAACCTATACCAGGCCAGGGGAAGCAGCTGTTGGGTCTTCAGGAAAGCCTCCTCCATGCGGCCCATGAAGAGGTTGGCATAGGACGGAGCCATCCTGGTTCCCATGGCCGTTCCCCTGATTTGTTTGTAGGTCTGGCCTTCAAAAGTGAAGTAATTATGGGTGAGGATGAAGTTGGTAAGTGTGATGAGGAACGAGGTTTTTGGAAGATCTTCGGGTGGGCGTTGGGAGAGGTAGTGCTCAAGGGCAGAGAGACCATGGGTATGTGGGATGTTTGTGTAAAGGGATGTAGCATCTATGGTGACAAGAAAGGTTTCAGGTGGGAGAGGAGTGGGAATGGATTTGAGGCGTTCTAGGAAATGGTTTGTGTCTTTGATGTAGGATGGGAGTCTGCGGGTGATAGGTTGGAGGTGCTGGTCTACCAGAGCTGAGATACGTTCGGTTGGGGCTTTGAAGCCTGCTACAATGGGACGGCCAGGATGGTTCTCTTTGTGGATTTTGGGTAATAGGTAGAAGGTAGGGGTACGTGGCTCAGGTGGAGTGAGTAATTCTATGGAAGCCGTTGTGAGGCCTTGTGAGGGACCTTGGATTCTTAGGATTTTTTGCAGCTCAGTCTGGATGGAGGGAATGGGATCCTGGGTAACAGCTTTGTAGGTTGAGGTGTCGGAGAGTTGACGCAGTCCTTCTGCCACATACTCCACACGGTCAAGTACGACAGTTGTGGAGCCTTTATCCCCGGGAGGATGACAATAGAGCGGTCTATTTTCAGCTCCTTAATGGCACGGGATTCAGCTGGGGTGATGTTGGGGGTGGTTGGGATGTTCTTCAAGAAGGACTGGGAGGCAACACTGGATGTGAGGAATTCCTGAAATGTCTGCAAGGGATGGTTTTGGGGGAGGGGAGGAGGATCCCTTTGAGAAGGCAGTCGGAACTGTTCTAGACAGGGTTCAACACTGGGTCTAGTATTTGGGGGCTGTGTTTGGGTAGTGAAGTGGTATTTCCAGTTGAGGTTCCGGGTGAATGAGAGGAGATCTTTAACCAGGGCAGTGTGGTTGAATTTAGGCGTGGGGCTAAAGGTTAAGCCTTTTGACAGAACAGATGTCTCTGGAGGAGAGAGGGATCTGGATGAGAGGTTTAGGACTGAATTGGGACTGGCGATATGTGGCATTTGACTGTGGTTATAGTTGAGATTTGGTCTGTGTGGGGTATGTGCTGGGATGGGGAGATTGAGTAGGGTGGCTAGGCTAGGTTTGTTGGCTATGAGGGGGGTTTGTTGAAGGTTCTGTTGTGGTTGGTGTTTGTGAGGGATAGGGAGAGGGACCCCACTTCTTAGGTGTTGCACTAGCACTGTCACACTATCCACAGTGCTAGTGCAACACCTAAGAAGTGGGGTCCCTCTCCCTATCCCTCACAAACACCAACCACAACAGAACCTTCAACAAACCCCCCTCATAGCCAACAAACCTAGCCTAGCCACCCTACTCAATCTCCCCATCCCAGCACATACCCCACACAGACCAAATCTCAACTATAACCACAGTCAAATGCCACATATCGCCAGTCCCAATTCAGTCCTAAACCTCTCATCCAGATCCCTCTCTCCTCCAGAGACATCTGTTCTGTCAAAAGGCTTAACCTTTAGCCCCACGCCTAAATTCAACCACACTGCCCTGGTTAAAGATCTCCTCTCATTCATCCGGAACCTCAACTGGAAATACCACTTCACTACCCAAACACAGCCCCCAAATACTAGACCCAGTGTTGAACCCTGTCTAGAACAGTTCCGACTGCCTTCTCAAAGGGATCCTCCTCCCCTCCCCCAAAACCATCCCTTGCAGACATTTCAGGAATTCCTCACATCCAGTGTTGCCTCCCAGTCCTTCTTGAAGAACATCCCAACCACCCCCAACATCACCCCAGCTGAATCCCGTGCCATTAAGGAGCTGAAAATAGACCGCTCTATTGTCATCCTCCCGGCGGATAAAGGCTCCACAACTGTCGTACTTGACCGTGTGGAGTATGTGGCAGAAGGACTGCGTCAACTCTCCGACACCTCAACCTACAAAGCTGTTACCCAGGATCCCATTCCCTCCATCCAGACTGAGCTGCAAAAAATCCTAAGAATCCAAGGTCCCTCACAAGGCCTCACAACGGCTTCCATAGAATTACTCACTCCACCTGAGCCACGTACCCCTACCTTCTACCTATTACCCAAAATCCACAAAGAGAACCATCCTGGCCGTCCCATTGTAGCAGGCTTCAAAGCCCCAACCGAACGTATCTCAGCTCTGGTAGACCAGCACCTCCAACCTATCACCCGCAGACTCCCATCCTACATCAAAGACACAAACCATTTCCTAGAACGCCTCAAATCCATTCCCACTCCTCTCCCACCTGAAACCTTTCTTGTCACCATAGATGCTACATCCCTTTACACAAACATCCCACATACCCATGGTCTCTCTGCCCTTGAGCACTACCTCTCCCAACGCCCACCCGAAGATCTTCCAAAAACCTCGTTCCTCATCACACTTACCAACTTCATCCTCACCCATAATTACTTCACTTTTGAAGGCCAGACCTACAAACAAATCAGGGGAACGGCCATGGGAACCAGGATGGCTCCGTCCTATGCCAACCTCTTCATGGGCCGTATGGAGGAGGCTTTCCTGAAGACCCAACAGCTGCTTCCCCTGGCCTGGTATAGGTTTATAGATGACATCTTTGTGGTCTGGACTCATGGTGAAGAAACACTCCTTAATTTCCTCCATAACCTCAACTCCTTTTCGAATCTGAATTTCACCTGGTCCTTCTCCAAAACCCAAGCCACCTTCCTGGATGTTGACCTTCATCTTGTTGAAGCTCACATCCACACCTCTGTCCATATCAAACCCACAAACAAACAACAGTACCTTCACTTTGATAGCTGCCATCCATTCCACATCAAACGCTCCCTTCCCTACAGCCTAGGTATTCGTGGCAAACGTATCTGCTCCAGTGACGAATCCCTCAACAATTACACCAATAACTTGACCAGTGCTTTCCTCTCCCGCAACTATCCTGCAGACCTTGTCCACAAACAGATCTCTCGAGCAATACATTCCTCCCCGTCCAACAACAATGTTCCTACCTCCAGACCACACAGAAGCATCCCCCTTGTCACCCAATATTATCCTGGCCTCGAAAACATCAACAAATTACTCCGCCAGGGATATGATTTTCTCAAGTCAACCCCTGAAATGAGATCATCCCTTGACAAAATTCTCCCCACACCACCCAGAGTTTCCTTTCGTCGGCCCCCTAACCTCCGTAACATCCTTGTTAAACCCTACAATATTCCCAGACTACCTTCTCTACCCAGCGGTTCCTACCCCTGTAACCGACCCCGCTGCAAAACCTGCCCCATGTATCCCCCCACAACCACTTACTCCAGCCCCGCTACTGGTAAAACGTACACAATTCAAGGCAGGGCCACATGTGAAACTACACATGTCATTTACCAACTGACATGCCTGCACTGCACAGCCTTTTACATCGGCATGACAACAACTAAACTGGCTGAGCGCATGAACGGACACAGACGAACTGTCCGCCTAGGAGATGCCCAATACCCAGTAGCGGAGCATGCCCTGCAGCATAATTCTAGGGACCTAGGAACCTGCTACACCGTATGTGCCATTTGGCTTCTCCCACCCAACACCAGTCCCTCTGAACTGCGGAGATGGGAACTTGCACTCCAACACATCCTTTCATCCCGCCATCCCCCTGGACTGAACCTACGTTAAACAACCTCACTCCCATTTACTCTTCAGTCTTCTCCTCTTTCCCTTTCCTCTTAGCCATTCACGCATCTTTTCATCCTGCATAGTTGTGTTTATCTTTATACTATATACCTCTTTACTTCTGTATGCATCCTCTTTGGTTTGAAGCTGGCACAGTACTTACAGTAGAATATCTTTGGCTTCCCTCTGACAACCATGCCTCCATCCTTGCTACCCTCCCTATTTTCCTTTCCCTGTTGCTTCATAACCTGGGTTGTGAGTAACTGAATCTCCTTTCCCTTCTTCCCTTTCTTTCCCCTCTCTCCTCCCTGATGAAGGAACATTTGTTCCGAAAGCTAGGAACATAAATTTTCGGTTTTGTTTTGTGTGTATCTATCGGCTGTACTGAGCTGAGGTAAGTACTGGCCAGCCCCTCTATCTCTTTGTTAGTATTTGTTTCACATCTCTATATGAGAGAAAAAAAAAAAACCTATGTTTAGTGAATCCACTGCTTAGCTGTGGTAACTACTTTGAGCCACTCACTGAATGTGTTCTGGTGCCAGAATTACCTATCCAGCTAGAGGATCTGTTAATGTATGGGGTTGTTGTATATGGCTATCAGTACACCATATTGTGAAAGAATGTAATTAGTCTGTATGGTATGAAGGAGCAGTACCTAGTTTGTTGGTGCTTGCCTTTGGTTTCAGATGGCAGCACAGAAAAGTTTGTCATGTGTGCTGAATATTTATATGAATTAGTGATTTGTGCCCAAAGTCATATTTGAAGTCATATTTGGTTCCATTTCAACATGCTCACTCTTGTTGTTGTGGTGGTGGTGGTGGTCTCCTCCAGTCCAGACACTGATTTGATGCGGCTCTCCATGCTGCTCTATCCTGTGGAAGCTTCTTCATCTCCAAGTACCTACTGCAACCTATACCTTCCAAATCTGCTTGATGTATTCATCTCTTGGTCAATTTTACCCTCCACACTGCCCTCCAATACTAAATTGGTGATACCTTGATGCCTCAGAACATGTCCTACCAACCGATCCCCAATTCTATTCAGTACCACCTCATTAGTTACATGATCTATCCACCTAACCTTCAGCATTCTTCTGTAGCACCACATTTTGAAAGCTTCTGTTCTCTTCTTGTCTAAACTATTTATCGTCCATGTTTCACTTACATACATGACTGAACTTCGTACAGATACTTTCAGAAAAGACTTCCTGACACTTGAATCTATACTCTACGTTAACAGATTTCTTCAGAAACGCTTTCCTTGCCATTGCCAGTCTACATTTTATATCCTCTCTTCTTTGACCATCATCAGTTATTTTGCTCCCCAAATAGCAAAACTCATCTACTATTTTAAGTGTCTCATTTCCTAATATAATTCCCTCAGCATCACCTGATTTAATTCGACTACATTCCATTGTCCTCGTTTTGCTTTTTTGATGTCCATCTTATATCCTTTTCAAGACACTGTCCATTCCATTCAGGTGCTCTTCCAGGTCCTGTACTGCCTGTGACAGAATTACAATGTCATCGGCTAACCTCAAGGCTTTTATTTCTTCTCCATGGATTTTAATTCCTACTCCAAATTTTTCTATTTGGTCTTTTAACACACGAGATTACATTTTCATTTAAGCCTTAAAAATATTGTCCCTTTTGGCCAGTCATGTAAACAATACATAAGAAGTAAAATAATCTACAGCCCTATACTTGTTAATACTTTGGTGTTGATAGGTGAAACCACATGCCCTAACTCAAGTGACGATAGTAAATCAACTGTCAGGTACATGTGTTGCTGTTTATCTGTAGAATTCAAAACCTGTGAAATTTATGAGTATGATGATAACTTTTATGTGTGGTATTCATTGGGTGCATTTTAACACTCATTACCCATATACCATAAAAGTAATATATAAAACAGTAATTATATACACTGATCAGCCGGAACATTATGACCACCTACCTAATAGCCGGTACATCCACCTTTGGCTCAGATGACAGCGGTGATGTTTCATGACATGGAAGCAGTGAGACCTTGGTAGGTTGCTGGAGGGAGTTGGCACCACATTTGCACATGCAAGTCACCTAATTCATGTAAATTCCACGAAGGAGGATGAGCTCTGACACCACGTTCAGTCACATCCCAGATGTGTTTGATTGGGTTCAGATCTGGTGAGTTGGAGGGCCAGCACATTAACTGAAACTCGCCACTTTGTTCCTCGACCCTCTCAATCACACTTTAAGCCTTGTGACATGACGCATAATTATGATGAAAAATTCCACTGCCATTGGAAAACATTATTGTCATGAAGTAGTGTAGATGGTGTGCAACCAGTGTACAATATGTCTTGGCTTTCATGGTGCTTGCACGAGCTTCTCTGGACCCATAGATACCCATGTAAATGTCCCACAGAGCATGATGGAGCTGCTGCCAGCTTGCATGTATCCCGTAGTGCAGGTGTCGAGGAGCTGTTCCCCTTGAAGATGACTGATTCGCACCCTCCCGTCGGCATGATGAAAAGGCTTCGGGATTCGTCAGACCGTGCAATGCTCTGCCACTGTGCCAGCGTCCATTGCCGATGGCCACGGCACATTTCAGTCATAGTTGTTGATGTTGTGGTGTTAATATTGGCGCATGCATGGGTTGTCGGCTGTGGAGACCCATCATTAAGGGTGTTTGGTGTACTGTGTGTTCAGACGGACTTGTACTCTCTCAGCATTAAAGTCTGATGTTAGTTCTGCCACAGTTTGCCGCCTTACCTGTTTTACCAGTCTGCCCAGGATATGACATCTGACATCTGTAATGAGCGGTGGCCACACGATCCCATGACTTGAACATAGTTTCGCCACATGTTGAAGACACTCACCACAGCGCTCTTCTAATACCTGACAAGTCATACAGTGCCCGAAATGCTTGTGCCAAGCTTCCAGGCCATCACAGTCTGTCCTCAGTCAAACTCAGATAGATTGCGTGCGTCTGACTAGCAGTAATTCCTCGCCAGTTGAAGCTGCTGTCACCAGGACTGGTTTGTATCAATAGTAGATCAGTGGCCATAATGTATAATGTTTGACTGATTAGTATATGTGCAATGATTCGTGTACATTGCTACCCACCAAGCAGTTTTACTGAGCACGAGTTTCAATTCTAGCCAATGATTTGGCAGTGCTTCAGAGAATTGAAACTACTGTATTTACTTAGGCATTTAATTATTGTGTGACAATAATGTTTTGATTCAGTCGTGCTATTTTTCTCATTTGTTCTTGTGTTCTATTTTACAGACAGCTTCCATGTGGTGTAAATATTCCGGTATCTGGGAGTGCATGTGATGAGGACAAGCTTTTTAGCTTGAGCCAACGCTTCACATACTTCCAGGAAAAGGCAACTCCACCTGCAGCATTCCATCATGTACGGAGACCTGTACGACCTCCTGCTCGTCACAAAAACTCTCGAATGACTGTCCGACTGCGGCCACGGCAAGTTCTTTGTTCGAAGTGTCGGTCTATCTGCAACGAGAACTCAGAAAATGTAGATTTATCAGGGGGAAAGCACTCTACGGGTGTTGGCACAGAACGGACAGGAGGAGACCCACCATCGAGGAGTCCACGACCTCTGTTCTCAGAAAACCAAAGGGACAACCAACCCAAGGTAAATAATTCCATTAAAAAATTATTGCAAAATGAAATGTTATGTAATATAATTTTTACAATTTATGTTGGAAATCTTAAGGCACACAAATTCTCAGCAAATCAGGGAAAGATGTAAACATGTTGGAGGAATTTTCAGGAGGAAATAGTTGGATGCATGAAGACCTAGTATATGTTATGCAGTTAATTGTAAAATACTTGTTATTGAATTCTGGTGTAACATTTTCTTCTATTTTGAACTATATCGAATGTATATATGATTAAAAATAGATCAACAGATATAAAAGAGTACAAAAATATTTTTCAGTTATAAAACAAATCTGCCTGTAATGAAGTTGAGCCCTTTTCTTTTTTAAAGGGAGTAATTAGTTAATTCAAATTTTTTGGCATTGGTGTCTTCTGTGGAAATAATAAATGTCCAAAGGCAGCATAGGGATAGTGGTGGAGAAAATGGGTGTCAGTTTTAAAACAAATCGAAATTACAAGAGAGGAACACAGAGCAAAAATGAGAATTTTGCGCGAATAACTCTTGACAGTGTTAAAACGTTTGTCCTTTCTCATTTACTGTCTGAAGGTAGTGGTAATTACTATATGGGGCGAAAGAGTAACCATACACATCCAAACTTTTTTCGTGTTTTCTACAAACCTGTCATTAATTCACTTCTTGGCACTGGTAGTGTAGATTTCTCTCATCTTATTGATATTTGCAGTTATAGTAAATGATCGTGAATTACATCTGTAGCATCTCAGTCTCTCTGAGTGTTGCTACAAGCAGTCTGTGAGGTGTAATGTTTATGAGTTAACTTCTGTAACTTTGATGAAGCATCAGTTTAATTGATTTAATGGTGAAAACAGTGTCACCACAAAAAGAGGCTGCTGCTGTTATTATAGGAAAGAGTTTTGAGCAGTAGTCTGAAGCATCTCACCTGGAGCAAAATTATTTCCCTGTCCTTGATCTAGTTTGACTCCCACAGAAATCCTATCAGGATTTAGGTGGTTGACATTCGTTGTAGATATTTATCAGGTAAATAAAAAATCTGCTCATTGTGCACGGTAGGGGAACACACCTATAACGATATTAAATTCGCAAGCTTTTGGAGCCAGTAGTGGCTCCTCCTTCTGACAGAAGGGTTGAAGGGGAAGGAGGAAGGGTGAAGGGCGAAGGAAAAGGACTGATGAGGTACAGGAAATGGGGAAAGTTTGTAAAGGTCATCTGGAACCCCAGGTCAGGAGAGACTTCTTATATGAAGGAAAGGCTTTTTATATGTGTATTCTCCTTCCGCTGCTTGGTGAGTAGATGTTTTATTGATCTAGTTACAAATTTTTTTTTTTTTTTTTCAAAAATTTATTATTTTGTTGGTAGATATTTATCAGATATTTTCTATCTGAATGTGTTTGTGTAATAATTATTATAGGTTGGAAAAAGATACAGAATAAAAAAAAGGTTACAACTAGAGTAACAGATTTTCACCTAATTTACGTTTCAAGGGGCACTACAAAACTACTTCATATTTGGGAATAATGATGATGATGATGATGAAGAAGAAGTATTCTATCTGTCTGAGACGTCAGATGGGGATGGGCAATTTTCAGTTGATTGTAATTTAGTGATAGTCGGTTATTAATTTCACATAATCAATTATCCTAACAATTAATTATTTTAATTTTTCATTTTTTATTTTAAAGTCTTTTGAGTGTTGACTGGCTTCTGTTGCTTTATTATGGAAACAAGTTCGCTGTCCTCTAGTATTCGTCATCTAATGTCAGAACAAAACAGAGCATTCATATTGACTGTTATGTTTATTGTTGCCAACATCAGCAATCTAACAGTAGTGACTTATTTGACTGAAGATGACCAGGCAAGCAGTGCAGTAGCTATGCATTTGGCCCTGTTGCAACATAGAATCACATGACTGTTGGCAAAATGTCAGTAGGAGCTCAAGGTAGCATTCTGATCTCTTTTCTGATGTTTTGCAATGGATTTCGTACTACCTTTACAATGTTAAATGTAGTTTGTTTAAGTCAGGACCGGCCAAATGCTGCACATTGTGCGAAAGTGTGGAAGTGCAGCACAGGTGCACACATCTTGGTCGGCAGGGAAAGCGGAACATTGACATCTGTGACTAGATGTAAATACCAAATGCGGGGCAACGGTTCTGTTTTCTTGTTTGCACGGTACTGGGAGGACCGAAGCACAACCCGTCTTGCATCCGTCTGGTGACTGTAGCCTTGCACAAGACATACTGAGAAATAGCGAGTATTGCAAAAAGGATAGAATGAGAGTTCTGTGTTCTCAGCCATTTAAACTCAACTGGGAACTGCAATTCTTCTTAACAGCAGTAGGTGAAAACGTACAGTGTTTGCTGTGCTGCCAAATAATAGGCGGCCTGCGGAAGTTCACGATTTGGAGAAACTGCAACTCATTTTGTAAAGACAAGTGTAGTGCACTGAACGGTGAGGAACAGCAAGGAAAATTAAGTGCGCTTGAGAAAATGGGTGTGACATATCGACAGCATTTTAATGTAAGTCATAATAATTGATACTTCTTCAACTCTTCGTTTCTTGTGTTACATTCATTTCTGTTTTGCTTTACAGTGTACTGTTTTCAATTTTCCAGAATGACAGTCACAGTAAATCTGCACAGTGAGCAAGTTTCAAAATTGCATTAAGAATTGGGAAACGGTTTTCCGAAGGGAAATATATAAAAGACTGTCTCGTTGATGCTGCAGGACTTTTGTGTATCACGAACAGTAGGTGGTTTCAAGAAATTGACCTTTCCAAACAAGTAGTGACACAGATGTATAGGTATTATGGCCAGATATGTGCACAAGCAGTTAATAAATAAGGTTAACAACTATGTTGCTTTGGATGAAGCAACAGATCTTACAGATATGGTTCAGGTAGTGATATACAAATGATGTGTCGATAACTCTCTATGTGTAACAGAGGATAGTTTGGACATGGCGCTTTTGAAAGGGACTGCAGCAGGTGTAGACATACTCTGAGCTGTCTAGCAAGCCAGTGATGTCAGTATGGATTGGAATTGGTTGATCTCAGTGACCACTAGGCTATCAGAGAGGACCCATAACACTGATGGCGTACGTAAAAAGCTAGGATGCACCGAAAAGACTTTGTATAAAATTCACTGCATTCTACATCTGAAGACACATGGGCTCGCACATCACCGGTTTCAACCGTCCTTGGAGGAATTAGGAGAGGCATATGCGACATACCTTACTATACTGAAGTACGCTGGCTTAGTTGAGGTAAAATGTTCAAAAGATATTGCAATTTATGTTTGGCTGTACTACATTTCTTATATGAGAAGAGTAAGAGTGAATCAGAATTAGAAGACCTTTTCTGGCTAATGGCCCTTGCATTTCTCATCGACATTACGTCTTGTACCAACAGTCCAAACATTAGTTTGCAAGGTGAAAATAATTTAATTTCTGACGTGTTGGGAAAATTAAACTCTTTTGTAAGGAAGTTTGCTCTTTGTGAGACCCAACTATTGTCTGAATACGCTGCACATTTCACTAACCTTTGTGTTTGGCCCACGAAAGTACTAACAAGTGTGTCTCCTATCATTCGTTGCTTTGCACGGTCGTTTTCAGCATCAGTTGAAGATGCTCTGAATCATCTATAGATGGAACTGATCAACCTGCATTACAATACATAGCTGAAGGACAAGTTCTTTGCAGTACGAAGTATAAAAGAATTCTACAAAAATTTTCCACAGCAAGAGTTCCCACACCTACATCACAAAGCTGCAAGAGTTCAGTCTTTGTTCGGATCTACTTATGTGTGCGAAAGATTTTTCTCTGTAATGAAAATGAATAAATCAAGGTTTCGATTGAATATTAGTGACGAAAATCTTAGCAACTTCTTGTGTTTATGAATATGCTGTGCTTTTGTGCGCAACATCAACTTTATCATTTCTCATAATCAATGATGAACATGTTTCGCTATTTTTTTCCTGGATTTAAAATTATTATTTATTAACTGTGCCTCATCCTGTTCCTTTTACATAGGCAAACATTGTTATCTGAAAAATTTGATATTAAACTGGTTCTTCAAGGGGTGTACTCACGTTCCTAAAAATCACCCTGTTGTTATTGAGAGGCACATGCCTTGCCGCAAAGGATATTTCGGTACCTAACATTGGCGTGAAACTAACCCAGCATATTTATGCACCATTTGTTTTAGAATCATGATGTTTGTTGATAGGGCGATCGAATAACATGATACCTTCCCATGTTTGCATTACTGTGAGAAGAGCTTGTGGGTGCCCCGAATACAGTGCTTCACAGCTAGTGGGTAAAGCAAAGCAGTGAGATCTGTGCTTAGAGGTCTTCATTACATGAGCAGTGGCGGTTCTCTTTTCCTGTTTACATGTGTTCTCACTGTGACCAAGAAGGTGCACATGTGCAGCAGCTTTGCATGTGTGCAGAATTTCTGGCTGGTCCTGGTTTAAACAAAACTGGTAGTGATAAATTACTGTTTAAACATTGTACGAATGTAGCTTTACTACGGTTACTTCTCAATGAAGTTGGTGAGACTGCTGAAGCACGTTCTGTGTTCTGTTAGGTCTTGTTCCCTCTATAATAAAGGCAGCAACACATTTGCTGTGTATATTCCTGTTTTACCAATTATGAGGTGCATGCTCCATTACTGATATGCATTATGCACAGTATAAAATGTGCACATTACCTATGAGTAGAGCATCAATTGAAGAAAATATTTGTTATAAATCTGTAAACAGTACTAGGTCTTCACAGTTACACTAAGTGACATAAATAGAGAAATCTGTAATGTAAACACATGTATTCTCATCGCATGCAATGAATTCAACTATTTTGTTCTCCCATGAAAGCTAAAGCATGTTCAATTGAAAAACCTTGTATAGTTTAAATAGCTTGTATCCAGAGTATATCAAATGTGATAGAATTTATAAGTCAATACTGTGTACTAAAAGCTGTGTCATGACTCGGGAAACTACTATGAAATTTCAGCTGTAAATGTTGCTCTTCTTTGTGTAGCTGGAGCAACAAAGATATAATACAGTAAATGCAGTAAACTAGGAAATGAACAAATATACAAGAGAGATCCCAAAAGTAAGGTCTTCAGTTGGAAAACTTTGGTATGTTGATAGACACACAAACACACACACAAAATTCGAGCTTTCACAACGTAGGGTTGATTCATCAGGAAGGAGAGGGAAAGCCGAAAGGATGTGGGTTTTAAGGGAGAGGGTAAGGAGTCATTCCAATCCCGGGAGCGGAAAGACTTACCTTATTAGGGGGGAGAAAAGGACAGGTATACACTCGCGCGCGTACACACACACACACACACACACACACACACACACACACACACACACACACACACACACACACACACACACACCCATCCGCACATATACAGACACAAGCAGACATATACAAAGGCAAAGAGTTTGGGCAGAGATGTCAGTCGAGGCGGTAGTACAGAGGCAAAGATGTTGTTGAATGACAGGTGAGATATGAGCGGCGGCAACTTGAAATTAGCGGAGGTTGAGGCCTGGTGGGTAACGGGAAGAAAGGATATATTGAAGGGCAAGTTCCCATCTGGAGTTCTGATAGGTTGGTGTTAGTGGGAAGTATCCAGATAACCCGGACGGTGTAACGCTGTGTCAAGATGTGCTGGCTGTGCACCAAGGCATGTTTAGCCACAGGGTGATCCTCATTACCAACAAAAACTGTCTGCCTGTGTCCATTCATGCGAATGGACAGTTTGTTGCTGGTCATTTCCACATAGAGAGCTTCACAGTGTAGGCAGGTTAGTTGGTAAATCATGTGGGTGCTTTCACACGTGGCTCTGCCTTTGATCGTGTACACCTTCCGGGTTACAGGACTGGAGTAGGTGGTGGTGGGAGGGTGCATGGGACAGGTTTTACACTGGGGCGGTTACAAGGGTAGGAGCCAGAGGGTAGAGAAGGTGGTTTGGGGATTTCATAGGGATGAACCAAGAGGTTACGAAGGTTAAGTGGACGGCGGAAAGACACTCTTGGTGGAGTGGGGAGAATTTCATGAAGGATGGATCTCATTTCAGGGCAGGATTTGAGGAAGTCATATCCCTGCTGGAGAGCCACATTCAGAGTCTGATCCAGTCCCGGAAAGTATCCTGTCACAAGTGGGGCACTTTTGGGGTTCTTCTGTGGGAGGTTCTGGGTTTGAGGGGATGAGGAAGTGGCTCTGGTTATTTGCTTCTGTACCAGGTCGGGAGGGTAGTTGCGGGATGTGAAAGCTGTTTTCAGGTTACACCATTACACCATGTGCGGATGGATATGTGTGTGTGTGCGAGTTTATACCTGTCCCTTTTTCCCCCCAAGGTAAGTCTTTCCGCTCCCGGGTTTGGGATGACGCCTTACCCTCTCCCTTAAAACCCACATCCTTTCGTCTTTCCCTCTCCTTCCCTCTTTCCTGATGAAGCGACCTTGGGTTGCGAAAGCTCGAAATTTGTGTGTGTGTTTGTGTTTGTTATTGTTTCTATCAACGTACCAATGCTTTTGTTTGGTAAGTTACAGAATCTTTGTTTTTAGATATATTTTTCCCACGTGGAATGTTTCCCACACACACACACACACACACACACACACACACACCGGGTGATCAAAAAGTCAGTATAAATTTGAAAACTGAATAAATCACGGAATAATGTAGATAGTGAGGTACAAATTGACACACATGCCAGGAATGACATGGGGTATTTTTAGAACAAAAAAAAAAAAAAATAAATAAAAAAAAAATACAAAAGTTCAAAAAATGTCCGACAGATGCAGGAAATGCTCAACATGTCCACCATCATTCCTCAACAATAGCTGTAGTCGAGGAATAATGTGAACAGCACTGTAAAGCATGTCCGGAGTTATGGTGAGGCATTGGCGTCGGATGTTGTCTTTCAGCATCCCTAGAGATGTCGGTCGATAACTATACACTTGCGACTTCAGGTAAGCCCAAAGCCAGTAATAGCACAGACTGAGGTCTGGAGACCTGGGAGGCCAAGCATGACGAAAGTGGTGGCTGAGCACACGATCATCACCAAATGACGTGCGCAAGAGATCTTTCACGCGTCTCGCAATATGGGATGGAGCGCCATCCTACATAAACATCGTACGTTTTAGCAGGTGTTTATCAGCCAGGCTGGGGATGATGTGATTCTGTAACATATCGGCGTACCTCTCACCCATCACGGTAAAAGTTTTGCTGTCCAGTGCCATCTGTCGGACATTTTGTGAACTTTGTTTTTTGTTCTAATAAAACCCCATGTCATTCCAAGCATGTGTGTCAATTTTTACCTCTCTATCAACATTATTCCATGGTTTATTAAGTTTACAAATTTATACTGACTTTTTGTTCACCCACGTAATTGCCATTTTGTTTGATGCATTTTTGTAAACGCTGTAGCAGTTTTTGTGTGCCCATGTCATACTGGTCTGCCAACATGCATTTGAAGAAACATCGGACCTCATCTTTCACCTTGTTGTTGTCATCATCACTGACGCGCTTTCCAGCCAAGTGTTCTTTCAACTTGGGAAACAAATGGTAGTCACTGGGTTCTAAGTTGCGACTATGGGTGAGTGGGTGGTGATGTCCAATCCAAACGCGTTGTCATTTTTGGTCTTATGTCAGCATTCTCGGAACCCATCTTGCGCACACCTTCCGAAATTTCAACGCTTTAGTCCGGGTCCTGTGATTGGTGCTTCAAAAATCCTCTGGAACATTATTGCAGAGCTCATTGAGTGTGATCCGCCAATCTTTGAAACATGATTTGTTCAACCTTTCTCAATTGTCTCTGTGGGAATTGGCAGTCTCGGTTATTTCCTCATTGTGAATTTCAGTACAATCGTCTGCAAACTCTCTAAACCACTTGTGGACATTTTTGACATCCATACACAACTTGCCATACACTTCGGTCAATTGTCGATGAGTGTCAGTTGGTTTAAGGCTTTTTGCACTAAGAAACTGAAAACTGTGTGAATTTTGCACCTGGCAGTAGTGGCTAACCAGAGCTCCATCACAACTGGCTGCCAAGCCAAGACTGAAAGCTCCAACAGATGTGTAGTGGTTTCTGTATAGAGTGGAGGGAGCAAGGAGAAAAACAGTGTAGCCAGCAGGCACTTGGACAAATTCCCTGCCGCCCCAGTGCTTTGGAGACCTTACTTTTGGGATTACCTTTGTATCTTATTTATAGACAACAAACAGGGAGGCCAAAATGTCCCTTAAGTAATACTGTTTCTGTAATGAAACTTCCTAAACACCCTTTATGGCATATTTCTCCCACTTTCTCTCTCAATTTGTGATTGCTTGTGATGAAACTGTATGTCTTTTGGCAATGGAAATTAAGAGTTAAATCTAAGATCTGAACAGCTGATGAGTACTTTTCTATTGTTCAATATTTGTTCATAGAGGTACCAGTTAGCAGCACCTGAAAGTGCTTACGACACTATTGCTTTGGCATAGGTATCTAAACTTGCAAACTATTATTTAATCTGCATGTTGTGTAGATCCCATCATAGAAGAGAATCTATGTTGATGAGGAATGGGAAGACAACAAATCAGAATTAACTATTAAAAACTAAGTATGTTTACAGTGGGGGAACAAAGTCATCACTGTTTGTTTTTACTATTTGTGCTGAGTCATGCTAAATTTGTTACAGTTAGCAAGAAAGCCTCCACTTTCTCATTTGTATTGAATAGAGGGTGTTTATTCTTTAGTGTTTTTGTAGTTGGTATTTATATGGGCATGTTGATATTTGTCAGAACTTTGCATACATCTGTGGTATTACAGACTTGCTCACAGTCAGCTGTGCTACTTGTCTACAACTAACAGACAATTGTAATATTAGAATCTAGATAATCAGATAATTTATAAAAAGAGTGCCAAATTTGGTGGGTTTTCAGTTCCACATTTCAAGAAATTACAAACACTGTAAGCACATAGTAACTTATGTTTTGAAGGTAACATACTAATGATTCCAAATCTAAAATTTTCTTCTTAGTCCTGCAAGCTGGTCACTGCAAATTATTTAACATTGTTGTTTCTTTCCAAAGCTGCTTTTTTGCTACACTTGCCGATTTTATGGCTGTGCCAGGGATAGCTAAATTTTTTTCAGTGAAGTCCCTGATATATTTAAAACATTTGTTCGTCCCAGCATTCATTTCCAATTCTGGTTTAGTGACTGAAAACAAAAAATGTACTTTCCTGCTGTACTAGTCCATTAAACAAAATGTAATTTTTGTGACAGTGCCTTTCTGAGTATAAAAATGATTAACAGCTGTTCCACAAATTCAAGAAACTAATGATACTTCCTTTCACAAAAGGCTCTGTACAACAATAAATGCAGCAAGAGACCACAACTGTTTTTCCAATAGTCATGAGGTATAGTTGTAGAGAAGTTGGTGCCAAGGAAATTGTCATCCTCAGTATAACACATTATCTATGGTCTAAGAGTTGCTATTAAGTAGTGTGGCCAAGTTTTGTGTTGTTGTATCACTTCAGAAATAAATAATGCAACAAGATTATTTGAACATGAACATCTCTGTGATGTGTTTTTACCAAACCTTGTTTCTCCTGTAGTGAGTCATACCATAGCTGCTGATTAGCACAAAGCATGCAAACTCCTGAGTTGTCACCACTGGGCAGAAATACTGCAATAAGTAAGCATTATCCCCTCTCACATCTCTTCACCACTCAGCAACAATGTTCACATACGTCAACTTCGTGGTAGCAAAGAATAGAAATATGTAGTGAAAGGTGGTAAAGGTTCACTTTCTGATGAATTTTGGTTCTTGTTAGCACATTCACTACAGTATAGATATTAAATATACTTCAGCTAAAAATTTTAAGAACAGGTTGTTATGTCAGTTAGACAAAGAGAAATAAAAGTGTGATAGCACTGCTTCACTTTTTGTGTAACTAACCTTTACATCATAAAAATACTTTTAGGGGAATACTTAATGTTTTAAAATAAATGTGTAATGTAACAGTTAATTGAATGATTAACTATTAAGATACAATTAATCAATATGATTAATCAATTCATTTAAGGCAAATTAATTGATTTGTACTCATAATTGCCCATCCATAATAAATAATAACAGTAACAAATTAAAAGTAGTAATAAATTAAAAGCATGTTAAATACTTGATCATTCACTGAAAAGCAGAAGCAGTGAGTTCACTGAGAGGCAGAAGTGAAAGAAAGAAAACTTGCAGGCTCATCATTGTCAATGATTTAATTTGAAGTCATTTATGTGGGTACCATTTTTCCATTCTTTATTCTTGATAGCATCCTCATTGTTTTTCTCCAGATAAATGTCAAATCATTGTTAGTGTCAACAGCAATTTGAAGACACAGATGTACGGAAACTGATTTGAGAGATGTACACATGCGAGATAATATTAGGATGTACTCCTTTCAGTCACACAATTGTGTGTCTGTATTTAAGATAATGCACTAATAAGTCTTTTCCGTGATTGGGGGCTGTATGACATTGTTTACATTCTGTGTACTGGCATGGCAGTGGTTTGTACAAAGTTAATCTTTGTGCAACATTGTTTTAGATTCTAGCATATTTTGAAGCAGATTGCAGGAACAGGAGAATGTATACACCGTGCCCCAAAATTTGCGCCTGAGCCTTTTCCTCAATCAAAATGTTCAGTCCATTGTTTGCAGGGGGATCTAAAAAAGTATGTGATGCGGCAATGCTGAACAATGAAGAGCTACTTAGGGCAAAGAGAGAAGCAGAATTACTGGATTTTGAGTCTCAGGGGGTATTTTGTCACATTAGCAGTCTGAATGTCCAAGGTTCAATTCCCAGTTGCTGCTCCCATGTCAGTGACTTGTTAATGTGAAAAATACCAAACTGCTGTGGTTCAGAGTGAACACTAAGCTAGCTGGTTAATTAATTTCAAATGTCAGAGGAAAAGAAGGACATCACCTCTAAAAGGACTGTGCCTGTAAGTGTGATAACAGCTTTATTTTGATCCCATTTTGGAACATAGAATTTCTTTAACAATGCGTTTGAGGCTACAACAAGATCCCATCAGGCACTATAAGCAGATATGACACATGAGGTACTGCTCGTATTCATTTGCTTCAGTGATCAGAAGCATAAACTACCACCCAAGGTATCCATTTTGATCTTCAATTGTAAACTAATGCAAATAATTTGTCTTTTTTATTGTAAATAGCTATGCTGCTGTTATAGTAATACTGTTGATGTGTATATTGTTCTTTACCTCTATATGTAAAAGGAAATGTTATGACTGACTCACTCGCTGGCTCATCATCACCCAGCCCAAACCCCTAATGATAGGAACTTGAAATTTGAGAAGGGTTTTGATCTTATACTGTAGATGTTGTTTAATAACAACTTTTTCAAAAGTTCCCACCTAAGATGGTGAAATAAGGAATGAAAAATTGTTTAATTTGTTTTTTATTTATTTATTTCTTAATGTGTTGCCATTAAAGCAGTTTTGAAGCTACAAGTGCAAAAGCTGGAATTTGGTTTCTTGGTTAGAAATAAAGAAATATGTGTTTCAGCATTTTTGGAAATTTAACCACTATGGGGTGAAATAGTGGGTGAACATTTTTTTGAAAATAAATCATTTAAAGACGTACTAAAGCATTTTTAAAGCTGCAACAATGAAAATTGGCATTTGACTTCTCAGTTGCAAATAAAAAATGTGTTTGAGTTCTTGGAAATTCAACCCCTAAGAGTGTGAAATAGAGGATTAAATGTTCTATCAAAATACTTCATTATAAATAATTTTTATAGCTAAATCTATGAAAATTTGGATTTGGCTTATCGGTTTGAAATAAAAAATTAAATGTTTCAATGTTCTTGGAAATGCAACCCCTGTTGTTGTTGTTGTTGTTGTTGTTGTTTTTGTTGTTGTTGTGGTGGTCTTCAGTCCTGAGACTGGTTTGATGCAGCTCTCCATGCTACTCTATCCTGTGCAAGCCTACTGCAACCTACATCCTTCTGTATTTGTTTGGTGTATTCATCTCTTGGTCTCCCTCTATGATTTTTACCCTCCACACTGCCCTCCAATACCAAATTGGTAATCCCTTGATGCATCAGAACATGTCCTACCAACTGATCCCTTCTTCTAGTCAAGTTGTGCCACAAACTTCCTTCTCCCCAATCCTATTCAGTACCTCCTCATTAGTTATGTGATCTACCCATCTAATCTTCAGCATTCTTCTGTAGCACCACATTTCGAAAGCTTCTATTCTCTTCTTGTCTAAACTATTTAACGTCCATGTTTCACTTCCATACATGGCTACACTCCATACAAATACTTTCAGAAACGACTTCCTGACACTTAAATCTATACTCGATGTTAACAAATTTCTCTTCTTCAGAAAAGCTTTCCTTGCCATTGCCAGTCTACATTTTATATCCTCTCTACTTCGACCATCATCAGTTATTTTGCTCCCCAAATAGCAAAACTCCTTTACTACTTTAAGTGTCTCATTTCCTAATCTAATTCCCTCAGCATCACCCGACTTAATTCGACTACATTCCATTATCCTTGTTTTGCTTTTGTTGATGATCATCTTATATCCTCCTTTCAAGACACTGTCCATTCCGTTCAACTGCTCTTCCAAGTCCTTTGCTGTCTCTGACAGAATTACAATGTCATCGGTGAATCTCAAAGTTTTTATTTCTTCTCCATGGATTTTAATACCTCCTCAGAAATTTTCTTTTGATTCCTTCACTGCTTGCTCAATATAGAGATTGAATAACATCGGGGAGAGGCTACAACCCTGTCTCGCTCCCTTGCCAACCACTGCTTCCCTTTCATGTCCCTCGACTCTTATAACTGCCATCTGGTTTCTGTACAAATTGTAAATAGCCTTTCGCTCCCTGTATTTTACCCCTGCCACCTTCAGAATTTGATAGAGAGTATTCCAGTCAACATTGTCAAAAGCTTTCTCTAAGTCTACAAATGCTAGAAACGTGGGTTTGCCTTTCCTTAACCTATCTTCTAAGATAAGTCGTAAGGTCAGTATTGCCTCACGTGTTCCAGTATTTCTACGGAATCCAAACTGATCATCCCCGAGGTTGGCTTCTACTAGTTTTTCCATTCGTCTGTAAAGAATTCGCATTTGTATTTTGCAGCCGTGACTTATTACACTGATAGTTTGGTAATTTTCACATCTGTCAACACATGCTTTCTTTGAGATTGGAATTATTATATTCTTCTTGAAGTCTGAGGGTATCTCGCCTGTCTCATACATCTTGCTCACCAGATGGAAGAGTTTTGTCAGGACTGGCTCTCCCGAGGCCGTCAGTAGTTCTAATGGAACGTTGTATACTCCCGGGGCCTTGTTTCGACTCAGGTCTTTCAGTGCTCTGTCAAACTCTTCACGCAGTATTGTATATCCCATTTCATCTTCATCTACATTCTCTTCCATTGCCAGAATATTGTCCTCAAGTACGTCGCCCTTGTATAGACCTTCTATACACTCCTTCCACCTTTCTGCTTTCCCTTCTTTGCTTAGAACTGGGTTTCCATCTGAGCTCTTGATATTCATACAAGTGGTTCTCTTTTCTCCAAAGGTCTCTCTAATTTTCCTGTAGGCAGTATCTATCTTACCCCTAGTGAGATAAGCCTCTACATCCTTACATTTGTCCTCTAGCCATCCCTGCTTAGCCATTTTGCATTTCCTGTCAATCTCATTTTTGAGACGTTTGTATTCCTTTTTGCCTGCTTCATTTATTGCATTTTTATATTTTCTCCTTTCATCAGTTAAATTCAATATTTCTTCTGTAACCCAAGGATTTATACTAGCCCTCATCTTTTTTACCTACATGATCCTCTGCTGCCTTCACTACTTCATCACTCAGAGCTACCCATTTTTCTTCTACTGTATTTCTTTCCGCCATTCTTGTCAATTGTTCCCTTATGCTCTCCCTGAAACTGTGTACAACCTCTGGTTTAGTCAGTTTATCCAGGTCCCATCTCCTTAAATTACCATCTTTTTGCAGTTTCTTCAGTTTTAATCTTCATAACCAACAGATTGTGGTCAGAGTCCACATCTGCCCCTGGAAATTTCTTACAATTTAAAACCTGGTTCCTAAATCTCTGTCTTACCATTATATAATCTATCTGAAACCTGTCAGTATCTCCAGGCTTCTTCCATGTATACAACCTTCTTTCATGATTCTTGAACCAAGTGTTAGCTATGATTAAGTTACGCTCTGTGCAAAATTCTACCAGGCGGCTTCCTCTTTCATTTCTTAGCCCCAATCCATATTCGCCTACTATGTTTCCTTCTCTCCCTTTTCCTACTGATGAATTCCAGTCACCCATGACTATTAAATTTTCGTCTCCCTTCACTATCTGAATAATTTCTTTTATTTCATCATACATTTCTTCAATTTCTTCGACATCTGCAGAGCTAGTTGGCATATAAACTTGTACTACTGTCGTAGGCGTGGGCTTCATATCTATCTTGGCCACAATAATGCGTTCACTATGCTGTTTGTAGCAGCTTACTGCATTCCTATTTTCCTATTCATTATTAAACCTACTCCTGCATTACCCCTATTCGATTTTGTGTTTATAATCCTGTAGTCACCTGACCAGATGTCTTGTTCCTCATGCCACCGAACTTCACTAATTCCCACTATATCTATCTTTAGCCTATCCATTTGCCTTTTTAAATTTTCTAACCTACCTGCCCGATTAAGGGATCTGACATTCCACGCTCCGATCCGTAGAACGCCAGTTTTCTTTCTCCTGATAACGACGTCCTCTTGAGTAGTCCCCGCCCTGAGATCCGAATGGGGGACTATTTTACCTCTGGAATATTTTACCCAAGAGGACGCCATCGTCATTTAATCATACAGTAAAGCTGCATGTCCTCGGGAAAAATTACGGCTGTAGTTTCCCCTTGCTTTCAGCCGTTCACAGTACCAGCACAGCAAGGCCGTTTTGGTTAATGTTACAAGGCCAGATCAGTCAATCATCCCGACCGTTGCCCCTGCAACTACTGAAAAGGCTGCTGCCCCTCTTCAGGAACCACATGTTTGTCTGGCCTCTCAACAGATACCCCTCCGTTGTGGTTGCACCTATGGTACGGCCATCTGTATCGCTGAGGCAGGCAAGCCTCCCCACCAAAGGCAAGGTCCCCCTAAGGAGGTGAATTAGGGCCGGACTCATAATCACCCAGCCCATATTGCTTGAAATTTGGAGAGGGTGTTGATTGACAACACAGATGTCATTTAGTAATGTATTGTATGAAATTCAGTCCCTAAGGGATTGAAGTGGCGGATGAAAGGTTTTCTGAAAATATGTTGATGTTCAAGCTATTTTGAAGCTAGAACTACACAAATTGGTCTTTACTCTCTCGGTCAGAAATAAAAATATGTGCTTCAGCATCTTTGGTAATTCAGCTGCTAGGGGACTAAAATAGAAAGTGAAATTTTATTTTGAAAATAAATTATTATGAAAGTACTACTAAAGCATTTTTACAGCTACATCCATGAAAACTGGTGTTTGACTTCTAAAGAAATATGTATTAGAGGATGAATGTTTTTATAAAAATATAGCCATAAGAATTCGAAAGGCAAGACTGACAAAGAGCTCAGACTCCACCTACCAGAACTGCTTTTGGTTCATGAATACATTCGAAAATAACGGCACTTCCATGGCCTTAATTAACTTGAAAAGTTTGGAAGGTAGTGCAATGTGTGAGAAATGCAGACCGGTCTATGTGAGCAAAGCAGTGGCCACTAAGCTAGTGTCATGTATATTGGAAACAATGTACCATCTGAACCTGCAAGGGGGAGTGAAATAATCTTGGATTTAGAAACTTGTGAAATTTTTGTACATCGGTGATGGAAACTTTCCTGTATAGCATTGTCACTCTTCAGTGTGTCGTGATACGAAACTCCTTGACCGGTTAAAACTGTGTGCCAGATTGAGACTTGAACTCAGGATCTTTGCCTTTCATGGTGCAGACTCCACTGCAGAGTGAAAATTTCATTCTGCATACATCCCCCAGACACTTTCTGAGCCATGTCTCTGCAGTATTCTTACTTCCAGGAGTGCTAGCCTCACGTTTTGCAGGAGAGCTTCTGTGAAGTTTGGAAATCAGGAGATGAGGTACTGGTGGAAGTAAAGCTGTGAGGACAGGTCATGAGCTGTGCTTGGGTACCTCAGTTGGTAGAGCACTTGCCCGTGAAAGGCAAAGGTCCCAAGTTTGAGGCTCAGTGTGGCACACAGTTTGTCTGCCAGGAAGCTTCAAAAACATTCCTGTTTGGTGTCATGGGATAGATGACAGCATTTATTGCTCTTAATGGTATCCAGAAATTCCACTAAAACACCTCTTTGTGTGTGGTATTGAACTTCAGCCCATAATTCCTAATCATCTCAGGTCTACCTCTCCTAGTAAATTGTGGTTATCTTTATGTAAACTTGCTGTTCGTGAATCCATTTTCTTCTGACATCTAATTAAATCACAGTTGCAGTAACAGCACCTTATGATTAAATTGTTCTTGGTACTCAGTTGAATCGTAATTTTAGTGCTTTTAAAAGCATTTTTTTTACATGCGTTGTTACTGTAGTTGCTTTCAATTTGATTATGTTTTGATGATGTTGTGGCAAACTGCTCACTAAGTTGTTTCTCATTTTATCAGTTGGTGAGCATATCGTTAATATTTCTCCTTTATCTCGTTTTCCATCAATCAATTAATAAGTAGAGATTTGCCAAATTTAAATGATTGTTTATTGTGGTATGATGGCTGGATAAATGAGATTCCACAGTATTTCATTAGCAAACCTATCATTAATTGCTGTGCTCACTGTTATATTAGCACAATAACATCAGAGAACCTACCTCTACATGGATATATGCACCCTTGTGAACTGTATTTGAGGACGAATTTATGTTTTCGGCTATCAGCTTTGTGAGTGAATTAGAATTTAACTTCCAACATAGATGAAGAAAGTTCCCTGACAGTGTGCAGAAAATGTCATATCAAGTAGTTGTAACTCAATTTATGTACACTGAAATGCAAAAGAAACTGTTATAGGCATGCATATTCAAACACAGAGAGATGTAAACAGGCAGATTACGGCACTGCGGTCGGCAATGCCTATCTAAGAAAAGTGTCTGGCGCAGTTGTTAGATCTGTTACTGCTGCTACAATGACAGGTTATCAAGATTGTCTGCTGCTCGTGGTCTCGCGGTAGCGTTCTCGCTTCCCGAGCACGGGGTCCCGGGTTCGATTCCCGGCGGGGTCAGGGAATTTCACCTGCCTCGGGATGACTGGGTGTTTGTGTTGTCCTCATCATTTCATCATCATCCAGGAAAGTGGCGAAATTGGACTGAGCAAAGATTGGATAATTGTACGGGCGCTGATAACCACGCAGTTGAGCGCCCCACAAACCAAACATCATCATCATTAGGTTATCAAGATAAGTGAGTTTGAATGTGGTGTTATTCGGTGCACGAGTGATGAGACACAGCCTCCATGAGGGACCAGTGAAATGGGGATTTTCCCATGTGACCATTTCACAAGTGTACGTGAATATCAGGAATCCGGCAAAACATCAAATCTCCGTCATCACTGCGGCTGGAAAAAGATTCATGTCCATTTTGCATTTCGATGGACTTTGGAGGTTCCAGCAGGACAATGCGATGCCCCATGCCTCCAGAATTGCTACTGAGTGACTCCAAGAACATTCTTCTGAGTTTAACCACTTCCACTGGCAACCATCCTCCCCAGACATGAAAATTATTGAGTGTATTTGGGATGCCTTGCAACGTCCTGTTCAGAAGAGATTGCCACCCCCTTGTACTCTTACAGATGTATGGACAGCCCTGCAGGATTCATGGTGTCAGTTCCCTCCAGCACTACTTCAAACATTAGTCAAGTCCCTGCCATGTCGTTTTGCGCCACTTCTGCATGCTTGTGGGGCCCTTGCAAGATATTAGGCAGCTGTACAAATTTCTTTGACTCTATAGTGTATTTCTCATCAAGAATTTTCAATATTTAAAATGAGAGCCATTTGAGAGAATGAGATACACTCGGACAGTGCCTAATAAATTAATTACTGGATGTAAGTTGTTGTTGATGCTGTTGTCTCAATAATTAGATATGGCCTGTGAGTATATAAAATGACAAATAATTGTATATAACTGTTTGTCATTACATTTAATAATGGATGAAGTGACAGTGTCATATGACAATTAACTCCACAGCTGTGTTGTTAAACTTTCAAGGAGACATTCCGATTTAGATTTTTAAACAGTGGAAAATTCCAGTATGCTACCCATCACATTGAGGAGGCATTGAGTTTTAGATTGGCACAATGAGAAACACTGCTATATTTATGCTTTTGGACAAAAAAAATCTACATCTACATCCATACTCCGCAAACCACCTGACAGTGTGTGGTGGAGGGTACTTTGAGTACCTCTATCGGTTCTCCCTTCTATTCCAGTCTCGTATTGTTCATGGAAAGAAAGATTATTGGTATGCCTCTGTGTGGGCTCTAATCTCTCTAATTTTATCCTCATGGTCTCTTCACAAGATATACATAAGAGGGAGCAATATACTGCTTGACTCCTCGGTGAAGGTATGTTCTCGAAACTTTTAACGAAAGCTCGTACCAAGCCACTGAGCGTTTCTTTTGCAGAGTCTTCCACTGGAGTTTATCTGTCATCTCAGTAACGCTTTTGCGATTACTAAATGATCCTGTAACGAATTAGGATTCTTCCAATGAATCTCAGTCTGGGATCTGCTTTACTGACGATTAAGTTTATATGGTCATTCCATTTTAAATCACTCCTAATGCCTACTCCCAGATAATTTATGGAATTAACTGCTTCCAGTTGCTGCCCTGCTATATTGTAGCTAAATGATAAAGGATCTTTCTTTCTGTGTATTCGCAACACATTACACTTGTCTATATTGAGATTCAATTGCAATTCCCTGCACCATGTTTCAATACGTTGCAGATCCTCCAGCATTTCAGTACAATTTTCCAGTGTTACAGCCTCTCAATATACTATAGCACCATCTGCAAAAAGCCTCAGTGAACTTCTGATGTTATCCACAATGTCAGTTATATATATTGTGAATAGCAACGGTCCTACGACACTCCACTGCGGCACACCTGAAGTCACTCTTACTTCGTAAGACTTCTCTCCATTGAGAATGACATGCTGCATTCTTTATCTAGGAACTCTTCAATCCAATCACACAATTGGTCTGATAGTACATATGCTCTTACTTTGTTCATTAAACGACGGTGGGGAACTGTATCGAACGTCTTGCAGAAGTCAAGAAACACGGCATCTACCTGGGAACCCAAGTCTATGGCCCTCTGAGGCTCGTGGACGAATAGCGCGGGCTGGGTTTCACACGATCATCTTTTGCGAAACCCATGCTGATTCCTACAGAGTAGATTTCTAGTTTCCAGAAAAGTCCTTATACTCGAACGTAATACGTGTTCCATAATTCTACATCTGAACGATGTTAGAGATATAGGTCTATAGTTCTGCACATCTGTTAGACATCACTTCTTGAAAATGAGGATGACCTGTGCCCTTTCCCCATCTTTTGGAACACTACACTTTTCTGGAGATCTACTGTACACTGCTGCAAGAAGGTGGGTAAGTTCCTTCGCGTACTCTGTGTAAAATCGAACTGGTATCCCATCAGGTCCAGCGCACTTTCATCTTTTGAGCAATTTTAATTGTTTTTCTATCCCTCTGTCATCTATTTCGATATCTACCATTCTGTCATCTGTGCGACAATCTAGAGAAGGAACTACAGTGCAGTCTTCCTCTGTGAAACACCTTTGGAAAAAGACATTTAGTATTTCGGCCTTTAGTCTGTCATCCTCTGTTTCAGTACCATTTTGGTCACAGAGTGTCTGGACATTTTGTTTTGATCCACCTACCGCTTTGACATAAGACCAGAATGTCTTAGGATTTTCTGCCAAGTCAAAACATAGAACTTTACTTTCGAATTCATTGAACGCCTCTCGCATAGCCCTCCTCACACTACATTTCGCTTCGCGTAATTTTTGTTTGTCTGCAAGGCTTTGGCTATGTTTATGTTTGCTGTGAAGTTCCCTTTGCTTCTGTAGCAGTTTTCTACCTCGCTTGTGGCTCTTTTCCATCTCTTACGATCTTGCTTGGCACATACCCATCTAATGCATATTGTACGATGGTTTTGAAGTTTGTCCACTGATCCTCAACACTATCTGTACTTGAGACAAAACTTTTGTGTTGGGCCATCAAGTACTCTGAAATGTGCTTTTTGTCACTTTTGCTAAACAGAAAAATCTTCCTACCTTTTTTAATATTTCTATTTATGGCTGAAATCATTGATGCAGTAACCGCTTTATGATCACTGATTCCCTGTTCTGCGTTAACTGTTTCAAATAGTTCGGGTCTGTTTGTCACAAGAAGGTCTAATATATTATCGCCACGAGTCAGTTCTCTGTTTAACTGCTCAAGGTAGTTTTCAGATAATGCACTTAAAAAAAATTCACTGGATTCTTTGTCCCTGCCACCTGTTGTAAACGTTTGAGTCTCCCACTCTATATCTGGTAAATTAAAATCTCCACTCAGAACTATAACATGGTGGGGAAATCTACTCGAAATATTTTCCAAATTATCCTTCAGGTGCTCTGCCACAACAGCTGCTGAGCCAGGGGGCCTATAGAGACATCCAATTACCATGTTTCAGCCTGCTTTATCCGTGACCTTCACCCAAATTATTTCACATTTCAGATCTCCGTCAATTTCCTTCGATACTATTGCACTTTTTATCACTATAAACACGCCTCCCCCTTCACCGTCCAACCTGCCTCTGTGGTATACATTCCAATCTGAGTTTAGAATTTCATTACTGTTTACATCTGGTTTCAGCCAACTTTACGTCCCTAGTACTATGTGGACATTGTGACAGTTTATTAATGAGAGCAGTTCTGGGACCTTTCTATAGACGCTCCTGCAGTTTACTATTACCACATTAATATTGTTATTCCATGTTGCGTTTTGCCTACTACTGCCTTGTCGTGCTTCAGGAGGCGTCTTGTCGGGCCTAGGGAGGGAATTCTCTAACCTAAAAAACCCACATGTGCACTCCACACATACTCCGCTACCCTTGTAGCCATTTCCTGCATGTAGTGCACGCCTGACCTATTTCTCCACCCGATAGCGGAGGCCGAGAAATTTGCACCCCAGATCTCCCCAGAATCATCTGAGCCTCTGGTTTAAGCCTTCCACTTGGCTCCAAATCAGAAACCGCGATCGGTTCTGGGAACGGTACTACAGATAGTTAGCTCAGATTCCACCCCACGAGCCAGGCTTTCCGCCTTCACCAACTCTGCCAACTGCCTGTAAGAGCTGAGGATGACCTCTGAACCCAGACGGCAGGAGTCATTGGTGCCGACATGAGCAACAATTTGCAGTTGGGTGCACCCAGTGCTCTCTATCGCTGCCGGCAGGGCCTCCTCCACATCTCGGATGAGGAGACAGAGTGAACACTGGCCTTCTTCCCTGACCTTTCTGCTGAACACCTTTGGCATTGTAAAATACAGTAATACACTTGTTCAGTGACAATCACATTAATTAACAGTAGGGGGTAGAACAAAATACACTCATTTGTGATTTGCATTACTGCGGGTTATTTATAGCATTAAAGTGAGAGAAAGAGGATTTGTCACACATGCAGTTATTTTCCATTTTTGCAGGTGTGCTTTCAGTCCACATTTACTGAAAGAGTTAGGCTTACTATTTGCATATTCAATGCAACCTGAGAAGACTTTAATTGAAATTTAAAATATTTTAAAATTGAAACCCCTCTACAAATAGAATTAAACCTACAAGTTATTTGTCTTCTAAGTAATAAAACGTGCTCCAGAAGGTAACTGAAAAGCTACAGTAAAAGAAAAAAAGGGAAAAGGGGGGGATATGGACACACTTGGGGGGGAAAAAAGAGGCAGAAGTCCCAGAAAAGGGGCATGAAAAAAATGTCTCTTTTTGCAACCAGAGGCAAAATTTTGCGCACTGTTATGTCTTTCTGAGCAGCTTTAATTTACTGTGAGGAGAAAGGTGTGCAACTAAAAAATTCTAACTCTGTACTTCAAAGATGAATCATTAGTTCTGTTTTCCTAGACGGTATGCACCAGTCTTTATGTTAGCCCGACAAAGAAAGGGATAACAAAAAAAAGTTATAAATGAATAAAAATATTTAAAATTTTACTGAGAAAGGAGGAACTGACAAAAGGTATAAGTGTTTTCTTTGAAGAGAGTGGTACCCCTCCATTCCTGCACTTGTCACCTCTGCCATTCAAAACTTAATCTAACTACAATAGGAGTCAGAGGCTGCAGATCTATGATTTTGTCTCCATGTGATAGTTTTAAAACCCTTTAATGTGATCCATTGTAGCAAAAAGTTGACAGAAAATGATTTTTAAGAGTGATTTAATGATAAGGCATCACTGTCTTAGAACATCGCGTGTTGGTTTCAATATCTCCACACAAAACAAAGCTATCTATTCATAATTTACTGTGTGAACAGCCTGCCATTTGCTCCCTGGGCATCTGATGTAACCTTCAATAATGCAGAGAATTTATATTAATCACATCCATTTTGCATTGAGGTACAGGTTCCTACTGGATCTGTTTAAATGGTATTGCGTAAAGGAATTAGACGTATACTTGCCGAGAATAGGTTTGATAAACATGCAGTTTCCGAACTGCATCATCATATTCCCCATTTTTGTAAACTCCAGACATGTATCAGTGACCACTATTTGTTTGCGACAGTGAAACATAGTGTATTTCAAAGGGGTTGGGATTCGTGTAACCATCCATAGCACAAAATATTACCAGCGTCTGTTAGAAGGAAAGAAAGGGGAGAGCTCAGCAAGTCAGAAGTCTTTGTGCCTATGGCGTAATGTTTTCAACTGCAGCCAGCCGGAACAGTCAAACAGTAGCCTATGGCGTAATGTTTTCAACTGCAGCCAGCCGGAACAGTCAAACAGTAGCATTCTAGCTGCTTCTTTAAATGGAAGTTTAGTGTATACACTTGTATCCCTAAGATCAGAAAAACTCACTACAAATTTTTTAGAAACTTAACTTTTCTGATTAAAATATTTCATGAACTTACATGTAATTCTAGATACATAGTACCTCGCCCCCATGCTCCTTTCCATCCCATCACGTTGTTCATCCATCATCACATTCAGTGGTGCTGACGCGGCAGTAAATGATAGTTAAATTGTGATTTATTACATGTACTATTTTAATAAATCTCCGGTGCCATATTGTTCCAGTGAGTAAAAAAAAAAAGAAAAGAATATCCCTTTGAGGTGTCGGAATGCCGTTCTGGTATATTTTAGCCAAAATTAACCCTGAGCACGAGATGAGGTGTTCACTAGTAGGGTATATGGGTGTTCAGGAGAAACAGCCATTAGCATACAACATATGCATCTCTCCTACTTTAGTGGCAGCATGAGAAAATAATTGAAGAACTGAAGAATATAAAGAAGTGAAACAAATAAGTTTTAGAGGAAAGTGCCACATTCATTTGTTTTATTCCCATATTGCCAGTACATATTGATTTTAGAGGTATCTCTTTAAAAGTAAAACCTTTCGCATCTAATTTGGCTGGCAATGTTTTAACTATCAAAGTCATGGCCACACAACCATTGACTGCAAAAGCCAAGCAACCTGTGGGAAGCAAGGTAAGGTCACACATGGTCCAAAAATTCTGTGTTCATTGCTAGTTACATGTGTGTCATTTCCTGTGATAACCACCCAGTTTTGAGCAGCCAGTATTCAGTTTTAATGAGAAAAAGTGAACGATGAGAAATAAGAGTAACTAGGTGAATTTCTTATACAGATGAGAAAAAGTCATTAATACAGGGTGTGTATGCCCTGAGACAACTGGGAAATCTGGCAAAAACCTGGAAATTTTTCATGTGGGGAAAAATCCAGGAATTTCTTGGAGCCCAGGAATTTTTCATTGTGCTAGTTTTCAGTTAAACTTTTGTAATTTTGATCGGTTAAACCCGATACCCTAGCAAATAATTTTACTTTAACCTGCTACTGCAGAATAATGTTGCAGCAATAAAACATTAACAAGAGAATAACACCAAAATAAAGCTTTAGTTGGAAAGAAAATGCACCATTTACAACAACAAAACACAGTACAACACAAGTGTCTGCCAATAGCAAAATGTGTTAAATTCTGCACAATAATTTGTAACAACAAACTGCTTTCAGTCCCTCATTTTGACATGTGTGACGTTACAGCTGTTTACAGTTCCAACAGATAACAGGGAAAGTATTGCCAGTGGTAGTTTCAGAAGTGTTACTTTCAAAGTAAATTTCCATTTACACAAGATGAATTATGTTATTTGTGAGAAAGTGTGATGAATTTCCTAAATTATGGAATGTTAGGTTCTCATTCAAAACTTAACACTTAAGACCAGTCACATAGAAAAATTTTGGGCCCGGAAGACCAACCATTGATATCAATATTTGAAATTTTACAGGCATGTATGTGTTTGATCTATTGTAAAAAGGTAACATGCTAAAAAGACCAGGTTTCAAGGTTAGTTTCTCACATTTATTTTAGTTTTTTTGTAGATTACAATTTATGCAATAACAATGGAAAAAAATAGAATTATCCTTCAAAAAAAAAAGTGTGAAGTGAGTTCTTGAGCAATTTCATATGGATTCGACTTTACGATGGAAAAGTCGATGTGCTTGATGGAACATATGCCACGTAACCCATGAAATGATCGATGCACAATAGTGAAACATATAATCATGCTTATCAGAAATATTCAGCTGCTGCAATTTAAGCAATGCTCTTAGGATCCTGCCTAACAACACCCTTGGAGAAAACAGCAAAAAATTTTTGACGATCAGTATTATATGTGAAAGCTTAGCTTTTCTTTTCTTTTAACTATACTGTATTTATATCAATTTATTCTATTAACTTTTCCCTTTTTGTGTGTACATGATACTTAACAATAATGTTGCTATTGGGCGACAAGATGACGTGACATCAGCTATGATTGGCTGACAAAAGTGCATCGCAATCTCGGTTTCAGTAATTTGGAAGCTAGCATGCTGTATTTGGTGGAATTCTTATTTATGCTTTCGCGGTACGAATATATGCAGTGTAAATGTTCCTGCACATCAAAGCTCTTTCCAAAACGTGTTGTTTTTTGCTGGTTTTCGTTTCCTAAAGTGCCAGGAAGTTCTATTCCAGTGTACAAAACCTTCACTATTCAAAGGAGTGATAGGTTGTACAGCTCCGAGGGAAAGTATAGTAAGTATAGTGTCACTTAACATGGAAAAATGTATTTTACCAGGGAAATAGTGTATTTTAACCCAGAAAAAAAGTATTTTCACCCAAGGTAAAATGTATTTTTAACTGGGAAATCCAGATTTTTTTTTTTTTTAGTCCACATATGGACCCTGTAATAACCCTTCAGTATGTCGATATTTAACACAAGTTATATGCCTCATTGGTTAAGAATCTAGTCCCTAATCTGAGCCCATTAACAAAGACATGCTACAACCGTACACATGAATGCCTAGAATTGTGAGTGCGCATGTAGTAACATAATTGATAACAAATCTATTGTTAACTCCAGATAAGCTGCAGTAATAAATAAGAGTAGCTTCCATAAATTACCAAATCCATTGGGACTATAGCAGGCTGAAATAAGGCAAACATGCATATGCCTCTAGGAGAGACGTTTCAACACAAGTGCCCCTTTGCTGAGAAGTTAAATCCTCTATAGGAAAGTGACCCCAATGGAAAGAAAACTAAAGGTGTTGCTTCCATATCCACACATTCTTAACTGTAATGGTGCTCGTGCTGTGTAGGGTGAATATATGTTATGTACTCCTCCTGCTAATGAAACTACAGACAATGAAGCCCTCAACAGTCTTACTACACAGCTCACCCAACAATTTCTCCTGTTTATACATGGAGACACCACTAATTTGGTATGGGATTTGATGTCACCTGTCACCGGAGGTTCTGTACCTTCTCAGTGTAGGACGAGAATACACTTCATTCCTGCTAATAATTTCTTGACACGTTTTCTTGCTTTCATAGACTCTGTTTAGTGTAAAACCACTGGAGTGAATGCTAAACATATCAAAAATATGCTGTGCAGGCTATTGGTTGTTTTTTGCTTTCGCAACGGCGCCTTGGCTTGGGTAGATGACAGTTGTAATGCCAACACTGTAGCTATGTCCCTTGGAGTTGTGGTGTAAGCTGAAAAATTCATCCTGTAAATCATTAATTCCATTGCACATTGTAAGTAACGAGAAGATTTTGCAAATCTTAAGTGTATTTCTTTGTGGTAGGTACAATATTCATAAATTGTATTAATGTTGCTTTCTTTTCGTATTGGATTATTTTATCATGGTAATGAGGTTCTTGGAAGCATTCATTATAGAAAACATGTTGATTAATTCTTTGTAATAGTTTGTAATTACTGAGTGACGCATGACTATCATTCACTGATAAACAGGAAATATTAGTGCTGGATAATACACAGTTAATAGCCTATTTTTTGTAGTTCTCACTTGAATGAATTTCCATTAATTTCAAACTTGAGGCTGCAAGTAAATAATTCTATTTGAAATAAAAAAACTCTGAATTCTATAATATTTTTTCTCGTGTATTTATTGCATTACAGTTTATCGGATATGGGATAAATATGTTGATGATTATGTAGGTCGATCCCAATACAATGTTCTGTTCATCCAGTACTAATGGAGTATTTCCATCATCAATCAGATACAAAGCGGAACTGAGAGTTTGCATTACATTAATTACAGAGATCAATTACATGCCTTTCGATATACAGGGTGGTCCATCTGAAGTTTCGGATGAGATTATCTCGAAAACTATACATCGGGTAAAAATAGTAGGTAAGACAAGTTCGTAAGCTCAAAGGGGGACATTAAGGGGAGCCGGAACGATGAAAACGACAAAATTAACGTTTTTTGGTTTTTTTCATTATGAAATTATTTGGAGTTTTCTGAATAAAACAGATCAAGTTTTACCCTTCTAAGTGAATTGTAAGTGTGTTTTTTATCGGTGCAAAGTTGCCGTGCCGCGTAAATGGTTGTAGCGACTTGGTGTGTCACCTCTGACGGCGCCACTCGCTGGCTGCAAGCAGGATATATTTGCAGAATTAGACAGTGTTTTGTGTTCCAACGTTGTATGGCTTTATCTCTGTGACAAGTGACTGTTCATATTGCTAAACAAGATAAACATAAACGCTATATCGTGTGTGTTGACTTGGGGAGTTTGCTTTGTGTTGTTTAGCTGTTCAATTTTGTGTATTTGATGAATTTTGCTCGTACCTGTTTTATGTATTTGGTTTGTGGATATCAATATGCTCCGTTTCAGCAGTCGAGTGTTTAAGAAAAGCACAGTGAGTGGAAGAAGAAATCTTTTGTTGTTTCGAAGGGAGATGCTGCTCAGACTGCTTCACTGACTACTCCAAATGAATTGGATAGAACTTCTTCCAGCAAGAAACTCTGTGACAGCAAAGAAAAATTTGAAAACTGTGAAAGTGACAGTAATGATGTGAATGAAATAATTAACATTTCCTTGCTCTCTAATATTTTGAAACATAACGTATTATGCCAAGTTTGGAAAAAAAAGAGAGAGAGAGAGAGAGAGGACTGGAACTGAAAATAACTTCACATATTGGTTTGGCATATAAAATGTTACTGAAGTGTAACAAATGTGCAGCAGAAGTTTCGTTTTCTAATTCTAACAGTATTCCTCGTAGTGGTAATAGTGGAAAGAAGGTGTATGATATAAATGTTAGGCTAGTGTATGGCTTGCGTTGCATTGGCAAGAGCAGTGCTGCAGGGATAATGTTATGTGGAATTATGAACTTGCCAAAACCACCAACCAAGTTTGGATTTTATAATGAATTGGTGGGATCTTCTGCTGAAGATATTGCTCCAGCAACAATGAAGAAAGCAGTTGAAGGAGCTGTGACAGATAATGGGAATTGCAGAGATTTAACTGTTGCTTTAGATGGATCATGGCAATGTAGAGGTCATAAATCTCTAAATGGAGTTGTGACAGCTACCAGTGGAGACAGTTGCAAAGTAATTGATGTTGCTATTCTCTCAAAACATTGTAGATGTAAAGGCAATACCAAGGACAAACATAGTGAAAGTTGTGAAGCAAATTTTCACGGCATGAGTGGAGCAACGGAAGTAGAGGGTGTGAAACAAATTTTTTCCAGATCACAGGAGTGATGTGATGTGCGATACACTAAATATCTAGGAGATTGTGATTCTGAGAGATATAAAGCTGTAGAGGAACTCGCACCTTATGGCAATGAAATTCACATTAAAAACAGGACTGCATTGGGCATGTGCAGAAGTGCATGGGGGCTCGCTTGCGCAAACTAAAGCAGACATTAGGATCCCAGAAGCTTAGTGATGGTAAGACCCTTGGAGGAAGAGGAAGATTGACAGATGAAGCAATTGATAGATTGCAGAGGTATTATGGGTCTGCAATTAGGCAAAATACAAGAAGCATTGAGCATATGAGTAGAGCAGTATTGGCATTATTTTTTCCTACTGCATCAACAAATGAGCACCCACAACATGCACTGTGCACCTCAGGTAATGACTCATGGTGTAAGTACGAATCAGGAAAGGAATATGCCCATAAAAACAGTGTGCCAATTGCTGTAATTGATGTAATTAAGCCCATATTCAGAGATTTATCACAGCCAAGTTTATTGGAAAAGTGTTTACATGGGAAAACACAAAATCCAAATGAAAGTGTAAATAATTTAATTTGGATTAGGATTCCCAAAAGAGTGTTTGTACAGATAAATACATTGAATTTTGCAGTGTATGATGCAGTGGCAACATACAATGAAGGAAACATTATCAAATATGATGTGCCGAAACGTTTAGGTTTCCAACCAGGACACAACACCATTTCCACAATGTGCCCAATAGATGAAGAAAGACTAAGAGGTGCAGGAAGAAGAGAAAAAAGCCTACAAAATGCAGCAAAAAGGAAGAAAAGTCCAGTGAAAAGGAAACTAACACTGGAAAAAGAGGATGCTGATAATCCATCATATGGCGCAGGAATGTATTAAAAAACTTTGGAAGCCATTTCCCGTAACTTGAAAATTTTCATCTTTGAGGAACATTTTCTCAAAAACTGCTAACAGTATATTAATGAATTTTATTCCATCATTTTTATAACAAATTGTAAAAAAAAATTGTATAATTCAAGAGTTATAGAAGGAAAAGTGCAAAATTTTAGAGAAAAAAATAAGTATATGTTAAAAAAATTGTAAAACGAAAACCAATAAATATATCTTAACATGGCATTATAACTTTGTAGAGAAATATTCACTGAACATGTAGTCCAAATTTCAGAGCAATATGTGTAATGGTTTTAGAAAAAAATGTTCCTTCTATTTGCTAAAATTAAAATGGAGGAGATGGATCGTTTCCGCTCCCCTTAAATGATACTACACATGACCCCCAGCCTCCGCCCCCTTGGATGGGGCAACTTTTAAATGGAAACCTCCATTTTTACTGCAGATTCAGATTCTCCATAAAAAGTAATCAAGTTTTGTGTGAAACATTTTTTTAAACCATTGACAGATGGCGCTGAAATCGAGAAAAATTAAAATTGGGGAAGTACTAAGATTTATTTGGAATGATCCAAGGAGGACGCATCAAATCAATACAAAATGTGCACCAATTATTTCATTACGCTAAATTAAGCTTTTTATTTTTTAGAAAATGTACCCTACCCACCACAGTTTTTGATGGAAGGAGCCGGAATGGTATTAAAATCTCGTTAGGGAAATCTTCACACTTGCATTACTCACACAACTGTGGCGCTACCATAGCCAAACTTTGAACTATGGCGCAGTATAAATGTTGGTGCAATGCGATCAGATGTCACTTTACTTTCAGATTGTGAACCGTAAACATCAACTGACAAAAGTAAATTATTCTTCAGCAAAACATGGCTCACTATCCTCCTACAGAGATTTTAATTTTAGGTGAACGCCATAACAATTACACTGCAGCTGCGCAGTTGTATGCAGATCGTTTCCCAAACAGACGACATCCAAGCGAAAACATTATTTGAAATTGCACTCAACAAGCTCGAAATGGATACACATACCGTCCACCTCATCATCGCGAAAACAGTGAAAATGATGCTCATACCCTTTCCGTTCTCCCATGTGTTCAACTGGATCCCGAAATTAGTAGTCGTGTGATTCAGAGAGAAACTGGAATACCGCAATCAACTGTTTTGAGGATTTTGAAGGCACAAAAATGTTATGTGTATCATATCACACTGACACAGGCATTAATGGTGAAAGGTGTGCAAATACGCGTGCATTTCTGCCAGTGCGCCTTGGAAATGATAACAGGTGACAATGATTTTTTTAGATACGTTATGTTCACCAATGAAGCCACATTCAAAAACAATGGCGAATTAAATCGTCATGATTGTCATTATTGGTCCCCTGTCAATCCGCACTGGCACAGACCCTTTGACAATCAACACAAATGGTCATTAATGGTCTGGTGTGGAATTTTAAATGGTTACTTGATAGGACCGTATTTTTTTGACCGAAATGTTACTGGGTAATCTTATTTACAACTTCTCTGCGACAATTTGTTGGAGCTAATGGAAGACGTTGATTTAGAAACTAGGCAACAGATGTGGTTCCAACAGGACGGAACAGCTCCCCTTTGTGCTAAAAATGTGCAGAACATTTTAAATTTATATTACCCGAATCTGCAATAAAAAAATAGGTGTTTCCATTTAAGATTTAAAAGTTGCCCCACCCAAGAGGGCGGGGGCTGGAGATAAAGTGAAGTATCATTTGATGTCCCACTTTGAGCTTACGAACTTGTCGTACATACTATTTTTACCTGATGTATAGTTTTCAAGATAATCTCATCCAGAACATCAGATGGTGTGTGTGTGTGTGTGTGTGTGTGTGTGTGTGTCAACAAGACTCTTGACAGTATGTATTCCATCTTCTCAGGATCACTGGCCAACAGCTAATACATTGCAGTTACTAGAACTGCAAAACCCTGCCTCAATAGAGAAAGAGGATACTCCATTGTACAGTGTCATAAACTCTTCACAGAACATAAAAGAAACAAGGGAGTATGAATATACTGAAGCATAACTAACGTAAACACATTAAAATATTGATCTTTAAAAATTTACTAGACTCACTCAGATGAGATAGACATTAGTGTTCCCATCGGCACACTACATTGTGCAGCCAGTGGCTGTTTTTCAATTTCATAACAGCATTTGGGCTTTAGTGGATCACATTACAACCACCAATGCATCCATTCATAATTCTTCAGACAGTCTATGAAGCGTGCCTGTTTCCGTAGTGGATTGAGCATTACCACTTCACAATCAGGAAGACACACACACACACACACACACACACACACACACACACACACACACACACAGAGACAGAGAGAGAGAGAGAGAGAGAGAGAGAGAGACTAGTCAGCAGTAACCTCACAATCTTTCAGGTAGTCATGACAATATATAACTAAATTGAGAGCAAGAAGAGTTCCTGAGCTCCACAAATTTTTCCGTGAAATTCATGATAGAGACAATTAAGAGGATTTATGAGTGACATTGGAGGTCCCAGTTACGCGTATAATTAGTGGCCATTATCAGATCAACTGAAGAGAGACAGCCCAGATAACTGAAGTGTTCATTTCAGAAGGCAAGTGTCATTCTTTCGTCACCAGAGAACCATCTATCAGAGGGGCAGTTAATGCTTCAATTCCAAAATTGAGGAACTTTACAGCTGCTCATTCTAAATGTTGGAAGTTGTATCCAGTATTTGCTGTGTTTCAAGAGACACCACCAGGTTAAGATACAATCCTTGGGGCAGTGCTGTTCCACTTGCCGGAGCTAGCTAAAGATCTCTTCATGCTTTTCAACCTAATTTGATATGGTATAGATACCCCTTCTGAAACTAGAGGAGGACAATACATGCCCAAACGCTTATACCTCTGTTGTCCTCAATTACTGTAGATGAAAGAACTTGAAAGAAATGGGCTACCACTATCTTCTTAGGGTTGCTCTATTCAAGCACCTTGTTAGTCACTTAGAGTGTGGAGGTATCGCTCCACAATAGATGCTCTGATCGTTCCAAAGATAACTACAAAGAAAATTCCCTGCTCAAACATCACCTAATAGATATGCATTTTGATGTTAGAAAGGTCTATCACACCAGTTTGTGCATAATAGTCTTCTCTCCAAGTACTCCATCAGTGGTACTCTGAGTGCTTGTCTACATATGTATATGGTCCTCTGTTGGATCACTGCTTCAGATACGAAGTTGCCTTGTCAGTCATGTTTGAACAGGAGAATAGTGTTCCTCAGGGGAGCAGCCTAAGCATCTCTGCTACCACCTTCTACACAGTAATGCTCACAATTTGGTGGTCAGTTCATACTCTCTGTTGATTGGCCTGCTGTATTCTATTTTTCTTCTCAGTTGTAAGACATTTCCAAAGTCGACTCTGACCGCAATTGATTGGTTTCGAATTGTAGATTAAAACTGAAGAAACTGCAAAAAAGTAGGAATTTAAGGTACTGGAACCTGGATAAACTCAAAGAAACAGAGGTAGTAGAGAGTTTCAAAGAGAGCATTAAGGAATGATTGACAAGAAAAAGTAAAAGGAATATAGTGGGAGAAGAATGGGTAGCCTTGAGAGATGAAATAGTGAAGGCACCAGAGGATCAAGTAAGTCAAAACATGAGGGCTAATAGGAATCCTTGGGTAACACTAAGAGATTTGTAATTTAATCGATGAAAGGAGAAAATATAAAAATGTAGTAAATGAAGCAGGTAGAAGGAAATACAAATGTCTAAAAAATGAGATTGACAGGAAGTGCAAATGGCTAAGCAGGAATGGCTAGAGGACAAATGTAAGGCTGTAGAAGCATATATCACTAGTGGTAAGACAGATACCGCCTACAGGGAAATTAAAAGAGACCTTTGAACAAAAGAGAACCATCTGTATGAATCTCAAGAGCTCAGATGGAAAACCAGTCCTAAGCAAAGGAGGGAAAGCAGAAAGGTGTTCACAGTCTCCGGTTGCTGAGGCTAGTGTGGCCTTGGCAGCCAGAGACTGTGGTCATATATGTGGGTGTGTGTCTGTTGTCAAATTCCGATGAAGGCCTGTTTGGTTAAAATCTTACGTGTTTGACAGTCTTTTTGATGTGCCTATCTGCGAGTCAGCATCTTCACAGTATGGTGAGTAGAAGTCTTACCTTCTTCACAATATTGTCAGTTCCATCCTGGAATGTCCATAGTTTGACTAAAAGATTTTATTATGCAGGTTCTTAATGGGGTGTCCGAATTTGAACCATTTTGTGGATGAAACTTTGTGGATACACACAAGTCACCATTCACCTTCAAAAATATTAAAAATGTCTTAGGAAGGCCCACAGATCTGAAAAATCATTGAAGTTTTCTGTCCGTGAGTAACTTAGATTGTCTATAGATGATTATATCGGACAAATCTTACCCTTTGATTCAGTAATGATAGTGATGAGTTGCCAGTAACCTTCTGGTGTTAGCTTCTCATTGTGCAACAAGCATTTCTCCTCTTGCCTCTACTGACTTCTCTGGTTTAAATTTGATTGTTCGCTCATATTTGCTAATAAAATATACTAGCTGTTCACAAGTTGTAAAGCCATTGCCATTATTCACAAAGTATGACATTTTGGAAATTCCTGTGGGCTCAACAGTCCAGGTCTTATTCGGAAAGGAACTGTCTGACGGATGCTAAAATGATACATTGTTAGAAAAAGGATGCAACATATTACATTTTTAATTACATTTTTAAATTAAAAATCCCACACATTTTATGCCAGCACCAAGGTAATACACCAATCTACATTGATGTATCTAAGGGGAGTAAAACCTTGGATAGTCTGCTCTTCACCATGTTTCATACCTCAGAATATGATAACTAATTGAATAAATCATCTTTGACACTTAGATAAATGTGATCTTTAGAATGAGTGGGAGCTATAGTATAATTACAGTTCCTTGGCATTTTATTCTGAGTGCACTACGGGCCATGCAATTCCTATATCCTTCAGATAAAGGATTTGACAACACCCTGGACTTAAGTCTTTGCCAACATTGTCTAAAGAGAGAGAGAGAGAGAGTGTAGGAATTTGGAGCAGTGAGCCATTAGAGACAGCAGGCAAAATGGGCAGTATCCCTCCTGACAATTGAGACAAATGTATAACTATGCAGATAAGTGACCAGATGCAGTTCCGACAGTGAAGTCAAATAACCAGCTGCAGCTGTGGTGAAGTTTTATGCAGATGGAATGCTTTTAATTCACCTTCAGATTGAACAGTGTTCCATGACATAAAAATTCCTATGCCTGCAGATCTCTATGCCATGTTTTGGAAAAGACCATAGAGTTTGCTTCAGAGTGTGGTCAATAATTACACTGGGGACATGCCATATTTTTGGGGACCACATAAAGTGCTGCTAAATTTAGGTTTATTGTCACACTTTCAACATAAAGTTTCTCACCTTCAACATAAAGTTTTAGAGTTGGTTATGAAACTTGCTTTAAAAAAACACCATGACTGTATACGGAGGTCTTTACAATTATGATTTTACAGTCTTTGTGCAACTTATCGTTTCTAGCACTTCTGGTGTTATATTTATTTTGCTGTTTTGTATTTTGATTACTGCGAAGTTAATTTGGATGCTAATGAACAATGTTTCAATTCAAGTGGTGTTTGAGAATATCTTGTGTGTGGGTTTTGTCAAGTGGTGGGTTGTGTATATGAGGCATGAATGATAAAATTATTTTTCTTTGTTCTGACATTTTATTTCTTGTTCCTAAACTTGCTAGTTTTTGGTTCTTGATGTATGTATTTAGTTTAACCCTGCCAGCCAGTCATCTTATTTTGATTTAAGAAGTTAGGGGGACATTAACTACAACTCAGTACACTGTTCATGAATACATCATCATTGAAGAATAATGAAGAAGTAATAGCATTACTCAAAAGATCATGAGTACAAAATTTCCTAATGATGTGGAATGTGTCAGTTTAACAGAAGTTTTCTTTACACAATATCTAAAAATTCAGCTACTGAATAGGAGTTGTCATTCTGAAATTCTTTTACTTTTATTTTTAAATGTTGGTTGGCTATCTGTCGGACTTTAAAAGCTGTTTGGCAAATAACCAAAGATTTTTGTGGCAACATAATTCACCCCTTTCTGTGCCAAAGATTTAACCCAGACTAGTGAAGATCGTCCTTTCTTCTAGTGTTGTCGCTATGCACTTCGCTATTATTTTTGAATTGAGATGTGTTGTTAATAACAAATACTCATAAGTGAGTACATGTATTGCGAAGCTACTGTGAATATTCCTAATTCGTTAAATAAATGTCTGCAAGGTGATCTTGCATGTACTCCAGCTATTATTCTGATTGCATGCTTTTGTGCAATGAATGCTTTTTCTCTTTGTGATGAAATACCCCAAAATATGAAGCCATATGAAAGCAGTGAATGAAAATGACATAATAGGCTAATTTATAGATATGTTTAGCCCCAAAATTTGCAATAACCCTTAAGGCATATATAGCTGAACCTAACCATTTCAGAAGATCATCAATTTGTTTGTTTCAGTTCAATATCTCAGCAATGCTCACACCCAAAAATTTTGAATATTCTTCCTTAGAAATAGACTTCTGTTCAAAGTCCATATTTATCAATGGTGTTATGCCATTTCGTTTACAGAATTGCATATACTGAATTTTCTCAAAATTTAGTGAGAGTCCATTTGCAGAGAACCACTTAATAATTTTCTGAAAGACTTAATTTACAGTTTCTTGTTTGTCGGGTGTGATTACTATACTTGTATCATTAGCAAAAAGAATTAGCTTTCTATCTTCATGAATATAGAGTGGCAAGTCATTAATGTATATTAAGAACAGTAAGGAACCCAAAACTTAACCCTATGGGACACCGTTCTTGATACCTCGCCAGTTAAAGGACTTTTGCAGACTGTCTGTACTGTTAATTTCAACCTTCTCCATTCTTCCAGGTAAATATGAACTAAACTATTTGCACACTGTTCCACTCATACCACAATACTTAGAATTATCTAAAAGAATTCCATGATTCACACAGTCAAAAGCCTTTGAGAGATCACAAACTATCCCAATGGATGATGTTGAATTATTCAATGCATTTCATATTCGATCAGTGAAAGCATATATAGCATTTTCTGTTGAAAAGCCTTTCTGAAAACCAAATTGACGTTTTGTTAGTACTTCATTTTTACAAATATGTGATGCTACTCCTGAATACACCACTTTTTCAAGAAATTTGGATACAAGTGTCGGAACTGATATTGGGCGGTAGTTGTTACGGTCAGACCTAACCCCTTTTTTATGCAGTGGTTTAACAATAGCATATTTCAGTCTATCTGGAAAAATGCTACAACATGTGGGTGAGAATCGAGAATCCTACATATCAGTTGGGAACAAGTTTTTAGTACTTTGTTGGAAATGTCATCAATCCCATGTGAGCGTTTACTTTAGAGTGAATTTATTATTTTCCTGCAGGGTGTATACGCTCCGGGACAACCGGGAAATCCGAGGAAAAACTGGGGAATTTTTATACGGGAGAAAACCGTAGAATTTATTAGAGTTCTGGAAAATTTTCATTGTTTGAGTCTTGAGTAAAATTTTGTAATTTTGACTGGTAAGAACTGATAGCCCAACAAAGAATTTTACTGTATCCCACTACTGCACAATAATACTGCAGCAATAAAATGTCAACGACAGAATAAAACCAAAATAAAATACAAGTTTCAATGGACAATTTATAACAACACACAGTGTACACACAATTGCCTGCCTAAAGCAAAGTGTTCCAAAGGCTGTAGGACAAAGACAATAGAATATTTCATAATAGCAAACAACGTCCGATGAGGGTGACGTCATAACTGTTTACATTAAGTTCGTTTTGAGCAATTGCCAGCTGGCTCCTGCGTGCATGCACAGTTGAGTTGCATGTGAACAGAACCTTCTGCTTCTGGCCATTTGAAGTGTGGCTGCAGCAGTAGCAAGAAGCAGTCGTGCCATCCAGAAAAAAATTTCTGGCGTGTTTAAGCTGCCGGATGGGCGCACGGGCAAAGAAGTCTGGGTTGTAGTGGGGAGGGGGATAGTGACCCGTGTTTACATTTGATGATTTTGCTGCTTTCTCTTCGTTTACAGTACACACATCAAATGAAAGTAAAACGGATTTCTGTGGCCGGCAGCTATCAAGTGACCCCCCTGCGGGTTCAGGGGTTAGAATAGGCCCGCGGTATTCCTGCCTGTCATCAAGAGGCGACTAAAAGGAGTCTCAAATGTTTCGGCCTTATGTGATGGTCCCCTGTCGGGTTTGACCTCCATATCTCAAAATTTTTGCGAAGAGCAAGCCGATTGGGGAAGGGCGCCTTACTTGATGCATTGTGTCCATCTCGCGTTGAGAACTTTCGCCAGCTTATTCGTCGTTGCATTGCAGTCTTGCCTGCTCTCCATCTCTTGGGCATGGATACGTTCCTGCGTGCACTTTCCGCCATGCAATGTGCAGTGCTAATTTCTGCACTGACAGCGACCATGCACTACATGTCACCTAAAATCCAGCACGGTAGTCAGTCCGTTGCAGCGGGGCCACCATGTACCCTGTTGGTTGTAGCCCCCTGACAACACAGGGATCACTCACTGATGCCTGCGCCGTTAACTCCCCACGTATGCCAAGGAGTAGATGCCCATCTCCCTGGGGCATCAGGACTCCCAGCAATGGCCATCCTGCCAGGTGGCCTTTGCTGTGGCTAGGTGGCGCTCGTGGAGAGGCCCCTTGGTTGGAGTAGGTGGCATCAGGGTGGATGACACGCAATGAAGTGTGGCACATCATCTCTTGCTCGTGGCCAGCCACCAGCAGTCTCTAAGCGTTCGAAGGCTCATTTTAAAGCTAATGTGTATGACCCCAAATCATTCCCCTCCCTGGCCACACCGTGGGAGGAACGAAAGTCTATGAATGACAGTGAAATATATTCGCCCCAGTATCTCGTCTGTACCAGAGCTGACGGGGACTCCTTCGTATTTGTGAAGCCTCAGTTCTTTGTAGAGCATTTAGAGGAAAAGTTTGGGGAGGTGGAGGGCTTGTCCAAAATGCGGTCCGGTTCGGTATTGATAAAAACGGCATCCTCTGCCCAGTCATGGGCCGTGCCCCCTTGTAATAAGCTGGGGGATGTTTCCATTACTATCATGCCCCATAAAAGTTTAAATATGGTCCAGGGCATTATTTTCCACGGGGATCTCCTTTTACAGTCCGATGGCAAGCTGCACGCCAACTTAGAGCGACGAGGTGTCCATTTTGTCCGGCGCGTCCACCGAGGTCCGAGGGATCACCAAGTTGCCACCGGTGCCTTCATCTTGGCCTTCGAGGGTGACACATTATCTGAGAAGGTCAAGGTGATGGTCTACCGGTGTGATGTAAAGCCATATATCCCTCCCCTGATGCGGTGCTTCAAGTGTTGGAAGTTTGGCCATGTGTCTTCCCGCTGTGCTTCCAGCCGCGTGTCGCGATTGTGGTCGTCCATCCCATCCTGATACTCCATGTGCCCTGCCACCCATCTGCGTCAACTGCAGAGGGCACCATCCCTCTTGCTCGCCAGACTGTCCGATTCTGCAAAAGGAAAGGAAAATAATGGAATACAAGACCCTGGACCGGCTGATGTACACTGAGGCTAAACGGAAATTTGATCGGCTTCATCCGGTGCGCAAGGTGTCTTCTTATGCCGTCACTGTCACTCCTGCTACACTTCCATCAGCTCCAATACTTCCAGTCAGCTCTCAGAGTCGAAGGACCGCACCTGCTCCCTTGATGGTGGGGGGCACTTCACTGCCTGTTGCTCCTGCTCCATCTACTTCAGGAGCAACCCCCCCCCCCCCCCCCCCCCCAACCATTGGGAACATCAGTTCCCCCTTCCCAGCCGGAGAAGTGTAAGACTTCTTCGGCTCCTCTCACCAGGAAAGGGTCCCTTGGGGACCTCCCTTCGCAAGTTCCGACCGGTTTAAAAGCGGACACCCGCAAGTGGCTCAAAGAACCACCGGTCGCTGGTTTTAGAGCCTCACGGTCGTCATCCATCCCTGAGACTGACCCAGTGAGGCTCTTCTAGCCTGAACCACTTAAGGCTTATCGAGAGAAGCTGAAAAAGAAAAAGGTTCCCAAGAATCCCGACATTGCGATGGCACCCATCCCACCGCTTCCTACAAGCTCAGCGTCTTGATGACGAGGTCGAGATTCTGGCGACTGCTGAAGACCTGGATCTCGCCGGTCCCTCAGACGCCACGGATGTCACTCACGCAGGTACTGAATCGGTTTCAGCGAGTGAACAAACAGCGTAAACTGCCTTCCCAGTCCCTTCACTCCTTTCTGAGCCATGGACAATATCATCCTCCAGTGGAACTGCAGCGGTTTCTTCCAACATCTAGCTGAGCTCCGACAACTTATCAGCCTTCACCCTTTCTTCTGCATTGCTCTTCAGGAAACTTGGTTTCCAGCAATGCGAACCCCCGCCCTTCGTGGCTATCGGGGTTATTATAAGAACCGGGCAGCTTATGAAAGGGTGTCTGGTGGCGTCTGCACCTTTAGAGGCTATCTCTGTTCAGGTGTGGATGTCACAGGCTGTTACTGTCTGCAGTCTGTGTCTTCCACCGGATGGTGATGTCCCACAGCATGTCCTGGCTGCGCAGATAGCCCAATTGCCTCCACCTTTCTTGTTACTGGGCGACTTCAACGCCCATAACCCTCTGTGGGGTGGGTCAGTGCCAACAGGTCGAGGCACCACTGTTGAGAATGTATTGGCACAGCTCGACCTCTCCCTTTTAAACGATGGTGCCTTCACACATTTCAGTGTGGCGCATGGCACATACTCCACCATCGAACTTTTCATCTGCAGCCATAGCCTCTTACCGTCTGTCCAATGGAGCGTGCATGATGACCTGTGTGGCAGTGACCACTTTCCGATCTTTCTGTCACTGCCACAACGTCACTCTTCTGGGCACCCTTGCAGATGGGCTATGAATAAGGCTGACTGGGACTTGTTCTCCTCCATTGCCTCTATTGAGCCTCTTCCTAATGACGCCATTGATGCTGTGGTTCACTCAGTCACCACCGGCATCGTTACTGCCGCAGAATCTGCCATTCCCCGTTCTTCTGGGTCCCCTCGGCAGCGGACTGTGCCTTGGTGGTCGCCTGAGTTTGCTGAGGCTCTTAAAGATCGCCAGCGGGCACTCCAGCGTCTTAAGCGACATCCCTCCATAGAACACCTCATCGCCTTCAAACGGCTGCGTGCGTGGGCCTGCCGCCTTGTCCACCAATGCAAGCAGGAGTGCTGGGAACGGTATGTCTCTACCATTGGCCCCCATGTCTCTCCATCGCAGGTCTGGGTCAAGATTAGACGCCTCTATGGCTATCGGACCCCTGTCAGCATCCCTGCGCTCTCACTGAATGGAGCAGTTTGTACTGACTCTGACGTAATTGCAAACCACATGGTAGAGCATTTTGCTCTGAGTTCTGCTTCTGCGAATTACCCACTGGCCTTCCACTCCATTAAAGAGCCTTTCATTTCGCGCCCACCATCCTGAATCCTACAATGTTCCATTCAGTGAGTGGGAATTTCACAGTGCCCTAGCCACTTGCCCTGATACAGCTCCCGGGCCAGATTGCATCCACTGTCAGATGCTGAAACACCTCTCAGTGGACTGCCAGCGACACCTCCTCGACCTTTACAACCGTATTTGGGTTGAGGAGGAGTTTCCATCGCAATGGCAGGAAAGTATTGTTATCCACATTTTGAAACCTGGCAAGAACCCATGGGAGGTGGACAGCTACCGCCCCATTAGCCTTACCAACGTTCTTTGCAAGTTGCTCGAACACATGGTGAACCGGTGGTTTGAGTTGGGTACTAGAGTCTCGGGGCCTTCTAGCTCCGTCTCAGGGTGGGTTCCGTAAAGGCCGCTCGGCCGCCCACAATCTGGTGAGCCTGGAGACAGCCATCCGTACGGCCTTTGCCTGCCGTCAGCATCTCATCGCTGTCTTTTTCGAAGGCGTACGATACGACATGCCACCCTCACATCCTCTTTATGCTTCATGGTTGGGGTCTTTGGGGTCCACTTCTGATTTTCATCCGAAATTTTGTGTCGCATCGAACCTTACGCGTGCAAGTCGCGGCCTCCCATAGCTCCTCCCGAGTTCAGGAGAACGGGTTGCCACAGGGATCTGTTTTAAGTGTCTGCCTATTTTTAACTGCAATTAACGGGCTCGCTGCAGTGGTGGGAACGTCTGTCTCAGCGTCCTTGTATGCTGACGACTTCTGCCTCCACTATAGCTCCATTGGCATTGCAGCAGTTGAACGTCAGCTGCAGGGCGCTATCCGTAAGGCGCAGTCTTGGGCTGTCGCGCATGGCTTCCAGTTTTCGGCTGCCAAGACCTGCGTTGTGCATTTCTGCCGGCGACGAACAGTTCACCCTGAGCCGCAGCTTTATCTTGCCGGCGAACTTCTTGCTGTGGTGGAGACACATCGCTTTTTGGGTGTGGTTTTTGATGCCCGGTTGACTTGGCTCCCACATATTCGGCAGCTTAAGCAGATGTGTTGGCGGCATCTTAATGCTCTGCGATGCTTGAGCCACACCAGGTGGGGCGCCGACCACTCTACCTTCTTACGGCTCTACCAGGCATTAATCCAGTCCCGTCTGGATTATGGGAGCCTGGCTTATGGTTCCGCCTCCCCAAATGCATTGCGGGTGCTGGACCCAATTCTTCACAGCGGGATCTGCCTTGCCACTGGTGCTTTCCGGACCAGCCCTGTGGACAGCATACTTTCAGAGGCAGGTGTCCCTCCACTGTGGTTACCACGCCAACATTTACTGGCCGCTTATGCTGTGCATGTTTGTAGCTTGCCCGGGCATCCTAATTATCGTCTCCTGTTCCCGCAGTCAGTTGTCCATCTCCCAGAACGTTGGCCCCGGTCAGGCTGTACGATCGCCGTCCGCATCAGAGAGCTTCTCTCCGGGCTTGGGGTTTTCCCTCTTCACTCTCCTTTCCGGGCCCCTTTGCGTACACCCCCGTGGTGTGTGCCTCGCCCTTGTCTTCGGCTAGTATTGGCACAGGGCCTGAAGGGCTCAGTCCCTCCGGAGGCCTTCCGTCGCCGCTTTTATTCCATCGTAGCCACGTATCAGGGCTCTGGCGTGTTTCACAAAGATGGTTCGATGGTTGCTGGTCGTGTTGGTTATGCTCTAACTCTAGGGGACCATTATGAACAATGAACCTTGCCGGCTGGCTGCAGCGTTTTTACTGCTGAGCTGGTCACCATCTTTCGTGCCCTAGAGTATAGCTGCTCCTGCTCAGGTGAGTCCTTCGTTATCTGTAGCAACTCCCTGAGCAGTTTACGAGCTATCGACCAGTGTTTCCCTCGCTCTCGTCTGGTGCTGGCTGTCTAGGAGTCCCTCCATGCTCTTGCCCGTTGTGACCACTCTGTGGTCTTTATGTGGACCCCAGGCCATGTTGGGATACCCGGCAACGAACATGTAGACCGCCTGGCGAAAGAGGCTACCAGTAAACCATCTCTGGACATTGGCCTCCCGGAGACTGATTTGCGAGCTGTCTTCCGCCGCAAAGTTTTGCTCTTTGGGGCGCTGAATGGCGCGATCTGACCACGCCCAATAAACTCCGTGCTATGAAGGAGACGACGACTGCGTGGCGCTCCTCCTTGCGAGTCTCTCGCAAGGAGTCTGTCGTACTCTGCCGACTGCGCATTGGGCACACACGGATGACCCACAGCCACTTATTGCACCATGAGGACCCCCCTCTATGTCGCTGATTTTGTTGGCCTGTCCTCTTTTAATTGTGCTCAGGCAGACGTTTGCGCTCCCTGATACGCTCCCTGCCCTTTTAACTGATGACAATGCTATGGCAGGCTTAGTTTTGCGTTTTATTCAGACAGGGGGCTTTTATCACTCAATCTGTTTGTCCTTTTGTATTGATTCTGGCCTTTGGCCAACGATTTTAGTCTTGAGTTTTTAGTGTGTTTTTCTTTCGTTGGTTGGCTTTTCCTTTTTTGTCTCTATGGTCGACCAACCACTGTCACACTCTGTGTGATTTTAATTCGTTTTGTCTGTTCTCTGTCTGAGTCTGTCTTATCCTGTGTCGTCTCTTGTCTCCATTATTCGTTTTTAATCTGTGTGGGTGTTTTTAAGTTTTGGAACAAGGGACCGTTGACCGTAGCAGTCTGGTCCCTTTAATCCCACGAACCAACCAACCAGCTATCAAGTGAATTAAAATACATTCACTTAATTATATAAGGCTAAAATTGTTATTAGTTTCAGTTTTCTTATTTTATTTCCACATTTCTGGCAGTCAAGCATTAATCGTCTTGCACAACAGCGAAGTTTTTTTTTTGTCGGTTTGCTAAATAAATGTGGGTTTTATTAATCTTTTCCGCAGATGCAGTCAATTTATAAGAAACGGAATGTTTCATTTCACACTTTTGGCTAGTTTCAACTGTTCACTGAATTTTAAAGTGCACATTTTCATCTTCTGGCATGTATTGCATTATGCCATAATACAGAACCAAATATGAGGCAATACAGTACTCCAAGAAAATTTGCATCCTGAAAAAGTGCACTGAAAAGCCTCATATCAGTTAAAGGCCTACTTCATTGTAAATCTGGACATACGAATGTGTCCATTAAGCCGAATTACGCATTTTAGTATGGTTTACAAAATTCCTATGGAGTATCCTCTGATGTCCTGTTTCTTTTATGACGTCGTGTAAAAACTCTTAATGCTATATGTGTACGAACATTCAGGGTTCCTACGTCATCGTAGCTGTCTACGCGCCTGCTGAAACGAACACATGTGGAAGAGGTCTCGGGAAAATATTGCAAATAGTTCTTCGAAAAGCGTTATTGTCAAAGGAAATTTCCTTTTACACGAGATAAATTTAGTTAGTGCGAGAATGTGCAATGAATTTCTTAAATCACAGAGTGTTTGTCTCTCATTTAAAACTTAACACTTTGAGTACCAACCAATTGGAATAATTTTGAGCCCAGAAGACCAGACATTAATGTCATTGTTAAAAATTTTACGGGTTCATTTGTGTGATGTATCCTTAAGTGTAACATATGCTAAAGAAGACCAGTATTATATGTGAAAGCTTAGATCAGTATTACTCATAAAAGCTGAGCTTTTCATGTAGCTACACAATGTACGTTAATTTAAACTATTAACTTTTCCTATTTGTGTGTTCACACTGCTTAACAGTGATACTGTTATTGGCTGCCTACGTGAGGTCTCCTATGCTCTGAATATCCGCTGTCATTGGCTGGCAAGATCACGTGGCATGAGCTATGATTGGCTTACAAAAGCGCATAGGAACCTCTATTTCAATGCTTCGGAAATTAACATGCTGTGTTCGGTAGAATTAGAGTTTATACTTTCGTAATACGAAAATATGTTGCGCACATGTTGCTGCACATCAGAAATCTTTCCAAAATGCGTTTTTTTCCCTTTGCCAAGTTTCGTTTTCTAAAGTGTCGAGAAGTTCTACGACGACTTCAGAGGTGGGTCGAAATTCAGTTTTACTAAATTGCATAGGTATTCCCTCTTCCATATACTGCCTTACATTTTCTAATGAATAGCTGCATCCTATTTTCTCTATAGCACTTAAAAATGATTACTAAAAACCTTTTCTATTTCTTACTTTTTGAAAACAAACTTTTCATTGAGTTTGATAAAAGTACGGTCTTCCTCTGCTCTTGGTTGCCCTGTTTCTCTTTTAATAATATTCCAAATTATTTTAATTTTTTTATCAGGGGTGCTAATGTCAGACATAATACACATACTTCTGGACATTTTACGAGGGTTGTGCCAAAAGTAAGTTTCCCATAATTTTTACAAATAGAAAACATTGTTTATTGTTATTAATTTATACATTGTTGAAAAACTTATACTTTTGTCTATTTTTCAACAGTCTCCATAAATATTATTATTATTATTTTTGCCACCTAACTGTTACTTTATCTTGGGGGGAGAGGTGATAATTGCTGGGGGCTAAGTCCGGGCTGTACGGGGGATGGGGCATAACAGTCCACTCAAGTTTCTTCAAAATCTCCTGTGTTTGACGAGCGATGTGGGGTCGAGTGTTGTTGTGAAGAAGCACTACTCCCTCCTTCAGTTGTCCTCTCTGGCGATTCTGGATTGCTCACCAGAGTTTGCTCAATGTTTTAAAATATTTGTCTGAGTTTATTATCGTCCCAGGTTGCATGGAATCGATGGGGAGTGTCCCCTCTTGATCCCAAAATACTGTCGCCATAACCTTTCGTGCCGACTGCGTTCGTCTGAATTTCTTTGGTGGTGGTGAACCGAAGTGATGCCTCTGCTGAGATTGTTGTTTTGTTTTGGGGGTGTAATGAAACACCCATGTTTCATCTCCTGTGACAATAGTCCAACAACTTCTCCTTGTTTTCTCCCCCCTCATTGTTGAAGAAACTTGCGAGCACAGTCAAGTCCTTGTGTCCGTCAGTCAGCATCCAGGGAACCCCGGCGAGCACACACCTTGCAATAACCCAATGTTTCTGTAAAGGTCTTTCAGTTGTGCTGTGGGAGCTTCAAGAATGCGTTCAACAAGTTCAGGGATAGTAGCTCTCCAATCTTTGAGCAGCTCACGGTTGATCTTCTGGACAATCGCTTCTGAAACCAGCAGTCTTCCACTCCGTTCTTCATCGTGAACTTCTGTGCGACCCTCAGCAAATGCGCTGCGCCATTTACGGATGTGCTGAATGGACATGCACTCTTCACCATAAACCTCAGTCAGTTGCCGATGAATCTCCAAGGGCAGTAACTTCCTTTTGTGGAGAAACCGGATTACTGCTTGAACCTCGCACTTGGTGGGAGCAGTGATCTCTGACAGCTGTGAAGCCAACACTGAGCGGCATAGCGAATCGTGGATGGGTGAGCTCGAGAGTGGGTGAACCACTGCGCGTAGTACTGTCATCAGACTTAGCCTAGCACCTTCCCTCGCGGTTGTAGCTCATTGGGAACCTTACTTTTGGTACAACCCTCATGATAACTTCTCTTAATACAGTGCTGTAGTTTGTATAATATTTGACTGTTTCTGGATCGTTCAAGCTATAAGATACATTTCCCTTTTCTGCTTACAAGATATTATTATCCCTTTAGTAAGCCATGAATTTTTAAATGGTTGATTACAATTATATTTCACTGTTTAAGAACTGTCTTCAAATATACTCACAGAGGTATCATGAAATAGGTTAAATTTTAAATTAATGTCAGGTTCCCTGTACACCTCATCCCAGTGTATCTGTTGCGAGCTTCTCTAAAATTTAGTTAAATTGCTAATTGAGTGCATCATTTTGGAGGACTGTTCTGCATTACTGTATGGAGCTATGTCGTATACTGTAACTATAGTTCAATTCTTTTATCTTGGTGGCTTGCGCATGCCCGCCCAGACACGGGAGATTGCTGCGTTGCCAGATGCACAGGACGCACGCGCCAAGAGAAGCAGCGCCTTAGTATAGCATAGTTCGAAAGCTTACGTTTAGGGGGGAGCGCGCAGTTCATGAAGTAAAGCCACCATGGCCGCATTAGCCCTTTCGCTGCTACAAAGATGTGCTCCCTGCATTCCGCGCTGTGCGCGATTTTGTCACTGCACTGCTCGCCTGTGCAGACACATGGTGTTCCGACTCCTTTGACACACTTATCATTCGATTTCACAAAAACTATTTGGCCCAAAAAATTGATTTTTACACATCTTCTTGACTGATACCTTCCCCCCATAAATGACTTAATTTTGTTTCGATGTTCAATGCAGTTATTATGCAGCATTAAATGTAGTAAACCAATGCACGAAATTTTGAAGAGTTTGGAGAGGTGAAAGTCCATAGAGTATACTTTCCGTTTGGTCGATTTTAGTTGCCACAATGTTGAGAAATGAAATGTGGACAAGATACCTAAATTTCATATAAAATTTACTGTGTAACAATATCTCATTTAATTTAAGTACCACATAGGTGTCGTGTGTAATATTGAGAAATATTCCATCTTTCGCGACTGTAACAAAAGTTTTAATTACACTGGGCACGTTTGGCTTTATTTTATGAGGAGTCTAACACCTCACGCAAAATACTGATAAACACTGTTGGTATGACTATGAATTACTCACGCTTCGTCGAAGTACAATAGGAAATAAACAATTACCACTGTTCTTTATTGCGAAAAAGCAGTTCGTGAGATTGATACAAACACCTTTCCTTGCTATCGCCTGAATTAGGAGTCTTATTGCTTGTTTGGTTTAATTAATTAATAGAATATGAAGCAATTGGTATAAAGAATGCTTTTTCCAAACTTTCTATAAAAGAAAGTCTGCTATCAAGACATTGCTTTTGTTCTATTACTTTATTTATGACTAAAACTGAAGACACTCGTCCGTGCTCTGCGCTGCAGTCGAGATCTGGCAACGTCGTTCTCTGTTCATTGGCTGACTGTGTTTTGTTATGTCAGATGCACAGAACGAACCTAAACTCGGCCTCCAACATAAATGACGCGCACTATAGCTGTGCATCATGAGTAGACAGACCATTCTTAACAGGAAAAATTCTTATTTGATTAAATTTATCTTGATCCATCCAAGTAGGAAAATCGATAACTGATGTCATATTGAAAGAACAAAGTAAAACTTCAGGGTCAGTCTTTCTATTGGACTCTTTCAGAAAATCTACATTAAAATCCCCACAAACAATACGAGGCCATTAGTGTGGTGTTATGGAAGCTGGAAATGAAAAGAGTGGTTCCAGTTCACTCTCATACTTCTTGGAAGTATTTGTTTGACCCAGACTTTCTCTTTAGCTGCAGTAAGAATATCGTGTAAGTCATCATTGCTAAATACATCCAGATGAGAATATGTTCAAACAGATCTATTTCTCTTCTCTCTGCAATGCATTTGTCGTACTGACATTGAAGAGGAGTATTTAGCTTGTAAGTCGGACACTTTGCTATATGGCTTAAAATACCTAGAATACTTAAAAATTATTTATCACTGGTGACACTCTGTGTAAATGTGTTCTGTTCAGTTTTCTGCATTACCATAACTACCTTCAGTGCATGCATTTAGAGTGGTCAAATACAGACAGTTTGCAGCAGTTCTGTCCATACTGCGGTGAATGTGTTTTGAAACAATTTTGGAACGACCCAAGTGATTGTGTATTTCATCAGGTTAGTCATTCACGTACCATACATGACGCCAGTCCCGAACTGTCCGGGAACCAGACCTACATTCATAATCTATCCTGATCATAAATTTACTCTTATTTTATGGAAATTCTTAGCATTTTTTTTCTTTTTCTCGTTATGTGATTTATTGGTACATCTGCCTTTAACTTAATGGAAATTGAGAAAATACACGCAGAAGTAATTTCCTTTTCGGAAGTAGATTCTATCAGTTGTGAATTGCAGCTTAACATCATATTTGTTCCTTCTCCTTATACTGGTGTTGAAAAATCTTTATTAATAAATATGTAGTCCCCAGTTGTGGACATGCCATTCTTGTACTACATTTATAAATGGCAGTTTTGCTCAGTGGGGAGAAACAAAACAAAACAATCGCTGAGAGGATAAGGAGGAGAGAAAAGAAAATACCTCAGGGGTGGAAATGCACGGTGTCTGTGTTACAGGGTATTTACTAATTCATCGTGCTCATACAGTACAGTACATTGCACGACACGCTGTGATGTAACCACCCTCAGACGAGGTGCTCAAAGTGATCCCCATGGCCCTCTAAGTGTGAGCAAACATGGTGCGGCACTGACTAAAAGACATGTTCAAATGTGCAATCCTGTAAAAATGGTGTCACAGGCAGCACGAATGCATTGTTTCTGTTCCTGCATATCCAGGACAGATGTCTTCTTACAGATGTCCCCAGAGGTAGAAATCTAAACGCTCAAGGTCCTATGACTAGGCGGACCGTGTGACTGGACTACCTTATGTGATCTGTTGGCCAGGGTAGGTGTTGAGATCCTCTGCATGAAAATGCAAAAGTGAGCTGTAGCTCCATCATGTGGCAACTACATTACCCTTCGTACTGTCAGTGCAAGCCTTCCAACAGGAAATACAGGGTCACCAGCAGGAAGTGCAGGTCTCCTCACCTGTGAAGCGTTGTGGAATGATGACTGGTCCCACAAGGCAGTTACAAATAACCCACACCCAGACTGAATTGCTACTGATGGTTCACTGCCGCCACTGTAGGGATTCTCCGTAGCTCACAGATGGAAGGTTCATATACATCTATACCCTGCAAACCACTGTGAAGCGCATGTCAGAGCATCTTCCCACTGTACCAGTTGTTAGGGTTTCCTCCCATTCCTTTAACATATGGAGCATGGAAGGAATGACGGATTAAATGCCTCTGTGGGTACTGTAATTATTCTAATCTTACCCTCACGATCCCTATGTGAATGATACATAGGGGATTGTAGTGTATTCCAAGAGTCATCATTTAAATCTGTTTCTAGAAACTTGATAGTAGACTTTCTTGGGATAGTTTGTCTGTCTTCAAGAGTCTGCCAGTTTAGTTTCTTCAGCATCTCTATGACTCACTCCCATGGGTCAAACAAACCTGTGACCATTTGTGCTGCCCTTCTCGGGATACGTTAGATATCCACTGTGAGTCCTATTTGGTACAAGTTCCCCCCACTTGAGCAATATTCTAGAATGGGTCACCCAAGTGATTTGTAAGCAATCTCCTTTGTAGATTGACTGCATTTCCTCAGCATTATACCAATATACTAAAGTCTATCACCTGCTTCACCCACGACTGAGTTTACGTGGTCATTCCATTTCATATTCCTACAAAGTGTTACATCCAGATATTTGCATGAGTTGGCCGATTCCTGCTGTGACTCATTGGTATTATAGTCATAGGATACCATGTTTATTCCTTTTTTTAAGTGCACAGTTTTACATTTCTGAACATTTAAAGCAAGTTGCTAGTCTTCGCACCACTTTGAAATCTTATCAAGATCTGACTGAATATTTATGCAGCTTCTTTCAGATAGTACTTCATTATAGATAACAGCATCATCTGCAAAAAGTCAGAGATTATTTGTCCAAGAGTTCAATGAAATATAACGTGAACGGCAAGGGTCTCGACACTCTTCTCCAGGTCACACATGAAGTTGCTTGTGCATCTTATGAGGACTCTTCGTCCAAAATAATCTGCTGCATCATCTTTACTAAAAAGGTCCTTAATTCTGTCACAAATTGCTTTCGATAACCGATATGATCGTACATTGGACAGTGAATGTAGGAGTAGTACCGAGTCGAATGATTTTCGGAAATCTGCATTTCTGAAGCTTTCAATATGTCGTGTGAAAATCTTGAGTTGGGTTTTGCATGGTTGATGTTTTTGGAATATGTGCTGCTTGGTTTGGAAATACATCATTGTGTTTGAGCTCAGAACATGTTTTGAGATTCTACAACTAATAGATATCAAGGATAACTTAGTCTACACTGGCAGACAGCCTGCCTAGTGCTGATACTGGGGTTATATTCTACAGTGCTCATTCTCAACATCCGTTCCTCGAAGGCTTGCCTGCGTACTGGGAACATCTACCTTTCATGGTTATCCATTCCTTTCACAGTTACCCATTCCTGTGAATGCGCCTGCCTCACACAGATGATGAAATGCTATTGTATACAGTTTATGGTGCAGTTATTATCAACAGGGGTACTTTTCCTGGTACAGTCGTGCCGCTGCCCACTCATTACCATTTGCCTTTTCCTATGTTAAGACCGTGTAGGCCTGTTCCTGGTTGGTGCACAGGGCCAACATTTCTGAATGTTACACTACGCTGTACGTGTCCACAACATAATGAGCTGCCAACAACAATAAAGTACATTCCCACTAGTACCAGTTTGGAGCACGCAGCTATGTTGGGCAACGTTACTGCTCTCTTGAGTGTAGAGCTACAAACGCAGTACACGCAAAACTTTCTCGCTTGCTAGGTGTGTTCTCATGTGCCATTTCAATCATTAAAACCTACATTGTCAAATATCTTTTATCTCCACTCTTAATTGGTAAGCATTTCTGGTCATATGTCCATACCTCTTTTGCTTCTTATAATGCCAGGGACTGTTGCCTGCAGTTCATTGCCTTCTAGCAAAATCATCCTGTATAAGTATCATTAATGCTTACATCCAACTGAATATTTCCACAGAGTGTAATGATTTGGTTATTGACCTCTGGAAATCCATTCATAAGATTAATCTTTCAGTAGCTGTGGTTGCTGTTCAAAGACCATAAATTTTTTGACAGTTACTTAACAGATAATGTGTTTGAGTTTCTTTGCAGCCATTGTCTGATGGCATTTAATAATTTTTTATTGAATATTACATCTGTGCTCCCTACTTTGACACTAAATTATAAGTTGCCTCATTATGAAGCCTTAGAAAAAACTTTAATAATCTGTGTTACATATTAGAATGCTCCATTGCCTGAGTTTTGTTTAAGTAGGGCCTACTTTTATGTTTGTATTTGACACCCGTCCCCCACCACCCCCCTCCCCCACCCCCTGCCAAATGAACCTTGGACCTTACCATTGGTGAGGAGGCTTGGGTGCCTCAGCGATACAGGTAGGTGTACCGTAGGTACAACCACTATGGAAGGGTATCTGTTGAGAGGCTAGACAAATGTGTGGTTCCTGAAAAGAGGCAGCAGGCTTTTCAGTAGTTACAGGGGCAACAGTCTGGATGGTTGTCTGATTTGGCCTTGTAACATTAACCAAAACGGCCTTGCTGTGCTGGTACTGTGAACAACTCAAACAAGGGAAACTACAGCCGTAATTTTTCCCAAGAGCATGCAGCTTTACTTTATGGTTATATGATGATGGCGTCCTCTTGGGTAAAATATTTCTGAGGTAAAATAGTCCCCTATTTGTATCTCTGGACGTCATTATCAGGAGAAAGAAAACTGGCATTCTATGGGTCGGGGCGTGGAATGTCGGATCCATTAATTGGGCAGGTAGTTAAGAAAATGTAAAAAGGGAAATGAGTAGGTTAAAGTTAGATATAGTGAGAATTAGTCAAGTTCGGTGGTGGGAGGAACAAGACATCTGGTCAGGTGAATTCAGGGTTATAAACACAAAACTAAATAGGGATAATGCAGCAGAAGGTTCAATAACGAATAAGAAAATAGGAATGCAGGTAAGCTAGTATGAACAGCATAGTGAACACATTATTATAGCCAAGATAGACATGAAGCCCGAGCCTACCACAGTAGTTACAAGCTCCACAGATGATGAAGAGATTGAAGAAATGCATGATGCGATAAAAGAAATTATTCAGATAGCAAAAGGAAATGAAAATCAAGAAAGAAGGTTGTATACATAGAAGACACTGGAGACACTGAAAGGTTCCAGATGGATTATGTAATGGTAAGACAGCAATTTAGGAACCAGGTTTTAAGTTGTAAGATATTTCCAGGGGCAGATGGGCAAATATGGACTCTTGACTACAATTTATTGGTTATGAACTGTAAATTAAAACTGAAGAAATGGCAAAGAGGTTCGAATTAAGGGGAGAGGACCTGGATAAACTGACTAAACCAGAGGTTGTACAGAGTTTCAGGGAGAGCATAAGGAACAATTTACAGGAATGGCGGAAAGAAATACAGTAGAAGAAGACTGGGTAGCTTTGAGAGATGAAATAGTGAAAGCAACAGAGGATCAAGTAGGTAAAAAGATGAGGGCTAGTAGAAATCCTTGGGTAACAGAAGAGGTATTGAATTTAATTGATGAAAAGGGAAAATATGAAAATGCAGTAAATGAAGTAGGTGAAAAGGAATATAAAATTCAAAAATGAGATGGACAGGAAGTGCGGAATGGCTAAGCAGGGATGGTTAGAGGAGAAATGTAAGGATGTAGAGACATATATCACTGGGGGTAAGATAGATGCCACTTACAGGAAAATTAGAAAGACCTTTGGAGAAAAGAAAATCACCTGTATGAATACCAAGAGTTCAGATGGAAACCCAGTTCTAAGCAAAGATGGGAAAGCAGAAAGGTGGAAGGAGTATATAGAGGGTCTATGCAAGGGTGATGTGCTTGAGGGCAATATTATGGAAATGGAAGAGGACGTAGATGAAGATGAAATGGGAGATATGATACTGTGTGAAGAGTTTGATAGAGCACTGAAAGACCTGAGTCAAAACAAGGCCCTGGGAGTAGACAACATTCCATTAGAACTACTGAATGGCCTTGGGAGAGCCAATCCTGACAAAACTCTTCCATCTGGTGAGCAAGATGTATGAGACAGGCGAAATACCCTCAGACTTCAAGAAGAATATAATAGTTCCTATCCCAAAAAAAGCAGGTGCTGACAGATGTGAAAATTACCGAACGATCAGTTTAATAAGTCACAGCTGCAAAATACGTGAGACAATACTGACCCTACGACTTATCTTAGAAGCTAGATTAAGAAAAGGCAAACCTACATTTCTAGAATGTGTAGACTTAGACAAAGCTTTCGACAATGTTGACGGGAACACTCTATTTCAAGTTCTGAAGGTGGCAGGAGTCAAATACAGGGAGCGAAAGGCTGTTTACAATTTGTACAGAAACCAGGTGGCTGTTATAAGAGTCGAGGGACATGAAAGGGAAGCAGTGGTTGGGAAGGGAGTTCGACAGGGTTGTAGCCTATCCCCGCTGTTGTTGTATCTGTATATTGAGCAAGCAGTAAAGGAAATGAGAGGAAAATTTGGAGTAGGAATTAAAATCCATGGGGAAGAAAAAAAAATTCGAAGTTTGCCAGTGACATTGTAATTCTGTCAGAGACAGCAAAGGACTTGGAAGAGCAGTTGAATGGAATGGACAGCATCTTGGAGAGAGGAAATAAGATGGACATCAACATAATGGAATATAATTGAATTAAATCAGGCAGTTGTGAGGGATTTAGATTAGGAAATGTGACATGTAAAGTAGTAGATGTGTTGGTATTGGGGCATCAAAATAACTGATGATGGTTGAAGTAGAGAAGATATAAAATGTTGACTGGCAATGGCAAGGAAAGCGTTTCTGAAGAAGAGATAAAATGTTGACTGGCAATGGCAAGGAAAGCGTTTCTGAAGAAGAGACGTTTGTTAAGATCGAGTATAGATTTAAGTGGCAGGAAGTCTTTTCTGGAAGTATTTGTATGGAGTGTAGCCACATATGGAAGTGAAACACGGGCGATAAATAATTTAAACAAGAAGAGAATAGAAGCTTTCGAAATCTGCTACAGAATAATGCTGAAGATTAGCTGGATAGATCACGTAGCTAATGAGGAGGTACTGAATAGAACTGGGGAGAAGAGGAATTTGTTGCACAACTTGACTAGAAGAAGGAATTGGTTGGTAGGACACTATCACCAATTTAGTCCTGGAGGAAAGCTTGGATGGTAAAAATTGTACAGGGAGACCAGGAGATGAATACACTAAGCAGATTCAGGAGGATGTAGGTTGCAGTAGTTACTCAGAGTTGAAGAAGAGTGAAAAGGGTAGAGTAGCATGGAGAGCTGTATTAAACCAGTCTCTAGACTGAAGACCACAGCAGCAGCAGCAGCAACAACAACAACAACACATTTGACCAAATAATTTTTCCTCTGTTCAAATGGTAACAACAGCTTATCTGTATATTTGCATTATTTTTTGTTGTATTTGACCACTATATTCCTTGTACTGTTTGAAACTGCAGTGGTGAAATAATATTTGTTTGTTTTCAAACTGTGGTGCTTTATACCATAAAATACAATTCCGGGGGGGTGGGGTGGTATCTGTATTCTATCACAGTATAACAGTCAAAGTATTCTTGAAAACACAAGCGTAATTGAATGTTTGATGCTGCTTTTGAAACAATTTGATTATGGATTCATTAAAAAGTAATCAGTAGGGAAGTTAGTATTATTGTGGAGGGACTATGGCTCAAGTTTAAAAGAATAATTGGCCGTGCACTAGACAGATACATACCAAGTAGAATAGTTCATAATGAGAGGGTCACTACATGTATACAGTAACAGTAAAGAAACAGAGACTGCCGCATAATGGGTGTAAAATGAAACATAGTACCCTCAATAGAGGGTCAAGAGAGCAATGCGTGAAGCCTTCAGTGATAACTCTAGCAAAGTATGGTTAAGGGGACTTGTATGTGAATAACTGTCAAAAAACCGATTTTTTTAATTTTTGCCTTAAGAAATTCTCAGTAGTTTTCTGAACAAGAAGTAGTTTACTTCCAGGAAAATGGACCACAGAAAGTACCGAAAGTCCTTAAGTTGGCTAAACTGCGAAAGCATTAACAGTGGCTTATCTTTTGTTTATGCGAAGAGTTAAGTCATTTTTTACTTCTGTTTTGGCGCAAATATTTTGTTTGCAGTGCAGTAACTGCGTGCATGAATTTCTTATTCCACTTGAGAGCAGTGGGAAGAATTAAGAAGTTCGGTGTTAAACAACATATTTTTTATGGTAGTCGGTTCACCGTATGGATTAACTATGCTAATACCAAAATACAGTGTGATACAACACATGAATCAGCTTCAATTACTCCAAGTGCTATGAAGCTCAAACTGAAATATTTGGACATTGGGCTTGACAGTATTAATGTTGACAATATAGAGACGCCAGCTATTGTTTCAGGTTGTGTTATTGTTGAATTCTCTGCTCTATCTGAACCCATAAATAAAGCAATGCAGTGTAAGGAATGTGGCAATAGTGGTGTGAAGGTAGATGAGGGAATATGTGCTAGAAGAGGTTGTGCATCAAAATTCAGAATTTTTGTAAGTTTTGAGATATAAGCGAATGTGGCTATACTTGCGGTGTAGCTAAACATAGAGTGTATAACACAAATATTAAACTTGCATATGCTATGAGATGTATAGGCAAAGTGTACAGAAGTGCACAGATTTTCTGTGCTCATATGGACTTACCTCCTGCTATAAGGTTTGACAGGTACAATAAAATTATTCATCAGAGTTTAGAAGAAGTAGTAAATGATAGTACGAAAAATGCTGTTCAGGAAAGTGTAGACATGAATGACAACAATGCACGTATGTCTGCAGTCCTGGATGCATTCTGGTAACGAAGAGGCCATAGTTTCCTAAATGGTGTAGTGACAGCTATCTCTTTGTACAATGGTAAAATCATTGGTGTGGAATGTATTACCAAGTACTGTCACGGCTGTACTAGTGGAACTGAAAATAATAGATGCTTGATTAATTTTAATGCTTATAGTGGAGGGATGGAATCTGGAGGTGTTGTCAAGATATTTTACAGGTCAGTGAAGAAATATGGTGATCTATACATCTTTCCTAGGAGATGTAGACTCAAAACAGTACCAGAAAGTATGAGAATACAAACCTTATGCTGACACAAAAATTGGAAAAATGGGATCTGTTGTATACGTCCAGTGAAGTTTAGACACAAGATTGAGGAACTTGAAGAGAAATTAGCTGATGGTAAGTGCATTAATGGACATGGTCGGCTTACAGATGAAGAAATAAACAGTTACAGTATTAAAGAACAAGCCATAAGACAGAATAAAAATGACCTTGAGGGAATGATACAGGCACTATGGGCTACCTTCATTCATAAATCCTCCACAGATGACAGCTCATGTCATGCACGCTGCCCACCTGACAGTGATTCATGGTGTGGCTGCCAGAGGGCTGTTACTTAAGGTGAGACCTACAACCATAAACATTCTTTGCCATTTGCTATAATGGGAGTTATAAAACCTATACGTAGGGATCTTAGTGACACAAGATTATTAGAGAAATGTTTACATGGTAGGACTCAAAATCCAAATGAAAGTTTCAACAATTGTACATGGGAACAGATACCAAAAACTGTTCTAGTAGGACTAAATACTTTGAAAATATGTGTACTAGATGCTGTTCTATGTTTCAATGATAGTGCAGTGTCAAGGCTTAATGTTATGGAACTGATGGGAGTGCCTGGTGGACTAAATGTGCATAGAGCTCTAATAGACATTGACTGAAGGAGGCTCTCTGAAGCAAAAAAATCAGTGTTGGAAGCCACCAAGCAAGAATAAGAAGAAATGTGAGAAAGAGAAGGGAGGAAGAACAACACAGGAAACAAGATGAATATGGACCTGGGATGCATTAGTGCCATGCCAGTTTAATAGAAAAAGCGTTTTAACTTTAACTTGAATTTTTTGAAAGTTAAATTATTTTATGTTTTGGTACACTTGGACTAAAAACTATTAAAGATACAGAGCTGAAATTTTGTATACTTAAAACATACTTAACTAAAAAGTAGACTACTCTTGTGACTTAACTTATAAAATAAAATGCTTTTTTGAAGAAAAACCCAGAATTCATTTCCAAAATTTTTGATATCATACTTAAAAAATGTTTTTGTACCTTAATTTATGACAGCACCATCTTTTCATTGGTCTGCTATAATGGTAATAGTGTAAAGAATTTACAGGGGAAAAAAACCTTCTACTTTGTGTGTATTTTGAGTAATGTGTACCTATGATGTAGATAAATAATCAGCATGGTTTATTTCTCTTGAAACAAAAAAATACAATTAAAAAAGTGTGAGAGCTAAAGCTGTGGTTCATACATAAAAATGTTCCCAAAAGATGTCTTAAAAGATGGTAACCATTATATGAACTTACAAATCTTATTCTTTGAGTTACACTGTTTAGAAAACTGTCAATTTTTTCAAGGTTTCCACTGGTATTCATGGACCAGTCCCCATAAATGATCTTTCATAAAACCGAAGAAAATTCTGTTTGTATGTAAAGGCTGCTAGTGGGACAAAAGTTAGTGTCCAGTCCCTAGCGAATGAAAAAGGAACTGAAATCAATTGCAGCAAGCAAAAGCTGAAAGAGAATTGCACCAGTTTAATCCTCTCACCACTGAAAAGATGACTGAAATCAGCATTAGTGTCAGTGGTGTTGAGAAACAAATTAAAGCATTAAAATTGAACAAAGCTCCAGTGGCCTAAGATATCCCTGTCAGATTATGTATTGAATCTGCGGCTGAGTTACCCCTTTTCTTAGTGTAATCTATCATAGATCCTGTGAACAAAAAACCATGCCCAGTAGTTGGAAGAAAGCACAGATAACACCTGCCTACAAGAAGGGGATAGTAGAAGTGATCTACAAATTTACCATCCAGTTTCTTTGACATCGATTTGTTGTAGAATCTTACCTCAGACTTTTTGCAGATGTGGTTATCTATAAGGAAGTACTGTCTGAAAGAAGCCGCATAAATATTCAGTCAGATCTCGATAAGATTTCGAAGTGCAGGAAAGATTGACAACTTGCTTTAAAGTGCAGAAATGTGAGAATGAATAACATAGTATCCTATGACTATATTATCAATGAATCACAGTAGGAATCAACCAACTCATAACAATACCAGGGTGTAACACTTTGTAGGAATATGAAATGGATTGATCACATAGGGTCAGTCACAGATAAAGTAGGTGACAGACTTAAGTAATATTTGTAGAATGCTGAAGAAATGCAATCACTCTACAAAAGAGATTGCTTACAAACCACTCGTGTGACCCATTCTAGAATATTGCTCAAGTGTGTAGGATGCCTATCAAATAGAATTAATACCCCATTGAATGTACACAGAGAAGGGCAGCACAAATGGCCACGGGTTTGTCTGACCCATGGGAGTCAGAGATGCCAAAGAAACTGAACTGGCAGACTCTTGAAGGTAGATGTAAACTATCCTGAGGAAGTCCCTGCTATTGCTCATGTAGGTATCGTGAGGATAGGATTAAAATAATTGCAGATGCACAGATACATTCAAATGACTGTTTTTTTTCTGCTCTCCATGCATGAATGGTACAGGAAGAAACCTTAATAACTGGTACAGTAGTACATGCCTTCTGCCATGCACTTCATGATGATTTGTAGAGTATGGATATAGATAGATAGATAGATATGGTGTAGTGTTCCAAACAAAAAGAGATAATGTTACATATAAAATGATAGATAGAACCTCATTCAAAGGAAGGGAAATGGGAGTAGATGAAAGTAAATAAATAACAGCACAGTTAATGGGTATTACTGTGATTGACACGTTAATGCCAACCGGCCTTTCACACAAAAACATTCAGCATATTTCCATTAGTATTTTTATTCAGCATTGTGTGCTGTGTTGGATTCTCCTTTACACAACCCTGCCATTCGTATTTTTCTGAGAGCTGATTCTCTGTTTTCTAAATCATAAAAGGTAATTAAGTCATCACTGAATTTGTATAACTTTACTTCCCCGTGTGTTATGATGTTAACACATCTATCTCTGGTATGAATACCGTTTGTGAATAATGCCATCTCTTCATAAAGAAATTTAGTTTATAACATTAATATTTCTCAAATGAAGCTATATGTTTCCAGAGACCTTTTCAGGTGTCAAACATCTATGATGTATGTATGTATGTATGTATGTATGTATGTAAATTGAAGTGATGAATTAAAATTTGTACCAAGGCCGGGATTCGAACCTGGGTCTCCCTCTCACTGGGCAGATGTGCTGACCACTACGCACAGTGGATTTGCACAACTGCGTGGACTACCCTTGCATGCTTGCTTCCCTCCTTAATCCAAATTCAGGGTTCCCAGTTGTGTTCAATGCTGGGGTGCTATTCCAATACAGTTGGAGAGCTTCTGCAAAGCTGTTCAAGTTTAGGGGGAATACTGAGTGGGCTGACGCATGAATGGGAATTTGGGCTGAGGAGGGAGGTGTGCTGGGTTGTCTGTGTAGTTGTGTAAAACCAGTGCCCCAGGGTGGTGTAGTGGTTGGTGCACCTGCCTAGTGAGCAGGAGACCTGCGTACAAATCCTGCACTTCGCACAAATTTTTGTTTGTCGTTAAAGTCTGCACGCATACATTAATATTACTTTTTTATTGCCGTTATTTATTTTTCGTTATGTTATCTAATCAGTATATCGTTTTAGTGAACATTACACTATGTATTGCTTTGACATGAATCGTTCAGTGTTGAAACGAGTGATGCTCTCTTGAAATTTACAATAGTTTACAGAGGACATTACTATTATAATATTTCTATCCTCCAAGATTGATGTGGTTATATCAATGCTTATTGTTGCCAAAGTAGTACAAAAATAAATTTTGGATTTTGCCAATTCCGATGGCAGGTGATGACTTCAGCTCCATCCGAGTCTCCAAAACAACAGTTTCCTCCACTGGTGGCACGACTGGGTGAAGGCAACAACAAAATCAAGCTGGGTGGCTATTGGGTGAGCAGTAGACCACCATCGGGGAATGATAAAGGTAACACTGAGGCATCAAGTGATGGTGGTGGGGCCATGTACTGCCTCTCCCTTATGGACCGTGAATCGTCTGCAACAATTCCACCACTGCCACCACCATCGCTGCCGCTGCCACCACCTCCACCACCATTGCCGCCGCCGCCACCGCCACCACCGCCACTGTCTTCAGCCAGTGCACTTTCCAGTGCACATCCGAGTGATGGTGATGCAACAGATTCCAACAGTGACGACTCAGAAACGGACGATACTGATGCTCGTATGGTACTTCGTAAGAAGCGCAGTGTCGGTTCGATGGAAGACTTGTGGGACGAGAGTGTATTTGAGGATCGTCTGAAGCGAGCACGCACTGACGCTGAAAAAAGAGTGGCAGCAGCTGCTGCGGTTGCTGCCGTTGCAGCATCTGCAGCAGTAACTGTGAATACTAATGCAGTTGTTAGTAACAGTACGCGTACTACGCCAGTAATAAAAATTTCATTTGGTGGTTCCAGTGGTGAGGGTACTGTGTTGAAAATTCCAGCCAAAGTGCAAGGTTATACAGCTCCTAGTGAAAGTGAGACCGAGACAGATTTGGTAGCAAAACAAGAATCCGCTGGTGTTTGTGATAGTGATAGTGGGGAATGTAGTAGATTTGTCGGAAGTATTGTATCGACAGGTCAAGCTTTAGGCACCAAGGCAGCAAGACGAGCACTTCGCAAGGCAAAACGTGAGGCACGACGCAAAGTTTTGCCGCAGCCACCTATTTGTACTCCTGGTCCAGAAAACCCCTCTCCACAAACAGCTTGTGACGCCACGGTTACTCTGTATCGTCGCAAGCATAAACATAAGGTGAAACACAAGAAAAAGCACAAAGAAGATCGTAACAGGCACAACAAGGATGAAACTGCAGCAGACAGTGTAGGAGGAATGCCGGGTGATGATGACAGGTTATGTATCTCAGTGGAATACAATATGTTAAGAGATATTAAGGAAAATGGGTTGTGCTAACTGCTTCAAGGTGGTGGAGTAGTTCCTTAATAGTCTAGTTCTCTTTATTTATACTTGCAGTTGCCTGCACACATGCTCCACTGATAACAGATTTTTGAAGAATGATACAACACTTCAGTAACACATTCCTTTCATTTTCTTAAACAATAATGAGCTTATGTTTGCAGCATCTCTTATCAAAACACTGTCCTCTGGTTGCAGCAATGGCATGTTGTTTAGTATTAATTATATCATTGTTTCACATTTTTAATTATATCATTGTTTCACATTTTGCTTCTGATGGACTATCCTCTATAGCTATCAGCCCTCCTAACTTAATGTTACTGCTCATTTGTTGTACTTCTAGTACTATTTGTCAGCCCATACCATTTGCAAGCCTTCTTTTGGATACTGTTTTTAATTCCCAATCTTAATTAGCTGGCGTCTCCTTTGAAATATTAGTGTTTTACGAAGGTAAAAGGAGTGATTTATATGTGATTTGCGTTCATTTGTATTCTACTGCTCTTTCTCTTGGTTGAAAATATGTACGCAACTTCATCTGTTTTCTTAATTACTACAAACATATTTTTTATAGTTTTGTGTGGAGTAAATATCCTTATGTACCAATTGCCCAGTTGTATTTTTGTTTTGCATTTCTTTTTATTTGATTGCGACATAAAATGGCTGTGCTTGTGGGTGGCATCACTGGCAAGACTAGAAAACATGCAGTGTGTCACCAGAAACACATCTATACAGGGTGATTTTTCCATAATAAAATACTTTAATAATGAATTGTGCAAACTTTCTTCAGAACTTCTACAAATAGTTACCGCATCAAAAAGTTGACAGTAATTGAAATTCAACAGTGTTAAAAGAAAGTTCACTTCAAGTGCAGATGTAAATAATTTAGTTGAACATTAAATGAGAACTGTATAATTGCATGGAACGAAAGCTGCTCTCAGCTCCACAATGTATTGAGTGAAAATGCATTTTAAGTTGCAGTTTCATGATATTTAATTCATACTTATTTTAAAAATGTCCAAATACTTATATGCAGTTAATTGCTTAACAGCAGTATATGTAGAATTCACAGCCAACTTATGTTGGTATATCCGTGATCCTCCATTGATTTTAAAAAATTTGTACTATCTTTATGGTTTAAAGAATAATGGCAAGAACTTATTAAGCTGTCCCAATACCTTTGATAGGTATAGACCATACTTAATATTTGACTGAATTGTTTTATGAACCACGAGTGTGTCACAAATGTCTCGATGTAAGGTGTATATAATTAATTTTGGAAATTTTAATAAAAAAGTCAGTCAAACTGGTTACCTTTTTTTATTCTATGCTGGCTGGGAGAATAGGTCACCCTGTATTTATTTTGTTTTCATGTATCTGGTGACACACTGAAAGAAACCTTATATATAAATGTTCTTGGTTAGGTTTTTAGAAACAGCCAACGCCAGTGATACACTCAGTGAATGTAAGTAATAAACAAGGTTACAATACAGTTTTAATCAAGTCTTTCCTCACGTATTTTTATTTATTTATTTTTGTATGGAGCCCATAAAAAATTACACTGGAAACTGTAGTTCCTTAAAAATTCCACACCAAGCTGCTGACCTGATGACCTGGAGGGACGGTTATGTTTATGAGTGTTATTTGCAAAATGGAGGTACAAAACACATAAATAATTTAAGCAACACTATATTTTTATATAAATGTCACGGGTATTTGAAAGATACCTGTAATTATTTTTCAGATAAGCGCCAGTCCCACACATTTTACTAGTCTGTATGCAATGATGTTTATTCCAGTAATTTCCTTCTAGTCCCATGTGCACTTAATCACTGTCTCTAAAACCTAACTGTCCTGTGCAAAAGTCTTCACTTACCTTAACTTGTAGAGTAAGTGAAGCTCTCTCTCTGTAAAAACATAGACTATACAACGTATGTTACCAAGTGCTACAATATATGAACTGCAACATGCGTGTTAAGTGTCATTGCCACACAGTTAACAAATTATCCAGGACAGTATTCTTCACTGTATGGTTACAATATCTATCTCTAAGATGATGTTGCACTTGCTTGCAATGGATGTGCACATGCCAAGTTGTGTCACCTGCGTCACTAGAGCTCACTAAAGTCATGTGCTCGTTTTTCATTGTACAAAGTTTGTTCTTGGTGAGATTTGAAATTGACATCACCTTTTTTAATTGGTAAGATGTGCTCAGTTGTGCATTCTGATTATTAGGTGCGGAAAATAAATCACAAAAAAAAGAAGATAATTTTAAGGATGACAAGAAGGAACTGTACTGCATATTAGATAACAGAAGGAAACAAAAAGTAAATACTTCAAAAGTCATCAACAAAGAATGAAAACCTGTGTGGGAGGAAGAAATAATTTTGAAGGCATGGAAAGAATACTTCCAAAATTATATGAAGGGCAGAATGGAACAAATACACATGATGGATAGAGGGAGATGAAAGAAATGTCACTATTACGGAAAAAAGAGAAAGAGAAGATGTGCAGTTGTTGAATGTAAAGAAAGTCACATTAGAAATGTCACAGTGAAAATAATCAAAGCTGCAAGACCTATCGGAATTTAGTGGCTTCATAGGATAATGAGGATAGGATGGACATATGGAAAGCTTCTTGTCATTGGACAAAGACAGTTACTGTACCTAAAGTCACATTAGAAATGTCACAGTGAAAATAATCAAAGCTGCAAGACCTATCGGAATTCAGTGGCTTCATAGGATAATGAGGAAAGGATGGACATATGGAAAGCTTCTTGTCATTGGACAAAGACAGTTACTGTACCTATCTTTAAGAAGGATGCTCTGTGGAAGTTAGAGGAATAGCGCTACTGTGGCACTGCATGAAAATTTATGAAAAGTTAATTTTAGAAAATCAGGCATAAGATAGAAAAACAATGAAGATAACAACAGCAAGGATATTGACCTGGAAGAATATATATATATGGTGGGTGAAATGTGAATCGAATAACAAGATATCTGATGTGAAGAAATAGCATAACAGGGAAGTCTACGTGAAGCATTCCAGACAAATTCAATTTGTGATGAAACTGAACAACAGACCCATTGGACACCTTTTATTGTGCCACTTACCTACAGTTACCATAGTTAACAAAGGGGTTATTGCAAAGCATGAATGAGCATCATTTTCCTTTCAATTCTCGCTCTAAGAGGGATAAGCGGGCTTCTAGCTTGTTGATATACAGAGTATTTAATAACAAATCAATACTTAACCTATACAGCTCTGAAACTGGCAATATATTTACAATGTGCAACATATATATAATATCGGATTTCCAATATTTTTAAAAATATTAACAGTCCTTAAAAAAGCATATGACACTGTTAGAAGGGAAGAAAGATGGCAAGGTCTAAATAGACTGAAACTATCAAAAGAAATGCAACTGACACTCATACCACCAGTTGTCAGACGCACAGATTGGTACCAAATGTTATATGTAGATAATCAACCAAAACACCGATTTAGTTCGTGCTATGTGTTATCCAGTAGAACATGTATAAATGGTAATTAAAAATAACACCAGAACTACAGAGCACAGGAAGGGCGTATCTGTGAGTGATAGTTTTGTAGATCTCGCGTGGGTGTGTTGGTAGAGTGTGAGGTTGTCGTGCCAAAGGTCCCATTATTCAAATCCCACTGATAACAATTTCTTTTAATTGTTTACATGTGAAACTGTTATATGGGAGAACATTTTTCTGACGTGTAAAAGGACTCTGTGGAGTTTGTAGCAATGTTTTTTTGGCAGTCTGCTTTCGCTTTGTTGGTTGAAAGTAGCAAATCTATAGAGTACGTCTGTGTAGGTAGGTGTTGCCCAAGTCCAACAGACAGATACCACACATGATGAAAGCAACTAGTGCATATGTAGTTACACAGAATAAACATAAACAGTCGGAACAGTAGAATAAAGAAACAAATGCATCACACATGCGGAATTATTACTAGGCCTGTACAACACTTTCACGCATAATACAGTAAAAAAGATTGTCGTCATTGGGGTATGAACCGAGGACCATATGTATAATGATCTAACGCTCTATCGACTTTCCCACGGAAGCTATACATATTTGTTACTTACAGTTATGCTTTTCCTGTGCTCCATAGTTCTGGTGTTACTTTTAATCAATGTTCACACCCATTCTGCCCGATGACAGCACACGGTATGAACTAAATCGGAGATTTTCTTGATAATGTATCGACACACAGTGTTTGGTAGCTATCTCAGTGTCTGAGGTCTAGGGTTTGGGTGTGAGAAGCAAAAACATACAAAATATGCCTGAATTGTGTTATAATAGACGACTAAGAATTGTAACGGTTTATAATGGACAGAGGGTTTCAGCAAGGAAGTGTGCTGTCGCCAGCACTTTTTAATATAACCACGTACAACATTAGAAGGAAAATTTGCCAAGGGTTAACAGCAGATGATATGAAGATCTCAGCATATGTGGATGATGTGATGATTTGAGAAGAAAGTGAGCAGAAATTGGAAGAAGAACTAAATACGTGGCAGAGAGTAATTGAAGGAGCAACCACGGAAATAAGCTTGACAAAAAGTGAGGTAACAAAAATCGGCAGGAAAAATGAACACGTGGTGAAGGATGTAACTAACAGTGAAAATATTATTGAAGAACTAGATGCTTTCGAGTATCTAGGAAGTAAATTAATCGAGAAAGGAAGCAAGGATGAAATTTTGGTGAGAATAAAAAATTGTTTGAAATTTTATTATTATGTTTTGGACATAATTAGGAATTGGAAAATACCTCCCAAAGCAGTGATCGTGATGTACAAGTTATATTACCTGCCAATATTGACCCGTGGATCAGAAAGTTGTACTTGGACAAAGAAAGATATGAGCAGAATACAAGAAACGGAGATGCACTTTCTATGAGGAATCCTGGGTAAGATGAGAGGGGGCTGTATAAGAAATGAAACTATACCAGACACCCTGGAGACCAAGCCCCTAAAAGACACTACAGAAAGTAATAGGCTTTAATGGTTTGGCCACATTAAAAGAATGGGACAAGAAAGACCTCTAAGAAGAGCCCTAGGATGGACAGAATCTGGACAAAGACCAATTGGAAGACCACAAACGAGATGGAGAGACCAGGTGAAGGATGATGTAAACCGAAGAGGATTGCAGTGGTAGGAGATGCTAAATGATAAGACTGTTGAATAAAAGAGAAGCTTGTAAGAGGAAGAAATGTACCAGGAAGTCGAAGAATGAGAAGAAGAAGAAGAAGAAGAAGAAGAAGAAGAAGGAGACAGCAGACAAAACAACTTAGATGTATGCTGTGAAGAAGTAACTTTAATTCATTTTTATGGGTGGGGGGGGGGGGGTTAAGTTGTTAAGAGTCAAGATATTGACTTCTGTGCAATGATTTCATTCTCCAATATTTTTATGTGGGTTTATTTCATCTATAACTTGTCTAGTATGTATGTCATCTGTAGAAGTTGGAGGATCCTTCACTGTTGCCTTAGTAATTTTCTCCACAGTATAGTATATTTATACTTAATTTGAGAACATTGAAGTACCTGACGTTAACACCTAATAGTATTTATGACATTAAAAGAGTTCATTAAAGGATATAAAAAAGGAAAGTTCTTAGAACTTTTTGTGCAGCAACTTTATTAGGCTTTTTTCTATCATCTTGTACCCCTCAGTACATATATGTTTTGTATATCTCTTCAGTTTGGACAGAAGGATAATCTTACAATGGGGTTAGTTTTATGCGAAAACAGTTCGTGCTCTTCAGATAGAAACACAGTTTCCTTCATCAGTAGTGTGAAATATTATATACATTAAATTAAGCTATGATAGTATCAGTTCTCACGCTGTGCACTTTATTTCATTCAAAATATGTTATTTATGTTTATCATATTGATTACAGTTTGCTCCTATTAGTGTCACACCACGACATAGATGCCAAGGAGTACTACAGAAAGCTTTTTAAATTAAAAATTACCCAGCATGACATTCCCTTCTTAAATCTGTATTTTTATATTTTGCTGGAGTATGTTCTAAATTGAATAGTTTGTGGAAAAGATTTATTACTATCCACTCAAGCATAGTATTGTAGTGTACTGCATATTGTGACACCCTGTGTCAAGTTCATCAAGAATTTCACACACACACCTATAATGTATTTTCCTTTAAATTTACGGTGCTATAATATTGATAAGTGTGAAAAATCACTTGCTGTGTACTCGTGCACGTTTTAATTGTTACGGTATATCTTTCCAGAATTGCTAAGTAATTTTTTACACACACACACACACACACACACACACACATTCCTAAGTTAGAAATTAGAAGAAAACCAAGAGAGCATAAAAAATTCAGCTTCAGGTTTTATTTATTAGTGCTTTATTCCCTATCCTTGAGCCCTGTGATTAGTGTTATCTTTTATATACTGCTCTTTGTGTAAAAATTGCTTTTTTTCTGATATCTTGCCAGCCTCAGTGTTATTGATATATGCCATTGAATGGCCAGAGCTTCAGTGCTTGTCATTTATAAAATATATTCACTTTTAATCAGATTCAGTAGCATTTTAATTAACACTGTCACTGTGTGATCAGATCTCTTCCAATAATGATAATAATAATAGGTATTGTAGAGGCACCACTGTGAAGTAAGAAATATTTTCTTCAGTGAATAAAAAATAAGAGTTGAAATATACAGATTGAATTGTAGTACATCATGCAGACAATAAAGAAATGTGAAGAACTTTCTGCACCATAATAAATTAAATAAAGAAAAATATATCTTAGAACATATAGCTCTATTTGAGCTGGTACTGAAGTATTATGTCTGTATTTAACAGCAGAATGTACCAGCAGAAAGATAGGCTTGCAGCAGTCTGTGTGGTCTAGCAGAAATGACTGCAGATATTTTCATTAATGACATGTAACATAAATTTCTTAAAAAATGTTGAAGGCTCAGTAAAGATCATCTGTTTACAGAGATATGTCAAAAACTTTATTTTGTGACATAAAGGTTCTTATGGAGAAATTATCAAGTTTGCAGAAACATTAAGTAACACACACTTGGAAGTTAATTTCACAATGAAGCACAAAGAAGATGGAATATGTTTTTGTCTAGACATATGGCAGAACAAAGGCACTCTTTGATTTGGCATATTCAACAAGCAATAAGTGCATGCTCAATGCTTAACGGTGAGTCTCAGTGTGTATACCACTACTGATATTCATCCTTCCCTAGCAGGATTTACAGAATGCTCAAGCTGCTGATAAGTGAAGCTGAGAGAAGGTGGAAATTAATGGTAGTCAAATGGGTCACAGTAGTGTATAATTACAACACCAACTGAGAAACTTAACACTAGAACTAAATATTAACGGAGAGGAGCATAAAAACTCTACTAATGAAGTTTGGGGTGTGTTATAAAAAGTTTGGTGTAAGGAGCCTTTTAGCACAGAGAACAGTTTCAAAGGAAAACTAAGATATAACATTTGGAAAAAAATGCAAGTTTAACAACACTGGCATAAATAAAAAGTTTAGATTATGATAAACTATACAGTGAACAATTCCGAAGATGTTTCACTACCAGGAATAAAAAGTGCACAAGGAACAGGAGACATGATATGTACATTTGGTGCTCATTTAAAAATGTTGGATCACTCTAGAGCAAGCCCTGTTAATAACAAATGTATTATTCACAAGTGAATAAAGAAGATTATATGAATTATTTTGAAGAAATTGAAATTTACCGTGCAAAGAAAAAACACCTAGTTTTGGTTAATGAAAGACACTTGTTTTCTGATGTAATCTTTTATGTGTTGATTCAAGGTGTGTTTTAGAAATGTTGCTTTCAGGATCTGGCTCTGTTTTTAATGTATTGATTATTATGCCGCCCTTATGTTACACTTAATATTATACATTATTTAGCTTCCTTGAGTGATGTTTCCTGGGTTATACATATCATGTTAATTGAAAATTACTTGGCAACATGATGTAAGCAGTTTACATGTAGACATTTGGTAGTGAGCTGTCGTGGAAGACAGCGCTGTTTTGAAGAACAGAATTATATTCTACCCACTCTCATATTAAACATATTTTATTTTTAATTGTGTTACAATTTTTTCTTCTTTTAATGGGTGATAGGTGTTTACTCTGGTACTAGGTGCAGCCATGTGAACTTCAGTGGTCACTAGCCATTACATAAGGCCTGACAACCTTGGAAGAATGCAATTCGTCATTCTCCTACAACTTGAGATTTATTTTTTGCAGTTTTCCTGCTGCACCATATTAGTTGATTATTACTATCTGGATGGATAAAAGAATCTACTTAACAAACGGTGGCAGAACAACACACATAAAAAATATATTTTATGTATACAAACTTTCAGGGCCAGTGGCTCCTCCTTCCGGCAGAAGGGTTGAAGGGCAAGGATGAAGGATGAAGGAAAAGGACTGGAGAGGTTTAGGAAATGGTGTAGAGGTTGGAAAAATTGCCCAGAATCCCGGGTCATGGGACACCTACTGGGCCGGATGAGAAGGAAAGACTGATTGGCGGGAAATGCACCGTGACAAGATTTGAGAGCTTAAAGGCAGAATACAGGGTAATATGAAAGACAGAGATTACTGCTAAAACATCGTGCACAAGTTAATAAGAGTGAAAAGCTGAGTGCATTATATATGTAACAGAGGTGGGAGGTGGATGGCGAAAATTAGATAGGTCAGAAAATGAAAAATGTGAAAAACTAAAATGGAGTGAAATCCAGATGGCGTGTGTTGTGAAACAGGTACCGAGGTCACAACTGTCATGTTGCAGAGCATGCTTTGCTACAGGATATTGTGAGTTGCTGGTGTACACTCTGTGTCTATACCCATTCATTCTAACTGACAGCTAGGTGGTAGTCAAGCAGATGTAAAAGGCTGAACAATGTTTACATAACACCTGGCATATGACATGTCATTTCACGTATTGTTTCACAATGGCTTTCCCTTTGATAGTATGTTTTGCAAGTTACAGGCCTGGAATAGGTGGTGGTAGGAGGGTGCGTAGGCAAAGTTATGCAGTGTGGATGGTCCCAGGGGTAGGAGCCATAGGGATGGGAGATGGGTGGAGGAGCATAGGGTCTGACAAACATATAGCGGAGACTGGGAGGGCAACGAAAAGCCGTTCTAAGTGTGATGGGCAGAACTTCAGACAGAATTGATCTCATTTCAGGGCATGATTTTTGGAAGTCATGATCTTTTCAAAGTAGCTGAGTAATACATAAGTGTGATTGATTAAACTGGTAGTACAAGAAGTATAGAAATTGCTCACACTTGCAAGATCAGCTTTCCAACAGCCTACCAGTCTTAACATGATCAGTTTGTGACTAACTGCTATTTGGTTAGTTTGTGTTTTATGTATGAGGCTGTGTCTGTGGACTGATCATGGTTAACAGTGAAAAGGAAAAGATAATTAACTTCTTGCTTCATTACTGGCATAGTCCAAGTTTTCTTGTTATTTCAAAAAATTATTTCTGAAGTCGTGTTGTGATTCCTCTGTTGTGACATTTGATATTTTAATTATTATTGTTGGCCATCCAAAGGTGACAGTAATAAATTGTCATTGTCAAGATATCTCATTGTAAAATCTGGGTATTGTTTCTCATTGCTTGAGACTTCTTTTCTTGAAGAATTCATTGAAGCATGTAGCCACAAAGAACAACAAGCTTCATTTTTAACATGTTTTTTTAGGTTGCATTCATGTCTATCTGTTTGTCTTTTTGCAATAAATTTTAAACTAACTTCATGATGAGATGGAGACATTAAATTTCAAATAGGGCTCAGAACTGGATGACAATGTATATTAACTCGCTTTCTCGTCTGATCCACCTTGCTGCTGTGGTGGTGGGGTTAAAAGGCTTGGTAACACTTGACGTCTTGACTGTCCTGCAGGACCCTGCATCCCATGTGCTATGCATAGAACTCTGTGATGTCTGGTAGAAGGTCTGCTGTATCAGCAAGTGCTTGTATCGCCTCTGTGGCGCTGGCTTTGGAGAGTTGCAGGACCACACCCACCGTGCTCTCCAATTATTACTCACGGTGGCACTATAAAGCTAGCTGCCCAGCGCCTCTGCCTGCAGTTGTGTATTGTGCCCTTGTATTGTTCTCATTACACATCATCGGTTTGGTCTCAGATTTTGCTGTGCCTTAGGTTTCTCTTCTTGGATTACTAGTTTGAACTTTGTTATTCTGCAGTGTCTTCTCCATTGTCCATTATACTCTCGCGGCTGCCTTCCTGTTCACACTCGGCTAACTGCTGTTGACAGCCCCTGGGCAGTCAGCCAGTCTCTCCTGGCTCTGTTGAGACATTCCCAATTCTTATCAGAGTCTGGACACAATAGTTTGAAACAATGAAATAAAAGTACATAGGTATAACATTATTTCAAATATGATCAGTTGAAAAGACATTGTAATAAACTTGAAATTTAACACATCTCTCATATAATTACATTGAAATGTTTAAAATCCATTTAGAAATTTCACACATACAAGACTAAAAAGCAGAAAATAATCATTTAAATAAAAATAAGTTTTTAGTATAACAATTTTTAAATTGGACTAAAAAGCATAAGTAATTTCTACAAGTCCAATAGAGAACTCTAACCTGATACAGATAGCCATGAAAATTGGTGACCACGAATTTTTAATTGCTATGAAAACACTTGTAAAATTTGTAATGAAAAATACAGTGTGTATGCAATAGATAATAGTTTAGAAGGTCAGTCTTTTGAAAATAGTACTTGGGAGAGGTTTAGTTAGAACAACAGCAAGGTGTTCTCGAGTTTGAAAGTATTGTGTGTTGAACCAGCAGTGATTCAGTTCATCAGTGATGATACGATACTTCACATCAGTGTGCTTGCTTCTTGACATTTTACATGATTTTATCATTGCTGTTGGACTCTTGAATATACTCACAATGTATCATTTTCATGATTTTATGCAGTGATTCTTTTATGAAAGTCTTCACAACTTCATTTTTTTCACATCATTAAGGCCCCAGCTATGTTTTCTGCTTCAATAGTAGATAATGCAACCACACACTGTTTCTTGTAACAACAAGTGACTGGGGCATTACAATTATTGTACAGAATGAGAAATCTGCATCACAGTAAGCCACTAGTTCTTGTTCTTGTTCTTCCTGATATTCCACTCGCTGTAGTTGAATTTAGGTAGATTAAAATTCTCCTCATTGTTTGGCTGACCGAGTGATCTGGAACATTCATTGATCTACTTTCTATGTTCTCTGACAATGCCAAGTCTAGTCTTGATTTGCATGCTAAATACAGTTAAGTGCCTATCGCTTGGCGGTGTGGAAACTCTGTCTCTGCTACACTGATTTCTTGAACTTCTCCTTGTAGTGAAATTGTAATAGTTAAAGTTTGTAGTTTTTTAATTCTGTGCCTTTCGCCGCCTTTTGTTCTTTTCATTTCAAGTTCAAGACACACTGTTGGTTCATCATCAGTTGTCATGTGAAAATTTTTCTTCAATTTTTGCAAGAGATTTTTCATTTGGCGGATGTGGTTTCCAAACAGAATCCACTTACCAGCATGTAGAGCAAGACACATTTTATTTCCAGTATCTGATTTGTAAACACATTGGTCAGATTTCAGTTGGACAAGTTTTTCCTCCTTAAGGAATTCATTCAGTTTCTTATTACATTGTAAAAGAGCTTGTTTCAATCCATACAGTGACTTTTTGAGTAGAGAAATTTTCCCAGCTGCTTTGCATCCCTCTGGAATTTCTATGAAAACCCATTCTTTCAGATCACCATTGATAAAAGGCTGTTCTGACATCAAATATCATCATCATCAAATCATCTTGTGCAATGAATAGAAATCTCATGGAATTAGTTTGTATAACATAACTAAAAATATTTTAAAAATACAATTCTCTCTGATCTTGCTGGCATCTTCTTGTTGCTAGTTTAGCTTTGTACTTTCCACCCTCCTTTTTCATCAAAAACCATTTTCCTGTAATTATTTCTGTTTCATGAGCAGTTTCTTTATTCATTGGAGTCTGTTTCATTTTTCTTCAATGATACTTTCTCTTCATTTGTAGCCTTTGTCCAATTTTCCTAGTTTTCACCTTTGGTACATTCCTTGTATGTGAACATTACATAATCATCTATCTCTTTGGCAAGTTTATTTGATGTCTTGCTTTCTGATATGTTTTTGGACCTTCTTCTAGAGTTTCTCTTCTGCTTCTACTGGACCTTCTTTCTTTTTATTCAAAATCTTCTCTCTTTCTTCTTTTATACTATGTTCATATTGATGTGTAAACTCCATCTCTTGTTTCAGAAAATTTTCCAGTCTTTGGATTCTATATGAGATGACTTTTGTCCCACAAGAACCTCTCTTCCACCTCTTGAGTTTTTTTAAACACCAAAGTTCTTTCGTGAACACCATAGATACAAAAATAAGTAGTCTTGACAAATTTGGTCTTCATTTGTTCCACATTTGAGCTGGAGTCCCATCAATGTGGTTAGCACATTGGACTCTCATTCGAGAGGAATTCCATCCTGATTTAAGTTTTCTGTGATTTTTCCTAAATCGCTTAAGGCAAATGCCGGGATGGTTCCTTTGAAAGGGCGTGGCCGACTCCCTTCACCATCCTTCCCTAATCCTATGGGATCGATGACCTCACTGTTTGGTCCCCTCCCCCAAATCAACGAACCAGCCATTAGATACACTACAGTCAAAACTGCATAGCCCCAAATTTTGTTTGCAACTTTTGAATCAAACAACGTGGCCCTTAACTCTTTTCATGATTGTAAGGTTTATTTTGTGTGTTTTGCCATTCATTTGAGGTGGCTAATTGTGTAGTCACCCCTATATACCCCTCTTTTTACACTATTCCTTAAAGTCAGTACTTCACTACTCTCTTTCTCTGTCACATCTTCTTCTCTGTATTTCACAGTGTAGGAAAAGATAGATTGTTACTTGCCGTAAAGACGACACGTTAAGTTGCAGACAGTTGCCATTAAGTCACCTACTGTAGTAACACTGTTCACGTTACGTCGCACTTCACTTAGCGTAGACCGGGACTGTGTCCTAGGCATGCCCGATGTTGACTGACTGCGCACGGCCTGTCCTGCCGGAGTTGTTGTTGTTGTTCTTGTTGTTCCGCCGGCAGAGGTCGCGTCCGAATTCTCGCGTGCCCTCTGGTGGACGGGACTCTACTGGCGGCGACTACCGTTCGTGACGCGCCGTGCCAATGTGCGCCTCCCGCGATCTTTCTGGTGGCTAGTACACTCCTCCTCCTTCGGGGGGTGAAGCCACTGTGATCCACAGCGTCGGAAGGTGGAGTGTCGGGCAGGAGCGATGACCTCCACATCCATTGGATGGCCGGAGTCGAGGGGATCTGCCAACCCTCGAGCTGGAACCTTCGAATACGGCTGGAAGTGACCCACACGAAGAGGCCCCCGTCGTCCCACAACCGGAGCCCGGGACAGCACAGGCGACAAGCTGTCGAAGTCTGGATCCTGTTCCACCTCAGGAGGGGCAAGACCTAGTGGCGGGGACGAAGGGGAAGGGACGACCACAAGGGAACTAGCCCCCTGCGAAACCGGGCCGGCTAGGGGGGCCGGCTCTCGCTGGGGCATCTCGAATGACGGTGATGCCGGTGCTGGAGCCACTGGAGGTTGCCAAGGCTGAGAACCATCGCAGTGTGGCAGAGGCACAGCGGGGAGAGGAGGTAACGTCCCCTGTAAACCAATACAGGTGCCGGCAATGGGGAAGCCGGTGTCCGAGAGGTCGGAGGGTGGGTGCCCGAACGTGGACGGAGCTGATTTTGGTGACGACGTACCACCCGGTCCCCCGCCTGCAAGGTATAGAGCCGGCGGCCATGGCGGTGCAGGACCACCGCCGGTATCCAATGTGGATTGCGACCAAACCCACAGGCCCAGACTGACATACCCAGTGGAAAGCCAGGTACTCCGTTTTGTGAAGACTGGCGAGGACCAGGCTGGAGGAGGTGCAGCAGAGTCCTAGGTTGACGCCCATGGAGGAGCTCTGCGGGGCTGCGGTCTCCCATTGGTGTGGTCCGGTATGCCGTCAAGAAAAACGTCAATGCTTCCTCTGCAGGAAATTCGTACACATACTTTTTCATCTGTGTCTTAAAGGTGCGCACCATGCGCTCAGCTTCCCCATTCGATTGTGGATGGAAGGGGGGAGAGCAAACGTGCCGAATACCGAAGCGCCTACAAAAATCCTGGAAGGTCTGCGAAAGAAACTGCGGTCCATTGTCCGAGACCAGGGTGATTGGCAGACCTTCCACAGAAAAGATTTTTGCTAATGCCTGGATTGCAACTTCTGAAGTGGTTGAGGAGCAGCGAACCACACATGGGAATCGGGAATAAGCATCAATGACAATGAGCCAAAAGCCATTGAGAAACGGGCCCGCAAAATCGATGTGGACACGTTCCCATGCCTGGGTTGCCGGCGGCCATGAAGAGAACGCTGCCCTGGGAGATGCTTGTTGGCTCGCACACTGGGAACAGGCGGCCACCAAGTGCTCGATTTCTCTGTCAATACCGGGCCAGTACACATGTCTGCGAGCCAAGGTTTTAGTACGGGAAACACCCCAGTGCCCCGCATGTAATAACTTGAGGACCTCCCTTCGTAAACTTGCAGGAACAACCACGCGAGGAGCTGTATCATCGGTAGCCAGAAGGAGAACTCCTTCCAAGACCGAGAGACGGTCTCGTAGAAGAAAATAATTACGAAGAGGGTCCGAGGCCCGGCCCGGAGGGCGGGACGACCACCCCTGCTGAATGAGGCGAACTACTTGCCGGAGAACCGGGTCAGCCGCCGTTTCCCTGGCGACTCGAGAACTAGTGATCGGGAAGCCATCAACCGCTTGGCGGGACGCCACATCCAAATGAAAACACATAATCTCCTCTCGATCAAATGTAGGGTCCGGGCCCACCGGAAGACGGGAAAGAGCGTCGGTGTTGGCATGCTGGCCTGTAGGGCGAAAACGAATGTCATAATGGTACTTAGAGAGGAACAAGACCCAGCGCTGGAGTCTGTGGGCTGCCCTATCCGGAATCTGAGAGGTGGGGCCAAATAACGATATTAACGGCTTATGGTCAGTGATTAACTGAAACTTCGCGCCATACAAGAAAGGGTGAAACTTGGTAACAGCGTAGACAATGGCCAAAGCCTCTTTTTCCACCTGGGAGTAATGGGCCTGCGCGGGACTAAGCGTTTTCGACGCAAACGCCAGTGGTTGCTCGGAACCATCTGCGTTGCGATGGGCCAGGACCGCCCCCACCCCATACTGCGAAGCATCCGTAGCCAGGACCAACGGCTTATGGGGATCAAAAGTAGCCAAACAAGGGGCTGACGTGAGGAGGCCCTTCAACGAGGTGAACGCTCGCTCGCATGCAGGCGACCAATCAAAAGGAACACCCTTGTGCAGAAGGCAGTACAGGGGGTGGGCTATAGTGGAAGCCCTGGGAATGAACCGGTGGTAATAGGCTATCTTGCCTAAAAAAGCTTGTAACTCCTTCAGCGAAGTGGGCCGAGGAAGGTTGACGATACCTTGGACCAAACTTCCTAGTGGCTGGATGCCGTGCCGAGATATGGTGTAGCCCACATACTCAATGGACGGTTGGAAGAAGGTTGATTTATGCAGGTTGCAACGCAAGCTCACAGACCTGAATTTGAGAAAGAGGGTGCGAAGGTTGTGCAAGTGGTCCGTCGTGCTGCGGCCCGTGACAATGATGTCATCCAGGTAATTAATACAATGAGGGATTGTCGACGTGACATGCTCAAGATAACGCTGGAATATCGCCGGGGCACTGGATATCCCAAAAGCCAACCGCTGGTATTGGTAAAGGCCAAACGGGGTGTTGACGACTGCCAGCCGTTTGGAGTCCTCATCAAGTGGTATCTGATGATAAGCCTCTGACAGATCAATTTTCGAAAAATAGTGGCCGCCCGCCACGGCGGAGAACAATTCATCAGCACGAGGCAAAGGATAGGTGTCCACCACCAATTGGGAATTAATGGTGGCCTTAAAATCGCCACAAAGACGTAATTTTCCCGAGGGCTTCTTGACAATAACGAGGGGCGAAGCCCACTCACTGGAAGAAATGGGAAGAACGACCCCCAGGGCTGTCAGCCGGTCGAGCTCTTCCTTTACCTGAGGGCAGAGAGCCAAGGGGATCTGCCTCGCGCGTAGAAAACGCGGGCGAGCAGACGCCTTCAACGTTAAGTGAGCTTCAAAATCTGAAACACGCCCCAGGCCCTCCTCAAAAATATCTGGAAAGTCTGAGATCAAAGATTCCAATGAGTGATAGGGAACGTCTTCGGAGACCAACTGTATGGTGTCAGCGATAGAAAAACCGAAAGCTTGAAAGGCATCCAGGCCAAAAAGGTTAGCGGAGCTCGCATCACTGACAACAATAAAAGTAATAGGCCGAGTGACTGATTTGTAAGTCACGTCGGTAGTGAATTGACCCAGGAGGGGAATGAACTGTTTACCATAACCGCGTAGACGCCGGTAAACTGGCGCCAACGGGGGCGATCCAAGGTCGGAATACGTTTGTGCATTCAACAACGAAACTGCCGCGCCCGTATCTACCTGCAGTTGTAACCGGCGCGACCGAACCGACACCTCGATAAAGAGTTTGCGTGCCGATGCGTCGGGAGTCTGGCCCGATGAAACTTCCTGAATGTCAACGTCCATGTCCTCCGTACTTGCTTCCTTCGATTCCTTTGAGGCTGAGCGGCAAACTTTAGCAATGTGACCGTTTTTATGACATTTGCGACAAACGGCCCAACGCTGGGGGCACTTTGACCGATCGTGATGTATATAGCACGACGCACAGGACGGCAACAGGGGCCGGCGGCCGGAATTCTGTTTACGCGCCGCGCGGGAGTGGCCGTAACGGCCGGATTGTACCGCTCGCACGTCGTCCACCCCGGACACAGTGGACGCGGCCGCGCCGCCCTGAACCTCCGCGACGTCGCACCACGCCTCCAGCTGTTGACCTGCTGCGTGAGAGACTTCATACGATTGAGCAATGGACAGGACTTCCTCGAGGGAAGGGTCTTCTAACTGCAGGGCCCGTTGCCGGACCTCCCGATCAGGGGCCGAACGAACAATGACGTCGCGGACCATAACATGGGCATACGACTCCCGCGACTGCTCCGTGACAAAATGACACTTGCGACTAAGACCGTGCAGGGTAGCGGCCCACGCCCGGTAAGACTGATGGGGCTGTTTCTTGCATTGATAGAACTCGACCCTAGCCGCCACAACATGAGTGCGGCGGCGATAATATGAAGACAGCAATGAACACAATGCGTCAAACGACAAGGACGAGGGTTCCTGCAACGGCGCTAGCTGCCGCAAAACTTGATACAGCGAGGGAGATATCCAAGACCAGAAGAGAGCACGACATACCTCCGCATCGGCAACATGAAACGCCTGGAAATGCTGCCGAAGGCGATGTTCATATGCGTCCCAATCCTCTGCCGTCTCGTCATACGGGGGAAAGGGAGGAGGGAACTGCGCCGGAGCAGACGGCGCGGAGAGCAACGCCGGAAGCACTTGTTTCATGGTGGCCATGAGCTCCGTCTGCTGCGCAACCAAAACCCGCACCAAATCCTCCATGCCGTGGAGAAACTGCGAAACCGGAACAACGACGCAACACGCGAAAGAACGACCCTACTCGTCGCCAATTGTGTAGTAACACTGTTCACGTTACGTCGCACTTCACTTAGCGTAGACCGGGACTGTGTCCTAGGCATGCCCGATGTTGACTGACTGCGCACGGCCTGTCCTGCCGGAGTTGTTGTTGTTGTTCTTGTTGTTCCGCCGGCAGAGGTCGTGTCCGAATTCTCGCGTGCCCTCTGGTGGACGGGACTCTACTGGCGGCGACTACCGTTCGTGACGCGCCGTGCCAATGTGTGCCTCCCGCGATCTTTCTGGTGGCTACTACACCTACATATTAGCTTTCAGTCTCAGCCTTCATCAGAAAGAGGAACACACACCATTCATTCACCCAAACAAGCACACCTCGTGCACCCATGACTGCCAACTCCTGCAACTTGGACCAGAATGTCTTTATATTGAAATGAGCTTCATTTTCATTTACAAATTCCATGATGTGGTCTTCTGTTTCCCCTTTTGTGTGTAAAAGACACAGTTTCAAAAAAAGTGTATAATCATAAAGATTATTTTTCTCTTCATTGAGATAAGTTGGTGAGCTTGCCTTACACATTCATCAGTGTGAATAATCTCAAGAGGTTTCATTGCTTTGTGTTGCACATTGTGGAATGGTTTTCATGCTTGGTTTGCTTTGATATATGTTTCATAGCAATGCATGTCCTCTTCTGCCACCATCACGCATTTCTAGTATTTTCTTCAAGTATGTCCTATTAGTTTAGACTACCTCCATAGTCAAACAGTTAGCATTGCTGCCTTCAGTGCAGGATGATTCAAGTTCCATTCAGTTCAGAGGCTGGTTGCTAGATTTGTTACCAGTAGATTTAAACAACACACAGGTGTTACAGAGATGCTATGGGAACTTGAAGTGGGAATCCCTGGAGGACAGGCAATGTTTTTCTGAGAAACACTGTTAAGAAAATTTAGAGAATCAGCATTTGAAGCTGACTGCCGAATGATTCTACGGCCGCCAACATACATTGTGTGTAAAGACCACAGAGATAAGATACGAGAAATTATGGCTCATAGGGAGGCATATAGATAATCGTTTTTCCCTCGCTCTTCTTGCGAGTAGAACAGGAAGGTAAATGACCAGTAGTGGTACTGGGTACTGGCTGCCATGCACCATATGGTGGCTTGCCGAGTATCTCTGTAGATGTAAATGGTATTTCCTCAGATTCTTTCTGATATGGGGTGGTTCTATTAGGGAGTCCACTCAACCCGTGTAAGCCAGATGAAGAGCTGCTTGAGTAAAGGAGCAGCAGCCTCATCAAATTCAGCTACTGGCTATAATGGCTGGAAGTTGGCAACCTCATGATCATGTGTCTCATGACGGTGCTCATACTGCCTTTTAGGCACCAAGTTGGAACAGGCTTAATGCCTAGTCAAAGAGTGGTTTACTTGTTTACTTTACTTGTACTTTGTGTCAGATTTTTTTTGTGCCACTGAACGGTTTACTTCTTTTGTGTCATTAGTGCTTCCTTCTTCAGGTCACTTTTTCTTATGAAACTTTGCCACTCCTACTCTTTCAGTAATGGCACATACTGATAGTAAATTTCTTGACAGTTCAGGGATGTTTGACGCATTTGTCAATGACACCTGTTGTGGTTCGACTTCACCAACAATATTAGGACAGATGAAATTTCCATTTGCAATCTTAGTTTTTGTACCTTCATGGCTATGCACATTTGGCATAATTTTCTTTTCATATTACTTACACTCATTACTACAATTGCCTACAACTAACTTGGTATCTATTTTATCAGTTATCTTTTCTTGCTTTTCTGTCACAAGTAGTTCTGAAAGAAAAACTGTCAAAACTGTCTTTGATGCTGTTTTCATGTTCCTCTTTATTGTAACAGTTTTCAGAAGTCTCGATTTCAGAATTTCCATGTTTTTTCCTTCTTAGTAGTAGAGTCCCACATACTTGCAAAATGTTTATATTCATCCGGCAGCTTTGTTGTTATCGTGGTGTTCCATGCTGTTTCTTCCCAGGCAGTTCAGTCTGAATGCTAGCATTTGGATCCTAGCAATATTGGACATCACTTTTTTTGGACAACGTGGTTGTGGAGAGAAGCAGCAATTAGTATGATTACTCAAAAATTCAGGAACAGCCTTAATCGCATTTATTATTGTTATAATACCGCCAACCGTTTTCAACCCGACGTAGGGGAAACTATACGAATAGTTTGCTGCCATTATGTAGACAGGAGTGACATCATCAGTAGTCGACCAATGGTGTAAACGCCCAGAAGATGACCCCTACATCGGGTTGAAACCGGTTGGCGGTATTATAACAATAATAAATGCGATTAAGACTGTTCTTGAATTATTGATTGGACATCATATCTAGATTTCTGTCATATTCAAAATTGTAGAACCATCCCTATTATTGAGGTATCTGTTGGTCTGTATTCTTCTGATGTATCTTCTTAAGTGTGACACACATTTCCTTAGATGTTTCTCAGGTAAGGATGCGTGTTTTAACATTTATACTTACGGTTCCCAAAGTATAGTATTTTGCAAGTGCATCGTTTTGTTTCCACTTGGATGTCTTTTTGTTTTCGGATTACTTGGTATTGTCAGTAACGTTTCCACCAGACCGCTTGGCACGATCATCACATTTATTTCCAAATCCTCTAACAGAAACTTGCAGCGTCTTTTACTTCCAACACACTGTTTAACACTATCTTCTGCAGATGAAGCTGTATTTCAGCACACGATGCACAAATCATGATAAAGGAAAAGTACAGTCCTTTTACACTCGCAGATTTTCACTTTCTTTACTTCGCCAGATTTCCAGCTCTACTGGCTCCATAATATTTACCAAGAATGACGGACTTCATTTTTTTATGCAAACAACAACCAGTTCATGTTGTCAGCTTATTAGAGAAACAAGGCACCAATACCGGCTGTGGTGTTACATTAACAGGCACATGTTGTTTTTGTTTACTATAATATTTTCAAATCTCAGCAGTCTGAACTAATAGTGCCAATGATGACAAAAAATGCCATTGTGACTGATACATTAAAGTTAATATATTTAGCTTCAGTATCATATCATTCTACTTTGTATTCAGTATTTTATTGACAAATGTTTATGGATTGTGCTGTAGTCAGTATTCTTCTTGAACAAAGCAGTATATGCAGGCCCCTGTATGTGGAAATTGTAATAACTGGAAACCATTGGCTTTTGAATGTTGACCTATATAGTAGGTTCACAAGATTGACATGTGCAGGTCTCAATGTTACTTTTTGTTTGGTTGCACCATAGTAACTTCTGAACTAACTCAGCTCAGATAAATAGCACTTTCTAGAGGAAGCTGCATGCAGTGAATAGCAAGCCCTCATATTACAAAAATCCCACTATTGTCACGTATTATTATGTTACAGCCAATGTGGGCCATTGCTAGTGGCACAATTCATTGCGAGAGCCTGTTGTCATGTTACCATGTGGAGACTGTGATGAGCTGAGGGCCATGCACGTTGATGGAAAACCTCAGAACTTTGTGACTGAAACAGAGGAAATTATGAGTTTGATGGTCCAACAATGCACTCCCTGTAACATTGTTGTGGCAGAGCACTGCAGCAGGATAATTTCTACGTTCATGTCACCTGTGTGATCCAAGGAGTCGTACACAAATACTGAACACTATTCCTTTGTTGACCTTGTCAAAGATACTGTCTGTCTGGCATATGTGAATCAGTTAATGTTAGTGAAAAATAAGGATTCAAAGAAATCGACTAAATTATTGTTACAAAATTACTGGAAAAGTGACATTCTTTCAGAAGGATGGTTTTGGAATATAGTTTGTGAAGTCTCCAGATAATTATTGTGCCATGATCAGGCTGTGAATTCTTGTCTTTTAACCGCTAACTTTGATGGAAGATCATTGATGTTGTTGCATTTTTATTGTATAGGCAATATATTGTATCATTAAAATATGAGAGGTCTGTAAATGTGGATATCAGGAGAGGTCTGTAAATATGAAGACAAAGCAAGCAGACAACTCTGCCTTATGTTTGTACTTACGTAGATACAGGATGGATCTATTAAAGGTTTTACTTTGTAATCATATTCTTCCTGTCCATTTTGGTTCTAAGCCATGAGTGATTACTTTATTGGAATGTTGTATATTGTTTCGCTTTTAACTTTTAAATCATGTGATAAATAGTTTTCCCCATTTTTGGTATTTATGTCAATAGTTTCTTCTTGATATAAAAACATTCACATTTTTGTTGTTGTCTCCAAAAGTCAGTCATGATCTTCGTATGGTATTTACGAAAAACTTAAAACAATGAATTATATAGAATAATTTATGTGATAGGCTCAGCAAGCGCATATCTGTTTCAACCATTCCCCTAAGCAATCATTATTTTTCAGTTACAGCTATAATAGTTTCCATGACTTTGTCTCTCTGTTTATTCCTGCCCTTTTATTGCTCTCTCTCTTTCTCTCTCTCTCTCTCTCTCTCTCTCTCTCTCTCTCTCTCTCTCACACACACACACACACACACACACACACCAACCTTTTTTGATATTAGGTGAACTACAGAATATGCGTGTTAATACTAGGGGTGTTCAGTAAGTAATGCAACACTTCTGTTTTTCTCTGCCAGTTTAGGTTGCAAAAGGGCAGAACTTGTCATTGGACATCGTGGAATATTCCCACTTCCGCCCTTATAGTTTCAGGAAGTGACAGTAGGTGGCAGTGCTATACATAGCCTTCAAAAAGGCGCGTCTGTAGTGGAGGTGCATTCTAAAAAAAGAGCTGTCTACATCCACATTTATACTCCGCAAGCCACCCAACGGTGTGTGACGGAGGACACTTTACGTGCCACTGTCATTACCTCCCTTTCCTGTTCCACTCACGTATGGTTCGCGGGAAGAACAAGTACCGGAAAGCCTCCATGCGCGCTCGAATCGCTCTAATTTTACATTCGTGATCTCCTCAGGAGGTATAAGTAAGGGGAAGCAATATATTTGATACCTCATCCAGAAACGCACCCTTTCGGAACCTGGACAGCAAGCTGCACCGCGATGCAGAGTGCCTCTCTTGAAGAGTCTGTCACTTGAGTTTGCTAAACATCTCCGTAACGCTATCACGCTTACCAAATAACCCTGTGACGAAACGCGCCGCTCTTCTTTGGATCTTCTCTATGTCCTCTGTCAACCCGACCTGCTACGGATCCCACACTCATGAGCAATACTCAAGTATAGGCCGAATGAGTGTTTTGTAAGCCACCTCCTTTGTTGATGGACTACATTTTCTAAGGACTCGCTCATTGAATCTCAACCTGGCACCCGCCTTACCAACAATTAATTTTATATGATCATTCCACTTCAAATCGTTCCGTACGCATACTTCCAGATATTTTACAGAAGTAACTGCTACCAGTGTTTGTTCCGCTATCATATAATCATACAATAAGGGATCCTTCTTTCTATGTATTCGCAATACATTACATTTGTCTATGTTAAGGGTCAGTTGCCACTCCCTGCACCAAGTGCCTATCCGCTGCAGATCTTCCTGCATTTCACTGCAATTTTCTAATGCTGCAACTTCTCTGTATACTACAGCATCATCCGCGAAAAGTCGCATGGAACTTCCGACACTATCTACTAGGTCATTGAATTTCTTTCTGCAGAAAATCAGAGCATCACAGATATTTATAGGTTTTTGCAGAATGTCTATGGAGACCTGGTAGTGAACAAAAGCACAGTGAGTCATTGAACAAGTTGTCTGTCATCAGTGCAACAAGATCGTGCAGACCTGTCAGACCTTCCACATGCTGGCCAGCTGCATGTAGCTGTGGCTCCTGCAGTATTGGAACATACAGACACATTCATTTGTGATGGTTGACAGATCGCAGCCAAACACCTTGCTGCTCAGCTGGATGTCTCTTTTGGTATAGCTGACACACTTTTCCACCAGATGGGGTACTCAAAAGTGTTTGACCGCTGGGTTTGTCGCTGACTGACAAAAAATCACAAAGAACTCGTGTGCCCACTGGGTTGTTGCATACTAGCAATAGGACCATCTTTGCAGAATTGCTTGCACATTACAAGGCTGATCATGACAATTTTTTGTCAAACATTGTCCCAGGCAATGAAACGTGGGTTCATTGCTTCAAACTGGAAATAAAATGGCAATCCACGGTGTGGCACCACATCACCTCTCCTCCAAATACAAATTTGAAAACTGCACCCTGAGCTGGCAAATTCATGACGATCATCTTCCGGGACTCTAAAGGGGCTATTTTGTGTGATGTGCTCGCTCATGGTGCAACAGTCTATTCTGAAGTGAAGTGTATTGTGCTATTCTCAGGAAATTGAAGAAGCAACTTCAGCATGTTCGTCGCCACAAAAATGCAAATGAACTTCAACCTTCTCTGTTGGGTTGTCGTGTTGTCTTCTTTATTCTGTAAAGCATTTGTTTATTCCGTTATTTTATCTGCTTTGTCTCAAAGTTGTTTTACAACAGGCTAGAGAAATAAACATCTTTCTCTGAGTCTAATTGCAGAAAGTTGCATTAGTTCCCTGTTTTAAAGTGATGACCTAAAAACTATGAACTGTGCTCAATATTATGAATATAATTTGGGCTGAATTTCTTTCAGATTTAGATCATAAATACTCATAATGCTACCACTACAGCAAATTTAATGGAAACATAACAGTGTGGGCTGTCTGCTCATTGTTATAGTGCTCAGGTTAAATTTAATATATCAGTTGCAGCAATATGCACCAGTTATTGATTGTAATGCTCACATAACATCCCTGATAATAACTTAATATTTTGTGGTAAAAGTCAAACTTCTGCTTAATGACATTTGTAAATTCGTTTGTGTTTATGTTCTTATCTGTGTATAGCATTGTTCTCCCTGTTGCCCTATTTTCTGATGCAGAATGTGCTATTTAATTACACAATGACGTCCACTTATTGCATCTTCTATGAGACAGGAAAAAGAATCAAATAAATCTATTGTGTTAAAAAAAGTTTCACCGTGTGTGTGTGTGTGTGTGTGTGTGTGTGTGTGTGTGTGTGAGAGAGAGAGAGAGAGAGAGAGAGAGAGAGAGAGAGACTGTTGGTACGAATCAACTGTGACAAGTGCCACCCTCCCTCCCCCTTTTTTCTTGATTCTATACACGATTGTGTATTTAAGCATGTGTGTTTGTAGGAAGATAATTATTTCTGTTAATGTAAAAGCATAGCAAATACAGTGAGAATTTTAAAATGATCCCTTTTACTTATTTTTACCTTAGATGCCATTAGAACTGTCACCAAAGAACTTAGTGACACTAAGACCTGAGAGTTGTTGATAATGGGGACATTTTTCATTATTTTTGTCGCCCCTTTCTCACTCCCTCATCCACCCTTGGGGGGGGGGGGGGGGGGGGGAGCTTGCATTGTGTTGCCCCCATGGCCACATTGTGAGTGAGTGAGTGAGTGTGTATTAAGTTTGCGTGGAATATTCCAAGTGTTATATTTCTGACACAGTCTGACTTACAGAAGATATCAAACAATGGAAATCCCAGGTAGCAATATCAACAACATAGGAAAAGACAGATTGCTACCTACCATAAAGAAAAAAATGTCATGTAGCAGATTGGCACAACTAAGACGCTTACATAAAGCTTTCGGCCACAGCCTTCATCAGTAAAAGAGAGACACATCCCATGCACACACACACAAGCAAGCAGACGTCACGCAAACATGACCGCCAACTCCGGCATCTCGGGCCAGGTGGTCTTGTGCTGAAGAGAGAGAGAGAGAGAGAGAGAGAGAGAGAGAGAGAGAGAGAGAGTGTGTGTGTGTGTGTGTGTGTGTGTGTGTGTGTGTGTGTGTGTGTGTGTGTGTTACTTATGAAGGCTGTCTTTTCCTACATTGTTACAGAAGATATCAGTTGATAGGACACATTCTGAGGCCTCGAGGAACAGTCAGTCTGATAATAAGCGTTGAGGAGTGGGGGGTGGGGGGGGGGGGGGGAGTGATTGCAGTGGGAGCGATGACCTGAGTGTAGGAAGCAGGTTCAAATAGATGTGGGTGGAGGTGAAGTGAATGAGAATGGTTTAGTGTGTAGGGCTGCAGCAATCCCATTTTTGGACTCGAGACCACGACAATTAACAACATCAGTCTCTCCGTCTATATATTTTGTTTTCCATGTTTATATAACTCAGAATTTACTACGTAGTTACCTGGTTATTTGCTGAAATAAATGTGCTGAGAAAATTTACTTAATGCTATTGGTGATACCTATAAAGGCCAGATAGGTGTAACTCCACTCATTTTTACTAACTTTTTTGTTGTGTTCCGATGAAACAGTCATGACAGTTGACAGGACAAATATAATCCTGTTAGTTTGTGTTAATTGTCAGTAGATGGTTGGCATTACCTCCTGTTCCACTATGGATAAAATATCTCCAGGGGAAGGGGCGGGGGGAGGGGAGGCACAGGGGAGACTGCCAGATGACAAACACCAAGAATGAAGAAAAGTATGGGACAGTATGCCCATCAAAAATCACCACTGTGGAAAAACTGTGACAATAGGTGCTGCTGCTTCATGATACTGTACGTTTTTATATCATGAATATTGTAATGCAGAAGTTAACGCGAACTGAAAGTGGCAGACATTCTCGTATCCACCCTACAGCCCTGATCTCCTCCCATCTGATTATCATGCCTTTGGTTTCATCTGAATGGGTGTCTTCAACTTGGTGTGTCACTGAGATGATTGCCCCCACTGCTCTTAGTGATTTTGCCTGATTGGTGTACCGCTTGTGGACTCTGTGGACTCTGAACAAAAACATTTTCATAGCCCCTTATATATAAACTGATAAAGTACAAAGTATTTTCAAAGAAAAGTGTTTTTTATTATTATATGGAGATTGTTACAGATAACAAAAAATTAAAGATAAAATTGAATTTGCTTTTTAATACTAACATGTATGTAACTGAAACTTAATATAGCAGCAGGGGGTAAAGAAAAATGTTTGGTCATTTAAAACTACACTGGTATTCTTTGGTGTAATTAGAGCTCGGATTTCTATGCACTGTGAAATATGAATATAAGCATGATTTTAAGCACTAAAAATCTCATAAACATACTTTAAAAATTTTAAAATATGCGTTAAAAATAAAATACATGATTTCAACTTTCTCACATTTATTAATTTTGTTGAACTGATCAAATTGTAAATTTATTCTTAAACTCAATCATTGTTGTGTTTCTGATTGTCCTTACAGCACCTTACTCACATCCATAAGAAACATTAAACCTGGATTCCTTGCTTCTGTTTTCTCAGTTTTATTACGAAGACACTTTCCTGTTTCTCCTGGCACGCCTCTATCGACAGTTGTTTCACATACCTACAGGGCCAAAGAAAGATGCATCCTTTTATCCAAACATGAGATTGTGGCTGGGAGTTTATTAAAATAGGTGCTAATAAATACTGTAATTTACTCTGGAGACTCTTCCCATTGCAAGCACTAATTGCAGCAGGGATACTTGTGGCTTCATTTTTGGTCATGCATCAAGAACATTTTTCACACAGTCTGTGGATAATCATTGTAGCATAGAACTGCTTCAATCCATGTTCCCCATCTCATGATGGTGGAGCAGAGAGTAAATGAGTATCTTGCATCATATCAGTAAATAATTTCACTCTTGATGGTACTTCACGAACACCTTTTTCTCAGAGGAAATAAGGCATTCACTTCAAGAAAATTCATTCGATACTGTGCTAAATAAATCATTGCACTGGCTTATGATAAAATACCCACAAAGCTTCAGCAACCTTAATCCTTTATACTGCTGCATCTATAACTACTGTATCACTTACAGTTTTTCTCATTTTCTTTGGAAGGCCACAATACACATTATGCATCATGAACAACCATAACATTGAATGGTCTTTTTCTCCATTATCCTGGAGGCAATGGGATGGGGTATTTCTAGTTCATATTCAAGCATTTTTCCCCAAGATGACAGTGGCAATAAATTTCCCACTTGAGTTCATCATTTCATCTACAGATAACCACAAGTTTGAGTTGTTGTTATCATCTTCTATTTCTTGCATTACCTGAAAATATTTATTTTATTGAAAATTAGTGAAGATCAGGGGTGTAATTTGGGTTTTACATTTGGAGTAACAAGTTTAAAAAAATATTTCTTTATGATAAAGCAAAATAAATCAAACTCAATGGCGCTATTGGCCACACACAATTCTATGTTTCCATTTTAAAATATACTTACATAATACATTTAAAAATTTTAAATAAGGTTTTATAAAGCTCAAATTACTATATTGGAAGGATGAGGAGGAGGAGGGGGTAGTTGACAAACAAACTAATTTCATTATATAAATTTTTAAACTTCCTCTTCATAAAGTTTACAAAGGTATTTGTTCTTTATTGTTGATTCATGAAGAACTTTTTGTTCCAATTATTTTTCCAGGTACATTTAAAATTCTGCATTATTTAACATTTTCAAAGGGATGTTGGCTGAAAGTAATGGTTTGCAAATATCTTTTCGAAAAATTATCACGGCAACAATTTCCACCCCTACTTGCAGAAAATGCTGCTGGTAAGGTTGTTTCGATCTTGGAGACAGATTTATTAATGGGATTTCTATGAGTAACTATTTATAAATGTTGTGTAATCTAGAATTTTTTGTCACAGGGCACATATAACACTGGTATAAAAATAAAAGAATTTGTTTCATGTAAATAAATATGACCATTATCAAATCAAAAAGTGCAGTCATTTTTAAAATATTCTGATTGTACAAAGCTAAAACTTAAGTGTTATTCACACTCTTGGCACAGTACAAAATTTCCAGCTGTTCTTAGAGAAGGTTTTCCATCAATCCATTTTCAAAGCAACCAACTTTACTGCTCTGCTCCTTCCTCCTCTTCCTAACACTTCAGAAATTAATAGTAACAACACACTAGTTAAAAATTTATAACTTAACTGAAAATGGCACTTTGTAATTCTTGGAAATGTTGTCTTGCAGCAGCCAACTTCGTTTCTAACATAATATAAACCATGTCAAGTTTTGTGATGCGACAGCTGCTCCAAACTTTAATAATTTGCCAGATGATTATAGAACACTGTTTAGTTTTGTGTTAAGCTGTTGAGTGGCATATTTTTTATGCTACTTACGGAACTGATTATTGTTGGTAGCTATGTTGTCCTCATTTTTTGGTGCCCCTTTATGGACTTAGGAACAGTATCGACAACAGTCCTTCTACACAGAGTGATAGAAGAGAAATGTGCTTTGGCTTTCCCTTCTGCTGAAGGTACCGCAGTGAAATATTTGTATTTCAAAAACCATTGCTGAAAAAGTAAAATATATACATAAATATGCAAAATTAGTTAAATGTGCACTAACTCACAAATATGCAAAAATCTGAGCTCTAGTCATAAGCTTATTGATCTCAAATATTTCATGTTGTGTAGTTTTTCTGCTTTTCTTAACAGTGTGTAAAATATTAGAACCTTCTTGTATCGATGGTTTTCTGTTGAAAGGTGTTCTGCAGTGGTTGAGTCTTGTCTTCCCTTATCCAGAGCTTTTCTCATGTTCCAATGCCACAATTCTACCCAACATACCAGTGTAAACTATTCTACAGTGCTTGCTATTCGTTTTATACACACCATTATCTGCCAAATTATTCATTGGGTTTTTACTGTTGAAAGTAATTTAGCTGACATGCAATGCAGGCTTTCACGGCTGGTGTTTGTGTCCTTCGTGATTTTTGTTTCATGAGCATTAACCATATAAATATTATGAAGAGGGAGTATCGCACCATCTGACTTAACAAAAAGGAGATCATTTTGCATTACGCAAGAGAGGAAATGCAATGGACTGTACAAATTACAGAACACTATCTCTTCTGTCACATGCATCAAAAATAGGAATGTAGTTAATGATCAGTTTGGCTTCAGGTCAGGGAAAGGAAAGCAGTATTGGTACTACCGGTACTTCAGTTCTTGGAACGAAGATTATAAGTAAATAGGAAAAACATGTATAGCATGTATATAGTGTTTGATATGGTTGATGGGAAGTTACTATTTAAGCCAATGCAAAAAGTAGGAGTTGAATGGAAGGACAGATGATTAATTTTGAATATAAACAAAATTCAAAGGACTGAACTGGATATTAATAGCAGCAAGAAAGAAACAAAAATCAGAAGGGGAATATGACACAGATGCCCTCCATCACATTACTTATTTTATTATGAGAAGGAAAGTTGACACTAACCATATAGCAGAGATGCTGAGTCGCAGATAGACACAACAAAAAGACTCTCACAGTTACAGCTTTCGGCCATTAAGACTTCGTCAAAAATAGACACACACATGCACACGCACACACACTCAAGCTAATCAACTCACACACACAACTGCTGTCTCAGGCAGCTGAAACCACACTCCTTGCGGCATATGGTGAGTGGCAACTATCCTTCTCATATTATTGTTACATTCCATCCTGGATTTTCCATTGTTTGACGTTACTTATTTTAATATGTTCAACAAGGAGGCAATAGGAATAATGAAAAAAAAAGATGGCTGGAATCAAAATTAGTGTTATTCATATTCACTGAGTCAGATTTGCCAGTGACATTCAGTAATAGCAGACTCAGTGAAAGAAATGCTTATGCTCTTAAATCAAGAGGTAACAAAACTAAAGAAAAAAAAATACCAAGAAGACAAAAGTCATTGTTATGGACAAGAAAGGTGCTGGTGGTAAGACTGACATAAAACTAGGCAGTGAGAAACTTGAAGTAATCAAATTGAACTATCTTGGTAACAGGAAAACAATAGATGTCTCTAGGAAATCGAGAGAAGAGTAACACTGGCCGAGTGCCTTCCAAAATAAGAAGACTGTAATACTGAACAAGCACATCAGCCTCCACTCTAAGAAAAGATTTCTAAAAACCTTTATGTGGAATGTTCTGACATACGGATGTGAAACCTAGATTTTAGCATAGTGAAGGAAGCTTGTTTCAAAACTGTAGAACTGTGGTACTGGAAGAGAATTAAAAGAACTAGCTGGACTGACAGAAAAATGAATGAGATGGTTCTACCAGAAATAGGTGAGAAGAAAGAACTACTGAAAGTTGTAGGCCAACACAAAACAAAACTCATTGGACACTTTATTAGACATGATATTCTTTTATAAAAAATTTCCAAAGGCAAGATCATAGGGAAGAAAACGAAGTGACAACCACAAACAACCTATTTAAAAAGCCACAGTCAGTGAGACGGGACTTCATACAAGGTGACAATGAGGGTTGCTGAAAAGAGAGAAAGCTGTGGCTACAGATACTAGGCTTAGCCTTTAGAAAGAAGAAGAGCATTAGGTTGTGGTACAAGGCATATTTACCTGCCTAACATTGCATCTTCCAGTGCTGGAGGCATCATCAGAGACTGTAACAGCTCAGAAGTTACAGTCTTGCAGCATCAGCAACTCAAATTGTTTATATGTATCTATGCAATGTTTGGTTCGTGTCATCATCAGACCACTGCCTAAGACAGTGGAGTCATACCAACTTGTGTTACTGAGCTTGCAATGGCGAAGAGTTGGTGCTGTTTGTATTATTTAGCTCTGCGGCTCACAATTTTTTAAATTGTCTTCAACCTTTTGAATTTTTAAGGCCTCTCTGAGCCTCCTAGCGTAGTAATGATCGAATCTTGTAAAAACAGTAATAATTGAGAAATGAATTTGGTGATTCCTTGTTCTCAGTACTGCTGATGTGTCCGTGTTGGCCAGACAACAACAGTTATTATAGCTTTTGGTGTTGTCTTCAGCATTAGGTGCGGAAGTATACCTTGGACCACAGTGTAAAGCCCATAATATAGCTACACTGTTACTGTAAAATGTAAGTCTGTTGTGAGACTAAAACTTTTTTGTAAAACAGTCTGAAATTTTGCTAGTGTATGGGATAGTGCACCAGTTTTTATAATTACTGGCTGTCCTGTGGACAGTGTACAAAAGTGATGCAATTTTATCCCCCCCTCTTTTTTTTAAAAAAAAGAATGCTATAAATCAGGTCAGAGATATAGCTACTACTGAAAGCAACAAGTCTGATTGTCTGTAATCTGGTCTGAAAGGGACTGATGCAAGGTGATGAATGAGGGGATCGAAAATTGACTTTGTGGGTGCAGGCAGCTTGTGCAAGGATTAAGTTATTGGTAGCTGTTGATTTTTATAAATGGCACACAAGATTTTATTTGTGCTAAAGTGTTTATCAAGCTCCAGGAAATTTAATGAACAGACTCCCAGCACCATTGTCTAGTGAATTTTATGATGTTAAAATGTTGTAAGAATGTGTTTAATTCCCTAATGGGTGTTGTTGTCACTGCTGCTGCTACTGCTGTTATTTTCGGTCTGAAGACTGGTTTGATACATCTCTCCAGGCTATTCTATCTTGTGCAATTCTCATCATCTTCGATTAAGTACTGCAACCAACATCCTTCGGAATCTGCTTACTGTGTTCACCTCTTTGTTTCCTCCTACACTTCCTTCCAGAATTAAAATGGTGATCTGTTTATGATTCAGAACGTGTCCCACCAACCAATCCCTTGTTCTGATCAGGTTGTGCCACAAATTTCTTTTCTCCCAAATTTTGTTCAGTACATCCTTATTAGTTATGTGATGTAATCATCTAATCTTCTGCGTTCTTCTGTAGCACCACATTTCAAAAGTCTCTCACTTCTGCTCACGACTACACTCCACACAAATAACTTTGGAAAAGACTTCTTAATACTTAAATCTATATTCATTGTTGACGAATTTCTCTTCTTCAGAAACATTCTTCTTGCCATTGCCAGTCTGCATTTTATATCATCTCTACTTTGGCCATCATCAGTTATTTTGTCACTCAAATAACAAAATTCATCTACCACTTTTAGTGTCCCATTCCTAACCTAATTCCCTCAACATTATTCCATTATCCTTTTTGTGCTTTTGTTTACGTTTGTCTTACAGCTTCCTTCCAAGTCACTGTCCATTCCATTCAACTGGTGTTCCATGTCCTTTACTGTGTCTGACAGAATTACAATGTCATCAGCAAGCCTCAGAGTTTTTATTTCTTCTCCTTGAACTTTAATTCCTACTCCAAAGATTTCTTTTGTTTCCTTTACTGCATGCTCAATGAACAGATTGAAAAACATTGGGCAACGGCTGTAACCCTGTCTCACTCCCTTCTCAACCACTGCTTCCATTTCCTGCCTCTTGACTTTTATAATGCTATTGGGCTTCAGTGTAAGTTGCAAATAGCCCTTCGCTCTCTGTATTTTATCCCTGCTGTCTTCAGAATTTCAAAGAGATTATTCCAATCATTATTGTCAAAAGCTTTCTCCAAGTCTACAAATGCCATAAATTTAGGTTTGCACTTCCCCAACCTATCCTCTAAGAGAAGTCATAGGATCAGTATTTCTTCACGTGTTCCTGCATTTCTCTGGAGTCCAAGCTGATCTTCCCTGAGGTCGGCGTCTACCAGTTGTTCCATTCTTTTGTAAAGAACCTACAAACATGACACAACATCCACATACCTGATTCAGTGTTTAATTTTGCAAATGAATGGAGCTTGCTTTCTGTAAGGGAATCTATTCAAAATTATCTATGACAATTTTGGTAGTATAGGACTAAGAGGGGGGAGCCGATCGCTAGGCAGACTGTCTATATTGTGATTGATTAAATTCCATGATAAAGCATAAAATTGCAGCACTTTTGTAGACTGGACAACAGAATAAAGCTCAGTAATTACGAAAAACCTTGTGCATTACCCTGTATGCTGGCAAAAAATTCAGATAGTTTTACAACAAAGATAGTCTCATGACAGTGTAAGTACTACCTAAGCAGTGGCAAAGACACAATGAAATCTTTGGTACAGAGTGGTATGTACAAAACATACTGCAAGGACTATGGAATAGTTCATGGGTAGAACTATGGCAGTTGGGTTATCAGAACATGAGAGAAGCTGTAGACGAGGTAAGACAAGACTCAAGCTTTACAGAACATCTTTTAACAGAAAACTACCCATGTGATGTATATTGTGTTGTTTTACATACTGTTAGGAGAAATAGGAAGACAACACCACTTGAAATACTTGTCATAAATATGTGAAACTGAATTAGTTTTAAACGACCAAATGTATTTCTTTTTTCCCTCTCTGTTATATGAAGTTTCAGTGAAGCAAATTTTAGATTAAAATAGCAAGTCCAACTATATTTTTAATTCTTCATTAAATGCAATGAATTCCTTAAAACACCCAAAACTCTGACAATCTTTTTCTGAGTGGGAAAGGCTTTTTTCAGGAAAGGTGATGAGTCCACAACACACCATTGAATTGAAGTTGCCAAAATAGGCAGATTTTGAGACAGTGATGTCTCAGATTTTGAAAATTATCCAAACGGCAAATGTGCTGAGCTAAGCTTTTCAAGGTTTTAAGAATGTGGTGTTAGTTAAGCCTGTTATCTGTATGAACATCTGAGAATTTCAGTACCTGCTGCTTCTTGTTTGTAACATTAATCTCCTGTGTGATTTTTGTGATTAGAATGGAATTGAATGTTGTCATCTAAGGAGGGCCTAAGTATCTGTCAAACATTAATGGAGAATACAGTAAATGTCAATTCACCGATACTTGAAGTTTCCAGGAACCATGAGTATGAGATTAGAACAATTAGTGCACACACAGAGGCATTCAAACAAGTCATTCTCCCCGCACTCCTTAGATTAATGGGACAGGAAGAAACCCTAACAATTGGTACAATAGGATGTACCCTCTGCCGTGTATGTCTGGTAGGATCAGCACTGGGAGGCTGTGCTGGTGGGGGGGGGGGGGGGGGGGGGTCAAAAGGGAAAGGACTGTGCAGGTGCACTGGATTGAGCCCTACACATGCCTTCTATCCCACCAGTGCACCTGCATAGTTCTTTCCATTTCTCTACATCACATCCCTGTGTGCTCCCCCCAGGCAGCACCTTCTCACATTCCTGCCCTATCTTTGCTATCCCACCCTCTCCCTGCCCTACACTACCTCTGTTTCCCTGCAGTGTCAATTAACACACTTCATGCAAGCCATTGTTAAATTGTCTCAGAATTCTAACCCTGCACCATTGTACATATACTCCTTCATGTATTTTTTAATAATATGAGCTCATTCAAAAAGAAATGCAACATGCACTCAGTGAACACCTAACAGAAATAGTTTACGTTCTATTGGGCCCGCAGCCTGGTATATGTTGGTATAAGATATTATGGAAATGAATGCTCCAAACCACCTGCAATAAGGTAACACATTTTTTAAATATTTAAATGACAGGCCTGTTTCAGCTTATGGCCATTATCAAGTGACATCTAGTTGGAAGTGAAGACCTTATTGCATCTATAGTTAAGTCTTTCTGTCCTGTCTTGGTACATATAATAGTTCTTGTAGTTATAAAACTTAAAATACATTTTTGTCAGGTATCTTGACAGTTGAGTTTTGATGAAACATATTTTACATTTCATAACTACAAGAACTATTATACTTACCGAGACATGACAGTAAGACTTTACTATAGGTACAATATGGTCATCACTTCCAACTAGATGTCATTTGATAATGGCAATAAGTCGAAACAAACGTGTTTTGTAAAATCTTAAAAAATGTATTACCTTATTGTAGTTGGTTTGGAGCATTTATTTCCATATTTAACAGAAAAATGAGTGCACTTGTATAATACTTCCTTAACCATTGTGAAGAGAGATCTGCACTACTTCACAGGTTTCCTTTTCAATAGGTTTGTAGCTAAAAGTGAAAATTCTAGACTTTCAAATCTAAGGTGAAAGGCTTCCTTCTGCAACTCTTATTCTTTCTGTACAGGAATTCTTCACTGTAATGTGTAATGTATTATATCATTGTCATAATTATGAGTAATTTGACATCCACTGACTCATTTAAACTTTTCCATGTGTTGAGGCTTCAGTAATAAATTTTGCTCCTGCATGTTTTCTAGAACCATCTATCCATTTTCTGTTATGTTCTTCTTTGTTCCATTTGTTTATTTTTCTCTCCCTCCTTACGATCCCAACATGCATTTCTTCACTTTCAGTTTGCGAGTGTCCCTGTCTCAAGGCTATGAGTTAAAATTGGTGATACACACTGATACCATACTTTCTGATTCATGTACTCAGAAATCGTTGATTTGAAAACTCTACTGATTTCACAGAAAGCACTCCAGGCCATTTTTACTCCTTTGTTTATTGCTATTGCTGTCCATTAAAATGTCTTCAGTTATCCTAAATATAAAAACTCATTACCTGGTTCTACGACTTATTTATTAGTTTGTACAAAGCTTTTTCCCATGTGTAGATCATATATTTTTATGTTTATTGGTTCATAGAATAGCTGCAGGTATTAACAATATTATGTATTTGTTTGTATCATAATTAAGTCTGAGGCTTAATTTCAGTATTAACTTTGCGGATCATAGATCATGCCTGGGTAGTGCTTGTGGAAGGAAAGAGCTCAGTTTGATCTTTAATCTATTGGGAATTACATGACATCACACACTCCACAGCAGAGTGAAAGATTAATTCATAACTTCACTGTTGATTTCTAAGCCTTCTACTGTGTGTTGATGGATGATTTATTATAGTATCATGGTGTAATTTATAATTTTACCCTCCATACAGAGAAAAATGAAAGATAGTCACAGTAGCTATATACAGCTCATAAAAAAACATAAATTCATTGTTAACATTTTATTTATTTGCCCAATTTTGTTACAATAAGTTATGGATGTAAAGTCTTTGAGACTTAATGTAAGTGATTTTGTTTTATTGTATTTGAAAGGAATGTTTGTACAGTGCCATGATGCTTCTAAACCAGTAATGTACTCTTGATGAGAAAACTCAAAATTGTTCTCCTGATAAATAAATTTAATATAGGAAACTAAGGATTGCATAATTACAACATTGAGCATGCTACAATCAGGGCAATTGTTCATGAAACAATAAAAATTTAGTTACTGCACACTCCCATCAATATCCAGTTACAAAGCTCAATTTTTATTTCGGTCTATCGGGCCTTTGTATGAAAATGGGTTGCACGTGTAATAATCAAGCCATGGACAGGACTTTGTTGGCTTTAACTATTAATTCACTCAGAAACTGAAGATAGTGATATACTCTTGGTGCAGGTGGCCTATACTGCAGTTGTGTGATGACTTAAATGGTTTGAGGGAAGTATGGCCTCTGGCCACAAATAAGCAGAAAGATCAGAGCATCAATACAAAGGAAACAACAAAAAACAAAGTAGGTATGAAGTGCCACATGTGGAAACTGTAGTGTGCTGCAGTAACTCGCTTGCAGGAAAAAGCTTCCAGCTAATAGTTTTATATCACTGAGATTGATGGCAAGTTGCACTGTATACTACGTCCGTATATTGGCTTTTTGTGCAAGTGATCAATTTTGCTTTTTGGGGTGTAGACGATTTCAGCTGCGGTGATTCTGCTTACGACCGTGTCACATTGTCAACCCCTTCTCAAAAGCCCGCATCTCGTGGTCGTGCGGTAGCATTCTCGCTTCCCACACCCGGGTTCCCGGGTTCGATTTCCGGCGGGGTCAGGGATTTTCTCTGCCTCGTGATGGCTGGGTGTTGTGTGCTGTCCTTAGGTTAGTTAGGTTTAAGTAGTTCTAAGTTCTAGGGGACTTATGACCACAGCAGTTGAGTCCCATAGTGCTCAGAGCCATTTGAACCATTTTTTGAACCTTCTCAAAAATTTGCAAAGAGTTTAGATGACATGTAAAGATGGAGATGGAGACAAGATGCAGGAAGCCATACTGTAATTAATCTCATTGACAAACATCTGTATGAAGATACAGTGACTATCCTTGCCAAAGGGCCAAATTTTGTGTCCAATCCAAAAAATGCCATCAGTAGCTGAATACATCAGCTCCTTGAAGCATGTTGTTGCTTCTCTACCACTGGAAGCAACGGAAGAAGTTCGTCACAAAATCTGCTGAGCACTTACGAAGGCACCAATGCTAAGATGCAACATTTGTAAGGGGATGCAACATTTGTAAGGGACTACAAGTAGCACTGAAAAATTTGCGAGAGGGCAAGGAAACTGTAGTCCTGAAAGAGCAGTACCAGAGTCCTAATGTCATGTGTGGATTGCAATAAAAAGATATTTGATCTTTTGAATAACTTTCCTTACAGATAGATAAATGTTGATCCTATGAATAAAAATGAGAGGAAGATGACATTTATTCTCATTCATGGTCCTAGAACATGAATAGCAGTGCCACCGTGAATATATGGATTTCTTAAGGTGCGCACTGAAGGAATTCCTTTCTAAGTCAGTAGTATTGGTGCACCTCAATACCAGCTACAAAATACCTGAAACATATTGTCAGCGAAAATGTGGGTAAGTGCAAACTCCACATTCACAACTGTACATCTTCTTAGTTAATTGCGGGTTCAGGATGAGGATATTATGGTCAGTTTCGGTACAGTCTCTGTCGAGTTCCACTTCTTATTACTTGGCACTAATCACTGAAAATTTCATTGCTTGTTTTACAGGACTTTTTAGTTAGGCATGTTCTGACATCTACTTATTTCCTGTTTAATGGAGAGTATGATGAACAGACTGATGGTGTAGTGACAGGTAGTCTGTTATTGCCTGTCATGGCAAACCTATAAAGGGAACACTCTAAAAATTCACCAAGTTTAAACCAATGTGGTTCTGTCGGCATGTGGACCATGTGTTTGTGATATAGTCACATGGAGCCAGAAAGCTCCAAGAGTTCCTGGAACAGGTGAACTGTATCCATCAGAATATAAAACTCACAAGGAAACTTGAAAAAGAGGACCTTTGCTCGACATGTTGAAGAGAAGAATGGATGGATTCCAGGGTCAGAGAGTTTATAAAAAACTTGGTTCACACTGACTTCTAACTTCAATTTTGTAATGTCCTGGGGCTCCGTGAGAGACAATAAGTGTTTAAGAGTCAACCTGATCCATTACTACTCAACAGCTTCAAATTGTTAATGGAACTTTGTCAGAGGTGGGTCCGAGGTGCTCACGTCACATTTTATAGTGTCCTAGAATTGTTCAGCAGGTTTAAGTCCAGGTATACTATGATATGCTAGAAATCAACAATAAATAGACATGACAGGACAGTAGTTTCATATATAGTGGAAAATCCTGGATGGAATGTAACAATACAATGAAAAGGATTGTTGCTCCTCACCATATAGCGGAGATGCTGAGTCGCAGAAAGGCACTACAGAAAGACTGTCCGAAAGTTAGCTTCTGGCTAACAAGGCCTTTGTCAAAAATACACACACACACACACACACACACACACACACACACACACACACACACACACACACAGAGGCAACTGGATCGGGTAAAGACGAGGTTGGGGTGGGAAGGGGAAGGGATAGCAGGGTAGGGGGTGGGAGATGGTAAAGAGCATGCAGGGACGGTGGAGAGTATGGCAGCTGGGTGCAGTTGGGAGGTTAGACAGAAGGTGCGGGAGGAGGGGGGGTGAGGGGGGGGGGAGATAGCGGAAAAGTGTAGTGCTGGAAGAGGAACAGGGAAGGGGCTAGATAGGTGAGGACAATGGCTAATGAAGGCTGAGGCCAGGAGGGTAATGGGAACGTAGGATACATTGCAGGGAGAGTTTCCGCCTGCACAATTGAGAAAAGCTGGTGCTGGTGGGAAGAATCCAGATGGCACAGACTGTGAAGCAGCCATTGAAATGATGGACATTGTGTTGGGCAGCATGCTCAGCAACAGGGTGGTCCAGTTGTTTCTTGGCCACAGGTTGTCGGTGACCATTCATGACAGCTTGTCGGTTGTCTTGCCCACATAAAATGCAGCACATTGGTTGCAGCTTAGCTTGTAGATCACATGATTGCTGTCACAGGTAGCGCTGCCTTGATGGGATAGGTGGTGTTTGTGACTGGAGCAGGTGGTGATGGTAGGATGTATGGGACAGGTCTTGCATCTAGATCTATTAGAGAGATATGAGCCATGAGGCAAGTGGTTGGGAGCAGGGGCTGTGTAGAGATGGACAAGGATATTGTGTTGGTTTGACAGGTGGCGGAATACCACTGTGGGAGGGGTGGGAAGGATAGTGGATAGGACATTTCTCATTTCTGGGCACTATGAGAGGTAGTTGAAACCGTGTCAGAGAATGTAATTCAGTTGCTCCAGCCCTGGGTGGTACTGAGTCAAGAGGGGTCCGCTCCTCTGTGCCCAGACTGAACCTACACAATATCCTCATCCATCTCTAAACAGGCCGTGCTCCCAACCCCTTGCCTCATGGTTCATATCTCTGTAATAGACCTATATGCAAAACCTGTCCCATACACCCTTCCACCACCACCTACTCCAGTCCAGTCACAAGTATCACCTATCCCATCAAAGTCAGGGCTACCTGTGAAAGCAGTCATGTGATCAACAACCTAAGCTGCAACCAATGTGCTGCATTCTACATGGGAATGACAACCAAAAAGCTGCTTCACAGCCTGTGCCATCTGGATCCTTTCCACCAAAACCAGCTTTTCTCAGTTGTGCTGGTGGGAACTCACTGTGCAGTATATCCTACATTCCTGTAACCCTCCTGGCCTCAACCTTAGTTAACATTGTCCTTATCCATCTAGCCCCTTCTGTGTTCCTATTCCAGTACTACACAGCCCTCTATTCCACCAGTGCACCCAGTCCTTTTGCTTTCTCCTTTTCCGCTATCTTCTCCTCTCTTCCCCACCCTCAGTCTAACCTCCCAACTGCACCTAGCTGCCCTACTCTCCACCATCCCTGCATGCTCCCAGCAGCACTTCTATGTCAGCCACCCCTACATTATTATCCCTCTCCCTTTCCAATACATATATAAACCAGGTCTTTCATCTTCTGTAAACAACATCCACATGAGAACACGTCCTCCACTGGCCTGAACAGTGCAGTTGACAAACAAAATGGTTTGCGTTAACATCATACTTTGGTTAGTGTTTGAATGCTCATGTTAGTCTTTGTCCTGTTGTGTGTGGCGAGTAGAATTACAGGTATTGAGCAGTGACTTTCTCTGCCCCTTAATAAGGTGATAATTCTGGATTATATAGTAGCTAAAATTTGCCATGTTTGTCAGGAGCAACAGCAAATGGTCAGAATATAGTATGTGATACAGTCTCCATGCAAGTGAGACTGCATACTGCGTGCAGTACAGTATAGTTGCTCATGGATTGTAGTGCAGCACTAGGCCTCATCTATCTGCTTTTACAATTTGCAATAGTCAGTGTCGATTGCTGTTATTATTGTCCATAGCAGTTGACTATAGCTGTGTGGATTTTAAACAAATTGTATTACTCACTCTATTCCATTGTCATAGTGGAAATGGAAAACTTGAAGAAATGCAATTAGTGAAATATTCTCACTGAAGAAAGTATTGCTAAAGTGATAGAGAATTCATTAGTGAAGTTAATACTCTGTATTCTGAGTACTGAAAATAGAAAATACAGTAAAAATATTTTTAATGTGTCTCAAGAGTACATGAAACATGGAGGACAATTATTGGGAAAGTTCACAGTGGTCCCTAGTAACACTAGGCATAATTGAATTGATGTCAGACTGCTACACTGAATTGTTTGTAAGAAAATGATACCCAAACATATCAGCAATTGCATGTGGAGTTGAACTTGATACTGCAGGTGACCATATGACGATGACTTTTTTCAAGATATAGACAAACATTAGGAATTTCATTTATTTAATAATCACAGCCATATTATGAAAATGTGTGTGACATTAACACATCAGTTGTAGCTACTCTTGATAACGCTTCATGTTTCAAGGAGCAATGAAGTTTCTCTTTGACATGTTATTTGAATTAGTGAATTTAGGAAAATGAGAATGAGCCTTTGGACGCATTACTGACAGCATACTGACAGAGCAAAGTATATTTCATTACTGAGTGCCCTTTATAAATTTTTTGTTAAATATGTGCATCTACTGAAGAAACACTTTACTTGGCGCAGTTGGTATACACCTCATGCATAGTAATTTTATGCTGCACATTTACATACCTGCTCTGTGGAAATTCACTGTAAATGAAGTTGCCTACTGTCAATTTTGTAAAAGCTTTCAAATGCAGAAAAGGAAAGAAGAAACTCACACTGGGAAAGGAAATCAGCTGTATCCTTTCAAGGGAACCATCCCAGCATTTATTTGCTTTAAGCTATTTTTGGAAACCACAGAAAACTTGAATCCAGATGGAGGGATGGAACTTGAAGCACAGTCCTAAGTAAGAGTTATTGTCTTACCACTGCATTACCTCACCGTAACCTTGATTTGAGTTGTATTAACACAGACCTATAATTAGCGTGTATCCATTGAAAGCAGAACTGGTGTAGATTAGAAGCCTTCTTCAATAATGTGTATCATGTTGCGAAAAGAACTGATCTAAGAAGTATTTTGTAGCAGAATCAACTAAAGCAGCTATTGTAAAGTGTCCTGACTTACTCATTTTTACTTATGTAAATTTTAGTGCTGTGAAATTTTATCAGCAAATGAAAGCACTGTTGATGGCTACTTTCTCAGTGTGTATGGTTGATGCTTTCCAGTGCTGAAACTGTGCTATTTTTCAGTGAGTGTCATACCCATCATCTTGTTGTTAAACATGTGGACATTGTGGATGCCTCACTATTAGTATGTTGAGAGGTACCAACATGTTCCCACATTATGTGGATGGTAGTGTACCTGTTGGAACAGAGATGGGGGTAGGAGTCCATACCCAATTCTCTGGGGGTGGGAGGGCGGGGGGGCGGCGGCGGCATTGTTATCGTAGTCACCTGCTCAATCACTGTCAGGTGTGTTCTAACATATAAACACTAATACAGGACTTGGGGCGAGCTTAGATGAAGCTCTTGTTCATGTTGATGAATTTGTTGTCAATCCTTGTTTCTATTAATTCTTTATTGATGCCTTCCCAATAACCACTAGTTTGGGATGCAACTTTACTGCTGTAATAGTGCATATACCGTATATGCACTGGTGTGCAAAATTTAAGGATGAAAGTAACTGTCACATGAAGTTTCACTGCCAAGTACAGGAGATGACTGAAAGAAGTACGCAATGAGACAAACAGAAATGACGTTTGTATTCAAAATCAATAATTATACCAAAGTCGCTGCAATTTATGATAGTTTCCAGGACATTACAAAAGCTGAGACATGGTTCTTAATAATTTGTGTAATCACCACAGTAAATGCTCTGGAATGTGTTCCCATGCTGGGCACAAGGTTGATAAGAAGTTCTTGAGGTAGTATCATGAAAAGGATAGATTGCTAGAGATATTGAGTCACAGATAAGCACAACAAAAAGACTGTCAGATGCAACAAACACACACACACACACACACACACACACACACACACACACACACACACACGAGAGACGACAGTATCTGGATGCTGGGGCCACTCTCGGCAGCCAGAGACTGGTCGTTGTGTGTGTGTGTGTGTGTGTGTGTGTGTGTGTGTGTGTGTGTGTGTGTCGTCTAATTCCGAAGGCCTTTTTGGCCAAAAGCTTACGTGTTTGGCAGTCTTCTTGTTGTGCCTATCTGCGACTCAGCATCTCCGCTGTATGGTGATGAGCAATGTATACTTTACATAAAATTGTCTTTATTCCATTCTGTATTTTACACTGTTTAGTTCTTGAGGTAAGGCATCCCATTACTCCACCAGCATGGTTAACAACTGCTGGATGGCATTGGTGCATGTAGATGTGCTGCAGCACATCCCCTCACATGCAGTCCACACATGCTCAGTGGGATTTAAGTGGGGGGAATGGGCAGGTCAGTCCATTCACCAAATATTCTCTCATTCCAAGAGCTGCTACACCTGTACTGTTCAGTGCAGTTGCGCGTTGTCATCCACAAAAATTAAGTCAGGACCAAATGCACCCATGAAAATACGCACATGGGGAAGGTGCACAGCATCGCAATAACATTGACCGGCGAGTGTACTGTGTTCAAAGATGTGGAGGTTAGTACATTCTTGCATCATTATGCCTCCCCACGCTGTAATATCTGGACCATCAAAAGTATCATGTTTGACAATTTCCCGAATGCATTATGTGTTCCCACCTCTTGCCATATGAAGGTATGGCCAGAATCACTTCTCAGACTGATTCTGTTCACCGAGAAGAGCAGGTGACCCCAGTCCTCTTTAGTCCAGTCTCTTGTGTTTGTGGCACTATTGCAAATGGTGCTGGTGGTGTGTGGGTGTCAAAAAAACACAGTATACTGGTCATTGAGCAAAGAATCAATCCTGCTGCAGTTGTCATGCCACTGTGGAGTGTGAAATTGCATGCCTTGCGGACCTGTTACATTTGGTTCCAATTGCACCTAGTGTTTGACATGGGTCCCTTCTTGCCAGTTTCACTACCTCTTCTCCATCAGGCAGCAGTGTCTGTGATTCAGAATGCTCCCCTTATGTGTGAAAAGATGCTGTTAATGACACCAATTCCTGGGTTCTTTCAGTTACCTGATGATTCTTTCCCATGTGAAGTCATTTAGATATGTCTCCGGGCCTTATTGTAATGAAGACGACCACCACCACAGTGCACTATAACTGCTTGATGATGGACACACACACACACACACACACACACACACACACACACAGAGAGAGAGAGGCACCATAGTTGTGCTGGCTTCGTGCCATGTGACATCCAACTATCAGTGCACGACTGGGAGACCTCTGGCAATATTCTCCCACATTGTCTATCATTACCCCTGAGTAGTTGTATTGCTTTATCTATAAAGTCCGTAAGTTTTGCAGAGCCGTGCATGATATGGCTGCCAACATGTTGGGGAGCAAACACAGCACTGTATCTTGCTGTGCTACATGGATGGAACACACCAGATGCAGATGTCTAAGACAGAGAGATATCGGCAGTGACAAAATAAAGCCTTAATGAAAAATACACTGGTGGAAAAAGAAATTAGTACAATTTGGAAAATGACGTTGATTTTGTTCCGAAGGAGGCATATGCCACACGGGGGATAGTAGATGTACTACTGACGTTTGCAACGTCGTCCACTGACAGATAGCTTAGTGGTTTAGCTACCAGAGTGCCATCTGTGAATAGTCTTTAATAGGGAATGCTCACAGCCAGAAGGCTCAGTGTGAAGCAAGCAAGCAATTTTGTCACAGAGACGGACTCATTCTTCCTACAGCCAGCAGAGCAAATTACCACAAAGATGGATGTGCTGTGTCAGTTGTCCAACAATGGCAGTACAAATGGTCATGTGAACATTCTTACATCTGTATGTGAGGTTCTGGATGTCCACGCAGTACAGATCCTTGCCAGAATCATCAAATTGTAAGGGAAGCAGTGACAGATTGTACAGCTACCACAGCACAGATAAGAGGTCTTGTGAATCAAGACATGTCAACACAAACTGTTGAGAGCCAGTTATTAGCAGTGGGAGTACGGGTGTGCGCGCGCACACACACACACACACACACACACACACACACACACACACACACCTGTAGCCCGACTCCCGCCACAACATTGACATGAATGGCTTGACCAGTGCTGTCAGAGGATCACTTGGAAGGTGGAATGGTGAGTGATGGTTGTCAGCAATGAAAGCAGATTCTGCCTGGATGCAAGTGTTGGTTGTTTTTGTGTACAACGTAGACCTGGTGAGCATGTCTCATAGAGTGCATTCATCCAAGACACACTGGCACCAACTCAGGACTTAACGGTCTGAGATCGATAAGCTACAACACTCATTCACCTTTGGTGTTTCTGGAGGGTACGCTAACCAGTGCTTGATATGTGCAGAATGTTGTTAGACCAGTTCCTTTGCCATTATTGCAACAGAAAGGTGATGCATTGTTCCAACAGGATAATGCTCACCCACACACTACTTGTGAAACTTAGCATGCTCTGCGATAAGTTCAGCAACTTCCCTGGCCACACAACCTCTTGACTTGTCTCCAGTCGAGCACATGTGGGAATTGATGAGATGAGAAGTGACTCATCCAACACGTCAACCAACGACTCGTATAGAACTACATGAACAAGTCGGGCAGGTGTGGCATAGCATTTCTCAGCATAGTATTTGCTATCTGTGCGATTGATTGGATGCCAGTTCAGCATCTGCATTGCTGCCATTGGAGGCTACACCATGTACTAATATAGCTTGGTACCTGGGCCTCAGATCCACTTGTGCTGTTGATCTGTAAATGTAATGATTTCATGTTATGCATACACACTGTTGCAACAGTAAATAGAGAGTGAATTGGAAACCTCTAAATGGGTGTATTTCCCACGGCCATGTACACACTTGATTTTTAGAAACTTGCGCTACTGTGTTGACCTAGTGGCTACTGGGAGAATGTCATAAAAGAATTTATAGAAATAAGAACTGATCAACTGGAACGAAAGCCATCAGCTCAGCTTACCATGAATTCCATGTTAGTGACTTGATTTGAGACTCTGAGCAGCAAGGAATAACATGTGAGCTGGGACAATATTCCCAGAATGAGATTTTCACTCTGCAGCGGAGTGTGCGCTGATATGAAAGCTTCTGTAAAGTTTGGAAGGTAGGAGACGAGATACTGGCAGAAGTAAAGCTGTGAGGACGGGGCGTGAGTCGTGCTTGGGTAGCTCAGATGGTGGGAAAATATTGTTTGTCCAGGGAAGAGAACGTTAAACTCTAACCCCCGCCACAGGTCTACACAGAATATCTGCTCCTGGCACAAAGCAGATGAGCTTCCCATCTCTTAATATCTAAATAGAAACAACTATATGGAAAGGATAGATTGCTGCTGGAAATATTTCAACTTTTGGACAGAGTCTTTCTTCAGAAGCAGAAAACACATAACGATAACAGCAATGACAAGTCTGTGAGTGCTAAGGCCTTAGCCACTTCTTGTGGCGGGCATTCACTCATCGTTATTTCCAACACAGTGTTACTGATAGAATACCTAATGTCATCAGAAAGCCTCTAACCCTTAAATGGCCTAGTTGGCTTCGAACACAACATTCACCATAGTGAACTTCTGCTGCAGTATATTTTATGCACATGAGGCAAAACCATACTATCAGATCCTGGCTTCAAAGCAAGTACCCCTTATCCACAGGTCTCCCTGAAACTCCACCGGTTATCTACTCTTACACCTTTAACTGCCAAGATTGTGTCACCAAGGCATGGTAATATAACCAGACTCCAAAGATGTGTTGCATTTTTGAAGTCCACACTCAATAATTTTCCTCCCAGCTGTCATCTCAACACACCTGAAAAGGAAATTTTTAATTGTATGAATCATCATCTATCAGTTTCAATAGACCATGTTAGAGGTTTATATATATAAAAAAAGTTTAATTCACCAATACTGTGGATTGTACCTGTATTCGTTTCTTTGTCTCGTGGCTAGTTATAAGATAAGAGAGGGAATTTCTTGAAGAAATAGAATGTGTTTTTTAGTCATGAATATTGCAGTGTGTTAGAATGGAAACTGTTTCTTTTTTAGATCTGTCATCATCTCCTACAATACATGATTGGTATTTACAGATTGCTTGCATTTTCACATGAGAATGTGAGCTGCTTGTGAAACAAGCTTGAAGCATGTATTCATAGCTTAGAGAAATGCATGATACACGTTGTGTTATCTTACAGTATATTTATTTACAACCGGTTTCGATCATGGACCATCTTCACAGTGGAAAAATATCTATTCTGACAACTTCGCATGTCACACGCTATTTAACCAGAAAAGTGTACACCACAGCTGACTAAAAACATCAGAAAAAGATACTTAATGTCATAATATCAGCTTAAGCTAGCAGAAAACATGCAAAACATGTAGCAACAGGAAGTGCAGAGCACCGTTGAATGGTGGTGGTTGTGACTGTTAAGAGTCGTATTTGGAAACCAAAGCTCCAAGAGATGATTTTCATATGCCCAATAGAATTTTTGTGACAGTTGCATCTGGCAATGCTGTGTGTACGTGATGAAACTTAAATGTGCTGTGGGTTTGTTTGTAGATCAAATTGTAGGTCCTCTTGTAATAGAATCAGTATATGGAAGGCAGGTGCTTATCTCCGTCAGGACCATGTTTAGCGAAACACCATGATGTTCATACTTTTGAAGTTTATAACTGTTTTATTTAATACCTAGAAATAATGAATATGACTCTCACATTGTCATTTCTGATCTTTACACATTTCTGTGTATATAATTTAAATTTAAATTTCGCTAATTTAACTGAAGCTACTGAGTGAGTTCTTTGGAGAACCAAGAAAATTATTTGTAACTCCTTAAGACGATTTCTCTGTTGTGGAGCAAGTATTTTTTTTTTATTTTATTAAATTTTTTTCCCAAATATGTATCATATTTTTTCGAATTGATTGAAATTTATCCATTTGTTTCGTTGAGAATAACCCATAGTAATAATATTTACTTTTTTCCAACAATGGAGAATATATAATTTGTATACAAGAAAGAAAAACAGTTTTATCACTTTTTGCTTACAAAACCTCCCTGGATAATACTTCATTGCCCTTGAAAGCACCTACAATTTTAAATTCTCTGAACTGTGCAAGCATCTGTGAATTGGCTTAATTACTGGCCAACATAATGTGTTGTTTACATCCATTTGTTGCATATATTTGATTAGTAGGAAGATGTAATTGTAAGTATCTGTGAACAGGGTTTGAAAAAACGTGCAAAATTTTCATTTCTCTCAAAAAATATAGGAACAAACTGTAAACAGCACAATGATGCAGTTGCCATAAATTGTTTGGTCACAAATCCAGTATTTTTCTTCTGTTAACTTCACGCAGTTAATGGAGAACTTCCTAGTAGTATATTTTATTGATCTTATGTCATAATGGCAGTAACTCCAATACACTTCACAGCCAATACTGAAGAAGATTGAGTAAAAATGCTCATATTTTATGGAGTTCAATAAGCTTTTTTGTGTGTTCACATTTCAGGAATTTCTTAAAGCAAATTTTAATTCTTGTTCTTTGTTCCATTTATTCCACAAGGTAGAATTTGCCAAGGAAACTCGGAAGGCAAGTTTGTTTGTGTGGGCATCCTCCAAAGCAACCACAGAAATACTTGTTTTGTAAATAAAACCGCATTTTCATGCTGCCACTTAATTTATTTATCCCAGATGCGTTTCGCCTTTTTATTGTTCTAAAGCGTCATCCGTGGGATCTATAATAATACAGCTTTTGTTGTTTTTAGATTATTAAACAGTTCATGTCGTGATTTTTTTATGTAAAAAAGTAATTACTTAAGATTTGCCGATCTGCGTTTCCTCTCATCTGGTCTGGAGGCCGCACTACCACTTTATTACTGACATATAAGCACAACTTCCCGTTCTGACCTCCTTCACACTGTTCACCATGTTTCTCCTTCTTTTGTGTACTGTTGTTCGTTTGCCACTCTATATAACTATTTCGTCGGACACTGTTTTTAACATTGTAAATATTGCAACTCCATTACGTGTTTCCTCTTTGGTATGTTTACCTACTTGTTGCCAACCTAACAAAGTATATGTTCAAGACTAACTTCTATTCAGTATATTTATACCGTGTGTGTGTGTGTGTGTGTGTGTGTGTGTGTGTGTGTGGTATTATTAATATATTGGATGATATTATTATATTAATCCTCTTTGGGAGCATTATTCTGTTTATTTTATCTATTAGTGTAAATAATGAATTGCTTGGCATGTGTACTTGATCATTCAACAGGGTTTTCCTTTCTGCTTTGGTTTTCTGTATGTGGTAATTTTGTTGCAGGGTTAGGAGGTGTTTTTTTATTGTTTATTCTAATTATTTTCATGTCATCTTCTCTACTGGTTGGTTTGTGGTCATGTTCTCTTAGGTGTTCTGCAAATGTGGAGTGGTTTGTCCCATATTTCCAGTCTCTCGTGTGTTCTTTGTATCTGAAATCAAGTGTTCTACCTGTTTGTCCTATGTATTTGCCTTAACAAGTGTTACACTGTAGTTGATGTATACCTGATTTCGTATATATATCTGCTTTTTGTCAGTTTTGAGGTGTATTTTTGTATAGCATTGTCTGTTGTGTATGCTATGTTTATTTCCTGTCTTTTGAAAATGTTGGTAATTTTATGGGTGGGTTTGTGTTTGTATGTCATTGTGTACCATCTTGCGTTTTCTTTCATCTTATTCTGATTATCCTGTGTAGGTGTTATGGGACTGTGTGTTTGTGTTTGGTTCTGTTGTGTTGTTGTCTGTGGTTTGGTGTGTTCTACTTTTATTTTACTTTTAATTTTGTTGTTTAGCTTTGTGACTATGTTATTATTGTAACCATTATTTAGTGCTATCTGCATTATTATGTCCGGTTCTTTTTGGTAGCTTTCTTTGGTGAGTGGCACTGTGTTGAGTCTATGGAGCATGTGTCGGAGTGCTGCTTGCTTTTGTGAGTGTGGGTGTTTCGAAGATTGGGGAATGATAATGTCCATTGCTGTGGGTTTACGGTAAATTTCAAACATATGCTTATTGTTTTGTTTTTTGATTGTTGTATCCAGAAAGTTAATTTGGTTGTTCTGTTGTCTTTCAATTGTGAATTTTATATTTTTTTGTATCTTGTTGACGTCAGTATGTAGTTTTTTAATTTTTGTTTGTGGTTCATCTATTAAGTAAAGGATGTCATCCATATACCTGAACCAGTATAATATGTTGTATCCCTTTGCTACTATTTTTTTGAAAATGATCTGTTCAGTGTGGTTTACAAAATATTTGCTAAGTCTCCTGAAATTGGGAACCCCATTGGTAATTCATCTTCTTGTAAATAAAATTCATTATTGAATTGGAAATAATTTTGTTCTGTTATGAGCTTTATTAATGTGCGTATTTCCTTAATCTGTTCATCAGGGAAGAGACTATAAGTTTTCATGTTCTTATCTATAATTTGTAGACTTAGAGAAAGCTTTTGACAATGTTGATTGGAATACTCTCTTTCAAATTCTGAAGGTGGCAGGGGTAAAATACAGAGAGCGAAAGGCTATTTACAATTTGTACAGAAACCAGATGGCAGTTGTAATAGTCGAGGGGCATGAAAGGGAAGCAGCAGTTGGGGAGTGAGACAGGGTTGTAGCCTATCCCCGATGTTATTCAATCTGTATATTGAGCAAGCAATAAAGGAAACAAAAGAAAAGTTCGGAGTAGGTATTAAAATCCATGGAGAAGAAATAAAAACTTTGAGGTTCGCCGATGACATTGTAATTCTATCAGAGACAGCAAAGGACATGGAAGACCAGTTGAACAGAATGGACAGTGTCTTGAAAGGAGGGTATAAGATGAACATCAACAAAAGTAAAACGAGGTTAATGGAATGTAATCGAATTAAGTTGGGTGATGCTCAGGGGATTAGATTAGGAAATGAGACACTTAAAGTAGTAAAGGAGTTTTGCTATTTGGGGAGCAAAATAACTGATGATGGTCGAAGTAGAGAGGATAGACTGGCAATGGCAAGGAAAGCATTTCTGAAGAAGAAAAATTTGTTAACATCGAGTACAGATTTAAATGTCACGAAGTCATTTCTGAAAGTATTTGTATGGAGTATAGCCATGTATGGAAGTGAAACGTGGACGATAAATAGCTTGGACAAGAAGAGAATAGAAGCTTTCGAAATGTGGTGCTACAGAAGAATGCTGAAGAGTAGATGCGTAGCTCACATAACTAATGAGGAGGTATTGAATAGAATTGGGGAGAAGAGGAGCTTGTGGCACAACTTGACTAGAAGAAGGGATCGGTTGGTAGGACATATTCTGAGACATCGAGGAATCATCAATTTAGTATTGGAGGGCAGCCCGGAGGGTAAAAATCGTAGAGGGAGACCAAGAGATGAATACACTAAGCAGATTCAGAAGGATGTAGGCCGCAGTAGGTACTGGGAGATGAAGAAGCTTGCACAGGATAGAGTAGCATGGAGAGCTGCATCAAACCAGTCTCAGGACTGAAGACCACAACAACAACATTTATAATTTCTACTGCTTCTGGTACTGATATGTTGGAATACATGCTTTCTATATCAGACAAGAGTGTTGCTGTGTCAGGGATTTTTATATCTTTTGCTGTGTAGTGTTCTTAGTGGTTCTCTCTTCTTGTACTTTGAAATTTTCAGACAGTAATTTCAACATCTATCCTGCAAGCTTGTTAAGTGGGGGATTTTCTGAAATCCAGTATTGGCCCCACAGGAAGATTCGGTTTGTGGATTTTTGGTTCGCTTTGGAGGACGGGTGCAGTGAGATTAATCTGTGTCAACTTTCTTTTCTCTGTGTTATCCAGTACAGTGTTAGTATTTTTCAGAATGTGTTTTACTTTTGTCTGGAATCTGTTTGGTGGGTCTAATTTTAATTTTGTTATGTTATTTTGTGAGATGAATTCTGTTTTTTCAGTGTATTGTTCTTTGTCTATCAGTATTACTGTGTTCCCCTTGTATGCATTTGAAATGATAACATTTTCACTTCGAAGTTTTCTCCTAAGTTTTCTGTGTTTTTGTGTTGTTGTGTTTTTATATGGGTTGTTATATTCTTTTTTACTTTTTTCTTTAGTCCAATGTTGACACTGTTGTTTTCATTCCTATCTTCCCTTGTCAAAACACTTTCTGCTTCTATAATTAGATTTTCTAAGTAATCCTCACCTACATTGTATTTTAATCCTTTCTCCAAAAGCTGTCTTTCTTTACTGTTTAACTCTCATACACACACACACACACACACACACACACACACACACGATATAAACATCACGGTAAACACGCCAAAGAGGAGGAAACACATAATTGAGTTGCAATATTTACATAGTTAAAAACAGTGTCCGACGAAATAGTTATATCGAGTGGCAAAAGAACAATAGTACACCACAGAAAAGAAAGAGAAACGTGGTGAACAGTGTGAAGAAGGTCAGAACGCAAAGTTGTGCTTGTATGTCAGTAATAAAGTGGTAGTGCAACCTCCAGACCAGATTAGAGGAAACGCAGATCAGCAAATTGTAAGTAATTACTTTTTCACGTAAAAAATCATGACATGAACTGTTTAATAATCTAAAAATAACAAAAACCGTATAGTTAAGGATCCCACTGATGATGCCTTAGAACAAGAAAAAGGCAAAACGCGTCTGGGATAAATAAATTGTGTGGCAGCAGGAAAAGGCAGTTTTATTTATAAAACAAGTATAAACTCAGAAGGGTACGTTCAACAGAGTAATCGGAAAGGTTTTTTGTCCTGTGTGCACAATGGCACCTTTCCTTTACCAAGATTAAGGGTTGTGTGTTCAAGTTATCTGGTAAGTGTAGGTTACTGTAATGTGTCTGTGTAGTGTGGTGTCTTGTTTGTGTTGGATGATGATGATGATGATGATGATGATGATGATGATGAGAGAAGGAAGAAACCTGGTGCCAGCCCCTAGCCTATTGCTCTCAAATAGCACCAAGGGGCCCTCAGACATAACGTCCCATGTAGCAGATGGATCACCAGCACACCAGCAGTAGTGCCATATGTCCTTACTTCATGAGACAGTGTGGAGAGGTATGGAATTTAATCCAGGACGTTGACACAAAGACTTGTTATCAGTATTTTTGTGACCACCCAGCACAGCACATTGGGTTGCCTGGCAGTTACCAGTCCTGAATACTGGCCATGTCCGGTGTTGATCAACATAAGTGATGTGACAAGAACCGATTTATTCAGTGGGCAAGGCCATTGGCTTGTAAAAGCTTGCACATCTGAGTGAGAATTACCAAACAATTGTTCCCATAAATTTTGAAAAAAAGTAGCTTTTGGTAATAAAGTAAAGTAAAGGAAGGGAGGAACCTAAGTGTTCTGTCAATGACAAGCTCATTAGGTACAGAGCACAAAGTGAGTGACTATGGTTGCAGGAGGAAATAGACCATCCTAGCGTTCATTGTAATAATTTTGGGAAATCTAAATCTGCACGACTCAATACAGATTTGAACACCAGCCATTCCAAATGTGTTTTATAACCATGACACCTACCTCGATGATAAAGTAGCATATGAGAGTGAAGTGAATTATGAAGATTTGATATCAGATATTCCTTCTTTCATAGTAGCTGCTATCAGAATTGAGAGATCTCGAAAATTCACAAAATGCCAAAACTAACCTCTCACTTTTGAATGTGAAATACTTTCAACACAACACTGTTTAATGTGTGGGAAGTCAGATACAGTCCTTTCCATCATATTTATTTCAGTAAGAGTTGTATCCTTATTTTATTTAGAGCTGTTATTTTTCAGCAAGTGTAGTATATATTTCAGAAAAAATTCGGTTGTCAGTTGCTCAGGGACTTTTATTTTGCTTTACTGGTTTCGGTAAATTAATTTGTCATCTTCAGAAGCCCACAAAAACAGGAATGTTATAAATCATTAGACTTTGACCATGAAGAAGTCTATTACAGAAACTTACTTAGTGTTTGCTTTGCAGAAGCTGTGTCTTGTTCGTAGACTCATAATGCCATGATAAGTCCAGAAATGTTGCTTGCCGCTGGCACAACAGCTTGACATGTACACGGATATGATCCATTGACTGTAAATTATCAAGCTGCTTTTACAATAATCACATACAATATGCACGTTTTTGAACGTATCAGGGCATTCTAATTCTGTGAGGAAGGTATTGACATCTGCTAAGCCAGTATTAAGTAAGTTCCTGTAATACACTTCATATACTTTACATAAATCTATGGCCAAGATTTAATTATTTTTAATATCCCCAATTTTGTAGGCATCTACAGATGACAGATTAATTTGTCGAAACCAGTAAAGCGAAATAAAAATATCTGTGGAACTGAAAACTGAATTTTATTCTGAAAAGTTGTATCCTTGCCTATTTTTTTCTTCTTTGTTGGTTTGTGACAAATGATGATTTGTGTTTAAATTGGCACTGTTGACTGTCTTGTCTTACTGTCTGTTACATTTTAACATTTCCTCAATCTCAAAGGAAGTCTCTTGTTTCATATTTGATTTTACTTGCACCATATCTCAGAAGACATGTCTTACTGAAGCACATTTATGAATATAAAAGGCCTATCCCAAAAAATATTCTCCGTTTTCATGAAACGTTTAATAGTTGGGGAAGCAATGGTCGCTCCAGTGACTCGTGCTTATAACTTCCACAGATTTCTCATTGTGTTTTGCATGAGAGCATGATTAAACAATTAGGGTACTACAAGGTCTGTATTCAGTGGCCTCCAAAATGTCTGTTCGAGAATCACAAAAACTTAATGAATGGCTGCTTGTCTGGAGTGAGTGTTTTTGTTATGTTTTGGAAGCAGAAGTCCTACTAAACAGAACTGTAACATTTGACAAGACTTGAGCTAAGACAAAATACTTCACAAGCGAATGGCTGGATGTCAGTATCCAACGTGCACAATATTTCATAAAGTAGTTTCTCTGATCTGCCTTTCTATCTGCCATCAGCAACAAGCATCTCCTCCTGCCAACACATTGCTTTTTACTAGGTTCATGTCCAGGTATCTGTGCTGGTGGCAACACTGTGTGGCCATGTGCCTGCCCCTGAAGTCAGTTTTTTGTGGGAATCTCATCCATTTTCTTAATCATAGTAATGGCAGATTCCCGTCCGTTGGACACAGGCATGTGGCCATTCACCCGTGAACTATTTTGCCATAAAGTGTGCTAGCAGAAACTGAAGAAGCTCAAGATTCATGTTTCCTATTCTAACATAGAAGCAAAAAAGAAAGCAGTCACTGGTGTGGGATGAAACCACTTCACCCCACAAACAAGGAAATAGTACACCAAACTCTCAGCTAGGAAGGTTACCGCTACTGTTTTTTTGCATGCTAAAGAAATTTCGTTTGTAGGTGTTTTGAAAGGTGGAAGGCCAATAAATTCTGATGCATTCAGAGAACAAAGAAGAGCCATTCAAAGCAAATGGCACAGGTTCTTGACCACTGATATTGTGTCTTTGCACGACAGTGCTTGGCCACACCCTGTTTGGCAAAAACAGTTTCGGGGCATTCCTTCTACCACCCAGACATGGGTCCTAGTGATTTGCACCTCTTTATGGACATGGAAAAATGTCTTGGTGCCCAACACTTTAATTTCAGTGCTACTTGGCAAGATGCTATCACTAGTAAGCTGTTATCTAATATGTCAAAATTTAAGGCAGAGGATTTTCTCAGTGTACTAAGAGAAATGATCACTTAAATCTGAATGATGACTGTGTAGTAGAAAAATAGTACAAAGATTTAGCTCTACGATTCATTTAATAAATTTGTTTAAATTAGTCCACGTTGTCTGGGAAACATTCATAATTTGATATTAAGTTGATTGAATTAATGAAGAAACTATTTAGAGAATTGGAAAACAGTATGCTGCTTGATATATTATTTTGGTATATAAGCTTATTTCGGCTTTATTGCCTTCATCAGTACTTGTCCCAATGTTGTAGATGGACACACATGAACTGAGTAAACCATTAATGCTCTCTGTAGTTGTTGGTTGTAATATTATTGTCAGCAATGTATGACAAGAAGATAGAAGAAGTGGACAGTGTTAAATTCTTGGGATTACAGCTTGATAATAAATTCAACTGGGAGGAGCACACCACAGAACTGCTGAAGCATCTTAACAAATCTCTGTTTGCAATGCGAATTTTGTCAGACATAGGGGATATAAAAATGAAAAAGCTGGCATACTATGCTTACTTTCATTCCATAATGTCATATGGGATTATTTTTTGGGGTAATTCATCAAGCCAAGCTAAAGTTTTCCGGGCACAACAACGTGCAGTAAGAATTATATGTGGTGTGAACTCAAGAACATCCTGCAGAAGCCTGTTTAGGGAACTAGGGATACTAACTACAGCTTCCCAATATATTTATTCCTTAATGAAATTTGTCATTAAAAATATATCAATTTTTCAAACCAACAGCTCAATTCATGGAATCAATACTAGAAATAAGAATGATCTTCACAAGGATTTAAAGTCACTTAGTCTTGTACAAAAAGGTGTGCATTATTCAGGAACACACATTTTCAATAACTTGCCAGCAGCCATAAAAAGCTTAAAAACCAATGAAATTCAGTTTAAGAGAAGCCTAAAGGATTTATTGGTGGCCAACTCCTTCTACTCCATTGATGAATTTCTTAGTAAAACCAACTGATTTGTATATAAGTACAACATAACTTCTGCACAATTTCAGTGCAGTAATGTGTTCACTGAAAATTTGTGTGTGTGTGTGTGTGTGTGTGTGTGTGTGTGTGTAAGTATAATCTAACTTCTGCACCATTTCAGTGCAGTAATGTGTTCATTCTAAATAAGTATTACAGTAGTTGTATTACATGTTTATTACCTTATAAATAAATAAAAAACTTTTTTATTTTAAATTCAGTGCATTAGTATTTGTAAAATGACTCTTAGTGTTCATTAAAAAATGACGATCATTCCACTTGGGACCTGTAGAATGGTACATTAGCTTATTTGTTTTAGTTGTAAATATTTGTCATGTATTGTTGTTTTTCTGACATGTTCCACATCCTGGAGGACCTCCTCACTATGGATCAATTGGAATGAAAGTAAATCTAATCTAATCTAAAAGCAGTGTTTTAAAGCTGTTCAATAATTTGCTGTTGTACTTATAGTATAATACTTTATTACTGTCTGAAAGTTGTAGAAATTCAAGGTCGACAGCTAGTTGTTTACTCAAACCGTTTTCCAATTCTATACATAATGCCCTGCTTAGACATAATATATGCTGCAGGTTGCACAATGAAGAAACTAATGAAGAAGCAATATAAAGAAGTGTACTCTTCTTAAGAGAACTGGGGTATTAACCTTCAAGAGATAAAGAAAGAGGAACATAGCTATGACAAATACTAAAACTGTGAAGGAAGGGGAGCACGAGTCAATTATAACTTTTGTTGATTATATAAAAAAATAAATCCTCGCACCAACGAAAAAATGGCTGACATCGAAATAAGTGTCCAAGGAATAGAAAAGCAACTGGAATCACTCAACAGAGGAAAGTCCACTGGACCTGACGGGATACCAATTCGATTCTACACAGAGTACGCGAAAGAACTTGCCCCCCTTCTAACAGCCGTGTACCGCAAGTCTCTAGAGGAACAGAAGGTTCCAAATGATTGGAAAAGAGCACAGGTAGTCCCAGTCTTCAAAAAGGGTCGTCGAGCAGATGCGCAAAACTATAGACCTGTATCTCTGACGTCGATCTGTTGTAGAATTTTAGAACATGTCTTTTGCTCGAGTATCATGTCGTTTTTGGAAACTCAGAATCTACTATGTAGGAATCAACATGGATTCCGGAAACAGCGATCATGTGAAACCCAACTCGCTTTATTTGTTCATGAGACCCAGAAAATATTAGATACGGGCTCCCAGGTAGATGCTATTTTTCTTGACTTCCGGAAGGCGTTCGATACAGTTCCGCACTGTCGCCTGATAAACAAAGTAAGAGCCTACGGAATATCAGACCAGCTGTGTGGCTGGATTGAAGAGTTTTTAGCAAACAGAACACAGCATGTTGTTATCAACGGAGAGACTTCTACAGACATTAAAGTAACCTCTGGCGTGCCACAGGGGAGTGTTATGGGACCATTGCTTTTCACAATATATATAAATGACCTAGTAGATAGTGTCGGAAGTTCCATGCGGCTTTTCGCGGATGATGCTGTAGTATACAGAGAAGTTGCAGCATTAGAAAATTGTAGCGAAATGCAGGAAGATCTGCAGCGGATAGGCACTTGGTGCAGGGAGTGGCAACTGACCCTTAATATAGACAAATGTAATGTATTGCGAATACATAGAAAGAAGGATCCTTTATTGTATGATTATATGATAGCGGAACAAACACTGGTAGCAGTTACTTCTGTAAAATATCTGGGAGTATGCGTGCGGAACGATTTGAAGTGGAATGATCATATAAAATTAATTGTTGGTAAGGCGGGTACCAGGTTGAGATTCATTGGGAGAGTCCTTAGAAAATGTAGTCCATCAACAAAGGAGGTGGTTTACAAAACACTCGTTCGACCTATACTTGAGTATTGCTCATCAGTGTGGGATCCGTACCAGATCGGGTTGACGGAGGAGATAGAGAATATCCAAAGAAGAGCGGCGCGTTTCGTCACAGGGTTATTTGGTAAGCGTGATAGCGTTACGGAGATGTTTAACAAACTCAAGTGGCAGACTCTGCAAGAGAGGCGCTCTGCATCGCGGTGTAGCTTGCTCTCCAGGTTTCGAGAGGGTGCGTTTCTGGATGAGGTATCGAATATATTGCTTCCCCCTACTTATACCTCCCGAGGAGATCACGAATGTAAAATTAGAGAGATTAGAGCGCGCACAGAGGCTTTCAGACAGTCGTTCTTCCCGCGAACCATACGCGACTGGAACAGGAAAGGGAGATAATGACAGTGGCACGTAAAGTGCCCTCCGCCACACACCGTTGGGTGGCTTGCGGAGTATAAATGTAGATGTAGATGTAGATATAAAAAGTTAATCATTGTTGTAACAGGTATTATTAGTTCAAATACTGTTAGAAGTGTAATGCAATGGTTCTTGTATACTTCTGTTGCTGAGTAAAGCATCTGTATTCAAATATTGCTGCATTAGAAAAATAGTTTAAAGAGAACCAAAATTAATTCTGGCATTTTTTAGGCAATTGATCTTTAATCAAATGGACAGAAAAAGTTGTGCTCATCAAGTGACAGGATAGCTAGGCACAATTGCTCAAATAACTGCATGTATATGAAAGGGACTTTTTTTATCTCATAAAAGAGAATGGATTGGAAAAAATGAGACAAATGAAGAATTTCTTAGAAATTTTGGATTTTGTGTGTGTGTGTGTGGGGGGGGGGGGGGGGGGGGGCAGCCTCTTCTACTGATAAAACTATACTTACAGTTTGCAAAACATAGTGTTGCAGTATTTTAATAAAAATCACAGTTTAAGAAACATGGCTTAGTTCTCAAACCAAAATTACCAAAATGTCAATGCTAAGGCCTCTGCTGTACCATATATAGCAGCAGTAAGTGTCGTTAGTCAGCGTAACATGTTGCACTGGTTATTTTTGACAGTTCTAATGCAGTTGTACAATGCCGTCATAGAGTTCAGTGTAGCTGTAACTTAAAGCAGCCTATTTGGACATGATTTGTCTTTTTCTATGAGGATGTGAAGATTAGGGAAAATAAATAACCTTAAAACTATCTGCATTCAAGATACTGTAAAAAGTATCCATGTCACAAAAGAGAAATGAGCTTCTTCAGTACAATGACTGCATCACTGACCGTGAAGCACTTGTCATTTCTTTTTAACCATGTTTCTGGAATAAAGATATATGCAGTTTTCCTGTATGCTGTTTACTGGTGAAAATCATATCCATGCCATTGTAATTCACAGAAATATTTGACCTGATAATTCCCGTTGGTGACGCAGTTGCTGAGCAAAGGGTTTTGCAGACATCGGGTGCAGAGTAACATCAGTTAAATTACAAAAAAGTATTTTGTACAAACATCCAACTTAACATTAAATGATATAACAAGTTTACTGTTGCCAGTCACTGTTTCATTTAACGTCCAACAGTGACTAGATTAGATTAGATTAGTACTTGTTCCATAGATCATGAATACGACACTTCGTAATGATGTGGAACGTGTCAGGTTAATAAAAGGTATCTATACAAGATATTACATTAGACAAAATATTACATGACACTCAATAATTTTTTTTAAATATATATATATATATAATTTGTGTGTGTGTGTGTGTGTGTGTGTGTGTGTGTGTGTGTGTGGAGATTGGGATTTTACCCACTTACTATATCCAAAAATTCATCTAATGAGTAGAAGGTTTTGCCATTAAGAAATTCTTTTAATTTCCTTTTAAATGCTATATGGCTATCTGTCAGACTTTTGATGCTATTAGGTAAGTGACCAAAGACTTTTGTGGCAGCATAAGTTACCCCCTACTGAGCCAAAGTTACATTTAACCTTGAGTAGTGAAGATCATCCTTTCTCCTAGTGTTGTAGCCATGTACACTGCTATTACTTTTGAATTTGTTCGGATTGTTAATAACAAATTTCATAAGTGAATATATATATTTTGAGGCTACAGTGAAGATTTCTAGCTCTTTAAATAAGTGTCTGCAGGATGATCTTGGATGAGCTCCAGCAATTATTCTGATTACACACTTTTGTGCAATGAACTCTCTTTTACTCAATGATGAGTTACCCAGAATATGATGCCATACGAAATCAGAGAATGAAAATAGACGTGGTAAGCTAATTTACTGAGATGTAAATCGCCAAAATTTGCAGTGACCCTAATAGCATTAGTAGCTGAACTCAAAACGTTTCAGCAGATCCTCAGTGTGTTTTTTCCAGTTCAACCCCTCATCAATGCATACACCTAGAAATTTTGAATATTCTACCTTAGCTACTGATTTCTGATCGAAGTCTATATTTATTAATGGTGTCATTCCATTTACTGTGTGGAACTGTATATACTGTGTTTTGTCAAAGTTTAATGAGAGCCCATTTGCAGAGAACCACTTAATGATTTTCTGAAAAACATCGTTTACAATTTCACCAGTTAATTCTTGTCTGTCAGGTGTAATAGCTATACTTGTATCAATGGCAAAAAGTACCAGCCTTGCATCTTCGTGAATATAGAATGGCAAGTCATTAATATATATTAAGAACAGCAGAGGACCCAAGACCGAACCTTGCGGCACCCCATTCGTGATTGTTCCCCAGTTTGAGAAATCACCAGTTTTTTGCATATTATGTGAACTGTTTATTTCAACTTTCTGCGCTCTTCCAGTTAGGTATGATTTAAACCATTTGGGCACTGTCCCATTCATACCACAGTACTTGAGCTTATCTAGAAGTATTCCATGATTTACACAATCAAAAGCCTTTGATACATCACAAAATCCCAACGGGTGACTTCCGGACTGGTAACAGTAAATTTGTTGTTTCATTTAATGTCAATAACAGTCACAGTAGAGCCTAACCTAAAATGTTCACATCCAACTTGAATTAAACCTCATCTATAATGTCCATTATTTAGCATATTTTTATTTGGGCAAACCAGATGTGTGACTGCTCACTTATGGCCACATCTTTAGTACTAATTTGATACACAGCAGTAGACGCAGTAAGGTGAAAAGTAGTTTCTGACACAATATTTGCAAAGTTGACATCCTGGCCTCCTGAAACTTATGGCGTGAGTATTCCACCCATATATTGTGTCCGTACAGACCTTTTTTGTCTTTAGTTGTCTATATTGACAGCAGATATCACCAGTTAATACAAATTGACTACCTTTTATAATGGCTGATATTGTATTTCCACTGATATCTAAGGCAAAAACATATATACATCATGCTCAGTATGGTCCTGAATTTGCTGTCAGAGGCACAGTGCTCAACAGTTCACTTCACCACATTGAACAAGCAGGGCAGCTTGTCAATAAAAAAAAAACATCAGCTATATACTGATACCTTACACCAATGTACCACACAATTCAGTTCACACCAAGAACATTCCTGCAGTCTACATTAATTTATTGTTATTTTAACATTTAATTATGCATGCAGATTTATAATTAAATATATTGTGGACTTAATAAACAAAATTGGTAATGTGCTATACAGGAGACAAGACAACTCGTACAGCGCTATCAAGGAACGGTGTCTGAAGCAGAAGCTGTCCATCAGTTTAAAGAGGCTCAACGCAAATGCATACACACGTTGTGACTATCCTGCAATGGACACAGATGGCAGTGGTGCGAAGAGTCCAGCAGGTAGCTGTACCAATTCAGAAACGTCCGATGATATGACAGATTTTCCTCCACCAGGAGTTGGTACCGTCACCAGTGCTAGTTCTTCTCAGCCTCTCACAATGCGCATCTCAACACATACTGTACCTTCGTGCCTTACCAGTGATGGTCGCAAGATGGCTGTAGGAGATGTTGTCTGGGGGAAGGTACACGGCTTTCCGTGGTGGCCTGGAAAGGTATGACATTTATGGGCACATGTGTTTACAAAAGCATTACAGATTTGTCATTATTGATTATTAATGGTTGTTACAATTACTCAATCTCTTCAAGAGTAATCGGTGCTGTAAAACTTACTAAGTTCTTTATCCCACTTACATTGCTTTGATGTCTTGCATACTTGGCTATTATGCTTTATAAAAAGTAATTTACTGCTTCAAATAAAACTAGTATATGTTTCACTTTAGAATAAGTAGAGAATAAATAGCACATAAATCAAGGAATACCTGAGTTTTAATGTGAACTTTGATGCTTAGATAAGCACTTGCGCACATTTCATGCAAGACGACACAAAGACATAAGAATATACTCAGACCAGAAGTACTCTATAAATACCACTTTATGATTTCTTCCTGTCAGGTATTAATAGAAACAGGGCACACTTAGTTCTGATTTGAGGGAATTGTGTGGTTCCTAGGCTTGGTATGGTCAGCTCCATCACTCCTCTAACTGCTAGTCCATGAATGGCTCTCAGTGTCCACTGCTTTATGTGATATGACATTGTAACTATGCTTGCCACAGGAATTGGAGAATTCAGCTTAACTGACAGGATTGCATCGTACTTCTGTAAACAAACCTCAACAAAGAAGGAGCTATGTCCAATAATGTGGATGGCTATTGAGGTCAAGATATTGTTCTGCATCTGTGTGCAGCCTCCACAAGCCACCACATTGTGCATGGTGGAGGATACCATGTATCACTACTAGTCATTAATTTTCTTGTTACACTTTAAAATGTCTGAGTGCTTCCATGCAAGCCCAAATCTCTCTTTATCTTGTCTTTGCAGTCATTAAGCAAAATATATGTTGGTGGCAGTAGAATCATTCTGCAGGCAGCCGCACCAAATGCTAGTTTCCTAATTCTACACTGCAAAGATTCCCATTTCAGTTCACGGAGCATTTCCATAATACTCTTGTGTTTATCAAACCTACTGATAAAGTATCTAGCAGCAAGTCTCTTAATTGCTTTGATGTCTTCCTTTAATCAAACCTGATGAAGATATCTGAACACTCGTGCAGTACTCTAGCATGGATCACACTAGTGTTCTATATGCAGTCTCCTTTATAGATGAGATACTTTTTCTTACAATTCTCCCAATAAACCTATGTTAGTCATTCGTCTTTCCTACTACAGACCTTATTCGTTCCTTCCGTTTCGTATTGCTTTGCAACGTTACACCAAGATATTTTACCAATGTGAATGTGTCTGGAAAAATTCCACTATCATCGTATTTGAACATTAGAGGATTGTTGTTCTCTACTCACTTGTATTAACTTAAGTTTTTCTACATGTAAATCAAGCTGCCATCCATCACACCAAATAAAAGTTCTGTTTAGAATGTATCCTCTGTTGTTCACTGATTGGTCTTAGCACGGTTATTCTCTCGGCTGCTGCTTGGCTTTCCCTTATTGTGTCCTCAGCACCTGTGTATCATATGAATTGAATGTGTTTGATGAAGAGTTACTTGCAACCTTGGAAGGCATTGGGGTGGACAGAGGTTGTAGTTACACTGTAAAATTTCTCATCTCTTGCAGTGTTTTGAGTGCCGTGCAAGCTCTGCAGCTCTGTGTTCCAAACAAATAAACTGATGCAGACTATCAGAACTCCTATCTCTGCTTACAAAGGCTTGGAAAAATGGTGTCATTATGCTGGGCACCAGGGAATATGTGTAAGCAGATGTGGCAACCAAGGAAGCATGTGTGGAATATCCGATAGGTCATCATGCTGTCCCCTTACAATGATGACCCTTTCTCAAAGACTACAGTGTCATCAACAAACAGTTGTACATTGCTGCTCACCCTATCCATCAGATTGTTTATGTAACAATGGAAAATCCAGGATGGTCTAACAATAGTATTATAAAAAGGACCAATTGCTACACACCTTATAGGGGAGATGTTGACTCACAGACAGGCACAACAGAAAGACTGCTAGACACATGAGATTTCAGCCAAAAGACCTCCTACTAATATAGAGAAAATACATACACATTCATACAAGCATAACTCGTACACACATAACCACTATCTCTGACCACTGAGGCCAGCTTCAGTGGACTTTTGCTGATATTTGACATGCATAGCAGTCTTTTTGTTGGGCCTGTGTGTGGCTCGGCATCTGCTCTATATAGTAAATAGCAGTCTATCCTTTTCATAATATTGTCGTATATATTTTTTTGTGTACATAAAAGATATGAGTTGTTCTTTCACACTTTCCTGGGGCACTCCTGAAAATACCCATGTCTCTTACGAACACTCACCATTTAGGACAGTGTATTGGGTTCTGTTGCTTAAGAAGCTACTCACATATCGAAGAACCCATTCCGTATGCTGAGACATTTTTTAAAGACCAAACCTGACCAGATTCTGGCCACAACTCTGCGTTAAAAAAGACCACGACCGAGTATATGTCAGGCTGTGAATTTCTCAATGCACGAGCCATCTGTTGCTCAAAGCTGGACTCATTTCATCTAAGAACAATGTATGGATGTCTTGCTACATGTCCCTTGACTGGTGCTGCCATATGTTGTCAATTTCTGAATTATTTTGAAAGAAACCTAACATAAAGAACTTAACAACTACTGTTGTGAATGGCTAATCATTGATATAACTTTGTGTGTACTCATTAGGATTCATAGGTTGCTGTAATTCAGCTACAAATACTTTACATTTTTAGTGAGCAAGAAATTTTGGGAGATCAACAGGAAGAAATTACTCGATAGCTTCACCTTGCCGTTTTTTTAAATCTTGGTTTTTTAAAGTGTATATTACTCTTGAAGATACAGCAGTTACATATATGCCAGTGACATTTTAAATAACATCATAAATGACCAGTTTCCTGTACCTAATATTCATCTTAGTGACTGGTTTCTGAAGAGTTAATAGTCTGTACTGTCAAATGATTTCCGGAAAACTGAGAATATGGAATCATAGGATGCAGGTTTTCACATTCAGTACTTGCATTATCACTAACATTTGATTTATGGGAATTAGGCTGTGTTGAAGGCAAAAATTGATGCCTTGGACCACAGCCTCATGCTCATAAATCAAATAACAGCAATAATAAGGAAACTGCCTGTTGCCCTTCATCCATGGTTCGCAAGGTGTTGTGTGAGTAAGGTTAAGCTGAGTTTCACACAAGCGAGGCTTCTAAATCCATGATGATTTCTGATCAAAAGCTTTTTTGTCTCGAAGAAATTATTATATTCAAATTTAAAATATGGTCAAGAATACTATAGCAAATGGACGTTAAGGACATTGGTCTGTAATTTTGCAGGTGTATTGTTTTATCCTTCTTATGTATGACAGTCACCTGCAGTTTCTTTTCCATTTGCTTGAGTTTTTGTGCTGGATAAGAGATTTGAGATAAATGCGAGCTAAGTAAGGGACCAATGCTAAAGAGTACGCTCTGTGAAACAAAATTGGGTATTCTATCAAGACCTGGCATCTTACTTGTTTTCAACTCTTTCATTTGCATTTCAATACCAGGGATACCTATTTTTATATCCTCCATACAGGAGGCAGTGCAACAGTCAATCAGTGGTACATCTGTATGGTCTTCCTATGAGAATATTTTTTTTAAATGTGAGATTTAGAACTTCAGCATTTCTTTTACCATTTTCTATTGCAACACCAGAGTGGTTGATAAACGACTGAATAGAATCCATTGGCCCACTTACTAATTTTATGTAGGACCAGGATTTTCTTGCATTCTTACCAGTATCTTACACTAACATACAATGTGGAAGTTGTTGAATGTTTTGCGCATTGATGTTTCTGTGCAGCCTTAAACCACTTACTTGGCACGTACTTCTCCAGTGCATGATTTACATTTAGTATAAACTTTTTCCATGATTCCTCTATGTCCATCATATTGGAGCTAAATTATGTACTCTCATTGTCTAAGTAGCATGGTAAAAACTGCATGTCTGCTCTTTCCAGCATAAAAACTATCCTCGCTCTCCTGATGGATTTATTAACTTTAGTAACTATTGTTTCAATGATGATGCGATCACTAATCCCTGTCTATACAGGGTGAGTCACCTAACATTACCGCTGGATATATTTCGTAAACCACATCAAATACTGACGAATCGATTCCACAGACCGAACGTGAGGAGAGGGGCTAGTGTAATTGGTTAATACAAACCATAAAAAAATGCACAGAAGCATGTTTTTTAACACAAACCTACGTTTTTTTAAATGGAACCCTGTTAGTTTTGTTAGCACATCTGAACATATAAACAAATACGTAATCAGTGCCGTTTGTTGCATTGTAAAATGTTAACTACATCCGGAGATATTGTAACCTAATGTTGACGCTTGAGTACCACTCCTCCGCTGTTCGATCGTGTGTATCGGAGAGCACTGAATTACATAGGGATACAAAGGGAACGGTGATGGACCTTAGGTACAGAAGAGACTGGAACAGCACATTAGGTCCACATGCTAACACCTTTTTATTGGTCTTTTTCACTGACGCACATGTACATTACCATGAGGCGTGAGGTACACGTACACACATGGTTTCAATTACAGAGTGGAATAGAGTGTGTCCCGACATGTCAGGCCAATAGATGTTCAATGTGGTGGCCATCATTTGCTGCACACAATTGCAATCTCTGGCGTAATGAATGTTGTACACGCCGCAGTACATGTGGTGTAATGTCGCCGCAGGCTGCCACAATACGTTGTTTCATATCCTCTGGGGTTGTAGGCACATCACGGTACACATTCTCCTTTAACGTACCCCACAGAAAGAAGTCCAGAGGTGTAAGATCAGGAGAACGGGCAGGCCAATTTATGCGTCCTCCACGTCCTATGAAACGCCCGTCGAACATCCTGTCAAGGGTCAGCCTAGTGTTAACTGCGGAATGTGCAGGTGCACCATCATGCTGATACCACATACGTCAACGTGTTTCCAGTGGGACACACTGTATTCCACTTTGTGATTGAAAACGGAAACCACGTGTGTACGTTTACCTCGCCCCTCATGGTAATGTACATGTGCGTCAGTGAAAAAGACCAATAAAAAGGTGTTAGCATGTGGACGTAATGTGCTGTTCCAGTCTTTTCTGTACCCAAGGTCCATCACCGTTCCCTTTGGATCCCTACGTAATTCGGTGCTCTCCGATACACACGATCGAACAGCGGAGGAGTGGTATTCAAGCGTCAACTTTAGGTTACAATATCTCTGGATGTAATTAACGTTTCACAATGCAACAAATGGCACTGATTACGTATTTGTTTATATGTTCAGATGTGCTAACAAAACTAACGGGGTTCCGTTTAAAAAAACGTAGGTTTGTGTTAAAAATATACTTCTGTGCATTTTTTTATGGTTTGTATTAAGCAATTACACTAGCCCCTCTCCTCACGTTCGGTCTGTGGAATCTATCATCAGTATTTGATGTGGTTTACGAAATATATCCAGCGGTAAGGTTAGGTGACTCACCCTGTATACTAACACTATTGATAAGGTGTTTGTACCTACAAGATCTAAAATATTTTCATTGTGTGTATGTTGACTTGAGACGGTTTTTGGAAAATGTGTTCAGGACTATGACACAAGACTGACTGACTATGCCACCTGTAAAAATCCATCTACAGTAACCTCTGGGATGCCTGTCACAACTCATTTGTATTGGACGTATCCAGACAAATGATGCCCAAATAAATGGGTTTTTGTATCTCCAAGTTTGTATGGGAATTCAGTTGAGTGTATTGTTTTATTAAAAACCTTTCCGGAGGTTGGGATGTACTGTTACATAACATTAACACCCAATGTAACTAAAGAAGTGAAGAGTGCAGCCCTCTTGAACATGTGCAAACAAAAGTAAGCATTAATGTAACAGAACATGTATCAAATATCAGAATGTGTTTTAAAACATAAAGAGAGAAGAAAGTATATTAAAAAGATGTTTCCTTTCTCCCCAAAGAAATTGTTGGATGGGACAGCAAGATGTCTGAAATGGGACTTTGCCAATGGGAACTCTCACACCACATCAGACTACACTGTTGTAGAATGTATGCAATTCTGACTGAACTGTGTGGGGGTGTTTTAATTTTAAGAAAGTGGTTTGGGACTTAATGAATTTAGGCACAAGTGAATTACAGGAACAATGGGAGGCTAATGGTTTCAGTAACATACAAAACATTATGAAAAAGTAATGCTGAATTGCAAGGGAAGGTGGCATTTGTAAGGACATGCCTGTTCTTTCACAGTATGTCAAAGCAGATTCTCTCCCCTAAAAAGCTTAGCTGTGTGTACCAAATCATTTAAGATGTTGGTCATTTAAGATGTTTGTCAGTTTTCTAAGGGTCAGGTAACAGGCAGAAATTTTGACCAGGTCACCCATAAACTTCACACCTCTTTTCAGTGTTCACTATGGTGTTAGTTGGGGTACAAGACATTATGTAAAAAGTGATTGGGATTGTCTTGTTTTCTTGGATGAAAAGAAGATAAGAAGATACAGGGGAAAAAAAAAACAGATAAAATTCAACAGCTGCTTACTGTTTCAAAGTTACTTGCTGCTGCTACAGTGAAGAAACTAGTGCAATAATATAGCGTGTCAAAACACAAAGGTAAATGACAAGTGTGTAAATCTGCCTATGTGTGAGCAGTTGTTGGATCACATCAGCTGCAGTGTAGTTCATGTCTTCCACACAACTAATGAAGCTTACTCTTAGCTGTGCAAAACAAACTGTGTGCGTGCAGCTGACATATAAAGAAGACTAAAGTATCGACAACAGATAAATTCCCATCATCACCAAAAGCTGATGTCTTAGGAAACTGCGACCACACCTATTAGACCAGCCAACCTTACTAAACAGTCTTTCTGTAGACTAGGCTCTCCAGGTGCAGGCAGCCAGGCCCCCACTGGTGGGCAAACAGCAGGTATGCAGACATTTAGACAGTCTGGCCATAACCTACTTCAGGTTACTGGCCTGGCTGAACAGGGACAGTCAAGTGGTTGAAACGGGCATAGAATAGAATGTTTGGCAAGTACTACTTGCACCTGCCTTCAGGTGAGCTGACGGGTGCTCGGGGGTGCCTGTGCACTGAGGGCCAGTGTTGGAATTGCCTTCTGTAGCTATGAAGTCTGAGGAAACCACTGAGCTCTTCACCGAATTCCTTGTACGTTATAGATTTCCCAAGTTGGTGAAAAGATACAGGGTAAGACACAGAGAAACCTCAGTGCAAAGATGGACTTCATATTGCTGTGGAACACTGGGCTTAGGACACGTATGGAGGAACTACTCGCTCAGGGTAGAACTGTTGTGATTGTGTAGACAAGAAATAAATTTTGCTTACAGGCTTTGAGACTAGTAGCCTCTCACTAATCTTATAACATAACTTCATTGCAGATTCCTCCTGCTGGGTGACTTCACTGCACAAAGCATGCTGTGGCACTGATCATCTGGTTGCTCAGAGATCTAATTCTTGAGGGAAGCGTGACATTAACATTGAGCGAACAACTACTTCGGCACTATTACTGTACACGAACTATTACTCGGCATCTCCTAGCAGGGAATCGGGGGTGAGGAGGGGACCGCACTCGGCCTCCGTGTTCTGCGAGCGTGCACTGCAGGCGACGCGAACGTGTTTCTTAAACTTCCACAAAAGCGGCGATGGGTAGGATAGAGTTAATAGTCAGTTAAATACTTACTGTTTGTACTGACATGTTAAATGAAGACGACATTAACGTCTTACATTATCAGTTACTGTATCAAAATAAATGCGAATTAGAAGTATGCAAAAGAACAATTTACGAAACTAAGAATGGCAGATAACTTACAGTTTATTTTTTAAATTTACTAGATGCCACACGTTTCAGCAAAGCTATAACAACATTCGACACAAATGTATAATAAAACAAGAATGAAACAGGCCAATTTTGATGACACTTCTGATAATTCCGATGCATTAACAGTTCCACTTTCGCACGTAATCGTTTTCTCTGACTCGTCACTGGTATCTGAAGTGCCAACGTCGACAGTGAGGTTGTCGAAGGCTATTCCGTCACATCGTCGTGCCTCCAGTACTCCTGCTTAAGCTGTTGTACCTTTTTGCAGTAGCTTTTCCAGTCTTCCTCAGTAACAGCTTGAAAACAAATGCTTGTAAGAGTCAACAGATTTTCAGATGACATGTCACCTGTAATAATGCGCTCCTCAAAGAGACTTTATTTTTGCCCGTGCTAGCTCAATGGCATTCAAATCGTAATTGTGTGGCGGCAAGTGAATTACTTTGTGGCCCTTTCTTGTTGCCAGTATGTCAACTGTATACGACTTCGCTGCCGCCCTATTCTTCTCCCGAATCCAGGAGTAGAGTGCCTCCTTTCTCGCAGTCTCATAACATTGGATTTTTCTATTCTGCAGCCACTGTATCATAGATACTTTCCTATCGTATTTGGTGGGCAGTTTGTTGAGTTGTATGCTGTGATAAGGTGCATTGTTCATGATTACTACAGAGTGTAGAGAAAGATTTGGTAGTACAAGCTCTTTGAAACATTTTTCGAAGTTGGCAGAATTCATTTGCCCGTGGTAATCTCCCTGGCTTGATTTGGCTCAGAACTTTAGCTCTGCCTGCCTAACTAATCTGGTTTTAGAACCCACACTTCCAGTTATTAGTCTTCTGGAGACGCTTCCCCACACAGTAACACCCACATCATCTTTTTTTGCCAGCATCTGCTGCACGTTAGGTTACTGTCCATCCAGGATTCGTCCAAATAAATTTCTGTGCCAGCCTCCCTGACATTTTTCAACTCTACGAGAAACAGGGACCACCAGTGTACAATGTCAACACGTTCTAATCGTAAAGTCCTCTTGTTTTCAACTTTTCTCCACATGAAACCAATGGGCTTTAACACTTCCCTGTGAGTGGTTGTACTTCATCTCCAACCAATCTTCTGTTCAAGAACTGGCAGAAGTTTTCGCACAGAGGGCACAACCTTTTGCACAGTGTAAAACTCTTCTGTAGTATCCCTGATCCCTGATGACTCATTTGTTGAAGTCATCAACAACTGCTTCAGTTTGCACGCTTTTTTTACAAACTGAAATTGCATTCAAATATTTTCAGAAATGGGTTAAAGTGTAAGATTAGTCATTACTGTAAGCATCTGACTTTCTACTGGCTCTGTCAGTAAAAGAGTACACATTTTAAATTAATTACAATCAAATGCGGAGCTATTCAGAAATATTCTCTGAAAGGATTATAATTGAAACTAACCTCTTTTTGCTAGGAGCTCCTGGGGATACATCTGGATGATTATGGCAAATTCTCTAACTCTCGCAATACTATGCAGGCTCTTCCCAGTGTACATAGCAACTCTGAGGGAAGGCTGCCATATCGAGTATAACAGAGATTTTTTATCATCGCAGCACATCACTACATTCATCATCATTTTATGACAAGCACTCCTTATAACCAGATTCTTTTTCTGAACTGAAGTCGACAGTAACTGCCCTGATGGGCCATTAACGGGATCGTCACTCATTTACGAAACAGTGAAAACACAACTACTACACACTGACATCAATATCACAGCTAAGCGACCGACATAGCAGGCAACAAAGCAGATGACAAATGCAGTCTACACTGCACAGTTGGCAACATCTGCAAATTGCCTCGCCACACTACAAAATCTTCTGACTGCAGCCGACGGTTTCCGATCTGAAACTAAGGGGCCTGCATGCCAAGTTATAGTTCCCATACAATACAGGGTCCTCCTACTTGTTGTGCTCATCAGTCCCTGCAAATTCTTCTCAGTTCTGTGGTCACAGGTAATCTACATTCTAATGAGAACTTTGTGGGTCTGAATACAATTACCAAACAGAACCGTCTTTGAAAGCAAGATACCAGCATTTTCAAAGTTAATGAAAGGAAATGATTATTGAAAGTGCTGAAGAACAGGTAAAAAACAATGTTTGCTGTGTGCATTTTTAAGGGCTGACAATTTTGAATGTATGTGTGGTCGGTTGTTGTAGCAACATAGTAACTTATGTAGTTTCTAATCTGTTGTGTGTGCTGTGATATTTCCAATAAAGTGAACACAAGATAATAAAAAAAAAAAAAAAAAAAAACCTCAGCAGACACTGGACCTTGCTTTGAGAAAAATAAAAATGAAATAAAATCCACTTAAAAGTAGCTTCAAGAAAACAAAGAATTTCATAATGTACAAGTGCTTAAAGACAGTAGTACCTTCTGCCTGTGGGATGTTGAAATTAGAATATTATTTAATATGCAAGATGTCTGTGACGTTGTGGATGGAACTGAACGCTAGGAAATTGTGAATCGTGTACTGTGTTGTGAAACTTCCAAAGGTAAGTATGATAAACTGCAGGCAATTTATGAAAAAGATGCTTCTCAAAGAACTCAGTAGTTGCTTCAAGAATTTTATAGTTTCTTCAAGTACTATAAAAATAGACACATAGCTAATAATATTAGTGCATTGCAGAATATAGCATTTGAAATGAATCGTCTCCAGTCAGAAAAATGGTGACAGACACTATGATCGTACCCAAGACACTATCTATTTTGCCTGATGAATTCAAACACTTATTGCCCAGTGGCGAGAAGAAAATGGTAAGTCTAATTGGAAGGCTCATAAGAGAAGAAGAATGATTAAAAGTCTCATCCTCGCTGCAAAAGGACAAACCACAAAGAAGAAAATCGTTATTTTAAGAAGAAAGACAGCACAAAAATATCATTTTTCCCCATTTAAAGGCATTAAAGGAGATCTAGACACTCGAGAAAACAATAAACAAGACATCAATAAAGACACTGCATTTATTGCATATGTATGTAACAAAGAAAAGGTTTCACAAGAAGCCATCAAGAAGAAGATGATATTGTCATGGTTGTTGATAGTGCATATTCATGACATAGGTCTAATGAAGGGAAAAGTTAACAAATGTAAAAGGCCATGATAGCATTGTGAAAATAGCCAAACAAGGCGGGTCAATTAAAATGGTAGCAACAGGCAACTTTGTCAGTGATAACTCTGTTCCCAAAGATGTTACACATGTTCAGCTGAGTAGACATCTGATGTCTGTGAAAGCTATCTCTGGAAATGGTTGTACAGTTGTGTTTACTAAACATTCTGTTCAAATCTATAAAGTACACATTTTGGAAGGACACAAAACAAGAAATGGAGTATATTAAGTGAACACTAAATAAGAAGTACAATCACTACTGAAACAAGAAGGAAAAACAAGAATGGCATAAGAAGCCATGTCATCCAGGTATAAACTGTACATCAAAGACTAAGAATGTGCAATGAAGTTAATAATAGTTTATGCTCAGCAGAAACATTGTGTGAGAGCTAGGCTAACAAGCAAGTTATTTTTTACAGTAAGAAAAAGAGCAACAATACAACTTGAAACAATACCTACTGATATCTGTGGAGAGGTAGAACCTCCAACATTTAATGGATGATGTCACTCATTTTTGTGTAACCTATTTGTTAAGATGCAAGTCGGAGGCTGCAAGATTCATAAGAAAATATGTGTTAGAAAATGATTATCAATTCAGTGTGGAAGTGTCAAAAGCAAGATGTGATGAGATTAAGAATTGATGTTAAGGAAAAGGAATTGTGATAGACTATAGCATTCCTTCTAGTCCTCAACTCATTAGGAAAGCAGAGAGACTAAATCTGACAATAATGCGCAAGGCAAGAGTTATGATATTTTATAGCAAATTGAAAAAAAGACTGGGAGAGGCAGTGCTGACAGCTGCATTCTTGATCAGTAGTAGCCCAACTATCAGTCAAATTGCCCCACCTGCTGAAAGTGATTTAGGAAAGGATCAGATCTGTCAAGACTTCAGATTTTTGGATCAAGAATTTTTTCCAAAAATCTAGGCCACGTGAAGAAACTAGATGAAAAAGTAATTCATACATTTTTGTTGGTTATGCCCCAAATGGCTACAAACTGTTTTATGCATAAAGAAGAAATAATGTTGTGTCAAGAGATGTTGAATTTTAGCTGAGAGTTACAAAAGAAACTCTACAGAAGAATCTTGTGATTGGTGAGCTACCAAATGACACTAACAACCAAGTAAATGAAATTCAAGACCAATAAAATGAACGAGAAGAAAATCGAGAAGAAAGAGCATTGTATGAAGACACAAGAAACTATGATCTTGGAGATAGAAACAGTCTGAAGAAAACTTTAAAATATTATGATTTTGAAACAGCATTACTTACATATGAAGAATGTATTAATGGCCAAGACAAAGAAGATTGGCTAAAAGCAGTAGGGGACGAAAAGAAATCTCTTGAACAGAATAAAATATGGAAGTTGGTCAGTCCACAGGAGGCATAAGGGAAAGAGATCTTAACAAACAAATGGTTCTTTAAAGTGAAAGATGATGGTCGACATAAGACCAGACTGATTGTCAATAAGAAAAGGATATAGATTTCAAGAAATTATGCAGCCCAGTAGTAGATATACATCCGTTAAGACTTGTTTTCTCTGGCAGCAGAGAAAAATTTCCGTATCAGAGTCTTTGTTGCAAAACAGCATTTCTCTATGGGAAGTTGGATGAAGAGATTTTTATGAAAATACCTGAAGGATACAAAGAAGCTGGAAAAATTTGTGTTTTGAAGATAACTCTGTGTGGACTTAAACAACCATTCAGATGGAATAAAACTCTTGACAGATTTCTTGAAAACAAGACTAATTCAGTTGCAGTCAGATCAACACATATTTAAAGATGTAACTGAAGAAATGTACATTGCCGTACATGTTGATGATGGAATCATAATAGGAACAGACTTGGAGAGAATAGAAAATATACTTAAGAAGAATTTTGGAATGGTTGTGGTAGAAAATCTAGATATGTACATAGTGATGCAAATAATGAAGACAGAGGATGGAATATTTGTACATCAAGTACAGTATGTGAAGTAAATATTAGAAAAATTCAGTATGAGTGACTGTAAAGCCATGAAGACTCCATTAGCTCCAGAGGGAAAGACAGGTGAAGAAAATCGAGAGATGAACACATTACATTTCCATATCGTGAAGCCATAGGAAGTCTTATGTATTTCTCATGTAAAATCAGACCAGATCTTGATTTTACAGACAATTATGAGAGCTATTTAACAGAAAACAGTAAGTAAATGGATTACCAAAATTTAAAAAGAACTCTGAGATACCTACAGGATATCAAGAATTATGGCCTTTTCTATAAGAAGAAAGAAGAAAATGACACTATTCATCTAAGTGTCTATTGTGGTGCTGATAATGCACAAGATATAAGAGACAGGAAGAGTAAAAGTGCATACATGGTTCTTTATAATGGTGCCCCCATCAGTTGGTGTTCCAAGAAGCAGGAAGTGTAACAGCTACTTTATCAACTGAGGCAGAATGTAGATAATCAAAGTGCTATCCAAATGGTCAAATCAGGACAGTTAGTTAGATGAAGAAAACATATAGATGTGAAATTTCTATGTTTAGTGAAGGGATAAATTATTGTAGTATAGAAGAACTGTTAGCAGATAAACTGACCAAAGCTCTGCAAAGATCAAAGTTTGAGAAATATGGAAATAGCGAAATCAGATGCCATAACTTATTTGTTGTAGGAAAATATTAAGTGACAACTGGATTAAATGAAATTGTGAAACTCATGATTTAGATTTATTGAAAACATTGTATTTTAAGGGGGTGGGGGGGGGGGGGGGAATGAGGAAATTGTTGAAAAACAGGTAAAAATGTTTGCTATGTGTGTCTTTAAGGGTTAGCAATCATAAAAAGAATAATATGATTTGTCAGAGTGTACATATGAAAAGAATATCTGTGTGGTCATTGTTATGGCAACGTAGTAACTTTAGTAGTTTCTAATCTGTGTTGTGTCCCTTTTTATATTTCCAATAAAGTGAACACAAAATAACAATAAAACTCAACAAAGCATTAATGTGCTGCATAAAAATAAATAAAAAATAAATGTAGCACTAATTGGCTATGGTTACCTGTTCAGGGTATTAGAAACAGGACATTCCTTCTTAACTGCTCTGTGGGGGTTGATGACATATTGGATCTACTATTTACAGTCAGAAGTAAGCCAGAGTAGCTATACAGCAAGCTTTTCTATGAGGCAGCAACTACACAACTGGAGGCACAATACTCTCTGCCTGGTGCGTTTGTAGAGTTTCTGCCTATATTCACACAGTCATTGCTCACCAGATCTTCTCACAATAGTGTTGGAAAAGTTCCATCTGATAGATAATGGTTCCTCTCGAGAAAGTATTTTAAATGCGATCCTTTTTCACATTACAATAAGTAGTATATTGCCCACAAATAAAAACATTAATATTGCTCCTTTCTGGATACCTTTTCAGTTTTTGTTCTTTGTTCCTTCTCTAGCATCAACACAGCAGCCTATCACTACATATCATCCAGAAGTACATCAGTCACAGGTCTTGGAGTATAGACGTCCATTCTAGTTTTATATAGTATTTGTACAATCTCAACTAGATTATAGGTGCACAATGTATGAATCAGGGAAAATTTCGTATCCCAAGACAGTTTTATGTTTTCTACCATGAGAGAGGATTAGGCTAGTCACTAGTGCATTAAAGAACTCCTGTACTGCTTATGGTACATCGGGCATACATATCCTTCACTGTCATGAGCACCATATCAAAGTTGAAGTTGACTGATTTACAGGAATATTGGTACTGGCAGATACATTTTTAACTCATGTTTACAGATGGCTCTTAGCAGGGCTATTCTCTTGGCTGCTGCATGGTTTTCCCTTATTGTGTGCTCAATAATTGTGTACCAAATGAATTGACTGTTAGGTGAAGAGCTACTTGCAATCTTGATGGCATTGGGACAGACAGGATGCATTGTACTGTAAAATACTTCATCCCCCCCACTTCTTGAGTGCCCTTAAGCACTACATGTGTGTACCAAACAGATCAACAGGTGCAGACTATCCAGAATGCCATTCTCTGCTTATGAAGGCCTGGAAAAGTGGTGGCATTTTGTTAGGTACCAGAGCAGACAGGTAAATAGATGTGGCAGCCAAGGAAGCACGTATTTAATGTCCCACGGCTCATTGTGTTGCCTGTCTTCCGACTTGCTGTTGCGGTAGCACACAGTCGCGTGTCAGTGGCCATAGGAGTGGCTGAAGATGGTGGATAGGAAGCTGCAGCTGGTGAAGTCAACTTTTCAGCCATGTAATGCCTCAGTTTTGTAATGCAGATAAGTCTTCCTTACATGTTTATAAATAGGGTATCACCCGATGATGTATAGCTTCCGACTCTCGAAGGAATAACCTCAAAAGTGCAGTACTTTCTTTAAATTTGTCTGCGTGGATGGCCACCTGAGTCGCACTGCTCCTGAACGTGATTCCTGTTACTTAATCCCTGCACCATATTCCTCAGTCAATATCAAGTCTTATCATGATTTGTCTCTTTTTGTGGTGAAATCAGTTGGTAAAGAAACTCCTACCATTTTGTCTTGGTAAAATACAGTCAGTTAAAATGTTGTATAATGAAATCCAGACACAGAAAGTACTTCACATTTGAGGTTATTCCTTCGAGAGTCGGAAGCTGTACATCATCGGGTGATACACACTTGTCACTGGGAGGTGATGTTTCTAGAGCTTCATAGCTGTCAATCCAAAACTTGATCTTGGTTCACTGACTGTCTCATTACTAGCCTCAAGGCACGTTTGAGATGTTGCATTAGCTAAGGCAGTATAATTCCTTTATATATTTCATTTACTCTCCTTTGTGCTTTCCACACCAGATTCTTAAATGTGTTGAATTCTGGTTTCACATACCTGAAGAATGTGGATACCTTGTAAAGTGAGCTTTCCGTGCTTCCCTGTTAGATGCCATAATTCTCACAGCATTGATTTGCACATTGTTCAGGTCTGTTCTCATGAAATATGGAGTGAGTTCAGTAGATATTCTCTTTGTCACATTTGCCTATTAGTTATCTGGCAAACATTGTTCATATGCAAAATTCTGTACTGTTCAAGTCCTGCTCATTCTGGATATAAAAGTCCACCTCTATTGCCACCAAAGAAGGTTTACAATTGTGACAAAATACTGTTTTTATTATGACTTTATAAAGCAGAGTCCTTTTTTTAACTTAAAGATCAACTGTAGCAAAAAGTCCCATCTTACTGATGGATCTTGTTGCATTAAAATTTTCCCCTTCCATGCAACTACAGTAATCTTGTCCATTTTTTGCTATACTCACATTTTTCACACTACCTTTAAGTTGTGTGCTGTTGTTAGACATTGATGCTGTAGGAAAGTTAAGTGTGTGAGTGAAGTTATCTGTTACGAGGCATGTTCTGAAAGTACTTGTACTGTGATCCTGATGGCCTGTAGCTTCTCTTTTTTTAAGTGATGAATGGGATCCCCTGAAGACAGCAAGCATCACAGGAACACAGTAGTATGTAAACTTGCATAGTGCCCAGTTGGGTGAATGGTGTCGATAGGAAAACCCACCAAGTGTGAGCCGTGTGCTGTGATTGGCTGCCTACTCGCGGAAAGAAATCTTTTCATGAATCAAAATGGTTTATGCTGAAGGTGTTATGAACAGAATGAATGTGTTTAAGTGGTATAGGGAGTTTAGTAGATGCAGAACAAATGTTCATTACAAACAGTTTAGTGGAAGACCTCCATGTTGACAGTTTTGTTGGTCCAAAAAACTGTTCATGAAGACCACCAATTGACAGTGGGTAATTTCTCTGATGTTTCCACATCTGTGTTGTACAAGACATCTGTGTGCAAGATGGGCCCCAAAACAGCTGGCAGAGAAGCACAAGAATAATTGGGCCAGTAGTGCCTGCTAGTTTCTTGAGCGATTTGAATTGGAAAGTGAGGATCTTCTGATTTATATTGCGACTGGAAACAAAATATGGGTGTCTCATTACACACCTGAGACCAAAAGACAGTCTTCACAGTGACATCACACCAATTCCCTGTCTGTCAAAAAATTCAAAACTACAGTTTCAGGCATAAAAATCATGACCTCAGTGTTTTGGGATCGAAAGGGAAGCATATGATCAAATTTCTGCCTCAGTGGAGACCATCAATGTGCAATAATATTGTGGGACTCTGAAAAAACTCAAATGGAGCATTAATAACCAAAGAAGTGGAATTCTGACGAGAGGAGCCAGGCTTCAAGTCATGTCAAGTGGTTATATATCTACGATGATGATAGGAAGAATTCTGCTAACAACTGGTAAAATTTTTGTCTATTAAAACACCAATGGTTTCGTGGTCTAAAGCCGCATCATCAAGTGCAATCTACATGGTAAAAAGCAAAGTACATTGTAACCACATTTTGTGGATATTACAATAAATAAAGGATTGTCTAAAATATACTCACAACATAAAAAAAATCATAGGCGTACCCATCACTTCTAGTCAGAATTTACTATTCAGTGAATATTCTCAATACTATGGGTAATGAATACGTGCTTCACTCTTTTAAGACAAATTGTGTTGCATGAATGACAAAGAGAGACTAGCTGGCTGGTGGAACGGAAGTTATCCAAGTGGACAATGTGACATCATATACTCATAACTAGCAGTGCTGGATAGCTACCTTTACAAGAGAGAATAATACAGAATTTTATTACGACCTAATACCCAATCATATAAACAATCAAAATTAGCCAGAATGCTATGGTGCTGTAATTCTAACTGGCTATTCAACGTGAACTGTGCATTTTCTGCCCTCTGGTCTCTGAAACACAAGTTTCATCTATCAGCAATTTGTCCTAATGAATAGAGCACATCTTTATTACCTTTTGCTCGCCATAGTATTGACAATATCCACAGCTTGAATAGTAAATTTTGACTAGAAGTGATTGGTATGCCTGTGATATTTTAATTTTGTAAGTATATTTTAGACATTCCTTTATTAACAAATGTGGTGACACTTTACTGTGGTTTTTACCATGTAGGTTGCAACTGATCTACATCTACATATACTCTGTAAGGCACCATACAATGCATGATGGGGGATACCCTGTACAACTACTTGTCATTTCCTTTCCTGTTGGGCAGCAGTAGAATCATTTGGCAGTCAGCTTCACTTGTTTGTTGTCTAAATTTGCTCAGTAGTATTTCTTGAAAATAATGCCACCTTCCCTCCACAGATTCCCATTCGAGTTCCCAAAGCACCTCTGTAACACTTACGTGTTGTTCGAAAACTGAAGTCAACCATTTGCCTTCCCCAGCACAGTTCTCACATGCGTTTTGGGCACTGCCTTTTTAGCCATCGTCATTTGCCCACCACTTTGTACGCATTGTGCCCGAATTTTAACTGTCCACCACTATCTGCTGGAATGCCCTTTTCTTACCAATTTACATTTCCATCTTGGGTTTGCCATCTGATTTATCAGCCATTTTAGTGAATGACGTGGGCTGTCACCCATGTTTTACTTTTTATCTGCCAAAGCAATATGGTGAAGGCCATTTAATTTTTAGTTTTGGATCTCCATATTTTTTATTTTTTTTTTTAAGTCCTTTTTCCACGTGCCATGTTTAGATGTCTCCTATTCTGTCCATTGGGACTGACATATAGTTGTTCCCTTGTCTCTTGAGTTTGTGTTCTATAGTTTTGACTTGGGCACGTATGACCTCAGTTGTTTTTTGCGCCCGAAAACAAAACAAAACAAAACAAACAGTTCTCACATGCTCATTCCATTTCATATTGCTTTGCAACGTTACACCTAGATACTTAAATGACTTGGCCGTGTCAAGTAGGACACTAGTATTATTGTAGTCGAACATTACAGGTTTCATGAAATGCGATTGTTGATTCAGATTGTTCCATTGTTGTTGCGTATGGTTTCTGGCAGGATGAGAAAACACCTTGAAACTATTCATAAATGTGATCACTTTTGTCTGTGATGTTTTCTTTTTTATGCTTTATGCTTTATCTAAGATGTTCATCTTAGGCCCAAACCACTGACAAGTGGAATTTGCTGTGAGTGTTTTATACACCTTGGGTTGGAGTAGCTGGTGCACACTTAAGATGGCCATGTTTTAATAGTTCATTTGGTTTTTTTTTACAGTGATGTTGATAATGTCTTATCTACTGCTGATTTTTTTGTGCTGTTCCTTCAGAAAAAAAGATGAAAATGATTAACATCTTTCCTCAGTGTGAATTCATCAGAAGAGTCAAAATGTTAGACATTGAGTTGGAGACAGACCCAATAAAAAGACTCCTAAACAAGTAAGCTTTTGGCCAAAAGTCCTTTTTTCTAAATTATGCAATGTAGAAACACAAGTTAAAGCAAACGCAACTCATTCACACATCACCACTGTGTCTATCTGCCAAGGCCAGGTTGCGAGCAGCAGCACATGATGGGAGAAGTAGTCTGGATGGTGGTGGTAAGGAGGGGGCAGGGGGGGGGGGGCAGGCAAGGTAGAAATAGCAAGGTAGGGGTGGGGGGACAGTAAAGTACTGCTTGTAGGAGCATACAGAGATGAGGTGGGGAGAGGGTAAGGTAGCTAGATGCAGTCGGAAGGATAAATGGAGGGGAGGGGGGCAACGGAAAAGGGAAGAAGTACAGAGACTATGGGTACTTGGCAGAATATAGGGCTGTGAAGTATAATGCTGGAGTAGGAACAGAGAAGGCGATAGGTGGGTGAGGGCAGTGACTAACGAAGGTTGACGCCAGGAGGGTTATGGGAACATAGGATATATTGCAGGGAGAGTTCCCACTTGCACAAATGAGAAAAGCTGGTGTTGGCAGGAAGGATCCAAATGGCACAGACTTTGAATCAGTCAATGAACTGAAGGGTGTCATGTTTGGCTGCATGCTCAGCAACAGGGTGGTCCACTTGTTTCTTGACCACAGTTTGTCAGTGGCCATTTGTGGGGACAGACAGCTTACTGTTTGTCATGCCCACATAGAACACAGCACAGTGGTTGCAGCTTAGCTTTTAGGTTGCATTCTCTGCCAGGGTTTCAACTACCTCTCACCGTGCCTGGAAATGACGAATGTCCTACGCAATATCCTTCCCACCCCTCCCACCACGTTATTCCACCGCCCACTGAACCTACATAACATCCTTGCAAATCCCTACTCAACCCCTGCTCCCAACCCCATGGCTCATAGTTCATATTTCTGTAATAGACCTAAAAGTAAGACATTTCCCATACATCCTCTACCACCACCTACTCCAGTCCAGTCACAAGCAGCACCTATCCTGTCAAAGGTAGGGGTACCTGTGAAAACAGGCATGTGATCCACAAGGTAAGCTGCAACCTCTGAACTGTATTTTATGAGGGCATGACAACCAAGAAGCTGTCTGTCCGCATGAATGGCCATCGACAAACCGTTGTCGAAAAACAGCTAGACCACTCAGTTGCTTAAAACGCTGCCCAACAGAATGTTTTTTCATTTCAATGACTGCTTCACAGCCTGTACTGTTTGGATCCTTCCTACCGACACCAGCTTTTCTGAACTGCGCAAGTGGAGATCTCCCCCTGCAAAGTATCCTACGTTCCCCTAAACCTTCTGGCCTCAAATTTCATTAGTCATTTTCCTTCACCCACCTATCCCCTTCGCTGTTTCCACTCCAACACTAAACTACACAGCCCTCTACTCAACAAACACACCCATAATCTTTTTACTTCTCTCCCTTTCTGCCGCACCTGCCCCCTTCCATCTAACCTCCCGCCCAGCTGCCCTACCGTCTCCCAACCTCATCCTTGTATGCTCCCACAAGCAGCACTCTATCATCCACCATCCCCACCTTGCCATCCCTCCCCCTGCACACTCCAGCCTCCTCCTTACCCCTACGACCCAGATTGCTTCTTCCATCATGTGCTGTTGCTCGCACGAGACAGTGGAACAGGCAGAGACAGTGGTTGTGTGTGTGTGTGTGTGTGTGTGTGTGTGTGTGTGTGTGTGTGTGTTGTCTAATTTAGAAATGGTCTTTTGCCTGAAAGCTTACTTGTTTATCAGTCTTTTTGTTGTGCCTGTCTGTGACTCAACATCTCCACTGACAATCTATCTTTCTCATAATTGTCATTAGTCCATCCTTGATTTTTCTTGTTTGAGAATGTTGGATTTAATATAAATTATTTAATGATAAGCTTGTAATTGTCTGACATTTTATATGGGACAACATACATTCAAATGGAAAAAGATATATTGATTTAAATGCCCTTTAATTTTTCTTTTTTGTTTAACCATGATAACCTATCATCATCTTAGTGGATCGTGTCTGTGTGTGTGTGTGTGTGTGTGTGTGTGTGTGTGTGTGTGTAGTTTGGTGGTGATCCTGTGTCATACAGTGCTTCATGTGCTTTAGTGGGTACCCGATCCCTCTCTGCGCCGCATGGACTCGGTGAGATAACTGATGAATTTCTGGAAGGAGCAATCACCAGATTGTTGACAAATGTGGGATGTGCTGGTCCAGTTGCAGTAATCTGTCCAAATGAATTTAACATATGATTAACCAAATTTTCCATCTTTATCCTCTGCAAAACTGTATTAGTTTGGTCACAGATGAGCTTCTGGCATCTTAGGCTGATAATGGCCTAAGAAACCGAAAGCCAGTTTGTGGCTAAACAAATATAATTTTCCAGAACATGAGGAAGTGTTTTCTGTGTAATATTGAATCTAATATATTTGTTGGAGTTTAAATATGAGGACCAACTAGCCGTTATATTGAAGTGGTACCTGCATCATAAGGATGAGGTTTGTTGTTTGTCAAAAAGAATCATCGATCATACCTGAGCATATGATGTGTACACTTTGAGAATTTTGTCGGTATAGGTACTGAAAGCAAGCTAAAGCAGGAGATAAGTCTAGCTAAAATTTTTACAAAAGACGTAACAGAGTTCAGAAAGGGTCGATTAAATTCACTTGATGGCAGCATATTTGTTGCTGTTAGAAGTTGTTTATCTTTTAGTGAAAATGAAGTACCGTATTTACTCGAATCTAAGCCGCACTCGAATCTAAGCCGCACCTGAAAAATGAGACTCAAAATAAAGGAAAAAAAAATTTCCCGAATCTAAGCCGCACCTGAAATTTGAGACTCGAAATTCAAGGGGAGAGAGAAGTTTTAGGCCGCACCTCCAAATCGAAACAAAGTTGGTCCATTGTAATATGAGACACAATTTAGGTCGAATGAATTACGATACAGCTACAGTAGTTTGGTTCGAGTCGTAAGCTTAGCAGTTAAGCTTTACCACGTAGCCATTGCTATGAGTCAGGTGCTCCGTCCGTATTTATACGGGTACCCTTCCTTTTTCACATGCTTCGTCTGGTTTGAATCGATTGCTTATTTTGCTTTGATCTGATAAGTGCCGTTCTCTTTGTTATAGGTGTTTGCGTCACTCTTAAGCTGAAAATGCATTACTGTACTGTGTCATGCATTGTTTGTCGCATTCTGATAGTGCGTGTTTACAGTCTGTCGCGGCTCGCGGCATGGCTTGCTTTTGTGCGCGCTACCACTCGAAAATTTTTCTCCGTTTGAAAATCTTTGCGGCCGCTTCTTTATTACATCAAATTCTGCACAGAAATTAGAGTCATCTTAGATTTAAAAATCTAGTCACTTGCTGTGCTTCATTTCTTACTGTATCACTATTAGGCATAAGAATAATACGAATATAAACATGACACGATACGTATATTCTTTCGCGTTTGCTGTTGTCTCACTCTAGTTTCGTAGTTTATTTGGCAGACAGGATTTAAATGAGATAGCAGCAAACACGAAAGAATATACGGCAAAATGTTTATATTCGTATTATTCATATGGTGAAGAGAATACTGTATATGATTCAAATTTCATCACGTTCCTACTAGCTACCATCTCTTCTCACAGATAGGAAAAAATTGAGAACGTAGAGTTGGCCATATTGACAAACATCCCAAACAGTTTTGCCAGTCAGATTTTCGTAGTACTACATTCGAAGATGAACAATACGGAATTTGAATTTACTTCATTGGATAATGTATGAAAATGCAGTGGTCGAAACTCGCGGCGGAGAAAAAAGCTCGTCTTCCACTTTTTTTAAAAAAATTATTTACTGACGCAGAGGTTTTGGCGCCAGTATTTATCTTTGTGCCTACAAAGCATGCCTGCGTAGCGCTACATATATTCAACGGCAGAAGTTAGTTGTGTACCAACATTTTTCATAGCTTCTGCTTGCTTTGCACTCGATTCTAAGCTGCAGGCTGTTTTTTGGATTACAAAAACCGGAAAAAAAACGCGGCTTAGATTCGAGTAAATACGGTAGATACGTCCTTTGAGTTAGTATGGGTAGAGGTTCTACCGGACAACTGTAATAAATTAATAATTGGTTTCTTTTACTTAGCCCCTCCCCATCCCTCTCCAATGATTCAGATGCTGAACAGTTCAAAGAAAACTATAGTCTCATTTCAAATAGGTACCCTACCCATGCAGTAATACTTGGTAATAACTTCAATCTGCCCGCGATATGTTCATGAAAATACATGTTTAAAGCCCTTGGTAGGCATAAATCATCATCCGATTTCACATTGAATGCTTTCTCAGAAAATTATTTTGAACAATTAGTTCAGGAACCCACTACAAGTGTGTAAATGGTTACGGAAACATACTTGAGTTCTTGCAATAAAGGAAATAGGGCACATCATGACAGATACAGGGCTTAATGATCACAAGGTCACTGTAGTGAAATTGACTGTCGCAACATCCAGATCTGCCAAAAGAAAATGTAAAATGTATCTATTTAAAAAAAAAAAAAACAGATAAAAATTCGTGTGACATCTTCCTGTAAGAGAGTGTTTCCACTCCTTCCAAACTAACTGTATAAGTAGAGACCAGATATGGCTTCAATTCAAAGAAAGAATAGCTTTAGCAAATGAGAAATTTATTTTTCATCCCAGTATGTAAAAGACAATATCCTGACTGTCTGATGGACCGACTCATCATCACCCAGCCCAAACCGCTAAGGATAGAAATGTGAAATGTGGAGAAAGGTGTGGATCTTAAACTCTAGGTGTCGTTTAAGAAGGGATTTTTCGAAATTCCAACCCTAAGGGGCTGAAGTAGGGGATGAAGGCCTTTTTTTTTTAAAATGTCACTATTAAAGGAATCCTGAAGCTAGACATACAAATATTGGTATTTGGTTTCTTGGTCAGAAATAGAGAGATATGTGTTTCACCATTTTTGAAATTTAACCCTATGGGGATGAAATAGTGGGTGAAGGCATTTTTTGAAAATATGTCCTTATTTTTAAAGCTACAGCTATGAACATTGGTATTTGAGTTCTCGGTCACAAATAAAAAAAAAGGTGTTTTAGTATTTCTGGAAATTGAACCCCTAAGGGGATAAAATAGAGAATGAGAGTTTTTATGAAAATATTTTATTATGACAGCCTTTAAAAGCTAGAACTACCAAAATTTAAATTTGGCTTTGCAGTTAGAAATTAAAAAATACATATTTCACTGTTTTTGGAAATTCAGGGGATGAAAGATTTTATGGGAATATTTACTGTGCAGCCATTTTTGAAGCTAAACCCATGAAAATTTGTATTTGGTTCCTCTGTTAGAAGTAAAAGTTATGCTTGTCACTATTTTTGAAAATTTAACCCCTAAGGAAGTGAAATAGGCACGGTGTATAAGCCCTGAGAAATCAGGGGGGGGAAAAAGGGAATTTTTTGACACATGCCTATGCTAACAGCAAAATGTGTCAAAAACTGTGCAATACATCGTAACAACAAACTGCTTTTGATACATCTTTCTTCTGGGCCTTGTTTCGATGAGTTTGACATCTCAACTGCTTACATTTCTAACAGGTATGGGTATATTGCAAACAGCGATTTCAGATGTGTTACTTTCAAAGTAAATTTCCATTTAAGCAAGATAAATTTTGTTATGTGTGAGAACGTACAATGAATTTCATAAAACACAGAGCATTAGACTCTCTTAGAAAAGTTTTGGACCCAGAAGACCAGCTATTAATGCCATTATTTAAAATTTTGCTGACATCTTAAAAACCTAACACACACTAAAAAAGATCAAATTTCAAGGTTAGTTTATTATATTTATGTTACATCTTTTGTAGATGCCAAATTATGCAATAATGATGGCAAAAAGAAGTGAGTTCTTGAGCAATTTCACATGTAATTGGCTTTTCTTTGGAGAAGTCGAAGTGCTCACTGGAACATGTATTTAGACAGATAACCCACAAAACGTTCGGTGCACAGCAGTGAAATTTATAATTGTGCTTGTCAGAAATATTCATCCGTTGCAATTTAAGCTGGTGTTCTTAGGATGCTGTGTAACCACACACTCGGGGCGGGGCGGGGGGGGGGGGGGGGGGGGGACACAGCAAAAAGATCAGTATTATATGTGAAAGCTTAGCTTTTCTAGTGGTTATACTGTTTGTATGTTAATTTAAACCATTAACTTTTTCTATTTGTGTTTTCATGCCAGTTAACAGTGAAGTTGCAACAGGCTGACACCATCATGTGTCCTAACATGAGCTGTTGTTGTTGTGGTCTTCAGTCCTGAGACTGGTTTGATGCAGCTCTCCTTGCTACCCTATCATGTGCAAGCTTCTTCATCTCCTAGTTCGTACTGCATCCTACATCCTTCTGAATCTGCTTAATGTATTCATCTCTTGGTCTCTACGATTTTTACCCTCCATGCTGCCCTCCAATGCTAAATTTGTGATCCCTTGATGCCTCAGAACATGTCCTACCAACTGGTCCCTTCTTCTTGTCAAGTTGTGCCACAAACTCCTCTTCTCCCCAATTCTATTCAATACCACCTCATTAGGTATATGATCTAACTATCTAATCTTCAGCATTCTTCAGTAGCACCACATTTCGAAAGCTTCTGTTCTCTTCTTGTCCAAACTATTTATCGTCCATGTTTCACTTCCATACATGGCAACACTCCATACAAATACTTTCAGAAACCACTTCCTGACAGTTAAATCTATACTTGATGTTAACAAATTTCTCTTCTTCAGAAAAGCTTTCCTTGCCATTGTCAGTCTACATTTTATATCCTCTCTACTTCGACCATCATCAGTTATTTTGCTCCCCAAATAGCAAGACTTCTTTACTACTTTAAGTGTCTCATCTCTCAATCTTAATTCCCTCAGCATCACCTGACTTAATTCGACTACATTCCATTATCCTCGTTTTGCTTTTGTTGATGTTCATCTTATATCCTCCTTTCAAGACACTGTACATTCCGTTCAACTGCTCTTCCGAGTCCTTTACTGTTTCTGGCAGAATTACAATGTCATCGGCGAACCTCAATGTTTTTATTTCTTCTCCATGGATTTTATTACCTACTCTGAATTTTTATACAGATTGAATAACATTGGGGAGAGGCTACAACCCTGTCTCTCTCCCTTCCCGACCACTGCTTCCCTTTCATGCCCCCTCGACTCTCATAACTGCCACCTGATTTCTGTACAAATTATAAATAGCCTTTCGCTCCCTGTACTTAACCCCTGCCACCTTTAGAATTTGAAAGAGAGTATACCAGTCAACATTGTCAAAAGATTTCTCTAAGTCTACAAATTCTAGAAACGTAGGTTTGCCTTTCCCTAATCTTTCTTGTAAGATAAGTCATAAGGTCAGTATTGCCTCATGTTCCAATATTTCTGCAGAATCCAAACTGATTTTCCCCGAGGTCGGCTTCTACCAGTTTTTCCATTGGTCTGTAAAGAATTCATGTTAGTATTTTGCAGCTGTGACTTATTAAACCGATTGTTCGGTAATTTTCACATCTGTCAGCACCTGCTTTCTTTGAGATTGGAATTATTATATTCTTCTTGAAGTCTGAGGGTATTTCACCTGTCTCATACATCTTGCTTACCAGATGGTAGAGTTTTGTCAGAACTGGCTCTCCCAAGGCCGTCATTAGTAGTTCCAATGGAATGTTGTCTACTCCAGGGGCCTTGTTTCGACTCAGGTCTTTCAGTGCTCTGTCAAACTCTTCACGCAGTATCGTATCTCCCATTTCATCTTCATCTACATCCTCTTCCATTTCCATAATATTGTCCTCGAGTACATCGCCCTTGTATAGACCCTCGATATACTCCTTCCACCTTTCTGCTTTCCCTTCTTTGCTTAGAACTGGGTTTCCATCTGAGCTCTTGATATTCATACAAGTGGTTCTCTATTCTCCAAAGGTCTCTTTACTTTTCCTGTACGCAGTATCTATCTTACCCCTAGTGAGATAAGCCTCTACATCCTTACATTTGTCCTCTAGCCATTCCTGCTTAGCCATTTTGCACTTCCTGTCAATCTCATTTTTGAGATGTTTGTATTCCTTTTTTGCCTGCTTCATTTACTGCTTTTTTATATTTTCTCCTTTCATCAATTAAATACAATATTTCTCCTGTTACCCAAGGATTTCTACTAGCCCTCATCTTTTTACCTACTTGATCCTCTGCTGCCTTCACTACTTCATACCTCAGAGCTCCCATTCTTCTTCTACTGTACTTTTTCCCCCATTCCTGTGTATTGTTCCCTTATGCTCTCCCTGAAACTCTGTACAACCTCTGGTTTAGTCAGTTTATCCACGTCCCATCTCCTTAAATTCCCACCTTTTTGCAGTTTCTTCAGTTTCAATCTGCAGTTCATAACCAAGAGATTGTGGTCAGAGTCCACATCTGCCCCTGGAAATGTCTTACAATTTAAAACCTGGTTCCTAAATCTCTGTCTTACCATTATATAGTCTATCTGATACCTTCTAGTATCTCCAGGATTCTTCCATGTATACAACCTTCTTTTAAGATTCTTGAACCAAGTGTTAGCTATGATTAAGTTATGCTCTGTGCAAAATTTTACCAGACGGCTTCCTCTTTCATTTCTTACCACCAATCCATATTCACCTACTATGTTTCCTTCTCTCCCTTTTCCTACTCTCGAATTCCAGTCACCCATGACTATTAAATTTTCGTCTCCCTTCACTACGTGAATAATTTCTTTTATCTCATCATAAATTACATAAATTTCTTCATCATCTGCAGAGCTAGTTGGCATATAAACTTGTACTACTGTAGTAGGTGTGGGCTTCGTGTCTATCTTGGCCACATTAATGCATTCACTATGCTGTTTGTAGTAGCTTACCCGCACTCCTATTTTTTATTCATTATTAAACTGACTCCTGCATTACCCCTATTTGATTTTGTGTTTATAACCCTGTATTCACCTGACCAAAAGTCTTGTTCCTCCTGCCACCGAACCTCACTAATTCCCACTATATATAACTTCAACCTATCCATTTCCCTTTTTAAATTTTCTAACCTACCTGCCCGATTAAGGGATCTGACATTCCACGCTCCGATCCATAGAATGCCAGTTTTCTTTCTCCTGATAACGACATCCTCCTGAGTAGTCCCCGCCTGGAGATCCGAATGGGGGACTATTTTACCTGCGGAATATTTTACCCAAGAGGACGAAATACAGTAAAGCTGCATGCCCTTGGGAAAAATTACGGCTGTAGTTTCCCCTTGCTTTCAGCCATTCACAGTACCAGCACAGCAAGGCTGTGTTGGTTATTGTTACAAGGCCAGATCAGTTAATCTTCCAGACTATTGCCCCTGCAACTACTGAAAAGGCTGCTGCCCCTCTTCTGGAACCTCACGTTTGTCTGGCCTCTCAACAGATACCCCTCTGTTGTGATTGCACCTACGGTACAGCCATCTTTATCGCTGAGGCACGCAAGCCTTCCCCACCAACAGCAAGGTCCGTGGTTCATGGGGTAATCCAATGAATTAAGGACTCAAAGCACTGACGTCGTTTTGCAGTATCTTGTGTTTGAATATTATGAATTACCTTGAAAGGAATGGTCTGTTGGCACAGACAGTATAGATTCAGAAAATATCGTTCTTGTGCAACACATCTAGCTCTTTATTTGCTCGAAATAAGAACCCTGGACCTTGCCGTTGGTGGGGAGGCTTGCGTGCCTCAGCGATACAGATAGCTGTAACGCAGCTGCAACCACAACGGAGGGGTATCTGTTGAGTGGCCAGACAAACGTGTGGTTCCTGATGACGGGCAGCAGCCTTTACAGTAGTTGCAGGGGCAATAGTCTGGATGATTGACTGATCTGGCCTTGTAACACTAACCAAAACTGCCTTTCTGTGCTGGAACTGCGAATGGCTGAAAGCAAGGGGAAACTTCAACCGTAATTTTTTCAAGGGCGTGCAGCTTTACTGTATGGTTAAATGACGATGGCGTCCTCTTGGGTAAAATATTCCGCAGGTAAAATAGTCCCCCATTTGGATCTCCGGGCGTGGACTACTCAGGAGGACGTCGTTATCAGGAGAAAGAAAACTGGCGTTCTACGGATCGGAGCGTGGAATGTCAGATCCCTTAATCAAGCAGGTAGGTTAGAAAAAATTTAAAAAGGGAAATGGATAGGTTGAAGTTATATATAGTGGGAATTAGTGAAGTTCAGTGGCAGGAGGAACAAGACTTTTGGTCAGGTGAATACAGGATTATAAACACAAAATCAAATAGGGGTAATGCAGGAGTCAGTTTAACAATGAATAAAAAATAGGAGTGCGGGTAAGCTACTACAAACAGCATAGTGAATGCATTATTGTGGCCAAGATAGACACGAAGCCCACACCTACTACAGTAGTACAAGTTTATATGCCAACTAGCTCTGCAGATGATGAAGAAATTTATGTAATTTATGATGAGATAAAAGAAATTATTCAGGTAGTGAAGGGAGACGAAAATATATAGGCATGGGTGACTGGAATTCGAGAGTAGGAAAAGGGAGAGAAGGAAACATAGTAGGTGAATATGGATTGGGGGTAAGAAATGAAAGAGGAAGCCGCCTGGTAGAATTTTGCACAGAGCACAACTTAATCATAGCTAACACTTGGTTCAAGAATCATAAAAGAAGATTTTATACATGAAAGATGCCTGGAGATACTAGAAGGTATCAGATAGACTATATAATGGTAAGACAGAGATTTAGGAACCAGGTTTTAAATTGTAAGTCATTTCCAGTGGCAGATGTGGACTCTTGACTACAATCTATTGGTTATGACCTGTAGATAAAAACTGAAGAAACTGCAAAAATGTGGGAATTAAAGGAGATGGACCTAGATAAACTGACTAAACCAGGTTGTACAGAGTTTCAGGGAGAGCATAAGGGAACAATTGACAGGAATGGGGGAAAGAAATACAGTAGAAGAAGAATGGGTAGCTCTGAGGGATGAAGTAGTGAAGGCAGCAGAGGATCAAGTAGGTAAAAAGACGAGGGCTAGTAGAAATCCTTGGGTAACAGAAGAAATATTGAATTTAACTGATGAAAGGAGAAAATATAAAAATGCAGTAAATGAAGCAGGCAAAAGGGAATACAAACGTCTTAAAAATGAGATCGACAGGAAGTGCAAAATGGCTAAGCAGGGATGGCTAGAGGACAAATGTAAGGATGTAGAGGCTTATCTCACTAGGGGTAAGATAGATACTGCCTACAGGAAAATTAAAGAGACCTTTGGAGAATAGAGAACCACTTGTATGAATATCAAGAGCTCAGATGGAAACCCAGTTCTAAGCAAAGAAGGGAAAGCAGAAAGGTGGAAGGAGTATATAGAGGATCTATACAAGGGCGATGTACTTGAGGACAATATTATGGAAATGGAAGAGGATCTAGATGAAGATGAAAAGGGAGATATGATACTGTGTGAAGAGTTTGATAGAGCACTGAAAGACCTGAGTCAAAACAAGGCCCCGGGAGTAGACAACATTCCATTAGAACTACTGAATGGCCTTGGGAGAGCCAATCCTGACAAAACTCTACCATCTGGTGAGCAAGATGTATGAGACAGGCGAAATACCCTCAGACTTCAAGAAGAATATAATAATTCTTATCCCAAAGAAAGCAGGTGCTGACAGATGTGAAATTTACCGAACTATCAGTTTAATAAGTCACGGATGCAAAATACCAACGTGAATTCTTTACAGACGAATGGAAAAACTGGTAGAAGCCGACCTCGGGGATGATCAGTTTGGATTCCGTAGAAATATTGGAACACGTGAGACGATACTGACCCTACGACTTATCTTAGAAGCTAGATTAAGGAAAGGCAAACCCACGTTTCTAGCATTTGTAGACTTAGAGAAAGCTTTTGACAATGTTGACTGGAATACTCTCTTTCAAATTCTGATGGTGGCAGGGGTAAAATACAGGGAGAGAAAGGCTATTTACAATTTGTACAGAAACCAGATGGCAGTTATAAGAGTCGAGGGACATGAAAGGGAAGCAGTGGTTGGGAAGGGAGTGAGACAGTGTTGTAGTCTCTCCCCGATGTTATTCAACCTGTATACTGAGCAAGCAGTGAAGGAAACAAAAGAAAAATTCGGAGTAGGTATTAAAATCCATGGAGAAGAAATAGAAACTTTGAGGTTCGCTGATGACCTTGTAATTCTGTCAGAGACAGCAAAGGACTTGGAAGAGCAGTTGAACGGAATGTACAGTGTCTTGAAAGGAGGGTATAAGATGAATTTCAACAAAAGCAAAACGAGGATAATGGAATGTAGTCGAATTAAATCGGGTGATGCTGAGGGAATTAGATTATGAAATGAGACACTTAAAGTAGTAAAGGAGTTTTGCTATTTGGGGAGCAAAATAACTGATGATGGTCGAAGTAGAGAGGATATAAAATGTAGACTGGCAATGGCAAAGAAAGCGTTTCTGAAGAAGAGAAATTTTTTTAACACAGAGTATACATTTAAGTGTCAGGAAGTCGTTTCTGAAAGTAGTTGTATGGAGTGTTGTCATGTATGGAAGTGAAGCATGGATGATAACAAGTTTGGACAAGAAGAGAATAGAAGCTTTCGAAATGTGGTGCTACAGAAGAATGCTGAAGATTAGATGGGTAGATAACTAATGAGGAGGTATTGAATAGGATTGGGGAGAAGAGAAGTTTGTGGCACAAATTGACTAGAAGAAGGGATCAGTTGGTAGTACATGTTCTGAGGCATCGAGGGATCACAAATTTAGTATTGGAGGGCAACATAGAGGGTAAAAATCGTAGAGGGAGACCAAGAGATGAATACACTAAACAGATTCAGACGGATGTAGGTTGCAGTAGGTACTGGGAGATGAAGAAGCTTGCACAGGATAGAGTAGCATGGAGAGTTGCATCAAACCAGTCTCAGGACTGAAGACCACAACAACAACAACAACAACAACGTGTGCGATTGACAGGGGATCTCAAATTGATTCCATATTTCTAGATTTACAGAAGGCTTTTGACAGTGTTTCTCAGAAGAGACTTCTGGTCAGAATGTATTTCTGTCACTTCATCTGTGTGACTGTATTTGTGGTTTCCTGTTTGAAAAGTCACAGTACGAAAATTGAGTAAGACATATCTGGTATTCCCCAAAGAAGTGTTACATGCCCTCTGCTGTTCATAATCTTCATAAACAGTGTAGGAGACGATGTGAGCAGCCCCCTTAAATTGTCTACAGATGATGCTGTCTCCAGAAGATCAAAATCAATTGCAAAATGACTGAGACATGATATCTTTGTGGTGCAAAAAGTGACAATTGTGTCTGCATAAGGAAATTTGGGAGGTCATGTCAGTGAGTAGGAAAAGAAATCCGTTAAATTTTGGCTGCACGATAAATCACACAAATCTAAATTCTCTCAATTCAGCTGAATATGTAGGAATTATGATTACAAACAATTTGGAATGAAGAGACTGTGTGCACTGAACTTGACCATCTTCTACTAAAGTAATTCTGTGCAGCATGTGATCACTGACATCGAAAAAGTCTAAAGAAGGCCAGCTTGTTTTGTATTATCACAAAATAGGGGAGAGAGTGTCATGGGTATGATACGCGAGTTGAAGTGGAAATCATTAAAACAAAGGCAAAGGCATTTTTTGCTGTGGCGAGATCTTTTGTTGAACTTTCAGGCACCAACTTTTTTCTCTGAACACAAAAATATTCTGTTGACACCCAATGACATAGGGAGAAATTACCATTGTAATAAAATAAGAGAAATCAGAGCATGTGCAGACAGATATAAGTGTTCATTTTTCCAATATGCTGTTAGTGGAATGGTAGAGAAATAGTCTAAAGGTGGCTCGAAGAGCCATCTGCCAGGCACTTAAGTGTGAATTGCAGAGTAGTGATGTAGATGTAATTACTTATGAATAACATTGGTCTGGACTTCTGGATTTGCTGTTTTATGAAAGTTTGTGGTTATGTAGTTCCACCTCACAGAACAAGAATTGCTTTGGCTGACAGCTTCTATTCTGCTAATGCCTCACTCATGCCCTTATGTCCTGTTACTGAGATACATCATCATTTCTTCTCTCAGTGAAAGTGAGCACTGTGGTTGTCACTCTTTAAAAATGTGCAGTCTGTAATTACTGATTATAAACTTAGATTCATAATGTTTTCTAAAATAAATATCTGCATTCAAGGACATACCAGTTACATATTTTTACATAGAATTTAATTGGAATAATTTGTTTCTTTAGGTTTTGAGTATTACTGTTGCGCGGAAAGACGATGGTATGTCACTTGCTCCTCAAGCTCATGTTGCATGGTATGGATCATCTACCTCATCTTTAATGCCTTGTGATCAGCTTAGTCCATTCTTAGAAACATTCAAGGTATGTATGCTATTTTGTACATGTAGTTATTTTTCAGTAAGAAGGTAGATAAGAACTCAGTTTATTTATGTGTGTGTGTTTTTTTTCCCCTCCTACATCTAGACACGATACAATAAGAAAAAACGTGGTCCTTACAAGGAAGCAATTAGACAAGCAACATGTGAAGCGAGAAGAGAAGAACAACCAATGTTAGCAGTAACGTCGTCTCCTCGAGAAGTTAATGTTGTCTCATAGTCATTTTAAGATAAATGTCCTTGGTAATGTTACCTGTGATTGTACTTTGTATTTGCCTTTGACTAAGATTTGCAGGGGTTTATTGTATTTAAATGTAAATAATTTCATATTTATTTTGGAAATTTACCCTGTGAGTAACACCAGTATGAACACTTCTCAGTTCTTAGTCATCACATTAAATGTGAACATTTGCTTTGTTGTAAGAAAGATATTCGTGTATAATTTGTATGTACATATAAAAATGTATTCTGTACATACATTTAAGAAAAATATGACACATAAGAGATGCATGTTGCCGACATGAATACATATAAATGTAATTAGAACAGTACATTTGAAAGTTACTGTTCTTACTATATTACATATTTTTACAGACTTTTTTTTGTAAAAAAAGTGATTTGCTTATATGGCAAAATAAGGAATTCTAAGAGCAACTATTAATAAAATGTTAACTATTTTATATCAATATAGCACAAATTTCACACCAAACAAGCAATTTACGGATGCCAATATAAATGAATATAGTGCCTATCTTTGCAAGATATTTGCTTTGTTGTCTACAGAAACAGATAAACATTTATAAAACTGACTGAAAATATAGTGTAGAGTGGCTGTGTGTAACCACTGCCATGTGGATAGAAGTAAATAACATGGAATACTTAACTGAAAGATAGGTTTTTATTCTGATATTGAAACAATTGAAATTACATTCCACATAGTTAAGTGTCATTTTTTGTGATATTCCACACTTAAAAGTCAGTGCAATAATATAAAGCATTTGTGATATTTTCATAATTTCAACTTTTGTACCAAAATAATCTTTGTAATATGTAATGTACATCATGTCTTTTGAAATAAGCATTTTGTTGTTTTTTGTTTTGCCATGTTTAAAAAATTGATGAATACATGTCAGCCATTGTATCCCTGATGCTACAGTGGGAACATGAATGACAATGATCTGTTTAGACACTCTTCTTCCAGAATCCCATGCATTTATGAGTATTCACTGTAATTACTTTCATTGAGGGTACAGAAGTTAAATGGACCATCAAAAGTGTTACTTGTTTTAAAATGTTTAAGGTTCCATAGATATTTCTCAAAACTAATATCAACAGCTCTGTTGGAAATTATATGCCCATCTTTTATTAAAAATAGATCTGGTTTTAATTGTAAGGGTTTGAAGGAATAGCAGTAATTCAGACTTTTGAGATATTTACTCTGGAGCTGTAGTGCAGGAAGCATTAAACAATCACATGTCAATTGGAGCAGTTTCAATGGATTTTTTTTTATGCAAAGGAATTATGCAATCATTTCTTAAGCTATGGTTCGTCATTATGCACAGATTGACCTTCGCCTACAAGTTACTGTACTGTTATACTCTTTAACAAGTTGTGAAATATATTTTAAACAATGGAAACTCCAGCTTGGAATATCAAGAATGTAAGGAAAAGACAGATTGCTACTTACTGCAAACATGACATGTTAAGTTCCAGACAGGCACAACTAAAAGATACTTACACATTACCATATTTTATGGACTATAAGGCACACCTTAATTTTTAAGCAATTTTTAAATAGCTTTTTGACCATTTTTCTTAGTAGATTGCGAAGACAGACTTTAAAAAATTCTTAGTTTATAAAACTAAACTGAACTTTAAAATCTCTGAAATCATCACCTGATCGTTCTTCTTCTTCCTCTTCATCATCGTCATTGTTCTCTTCATGTATAAGATGATCTTCACTGCCACCAAGAGCATTGCTGATGCTGCATTCTTGAAAGATTTAACAATAATGTCTTCTCTCACTGTAGACCTTGATTGTTTTATCCACTAACACACTTGTTTGATTGTAGGTCATGTTAAAGCTCCCTTTGGCGTGAATTCTTGTTGAGTTTCATCCATCGTACGTTTCTTCCATTCTTTTCTTACATACACTTAAAATGGTTTAGTTATAGAGACATTAAGAGGTTGCAGTTGTGAAGTAAGTCCTCCTGGAATAACAGCAAGCTCTATATTTCCCTGTCTCAATTTCTTTCTCTTTCACAGAATACTTCAAATGACTGCTAAACTGATATAGCAAAGAAGAGAACTCTTTCCATACAGCTCCTTTCCTTCTCTCCCACACACTCTTAATCCATAATTTCATACCAGCCTTGTCCACCCAACCCTTGTCTTGTATGTGAACAATACCTGGAAAAGGACATCAGTGTAGTGCATTTTTTCAATTCCACTTGTTTACATAGTTACAGTTTTAGCACCTTTCATGGCAATAATTCTGTTACTTGGCACTTGAAATGTTAGGGGGGGTTCCATCCTTTTTTGCCATTTGGCTTAGTTCCACACTCATTTTCTTTCAGTGTTGAATAATAAAGTGATGGAGAGAGAATATTTTCTCTCCATACTCTTGTGACACTTTCTGAGATATTTTGGTTTTAGCTCATATGCTAAGTCCATGCTGCTTCATAAACCCGTAGCCCAACCAACTCCATCCTTAACATCTGTTAAGTTCCACTGTAGCGCTAGCTTACGAGTGTGTATTTTAATCATTTTTGTGTTAATTCCAGTGCCCCATTTTGAGGGTGTTCTTGAATCCATTTCAATGAGTCATCATCTTGTTTTGGCCATTTTGCATTCAGACCTCTATTTGCACATTTAGCAGAAAGAATGGGAATGTCGAAGTACACACAGCGATTTTCACTTTTGTGGATGTTTTCTTATTTTTCCATTAGAAATTACGAATTTCATATTCATTTACATTCTGACCACACACATTTAAGTTTATATTATGACTATGACATTAGTCATGTGGCTAAGTTTAGTATATAATTGCAGTCTGTACAGAATAACCATAGTTGAGACTTTACAAGGGATGGTGTTTAGGCTTGATTCTCAGAATTCAGTATCTTAGCATCAGTATAGTAGTTTTGAAAAGGTGTAACAATACAGACATATTGGATTCTTTTTTAAAAACATGGAAGGATTGAAACACTATTATAATTTCACTGTTTTTATGTACAAAGATATACTTTTTTTAAATGCATGATTGATTGAGTTAGTCACCAATTCGGAAAGTAATTTCCATTTGGTTGTTAAGAACAAATATAATGAATATAACTATATAGCTATCAGAACAAATTCTCAACAGCAGAGCATATAAATATAATTGTGGAAAAACTTGTCTCTATTATCCTTGTAGAAATCAATTGCCAGTTATCTTAACCATGATTCAGCAGCATCACTAAGCTCTTCAGTATTTCAAAAATGCTGTGACAGTAGCAGCTATTTCATGTGGGAAGAGGTAATTATTACTGGGAAGCAAATCTGAGCTGTACAAAAGATGAACAAACAGCTCACGTTTGAAATGGGTCAAGTTGTTTAAAATTTTTGTGACTGTGTGTGGTTAAAGTTTTAGTGCAACCAAACCATGCCAGAACTCAAACCCCATAACAAAAGTAAAGGGGATATAAAATACAAACTCCAAAAAGCAGGAAAGCTATTCTGAATAAGAAATCAGGTAATTTAAGTTTTCAAAATTCTCTTCTAAAACTGTTTCTCGAGTAAAATTTTATATGCATATGAAACACTGACAATAAACAGTACAGGCAAGAATGAAAGCGGTTGAAATATGGTGTCTCAGAATGCTGAGTTATCAGATGAGATAATTTTCATTAAGGAAGGTGGAGGGGGGGGGGGGAGAAAAGAATTTGGACACAATGTGGGTAATAAAAGAAGGGATAGGTGAATATGATACATAGGAGCTGCATCAAACTAGTCTTAACAATCAAAAACAAACAAAGCAACATCAGAAGTTTTGTGAAAGGACAAAGACCCGACAGCATTAAAATCATGTCATGAGTTTCGTAGCAGAGGTATAAAGCAAGTAGTAAATTTTGGTGTAGACTGTTGTAAAGGAGAAAAATTAACAACAATTTTACAGAAATTTTAAGATTTGTAAGTGATTGTAATGAGTACGTAGCACAAAACTAAGTATGATACACAAAAGACAATCTGTTTGTCCTTTAAACATAATTGTGGAGGGAAACAAATAGAAAATGGGCTTGACAAGAAGCAAATTTAACTAAAAACGGGCTTGATTGTATATCATTAAACCAATAAGTTAGTTTTGATGTGTCTTGCAGGCTGGTGGGCTTGTGGCATTTTCCTTTTATTCTTTAACCATCTTTTTATAAAGATGACAGTTTCATACTCCATGCAGAATCATTCTTTTGTAAGCAAGACTGACAGTTTTTGGAACTGTTGCCTATACTGTTCTCATTATAATACTTGCTGTAGTACTGCAAATAATGAACATTTGATGCAACTTTTACTCATGCAACAGGCCATTTTCCTTTACTACCACCATCCTGCAGTTATGGTTTTTAAGCAACATACTGTCATTGTCTTGGTATTCACAAATGCATATCATTGCATGACTACAGCTAATGATGCTTTCCAATGCTTATTCATAGCTTTTTTACATTTCAAATGATTTGAAGATGATTGCTGATAGCCCCGAAACTTGTTATACTACTTTAATAATTGCAATAGGAAATTTGCAGTTTAAGCATTAAAAGTTTCTTACTGTAAAAAGATTTTATTGAATAAAACCAACTTAGGTTGGGCAGATACTTGATTTTATCAGTTCAGGTGGCACAGTAACAACAGAGAGAAAATTGTAGAAGCATTATGAGATGTGGTGGTGGTTCAAAATAAATGGTTAACCCTCTAAGTGGGCATTGTGGATATATCCATTTGTGGTCTGCTCATTCTCAATGGGTTCAGCAAATATATCCATCTGTTGTATTCTGTAGCTTGTAGCTAATGGGAATGGTACTGCTTGTCAATCAATATAGTGTATTCCCAGTTTGTTATAACATTCATCTCACAAGTACTCTAAATGTACTCAAATACTTATCTATTTTGCACTGTTAGCAGTATGTTTTTACTAGTTGGCAAAAAAGAGCCATTTGTTTAATTCAAAAATTAGAATGGTTGTTTTTAGAAAGTGATGACGACTTGATGACCGCAACACTGCAACAGATGCCACAAAATGTTTTTGTGCAATTTAGTGTAGCTCAACAGCAGTTTTTGTTCACTGGTAAGAGTGGCATAAATGTGCCACTAATACAGACTGATGTGATAATTTTTTTTAACTATTTATTTTCAAGTTGACTGTGCAAAACAGTAACTGGTCAGACAAAATTTAAGCACATCAGTACATAGCTTCGTATTACAATTTAACTGCATGATCTTGGGTTTCCTGCTGACAATACACAACAGGTGATAACTTGAAGATACTGATTGGAATATTCATGCTTCAAGAAATTTTGCACGAACCAGAATGCAAACTGTACTTTTCGAAGAGGAAGTCATTTGACACATCATTCTTTAAGAAACTTGTTGTTGTTGCTGTTGTTGTTCGGGTCTTTGGTCCGAAGACTGGTTTCGTGCAGCTCTCCATGCTACTCTATCCTGTGCAAACCTCATCATCTCCAAGAAACTACTGCAACCTACATCTCTCTTAATCTGCTTACTGTATTCATATCTTGGTCTTCCTCTACAATTTTTACCCCACACGCTTCCCTCCAGTACTAAATTGGTGATCCCTTGCTGTCTCAGAATGTGTCCTACTAACCGATCCCTTCTTTTGATGATGTTGCACCACAAATTTCTCTTCTCCTCAATGCTATTCAGTATCTTCTCATTAGTTACATGATCTACTAATCTAACCTTCGGCATTCTTCTGTAGCACCACATTTCAAAAGCTTCTATTCTCTTCTTGTCTAAACTATTTATCATCCATGTTTCACTTCCATACATGGCTACACTCCATGCAAATACCTTCAGAAAGGACTTCCTGATACTTAAGTCTATACTTGCATTTTATATCCCCTCTACTTCGACCATCATCAGTTATTTTGCTTTACAAATAGCTAAACTTATTTTACTACTTTAAGTGTCTCATTTCCTAATCTAATTCCACCAGTATCACCTGATTTAATTCGACTACATTCCATTGCCCTCATTTTTGTTTTGTTGATGTTCATCTCATACCCTCCTTTCAAGATACTGTTTATTCCATTCAACTGCTCTTCCAAGTCCCTTACTGCCTCTGCCAGAATTGCAATGTCATCAGCAAACCTCAAAGTTTTTATTTCTTCTCCCTGGATTTTAATGAGGAAACCTATGAATGAAAAAAAGGTTTCATCTTTTGTTGAAATTCCTCCACTTTGCAGAAGTCCATCATATGATCCCTTAGGTAATGTAAGCAGAAAACTATTCGAATTTCATCCAATTATGGAACATCTGAAGTGCAGATTCAGGTCTGTTGATACAGTGCAAAAGGACATTACGGTTGGTGAAGCACTTCTGATCTGGAAAGGACATATTGAAAGGAGGCAGCCTATTTCCACAAAGCATAGCAGATATGGTAGCAGAATTTATGAACTGCATGAAAGCTGTTCTGGAAAAGATTTCATTACTTATACTGGTAAGGACACAAATTATGGTAGTCATTATCCTGAAGAGAAAATAACTTCTTGAATTGTTTTGAAGCTTGCTCATGATTTCTGTGGAAAGAGATTATATATCATCTTGACAATTGGTCCAGTAGTCCAGATGTGATTCACTGACTAATGACTCATAACATGGATAATGTTGCTACAATGTAGCAAAATGTAAAGGAGCTCTTTGACTTTGTAAAAAATAAAAAACTGGAGAACACAGACAGGCAGTAGACATCAAAATACAAAGGCAGTCATTATACCAAAGTGAACTCTGTGCTGGTTCCTTAACATTGCATACCCATTGTGGAAAAGTGGTTAAGGGGATGTCAACCACATCTTTTTTGGTTGCATGAACCGATGCAGGGCTACAAGCCACCTCCTAAAACGTTTGGTCACCATTGGTTGCTGTTTGTATGTATTGCCATACTGCTCTAGTTGAAAGACTTGAGAATATATTACCTTTTTCTGGAAGAGTAGGTTAACTTTTAATCTAATTCTATTTTAATTATGTTTATTCTGATGTCTTAAACCTTGTCTGTACAATGATGGGTGTATGAGTCTTGCTTGGATGCCAAAATAAAAAAAAAAGACATGATGATGGACAATGTGTCTATGATGATACGTTTTGACAAGTAAATTCAAGGAAGGGCATTGTGCAAAAGCCAAGAGTTGTCACATATTACAATAAGAATATGGAATGTTTCGATTGGAGCAATTCTCATCGGAAGATTTTTCTCTCTCTCTGTTCACCTCTACCCCGACCACAATGGAAAATACTTCTTTTCTGATTGGTATGCGTACCAAGTCTGGTTGTCTGAATTTTTTTGTGAAACCTTAAAGCTTTTTAAATGATACAGGCATTATTAACATTCCACATCTACTTATTTATTTCTCAACATAGTCACCCAGGTGATAACATATTTCTTCATAGGTGTTTTTTAAGTTCTGGAAACAGATGAAAAATCTGATAGCGCCAAGTTGGGACAGTATGTAGGATGATCAATGAAAATGAACCCAAGGCACTTGATTGTTGCAGATGTCACGGCGCTCGTGTGGTCTGGCATTATCGTGCTCAAGACACTGCACTGTTACACACTACAATTTAGAGCCCTCTAGTGGCACAGGGGTTCTACTTGTATCGCATGGTGGGAAAGTTAACTGAGTAAGGTGCACAACATGTTAATACCTCAACTGATATTGAGAACAGAATAAAAAGTTCGGAAGGCTTACTTTTCACCATGCCCTTGCACATATATCCACATTTATGATATAATTATATAGATAGATTTCACACTTAAATGCATACCTTCTGTTCAGATTGGAATTCTTGATTAGTCTTGGAGAACAGTTGACTGTTTACTCTCCACAGCAAGCATCATCCATTGGTCTCCCACCTCAAACACCAAATGCAACTAGTCTTACAGCCAGGCATTTTCCAGACAAAGAAGAAAAGACCAACAACCTGGTTTGCATTATGTATGAAAAGAGCTCTTTGAATAGACATGTGTTGATGGAGTACTGAAAGTGAAAATCCCCTCTGTGTAGCACCATGTTTTAAAATATTTCACACAAAAAATAACCTGCAGTTATGTGGAAATATAACATCCTCTTCTTTGACATATATTCTATTAGATACCAGTGCACTTCAGTTTGGTTAGGTTAGGTTATATCCTTACTGAAACCAACAAACAAACATTCTAATAAGTGAGGAGGCTCATGGTGTGACTGTGCCAGCCGGCATTATGGGAAACTACCCACTGAGGCAGAGTAACAGATGAAAAATACTCATTTAATACAGAGGGGCCCAAAAAAATGCATCCACTGTTTAAAAGCCCATAATTTGCAAACTAATTGACAGAGTTGTCTCATTTTTGGTGAAAGTGTACCCTACACCACCTCTACGGCCTATCCATCTTCCTGGTGCCCTAACACGATCTTGGCAGTGGGCTGGGGCACCATCTTGTTGAAAGTAAACTCTTCCGTCTCCATACAAGTCTCGGATGGCAGGTAAAATGGATGTCTGAAGCTTCTGAAGGTACACCTCACCGGTAACTGTGCCGTCGAAGAAGAATGGCCCAATCAAGCCCCAGTAAGACAACCCACACCACACATTTACTCCCACCAAATTCACGGCTTTGTCTACATGGACGTTCAGATTTTCGGCGGCCCAGTAGATGCAATTGTGGCAATTTACTGTACCATTGAGTTTGAACTGTGCCTCATCAGACCACACAATCATCTCTGCAAACTCTTCATTGTTGCGCACCATGTTAGTCAACTACTCGCAGTACTCCATTCTACGATCTGGGTTGTCCTCGTTCATTGCGTATAGCAATCGTGGGATGTAGCACTTCCACTTTGCCGTCTTCAAAATTCGCCAAACACTTGAGCGACTCACTCCAGTTTCACGGGGACACTGTCTCACAGACCTCTGATTGTTGTTGAACCTCATTAACGTTTTCGTACTTAAAATACCACTTCAAAACTGACTTCCTTTCATCGAGTGTAAGCCTTGCGCCAGCCACGTTTACTCGAGTAACTAGGTGCAACTAAGATCGAAACACTGACTATCTGGCGACTTTCATCTGACAAAACAAAACAACGCAATACAACACTTGTGTGGCGACTGCCGGAACTACAAACTATTACACTACCAAAGATGAGACAACTCCGTCACTTAGTTTGCCAGTTATGGACTTTTAAACAGTGAATACATTTTTTTGGACCCCTCTGCATATTGACTGCCATGAGGCTGCTGCTGGCAACTGCAGAGGTTGATGCCCAAAGTCATGTGCGCGCCTCCCAGTGGCCACATACTACACTATGTTTCTTACAGTATAAAGTGCAATAATTAATATTACTTGATTGAGTTTAAGCTGGTGTACAGGAAATCGGGTACATCTTGTTCAGTGTTTGAACTTGTTTTTTTGCAGTTTTACACACCATCGAAACATGTACGGTACCAAACACAAAGGAGTGTGTGGCTGCTGATGGGCATGAAGGGTCAGAAATAAACCTCTGCTGTGTCCGTCGGTGGCCTCGTGGGTGTCGAGGCATTTGAGGGCTAAATCTGAAGCAAAATAATACAAAAGAAACCTGCAATATTATTTACAGCTGAAATTGGAACAATATTTCTTTTCTGTAACGTACAAAATATTCATTAAAATTACTGTATACCATATAGGAAAAAGAAATTGGATTTAATCCAGGGAAAGAAACAAGCTGGCTTAAGAAGTGGATAAAATGGAGCAACAAATAAGAACTACCAATTTTTGGCTAGGATACATGTATTCTGAAAAAAAACTTTTGACCTATTTTCAATTAAATTTGCACTAACACCCCTAAACAAACAAGACGTCGATTCCATCTATGTTAGTATGCTAAAGAATATACAGGAAGGTCACAAATAGCCAGAAACACTTGTAAGGGTGTTGCAGGGCACATTGTGCTGAGAAATAATTGTTTAAACACTACATTGTGCTCTTCGTCGCGTGCGAATTGAAGTGGCCCACCGGCTACAGTCAGTGTCACTTGTTCTCATAATGTTGATGGTAGTGCACAAGAGAGGTGAGCCTTTGGCTCGGGTTCTATTCTTACTACTATCCCATGCCCAGTTCTCGTATTACTCTCTTGTTCAGTTTTAGGAAACCAAACGAAACACACATTTGATGGCACTGTCTCTGGCGGCCAACTTGAATTTGCACTCTCAAGCCTGACTGGCTACCTTCAGTGTTAATTAACACAGAAATGGCACAATGTATCTATTTTTTCCCTTAACATTTATTTCCAAGCATAGCCATACTCAAACACCCTTATAAGCTTCTCAAACTGTTTCTGACCACCCTGTATATGTAAAACCTATAGCTTCCATTATGTTATGTCAGGATAGTAGTAAACTGTCAACTGAATGAGACTGGAGAAGGAACTTCCACCAAAATTTTTCCAGTAATCCTAAGGCCTTGGCTATGACGCAAGTGGTGACTAGCAGGCAGTAGAGCGGTGCCATTCTTGTTTATGTTTACACTGAATTAAATGGAAATACGGGGTGGCTTACTGGCATAAGCACGAGTGGCAGGGCGAAACGTGTTTTCGCTTGACCTCCATTGCTCATCCTGGACATTAATTTTCACTTAACACTCAAGAGTCTTTTGCAGTTGTTTAGAAGCTCTTGTGCAGCACATATAACTGACTGAGAGGAGAAAACTGACAGACTTCAAGTGTAAGATTCTGATCTGGGAAGTGCAATCCAGACCATGTTTGTGCAATGATAGCTGTATTAATTTCAAAAATAGTGTTGTGACAAACAAACTGCGGGAAAAATAGAAAATGCAATAAACTTGTCAGATAAGGTTAATTATTAAAATAACAATCAATTTCATATAAATGTTTTCATTTGCTAATGAATCATTGTTCTATTATTACCTACCAGAAGTGGACAAGATACAGTTCAGCTAGTAACTAGACAAGATATAGTTCAGCTAGTAACTAGTAAAAATATGGTCATGTAGCAGAAGGTGTAATTAGATGAATGACGAACACTAACTTCACTTAACGAAGGTTTATTCAGCATTTGCACGTACAAGAGCGCAGAGCGAACTGCCTCTGGCCAGAACACATACAGTATATATACAGCTACAGAACGTTCCAGGACAATAATTCTTGACATTTGTGGATACTTCTAGAATGTATCTGAACCCAATACAGAAATTAAAATTGTACAGTCCAGGTGAGTTTTGAACTCACGACCCTACATGCAACAGTTTAGTATCATAACCACTACACCATGGAGCTACTCAGCTTGTTCTGTGACATTGCTTCCTCCTTAAGAGAACAGTGTTACGTCGTCCTATTCCGGGAACGAGTCATTGGTCCTGCACACTCCAACTCCTGATGACTGATTCTCGCCCTGGCGGTAATCTTATTGGAACTTCTTTTGCCGCTACATTCTTCATCACCTTTCCGCTTGTTGCCTGTCACTGGAGCTTCGAATTTACCTTGGGTTGCAGGATCCTTACAGGTCTTCATTCAAAGGACGTGGTCTGTATCTCTGATCTTTCGTTATCTTGTGTTGGGGTTGAAATCTTCAACTTCACAAGTAACATCAGACAACTGTCTTACAACCTTATAAGGTCCAAAGTAGCGCCTGAGGAGCTACTCAGAGAGACAAACCTTCCGAACAGGAGTGAAGATCCAGATGAGGTCACCAGGCTGGTAGACAACAGGGCAGTTGCTCGTGTCATACCTTCAGCAATTGTTTTCTTGAGCCTGCAGTGTTCAGAGTCGAGCTAACTGCCGAGCTTCCTCAGCTACGGTTTGGCCGGTGTAGTCATCGTCCAAGTCATATGTATGTAACAGAAACACAGTGTCCATCGGCGTAGTTGCCTCCCGCCCATGCACCAGGAAAAATTGCGTAAATCCTGTGGTGTCTTGTCTGGCGGTGTTGTAGGCAAATGTCATGAAAGGTAGCACCTCATCCCAGTTGCCCTGTTCAACATTGATAGCATGTCGGCCAAGGTCTTATTAGGCATTCAGTAGGCCCGTAAGTTTGTGGATGGTACGTAGTCGTCGTGATGAGTAATGTTGCACTGACGGTTTATCTCTGTCACACGATTCAATTGAAAACCTGTCCCTCGATCCATAATTAACGAATGTCTTCAATGGTGAATTTGGCTATCTCGGATGTTTCGGCTGTTTTCACGGCTTTTGCAATGGCATAGCATGTCAGATAATCAGTGCAAACAATAATCCATCTATTGTCACTAGCAGACATTGGAAATTATCCGACGAGGTCAATCCCAACATGCTGGAAAGGCGTTTCGGCTGGTGGAATTGGTACGAGTCGGCCAGGTGGTTTCTGAGAAAATGCCTTTCTCCTCTGGCACTCTTGACAGTGCGACACATAGTGACAGACACTCCGAAATAAACCTGGCCAGAAAAATCTCTTGCGGATTCTATTGTATGTCTTGATAAGACCTACATGCCCAGCCTCAGGCGTGTCATGGAATTTCTGTAGAACATCTAAGCGCATGTGTTTAGGAAGCACTGGTAGCCACCTCTTTCCAAATGGATCAAAGTTTTTCTTGCAAAGTAATCCATTAACTACCTTAAATTGTCCTATCACACCCTTTGACCGATTTAAGGCAAGCACAATTTGGGATATCTTGGCGTCCTCCTCCTGGTCAGCAGAGAGATCCTGGAGTGCAGTGAGACAGTCACTATCTTCATCAGAGTCTTGATGGTCTTGCACAGGGTTTCTTGAGAGACAGTCAGCATCCTGGTGTTTTCTTCCACTTTTGTGCACTATGGTAATATCATACTCTTGAAAACGTAGTGCCCACCTGGCGAGCTGTCCTGTTGGATCCTTAAGACCTGTCAACCAACAAAGTGAATGATGGTCTGTAACAACTGTGAATGGCCTTCCATAGAGATACTGTCGAAATTTGTACATGGCCCAGATCACAGCAAGACATTCTCTTTCTGTAGTTGAGTAGTTTCTCTCGGATTTTGTAAGTGTCCTAGAAGCATAGGCTATAACCTTCTCTTTTCCATCCGAAATTTGCACCAGAACAGCACCGATCACATACCTGCTGGCATCTGTGTGTAGTTTTGTATGTGCTCTCTCATCATACACACCAAGTCAGGGTCAGTTGTCAGAGCTTCTTGCAGCACATCGAAAGAATATTGTTGAGCACCACCCCAGATAAATTTAGCATCAGCTTTTAACAACTCTTGAAGTGGCCTGGCTTTGATACAAAAGTCTTTGATAAAATGCCGGTAATAAGAACATAATCTGAGGAAGCTTCTCAAATCTCTAAGACTCTTAGGAATAGGAAATTCTGTTATAGATCTCACCTTTTCTGGGTCTGGCCACACACCTTCGTTTGACACAAGGTGTCCATGTGTTTTGATTTCTTTTGCTCCAAAGAGACACTTTCTTGGATTAAGTTTCAGTCTGGCTTTTTGGAGACACTTAATAACGGCGCTCAGTCTTTTTATATGTTCATCAAATGTCTCTGAGAACACTATAATGTCATCTAAATAACAAAGACATATCGTCCACTTCAGGTGCCTTAGAAGATTATCCATCATCCGTTTAAAAGTTGCTGGTGCATTACACAAACGAAACGGAATTACCTTAAACTCATACAGGCCCTCAGGAGTATGAATGCAGTTTTCTCACAATCAGTCTAATCTACTTGAATTTGCCAGTATCCTGAGAAAAGCTTAGCCCCCTTCAGACAATCTAGTGTATCATCAATTCATGGAAGAGGGTAAACGTCCTTTTTAATTATCTTGTTAAACTTCCTGTAATCAACACAAAAGTGCCAATTGCCATCCTCCTTCCTGACGAGGACCAATGGTGACGACCATGCGCTCTGCGAAAGCTGAATGATGTCATTCTTCTTCATTTCCTCTACCTCGTCATGTATTATTCGACGTTCCACTGCTGACACATGGTATGCTCTCTGGCTTATGGGTTGATGGTCTCCAGGTAAATCCGGTGCTTCACCATCGATTTGTCTAATTTGCTCTTCACCTGTGGACTGAAGCATTCAGAGAACTCTTGAAGAATGGCAAGTAGCTTCTTCTGTTGTTCCTTACTGAGATCTGGTGATAGTGAGATAGAAGATCTTGTCTCATAGTGGTAGCGCCCACAGACTGGGCATGGGAGGTTTCTATGATGCGCAGTTGTTCTTCAATTAATGGCTCAGCATTTGCTATGCACATGCGTCTTGGAAGGATCTGCAGTTCTCGGCGACAGTTAACTATCCACAATTCACCGTATCTGTTCTTAAACGAGACGACAGCGGCTGGGATGACCAAGTTATTCTTCAGTAGTCTGCTTCTCTTACATTCCACTACAAGATCCATGGGTTGATGCATGGCATTACACGTGACAGTTACCGTTCTAGCACTGACTGCAGGAATGATCACTTCATCCAGCACACAGTCTCCACACACACGGATGCGCATCTCCCTGTCCACAGTATCTCATCTCATCTAACATAATCTTTGAGTGACCAAAATGACAGAAGCTTTCAAAAAGACCCATCCGAGAATGACGTCATGACTACACTCTTGTAAGATGATGGATTCTAAGGGCTGTGCATGGCCACTAAACCAACACGAATGGTACATCTTCCTGTAGGTTTTACATATTTCTTTGTCCACCTTCAGCAGAGATGTTTTGTTGTCAAGGAATATGGTTTTCTGCAACTGGCAACGGTACTTCTCCGAAATGACTGAATATGATGCTTCAGAGTCCACAAGAGCTTTGGCTGGTCGGCCATTCATGAGGATATTGATGTAGTTTCCTATCATTTTTGTAGCGATCGGCAGCCTCACCTCCAAGAAAGGTCGCACCCTTTAGTTTTCCAGGTTGCAGTGGCTAGGTGATCCGGCTGGAGCTTCTAAACGGTGATGGGGACCTTGATTGGTGTGTTGGGGAGCGTCCTCTCCAGCGGCATTTGTGACCTACTTTGTCCAGCATCCACACCTTCTTGTTCATCTTCGTCATCCCGGAGTTGGCGTCAGCTAAGATCGGTCTGCTGTCTTCTGGCGTGGGCGTCATCAAATATTCGCCACCTGTCCCAACAATAGCACACCACTTCCCATCTGTCCATAGTGGAAACATACTGGTTGGTTATCCTGGGTCCTCCAGACATCAGTCTTCCTTGGTGCCCAAACAGGTTCCTCATGCGGCATTGTAGGAATGTAACTCTTCCTTGGCCTCGACTTTTTCACTGTTTTAAAGGGAAATCAAGGACGAGAGATTGGGTTCAATGTCTGTTCCACTTCCTCCCTTATGACCTCTTGAAGTGTGTCGGTTTTTTGCTCGCCATGCAATCCAAGCACCTTCAGAACTTCCTCTCTCAATATCTGACTAAAACACTTGTGAAATCAGTTGCTTCCTCCATCACAGACATCAATACAATGTTTGGAAACCGTTCAAACTTTTTGCGTGTAATTCTTTTTTGATGCATTGTCTTGATATACTGGCACCATTTTATGAAGTCGTCTGCTGTTAAACCTCCTTCAGGAGTAGGGCTTGATACATGTCCTCCGCAACACTCTTCATGAGATGTGCAACCTTATCTTCCTCCTTCATTCTAGAATCCACTATTTTACACAGCTCCAGGACGTCTTGAATGTAGGATGCTGTAGTTCCTCATGGACGCTGTGCCCTGCACTTTAATTTATCTTCAGCCTTGCACTTCTGTCACTGTGAGTCACCGAAATACTTGCGCAGTTCCGCCTGGAATACTTCGCAGCTTGTGTGAATTTCTCCTCGTTGTTCTCATACCATTGCTTGGCAGTGCCCTCCAAGTAGAAAAATACGTTAGCCAAGCACACGGTGTCATCCCATTTGTTAAATTTGGCTATACGCTCATATACCTTCAGCCACATGTTTGGATTTTGGCCATCATCACCAGAAAAACCGGAAGGATGTCTCATGTGGTGGCACTCAGTTGTTGTCATCATAACGTCCTCTTCTTCTTCTGTTTCCGATAGATTGCGATCTGTTGAATATAGCTCGAACTCGGGTTTCTCGCCACGTAAATGGCGGCTCTGTCATGGCCTGATGGGAGCCACTGTGTAGTTGATAAAGTGCGCTATCACAAATTCCAATACTCAGTGTCTCCACCAGAATAATGTCACATAGAAGAAGGTGTAATTAGATGAATGACAAACACTAACTTCACTTAATGAAGGTTTATTCAGCACTTGCACATACAAGAGCGCAGAGCGAACTGCCTCCGACTAGAACACATACAGTATATATACAGCTACAGAACATTCCAGTACAATGATTCTTGACATTTGTGGATACTTCTAGAATGTATTTGAACCGAATATAGAAATTAAAATTGTAGAGTCCAGGTGAGTTTTGAACTCACGACCCTCCATGCAACAGTTTAGTATCATAACCACGGAGCCACTCAGCTTCTTCTGCGACAATATTATTTCTACATTGAAATAAGCTACATTTAATTACCAAAGAATAATGGCTATTGATTAAAAATGGTCATAAATTGATTTATATTTTTTCTGCAGTTGGGCTTCCATACTGATCTGGAATGGGATCCGACAGACTTCACAATCGCTTAACAGTAAAATGATATGCAGTCTACGTTCTTAATGCCATGCCTGTCACTAATAATATTGTGCAACATGCAAGCAGTTGGTACAGGCTTGTTTACTTTTGATATGTTTGTACTCCTAAAACTTGCCATTTTGTCTGTAAAATCCCAAAATCACATTCAGTGGTTTTCCTAGCTTTTGGTAGACTAGTATTTAAGTTTTCTTCATATGCCTTTATATGTTTAGCTGGAAATGAATGCAGAAAGTACAGTTTCCATGGGAGGGGTCCATCTCCAGTGAGAACGTGTGGTGCTGAAATATTGCTATTTGGTAAGACTTTTTGGGGAGGTACATTAAATTTGTTGTTTCCCAGCTGTCTTGACAATTCATAGGCCATAAAAATTTTGTAAACACCTTTTTTTGCCTGTAGCGCCTACATCAATAACCAAAAGCTTTTTGTTGGCATCAGCAACACATATTAGAACTACAGAAAATTATTTCAGTTAGTTGGAATAACTCGATCTACTATGTGGTGGATATTTTAAGTTCACAATGGCACCCATCTATATCACTCCAATGCAGTTTGGAAATTTAAAGAAAATACTGACTGCTACATTCTTGAGGTGGACGTACAAATTCTAGCATAATTGCTGAAAACATATCACAAACTACCAATCCAACAGTACGTCTTCCAAGTTTAAATACAAATGCTACACACCTAAAGTCCAATTCACATAGAGATGGTATGGCACAGACGCCTGGAGGTAGTGAGTCAGGAACGTGGCATACACGGGACATAAGCAATTCAAACTGAAATGGTACTGTCTGACATGGGGCAGTTATGCTGCTACATCCGTTATTGTTGAAAACAGCCAAGAAATATGGCACACCAACATAACGAAAGAACTGAACATGTATCCCGAACGTTTCCAGCATTTTTACAAAATGTCTCAAAAGTGTTTCTATATTGTGTCAGACAAAGTGCAGGACAGCATTTAGAGAAAAAAAATTAAGCTGGGATATTTATGATTCCTATTTTTCATAAGATTTTCATTTGAAGACAAAGCAGTGCTGATTTTGTGAGTGATATCCAAAAACATTATGACACTTCCCAAAATCTCATCATCTGTAAATATTTCATTGCTGCTGACAAGAAATTCCTCATTACAGGGCACAGTTTTCTGCCATGTGGTAGAGATTTTGCCCTTATAGAGAGGAATAAATTTCCTTTCACCCAGAAAACTGGATCCCAGTCATTGCCAATGCTAGGGCAGCGGATTGCTTCTGTGCAGGATGGAACCAGAGAATTTTAGGGATCTTAGTGCACTAGACCATGGTTTGTACAGAGGCTCAGTCAAAATAACTGAGTATACCTGCCATTGCTACCATACTAATGAGAAGTCACAACAGGATTGCAAATACACTGGAGATGCTGGGAAAAGACATCTGCTGTTGGATAACATTACAGTTTTCCCTATCTTATGTGATAAAATTCTGCCACTAAAATTTAGCAAGCCTTACATGTCACATGATGATATATCCCAGCTGAAAGATAGAATTTCTATGAGCATATACCAAGTGAATAGTGGATTTGCATGTATGTCTAGAAAATCAATTGACTGTGGTCAAGAAACGCTGACTGTACATGTCTAGTGCAACTACAACAGAAATAGTGTTAACTTTTTCTGTATCTTCTGCAGCTGCTTGTGCAGATATGTATGCCAGTAAAGATTGTGCATTTTGACCTGTGTTGAACTTTCTCGAAATAAGGTTTCAATTTCTGCAGTAACACGGAAAAACCATGAATGTTTCAGCAACACAATGTTGTAACTGCAGCAAAAACGGTCATCCAGGAAAATAAAAAAGATAATGCTAGTTTTTCAAAGGTAATTGAAGTAATTGTATACCGTATTTACTCGAATCTAAGCCGCACCTGAAAAATGAGACTCGAAATAAAGGAAAAAAAAATTTCCCGAATCTAAGCCGCACCGGAAATTTGAGACTCGAAATTCAAGGGGAGAGTAAAGTTTTAGGCCGCACCTCCAAATCGAAACAAAGTTGGTCCATTGTAATATGAGACACAATTTAGGTCGAATGAATGACGATACAGCTACAGTAGTTTGGTTCGAGTCGTAAGTTTAGCAGTTAAGCTTTACCAGGTAGCCATTGCTATGCGTCAGGCGCTCCGTCCGTATTTATATGGGTACCCTTCCTTTTTCACGTGCTTCGTCTGGTTTGAATCGATTGCTTATTTTGCTTTGATCTGATAAGTGCTGTTTTCTTTGTTATAGGTGTTTGCGTCACTCTAAGCTGAAAATGCATTACTGTACTGTGTCACGCATTGTTTGTCGCATTCTGATAGTGCGTGTTTACGGCCTGTCGCCGCTCGCGGCATCGCTTGCTTTTGTGCGCGCTACCGCCGCTTACAATTTAAAAAAAAGAGAGAGTAATTGTCTCATTAGCGAAACAATGGCAAGAGACTGCTATTTGTTGTTACTTACACTGCTGCTTTCTTTGATAATGATCAACAAGAACCAAATAATAGACTGCGTATGATAGAACATGTTCTGAACGAGAGTTAGGCGAAAATGTTTCTCCGTTTGAAAATCTTTGCGGCCGCTTCTTTAGTACATCAAATTCTGCACAGAAATTAGAGTCATCTTAGAATTAAAAATCTAGTCAGTTGCCGTGCTTCATTTCCGACTGTATCACTATTAGGCATAAGAATAATACGAATATAAACATGACACGACACGTATATTCTTCCGCGTTTGCTGTTGTCTCACTCTAGTTTCGTAGTTTATTAGGCAGGCAGGATTTAAATGAGATAGCAGCAAACGCGAAAGAATACATGACAAAATGTTGATATTCGTATTATTCCTATGGTGAAGAGAATACAGCATGTGATTCACTTTTCATCAGGTTCCTATTAGCAACCATCTCTTCTCACAGGTAGGAAAAAATTCAGAAAGTAGAGTTGGCCATATTGACAAACATACCAAACAGTCTTGCATGTCGGATTTTCGCATTACATTGAAATTCTGCTACATTCGAAGATGAACAATACGGAATTTGTATTTACTTCGTTGGATAATGTATGAAAATGCAGTGGTCGAAACTCGGGGCGGAGAAAAAAAAGCTCGTCTTCCACTTTTTTTTCTTTTCTTTTTTCTTTTTTTTTTTTTTTTTTTTTAATGACGCGTAGGTTTTGGCGCCAGTATTTATCTTTCTGCCTACAAAGCATGCGTGTGTACCTTTACATATATTCGACGGCAGAAGTTAGTTGTGGCGGCACCTACCAACATTTTTCAGAACTTCCACTTGCTTTGCACTCGATTCTAAGCCGCAGGCGGCTTTTTGGATTACAAAAACCGGAAAAAAAGTGCGGCTTAGATTCGAGTAAATACGGTAATAACTATTACAAAAAATGCCAAATGGCATTTTACCTCATATCTATACTGCCTGCACCAAGAAAGGCCAAATATGTAAACGTAAAATAGATAAGGAAATAAGTTAGCATACAACATCCAGAATGCAAAATACTTTAGTTTATAACAATGAAAAATCCAGGATTGAATAATGACAATATTATGAAAAGAACATATTGCTAATCACCATATAGAAGAGATGTTGAGTCACAGACAGGCACAACAAAAAGACTGCTATGTATTTAAGCTTTTGGCCAAAAGTCTTTCTCAAGTACAAAACCATGCACATTCACACAAGTACATGACTGCTTACAGAGGCAGATCTGCCTTTGATAGGATTGTTCAAATGTGTGTGAATTCCTAAGGGACCAAATTGCTGAGGTCATTTGTCCCTAGCGTTATGCACTGCTTGAACTAACTTATGCTAAGAACAACACACACACACCCATGCCTGAGGGAGGACACGAACCTCCAGTGGGAGGGGCTGGATAGGATAGGTAGTGCCTGTGACTGGACTAGAGTGGGCAATTGTGGGAGTATGTATGGGACAGGTCTTGCACCTAGGTATATTACAGAGATATGAGCCACGAAGCAAGGGGTTGAGAGCAGGGTGAAATAGGGATGGACAAGGATATTCCACATTTCACACCATGACTAGAGGTAGTTGAAATACTGGCAGAGAATGTGATTCAGTTACTCCAGTCCTGGGTGGTACTGAGTCACGAGGTGAGTGCTCCTTTGCGGCCGGACAGTAGAAATGTGGGAGGTGGTCGATAACTGGAGAGACAAGACACAGGAGATCTGGTTGGGATGGTAATTTCGGTATGTGAAGACCTCAGTGAGGCCCTTGGTACATTTGGAGAGGGACTGCTCAACACTACAGATGTGATGGCCACGGGTGGTTAGGCTGTATCAAAGGGACTTCTTGGTATGGAATGAGTGAGTGGCAGTTGTCGAAGTAGAGGTATTGCTGGTGGTTGGTACATTTGATATAGATGGAAGCATTGATGCAACCATCTTTGAGGTGGATGTCTACATTGAGAATGATGGCTTGTTGGGTTGAGGAGGGGCAGGTGAAGCGAACAGGGGAGAAGCTGTTGAGGCTCTGGAGGAATGTGAATAGAGTGCTCCCACACTCATTCCAGATCACGAAGATATCATCAACAAATCTGAACCATCTGAGAGGTTTGGGGCTCTGGGTGGTTAGGAAGCATTCCTCTAGATGACCCATGAACAGGTTGGCACAGAATGGTGCCTTGCAAGTGCCCATTGTTGTACCACATATTTGTTTGTAAATGATGTGTTCAAAGGTGAAATAGTTGTTGGTGAGGATATAGTTAGTCACAGTGACCAGCAGAAGTTGGTGCATGACACAAGAGATTTTCTCTTTAGGAGCAACACCTTCTGCCTACTATCTGTAACCTACCATCCTATATAAAAGACAACTATTTCCTCCACCGATTCTCCACAGTTCCTGTTCCTTTATCACACGGTGCCCTGCTCATCACTATCAATGCCTACATAGGCCACCTAGAGTCCCAAATACCTCACCTGGTTCAGAATCACTGGCGAAATCTTTGGGATGTGGACTGAGGGTGAGTACACAAAGAAGCACTCACCTTGTGACTCTGTACTACCCAAAGACTGCATCAACTCAATCACATCCTCCGCGACTACCTCTCATTGTGGCTTGAAATGAGGAATATCCTGCCCATTATCCTTCCCATAGTGGTAGTCTGCTGTCTACCAATCTACACAATATCCTTGTCCATCCACACTCCACCCCTACTCCCAACCCCTTGCCTTATGGCTCATATTCCTGCAATAGACCTAGTTGCAACACCTGCACTATATGTCCTCCCACCACCAGCTACTCCAGCCTGGTCACAGGCATCACCTATATCATCTAAGGCAGGGCTGCCTGTGAAAGCAGTCATGTGATCTACACACTAAGCTGTAACCACTGTGATAAATTTAATGGACCATTCTATGTGGACATGACAATCAACAAGATGTCTGACTGCATGAATAGCCACTGACAAACTGTGGCTAAGAAACAGCAAGACCAACTGGATGCTGGGCACGCTGTTCAACACGTTCTCCATTTGATTTCAATGACTGTTTCACAGCCTGCGCCACCTGGAGCCTTCCTACACACCAGCTTTTCTGAATTGCACACCTGGCCTCAACCTATGCTAGTCCATGACCTTCACCCACCTGTGCATTTTCAACTTCTCGCGGGATAATGAATAGTCCATTAAATTTAGGGCATGGAGCTGTGCAAATAAAACTTCTTCCACTGATATTTCGGCCGCATATCACCCGGCCATCCTAAGAGTGGGTAACAAGACTGATGACAAGATGCCAAGCGTGGCCTTCTATGCTCAACTGCGGCAGTATTCGGAATGCGGATCACAAACGCTGGTCAGCAGCAAAGAAATACGCTTACACATGAGCCTCCTGTGGTGAAAGCGAACTGACATTCGATTTGCTTATCGATTTATGCTCGGGTGCCATGACACCATGATGGCGTCACTGCAGTTTAATTACCCCCAAGAGCCGGATTCCATGATTTGTCCAAATTACACCATTATCTCTATTTATTAAATTATGAACCATAATTTATTAAATTATGAACCATGGACCTTGCCATTGGTGGGTAGGCTTACGTGCCTCAGCGATACAGACAGCCGTACTGTAGGTGCAACCACAATGGACGGGTGTCTGTTGAGACGCCAGACAAACGTGTGGTTCCTGAAGAGGGGCAGCAGCCTTTTCAGTAGTTGCAGGGGCAACAGTCTGGATGATTGGCTGATCTGGCCTTGTAACACTAACCAAAACGGCCTTGCTGTGCTGGTACTATGAACGGCTGAAAGCAAGGGGAAACTACAGCTGTAATTTTTCCCGAGGGCAAGCAGAAAACTGCCGTTCTATGGATCGGAGCGTGGAATGTCAGATCCCTTAATTGGGCAGGTAGGTTAGAAAATTTAAAAAGGGAAATGGATAGGTTGAAGTTATATATAGTGGGAATTAGTGAAGTTCGGTGGCAGGAGGAACAAGACTTTTGGTCAGGTGAATACAGGGTTATAAACACAAAATCAAATACGGGTAATGCAGGAGTCAGTTTAATAATGAATAAAAAAATAGGAATGCGGGAAAGCTACTACAAACAGCATTGTGAAAACATTATTGTGGCCAAGATCGAAACGAAGCCCATGCCTACTACAGTAGTACAAGTTTATATGCCAACTAGCTCTGCAGATGACGAAGAAATTGAAGAAATGTATGATGAAATAAAAGAAATTATTCAGGTAGTGAAGGGAGACGAAAATTTAATAATCATGGGTGACTGGAATTCGAGAGTAGGAAAAGGGAGAGAAGGAAACATAGTAGGTGAATATGGATTGGGGGGTAAGAAATGAAAGAGGAAGCCGTCTGGTAGAATTTCGCACAGAGCATTACTTAATCATAGCTAACACTTGGTTCAAGAATCATAAAAGAAGACTGTATACATGGAAGAATCCTGGAGATACTAGAAGGTATCAGATAGATAATATAATGGTAAAACAGAGATTTAGGAACCAGGTTTTAAATTGTAAGACATTTCCAGGGGCAGATGTGGACTCTGACCACAATCTATTGGTTATGAACTGTAGATTAAAACTGAAGAAACTGCAAAAACGCGGGAATTTAAGGAGATGGGACCTGGATAAACTGACTAAACCAGAGGTTGTACAGAGTTTCAGGGAGGGCATAAGGGAACAATTGACAGTAATGGGGGAAAGAAATACAGTAGAAGAAGAATGGGTAGCTCTGAGCGATGAAGTAGTGAAGGCAGCAGAGGATCACGTAGGTAAAAAAGATGAGGGCTAGTATAAATCCTTGGGTAACAGATGAAATACTGAACTTAATTGATGAAAGGAGAAAATATAAAAATGCAGTAAATGAAGCAGGCAAAATGGAATACAAACATCTCAAAAATTAGATTGACAGGAAGTGCGGAATGGCTAAGCAGGGATGGTTAGAGGACAAATGTAAGGATGTAGAGACATATATCACTGGGGGTAAGATAGATGCCACCTACAGGAAAATTAGAAAGACCTTTGGAGAAAAGAAAATCACCTGTATGAATACCAAGAGTTCAGATGGAAAACCAGTTCTAAGCAAAGATGGGAAAGCAGAAAGGTGGAAGGAGTATATAGAGGGTCTATGCAAGGGTGATGTGCTTGAGGGCAATATTATGGAAATGGAAGAGGACGTAGATGAAGATGAAATGGGAGATATGATACTGTGTGAAGAGTTTGATAGAGCACTGAAAGACCTGAGTCAAAACAAGGCCCTGGGAGTAGACAACATTCCATTAGAACTACTGAATTGCCTTGGGAGAGCCAATCCTGACAAAACTCTACCATCTGGTGAGCAAGATGTATGAGACAGGCGAAATACCCTCAGAGTTCAAGAAGAATATAATAGTTCCTATCCCAAAGAAAGCAGGTGCTGACAGATGTGAAAATTACCGAACAATCAGTTTAATAAGTCACGGATGCAAAATACTAACATGAATTCTTTACAGACGAATGGAAAAACTGGTAGAAGCCGACCTCGGGGATGATCAGTTTGGATTCCGTAGAAATATTGGAAGACGTGAGGCAATACTGACCTTACGACTTATCTTAGAAGAAAGATTACGGAAAGGCAAACCTACGTTTCTAGCATTTGTAGACTTAGAGAAAGCTTTTGACAATGTTGACTGGAATACTCTCTTTCAAATTCTAAAGGTGCCAGGGGTAAAATACAGGGAGCGAAAGGCTATTTACAATTTGTACAGAAACCAGGTGGCAGTTATAATAGTCGAGGGGCATGAAAGGGAAGCACTGGTTGGGAAGGGAGTGAGACAGGGTTGTATCCTCTCCCCGATGTTATTCAATCTGTATACTGAGCAAGCAGTGAAGGAAACAAAAGAAAAATTCGGAGTAGGTATTAAAATCCATGGAGAAGAAATAAAAACTTTAAGGTTCGCAGATGACATCGTAATTCTGTCAGAGACAGCAAAGGACTTGGAAGAGCAGTTGAACGGAATGGATAGTGTCTTGAAAGGAGGATATAAAATGAACATCAACAAAAGCAAAACGAGGATAATGGAATGTAGTCGAATTAAGTCGGGTGATGCTGAGTGAAATAGATTGGGAAATGAGACACTTAAAGTAGTAATGGAGTTTTGCTATTTGGGGAGCAAAATAACTGATGATGGTCGAAGTAGGGAGGATATAAAATGCAGACTGGCAATGGCAAGGAAAGCATTTCTGAAGAAGAGAAATTTGTTAACATCGAGTATAGATTTAAGAGTCAGGAAGTCGTTTCTGAAAGTATTTGTGGGGAGTGTAGCCATGTATGGAAGTGAAACGTGGATGATAAATAGCTTGGACAAGAAGAGAATAGAAGCTTTCGAAATGTGGTGCTACAGAAGAATGCTGAAGATTAGATGCATAGATCACATAACTAATGAGGAGGTATTGAATAGAATTGGGGAGAAGAGGAGCTTGTGGCACAACTTGACTAGAAGAAGGGATCGGTTGGTTTGACATGTTCTGAGGGATCAAGGGATCACCAATTTAATATTGGAGGCCAACGTGGAGGGTAAAAATCATAGAGGGAGACCAATCTCTATAGCTTCCTTGAAGACAGAACCCTAAAAGGAAGAGGTGGATGTTGTTAAAAACTCCACATCACTGTAATTCATGGAATGCCCCGTATCAATATAATTTCGGCCACAAGTGAATTGTCTGGCTGTGATAAGCATGTGTATCTTCGATGGTCCACACATCTCTCATGAACGGTGCGATTTGTTTTACGTAAGTATGATTCCTCACAATTTCTGCAAAGAATCTGATACACACCCACTTTATGAGGCAGTAAATCACCCTTATAGAGCCGGGTAAAGCTGCAATCTTCATGGGTTGCCAGAAGATCAACTTAACATGGTGTTTCTCAAGAATACAGCCTATCTTCGAGGAAAGAGTACCCACATAGAGCAAAAATGCACTTGATCTGAAGAAGTTACTGTCTTCTTCCTCGTCACCTGCCTGAAATCTAGGTTTTACACTGAATGCTCTGCGAATTTGTTTCACAGAAAATCCATAAGCGAATCAAATGTCAGTATGCCTTTGCCACAGGTGGCGCATTTGTAAGTGTATGTCTTTGCCGCTGGCCAGCATCTGTGACTCGCATGTGCCGTACCGCCGTGGTGGTGCACTTAAGGCCGCGCTTAGCATCTTGTCGTCAGTCTTGTGACTCTCTCTGGGGATGGCCGGATGATACGTGGTCGAAATGCCTGTGAAGAAAGTTTTATTTGTATGGCTGTGTGCCCAAAATTGAATAGACTATTCATTGAAAATGCACAAGTACCTCTTTGGGGAGGAGACTGTTTCATGGGTCCACAGTTTGGACAAATTACGACACCAGAGAGCAAGACTATTGAGCTCCTCGAGTTTCTTACTGAAGTGCTGGGACCATAGAGTTTCCCAAAATTTGCAAGGTTGGTTCACTTTCTATCTACATCTACATCTACATCCATACTCCGCAAGCCACCTGACGGTGTGTGGCGGAGGGTACCTTCCGTACCTCTATCGGTTCTCCCTTCTATTCCAGTCTCGTATTGTTCATGGAAAGAAGGATTGTCAGTATGCCTCTGTGTGGGCTCTAATCTCTCTGATTTTATCCTCATGGTCTCTTCGCGAGATATACGTAGGAGGGAGCAATATACTGCTTGACTCTTCGGTGAAGGTATGTTCTCGAAACTTCAATAAAAGCCCGTACCGAGCTACTGAGCGTCTCTCCTGCAGAGTCTTCCACTGGAGTTTATCTATCATCTCCGTAACGCTTTTGCGATTACTAAATGATCCTGTAACGAAGCGCGCTGCTCTCCATTGGATCTTCTCTATCTCTTCTATCAACCCTATCTGGTACGGATCCCACACTGCTGAGCAATATTCAAGCAGTGGGCGAACAAGCGTACTGTAACCTACTTCCTTTGTTTTCGGATTGCATTTCCTTAGGATTCTTCCAATGAATCTCAGTCTGGCATCTGCTTTACCGACGATCAACATTATATGATCATTCCATTTTAAATCACTCCTAATGCGTACTCCCAGATAATTTATGGTATTAACTGCTTCCAGTTGCTGACCTGCTATTTTGTAGCTAAATAATAAAGGATCTATCTTTCTGTATATTCGCAGCACATTACACTTGTCTACATTGAGATTCAATTGCCATTCCTTGCACCGTGCGTCAATTCGCTGCAGATCCTCCTGCATTTCAGTACAATTTTCCATTGTTACAACCTCTCGGTACACCACAGCATCATCTGCAAAAAGCCTCAGTGAACTTCCGATGTCATCCACCAGGTCATTTATGTATATTGTGAATAGCAACGGTCCTATGACACTCCCCTGCGGCACACCTGAAATCACTCTTACTTCGGAAGACTTCTCTTCATTGAGAATAACATGCTGCGTCCTGTTATCTAGGAACTCCTCAATCCAATCACATAATTGATCTGATAGTCCATATGCTCTTACTTTGTTCATTAAACGACTGTGGGGAACTGTATCGAACGCCTTGCGGAAGTCAAGAAACACGGCATCTACCTGTGAACCCGTGTCTATGGCCCTCTGAGTCTCGTGGACGAATAGCGCGAGCTGGGTTTCACATGACCGTCTTTTTCGAAACCCATGCTGATTCCTACAGAGTAGATTTCTAGTCTCCAGAAAAGTCATTATACTCGAACACAATACGTGTTCCAAAATTCTGCAACTGATCGACGTTAGAGATATAGGTCTATAGTTCTGCACATCTGTTCGACGTCCCTTCTTGAAAACGGGGATGACCTGTGCCCTTTTCCAATCCTTTGGAACGCTACGCTCTTCTAGAGACCTACGGTACACCGCTGCAAGAAGGGGGGCAAGTTCCTTCGCGTACTCTGTGTAAAATTGAACTGGTATCCCATCAGGTCCAGAGGCCTTTCCTCTTTTGAGCGATTTTAATTGTTTCTCTATCCCTCTGTCGTCTATTTCGATATCTACCATTTTGTCATCTGTGCGACAATCTAGAGAAGGAACTACAGTGCAATCTTCCTCTGTGAAACAACTTTGGAAAAAGACATTTAGTATTTCGGCCTTTATTCTGTCATCCTCTGTTTCAGTACCATTTTGGTCACAGAGTGTCTGGACATTTTGTTTTGATCCACCTACCGCTTTGACATAAGACCAAAATTTCTTAGGATTTTCTGCCAAGTCAGTACATAGAACTTTACTTTCGAATTCATTGAACGCCTCTCGCATAGCCCTCCTCATACTACATTTCGCTTCGCGTAATTTTTGTTTGTCTGCAAGGCTTTGGCTATGTTTATGTTTGCTGTGAAGTTCCCTTTGCTTCCGCAGCAGTTTTCTAACTCGGTTGTTGTACCACTGTGGCTCTTTTCCATCTCTTACGATCGTGCTTGGCACATACTCATCTAACGCATTATGTACGACGGTTTTGAACTTTGTCCACTGATCCTCAACACTATCTGTACTTGAGACAAAACTTTTGTGTTGAGCCAACAGGTACTCTGAAATCTGCTTTTTGTCACTTTTTCTAAACAGAAAAATCTTCCTACCCTTTTTAATATTCCTATTTACGGCTGAAATCATCGATGCCGTAACCGCTTTATGATCGCTGATTCCCTGTTCTGCGTTAACTTTTTCAAATAGTTCGGGTCTGTTTGTCACCAGAAAGTCTAATATGTTATCCCCACGAGTCGGTTCTCTGTTTAACTGCTCAAGGTAGTTTTCAGATAAAGCACTTAAAAAAATTTCACAGGATTCTTTGTCCCTGCCACCCGTTATGAACGTTTGAGTCTCCCAGTCTATATCTGGAAAATTAAAATCTCCACCCAGAACTATAACATGGTGGGGAAATCTACTCGAAATATTTTCCAAATTATCCTTCAGGTTAATAACACTGCAGTAAATAGAAATTTACATAGGGCTGGTTCTGCTATTTTTAGAGAAAGAATTCGTTTTACTCATCAGAAGTTGGACATTGTTTCTGAACGCCTGTATCATCTGCATTTGAAGGTATAAGCTGTTCTATCTCGTGACTCATGGGAATGGATTTATGGCACAACACGGGCTAAGTATGACTGGGTTCGTGAAGTAGCTACAAAAAGACAAATTACCAAGTACAGCCAATTGGACCAGCCTTTTCAGGTGGACTCTATTATTCGACGTCCTGTCATAAATTTGACCAGTAAGGATCTGGATGAAGCTATGTTATCTGTCTTAAATAAAGGGCTAAATTTTGCCCCTACTCCAAAGACTTTGCCGATATCATCTTTCATCAGTGCCACTGAAGAAGCTGTCCGACCTCTATCACAGGATTCTGCTGAAAAATCATATGTGAAACCTGCCGAGCAATTATGAAACATCATCCACAAAGAAGTAATATTTCTGAGGAAGAAACATATGCGAAATGAAAGCTGTGTGAGGATTCTGACACAGTCGTCCTGCGTGCTGATAAAGGTAATGCTACCGTCCCTTTTGCCTCAGCACGTCTACAAGGAAAATATATGTGGTCTACTTCGTTCTGATGCATACCAGAAGATTAATAAAGATCCTACCAACAACGTGACAATAAGGACAGCTGCCTTGCTGAACGCTCCATCACTACCGAGGGAAGTCATAACAAGTTTAAAAGAGCGAGGTGCAGTACCACCGAGATTTTATGGGCTTTCTAAGGTTCACAAGATGGATAAGGATGAGCATCTACAGGACTTGTCTATGAGGCCTATAATGAGCACTATTGGGTCACCAATGTATTTTTCTGCCAAATATTTAGCTTCCTTATTAAAACCATTGGTAGCAAAATGTAGTCGCCACATTTGGAAATTCTATGGATATTATTCAGAGACTTTTCAATCTCAGGCTAAATAGTACGGATGTGCTTGTTAGTTCTGATGTGTTATCATTATACACCGAGGTAACATTAAAGGACTCCTTTTCTCGTATTGTCCAACATTTTGATAAGAACATTATGGCCTTATTTGAACATGTGATTTTATCATCCTTATTTTCAGTTTAATGGTGAATTTTATGAGCAGATTGTTGGCGTTGCTATGGGAAGCCTCCTCTCCCCTCTGGTAGCTAATTTATTCACAGAAGACTTCGAGAACAAGGCACTGGACTCAGCAAGTTTTAAACCAACGGTCTTCTGGAGGTATGTGGATGACACATTTGTGGTATGGCGGCACACAATGGATGAATTACATTTATTTCTTGAGCATTTTAATTCTATCCATGCTAGTATAAAATTTACTATGGAAATAGAAAAAGACAGCTGCCTCCCCTTTCTTGATGTTGTCGTTTGCCATAAAGATGATGCCACATTAGGACATGCTGCATATCAGAAAGCAACACACACAAATCTATATCTACATGCCAGTAGCTGCGATCACGCTTCACAGGCTATAGGTGACCTTAAGACCTTAGTGCATAGACCACACTGTATATCCGATATAGATAATTTACAAGAGCAGCTCACACACCACAAGAGCATTTTTAAAGGGAATGGATTTTCTTCACAACAAATTCGTAGAGCATTCAATGTAAAACCTAGAATGCAGGCATGTGATGGGGGAGAGGATAGTGATTCCTTCAGATCGAGGGTGTTTTTGCCCTATATGGGTGCTCTTTCCTCGAAGATAGGCTGTATTCTTGAGAAACTTTGTGTTAAGGTGATCTTCCAGCCGCCCACTAAGATTGTAGCTTTACTCATCTCTGTAAAGGACAATTTACTGCTTCGTAAAGCGGGTGTGTATCAGATTTCTTGCGGAAATTGTGAGAAGTCGTACATAAGTCAAACAACTCACACCGTTCATGAGAGATGTTGGAGCATCGAAGATACACACGCTTATCACAGCCAGACAAGTCAGCAGTGGCCAAACATTGTATTGATACAGGGCATTCTGTGAATTACAGCGATGTGAAGATTTTAACATCCACCTCTCCCTTTTGGGATTCTGTCTTCAAGGAAGCTATAGAGATTAGATTACCTAATAATTTAATAAACAGAGATAAAGGTTTTAATTTGGACAAAGCATGGAATTCAGCTCTTCGGGTAATTAAACTGCAGAGAAGTCGTCACGGTGTCACCGCCTCCAAACATACATTGATAAGCGAATGGAATGTCAGTTCGCCTTCGCCACAGGTGGCGCATGTGTAAGCGGACTTCTTTGCCGCTGACCAGCATCTGTGACCCACATGCGCAGTACTGCCGTGGTGGAGCATATAAGGCCTCACTTGGCACCTTGTCATCAGTCTTGTAACTCACTCTGACTGGCCATACGATATGCGGCCGAAATATCAGTGGAGGAAGTTTTATTTGTGTGGCTGCATGCCCAAAATTTAATGGACTCTTCACCCACCTATTCCTTTCCTTGCTCCCACTCCAGCACTACACAGCCTTATATTCTACAAACACGCCCAATAAGTTTTCTTTTCCCTTTTCTACTTCTCTCCTTTTCCACCCTCCCCCACGCCCCCTAAACCCTCCTGACTGCAGCTAGAGACCCTACCCTTTTCCAACTATGTCCCTTCACAGTCCTACTAGCAGCATCACTAGCAGCATCCAAATTTTACTCTTACTTTAACTTTTGCTACTCCTTTTACTTTAGACGAAAAATCATTTTTAAACACGTAAATGTCAGAATTGTGCCGGCCGGTGTGGCCGAGCGGTTCTAGGCGCTACAGTCTGGAACCGCGTGACCGCTACGGTCGCAGGTTCGAATCCTGCCTCGGGCAAGGATGTGTGTGATGTCATTAGGTTAGTTAGGTTTAAGTAGTTCTAAGTTCTAGGGGACTGATGACCTTAGAAGTTGAGTCCCATAGTGCTCAGAGCCATTTGAACCATTTTTATCAGAATTGTTCATTTAAATCAGGATACTCGGTTTTAGTAACACTTAGATGAGAAGCCTGCATAGGTCTGTGATCAAGATTGAAGTTATGGTTTCAAACACAAATTGACATTTTATGTGATTATTATTGAAACAACACACAAATTAACTGGTCCACACCAATATACATTACGTAACTGAATGTATGAAGTCTGTGAAGCAGTCGCGAAGATTAGTAGCAGGCGACATGGCTGCTCACTCTACTCACAATTCTTGATGTGTGAATGCTCTATAAAATCTCTTCTTGGCATCAGATTTTCAACATATTAGAGCCATTCCATTATTCCGGAAATACCAAGTAATAGCCAGATCCACATCCGAGGCAACTCCCTTCTAATACAGCTTCGAATTGCCTCTCTTACCACTGTCAAAGTGTACTGTGCTAAGGCTAGCACGCAAAAGAGGCACTCAGTTTAACTGCCAAACCCACCTTTTATATCGCGCCATGCCACTTTCATTGCGGAGGAACTTCCCTACAGTGTTTACATGTAACAAATACAAGTGCCCTAAGCGTGAATCAGCTTTTAACAAACATAATTCTTTCATAAACATATTCATATTATAATAATTTAAAATTTCAACATATTCTTTTGTTTTTTTCATATATGCATTACAAAACTGTGATTTTCTTGCCATACATTAAGGAGTTCAAACAACACAGAATGCACACTTCATAAATTGCAGATGCACAGTTACTCAAAATAAACCTACTCGTAATTGATATAAGTGTTACAAGTTGTTGATCTTTGTTGATGATTGGGTGAATGTTTCCAATGTTTTCATGTGTTCGGGCCGTGGAAGGATGACCAGAATGAAGTTTGTCATCAACCGACATTTCACCATTTTTGAAACAGGAAAACCACTCAGACCCTAGAGTTTTCCCATAGAATCGTCATCGTACATCATTTATAACATTGTAGGAGTTTGTATTCCGCTTTTTGAGCAAGAAGCAAAATTTCACCACCACATGCTGTTCAAGAAAATCAGCCATTGCAAAAACAACAATTACCCAAAACAGTTGACACTATTAACTCAGCTGAAACTAGTCCTGACATCCTTCAGCGATGGCACTCTGCTTACTGCCTCTGGGATGTTTGCTCTATGCGCTCCTAGTGTCAAAATGTGGTACTACATATGCTCTGCCCACCAAAAAATTTGTTCAGTTTCTTTTGGGTAGCCTTTCATATGTACACAGCATATAGCTAACACCACCATTAAATCTATGATTGCCTACCTCTAATATTAAAATGAAATAACTCTTAATGAACTATTAACTTCAAATGTGATTGTAACTGACTTCATAAACCACATATGAAAGAGAAACACAAGCCACAAATCCACACAGGGTTCACATTAAGTGTGGCGCATCGTAGCTCATCACGGCTGAACATCAAAATGTGTCACTTGTTTACTCGGGAGAGCAAAGAAATCTCTCTCTCCTCCCACCATTGAAAACAATTTTGATATGTTAGCTATATAACCATATTTCATATGCAGCAACGTATGTCCTAAAACCCACCAAATGCAAACTGGCCAGTGACTACGTTCTTCACTGCCAACTTTTTGAAATATTCCTGGTGGTTTACTTATTCGGGAAGTATCACGATAACTATGGGCAATAACAAAAATAAAACCAATTCACTATCAAGCTGTGATGCCAGACTATAAGAGGAAAGAAAAATATCTCATTTTTCCGAATGATTTCCTCAAAATCAAATGAGAAAGAGTACACAGCGGAGAACTTGTGTGAATCCCAAAACATTGTCTTTTAATTTTTTATGTGAAAAGTAAAAGTTTTACAAAGAAATTATCTACAGAGAGGGATGTAGCTTTGCTTCATTTATCTAAAACAATTTTTTGAGACACATCATGACTTCAAATGAATGAAAACAGCAGTGTGCCACTTGCACATCTTCGCCACATGCCAGTTCAGTGTGCCACTTGTGGCATCAAATGGATGTCATGTGAATCAAGAAGTGTTGCGTCCCCACCACAGCATCTCTGTGAATTGCTCTATATGTTAACATGAAGATGGCGCAAAACACTGCCACTACCCTGTCAGATGTCCACACTGTGCCATTTCTATGTGAATTGAGCCTAAAAGTGGTCCTTGCTGCCAAAAGCCTGACAGAAAAGAGAACAAAATCCTTTGGTAACAAATAATTTAATTAAGATAGTTAAAATTAATTAACTATAATGTAATTAAAGAAATAATTTATATTTTTAAATTTTAATGTAAACGCCTAATTAAATAAAATTTTTGACATTACCAGCAGTATAAGAGCCAATCCTGTTTGTTTATGTCTTTCCATTATAAGTATTTAAAAAAATGGCAGAAATATATTATTTTCAATGTACACTTAGGTATAGATATCATCAATAATAATTTTTTTTGTTTTAACAATACAAATTCTCTTTTCTAGGGATGAATCTTGAAAGAAATGGAGAAACCTGAAAGATATGTTCAGGAACAATATGCAAACTCTGCAATCTAAATCTAGTTCTGCTTTCAGTCCCTCCACACAAAGAGTGGAAATAAGCAATTCTCATGGAAATCAACAGGGATGTTGCTCTTCACAGCCCAATGGTAAGAAACCTTATGTCTCCCTTCAGTGACTGACATTGGTAGCAAAATCACTGATGCCGATGTCACGCAACCTAACATGCAACAGGGCACAATGGCTAACTGTCCTGAAGATGATAGTAGGTTTTCCACACAACACCATTCTGAGAATAGCATATGGAAAAATGATTGAAAAAGTAAATGTTGAAACTGGAGGGGGAAAAATTCTATTTTAAATATGGGAAATAAACAGATGCTATGGGGGATTGTAGTGCTTCGTGAATTTCAATGTAAATTCTAGGGACACTTGGTCTTCCACAGTCTCGAACACTCGATAGTTTAAGTATGAGTGTGAGAGAGTGGAGATGTGTCTACCACGCAACTGGTTTTTGTGTGTGTAGGATGGACATGTATTGGGAGAATACTCCATTCGTGGCGGTCGATCGGGGCAGACAAGTGTTTGCCGCTCACGCCATATAAGCTGTATGTGACATACAAGGAACAAGCACGCGTTATACCTTGACAGTGTAATGAATGTGATTGTTATGAACGAACAAATGAAATATGATTTGACTAGAGACTTTTAATTCGGGTGTTAGACTTGCTAGAAGCAAGAACAGTCTTTGAATTTCTGGTGGTTATTAAAATCACCACATTGTAAATATACTTAATTGTATCTGACGGTTAAAGACACAATTGACTAGCAAGAATTTGTATACTTATGTGAGACCTCCCCCCATGAACCATGGACCATGCCGTTGGTGGGGAGGCTTGAGTGCCTCAGCGATACAGATAGCCGTACCGTAGGTGCAACCACAACAGAGGGGTATCTGTTGAGAGGCCAGACAAACGTGTGGTTCCTGAAGAGGGGCAGCAGCCTTTTCAGTAGTTGCAAGGGCAACAATCTGGATGATTGACTGATCTGGCCTTGTAAAAATAACCAAAACGGCCTTGCTGTGCTGGTATTGTGAACGGCTGAAAGCAAGGGGAAACTACGGCCGTAATTTTTCCCGAGGGCATGCAGCTTTACTGTATGACTAAATGATGATGGCGTCCTCTAGGGTAAAATATTCCGGAGGTAAAATAGTCCCCCATTCGGATCTCCGGGAGGGAACTACTCAAGAGGATGTCGTTATCAAGAGAAAGAAAACTGTCGTTCTACGGATCGGAGCGTGGAATGTCAGATCCCTTAATCGGGCAGGTAGGTTAGAAAATTTAAAAAGGGAAATGGATAGGTTAAAGTTAGATATAGTGGGAATTAGTGAAGTTCGGTGGGAGGAGGAACAAGATTTATGGTCAAGTGGCTACAGGGTTATAAACGCAAAATCAAATAGGGGTAACGCAGGAGTAGGTTTAATAATGAATAGGAAAATAGGAATGCAGGTAAGCTACTACAAACAGCATACTGAATGCATTATTGTGGCCAAGATAGATACAAAGCCCACACCTACTACAGTAGTACAAGTTTATATGCCAACTAGCTCTGCAGATGACAAAGAAATTGAAGAAATGTATGATGAAATAAAAGAAATTATTCAGATAGCGAAGGGTGACGAAAATTTACTAGTCATAGTTGACTGGAATTCGGTAGTAGGAAAAGGGAGAGAAGGAAACGTAGTAGGTGAATATGGATTGGGACTAAGAAATGAAAGAGGAAGCCGCCTGGTAGAATTTTGCACAGAGCACAACTTAATCATAGCTAACACTTGGTTCAAGAATCATAAAAGAAGACTGTATACATGGAAGAATCCTGGAGATACTAGAAGGTATCAGATAGATTATATAATGGTAAGACAGAGATTTAGGAACATTTCCAGGGGCAGATGTAGACTCTGACCACAATCTATTGGTTATGACCTGTAGATTAAAACTGAAGAAACTGCAGAAACGTGGGAATTTAAGGAGATGGGACCTGGATAAACTGACTAAACCAGAGGTTGTACAGAGTTTCAGGGAGAGAATAAGGGAACAGCTGACAGGAATGGGGGAAAGAAATACAGTAGAAGAAGAATGGGTAGCTCTGAGGGATGAAGTAGTGAAGGCAGCAGAGGATCAAGTAGGTAAAAAGACGAGGGCTAGTAGAAATCCTTGGGTAACAGAAGAAATACTGAACTTAATTGATGAAAGGAGAAAATATAAAAATGCAGTAAATGAAGCAGGCAAAATGGAATACAAACGTCTCAAAAATGAGATCGACAGGAAGTGCAAAATGGCTAAGCAGGAATGGCTAGAGGACAAATGTAAGGATGTAGAGGTTTATCTCACTAGGGGTAAGATAGATACTGCCTACAGGAAAATTAAAGAGACCTTTGGAGCCAAGAGAACCACTTGCATGAACATCAAGAGCTCAGATGGAAACCCAGTTCTAAGCAAAGAAGGGAAAGCAGAAAGGTGGAAGGAGTATATAGAGGGTCTATACAGGGGCGATGTACTTGAGGACAATATTATGGAAATGGAAGAGGATGTAGATGAAGATGAAATGGGAGATACGAAACTGCGTGAAGAGTTTGACAGAGCACTGAAAGACCTGAGTCGAAACAAGGCCCCCGGAGTAGACAACATTCCATTAGAACTACTGACAGCCTTGGGAGAGCCAGTCCTGACAAAACTCTACCATCTGGTGAGCAAGATGTATGAAACAGGTGAAACACCCTCAGACTTCAAGAACAATATAATAATTCCAATCCCAAAGAAAGCAGGTGTTGACAGATGTGAAAATTACCGAACTATCAGTTTAATAAGTCACAGCTGCAAAATACTAATGCGAATTCTTTACAGACGAATGGAAAAATTATTAGAAGCCGATCTTGGAGAAGATCAGTTTGGATTCCATAGAAATGTTGGAACACGTGAGGCAATACTGACCCTACGACTTATCTTAGAAGCTACACTAAGGAAGGGCAAACCTACGTTTCTAGCATTTGTAGACTTAGAGAAAGCTTTTGACAATGTTGACTGGAATACTCTCTTTCAAATTCTGATGGTGGCAGGGGTAAAATACAGGGAGAGAAAGGCTATTTACAATTTGTACAGAAACCAGATGGCAGTTATAAGAGTCGAGGGACATGAAAGGGAAGCAGTGGTTGGGAAGGGAGTGAGACAGTGTTGTAGTCTCTCCCCGATGTTATTCAACCTGTATACTGAGCAAGCAGTGAAGGAAACAAAAGAAAAATTCGGAGTAGGTATTAAAATCCATGGAGAAGAAATAAAAACTTTAAGGTTCGCAGATGACATCGTAATTCTGTCAGAGACAGCAAAGGACTTGGAAGAGCAGTTGAACGGAATGGATAGTGTCTTGAAAGGAGGATATAAGATGAACATCAACAAAAGCAAAACGAGGATAATGGAATGTAGTCGAATTAAGTCGAGTGATGCTGAGGGAATTAGATTAGGCAATGAGACACTTAAAGTAGTAAAGAAGTTTTGCTATTTGGGAAGCAAAATAACTGATGATGGTCGAAGTAGAGAGGATATAAAATGGAGACTGGCAATGGCAAGGAAAGCATTTCTAAAGAAGAGGTATTTGTTAACATCGAGTACAGATTTAAGTGTCAGGAAGTCATTTCTGAAAGAATTTGTATGGAGCGTAGCCATGTATGAAAGTGAAACATGGACGATAAATAGTTTGGATAAGAAGAGAATAGAAGCTTTCGAAATGTGGTGCTACAGAAGAATGCTGAAGATTTGATGGGTAGATCACATAACTAATGAGGAAGTATTGAATAGGATTGGGGAGAAGATAAGTTTGTGGCACAACTTGACCAGAAGAAGGGACCGGTTGGTAGGACATGTTCTGAGGGATCAAAGGATCACCAATTTAGTATTGGAGGGCAGCGTGGAGGGTAAAAATCGTAGAGGGAGACCAAGAGATGAATACACTAAGCAGAGTCAGAAGGATGTAGGTTGCAGTAGGTACTGGGAGATGAAGAAAAAATGGTTCAAATGGCTCTGAGCACTATGGGACTTAACTGCTGTGGTCATCAGTCCCCTAGAACTTAGAACTACTTAAACCTAACTAACCTAAAAACATCACACACATCCATGCCCGAGGCAGGATTCGAACCTGCGACCGTAGCAGTCGCGTGGTTCTAGACTGAGCGCCTAGAACCGCTAGACCACTGCGGCTGGAGAGATGAAGAAGCTTGCACAGGATAGAGTCGCATGGAGAGCTGCATCAAACCAGTCTCATGACTGAAGACCACAACAACAACAACAACATGTGAGACTTGTGGATATGGAAATATACCAGAACTGAACTGAAAGTGTTATTTCAAAAGCAGAGAGAGAGGTGTTTTTTAAGAAAATCCCTCTAACCAGCATTATTTCTTCGGAGAGGAAGTTGTGGAGACGCAGCTGCATATCCAGAGAAAAGGACTGGCTGAACGTTTCAAGTCAGCCAATTGCAATAAGAGAAAAGGAAAGTGCGCAATCTAGTTTTGCACCGCTTCTCTTGTCACCAAATCGTTAGAATGTGGTGACCGATGTGATCAGGTCTCAAAGGAAGAGGAATTTTAAAACAAAATCCAGATAAGAAGATATTGTGAGTTGCCATAGCAGCCAATAGTAACGAGACGGAGAAATTGTTTCACAGAGTTGGATTCTGCGTAAACGGCAAAAAGGGTGAAATTTGATGAATACCAAACAAAAGAAGTACTGCGGAATATCTCAACAGTTAATACAAAGGAGAGATACAACGAGATCTATTCGATGACGAGGATCCAGTGTGGAGAGTAAGCAGCCCTCACCCATATTCGGGGGTGTGGACGCAGTAATCAGCAACTGGCGCCAACTGCTACTCACCAGTGCTGACTACAAATCTGTTCACCAACACCAACGCTGAAACTAACCTTCGACACTGCCAGAGTGCCCATGCTGTTCACTGGCGTCGATTTCACACCTGCTCAGCTACACAGCCTAAGACTCTAGGCCGGGTGAGCAAACGACAAAAATTATTTGAATGTAAAGTTAAGGGCACTGTTCAATAATAGACTGTTAGTATAGTTATTATACTCAGAGGAGAATTTTTTTTAATGATCACTAGATCTAAAAGTAGAATGAATATGGATCAAGAACAGCAACTAGCAGAACCAGCCACTGTTTAATAAGTGACTAGGGAAATGCCAGACTGGTCTGAAATAGTGAATTTAATTAAAGCCAAGCGGGCAGATTCAGCAGCTGTAAACCTCCAAATTACTACTTTAAGCAAAAATCTAGAAGCTCAGAGTTTACAATTAAATTCTAGAATAGATGGACAAAGTAAAGAATTTACAGCTCAAAATACTTCTTTAAGAAAGGATCTAAATATAACCCTAAATGCTCAAAGTCTTAAAGTAGATGCAGTGAAAAGTCAATTAGATAATAAACTGGATGTTCAGAATGAGACTTTAGGATTGTTAAGTGCTAAAGTAGATAAACAAAGTAAAGAATTTAGTCAGTTATGTGAAGGCATGGGAAATTTGAAGACTGAATTTGATGCTTTAATTACTAAAGTAGAGAATTTTAAAATAGGTTTGAGAGAGGAGTTACTTAGTTCGTTAAGTAGTCATGTAAACCATCTGTTCACTGCCTTCCGTAAGACACAGAGTAACCAATTTCAGGATTTGGCAAAGAAACTAGAATTCAGTATTGAAGATAAATATAATAATGTAGAAGCTGAACTTGGTGAAAAATTAGGATCATTTCAAAGTGTCTGTAATGTTATGTTTTATGCTGTAAAACATAGATTACACACCTTAAAGGAGAGTGTTGAGAAACAGGACAAATTATTACCAATAGTCCAATCTCAAATTGCAGGCATTAACATGTGAGTTGATAACATAGAAAGAAATTTTAACGAGAAACTAGCCACTTCAGACATCATAAATATCAGTAATCTGGAGGAACAGGTAGAAGAGATGACAGACAGAAAAGTTGCCACGAGAGTAACCTCCGACAACGTGTCTCCAATTTTATCTTCCGAACTTAGTGGTACTAGGAGAGGCATAGATAATTTATGGAAAGAATTCAAACTTATTCAAGATAGAGCGGAAAACAGAATAACTTTACCTGATGTTGTTTTACCTAGTAAAGTGGTGATTGCTTTTCTGTGGGGAGACTTTCACTCAAAATTTAACGAGAAGTACTGCTTGCCCTTGCTCAAGTGAGGTTAATATCAGATCCATGGGATCCAGGCGGAGTCACATCTGTCTCCCAGAGACGTTAATGTTCTGTGTTAATGGGCAGAGTGATGACCGTCGGATCCGTAGTTGTTTTCAGTGTTTCTTCTGTGCTATTTTTTTCTTCACCAAATTCCCTTCAAATCTTAAACTATTCTGTAATCTACTCTTGAATTCTTAAACTATCCTATAATTTTAGTATGTAGAAAACCGGATATGAGGATAAAGTAGAAAACTTAAGAGAATCACTGATAAACAGTGATCTCTAGACATGAAATGAAATGAATAAAATATTATTAGAGTGAAAGGTATAATATGATGATACTATTTAAACCGAACGATGTCTAGACGACATAAACTGAATAGAGTATTTTATGTGTGTATAAAATGTAGTGTAAAATGATTAACTAAACAATTATATGACTGTGGTGTACAATTTTCTATTTTTATAGAACATTTTATACCTTTTATGAGATGTGATGTAAAGGGGAGGGTTTGTATTAATTTTGGAAGTGGTTGGCAGTGTAAGAACAAGCATGACTAACACCAAGCACACACCACACCTTTCAGACAGTCCTCGCAACAAGTGTGACTGATTCTTCACCATTTACCATTCCATAGGGGTTGCTAAGATTTTTCATCGGGAACTTCAAAGGCAAAGGTGAGAATGTACGTTCTGTAGGAGACATTTAACACCATAACTCGTCCGGTTTCTCACTCTAGTACCAGCGAAGTAGGTATCGTGGGGAAGGGTTTCCTGTCTTTGGGGCTATCTTCTTTCTCTTCTTCGATCTTAGCAACCATTTCTACTTTTTCCTTTCTGACTTCTCATCTGAGTACCAGTCTATCTTTCCCTCTTTACATATTCATATACTTCAATCACTGAAGTCCTTCTTATTTTTCGTGGTTTCCAATAACCTTCAACTTATTTCATATAAGTAGGCCAAAGGATCAGGATACACAGACACACTTATGCATATAAACAACAAAACACGAAAACACAAACAATGAAAGTACAGATAAAAATGATGTAAGAACCATCAAGTGTTGTAAGGAGAAAGAATGTGCACATTGAGAAATATGCACACATGGCTGTTTATTGTGACGGTTCTACATCACCTAGTTACTACAGAAAACTATCATGTAGATGTTTATTAATATGTATATATAGGAAATATATGTATAAGAACAATAATGATTCTATATCGCATATGTACTTAAGGATACAAAAACTATGATAGTTCCACATCAGGGATACAAAAGAAGGAAGTGTGAGTAAATAGCCGAGGAGGAACTAGTGAACATAAGCCAGGGTGGAACTAATTGTGATAATTATTCAAGAATGTCAGTCGAACATTTGTTCTGATGATTTGTAGGATAGTGGGACAAGTATAGCATAAGTAAACATATGATATATTGAATAATATATATGTGGTGTATACTGGAAGCGTAGGAGTGGAAGTGTAATGGAGGACTCTAGGGGATTAAATGAAGCATTAAGAAGTGAGTGTTAAGTGTGAAACAGATTTAAGTTTCCAGACAATATTTAATTATAGTGAACATAAAGATGTATACTAGGGTAATGAACCATGAGGCCTACTACTCAGGAAGGATAAGGAGGGCGCACCCAGCATGTATTGGATATAAAAGGGCAGGTAGGCAGACTGAAGAAAGGCTGACCTATACTGTGCAGGCAGGGGCAACAAGAAGGAGAGTGACCTGTACCATAGGAATTAAAAATGGGCATACCTGCCAAAACAGAAGGAGAAAGGGTACCCATAGGGTCAACCCGTATGTAAGGTGTAGCTACTGTTCCTAGAGGGGAAAGGGCAGTATCGTGACAAAAGTCACAACATTTTGTAGAGATTATTCTGGTAAGTTTAGATTCTCTATTCCACCAGCATTGTTATGTTTTATGTTTATGAATATCAGAAAGAATGCTTTCATATTCCCAGAGTTCCTCCAGACTACAACCTATGGTAGATAATGAAACGAACACATACTAGAGAAAAAAAAAAAAAGAAAAAACAGTACAGAGAAGTAGAGCAACATAATTAAGTGTGTATGACACCTGGGTTTGTGACTGGAAATCAAGAATGTAGTTCACACGATTCCTAGACATAAAAGTACTAACTCCAACAGAAGGTGAAATGCTCAGATAGTTATTGTCAAAACGAAGAAAGAAGAGCTAGATATTAAGTTCATGATTACTTGAAGAAATACAATGTATACTGATTAAAATGCGAATTAGTGTTATGGGAGATATTGATGTACATAATGAATATGTATAAAATATTGTGCGTTTATGTTAAGGGGAGGGATATGTAGTGCCTCGAGGATTTCGGGGTAAATTCGAGAGATACTCGGTCTTCCAATGTCTCAAACACTTGATACTTCAAGTATGAGTGTAGGAGAGTGGAGTTGTGTCTACTGCGCCACCAGTCTTTGTGTGTGTAGGATGGATGTGTATCAGGAGAATTCTGCAATCGTGGCAGTCAATCAGATGGACAACTGTTTGCTGCTCGCGCCACAGTAGCTGTGTATGACGTACAAGGAGCAAGCACGCATTATTTCTTGACGGTGTAATGATAGTGATTGTTATGAACAAATGAAATACGATTTGACTAGAGATTTTAATTCGGGTGTTAAATTTTCTAGAAGCACGAGCTGTCTTTGAATTTCTTGCGGTTATTAATCACACCACATTGTAAACATACTTAATTGTATTTGACAGTTAAAGACGCAATTGACTTGTAAGAATTTGTATACTTATGTGAGACTTGTGGAAAAGGAAATATACCAGAACAGAACTGAAAGTATTATGAAAGTACCTAGTTACTTCAGTTTTGCACCACTTCTCTTGTCGCCAAACCATTAGAAGAAGACCATCATTCCTTTTTTAAGTTTTCTTCTGTATCTGAGTTTGATGATCTCGAAAAGCTCCAGCTCCACTCTAAAACTGAAAGTTATGTATTGGAGACTGTAAAAGAACATGAACTGAGGAAGGCATATCAGCAATATTCTCCACACTATGCGTCATCATCAACCACCAGAAGTTATATTGATTCAGAAAACAACTTTTTGGGAACAAACTGTCTCATTAAACACATGAAAATTTCGAGCATTTAAATATTCTATATAATAATTTGGTTATATTCAAGGTTTGCTTTCAAAATATATATGCATATTATAAAATAAGGCCAATTTTTTGATAACTTAAGACAATAAATTATAACTGAAAGTGGAAAGAAACTGCTTATTTTTTTAAATGATATGTCTGTAATTTAGTAAATGTCTTTCTTACATACCTCGGCATTGCAACAAATTTCTCTTCTGGTGAAAATTGCACTAGAAGATCTGGTCTCTACTTTTCCAAGCTAGGAGCCATTATCTGGAGTATGTAATTTGATGTTTAGACAGACGTTCTTGTGTAAACAAAAAACCTATTTTCATCATTTTTTACATCACATATGGTGGTACTGTCCACAAACTCTCCTACTCCTAATAATGTAATGAATTCTGTGATTTGCCCTGCCATTTGATAATTCATTTTTCCAAAAACAGTTGGTTTCACTCAAAATATCACTCTGTCGCTTTTACAGTGGCCGATGCCACTCACCACTTTGCTGCCTGCTGCTCGACTGTTCATGTAGTAGCCAAGGCCTTACAGTAATTTACAATTTAATGTGAAATCAAAGAAGTAACATTGCATCATTTTTGAATGACCTTCGTTTGTGTTGAAAACAATGTGCTTTTGGCCTCTAGTGTGAAAATTGTACAAATTAGCAGTGAAGTCATGTCATTAGTGTTTTTGCATTTAAATTGACTGCAAAAGAAATTAACAGAATGGTAAAAATGGGGTGGATTGTAAAAAAAGGACTGGAGTGCCTTTGGTAAATGAAGCAGGATTTTCAATATTAAGCGACCAATCTGAAAAATGATGTTTGTTGCTGATATGTATTACATTTATTTCTACTTACAGCAATGAGGCATAGACTTTTAAGTGGAAATTACTAGGAGAGAGAGGAAAACAAACTGCAGCGGAAGAAATAATGACTGAAATGGAATGGAGGTAGACAGGTCATTTAGCTAAGTGATTGTATAGCTGATTAACCACGGAAGTACCCTGCTGGATACCAAAGGTGGTTTGAAAAGTTCTTGGGATCACCACGAGAGTCAGCACTAGTGCAACAGGTTGTTCACATAATATTCACGGGACTGTTGCTTGTAAACACGTGCATTGTCAGTGCTCTTTGAAGAGAGCTATGGCGGTGACATGGCTCTGTTGTTGTTCCCGCGTAGTGATTTGTGAAGATGGAGGGGGGGGGGGGGGGGGGAATTGAGGTTTGAGCAGCTATTAAGTACTTCGTAAAGAAAGGTATGAAAGCAAAGGACATTCATGCTGATTTCCAGAATACACTGAGGGAGTCCGCTCCTTCATATTCAACTGCCACCAAGGGGACAAATGAATTTAAATTTCGTCAGCGGAACTTAGATGATCCGCACAGTGGTCGGCCATGATGTGTCCCTACTCCAGAAATCATTGCAAAAGTGCACAAAATGGTCATGGAGGATCGCCAATTGAAAGTGCGTGAAATTGCTTACGCTTGCCAGATGTCATCTGAAGGGGTATATCACATTTTAACTGAGGAATTAGAAATGAAAAAATTATCTGCAAGATGACACTGGATCAAACACGCATGGGAATGGACATGGCAAAATTACATGAACTAAGGTATGAATTGTTGCCACACCCGCCTTACTCACCTGATATGGTGTGGTCAGACTTCCATCTCTTCCTAAAATTGAATTTTTTTTTTTTTTTTTGGTGGATGAAGATTCACTTCAAACGAAGAACTGATAGCCGGAGTTGACAACTATTTTGTAGGCCTGGAGGAAACTCATTTTCGAGATGGGATCAAGGCACTGGAACACCGTTGGACCAAGTGCCTTAATCTACGAGGAGAGTACATTGAAAAATGAAAAAAGTTTTAGTAATGTATGTTTTTCCTATTCCGTTCCGAGAACTTTTCAAACCACCCATGTATAAGAAAGGACTGAGATTAAAAACTAATGAAAGCTGGGTTACTGACTGGAGAACATGTAAGAGCAGTGTATAGCTCAAGATCATCATAATTAGTGGAAAAGTGTACTCTGTAATAGTATCAGACAGCTGTTGATGAACTATTGTCAGCTGTTGCCAATCACCAAACACCATCTATGTTCTTATTTTTGGGTTACACGTATCATTATAAAGATTAGTATGGCCATATTGAATGCAGCCATCCCCTTCCTAATGTTGAAAACTAAGGATCACATTCCTTATGGGGCTTACCAACTTTGGATGACTTTACAATAACAATCTATTCCAAACAAAAGACTTTTATGATGGCATAATAAGCTGGTTATCAATTTAATTGAACCAGAATAAAACAACATCTATAAAAGCCAAAAAAGGACAACTATTCCATAGAGAATGTGTACTAACACATTATTTCTTCACACCAATGCCATATCTTTGGCAGGCTAAGAATTTTTCACCCTGCCTTTGGCTTGATTGGAATGTGGTTCGAAATCCTCATATCCCAGAATCTTATGATCTCAACCTTCCACTACTAAGCTTCAACCAACAGTTTTCTTCACATGGATTCCTTCAATAAATAAGCTGTTTTCTACTTTGGCTCCACACCACCTTCAGTTCCAACAATATACTTCTTCATCTGTGAACAAAACTGCAAATAATGGAGCTGAATATTTTTACTACATCTGCATTTTTATAAGTAGTGAGCATCTCAAAACACTTGGGCAACTGAGGCTGGGTACAGATTTAGCACACCCAAGATTCTCAAGCTAGTAGATGGTCAATGCTTCCAGTCCTGTAGTATGCTTCAACAACTGTTGTTATGCCAGTAGAATGTTGGGAAGTTTATCTTAACAGAATGAATTGTGAAGTTGGTATATACCTATATAATAAATAAATTTTTAAAAAACCTCATCCTCACAATGTGCCATACACAAATGAGGTGGGTGTCTGTTCATGTGAATCAGGCATTAACAAGCAACATCTGGGGTACCTGCTGACTTTTATTTCAATAACTACTCATGGAACTTCTCTGTAGTCAACTAATTGCATCAAAAAATCTCCCAGTGCTTTGAGATATCCAGTGTTTTTATCATCAGGAGACATTTTAAACATAGACATCCCAGCTTAAAACAAAATACAGCCTCCTTAGTGATGGAGGCAGGAGGAAAAGGTGGACTGGCTCTGTATATGAATGACATAGAATTTAGTAATTTCTTAATTCTTTAGTAATAAGTATCGAAACAGTTTTGTAGCAGTGCACATTCTATCTTAAGCAGGAGTGGCCAAGTATTTGGCTCGCAAGTCATTACCTGGTGTGTCATAATGCTCAGCCTAGCTGCACACTTCTCCCACCACCATGGCATGCTGTCTGAGAGTGAGCATAGATCACAAACAAGACAAATTGTAAGTATTTAAATTTTTTTTCAGCATGCTGAAAACATAAAAATTATATTATCTAGCACAAAAATTCGGCATACAGATAGATGTGGACAGCGTTTTAGATTTTCGCACTCAGGTTATTTAGTTTCATATTTGAAAAAAGGTTTTTCCTTACATACATGTTGATTACTGTACCACTTCTGCTATCTCATCACGAGGCATGGACACACTACCTGAGGAAAACAATGTAGATAATGTGGACAGTTTTAACATAAAAGGATTTGTCTTTAAAATGGGAATTACGGTGGAGATCAATCAATTACACCTGCACATACACAGATGTGGTTTCAACTGATATGGCAAACAGTCTCAAAAACAGATGTAAGGAAATTGTTTTAAGGCCACAATAAATTCTTCAAACCTTGTGTTTTCTTTAATGTCAGTGAGCTTAGGGAACCGAATGGTGTTTGTCAACATTTGTCCCTTCTACGGTGTGATTTATTTTTAATTCATCACTGTAAAATTAGAAATAAATTGTTTCACATCTTTCAATGTCTTCTGTGGGCAGTGTGCAGTCAAGTCCTCTTAAAATGCAAGGTCTGCAATCCATTCCGGACATTCTAATTTTTGTTCCTGCACTCCTTTTTCCTACATAAACTCAACAATAATGGGTTTTAAAGTGAAACATCATTCCCAGAATTATCCTCGACTTAACTATTGTACTTTGCCTCTTTCACTGTCAACTAATCTTTAAATTCTTTCTGGAGGGTATTTTAATGTTGTTTCATGGCAAATTTGCAGAGCTCATTCATTAGGCTACTGCATAATAGATATTGAGAATTCTCACCCCTCTCTTCTCACATTTCCACAATTTTAAAGGCTCATAATGATAAATACCTAGGCTGCCTCTTTTTGTGCAAACAGTCGCTCAACCTCTGAACGTCCTCCCTACCACAAACAAATAGTGAAGGATAAACACTATGATTCTGCCGAGCTAAAGAGAGTTGTGCCAACCAAAAAATGCCACACCGCAATACTAAATTATACGTTGTGCTATACCGAGTACTTCCAAGAAGCACCGAACAAAGATTAGATGGGCGGAGCCTCAGCCCACCTGTGAAATTTGGCATGTGATGGCTGGCCCTAATCTAGGAGAACAATCTGCTCACTTTATGTGTCACTCACAAATCTCTTGAGACTGAGGCTATCACCAATCTTATTTTACAAGCTTGCCTTGTTTGTATGTGATTTTACTGCATGTAGTGTGCTTTGGTGGCCTACATTCAGCTGCCCCATAGTTCAGCTGCTGAGGGGCTCATATCATATGAGTTGTCTCCTAAATATCTTTTCACAGCATGCACTACAGTATTGCAAAACTCTGTTACAAATCTTGCTTGACTGATGCTCAGGAGGTCTCTGAACAGGCAACTGCCTATTCTTTTTTATGTATTATCCAAGATTGGTTGGATCACGTTAAGGGGACCACACCATGGTTCAGGTAGAAAATAATCGATTTTCGGTTTTCATCATATTTCGATAGATTAAGGTTTTATTTAAGTACTCTGAAAAGGAGTTTGCTGAAAAAAACTTCTTTTTCGAACATTTAAAGAGAATTTTCCTACCATGTGTGTTTATGAGCCACACCCACTTTTCTGCATATATTTTAGATCTTTATATCCCCTACATTGCACGTTAGGGATATTTTTTTTTCCTCCCGAGTGTGTTGGCTACCCTTGGAAAGCAACGGTTCATATTCTTTTGTTTCTGCTGTTTGTAAACAACATGCCTTCAAACGCCTTGTTCAAGTGCGATTGCGAGTAGTTGTTATACTTACGTTTTCAGTGCTCGTTTACATGTGTTTTGTTGTGTTTATTGAAGATGACGAAACACAAAGACATTTTCAAGAAACGACAATTTAGAGGAAACAAGTTTAGAAAGCTTTCTGTACAAGAGGTTATGTCGCCTGGCAATGATGTTTCTAACTGTAATTCTTCAACAAGTGCATCATCAAAGAAGCTCTCACCATTTCAAGACAGTTACAACAAATTTACTGCAAGTGACAAGGGGGCAATAACATTATTGTAAATATGAAAATATTATCAGATGTAATTTCTAAATTTGTACAATGTAGACAGTGTGGTGAATCACAGAGTGTGAAAAATTGTGAGAGTTCCAATGGGAGAAAAGGCCTAGCAAATGCTTTGGATTTAATTTGCACTAAATGTTCAGCTGTGATTTAGATTAGATTAATTATTCATTCCATAGACCCATAAAAGGGGGAATCCTCCTGGGTGTGGAACATGTCAGAAAAACACATTACAAAAATTGTAATTAGAAAAACTTGAGTTTCATTAATTCTAATGATCCTAAGTCAATAAACAGTAAAATTATGTTCATGAATTAAATTTAAACTTCTAATATTTACAGGTTTAATACTTACATCTGCTTTTATTAAATCTATCATTCAGACATTTGCTAGTTTCTTGGCTATTACAACCAAGTATTGTCAAAAATTAAGGTAAATTATTCATTTCAATGATCCTCAGTTAAGAACAGTCAGATTATGTACAAAGTTTAAAATTAAACTTCCACTATTTACAGACTTACATCTGCTTTCCAAACATCCATCATTCACACAGTAGGTAGTTACTTGGCTGTTACAACCAAGTATTGCCAAAAATTAAAGTATAATAAATTTTCATTAAAGTGGTCTACTGCACTTGACAAGAAACTCATGGATAGAATAGAAGGAGTTGGCCACCAAAAATTCTTTTAAATTATGTTTAAATTGTGCCTTGTCTGAAAGTAAACTCTTAATGGTTGCTGGTAACTTACTGAAAATATGCATTGCCGAATACTGGACTTCTTTCTGGGCAAGAGTAAGTGATTTTAAATCTTTGTGTATATTGTTCTTATTCCTAAGTTAGTTGGAAAAAGAGATGTATTATTTATAACAAACTTCATTAAGGAATAAATATACTGAGAAGCTGTGGTTAATATGCCCAATTCTTTCAATAGGTTTCAACATGATGTTCTTGGATTTACACTATTCATTACTCTTATTATACGCTTCTGTACTCTAAAAATTTTTTCTCTGTTTGTGGAGTTACCCCAAAATATTATACCATATGACATAATGGAGTGAAAATAAGCAAAATATGCGAGTTTTTTTATATTTATATCTCCTATGTCTGACATCATTCGCATTGCAAACACAGACTAGTTTAAGCGCTTTAGCAGTTCATTAGTATGTTGCTCCCAACTGAATTTATCATCAAGTTGCAATCCCAAGAATTTTACAATCTCAACTTCTCCTATTTCCATGTCGTCGTATTTTATACACACACACACACACACACACACACACACACACACACACACACACACACACACCAGAAGGAAATCTCTTGGAAGTTCTGAACTGCATATAGTGGGTCTTTTCACAGTTTAATGACAGTGAGTTGGCTATGAACCACTTATTAATGTCAGTAAAAATTTGATTAGCTGCCCTTTCTAAATTTATATTTGATTTACTATTTATTGCAATATTTGTATCATCTGCAAATAAGACAAACTTGGCATCTGGTAATGTAACAGATGACAGGTCATTAATATACACAAGAAACAGTAGTGGGCCTAGTATGGAACCATGGGGAACACCACATGTAATTTCTTCCCAGTCAGCTGATGTCCGATTGCCTACTGCTGAAGTGTTACGTAATGACACCTTTTGTTTTCTCTTAGTATGATATGACTGAAACCACTTTGCAGCACTACCAGTGACACCATAATATTTTAATTTACTTAAAAGAATGCTGTGCTTCACACAGTCAAATGCCTTTGATAGGTCACAGAATATGCCAGTTGCCTCTAATTTGTTGCCCAATGAATTAAGGACAATTTCGCTGTAAGTGTAAATAGCTTTCTCAATATCAGAACCCAAACTGTGACTTTGACAGTATGTTATTTTCACTAAGGTGCGCAAGTAGACGCTTGAACATAACCTTTTCAAAGATTTTTGAAAAATCTGGCAAAAGTGTGATCGGTTGGTAATTTGATGGCATTTATTTGTCCCCTTTCTTGTGGAGAGGTATAACTTCAGCATATTTAAGCCAGCCAGGGAATGTTCCTGTGACAAGTGAATGATTACACAAACAACTTAAGATATGACTAAGCTCACATGAACACTCTTTTATTAATTTTGTTGATATGTTATCATAACCATTAGAATGCTTTGATTTCAAGGACATTATGATGGATTCTATTTCTTTGGGTGTAAGTGTCAATTCCATTTTACTGAGATTGCTTGTGTGCACTGGTCTCAGATATTCCATTGCATTATTTACTGAACCTGACAACCCCATGCTATCAGTAACAGAGACAAAATACTTGTTTAAATGATTTGCAACACAACATGCGTTTGTTACCAGGGTTTCATTTATTTTTAGAGCTATTTGTTCCTCTTCATTTCTGGTCCTACCTGTCTCAGACTTAACTGTATCCCATATTGTTTTTATTTTATTGCTGCATGTATTTATCTTCTTCTCATTTCATTTATGAGTTCTTCAAAACAAGATGCAAGTGGCCCTTATGAAATCAATACTAGATTAGTTTATGCCTTACGATCCATTGGTAAGGGCATGGCTGCACAGAGAACATTTTGTTCAGTGATGAACTTACATCAACCATCAAATAACTTTGAAAAACTGACTGCAATATTAGAGAAAGCTGTATGTGAGGTCAGTGAGGAAAGCATGAAACTGGCTGCTAGGGAAGCAGTGGAAGAAAATGATGGATGTTCGGATATTGCAGTTGCACTTGATGGAAGTTGGCAAAAAAGAGGACATACTTCTCTGAATGGAGTAGTGGCTGCTATGAGTGTAGACACTGGTAAAGTTTAGGATGTGTAGATAATGTCTAAATATTGCAAATGTTGTAAAGTAAATGAACATAAAGAACACAACTGTGTGGCTAATTTTAGAGAAACACGTGGTGGCATGGATGTACAACAAATATTTCATCAATCCATAGAAACAAGAGGGGTACAGCACACCAAATATATGGGAGATGATGACAGTAAGGCGTACAACAATGCGGTGAACTCTAAGCCATATGGAGATGCCATTATTAGCAAAATAGAATGTGTAGGCCACGTTCAAAAACGTTTGGGAACAAGGCTGAGAAAACTAACTGTTGATATGAGAGGAAAAAAATTAGTAGATGGAAAATTGTTGACTGGACAGGGTCAGTTAACTAAAACTGAAACAGAAAACTTGCAAGTATACTATGGGCAGGAAATTAGGAGAAATAAAGAAAATCTGGAGGCACATAAGAGAGATGTTTGGGCCGTATTCTTCCATTAGTCCTCTACTGATATTAAGCCATGTCATGGATTGTGTCCATCAGGAGAAAATTCGTGCTTCAAATACAATAGGGCTCAGGCAACTGGAGAACCTTATTCTCAGCAGTATTCTCTTCCTGCTGCTGTTATTACAGCAGTTAAACCTATTTTCAGAGACTTGGCTCATCCTGACCTTCTAAGGAAATTTCTGAATGGGCAGACACAGAACCCAAATGAATTTTTCAACAGCATAATTTGGAACCACCTTCCTAAAACTGTTATTTGTAGGCATGCATACAATGAAACTAGGAGTTCATGATGCTGTTATTACATTCAATTGTGGTAATACTAGGAAGTGTTGAGTACTGAAAAAGCTGGGAATTAATCCTGGTGAAAATATGATCACTGGGCAGCAACATTACGATAAAATGAGGATAGCCGATGCAGACAGGTCTGCATCTAATATGGCCAAGAAAGGAAGACAAACATCCAGGAAGGTGGAAAAGAAGCTGGAAGACCTGCTAGATGCCAAAGAAGGGCCATCATATGCAGCAGGACAGTTTTAATTAACTGTAAGTAACCAATTTCAAAAGTTTTTTCTTTAAGGTCAATTTCCTGCAAACTAAAAATTTTAGTACATATGCCCCATTATATCTTAAACTATCATAGATAAATGAATGAAATTTTCAGAGACACTGCATTACATAAAAAGCACCCTCTGGTACTACATTCATTAATATTCCCCCATAGGGAAGTTCACAAAAAAATATTTTCTGCAGAAAAAACTTAATATTTCTTGTTAATAAATTAAAAAAAGTATTTCTTAAAAACTATAAAATGGATAAAGTAGATTTTAGTACAGTTGACTCTATTAGCATCAAGTCACATATAAAAATATTAAGGTTCTGCATCAAATAGCTTTTTTCAGAAATGGGTCAAATACTTGCCTAAATTAACATGGGTTAGACAGGCAGGGTGTGGTCACCTTAAAACTGTGATTCATCGTGCTTCTCAAACATCCATTACTAATGCCTGGATCAGCTTGTGGTAGAATGACAAGTGCTAGTCTGCAATTAGGTGAAGACATGAGACTTAGTATGGTACAAATGCCAACCAAATCTCACAGCCTTTCAGAACACGAGTGCAAAAGTGTAGAGAACAACAGAGAAATACAGAGACTTCATGGTAGGTGATTATGTATGTAATGAATCATTACTCCATGAAAAGTATTAATAATTTTTACTTATGGACCGTCTGACAGCAACTGAATAAAACACAATTTTAGTGCCATACGCGTTTCGCCTTTATTTTCTGCAAGGCATCATCAGTGGCCTGGAATATGTACATATGTTAGCTATTTTATTTACATTTTGTCATTGTGCCTATAGGTTATAAACAGTTCTGGTGGTTGGTATTTCCTATTAAGTAGTAATGTTTTGAACTGTACTTACAGGTTGCGTGGACAATTTCTTACATATTACACTCCTGTTGCATTTTTGGTGTTGTTCTTCTTCTTATGAACGCCAATTTGCGGTTTTTTTCGCCATTCCACAACACTATGCACAGAACGCTTGTTTTAAAGCAATGTTTTGGTTTCTGTTGACGAGTGACGACTGTCAAATGTTTTTGCCAAAGATCGAATGTTATTGCCAAACTTATGAGTGTAACTATTGAAGTATCTGTGGTCTGTTCGTGTATGCATTTGTGTGTGTGTGTGTGTGTGTGTGTGTGTGTGTGTGTGTGTGTGTGTGTGTGTGTGTCCAGATGATGTGGGGAGAATTCTCTTTCTTTTTTTTTGTTTTTTTATTATTTTTTGTTTTATGTTATCATTTCCTTTACTAAGTGTAGTAGGGAGCCTGTGCTGATGTGTGTTTGTTCATTTATCACATGTTTGTTTTCTGCTATGGCTTTCTGGATGTGGAAGTTTTGTTGCATTTGTATAAGATGTTTGTCATGGTTGCTTATTCTCATTATTTTCATTTCTTGTTCCATGTTTGTAGGATGATGGTTGTAGTGTTTTAAATGCTCTGCAAATGTGGAATGGTTTGTTTCATACTTCCAACATCTGATATGTTCTTTGTATCTTGTTTGAAAATTCCTGCATGTCATGCCTATGTATACTGCATCACAACTTTGACATTCAAGTATATATATTCCTGATTGTTGGAATTTGTCTCTCTTAGTAGCTGGCTGGCTTAGGTGTGATTGAAGGGTTTGCCCAGGCTTAATGCTATTTTGAAGCCCTGTTTCTTTAGGATGTTTGCAACTCTGTGTGTTAGTTTATGTGTGTAGGTCATGGTGTACCATCTGGTTCTTTTCTGTGTGGTGTTATCATTGTGTGTGTTTGTTGAGTGTGTTTGTAAGTTTTCAGCTTGTGAGTTCTTTTGTATTGTGGAACTGTTGTGTTTGTTTTTTATTTGTGTTTTTATTTTTTGATTGAGCTTGTGTACCACGTGTGTGTCATACCCGTTGTTCCTAGCTATTTGTATGATTGTACTCATTTCTTGTTCATAGTTTCTCGTGCTGAGTGGGATTCTGTTTAATCTATGTAACATGTGTCTTAGTGCTGCAGGTTTCTGGCTGTGGGGGTGGTTGGATGTGGAATGTATTATTGTGTCTGAGGCTGTTGGTTTTCTAAAGATGTTAAATGTATGTTTACCATTTTCTTTTTTAATTGTAATGTCAAGAAAATTTATTTGATTTTCTTTTTCAAGTGTGAATTTTATGTTCTGATGAGCTTTGTTTATTTCTGAATGGAGTTCATCTATTTTTTCACTTGGCTCATCTACCAGACAAATAATGTCATCCATGTATCTGTACCAATATATGATTTTGAAACTTTCATTTGTGGTTATCTTATCAAATATCTGATTTTCTAGGTGACTGATGAAAATGTTTGCTAGGGTTCCTGATATTGGGGATCCCATGGGCAGTCCATCAGTTTGTAGATAATATTCTATCTCAAACTGAAAATAGTTTTGTTCAGTTGTCAGTCTGAGCATATCTGTTATTTCGTTTATTGCGTCTGTGGTGAGGTTGCTGTGGGATGAGAGATTTTGTTCTATGATTTCTATTGTTTCTGTGATAGGAATGGAGGTATACATATTTTCTATATCGAATGAAATCAGTGATGCTGTGTGTGGTACCTGTATGTTCTGTATGTTTTCTATTAGGTTTCTTGTGTTTATCACTATTCTGTTGTTTTGTACTTTATAGTGTTTTGTAACTAACTTTTGGAGGTGTTTGGCTATGCGGTATGTTGGGGCTTGCTTGAAGTTGATAACAGCTCTCATTGGCATTCCGTCTTTATGTAGAACATACAGGTACCACACACAGCATCACTGATTTCATTCGATATAGAAAATATGTATACCTCCATTCCTATCACAGAAACAATAGAAATCATAGAACAAAATCTCTCATCCCACAGCAACCTCACCACAGACGCAATAAAAGAAATAACAGATATGCTCAGACTGACAACTGAACAAAACTATTTTCAGTTTGAGAAAGAATATTATCTACAAACTGATGGACTGCCCATGGGATCCCCAATATCAGGAACACTAGCAAACATTTTCATCAGTCACCTAGAAAATCAGATATTTGATAAGAAAACCACAAATGAAAGTTTCAAAATCATATATTGGTACAGATACGTGGATGACATTTGTCTGGTAGATGAGCCAAGTGAAAAAATAGATGAACTCCATTCAGAAATAAACAAAGCACATCAGAACATAAAATTCACACTTGAAAAAGAAAATCAAATAAATTTTCTTGACATTACAATTAAAAAAGAAAATGGTAAACATACATTTAACATCTTTAGAAAACCAACAGCCACAGACACAATTCTACCTCCTAGGTATATCTCGCGAAGAGACCATGAGGATAAAATCAGAGAGATTAGAGCCCACACAGAGGCATACCGACAATCCTTCTTTCCACGAACAATACGAGACTGGAATAGAAGGGAGAACCGATAGAGGTACTGAAGGTACCCTCCGCAACACACCGTCAGGTGGCTTGCGGAGTATGGATGTAGATGTAGATGTAGAATACATTCCACATCCAACCACCCCCACAGCCAGAAACTTGCAGCACTAAGACACATGTTACATAGATTAAACAGAATCCCACTCAGCAAGAGAAACTATGAACAAGAAATGAGTACAATCATACAAATAGCTAGGAACAACGGGTATGACACACATGTGGTACACAAGTTCAAACAAAAAATAAAAACACAAATAAAAAACAAACACAACAGTTCCACAATACAAAAGAACTCACAAGCTGAAAACTTACAAACACACTCAACAAACACACACAATGATAACACCACACAGAAAAGAACCAGATGGTACACCATGACCTACACACATAAACTAACACACAGAGTTGCAAACATCCTAAAGAGACAGGGCTTCAAAATAGCATTAAGCCTGGGCAAACCCTTCAATCACACCTAAGCCAGCCAGCTACCAAGAGAGACAAATTCCAACAATCAGGAATATATAAACTTGAATGTCAAAGTTGTGATGCAGTATACATAGGCATGACATGCAGGAATTTTCAAACAAGATACAAAGAACATATCAGATGTTGGAAGTATGAAACAAACCATTCCACATTTGCAGAGCATTTAAAACACTACAACCATCATCCTACAAACATGGAACAAGAAATGAAAATAATAAGAATAAGCAACCATGACAAACATCTTATACAAATGCAAGAAAACTTCCACATCCAGAAAGCCATAGCAGAAAACAAACATGTGATAAATGAACAAACACACATCAGCACAGGCTCCCTACTACACTTAGTAAAGGAAATGATAACATAAAACAAAAAATAATAAAAAAACAAAAAAAGAAAGAGAATTCTCCCCACATCATCTGGACACACACACACACACACACACACACACACACACACACAAATGCATACGCGAACAGACCACAGATACTTCAATAGTTACACTCATAAGTTTGGCAATAACATTCGATCTTTGGCAAAAACATTTGACTGTCGTCACTCGTCAACAGAAACCAAAACATTGCTTTAAAACAAGCGTTCTGTGCATAGTGTTGTGGAATGGCGAAAAAACTGCAAATTGGCGTTCATAAGAAGAAGAACAACACCAAAAATGCAACAGGAGTGTAATATGTAGGAAATTGTCCACGCAACCTGTAAGTACAGTTCAAAACATTACTACTTAATAGGAAATACCAACCACCAGAACTGTTTATAACCTATAGGCACAATGACAAAAATGTAAATAAAATAGCTAACATATGTACATATTCCAGGCCACTGATGATGCCTTGCAGAAAATAAAGGCGAAACGCGTATGGCACTAAAATTGTGTTTTATTCAGTTGCTGTCAGACTGTCCATAAGTAAAAATTATTAATATACCGTAATATTACACGCAACTGAGGAAGACAGGACTATAAAAGTTGAAGATGTCCATGAAAAGTACTGGACACCATGAGGGAGAATTCTGGCTGACATAGCAGGTAACCAGCAACTGTTGTTGTGAAACAGGGATATTGTCTAACAATATTTGAAGACAAGGGCAGGATGTTTCTTTTCATTCTGCAGCACATAAACTAGTTTGTGCGGCCACCATGTGTTAATGGAGGACAATTTGGACTACCATTGCAACAGTCTTTCACCCAGTGGGAGACAGAGTCAACATTGTTTGAGGCTAGCAAAATTGTTCCTGGATATGACTCAATAAAATACAACTTCTTGTAAAGTAATGCAGAAGAATCCTCTTCGCATTTTTTAATGAAATTTTGCTGATTGTATATTTTCACCACTTGTGGAATGAAGCAATCATGCTCCCTCTCCTGAAACCAGGGAACGACTGAACACTACTTAGTAATTATGTTAGTGCTGCCGACATTAAATATATAGAAAAGTTGCTGGAGTACAATGTCAACTGATATCATACTTTGGTTCTAGAAGCTAGGAAGATAGTTCCTTTCAGCGTAAGTGGAGGAGGTATTACTCAGCCCTTGACTATATCCTTAAACATAAATTGATATCTTCATATTTGCTGTTCCTTTCTACATAATTTTCCAGGTATTCTGCAAAGATACAACGCCAGACAGAAGTGGGAAAAAGAATGGCGTCCCTAAGGATCAGTTTTAAATATTAAAATGTCTGCTACAGCAATTCTTGAAATCGACTCAGCAGTACAACCTATGGTGCAGTATTAATTGATTACAGATGATTGATATTTTATGCTCCTCCTCCAGCATTACAAAGGCTACATCTGCTACAGCTTATGCTAAACGATTAATGGAAAATCTCATATAAAGATGTGAAACAAATACTAACAGAGAGATAGAGGGGCTGGCCAGTACTTACCTCAGCTCAGTACAGCCGATAGATACACATAAAACAGAACCGAAAATTTACATTCCTAGCTTTCGGAACAAATGTTCCTTCATCAGGGAGGAGAGAGGGGAAAGAAAGGGAAGAAGGGAAAGGACATTCAGTTACTCACAACCCAGGCTATGAAGCAACAGGGAAAGGAAAATAAGGAGGGTAGCAAGGATGGAGGCATGGTTGTCAGAGGGTAAAACACTGAAGAAGAGAAAGTGTTAAGATGACAGACGTAAGTGATAGCTAACAAAAGGGACAAAACAATGAAGGATGTGGACCATATAGGTGATCTAAACGATTAATGGAAAATCTCATATAAAGATGTGAAACAAATACTAACAGAGAGATAGAGAGGCTGGCCAGTACTTACCTCAGCTCAGTACAGCCGATAGATACACATAAAACAGAACCGAAAATTTACATTCCTAGCTTTCGGAACAAATGTTCCTTCATCAGGGAGGAGAGAGGGGAAAGAAAGGGAAGAAGGGAAAGGACATTCAGTTACTCACAACCCAGGCTATGAAGCAACAGGGAAAGGAAAATAGGGAGGGTAGCAAGCCCTCTGACAACCATGCCTCCATCAAGAATAATGGTTTTTACTGCACCACCATATGGCTTTCAAAAGGTGGCAAAATCTCAAGCATGTACACTGTCTGAAGATTTATGAATTTTACTGATTCTGAGCCAGACATAGTGAACGAGTACATATTTTACAAATGATTCTATCTTGTGTAAGTACCAGAATTTGTAACAGTGGCCTATCATTTTTAACTGAGGCACAATTCCACTATGAACCACAAATTCATGAAAATGTGAATTTCTTCTGTTCAATCAGCCTTTGGGATGTATAAAAATTTAATCATTGTTGCTTACAATCCCTGACAAATGTGAATAAAAATCATATCTATCTGAAAACAAGGCAGAATGAAACTGTTTATATTAAAAATTTATATGACAGGAAGAAAGTAAGGTTTTATTTTAACTAGTAACTTACTTTTGGAATAAAACACACAACTTTTTCCACCAGAAAGTCCTCGCTTTCTGTAAGTCCATCTTTTATTGCAAAATAATGAAAGCCAGAAAGAAACAACAGTCTCAAACCGATTTTTAGTGGAAAGTAAGCACAGACAATATATATATATATATACTTGTAACTTCTAAACAGCAACTGCAAAAGGAGTTACAATTTCTCTGCTGTAACATGTACATTTTGCAATCAGAATACATACACACAATCAAAAGACCAATTGAATATGTTCTCATAAAACATACTCAACAGAAACACAATGAATAATGAAGCATCATCAAATATGCATGTGAGCGTACAATACAACTGCAATCAGATTACTGAAATGGCAAATATATTAATGAGAATTCAGATCATTGTAAATCTCTATTAAACAAATATTGGTATTTTCTTATTCTACTGGATGTTCAGATACATCCTTGTGCAATGTGGTGGTATCCATACAACTGTTTCCACTATTTTAACACATACAAGGTCTCAAACTGTTTTTTGGCAGTCAACTTATTAAACCATGAGAAATACAGACCCCCAAATACAATGTGATTGTTATTTGGATACAGTGTTTACAAAAATTGCCTTAGCAGAATGCACAGTCAGTCTTAAACTCTAAATACTGTGACAAACTACAAGCTAACACTTATAAACACGCAAGAAAGAATAAAAAATACTTATGAGAGGCAATCACACAGCTTTTCTGTGATACTCAGGTGCTGCAATGTGGTAATCCTGTACAGCTTGTAGTGATGAGTAATTTTTATGTAAGAATCTGAAACAAGCAAAATCTGGTAATTAATTTTGTTGTCTTTTTTGATATTGTATGTAGTTTACACTACAAATTATTAATAAAAATGTGCAATTCACTGTCCATTCTATATTGATTAACCGAGGTAATTCTGTAAAAAACTGTGGCCCAAGTTGCAATAAAGTTACGTCATCAGCCTCTTTGAGAAGATCTCATATAATATTTTTAAGACAAAATTCCACACACACATTGCAATAGCCTTCTCATATGGGAAAAGTAAGGAACAGATTAACATCTGTACATACCCTGCAAATACACTTTATTGACACCACAAAAGTCATTATACCTTCATGAACATCTCAATAAGAGAAATGTTTATGGAAGAGGTTGTAACATCCCCCCCCCCCCCCCCAAAGCATTACTATAATATTCGATACCCGGAATTTGTAGTCGGGTATCAGTACTTTCTGTTACACAAAGAATAAAAATCATGCCACTATGGCACCTTTTCCTGTCCAAACTCTTTGCCTTTACAAATGTCTGCTTGTGTCTGTGTACGTGCGGATGGATATGTGTGTGTGTGCGCGAGTGCATACCTGTCCTTTTTCCCCCCTAAGTTAAGTCTTTCCGCTCCTGGGATTGGAATGACTCCTTACCCTCTCCCTTAAAACCCACATCCTTTCGTCTTTCCCTCTCCTTCCCTCTTTCCTGATGAAGCAACTGTTGGTTGCGAAAGCTTGAATTTTGTGTGTATGTTTGTGTGTCTATCAACATGCTAGTGCTTTCGTTTGGTAAGTTACATCATCTTTGTTTTTAGATATATTTTTCCCACGTGGAATGTTTCCCTCTATTATATTTATAACATAATAATCACTATGCGCCATCAACATTTACTCAGCACTATAATAATCCGTATGTAATTCATTTGATTAGAAGTAGTTATAAATGTTAGCATCGTTATTACTTTCGTTAATTAACTGCAATTAGATCTCGAAAGTTCAGTTTGGAAAACGTTATTGTAAATGGATCAAAAAGCAAGAACCAAATTTAAATTCACGTAATTTCAAGTGATATGTAATTTCAAACCCAAATTTGTAAACCAGAATTAATACCATTACTAAAATAATTAACTGATCATTGTTAGCACATGTAATTAACTCCATTAATTACATTTGGATGCATATTTCAAAGTTATGAGCCATTCAAGAGGTTAAACAACTTGTGTATATATTACGTAAATGTTAGCAATATTTCCCGATCGATAATTGATTTGTATTTATTAAATTAATGAAATGCATTATTGTAGGAAAGTCATATTTAATTTTCAATCTTAAATTGTACAATTTCTAACCTAAAGCTCATCTGTAATGAACTAATACTTTATCCTGTAAGTAATCTGATTGTCAACCTTTCGTATATTTGTAACTTTTAATTTCACGATGGTGTAATAATTGAAGTAATGAACACTCATTGCTTGGAATATGTATAAGCAAACACGGCAATGCAGCATCAGTTCACCTAGGGGTTCACTTTGTAGTCTTTTCAGTCAGTAAGTCAGTCTGTCAGCTGTTGGATTGTCAAAGAGACTATATGTGAAGTTTGATGTATTTTGCAATGACTTTGGAAAAATGTTATCGTCAACAAATAAACAACCACAAATTGTATGACCTGGAGTTTTAATTAGAAGGAATCACCAGCTACCCGACTCAGGCAAATTACAAGACAAGTACAACAAAAATACTTTGTTATGGATCGCCCTTACTTACGTCCACTACAGGTGCAAATATATAAATAACTACCGTATTTACTCGAATCTAAGCCGCACTCGAATCTAAGCCGAACCTGAAAAATGAGACTCGAAATAAAGGAAAAAAAAATTCCCAAATCTAAGCCGCACCTGAAATTTGAGACTCGAAATTCAAGGGAAGAGAAAAGTTTTAGGCCGCACCTCCAAATCGAAACAAAGATGGTTCATTGTAATATGAGACACAATTTAGGTCGAATGAATGACGATACAGCTACAGTAGTTTGGTTCGAGTCGAAAGCTTAGCAGTTAAGCTTTACCAGGTAGCCATTGCTATGCGTCAGGCGCTCCGTCCGTATTTATACGGATACCCTTCCTTTTTCACGTGCTTCGTCTGGTTTGAATCGATTGCTTATTTTGCTTTAATCTGATAAGTGCCGTTTTCTATGTTATAGGTGTTTACGTCAGTCACTCTAAGCTGAAAATGCATTACTATACTGTGTCATGCATTGTTTGACGCATTCGATAGTGCATGTTTACGGCCTGTCGCTGCTCGCGGCTTGGCTTGCTTTTGTGCGCGCTACCGCCGCCTACAATTAAAAAAAGAGAGGAATCGTCTCATTAGCGAAACAATGGCAAGAGACTGCTATTTGTTGTTACTTACACTGCTGCTTTCTTTGATAATGATCAACAAGAACCAAATAATAGACTGCGTATGATAGAACATGTTCTGAACGAGAGTTTAGTGAAAATTTTTCTCCGTTTGAAACTCTTTGCGGCCGCTTCTTTAGTACATCAAATTCTGCACAGAAATTAGTCATCTTAGATTTAAAAATCTAGTCAGTTGCCGTGCTTCATTTCCGACTGTATCACTATTAGGCATGAGAGTAATACGAATATAAACATGACACGATACGTATATTCTTCCGCGTTTGCTGTTGTCTCACTCTAGTTTCGTAGTTTATTTGGCAGACAGGATTTAAATGAGATAGAAGCAAACACGAAAGAATACATGGCAAAATGTTTATATTCGTATTATTCTTATGGTGAAGAGAATACTGCATGTGATTCACATTTCATCAGGTTCCTATTAGCAACCATCTATTCTCACAGGTAGGAAAAAATTCAGAAAGTAGAGTTGGCCATATTGATAAAAATCCCAGTATTATCAGTCGGATTTTCGTAGTACATTGAAATTCGAAGATGAACAATACGGAATTTGTATTTACTTCGTTGGATAATGTATGAAAAAGCAGTGGTCGATACTCGGGCGGAGAAAAAAAACTCATCTTCCAATTTTTTTTTTATTTTATTTACTGACGCAGAGGTTTTGGCACCAGTATTTATCTTTGTGCGTACAAAGGATGCCTGTGTAGCGCTACATATATTCGACGGCAGAAGTTAGTTGTGGCGGCACCTATCAACATTTTTCAGAACTTCCGCTTGCTTTGCACTCGATTCTAAGCCGCAGGCGGTTTTTTGGATTACAAAAACCGGAAAAAAAGTGCGGCTTAGATTCGAGTAAATACGGTATATTAACGCACCGGTAAATAAATCATATGCATTCATAAAGTAAGGGAGATGTCATAAGGTTTCAGAAGTGTAGAAATATTTACAGAAATTCACTGTGTTGCATAAACATCAGCTGCATAATTAAATTTTACCTGTAAATTTTTTTGTGAATAAAACTGTCTAGATCACTTAATATACAAGATGTCATTGACTGGTTTCGTCATAGAGTAGGTATGGATGTGCCAAAGATGAATGACCAATAGCTGTGAAGCATGAAGCCTTCTCAATCAAATGTCACATCTGTGGTGTCTAATGACAGATCAGTGTGGCCATAGTCATCATTTGTGTTAAGAGCTGATGTTTTGTTTTGCCAGAAAAATGATAAGTGTAATAATAGAGCAAGAAATTGTTGCGAAGTTCCACATGAAACTTGGAAAAACTGCTACTGAAACCAATCTCTTACTGAAATAAGTGTATGGTGAAAACTTGTTTGTCATGTCCGCAATTTTTTAAATGGTTTGAAAGATGGCCGAGAAGACGTTGAAGATGAAACACACCTCGGACACCTTTCAGTATCAAAAATGGATGAAAATATTGAAAAAGTACGTAATATGATTTGATCTGACTGTTATTGAGTATTCAATTGATTGCTGAGACTGTAGGAATTGAGAAGAATGTGTACGGCAAATTTTACGTAATGAGAAAAGTGTAAGCAAAACTAGTGCTGAAAATTATCACAAGTAAAGAAAAAGAAGCTCGTGACATTGTTTTTACTGCCATTTTGAATACCACTGAAAATGATCCTAATTTCTTGGAAAAAGTGATTACATGGGATAAATCTTGGCTTTTCACTTATGGTCCAGTTACTAAGTGCCAAATCAAGCTTCACCAAGAGTAAAAAGGGTTTGAATCAGCAAATCAATGTTCAAAGTGATGATGATGTCTAATCATCATCATGAATTTTGACTAATTAAATAAGAAACTTTTCCGTGGGAACATGTAGTTACTTTCCACCCTAATGACTATTGTAACCCCTTCAGATGTGTACATTACTGGGAAACAAAAGCACTGAGAGGTTGCATTGATTTATTTAAAAAGTTAATCCAAAATGGCATGGCTTGTAAATCGAGAACACTGTGTTGAAGCATGCCACTGCAGAAGATTCCAAGGACACATGTTGATCCACAACCATTGACTAGCTGCACACAACTCAAAGATACTGAGATGAGCATAATGTTAGATACATACATTTCTCAACAGAATTCCAAATGCTAAAGAAAATGAAGTGACTTAAGGAGAAAAGCAAGGGGTCTTATAATTTTGTTTAATTTATTATGTTTTATCACTCAAGACTTTCTCCTTAATAGCTGCAGGTTCCATCTGAGATTTTCTTTTATTTTGCCACAATACAAACCTCCAACATCTTTTGTTATTTACACCAATATGCCTGACAACACAAAAAGTGGCAGTGAGAATCAAAACCAGTGTCGAAGACTGGTGCAAATGAAATGCAACATGCAATTTTTTTTTCACATATGTGGAAGAGGAATAATTACTTGAAATATTATGAAAAACCGGTCCTGTCTGTGTTATAGACCTTTTCTGTGAAGAGAGAGAAACTTTTCTGAAGGACACAAAGGGTGAGAGTGTGTTATTAGCTATTTGTACACTATCAAGCTCCTTAACAACATTGTTTTTGATTATCACTGTAACTGAATGGTGAAAATGCAGGCTTTCTTTGTCAAGGGGCAGAAGTTTGATTCTATGTTAAATTGCAACAGTTCATTTCTTTTTCTTCCAGACACAGACCACAAGGAAAATATCCCTCTATTCTGATGACACACACTTAATTTTCACAACAGAAGTGAAAGTTTTTAGATTGTCAGTCAGCGAGCATCACATGTGGTAGCAAGTACTATAAAACTGGCAGCAACACTTATTCTTAGCAAGCACATATGAAATTACTCTGACTTTTGAAATAATAATAATAATAATAATAATAAATTAACTCCATTACAATCTAGCAGAATGGCAAAATTGTCAAAAGCTGATTACTCAGTCTGTGGTTTCCTTATGTTCGTGAACATTTTTGTTTAGACTTTACCAAGACTGTTACTAATATCAAATGAAACAACAAGTTTACTGTTACCAGTTAGTGTTTGTTTATTTTCACAAGACATTTTGAAGGGTTAAACCTGTATCATGAGGTGGAATTATACGCATGGCACATGTGTTGTGCTATGACTTTGGAATAACCTGTGGCATCGTCACTACAGTAGTCAAGAGCTCCTTTTCTTGTCATGATACATCACATCACATACACCATCACTGACAAAGTGCAGTGTTATATGTGATGCATCATTGTCAAGGAAAGATTCCTGTGCCAACTGGAGACAGTGCCACAGGTTATTCCAAGCTCATTACACAACACATGCATGCCATTTTAATCCACATAGTTACAACCTGATGATGGAGAGTTAAACCCTCAAAATTTCTTGTGATAATAAACAATGACTGATAACAATGAAATTGCTGAGTCATTCGGTTTCCTTATGTTGCAGAGAACATAATCCTAACACATTCAGTTCATATTATTGTTCGGATGGTTTCTTTCTGAACTTGTCCCTGACATTTCAATTGGAAATAAATGCCATAAAATATCTAAACACTCTACACAATGTGTACTAAATAAAAACACTTTGACACATGGGATTTTTTCTGCCTTACATTCACTGAAAAATAAACTTGGACTGTATTCATGAAGTTGTGTATGTGCATAATTATTTAAGGTAATCAACTGCCTGAAAGGTGAAAGTAATGACTTGCATTACAGTTAACCAGTAATTATTGCATAAAACAAAGTTCATCTTCTGTTTTATTAAATACTTTTAATTATCTACATGAAATATAAAACAAAAGTACGGGCAAGGATTAGAGTCCACATTGACCAGGTTGGTAAGCATAGACTCTAACTGTTGCACCAGCTGTCCTATTGAACACACTAAAGTACTCAAAATGTGATGACTGTTGATCTCAATTTCTTTGAAAACAAAGGTCTAGTGACCTAAACCATGAATGGACACAAAAGACAGACTGAACTGCTTAACTCCTTGTAGGATACCTTCTCATGTGAAGGAGAATGTTTCTCCTGAGTAATTTATCATGTTAGATGTTACTCCTGTATGTCATGGCAGTATTCTACTGCACTGACTGAAAGCCAAACATGCCAAATTATGTTTCTCTACACACCATTTATTCTACAATAGTCAATGACAGTACACAATTTAAGGCTGGATACCCAAACCACCACACTTTGGGTATTTATACACAGACATGCTGAACTGAAATAAACTTGGCTATGAAGAGGATTACATGAAGCCTTCAACGGCTACAACAACAGATTATTATCAAAAGATCTCTGAAAAAAATTTTGTAGTGGCTCATGTTTCCACTCTCAGACAAGACAGGCACCGTAACTGAAGGCAGCAAACAATAGTCAGAAATGCTTAACTCTGTTTTCCAAAGTTCTGGTACAATAATTCTAGCTTGAAAAATTATAGATGCTGATTAATTAATGATTATGATCACAGTTTATATCGTGCGTGGAGGTCTCAGTAGAAACCAACAAAAGCACATCCAACATATAACATTTAAAGAAATGAAATTTCATTATTTGTTTACAGTGTAACAATATCACTCAGTCACCTGCAAGCAGGGGAAGATCACGATGTCCCACAGGGCAGTCTGATATTTTAACTGAGATTGATATTCTGTTTTCATGAAGACAGTACACGTACAATCCAATTACTGGTTACAACTGTTTCTGTTCCTGCTAAAAAGGTCAAGCTGTCAAACGTGATAGCTGATTTCAACAATGCAGAATTTTTCTAGGTATGAACCTCTGTCCAATCTTTGAAACAGACTTCACCATTCAGTAATTTGGGGGGGGGGGGGGGGGGTGTTCAGTTTAACACATACTACAAATCACAGTGTAACTGAGCATTTCTGATACACAAATCATCGCCAGAGATGAAAGAAGTGATAAGAAACAGAAAAAAATCTGAGGACTGACTGAGAATTGCATTTTAAACCTTCACATTTATTGTCTGACAGCAACATATTCACCAACTATATTGTTTGTCAGTGAGATTAAGATGTGAATAACTATTCCACATCAACCTGACAACTACTACAACGGACAAGGAGAATACACCAAAAATCTTACAGGCTTCCCAGTGTTGACAACAGCTGAAACTATTATTTGCCAATATTTCCACCACAGTTGTGTGTCCATATTCAACATTACTATGTTTTACAGAACATTAATAATTTTTAATTTTCAGTTATCAGTCTATGATCATCTTCCTGACCTTTTTTGTTATTCATACTAAATAACAACGGACTTCTTTCAACTATAACTATTATCATTTATGATGGTGTCACTATAGTGTGCCTTTTGCTTATATTTTATATATACGTACAGTTCTTTAACTACTGACACAATCTTTAGTAAATGTTTCTAATATGACATACACCATCGGCAAATGTTGATTGTGACAAGAAAGCATTACTGAAAACAAAGAAACTAAACAACAGTGACTCACTGTCATGCTTAAAACCACATGCATTATATTTTTCCAAAATGATTTACTAGGAATCACAGTTACTCATTAATATTTTTGTTAACTGTAATTTCTTCGGTAACACCACACAGACCACCTGAAAAATATGATACTACAGTACTTCAATTAATAAGCTTATTAAAATCTGTTTTACCTGAGAAAATCATTGATGTATGCTGTTAACAGAGCAATACTCTTGTCGTCTAGTGGTGTGTACGCCAGCACACTTCCAAGGCGAACTAAAAAATAAAAATTTATATATTTTTCACAAGTAACAACAATTACAACAATGGGATATTCAAGAAAAAGTGTCATTAATTATTTGGATGACAGATTGCTACTCATGTTACAGAAGAGAGCAAACTCAGGAGAACATCTTTTGTATTATAAAGAAGAATTACTTCATCTTTAAAGAGACACACAAAACATTCCTCTTTTAAATTGAAAATCTCAGAACAGGGATGAACTTGGGGGAAAAAATTTCTACAACATTCTGTTCATGTTAGAAGTTGATACAAAATTTAAATGAACAGTTTCTTTCTGTCATTGGCAACAAAGTTCATGATTTCAGTTTCCAGCAATACCACAACTTGCAATGTACTTCTGTTCTGTATGATATGTATGTGGAGAATACTAGGAAAAATGGACTACATATACCTTTTCATGCTTAGTGATAATTGCAATGAAGGTGTTGTTTTTCCCAAGACTTTAGAATCATATTTTCAGCAGTATCAATTTATGATGGTTCAATAACGAGTTATCTGTTATCTTATGGACTTATTTTTATTACTGGTGACTGGAGGGAGGTGTAGAATTCAACTGCGTCATTTTAGATTACAGAAACCTTTGTAATATAATTATATTTCATTGAGAGCAAAACACAATAACTGTTTCACAGAAATTATGTGTATTCATACATGAGAAATGTCTTTGATGATAGGTGGAAGAACTGGGGAACAAATCATAAAATGCAATGAAATCATGGCTCTGAATAATGGCTGTGCACCAAGGAGGGGAAAAACAATCGAAACGAAATAATAAAAAGCAAGAAATTAAAAATTCAAATACAACATTTAAAAAAAATATATAAGGAAGGGTTGAAAAGTAACACATAATAAATTTGTATTGTTGTATTTGTGTGGTTAAAATAGCAGCAGAACGAAAACTCTCAATTTTACGTGTTAGATGATGTGAGGTGGCAGCCCTCTCACAGCAGCAGCATAAAATAATGCTTAAAGACGCCATGTGCAATACATGTAATATAATGACAAACTGTACCCGACACTGCAATTTTATACCCGAGCACTAACAGGGAAGACAATTCATCATATAACAAGTGTAATTAATACACTGTTCTCAATCCTATCGACTCAATAAGGATAAAGCTGATGTAATGAATTAGTATATGTGCCAAGGCTGGGACTTGAACCCGAGTCTCCTGCTTACTAGACAGATACACTATGTGATCAGAAGTATCTGGACACCTGGCTGAAAATAGCTTACAAGTTCGTGGCGCCCTCTGTCGGTAATGCTGGAATTCAATATGGTGTTGGCACACCCTTAGCCTTGATTATGGCTTCCACTCTTGCAGGCATATGTTCCATAAGGTGCTGGAAGCTTTCTTGGGGAATGGCAGCCCATTCTTCATGGAGTGCTGCACTGAACAGAGGTGTCAATGTCAGTCAGTGAGACCTGGCATAAAGTCGGCATTCCAAAACATCCCAAATGTGTTCTATAGGATTCAGGTCAGGATTCTGTGCAGGCCAGTCCATTACAGGGATGTTATTGTTGTCTATTCACTCCGCCACAGGCTGTGCATTATGAACAGGTGCTCGATCGTGTTGAAAGAGCAGTCGCCACCCTAAATTGCTCTTCAACAGTGGGAAGTAAGAAGGCGCTTAAAACATCAGTGTAGGCCTGTGCTGTGATAGTGCCATGCAAAACAACAATGGGTGCAAGACCCCTCCATGAAAAACATGACCACACCATAACACCACCACCTCCGAATCTTACTGTTGGCTCTACACACGTTGGCAGATTATGTTCACCAGCCATTCGCCATATCCACACGCTGCCATCGGATCGCCACATTGTGTACCATGATTCGTCACTCCACATAACGTTTTTCCACTGCTCAATCCTCCAATGTTTACGCTCCTTACACAAGTGCGGCGTCGTTTGGCATTTACCTGCTCGACCACAAAATCCAAGTTTACTCACCTCCCGCCTAACTGTCATAGTACTTGCACTGGATCCTGTTGCAGTTTGGAATGCCTGAATGATGGTCTGGATAGATGTCTGTCTATTAGACATTACAACCCTCTTCAACTGTCGGTGGTCTCTGTCAGTTAACAGACGAGTTCACCTGTACGCTTCTGTGCTGTACATGCCCCTTCATGTTTCCGTTTCACTATCACATTGGGAAACAGTGGACCTAGGGAGGTTTAGGAGTGTGGAAATCTTGCGTACAGCCATATGACAAGTGACATGCAATCACCTGACCACGTTCCAAGTCCGTGAGTTCTGCGGAGCGCCCCATTCTGCTCTCTCACGATGTCTATTGACTACTGAGGTCACTGATATTGAGTACCTGGCAGTAGGTGGCAGCACAATGCATCTAATATGAAAAACGTACGTTTTTGGGAGTGTCCGGAAACATTTGATCACATAGTGTATGTTATCCACTACACCTCAGTTGGCATTCTGGCTAACACAGCTCCACCACCAACTGTCCTAGTCCAATGCCCTCCCTAACACAAACTCCAATTCACACCTCAGTCCATCTTGATTTTTTCCTCCTTAAATAATCAGTATTGCCAAGGCTCTCCAACACTGGAACAGCACCCCAGGGGGAAATCTTGCCTGTACCTCAGGTGTAGGTGATCTATCAATTTGATGGAATTACACTTTCCTGGAGACATAGTATGTTTATTATTTATGTTTGTTAGTGTTATAAGGCAATTCATGTCACCAATGATGCTAGAGCTGTTTCACATGGAGAGTGAGGGCAATGTGACAGGGCTGGATCTTTACACATGCGGCAACTTCAGCTAGGTTGGAAATCACTAAGATTTATATGATAACCATCATCTGTGAGAGGATGGAAACCCATTTGTCATAATAAGCAGTGTACATTATTATTATTATTATTATTATTATTATTAACTGAATTACTGCCCTGTAACTAACCCGTAAAAAAGCTAATTATGTAAAGTTGATTATGTACAAACCGATTATAACCGAAGTCTCAGTTTCAAAATGCTGTAAAAAAATAACTACAACTCAGAACAACATCAAACTTGAACGGAATATTATCAAAGATAGGGGACATGTTACGGAAGCAAAAACAAATTTACAAAAATTTTACTGGTAGATGGCACTATATTGGTAGAATATGCAAAATAAATGACATGGGGTACACAGCTGTTCCTCAGTTTGCATTTGAGATGCTTGTCATGACTGTAATGCAGGATCGTGCACTGCTGATAATTCTCTTTTATGAGAACAGTGACTGTGCACTGTTAGCTCTCCAGAAGTTCCGGATGCACAAGGGTACGAAAAAAGGGGTTGCTCTGATGTCTGCCATTGGCCTGGAGAAAATGATTATGTAATTTGAAAAGACAGGTTCTTTTGAAGTGTAATATGGCAGAGGAAGGAAAACAACAGATCCAACACCAGTAGAAGATGTGTCCACAGCACTGCTTGAGGAATCGAGCAGCGGTATGCAAATATGCAGTGCAAGGGAAATTGCCCCAACTCTGGACATGTCTGTGACCTGACAATGTTGTTCATTGTAGGGCCTCCCCCCCCCCCCCCCCCCCGACCTCCAGAGAGACGGGTCCTGTGATCTGTACCATCACTGGTAGATACTATTAAGAGTCTTTTTCGCACCAACATCATTCCAATCCTCCAACAATGTGGATATGTGGGTAGGATTATTTTTATGCAAGATGGCACTCTTCTGCACAATGAGCAGCTTGTAAAGTAGCACCTGCTGCAGAGGCATTTTGGTAATGCTAGAATTCTCAGCCATAATTTCCTTACAGCCTGGCTTATCTTAATCTGTGTGACTTCTGGCTGTGGGTGTTATCTGAAAAATGTCACATTCAGTGCTCTGATTACTAGCATACTTGTACTGAAAGCACACATTGTGCAACACATTCTGGACATGACCTCTGAGAAACTCTGGTCATTGTGGATCATGCCGTTTCTCGATTCTAACTTGTGGTAGAAAACAGTGAACAGCATGTTGAACAGTTCTCGCACCAGTCTCATGACAACTGTAAACCCATTGTTACTTTTTACACAGTCTTCTGGTCTCACGACAATTAAAAACCTATTTTTCCCATCCAATGTGATACAACCTTGCTGTGGTGGATGGCTTTACGTAACTAACAAGGCCACAGCTGTTGTATGCCAAACTTGTGTGGTCATGCATTCTGCACAGTATGATTGGTTTAGTGTGCAATTCACGCTATAGTCATTGCATTGCATTTCATCTGTCCACTGCAACTGAACTCATTAACATTATGATGTTTACAGCGATGTTCAGTGGGACATTTTTCGTTGAATTTTTTTGTTTCCTTAATGTTTCCCCCTTCTTCAATAATATTCCATTGAAATTTTGCATAATTCTGAGCAATGCTTCATTTATTTACAGCTTTCATTCTGAACAATGGATCATTTTTTTGGAACTTGAACTATACTTACAATCACTCTGTATTTAGTCAATCAGTAGGCACCAACAGTGGTATCAAGTTGATAAACTGATATTGTAAATAATTTGTGCAATCACGTGAGTGCTGAACTCTTTCAACAATATGCCAGAATTGAAAATGAGATGAGAATTTAAATTCTTTGAAAAAGAAGAAATGAGTTTGACTGCTTGTTGAAAATAATTTACTAAAGGAAAGTCACACACAAATGTGAATAGGTTTTCTGGTATAATTACATACTGGAGGGAACCCCTTGTATCCAATTAAGTTTGCTCAGAGTACAAGAGCAACACCCCTCAGAAATAATATAAACAAATACAAACTTGTTGATAATCTACAATATCAATAAGCACAATCAGTTTCACCTGAATACGGATCAGTGTAACAGGCACACCATATTTTTACAAAGCTGAGGGAAAATTCATGTAAAAAGCTATCAGGAAAAAAAATATATATTACACAAAAAAATTCATGTTTACTAAATTAAACATAAGCAACTGCACTTTGTGAAAGACCAACTGATGGCTCCCAAACAACATGTCAGATAACCACAAGCAGCCAACCGAGGCTTTCAGAAAGAGATAATATCTAGTTATAAACACTGGGTACGCCATTAAGTGAATGTATTTTTGCAGGCCACTATGGTGTGGAAGTATTTCTCTTCTCCACTGCCAAAGAAATTTTAAGTGATGATAATAATAATAATAATAATAATAATAATAAATCCCGTGGAGGCCCGGGAAAAGAATAGGCCTCCGGTATGTTCTGCCAGTCGTAAAAGGCGACGAAAAGAACAAACCACTAATAGGGCTAACCCCCCTTTTAGTGTGATTACTTGGTGCAGGACAGAACTAAAGAAGCCTCGGACAAGCGCCGTCATGGTCGGGGACGACGCTTGAACCCTATGCCCGCCCACAATGGTAACGACACTGCTAGCCAACTGGAAAATGATTTAAATCCAAATAGAGGTGTTTTGCAGGATATGCTTCCTGCAACCACCCTAGAAGGAAAACAAAGGCAGAGGATGAGATGGTCAGATGAAGTTAATCGACACCTCATGTTCTGTTATTACCAAGCAACAAACCTAGGAACCAACACAACTGGATACAGATCACAAGTATACACAACATTTATTACCAGATACCCGGAATTAAAATTTTTAACAGAACAACGACTAGCTGATCAGATCCGTGTAGTAATAAAAAATAACAGGATACCCCAGTCAGAATTAGAAAACATCAAACAACAAGTACAACAAATACTAGAACAAAATAATGTGCAATCAGAAGAAGAAGAAAACACAATAATGGACTCAAACATCCCAGAGCAAACAAACAAAGACCAACACGCATCAATTAAACAATCAGAGGAAAACGAAATCTTAACACAGCCACCAGAACAGGCACAAATAAAACACGAAGAGACACATGTGTTAGATATAGAAGAGAAATTTCAGGTGACATATATAGAATACAAAGACACAAATACAGACATTAGACCATTCTTGCATAGACCGCCAAATAACCCACAAGTCGAAACAACAATAAAAACTATCAACACAATCATACACAACAAAATAAATGAAAACACAACTATGGAAGAGTTACAACTACTGGTTTATATAGGAGCACTCACTACACTAAATATACACACTAGGCAGAGATCAGAACAAACCAACACACAGAAGAAACCCACAAAACCAGCATGGCAACACAGGCTACAGATCAGAATAGAAAAACTGAGAAAAGACATCGGACAGCTAACGCAATTTATAAGAAATGAAATATCAGACAAAAAACGAAAAAGGTTAGGTAAAATCTCACAACAAGAAGCAATAGAGCAATTAGATGAAAAAAAGCAGAAATTACAAGCATTGGCCAAACGACTTAGAAGATACAAAAAAAGTGAAAATAGAAGGAAACAAAACCAAACATTCAACACAAACCAAAAGAGATTTTACCAAACAATGGATAACACACACATTAAAATAGACAATCCACCAAACATAACAGACATGGAACACTTCTGGAGCAACATATGGTCAAACCCGGTACAACATAACAGGCATGCACGGTGGATACAAGCAGAAACAGACACATACAAGATGATACCACAAATGCCTGAAGTGATAATTTTGCAACATGAAGTCACCCGAGCAATTAATTCTACACATAATTGGAAAGCCCCTGGAAATGATAAAATAGCAAATTACTGGCTAAAGAAGTTCACCTCAACACATTCACATCTAACTAAATTATTTAACAGTTACATTGCAGACCCATACACATTCCCTGATACACTTGCACATGGAATAACCTATCTGAAACCTAAAGATCAAGCAGACACAGCAAACCCAGCTAAATATCGCCCCATAACATGCCTACCAACAATATACAAAATATTAACTTCAGTCATCACACAGAAATTAATGACACATACAACACAGAACAAAATTATAAATGAAGAACAAAAAGGCTGCTGCAAAGGAGCACGAGGATGTAAAGAGCAACTGATAATAGATACAGAGGTGACATATCAAGCGAAAACTAAACAAAGGTCCCTACACTACGCATACATTGATTACCAAAAAGCCTTTGATAGTGTACCCCACTCATGGTTACTACAGATTTTGGAAATATACAAAGTAGATCCTAAATTGATACAGTTTCTAAACACAGTAATGAAAAACTGGAAAACCACACTTAATATCCAAACAAATTCAGATAACATCACATCACAGCCAATACAGATTAAGCGTGGAATATACCAAGGAGACTCATTAAGTCCCTTCTGGTTCTGTCTTGCTCTGAACCCACTATCCAACATGCTAAATAATACAAATTATGGATACAATATTACTGGAACATACCCACACAAAATCACACATTTGCTATACATGGATGATCTAAAACTGCTGGCAGCAACAAATCAACAACTCAACCAATTACTAAAGATAACAGAAGTATTCAGCAATGATATAAATATGGCTTTTGGAACAGACAAATGTAAGAAAAATAGTATAGTCAAGGGAAAACACACTAAACAAGAAGATTACATATTGGATAACCACAGCGACTGCATAGAAGCGATGGAAAAAACAGATGCCTATAAATATCTAGGATACAGACAAAAAATAGGAATAGATAATACAAATATTAAAGAAGAACTAAAAGAAAAATATAGACAAAGACTAACAAAAATACTGAAAACAGAATTGACAGCAAGAAACAAGACAAAAGCTATAAATACTTATGCTATACCAGTATTGACCTACTCATTTGGAGTAGTGAAATGGAGTGACACAGACCTAGAAGCACTCAATACACTTACACGATCACAATGCCACAAATATAGAATACATCACATACATTCAGCAACAGAAAGATTCGCATTAAGCAGAAAGGAAGGTGGAAGGGGATTTATAGATATAAAAAACCTACATTATGGACAGGTAGACAATTTAAGAAAATTTTTTCTAGAACGAGCAGAAACTAGCAAAATACACAAAGCAATCACTCATCTAAATACATCAGCTACACCATTGCAATTTCATAACCACTTCTACAACCCTTTAGATCACATAACATCAACAGATACAAAGAAAGTAAATTGGAAAAAGAAAACACTACACGGCAAGCACCCGTATCATCTAACACAGCCACACATAGATCAAGACGCATCCAACACATGGCTAAGAAACGGCAATATATACAGTGAGACGGAAGGATTCATGATCGCAATACAGGATCAAACAATAAACACCAGATATTACAGCAAGCATATTATTAAAGATCCCAATACCACAACAGATAAATGCAGACTTTGCAAACAACAAATAGAAACAGTAGATCACATCACAAGCGGATGTACAATACTAGCAAATACAGAATACCCCAGAAGACATGACAATGTAGCAAAAATAATACATCACCAACTTGCCATAAAACATAAACTAATAAAACAACACGTTCCCACATACAAGTACACACCACAAAATGTACTGGAGAATGATGAATACAAATTATACTGGAACAGAATGATTATAACAGATAAAACAACACCACATAACAAACCTGACATCATACTCACCAATAAAAAGAAGAAATTAACACAACTAATTGAAATATCCATACCCAACACAACAAATATACAGAAGAAAACAGGAGAAAAAATTGAAAAATACATCCAACTGGCTGAGGAAGTCAAGGACATGTGGCATCAGGATAAAGTCGACATTATCCCAATTATACTATCAACTACAGGAGTCATACCTCACAATATTCACCAGTACATCAATGCAATACAGCTACATCCAAACATATATATACAACTGCAAAAATCTGTAATTATTGATACATGTTCAATTACCCGAAAGTTCCTAAATGCAATATAACATATACCATACAGTTAGAAGGAAGTCACGCTTGACCGAGGTCCGCGTCACGTTCCATTTTTAACCAGACTTAAGTCTGAGAAAAAAAGTCAATAATAATAATAATCATGACTGTATTCTGAGGCACACATGGTATATGGTTAATGGTGTACCATGTAAGTAGTACAATCATCAACATCTAGACACATGGACACACTCCTGCCAATCTGTATGATGCTCTTTGTGACAAGTATCCAAACAAGGAAGCTACAAACACCTCATTGTTCCATAACAAAGCATGGCCTCATGTTGTGGCTATTGTTTGGATCACGTAATGAGGCTAGAGGGTGTTCCAGCACCATTCATGCATTTATTACCTAATTCTATCACATCAGCATTTTTTCACCCATATTTGTATTATATATATTTTCTCTTCGTATCAGATTTCCTGTTAGGTTTAGAGACTTCAATGTGTAACACAAATTTTAGCGTTTTCAATGAATTATCAATATGAAACTGGATCTAGCATTTGTTTTGATATACACCAGCCTCTGACCCAGTAAATGCAGTTTACATATCCAATCTTCCACATTCATTCGGGAAGCACAGATGGCTATCCTGTAGGGTTTTTGTAGGTGCAATTTTCTGTCTCTCAGATTTCTTTACCGATATAACAACTGACACTGTGAAACAAATTAGTCTATCTTCCTTGAGCTTTTTCCTCTTAACACGGGCTCTCTACATAATGAATAAATGGAAGAAAACACAATTATGAAATATTACCAGCTGTATTTCAGTATATGTTCTGTCAAGTTTAGAATCACCAAACCCACTGTAGAAAGCCTCGTACAAGTAATACTTTCAGCTCAGTGCCAACACAGTGCACAGACATCAGCATATATAGGTAAAATTGTTTTCTGTACTGGATATTCTGAAACTCAAGTCCAACCAGAAGAAATCTGGAGGCAGAATTTGCGCACATTTTTAAAAGAAGCTAAGAAGATTGAGTATTAATGAACTTTGCTTCAATGAATGTGTAAGATTCCTTAGGCGACAATTTGAAAAGAGAAATGTAATTAACACACTCAATTTGTCTCAAGACTGCTCAACACATAAATTTGTGAATCAATATTTGACAATCAGGTATATACACAAAACACCAGGAAAATAATGAGTTGGATAAGAGAAAGAGGAAAGTTATGACAATCTTGCTTGTAATGGTGTCAGTGGGAAACTGTTGCTTTTAATAGAATCTTACTTTAAAGACAGACAACAATGCACAGAAGTTGTGTATGATAATGGAGAGGTAATCAAAAAAAGAAGATCAAACATAAGAAATATAAATTTTGGTGTGCCACAAGGCTCTATTTTGGGCCCCTTCTTGTTTATTTGCTACGTGAATGATTTCCCAAAAGTATTAGACACCAGTCATTGTATTACTATGTATGCTGATGACACCTCTGGGGTTTGCTGGGCACGTAGTAATGATGGCCTAAATTCAGTGGTACAGAATTTTGTTGAAAAAGCCCAAACACATTTTGAAAAAGAAAACCTGAGGGTCAATATTAACAAAACTTATTTAATTTATTTTAAGACAAGTGGCTCAAATACAAATACTGTTGTAAATGAGGACATTCAGGAAATTACCTGTTCAGAATGTAAATTTCTGGGGATATGTATAGATGACAGACTTTCGTGGAATCAGCAAATAGATCATGTCTGTGGTAAAATAACATATAGTCTGTATTTACTAAGGAGATTAGTTCAATAGCTAGATATTGAAGCAATAAAAATAGCGTATTTTGGGTTGGTGTATCCCCATCTATCTTATGGAATTGTATTGTGGGGTGGGTGTAGCCAATACAATATAAGAAGGGTATTTGTATTGCAGAAAAGAGTAATAAGAACTATGGCGAAAGTAAGACCCAGAACTTCATGCAAAAACATGTTTATTAATTTTAATATTATGACAATCTATGCAGTATATGTTTCAATCAATATTATTGGTGAAAAAAAGACAAAAAAGTGACAAACGGGAATATGGAAATCCATGATTACAATACAAGACACAAATCAGACTTGCATATGGTGAGCAGAAGATTGAATCTAACAACAAATACCCCATTTATTAAGGGAGCAATATTGTAAATTCTCTGCCAAACAACCTGAAACAGCTTTCTGCTAGAATTTTTAAAAATGAGTTTAAAAAATGGCTTATATTGAAGTGCCCATACAGTATGGTGCTGACATGATTTGACCTCAGGAATGCTATGTTAAATATACTTAAATGATCTTTTACTTAATAGCACGGAATCTATATATTTTGTGTATTAATAATCTAAATGTAATTACTGTAACATTGCCCATGCATGTTAAATACATGTTTCGAGCAGTATGATTTAAAAAAAAAAAAAATCCTCCATATAATTATCTAATTTTCTGTTAACGAGTCCTGGCAACAGCTTTGTGTGAATACCATTTTGGTTATGAGAGAGGCAAAGGTTGCAGTTTCTGCTGGAAATGATCACAATTTTTGTTAGTCATGCCCAGCTGGTATGGTAGCTCGAGTCTCATAATTTACTAACCACAGCACAATAGGGATTTCAGGTGTGCCGTTTTGCAGTGGTCACTTTGTCAACACGTCACGAACAGTTTACTGTGGAAATACCATAATATGGTCATGTTTTCTTTTTTCCTTTTTTATTCGGAGAAAGCTTAAGACACCTGCTGGATGACTGGTGTCCTCTGTACACTCTACAAGTGGGGCTTCCGAGGCTGTCAGCCCACTTCCTTCAGGAATTTTTGAAAGACAGTGTTTTCAAGATACACATGGGTTCTGCCTTTTAGACACCTTTATCCAGAAAAACTGTGTGCCTCAGGGTTCCGTCCTGAGTGCAGTCCTCTTTGCTACCATCATTAACCCTCTGATGGCCTGTCTCTCACCGGACTTCACCGGCTCCCTTTTCATTGATGATTTTCTACCAATTGCATTTCTCCACAGACCTGTCTCCTAGAGAGACATCTTCAGCACCATCTTAGATGTCTTTAGGCGTAGAGCACAGACAATGGCTTTTGCTTTTCCACTGACAAAACCATTTATATGCATTTCTGCCACTGTCTTTACACCTAGGGTGTGTTGCTCTTCCGTTTGTTGAAATTACAAAATTCCTGGGGCTCATGCTTGACAGGAACTTTCCTGGTCCTCCCACACGTCTTACCTGGCTGCCCGCTGTACCCAGTCCCTCAATGTCCTGTGTGTTCTCAGCAGTACTTCCTGGAGGGTGGATCGGACCACCCTCCTCCATTTGCACCGATCCCTTGCCTGTTCAAAACTAGAATATAGGTGTTTCATTTATGCATCTGCATGTCCATGCATCTTACGCTGTGCCAATACAATCCACCATTGAGGCATCCGCTTGGCCACTGGCACTGTTTACTCTAGCCCAGTTGGGAGTCTGTATGCAGGAACTGCCAAACTCTCACTGTCATACCAGCAGATATGCATGCCGTTTGTCTGCCATCCCTGGCCATCTGTGCAATGCCTCCTCCTTCGATGTCTCCTTTGATCACTAGTACGGGGTGAGTACCTCTTCTCTGTTACCTCCTAGAATTTGCTTTTAGCTATTGCTCCAGTAGCTTAACTTCAAACTACCTGCCACTTTCCCGATGGGTGTGAACCCTTCACTTACCTCGCCTTTGTGCAGCAGCCTGTGTTCAACTTGGACTACATTCACTTCCTAAGGACACTACACCAGACTTGCTCTATTGCGGTAAGTTTCTCCACCTTCGCACAGAACTTCGCAATAGTACCTTCGTGTATACTGACGGTTCTCGGAATGACCGTGGTGTCGGGTGTGCCTTTGTCACTGGCACCGACGATTTTTGGCATCGGCTTCTGAAACACCTCAGAGCTCTTAGCTCTATATCAGGCCAGGCAGTACATCTGGCAACAATGGCTTTTCAATTGCGTCATTTGCTCCCTCTCTCTCTCTGTGTCCTTCAAAGCCTCAGTGTGCTGTACACTGTCTGCCCCTTAGTGCAACGGGTCCAAGAAAGCATTCACTTGCTAAGTCTTGATGTAGCAACTGTGCTGGTTATGTGAGTCCCTGGTCACATTGGTCTGACAGGAAACGGGGCCACTGATGCTGCTGCCTACACTGCAGTCCTCATACCTCAGCCTGCTAGTTCTTCCATTCCCTCTGATGATCTCTGTGTTGCCATCTGTCAGCACACGGTGTCACTTTGGCGTCACCACTGGTCTTCCCTTTATGGGAACAAGCTACGGCGAATTAAACCTCTTCCTGCAGCTTGGCCAACCTCCTCTCGGCTCTCTCGCCACTAGGACATCATTTTAGCTACATTGCATATTGGGCACTGTCTTTTTAGTCATAGCCATTTGTTTTTGCCATTTCTTGATGGAATCCCCTTTTTTTTAACCACTTATGTTCTAATTCATGTTTGCCGTCTGAGTTTCTGCTGTTTTAGCGAATGATATACACGGTGTCGACCACATTTTATTTTTTTTATCCGTTATAACAATAATTTGGAACACACAAGGCAATACTGACACTAAAGACTTATCTCAGAAGACAATTTAAGGAAAGGCATTTGTGGACTTAGAGAAGGCTGTTGACAATGGTGACTGGAATACTCTCTTTCAAATTCTGAAGGTGGCAGGGTAAAACATAGGGAGCAAAAGGCTATTTACAATTTGTACAGAAACCAAATGGCAGTTACAAGTTGAGAGGCACAAAAGGGAAGTACAGGAAACAAAAGAAAAATTTGGAACAGGAATTAAAATCCATGGCAAAGAAATAAAAACCTCGAGGTTTGCTGATGACACTGTAATTCTGTCAGAGACAGCAAAGGACTTCGAAGAGCAGCTAAATGGAATGGACAGTGTCTTGAAAGGAGGATGAACATCAACAAAAGGAAAATGAGGATAATGGAATGCATCGAATTAAATCAGGTGATTCTGAGGGAATTACATTAGGAAATGATGCACTTAAAGTAATAAATGAGTTTTGCTATTTGGGAAGCAAAATAACTGATGATGGTTGAAGTGGGGAGGATATAAAATCTAGACTGGCTCTGGCAAAGAAAGCATTTCTGAAGAAGAGAAATTTATTAACATAGAGTATAAATTTAAGTGTCGGAAGGTTTTTTTTTTTTTCTAAAGTATTTGTATGGAGTGCAGCCATGCATGGAAGTGAAACATGGACAATAACTAGTTTAGTCAAGAAGGGAATAGAAGCTTTCGAAATGTGGTGCTACAGAAGAATGCTGAAGATTAGATGGGTAGATCACATAACTAATGAGGAGGTAGTAAGTGTAATTGGAAAGAAAAAGAATTTGTGGCACAACTTGGCTAGGAGAAGGGATCAGTCAGTAGGGCACGTACTGAGGCATCAAGGGATCACCAATTTAGTATTGGAGGGACACATGGAGGATAAAATTCGGAGAGGGAGACTAAGAGATGAATACACTAAGCAGATTCAGAAGGATGTAGGTTGCAGTAGTTATTTGGAGATGGATGAGGCTCACACAGGATAGTGTAGCAAGGAGACCTCAGTCTCTGGACTGAAGACCACAACACCAACAGCAATATGGCGAAGGACATTTAATCTTTAGTTATAACTGAATGACCAGTTATTCTTTTCTCCCATTTTTGTTTATTCTACACACAACTGTAAACAATTTCCTATCAATGATCTTTAAGTCTGTGAAATACCCATGGAAATAAATGATAAATATAGAAAGCTATTCACAGTTATAGCCCCTTTGTGACTTTTAGCCCACATTGGACAATAAAAACTATTATTTAAACGACCATTAGAAACAAATTATTTACATGCTCATACAATGTTAAGTTATGATAAAATACCAACCAAATAATCTAAGAAGATGAGCTGCACCATACAACTTGCTCATTGGTGTATCAGGATTAGCTTGAAGAAGCTGCAACATTATAAAACAATGGTCATTGTTTATAAACAACAAAGACAATCAATTATTGACAAAATTATTTGACTGAATAGGTAAAAAAATCTACTCACCAAGCCGTGACAGAACACACACATAAGAGACAGTTGTTCTGCCGCCATTTGGTGAGTAGTTTTTTTTATCTATCCAATTAAATGGTCAGTGTTTCATTTACACCTTTACAATCAAAGATATTGCTATGAGAAATAACTAATTATTTTGATCTGTCTGTGGAAAAATATCACTTTTACTAATGAATTCTTGGGGAATACCATATTTGTAAAAAAAATTAATAAATAAATGTACTTTCATGAGTAGGGCTAAAAATTATAATGTTCTTTAATGTTAACACTAATCATGTATAAACTAATCATGTAGACACTCATTCAAACGATCTAAGGAATATGTAACTAACTAGCTACATAACTACCTTCTGACCTACCAACCCAATACTGAAAACATGACAAGATGTAAAGGAAACAGTAATGAACCAGACAGAACATGCCATATGGCTAACTGACAATGCTGACTCATACAAATAATACAACACATTTTTTTCTGAAAGCAGGTTGGTTTTATTCAGGATTTCAATGCAATGTATTAATCTCCACTCTTCAGGTTACAAAATTCTATTTCTCAGCATAATCTCTGTTCAATGCTTTGGCCTAATGCCATCTTACTAGGAGCCCTATATGCCCACATGGTACCAGTCTACTGATCAATGTTGAAGAAAACATCTTGCTATATCAATAACCTCCCCATCATCCATGTACTGCTTCCCATGGAGTGCATCCTTCATTGGGCCAAACAGATGGAAGTCAGAAGGTGCAAGGTCCTGACAATAGGGTGTATGAGGAAGAACAGTCCAATGAAATTGTGTGTGTTCCTCTTTGGAGGAGGAGGGGGAGGAGCAGTGTGGGCACAGACTTGTGTGAGACCTTACGTTGTCGTGGAGGAAAAGCCCATTTGCATTTTTGTGGCAATGAACATGCTGAAGTCATATGTTCAGCTACCTGTGAATAGCACAATACACTACAGAGTTGACCGTCGCACCACGAGGGAGGAAATCGAACAGAATAAGCCATTCAGAGTCCCAGAAGAACATCGCATTGACTTTACCAGCTGTGGGTGTGGCTTTTCTTTGGAGGAGAGGTGGTGTGGTGTCACTCCTCGAATTGCTTGTTTCCGGTTCAAAGTGATGAACCCACGTTTCATTGCCTGTGACAAAGTTTGACAAAAAATTGTCACGATCAGCCTCGTAACACACAAGCAGTTCTGCACACACGGTCCTTTGTTGCTCTTTATGGTCTTCTGTTAGGCTACAAGGAACCCAGTGGACACACACCTCTGAGTACCCCAAACAGCGGATGAGTGTGGCAGCACTACCAAGAGAGTCGTCCAACTGTGCGGTGAGTTGCCCGATTGTGATCTGTTCATCACCACAAGTGAGAGTGTCCGCAAGTTCCGACACTGCAGGAGTCACAGCTGTGTGCTTGGACAGGTTTGCGTGATTTGTTGCAGTGATGACATACACCGTGACCTATGACTCGCCATGCTTTTGTTCACAGTCACGTCTCTGTAGACATTTTGCAAGCACCTAGGAATATCTGTGATGCTCTGGTTTTCCGTCAGAAGAAACTCGATGACAGCTCTCTGCTTGGAATGCACCTCCATTAAAGACACTGCTTTGAAGGCTACATATAGCATGGCATCTTTTAGAACTTCATGGAACTACAGGGTCTGAAGTGAGAATATTCCATGTTGTTTCACAACAAAATCTGTTCACTTTTTCAACCAAAATTGTCTGAGAAAAATGCCTCTTTTATTTACATCTATGAAGAACTAAACATACTTCCCATACATACAATTCTTAGTAACCTTTAAAACTAGAGGTTATGCATCTGAGAATATAACTTTCATAGCTACAGCTCCCTTTGCAGGAAAGAGCAGGCAATACCATTTACACAAAAATAATGATAGAGGGAAAAAAAAATTGAATGAAAATATGAACAAACTATTCAGTGCAAGAGTAAACAATAGGTTACTTCTCCACAGTGGATTTTAGTATACTGTGCACTATTTGTCAAGGTATCAGAAATTATTTTGGACTCTTAACAGTTTGGTTAGTAGACATCAAAATGGTAACACTGTTGACAGTAGCTTGATATGTAAAATTGTACACAAGTATGAACAGAATACCACAGAGAGATGACATCGACATAAATACAAGTTAATCAATGTAAACTTCGGATGCAAGATTTAAAGGTTTCCCTGCCAACAAGATAAGTGGCACACGAGAGATCCAAATAATGTGGAGTAGTTTCTGCATGTCTGTGGAGATAAATAATTTGTTTGAATGTTGAAATGAGTTTTCATACACCAATGTAGTTCCATATCATATGAGATCACGTTGAACTGAGAAAAGGCGAACTTATTTTTCCAGGGATCTAACTGTCTGCATTTTAGTTTAAATTCTTAAATTTCTTGCACATCTGTGTATCTAGTAGCTAAGTTCCTCGCTTTAATAACTGTCTAGTGTATAGCTATGATGTCTTCAGTATAGACAGGGACTGTGATTACTGTGTTCAGATGCGAACTGAGTTGGCGACCCTTTGCTCACAGCTCCAGGCAGAGCTGGCTTCGACTACACAGCTTAATGATGCTGCCAATAGGCATCACTATGGGAGGCCAGATGTGGGGATCCATGAGATGTCCAGTACATACCACGTCTCCTGATTGCTCTACTGCTGTGACTGCCCTGGCTCTGCCCGCACTGAGGTTGACCCCTTACCCGTGGTCGAGGAGGAGGTCATTTCGAGGTGTGGCAGACAGTGAAAGACTTTCCACCCTGAAGTGTGGAGGGCGATTATAAGACCTCCCCAGTTTACCTGACAAAATGGTTTCAGGCACTATCTGTGGCTGATACAGACCCTGAGCCAGATGCAGGGACATTACTGGTAGATAGGAGCCCAACAATGTTGGGCTCATAATGAGACCTCATAGGGATATGACTGCCAAGGAAGGGGAGAAATCCAGTGTGCACTCCATGTGCATACTAGAAGCAGCCATCCCAGATGTGGAAAATGAGCTTCTGGATGCATTGAAGAGCGTAAGGTACAGCCAACTACAGGTGGTGGCTCATGTTGGAACTATTGGTGTGTGTTTTGGAGCAGAACAAATTCTCTCTGGTTTTGGACAGCTGTTTGAATTGGTAAAGACCACCAGTCTTATTTGTGAGATGAAGGCAGATTCACCAACTGTAGCATCAATGGCATGACTGATTACAGACCCTTGATACAGAGCTAAGTAGAGTGTCTGAATCAGAGGCTCAAATGGTTATGCGATTGTGTTGGCTCCAGATTCCTTGATTTGCACCATAGAATGGTACGGTACCAAGTTACACTTAATAGGTGAGGGGTCCTTTATACACGGGAGGTGGCTATGTGGGTAGAGGGGACTGTGTTGTGTGGATTCGGTGGTTTTCTAGGTTAGAGAGTCTCTGGAAAGTACAGAAATGGCTTCAATCTCAAAGACTGCAGGACACACACAGGATGATAGCAATCATTAATATTGTAGTTTTAAACTACTGTAGCTGTACTGGAAAAAGCACCAGATCTCCAAGCACTAATACCAAGCACTAAGCTAAAATCGTTATAAGTACTAGTAGGTGGCTAAAGCCAGAGGTAATACTTGCTGAAATTTTTACAAAGGACCTAATGGTGGTTGGAAAGACATTTTAAATACAAATGGTGGTAGCATGTTTGTTGCTGTTAGATGTAGTTTGTCTTGTAGTGAAATTGAAGGAGGAAGTTCCTTTGAGTTAGTATGGGTAGAGGTTATACTTGACAACAGGAATAAATTAATAATTGGTTCCTTTTATCACCTGCCCAATCCAGATGATACAGTTGCTGAACAGTTAAAAAAAAAAAAAAAAAAAAACTTGAGTGTCATTTCAACTAGGTGTCCTGCTCATACAATTACACTTGGTGATGACTTCAATCTACCCTCAATATGTTGGTAAAAATATGTTCCATGTCGGTGGCAGGTACAGAATATTGTCAGAAATTGTACTAAGCGGTTTCTTCAAAAATTATTGTGAACAATTAATTCAGGAGCCCACTTGAAACATAAATGGTTGCAAAGACATACCTGACCTCTTGGCAACAAATAATCCTGAGCAAATAGGGGCCATCATGAGATATATATGGGGCTTAGCGACCACAAGGTCGTTGTAGCGAGACTGGATAGCACATCACCTAAACCCACCAAAAATAAATATAAAATATATCTACTTAAAAAAGCAAATTTAAATTCACTTAACCCCTTCCTAAGATAGTGTCTCCACTCCTTCCCAACTATGATATTTATCTCATTGTAAGACGAGGTCCCCCACCCCATCATCATTTGAAACATACAGGATCATCTTATATTCACAGATCACAGATTAAACTATTGCTGCTGAGGTTAACATATTTACATTGTTTAATACACTATATAAGCACTGTCTCACATTCACAAATGAAGTTTTAGTTATTGAGTGAACCTGCAGATTTATTTTGAAGAATTTAGAAGAGCATGGCTGGGTAAATGATATCCGCCTTCGAACAGGTTCAAGCTCTCCTGATACAACGAAGTGCTCAATACAGTATCGACGTCCTCGAACAATCATGTGACATTTGACTCGCATGGTGTCAGTGCAAGGGATATACAAGAAACTATGAACTAATCACTTCAAGTCTATTGCTCTGCTTAAAATTTGATAATTTTGTGAAACACAGGAGGAAATAGCACCAAATTTTATCTTCCTACAAACTCTTGTCTATTTGAATAGGTTTACAACAAAAGTCCTCATATATTAGGGATACTGTGTACAAACAACATGTCGCTTTTTAAGTATTGGTAACAGTCAAGAGTGGAGATGTTATCTTTCAAAAACATTACTTAATTCTGAATCCAGATCAATATTTTATTTGATTATAAGAGACTGTACTGATTTACTATGTGGGTTGCAAATGAAGTTTGGTCACTGTTCACGTATTAGAATACTGGATAAAAACATTACCAGGTTTTAATCAGCTTTAGAACGTGATGCTGACATTCACATGAAACAAGGTGGAAAATTTATTGAGAATGAAATCTCTAACGGATGAAATAAATCATATTAAATTAAACCCATAGTGGAGATAGTACAGATAGAAGTAAGTAGATGGTGGGACGAGCTCAAGTTCGAGAACTATACTGAATCGTGATTGTGATCTTTTATTCTGCAGATGAGCTTCTCAGAGTCATTACTTTTTCACCAGTCGTCCTGTTTGTCTTTCCTGTGTCACTCATTTCTGTAGTGTTGCAGGTAGCCAGCATGAACACTTCTCTCTTTTTGCACCACTTGATGGCAAGAATTGCGTCAGTTGACATAAACTCAACTTCTCCTTCTTTCAGTTTCTTTTTTAGCTTCGGAAAGTGCACCTGTTCCTATGTACAGTACCGCATGCTGCTGTTCTCTGGTTGTGGAGCCAGAGGAACAAGGCTGGACTTGTATACCAATTGTCGACATACAGGGTATGTCCATGTTCAAGGTATGGCTTCATTAGTGTTGCCACAGTATCACCAGATTTCCCCAAATTATGGACTTCAATTTCTGTTGTTGCGTCTGTGTATACAATGAAATTTAAGACATGTCCAGTTTTACAGCTGCACAACACAAATGTTTTGATTCCAAATCTAATTCGCTTCAAAGGACTGTATTGCTTAAAAGATAAGCGACTTTTGATCAATAATAGGCTTTCATCGACAAAGAGTTGTCTGTATGTATTAAATGGACTGCGGAGCGCCACACGAACTGTATCAATTATTTTTCTAATTTTAAACAAACTGTCATCTCCACGATTGGCCAAGTTGTCACTAAAATGCAACGCTCTTAAAAGTAACATAAAACGGTCATGGGACATAACTTCGTCAAAAATTGGAGTACTCAGAAGTACCTCCCTGGACCAATATTCCTTTATTCTCAACTTTTTAACACGAGCGATGAGAAGCCAAATACCAATGAAGCTATACACTTACTCAAAACCTGTATCTTTCTGGGTGGATAGTCGAGAACAAACCGATTTCAACGTATTTGCCATGGTGAAAGTGAAAAATCGGTTCGTTTAAAGTGCTATCAGATCTTCTGATAGAAATAGCATGAAAAATGATAGAATGCTTGAATCAGGCGCTAGTTGGCAATTATGTCCTGAAGACGAGTCATCAAATGCGTGAAGTGCTGGACTGAAATCATGTTTTTGACAATCAGATTTCTCATTCTCACTATGGTGTGGCCTTTTACGGATCGATTCCTCTTCACTTTCAGAATCTGAAGAAGAACGGTCCTGGTGAGCTCTACTAGGTGAAGTACATGGAGGTGTATTACTACAAGATTCTTCTGATGAATCTTCATCGTCACTACATTTATTGAAGATGCCACACTCACTGTCACTGTCACTCCTTGTCAGTATCTCTAGTATCTCTTTGTCGGTGCAACGACGCTGATGTGCTGTCTGTAGAACTCAAAAGTGACAGCACTCTAAAAATCGTGATGAAACGACAGATAGCTAAACGACACCACAGAAGCAGAATGCAGAAGATCACATGAACCAGCTAGCACAAATGTCGAATAGCAACTGTGAAATCCGTAGCAGAGTGTTTCTCAGATAGCAGGGACAGCGGAACAGAACAATAATAGGGTACATCAATCCCAGGGAGTACACGCGACAAAAGAACTTGCGACGGGCTGGCATGCAGCCCTGAGCGTCTATTGATGTCCACAGGCAATTGAACCGGCTGCGGTATAAAGCCATCATTAGGACTCAAGTACCAGCCAGGCCGCGCAGCGAATGCTGTCTGCAGGGCCCATGGGAAAACCCACTTCAGCAGCAAACAAAGTCCACAGGCCCCGCGGTGGCGTGGAGTGACGGAGCATAGCATGTCTGCAGTACTCAAAGGGTTAAGTACTTTTACAATAAATTCAGTTCCAGAAATCTCTCAAAGTTCTTGCAAGCCCACCATCAGAATCTCAAGAGAGTAAGTAAGTATCTTTCTCTTTTCTTATAACATAATTCAACTGTTCCCAATAATGACTGACGTAGCACTGTCACGGAGTAAGACGCGCTTGTTCTTTGTGACGGGCATACAGCTTCTGTGACGAGTGCTGCAACTACTCTAAACTAAAGGAAACACTTCATGGCATTCGCTTCAGAACTGCTACAAATTTGTCAGGCAATAGAGCGTGCCGCTCGAACTGTCAGCACAACTGGCACTGCTAAGAGTATCCTACGACTTCCACATCATTGGCAATGGGTTATACACAATGCTGGTGACTTTGAAGGTCAGTAAAACTTTGAAACACGTACCTATTTTGTATGAGCTCTAAATAAATAGTTACCACTATTAAATTTACAACCCTCGTAATAAGGTATGACAGATCAGAGAGCTTCTAGAGAAAGACTCAAGAGTTCATTTTTCCCGCACACTGTTAAGAAAGTGGAATGATAGACAAAAATAGTATGAAAGTGGTTCAAAGAACCCTCTGCCAGGCATGTTAGTGTGAATTGCTGAATAGCCATGTAGATAAAGAAGATATCACTTGAACCGTGGGCATAAATGACTAGTTTGAAATTATCCAAAGAAATGTTTTTGTACGTTTGGTGGAAAAACAAATGCTGTTAAAAACATGTAAAAACGCCATGTTTGCAATAGCTGTTGATAGATGCCAACAGAGAAAATGATGCAAGGTACTATATTGAAGACAGAATAGTCATATCCTGAGTGTGAAAACAAAAGTCCAAATAAATTGTGTCTGAAAACAGAAAGTGTGTTCTGTGTTTCAAACAATGTATTATGTCACCAGATACTGTAGGCATCATTGAGGGGGGTGATGGTGAGGGTGGGGTGGTGGGAGTGCCAACTTCAGTGAAGTGTTACCCTGACCTGCAGGAGGTTGAATGACCCTCTTGAAAACGTGGCCAATATATACAAAGTGAAGTATTCGCTCTAAGAAATGGAGCGCACACTCGCTGTGCTTGTACTGCTTTTCAGAGATAACAGATTTGTACCTGGACTGTTGATGACCAGCAACCACTGCTGATCTCACAGCAATTACAGCACAAATGTTGTACTTTAAAAGTTACCCAAGGCCAGCACCAATCCATTTGCTGGAAGCTGGTCTACATGTAAGGGTGCTAGTCACCAGGCTTCCTTTCACTTCTCATTGCACAGTTATCTCTGATATTGTAGCAAAACACGCAACTGTGGTAACGAGTGGCAACAAGTTATATTTACAAACGCAAGATCGAAAGTTTTTAGCCTGGTACAGAGATGTCACCCTTATCAATAAAATTAAGTTTCTATTATAGTGACACATTTTGTATAATAATGTAAGGAAGGTGTAAATATTACCACATTTACTCAATTATAACATGAGGTTTTTCCTACATTCATCATTAAAAAACTACTGGGTCATCTGATACTGACATATTGAACTACTGCTTGTTTAATAGATTGATACAGGTGTTGACTTACATTTACTGGTGAAGCTTGGGCTATTGAGATCACATGCAGATCTATTTTGAAGGTTAGGTAGGGCAAATGAGACTCATGCTCTAACAGATTCGAGATTCCACGTTACACCAAAGTGCTCAATACAGTACTGACCTTGCTCAGTCATGTGACATTTGTCTAGCACAGCATTAGTGCAAGGGATACGCGAGTAACTATGAACTAGCCAATACGACAATCTACTGCTCTGCTTAAAATTCAACAATTTTGTGAAACACTGGAGGTCATAGAATTTAATGCTATTATCTTACAAACTCTTGCTGCATTTGAACAAGTCCTCATACAAGTATAGATACTTTACACAAACATTTAAGGTGCTTGTTACATAAAGTTAACACTGAAAGGTGAAAATGTTGTCCTTCAAAAACCATAACTTGACTCCGAATGCAAGTCAATATTTTATTATGAGATGTAGTAATGATTTACCAAGTGGGTTGCAAATGAGAAATTCGGTTGCTGTTCATGTCTTAGAATAAAGGGTAAAAACATTAACACCTTTTAACCAGCTTCAGAATGAGATGGACAATCAGATGAAACAAGAAAGAAAATTAATCCGCAGTTAAACGTCCAACAAACAAAACAAATCATATTAAATTGGCTATAATTGTTATCATGAGAACAAATTACAGTGGCGAGACCCAGTGTGGAGATAGTAGCAACAGACATCAACAGATCTCAAGATGAGTGAAAGTTGAGAGTTTTACTGTATCATGATTGGGATCATTTATGTAATATTAGTTAGTGTTGTTCCACATGACCTGCACCTTAGAAGATACTGCAGTCAGTGTTTCACAGTTGCTCAGCACAGCATCACAGAAGGGCTGGAGGGAGAACAGTGATACTGGCTTGCTTGAGAACTAGGATGGGTGCGGGGAGGGACATAGTGAACAGGCAGCAAATTGCATCATGCTGCCAACTACAGGAACCTATATCAATGCAGTTTGCCTGAATCCATTTGAACTGACTTAAAATTGGACAAATACACAGACTGGTACACATCTCTGCAGGAGGAAGTAAAAGTATAGATAGATGTCAGTGGCATGTATTGCTAATAGGATGATGGTGATTATTAAAAATAGTGAAACCATAGATGACAGGCTTAATAAGAAAAAAGGTCATTTAGACAAAAATTAATGCAAATTATTTCTCTGTCTAATGATGTGGACAGATTGCTCAATTAATGTAATGGATGATGGGGGCTATGCGAGAGGCATTCAATGAATTAGAAAGTAAAGTTCTATGCACTGACTTGGCAGAAAATCCTAAGAAATTTTGGTCTTATGTCAAAGCAGTAGGTGGATCAAAATAAAATGTCCAGACACTCTGTGACCAAAATGGTACTGAAACAGAGGATGACAGACTAAAGGCCGAAATACTAAATGTCTTTTTCCAAAGCTGTTTCACAGAGGAAGACTGCACTGTAGTTCCTTCTCTAGATTTTTGTACACATGACAAAGTGGTAGATCTCGAAATAGACGACAGAGGGATAGAGAAACAATTAAAATCACTCAAAAGAGGAAAGGCTGCTGGACCTGATGGGATACCAGTTCGATTTCACACAGAGCACGCGAAAGAACTTGCCCCCTTCTTGCAGCGGTGTACTGTACGTCTCTATAAGAGCGTAGCGTTCCAAAGGATTGGAAAAGGGCACAGGTCATCCACGTTTTCAAGAAGGGACGTCAAACAGATGTGCAGAACTATAGACCTATATCTCTAACGTCGATCACTTGTAGAATTTTGGAACACGTATTATGTTCGAGTATAATGACTTTTCTGGGGACTAGAAATCTACTCTGTAGGAATTAGCATGGGTTTCGAAAAAGACGGTCGTGTGAAACCCAGCTCGCACTATTCGTCCACGAGACTCAGAGGGCCATAGACACGGGTTCACAGGTAGATGCCGTGTTTCTTGACTTCCGCAAGGCGTTCGATACAGTTCCCCACAGTCGTTTAATGAACAAAGTAAGAGCATATGGACTATCAGACCAATTGTCTGATTGGATTGAAGAGTTCCTAGAGAACAGAATGCAGCATGTCATTCTCAATGGAGAGAAGTCTTCCAAAGTAAGAGTGATTTCAGGTGTGCCGCAGGGGAGTGTCATAGGACCATTGCTATTCATAATATACATAAATGACCTTGTGGATGACATCGGAAGTTCACTGAGGCTTTTTGCAGATGATGCTGTGGTGTACCGAGAGGTTGTAACAATGGAAAATTGTACTGAAATGCAGGAGGATCTGCAGCGAATTGACGCATGGTGCAGGGAATGGCAATTGAATCTCAATGTAGACAAGTGTAATGTGCTGTGAATACAGAGAAAGACAGATCCCTTATCATTTAGCTACAAAATAACAGGTCAGCAACTGGGAGCAGTTAATTCCATAAATTATCTGGGAGTACGCATTAGGAGTGATTTAAAATGGAATGATAAAATAAAGTTGATCGTTGGAAAAGCAGATGCCAGACTGAGATTCATTGGAAGAATTCTAAGGAAATGCAATCCAAAAACAAAGGAAGTAGGTTACAGTACGCTTGTTTGCCCACTGCTTTAATACTGCTCAGCAGTGTGGGATCCATATCAGATAGGGTCGATAGAAGAGATAGAGAAGATCCAACGGAGAGCAGCGCGCTTCGTTACAGGATCATTTAGTAATTGCGAAAGCGTTACGGATATGATAGATAAACTCCAGTGGAAGACTCTGCAGAAGAGACGCTCAGTAGCTCGGTACGGGCTTTTGTTGAAGTTTCGAGAACATACCTTCACCGAGGAGTCAAGCAGTATACTGCTCCCTCCTACATATATCTCATGAAGAGACCATGAGGATAAAATCAGAGAGATTAGAGCCCACACAGAGGCATACCGACAATCCTTCTTTCCACGAACAATACGAGACTGGAATAGAAGGGAAAACCGATAGAGGTACTCAAGGTACCCTCCGCCACACACCGTCAGGTGTTTTGCGGAGTATGGATGTAGATGTAGATGTAGATGTCAATGTTAACGTTTCATTAAGAAGCTATTCCAGCATAACAACAAGTGCCAGCACAAAGATGAAGAACGCAGTAGCAGAGAAGGCTGTGAGATGACATCAGCCAATAGTTCGCTGACTAGTACTGCACCACGACAGGAGCGGCCTCTAGCCGACGAGAATATAAGCACCGCTCCTGGCAGCCTCGGCCGGACAGTAGTAGACGTACACTAGTAGAGCTATTATTTGCGACCCATATCCATTACTAACATGGATATTGTATATAGCAAAGGACACTGTTTGCATGTTGCCCATCGCTTGTGACATCATTGTAAACCAAAGTTAAGTACTGTCAATCTACTTTATTGTAATACAAACCATTAATGTGAATTGCTTGAATTGCTGTATAGCTATCTGAGATAGCATTATCTTTTAGGCACCCTGTGAGAGACGAGTGGGCAGGACCACACATTGGCGATGAGTTACAAACAAATCCCGAGTCTGACGACCATGGAATTTTCGTTCTTTTTTTTGTTTGCTGGCACCTTAATTCTCTCTTGTCTTGCAGGGGCGTTTAGTCACTTTTTACAGTTTCTTTTGCTAATCAGTGTTTTCAGGTGGGGGTTGCCAAAATTTTCTTTGCTTTTGTCCTTGCTTGCCTTGTCTGTTTGTAGCATTTGTCTCTTCCAAAATGCCCAACCCACCTGTTCCACTCCCTGCTCGGGCACCACAGCCGCAGGTGTTAGTTGCAATGCAGCTAATGCAGATGTTTCAGTTCCAGATGCAGCAAATCTCCACCCTGCTCAACACTGTGCAGAACCTACTAGCCAACGCTGCGCACCCAACGGAACAAGCGCCACCTACAGCTATACCGCCTTTTCGACTGTTCCGTGAACAAAGTGGAGGAATGGCTCAAGTGGTTTTCCCCAATTTGAAGCCCACATCCTCACCCACCATGTGCCAGGTACTGTGAAAAGCCATTATTTCTTATCCACAGTAGGAAGTGTAGTGTTCCGCCTTATCAACAAACATTTTCCTAGCATCACTCAGAGTGAACTTGCTTACGACCAGATGGTACACTCACTAACTACACTCCTGGAAATTGAAATAAGAACACCGTGAATTCATTGTCCCAGGAAGGGGAAACTTTATTGACACATTCCTGGGGTCAGATACATCACATGATCACACTGACAGAACCACAGGCACATAGACACAGGCAACAGAGCATGCACAATGTCGGCACTAGTACAGTGTATATCCACCTTTCGCAGCAATTCAGGCTGCTATTCTCCCATGGAGACGATCGTAGAGATGCTGGATGTAGTCCTGTGGAACGGCTTGCCATGCCATTTCCACCTGGCGCCTCAGTTGGACCAGCGTTCGTGCTGGACGTGCAGACCGCGTGAGACGACGCTTCATCCAGTCCCAAACATGCTCAATGGGGGACAGATCCGGAGATCTTGCTGGCCAGGGTAGTTGACTTACACCTTCTAGAGCACGTTGGGTGGCACGGGATACATGCGGACATGCATTGTCCCGTTGGAACAGCAAGTTCCCTTGCCGGTCTAGGAATGGTAGAACGATGAGTTCGATGACGGTTTGGATGTACCGTGCACTATTCAGTGTCCCCTCGACGATCACCAGTGGTGTACGGCCAGTGTAGGAGATCGCTCCCCATACCATGATGCCGGGTGTTGGCCGTGTGTGCCTCGGTTGTATGCAGTCCTGATTGTGGCGCTCACCTGCACGGCGCCAAACACGCATACGACCATCATTGGCACCAAGGCAGAAGCGACTCTCATCGCTGAAGACGACACGTCTCCATTCGTCCCTCCATTCACGCCTGTTGCGACACCACTGGAGGCGGGCTGCACGATGTTGGGGCGTGAGCGGAAGACGGCCTAACGGTGTGCGGGACCGTAGCCCAGCTTCATGGAGACGGTTGCGAATGGTCCTCGCCAATACCCCAGGAGCAACAGTGTCCCTAATTTGCTGGGAAGTGGCGGTGCAGTCCCCTACGGCACTGCGTAGGATCCTACGGTCTTGGCGTGCATCCGTGCGTCGCTGCGATCCGGTCCCAGGTCGACGGGCACGTGCACCTTACGCCGACCACTGGCGACAACATCGATGTACTGTGGAGACCTCACGCCCCACGTGTTGAGCAATTCGGTGGTACGTCCACCCGGCCTCCCGCATGCCCACTATACGCCCTCGCTCAAAGTCCGTCAACTGCACATACGGTTCACGTCCACGCTGTCGCGGCATGCTACCAGTGTTAAAGACTGCGATGGAGCTCCGTATGCCACGGCAAACTGGCTGACACTGACGGCGGCGGTGCACAAATGCTGCGCAGCTAGCGCCATTCGACGGCCAACACCGCGGTTCCTGGTGTGTCCGCTGTGCCGTGCGTGTGATCATTGCTTGTACAGCCCTCTCGCAGTGTCCGGAGCAAGTATGGTGGGTCTGACACACCGGTGTCAATGTGTTCTTTTTTCCATTTCCAGGAGTGTATTATGACCAACAAGTGAATGTGGTAGCAGCTAGGTTTAAATTCTTAAAGTCAGAACAAACTTATCGCTAGCGGATAACAGATTTGCAGGGTATGACAAGGAACTGCAAATTCAAATTTGCTTGCGGTGCTTTATATTCAGATGTTATGTTGCATGATGCAATCATGTACAATATTCCTGATGTCAAACTCAGAGACCAGATTTGGAAACAGTCCGATCCATCACTTCAGCAGGTAGTGCAAATACTAGATCAATACAATTCAGGTGCCCTGTCAGCTGATAAATTTGAGCAGCCACCCATTTTTCGGGTTGAGTTCCTTATTTGCGATCGGTCCATCCAGCAGCAGCTTGCACTAGCCACGCCAAGTAAACACTTCTATGTGTTGCGTAAGCCATTCACTAAACAGACGGCTGAACAGCCGAACAGAACTAACTCTTTCACTTGGTGTTATTCACGGCACAAATGCCAAGACTGCCCCTCCTGACAAGCTCAGTGTTAAACTTGTGGTCAGAAAGGACATGTGCAAACCATATGTTGGCAACGGAACAAATATAAGGATTCGGCCCACTCACAAAAATCTAGTCACAATGCCCACGTCATTAATGCAGTATATTCCAAGACTGCAACTAGCAAGTGTGCAGTTTCATCAGTGATACCTGAACTTTTTGTTCAATTACTTCTTTGTGGGAAATTTTAGTTGGACACGAGTGCCTCTGTCACACTGCTAAATCATCACACATATGAACTGTTAGGCTTCCCACGGCTGTCTAAAACTATGACGCAACTGACGGCTTATAATGGACAAGACAATCCTGTTCTCGGAACGTACTTTGCCTGCCATGTATTGCTCGCATACGCGATCAGTGACTTTACAGTGCTACAATCACGCAATGGTCAGAACATATTTGGTCTTGATTCTTCTGATTTGTTTGGCTTTAACACTGAGGCCTGTGTATTGTCAGTGTCTGCATTCCACGCAAAAGGCAGTGTAGCTAGCTTGCTAAAAGACTTCCTGGAACTCTTTTCTGAAGGTTTAGGCAAGGCTCACAATTTTGTAGCACATGTTACTCTGGAAGACAATGCTCAGCTGAAATTTTGCCGGGCCAGAACCGTTCCCATTGCATTACGGGACAAAGTTGCAGATGAACGTAAAGAATTGCAAGATAGCGGAGGAATTGCGCCAATATCAGCTAGTCAATGGGCAAGTCCACTAGTTAAGTCAACAGTTAACCCACAAACTGTCATTGATACTTATCCATTGCCATGTCCAGAGGATCTCGTGCACAAATTAGCAGCGGAACATGACTTTTCAAAAATTGATTTGTGCGACGCATACCTTCAAATATCGCTTGATGAAGAATCTCAAAAAGTGTGTGTTGTGAATACTCATTTGAGTTTGTTTAAATATTTGTGTTTGCCTTTTATCAGTGCTTCTGCACCCACCATTTTCCAATGGTATTTGGAACAGCTGACTGCACAAGTGCCAAATTGTTGAAACTATTTGGACAACATTGTCATAGCAGGTCGTACACCTGAAGAACATATTGCAAATTTGTGTGCTTTGTTTCATGTGTTATCTGATGCAGGACTAAAGTGTAGACTGGACAAATGTGATTTTTTAAAACCTGAGTTGCAGTATCTTGGTCATGTCATAAACAGTCAAGGTGTACATCTTTTTCAGTTGCATTTGTTAGCAGTACGAGATTTGCCAGTTCCTCACAATGTCACGGAATTACAGACAGTTTTAGGGAAAATGAACTATTGTATTCAGTTCATACCGAATGCTGCGCAAAACGCGGCTCACTTGCATCGCAAGAATGTCCCCTTTGTCAGAACAGATGAGTGCCAAGTAGCTTTTCAAGACTTTAAAGATGCATTGCTCAGTGATCGATGCTTAGTTCACTTTGATCCTGACAAACAAGTTGTATTGCAAGTTGATGCTTCCTCTTATGGAATCGGTGTAGTACTTTCACACAGAACTGGTGATAAAGACAGGCCTATTGCTTTCGCATAAAAGTGTTGTCCAAAGATCAGTGTAACTATTCACAAACTGAAAAAGAGGCTTTGGCTATTTTGTATGGTGTCACTAAATTTCACCACTGTTTGTACGGCAGAAAATTCTATTTAGTAACAGATCATAAGCCTTTGCAGTCCTTGTTTCATCCGTCGAAACCAGTTCCTGTACGAACTGCCCAAAAATTGCAAAACTGGGCATTGTTTTTGTCTCAATACCAGTACAAGATTGTGTATCATCTGACAGCTCAACAGGGTAATGCGGACGCACTTTCATGTCTTCCGATTGGCCCTAACACAAACTTTGACACTTCTGCTGCATCTTGTTGTCACATTGATGATCAGGATTCTGAATTGCTTCAATTTTTCCACTGAATTATAGGAAAATTGCACAGGCCATGGAAGCTGATTCAGATTTGAACATTTTGCTAAAATACATTTGCACATCTTGGCCTCGTTCCTTGCACAGCATAACGAACACTGTAGTGCGCCAATACTTTGCCCGTCAGCATAGCCTCACTGTACAGAAAGGTGTAATTCTTGTTCAATATGATGGTGGACAGTCACGTGTGTTGATTCCTAAAGCTTTGCAAAAAGAAGTGTTGCAGTTACTTCATCAAGGACACTGGGGGATTGTTCATACGAAACAGCCTGTCGACACTGTACTTGGCAGGGTATGGACACCCAAGTAGAACAGATGACATCACAGTGTCACGCATGTGCGGAAAATCAGTCCGTTCCTCCAAAAAAATACTCTGCTTGGCCTAAGACGCAATCACCATGGCAATATGTGCACATAGACTTTGCGGAACCCTTTTGGAACATTTGTTGGTTGATTGTGGTTGACTCGTATAGCAAGTTTCCTTTTGCTGTGCCAATGAACTCAACAATGTCACATAGCACAATTCAGGTGCTGTCATCGATTTTTTGCCTCAAAGGTTCACCCAAAGTACTAGTGTCAGATGATGGCCCTCAGTTCGCATCAAATGAATTTGAAACATTCTGTGAATGCAAGGGCATACAGTATCTCATTAGTGCATTGCTCCATCCACAGTCAAATGGCGAAGAGGAACATTTTGTTAGAACCTTCAAGCAGCAGATGGCCAAACTTTGCTCCGCACACACCAGGAATCAAGCACTGCAAATGTTTCTCGTCTCCTATCGTTCGCACCCAGGAGATGGACCATCGCTGGCATAATTGTTTCACGGCTGCCGCCATCGGACACTGCTCCACCTACTCCACCCTCCTCAGCATCCAGCACCAAAGGAAGGCTGCAAGTATCACTTAGCACCACATGATATTGTCTTTTGCAGGGTTTTTAGCAGCAGTAGACTGTGGGCACAAGGCGAGATTGTCCATCGACTTGGCGCTTGCATGTATCTTCATTCAGGTCCAGATGGCGTGCTGCGCCGAAATCAAAATCAGCTTCACCTGTGTCATGGGTACGATGATCTTTCAGTGTCTCTTCCCCCAGATTCACGGATCCAGAGGGCAGCGTGGCTGCAGGCAGCCGCCAGAGGGTGTCATCACAACAACTCGAGACGACCCCATGGAGACGGCACCTTCCCCTCCTCTCGTCCTACCAATGGAGGGTGAACCCGCCCACACTGCAGCAGTTGCCACCTTCATCTGGTTCATGGCATCAGGAGGTGGGCGTGTACCCTTCTCTTAGTTTTCTGGGGGACGTTTCCGCCAGAGCAAATGCCGGATGGTGGGGTACGACCGGAAGCTTGACAGTTTCCAGTCCAGTGATGCGCCCACCCTCCCGATTCCCCAGCGGTGATGGAACTCCCTACACTTTGAGGGGGGGGGGACGACATTCCGGCGTAATGACAAGTGGCGGCACACAGATGAAGAATGCAAGAGCAGAGAAGGCTGTGAGATGACGCCAGCCAATAGTTCGCTGACTAGGACCACACCACGACAGGAGCTGCCTCTAGCCGAGGAGAATATAAGTGCTGTTCCTGCCAGTCTCAGCTGAACAGCAGAAGACGGACACTAGTGATCCATATCCATTACTTGCATGGACACTGTATATACCAAAGGACATTGATTATTTGCATGTCACCCATTGTTTGTGACACCATTGTAAACCAAAGTTAAGTATTGTCAGTCTACTTTATTGAAATAAATACCATTAATGTGAATTGCTTTAGTTGTCGCATAGCTATCTGAGAAAGCAGCATCCTTTAGGCACCCAATAAGAGACGAGTGGGAAGGACTCCACAGAAGTAATACTTCTTAACTGTGTATTCGCGAGTTAGTTTGAATTTACATTTTCAGTCCCAAGATTCCAGCCTCCAGAGATGAAGTCAATGACAAGAATAACCGCATTACATAACTACGGCAAGTGAAAAAGGGATCTCAGCTAGTCATATTGTGATTCCTGTACCATTACAGCTTAAATTATAACTACAAATTAACTGAGACAGATCTGAGGTAACACTTCAACTTCTGAGAGGAGGGGGAGGGGTGGGGGAGACAGATATAAGAGAAAATGTTACGCAACTGTTGGCAGATTCTTCTGCCCACTCCCTTCTCAGACGAAGCCTGTAAGACTCTTGTATTACTAATATATTTTTTTAATTGACTCTGTCTTTGAATGACATTTGTTCGAGTCAACGTTAAACTCAGAAAGCAAGGGGGTGGGGGGGATCTGTTGTTTCTTTCCCCAACGAAATAAAGGTATGTTTTAAAGAGAAACAGCTGAGCCATCACAGAAGTACATGTTGTCTACAGCTCACTCTTTACAGGACACTCAGCTTTAGAGAGCACTTCCTGAGAACTGCTGTTAAGATGGAGAAAAGAAATAACTTTTTGCAGAAATCTTGTGGTATGACATGTGGTTCATCAGCCCCAATAATAAGAATTTTTGCTCTTGGACTGGTGTACCCTGTCGCAAAATATTGTGTTTCAGTCTGGATCAACAGACTGTACATTAAACTCGCTGACATGCAGCTCAACCAGAATATAAGCATCATCTCCGGAACAATCAGAAACATTCCAACTTTCTTACTGCCTATTCTCGGCCATACTGCTCCCCCATTTTCGTGGTAAGAATCTGTTCTCAAGCATGAGTTTACAAGGTGCAAAATTTTTGATGGACAATGGATAATCTAAACAGATCAATAGCCAGAAATATGGCAGAACGATGCTATCCCAGAACAACTTAAGATGCTCTGCAACTAATTCAGGGTGCCAGGTTTTGAAGGTCATTGCAAGACTGTGAACTTGTGAGTGTGAGTTGCGTTTTCAGGAGTGTGTGTCTGTGTATGTTGTCTATTCTGATGAAGGCTGTTTGCCCAAAAGCTTTGTTTGAAGGTCTTTTTGTTGTGCCTATCTGTAACTCACCATCTCCACTACATGGTGAGTAGCAACTACCCTTTTCATAACATTGTGAGTTTCCCATTCTGGATTTTTCATTGTTGGATGTTGTGTAAGGTATCCCTTGCTTCAGATGCAATTTTTGTTGTTCCCAAAATTAATTACTCACATCAATGACCCCACTCATACTGAACACAGGAAAAAAAGTAGGTCTGGTAAAATGACACGCATTTACTGCAACATTCCACAGAGAGGTGAGTTTATCTGTAGTGTCGATTCCACCTTTAGTGCCTTCATAATACAGGTATGTTACAATGGATTGCTTCTCTCCTGTTTCAGCATCAAGCTTGATGCCAGCATCAGACACTTTCCTCTTTAACTATATCACAGCTTTTCTTGAAGCCAAAAAGTGAATTGCAGCAGACCCACCTTTACTGATAGTAATCTCTGGAGGAATCCCACACTTGTTTTTCTTCATTGTCCCAACAAAAGAAATATTTTTTGTTTCTAGGTCCTCTAGCAAGCTGATACAGTGAATCACATTTCAACCAGACTGACAAATAGGTTCACAAGTCGCAGAACAACATCCAAAATTATACAGGTAAAATACCTGAAAACAACAAGAGATTATACAAAGGAGGTCAGAAACAGTCTGAAAAGCTTGTAAGGGGTGTTGCAGGGCAGGTTGTGCTGAAAACAAAATTATTCAGAGAAAAATTTGATGCTTTCCACTATTTCTGAGTTAATTAGCTCTGAAGTTAGCCAACCAGCCCGCTTCATGCAAAAATTGACGTGGCCTGTAGGTGGCAATTAGTGTCAGTTGTTCTCATAATGTAGATGACAGGTCAGCAACTGGCAGTCCGAGGGCTGCATCTGGTTCGCAATTGGTTTCATTTTGGCCTATGGAAGAAATTCCCTAAAATGAACATTTTCTCAAAAACACGTGTTTCGAGGCACAATTTGTTGGCGTGGCTTGTCGGGAAATGGGTGTTCTTCATATCTGTTCATTTCCTCATAAACATTAAAGTCACAGACACTATAATTTTGACTTTATGCTCTAGGAGTGTTGTTCTGTTGTGATGATGTGGCACACGAGCTTAGTCTGTGAATCAGGTCCACAGGCCACCAAAGGTTGCCCATGCCTGGTGTAGACAATAGCACATGAGACTATTCAGCCTTTGGCTTTGGTTTGATCCTTACTACCATGCCAGATCCATTTTTATCACTCTCTTCTTCAGTTTTAGGAAATCAAATGAAGAACACATCTGAAGACACTGCCTCTCACAGGTCGCTTCAATTTGTGCGCACAATGGCCTAATTAGCTAACTTCAATGATAATTAACTCTGAAACAGCGCAACATGTCGAATGTCTTAACAATTATTTCCCAGCACAACCTACCCCACAACACCCTTACAAACTTTAAAGACTGTTTCTGACCACCCTGTATATTTATGCTACGTTCGATTGGTTTTCTGTATGTATATTGCTTCCTGTTTACACCATAACAGTTTCTCTGAGTGTATGGAACTTCTGACAACTCTGTATAAACACAGAAAATATTTCCCAAATCACAGCCATATTATGTAATTGTCTCCTTTGATCACAAATCGCAAGATTATAACCTAATGGGGGAGTGTGAAACACTGTGTGTTCATAACGAGGCATAATTTTTTAATACCTTCCTCACCCATTCCCCTAAGATTCTCTAAGCTTTGTCAGTTACTTTTGTTAACACTAACCAAAAACAAAAGACCAATGAAGGTTTTCAGTTCAATAACATCTACTAGTTTTATGCCTTTCTCATACTGAAATGATGCTTTGATGATTTTAATATTGTGATTTGCATACAGAACTATAATGGGCAAAATGTCATCATCTAAGAGGCAATTCCAGCATCCCATAAGAGTTTTCGCCAGTTCTGCCATACCTAAAGATGCAGGTAACATCTGAATATTGTGGGCCCTGAAACATACTCTCTGTGATAGTGGAACTTTATTCCATCTTGTCACTTTGTTCCTTCCAATACAGTGATGGTCATTTTCCTGAAGTACTTCCTTGCCATATTCACTGTCATCTTCCTCTGTTTCTGAATCTTCCTGCAGAACTTTAGTTCCATTATCACAATCTGCATCCATTTTGTCTTCAAAATTCTCTTGAATTCCATTATTATCCTCTATAAACATCTCTTGGATTTCTTCGTAATATTTTAGGTTGAGGATAGTATACATCTTACTGTAGCCATTCACAATCAAGTATACTGTACCTCAAATGATAATATTTTGGTAAAATAATGCTATCAGATGTATTGTATCAATTTGATACTTGATATTCATACAGCCATAACAAAGTTTTCAGAAAGAAAGCAAAAATGTGTTTTACATTCTTAAGTTGCTTTGTACTAATGAAATTATGCCGAGAACCAAATATGTGTACTATTTAAATAAAATGTGGTTATAAAATGTGGTTGGGTTCGGTGCACAACACTGATAAATCATCATGTATCTCCATAACAGAGCAGTCTCTTCGATACTGAAGTGCACAACAAGCAAAAGGGTTTGGACAAGTGACATTTCTAGCAAAAAGACACGACTGCTTTCGACTGTTGACAAACAACTGACAAAATTTAAAACTACGTCAATCTCACCAGCCACGCCCAACAAAAGGTTAATGAGTAAGCCATGGAGGATTTATTTATGTGATCAGATCTGTAATTTGTAGAAATGAAATGAAATGATCGTGTGGCATTGATGGCCAGGAGGCCCCATGCAGTGAAGTTCGGCTGCCAAGTTGCAAGTCTTATTTCGATCGATGCCACACTGGGTGATTAGTGTGACAATGATGAAGATGAAATATGATGAGGAAAACACAACACCCAGTCCACACGTGGAGAAAAATCTCCAACCTGGCTGGGAATCGAACCCGGGTCCGCTACCTGAGTGTAGTACATAATACTCTATGTTAGTTATCAAGGAAAAGTGTAGCTACCAAAATATAAAGTTGAATTCACTCACCTCACTGTACTGAGGTCTCTCCCACTTGTATAGAAGCTGCGTGCCTAACATCACATTGAAATATTCACGAATTCCATTGATAACCTCAATAACAGCACTTTCTCTAAAGAAGAAAACATATATTAGATATTGTGATTTTGCTAGTAATACAGACAACATAATTCAGATGAACTGATGTATACAAAAGGCAGTACAGAATCCAAAAATTCTAGAAATTTGGCTGATATTTGACAAAATATAACACAGTATTTGATTATGATACTAAGAGATCCATGGAGAGGAAACCAAATGTAAATTCATTGTTTCATCCTGTAATCAGCAATGAGCAAATCAGTGTACGGTAGTAGACCACAAAAATCAGAAACTATTCATCATCATCATCATTTAAGACTGATTATGCCTTTCAGCGTTCAGTCTGGAGCATAGCCCCCCTTATACAGTTCCTCCATGATCCCCTATTCAGTGCTAACATTGGTGCCTCTTCTGATGTTAAACCTATTACTTCAAAATCATTCTTAACCGAATCCAGGTACCTTCTCCTCTGTCTGCCCCGACTCCTCCTACCCTCTACTGCTGAATCCATGAGTCTCTTGGGTAACCTTGCTTCTCTCATGCGTGTAACATGACCCCACCATCTAAGCCTGTTCACCCTGACTGCTACATCTATAGAGTTCATTCCCAGTTTTTCTTTGATTTCCTCATTGTGGACACCCTCCTGCCATTGTTCCCATCTACTAGTACCTGCAATCATCCTAGCTACTTTCATATCCGTAACCTCAACCTTGTTGATAAGGTAACCTGAATCCACCCAGCTTTCGCTCCCATACAACAAAGTTGGTCGAAAGATTGAATGGTGCACAGATAACTTAGTCTTGGTACTGACTTCCTTCTTGCAGAAGAGAGTAGATCATAGCTGAGTGCTCACTGCATTAGCTTTGCTACACCTCGCTTCCAGTTCTTTCACTATGTTGCCATCCTGTGAGAATATGCATCCTAAGTACTTGAAACCGTCCACCTGTTCTAACTTTGTACCTCCTATTTGGCACTCAATCCCTTTATATTTCTTTCCCACTGACATTACTTTCGTTTTGGAGATGCTAATCTTCATACCATAGTCCTTACATTTCTGATCTAGCTCTGAAATATTACTTTGCAAACTTTCAATCGAATCTGCCATCACAACTAAGTCATCCGCATATGCAAGACTGCTTATTTTGTGTTCACATATCTTAATCTCACCCAGCCAGTCTATTGTTTTCAATATATGATCCATAAATAATATGAACAACAGTGGAGACAGGTTGCAGCCTTGTCTTACCCCTGAAACTACTCTGAACCATGAACTCAATTTACCATCAACTCTAACTGCTGCCTGACTATCCATGTAAAGACCTTTAATTGCTTGCAAAAGTTTGCCTCCTATTCCATAATCTTGTAGAACAGACAACAGAAACTATTACTACTACAATTTTATTAAGCTCAACCACATTTAATGGTGTCCAAACTGAATGATATTCAACTTTATTACATCAGCTACTAAAAGCTGCAATTGTGTTTGTTTGTGGCAGTACTTAAATATGGGCTGAATAAGATATTCATATAGGTACTTACTTGTATGGTGTGTTACTTTTACTTGAAGTTTTAAGTTTCACATATGCATCCAGGATCTGGTCAACACTTATCTTCGCAGGTAGGTCCACAAGCTGGAGAGGAAGCAAATGAAGAGAACAATTATGAGATTTTACTTAAAATTCTCAGTCAAAAGACACACCAATTCTACATTCCAATTCTGGTGTATTACATCAATTGGTTACCTTAGAGATAAATAATTGAAAACAAATAAGAACCTATTTTTGTTGTAAGGTTGGTATCATCCATAACCTGGTCTCCCAATCTGCCACTATGATTCAAATCATAAAATTAAAATATATCAAGCTGTACTCAAACATCTGGGTCTTAAGCACTTTTTAAAAAGAGAGAGAGAGAGAGAGTGGGGTGGGGGGTCGGGGGGTGGGGGGGAGAGGAAACCATCCAGGAGTTTCAGGTCAGCTTGATCTCTGAAGGTTCTGTACAAATTTCATTATTTATGTAGATAGTTCATCTGCATGTTTTGATGAGTGAGTTTGGGAATATGAAGTATGTGATGTAAATGACTGTATCTTTTGACTGCATTGATTTGGAAGTTTAAATTTATTTACACTTACAAGGAACAATAGACCTCAGAATTAGACATACATTTTAACTTGATACCTCTACCCATTTATGAGAAAAAGGGGTGTTGACGGGCAGGCAGGCAGATGGGGAACTGATCCTAAAGGGGCTCTGTTTCTCCTGACTGAGGCATGGAACCTCAATCAGTGTTGCAGTAGAAAGGAAATTTTCACTCCCTAGTTTCTGTCACATAAGACTCTTGAGAATATTCAAGGCTTTCTATGAACCCATCTTCAGGTTGTGCAGATGCACACACAGGCAAGCTTTAAGCTTTGTATGAGATACAAATATCTCCCAGAGTTTCAAACATTTGGAATGGTGTTTATAAGTTGCAAACCAAGGCTGGTTAAATATTCATTAATCACCACTGAAACTGACACCAACAGTTGTTTTAAAAAATTCCTCAAAGCATAAATGTAAGAGAGTAGTTGTGTTGGTGGAAAAAGAATAGTGGGTCATAAAATCATAGACAATAGGTCTTTTTTCCTTACTCATCTGCATTAACTTACATTTAGAGATAGCTGCCATTCATCACACCAACTAGAAATTTGTCTAAGTCATCAGTTACTCGATGATGATACCTTCGTGTAGTCACAGCATCATCAGCAACCAATTGCTGATTTTTATCCACCATGTCCGTCAGATCCTTTATGTATATAGAAAATAACAGCAGTCCTATCACACTTTCCTGGAGCACACCTGATGATACCCTTGTCTCTGTTGAACAGTTACTGTTGAGAATAACATACTGGATTCTATTACTTAAGAAATCTTTGAGCTACTCACGCACCTGGGAACCTATTCCATATGTTTGTACCTTTGTTGCCAGTCTGCAGTGGAGCACTTTACTGACGGTTTCCAGTGATTAAGGGTGGCAGTGTGGTACTGGTGTGCAAATCTCACACCCCCCCTCGAATATCGAACTTACTGGGAGTTGCTTCACCGATCTTCTTTACAGGATAGCCGGCTGCGATGTTCTGTCCAACTTCTTCTCCAAAAATAAGATGCTGCTTTGGAGGAATTTTCTATACTTTTAATATAACTCCGTACGCTTGAAAATATTTTGAACTCAGTCCCATTGTATTTTCATCACACATAACAGTTTTCATACAACTAAACGATTCTCATAAGTTCGACACCTTCTGGTCCGTCAGAAACTATCACACTCATTTTTCCTTAAATACAGTCTACAAATCTCTCAAAGTTTAACAAGACAACTGTCCGGACCTTACAAAAGTAAGTGAATGAATGAATAAGTAATTGTCTCTTCTCTTCTTTCAACAACATTCAAATGTTCTCACAGTAATGCTTGACATTCAACAGACTACGGCGTGTTTATTCCTTGAGCTGGACGTGTAACTTCTTAGGCTGGCTCGGCGACTACCTGCCCGTGCCAATCATCCGTGCGATACACGTCCGTCCTGCACACACATTATTGTGGTGCAGTAGACACAGTTCTACTTTACCATACTCATCTCTCGGTGGAACTGACAGGTTTCTAGAATTTACCCAGAAATTCTCGAGGCACTACACTGTGTCAAATGTTTTTGTAAACCTAGAAATATGGAATCAGTCTGTTGCCCTTCATGCATAGTTTGCATACATCACATGAGACAAGGGCAAGCTGAGTTTCACATGAGCAATGGTTTCTAAAACCATGCTGATTTGTGGACAGAAGCTTTTTCGTCTCAAGGAAATTTGTTATATTTGAACACAGAATATGTTTAAAAATTCAGGTGAGAAGTGATATTAATGACATTGGTCTGTAATCTAGCAGGTCCATTTTTTATCCATCTTATGAGCAGGAGTAACCTGCACTTTTTTTCCAGTCGCTTAGGACTTTGACCTGGCAGTTGCAATAAATGCAAGCTACGTAAGGGGCCAATGCCATAGGGTACTCTTTATAAAATTGAACTGGGATTCCATCCAGACCTGGTGGCTTATTTTCCACTCTTTCAGTTGTTTCTCTGCACCAGGAAGCATCTTGAAAGGCAGCTTACACTAAGCTAAATTACCAACAATTTCTGAGCACTGTCTGTCTGAAGGTGACACGATTTCTGCTACTTTAGAATCACCATAGGATGCCGGTTTGTGACTCATCAAGTGTCATTGCTAGGCAATGTAACTGATGCAGGCAAGCTGAGACAGTTATCTTTGATTTTAAGAAGGGAATCAAGATAATACTTATGTCAGGATCCAGTCCCTGTTACCAAATGTAGTTGAAAAGGCCAAAGAGAAACTTTGGCTTCCCTCTGACAACCATGCCTCCATCCTTGCTACCCTCCCTATTTTCCTTTCCCTGTTACTTCATAGCCTGGGTTGTGGGTAACTGAATCTCCTTTCCCTTCTTCCCTTTCTTTCCCCTCTCTCCTCCCTGATGAAGGAACATTTGTTCCGAAAGCTAGGAATGTAAATTTTCGGTTCTGTTTTATGTGTATCTATCGGCTGTACTGAGCTGAGGTAAGTACTGGCCAGCCCCTCTATCTCTTTGTTAGTATTTGTTCCAAAGAGAAACTCTTTAGACACATTCCTAAGGTGGGACAGAATACTACAAAGTACACCAGTTAGCTTCAATGGAACACACCATATGGATTTGAGTTTGCACACATATAATGGGCTACTAATAATAACAGAAGGAAAATTCACCACAGAAATCTATACAATTATTACATACCACTGTACTGTTGAAGTCCAGATGCATTATTTTTACAGCCTTTTTCTGATATAGCAGAGTGGGTTCCTTGTTGTTACCTGTTATGTAATAAATATGTTCTGACATTTTGTGGACTCCATCCATAGTCCGATCCACGAGCGATGGCAGCTTGCGCAGCTCGAGACATGGGTGGTGATTGCATTGTCACTGGTTGCAAGTGACGGTTGAGGTGTGCACATACGTGTGCTCTGGGCTTTAAGGTTAAAGTTTGTATACTGCAAATAATGTCTCTCACTTGCTTGTGCACAATCTGTCACTCACCACCACCAACAGCCATGGCAACTTACAACAAACGGAATAAAATTTCACTAAATAACTCACTATGATCAAGTATAATGCTTGCACTGTCTATGACATTCACAGCAGACTCCTGAAATCAATGCTCACTGCTCACTGATAGTTGGATAATGCGGGACGCAGACATGCAGAGCAAGTTTAAACTCGACCACCATCAATCATGATTTCAACTATAGTGGAGAAGGTGACAGATCTTCATTATTTAATACAGATGTACCTGAAGGTTGTCTACCTTCTCATGGGAATGCTCCTTCCTGACTTTCACCCTTTGATGCCTTTCACAGAATGATTGATGAACATGTAGGGTCTTTAATAATTGTATGTTTTTTATAGTTGTTCAAAGCAGAGATTGGCAGAAAAATACGTAAAAACATATCGTCAGTGAACATTTTAGACATTTAGACATGTTGAGCCACAAGCAGCAGCAGTCGAACAAGGAGGCCGATGATCAGTGGAGTTTGCAAAGCAGCAATCAGCACTTCAACAGATCAATGACCAAGTAAACGAGATCGTAGCGAATTGTTTCGTGACTTTTTATTCCAACTGTCACAAGTTGTCATCACTGATGGTGATGGTAAGTGATACAAACCACATAAGCAAGAGAGAGACATAATTTGCAGGATATACGCTTTCTCCAAGAGGAAAGCACGTGCATGCGCATACCACGACTGTCACTTGGAATCGTCAACAACACAATCCTCATCCGTGCCTCAACATGTGTGAACCACCATCATTCGTGGATCGGACTATAACAACACAATACTTCCCACCTCCTTTCATACTGGCAGGTCCGTGTCTCATGTCATCTTGTGGTCAAAAGTACCCAGACGAGCCTATATAATTCAGAATTGATCAGATGGCGTACTTAGTTGAGCTGAGTCACTAGATAGTCCACAAATGACACAGGTATGCTTAGAGCTTCTGATCACATAATGTGCATAAAATCTCTAACACAAAGATGTGTATGTTATGGATGACGGGTGGAGATTGTGGGAGGAGTGGCAATTGTTTGACTAACTCAGTAAAACCTCGTCTGTAGAAAGGTTCATGTTATGGTAGGTGAAAACAATAAATGTGATGGTTTGAGCTGCATGAAAAGTAGCAATGACTGTGTGTAAGTTGACACAGAGGGGAATAAGTCTAAGTTGACATGAAGGTGGGATCAGTGAATTGTTGTGCGTGTCCTTGATAAACTCATAGCCTCAACCCTTTCGTCATGTGTTTTGTCTTTCCTGTGACTAATGTCACAAGACAATATATGGTTTGATATAGGCCTTTTGGAGACATGGTCAAAATAGTTCGTCCCACAACAAAAATTTTTAAATACTCAATAATAGTTGTTGTTGTTGTGGTCTTCAGTCCTGAGACTGGTTTGATGCAGCACTCCATGCTACTCTATCCTGTGCAAGCTTCTTCATCTCCCAGTACCTACTGCAACCTACATCCTTCTGAATCTGCTTAGTGTATTCATCTCTTGGTCTCCCCCTACGATTTTTACCTTCCACGCTGTCCTCCAATACTAAATTGGTGATCCCTTGATGCCTCAGAACATGTCCTACCAACCGATCCCTTCTTCTGGTCAAGTTGTGCCACAAACTCCTCTTCTCCCCAATTCTATTCAATACCTCCTCATTAGTTATGTGATCTACCCATCTAATCTTCAGCATTCTTCTGTTATGACCTCTGAATCCATTTGAATTATACGGGGATGGGGGAGATACCATGGGATCCACTATTAATTAGTATTTCTGTTACCAAAGTGTCTTTTCCCAAACAAAGTGTTTTATTAAAAGAGGGAGGAGGCACACTCATGATGCATAATAAACTAATCAGATGGGCTTTATAATCTACCTACACAATCATAACAAATTCATCTTCGTTGGATAATAAAGGAAGCATGAAATCCAATAACTTTTCTTTTTAGTTAAGATTTCCTTTCCTGAATATTCTTTCTTACTTTCTTCATTTTTTTAAGGACTGACTGCAAAGCTGTGAAAATATTCTGAGTAGTACTTTGAATGTTTAGGAGTAGCTTTAAAGTCAGTGTGGTATCTGAGCAGACAAACTGAGCTTTTTTTCCCCCAAGATCACTACAAATGGTGATGCATATTGAAGACGTTTTGCAGCTTTAAATTAATTCTGATCTCTTGAACTTTCTTCTCTGCAACAAGGAAGGGACATTCCCTGTCTGTTTCATGAGCTTTCTTGCAAGCTCCTTGAAAGTAACAAAGCCATTGCCTGTAGGTGTGAAGTGAGTACACATTTCTGTTACTCCAAGCACTGCAAATGGTTTAGAAGATATGGAGTGCACAGTAAAGAAAATATAGCTGATTTTAATACAGTCAGGTAAAACTGGGTTGTTAAATACAACAAAAAAGGCATTTTATCTACTTCAACTTTCTTTTTACACTCTTTGTTAAGCAACTTGTTTTTGTAACACCATCACATGCCCATTACTGTTGTAATTCAATTGGATCTAAATGCATGGTGCAACATCCCACTATGAATCAAGTGTGTTGTGTAGCTAAGTCATTATTGAGTATTCCCCAAACCTCTTAGGTTTAAGGAATTTAGTCCCCTATGCAGTAACATCAGCTTGTACTAGGACAATACCAATCCTCACATTAATTTGAAGTCCATTTGTTATTCCCTCCAAACTTTTAGAGATACAAGAAGGCATAAGGGCACTTACACACTAGAGCAAATAAATCTTCAGAGACAAAAAGACCATATATTCTTATACACATGTGGAACATCCATACTTTTAACACAAATAAATAAGCCACCATCCTTACAATAATAAAGTTCTCGATGATTATACATTTGTTCTAAAACTGTTTGTTGTTAATCCTGTTTCAAGCATAAAGAAAACTGGGCTGCAGTGCACAACCAACGGCAGGTGTCAAGGTTGTGAGAGTTATGACTGCCAACCAATAGCTAACCAATGACCACTAAGCACTGTCCACCAGTGCACAGAAGCCATCTAAGTTTCCCCTCAGAGAAAATGATGCCTTTGAAGAGCTTGGAATAAAATGAAGATAGCTGTAATGCTGTACCAGTTAACTAAGTGTAAGTTTTCGTCCAGTCTGAATTGTGAGATCACTCTGAGAATATGCAAAACCTTTGTATCTAAGATACTACATATATGTCCTCGATGAGAAGTGTTCATCAGAGACAAGGGTATTGTTGGGAGCGTCCAAGGGCTGTGTGATAGGATTACTCTTATTCTCTACATACATAAAATATCTGATGGACATGGTGATCAGCAGTCTGTGGTTGTTTGCTGACAATGCTGTGGTGCATGGGAAGATGTCATTGTTGAATGACTGTAGGAGAGTAAAAAATGACTTTGATGAGTGGCACCTTGTTCTAAATTTATAAAAAGGTAAATTAATGCAGATGAGTAGGAAAAACAATTCCGTAATGTCCAAATACAGCATTAATGGTGTGCTGCTTGACACTGTCGCATCAGCTGAGTATCTAAGCGTAACACTGCAGAGTGTGTAGTGCACCAATTTGGGTCGGCACTACTGTCTTCATTCTCCATTTGAGCGAACTCATCCAAGCCTTACTTATGTTAATACTGTGAATAAATGTTTGTTAAATATATGTACTTAAAATTTGTTCTTTTTTCCTGTTCCGTGTAATCCGAGGAGAATGCACACAAGGTGTTCTAGCGGTGTTCCCCTCGAAGCAGTGTTTGGCAGTGCAGATCATTTCTGCAGATAGAGCTGATGGTGTCATATGTGAGAACATCACTCCACCATTGTCTTGAACCTCTGTATTCACTGTTAATGAGTTGCAAAATTAAAAAAAAACATTGTAAAAAGTTAAAAATTACAGTTTGACTCTCAAACTGATAACATGTGTGATATTTGTGAGGTAGCCCTCCATTGTGCGAAAATAAAATGGCCAGTTATATCATTTGAAGGAAAAAAATTAAAAAAAAAAAAAAAAATCTGGTGTTGACAAAGTCTTCCCTGACTAATGTAGTCAAAAGAGAGCTACATGAACATTTATAATTCTTTTAAAAGTGTCTCAAACCTTCACGCTGGAAGTTGATATTGAGAATTAACATGAAAAAAAATCCACTGAATATAGGGAAGTTATTTCTTCTTACTGAAATGTTTTTGAAAAATGTTTTATTACGCAAGTCACCATAGTTTCGATCTGAAAATATTTTTAAAACGTAATCAGGGATAAATACTCGTAAATACAAATTCTCTAAGAAGTGCATGAGGTCAGTGTCGATTGACATAGTACCAAGCTATCAATCTTAGCATAGACGGGTTACATGAACTTTGCCATCGAATTTCAAGGATTTAAACTACACTCCTGGAAATTGAAATAAGAACACCGTGAATTCATTGTCCCAGGAAGGGGAAACTTTATTGACACATTCCTGGGGTCAGATACATCACATGATCACACTGACAGAACCACAGGCACATAGACACAGGCAACAGAGCATGCACAATGTCGGCACTAGTACAGTGTATATCCACCTTTCGCAGCAATGCAGGCTGCTATTCTCCCATGGAAACGATCGTAGAGATGCTGGATGTAGTCCTGTGGAACGGCTTGCCATGCCATTTCCACCTGGCGCCTCAGTTGGACCAGCGTTCGTGCTGGACGTGCAGACCGCGAGAGACGACGCTTCATCCAGTCCCAAACATGCTCAATGGGGGACAGATCCGGAGATCTTGCTGGCCAGGGTAGTTGACTTACACCTTCTAGAGCACGTTGGGTGGCACGGGATACATGCGGACGTGCATTGTCCTGTTGGAACAGCAAGTTCCCTAGGAATGGTAGAACGATGGGTTCGATGACGATTTGGATGTACCGTGCACTATTCAGTGTCCCCTCGACGATCACCAGTGGTGTACGGCCAGTGTAGGAGATCGCTCCCCACACCATGATGCCGGGTGTTGGCCCTGTGTGCCTCGGTCGTATGCAGTCCTGATTGTGGCGCTCACCTGCACGGCGCCAAACACGCATACGACCATCATTGGCACCAAGGCAGAAGCGACTCTCATCGCTGAAGACGACACGTCTCCATTCGTCCCTCCATTCACGCCTGTCGCAACACCACTGGAGGCGGGCTGCACGATGTTGGGGCGTGAGCGGAAGACGGCCTAACGGTGTGCGGGACCGTAGCCCAGCTTCATGGAGACGATTGCGAATGGTCCTCGCCGATACCCCAGGAGCAACAGTGTCCCTAATTTGCTGGGAAGTGGCGGTGCGGTCCCCTACGGCACTGCGTAGGATCCTACGGTCTTGGCGTGCATCCGTGCGTCTCTGCGGTCCGGTCCCAGATCGACGGGCACGTGCACCTTCCGCCGATCACTGGCGACAACATCGATGTACTGTGGAGACCTCACGCCCCACGTGTTGAGCAATTCGGCGGTACGTCCACCCGGCCTCCCACATGCCCACTATACGCCCTCGCTCAAAGTCTGTCAACTGCACATATGGTTCACGTCCACGCTGTCGCGGCATGCTACCAGTGTTAAAGACTGCGATGGAGCTCCGTATGCCACGGCAAACTGGCTGACACTGACGGCGGCGGTGCACAAATGCTGCGCAGCTAGCGCCATTCGACGGCCAACACCGCGGTTCCTGGTGTGTCCGCTGTGCCGTGCGTGTGATCATTGCTTGTACAGCCCTCTCGCAGTGTCCGGAGCAAGTATGGTGGGTCTGACACACCGGTGTCAATGTGTTCTTCTTTCCATTTCCAGGAGTGTATTTTGGTGTACAGAAAGTGACACTCAAAGTTAATTAAATGGTTACTCAGATTGCACAATCCAGGTTAAGTGATTGAAATATTATGGCTAATGGTGTCTGAATTTTGGATTCAAGGCACTGCACTGCAGCAAAGTTAAACAATGTTGCTGATAGGCAGAATTTTTTTTTTTTTTTTTTTTTTTTTTCAATCAATGCTTCATGCGTAACTTTCTGCAGCTTGTGACCTATGACGACGAATTACACATTGCACTTCAAGCCAGCCCTTCTCTCTACAGCACTGTGCAATATATTCAACATAATCCAGAATAATAATACCAATATAAAGGAACATTACAGAAGAAATAAAACTTTGTATGAGGCTTTGTACCACTCCGATAAACTTTGTCAAGTTTCTCAACTGAAGAGTATTGCACGAAGGAAGGCAGCTTATTAACATTATAATACATCATACAATGGGATGTTATACCTCATCGTGGAGACCAATGGTTCCAGGATGTAGCTAGAAGAGAAATGGAGGAAAGCATCAAATTACCAGTTGTCATGGGAAGACTGACTCTACAAGAAGTTTGTGTAGGCCAAGACATTACTCGCATCTGCAGCAACTTTTAAAATTTGTCCACATGCAGTCTAGCAGCTTGCAGTCGACTCAGAGTACATCTATGGCAGCTATGGTAGGCATGGCCTTCGTGTCTATCTTGGCCACAATAATGCGTTTACTATGCTGTTGGTAGCAGCTTACCCGCACTCCTATTTTTTTTTATTCATTATTAAACCTACTCCTGCATTACCCCTATTTGATTTTGTATTTATAGCCCTGTATTCACCTGACCAAAAGTCTTGTTCCTCCTGCCACCGAACTTCACTAATTCCCACTGTATCTAACTTTAACTTATCCATTTCCTTTTTTAAATTTTTTAACCTACCTGCCCGATTAAGGGTTCTGACATTCTACGCTCCGATCCGTAGAACGCCAGTTTTCTTTCTCCTGATAACGACGTCCTCCTGAGTAGTCCCTGCCCGGGGATCCGAATGGGGGACTATTTTACCTCCAGAATATTTTACCCAAGAGGACGCCATCATCATTTAACCATACAGTAAAGCTGCATGCCCTCGGGAAAAATTATGGCTGTAGTTTCCCCTTGCTTTCAGCCGTTCGCAGTACCAGCACAGCAAGGCCGTTTTGGTTAGTGTTACAAGGCCAGATCAGTCAATCATCCAGACTGTTGCCCCTGCAACTACTGAAAAGGCTGCTGCCCCTCTTCAGGAACCACACGTTTGTCTGGCCTCTCAACAGATACCCCTCTGTGGTGGTTGCACCTACGGTACGGCCAACTGCATCGCTGAGGCACGCAAGCTTCCCCAGGAACGGCAAGGTCCATGGTTCATAGGGGGAGATATGGAGAAAATGTCGTTAATAGTTCTGGAGAAAATCTTGTAGAATTCTGTAACCAATATGACTTGAAAATTCTGAACACACACTATTCCCATAAAGGTATCCACAGATATATATGGGAAAAAACCATCATTACAGCAGAAATCAATAATTGATTACATCATTACCAAGCAACCGCCAAAAATGGTAGTTCAAGACTGTAGAGCCGTGCGGGGAGCTAACTGTGGGTCTGATCGCTACTTAGTTTTAGCAAAGTGGACATACCCATTTAGGAGAAAACCATCAACAACTGGACAAGTGGCAGACCACAGCAATCATGAGAAATTAGAACGGGCAAGGTTCAGCAGTTCAGCATCACGGATTTATTTCAACATAGATTAGAAGATGAACTAAAAGCAATTCCAGAAGATGATAATGTTGGAGTAGAATACGAAAATATTAAAAAAGCACTTACAAAAGTTTCTCTAGAGGTACTAGGGACTGAGAGTGAGAGACTAGGAAAACGGGATCCTCCACGGATGTCTGATGACCTGAAGATGTTGGTTAGGGAAAAGAAAAATCTCTAAAAAAAAAAAAAATGGTTATCAATTAAATCACTACAGGACAGACAAAACTTCCAGGCAACAAATTACAAATTAAGAAACAAAATTAAATCAGAAAAAAACAAGATGTGGGAACAGAAATGTATTGAAACTGAGAGCCTAACAGGAGGATCAGAAACAACAGAAATGTGGAGGACAATTACCAGTATGAAGAAAACACAAGTAAACAAAGCAGTATACAAGGCTAATTCCCTTAAAGGAATGGAAAAAGCATTATGCAGCCCTTTTAACTGAAGATAGACCATAACACACACAAGGGAATGAAGAGAAGATGGAAGTAATTGATCGAAATGCAAACATTACAATAGAGGAAGTGAACTGCGCATTAATTAATATGAAGAATGGCCAATCACCTGGTCCAGGAAACATTCCTGTTGAATTATTGAAGGCTGGAGGAAGATATACGAAGAAAGAAATAACCTGTCTGATGAACAACTGTGGTAAAAGGATTGAAATTCCCTCAAAATGGAAAAAGTCATATATGGATTCTATTTTCAAGAAAGGGAACTGAAAAGACACAAACTGCTATAGAGGCAATGGTGTCAATTGTACAATGAGCCACTTATTTGGCAAGATAATGTTTGAAAAATTAGACAAAATGTCAGCCACCACATGGGGGAAGACCAGAGTGGGTTTAGGCAGAACAGATCATGTACAGATAACTATTTATTTTACAACTAATGGAGAAATTTATGGCACCAGGGAAGGAGCTACATACTGCCTTTGTAGATTTAGCAAAAGCCTACGATACAGTCCCTAGCTCTAAGCTGCGGAGAGCTATGAAAGATACAGGTACGGATGATCAGCTTTTACAAATTATTATTGAAATGTACAGAGATAATGTGGTACAGATTAAATGAGGTTCAAAGTTATCAGAATCTATTAATGTCACTAAAGGTTTGCGATAAGGTTGCAGTATGTCACCATTCTTGCTCAATTTATATGTAGAAGTGGCTCTCCGAAATCGGAAGAACAGCTGCAGAGGAATGGGAATCATTGTCAACGATGTACAGATATTTTCATTAAGTTTTGCTGACGATCAAGGTATTATAGCACAATATGATTATGACCTTGAGTTCATGATACAATGATTATATCAGGAATACAACAGATGGGGAGTACAAATGAGTCTAACAAAAGTAGAGTATCTGGTGGTGAATAGTAATGGGTCATTCCAAGTCAATTCAACCAATTTGAGAAAATGTTCCAGCTGATAGTCTCAGATTTGGCTGAAATTTAGCACACCAATCCTACCAGTGTGGAACACTCATATACAAAATTTTAAGTTTCCCTGCCAATTAGTTCCAGAATTATGGCTTGTGAAAGAAGGTGGCGTGACCTGGAAATTGCAACCTGCATCTGGCAATCTAGCTTCAGACCCAACTTCAGGTCTTAATAGCTTTGGAAGAGAACACACTCTATGAATCAAAACACCAACAACATATTTCTGAGGGAAAATAAAAAATTCCAAAATGTGATTAAAAAAATGTAATTCGTTAAAAGGTACATATTGTAGGTGCCCTCTATGCCAAATATAATTCACTCAAAAAGGGTATAAATTTTGTGTGTGGTAAGCTTAATGTGGCCTAAACTCACACACAACTCATCTTGCCCATATCAGTCACACAAACAGAGTTACATGCACACGAAAATACAAAAAATTTGAAAAATTACCTGAAAAACATCAGTTTTCTAAGTGTGGTAGCACAAAAGGGACAAGTGATATCCAAGCCAAATTTCAAACACTGCATAACTAGACCATAATATAATATGTGGCAAAATTTCAACTTGTTATTGCAAGGAATTTGTGTACAATAAAAGTTGACAAAGATGTATTTGGTTACGTTTCTTTTAGCATGATTTAGCCAGTAATAGTGACGATGCAGACAGCTTGATTCAGATAAAGCTGCAGCAACTGTTGGGAACCATTAGGCAACAGAAAGTTAAACAATGGTAGTTTTCAGGGAAAGAATGAGTAATTGTTAGGCAGGAACAACAAAGGAAACAATCAACAATTACAGGTTACTCATGTTTTTAAGATTCTAGTTCAGACTGGTCAGTACTGTTGTGGAAAGTCGGTATGGAAGCAGAAGAGTGTACTAGTGGTGCTTTTGTTCAAAGAAGTTGCAGTATTGATAGAACACAAGCATCTGAATGTCATAGAACAACATATGGAATAAAATGTGGCATTCGCTTTGTACTGTATGATCTGGATGAATCGGACCAAGATTTGTTGCTATGGAGATCCGGGATACACCCTGTGGGCACAAGAAGTACAGTTCCAGAAAACTTTAGTGTTTGTTATCATCATATGAAAGTGTTTCTCGATAAGTATTCTTTCCTACAAAGAAGTTGTTTGGATCCATTTCGGCTTCATAAGAAGACAGTGAAGTGTAGCCTCAGAGAAATTGATATAAATTCAGTATTGGAAGTGAATCAGTGCATGGGACTTGACATGAAACCAGGACAAACGTTATGTTCCAGGTGTGTTACACTGCTGAAAAATGAAGAATATTTTGATAATTTGCATGACAGTGACGAAGAGTATCAGCCACCTACAACCACAGCGGATGAGCAATTAAATACTTCAGTGACTGCTCTTGGTTTGTCTCCCATGAAGACACACAAAGCTGGGAAAAGAGACAGGCCCAGCTATGGTAGAAGAAAACTACAAGACGCTCAAATGGAATTAAAACACAAAATAGCTGACACACTAATGGTGGAAGAGGAAGAACTATCTGCTCCAAAGGAACAGAAATCATGCCAGAAATGCTCTGATTTGGACAAAATTGTGCATGATTTGAAAGAAAAATGTGCCATATCCACACACCAGAAAAAAAGTAGCTATTCTTACCCTTGCACCTTCCAGCTGGTCTATTGACTACACTACAAAGGAATTCAATGTTTCTACATACATGGTAAAGCAAGCTAGGAAAATAAAAGCAACCCAAGGAGTGCTTCCACAACTTCAGCAGGCTCAAGGTAAGCAATTAAGTTAAGAAATAAAGGTGCTAGTGTCAGAGTTTTATTAAAATAATGACTACAGCCGAATAATGCCTGGAAAAAAAGACTATGTAACGGTGAAAATGGGAAATGTACGTGTACAGATGCAAAAAAGGCTGTTGCTATGCAATATATCAGAACTATATGTAGAATTCAAGGAAAAGTATCTCAATACCAAAGTAGGTTTACAATCTTTTTTCAATCTTTGGCCAAAATGGGTTGTGCCTGTAAGTGCAAGGGGCACACACAATGTTTGTGTATGTGAGACCCATCAAAAAGCTGATGTTTGCTGCTATAAAGGATTCTGGTCTGGATTACAAAGGTGCAATGAAGCTGCTAGTGTGTTGCATCAGTTCCTACCAGTGCATGATACACAGGCATGAAAAGTGACCTGGTAAGGCAAATCTTGCAGAACACATGAATAACAAACTGTATGGTGAACTCCTTATGGATGACGATGAACTTGTTTCTTATAAACAATGGACACACATGGATCGCACAAGTCTTGAAACAAAGAAAAGTACAGTGGAAGATTTTGTTGAAATGTGTTGTCAAAAAATGGACAAACTGACCACACACAGCTTCACAGTAGCAGCACAATCGGCTTATCTCCAGTTTTGTAAGGATAATTTGAAACAAGATGAAATTATAGTAATACTAGACTTTTCTGAAAATTATGCATTTATAGTTCAAGATGTCATCCAAGGATATCATTGGGACAACAGTCAAGCAACTCTTCAGCCATTTGTGATTTACTACAGAGGTTAATCAGGTGATGTGTCTGTCATGAACCTGTGCGATTTTAGTGACTGTTTAATTCATGATGCCATTGCAGTTCATGCCCACATTCGCACTGTCATGGCATATGTGAAAAACAAGCTGCCTCACATACATTTTGCAAAATACTTTAGTGATGGGGCAGCTAGTCAGTACAAAAACTGTAAAAATCTCAAAATTTATGCATGCATTACCATGATTTTCAGATTCACGCAGAATGGAATTTTTTCGCAACTAGTCATGGTAAAAATGTATGTGATGGTATTAGTGCTACCATTAAGCATGCATTATGCGTGATATGTTTTCTCTTTGTAAAAACAGAAAAACTTCCTTGTTGCTCGAGTGCGTAATCAAGTAGTTGTCGAGTGTGGATCTGCTGTAACTTTCATGAATGAGCATAGAATTGTTAATTTACAACCCGGAGTTGATTTAAAAATTATTCTAGGAACCACAGCCCGACTTTAGTGCAAACAAATCGCGCGCAAATTCTCAAATATCAGCGCGGAGTTTAAGATACGCAGCTGGATATCGGACGTTATCGTCGCATGTAGGATTCAGTAACATTAACCGCAATTTACGGACAATAGCTTGATAATAACTATCAAAGACTTATATGAATGGCATAGTAATTGTCTTAATGTTTAAAGCAAGCAAGCAAGAAGCGATTTACTGTCGGGATACGACAAACATTAATCATTGCATAGTCAGCTTGTTGATACATTGCTTAGCAACTCATAAATGGACAGCGATAGAACTATCGAAACGATCTTTTAAGTATCAATGACCACCACACACATGTGCCCCGTTCTCTCTACATTTCTGCAATGAAAACCCTGAGATATAGCCGCGGTACGAAGAAGGAAGAAAGAAAGAAGAGGAAAGATCAGTGAAAGAAACAGAGCAAACAGAGAAGGGGGAGGTCACAATGTGTCAATCTATTCACCAGGGATATGGGTACTTTGGCATTACAAAAATGTCTTAAGCATTGCTATAGGAAAAATATGAGTAGGACTATTACAAGAACAATTCGTTCATGCCAGTTGTGTCAAAAGGTAAAGCAAACCCCAGCCATAGTTAAACATAACATCTATCCTACAATGCTGGAGAAACTACAGGATTTATGCGCTGTCAATTTCTATGGTAAACTGCCAAAAGGTAAAGGTGGAGAACAATATATATTTCGTGATAGAATGTTGATCTAAATAAGTTAGATTACACCCACTGAAATGTGCAAATGTGAAAAGTGTTGCTAGATGTCTACAGAAAGACATTATCTAATTAACATAGGTACCCTTAAGAGGATTTTATCGACAATTGAAGTGAGTAATAATTATACACAATATATAACATGTAAATATTTCAAAATATTGTCCCCGAAGTAATTTTGCAGATAGGACAATGAAATAATTAGGGTGTCCTTGTCATACTTACTGCTATGAGAGGCATAGTAAACAGACAGATATGCACCCTAAGTCTGAGGCTGTATTAAATGAACTACCACATCTACCACATAGAGGTACAGGAATGGTACCTCGAGAAGTTGTGGGCAACGAAGTAGAAGGAAAATCATTGTTAGCTTTTTTGAAAATGGCCCGAAGACAATCATAAAATCACTGAAATTAACCAGGCAAAGGGAGAGGATAACCTAAAGAACAGCACAGAGTTAAAACTCAAGAAGTATAATGAAACAGCTGTTGTTCCTATATTTAAGGTAAGGGAGAAAGTAATGATTCAAGCACACGCTAAAATCTCTAAGCTTCACAAGGAAGTATGGAAGTTTTTCATTTATTCTGGGTCCATTGTGGGTGGTTATTGTGCCACCACTGCAAAAATTTCAACACTCATTGACCATCACCTCCAACCAATTTCCAATAACCTAGCCTCTCACATCAAAGAAACCAACCACTTCCTTCACTGACTCTCCATCATCCCCACCCCCTTGTCTCCTGGATCCCTACTTGTCACAGTTGACACCATCTCCCTGTACACCAAAATCCCTCATGCCCATGGTCTTATTCTACTGAATGCTACCTTTCCCAATGTCCTTCAGACACCAGATCCACTACCTCATTCCTCATACACCTTACTAACCTTATCCCAATCAACAAGTACTCCTCCTTTGAAGGGAAGGTATATAAACAAATCTGCGGCACAGCCATGGACACCCGCATGGCATCCTCCTATGCCAACCTTTCTAGGAGACCTTCCTAGCCTCCCAAAAAACCAAATCCAATTGTCCACCACGATTAATGGCCAACGTCAAACTGTGGCCACGAGTGAAGCAGACCGCCCTATCGCACAGTATGCAGCTGAACATAACACACTTGATTTCAATGACTACTTTACTACCTGAGCCATCTAGATCCTCCCCTCCACCACCACCTTTTCTAAACTATACATTCTCCACTCTCATAATTATCCCAGCCTCAGCCTAAAGTAACATACTGTCCCCACACCCTCCACCCAACAGTTCCACCATCTCCGTCCTATCATCTCTTCCCATTTCTCATCTTCCACCTTGTTCATTTGCCAAATGCATCTGCCCATCTTTCCCTGCTCCTCTCCTTTTTTGCTCCTTTTTTCCCCTCGCTCTCTGCCCCCACAAACTCCTGACACTGTACCTGTTGGAATTCTGATCCCTGCACACTCCATCAGACAGCGTTCACCTCTCTCACCACCTGTAAACTACTATCCCTCCCCCATCCCTGCCCCCTCTACATTGCTGCTTGCATCCCACATGATAGTTGCATACCGGCCTGAGATGCTGGAGTTGGCAGTCATGTGTGCGGGTGGTGTGCTTGTTTGTGTGTACGAGAAGTGTGTGTCTCTTGCTGATGGCAGCTGACACTGGAAGCTTTATGTATGTATCTTAATTGTGCCTGTGTGCAACTTATTGTGTTTTCTTTACAATAAGTAACAATCTGTCTTTCCTTATGTAGTTGTTAAATGTAACCTCTGGTGTACAAGAATGTCTCAAATTGGATAGGTGGTTCTAAAGTACCATGGTGAATCTTATTATTGTTATAGTCATACTATAATAAGGAGAAAACTATATGTTGACATACAAAGGTTAATCTTAATAATATTACATAGCTTAAAGTAGAAACTACCAGAAAGCAAAATTAAAAGAAAGAAATGAATCTAATGCACAAGATGAAGATAAAAGTCATCTGATCTGAGACATAATTGTGTTCTACATGTTAGTACGAAAGACACCAAGCATTTTAATGATATTGTTATAGCCAAATGACCATTAATGTCATAATAACAAAATACACAAATACACACATTATTAACAATGTGTAATCCTGATAGATGTTATGGTTTTTTGGCATAGTATCATTGATATTACAGTCCGTACATCTTTAAAAAATGCAGCTGAGAAACTCTTACTGAAGTGCAGAGACACCGCTGCAGTTAGATATGGCTCTAACAGAGACATGTAAAATGTACTTTAATTGTATTGGGTTTATTAAGTTAATAATCATTAAGATGATCATGATATGAGACTACTCAGCTAGAGGTGACGATATGTAGTGCACCAATTTGGATGAGACTCTACTGTCTTTCTTTTTCTGCTTCAGCTAGCTCAGTTAAATCCTATGTTAATAATTTCAATAAATGTTTGTTAAATATATGTACTTAAAATCTGCTATTTTTGTTTGTATGCTGCATGTAATCCAAGAAAAATGCAGACAAGGTGTTCCAGAGGTGTTCCTCCTGAAGCAGCACCTGGCAGTGCAGGTCACTTCAGCAGATAGAGCTGATAGTTGTTAACGGTGAAAATCTCTCTCCGTCATTATCTTGAACCTCTATATTCATTGTTAATGAATTGTAAAACAAAAAATATTGTAAAATGTTATAAATTACTGTTTGACTCTCGAGCTGTTAACATGCATGATATTCATGAGATAGCTCTATATTATGAGAAAATAAAATGGCCAATTATATCATTAAAAAAGAAAAAAAGAAATCTGGTGTTGAGAAGTTTTTCTTGAGTAATGTAGTCAAGAGTTACTGTCATAAATTTTTGTTTTTGGTGTCTCAAACCTTCCGCTGGAAGTTGACATTGAGAATTTTACATGAAAAAAAAAAAAAAAAAAAAAAGGTTCACAGATGATACTGAAGTTATTTCTTATAGCTGAAATATTTTTGAAAAGTATTATATTATGCAAGTCACAAGTTTGACAAAACTGAATTTTGTATAGCTCTGATTTGAAAGTGTTTATGAAGAACAAGTGTTCTAAAATCAGTGATTTCTTTAAATGCACTAAGTCCAAATGTGATAAAACAGAATTTTTTAAAAAGTGGTCAGTGATAAATGGTTGTGAATTCAAAACCTCTAAAAAGTGCTTGAGGTCAGTTCTGATAAACGTAGTATCAAGTTATAGATCTCAGCGTAGACAGAATGCTTGAAGACCTAAGTTTCTCCCAGCACACACAATGTAAAACTCTCTTAAAAAGGGTGGGGTGTGCAGCTGTCAATGACATTACCTGGCTGCATTCCCATATGTTATTTGAACAGATTACATAAACTTTGACACTAATTTTTAAGCATGTTAACTATTTCAGTGCACAGAAAATGGCATTCAAAGTTAATTAAATGCATATTTAGCTTGCACAATCAAGGTTAAGTGACTGAAACATTATGGCTAACAGTGTTTGAATATTGGATTGAAGACATTAGGCTTCAACAAAGTTAAACAATATTGATGACTGACAGATTTTTTTTTTTTTTTCAGCCAATACTTCATTTTTTACATAACTTTCTGCAGCTTGTGGCCTTATGTCAATGAAATAATTGTAAAAATGACTGTGCATTAAACTGCAGATATTATTCAGAGACAGACTGGTATAAAATCTTAGCACAAGGGAGCTTCATTTGCACCACAGATGTTGATGGAAGTTATATAGAAGTCATCCATAAAGTCCTGTTTTAGCAAGCAACTGTTTTAAAACATGCCTATTTTTCACCATATTATGCAGCAAACTAGGTTCAGACAGCAAGGAACTACTTGTATCATGGAGGAATAAAAGACTACTCAAGTTGGCTTCAGTTATACAGCACTTGAATACTAAATTAAAAATTCATACTACGTGTGAGAAAGTAATATATGGATCGCTTCATTAATTTAACATTTGGTAATAATGCAGTTGCTACGGCAATAAAAAGGGGCAACAATGTGAGAAAGCCTCATAGCATTAAGGGATACAATTCTTTTACATGGGGGAGTGCAAATGTAGAAGATCAGAAATTCTAATCTCTCTCATGAACCACGAAACTGAGTACAGAGAACATGAAGATGTTTAGAAGGTTAAGTAACTATACAGTGCACAATGGATTTGATGTTTTTCTAGTGAGTGTGAAGACAAATGAAGATAAAAATGTCAGTTTCAAGCTGCTTCTTGCAACAGAAGTGCAGGAATCTCCAAGCCCAGGGAAACAGTGTAGCTATACCTCAATTTGGACAGTCTTCAAAAATGGCTACACTCACATCAAAGTATTTCTCTGAGAAGACCCTACACACAGAAAAGAACAGTCTGCAAGCAGATAGAGAAATGAAAGGTGACACACTTATGATTCAGATAATGTGATTAACGACTTATCACCAAAAATATTAGCCACATGGCAAAAAGTATTGCCGTATTTAATCGAATCTAAGCCGCACTTTTTTTCCGGTTTTTGTAATCAAAAAAACCGCCTGCGGCTTAGAATCGAGTGCAAAGTAAGCAGAAGTTCTGAAAAATGTTGGTAGGTGCCACCACAACTGACTTCCGCCGTCGAATATATGTAGCGCTGCATAGGCATGCTTTGCCGGCACAAAGATAAATACTAGCGCCAAAACCTCCGTGTCAGTAAATAAATTTTTTAAAAAAAGGGTGGAAGATGAGCCTTCTTCTCCGCCCCGAGTTTCGACCACTGCATTTTATACATTAACCATGAAGTAAATACAAATTCCATATTGTTCATCTTCGAATGTAGCAGCATTTCAATGTTGAATGTACTACGAAAATCTGACTGGCAAGACTGGGATGTTTTGTCAATATGGCCAACCCTACGTTCTGAATTTTTTCCTACCTGTGAGAAGAGATGGTTGCTAATAGGAACTTTTATGAATTGTGAATCACATACAGTATTCTCTTCGCCATAAGAATAATACGAATATAAATATTTTGCTGTGTATTCTTTCGTGTTTGCTGCTCTCTCATTTAAATCCTGTCTGCCTAATAAACTACGAAACTACGGTGAGACAACAGCAAGCGCGGAAGAATATACATATCATGTCATGTTTATATTCGTATTATGCCTAATAGTGATACAGTCAGAAATGAAGCACGGCAATTGACTTGATTTTTAAATCTAAGATGACTCTAATTTCTGTGCAGAATGTAATGTACTAAAGAGGCGTATGCAAAGATTTTCAAACGGAGAAAAATTTTCGCTAAACTCTCGTTCAGAACGCCTTCTATCAAAAGCAGTCTATTATTTGGTTCTTGTTGATCATTATCAAAGAAAGCAGCAGTGTAAGTAACAACAAATAGCAGTCTCTTGCCATTGTTTCGCTATGAATCGATTCCTCTCTTTTTTATTGTAAGCGGCGGTAGCGCGCACGAAAACAAGCCATTCCGCGAGCGGGTACAGGCCATAAACACTCATTATCAGAATGCGACAAACAACTTATGACACAGTACAGTAATGCATTTTCAGCTTAGAGTGACGTAAACACCTATAACAAAGATAACGGCACTTACCAGATCAAAGCAAAATAAGCAATCAATTCAAACCAGACGAAGCACGTGAAAAAGGAAAGGTACCCGTATAAATACGGACGGAGAGCATGACGCATAGCAATGGCTACCTAGTAAAGCTTAACTGCTAAGCTTACGACTCGAACCTACTGTAGCTGTGTCGTCATTCATTCGACCTAAATTGTGTCTCATATTACAATGGACCAACTTTGTTTCGATTTGGAGGTGTGGCCTAAAACTTTTCTCTCCCTTGAATTTCGAGTCTCAAATTTCACGTGCGGCTTAGATTCGGGAAAATTTTTTTTCTTGATTTCGAGTCTCATTTTTCAGGTGCAGCTTAGATTCGAGTAAATACGGTAGGTAGAATATGATTTAGGTATCTATCAGACAAAAACTTTCCACAGCTTCTACTTTTTTATTTGTGTCTTCTTGATTGAGGTTTTATATACAATCACAAAGAGGCACCAAAGCTACCAACAAGAAGCACAATAGCTAATACAATGATATCTTTACTATTATGGAAAGGAGAGATTGCTACTCACTGTAAAGATGGCACATAGAGTTGGAGACAGGCACAACAAAAAGACTGATACAGTATTTTTGTCATGACTGTCAGAAACTCAATTTATGGTGAGCAGCAATCTATCCATTCATAATATTAATTAGCTACATTGTTAATGTTCTTATTACTGGTTTATTATCCATATTAATATTACTTCTTTCTTCTTTAAGAAAGCTTGTTCTTATCATCATTTTAAATAAAACCAGATGTTACTACACACAAAATGTAGAAGGCTCATTTAGTCAGTGTGACTTGGGTTCTTTATGTCCCCATTTATAACTTCTAAACACATATTCCTTATCTCTGTACTTTAATTTCTGAACAATGTAGTTACATCTTCATTAAAAGTCTGTTTAGGTTTTCAAATTCCTGTTAAATCTATCAATTTCCAACATTTGAAAAGAATTGCATTTTTATATATATTCAATCATGTCTGTATATAATCTTAAATTTGCTTCATTAGACTGAAGAAGTACATAGGACTTTTCATACCCTTCAAAAATTTCACTTACTTTCCTTTGTCTACAGATGAAATCCCAATCATCAACAAGCCATGGTTTTAGTTCATCTGGTAATTTTACTTTCACTTCCACTTTTGTGGTAAATTGTTCCTCCTGGACAAGAAACAAATACACATTAGTCTTATCAGTGAATGGATAAATTGGACATAGGTAAATATGTTTGGAGGAGATTACTGTTTAATGTCCCATTGACAACTAGGTCATTAGAGACAGAATGCAATCTTGGATTAGAGAAGAACAGAGAAGGAAATCAGACAAGTCGTTTCAAAGGAACCATCTCAGTATTTGCCTAAAGCGATTTAGGGAAATCATGAAAACCTAAATCTGTATGGTTGCTCACAGGTTTCAACCATCATCCTCCTGAATGTGAGTCCAGTGTGCTAACCACTGTGCTATCTCATTCGGTGTAAATATGTGTGGTTACATGGGAATACTGTATTTCTGTTTTCTTTTTAACTTTGTGGTTATATACAGAGTGGTCAAAAACTGTTTGAAAAGCTTGTAAGGGTGTTGCAGGGTAGGTTATGTTGAGAAATAATTTTTAAGAAAAAAATTCGATACATTGCACCGTTTCTGAGTTAATTAGCACTGAAATTAAGCTTGCAAGGGCGTTGCAGGGTAGGTTGTGCTGAAAAATAACTGTCAAGAACAAAAGTCAACATGTTTCATCGTTTCTGAGTTAATTACCATTGATGTTATTCAAATCAGGCCACTGCAGCATAAATTCAAGTGGCTCACTGCATACAATTAGTGTCAGCTGTTCTCATAGCGCTGATGATAAGTGCATGAGACCGTTCAGCTTCTGGCTTGAGTTTGATTTTTACTGCTGTCCCAGGTCCAATTTTTGTACTGCTCTCTTGTTTTAGAAAACCAAACAAAGAATACATTTAGGAACACTGCCTCTGGTGGGCTGCTTGAATTTGCATATGCAATGGCCAGATGGCCTAACTTCAATGCTATTAATGTGGAAATGACAAAAAGCACTGAATTTTTTTCTTAACAATTACTGCTCAGTAGAACCTACCAGCAACACTCAAACAAGCATTTCAGGTTGTTTCTGAGCTCCATGAATATAACTTTAACCTACTTTTCTTTAAGATTTGTTTTAGGCAACATAATACTGAAACAACAGAATATAACTAAAGCATTGTGCAAAGTTAACAGAAAAAAGGAGTCTTAAATATAGTCTGTAATTTTAGTGGGAAAAAAGGGAAACACTTATTTGCCAGAACACACTGTCAACTAATCTTTGAATGTACACATTTCTCTTCACAATGTAGTACTAAAATATTTCTGTACTCGATGAGCAATGATGTATGGAATCTAAAACAGATTAAAAAAAATGTGCATCATCACAAAACAGTAGCAATAATATATCACTAACTGACTAGGACAAAAAGAGAATTTAAATCAAGTAGATGTTTGAGCTTACTTTTAAAGATCATGACCTTCTTAATAGATACCTCCTAAGTTTTGTGTTAATATTCAGAGGTGTACTTTGTTTACAACAAATAAGAGTATTTCCCTTTAAAAAAATGGAAAAACAAACCGTTTCAACAGTAGGGTCAACTCGGCCCCTCTTGCGACGAGGCACATCTGATGATGAGTCTTGAGATGAGGAAGGTGTTGATGCGGCACTAGGACCTAAGGGGGTTGAGGGGCGACTCTGACCCTCTCCATCCTTGCCCACAAAAAGGGTACCATCGGATTTCCGTTTTGCTGGTTTCTTTCTCCTATAAAACAAGTAACAAGCTGAGTAAACTAATTTTCAGCTTCAAAATGAATGGGTGAAGAGGAAAATAATCTATCATTAACAACTATAAAATAAACAGATCACATGTAATAGGTTAATAACCACATTGAAATTGCACAGTATTTTATGGACGTGCACCCCAAAACGTACCAAGAATAAACTCCCTGTCTCAACTTTCAAATTATTCCACATGTTTATACAGTAATGTTGGTTTGAAACAGTCTCTTCATAATGTAAAGAACATACTGTAATATAGCCCTCAGACAAGCAGTATTTACTCTGCATTTCACAACTAAGTACAGCCCAACAAAAATACTAAGGAAGTTTTTAAAGAATCTTTCCTCAAGAAACACGAAAACTAGCACTAAATGAGAACTGCTAGAATGAAGATGGTCACATTCTCACAAAAACCATTTTTTCTCAAAGTTCATGGGCTTTATTGTAAAAAACTTACAAAAAATTTATGATTCATAGTATTGCCCATCGCTGGCCACTACATTCTCCCATCTTTCGGATAGCATATGAATCCCGTGGCGGAAGACCTGGGCGTCTTTTGTGGGGATCCATGAGTCAATTCAATTTTGAACTTGTTCATATGATTGGAAGTGCTGGTCAGTCAGACTGTATGCCACTGATCAAAAAAGGTGGTAGTCAGAGAGAGCAAAGTATGAAGAATACAGTGAGAGGGATAGGACTTCTCATTTCAACGTTTTCACATATAGTTTGACGGGTTTTGCGACATGGGGTTGAGCACTGACCTGCTGCAAAATTACCTTTACGTGTCTATCGCTGTATTGTGGACATTTGTGTTTCAGTGCTGGGCTCAAACACATCAATTGCTTTCAATAATGATGTCCTGTGACTGTCTTCGTCTGTTTCAATAGCTACGAAAACGTTCTGTCTTCCCCCGCCATGCCGGTCTTCGACATCAAAATCACCTTCTTAAGGTGTTGAAAACATTCTCTGCATGTTCTTCCGCTAATAGTTCCCTCACCATTGGTCTTACCCAGCATTTTAAGAACCACAGCCGCAGTTTTCTTCATGTTAAAGCAGAAAATTAAAACTTCCCGCAAATGGCAAGAAATGGATACATAAGCAGACGTACTTAATCGAGAATAACCATATGATACAATCACAAATCGACTAATATTTTTATGGCATTATGTTTACAGATGCCTAAGCTTATTGTATTACACCTATGACCAACCACCTGAACCCTACTTGCCGCTACTTCTGTCTATTGCAAAACGGCGGAAGCAAAGTTGTACACCTAATAGATGGCTTAATTTATATGCATCTTATAACAGGCCAATCTCTTACTACACAACTGTTATCAGTTTATTTTTATTTTTCAGTCATTATCGTGTGAGAAAATAACATTCACAAATCACTTACAAAATTTATAATAGTTTTACACAAGAAGCTTTCATTTCAGCCTCTTACTGCTTTGTGAAATCCTGAATGAACAACAACGTTTACATATTTTTCTAAAAATCAGCTACAGCAATGATTTTGTTTGCAATCACATTTAAAGTCACTTTCTATATTTAAAAATAACAATGGCTATGCTACTGCCACACCTGAAGGTATCCACATGCTATCACAACTTTATAACTGCAGATCCATAATATTTACAGTTGCTAATGAATATTGTTTGTTAAAAGTTATTTCAGAACCGAAATCTCTACCACAGTACTCAAATTTTATGTCACTCACTGAAATGACTGCTCTGTCTGTAACTACTTTGCTTATTCTTGCTTAAGTTCATGCTTCTGCTATGACATTTCTTGTGAATAAATATAACTTTTGTTTTGTTCAAAAATAATTAAATATTTAAGTTCTTTGGAATTTTCTCATAATCAATAAATTTTCTGAACTTTGTTGGCCATGGGTTTTACTTTCTACACAGAAACAAACAATTACACAAAAAGCATACAGCAGAAGCTTTACAATAGGCGACTCCAAGTGGAAACATCACAAATCTCTTCACCATTTGCCTAGACCTACCTATAAATGTACTTTGGATCAAAACCGTAAACTGGTCCTAACTTTATTACCACTGTTGTTGAACACTTATTCAAAGCACACTGTGCTGGCAGCGTGAAACATAGTAACCAATTTAGATATAGTAACTGTGTGATCTGGCTTAGGACAGCACATACTGGCAGCCTAAAGGTGTGTTATCTCTGTCTACAGCTTCATTGAATATTATTTGGAGAAACATGCAGTTAGCACAGTCCTCCTCTGGCAACTTATTTTCATCTTTCAAACCAGAGTCACTGCTTATCCCTCAAGCAGTTGGCAAGTCACACTCGAGAGTAAAAATACAAAACATTCCAACCCTCCTACTATACAAAACTAATTGGTAAAAAACAAAAAAGTGTTTTGGGTCCTTGTGGGCAGTCAATTATAATGATGATTTCCTACGTAGTTATAGAATGAGCAGTTCTGTGATAAATTTTACTCAAACATTTTCAGTGTACCATTCTTTTGGGGATATGTTTCTCCATATCATTCTTCCAAGCTTTGATGTTACAGGGAGTTTCAGAGGATACTTTCCATCTGGATGCTCCTCTCAACTCTGGATAACATTTTCCACTGAAACCAGTAGAAAATATAGTATAGGAAAGAAACTAGTCAAAGAACATAACAGATAGATAAATATTTGAGGCTCTGACTTTTTGCATCAGGAAATTACGTTGATTGTTAATGGGAGAGTATGATAAGAAAATGGTCTGTTACTGCAAAGTTTCATCAAGCCTTTCTGCACCTGCAGGTTGCACCACAAAGTAACATTAAATTAAACTGAGCAAGGTTTATTATTTCTGGACAGCTCATGCCTTAGCTTTATTACTGCTGGACAGCTCATTCCTTAACAGAGCAATGGAATGGATGTGAAACTTTATTGTGCAAAGACATGCTGATAAAAGTTCACAAAAGCCACATTCCACTATGTGAATGGCACTGGTACCAGTAATCAGTGGCACATACAGAAAAACTTCAAGGAGGGGGCACTAAAGATATCTTGAGCTGACTTTACTTTTATATATATATATATATATATATATATATATATATATATATATATATATATATATATATATATATATATATATATATATATATATATATATATATATATATTATTATTATTATAACGATTGTTCCCCTTAAGGAGAGCGATTGAACTTGAATTCATAATTTCATCTTCGGATGTTTTTCTTCTTTGCTTCCCAAAACCACCTCATCCTCTCAGAATGCTCCTTCTTCCGTTCCTCTGTTCATTTTTTACCAGGCTGACGCGATGTTCTTTCCCCAAACTTCACACTTGCGATTTTATGCCGGCACTCGGTGCGATCTTCGAGATTTTTTATGTTGATCTGCTGTAGATCCCTCTGGACTTCTTTCAGCCATTCTGTGCCACATTTACTCCTTGTTATAATATTGAATAATTTCTTTGCTGTTCTGGAGTCTTCCATCCTGTAGATGTGTGTATAAAATTTGGCTCGGCGCTTTCTGATTTCGTCTGTTACTATGTTGATCTTTCTATAGAGCTCGTTTTGTGGTCTCTTCATCCAAATGCCATTTTTGTTGATTGGACCGTAAATCTTCCTGAGAATTTTTCTTTCCTGCTTTTCTATTTCCTTAATTTTAGAATAACCGTCAATCACCATTGTTTCAGCTGCATAGATTGCTTCTGGAAGAATCACTGTTGTATAGTGCCTTAATTTTGCGTCTGTCGAAATGCACTTCTTGTTGTAATGCGTCCATGTTAGCTTGTAGGCTTTCTGGAGCTTGGTGATTCTTTGTTCATTGGCAATTCGGTTTAATCCTGAGGACTGTATAGTTTCACCGAGGTATTTAAAATGGCAGACTTGTGCAATTTTACCATATTTTGTTATTAAAGGGGATTTATTTTCTGGCTGCCTTTCCATATATTGGGTTTTTTCATAAGATATCTGTAGTCCGGTTTTTTGTGAAATTTCATGTAGTTTTTCCACTGCGTGAATCGCTTCTGTTCTGTTATTGGTGATAATTGCAATATCGTCAGCGAAAGCAAGGCACTTGACTTTAATTCGGTTCTCTTTCTTGATACCAATTTGGATACCCTTTACGTGAGGTTCCCATTCCCTGATTATCTTTTCTAGAACAATATTGAAAAGGATTGGGGATAGTCCGTCCCCCTGTCGGACTCCAGTTTTGATTTCGAAGGGTTCTGATACTTCGCCCATGAATTTCACTTTGGCCGTTGTTCCTGTAAGTGTCTGTTCTGTGATTTTTCGTGTCTTTCGGTCGATCCCAAATTCTTCCATGATTTTAAACAGGGTTCCACGGTCCACTGAATCATATGCTTTCCTGAAGTCGATGAATGTAACTACTGTGTTTCTGCATTTCCTCATTTGTAATATTGTCTTTAAGCACCAGATCTGTTCCGCACATGACCGTCCTTTTCTGAATCCGGCCTGGTATTCACCAATTAGTGTATCTGCTTGGGATTCTATCCTGTTTAAAAGCGCTTTGGAAAGGATTTTGTAAGCGACTGGGAGCAGGGAAATTCCTCTGTAATTGTTCATGTCTGTCTTGTCGCCCTTTTTGTGTAGCGGGTGAATTAGTGCGCATTTCCAGTCCTCTGGTATCTGCTCCGTTATCCATATGTCTGATATTATATGGTGTAATTTCTGCATAAGTATAGGATCGTTTAGTTTCCAGAACTCAGCAATGATCCCATCTTCTCCTGGTGCTTTGTTATTTTTCAACTGCTTGACTATCTCCATAATTTCTTCAACATCCGGGGCATGTGAGTCTGGGTGTGTGAATACTGGAGAAGAGAAGACAAGTTTTTCTTGGGGTGGTTCGCAGTTGAGGAGGGAACTGAAATATTGGGCTAAGAATTTGCAGTTATTTTTCGTGTTGGTTTCCAAAGAGCCATCGGGTTTCTTGAAGCACAAGCTAGGCGCTTGGTATCCCTGTAAGTTTTCTCTGAAAGTCTTATAAAAATTTCTTGTATTATTTTTGATGAAATCCTGCTGGATTTCAGAGAGTCTGTTGTTGTCATATCCCCGTTTTTCTTTTCTAATTATTTTTGAGGTCTGTTTTTGGGTTTTAAGAAAGTTCTCCCAGTTTTCTTCAGTTTTGTGACTGCTAAATTTTTTCCATGCAGTTATTCGGTTGTCAACTGCCTCATCACAGGTTGCATTCCACCAGCGATGTTTCCTGTTGCGAGGGGGTTGTCCTAATTTGAGGGCTTCCTGAATTTTCTCTGTTAGTTTCTTCCAGTCTGTTGATTTTTCCTGATTAATTTGCATGATGATTTTTTCTTTGTTCAGTTGCAGATATTCCGGATCTGGTTTGGTACTTTTGGGTGGCCTTTTTAGCATTCTGTTGGGTTGGAATTTTGTTTTTATTTGGAGAAGATGATGATCTGATTCAAAGACACCTTTGCGGGTTCTGATGTTTTGAATTTCCTTTATGTTTTCTTTGGAAATTGCGACATGGTCTATTTGGTATTCACCCTGTCTAACACTGGGTGATCTCCATGTGGTTAATTTATGTGCAGGTTTTTGAAACTGGGTACTCATTATTTTAAGTCCAAAGTTTCTGCAGAAGTCGATTAGTCTTTCACCATTCTTATTGGTACGTTTGTGTTTGGTGTGGGGTCCAGTGGTATCTCTGAATTTTTTTTCCTTCCCTAATTGTGCATTAAAATCGCCTACTAAGATTTTCACATGGTGCCTAGGTACTTTATTTGTTGTTTCTTCTAGTGTTTCCCAGAAATTGTCCACTGTTTCAGGGTAGATTTTATTGTGGTGATTTGTGGGGGCGTGCACATTGATCAGAGTGTATGCTTTATTAGCTGATTTTACTGATAACAGGGAGACTCTTTCATTGGGAGACGTGAAGTCAATAACTGAGTCGAGTACGGAAGTGTGTACGGCGAATCCTGTTCCGAAAAGTGGTAGTTTGTCTCTTACTTTTATGGCAGGTTTGCCCTTGTAGATCCTGTAATTCTCTGTGTTAAAGTGTCCTTCATCTGTGAATCTTGTCTCTTGCAGTGCAGTGATTTTCAGGTTATATATATATATATATATATATATATAAACAGTAGAATATTCACTGCTTTTCTCAAACAAATGTCAGACAGACTAACGTATCGAGATCAGTAGAATGGCAGCGACTTCTCTTGCAGGGATGTGTTAGCTATCCATGTGCCACACAGACATGTATAAAATACAATGACGTGGACACGCCTGCTACATAGGAAAGTACAACTACTCGATAACTCAATTCAGTCGAGTCGACTGATGAAACAAACAAATGAATAGTGTGCGGGCAAACTAGCGGGGGCGGTGCAGGTGGCAATGCTGGTGGCCCTGCGAGGGGGAAGCGCGTGCCCCGCATGCCCCTCCATATGTATCTGCCACTGCCAGCAATACAAAATGACTTTACTACTGCAAACCTTGAGACAGAAAGCTAAATAAGAAGTAGATACATGTGGATGAAAACAAGAAAAAAATTGTCCAAGTACGTTAATGGTTTTCATCTCTGGCAATGTCTGCTGCTGTGAAAACTCTGAGTTGCACAATGTTTCAGAGTCCATGTTAAACTGTACAGCCACAGCCCCCTACAACCAGCTGGATAAGTCAGTTTGAAGGTCACAGGAAGGCAACGACATGCCACCTATGACAGAACAAAGTGTAGTAAAGTACTGCAGTGTTCAAACCAACATTCACATTGATGACAGCTTTACTACTACATACAATGAAGAGCCAAATAAACTGGTACACATGCCTAATATCGTGTAGGGGCCCCGCGAGCATGCAGAAGTGCCACAACATGACTTGGCGCCGCCGTGTCGACTCGACTAATGTCTGAAGTAGTGCTGGAGGGAATGGACACCGTGAATCCTGCAGGCCTGTCCATAAATCCGTAAGAGTACGAGGGGAGATCTCTTCTGAACAGCACGTTGCAAGGCATCCCATATATGCTCAATAATGTTCATGTCTGGAGAGTTTGGTGGCTAGTGGGAGTGTTTAAACTCAGAAGAGTGTTCCTGGAGCCACACTGGATGTGTGAGGTGTCGCATTGTCCTGCTGGAATTGCCCATGTCCGTCGTAATGCCCAACGGACATGAATGGATGCAGATGATCAGACAGAATGCTTACATACGTGTCACCTGTCAGAATTGTATCTAGATGTATCAGGGGTCCCATATCACTCTAACTGCACATGCCCCACACCATCACAGAGTCTCCACAAGCTTTGACAGTCCCCTGCTGACATGCAGGGTCCATGGATTCATGAGGTTGTCTCCATACCTGTACATGTCCATTTGCTCGATACAATTTGAAACAAGTCTCATCCGACTAGGCAACATGTTTCCAGTCATCAACAGTCCAATGTTGGTGTTAGTGGGCCCAGGCGAGGCATAAAGCTTTGTGTCGTGCAGCCATCAAGGGTACACAAGTGGGCCTTTGGGTCCGAAAGCCCATATCGATGATGTTTTGTTGAATGGTTTACACGCTTGTTGATGCCTAGCATTGAAATCTGCAGCAATTTGCGGAAGAGTTGCACTTCTGTCACGCTGAACGATTCTCCTCAGTCATTGTTGGTCGCATTCTTGCATAATCTTTTTCCAGTCGCAGTGATGTTGGAGATTTGATGTTTTACTGGATTCCTGATATTAACAGTAGACTCGTGACATGGTCATACGGGAAATCCCCACTTCATTGCTCCCTCAGAGATGCTGTGTCCCACCGCTCATGTGCCGACTGGAACACCACGTTCAAACTCACTTAAATCTTGATAAACTGCCATTGTAGCAGCAATAACCGATCCAACAACTGCGCCAAACACTTGTCTTATGTAGGCATTGCCAATCGCAGCATAGTATTCTGCCTGTTTGCATCAATCTGTATTTGAATACACATGCCTATACCAGTTTCTTTGATGCTTCAGTGTATTATAGCTTCTAGAATCATAAGTTATTGTTGTGATTGAAGAGACAGTACAGTAAGCTCTAGTCTGTCTTGTGCCAGCTGCCCTCACATTTCACATTTCCAATCTGTTGCTGGTTCTCCAGCCAGAATGGATAACATACCACACCATCTATCATGAACTGACATACGTGTTGATCACATATCTGAGTGGCATGCGCAGTTGGACATAGCGTGTGTGCATCTAGCGGGGCTCAGGCAGTGGATTATGGACAGTGGACAAAGGTTTGCAAAAAGTACAAGTTTTGTTGAAGACCATTATGCAACTTAGTTTTGAGGTTAGCAAATGAAACTTCGTGTAGCAGTAACCAGTGTCTGTACTCGAGATGATGATGATGATGATGATGATGATAGGACTGTGTAGAGAAGAACATTTTGGTCATACAATATTGACTAGATGATTCAGGGCATCCAGAACCAGTGCCATACATTGTGGAGGTTGGTATTGTGACGGGTGACTTGGGGGATATGGGCATGTTGTGTGTTCTGCAGCTACTAATTACTATGCTCTCTTTAACAGAGACCAGTGTATTGAGCTCGATTCCAAATAATGAATTTTAACTGCTGTCGTTAGAAGTTTGACATAAACGTACTTCTGGTATTGAGGCAGCAGAGAACTGATGTACTTTGCTACCTATTAGTCGAAACTTTAAGTTCCATTCCTGGACATTTGTTTACTTATTGTTTTAGAGTATGGTAATAGAAACTGAGCTGCAACTAACATACATGAACTGTGTAATTTTACAAAGTAAATAAAGTTAAACAACTAAATTAAAACTAATTTTCAATCCATTCAAGGGCTGCCTCTATCGCCTCACAGAACTCTTCTGGAAAACCCGGGGTAAGCTTGTCTGGTACAGCTTGTTACAAAGTGTCCAATGGTCTGATGTTCATTACCACAGTCACATTGAGAAGCTGAAGTCTTTCCCTGTCAGTAGTGGCTTTCTGCACAGATGCCATGGCCTTTACAAATCTTACTAATTGTTGCCCAAGTATGTCATGGTAATTCCATGATAGTGGGTCTTGTGCCAGGTCTTATGAGAGTCTGACATTCCTCATGGGCAATACTGTTCCATGTTTCTGACCACTTTCTGTTCATGTCGAAAACCGCTGCTTGTAGTGACCCTGCCAATAAGACAGGTGATTGCGTTCATTTTAATTGGCCTATTCTAGGTGCAGGCTCATCAGAGTGGATTGGGAGCTGAGGAATTTTAATTAATTTTTCTCATATTCCTTGAGAAGGGAATGCTGTCTTCTGATGGCACTATGTGGCTTACAAGTGGTAACCAGTGTAGAGAGTAGGTCTGATGCAATCTTTTATTGTTTTTACTACAGAATTTGGGTCAACATCAGTTTTTCTCACACGTGAACTATTAAGCCACATGAAAGCACAGTATTCAGCAGCAGAGTAGACGAGTCGTAAGGAAGAATGTCATAGTGTAGTAGCTCTTGCACCCCATGAGGTACCACTCAGCTACTGCTTCATGTTACTGGGTGATCTCAGCTTTGCTGCAGTCTTTTCTATGCGTTTCCTGTACAAGAAGGTTCTATCAAAGAGTTACTTCTAGATACTTTGGGAAGTCTTGGTGGTAGAGGAGTTGACCATTAAAAGTGATATGTAGCTTTGTATTGGGTGTGCTATTGTTAAGATGAAAGCAGCTAACTCCAGTCTTCATTAGATTTGCTGTTAATCTCCACTTTTTCAAGTATTCATGCACTGTACTTAGATCTGCAGAGAGTATCTCTTCACCTGCTTGAAGATTTCTCAGCTGAGTGGCCAAAGCTACCCGCATAAATGAACTTCCTTGACTCTTGTTTCAGGGAGTTAAAATGTATATAAGCTGAACAGATCGGGTGTCAAAACTGAGCCTTGAGGAAGACTATTATGAACCCAGTTGAACCTGATATCCTTCTAGAAGGATTAAACACACTCTTAAAACAAAAGTTTTATTTCTACACAATTAACCTTCTCACCAATTTGTTTCAACAATGAAATAGAATTTAAACGTATATTGGTGTGATCTGCATAATTTTGTTGTTGTTTCATTATTATAGACTGTGGTTGAATAGTGTGAAGTTCACTGAATAGGTGCAATGGATGAGTTGAAACTTCCTGGTAGATTAAAACTGTGTGCCGGACTGCGACTCGAAATCTGGACCTTTGCCTTTCGCGGACAAGTGCTCTACCCACTGAGCTACCCAAGCACGACTCACGCCCGGTCCTCACAGCTTTAATTTCGCCAGTACCTCGTCCCCTACCTTCCAAACTTCACAGAAGCTCTCCTCAGGAGGAGAGCTTCTTTGAAGTTTGGAAGGTAGGGGATGAGGTACTGGCGGAATTAAAGCTGTGAGGATGTATCGCTTCACATCACAACGATAACACACAACCTCAACCTTCTCTGGAAGGGTACCTCCCTCAAACAACAACGATGGGACCAGTATCTGTGCGACTGTCCTTATGGGCTTTCTGCGCGCGCGCGCGCACACACACACGCACACACACACACACACACACACACACACACACACACACACACACACACACAACATTCCACATCGGCCCAGAGTTCCTTGTCAATTTGAAGGATGAGAGCCCCCATGAAAAATTATTCCCTGAACTGTATTCAAAGACTGGTGAGGAGTAATGCTCATTGGGATGTCGTTAAGATGATCACAAGCACGAAGGGCTTCATACTGGGTAACAGAAGAAATTTTGATCAAGATGAAATCCAACCACATCTTACTGACAGACTCCACTTCGACAAACTTGTCTTCTGCATTTTCTACAAAAAATCATAGCTTGGTGGTGGAGAATGTGTCCGCATAAGTCCTAGTGCAGACAAGGTAGTGGGGAAAGTGTTTCACAACATGGCAGCAGGCCTGGCCCTCCTACTAGAGTATAGCCAGGGAAGGGAAGCAGCATTAAATCATCCATTACCAACTGAAGAGACGGCCGTAGAATGGCCAGTTTTTTGGGGCTTAATAATTTCATACAAAAAGCACCCACCCTTATACTACCCACCCCTATCAGAGGCTCTCCCCAGCCACAGCAAGAGCCATCTGGAATGGCAGCCTTTGCTGGGAGTTCCAGTACTCCAGAATGACAAGCAACCACTCCTAAGCATAAATGGGGAGACAACAGTTCAGGTATCAGAAGTGTGATCCCTATGTAGTCAGTGGGCTCAGCCAGATAGCTACACAACAGCCAATGTGTATGTAACAGCCCCACCACACACAGACTGGCTACACATGCTGGTGAGGAGGGGTGGGGTAGGGGGTGGGGGGGGAGGGGCTACAATAGGGAAGGAAGAGGGAAGGAGGGGTGGAAAGGAATCCATGCTAGAGATGCTAGGGAGGGAGGACTTCCCCAAAAGGGCTCATGCTACAGGGAGAAAATTTAGAAGTGGGGTCAAACCTCAAAAGGGACCAAAATCGCCAAAAAGGAAGGATGAAAAGGAACAAAGACCGGAAGGAATACAATAAATCAGGAGGATAGCCAGGTCTACGAAAGTAACACTCAGAGGAGGGGAGGAGGAGGCAGAGGCCAATAAACGAGGTCAGGGAGGAAGGGGCATGGGGAAGGAAACGCAGCCTGGGAAGGAAGAATGGGCTGTAATAGCTAGGGGCCCTACATGTGCCACGCACGAACTCAAGAAAGAACCATGAGCCTCTGGGGAGTTAAACTCTTAAAATCCAGACACGCTGTTCCTTGAATGAGATTTTCACTCTGCAGCGGAGTGTGCGGTGATATGAAACTTCCTGGCAGATTAAAACTGTGTGCCCGACCGAGACTCGAACTCGGGACCTTTGCCATCTGCGGGTCAGTGCTCTACCATCTGAGCTACCGAAGCACGACTCACGCCCAGTCATCACAGCTTTATTTCTGCCAGTATCTCATCTCCTACCTTCCAAACTGTAAAGTTCAGGAGTGCTAGTTCTGCAGCATTCGCAGGAGAGCTTCTGTAAAGTTTGGAAGGTATGAGACGAGATAATGGCAGAGGTAAAGCTGTCAGGATTGGGTGTGAGTCGTGCTTCGGTAGCTCAGATGGTAGAGCACTTGCCCGCGAAAGGCAAAGATCCCGAGTTCGAGTCTCGGTCGGGCACACAGTTTTAATCTGCCAGGAAGTTACACTGTTCCTTGTTCCAAGCACTCTTTACAAGTTTTATCAAGATGTTTTAGCAATAATTGGCAGTTAAACAGGACTTCACAGTAATTTCTCCAGTCTCGAATATATTCTTTCGAATCCTCTAAGCATGCACTTTTTTTCCCCATTTCTGTTGATGAAACTGCTGCAATGAATCTGAAGTAATTTTCATTTGATGGGGCAATCCATCTGATCACTTTATTAAGCTGTTTGGAGAATTTAGCCGGTCAGTTCCATCTTGGTCTAGGGACTGATCTAATTATATATATTTGAATTCCTAAATCAAGAATTACTGGCCAGTGTCAGCTACTTGGGAAGCCTCCAAGGACCATCTTTAATGTAATGATGGACTGTTTCTGGGCATCCTGGATCACGAAACATATGTCCATGGACAATACTTGCATATACTGGGACATGAGGAAATGCGAAGAACCTGAGGTGGCTATTTATCTGTTGGAGGCTGACAGACATTTGTTACAGTAACTTGCTCAACTCAAACTGAGATAATCTCAATATTTTGCACAAAATTAGCAGATATCTGATTCAAATTTTCAATATATTGCATATATAAGTAGCACAGCCACAGATCTGATGATATGGATGGTTTGATAAGTCTGGTAAATTTCCATTGTTGAGCCTTCGTGGTTGGTGAGTTCTATTATTCCAAGAATTTCAACACTGTACCGTGTACAGTTCATTGTTGACAACCATCTGAATTGGCAATAGCAATTGAAGGCAGAGAAAACCAAGTTTTGTGCTGTTATTAAACATTTTCATTTGAAAGTTTGGACTGCCGCACAAATCAAAACAGAATTGAATGAACTTCTTGTGGACTTTGCACCATCATTGAAGCCATTTACTTGTGGAATAATGAGTTTAAATGTGGTCATTCAAGCACTGAAGGGAAATTGCACTCGCGCTGTAAAATGAGATCACCACAAAGAAAACCATTGACAAACTCCATGATATGATAATGCAAGACTGCCGAATAAAAATTCATGCTACTGACAGGACTATAGGAATCTCAACTGAGTACATAATGTCCTGTTCAGAGAACTGACTACAAAGAAACTCTGTGTGAGGTGGTTGATCAAAAGCACATCCTGCACAACATTTCCACACAGTGTTTGGTGATGTTTAATTGCAATCCACAAGACTTTTTGTGTAGATTTGTGATTGTTGATGAAACCTAGATCCATCAATACACAACAGAGTCAAAATGGCAGTCAAAATAATGACATAGGCTGGTGAAAGGGCACTAAAGAATGTAAACACCATTTTGTCAGCTGGTAAAGTGATGGCCACTATTTTCTGGGATTCCCAAGGAATAATCCTCACAGATTAATTGGAAAAAGGCATAACCATAACTGAGCCCTATTAAACTTCACTGTCGAATTGTTTAAAACTTGCATTGGTTGGAAGAAGACCAAGGTTGGCATACAAAAAACATGCTCTTTCACACATCAGCAATAACTAGGGACCAGAAATGTAGCACCTGTTTTTGACAAAATTTCATCTAGTTTTTGCAAAATTCGCATCTATTTTTTTTGTTTGTAAATGATTAGATGCACAAACTTAAAAGGTTGTCACAATACACGAGTGAAGACAAACAAATTATTAGTTATCATCATTTTTTTCTGTTTTCCATCTTTCCCTTCAAAGTTGCTTTAAATTTTTGGATGTATGTGCCATCTATGCTACCAACTGAAGGCAGTTTATTTGTTACCATAAGCATTTCACTTCATTTATTTGGGAAGCATCATCAGTGGCCTGTAATACATGTTTCCTTTTTTAAATACAATAAAAATATAAAGTGGTAGATATAATATGTTACTATATTACGTTTCGTTGTATCTTTCTCTTGTTTTTTAGGTTAAAATCAACTTCTGTAGCATAACGTTCATAATGTGAACATTTGTTCCGTGTTACTAATGATTTTCAGCACTGTTAATTCATGTGTGTGGCCCTGGAGATCTATTCATATGGAAACTAACTATGGTTTGTGAGCTATAATGTTGAGAGGTGTTCAGCTGATAACTTCTTTGTGGTCTAAGTGTTTTTTTAAGGCATGATATTGACACTAGTTCATTTTCAGATTGCCATCTAAATGTCAACCTGCTTTGCCTTTGTTATACATGAATAAGGAAACTGAATGTTACTGAAGGCAATACACTGTATTTAGCAGTGGCCAGAATTTTTTTATGTTTATTTACGTGGAGGCCACGATGGAGATGGTGGAGCATGTCTGGCATTATTGAAATGATTTCACGGCCTACAGCTTTTAAAGATTTTAGTGACTATATTTAACTACACACTTTAATTTTTTATTGTTGTGCTAAAGCTCCAAACTATTACATGTTAGCTGATGTTATGTTTATAGGGGTAAGTGTCTGATAATTGTTTGACAGTTGAAACTTCCTGGCAGATTAAAACTGTGTGCCGGACTGAGACTTTAACTCAGGACCTATGCCTTTTGCAGGCAAGTGCTCTACCATCTGAGCTACCCGTCCTCACAGCTCGAATTCCACCAGTACCTCGTCTCACAGTTTTAATCTGCCAGAAAGTTCCACATCAGCGCACACTCTGCTGCAGAGTGAAAATTTCATCCTGTTTGTCAGTTGACTAAATGAAGTTAACAGAGCACAGAAAATATTAATAACGACGATCTGTCTTCAGGGTGAAATAATTTTTGTGTTTGAAAATAATGAAATATACATCCTGTATGTAATTTAGCCCAGCCCACCATACCATTTCTTCCAATTAAGTTTTTGATATATTGATTTTGCATTTTGTTGTTCACCACAAGGGGAGAGGGGATGAATGGGAGGAGGAGGCGAGGAGAAGATTAGTGTTTAACGTCCCATCGACAACGAGGTCATTAGAGACAGAGTACAAGCTTGGGTTAGGGAAGGATGGAGAAGGAAATCGGCCGTGCCCTGTGAAAGGAACCATCCTGGAATTTGCCTGAAGCGATTTAGGGAAATCACGGAAAACCTAAATCTAGATGGCCGGACACATGTTTCAACCGTCGTCCTCCCGAATGCGAATCCAATGTACTAACCACAGAGCCACCTCGCTCAGTGGGGGGATAAGTGGGGATTAATTTTAAATTCAATACTGGCTTCACTGGCACTGTAGTTCATGCTTCACATAAAATTTCTTTCATGTGCAGCTGTGAATTTTTCATACAATTAAAGTAGCAATCTCATCTTTGAAAACCATTATTTCTGTTATTTTAAAACAGATCAAAATTCAGCATAAGCCTGTTTACCTGGTGTTCGATCTTCACTTACCTTTTTTTTCTCTCCCCTCTACAAACCAAATATGTCTGAATTTTGTATCTCAAATCATTTTTGAATATTAATCAATAACAAGGCCTGGAGTGGGGTGACCGGCTTCCTTCAGAACCACAGAGGTGTGCACGCAAGACAAGTTGTGGGGAGATACAAAGTAGCAAGTGGCACTGCATCTGACACACCAGCCAATAGCATCCGTCCATATCACACACACCGGATGCATGTAGAATACTTAACATTATTCTTCATGTCAAGTTAGGTACAGTGAGGAGTGGTTATTTAGCCACTGTTAATGAAACACTAAGTGTAGCATATGATTTTTGTTATTTGGGCAACAAGAAACTGATGACTGCCAAAATGGAGAGAATATAATAGCCAGACTGCAATAGCAAGAAAAGCATGTCTGACAGAGAGAATTTTGCTAACATTTATACATATTATAAGTTAAAGTCCACCGCTATGTCTTTCCGTCTGTATGTCTAGGCTATTCTCAGGAACTAATGTAGGGATTTTGATATGGTTTTCACTAATAGGTAGACTGATTCATGAGGAAGGTTTGTGTACATAATTTACAACCACTATGCCAGACAAGTCATCCTACCAGAGATACTGTGCAAAACTGGGGCGGGTTACTAGTCAAATACAAATTTAAGTTTCAGGAAGCCTTTTCTGAAGGTACTGTCTGGAGTGCAAACTTCTACTGAAGTGAAATGCAGACAATAAACAGTATGCATAAGAAGAGAAAAGAAGCTTTTGAAATTGTAGAGGAAGACTTAGGCTTTATAATAACTGAGTTCAAAAAGATGTTGATTGCAACAGTTAAGTAGAGAAGAATGGCCTTGCACATGCTAGACGAATGTGGAGTGCAACACCAAACCAGTCTGTGGACTGAAAACAACAGCATTCATTACTTGGGGTATGAAGTAAACATGACTAGCATTACGTTAACAAGCGACGACAATAGTGTTCTGAGCACATAAATTCTTTTATAGAGAGTCAGAAGCAGAAATAGTGTCACAATGTGGTGCTTAGCCCAGTGCTGCCAATTTCCAGGGTAAACACGGCTGGAACATGGGGCATGGGTTAGACACAGAGGCCACACTGGCAACAGAGCAAAGTACTCAGCATTTTCTCTGGGCAGAACATATCACAAATCCATTTTATTACTAGCATGTACACGTTTAAATTTCTAATCTTAACTGAAATTTGATTACCAAGTTAATAATGCATATAAAGCCAAAAATAGGCTAATATCACACACAGAAATGAACACATTATGAGTCTTTTCATTCTATTTAATGAAGAATTGAAGAGTGGCACAGGAATTTTTTTTATAACTTGTTCAACGAAACACATTTTCACAAGCCTAAAGCTGGTGACCTGTAAACATTGTCTGCTGAATATATATTTTAATTGCGCTATCCGTATGAAATCAAAGGAAGAGCATATAATCTATTTTAAGGAAATAAGAAAAAAACTTAGTGCTTACTGTGGATTGGCTTTGTGTGCCTTCTGAAGTTCTTTCTGCTTCTGAACATTTGCATCATTGTATTTCAGAACTCTGCTCTCAGGAACCCATTCATCCCAACTGAAAATAAAGCACTGTATATTAATACCCATGCTATTTTTACTACACTTGTTTTAACACACTTTTTACAACTAGTGGCTGTTCACATGCAGTAATTAATTGCCCAATTAACTGTTTTTACACAATACAGATTTTTTATAAATTTAGCAGGCTTTATCATTTTTAATCTCAATATACGATTTCTAACTGAAGAAATAAAACTTACCTATAGTTGGAGTGAAATTTTAATGGTATGAAGGTGGACTGAGGAAGTTTTGCAACACTAGGAATCAAAAGAAAGATGATCTTAGCTTCAACAGAAAGAGATATAAGGAACCATAGTATATTTTTGTGACAAAGTCATCTTTTAGGGAAATCATTAGTATTTACCTGAACTGATTAGGGAACTACAGAAAACTTAAAACTGGATGGCCAGACAGGAATCTGAATCCAAATACAAGTCCACTATTGTATGCACAACATCAGCTCATTTGGTGCCATAATGTCTGATCAATTTGAGAGCTCTCAAAGACATCACAACAGCACTTTTTCCTCCATATTTGTACATCTGAACATGGTTCAAGTGTCTTATTGACAGGCACAGCCTTCATCAGCAAAAGAGAAACATACACCATCGACACACACAAGCAAGCACACCTCATGCACGCATGACAGCCAACTCTGATATTGTGGGTAGGATTGGGGAGGGGGGGGGGGGGAGGGGAGGAGGAGGAGGAGGAGGCAAACGCTGTCTGGTGGAGAGTGCAGGGACTAGGATGCCAACAGGCACAGCCTCAGGAGGTTGTGGGACAATGAAATGGGGGAAAAAGGAGAGGATGAGGAAAAGATGGCCACTTGCGTTGGCAGTGATTGGCAAACAAAGACTGTGGGAGATGAGAATGGGGAGGAGATGATAGGACAGAGGATAAGGAAACTGTTGGGTGGAGGGTTTCCCCACCTCCCTGCCTCACAACCTCCTGATGCTGCGCCTGTTGACATTTTAGTCCCTGCACACTCCACTGACAGCATCCACCTCTCCACTCCATCCGTACACTAATACCCCTACCTCTCCCCCTTCCCCTTCCCCAACCCCCTCAGATGGCTGCTTCAATCCCACACGATAGCTGCATTCCAGTCCAAGCTGCTGTCTGAGTTGGTGGTTGTGTGCATGAGGTGTACTTGCTTGTGTGTATGAATGGTGTGTGTTTCTCTTTTGCTAATAAAGGCTGTGGCTAAAAGCTTTATGTAAATGTCTTTTAATTGTGCCAACAAGAGGATCCAAGCAATTAACTTTTTGAAAGTCTCATCGGGTTTGCTGCCGGATCCTAAAATCAACTCGATTTGATATTTCGGCTATCCAACCGATCGCCATCTTCAGGAGAATGCTGCTTCTTCTTACGAGTCCCACCGAGAGCTCTCAGCGGGACTCATCAGCAGAAGCAGCATTCTCCTGAAGATGGCGAACAGATGGATTGCTGAATATCGAACCGAGTTGATTTTAGGATCCGGCACCAAACCCGAAGAGACTTTCAAGACTTATTACGTAGGGAAAGCATACAAGTCTCATAAAATTTAACTTTTTTGTTATCAAACAAATATCTCTGAGCTATTAGATATATGAACACAAGTGTGTTCATGTGGCTCAGAGATTTAAAAAAAAGAGAGAGAGGGTGAAAGTGCTGCTCTTTAGTCAAGTCAGTCACCTCATTCAAGGTATGGTCAAAAGGTACACAGCAAAAATATTAGTGGAGCAATTGGACTTATCGTAGCTGCATGCCAAAAACCTGATGAACTTAGCAAAGATGACGATAATGAAGTTGACACTGAAACTCAATGCTCAGACAGACAGATATGGTGTGAATATCCTCTTGGTAGAAGAGGGAATATCTGATCTGGGAGAGATGGTCATATTAGAACAGCAACAATTGGATGTCAGTTTGTTTGATGTGAACAGAAGTATGAAGAAGACACTCAATGAGATAGAGGACCACACTATGAGACATAAGATTTAAAAATAAAACATATACATCTATAAAATAAAAGACACGAAATGTTTACATGTAAAATACAAGTAGTATTTGGAAGTTCTTCCTGAGATGAAATGCAAAAATATCATCAATAACATCACCTTGAATGTACCTAGCGAATGGCAATCTTAGACTTTCAGAAACTAGTCAAAGGAAAAGTGGGCATAATAAAAACTAAGTTAAAAAGTGCTTTTCTATCTACTGTTTGATATGTTTATACTTTCTTTCTCTAGGGGTAAGTACATGCTAAAACAAATGAATTTTATTACTTTAAGCAGTGATGAAATTAAATGATCATTATCAGGAAACAGCAAGAGGCAAAATTTTCAATTTTAAGAAGTGCCATCTTTGCAAGAGGTGCTGACATAAAGGTAAGTGACTTCAAGAGGGCAAGTCAGCATATGAAAGAGAAGTGAAAGCATCACACAGTTGAGGTGACAGAATAAATCGTTTATCCAACGGCTAAAGTTTCTGGACAGTGGTTAACAGATATTTAATCACTTCATCATGCTTTGTTATAATTTACATTTGAAAATATTTCTCTAAACTATTACCACCATGTTCTCTCACAATTACTTTTACTAATATCATGAGACAATGTTATGCAGAAATGAAGTATGATCTCTCATATGTTGAACAAACATATTAACAATTAAGCAAGTTTTAAAAGACATTTGAAATTTAAAAACTCAATTTCTCGCTGCACAAGACATCTTCAAGGATATATCTAAAATTTGCAAATACTTGTTTGAACCATACAGTCATCAGGGTTTATGCCAAATAGCCTCATCTGGTGAAGATTTTAAACTCTGAAAAATACATTACAAATATGCTCCACAGTAGTGCATTCTCTCTTTAAACAAACAATGATCAAACATAATCTGGTACAGCTTTTTGGTTCATATCAAAAACAACATAAGACCAATCAATAAATAACTCATAGCATATGTAATGTGCAATGAAGTAACATTTACACATCACAACATTTGTAATACTCTATGAAATGGAGTATGTTTTCCTTAACAAATTAAGCATGCATGCAACCTGAATACCTAATACTATGAAGGACATATGTTCCATGAAATCACTCTATAGCCACACAAACATTTGACAAAGTGGCACTACTATCTGATATGGGTGGGGTGAGTTTTTATCTTTTACGTTACTGACACTAATGAATTACAGTATTCAGTACCTCAAAAACCATATTACAATTACAATCAGTTGGTAATATCACACATACTTTCTTTTTCCATCAGAAAAGCTCTTCAAATCTTTTTGTAAATACTAATCACCATTATATCAGTGTGACTTGCACAATACTGGGTGCAGTAATCAAGTACCACAAGATACATAGAAACGGCATTACTTTGCTTTATCAACGAAGTGTCTCCATGAGCTGCTGTTTGTCACAATGAACATGCAAAACAACTCTGGACACGTGCAGTCATTCTGCAGCAACGGGTCATGTGATTTCTGTTTTCTTAATCTGCACTAATAGTCTTTTCATGAGATATCCTTAGAAAGAAGATATATGCATAGTCATTTGTTAAAAGGGCAGATGTCACATTTTTTATGTTTTCACTGGTTATGAAACCCTATCATTCTATGTTAAAAGGACGGCAATAAACTGCAAGTAAGTTTAAAATGCTGATATTTCCTTCATGTTTTGTTAAAAGGTCAAATGTCCTGGATATCTGCATCTGCCTTTTTAACAAAATACTTAATGTTATCCTGTTACAGAGTTGACATTCTACTTTGGCAGCTGTTAGTAGCGAGCATAACAATGCATTACAGTTGACATTACTAGGCCCCTGTTAGTTCAGAGCACAACAACGCATTATTATAAAATCTGCATTACTTTGTATGAATTTTACTGTTTGAAAGCACATTAAGCACCATGATTCCTCAGATTAAAATGGATGTGTTCTTAGGTGGAAACGAAAATAAAACCTCCGAAGTCATAAGAGATCTGTAACACAGCAAACAAGACAGGGAAGAGCATCTTATAAACACTACTCAGAAAAGAATGAAGATGCCAAAATAACTGATGGAGAATGCAGGTAATTTCATATTATTTAGTATTTTTGTCCCCCAAGTTAAATCAGTTCTACAAAAAGACAAAAGTCTTCCTAGAAATGTCATTTCAATAGAGAAATGTGAGAATTCATTTTAGTATAAATTCACTATGTTACTTCATTTATGATTATAAAAGCCCTGGCTATATTGTGGGATCACCATTCATCAATGATCCGATCAAACATATCTTTAATGTTGGACTAAGCCAGCATGTTGAACTACCTTGAAATTAATGCTATCCTGCTTGTAAAGTACCCATAAAAAAGCAAAAGGTGGAGGATCTTCACAGAATCATTTGATATGTGGAAGATAGCTGCAGTGAACTCCATGTGTACATTCTGAAAGACACTTTGGTGGAAGAAAATACTGAATCAGAGGACTAACATAAACTTATTACATAAGTTTTTCTTTTTAACTTCCTTTCAAAGCATAATAAAAATATGGGGTCATGTACAAGAATTCAAATCCCAATAAAGTAGTTACAACAACAAAAATAATCAATTATTGACAATGTAATGTAAAAGTTAGGCCTTTTTGTATGTGTGTGTTCTCCTGCTGCTGCTTGGTGAGCAGATTGTTTTATTTATCCATTTACAATAAAGTAGTTAACGTTATAGGATAGGTAAAAAGTCTACTCATCAAACTGTGGTAGGAGTACTTAAATTTGCAAGCTTTTGGAACCAGTGGCTCCTTCTGACAGAAAGGTTGAAGGGAAGGGAAGGGAAGGAAGAAAAATCACCCACAAACCCAGATCAAGGGAGACTTACCGGACGAGATGAGAATGAAAGACTCATTGTTTCAATGTTGTCCTTCAATCAGACCATGTGGAGCTCTCAAACATATGAGCAGCACACAGAAATGGACACAAGAGTTTCATATGCAGTCTCTATTATAGCTGTGCTACACTTTCTCAGAATTCTCCCCAACAGAAGTCGACCATCCGCCCTCCCTACAACTAACCTCAACTACTCCATCCATTTCATGTCGCTTTGCAACACTACACCTAGAAATTCAATCTTTGCGACTGTGTAAAGCAGCACACCACTAACACTGTTTTCAAACATTATGGGTTGTTTTTCCGACTCATGTGCATTAATCTACAGTGTTTTTTTTTTTTTTTTTTCGAATTTACAGTAATCCTAATCCTAAAGGATTTATTGGTGGCCAACTCCTTCTACTCCATTGATGAATTTCTTAGTAAAACCAACTGATTTGTATATAAGTACAACATAACTTCTGCACAATTTCAGTGCAGTAATGTGTTCACTGAAAATTTGTGTGTCTGTGTCTGTGTCTGTGTGTGTGTGTGTGTGTGTGTGGTTGTGTGTAAGTATAATCTAATTTCTGCACCATTTCAGTGCAGTAATGTATTCATTGTAAATAAGTATTTCAGTAGTTGTATTACATGTTTATTACCTTATAAATAAATAAAAAACTTTTTTATTTTAAATTCAGTGCATTAGTATTTGTAAAATGACTCTTAGTGTTCATTAAAAAATGACGATCATTCCACTTGGGACCTGTGGAATGGTACATTAGCTTATTTGTTTTAGTTGTAAATATTTGTCATGTATTGTTGTTTTTCTGACATGTTCCACATCCTGGAGGACCTCCTCACTACGGATCAATTGGAATGAAAGTAAATCTAATCTAATCTAAAAGTAAGCTGAGAGTCATTACACCAAACAGTAAACATGTACAAGTCATGCTGTACCGTAATACAGACATTTAACGTTCATTTTCATGTGTACTACAGCATCATCAGCAGTCACAGACTGCTGTCTACTGCATCTGACAGATCATTTAGGCAGAAAGAGAACATGAGCGGACCTATCACACATCCCTGGAGCACTCATGGTGATACCTTAGTCTCTGATAAACTTTCACCATCCAGGACAACGTACTGGGTTCTATTACTTAAGTCTTCAGGCCACTCATATATCTGATAACCTAATCTGTATGTTGCACTTTTGTTAACAGTCTGCAGGTACGGTGTTAAATACTTTCTGGAAATCCAGAAACATACGACCTGCCTCTTGCCCTTCATCCATTGTTCAGTGGATGCCATGTGAGAGATGGACAAGCTGAGTTCAGCACAAGTGATGCTTTCTAAATCTATGCTGATTTGTAGATAAAAGTTTTTCTCTCTACAGCAAATTTATTATATCTGAACTTAGAATATGCTATAGAATTGTTGACGATATTTATATGTAATTTTGCAGGTCAGTTCTTTAACCCTTCTTATACAAAGCAGTTGCTTGGGAGTTTGTGGTGGGTGAGAGGTTTTGCGACAAAATGCAAGATAAGCAAGGGGCCAATGCTGAAGTATATTTTCTATTAAATAGAATTGGGATTCCATTCAGATCTGGTGACATTTGTTTTCAACTCTTTCAGTTGCTCTTCAACGTTAGGGATGCTATTTATACATCTACATGAGAATTTGTGTGGCATTCAATAAATGTTATGTCTGTACAATTTTCCTGCGTGAATGATTTCTAAATGAAAAATTTAAAATTTCTGTTTTATTTTTCTTGCCTTCTGCTGCCATGCCAGATTAGTCAAGGTGTTACTGGAGAGAAGCCTCCAACGTGCTTAGCAATTTTACGTAGCGCCAGAATTTTCTAGAACTCTCAACAAGATATTTTGCAACATATTACGGGAGCACTTGGGGTACGCTTCACTCATCAATCCTTTTATAGATGCAAAAATGTCTAATGACATTTACATAATGACACTTCCGTTACCTTGGTTTAACTGCGAGTGCAACAATTTGTGTTTTCTCTACATTTTCCATAGGATGTTACTAAACCATGGTGTATCTTTTCCAACCTTAATCCAATCACATACGTCTCCAAAGAGCAATTGACTTTGTCCATAATTCCTTTATGTCCATCAGACTGGAACTAAATGACATCTGTTCATTGTCTAGGTAGGATGTTAACTGCTTCCCAGCTCTTCCCAGCATAACAAATTTCCTAAGCTTGTTGATAGGTTTATTTATTAACTTTTGGTAACAACTGTGGCTATGATGAACATTGTGATTGTTGATCTCTATCTATACTGATAGCATTGATACATCAGGCCTGTTTGCGGCACAGAGTCTAAAATATTTCCATCTCATATGATGTGTCAAACCAGTGGCACAAAACATGTCTCAGAAAATGCAGCAAGAACTAAGTTGCAAGACTATCTGTCCACACCATCTGCAATGAATTGCCGGCCGGGATGGCCGAGCGGTTCTAGGCACTACTGTCTGGAACTGCGCGACCGCTACGGTCGCAGGTTCGGATCCTGCCTGGGGCATGGATATGTGTGATGTCCTTAGGTCAGTTAGGTTTAAGTAGTTCTAAGTTCTAGGGGACTGATGACCTCAGAAGTTAAGTCCCATAGTGCTCAGAGCCATTTGAACCATTATTTGCAATGAATCATAGATGTCCCAGTTTATACTTGGTAGGCTGAAGTCATCTCCACCCAATATCCCAAGACCAATGTACTTCTGCACTACTTAGTGTAGACTTTCTTTTAATGAGAATGTTACAGGAGAACCATGTGGCCAGTAAAAGCGTCAAATGTTTCATATGAGTTCACCACGGCCAATTACTTATGTCCAGAAAACTTTGCAGACATACTTAATTTTGCCCTTGATAGATATATTACGAAGGTAGGTTGAAAAGTAAAGCACATACACCTGTAGAACATAAACAAAAACAATTAGGCAATTATGGCAAAAAGTACATTAAAGTACAATTCTTAAGGTTCAAAATTGTATTATACCTTTTGCAACATAGTCACTGTTAAGAATAACACATTTCTCCAGTGTAACACGTTATTTCATTCTGTCACTGAAAACTACTACTTCTGACTTTTTTCGAATCTAGGACTTAACAGCTGCCGTCACCTCATCTTCTGAGGTCTCTCTTGAGTAAAGAAAAAAATAAAAATCGCAAGGTGCAAAATTGGGGCAATAAGGAGGGTGTAGAATTAGCTCAAAATTCAGGTTTCACAGAGCCTCTTCAGCTGTGCGCGAGATATGTGGATGAGCATTGTCATGTTGCAAGATTAATGGCACCAGGCTGCCTCTTAACACAACAAACTTATTGTCAGAGGAGTTTCAGAGTCTCTACATAGTGAGAAGAGTTTACCATTGCCCCTTGTAACAGATAATCAGTCACGTAAACTCAGTTTCGCCAGAGGAGAAGATGGGTGGATACATTTAGCACTCTTTTCTCTTCTGGGTCATAATTATCTGCCACTCAAAACACACTGGATGAATGCAACACATTCAAACTATGCATGCATACATACATACAGAGCGGGAAGTTACCGACCACATGCTATCTGGAAAATTTCTCCGTTTCAAGGTCATTTAGGTCGTGTTCTACAAGCACGTGTGCATTACTTTCCCACCAACTCTCATGTTTTTGTCAACTGCAATGAACACTCCCTTCCTATACAATCCTTTCAATTTATGTTCCATTTTATGTTAAATATCCAGGAGCATCCTGTTTTTAGCTCTCGGATCAGAGCAATAGCTTTCTAGTGGGTGGTACATTTAAGGACAGTGTTACAAATGCTGCAGCAATTTACTGTTAATATTCAAGTGCATATATTCAAAGTGCATTTACATTTTAAGTTATCTGATTTCACTCTCTGCTTACTGATGGGCAAGCAGTGATTAGAGGACCTCAAATTATCACCTAGCCTGCTTCCTCTGTCTAGTACACCCTTGACCTAGCAAGGGAAATTTTACATTCTCCACTTCTCAGGCCCATTAGCAGATCTAGGTATCTGCAACAAAGATTGCACAGAATCAATACAGCCTCTAACTGGAGCACTACACTTGGGTCCACACCAAAGGATCTTGTTCAGTTCTGGACACAATATCACACCATTTGAGTAAATTTGGTCTGTTCTCTTGGTACCAGAAGATCTGAACTGCTAAACTGGGAACTTAACTGAGGTTCAAACACATACTTCACTCACACCACACACTTATTCTTACATTAGGCAAGTCTCTGTACCAGGGTTGCTCAACCTGTGGCCCACAAAGTGAGCATCTATCACATAACAGGTAAAAAAATTATTAATTCATTTATGTTAAGTTATGAAAATTAATATTTTCAATCTGAAACTCCTCCCCCCCCCCCCCTCTCTCTGGTCAGTTTTTCTTTCTTTTTTTTCCTCAGCAGTAATTGTTAGTGTTAAGTATATTATCTGCGGCACAAAAACACTTTTCTTCTTCCAATGAGGGCCAGGTAAGCTAAAAGGTTGGACATCTCTGTTCTACACCTTTGGCTGATCTCTCTTCTTCAATAGTGTCCTTTCTTCCCCTTTTTTATTTATTTTGATATAATTATTCCATTTTACCTCATCCCTCATATTTATCATTTCTCTCTGTCTTTTACCAATTTTGTTTGTTTTACATTTCTGTGGGTGAATAAATTGCAAAAATCAGGCAGCTGAAATAAGATGTCTGTGAGCAATAAAAGGTTACTTTCTAAGGGCTAAAAAAAATGAATAAATTACTCAGCAACCAAAAATATTTTTTTCAAATGAAAAAGTATCTCTGAACAGAGGAAACACAAAAACACCACATACCACATTCTAAGGACAGAAAACAACATTCTCGAAATTTGACCTCTAATGCATCCTACTGGAAGAAGATACATTGAAAATCCCATGAAAAGATGGTCCAAAACATGAGGTTGAAACAGGCCACAAATCAATCCATGAAAAGTAAGTAGATAAATAAGAAAGCAAGTTACTGTTTACACCAGTTTCCTGTTTGACATGAAAGCTGTTGAAATAGTGTCAAATCAAAGGCTAGCATCAGGGTGGAAGTCATAAGAAATATATTTATGTTTAATTCCATAATTCATTCCTACATTTGTCTCGCCTGATCTAGGATGGGAAGAGACTATTTAGCATCTGTATGTTGTAGTACCGAAATACGAGTAATTTAATAGCTGTGCTGCAGTAATGAACTTATCTATGTGTATATTCCTGCTACTTCGCAATACCTTAGGTCAGGGATTTTCTGTCTGCATTGGTGAACATGTGATTTGAAAACACAGTTACTAAACAGAAAACAATATTCAAACTGGGGCTTCTGTTTTTTTCTGGGAACTTTCTAGTTCTGATAATTGGGTGATGGCACTTGTAAACCCTGTCAATTCATCTTTTATAGTGTGACAACATTAACACGTGGAAAGCAAAGTGGATCTACCATACACAGCTTGCAATCAGCCATTTCACAGGAAATGGAAGAATACAAAATACCTTTGTTTTCTTTGCAAGAACTTCAGTAACTAAAAATTATGAACTGACACTCTCTTGAGTTCAAATAATTGAGTTTATTTTCTACACGACTCAGCTAACAATGTGCATAGAAGAAGACTGCAAGAATTACAAGAAGTCAGAAATAATCCAATGAATTTCATACAGCCACTTGGATTACGACAAGGGGAAGGAAACACGCTATGATTTATACATACTGTTCACTTTAAGATTCAAGTAGAAAGTAATTCATAATTACCTTGTACAAAAAATGTTGATGACAAAGTTTCCTGTAAATGATGATACTCCTAAAAAATCACTTTTTCAAGTTTGATAAGTTGATATGAGATTTGAGAGCACAAAATGCCAACACTGAAGATACAAAATTATTTGTAGTTTATTGAAATCAATGCTTGAAAAATATGAATCTTTCTTTATTGTTATGGATACTTTATCAAGTGTGCAACTACAATGGAGTAAAAGGCAGACTATTAGGTGAAGAAGCAAAATGTAATGGTTTCAAATGTAGCAAGAAGTCACAAAATAAAAGGCTGTCTTCAATACAGAGAATGCATCAGGGAGTAAGTAATTTTCAAAACAAAGTCGATTCAAACAATAAAACTTGGCTCAAAACATAGATATGTTTCTGTTATCATGAAGGACTTGTTTAGTAGTTGTTGAAACTTTGAGTCTGTGGTAAGAAATTTGAAATAGGAATTAAAGGTGTTCTTGCAGTACCTAGAATACTAATTAACATTTTGCCAGTTGGTTGGTTTGCAGGGGGAGTGGGTTAAAGGACTAAGCAGCTAGGTCATCAGTTCCTTGGTCGAGAGGTATGTCATCCAGAGTTAGTAACATCACCCAAAAATTTAAATGAATTGTGAAAGTACATAAGCATGGTAAAACTGAGGCACTGGAGGACAAATTGATGTCAGAGCTTAAAAACAATTTAAGGAGAGTTAAAGGTACACAGCTTGGGCCAGTATGTAGGTCAGAGAACAGAACAAGGCTTCCTCCATGGATCATCTGTGGCAACAAGAGACACCCCATCTGCATCTGAACCCTGCCAAACCAATTAAGGGCTAAAGATGTTAGAGAGTACAAAACACCTTCTAGCCAGAAGATTTGTAATAACAAAAGTGAGACACTGACACCAGTTGAACTGACAATAACAAAATAAGGTGACAGAAATGATCAAGTAGGTGAAGTCAAGCGAGTGTCCCTTGGGACACTGCATGCAACAGGGCCATCTATCCCACAGCCATCCCACCACCTATCTGTTATAGTAACAGGTTAAAGATGGGAACAGCATCATTATTCATTAATGTGCTACCTCTGAAACAGAAAACAGGATGTGGCAGAAAAAAGGACTAACTACATCTAAAAGCAAACACAACAGAGTAAAAGAGGGATGACCAAAGGCAGCTGGCAAAGGAGACTGAGTTGAGAGTGTTCTCCAGACCCAGCACGCAGCAGGAGATGCCCCAACCCCAACCACTCGTCCCTTGCCCAGAACTACACTCCTGGAAATTGAAATAAGAACACCGTGAATTCATTGTCCCAGGAAGGGGAAACTTTATTGACACATTCCTGGGGTCAGATACATCACATGATCATACTGACAGAACCACAGGCACATAGACACAGGCAACAGAGCATGCACAATGTCGGCACTAGTACAGTGTATATCCACCTTTCGCAGCAATGCTGGCTGCTATTCTCCCATGGAGACGATCGTAGAGATGCTGGATGTAGTCCTGTGGAACGGCTTGCCATGCCATTTCCACCTGGCGCCTCAGTTGGACCAGCGTTCGTGCTGGACGTGCAGACCGCGAGAGACGACGCTTCATCCAGTCCCAAACATGCTCAATGGGGGACAGATCCGGAGATCTTGCTGGCCAGGGTAGTTGACTTACACCTTCTAGAGCACGTTGGGTGGCACGGGATACATGCGGACGTGCATTGTCCTGTTGGAACAGCAAGTTCCCTTGCCGGTCTAGGAATGGTAGAACGATGGGTTCGATGACGGTTTGGATGTACCGTGCACTATTCAGTGTCCCCTCGACGATCACCAGTGGTGTACGGCCAGTGTAGGAGATCGCTCCCCACACCATGATGCCGGGTGTCGGCCCTGTGTGCCTCGGTCGTATGCAGTCCTGATTGTGGCGCTCACCTGCACGGCGCCAAACACGCATACGACCATCATTGGCACCAAGGCAGAAGCGACTCTCATTGCTGAAGACGACACGTCTCGATTCATCCCTCCATTCACGCCTGTCGCGACACCACTGGAGGCGGGCTGCACGATGTTGGGGCGTGAGCGGAAGACGGCCTAACGGTGTGCGGGACCGTAGCCCAGCTTCATGGAGATGGTTGCGAATGGTCCTCGCCGATACCCCAGGAGCAACAGTGTCCCTAATTTGCTGGGAAGTGGCGGTGCGGTCCCCTACGGCACTGCGTAGGATCCTACGGTCTTGGCGTGCATCCGTGCGTCGCTGCGGTCCGGTCCCAGGTCGACGGGCACGTGCACCTTCCGCCGACCACTGGCGACAACATCGATGTACTGTGGAGACCTCACGCCCCACGTGTTGAGCAATTCGGCGGTACATCCACCCGGCCTCCCGCATGCCCACTATACGCCCTCGCTCAAAGTCCGTCAACTGCACATACGGTTCACGTCCACGCTGTCGCGGCATGCTACCAGTGTTAAAGACTGCGATGGAGCTCCGTATGCCACGGCAAACTGGCTGACACTGACGGCGGCGGTGCACAAATGCAGCGCAGCTAGCGCCATTCGACAGCCAACACCGCGGTTCCTGGTGTGTCCGCTGTGCCGTGCGTGTGATCATTGCTTGTACAGCCCTCTCGCAGTGTCCGGAGCAAGTATGGTGGGTCTGACACACCAGTGTCAATGTGTTCTTTTTTCCATTTCCAGGAGTGTAGTTTAAAACATTATATCTGAGAACATAAACCATTTTATCAGACAAAAATAAGAACCAGTTCAACTGTCAGTGAGTCATCCATCACCATGCTTGGTGTGGAGAGCCAGAAGGAGAGGGGCATTCTACCACAATATGAGCTACTTTACACAAGGTTTCACAACCATCACATACAATAAAACTATGAGTCAATCTGGTCTGACCGATGCGGCGAGGGCAGAGAATGATGGCTTTCTTCTGAGACGAACAGAAGAAGGTACAGTATGCAGCAGTAGTTTCCTTGACAGTGTGGAGTTTATTGGAGAAGGCATTAGCCCATAAGATAATGTTCCATCTCAGTGTGAGGAGAGACATTATTTGCAGCTAAAAATCTGCACCTGGGCTCATCAAAGCAAATGTAGGGGAAGTTATCAGTTGCCTAGCCAAATGGTCAGCCAGTTCATTCTCTGGGATACCTATATGATATGGGACCCAGAGAAAGACAACTGAGTAGGCAGTATGATTAAGGTTCGAGGGAAGATCATGAATAGCAGATATCACAGGGCAACAATCAAGTAACATCAATCAATAGCATGGAGACTGCTCATTAACTCATTATAAATCAAAATGTGATCAAGGGGGTCTGTTTAATAAAATATAGGGTTCTACCAATGGATATTAGCTCCAACAGAGGAACACTACCAGCTCCCACCCACAAATAGATATTAGATCCAATGTAGGAACACCACATGATCTTAGCAACAAATGTGTTCCTGAGCAGTGGGAGATGTAAAAGTATATCCCATCCTAGCCACAGTTTTACAGCCAGCAGTGTAAGTGACTGTAGCGCTGTGATACTCTCGGAGAACTGAGAGGAACAGACACCGTAAGGTCACATGGGCGACAAACTTTAGGTCCTTGAGAAAGATCTGTCCTAACTTACGATCTGGGTACTAACGACAGGAGACAGTGTCGGAAAACATGGGAAGCACATTCTAAGGAGGTATGGTGAAATCTCGGCAGAGGGCCTAAAGGTGCTTTCCAACTGGTAATTCCATCTGAGCCTGTGTGTCACAGGGTTGATGCCCATAGTATGGAAAAATAATTAGATAAGTTGGATGACTTGGACAGTGTCAGATGATGATAGCATGAGAGATCATGCTTTGTTGGTACCGCAGGAACTGAAGAAGTTAGATCCCCTCTTTGGTAACGAGACTGTCTATATGATTAGTCAGAAAGGTGCAAAGTGGTTAAACTGACTGGGTCCAGCAATTTCAAACCTAAACATTCACTGTGCCACAAACCTGGCAACCATAGTCCAATCAGAACAAGACCAGAGCCCAGTAAATATGGAGCAGAGTCACATGATCCAAACACCAAGAGTTGTGCACAAGAAAGCATAGTGTGTTAAGCTTATGCATGCAGCTAGTCTTTATGCAATAGATTTGGGTACGCCATTCAGCTTTTTATCAAAGAGGAGTCCCAAAAATTGGGACTGCACTACAATGTCCAAATGCTGGGTACTTCACTGGAATGACAGAAAGATATGACTTACATTTTCACTGGAGGCTATGAAGCCATGGGAAAGGCTCCACGTGGATATCCTTCATCCAAAGCTACAGAACGTAAGCTATACCAAAGGCAAAAGTCATTGACATATAGTGCGGAAGTGACCCATTCTACCAACAGAGGTAACTAGCCCATTGATGGCGATGGAGAAAAGTGTAACACTCAGCATAGATCCCTGAGGGATGATCCACTCTTGGACCCATTGGAAGTTGACTGATGCATTGATTCTAATCAGAAACAACTGGTGGGATAAAAACTGATGGATGAAAATTGGTAGGCCACCTTGAAATCCACAGTTGAGGAGAGTAAGTAAAATGTGATGTTGCCATGCAGTGTTATATGCCTTATGTAAGTTGAAAACAAGTAATAAATGTGTAAAAATAAATAATAAAAAAAACTGGATTCAGATGTTAGCATTTAGAAAATTGCCTATTTATTTATTTACATGTCAAGTTCTGTAGGACCAAATTAAGGAGCAAATCTCCAAGCTCATGGAATGTGTCAGTACACCAAATTATAACATAAAAGTAATAACAGATAAAAATAAAATGTTTATGAACCAAAAAAAAGTCAAGACATAAGTTTACTTAAACACAATCAACAATACAACAACAACAATCAGCTCAATTTTTCAAGGCACTCCCTGACAGAATAGAAGGAGTGGCCCCTGAGGAAACTCTTCAGTATCGATTTGAAAGCACATGGATTACTGCTAAGATTTTTTAATTCTTGTGGTAGCTTATTGAAAATTGATGCAGCAGTATACTGCACACCTTTCTGCACAAGAGTTAAGGAAGTCTGATCCAAATGCAGGTTTGATTTCTGCCGATTATTAACTGATTGAAAGCTGCTTATTTCTGGGAATAATCTAATACTGTTAACAAGAAGTGACAGTAAGGAATAAAGATATTGAGAGTCAAATGTCAAAATACCCAGACTTGTGAACAGGGGTCTACAAAAAGGTTGTGAACTTGCATCACTTCTTGCCTGAACCGCCCGTTTCTGAGCCAAAAATACCCTTTTAGAATGGGAAAAGTTCACCAAAATATAAAACCATACAACATAAGCAAATGAAAATAAACAAAGTAGACTAATTTTCATGTTGAACAATCACTCACTTCAGATACCGCTCGAATAGTAAAAATGGCAGCACTAAGTCTTTGAACAAAATCCCAAATGTGGGCTTTCCACGACAGTTTACAATCAATCTGAACACCTAGAAATTTGAACTGTTCAGATTCCCATTCTGTGGAATTGTAATGTCAGGTTTTGTTGAATCGTGTGTTAGAAACTGTACAAACTGAGTCTTACTGTGATTTAGCTTCAGTTTATTTTCTACAAACCATGAACTTACGTCATTTGAAACCGAGCCAATTTGCGCACAACATCCTTTACTACCAAGCTAGTGTCATCAGCAAACAGAAATATTTCAGAGTTACCCGTAATACTAGAGGGCATATCATTTATGTAAATAAGGAACAGGAGTGGCCCCAACACTGATGCCTGGGGCATCCCCCCATTTGACCGTACGCCACTCAGACCCCACATCACAGACATTCTCAACACTGTGAATAATGACATTTTGCTGTCTGTTGCTAAAGAAAGAGGTGAAACAATTCTGAGCTATTCCCCATTTCTATAATGGTTCTACTTCTGGAGCAATATTTTGTGATCAACACAATCAAACCCCTTAGTTAAATAAAAAATTAAAAAAAAAAAAAAACGATGTCTAGTGTTCAAAACATTTCCCTCCCAGGGAAGAGAGAATGTGGCATTTTCAGTTGCTACACCATTTCTAAAACTGAACTGTACATTTGATATAAAATTCTGTGAAATAAAATGATCAGTTATCCTTACATAAACAGCCTTTTCAATAACTTTAGCAAACACTGATGGCAGAGTAGGTCTAAAATTGTCTACATTATCCCTTTCTCCCTTTCTATAAAGTGGCTTTTCTACTGAGTACTTTAATCATTCAGGAAACTGACCATTCCTAAAGGAAAAATTACAAATATGGCTAAATACAGGCTATAAACAAAAACAATTAGTAGTTTAGTTTCATTTAATTCAACTGCCCCTGCACAACATTCACATTTTCTGTTCAGTGCAGTGCCGCAATACGTCTATGGACTCAAATGGAATACTGTTTTTTACGTACATGCCCATTTCCCCACCCCGCGAGGAACTCCTTGAAAAATAGCCAGCTAGTCTGCATCTTGGTAAAGGAAGCCTCAGAATTTTCAAATTATTTAAGTGGTACTCTGATATACCAATAATTTCAGTGTCAACATCTATAAGCAGTTCACTAACTTTATCTCTAATACCTCCTATATTTTGATGAAATATGCTAATTCCTTCTCTACTTGGAAACATGATGGCCTTTGAAGGTGGGCCTTTAGTTACAGGGACTTCCTTTAAGCAGGCATACCTATCAGTTGACTTCAATCTAAACTGACAGTTGTATACCTCTGCCGTCTCCTTAGCCTCCTCTCAGACTGCTGTTTACAGCCCAACCAAATTGTCAACTGCAGATAGTCCCAACCAGAAACCACACACTGGCAAGGGGACAAAATATCCTACTATTGAAGAAACCAGCATAATTTTTGGGCTTCCATCCTTTCTAGCAGTTTGCAAAGTACATGGCGAGTCTGACTGACTAGTCGCTGTCAGTGGACATGAGGTTTCTGCCTGGATTAAGGACTAGGATTATACTATCTCACCATAGCACAAGGAAAATACCTTATATCCAAATTTACTGTTGAAAACCCACAGAGTATGAACTCTCTAAGTAACATTGAGATGTTGGATCATCCAGTAATGAATCAACACAGAGTCTGGGGCCATACTGTGTGATAATTAAGACAGCCTGAAGCAGTTCTCAATCAGTGAAAAGTTCTTTAGAGAATTCAGCATGATGCGAGTAAAAGCAAGAGGGAGATGTCTTGAACTTATCCTTTATGTGATCAAAAGATTGCTGCATAAGAAGAGGGTGCCAATGCTTTTGATACCACCATGGAAGTGAGGCCAGAACAGCTGGTGATCTTTAGTGGCCCAGTAGAGTACAGTGTTTGGCCCTCACCTGGAGGCATAAATTCTCAAGCGCAAGACGTAGCACTCCCAGCATTTCTTCATATGGTGTTTAATTAGATAGCGAGCCTTAGTGCAGAGACACTCAAAAGTGATGAGAATAGTCTGTGAAGGATGACACTTAAGATACTGCAGGGCCCTTCAACAATCCTGAATAGTTGTTGCAACATCTTTGGTTCACCAAGGCACCGGGTGGTAGTGGAGGGAGTCTGAATAAAGGAGAATAGCAGTTCCAGCAGTGCAGGTGATCATGTCCAAGACATCTCCCACAACTTTGTTGATGCAGTCTGACAAAGAGGGGGCGAAGAAGACAGCTGAGGTATACAACTGTCAGCTGGCTCTTCAAAGAGCTCAGTGTGGTAACCGATCTGTTGGACTATAACATGGAAGTGAACTTATTGCTGTAGCCATTGTTAAATGTATCTAAAGAGACTGGATTTACTTTTACAAGCTTTTGACGATGCGTACCTGATAGTCTTGAAAGACAGACTCCCTGTCTTTCCATTTTTTCAAAAGGCAATAGCCCACTGCATACAATCCTCTGTTACGGTCACGGGCAAAGTGCTATTTGACGATTTTACATCATCAAAGCAGCCTTTATCTTCACCATCACAGACGTCCTCAACTGCACGCTCCAGCTCCGTTGATGTAATGAAAATGTTTGACTAATGTGACTGTGGTGTCACTGCCAGACACCACACTTGCTAGGTGGTAGCCTTTAAATCAGCCGCGGTCCGTTACTATACGTCAGACCCGCGTGTTGCCACTATCAGCGATTGCAGACTGAGCGCCGCCACACGGCAGGTCTAGTCTACAGAGACTCCCTAGCACTCGTCCCACTTGTACAGCCGACTTTGCTAGCGATGGTTCACTGACTACATACACTCTCATTTGCAGAGACGACAGTTTAGCATAGCCTTCAGCTACGTCATTTGCTACGACCTAGCAAGGCGCCATATTCAGTTACTATGTCTTCTGAACAGATAATATTGTGACTCATGCACCGTTAAGAGCGACGTTCATCATTAATGGATTAAAGTTAAGTATCAAACTAATTACGTCCACTTTCTGAATTCTAATTCCTTGTCATGTTCCAGACCTCACGTCAGTATAGTCCTTCCCTCCTCACGCCAGCCTGCATGAGCTAAAACGCGTGCATTTTGGCCTCCACTAGTAACATGGTGTTGGCTCTTCTGCCAACACAACAGTGACAATGGTGAAATGGCAGCTTCACTATTGCCATCGTCATCCTCTTGTACACATACACCAAACATCAACCCACTATTTTCTTCTTTATCTAGCACATCTTCATCTGTGCAACTATCTACGATATTTGCAATGAAGTTACAGCATAAAGAAAGTGTCACTTCCATGTGTTTATCATGAACAGAAGTTCATCCAATAATCAAAAATTTTGATTCTTACTGGTCATGACTTTCAACAGTTCTAGTTCTTTGACATGTAATCGTTGCAGTTAAGCCAACATTCCATACCGCAATCACAGGTATCGCACGGCAGCTTGTGAGTTCACCAACATCAAGAACACAAACTTCTTACTAAACTCTGTGCTCAGTACTTCGCTTTCAGGCATTATGCGAACGCAATGAAGCAGGGTGCAAGACAAATGACTCAAGCATATGAATGTTTAAAAGGTGTATGTTAAGAGGGCCATACTGCGTAATATCTGCATAATGACCCGAATTTTCGCATGAGATTGATTGCTGGGGTTAATATCTAGCTCATGTGGTGGTGTTTTTTTCTTCTCAAGAAAATATGAGGTCAAGTTGATGAGGTTCCCTTACAAGCATGATAAAAGCGGGTAGCATTATGAGATTAAGTTGATCATCCCATGGTACGTAAGTGTGTGGCATGGAGGCAAATAGATGTTATACATGGTCATCGTTGTTTTGTTTGTGCCACATTGGAAGCAATAGCAGTGTCAGGGCAGAGGAGAATCCACTCACTAATGACACCAGTGCAAATCAATGCACAGACCCTCTCCAGAATCTCTCTCAAAGGAGAGTAGGGTTCCACAGAATCCACAGTGTCGTTAAAGAATTGGAGAATGGTCATCAATGAAATGTGTTTCTTGGAGAGCAACAAAGATCACAGAACAAGAAGGTATTTGTTGTTGCAGTTCTGGCAGCTGACAGCAATTTCCACTGTATTATTACGTTAAGAGTGTCCTAGTTAGGGATGAAGGTGACAGGAGGCCAGATCACACCCCTGGATCACTGTCTGTCACCAGAATGGCCAGAAGAACATAAACGAACATCTGTTCCAAATCCAACAGTGTGGGGGGAGGAGGGAGGGGGGGGGGGGGGGGGATCTGGCGCATTCAGTGTCAGCAGAGTAGCCTTCCCTCGAGATTTCTTCTTTACGTCTTTCATTACGTCTGGATATTGAGAATCTTGAGGGGGCTTATCTGCTGTGGGCGTAGAAACAGAAAAGGAGCGGACAGCCTTGCAACCTACACTCTTTCAACTACTGGCTAGCATTACATCGTCAGTCTGTAGATCTCCAGGGAGAGGCTCCTTGAAAGGGAGCTCTGTTACCGGTAAATGCCAGAGAAGGAAGATGCTTCTCTGGCTGGCTGTGACAAGTTGAAGTTCCTGAATATGGTGCTCCAGGAACCATAAGAGGGGAGGGCCTATCATCCACAAAGTATAGTGTACCTCAGGCACGTGCTCGCGAGCAGGTGCAAGGTCGCGGAGTAGGGAGGGAGGGGGAAATGCGTGCGCACGTTTGAATAGGGCCGCAGCGTGCCTATTGACTTCGCGCCGACTGTGTAACGTTTAAAGTACCACGATCAGCTCTAACAGTCACTTCGCTGGTTAAGAATCATGTCATGTCACCGTTGTGTAACCCCAACCATGCTTTCGCAGTTCAACCCCCATTGGGAGGAATTGGATCTGTTTACAGAAAAAGATGGTGTTGCAAAATGTTTAGTTGGTTGGTTGTTTTCAGGGAAGGAGACCAGACAGCGAGGTCATCGGTCTCATCGGATTAGGGAAGGACGGGGAAGGAAGTCAGCCGTGCCCTTTGAAAGGAACCATCCCGGCATTTGCCTGGAGCGATTTAGGGAAATCACGGAAAACCTAAATCAGGATGGCCGGACGCGGGATTGAACCGTCGTCCTCCCAAATGCGAGTCCAGTGTCTAACCACTGCACCACCTCGCTCAGTCAAAATGTTTAGTATGTCACAAAACGCTGAATTCTTGTAGGAAATTTAATTTGCAGCGACATTATATGTCGTACCACGCGAAGGACTACGGAAGTGGAAAATGTGATGGACCAGATCGTGCACAGGAAGTTATTAAACTTAAAAGGAAGCTATCTGAAGAAGATCTGGACGACGACGAAAAATCAACTGAGGCAGCTCTCAGAGTGAGTTACAAAACTGCTTTGCTTTTAGCGAAATCCCTGCGCCCCTTCGCTGATGGCGATTTAATAAAAGAAGTTGCAGCGGAACATTTGTGTCCATCTCAAGTTGAACAGTGTCGGATTGTACCATTATCTAACATGACCATTATGCGTCGCATACAGGACATGGCAGACGACGTCCAGAGCCAGCTTGCAAATACCTGTAAAGATTTTATGGCGTATTCTCTAGCTCTGGATGAAAGTGTTGATATCACTGGAACAGCGCTGCTTGCCATATTTTTTAGAGGTGTTAATAGAGATCTTCAGGTGAGGGAGGAGCTCCTCGATGTATTAGCCATGAAGAACACTACAACTGGAGGTGATATTTTAAGTAGTGTTGAAGAAAGTGTTCAAAATATAGGATTGTAGTGGAATTCTTTAGTTTCAGTGTCTACAGACGGTGCACCAGCGATGACAGGGAAAAAAATCAGGTTTCGTTGCACTCTTGAAGGAGAATATGCAAAAACTGACCGTGCCGAATGAAATAAGGTGTGTTCACTGTGTCATCCACCAGGAAAACTTACGTGCAAAGAGTATCACTCTAAAAAATGTGAAGAGTGTTGTTGTTCGTACAACCAATTATATAAGGAAGCATGGGCTACAACACAGGCAATTTAAAAGCTTTCTTGAGTATGTAGAAAGCCAGTATGGTAGCCTGCCTTATTACAGCGAGGTCCGCTAGCTTAGTCGTGGCGAATTATTAAATCGATTTTTTTGCCTATTAGATGAGATAAATATGTTCATGGAAATAAATAACATGTGTTTTCCTGAATTGAAAGAGTCTTCATGGAAATGTGATCTCGCGTTCTTAGCAGTGAACAGGATGGGCGTATGGGCAGGCGGTGGACGTTGTGGAATAATAGGGTAATTTTTAGAGAAAGGCCATTTATTGGCTAAAGCATGTTGAAAGGGGCTACATAGGCCTAGGGAGGTGAGGGTGAGCCAGAGCTTATAATTTGGTGAACATTGTTCGCGAAGCTACCGAAAGTTGTTGTCTGCCAAAACTAAGTCCACAGTGCCGCAGCACCGGGAGAAGCGAGAGATGTACAATGCTACAGGGCGCGCATCCGACTCGCGGGTGAGCAAGAATACGAGAGTGAGCCCGGCAACGGGCGGCCGGGTATATTCGACGCACCACGCGGCTTCCTCCGCCCTCATTGGTCAGGACCGAGCAAACCGTGCGGGCGGCATGGAACTTTCCAGAGCGATGCCTGCTAAGTGACGCCTGGGGCGGCATTACCTCGTAAGCACATGAGAGAAGCACGGGATCAAGGTGCCCTTCCTCGGTGCGGACTTCCTGTTACTAGACCGTGGGATGAAAGAATTTACAGGCAGCTAACACTGCCGGCTGTGGCTTGGCCGCAATGGAAAAATGATGTTACCGTTTGGGTGCTCGTATAATAAAGTAAAATCTCCTACTGTCTGGCTCATCCTTTACAGCAGATTTAACTAGCCATCCGAATGCTTTGAACATTTCACTACAAGGTAAAGATCTGCTAATTACTCATTTCATTTCATAGATCGAATACGAGCTTTTAAAAAGAAATTGACACTTTGGGTGAGTCAGCTGGAAACAGGAAATCTAGTTCATTTTCCTAAATTATCATCCATGCAAGATGTTCACAAAGACTGTGAACGTTATTCACATAGTTTAGTTGCCCTTGAGGGAGAATTTGATCAACGGTTTCAAGATCTGACAGCACTAGACAGTGATTTTGATCTGTTCTCCTCTCCATATTCAGCGAATATTGAAGAGATTCATCCTGGGCTGCAACTAGAAATTATTGACCTGCAGTGTGACAGAGAATACAGAGACAAATTTCAGAACAATAAAAACATTTTGGAATTCTACAGACACTTCCCTCAGGATAGATTTCCTCGTTTGCACAAACTGGCAGCTACAATAATATCAATGTTTGGGTTCCACGTATGTTTGTGAACAACTGTTCTCTGCAATGAAATGTAACGCATTGTCTGATCGAAATTTAAACTGCACGCTGCGCCTACAATGAACAAGAACAATTACTCCGAACATAGACGCAATTGTAAAGGGCAAAAAGTACAAGATAAACGAGAATCCCACACTTCAGTGACACCTTTTATTGTGTAACAGTTCACAAATTAATACGAATGTAGAGGCATACACTAAGCTAATAAAATTATGTGGCACGTGTACATTCTCCTTTACTTGTTTCATTTGTCGCAGTAATAATTCGTAAGTGATATCCCTGCAGGTGGCCACGGATTTACATTGACTGGCGGCAGCTGTTGTGTGCCCCACGTGACTCTCCCCACTCTCCGCTCTGGTCTGGTAGTGGGGGTAGCGTGCTCGCGCTGCTCTGTGCTCGCGCCTTGCTGCTCACAGCTTGCTCCACGAGCACAGTACTGGCCAAGGTTGATATCCATCAGACAGTGTGTTCAGGGGAGCACTCTTCATGGTTTGGAGAAAGTGGTAACTTCTACAGTTGACGCAGAGAGCTAGTAGTGTACTTTGTGAGTTCTCGTGAAGTGCCTGACCACCTCCTCAACACTTTACGTTATATGTACAATGAGGGTGAAATATGCTCGAAGCATTGGCATTTTCAGCACTACATCAAGTGTAGGAAATACAGCATCACATAATAGAGGAAAACCATGATTTTGATCTTCTCTGGAAGTAAACATACTCAAAAGTGAAGACAACTATGTTGTCTACTGGGACTTAGTGTACACAAAAAGCGAAATTGATCTCACACTTCAAGTGTCCATATAGTTCTTCATCTATCTGCTGTGAACAGTCACAGTGAAAATTTATTCCGTCTACCAGTTTTAGATTTTTATGGTATGTTACAGTTATAGGTCCACCACCAAGTTCTTTTACAAGAGATTAACATTCATGATTGGGTAGGATTTTGCATTTCAATTAAGATGGAGCAATTTCATAAATTTGACGAGGGAAGAGATTTCTCCAATTATGTTTTCAATAGTCTCCACAAAGAACATTGGCTTAGTAGAGAGAAATGACCCTCCATCTAATGCAAACCAGGAACTGAGGGAACTATGGTTCATCCCACTGTGTGACCAATGAGGGAAAGTTTCTGGTGTCGTAACTGTCCACACCTGAGAATTTCAGTCTGTGTAACAAGACCACTGGAGCCTCGCGGTCACCGACTGACTCCTTCGATCTTTCCCCAGGGCCAGATATCTGCCATGATACCACCTACTCCAAATGATAGCTCTCCTCATGGAGACTACCCAGAGTCCTGGTGCCGCCAAACAGACAGGAACCTACTCTTAGGCAGGCATCAATGGTGCAATCAGGGCCACCACCATACAGATACCTTTTGCCTCCTCACATGAATTGGAAGCCATCTGATGAACTTCCCTGCATGGCCCACAGTTAACCAAAATATTTTGAAAAGATGGAGGTCAAATCCATGTGTGTCATATCACTGATGTCGGTTGGCGAATGTGACAGTTATACAATACAAGTGATAGTATCAATACTGTTTATTTCAGAATTACAAAGATATTTCTAGGGTCTATAATATGTATAACGTTGATTTCATGTACTTACTATTTCATTAATCTCCTCGAAAATAAACTTCTGAACAACACGGATACAAACACCCAGAAAATTGTACATTACTGCAGATATGTAGATGACAGATTCATTATATATATAATGGAATTAATGAAGAAATAGAAACTCTGTTAAGGGAGTTAGAATGGAAAAAAATTTTTTTTTCACATTTTCGGATTTTTATCTCATTATAAAATTTGGAATTTTCCATATATAGATATATAATCATTTTATTTGGAAAATTGCAAGTTTTATAATGAGATAAAAAGTGCTATAAGTGCAAATCAGGGAATGAAGAAGAGCTTATCTTGACATTAATTATGAAAGAACAAGTGGTGGTATGGAGGCCTCTGCAGCTATTGAAATTTTTAGTTGATCTGTGAATGAAAGGGGTGTGTGTTATACTAAGTTCTTGGGTGATGGAGACTCAAAAGCATACAACAGTGTAGTAGCCGCTCAACCTTATGGTGAGAAGATTATCACAAAACTGGAAAGTGTTGGTCATGTCCATAAGAGGATGGGCACCAGGTTGAGGAAGTTGAAACACAAAATGATTGATGAACTACAACAATATTATGGGATGTCCATTAGAAATAATACTGAGGATTTGTTGAAAATGAAGCAGGCAGCATGGGCTACCTTCTTCCACAGACTGTCAACTGATGAAAAACCAGTACACCACCTTTGCCCTCCTGGACCTGATTCATGGCGCAATTACCGCAATGCCCAGAACTCAAACAGTTCATACAGCCATAAACATTCCATCCCAGCAGCAGTCATGAATATCATAAAACCTATTTACAAATGCCTGAAAAATCCTGAATTACTGAAGAAGTATCTGCATGGTCAGACTCAAAATCCCAATGAGTCGTTTAATAATCTTATATGGACTTGCTTACTAAAAAATGTTTTTGTTGGAATGAAGACACTAAAGTGGGGGGTCAGTGATGCTATTATTGCTTTTAATGACGGCAACATTGGTAGGGTGAAAGTGCTGCAGCATATGGGAATTAATCCTGGAGCAAACTGAATCAGAGAACTTGAATGGATGGGCAAGGTTCGCATTGGTACAGCAGAGTATGCAGCACAATGGCTGAAATGCAATTGTTGTAGTTCAGTAGACTCATAACATACAGTTTAATGTCCTGTAAAAGTTTCATGTCAATGGCTACAATGGTTCCTGAAATACGGGGAAGCCAAGTCACTAAATTTAAATTTGTCGGGATAGGGCATTCCAACTCTCCTTAAATGGGTTCAATAACTTACACAGTAACAGTTCACCACAGAAAACAAGAAAGGCAACAAAATAAATTTTTTAGACATGGCCATACCCTATACAAACCAGACTCTGATAATTAACATTCACAGAAAACCAACACACACAGATACTGTAATCAATAAATATTCCACACACCCCAACTCATATAAACAAGCAGCATTCCAATCCTTCTTAAACAGAGCATAGGAATTCCCAATTAGGTAATTCTGCTGACTATGAAACAGAAATGAGATTGTTGTTGTTGTGGTCTTCAGTCCTGAGACTGGTTTGATGCAGCTCTCCATACTATTCTACCCTGTGCAAGCTGCTTCATCTCCCAGTATGTACTGCAGCCTACATCCTTCTGAATCTGTTAAACATGTTGCACACAGCAACGGCTATGATGAACACAAAATAGATGCACTTTCACAACACATGACTAAAAGCAAAAGAACCAACATGGCTACTCTCCCCCCCCCCCCCCCCCCCCCCCAAGCATACATAGTATCTAACAACACCATACACAAGCTATTCAAAAACACAGACATCAGGATCACTTTTGCACCAACAACTTAAGAAAGAAACTGGTCCATGACATCGTACAACCTACTGACAAACTGAATAAACCAGGACTTTATTTAATTATGTGTGGTCATTGCAACAAATACTATATTGGCCAAACAGGAATAAACTTTAAAACACAATTTAAAGAACACATTGACTGTTTCAGAATGGATACAGCTAATAAGTCAGCTATAGCAAAACACACAATGAAACAGGCCACATTGTTACAATAGTTAACAATCTCAAAGTACTACATACTTTGGAAAAGAGCCAGAGAATGCACATCTTGGAAGAAATGGAAATATTTATCCACGGCCTTAGTAGAAAAATGAGATCCTAAATTAAACGACACAATTCAAAAATTCGCACTTATTTACGAATTTCAATATAGTACTCTTAGAATAGTATGTACATTGTACATAACATCAATGTTACACATATTACAGACCACTAATGTATCTTTGTAATTCTGAAATAAACAGTATTTGTACTGTCACCTGCATTACAAAATTGTCACATTGCCTCATTTTATAATGTATTATGCCAACCAACATCAGTGATACAACAGCAAGACATTCAGAAGACATTGCTACTGATAACACCAGGATCGATACACCAATAGCCAAATTAAAACTAGCCTTGTTTTGACCACCAACTTATTTTTTTGCACAACTGATTTGTTTTCTGTAGCGTGCTTTAAAAACACTGTTGGGAAGATTGTATGTGGTGAAGAAGTCCAAAAGAACCATGGAAATAACGATGCCTCAATATATCACAAGAAAACTGCCATGCCACAAGAACAAAGTGAGTGATCATTTTATTAATTTTTCATGTGAACGTAAGACCAATACACGAAGTGGCATCGCCTCTTGCTAGGTTATCCTCCTCTCTCTCCACAGTATGATCATACTAGTCATTTAAAGAATTTTTAATACCTGTACAAACGTGTTAAATTTTTTGTAATGCCAATATAGCCTGATGATGAGGTAAAATCTTCGAAATATGTCCCTAATAATTTAGTTGCCTAAAATTTTGTGACTGGTACTGATATTTAAGGTACACAACCTTTGTTTCCCATTTATCACACTCTTTAGCCAAGCGGAGTGACAGAATGATTGAACAATAATTTAAAATATCCATCATTTTGATTTGCAGCTCCTTGTAGTGGCCGTGTTTGCAGTTAAAATTATTGGATGTGAGGTTCAACAGTTATGCGAAACACCATTTTTCTCAGTATCCAAACATGTTTTGGCACCACTGCGTCATCATCAGTGGGTTTTCGTTTTTATTTATTCTGCAATGTGAACATTTTTGTTAAATGATCATAAAATTGTCCATTTTTAGTTCAAACAACAGACAGTTTTTTTGTGTAAATACCTTTACATTTGGTGTGCATGAATTTTCTGGATCACTTAGAATGTAATTCAGTTTTTCGCGATGTTTTCGCTCCTATATTCATTTTTACTTACATTTTCGTGTGGCAAGTACTTCCATTCTCCGCATAATGCTGAGATGTTGTGATGCACATGTAACTATAACAAGTATTTTTCACAAATAACGTAGTAAAACACTTTTCACTACACCAGAACACAGTGTGAATGTGGTTTGTTATGTGTTCCAGCCCAGCCAGTGTTCATTTGTTCACCAGACAGTTCGGTGCCAAATTTGAAATTTGTTTGCATTATTATATTTGTGTGTGTGTGTGTGTGTGTGTGTGTTTTTTCTGTGTGCTTCTTAGCTGTGTGTGTTGACTTTTATATGGTATTCTTGTGTGCAAATGATGCGTCTTTGCAGATTTTAGTTTGTCTAATTTTTCGTGTGTGTGTGTGTGTGTGTGTGTGTGTACATAGGACAAAGATGCAGAAACTTCAAAACTAGATATTCAGAACATCTCAGAGCTTTAAAAAGCAACAGCTCCCACAGCACGTTTGCTGACCACCTTGTAGCCAACACCACCACCCAACCACAATAGAAACAGACCTAAGAATACTAAAACCCAGCCACAGCCTATACAGCAAACTGACCATTGAGGAAAACTTCCATATACATCATATACATAAGGCAATAGCAGAAGGAAAACTGGTCTTAAACAAATACACTACACGCTGCAATGGCACACTATTTAACACATTAATGGAACTTTACAAATAAAAACAGCACAAACGGATAAAACCTACACACACACACACACACACACACACACACACACACACACACACAGAAACACACAAAGATAAAATGCAAACAAAATTCTAATTTGGCACCGTACTCTCTGGTGAACAAATGAACACTGGCTGGGCTGGAACACATAACAAACCACATTCACACTGTGTTCTGGTGAAGTGAAAAGTGTTTTACTACGTTATTTGTGAAAAATACTTGTTATAGTTACATGTGCATCACAACACCTCGGCATTATGCGGAGAATGGAAGTACTTGCCACACGAAAATGTAAGTAAAAATGAATATAGGAGCGAAAATATCGTGAAAAACTGAATTACATTCTAGAACTGTCTGTTGTTTGAACTAAAAATGGACAATTTTATAATCATTTAACAAAAATGTTCACATTGCAGAATAAATAAAAACGAAAAACCCACTGATGATTGCAAGTGGTGCTGAAACATGTTTGAGTACTGAGAAAAACGGTGTTTTGCATAACTGGCGGACCTCACATCCAACAATAATTTAAAAAGTGTGCTTCACACTCCTTAGCAATAAGCTTGGAAAGCATTTTTTGTGAAAAGCTGCTGTTTTTATCGTTAATCATAGTCCTGTACTAGTCTTAAATGTAGGAATTTCAAGAACACAGTAGTATGGATGGAAATCAAAGAGCGCCTACTTGTGTTTGAAATTTTGCATATGTTCAGTTTCGGGGTTATTAACTTTAAACCAATCATTAAAGCTTTTCACAATCCAATGTAGCAACTTTAATAAGTTATAGTGCCCTGAAAAATAAAGACACATTTTCGTATCAATAATACAAATTTCTATTTAAAGTTGTAACTAGTGATGGCTATATCTTATGAGGAGACTGTTCAAATGGATTAGATAATGCACAACAAAGCAAAAATCAAAAACAGAATGAAAGTAATTTCAAGGACATTGATCCAGAAAACCATAATTCCTGACTTCAGAAGAAAAAAAAAGATGACAACTTGGTATTTAACGATCTAACAATGAAGAGGTCACTTGAGATGGAGGATAAGCAGAGATGGGGACAGAAATTGACCATGTCCATTTCAAAAGAACCGTCCTCACATTTTCCTTAAGGCATTCAAGCAAATCACCGAAAATTTAAATATGAATTACCAAACAGGGATCTGAAACATCATCCTCCTGTATGCGGGCCCAGTGTGTTAACCACTGCACCACGTGACTGTGTGATTTTAGAACACATTAAGGGATATGACACACTGCAATGACATTACAGAATTACAAAAACAAAAAACAAAACAAAACAAAAAAAATGGAAAAGGCAGATTCAAGTACAACATACTAATCAAACTTGGGAGCAGAACAATTAATATAAATTTCACAGGAACTAGCAAATACTGAAATGATTATTTTTCAGGTACTGCAGAGAAACAGTAACAAAATGTTCATAAAATTGGTGCTACACTCACAATGAATTATTTAGCTGGTACACGGATAATTTATCCCATAACAAAGCATTAAATCTGATAAAAAAAGGTCTTTTATTTCAAGTATTTTTCCACGGTATCTAGAGATTGTATGAGTTATGTTTCAACAACACCTTTTTCAGCTAACCTTAAGCAGACAAACAGCAACGAAGGAATACAGTTCCTCAAATCCAGATTCTTTTCATTCTGACAACTGAGGTAGCACCGGTCCTGCCATATTGCCATGAGGCACATATAAAATGATTGGTTACATCTGCTACAGATTCCATCCTATGCTCGAATAACAACTATCGACATACCCGTCAATAAGGCTTGATGACATAAAAAAGACAGAATGCTCGAACCTAGCTATTAACCCACACTTGTATATTGAAGCTGAAATGTCCAACACGTGCTCAAATAAATGAAAATCACTTTCCCACACATTACCCTCCTATATGTTAGACATTCTGAATAATTGTTATCTCCTGCATAATGCACAGAAGTACATGGATCAGGACACTAACTTCAATCGAAAAGCTGTCACTGTCATAACAATAGAAGAGGACATCCACTCTCTGACTTCTAGTGAGAATCTCCAAGATTTGTTTCTCCGAACAGCCCACACAGCATGCAATTTTCTTTCCCAATACACATCTTAGTCAAAAATTAAGATGAAACTAGCAATACAAGACCACAGCAACAAACACACACAGGAACTCCAACAGAGCAGGCCAAATGCTGAAAATCTACTACGTGTCGAGGCCACAAATATGGCTCTGAGTGTTATTTCCAGAGAGCACAGGTACCTGAGCTGCAGCGCATCTCAACACATAATGGAGTCCACGAGGTTTGGCAAGCTGGCACACACAAATATACCTAGAGCGCCTTGGAACAGGAGCTGTGGCATACTTACAAACACCAGGAACACTTGGTTGTCACGAGCAGTGGCACTTGCTAACACATTTAGAGCAGTAAACGGCTTTAGAGCAGTAAAAGGCTTAATTAGGGCACCAGATGTTGGCAAGTTTCATAATATGTTCACTTAAACACCAACTGTAAGAGTAAAACGTATATAGTTCACCGAAGTAATTAAATGAGCATGATTTGTGAGTGTGCACTAATGAAGTAAGTCAAAGTGCTGAGAGGAAACAAGTGCTCTAAACAGAGCATGATGTACAGTGGGATGTAATAGTACAATGTAAGGCAGAGAGACGACCTGAGGGGAGACGACAACCTGCAAGGGCAGTGGCCATCACACTAAGAATGAAACAACTTGCAAAAAAGAATTGTACAACTGCATACAATAATGTGCAGTGTACTCAAGTAAAATCAGTGAATGTGAAGAGAAAAATCCTATACTTAATCAAATGTGTCTTACAGGAAGAGATTACTAATACTTGTTACCTGAAGTCTTGGATATGACAACTAAGCCTTTTTTGGGGATAAATCATGACAATAGGTTCCATTCTCTTAAAAGTGTGTGAACCAGGTTACAAATTTCTTCAATGTGTATACGGAAGATAGAAGGTACCATACTGGAGTGCAAACTCACCAGTTATTGGGGAGGATAAGAAATCATAATAACAGACACCACATAGATTTGTTTAAAACTATCTATTTTTCATCAAAATATGCAGCCTATTAAAATTTAAGTACACCAACTTGAAGGTGAATTACAGTCTTTGAAAAGCACAGTGGTGTCCATTACAAAGCACTGGTGCAGAAACACTGAAATACAGAATATTGTTCCTATTGTCATATGAATGTGCAAATGAACCATTGCAGAACTACCATAAAGGGTGGGCGACCATGTATTTTATATCATTAAGTGGCACACATATCAAACTGGCAGTTTGATGAACTAACAAAACTAGGTATTCACATAATGATAATCATTCTTGCATGTACCACTCACCTAGTGGTGTGTGGACATTTTGTTTGACAAATTAACTGAAATCTTGGAGGAAGTCTCAACCTGCAAAACTAACATAACAATACGTGAAAACATGGATATCAATTCAAGTGCAGGTCTTAAGAATGAAATCAGTTATAACTTCCTAAACATTCTAAACACTTCTGGCATGGTACAAATGGTAATCTCTGCTATTAATGTAACAAAAACCATAGCATCAGTCTTAATTATCAGACCATGGCCTTAAATTCATTGACAAGAAAACTGTATAGTATTATAAAGACCTTGGTCTCTCTGTTAATTACTGTCAGATAATAAAGCTAAGGAAGGACTTGGCAAAACCTGTGAAACTGAAGGCCTGCAAATAGCTCTTCTCAGAATGTACATTACAGACTTTTTCTAGGGCATTGGTAAAAAGAACTTTGGGATGAAGTGTATGTGAATAACCGTGTACATGCTAAGTTCTCTGAACTCTGCAAACTAAATAAATTTTCAAGGATATCAAAAGAACAAGTTACATGGGGTCGACAGAAGCGTCCGATCCCACGCGTCTGCTTTGACCCGTGACGTAATGGTGTTGTCGTGTGTGACGGTCATGACAGCGCGGAGTTTGGTTTGAGTGTGGCTGTCTCCAGTTCTGTTTTATCTTATTTCATTTACTTTTCTGATCTGTTCGTTCTATCTCGTGAGATTTTTTTTTTTTTTTTAATTTATAAACACTTATTACTTATTTTAATTATCTGTTTCCTCGAATTTCTGTTTTATTTTATTATATTTATCTTTCTGATCTGTTCGTTCTATCCCGTGAGTTTTTTTTTTTTTTTTTTTTTAAGACAAAAAACACTAATCAGCTACTGAAGCATCTTTATCTTCTATGGGTTGCAGGGGTTACGACCCCTGGGGAGGTAGGTGGGTATTCATGCATGGCTGTCTTCACTTACACGTTGTAGCTATGCAAGGCGTCTAAATTTGTTTATATTTAGTTTGCCCCCCACCCAAAACACCCCATTTCCCGCGCTTGTCCCGTTAGTGTCATTAGGCTTCTTGTGGAAAGTGTGTGTGTTTGTTTTTGTTTCCGCCATATTTGTGACGTCATGGGTCAAAGCAGACGGGTGGGATCGGACGCTTCCGTATTTCCGTTACATGTGACTTGTGGGTGCTCTACAATTTTAATGAGTCCTTTAGTTCAGGTATTTTTCCAGAGTACCTAAAACACAACTAATGAGGAGGTATTGAATAGGATTGGGGAGAAGAGAAGTTTGTGGCACAACTGGACTAGAAGAAGGGATCGGTTGGTAGGACATGTCCTGAGGCATCAAGGGATCACAAATTTAGCATTGGAGGGCAGCGTGGAGGGTAAAAATCGTAGAGGGAGACCAAGAGATGAATACACTAAGCAGATTCAGAAGGATGTAGGCTGCAGTAGGTACTGGGAGATGAAGAAGCTTGCACAGGATAGATTAGCATGGAGAGCTGCATCAAACCAGTCTCAGGACTGAAGACCACAACAACAACAACAACAACAACAACCTAAAACACATGAGTTTTGCCTTACTAATGAAAGAGAGAGAGAATACTAAAAGACAGTTTAACTACTGTCAACATTCCCAAAAACTACCAAACCAATCATGGACTAATCAGTTACATAGTAATGCAGAGAGACAGAAAACTAAAAACCAGTTTAACTACTGTCAACACTCTCAAAAATTATTGAATCAATCATAGACTAATTATTTATATGTATAAGTACAACCCTTTTAACCTTTAACTGTTCTGGATGTGTTAACACATGCGCCTTTTTTACCTGTCCCTGTATGCTCTGAACGTGTTTACGCATGCCACCAGTCCTTCTACCTGGTACTCTGAACGTCTCTATGTGTAAACACATCCAGATCAGTTAAAGGGTTAATGAAGCAGAGTTTAGTTCCTGAAGTGAGAAGAGTGCAGTATCAATAATAACAGCGTGCATAGAAGTGGCATTTGAGGCCTGTGACAAGGTTGGCTGTGTTACGTGTATATTCTTAGACCTGTCCAACACTTTTGAAGCTGCTGACCATAAAATATTACTGAAGAAAGTAAAAGCACTATAAAAGGAATAGTAAATCTACATCTACATGGATACTCTGCAAATCACACTCAAGTGCCTGGCAGAGGGTTCATTGAACCACTTTCACAATAATTCTCTATTATTCCAATCACGTACAGTGCACTGAATAAATCAACACCTATATTTTTCCATGCGAGCTCTGATTTCCCTTATTTTATTACGATGATTGTTTCTTCCTATAATGGTTGGCGCCAACACAAAATTTTTGTATTCAGAGGAGAATATTGGTGACTGAAATTTCATGAGAAGATTCTGCTGCAACGAAAAATGCCTTTGTTTTAATGATGTTCATTCCAATTCCTGTATCATTTCAATGACACTCTCTCCCCTATTTGAAGATAATACAAAACATGCTGCCCTTGTCTGTACTTTTCCGATGTACCCCTTCAATCATATCTGGTAAGGGTCCCATGCCAGGCAGCAGTATTCTAAAAGAGGATGGGCAAGGGTAGTGCAGGCCATCTCTTTAGTAGATCTGTTACATTTTCTAAGTGTTCTGCCAATAAAACAGCCTTTGGTGAGTCTTCCCCACAACATTTTATGTGTGTTCCTTCCAATTTAAGTTGTTTGTAATTGTAATTCCTAGGTATTCAGTTGAATTTACGGCCTTTAGATTTGACTGATTTATCGTGTAACCAATGTTTAACAGATTCCTATTCGTACTCTTGAGGATGGCCTCACACTTTTCATTATTTAGGGTCAATTGCCAATTTTTGCACCATACAGATATCTTATCTACACAGTTTTACAATTTGTTTTGAACTTCTGATGACTTCATTAGCCAATAAACGACACTATCATCTGCAAACAACCTAACATGGCTGCTCAGATTATCTCCTAAATCATTTATATAAATAAGGAACAGCAAATGGCCTATAACACTACCTTAGAGAATGTCGGAAATCACATCTGTAAATGAGTGGTTCCAGTCTTACATGGAAAATAGGGTGAAAAAAGTAGAGTTCACTGAACAACTGTCAGACAACCAACGTATCAACAATGGTGTGCCTCAGGGTAGTGTACAGGGTCCAATTCTGTTCACAATAAACATATCAATGACATTCCAGACAGTGTAAGACATGGAGAAAAAATCCTTTCTGCTGATGACAAAAACATCACAGTCATTACTAATAAAACAGAACTCGTCAAAGAGAAGGAAAATTAAACCCTCAAATATATTTACAGTTGAAAGTATGTTATAAAGTATGGTAACATTGAACTCGGGGAAAAATACAGTACATACTTCAGCAGGAAGAGGAGAAAACGCTCTGCTGCATTAAGCACACATGATAAACCTATAGACTGTGTAACAAACATACATGCTTCAGAGCCCACACCATCTGGATTATTCCCACCATCACCAGCTTCTGAACTGTAGAGGTGGAAACTCTCTCTGTAACATATCCTTCGTCCCCATAACCACCCTGGCCCCAGTGTTTGCTTCTTTGTGTGCAGAGTAACAGTTATCTTAATGTCATATTGTTGTTATTTCATCCCGGGTTTTCCATATATAAATTATGTTTACCCTCATATTGAGCAGCAAATACTACATTACTGTAAAATGCTCCATGGATGAATAAATTACTATACTACACCGCACGCAGCATCATTTGCCTCTAATGAAAAATGACATGGAAATTTACCTCTGAATTTTGAAAATGTGAAAAATCAACATGATGAAAAGTAATGGAAAAAGGTGTAACAGACGTATTGGACACACTTTCACCCGATGGAACATGAACCTGCACACTTCTGTCATCACATAAAAGAGCTACTCACAGCAAGTGAGCACGCAAGGTAAAACATTATGCATCAGGAAACAGAACACATCAAAGTTATCTTAAAACCAAGTACAAAAAAATCTAATAGAGCAGGAAACGCCAGATTATTATGAACTTCACGTGAATCATTAGTTCAAATGGATCTGAGCACTATGGGACTTAACATCTGAGGTCATCAGTTCCTTAGAACTTAGAACCACTTAAACCTAACTAACCTAAGGACATCACACACATCCATGCCCGAGGCAGGATTCGAACCTGCGACCGTAGCGGTCACACAGTTCCTGACTGAAGCGCCTAGAAACGCTCGGCCACAACAGCTGGTGTGAATCATTAGTACAAATCAGAAAGAAAAATAGTACTCTGAACAACATAATCCTGTAAAATTATGAAAAGACTGTCGTCAAACTGAAACATGTACAGATCCTGTACTTTGAGTGTAAATAAAGAACATAAATAGTAAAGACAAGACAGTTGTGGAGTTACATACCGCTCCAGAGGAGCAATGTGTATCCCTACATACTTTTATCAACAAATGACACTAATGAACGAAAACCAAGAAACAAATTATCTGAGGGGAGAGCGCAGCTATTGTCGGATTTATTGTTTTATTTGCATGTGAAGAACAAAATGGAGAGAAGGCACATGTTTTCAAAATGGAATAGCCATTGCAGTAGCTTCATCAGAGGAATTACTTGCATGGCCGCAAATATGAGCACCTTGCCTTGCTGACCTACACTGGAGTAGTGTGACGTTCTCAGAGAATGTATAGATATATTGCTGGCAGTGTTTATGTGGGGAATTCAACCAGATGAACTGTTAATGAACTGTCATTCTGGATCATTCACTCTTTGTATAAACCTTCATGTAGGGATTTCGAGCAGGACATTCTGATTTGACATTTGATGTTATCAGAAGTACACTGCACATACTGTGGACAATATAAGGATTGTATAATAGGTGTTTGCGTATTTATTCAAGAAAAGTAATAAGTGCAGTGTTGTATTTTCTCCCAGCAAGCAAAAAGAAAGGAGGAAATGAAATTCTTCACTCTGCATCCAAGGCAATGGTCAAAGAAAGTAAGAAAACAAGAACAACGATATTAAATCTGCATGAGGTAATTCACAGCTAACACTAGTGAAATACTACAGAGTGTACTAAAATCACTGCTAAGTGAGATTCAGAAACAACTGAGTGTTGTGAGATGCAGACCTCGAGCTATGCTGCATATCAGTCTGTCACCACAGCCAGGGTTGGATCCATTAACACACATTAGCCTAGACCTTGGTCAGCATTGCAAAAATTGTAGTGGCATAACAATGACCAACTTAAAGGAATCTTTGTATACAATAAATTGCTAGAGCACAAGTGTATGTTTACGGTTCAGTTCCCAAACATAGGAATTTAATTAAAACAAAATTGATTATAAGGAAACAATTTCAAAGTAGAGAAAATGGGTATTTACAGATGCTTGTTGGTTATGAGTACATCTTTTAGCTAACCTATAATATTTATAAGAAGTTTTTATACAACAAGGTACGGTTATTATTATGATGTAACAATCTCAGAAACATTAAGTTAAAAATTAATATGCTGCCCTCCCTACAGCACATTCCCATAACAGAGGGAAACAATCCACGTGGGAAAAATATATCTAAAAACAAAGAGTCTGTAACTTACCAAATGAAAGTGTTGGTATGTTGATAGAAACAATAACAAACACAAACACACACACAAATTTCAAGCTTTCGCAGCCCACAGTTGCTTCATCAGGAAAGAGGGAAGGAGAGGGAAAGATGAAAGGATGTGGGTTTTAAGGGAGAGGATAAGGAGTCATTCCAATCCCGGGAGCGGAAAGACATATGACTGCTTGTGTCTGTTACGTGCAGATGGATATGTGTGTGTGTGCGCGCGAGTGTATACCTGTCCCTTTTCCCACCTAAGGTAAGTCTTTCCGCTCCCGGAATTGGAATGACTCCTTACCCTCTCTTAAAACCCACATCATTTCATCTTTCCCTCTTTCCTGATTAAGCAACCGTGGGTTACGAAAACTTGAAATTTGTGTGTGTGTTTGTTACTGTTGCTATCAACGTACCAACGCTTTCGTTTGGTATATATTGATAATCAAAGCCAATCTTTGAGATCTGCAAATTAAAAGTGACTTACGTTGTTACAATAGGCACAACTATTGGGTCCTCTACAGATAATGAGTAATTGACTCTCACTCAGAAGCCACGTGTGTCAAAAAGAAACCGACTTCACAATGTGATGTCTGTGTAACTCCTATATAAAGTGGCAGGAAAAGGAAATTTGACATGTTTTATCACTTTAGGTGCATACGTTGGTTCCCACAAATGCTAATGACTTACGAAAAACCAAACTAAATTACACGTAGGCCCTACTAATAGTATGTGTTCTGTTTAATGGTGTGTAATCACATAATGAAGTTTCTCTTTTCTCTTACCTGTTCCAGATACAACTGTACATGCAGCTTCTCAGTGAAGTGATTCCGATAAAAGAAAATTGTTGTGGTGGTCTTCAGTCCTGAGACTGGTTTGATGCAGCTCTCCATGCTACTCTATCCTGTGCAAGCTTCTTCATCTCCCAGTACCTACAGCAGCCTACATCCTTCTGAATCTGCTTAGTGTATCCATCTCTTGGTCTCCCTCTACTATTTTTACCCTCCACACTGCCCTCCAATACTAAATTGGTCATCCCTTGATGCCTCAGAAAATGTCCTACCAACCGATCCCTTCTTCTAGTCAAGTTGTGCCACAAACTCCTCTTCTCCCCAATTCTATTGAATACCTCCTCATTAGTTATGTGATCTACCCATCTAATCTTCAGCATTCTTCTGTAGCACCACATTTCGAAAGCTTCTATTCCCTTTTTGTCTAAATTAGTTATTGTCCATGTTTCACTTCCATACATGGCTACACTCCATACACATACTTTCAGAAATGACTTCCTGACACTTAAATCTATACTCGATGTTAACAAATTTTTCTTCTTCAGAAACGCTTTGCTTGCCATTGCCAGTCTACATTTTATATCCTCTCTACTTCGACCATCATCCGTTATTTTGCTCCCCAAACAGCAAAACTCCTTTACTACTTTAAGTGCCTCATTTCCTAATCTAATCCCAGAACATCAACCACCTTCATTCGACTACATTCCAGTATCCTCATTTTGCTTTTGTTGATGTTCATTTTATATCCTCATTTCAAGACACTGTTCATTCCATTCAGTGCTCTTCCAAGTCCTTTGCTGTCTCTGACAGAATTACAATGTCATCGGCAAACCTCAAAGTTTTTATTTCTTCTCCATGGATTTTAATACCTATTCCGAATTATTCTTTTGTTTCCTTTATTGCTTGCTCAATATACAGATTGAATAACATCGGGGAGAGACTACAACCCTGTCTCACTCCCTTCCCAACCTCTGCTCCCCTTTCATGCCCACTGACTCTTGTAACTGCCATCTGGTTCTGTACAAATTTTAAATAGCCTTTCGCTCCCTGTATTTTACCCCTGCCACCTTAAAAATTTGAAAGAGAGTATTCCAGTCAACATTGTCAAAAGCTTTCACTAAGATTCCCAATGCTAGAAACGTAGGTTTGCCTTTTCTTAACCTGTCTCCTAAGATAAGTCGTAGGGTCAGTATTGCCTCATGTGTTCCAATATTCTACAGAATGCAAACTGATCTTCCCCGAGGTCAGCTTTACCAGTTTTTTCCATTCGTCTGTAAATAATTCGCTTTAGTATTTTTCAGCTGTGACTTATTAAACTGATAGTTCAGTAATTTTGACATTTGTCAACAGCTGCTTTCTTTGGGATTGGAATTATTATATTCTTTTTGAAGTCTGAGGGTATTTCACCAGATGGTAGAATTTTGTAAGGGCTGGCTCTCCCAAGGCTATCAGTAGTTCTAACGGAATGTTGTCTACTTCCGGGGCCTTGTTTCGACTTAGGTCTTCAGTGCTCTGTCAAACTCTTCGCGCAGTATCATATCTCCCATTTCACCTTCATGTGCATCCTCTTCCATTTCCATAATATTGTCCTCAAGAACATCGTCCTTGTATAGACCCTCTATATACTCCTTCTACCTTTCTGCTTTCCCTTCTTTACTTAGAACTGGGTTTCCATCTGAGCTCTTGATATTCATACAAGTGGTTCTCTATTCTCCAAAGGTCTCTTTAATTTTCCTGTACGCAGTATCTATCTTACCCCTAGTGAGATAAGCCTCTACATCCTTACATTTGTCCTCTAGCCATCCCTGCTTAGCCATTTTGCACTTCCTGTTGATCTCATTTTTGAAACGTTTGTATTCCTTTTTGCCTGCTTCACTTACCGCATTTTTGTGTTTTCTCCTTTCATCAATTAAATTCAATATCTCTTCTGTTACTCAAGGATTTCTATTAGCCCTCATCTTTTTACCTACTTGATCCTCTACTGCCTTCACTATTTCATCCCTCAGAGTTACCCATTCTTCTTCTACAGTATTTCTTTCCCCCATTGCTGCCAAGTGTTCCCTTATGCTATCCCTGAAACTCTGTACAACTTCTGGTTTAATCATTTTATCCAGGTCCCATCTCCTTAAATTCCCACCTTTTTGCAGTTTCTTCAGTTTTAATCTACAGTTCATAACCAACCGATTGTGGTCAGAGTCCACATCTTCCCCTGCAATGTCTTATAATTTAAAACCTGGTTCCTAAATCTATGTCTTACCATTATATAATCTATCTCATCCCTTCTAGTATCTCCAGGCTTCTTCCATGTATACAAACTTCTTTCATGATTCTTCAACCAAGTGTTAGCTATGATTAAGTTATGCTCTGAGCAAAATTCTACCAGGTGGCTTGCTCTTTCATTTCTTACCCCCAATCCATATTCACCTATGTTTCCTTCTCTCCCTTTTCCTACACTCGAATTCCAGTCACCCATGACTATTAAATTTTCGTCTCCCTTCACTATCTGAATAATTTCTTTTATCTCATCATAGATTTCATCAATTTCTTCGTCATGTGAAGAGCTAGCTGGCATATAAACTTGTACTACTGTAGTAGGTAGTAGGCGTGAAATTCGTGTTTTTACAAGTGAAAGAATATTTGGGGAGGGGGAGATCGCTCGCGCACACGTACGTGTACGTTCACGTGTAGGTAGGGGTGTGTGTGTGTGTGTGTGTGTGTGTGTGTGTGTGTGTGTAAGGTGAAGTACATCCACGCAGTCACAACACTGCCGCAATATAACTGAGTATGCATTCATAGTCTCTAAGTTAAACATAGGGCCTATATGAAATACATATTCGTTTATTGCTACAGGGAAACAAAATACAATGTGATGTACTGCATGTTAAGACATTCAACTGGAATTTCGGAGAAGTGATATTCAAACACCAGGCAAGCTATAAAGATTCATGTTTTATGCATTCATCCTAAGTCGCTTAATGACAATTTTGCAACAGATTCTATTAAGGCGTTAAAATTAAGAAAAAGGGAAATTACTGTATATAAAACTATTTTGCGTTGTTGTTACTTACTTTTTGTTCCAACCAGCATAATGAATGTAATAGCGCACTTGTTTATCTTTTATTTCCGATTCAAGGCATTTAGCTTCGTATATCAGAGGCCCATGAAAACATAAAACTTTCTCACCTATAACATAAAACGTAAATTTATCAAATGAAAGACTAGCTAAACGAGAGGAAATATATTGCGTAAAAATGACACCTCAATAAAAACCAGTCTTAAGTAAACAACGTTTACGTGCAAACCTTTCTGAAACTTTGCCTTTACAGGAGAACCTTTCACATTCGCCATTTCTGCATTTAAATTCACACTTATAACCTGGAAAATATGATTGCTATTTATTGGATATTTCTATTTGTCTTGCCAATTAACAAACGTATGAGCGGAAATAGCACCGCAGATTGAAATATTTAGCAAATGATTAGCATCAACGATCACAATAGAAAAATATTTAGCCCTCACACTAGCCACAATCCTCTAGCCAACGATGCCAACCAGTACAACAAAACATTAATACCATCTCTGGTTATGTTTATCAACGAAACACGGTGGCTTGGAAACTCTTTGTAATAAAAGAAGTGTAGCAATGCGCTGCTTGCAGAAAGTTGGCGAAATGTGATAAAATTGATGGTGCAACTTATGCTTCAGTACAGGAGAGCACTTACTGGTGTTTTATGAAGATAATCTGCTTTAAATATAATGGCTGACCTCATGAGTTTATCTGCAGAACAGACTGAAAAGATACTGCAATTCCAGGTATGCTGAACAACACAGAACACGTTGGTTATGGTATTTGTATAATTTAGCAGACTCAGTATGTATGTACCTCCAACCGAAAATATGAATCCATTTCTAAGTTGGAACGAGAGGAGGATGTACTTTTTCCCAGATCTGTGACATACGTATTCATAACAAAGTGAACACAGCAGTTAACGACGGTATCAGGAAATGATTTTCAAACAGATAATCACAGCTACAGGTTGTGAACGTGCAAGATGTTTTTTTCATATCAGTTTATTGCTTACAGTCAAAGTTACACGTTGGTTGTTATCATATAGACCCGATTTTAATATGATGATTACTGTTTACTTGCGATATTACTAGTATTCCAAGAACTGTGGTATGTCAGTAACATACGACATAACGCTCACTGGTTTCGTAAATACCCACACGAACAAGAAACTGAAAACAGTCTATTCTTTCGTACACTTTCATGTGTCACCAGAAATTTTCTTTAGATGTCTTTCATGTTTTCTAATATTAATAGGAAAATAAATACTATGCAACTGTACATTGTTTACTGATAGGGCAAATTATAAGCAGAGCTCTACACCAATAACTTTCTTGCTTCTAAATCCGTTTATATTCCCAACAAAATCACAATGTCATTATCATGTTTGGCTCTTACACAGGGCCTACTAATGTAATAAAAGACTGTTGTACATCATTACAGAATGCAGATTGTGTGAATGCTAGTTAGCTAATATTTTATAAACAATAATAATGTGTGTCACAGATAAGTTGAAAAGTTATTGACAGCAGTGGCAAAAGTTACATAGCTATTGGAACCCCCCCCCCCCCCCTCCCCACCATGAAATCTTGGTTGTGGTGACAGTCCAATCCAAAGAGCAGCACGAGTTCTAGATTAGGTTGGAAGATGACAGTTTGGTTTGTGAATTGGCAAAGCCAATGAGTGTGAAAGATGATGATCTAGTTTGGGGAACAAATTGACTGGTAGTGAAGCCTAACATTTATGTCCACACCATATTGAAAATTGCAAGGGGGAGTCTATTATGCACTTTTTAAGGAGTAGAAGTACCAGTAACTAAACATATAATATATTATTATTTTATTTATTTTATTTTTATTATTTATTTGTCCCGTAGATCAAATCAGTACAATGGCTTGTACAACTAATATGGGATAAGTCAATACAAATATACAGTTTACAGGAGTCGAAAACAGTAAACAAGAACACAGAAGAATGATTATTTTACATTACCTACCTATAACTTTGTACATCACAAATATTAAAATAGTTAATATTTCAATGTTTGTTAATTATTTGAATATTAGTCTGTATAAATTGTTAATGTTTAAATATATATATATATATATATATATATATATATATATATATATATATATAATGAAAATAATCAATTACTTATAATATAATATAAATGTATAGATAAAACAATTTACTCGCCAAGCAGCGGTAGGGGAAGAAGTGCACAGAAGGATTTAACTATTACAAGGTTTTGGAGCCAGGGGCTCTTTCTTCTGCCAGAAGAAGGATCCATTGGCTCCGAAAGCTTGTAAAAGTAAAATCCTTGTGTGTGTGTGTTTTCCCCTGCCGCAGTGAGTACTACCCATTGTTCCACATATATAGGTATCTTTACGTTGTCTTCATATATAGTGCATAGGAAGAATGATTGCTTCATGGGATCAATACATAGGGAGCTGTAGTATGTTCCTTTGTTCCACATACAAAGCTATCTTCACATTGTATTCATATATGGTTCATAGGAAGAATGATTGCTTCATGGGATCACTACATAGGGAGCAGTAGTATGTTCCTATGTTCCACCCTTAATACTGGTTCTTATAACTTTGTAACTAGCCTGTCACAGAATAGTTGGGTTCTGTCTGAAAGCATCTTCAAGTTCAAATTTTCCAATCTGGGTCAGACTGACCTGTGATCATTTGTGCTGTGGTGCTTTGCATATGTTCAGTATTTCCTCTTAGTCCTGTTATCTGGTAAAGGTCACATATACTTCAGCAATATTTTTGTGTCAATGCATTACATGAGTATGTTGTAGGCAGTCACGTTTTTATTGACTGATTGCATTTTTCCAATATCCAGCCTATTGTGTGAAATCTGTCATAACTGAGCCTTTCTGATCATTCTATTTCATGTCCATATAAACCTTACACCCAGATATTTGTATGAGTCAATTAATTCCAATTGTGACTCATTCATCTAACACTATGTCCACTGATAATATTGCCTTCCAGGTGTTTAATGTGCATTGCCCTTGGGCACTACTGAATACTTCTGTTAATGATACTCTGTTCAAAATAACATTTTGCTATCTCCTTACCAATGAATCCTCAGTCCTGGCACAAATTTCATTTGATACCTCATGTTGTTGTTGTTGTTGTTGTTGTTGTTGTTGTTGTTGTGGAGGTGATGGTGGACTTCAACATGAAGATGGTTCGGTGCCGCTCTCTACACTACTCTATCCTGTGCAAGTCTCTACATCCCAACACAGTCACCACAACCCACATCCATTTTAACATGCTTACTGTGGTCAAGCCATATTTTACTTATTTAGTCCTCATTAGACCATTCAGTACAACCATGCCAGAGATGTCAGATGCATTACAGAAATAATATATACACATGTAAAACATAAACGAAGTAGGAGAGGCCATGATGTAATCAGAGGAATCATCCCAGCATTCATCGTAGCAACTTGGGAAAACCCAAGTGAAGATGCTCTTCCCAAATGTGAGTCCAGTGCATTAACACTTTCAAATCCACCTCAGTTGGTAATGACTGGAAAGGGAATCATGATACAGTCTACATTGAGATTTGAACATAGACAAGAAGTAAATCATTGATGTAACTAGAAAATGAAATTTTGATATCAAACAGTACTGAAAAAATGAAAACATGTGAACACATTAAATAACACTGATGAAAAGTTCAACATGCACAAGAATAAATTGGTGAGGTCACTAGGAGATGAAACTTTGATGTAAGACACTTCTGAAATAATAAAACACATGAGCACATTATGCAACATTCATGAAAAGTATAACACACGAAAACCTGCTGACACTGCATACATCACAACTTGAGGAGCACCGGAACAAAACCCGATATATCCAGTTTTGCTGTATTCGCGTGTTTGAGCTGTAGGGGGGAGATATGGGAGTAGTAATACATGCTGCCACAAAATAATTTTCAGCACAACGTGGCATCAAGCGATTTATGGTGTGTTTCTTCTTTTTATAGCTTGTGGAGCCATTTAGAGAGCACTATTTGTTACTTTCTGTATTAACAGCAAATGCGGATTTATCGGTTTTTGTTCTGGTACTCCTCAACTAATTTAGCATCAGGTCCTTGCTCTGAGGTGATGTCCATCTAAAATTTTTATCCTATCGTACTTCATTCTGTTAACAAATTGATGCTTCTTTTGTGCTTCAACAGATCCCTTCTTTCTGAGGTTGTGACATAAATTTCTTTTTTCTCTAGTTCAGTGCAGTACTTCTTCCTCAGTTATTCAACCCAACTACTTAACTTTTAGCTTTGTTCTGAATTACCACATTTCAAAACCTTCTTTTTTCTCCTTGTATAAACTGTTTATTGTCTGCATTTCAGTAAAATACAAAGCTACCCGAGACAAATGCTGTCAGAAAAGGCTTCATAACTCTCTCTCTCTCTCTCTCTCTCTCTCTCTCTCTTTAAATTCAAAGTTAAAACATTTCTCTTTTTGAGAATTACCTCTCTTGTTGGTGCCAGTCTGCATTTTATAGTCTTTTTACTTAAGCCATCATCACTTATTTTGCTACACTAGTAACAAAACTCATGTACTGCTTTTAGTGTGTCATTTTGTAATCTAATTCCCCAGCATCACATGATTTAATTAGACTAAATTTAATTGCCCTTGTTATACTTTAGTTGATGTTCGTCTTATAATCTCTATTCCAAGACAGTATCCAGTCCACTGAACTATTCTTTTAAGTCATTTGTCATTTCTGTATTCTTTTAAATCCTTTGTCACTTCTGACAGAGTTGTGGTGTCAACAGCAAACTTCGATTTTTATTTCATCTCCCTGTACTTTTATTCCCTTTCCAAATTCCTTCTCAGTTCCTTTACCGATGGCTTAATGCACAGATTAAATAACATTAGGGATACATGTAACTGAAATCTAGTTTTTGTATAAGTGGTAAGTAACCTTTTGCTGCCTTTTCTGTATTGTTGCTACTTCCCAAATGTTGAAGAGTAAATTGCAGTTGACATTGTTAGAACCTTTCCCTGAATGTGTAGATGACTGTACAGGGTGGTCCATTGATAGTGACTGGGCCAAATATCTCACGAAATAAGCATCAAACAAAAAAACTACAAAGTACAAAACTCATCTAGCTTGAAGGGGGAAACCAGATGGCGCTATGGTTGGCCTGCTAGATGGCTTTGCCATAGGTCAAATGGATATCAACTGCATTTTTTTAAATAGGAACCACCATTTTTTTATTACATATTTGTGTAGTACGTAAAGAAATATGAATGTTTTAGTTGGACCACTTTTTTCGCTTTGTGATAGATGGCGCTGTAATAGTCACAAATGCATAAGTACGTGGTATCACGTAACATTCTGCCAGTGCAGGCAGTATTTGCTTCATGATACATTACCTGTGTTAAAATGGACCGTTTACCAATTGCGGAAAAGGTCAATATCTTGTTGATGTATGGCTATTGTGATCAAAATGCCCAACAGGTGTGTGCTATGTATGCTGCTCGGTATCCAGGACAACATCATCAAAGTGTCCGGACCGCTCACCGGATAGTTACGTTATTTAAGGAAACAGTAAGTGTTCAGCCACATGTGATACCTCAGCCACGATCTGCAACAAGTGATGATGCCCAAGTAGGTGTTTTAGCTGCTGTCGCAGCAAATCCGCACATCAGTAGCAGACAAATTGCGCGAGAATTGGGAATCTCAAAAATGTCAGTGTTGAGAATGCTACATCAACATTGATTGCACCCGTACCATATTTCTATGCGCCAGGAATTGCATGGCGACGACTTTGAATGTTGTGTACAGTTCTGCCACTGGGCACAAGAGAAACTACAGGACAATGATAGACTTTTTTTGCATGTGTTCTGTTTAGCGACGAAGCGTCATTCACCAACAGCAGTAACGTAAACCAGCATAATATGCATTATTGGGCATCGGAATATCCACAATGGCTGTGACAAGTGGAACATCAGCGACCTAGGCGGGTTAATGTATGGTGCATTTTATTGATGGCAATCTAAATGGTGCAATGTGTGCTGATTTCCTACATAATGTTCTACCGATGTTACTACAAGATGTTTCACTGCATGACAGAATGGCGATGTACTTCCAACACGGTGGATGTCCGGCACATAGCTCGCGTGCTGTTGAAGCGGTATTGACTAGCATATTTCTTGACAGGTGGATTGATCGTTGAAGCACCATACCATGGACCGCACATTCACTGGATCTGACGTCCCCAGATTTCTTTCTGTGGGGAAAGTTGAAAGATATTTGCTATCGTGATCTAACGATAGCGCCTGACAACATGCGTCACCGCATTGTCAATGCATGTGCGAACATTGCGGAAGGCGAACTACTCGCTGTTGAGAGGAATATTGTTACACATATTGCCAAATGCATCGAGGTTGACGGACATCATTTTGAACATTTATTGCATTAATGTGGTATTTACAGGTAATCACGCTGTAACAGCATGCATTCTCAGAAATTATAAGTTCAGAAAGGTACATGTATCACATTGAACAATCGAAATAAAATGTTCAAACATACCTACGTTCCGTATTTTAATTTAAAAAACCTACCTGTTACCAACTGTTCGTCTAAAATTGTGAGCCACATGTTTGTGACTATTACAATGCCATCTATCACAAAGCGAAAAAAGTGGTCCAACTAAAATGTTCATATTTCTTTACGTACTACACGAATATGTAATAAAAAATTGGGGTTCCTATTTTTAAAAATGCAGTTGATATCCGTTTGACCTATGGCAGCGCCATTTAGTGGGCCAACCATGGCACCATCTGGTTTCCCCCTTCAAGCTAGACAAGTTTCGTTCTTTGTAGTTTTTTCATTTGACCCTTATTTCGTGAGATATTTGGCCTGGTCATGATCAGTGGACCACCCTATATATGTAGGTTTGTCTTTCTGCAGCCTATCTTCTAGGATAAGGCATGCAGTCAGTATTGCCTCACGTGTCCCCACATTTCTCTGTAGTCTGTGCCAGTTTTCTAAACTTCTGTAAATATTTGTGTCAGTTTTTTGCAACTGTAACTAATTTACTTATGTTTTGGTAATATTCACACTTGTCAGCACATGTCTCTTTTGGAATTGGAACTATTACACTCTTTGTGAAGTCTGGGGGTGTTTTGCTTCTCTTGTATATCTGCATGGCAACTGGAATAGTTTTGTGATGGCTGGCTTTCCCAAGGATCTCAATAACTGTCTATTACAGGGGCTTTATTTCAACTTAGATTTCAATGCTCTGTCAAATCTTTATGTAGTATCGTATTTCTTATCTTGTATTTAACTATTTCCTCTTCCCTTTTTTAAACTTTGTTTCCCTTGTAAAGTACTGCCGTATATCCCTTCCACTTTTCAGCCTCCCCTCTTTGCTCAGTGGAACCCAATCTCATAATATTCATGCAGGTGCTTTTCTCTTCTCCAAATGTATCTTTAATATTTCTTTAGGTGCCACCTGTCTTTTCCATACTCATGAATGCTCCTACATCTTTGTATTTCTCCTCCAGCCATTCCTGCTTTATCATGCAAATTATAATACAAAAAAATCACCAAATGCGCCACTTGCTTCTGATGAATGGAAACATCTTATGCTAAACGAAGTTTGTGTTAACAGTCAGCACTACAGATGACCAAACTGCTAAGATAACAGGACAAGTGTCTTAGCTATGTGGCAGTCTCAAAAGGTTTCAAATTATTCTGAGCTGCACATGTGCAGTTTCGTCAGTTTTCAAACTATCAGTGACTGTCAGATATCACTGCTTAGATCACTACTTGCATTAAGTTATAGCTTCTCGTAAATCACAGTGTTATCATAAACAAAACTTTTTGAAACTCCAAAAATCTCAGAGGAGTTACTCTCTGTCCAAAATGTAATGTTGAATAAGGAAAATTACCCTTTCACATGTGTTTACAATATCAGGTTGATAGCTAAATAATTACTGTGTTGTTGATAGTAAACAAACATTTTAACTTACTGCTATTAACAACTATATAATGTAAAACACATTAATTCTTCTTGGAATTGAAGAGTGCTGGTGTTATGCGTTTGTTTCCACATAACCTGATACAAATACCCATTACAACTTAATACCTACACTATATGGTGAGAACAGTTGATGGAAATACACTATGAAGGATCTAAAACTCTCCTCCTCTCTTCTCAGAGAACAACTCATGTTGCAGATTCCTGTAAAGGGACAAAAGATGAACATTTCTTATTAGTGAATTAATTACAAAATTTATTAGAAATTACATCATTTCAAACAAGGTGAATGATCAGAACCAGCTAGACTTTCAAAACAGTTGTCACAGTTTCTAAAAACATTAATATTGCTATGGACGAACAATACTGTTTGGCAAGCCAGTGAGACACAGCTGGGTCGTATCTGAAACACTGCATGGTGTGTGGCGTCTAGTTTAATACAATAATGGGGAATGGCTATGAGGCCAACCACTACAAGCGCATATTTATTGGTGTTACCCTGAAATGCTGTGTGGTCACCTAACATGGTGCTAACAATATACATGAGAAGTATTTGCGCTGTTGACTCGGACCATTCTTAGATATCTCATTTTTCATCCAAGTCAATGTGTGCATTGTACGATGCTTAGTTGTACCTGCCTTAAACTGGGAATAGCCAGGAAAGTGCTGGTACAGATGGGAGCAAGGGGAAGGGTTCATCATGGGATCCTTTTCCGTGAGTTTCTGCAGTTTAGTTTCTGGTACGGCAACTGGCATAGGAACTGCAGAAGCCATTAGCAGATTGTGCATGGTGCTTAATGGCCCAGCATCTGGCAACATTGAAACGTGGAGGAGGAGTAGATGAGAGAGGGAGAGGCAATATTTGAAGCCCTTAGGCACCTCCACATGCTGCATGACCTCCACCAAATTTGGCTGACTGTAGTGCGGCATAGGTCATAATGTCATTGCAACGTGAGGGGTCATAGGAGCACAGGCGGAAGCCACAGTGTTCGCGGGCAGGTTAGGTATGCACTTACTTATTTCCCTGCAGTTGGTGCATTGGGATTACATTCCACCCTGTCAGTGGCACTGCCTGTGCTGTGTATCGTGACGTGGCTTCCTAGTTGCTCTTGCCTGACCGTGACATCAAAAGCTACCGCCACCTGTGGCACCTGGTAGCCACCCGAGTCTTCAGCTGAAGGAGCAGGCCCAGAATAGGGAGCCTACACTTTAATATGGCATATATTGACACAGGCTCTGGATATGCTGTTTTGTCCCCAATCTTTGTCTTTGCAGGATTCCAACATCCATTGACTTGGATGAACGAGTACATGTTCAGAGCATCCTCGGATGGGGACTCCACCACAACCTTCCATATTTGTGTCTTGAAAGTTCTTACCATGCTCTCCCCTCTTAGTTAGATGTTGGATATAACAGCACTTCATTTGATGCCATTTTTGTCACAGAACTTCTTAAGTTTGTACACCACAAATTGGAGACCATTATTAGAAACCAAGGTGTGAGGATGCCCTTGACTGCAAAAATTCTCGCTTGATCCTTGTTTGTGGCTTCTGCAGAAGTGGTGAACATTCTTGAAGCGTAGGGAAAAATTCAAGGGTGTGTCAGTCACTACAAGCCACATTGCTTCCTGGAATGGACCCTCAAAATCTATTTGTACTTGTTCCTAAGGTTGCTTAGGTTTCAGCCTCTGAGAAAAAAGCTGCACTCACTGGCTGTACTTACACCAGGCTAGTAAACATATCTGTGTGCCGAGGCTTACATCCGTGACAATGTCCAGTATGAAGTGTTGGGAGTTTGTTGAGGGTTTGGCATAGGTGTCAGTTGTGAAACACATTGTTTCACACTTCTCAAATTGGTTGTTCGGGCAGACTTAGCAACATGTCTGTCATGCTTAACGATGGGCTGGTAATATCGATAGTTACTGCTGGTTTGAGAGACCCACATTAGCTACTTTCTCTGGTAGTTCGGAATGCAGGTCAAACAGGGTGATCACAGATTTGTAGTCCATGATAAGATGAAATTTTGTGCCATATAGGAAAACAGAAAGAATTGCCTTATCCCATATCTTATCTTAGAAAAATTGACCTTTCCTAGGCATGATTGTAATTGGGAATAATTGGAATAGACTTTATAATTCAATTTCTTTTTGAAGACTGGCAGAGATGCTCAGTTGCCAGTTGGCTGGTGTTTACCCTTCTTTAATAAGTAGGGTGAAAACTTTGGTAACCACCCTATTGCATTACAGTGATGAGAACACTGTAGAGAGAGAAAACTGAAGTGTGTTATTAGAAATGCTGCAATAACTCAGTTGGACAAGGGCTTTTTTCCCTTGGAGAGGGGGCAGATATCTACAGCCGTAAGGAAGTATGCCAATATTCACCTTAAGTGATCTATGGAAACCTAAATTTTAATGACCACGCGGATATTTGAGCCAGGTAACATAATCGACAATGATGAAAACCACATTATGGATAGGCTCACCATATATCTACGATGATCCCATGCAGTCCAGGTTCCTAATGCTGTCCAAGGTTGCAAAAATGTCTGCGGTTGTAAAATTTTATGATAGGCTACGATTTTTTTTAAATTTCTTGTACCACACTGTGAGATGCCAACTCAGTTTCATAACATACAAAAGTTATAAGCTCCAAAATTGTCATCTGGTAGAATCAAAACCGAGACAGTTATTATTAACATTATTTTGCCTTTTATATTTGGTTATCTGTTGCATTCATTCGAAAACATGAATTATGTAATGGAAATAATTGATGATGCAAACAAAATTGAAGTAAAACTTGTTCCGACTGTTGTAAGATATTTCTGTCTTGAGGAGGGAATTCAAGTCAAACTTTTAAATTTTAATGAAGTGTCAGTTGAAAATGCCCAAATTTTGACACATTTTGTTTTGTAATCTGAGGGGAAAAAATCGAACTTGAAGAAAAGTTGGTAAGTTACACTGCTGATAACAAACACACAGTAATTTTAGTGATGTGAAGAGAAAGGGGAGTGAAAATGTGCTCAGAAAATCTGAAGTGATTTAGATAGACCTATTTTATGAATTGCTTGTTGAGCTCACCTTGTACACAGTTCAGCATAGCCAGCATGTGATTCTGTACACCTGGACATTGAAGTTGTTGTTATAACATTTTATAGATATTTTCACATAGTAAGAGTAAAGAAACTTAAAGTTCAGTGAAGTTGTAGAAACATATCACAAAAGGTATTATCTCATAGTAGCACAAGATTCCTTAATATGTTACCTGCAATAGAAAGAATTCTTACTATTTTTTGTGGCCCAAAATCATACTCCTTATTATGTGACAAATGCCCAAAATTTGTTATGATGTGAGTTGATAATGGTGATGATGCTTTGAGGAACCAAATGTTACATCCTTGCTGGTAATGATAAATGGTTGGAAGGTGGCCAAAGGATATGTAAGCAAAATATTAGTTTCCACAAGTGCACTTTAAATAAATATATTGTACTCAAACTTTGGGTGAAGAAATGCTGCACTGTCATCAACTTTTGGCAGCCATAGCTAGCTACAAGCAGAGACTGTACACAGTGGTGTGCCTATGTACACTGAATGTTTGTCAGTAGAGCTAGTTGTCAATAACTTGGTGTAACGTTAGTAACCTTGTACTAGGAGCAACATGTCAATCCGTTACATTAGTTGGAATGAGAGGAGGATGTACTTCTTCCCAGATCTTTAACATAGTTGCTCATAAAAAAGTGAACACAGCAGTTACAGTGGAATCAGGCTGTGATTGTGAAACATATATTCACTGTTACAGACTGTGAATGTGCAGGATGTTCTTGTTTCAGTTTATTGCTTACAGTCAAATTTACACATTGGTTGTTAATGCATAGACCCAGTTTTAATCTGATAATTACTTGTGTTATTACTAGTACTTCAAGAACTGTGTTATGTTAGTAATTTACAACACAACGCTACCTGGTTTCACAAATGCCCCCAGAACAAGAAACTGAAAACAGTATATTATTTGGTATATTAGTAGGAAAATAAATACTATGTAATCCTACATTGTTTGCTAAGAGAGCGCATTATAAACAAAGCCTCACACTAAAAACTTGTTTTCCTTGTAAACCCATTTACATCCCCAACAAGACCACAAGATAATTATAGTGTTTGGCTCACACATAAGGCTTACTGTTGTAATAAAAGAATCTATTGTACATGAATACAGAACACAGATTCTGAGAATGCCAGTTAGCTAATATTTTATAAACAATTGTAATGTTTGTCACAGATAACAAGTTGAAAAATTATTGACAGTAGCTCAGAAGTTACATATTGGAACCCCCCGCCACGAAATCTTGGAAGTCGTGACAAGCTTATCTAAAGGGCAGCAGAAGGTCTACATTAGGTTGGAAGATGACAATTTGGTTTGTGAATTGGTGAAGCCAACAAGTGTGAAAGATGGTGATCTGGTTCTGAAACCAAATTGACTAGTAGTGAAGCCTAATTTTTATGTCCACACCATATTGAAAATTGCAAAGGGGGGGGGGGGGGGAGGGGAGGGTTCTATTATGTACCTTTTAAGGAGTAGAAATGCTAGTAATCTGAAGGTGGGTAACTTTAAAGCATACTTTTGCTCATTAGAAAATAATCCCAATACTCTTTGGCCAGTCACGACAATAGTCAAAGATATGTGCACCTATGTACTTTTTAATGTGCAGATAATTTGTACCCATGCGCTTACACCAAAGGATTTTTACAAGAAAAGGTTTGTTCATTAAAGTAAGCCTACGACATCTGTTTAAATGGGTTTTTAACTTCTGGTTATTGTTCAATGTACTGCTATATAAATGGGTTTGTTGACTTTTACTTTCAGCAGTGTAGCAGTTATGTTAGTTAGAAGTTTGTTTCACACAAGAGGAGCTTTTTATTTTCTCCTCGCGTTATTGCAGGGACGGCTTAAAAAAAAAAGAAAAAAATACCCAAGTTGGGGGACCAATATCGAAGAGGATTGTGCTGTCCCAAGTATTTATCTCCTCATAGAAAATCCGCATTTTCATGTGGCAGTCTGATATTTTTGAAGTTTTTATTGTGTTGGAAAATGTTAGTGAGAAGAACATCCCTTGATCAACACCCACATATTTACATAGTGTCCCATTAATTTGGTAGTTGAAATTGTGTGATGTCATAGACATTATGTAATGATGACCAGTAGGTAGCATCAACAATCTGTGCTGATGAATTGTATCATATACTTCACAGCTTCTGGTTGTGATAGGATGAGGGGCTGCTGAGCAAATGGTTGGTGGAGATTGTCTAATAGTAATCTTCAACTAGCAGGCTATTGCCCTTGGTACCACCACTTATAACACCGTCCTGGTGGTCTTAATTGGTCGGTGGCCTAGAAGTTCTTCATTGGTGGCGATTTTCAGAGCACTGCTTGTGGCGCCCACAGGAATCTTCGAGGCACTGGCTCCAGCAGTATCGGTAAGCTACGATACTGTACTCCTCCCTCCCCAAAACCTCCCCACCATCGTCATGTATTGACGATGGTTCCAACGATGGTGGGGGAGGAGGGGGGCGGAGGGATGCGTGGATGCAGGAAGTGATGAGGAGGCAGGAGCCTTAGCTGTGGCTGGTACTGAACTCCTGTTGGTGCCCTCACATTCACCTTGAGACTGTCCCAGAATACCAGCTGAAAAATGAGATGGAGGGCACAACCCTGCATCCAGTGACAGTGCGATTTTTCTGGTGGTGAAACCACAATGGTGTCTTGAAGTGATGCAGTGCCCCCTGGCTGGCTGTGGAGTGAAGCGGGCTAACACCCGTGGACGTCTGCTGCCTGCTTGGCTACGAATGAGGTGTAGGGTCTATGCCCATTGGTTCAAGACCAGTTGCTGGTAATGCAGGGCCCCAGGTAGCTGTAGGGGATTGCAAGCTGCATCATCAGAGCAGAAACAGTAAGCAAAAGGATCATTCAATTCACAGGTGTGAAGTTGATTCAGGTGCTGTTGCTGTAATCTACTTGGACCCTGTATCAGAAACATGCAATTGCCAAGCAGCTTTATGATGGTGCCACGTTCCCACCACTTACGACCACTTTATGATCTGAAAAAATTGGGTCAGTAAAGTGAAATATTGCCTGAATCGGTGGTAGGTACAGCAACTGGAGCAAGGTGCAGTGGTGCCGTCCATGAAGCAACGTTGCTGGCGATGCACTGTTGTGAGGCTGGCAGTGGTAGGAGGACAAGAAGAGCCGCAAAGCTCGGTCCTGTTTGTGGCAGTGCATAGTTCCTCAATCTGCTACTTAAAAGTGTGAATGAAGCATTCTTATTCTCTGTTGGACTGGATTAAAAGGCGCACTGGTGATGTGGTGAACCCCGTTGGCTGTTCAGAAGTCCTCGAATTCTGCAGAGACAAATTGAGCTCCATTGTTAGTCACAAGCAACTCTGGTAGACCCTCAGTGCAAAAAATTGAATTCCAAGGTTTTTAGGGGGCAATGTGTCATCACAGAATGCATGAGAACCACAAACGGAAACTTTCTATATTCATTGATGACAATTAGCCAATGAGTTTTCAGTAGGGTCCAGTAAAATCTTAATGCAGTCACTGCTGAGACACTTCAAGCTTCGGTCAATATAAGAATTGTTGAGGAGGGGCTGCCCAGTGTTCTGTAAAAACATGACACTGAGCCATCATCTGCTCTATTTGCGTGTACATGCCAAACCGTGTGCAATGTTGTCAACCTAATTGCTTGGTGCGTACCACTCCCCAGTGACCCTAATGAACCAAACTAAGAATATGTCTCTGCAGAACCTTTAGAATTAGCAACACAGTTGTTCAGATTCAGTGTGTAGCAATAGGACACCTTGTAGCACAGAGGCTTGGCCTGATTGAAAAGTGATTGCAAAGGCTTGTGGTCAGTGACTAAGTACAACTTTGTTCTGTACAAATACTGATGAAATTTAGTCACTCCATAGATGATGAAGAGAGCCACCATCTCTATCTACAAATAGTTGCTCTGAGTGTTGCTTAGCAGTTTGGAGATGAAGCCTATTGGTCTTTCCACAGAACTAATCTTGTGCAGGAGTACACCACCAATGCCATATGAGGATACATCCGTGGCCAAGACTACAAGTTTGAAAGGTTCAAAATTAACTAGGCAACGATCACTGAGCGGACTCTCTTTGAGTAGTCGAAAAGCGATATCACATTCCTGGGACCGCACAAAAGGTACATTCTCGCAGCAAAGGCAGTGTAATTGTGCCGCAATCTGAGCTGCATTCTAGCACTGACTGTAATTCAGTAACATACCCTGGAGGTTTGAAGTCACAAATGGCCTGCAACTGTGACTGCATCAGATGCACTCCCTGAAACTTATTTACATGCTCGAAGTACTCGCTCCCAGTTTGAAAGAACATATGTTTGCCTGTGTTGCATTTAAAGCCTGCCCCTGATAACACTTGGACCAGGGTATTCAAATTACTAAGGTGCTCATTTCCTGTGTGACCTGAAATCAGTATATAATTTAAATAATTTGTATACAAATACACTGGTGCAGTTAATTAGTTAATTGTTCCAAATAGCACTGGAAAGTTTCTAGTGTGGATGCATTTTGGAAAGGCAGATGGAGAAATTTTAAGAGTCCTCTGTGTGTGTTAATGATAAACAATTGCTGCGACTGCTCACCTAAGAGGGTCCGGAGATAAGCATCGCATAAATTAGTCTTAGAGTAGTAACAACCAGCAACCAAATAGTCTGTAAGTTCATCAGGTCAAAGCAAAGGAAATGAATCAGTCACTGTTTGTAGGGTTCACTGGTCTGGCTGGTTATGCTGAGCCTAAGTGAGCTGCTGCGCTTTCAACTATGAAGCAGCTTGTTTACGTGGCTGTGTAATGCAATTGCTAGCTGATACAGCACAAATGTTTAGTGACTGAAAACTGTCTACGGCACTGTCACAAAAACCTTGATAGACAATAATTGGCAAAATTGCTGCAAGAAAGCATTGGAGCACTTGAGAATCTGTTCCCTTATTTTATTTTCAGCCACGTTCTGAGTAATGATGTCACATATCATGAGGTTACTCTTAATACTCACCACATTCACACTTAAAGTTACCTTACCTTTTAAGTTCATGTAAGTCTGTCACCTGCTTTATATAAGTTTGCCCTGACTGCCTCTTTAGTCTGAAAACAAAGCTGCCATATGGACCTTCTTACTGTAATATCTGTTCAAAGCAACAAGCTCTGGCCGCAGAGTGAGAAATGATTTGCAGCATGTTCTGTACAGTGAGACATCAGCCGTTGATAAGAAAAAAGGTTGTTTAACAGTACCTAGTACTTGGTGTGCAGATATATGAGCTTCAGACTGGACCAAGTACTCAACCCAATTCTGACTGCACTCTTCAGATGTGCGAAATGGAGGCATTAATGATAGCTGCTGAAGTTGTGGCGCTGCCACGGAGGGGAGTTTGTGTCATCTGATTGTGATTCTAATTTGCTGCCATCTGCTTTTGAATCATCATCTCATGAAGGTGCATCATTTGTTGTGTCAGTGTAAGTAAAGAAGCTGTGTTAGATCAAGCATTGGTGCCAAAGGAACTTGCAATTGTTGCACCACTAAGAGCGAGGCAGGCAAGCATGGTGCTTGGGGCGATGGGGTAGCCATGGCAAAGCAAAAAATAATAAGTAAATTGAACAAAATGGCAATCACAAATCTGAAACAGAAATATCCACAGGCACAAATGGCAAAACAAAAATTTACATGAAGTGGTTAAAAATAGACAACAAAGGAGGGAAATGATGTGGCATCGTATATTTGACAAGATTCATTGTCACATTGATGCGGGTCAGTAATCATGATGTTCTGATGAGCCAAATTCATGTTCTCGCTGCTAATGATAAAAGGATGGAAGGTGGCCAAAGGATCTGACACTGTAGGAGTCTGGACACGCAAGCAAAGGAATAGTTGGCAGAAGTGCACTTAGAATAAATATATTGTACTCAACTTGTGGGCGAAGAAATGCTACATTGTTGACGACTTATGGCAGCTGTGGCTAGCTGTAAGCACAGAGCCAACACAGGTGTGCATTTATATATGCTGAATGTTTGCCAGTAGAGCTAGCTGGCAACAACTCGGTGTAACATTTGACACCAACTAGTGTCACAGAAGTAGTCTTGTACTAGAATAAATCTTGTACTAGCAGACTGACGCCCAGGTGCCTGCTGCTCAGAACACCGTCCTGGTGGTCTTCATTGCTGGCGACCTGCCAAGCGCTGCTTGCGGTTCCCATAGGAATCTTCAATGTGCCAACTCTGATATTATCAATAAGCTACAATACTAAAAAAATTATTATTTGATTTTTTTTTTAAATTTAGCTGTTTTAGAAATTTATACGTGGTGTTCCACAGTTATTTAATAATGTAGTTCTGAAATTGGAAGCTAATTCTATTGCAACAGCGGAAGCGTTTCAGACTTACTATGAATTTGTCAACTTCACGAAAGCACTATCCACATATTTATCCCATCTTCTGCCAAAGAATTTCTATACACTCAAAAAGAAAATGATGATGTTCAGAAACAACAATTCTTCTTGAGCATACTCAATTTTTATAACTTTAATATCGTATACTTAGAACGGTGGAGAACCACTTTTGATAAAGTTAGTAGGTTTCAGTGATCTGATTTAGAGAGAGATCACAAGTTGTTCGTGAAATGATAAGAGATTCCTTAAATATTGGTGACCTATTTAATGAATGCATATTATTGAATCAGGTAATTCAGAACCAAAGGGTAGGTCATGGTCCAAGTTCTCAAAAAGTACCAGATGCTAGTAAAGAGAATTGAAAAGTGATTTTTAATGTATTTCAAAAGACTTATATGTCTTGTTGCAATATATCTAAAATGGCTGAGTTTGCAATATCTTTGCCTGGGACATCTGCTCAAGTTGAGAGAGCTTTTTTCAATTGAGGTGAACATTTGGTCTGCTGAAAGAAGTAGACTTTCAGTATATACTGTTAAACATTGGCTAAGTGTTAAAATTAATCCAGTACTTAATTGTGAATTTTATATTGTAATTAAAACAAACAAACCAACTTTCAAAAACATCATGTCTGGTGAAAAGAGACAGGCACTTATTGCCACAATAATTGTGAAATTTTTAAGTCTTGGACATCAGGACAAATTGGTATAAAGGGAGGTGCACGTAGATTACTTTAGGAGGTTGAGGGTTTGGGGGGAGGGGGGGTAGTAATATGGAAAGCTTTACAAAGGTGGGATATAGGCAAGCACAATGATTGAAAGTTAAGATACTATACAGAGTATTTCATTGTTATAAGCTAACTTTACATAGCATATTTCTTGGGACAAATAAATAGAGAAATGTATGTACCATGTAGCACCTTAAGTGCTTTTTGAAGCAACTAAGTGACTCAAAAGACACTGGCATGAAATGTTTTATACAGTTATATGAGGGCGGTTTGAAAAGTTCTCGGAATCACCACGAGAGGTCAGTGTTAGCATAACGAGTTGTTCACATTATAGTCATTGAACTGGTGCCTGTAAACACATGCCACGTCAGTGCTCTTGTAAGAGAGCTGTGGCGGTGACATGGCTCTGTTGTTGTTCCTGCGTAGTGATTTGAGAAGAGGGAAAAAAATTGAGATTCAAGCAGTGATTAAGTTCTTTATAAAGAAAGGTATGAAAGCAAAGGACATTCAGACCAATTTCCAGAATACTCTGCTCCTTCATATTCAACTCTTGCCAAGTGGACAAATGAATTTAAATTTGGTCGGGCAAGCTTAGATGACGATTCGTGGAGTGGTCGGCCAAGATGTGCCACTACTCGAGAAATCTTTGCAAAAGTGCACCAAATGGTCATGGAGGATCACCGAGTGAAAGTGCACGGCATTGTTCATGTTTGTCAGATGTCATCCGAAAGTGTATATCACATTATAACTGAAGAATTAGAAATGGAAAAAATTATTTGCAAGATGGGTGCCACGACTCTCGACGCTGGATCAAAAACGCATGAGAATGGACATATTGGAACAATGTTTGGCCCGTTTGAGGAGAAACAAACGAGATTTTTTGCGCCGATTTGTGACCATAGATGAAACTTTGGTGCACTACTATACCCTAGAGACAAAACAACAGTCAAAGCAGTGGAAACATGCCGATTGTCCACCACCAAAGAAAGCAAAGTCAATTCCTTCAGCAGGAATGGTCATGGCATCAGTGTTCTGGTATGCGAAGGGGATTCTGTTTGTAGATTATCTCCCCACTGGGCAAACAATTACTGGAGAATACTATGCTAACCTACTGGACAAATTTCAACAAAAGATACGCAAAAAATACCAGGTCTAACATGGAAGAGTCATCTTCCATCAAGACGATGCACGCCCATACACATGTGCCGTCGCCATGGCAACATTACACGAACTAAGATATGAATTGTTGCCACAACCACCTTATTCACCTGATATGGCTCCGTCGGACTTCCATCTCTTCCCAAAACTGAAAATTTTTCTTGGTGGACGAAGATTCACTTCAAACGAAGAATTGATAACCAGAGTTGACAACTGTTTTGCAGGCCTGGATGGGATCAAGGCATTGGAACATCATTGGACCAAGTGCATTAATCTACAAGGAAACTACATTGAAAAATAAAAAAAAAGTTTCCATGATGTAAGTACTTTTTTTTCTATTCCATTCCGAGAACTTTTCAAACTACCCTTGTAAATTGAAAACCACATCCTATAAAGCAACAAAAATGGAATTAACGGGACATGTTACCACACAACACGGCACTGCAGTTACTTCAACCTTGGAACCTGAAGGAATGACAATTGGACACACTGGCAGTTCACCTACAGAAATGGGCACTGTTGTTGTTGTTGTTGTTGTTGTGGTCTTCAGTCCTGAGACTGGTTTGATGCAGCTCTCCATGCTACTCTATCCCGTGCAAGCTGCTTCATCTCCCAGTACCTACTGCAACCTACATCCTTCTGAATCTGCTTAGTGTATTCATCTCTTGGTCTCCCTCTACGATTTTTACCCTCCACGCTGCCCTCCAATACTAAATTGGTGATCCCTTGATGCCTCAGAACATGTCCTACCAACCGATCCCTTCTTCTGGTCACGTTGTGCCACAAACTTCTCTTCTCCCCCCCCCAACCCTATTCAATACCTCCTCATTAGTTATGTGATCTACCCATCTAATCTTCAGCATTCTTCTGTAGCACCATATTTCGAAAGCTTCTATTGTCTTCTCGTCCAAACTATTTATCGTCCATGTTTCACTTCCGTACATGGCCACACTCCATACAAATACTTTCAGAAACGACTTCCTGACGCTTAAATCTATACTTGATGTTAACAAATTTCTCTTCTTCAGAAACGCTTTCCTTGCCATTGCCAGTCTACATTTTATATCCCCTCTACTTCGACCATCATCGGTTATTTTGCTCCCCAAATAGCAAAACTTCTTTACTACTTTAAGTGTCTCATTGCCTAATCTAATTCCCTCAGCATCACCCGACTTAATTCGACTACATTCCATTATCCTCGTTTTGCTTTTCTTGATGTTCATCTTATATCCTCCTTTCAAGACACTGTCCATTCCATTCAACTGCTCTTCCAAGTCCTTTGCTGTCTCTGACAGAATTACAATGTCATCGGCGAACCTCAAAGTTTTTATTTCTTCTCCATGGATTTTAATACCTACTCCGAATTTTTCTTTTGTTTCCTTTACTGCTTGCTCAATATACAGATTGAATAACATCGGGGAGAGGCTACAACCCTGTCTTACTCCCTTCCCAACCACTGCTTCCCTTTCATGTCCCTCGACTCTTATAACTGCCATCTGGACACTATCTAATATAACTTCAAAATACTAGTAAAAACTTCTTTTCGTGAGTCTCCTATTTTCATTCATTGAAGGCCCTTGGGTTTTTTGTAGTCTCTCAGCTGGTATACTGTGCCAGTTACACAGGGGCCCAACAGTTTCATGTGGACTCCAAACTTTTTTCACATTAACAAATCGTGCCCAGAGATGAAAGAAGTGATAAGTTACAAAAAAAAGTCCTAGGACTGACTGGGGATTGAATCCTGGATCTTTTGATTTGTAATATTGACACTAACCAACTTAGTCACCAAGCCATACTTTGAAGTTTAAATTACCTGATTCTGTGTACTCCATATTAACTTTATATTTTAGTGTAACAGTTATTTAGAAACATCTTAGCCATTGTGCTGTGCAGCTACTGCCCTACTAACTGATACGCTTATTTTTCCAGTCGTTTAACCATAGAAGTTACCCACAGAACCCATAGAATTATGTAGAGGACAAGCTCACTTTGTCCATAACGTTTTTCATGCCAAGCATGCTCGATTGTAGCTGTGTGGACCAAAAATCACAATGTACTTAACCAAAGCCTTGAAAGTTATAATAACTCTTTTACTTTATAGCTTAGTAAATAGTCTGAATATAATAGAGGGAAACATTCCACGTGGGCAAAATATATCTAAAAAGAAAGATGATGAGACTTACCAAACAAAAGCGCTGGCAGGTCGATAGACACACAAACAAACACAAACATACACACAAAATTCTAGCTTTTGCAACCAACGGTTGCCTCGTCAGGAAAGAGGGAAGGAGAGGGAAAGACAAAAGGATTTGGGTTTTAAGGGAGAGGGTAAGGAGTCATTCCAATCCCGGGAGCGGAAAGACTTACCTTGGGGGAAAAAAGGACAGGTATACACTCGCACACATATCCATCCGCATATACACAGACACAAGCAGACATTTGTAAAGGCAAAGAGTAAATTAGTAAATAGTCTGTTTTATAAACCACACTCTTGATATTGGTTATTAGGTGGAATATGTCAACTGAACAAAAGTTCAACAGTTCTTTCAAGAAATATGTGTATTTATATGGCCACATGCTGAACACTTATAAGTTTATAATTGACAGTTTATTTCTATTCAGCCTTTCCTCTATGCTAGAAAAGAAGCTGTCAAGAAGGAAAAACATTAATCTTCATTTGAAAACCATACAGTTGTCTTTCAGGCACTGCTTTGTCATAGATATCTTCTCAAAGAGTTTAATAGCTGCTTATTTAACCCCTATTTGTGGTAGTGTTTGAGAATTATTTTTCCCAGCTTAGATTCGATGTACTTTTTTCCATAGATCATACTGAGAAGATCTTCAAGGATGCAGGACATGTCATAAAACAATAATACACAGTATATATTTATAAATAAAAAAAGATATACTAATTTTCCTTGCACAGATCCCAAGTAAAATAGTCGTCATGAACGTGGAGTGCATAAAAATCTTAACATATTTTCACGTGAAAGATAATTAGAAACTTCCCTCAGAACATGTAATTCTGTGATACACTGCGGTGCACATGATAATTAGACTAGTTTAGTCAAGTCTCATCAAATAGAAAATCAGTTAGAATGTGTATTTGCATTGGTAATATTGCTGCACTGCAAAGAAGTCAGGTTATATGTAATATGTTAGTAACAGTATACATCAGCTGATTCCCCTGAGAAATTCCTTAATGGAGTGCAAGTTGAACATGTTATTTTAAATTGTGGGCGACTGCAGCCAAATTTCCACATTTTGAGTGAAGTGATCTGCACTGCCTGTAAAATACTTTTTAAACAAAATCACGACCGGTTTCACATCAATTGAAGACATCCTCATGTGATGGAGATTCTTTTTACCAAGTCATAGCAGAAGGTAACTTCCTTAGAGCAACCCCCAACATTCAGGTCAAGTTATAAACAAAAAACACATTAAAAGTGGTACCGCCTTGCTTGCTGCCACATAGCGACCTTCATATGGGTCTGCTATCTCCTTTGTTTTGATTATGGACTACCACTTTTAACACACTATTTGTTTTTAACTTGATGTGAATGATGGGGAATGGCTCTAAGGTCTTTCCACTATGACTTATTTAAAAAAAATTATCACATGAGGACATGTTTTCAATTGATGCGAAACCGATCATGAGTTTTAATGAAAAGTATTTTACACCACACAATCCTTCATGGGTTCTGGAAAGTTATTGAAAATGCGTTCCTGACTATACACACATTTCTGGGCCAAAGCAAGTGACTTTAAATCTTTATTAATATTATTCTTATTTCTGGTATTGATTTCATGAAAGAGATATATTATTTTGTGGCAAACTTCATTAAGGTATAAATATACTGGGAGGCAGCAATTAATACACCTAAATCCCTGAACAAGTCTGTGCAGTACATTCTTGAGTTCACATTACAAATTATTCATATTACAAGTTTTTTGACTCTGAAAACTTTAGTATGGCTTGATAACTTACCCCAAAAAATGATGCGATATGGCATTATGGGATGAAAATTAGGAAAGTATGTTAACTTTTACATCATTATATCACCTGTGTCTGACAACACTGGCATTGCAGCTAAAGATTTGTTAAAGCAATTTTAGAAGTTCTTTGGTGTGCTCAAACCAGTTGAACTTATAATCGAGAATTTAATGCTGTCAAATTCTTCTACCTACTTGTCATATTTTAGACGGCTACTGAAGGGAAAATACTTAAAAGTTCTGAACTGCATATAGGGTGTCATTTCAGGGTTCAGCAATAAAGAATTGGCTAGTTCACAAAAATTTCAGTAACCAGTCTTTCCAAAACTATTTATTGCAATGTTTCTGTCATCTCCAAACAAAACAAACCTGGCTTTGGTAACGTTGCTAATGGAAGGTCAGATATATGCAAGAAAAAGTAAGAGCCCTAAGATGGAACTTGAGGGACATTTCATAAATAATGCACAGGTTGGTGTTACTTTGGATTGTTTAGTGCTACAACTATGAAAATTGCCTCAGATGTTGTTGGGAGCTTGAGGAAAAAGCAAGTGTTTTTTTTTTCTTTTTTGCTGTGTACTCTTAACACAAAATTGGTGAGAGGTACAAATGGTCCCTGCAGGGATCTCTGGTATTGTGACTGTTGAAGACCAGAAATTGTACACCGAGATCGAAATTTTACACAGCAAAAACCCAACAGCACTCCACAGTGTGTTCAGTGAAGTTTGTGGTGAGTTGACAGTGGACTGTTAGTATAGCTTCTCATTGGGTTAATTATTTTTTGGTGGTTTTATGAGCATAGACGATAATTCAAGACCTGGTAGGCCAAAATTTCAACAGAAGAACAACGTGTGAAACTCGGGGCAGATGCTCTTGGAGAAGATTGCAGTGCAACTAGTGAGAAACTCTATGAAGCCAAGTGGATTCTCCCTACATCAGTATTGCGTATTCTGATAAATGATTTGAAAAATAGAAAAATTTCTGCGAGTGGGGTCCCACACTGATTGGTGAAGAGGAGTAGAAATGCCTGGACATTGCGATCTTGCTCAAGCAACAATTCAACTGTGAAGGTCAAGGATTCTTGTGTCGAATTGTCACTATTGGTTGAACATGGATTGGAGACTTTGAACCCGAGTTGAAGTCATAGTCCAATGAGTGGAGAGCTTCAGATTCTCCATGTTGAAAAAAAATTTCAGTGTGCACAATTAAAGGTCAGGCAAGTGATGATTTTTGCTTATGGCCACCGAGGCATCATCACTACAGATAGTCCCATGCGGAACAAATGTCACAACAGTGTATTATTGTAACTTCATGTAAAATGTGCACAGAAAAATGCACAAAACCCAGCCTCATTTGCTCAAGGCTGAGCCACTCGTTCTTCATAATAGTGCTCGCCTGTGTATTGGCAAAGTTGTAGCCCAAAAACTACATGAATGTGGATGGGAAGTGTTGCTGCATCCTCCCTCCAGCCTGGACACAAATCCACTGGTCTTGGACTTCGTCCTGAAGTTAAAATAACCTATGCATGGACAACGTTATCTGGCTCTGGAAGAGCTTTCTACCACTGTCACCCAAGACATTCGACAGATGAACAGAAATGGTGTCCTGGGTGGGATAATAGAGCTTCAGAGAGACAGGGATTCAGTCATAGAGAAGCAGGGAAACTATATTGAAGAACTGTAACAAGATATCGGAAAAAAATAAACATGTGAGTAAAAAAAATAGTTGCACATTATTTATGAAATGTCCCTCATAATTAGTTCGCAGTTGTATGGTGCGAGTTACGGTAGTACAGGACTCTCTCCTATTGACACAGTTTCTTTCGTGCTAGAGAGAGATACACCATAATATTGTAATTTATTGAAAAGGATATCGGTATTTGCGCTGTCAAATGCCTCTGACAGGTCATTAAATGTATCAGTAGCATCAATTTATTTTCTAATGAATTAAGTGCATTCTTGCTGTACATGTAAGTAGCTTTCTCAGTATCAGAACCCTTAAGAAATCAAAACTGTGTCTTTGAAAATGCATCTTATTTGTGGTCAAATAGTGGAAAGTCCCAGTTGGAATATCAACAATATTATGAAAAGGATAGATTGCTACTCACTGTAAACTGACATGTTGAGTTACAGACAGCACAGTGAATAGACTGTTCCACATTGAGCTTTTGGTGAAAGCCTATTTCTGAAAACAAAACACACACACATTCAAAGAAGCAAGCACACCTCACACACAGATGACCACTATCTCCGGTCTCTACGGCCAGAATACATCCTGTTGAATAAAAGTAAGTAGCCGTCCAAATTGGGGTGGGGAAAGGGGGAGGGATACCAGGATAAGGGTGGCGGGGGGGGGGGGGGGGGGGGGAGAAGAGTGTTGTCTGGTGAAGTGTGTAGGGACTAGATGGCAGCAGGACAGGGCTCCCATGTGCAGAGTTTGGAAGCCATGAGTGAAGGAGGAAAGGGAAAAAAGGGAGCAGAAAGAAGAGGAGTGGAGAAGGGGGAAAAATTGTTGGGTGCATTGGCAGAGAGTCGGTGAGCAGTGCATAATGAGGGAAAGGGGAAGTGAGTTGGGAGGAAATAATAGGACTGACTGGGCAGAAACTGTTGGGTGGGGAGCGTAGGTTGAGGCTGGAATTATTGTGGGAACAGAGAATCTGTTGTAAGGATAGCTCCCTCTGCGCAATTCAGAAAAGTTGGTGATAGAGGGGAGGATGACTGAGGTTGTAAAACAGCCATTGAAATCAAGCATGTTATGTTCAGCTGCATGTCGTGCCACAGAAGGGCATACTTTGCTCTTGCCCACAGTTTTGCGGTGGCCATTCATCCTTGTGGATACCTGGTTGTTAGTCATACCAATATGAAAACTTTTTCATTGATTGGAGCGGAGCTGGTAGATGACATGGGTGCTTTGACAGGTGGCCTGGCCTCTGATGATGTAGGACACGCCTGTGACAGGACTGAAATGGGAAATGTTGGGTGGGTGGATTGGGCAGACTTGGCACCGGGGTCTTCCACAAGAATGTAATGCCTGTGGCTATGGGTTGGGATTGCCAGTGGCATATAGGGGTGGACTAGGATGTTGCGGAGATTGTGTGGGTGACAGAACTTGGGTAGGATGTCATTTCAGAATGTGATGATAAATAATCAAAGCCCTGATGAAGGATTTGGTTCAGTTGTTCCAGTCCAGGGTGATATTGGGTGACGAAGGGGGTGCTCCTTTGTAGCTGCTCCTGGAGGGTGGTGGCGGGATTGGGGAAATCTGTTTGCAGACTAGGGCTGGGGGATAGTGCCTGTCTATGACAGCCTTTGTGAGATCTTAAGCATATTGGGAAAGGGAGTTCTTTTCATTGCAGATAAGCTGTCCATAGGTGGCCAAGTTGTATGGAAGGGATCATAACTGTCGAAATGCAGGTACTGTTGGTGGTTGAGGGGTTTAACGTGGACATAGGTATGGATGGAGCCATCAAAGAGGAGGAGGTCAAGTCTTCCACAGCCCTGCTTGCCACTTTCCGGGATATTGACCTCTTCATTGAAGAATATGTCACTTTTAATTGGAATTTCATAAAAGTAATTCACCAACGAATGCTGTACTCTCCTGTGATGGTGTTGGAGTGGATGGTGCTATCTTACCTAGATGTCTAACTGGTACTGACTGAATAAACCAAGACAAGCAACTGTGGTGGTACAAGTACTTTGCACTGCATAATTATTAAAATGTGAGTAATCCATGGTGTCTTTGTAGACCCTGGTCTAATATCTGTAAGATTTCAGGGAAAACAGCTTTCAAATAAGATAAGGACACTATTAATAAAGTCTTGTGTTTTTCATTCATTCCATGAGCACTATTGAAATAAGAGCTAATTTAGTTAATATTACATTTTAGACTAGCACATTTACTTCTTATCTAATCTATCTGTTGAAGGTTTTGTTTTTCTAAACGTAATTACATCAAAAAGGAAGTATTTCGTAAAGGCTGGCAGTCGTGAGTTTGTTTACATACTTAGCCGTAAATTTCATACGAGCGTAGATATTTGTTTTTGACTAGACTTAGCACTTCAAAATTAAATTACTTCGTGTCTCTCATCCAGAATTTGTGTGGTTAATTAAAAGTTTCTGAAGCAAGTTTATAAGTTTGTTTACGTAGTGTTTAGTTACGTATTAGTACAGGTTACGAAACTATTGTGATGTTGAAGTTATTTTCTGCTTTTGTGTTACGTTTTACTATCAAACCATGTGTGACAAGTGTGGTGGTTGTCGCAGAAATTTGAAAGAGGGGGTGTTCAGTATAGACTGTAGGTTGTGGTCTCATTGGGGCGAGTGCAGCGGAGAGGAAACGAGGGTAGATAATGAGGCTCTTCCATGGCATTGTAGGTTATGTAGAAAGGACAGAAAAATCGCAGAACAGGGGGCAAAGATTTGTGCCCTTAAGGCTGAATTAGAAATCGCGAATTTGGAATTATGTAAGCTAAGGGAGTAAAAGGACTCTGGGTGCAGGGAAAAGGTACCAAGCAAAGGGCGAAAAAGGGAAACAATTGATAAAACTTTTGAAATTCAGTTAGCAAATCAATTTGGCTTGCTATCTGAAGTAGTGGAGGAAGGGCCTCATCCAGATGTAGTTGAAAGTAGGTTGAAGCAGAATACTAGCTTAAAGAAAAAAAGACAGCTTGTGATCAAACCAGAATAGGAAAAGAAGGATTCTGTTTATAGGTAGCAGTCATGAGAGGGGTGTGGGCCCACAGCTTCAAGAGAAATTAGGGACAGAGTACCAGGTCACATGTTTTGTGAAACCAAGTGCTAGCCTTAGCCAGGTGACAGAAAACTTAGGTCAGCTATGCAAGGACTTTGAGAAGGAAGACCAGTTAATTAAGGTTGGGGGAGCAGGAAACAGCCTGTCTATGAATCCAATATGTAGTATTAGGAGTGGCCTGGATAAAATAGGAGCAGAAACTGGGCACACGAATGTGGGGTTTGTGGAGGTCTTTCAGCGCCATGATCAGCCCTTGGTAAACACTGCTGTAAGGCGTGTTAACACTGAGCTGAACGGGATGCTCCAGACACTGGCAAAGTCTCACATGAGTGTTGTTCCAGTTGATGCTATTTGTAGGTGGGGTTACACTACACATGGCCTGCACCTTAATAGGAAGGGGAAAGATAAGTTAGTTTCTCTATTAGCAGACACTCTAAGGGGGGGCACAGTCACACAAGGAGTGATCCCTGTGGTTATTGGGACCAGGCAGACAGCAGACATGTTTTTTAGGTTAAAGCCAAATTCCAGACAACAACAACCAAGGAAAATAGAAGAAAAGAAACTTCATGCACAGCAAATAGGGATAAAGCTAAGGGTGGTATCAACTTACTTCAGCAAAATATCAGGGGAATAAAAAATAAAGCGGATGAGCTGATAATGTGTTTAGATGATCTCAGAAATAAGAATGAGATTGATATACTTTGTCTGTCTGAGCACCATGTAACTGTGGGGATGTAAAATATCAGTATAAATGGGTATAATTTAGCATCTTACACTTGTAGATCTACAATGGATAAAGGAGGAGTTGCCATTTTCATAAAACAAGGGTATAAATACAGAACTGTTGAAGTAAGCAAATTTTGTGTTGATCAGTACTTTGAGGTTTGTGCATGTGAACTTTAGCTAGATAATGTTGTGTTGATATTAGCAACAGTGTACAGGTCTCCACTATGAGATTGGGAGCTATTCATAAAAAAGTTTGACTCCCTATTATGCTGTCTGTCAGACAAAAAGAAGAAGTTATTAATCTGTGGTGATTTCAGTGTTAACTTTCTAAGCAATTCTGATAGGAAAAGTGAACTATAAGTGTTGTTAACAACATATAAATTAGAATCAGTGATCAATTTCCCTACACGTATAGCTCAGGACAGGAGTACTGTAATAGATAATGTATTTGTACAGAAAGAGGATGTAGAACATGCACAAGCTTTACTGTGATAAATGGGTTATCTGACCATGATGCACAAATGATTAAGTTACAAAACCTAACAGGGTGTACACTTCAGAAACCATTAAGTAAAAGTGTGGGGGCGCTCAACCCGGTATCTATAGATCACTTCAGAGAAAGTTAAGGAAATGTAAACTGGGAAGATGTATATAATGAGCCAAATGCTAATGATAAACTCAGCATATTTCTTGATAAATTTATATCCCTTTTTGAACATTGTTTTCCAAAGACAATTACTAAATGTAACATCACAAACTTTTCAAAGAAACCTTGGATTACTACAGGTATTCAGAAAGAAAAAGAAAACTGTATGAGACAGCAAGAACTAGTAAAGATCCAGAAGTAGTTTTACACTGTAAAAATTATTGTAATATACTGAGAAAACTTGTAAGGAAATAAAGAAATATGTATGTTAGAAAAGAAATTAACAACTCCAGCAATAAAATCAAATCAATATGGAATGTTGTTAGAAGGGAGACAGGAAAAAGTAACCACTGGGGTAGGTAGTGTTACTGTTAAAGAGAATGAGACGATCTTAACCAACAGTACACAGGTAGCCAATGTATTTAACAATCACTTCTTAAGTCTAGGAGAAATAATTGGTGAGAATAGTTCAAAAGAAAAATCCAGGCAGTACATGGAAGAGTCAGTTTTGAAAAAATTTTAGTCAGATTTAGTTTCATCTAACAATCTCTTGTGAAATAAGGAAAATTATTAAATCTTTTAAAAGTAAATGTTCTGTTGGTGTAGATGACATCTCCAACAAGTTATTAAAACAATGTGGAGTAATTACAGCTGATGTTTTGGGTCACATATGTAATGCATCACTGACTCAGGGTATTTTTCCAGACAGGTTAAAATATGCCATTGTCAGGCCTCTCTACAAAAAGGAGGAAACCACAGATGTCAATAATTACCAGCCAGTATCCTTGCTTACAGCATTTTCAAAAATCTTTGAGAAAGTAATGTACTCAAGAGTGGTTAGCCATCTCAACAGTAATGGGATACTTAGTAAATCACAGTTCGGATTTCAGAAATGCTGTTCCACTGAGACAGCAATATACAATTTCACTGTCCACATAATAGAATCTTTAAGTAGTAAAATGTCACCAGTAGGAATATTCTGTGACTTATGCAAAGCATCTGATTGTGTGAACCATGACATTATGTTAGAGAAATTACAATTTTATGGTATAAATGGAACAGCATATGAGTGGTCTAAGTCATATCTGCAAAACAGGAAGCAAAAAGTCTCTTTATATGTGTCAAGTGATTCAAAGGAGTTTGCCACTTCACCTAACTGGGGTGAATTTACATTAGGTGTTCCACAAGGTTCGATCATGGGTCCCCTCCTGTTCTTGATGGATGTGAATGACCTCCCTTCTTATGTGAAACAAGATGCTGAACTGGCATAATTATTAATCCAGTAAAAGAAAGTCCGATAGAAAATGATACAAATAAGGACTATGGAAAAGTTATTAATTGGTTTTCTGCGAGTGGGCTTGCTCTGAACTTTGAAAAAACACAGTACATCCAATTTTCTGCTGCAAAAAGTATAATTCCTTCAATAAACATAACACATCAGAAGAAGTCAGTAGCCAGGGTAGAGCATACTAAGTTTTTGGGTGTAAATATAGATGAGAATCTTAATTGGAAAATTCATATTTTGGATCTCCTAAAGCGACTAGGTTCAGTATCTTTTGCAATCAGAATAATTGCCAATTTTGATGATGTAGAAATTAGTAAGCTAACGTACTTCGCATGCTTCCACTCTCTGATGTCATACGGAATAATATTCTGGGGCAACTCAACATTTAGGCAAATGATATTCACTGCTCAAAAGAAAGTAGTTAGAATAATGTGTGAGGTTCATAGTCGCACATCTTGTAGGCATCTGTTTTTTCTCAATGACATGGACAAGTTTAAAATCAACAGCGACATTCATGATTACAATACCAGAAAAAAGAAAGACCTACACTATCCTGTACTTAACCTATCTTTGGCACAGTAAGGGGTAAAATATGCTGCTATAAAACTTTTTGATAAATTACCAGATGAAATAAAATGTCTGACAGACAGCAGTAATAGCTTCAAAAACAAATTGAAATCGTACCTCCTTGATAACTCGTTATATACCATAGATGAATTCTTGGATATGAGTAAATAAGTCTGGAGATATAATATATGCATTTTGTGCCATTTAAGGGAATGGGATAGATAATAGAAATATTTAGGTATAACACTATAATGTAAACAAAAAAAAGAAAAAAAACTTGTTTCCTGTGCGCATTTCTTGTGCATTTGACACATTCCACATCGTAACGGTTTTCCGTGCTATTGATCAATGGAACACGTAACTAACTAACTAACTACTTTACTCCAGTTCATGTCTTTGAGCAGCTTGTAATCTGCATATTGTATGTGTCGATAGTCCACCATTAGTGTCATATTTGTTTGTTTGCTGCATGATTGGAGGTGTTTGTCACTAAAGTATAGTATTTATTAATATATCTCTATCTTCAAACTTTGATGGATTTTGATAGCTAAATGTTATCAGTGAAAGAATGTACTGTGAAGCTGTGATTATTTTTCTCAATCCCTTTAACTGATGCTTGCACTAAGTATATGAATGAACCCCACACACAACTTTCTTGTGTACAGTGTAGTTTTTATCTACATAAAAGTTACCACAAAATATTATAAAGTATGACCTCACAAATTAAAATTTGTGAATCAGTGTCACTACTCTTGATACTCCTAAGGCTGATAACTTATTTTAATGCCAACTGTAGCTGTACATTATATTGTAGTTGCACAAGCCCCTCCCCTCCAGTCTTTCTCAAACATTTTGATTATGTGCCATATCTCTCCCCAGACGCTGTTAGATCCTTGTTACATGCTAACCTCCCTTTCCCACAGTGCTGTAGCTATGTATGCAAATGCTACCTGAGTGCTACAGATGTATTTAGACACTGTCACTATGGTACCTTCATGTGGTGGATGTCTTGGCATGTGTACATGTATTTTTGTCCCATTGTTCTATACGCATTCTTCTGTAGCTCTTCATAGTTTAGGTTGTTTAGTTAGACTTTTTGTGAACATCTGGTTTTGTTATTTAATCTTTGTCTACACACCTGGCGAACACTAAATTTTGCTGACAGAGTGGGCTAAGCATCATATTTATGTAGAGGAAGAAGTCCAAAAGACAGTAAGAATCATAGCAGGATTAATATTTCCATATTAAAAATTGCAATAACTCTCCTACAGCATCTCAAAACAACAATCCCAAACCATTTACTTCAGAACTTATAATCCACCATTGTATTCAAGACTGAGAACTTTCGTAGCTCTCAGATGAATCCTGCTTGATGACACTGCAGCTCAACTAGGATGAGGTCTTTTGTCAGATGAAGTGTGTTAGGGTAAAGGGGGGGGGTGAAGAGTTGGGGGAGAGGGAAGGGTTGCAGAGGGGCTGGGGGTGGCTGACAGAGGCAGCAAATGCAGGTGATAGTGTTGTCTTGGCCACAGGCATAGGGAGTTCTGCACAGTGCGTAGTGACTGACTTGCGGAAGTGGAGCGTGACAGTGTAAGAGGGACAGGATGTGGGTGCAGGATGAGTGAAATTGGGGTTGTGGGGCAAGGGTTGTAGTGGGGCACTGGAAATTGAGGCTAAGAGGATTGCACAATCATAGGATGTGTTGCAGAGATGACTCCTCTATACGTAAATTGTAAATGATGGTGGTGTTAGGAAGAATCCAGATGGCACAGGTTTCGAAGCAGCCATTCAAATCAAGCACATTATGTTGGGTCTGAAGTAGGATGTTCTGGGTGAATCTATTGGACAAGTTTCACAGGGATATGACCTGTGTGAGAAGAGGGTGGAGTAGGTGTGGAGTATGATGGGCTCTACACCAATTAAAATTACTTCATGATTGATGGAATGCAGTGGCAGGAAGCAATGCTGCCAGTGTAAAAGCCAGTCTTACTTCACCGGGCACTGTACATACTTAGAAAACGGGAAATATGTCTAGCACGTGGTGCCTGAGAAAGAACTGCGACTGGATGGCAGTCACAGAGTAATTTTAATCAGAATGTTGGATATTTTGTAGATTGGGTGGATTGCAGATCTCACCTGCCCAGGTTCCTGTGACAGATCTATCTGATAACTCTTTGGAATCAAAAGAATCTAAAACAGTTGGTGAAATTCGCTTTAGCAACACATTTATTGGCAGAAAAGTTATTTTTATCCTTTAAAACATGCATTTGTTGATTTGACTTCCATACACAAATGTCTAGTAGGTAATGGTATCTTTAATGATGATTCAGTACAAAACCTGGTGATATTTTTGTTAAACAAGTCAACCAATTTTATTAATATACTATGGCAAATACGCAATTGAAGAATTCTCTGTTGTCAAAGAGAAAGAGTGTTGGTATTTGCTACAACTAACTCATTTTTCATACCATTATATATATATATATATATATATATATATATATATATATATAAAGATGATGTGACTTACCAAATGAAAGTGCTGGCAGGTCGACAGACACACAAACGAACACAAACATACACACAAAATTCAAGCTTTCGCAACAAACTGTTGCCTCATCAGGAAAGAGGGAAAGAGAGGGAAAGACGAAAGGATGTGGGTTTTAAGGGAGAGGGTAAGGAGTCATTCCAGTCCCGGGAGCGGAAAGACTTACCTTAGGGGGAAAAAAGGACGGGTATACACTCGCACACACACACATATCCATCCACACATATATTTTCCTTCGTGGAATGTTTCCTTCTATTATATATATATATATATATATATATATATATATATATATATATATAATATGTGTGTGTGTGTGTGTGTGTGTGTGTGTGTGGGTGGCTGAGGGACTGCATCAGCTTTCAGACAACACTACTTACAAAGTTTGCCAAGGTAATCCCATTCCTGATGTGCAGGCGGAACTTCAAGGAATCCTCAGAACCTTAGGCCCCCTACAAAACCTTTCACCTGACTGCATCAACCTCCTGACCCCACCAACACCCCGCACCCCTACCTTCTACCTTCTTCCTAAAATTCACAAACCCAATCATCCTGGCCGTCCCATTGTAGCTGGTTACCAAGCCCCCACAGAACGCATCTCTGCCTACGTAGATCAACACCTTCAACCCATTACATGCAGTCTCCCATCCTTCATCAAAGACACCAACCACTTTCTCGAACGCCTGGAATCCCTACCAAGTCTGTTACCCTCGGAAACCATCCTTGTAACCATTGATGCCACTTCCTTATACACAAATATTCCGCATGTCCAGGGCCTCGCTGCGATGGAGCACTTCCTTTCACGCCGATCACCTGCCACCCTACCTAAAACCTCTTTCCTCACTACCTTAGCCAGCTTCATCCTGACCCACAACTTCTTCACTTTCGAAGGCCAGACATACCAACAATTAAAGGGAACAGCCATGGGTACCAGGATGGCCCCCTTGTACGCCAACCTATTCATGGGTCGCTTAGAGGAAACCTTCTTGGTTACCCAGGCCTGCCAACCCAAAGTTTGTTACAGATTTATTGATGACATTTTCATGATCTGGACTCACAGTGAAGAAGAACTCCACAATTTCCTCTCCAACCTCAACTCCTTTGGTTCCATCAGATTCACCTGGGCCTACTCTAACTCCCATGCCACTTTCCTTGACGTTGACCTCCACCTGTCCAATGGCCAGCTTCACACGTCCGTCCACATCAAACCCACCAACAAGCAACAGTACCTCCATTATGACAGCTGCCACCCATTCCACATCAAACGGTCCCTTCCCTACAGCCTAGGTCTTTGTGGCAAACGAATCTGCTCCAGTCCGGAATCCTTGAACCATTACACCAACAACCTGAAAACAGCTTTTGCATCCCGTAACTACCCTCACGACCTGATACAGAAGCAAATAACCAGAGCCACTTCCTCATCTCCTCAAACCCGGAATCTTCCACAGAAGAACCCCAAAAGTGCCCCACTTTTGACAGGATACTTTCCGGGACTGGATCACACTCTGAATGTGGCTCTCCAGCAGGGATACGACTTCCTCAAATCCTGCGCTGAAATGAGATCCATCCTTCATGAAATCCTCCCCACTCCACCAAGAGTGTCTTTCCGCTGTCCACCTAAACTTTGTAACCTCTTAGTTCATCCCTATGAAATCCCCAAACCACCTTCCCTACCCTCTGGCTCCTACCCTTGTAACCGCCCCCCGTGTAAAACCTGTCCCATGCATCCTCCCACCACCACCTACTCCAGTCCTGTAACCCGGAAGGTGTACACGATCAAAGGCAGAGCCACGTGTGAAAGCACCCACGTGATTTACCAACTGACCTGCCTACACTGTGAAGCTTTCTATGTGGGAATGACCAGCAACAAACTGTTCATTCGCATGAATGGACACAGGCAGACAGTGTTTGTTGGTAATGAGGATCACCCTGTGGCTAAACATGCCTTGGTGCACGGCCAGCACATCTTGGCACAGTGTTACACCGTCCGGGTTATCTGGACACTTCCCACTAACACCAACCTATCAGAACTCCGGAGATGGGAACTTGCCCTTCAGCATATTCTCTCTTCTCGCTATCCGCCAGGCCTCAATCTCCGCTAATTTCTAATTTTAATTTGCCGCCGTTCATACCTCACCTGTCTTTCAACATCATCTTTGCCACTGTACTTCCGCCCCGACTGACATCTCTGCCCAAACTCTTTGCCTTTACAAATTTCTGCTTGTGTCTGTGTATATGCGGATGGATATGTGTGTGTGTGCGAGTGTATACCTGTTCTTTCTTCCCCCTAAGGTAAGTCTTTCCACTCCCGGGATTGGAATGACTCCTTACCCTCTCCCTTAAAACCCAAATCCTTTCATCTTTCCCTCTCCTTCCCTCCTTTCCTGACGAGGCAACCGTTGGTTGCGAAAGCTAGAATTTTGTGTGTTTGTTTGTGTTTGTTTGCTTGTGTGTCTATCGACCTGCCAGTGCTTTTGTTTGGTAAGATGATGAGACTTGCCAAACAAAAGCGCTGGCAGGTCGATAGACACACAAACATACACACAAAGTTCTAGCTTTCGCAACCAACGGTTGCCTCGTCAGGAAAGAGGGAAGGAGAGGGAAAGACGAAAGGATTTGGGTTTTAAGGGAGAGAGTAAGGAGTCATTCCAATCCCGGGAGCGGAAAGACTTACCTTAGGGGGAAAAAAGGACGGGTATACACTCGCGCGCACACACACACATATCCATCGAAGGAAACATTCCACATGGGAAAAATATATCTAAAGTCAAAGATGATTTGACTTACCAAACGAAAGCGCTGGCACGTCGATAGACACACATACACACAAAATTCTAGCTTTCGCAACCAACGGTTGCTTTGTCAGGAAAGAGGGAAGGAGAGGGAAAGACGAAAGGATTTGGGTTTTAAGGGAGAGGGTAAGGAGTCATTCCAATCCCAGAAGCGGAAAGACTTACCTTCGGGGGAAAAAAGGACGGGTATACACTCGCGCGCACACACACACATATCCATCCACACACATACAGACACACTGTATATGTCTGCTTGTGTCTGTATGTGTGTGGATGGATATGTGTGTGTGTGCGAGTGTATACCTGTCCTTTTTTTCCCCTAAGGTAAGTCTTTCCACTCCCGGGATTGGAATGACTCCTTACCCTCTCCCTTAAAACCCAAATCCTTTCGTCTTTCCCTTTCCTTCCCTCTTTCCTGACGAGGCAACCGTTGGTTGCGAAAGCTAGAATTTTGTGTGTATGTTTGTGTTTGTTTGTGTGTCTATCGACGTGCCAGCGCTTTCATTTGGTAAGTCAAATCATCTTTGTTTTTATATATATAACTAAAATCATTGTATATATAACTAAAATCATTACATGTATCATAATAATGATATTTTAGTGTCCTTGGAAAGATTATCAAAGATTTTGAACTTTCACATTTGAAGACTGTTACGATTTTCTTATTTCAGCAGGAAATGCGAGTGATATTGTGGTTGCTTCTGTGTTATGCTGCCCTGCAAAAATTCTCTCACTGACTAATAAAAAGCAGTTATTACAGATATTTGCTATACTTGAATTGTCTTTTGTAGAGCTCCTATTCTCTTTAATAAAAGTATGTAATTTTTCAGATGAAAAGGCTTGCAGATCAAAATATCTGTCTTGCTTTCTAGAAAACTAGATTATCTGGTATTGCATGTTCATCAAAATACTGTTGTCTTTATTGTGGCAAAATAGGCACGGAAAAATCATAGAAACCTTATCTTTCATTTTCTAAAATAGACATGATGTTCTCCAAAAACTTTTTGAAAAATGTTGATACATAAAACTAGATTTTTCTGAATGGTATTTTAGTGCAGATTGTTAATGATGCAAGAACAAAAAGATTAAAAAATACAAAAAATTCAGAATCCCATATTTGCCATGTAAAATAATGCCTCATCGACTAAATGATGTTATAATTTGTGATTCACAGAGCAGACTCTTAAGAGTGGAAGAGTTTTAAGCTCACTTAAGTTCTATTGGGCCAGTCTTAAAACTTATTCTTTTGCTGTTATAATAAACATTCTACACACGCTTTTCCTGAATTCGTTACTCACTTTACTACACCAACTCTCTCATCATCAGAGCCCTTCTCTTGTATTTCATTTCATCAATCTTATGTCTTCCATTGCACTTATTAGTGGTCATGTGTCTCCTGTTATTAATGTTGTTAACCTTTAGGTATTGCAGAAGTAAAAACAGGTATTATCATTACCTTTATAATTTAATTTATACACTGACAGTTCCAAATTTAAAGTAAAAATCAGTGTATATTTATGTCATTATTACCAATTTTTGTGGCTTATAATGTTAATATGTTTCAGGATCTAACTGGAATTGAGGATATGTCTGTCTGCCGCGATGTGCTGCAACGACATGCTTGGGACTTAGAGGTGTCAGTACAGGAACAACTCAACATGCGTGAGGGCCGACCGTCGGTCTATTCTCGGGATAGGGAACCTCCAGACTTGGTGCAGTCTCCACCACCTGTCAATGAATCACGCATCAGTCAATTTTTCTTCTCAACACCTGCCCCTGCAAGAGGCAGTCGTGGCATTTTATCTTATATTGTCTCACTTTTCTTCAGAATATGCTATGATACAGTAGCAACCTTTTTGCGGTTTACATTTGGCTTTATAAGGCCAGATCCAAGGAGATGTAAGTACTTGTGTTTTGCTTTGTATTATGTTATAAAAAATAAATTGGTTTCAGCCGAGAGAGAGAGAGAGAGAGAGAGAGAGAGAGAGAGAGAGAGAGAGAGAAGAATGCGGAACTGGGGAGAACAACAGGAAGTAGTATGGGGTCCACAATAAAGAAACGGTAATAGAAAGAGGTCTGAGATAGAAAAAAAGAGCTGAACATAATACAGGGTGCCATAGAGCCCAGGAACACTTTCAATTATTTACTGCACAGGAACCAAACATTGTACAGTTGTCATACATATGTCATTCTGAAGAGAAACCGTGAAAGTTGTTGGTTTCTTCTTCTTCTTCTTCTTCTTCTTCCCTTCTCTCTCTCTCTCTCTCTCTCTCTCTCTCTCTCTCTCTCTTTTTTTAATTACCGCCACAGCGTAGTTCGGTAATTTGCCGATAGTCAGCCCTAGTCGCAAACGTGGCGAGTTCAGGTGTGGAGCACTCTTTCTCTGTGTTGGAGTTCGATAAAACCAAGTGTGCTACAGCTGTTCAGTGGATGTTTAGACACAAGTATCATAAGAAGCCACCAACAAGGAAGGCCATTTACCACTGGCACAACAAATTCGTTACGGTGGACTGCTTGTGCCTGGCAAAGAGAAGCGCATGTCCCAGTGTGACTGAAGTGAATTTAAAGCACGTACGAGAGACATTCATAAGGAGTCAAAAGGAATTGGTGCGTCGTGCATCCAGTGAACTCGAAGAGGCTCCATTGACAGTGTGGAAAGTCCTGCGACAGAAGCTGTCTATGAAACCTTTGAAATTGGAGCTAGTAGAAGCCCAATGACGATGACAAAGACAAGCGTTTTGAATTTTGTTCACAGTTACAACAATTGAATGAGGATGGGGATGGTATTGTTGATCGCTTAGTTTTTAGTGACGAAGCCACTTTTCACACTAATGGGAAAGTGAACAGGTATAATTGTCGAATCTGGGATACAAAGTATCAACATGAATGCATAGATTTTGAGTGTGATTCCCCAAAGGTAAATGTTTTTTGTGCCATGTCACGTAAAAAACTGTATGTGCCATTCTTCTTCACCTAGAGCGCTGTCACTGGATATTCCTACTTGGACACATTGCAGCAATGGCTGATGCCTCAAATGCAATCGGACTCTCCGTTTATCTTTCAGCAGGATGGGGCTCCATCCTATTTTCATTGTGAAGTTCGCGGGTACCTAACACGGAGCTGCTGCATCGATGCATCAGCCATGCTACAGAAGGGGACAGCTGTTTCATGAAGTAGCCTCCCCGATCACCAGATCTTACTCCGCGTGATTCTTTTCTGTGGGGACACATTAAAGATGTGGTGTATATACCGCCTCTACCACGTGATGTAGCAGAGCTCCGGGAGAGAATACAGGAAGCGATTGCCACAATCGACGATGCCATCTGGGACAGGTATGGCAAGAATTCGATTGCCATATTGACGTCTGCCGGGTTGCTCAAAGTTCACATATCGAATGTTTGTAAAAAAAACTTTCAGAGCTTCTCTTGAAAATGCAATATGTATGACATCTGTACAATGTTTAGTTCTTTTGCAATAAATAATTGAAAGTGTTCCCAGACTTTATGTACACCCTGTACAATGGGAACAGAACACTTGGTAAAAAATTTCTCAGGTATCCCTAAAATTGGAAAACTCCTACACAAAATCCTTCACATATCACCACAGTGATTTCCACGGCCTTCTCACCATTAGGTGTAAAATTGGACGAAGTTATAGCATTCATATTCCAGTCAGCCATAATCAGATTGTCAAGCCTGCCAAAAGACATTCCATGGCACACATCAGCCACCCCCTGTTGCAAATATTTCATACTCTTGTCAATGACAACATCACATTTTGATAGCATCTAAATTGTAAATCTGCTTTGTTGCCTTAACAGTTATTTTGTGTGAGAGTGACTAGTTTTAGGATTAGCTAGTTTCAAACTACTGCAAAGATTTGCCAAATATGCAGTACGAGGTCTGTTCAAAAAATTCTGGAGAATTCGTAATTTCATGCCAGTGCTGTGTTGGAGCGAAATGCTGTTGGCATCCCTGCACACACGCCTGTGGTTAGTGTGTAACTTCAGAAGTTTCATTGTTGTATGTCTGTTAGTTATTGTTCAGTGCTGTCTTGAAGAGAACATTGTGTCACACAGTTTGGGAATTTGAAGATGGCAGAGTTAGCGGAGTAAAGTGTCTGCATTAGATTTTGCATGAAATTCGAGAAAACTGGTACAGACTCACACCAAATGATGCAGGAAGCCTCCAGTGATGAGTGCTTAAGCTGTACTCAGTGTTATAAATGGGTCACACGGTTTAAAAATGGCTGGAGGGAAGTTAATGAGAACCCTCGTTCAGGATGCCCTTCGAAGTCAACCAATAATGCTCGTGTCTTGAACGTCAATGAAATTGTATGTGCCAACCAAAGACTGACTGTCCAAGAAAGTGCAGAACACTGTAACATTTCAGTTGGATCATGTCGTGTAATCCTGACACTGCATCTTCGAAGCATCATGTTGCTGCCAAGTTCATCCCATGGCTCATGAGTCAAGAGCAGAAAGACCTTCGCCTTGAAATCTTTCAAGAGCTTTTGGATCGCACAAATGAGAATGAGATGTTCCTTAAGAGAATCATAACTGATTATGAGACATGGGTCTACAATTATGATGTTAAGAACCAAGGTTCAATCTTCACAGTCGGTTGGGAAAGGTCCTCCAAGGCCAAAAAAAATGTTGTCAGTTCAGGTCAAATGTTAAAGCCACGCTGTGGTTTCCTTTGACTTTGAAGGATTAGTTCATCATGAATTTGTGCCACAGGGCAATCTGTTAATCAGTGGTACTATCGGGATGTGTTGTGATGCCTGTGAGAAAATGTGAGAAGGAAACAGCCTGAAATGTGGCAAGAAAATTCATGACTCTTGCATCACAATAACACACTCGTGCAGTGATCCCTGTTGGTGCGTGACTGTTGCACAAAAAATGAAATCAGAGTGCTGCCTCATCCTTTGTACTCTCCAGCCCTGGCCCCCTGCAGATCTTTTTTTCTTTTTGTTATGATTATTATTTCCAGTATCGGAAACCCCATTGAAAGAATGAAAATTTGCAATGATAGTTGAGATAAAAGAAAATTCAGAGATGGTGCTTCATGCAGCCCAGCAAGAGGCATACCAAGACTGCTTCCAGAAGTGGAAAAGGCATTGAAAGCAGTGTATCAATAGTGGAAGAGACTATTTTGAAGGAGACCATAAGTAAAAGATAAATGTAGAAAAATTTTATGGACGAAGTTCCAGAATTTATTGAACAGACCTCATATTTCATTTTTACTCACGTGAACCTCTTTATTGTACTTTTAATTGAAAGGATGATTAAATAATTATACTTACATGAATTAATACAGCCCAGTAATAGTTTCATATTGGCAATGATAGCAGCAACAATACCATAAGAGTGTAAGAGAGCAAAAGATCATTGCACACTACTACACAACTTTTTATAGTACTTTTAACTTCTACTCTCCTTTTCCTTTCTTTTCCTTCTTTAGTACGTTCTCCAGTGAACCATGACACTAACAATCTGAAAACGGCTTTCGCATCCTGCAACTACCCTCCCGACCTGGTACAGAAAAATCCCTGAACCATTACACCAACAATCTGAAAACAGCTTTCGCATCCCGCAACTACCCTCCTGACCTGGTGCAGAAAATACGTAACCCATCTCCAGTAAATAGATGTTGATTTCTATCTTCAGGTCTGTAGTCCGACTGTGGGCATTTGTAAGCAGCTCAGTGGTTAATTGCTTTCAAAGTCCCACCAAAATTTCAACCTGGAAATTGGTCAATAATGGAAAAAAACACAAAAATTGGGCCTTTTTTTGTGGTTTTCACTTATAACTCTGAAGTAATACAATTTTTGGAAAAGTTGACTGTTTATGCAAATAAAAAGAATAAAATATCCCACAGAATAGGTCTGAGTGGCTTTTTTCATCTTACCAACCATAAGGCATGTAGCACATCTTCAAGTTAATGTAATTTCTAGCACCACCACCAAAACCCAATTCCTCACTCTACATCTACTTCATGTATATATGTGTGTGTGTTGGGGGGATAATGTGGGAATTGATTAATAATTGCGTGAATAATTGGAAAAAATTGATTGGAAACTACAGTTGAAAGAAATTAAAAGATAATTTATGAATCTGTACACAATCCTTGGTGACTTTAACTGATACCAATATCAACAGATCATCAATATCAAGACATTCAAGGTCAATATTCAAATTTACATTGCATATTGCTTCACATTAATTCCATTGTGCGTAATCTCGATTATAAAAATGCCGATGCAGGATTGCTGCTCCTGCAAATTCCTCTTGTCTGCTCCGATCCTCCTGACGCAGGATTTCAGTTGCGGGTGAAATGATGAACAGACAGGTATGGATGTCCCATATATGCAAATTAATTTTTACCTTTCTAATAACTTTTTATAATGCTTTTAATGTACAGTTGAGATACACATTTTTTAACAATGCTGGTACGACAGATCCAAGCACACGTCAGCACACTACCACTTATAGAAACAAAAAGCTGAAGATACAGGAAATAATAAATTGAAGAGCATATTTCTTATTTTGTTTCGTGCAGATGTATCAAAACATTATGGACAGAATAACATTGGGTGCTTGCGGCTGAAGCATAATGGTTGGAACCGTGTGTTCTTGGACCTCGTGCAACCCTATTTCTAGGAACTTTTATTTTTGCCCAGTCACTGTTGTACCTGGTGGTAAACCGGTAGAATGTGCTGGCGAGCAGCACCCTCATTTGATGGCAGAGAAGCAAAGTTTTCTGAATGCAGTTTGCTGTAGCTTCTATATCCAAGGTAGTTCAAAGGCTCTCTGCTTATACCACCTTGTAGCTTAATTAAGAAGTGTTAACCACACACTGCTGCAGTCTCCATGTGTGTGTTCGTGTCTTTGAATATTTGTATGTCCTGTTTCAGTTCAGGGTTTTTCTTCAGTGTAGTGATGTGCTTCTCCTTCTCCTGATTGTAGAGAACAGAAGCACGGCAACATCTGCTGACTGCATGCAAAAACAGCATATTCTATCAAGTTCTCTGAGGAGAGTAAAACTGCCATGGGATTTTCCTTTTCCCTGGTTTCATCAGTAATACATTACTTTGTTGATTGAGGCCTGTTAGAACGACGAGAAGCTATATCTCCTCCCCAACACTACGGCAGGTAAATGGGTTTGGGCCAAAGATATTGCAGTGTTGATAATCAAGGTATCAGCGTCTTTCACAGGTTGCTTGAAGCTATGCCTGCTTTGGGCAATTTGTCCATTAATATTTACATTAAGTGGTCCTTGTTCTTCGAATTTTCCTGAGGCACAGGTTGCCTTCGTTTTGTTGAAGGTCATTTCTACAGAGCTGTGTTTGTGGGACCTTCATGTTTGCTCATTCTGTTGGGGCTAGTGCTCAACTTGTCAGGGTAACCATCAAACACCTACAATAGAACTGAGTTGCACATCAGTTGACTGAAGGAAACATAACTGTCACAGTTATCTGAAAATGACTGCTCACTGTGCCAAACAACTTCATGCAACTGGTCAGAGCCAGCTCACAAACATCATACCCCTGCACTGCATCGAGTATCAACTAACAACTTCTCCAGTACCATCGTGACATTAGTGGAGGATGGAAATCAGCAATGGATGTGCAACAAAGTATGGTAAGGGCACATAGGGGTGGGGGGTCCAAAGACGTCCAATCTTTTCGCTTTGAAATCGCACAAACTTCGACACATGTTACAAACCATGTGGTTGGTCTGACAAAAAAGGTCTCTGAGAGCTGTTTTGTGGGAAATAGTATCTTTCTTATTACCACAAGTAGTCAGCTTTGCCAAAAATTGCATAGTTTCTGAGTTATAAGGTTTGCTGATGCCTCTTCTTTCTTCTTGTTTATCCCAGCTTCCGGAGATATCTTGGTGAAGAGACACAGTAAATATAACAAGTTCCGTAGTCGTACAATGAAATTATGCAACAGTTAGTAATCTCATTGTTTGTTTATTGGAATTTATGGAAAAGATAAGAAACTCTATCATACTCTCACATGTCATCAAACTTTGTGTTGCATTTATGTGTGTAATTGACTTTACTGTGTCGCGAACCGTTTCAATGAATTCCTTACGACGTTGCTTGGCAACGCAATCAACAGCATTGTACATGTATAAATTTTAATTGATCCTTGATATTTTAAATAACTCTTCGGTTAGTTTTTGTCCAAATCATCACTTATGTCAAAATTAACTTCAGCTTCGTGGATCAAATCCAAGCATATTCATAGCTATTGTCCACGATTTACTGAACAGCCCGATCTCGCACTGGCATGTAACTTATTTCAAATATAGCGTACAGTTTTCAGTACTTCCAGCGTCAGCTAAACAACTCTTTGGTAATGACATGATCTCTGGTAAAATCTAAGTGGAACAGAATTTATCTCCATTCAAGTCGGAATCATAAAATAAAATTCATCATGCCGGCAAGCGAACTATAAACGCGCACATTTTGCACTCTAAGTAAGTCATTGTCTCAGAGTAAAAGCTGCACATAAAATCACTCTCCTTTTCAAGCGTAGAAAAACCGAAACACCTTTATATTAAATATTTCCATTCTGAATAGACTTCGAGAGTTTATATTTCACAGTCAATAAAATTTTATCACCTTAGAGAAATTATTTAATTTGCCAAAACGGATTTAGATCACAATTAATTCATGTTTGGATGATGACGCCACAAATTGATGCTTGCTTGAAATGAACGCATTACATGTAATAAAAGTTCTGCCTGTAAAATAATGTACTGATTTTTTGCAACAGATTTGCTACCCCTTGTATCACTACAAAGTGAAAGCCAAAAATTCCCATTTTGTTTGTAACTCTTCTGTTTTTGACTCATTTTTTGATTGAAATTTTGATGGGACTTTGAAAATTCAAATTCAGCACTCTAAAAAACATATCGATAGCCCGTAAAATAAGTATACAAAACTTTCCACTATTTGGCTGTTGTCAGCACTAGTTGACTGGATTATTTGGATTGATGACAGCTTTATAAGAAGTAAACATTCATACCATGAAAGTATTGTTTCCTGAAATATCCTAGTACTGAACAATGTTCTAAAGCTCCCACTAAGATCTTCAGCTTTAATGTGATCCATGGTCCTTGATCTTAATACGTAATTGTATATATGTAGCTTATATTGCGACAGTAACTGTAATATACAGACTGAAGAGTTCTTGTGTGCTATTGTGTGAAGTGATGTTCTTCCACTATTCTTCTTTTCCCCGTTCCATTCCCTGCATAGTGTATCCTCATCCTTTTTTTAAATCTGTGTGGGCTTTTTGGTTTATATAACCTTTTCTCTCTCTCTCCCTCCCCCTCTCTCTACATGTGTCTGTGGAAATGGATGGCTACAGGTGAATATTATCAATAGGTATTAAAGATAAAGTTAGTGAACTCCTTATAGATGATGACTCTGACATTATTGGTGTATCGGACCTTCACTTAAATGATTTGACAATTCAGAGGATTCCTTTGCCAGGATATAGATTAACTGGCTGTTTTTCAAGGAGTTCCTTGCAGAGTGGAGGAGTGGCCATGTATGTCAAACAATATTCCATTTGAGTCCATAGATATCATGACACTGCACTGAACAGGAATGTTCTGCAGGGGCACTTGAATTTAGGGAAACTATTCGAAGATCTAAATAGATGACAAATATTATGCTATCCTTAACACATTTCTCATGCTCTTTGAGAGTTGCTTTCCTTTAGAATGTTCTAAATGGGGTACTATCAGTGAAAGCAGCCTGGGTGGCTGACTAGTGGGATAAGGATATCATGTAGAACAAAGTGGGAATTATATCAAAATGTTAGAAGTATTCACAGTCGAGGTACAGTAGCCCATTACAAACAGTACTGTAAGATGCTTAAAAATGTTATTAGGAAGGCAAAGAGTATGTGGTATGTAGATAGAATAGCTAATTCACAGGATAAAATTAAAACGATATGGTCAGTTGTAAAGAAAGTGCCTGGTCAGCAACACAAGGTCAATAATGTAAAGTCAGTTCATAGTAAAAATATTTCTGTTACTGATAAATCAGATATATGTATAGTATTTAACAATCATTTTCAGAGCATTGCTGGTGAATTAAATAAAAATTTAGTTTCTACAGGGACTTGTATAATTCTCTTGGCAAATGCCTTTCTGAGATTGATGTTTGAAATACTCCTCTGTGATACAGACAAGGGGGACATTGAGTCAGCAATTAAATCACTGAAGATTGAGGACTCTCATGGATTTGATGTAGTGCCTAGCAGAATATTAAAGTACTGTGCTGCACATGTTAGCCCTGTACTTTGCCATATTTTTAATTTTTCCTTTAAGAATGGCCAGTTTCCTGAATGATTAAAGTACTCAGTTGTAAAGCCACCCAATAGAAAGGGAGAAAGGGATAATGTAGACAATTTTAGACCTGTTTCTATGCCATTAGTGTTTGCTAAAATTACTGAAAAGTCTGTGTATGTGAGGGTAATTGATCATTTTATTTAACAGAATTTGCTATCAAATGTACAGTTCAGTTTTAGAAGTGGTTTAGCAACTGAAAATGCCACATTCTCTCTTCTCTGGGAGATACTGGATGGATTAAACAAAATGTTTTGAACACTAGACATCTTTTTTCATTTAACTAAGGGGTTTGATTGTGTTGATCACGCCGGCCGGAGTGGCCGAGCGGTTAAAGGCGCTACAGTCTGGAACCGCACGACCGCTACGGTCGCAGGTTCGAATCCTGCCTCGGTCATGGATGTGTGTGATGTCCTTAGGTTAGTTAGGTTTAAGTAGTTCTAAGTTCTAGGGGACTTATGACCACAGCAGTTGAGTCCCATAGTGCTCAGAGCCATTTGAACCATTTTTTGTGTTTATCACAAAATATTGCTCCAGAAGTAGAACCATTATGGAATATGGGGAATAGCTCAGAATTGGTTCACCTCTTACGTTAATAACAGACAGCGAAATGTCATTCTGCACACTGTTGTAATTGGCTATGAGGTGGGGTCTGAGCGGGGCATGGTTAAATGGGGGTGCCCCAGGGATCAGTGCTGGGATCACTCCTGTTCCTTATTTGTATAAATGATATGCCCTGTAGTATTACAGTTATTCTAAAACATTTATAGCTTGGTTGTTAAGCATGTTGTGTGCAGTGTTGGCAGTGTTTCAAATAGTGCAGTTCTTGACGTAAGTTCATGGCTTGTAGAAAATAAACTAACGCTAAATCACAATAAGACTCAGTTTTCACTGTTTCTAACACACAATTCAACAATATATATAAACAAAGATGATGTAACTTACCAAACGAAAGCGTTGGTATGTTGATAGAGACACTAACAAACACAAACACAAAATTCAAGCTTTCGCAATCCACGGTTGCTTCATCAGGAAAGAGGGAAGGAGAGGGAAAGACGAAAGGATGTGGGTTTTAAGGGAGAGGGTAAGGAGTCATTCCAATCCCGGGAGCGGAAAGACTTACCTTAGGGGGGAAAAGGGACAGGTATACACTCGCAAACACACACATATCCATCCGCGCATAACAAACACAGGCAGACGTATGTAAAGGCAAAGAGTTTGGGCAGAGATGTTAGTCAAGGCGGAAGTACAGAGGCAAAGATGTTGTTGAATGACAGGTGAGGTATGAGCAGCAGCAACTTGAAATTAGCGGAGGTTGAGGCCTGATGGGTAACGGGAAGAGAGGATATATTGAAGGGCAAGTTCCCATCTCCGGAGTTCTGATAGGTTGGTGTCAGTGGGAAGTATCCAGATAACCCAGACGGTGTAACACTGTGCCAAGATGTGCTGGCCGTGCACCAAGGCATGTTTAGCCACAGGGTGATCCTCATTACCAACAAACACTGTCTGCCTGTGTCCATTCATGAGAATGGACAGTTTGTTGCTGGTCATTCCCACATAGAAAGCTTCACAGTGTAGGCAGGTCAGTTGGTAAATCACGTGGGTGCTTTCACACGTGGCTCTGCCTTTGATCGTGTACACCTTCCGGGTTACAGGACTGGAGTAGGTGGTGGTGGGAGGATGCATGGGACAGGTTTTACACGGGGGGCGGTTACAAGGGTAGGAGTCAGAGGGTAGGGAAGGTGGTTTGGGGATTTCATAGGGATGAACTAAGAGGTTACAAAGTTTAGGTGGACAGCGGAAAGACACTCTTGGTGGAGTGGGGAGGATTTCATGAAGGATGGATCTCATTCCAGGGCAGGATTTGAGGAAGTCGTATCCCTGCTGGAGAGCCACATTCAGAGTGTGATCCAGTCCCGGAAAGCATCCTGTCACAAGTGAGGAACTTTTGGTGTTCTTCTGTGGGATGTTCTGGGTTTGAGGAGATGAGGAAGTGGCTCTGGTTATTTGCTTCTGTACCAGGTCGGGAGGGTAGTTGTGGGATGCGAACGTTGTTTTCAGGTTGTTGGTGTAATGGTTCAAGGATTCCGGACTGGAGCAGATTTGTTTGCCGCGAAGACCTAGGCTGTAGGGGAGGGACCGTTTGATATGGAATGGGTGGCAGCTGTCATAATGGAGGTACTGTTGCTTGTTGGTGGGTTTGATGTGGACGGATGTGTGAAGCTGGCCATTGGACAGATGGAGGTCAACGTCAAGGAAAGTGGCATGGGATTTGGAGTAGGACCAGGTGAATCTGATGGAACCAAAGGAGTTGAGGTTGGAGAGGAAATTCTGCACTTCTTCTTCACTGTGAGTCCAGATCATGAAGATGTCGTCAATAAATCTGTACCGAACCTTGGGTTGGCAGGCCTGGGTAACCAAGAAGGCTTCCTCTAAGCGACCCATAAATAGGTTGTCATACGCGGGGGCCATCCTGGTACCCATGGCTGTTCCCTTTAATTGTTGGTATGTCTGGCCTTCGAAAGTGAAGAAGTTGAGAGTCAGGATGAAGCTGGCTAAGGTAATGAGAAAGAGGTTTTAGGTAGGGTGGCAGGTGATCGGCGTGAAAGGAAGTGCTCCATCGCAGCGAGGCCCTAGACGTGCAGAACATTTGTGTATAAGGAAGTGGCATCAATGGTTACAAGGATGGTTTCCGGAGGTAACAGACTGGGTAAGGATTCCAGGCGTTCGAGAAAGTGGTTGGTGTCTTTGATGAAGGATGGGAGACTGCATGTAATGGGTTGAAGGTGTTGATCTATGTAGGCAGAGATACGTTCTGTGGGGGCTTGGTAACCAGCTACAATGGGGCAGCCGGGATGATTGGGTTTGTGAATTTTGGGAAGTAGGTAGAAGGTAGGGGTGCGGGGTGTCGGTGGGGTCAGGAGGTCGATGGAGTCGGTGAAAGGTTTTGTAGGGGGCCTAAGGTTCTGAAGATTCCTTGAAGCCTGGACATCAGGAATGGAATTACCTTGGCAGACTTTGAATGCAGTGTTGTCTGAAAGCTGACGCAGTCCCTTAGCCACATACTCCTGACAATCAAGTACCATGGTCGTGGAACCCTTGTCCGCCGGAAGAATGATGATGGATCGGTCAGCCTTCAGATCACGGATAGCCTGGGCTTCAGCAGTGGTGATGTTGGGAGTAGGATTAAGGTTTTTTAAGAAGGATTGAGAGGCAAGGCTGGAAGTCAGAAATTCCTGGAAGGTTTGGAGTGTGTGATTTTGAGGAAGAGGAGGTGGGTCCCGCTGTGACGGAGAACGGAACTGTTCCAGGTAGGGTTCAATTTGTATAGTGTCTTGGGGAGCTGGATCATTAGGAGTAGGATTAGGATTATTTTTCTTTGTGGCAAAGTGATATTTCCAGCAGAGAGTACGAGTGTTGGACAGTAAATCTTTGACGATGGCTGTTTGGTTGAATCTGGGAGTAGGGCTGAAGGTGAGGTCTTTGGATAGGACAGAGTTTTCGGATTGGGAGAGAGGTTTGGAGGAAAGGTTAACTACTGAATTAGGGTGTTGAGGTTCCAGACTGTGTTGATTAGAATTTTGATGTTTTGGGGGGAGTGGAGCTGGAAGTGGGAGATTGAGTAGATGGGAGAGACTGGGTCTGTGTGCAATGAGAGGAGGTTGAGGTTTGCTGGAAAGGTTGTGGAGGGTGAGTGAGTTGCCTTTCCGGAGGTGGGAAACCAGGAGATTGGATAGTTTTTTGAGGTGGAGGGTGGCATGCTATTCTAATTTGCGGTTGGCCTGTAGGAGGATGCTCTGAACAGCCAGTGTGGATGTGGGAGAGGAAAGATTGAGAACTTTTATTAAGGATAGGAGTTGACGCATGTGTTCATTGGCAGAGTTGATGTGTAGGTGAACGTTTAGGCGGGTGAGGGCTATGGATTGTTCAGTTTGGAACTGGTATAGGGAGTGATGGAAGGAAGGGTTACAGCCAGAGATGGGAAATTTAAGTGTGAGGCCTTTGGGGGTAATGCCAAATGTCAGACAAGCCTGAGTAAATAAAATATGGGAGCATAATCTGGCTAGGGTGAAGGCATGTTTGCGGAGGGAATGTAAATAAAACTTAATGGGGTCGTTGTGGGGATGTTGTGGGGGATGATGTGGTATTAGAAGGTGGAAAGTGTAACATGAGGCTGAAATGAAAATGAAAATAAAAATATATGGGGAGAGATACAGGTGAATTAGAAAGCAACTGGAGATCTGGTGTGAAAAAAGTCAAAAAAGTGTTGGTTAAAGCTGAGCTATGTTGATCCCGTAGTGAACTTGGGTTGGTAAACAACAAGGTTAGGCGGATGTGTTGCCTCCAAAACGTGTTAAAGGGTGGAGAAATTCGGGATATATATATATATATATATATATACACAGATGATGTAACTCACCAAACGAAAGCGTTGGTATGTTGATAGACACACAAATAAACACAAACACACACACAAAATTCAACCTTCACCTACACATCAATTCTGCCAATGAACACACCCGTCAACTCCTATCCTTAATAAAAGTTCTCAATCTTTCCTCTCCCACATCCACACCGGCTGTTCAGAGCATCCTCCTACAGGCCAACCGCAAATTAGAATAGCATGCCACCCTCCACCTCAAAAAACTATCCAATCTCCTGGTTTCCCACCTCCGGAAAGGCAACTCACTCACCCTCCACAACCTTTCCAGCAAACCTCAACCTCCTCTCATTGCACACAGACCCAGTCTCTCCCATCTACTCAATCTCCCACTTCCAGCTCCACTCCCCCCAAAACCTCAAAATTCTAATCAACACAATCTGGAACCTCAACACCCTAATTCAGTAGTTAACCTTTCCTCCAAACCTCTCTCCCAATCCGAAAACTCTGTCCTATCCAAAGGCCTCACCTTCAGCCCTACCCCCAGATTCAACCGAACAGCCATCGTCAAAGATTTACTGTCCTACACTCGTACTCTCTGCTGGAAATATCACTTTGCCACTGTCCTTTTTTCCCCCTAAGGTAAGTCTTTCCGCTCCCGGTATTGGAATGACTCCTTACCCTCTCCCTTAAAACCCACATCCTTTCGTCTTTCCCTCTCCTTCCCTCTTTCCCGATGAAGCAACCGTTGGTTGCAAAAGCTTGAATTTTGTGTGTATGTTTGTGTTTGTTTGTGTGTCCATCGACATGCCAGCGCTTTCCTTTGGTAAGTCACATCATCTTCGTTTTTAGATATATTTTGCCCTCGTGGAATGTTTCCCTCTGTTTTATATATATAGAGTTTACTATCATTTCTTGTTAACAATATTAGCTTATTCCCAAGAATAAGCACCTTTCACTCAGTTAATACTAGGCAGAAATCCAATCTGCATTTGAATCGCATTTCCTGGACCCTCGTGCAGAAAAGCATGCAGTATACTGCTGCACCCATTTTCAATAAGCTACCACAAGAATCCAAAAGTCTTAGCAGTAATCCACCCGCTTTCAAATTGCAACTGAAGTGTTCCTTGTGGGTCACTCCTTCTATTCTGTCTAGGAGTTCCTTGAAAATTTAAGCTGGTTTTTGTGTTATATTGTTAATTGCGTGTATATAAACTTATGGCTTGTCTTCTTTTTGGTTCATAATCATTTTATTTTATCTGTTATTACTTTTATGTTATAATTTCATGTACTGACACATTCCATGACCTTGGACATTTGCTCCTCTGGAACTAGATGTGTAAAATAAAAGAAAAGTTATACAGGTGCACCATACAAGGAGAAGGCAGATTAATATTATAGCATATGATCAGCAGCAACTGTTTCATCCACATATTCATTTTTTGCAGATATTACTGATCCTGTTGGTGATGTACTTAAATTTATAAATTCCTTTGAAGAAAAATACGGATCAAGGCATCCAGTGTTTTATCAAGGAACATACAGCCAGGCACTGAATGACGCTAAGCGAGAGCTTCGTTTCCTTCTAATATACTTGCACTGTGAAGATCATCAAGATACCGACAATTTCTGTAGGTATGCTGCTGCACTTATAGAGGACTTCAATGTGTTTACATACACAAAAGCATAGAGCTATTGTAATACAGTCCTAATTTTTGTGAATGTTTTCAAACTTGGTTCTCATTGTAGTTTTAGTTTTACTTTCCCCATCTCTGATTCTAGCATATTTTGCACTTTCGATCATTGTAAAGTCCAAGAATAGAATGACATACTTCAGTACAAATATGTTGTTTTGGGGCTACTCTGTGACCGCCACAGAGGGCTATCTGTCCCCCTCCCCACCACATGCCTTCTCATTATTCCCCGACTACCCACCCCAGTAGATTGCCGCTCACATCAGATGCAGTTGGGCCTTGTGTCTGTAGACATTAGCCAGGTGTGTGAATTGTTGTTTGAGTATACGAGTCTTCTGTTTCTGAAGAAGGACTTTATCCAAAAGCCTAAATATGTCTAGTATTCTTTTTCATTGTGCCCGTTTGAGACTCGACCCTCCTCTATGTCCTGAGTGACACTTAGCACTTTGTCATACATAGACTCGCACAACTATAATGAACAATTAATTCGTATTTGTTGTAGAGTTTTTAAATGTGAGAAGATATAAGAACGTGGAAACTTTCTTTGCTTTCTAGGAACACATTATCAGACATGGAGGTTGTGACGTACATTAATACAAATATGTTGTTTTGGGGCTGCTCTGTGACCACCCCAGAGGGCTATCGAGTATCTCAGGCATTACGAGAAAATGGCTACCCGTTTCTGGCAGTAATTTGTCTTCGGGAAAACAGAATGACTGTTGTTGGGAGGTGAGTTTTGTATGGAGTATTTTTAATTTTTTTTTTCAGCTGTACAGATTATTTTCATTTTGTGCAGTGTGGTTATGGATGATGCTCTGCATAACTTATTATAATGGTTAATTAATTTTTAATGGATGCTACACAAGAGTAAATGTGCTTGTCTAACTGTGCATATCTGACAGGATGGAAGATATTGCCTCTTTCTTTTCTTTTTTGTTGGTCATGCATCCAATGCTCTAGTTTATTATCAAGATGCTTAACATTTAAATGCACCAAAAATAAATGCAAACTACATCTGTTAAAAAAAAAAAAAAATTTACATGATGCTTTCCCAAGAGACAGTCTTCATTTCTTACAAACTAACTTCATAAACTTAGGCCAAATGGCACTTAAATCGAAAGTAGTAGTATTATTTATGGCAGTTGAGAGTTTTGAGCAAGTTAATAAGAGATGGAACAGATCCCTCACGGTATACCAAAGAGGCCAGGACACTGTTGAAGAAGCAACGAAAAAAGCATACCAGATTTTTAAAAAAACATAAAATCTCCAAAATTGGCAATGCCTCATACAAGCTCAAAATTGAGCACTACAAATATTTTCACCCAACAAAACTCATGTCTCAAAATCCGGCAGAAAATCCAAAGAGATTCTGGTCTTTTGTAAAGTATACCAGCAGCAAGACAAAATTTAACATTTTACTGTGGAACAGACACACTATTCTTTCAAATAAATGAAGTTAAATGGGAAAGTTGCAGGTGAACTGCATAGCAGCTGCAGCAATGTCATAAACAGGGCTCCAGCTGAATAAACAGTTTTTAATCAAGGACTGTACTACATAAATAGCTGACTGACATGATTGGAGAGGAGGCAGCATAGCAGTCCTGGTAAGAGACAGTAAAATCCATCACCAGATAGCCTTAAATTTGCATAATCTGCCATTGCAAGCTGTGGTGCCTAGATTGAATTAGGCATTACTCTTATATGTTGTTGTATATGCCACTGTAAATTCCATCAAGGACTCTGACAAACGGTCAGTGGGAGGATTTGTTTCAACAAATAGCATCACTGTAAACAGGGTGAGTCATGTAAGACATTTTTATTTCGAGGCAGTTCCAGATATGAAAACGAAGTTTTCAGCAATTGATAGTATGTGAACAAATAATGCTCTAAACTCTGGTGTCAACAGATATATTAAAACATTTTTCTTTTTATACATGGAACTACGTACTTTTCATAAGTGCATTCAATAGCTCTTAGAAAGACATTACAGTGATATATGAAGATAGTAACTGTTCCCGAAAGAACAGATACCATTGATGACCGTGCAGCTTCTCCAGAATAAATGATAATTAATCAAAACCTTCAGCTGCCGACAGGTGTTGTTGATTTACCTCAATGAGGTAAGCAGGAGATCCCGGGTTCGAGTCTGTCGGGGCACACATTTTCAGCTGTCCTCATTGAGGTAAATCAACAACACCTGTCAGCAGGTGAGGTTTTCGATTAATTATCATTTATTCTAGAGAAGCTGCACAGTCATCAATGGTATCTGTTCTTTCAGGAACAGTTACTATCTCCATATATAGTTAAAGGCTATCCAGTCATTGACCTTCGTCTATGCGAATCCGCACAGGTTGCCTGAACTCTTACGGGAATCGTCGACTTAGTGGGCACGAGTAATGAGTGGATGGGCAAATATCTATTAGGAACATTACGAATGTAGATTGTGGACAGTTGGGAATGTGATTCTCACAGGAAGCATGCAAGGGATAGATCCCTGCAGTCATACTATTCAGCTGTGTCCTCGGTGGCTCAGATGGGTTGAGTGTCTGCCATGTAAGCAGGAGATCTCGGGTTCGAGTCCCGGTCGGGGCACACATTTTCAGCTGTCCTCATTGAGGTAAATCAGCAACACCTGTCAGCAGCTGAGGGTTTCGATTAATTATCATTTACATTACAGTGAGATAGCACCTGTCGATATTGACATTGAAACCTTTCACAAAACAGTCATAAATGTACTAAAATTGGGAAGCAATATAGCCAGAGGCAGAAAACTGCAGTGTAAATACTGCCATGCGGAGCTCTCGTGCCACACACTGTCATTATATGCAACAAGACAAGGCCTACATTATTATTTTCCTTTATGGGTCTGTCCATGAATTACGTCACACATTAAGGGGGAGGGGAAGAATCAACAAAGCGTCGGGGGGTGGGGGGGCAGTCATAATCCTTGTCATGTTACATGTGTAAATCCTAAAGTGTTACAACTCTAATGAAAAACTTTATAATATTACAGTCTCTATTAATATTATTAAACAAGGTTTAGATTTGTTTATATCCATTTTTGGCACATGCGGATGTGCGAGTTCGCACTCACTATTTGTACAGTGTTACATGTGGGCTGCCTTTGACATATGGTGGAAGGCCATTACCAACTTCGAGGCTTTGACAAAAATCGCCACGTCACCCCAGTTTTGTGTATGTTTATTGTGTCGTTCGGTCGAAACAAGATTTTCGCTGAGTGAAGGACATATTTTTGTTGGTTGTACTATTTTGTGATTTTTAGTGTATTTAACAGATTTAAAATACGTAAAAAGGTGAGTTAGATGTTCCTTAGCACAAACTATATGAAGTATGCTGTGCAGCTTGTGCTGATAAAAATAAACAAAAAATATTAAATGCAGTTAACACGTAATGGTGAAGATCGAAAAGTAGGGACAGTGTTGAAAGTGAAGTGGATTTAAAAAATCAAATAATTCCAAAGAAAATTGATGAAACAGAAAGTGACACTCCCCTACCCCCCCCCCCCCCCAAATCAAATCCCCTTCCAAACATTCCTTCATTGTCCAAACCACCAAAACAACTAGAATCTGTGGACATAAAAGGGAATTAAAGTTTTGTGTTTTAATGTTTTGTTCTCCCATGCTAAAAATGTAGTTAGCGTTACATGACAAATTGAAAAACAGAGCAACCTAGTCAGTTAAATTCAGTTGTTATTCACTACTTACCATAAATCAAAATCGATAACTGCACCTTTCTGTTTGCTTGTCCGAGGTAATTTCGAAGCGTACAGGGTTGATTCAATGTGGTTTTCATTATTGTGTAGCTGTATTTTTCAGGGTGATTTAGATACATATTATGTGAAATGCCCAAATTCAACATTTTACATGTTTACTTTTAATTGCAGGAAGAAACAAGACATAGCAGAAGACACTAAAGATATTAATATAAAATCAAGTGAAAGCCAGTTACTTCAAACAGTACCTGTATCATTGTCTAGTCAGAACACTTTTAAGAATAAAATTGTAGTAAACAATCTGAACTCGATAGCTTGCTGTTAGCATGTGAGGCTGGCATACAACAGATGAAGCAACAAAAAAAGACAGAAAATTCAAGGTAAAACCACTGAAGAGAAAGATCAGCACAATGGAATGACAAAAAAAAGGTTGTGATTCTAAAAATTTGTGAAATTAATTCCGGCATAGCAGCAGGTCTCAAAAGTTCAAAATACTATTGTTTGACCCAGAGTAGAAGAAAATCAGCTCAGTTTACTGGAAGTCTTAAAAGAGATTGCAGTTTTTAGTGGCACAGCTGATGAGAGATGTCACACTGAAATTAGAAGGTGCTGCAAAATGTTGGACGACTTACCAGCCGAACTATGTAAACAATGCTGTACTATCAGTTGATCAGATTATACTTAAATACTCCTTCCCAGCTGAGTCAATACAGTGGAAGGAGAAAACACTTGGTAACTCTTCCTTGTATATTGTGCAATCCAGACTCTGTGCTATGTGTAAAGTATAAATATGGGAAACTGTGTACAGCTACAATAAGGAAACTTGAATCTTTAGTTTTTGGCCTGGTGAAGTATTATTTTGATAAAGCCTATGTGACAGTAGGTATTACAGCAATTGCTCAAGCACCAATATTAATGTACCTTGAGTGCTGTGTAAAATTACTGGCTCATGATTTCATGGTTGCTGAAAAACATAAACTTATTCCCTTTGTTTATGCTGGTATTGTAATAAAGAAAGATGATGAAGAGAAACCTGAGGCTGAGATGCGCTGTGGGCCTACATTTCTAGTGGAAAACATTCTTCCTCTAATGCAGAGACTCATGCCAAGACATGAATAGACTTTCTAAATTACCTGCTCTCAAAAAGTTTGTGAGTAGGTTTTCTAAAACTCGTCTTTATTTTTATTTGCTTATGGCGATTCAAACAAAAAATTTCATTTGTACATGTTAAAGGATTTTGATTGATGTTCTTTGCATTGCCACAAATGCTCCAGGAAGAACTACATTTTATAAAGTGGAGTGATAAATGGTGCCTCTTAGTCATGAACTTAATGATGTTGTATTAAAATACTACAATTTTGCTTCACATCTTGATTCCAGTAATCATACTACTGACTTAGATCAAGAAAAATGGAACGTTGATATTCCAGGCATAACAATATTAATGTGCTAATAGTAAACTGCAGGAGCGTCTATAGAAAGGACCCAGAACTGCTCTCATTAATAAACGGTCACAACGCCCATATAGTACTAGGGACAGAAAGTTGGCTGAAACCAGACGTAAACAGTAATGAAATCCTAAACTCAGATTGGAATGTATATCACAGAGACAGGCTGAACAGTGAAGGGGGAGGCGTGTTTATAGCGATAAGAAGTGCAATAGTATCGAAGGAAATTGACAGAGATCCGAAATGTGAAATGATTTGGGTGAAGGTCACGGTTAAAGCAGGCTCAGACATGGTAATTGGATGTCTCTATAGGCCCCCTGGCTCAGCAGCTGTTGTGGCTGAGCACCTGAAGGATAATTTGGAAAATATTTCGAGTAGATTTCCCCACCATGTTATAGTTCTGAGTGGAGATTTTAATTTACCAGATATAGAGTGGGAGACTCAAACGTTTACAACAGGTGGCAGGGACAAAGAATCCAGTGAAATTTTTTTAAGTGCTTTATCTGAAAACTACCTTGAGCAGTTAAACAGAGAACCGACTCGTGGCGATAACATATTAGACCTTCTGGTGACAAACAGACCCGAACTATTTGAAAAAGTTAACGCAGAACAGGGAATCAGCGATCATAAAGCGGTTACGGCATCGATGATTTCAGCCGTAAATAGGAATATTAAAAAGGGTAGGAAGATTTTTCTGTTTAGAAAAAGTGACAAAAAGCAGATTTCAGAGTACCTGTTGGCTCAACACAAAAGTTTGGTGTCAAGTACAGATAGTGTTGAGGATCAGTGGACAAAGTTCAAAACCGTCGTACATTATGCGTTAGATGAGTATGTGCCAAGCAAGATCGTAAGAGATGGAAAAGAGCCACCGTGGTACAACAACCGAGTTAGAAAACTGCTGCGGAAGCAAAGGGAACTTCACAGCAAACAGAAACATAGCCAAAGCCTTGCAGACAAACAAAAATTACGCAAAGCGAAATGTAGTGTGAGGAGGGCTATGCGAGAGGCGTTCAGTGAATTTGAAAGTAAAGTTCTATGTACTGACTTGGCAGAAAATCCTAAGAAATTTTGGTCTTATGTCAAAGCGGTAGGTGGATCAAAACAAAATGTCCAGACACTCTGTGACCAAAATGGTACTGAAACAGAGGATGACAGACTAAAGGCCGAAATACTAAATGTCTTTTCCCAAAGTTGTTTCACAGAGGAAGATTGCACTGTAGTTCCTTCTCTAGATTGTCGCACAGATGACAAAATGGTAGACATCGAAATAGACGACAGAGGGATAGAGAAACAATTAAAATCTCTCAAAAGAGGAAAGGCCTCTGGACCTGATGGGATACCAGTTCAATTTTACACAGAGTACGCGAAGGAACTTGCCCCCCTTCTTGCAGCGGTGTACCGTAGGTCTCTAGAAGAGCGTAGCGTTCCAAAGGATTGGAAAAGGGCACAGGTCATCCCCGTTTTCAAGAAGGGATGTCGAACAGATGTGCAGAACTATAGACCTATATTTCTAACGACGATCAGTTGTAGAATTTTGGAACACATATTATGTTCGAGTATAATGACTTTTCTGGAGACTAGAAATCTACTCTGTAGGAATCAGCATGGGTTTCAAAAAACACGGTCGTGTGAAACCCAGCTCGCGCTATTCGTCCACGAGACTCAGAGGGCCATAGACACGGATTCATAGGTAGATGCCGTGTTTCTTGACTTCCGCAAGGCGTTCGATACAGTTCCCCACAGTCATTTAATGAACAAAGTAAGAGCATATGGACTATCAGACCAATTGTGTGATTGGATTGAGGAGTTCCTAGATAACAGGACGCAGCATGTTATTCTCAATGGAGAGAAGTCTTCCGAAGCAAGAGTGATTTCAGGTGTGCCGTAGGGGAGTGTCATAGGACCGTTGCTATTCACAATATACATAAATGACCTGGTGGATGACATTGGAAGTTCACTGAGGCTTTTTGCAGATGATGCTGTGATGTATCGAGAGGTTGTAACAATGGAAAATTGTACTGAAATGCAGGAGGATCTGCAGCGAATTGACGCATGATGCAGGGAATGGCAATTGAATCTCAATGTAGACAAGTGTAATGTGCTGGGAATACACAGAAAGATAGATCCTTTATCATTTAGCTACAAAATAGCAGGTCAGCAACTGGAAGCAGTTAATACCATAAATTATCTGGGAGTACGCATTAGGAGTGATTTAAAATGGAATGATCATATAATGTTGATCGTCGGTAAAGCAGATGCCAGACTGACATTCATTGGAAGAATCCTAAGGAAATGCAATCCAAAAACAAAGGAAGTAGGGTACAGTACGCTTGTTCGCCCACTGCTTGAATACTGCTCAGCACTGTGGGATCCGTACCAGATAGGGTTGATACAAGACATTGAGAAGATCCAACGGAGAGCAGTACGCTTCGTTACAGGATCATTTAGTAATCGCGAAAGCGTTACGGAGATGATAGATAAACTCCAGTGGAAGACTCTGCAGGAGAGATGCTCAGTAGCTCGGTACGGGCTTTTGTCAAAATTTCGAGAACATACCTTCACCGAAGAGTCAAGCAGTATATTGCTCCCTCCTACGTATATCTCGCGAAGAGACCATGAGGATAAAATCAGAGAGATTAGAGCCAACACAGAGGCATACCGACAATCCTTCTTTCCACGAACAATACGAGACTGGAATAGAAGGGAGAACCGATAGAGGTACTGAAGGTACCCTCCGCCACACACCGTCAGGTGGCTTGCAGAGTATGGATGTAGATGTAGATGCTTTGGCTAATATTTGGAGCCAATTGCTCATTGAAAATTTTCCTATGGTTGCTGAAGATGTTGTGCCAACAGACATCAGACTGGATATTTCACAGGAGCCGATTGCTCATTGATGATTTTCATATGGTTACTGAATAGGTTGTGCCAACAGACATCAGACTGGATATTTCACAAGCTAGGACATTGAAAAACGATGCTATTTGGTAAGCAAATCATATACGTAAATCACAATATTTTATACAAATCATAAAATGAGAGATTGTCACGTGTTGTGGTGTGCGATGATCAAGCCTGTGGTGATTATTGTGAGATGGGTTTTTACCACCATCTGTTTTGATTAAATAGACTTGAGGCATGTTTGCACTCATAGGAAATTCGCTCCACTGTTACTACAGCTATTTTTGGATCTCCGAACATCTATACGTTTGAAGCAATTTCCATATTATGGCTGTTGCTCCAGTGTCAAGGCATACTCATTTAAACAATCGTGTAGTATCTGTGGTCTATATTTTCCATTGTACAAAGCCATTAACCAATCATGTAAGAGCCAACAAGAGGTTTTGCCCATCACGAAGATTCATCCTCAGAGAATTGCAGCTAGATTTGTCAGGAAAGTTCTCTGTTTGATGAGCAATGACAATGCTATGTGGTTGTATGAAGAAGATGTGGACTCATTGAGTGTTCCTAATGGTATCCAAATCAAGAAAAGTGACTGCTGTGCCAGTAATAAATATGAGGATGCATCAAAATAAATGGATTTTTTTCCCTGAAGATCAGCCGTTGGTAGAACCGGGCCTGCACTTCTAGTATTGTTAGGTGGGGCCGTTAGGAGTAGGGAGAGCTGGCTGTCACATACTTCCACCCTTCGTCAATAATGCTCACGATGTCTGAACAACAGATGCACCTCTCCATTGCACACTGCATAATTATAAAATTTCTTGCTCGTGACGGAATTCAAGCAACAGCAATTTTCCTGAGATTCACTGCACAGTTTGATGATCAATAATTGTCAAACACATGTGTGTTTGCCTGTCATAGAGTGTTTGAGGAAGGACAAGAACAGCAACATGATTGCCATCCTTGGACCATCATTAAAGATGAAAACATTAATGCAGTTCAAGACATTCTTGAAGATGATTGATGGGCGAGAGTATCAGCTGAGTATCTCCAAAAATCATGAAATTCCTGTGACATAATTTATGGATGGCACCTACGACATAGATATAGGGTCAGCTATGATTTTTGTATATGGAACTATGTATGGCACATGCTTACTTCTGGCACATCAGGGGGACTTAGTAAAACTGTTTCAAATGTGTGTACCTTTCCAGGTTTTTGTGGAAACGACTTCAGTTTTATCAGGCAGTTTTCCATTTATGCCTTCCCTGTGCTACTTATTAGTCAAAGCCAAAACAGAAATGTCAGTCCTTCATACTTCATAATAATAAACAGCACTATACATGGAAAAAAGAAACTTGTATTAACTTTCTTATGTTGCATAAAGAAAGGAACACCTGACCTGAATGATTCTCAAAGGTAAAACGCCTGCTGTCAGATAAATATGCCTATAGATACTACTTGAAACTGTTAGTAGGTGAAACACACATTTAAATAAAGTGTACATTTTATTCAGAATGACTAATGACATGTCACCCAGAAAATAAGTGCTTTCCTTAATGAAACATTGTTCTACACTTCACTTAAGCATGTACTCACATTGTTTACCATTGACTGCAAAGAACATTTGCAATTGCTGTTTGTGAGGTAGGTGCACAGATGAAAATACATTGGACGATACGCTGTTGTGAGCCGTGGCAGTTTGACGGTGCCTATTTTCAAGTGTAGTTGGAGCTTCACAATGGACTGCATCTTTTATTTCTTCACATAAAAAGAAATTTAGAGGAGTCAAATCAGGGGACCTGGCTAGCCATTGCACTACACCGTTCCAGTATATCCAACTTTTCCTTCATTTACAATAGAAGAAGAGTTAGCTGGTCGGCTGTCATGTTTTAACGACATCCTCTATAGCTCATCTTGTGGTACCTCTTCTAGAAGAACAGGTAGAATGTTTGTAAGACAGTATGCACATGTATATCTGTTTGATACCCCTGGGGATGAACCTAGGTCCCACTGTGAAATTTCATATTAGCCAGCACTAATTTTCAGCTGTACAGTAGTGTATGTTACATAAATTTAGATTACCTCGGTTCGTAAGTGTTGCTTCGTGACTAAGGAGCACATGTTGGAAAGGGTGGAATTTATGTCGATGCTAGATGCGAATGACACTCGTTTGACTGATTCCTCATTCCTTGACAACACATCTTGTACTACATACGAACTGATGAGTGACATAGCCATAAGAGTGCTATGTCAGTGCACTGTCAGCTGCAGTATTCATCCTCATTCTCTGTTTGTATTAGTGACCTAATAATTCATGTCAATACCGGTGCAAGAGACAGTGATGGTCATGTTAGATATCACTCTTATGCCATACCGTTGTGACAGCATTTCTTTAACATTCTCCATTTAAAAGTAGGATGTCTAACTCTTCCTCTTTGGTGTATTGTCTGTGTGCAAGGAATGTTGAAGCAGAAATGACATGCCAATAGTCCTGCAGTGCACACAAGTAAACAGCCAAAAGGCCTTATAAAATGATTTATCTTGACATGAGCATGTTTACAGTGCAATAGTCAATTCTGGCTGACTTGCCTTCCAATTTTAGACTATATCTCGGATTCCTTTGTGAAGGGTTTCAGCTTCAAAATTAACAAGCATTATATCAATGTACTCATCTTTTCATGTGCTTTTGAATTTTTTTAAGTGCATCATTCTATTTAATAAAAACATAGCCTACTTGATTCAGTATGTCAGTCAACGTGAAAGTTAAAGATTCTTTTATGACATAACAAGAGTACGTGGCCCTTATCATTCCGTCATTTGTTGAAAACGTCGATTCAATATCTGGAACCATTCACAACATGAAAGGGGTGTTATGTATCACATGACTCACCTTGTATATTATGCAGACACTATAAGGCTCACAGTGTCAATTGGGGATGCACACATAATGACAGAATGGGCGAATCTGTCCTTGCATTGTTGAATAATAAGTCACTGACTGTTATGAATGGAAGCTTCCCATCAACAGTTATGATTCCTGGTAGAGGCAAATCTGCTTTAGACCTAACACTATGCTCTCCTTGCATTTCCCTGTCTCTGGGAAGTACTCCAAGATACTATACGATCAGATCATTACCCTATACTTACGAAGATCAGTTATGAGTATGGTCACTGTTAGTATACAAATCCCACAGGTAGATGGGTTGTTAGAAAATCAAATTGAGAACATTAACAAGAAATTATAATGCAGGAAATAAATAAAAATTTCAATATTACCAAGGAAGTGGGAAATTCCTCTCACTAATGAAATGAGCAGCTAATAGAAGACTCCTCCAAGAATAAGCAACAATAAAGGCAAATGATTTGCAGTTGTTTTTGCTGGAACATAGATTGCTTCAGGCCCATAGCAAGGAGAACATTAACTGTATTGCATTATCAGGGTGTATACGACCCGGGACAACCGGGATTTCCGGGAAAAACCCGGGAATTTTTTCATCCGGGAGAAAACCGGGAAAAAACCGGGAATTTTCCGGAATTCCGGGAATTTTTCATTGTTTTAGCTTTCAGTTACACTTTTGTAGTTTTGACTGCAGAATTGATTCTCTAGCAAAGAATGTTATTGTATCCTGCTACTGGAGAATGATACTGCAGCAATAAAATATAAACGAGAGGGAAAAAAATAAAACTGTAGTGGCAAAGGAAATGTGCATTTTACGACAACAAAACACCGTGCACGCACAAGCGTCTACAGATAGCAAAAATATGTTAAAGGCCGTAGGGCGCAGACTGTAATTCTTCGTAACAATAAACTGCTTGCTATGAGCATGACGTCACAACTGTTCACATTAGGTTCGTTTGACCAGTTGCCAGCGGTCTGTTGCGCATGCGCATTTGACTCGCGTATAAGCAGTACCTTCTCTCGCTTCCCGCTTCTTGAAGTTTGGCTGTTAGCTGCATCGGTAGTAGCAGCAAGCAGCCAGATGCAAACGAGAAAAATTTTTCTCGCGCGCCCTAGCTGCCAGATTCGCGCTTGCACAGAGTTGTCTGAGTTGTAGTGGGGAGGGGGTTAGTCTCCACGTGACCCGTGTTTACGTTAAGTGATTTCGCTGCTTCTCTTCGTGTACAGCTCCCACGTCAAATGAAAACAAAACGGATTTCTGTGGCCGGGAGCTATCAAGTGAATTAAAATGCATTCACATAATTACAGAGGGCAAAAATATATTATTAATTTCAGTTTCTGATTTTATTTTCTTTCCAAGTTAGTAGCAGTCAAGCATTAATCGCCTTGCAGAAGAATGAAGTTATTTTTGCAAGTTTGCTAAAGAAATTCCGCTGAGGCAATTATTTTATTTGAAACAAAGTGTTTCATTTAACAATTTTGGGTACTTCCAACTGTTCGGTGAATTTCAAGTGCACGTTATCATCTTCTGCCATGTATGGCATTATGCCATAATAAAGAACCAAACATGAGATCGTAGAGTACTGGTACTCCAAGAAAATTTACATCCCAATAACCACACTGAAAAGCTTAATATCAGATGGGACCTACTTCATTGTGAATCTGGAAAAAACCAATGTGCACTTCAAGCTGAATTATGCATTTTAGTATGATTCACGAAATTTTGATGCCTTTTGGAGTATCCTCTGATGCCCTGTTTCTTTTATGGTGTAGTGTAAGCTCTCTTAGTGCTTTATACACACGAACATGCGGGCTTCCTACACCTCTGCAGTTGCACACGCACAATAATTCGTTTTTGGCGCTCTCTGGCAACTGGTAAATCGAACCTATAACTAACAGTATTGCGAACGGTGGTTAGAAAAGCGTTACTTTCAAAGTAAATTTCTTTTTACGCAAGATGAATTATGTCACGTGTGTGAAAGTGGGATGTATATCTAAATCACAGAGCGTTCGAAACTGAACAGTTTGAGGACCAGCCACTTCAAGAATTTCGAGCCGAGGCATTTATGTCACAATTTTAAATTTACTGGCACATTTGTGTGATGTATCTTAAAGTATATCACACCAAAAAAAGACCAATATTACACGTGAAAGCTTAGCTTTTCTTGTAGATATACGGTACTGTGTACATTAATGTAAACCGTTAACTTTTCCTCTTGTGTGTTCGCGCTGTGTAACCAGTAATCTTGCTAGTGGCTGACTATAACACGTGGCCTATGCTCTGAATAGCTGCTGTCATCGGCTGGCGAGATCTCGTGGCTTGAGATATGACTCGCTTACAAAAGGACATCACAACCTCGGTTGCAACGCTCCGGAAACTAACAAGCTGTGTTTGGTACAATTCGAATTTATACTTTCGTAATACGAAAATATGCTGCGTATATGTTGCTGCAAATCAAAGGTCTTTCCAAAACTTCTCTGCTCCGGCTTTTCTTTTTTTTCCGGGAAGTTCTACGCGATTATATAAAACGTTAACCATTCAAAGGATTGATAAGTTTTACAGTTCCGAGGGAACTTTTTCTGTGCTAAGTGACAGTAGGTCGCCCGGGAAAAAGCATATTTTTTAAACGGGATATCCCGGAGAAATCCGGGAATAATCCGGGAATTTTTTTTCCTTGTCCCTGTATACACCCTGATTATGGAAAGACACCATTGTTAGAAATTTTTTACATTACAAGCAAACTGAAGCAACAACAAAAAAAGTTTTTAAGGCTTGTAAGATACAAAACTGGATTCAGTATTGAGAGTCCATATGAAAAAACACCAGCATAATTTTTTAGAATGGGAGATTAAATGGAGAATTAATCAAGAGACAAATGCTTTCATTAGAGCCATTCTTGGACAGAATTCCACTAGTTTTAACTCATAACAAAGATCTCTCTTGGCCGATTGTTATTAAACACAACAAAGGTGTTTACTTTAATGGAAATGAAGCAGAACATGAATTACATATCCGTTTTACAAAACAAGAATTGATTAAGGCTTTAAAAAATTCACCCATCTCAGCTCCAGGTATCGATGCAATACATTCTAGAACGATCCTAATTTGACACAGGAGTCATTTTCTACACTACAAAGGGTGTTCGATGAAATACAGATAAGTGGTCCAGTGCCACAAGAATTCCGATTCTTCGACCAAAGAAAAATCCTCTTATCCCATTCTCCTATAGACCAATAACACTAACTTTATGTATATCAAAGATGCTTGAAAGAATGGTTAAAACAAAACAGAATATAATGGTGGCTGGAGAGAAATAACGCTCTGCGCAAGACCTAGTATGGATTTTAGAAAGGAAAGAGTTCTCTTGGCAATGTATTCAACAGATATTTGTGATCAGATGTTTCTAGTTTTCAGCACTCTGTGATATAGCTGGAAGTTATGACAGTGTGAGAAATCACAGTATTGGAAAGAAACCTTGTTTCAACCAGATTACTTCTTTAACTTGTCTGTGTAACTAAATCTTTGCTGTCAGTAAGAAGTATCTATGTTAAGTGCCACGGAAATACCATCGGGCCTCTAGTAGTTGATAATGATCGCCCTCAGGGAGCCACACTGAGTTCTCTTCTGTACATAATGTATATGTGAGATCTTTAGAATTGTTTGTAACTGAGAGTGTCTACCGTACAGTTCACCAATGACATTTGTTGGTATTTGACACAGGAAAAGAAATTACAAATCGTGCTTGTCAAACCTTAGAATTTGGCTGAAGGAGACTGGCCTGGAGATAACAATGGAAAAATTCATGGTAGTTACTTTTGTTAAAAAAAAAGAGTTCTACTTTGCGTCTATAATATGTCACTTGGTGGAATAAACATCCCATTCATGACTCATGTTAAGTTGCTATGCATGAGAATCAATAGAAACAAAGATGAATGCATTGAGATGTGTGGCTGACACATGGTAAGAAACTCTGCCAAATACTCATCTTACTTTGTGGCATCAGTCGTGGATAATTGATGTGTATTTTAGTATGATGGAGAAATAAATTTAATATCCAGACAGACAGATCATAGTACCATTGTATTCAAATATGCACTGGAGCCATGCTGTCCACACCTACAAATGATTTTGTTAAGACAGGGGCTACCACCCAGTATCAGAAGAGAAAAACTCGCAGATACATTCATTTTGAAGCAAATATCACAGGCAGCACACCCTTTAATCAACAGATTAATGAAATATTGACCAGACATCGAAAAGTATAACTATTTCACTGGAAGTAAAAGAAAGCCACTGTTTATGAAAGCTCTCAAATAGTGGACTTGGTGTGAAAATAAAATAAAGAAATACAAAATTTTACCAGAATGTATTGCCCCATTCAGCTACCAAGATAGAAATATACTAATCTTTGATAACATCAACAGCATAAAGCTTCTCCAAACTCAAAGGCTGAAATCTATCATCATCCTGAAATCAACAAAGATGTATATGAATGGATCTAAGACTGTGTACACTGACAAAGTAGGATGCACAATATACAGCTGTGCAGAAAATTGTCAAACCTTGAATTCCATACCTAACAAGGCCATCACAATTAGGAAAGCATTAAAATATGCAGATCTTGCACACGAAGTTGTATGGTGATATTAAAAGCCTCCCAACATGTACTAAAAAGTCTCAAAAGGCCAAAAGGAACAAAAGTACATCACTTAGAATTTAGACGTTTTTAAAGAAGTCATTTCAGATAAGCAAGACAAATAATAACAAATTTCTTGTGGGTTCTAGGGCACTGTGGCATCTTTCATAATGGAATAGTAGACAACTTAGTGAACCAAGCAATGAAATAAGTTGAAATCATATGTAATAGAGAGTACCTTACCAAGAAATGCTGAGCAATGAAAAAGCAAGAAATGACTGGCAGACACAATGGGATTCGACAAGGATTTCAAAAGGAGTGCACTGTGGCCCATGGAGCCTACAGTAGAATTCTCTCTTTGGTTTACCAACTAAAATAGAAGCAAACAATTCATAATAGTGATTTAAGCACTTAAATCAGTGCAAATTTCCAACCCGCCTGGTTTCAATAAGATCGAAGGACTCGTTATGTGATTTTTGTAGTGAAGAGTAGACGTGAACCATCTACAATTCTTGTGTACTAAATATAAGACGCAACAAAAAGTTTTTATCTGAGCATTAGTTAATGCAAATGTTCCACTTCCAACCTTGGCTTTAGTGTTGCGATCAACCCAAAACAGTGAACTATTATTACATTTGGATAAAAAATGCACTGTAAGTTTGCCCTGTCAAATTCAGATAAAATCCGAATCTCTCTGCGATGTCTCCATCAGTGACATCCTCAGGGGCTATGTCTGACTGTCATGATGCTGGTGAGGCTCTCACTTTTATACCTAAAGGCCTGCATCTGATTGGCCGAATTATGTCATGATGAAGTCATAGAAATGGCACCCACTGAGGCGACACCCTCTATGCCTACAGAGTATGTTTGCACTCTCTGCACCCAGGTGGTATGGGCTGCCTAAAATTCACAAATATCCAATCAGGAGTGCTGTCGGCTCTCCTATATACAGGGTAGCAAAATATTTATCTCATGGGCACGTATAGTCGGCCACTACAGGCACTGTATTAAAAATTCTCAAATGTCTGTAGATTTCATCGAGCAGATGAGGATAGGCCCAAGTGAAGTTATGGTTAGCCTCAATGTGATCTCCCTGTTTACAAAAATAGCAGTGAAAGAAACATTAAGACTGTTGTCTACTTATTTCCTCAGTCTTAAAATTATCTTGACAGACTCTGATGACCACATATTTTTTGTATTGTGAAAATTATTATAAAATGACAAATGGAACTGCCATGAGTTTGCCACTACCACCAGCCGTAGCCAATTTTTTTTCACAGAGGATTTTGGAGAAAGAGAGTTGAATAGTTACCCTCCATCCATCTGCCTTCTTCAGGTATGCTGACAATACATCTTTAAACGCTTCGCATGGCAGTGAGGTGCTACAGTAGTTCATTGACTGTACAAGCAGTATGCACCCATACATGGAGATAGAGGAGGTCGGAAAGATGCCTTTTTCAGATGTATTGTTTGAACAGAAAGCAGGACGACGAGTTGGCTTTTCTGTGTATTGTAAAACAACACATACAGACTTGTATGTCAACAGACAGAGTTCTCTCCATCCATTTAGAAGAGAGCTATGCTAAACATCCTAATACACAGAGCCAGGAATATTTCAGACAAGGAGCACCTTGACTCTGAGATGAATCATCTGACGATGGTGGTCAGAAGTAGAGGATATTCGGTCCATGATATTAGGTTAACACTGCCGAGAAAACCAAATGCAGTGCCATTCAACAAAGCCAGAAGGACCAATACAAAGTGTGACTTCTATTCTGTAGTACAACTACTACAGATATGGGCAGAGTCCTAAAAAGGCAAGGAATCAGTCTGGTGTTTTGCCCATGCAGGAAAACTAAGGAGAGTTTGCGACCTGGTAAAGCAAATTGCAGCCTGAGTGCCAGGGATCTATAATATTCCTTGCAATTGTGGCAGCAGTTACATGCAGCAGTGCATACGGACTGTTGCCGATTGCTGTCTTGAACGCCATCTTCACAAAGTACAGCAATGCTGGAAAATCGGCTATGGGTTAGCACAGCTTGTTAAATAATCACAACTATGTTTGTAAAATAATTTAATTGGATAGATAAAATATCTACTCACCAAGCGGTGGCAGAACACCCATATAAAAGAGGGTTGTAATTAGGCAAGCTTTCGGAGCCAGTGGCTCCTCCTTCAGACAGAAGGGTTGTAGGGGAAGGAAGAGGGGTGAAGGAAAAGGATTGGAGAGGTCTAGGAAATCCCAAAATCTACTCCTTTTCGTAGATCTTTCCAGTCCTTTTCCTTCACCCCCCCTTCCTTCCCCGTCAACCCTTCTGGCTGAAGGAGCCACTGGCTCCGAAAACTTGCCGCCTAATTGCAACCCTCTTTTTGTGTGTGTGTGTGTGTGTGTGTGTGTGTGTGTGTGTGTGTGTGTGTGTACGTACGGGTGCGGGTGCGTGCGCGCTTTCGTCCTACCACTGCTTTATAGTAGATTTTTTTCATCTATAGAATTAAATTAGTATGTCAAAAAAAATTTTTTGTTGTCACAGTATTATGTTGGAACATACAAGATATCTGCCGCAACCTTTGAACTAATGGGACTCTGTGATTAGAGGACCAGCGGAAACTGGATTGTGTGATAAAAGCTTCAATAGAGACACTGGCTATGCACTTAGCAATTCGTGGAAGCATGCACTTGATAAAGAAAGAGCACAAAAGAAGACTTCTTCTAGTTTACCACCCACGCCAAGTCGTGTGACTAGGGCCTCCTATCAGGTAGACCGTTCGCCGGGTGCAAGTCTTTCGATTTGACGCCACTTCAGCAACTTGCGTGTTGATGGGGATGAGATGATGATGGTGATTAGGACAACACAACACCCAGTCCCTTAGTGGAGAAAATCTCTGACACAGCCGGGAATCGAACCTGGGGCCCATAGGATTGACAGTCTGTCACACTGACCACTCAGCTACTGGGAGGCGGACACCCACACCAAGTGATGGTGCTGCGAGCAACAATGGACAGAAAGTGCAGACATAATCTCTGTATGTAGAGAGCACCACTTCTGTACTCACTATTTCTATGACATAGTCATAATGTAATCCAACCAATTACGTGCCATTCTATGGGCATAAAAGTAGGAGCCTCGTGAATTTGATAATAGTCAGGCATAGTCCCTCAGTACAGTGATGATGGAGGCAGACATCGAACGCTTGGGATTGTATCCAAATTTGACACTGAGAACTTCTTATCCGATGACGCCATTGCAAAAGACTTCATAGGCGTGTTGTTAAAAGCACTGTTCAACATATTTAACCGTTTGTGGACTGTAAACTGTGTACATGATATATGGATATCTTCTATGATGCTGTGTTTTTTATTGTTATTTTATGAGTAGTGTCCAGTGGTGTCCTGTATCAATCATTTCTTCATATCCCCTTTTTTTATAGCAATTACTGAAGTGCATATTAGAATAACCATTAACAGTGTTATGAAAACAATAGTTGCTACTCACCTTATAACGGAGGTGCTGAGTTACAGATAGTCACAACAAAAAGGCTGTCAGAAAGTGAGCTTTTGGCCAACAAGGCCTTCTTCGAAATTGGCACACACACACACACACACACACACACACACACACACACACACACACACACCCGCGTTGAGTCTCTGGGGAAAATGCAGAATAGTTCGTTACTAATTAAAACTTCCTCTTTTGTCCAATTTCCAGCTCTACACTCATGTGATCGTCTAGGTGACATACCTGTGCCTATTGTCCCACACAAAATGTCGAACATGATCCAAGGAATGATCTTCCACAAAGATGTTATGCTCCAAACAGATAAGGAGCTCCGGGCTAACCTCCAGCGACGAAGTGTTTAGTAGTGCTGTATACAATAACGGTGCAAGGATAACACGGATACAGGCACCTTAATCTTATCCTTTGAAGCAAATGCCCTCTTGGAGGAACTTAAGGACATGGTATACAGATGTGATGTTAAATCCTTTGTCCCACTGCTTAAGTGGTGCTTCAGATGTGTACACTCTGGGCATATGTCATCCCGCTGCACGGGGGACCCAAAATGCGGCAACCATACACCATCACTCCATGAAGGTAGTCCTTCTGTACAATCACCTTTTTGTGTCAACTGTACAGAGCACCATCGTCTGCATTCACAAGTTTGTCCAGTTTTCAAGAAAGAACATAATCCAAGAATATAAATATGACTGCCTGTTGTATACCAGGGCATGGAAGAAATATGAGTGCCTACATCCTGTGGATGTGATGTTTAATTACACTAACATCATGACCATCTCCTCCACCTCAACCTTCCCCAGACCAGATCCTCTGCCACCTCCTCTTCCGTGGTAACTTCTTCGGCAACCATTTCTCACACCTGGCTGGAGAAGCATTCTCCTTCTTCAGCATCTGCCAGTGACAGTGCTATCTCTTGGGTCCCCTCTCCCTGGCAAACCCTCACCAGAGGCCTGAAGGAGCCATGGCCTGAGAGTTCCAGGACTGCCTGCTCTTCATCTCTCTCCGCACTCACTGTGGATAGTCCCTTGAATGAGCCTAATCTGCTAAAGTTTTTTAAGTAAAAGAAGAGGAAAAGCAATAAGAATCTAGAGAAGGCTCCTCCAGTGCCCCCAGAGGCACCAGATCCCCTTACACAATCAGCTTCTGAGTCAATGTTTTTCTATTCTCACAAGTGACAGGCAGTGATCCTGTGACATGACCAGTCCTCCTGGACCCTTCACACCTAACCTGGCCACGTGTCACATGATCATTCAGTAGAATTGTAATGGGTCACCTGCTGGAACTACAACACCGTATTTCCTCCTCTTCTGTGGCACTTGCATTGCTCTTAAAGAAAACGGCTTCACTTCCCCTGGGCTTTCCGTCAGAATGGTGCTGTCCCCAAGAGGGCATCTAGAGGGTCTGTACATTGGTTTGCACAGATGTCAACTGTGAATCAATTCCTGTTTGTACAGCATTGGAAGTTATAAGAGGTGCAGATGCAAACAACCTCAGCAGTCACTGTTTGCAGCATTTACCTACTTGCAGTCAGGCCACTGACTTATGTTGAATTGACCAAATTAATCCAACATCTCCCCCCCCCCCCCCCCTTCCTTTTCTTCCACTTGGGAATTCAACACACCATCCTCTATGGCAAGTACCACTTTGTCTGATAGGGGCCTTATGATTGACAAGCTTCTCATAGACCATGATTGGTGCCTCCTCAGTGATTGGTTCTCCTATCAAATTCAATGCCACCCATGGAACCTTTTCAGCTATCAATCTAACGATCTCTTCCCCTAATCTTGTGGCTTCGCTACATTGGTTGGTCTCTTGGCAAATGCCTTTCCAAGATTGATGTCTGAAATACTGCTCTGTGATACAGGTAAGTGGGTTGATAGGTCAATAAATAAATCACTGAAAACTAAGGACTCTCATGGATATGATGGGTTGCCTAGCAGAATATTAACGTACTGTGCTGCACGTGTAAGCCCTGTACTTAGCCATATTTGTAATTTTTCCTTTAAGAATGGTCAGTTTTCTGAACAATTAAAGTACTCAGTAGTCAAGCTGCTTTATAAAAAGGGGGAAAGGGATAATGTAGACAATTTTAGACCTATTTCTGTGCCGTAAGTGTTTGCCAAAGTTATTGAAAAGGCTGTGTATGTAAGGATAATTGATCATTTTATATCACATAATTTGCTATCAAATGTACAGTTTGGCTTTGGAAGATGTTTAACAACTGAAAGAGCTATATTCTCTTTTCTCTGTGAGGTACTGGATGGGTTAAACACATGGCTTCAAACACTAGGCATATTTTTGATTTAACTAAGACATTTGATTGTGTTGATCACAAAATATTGATCCGGAAGCTGGACCATTATGGAATATGGGGAGTAGCTCACAATTGGTTCACCTCTTACTTTAGCAATAGGTCATTATTTACAGTGTTGAGAAGGGCTGTGATGTGCGGGTGAGGTCTGAGTGGGGTACAGGCAAGTGGGGGTCTTCCCCATGGATCAGTGTTGGGCCCACTCCTGTTTCTTATTTATATAAATTATATGCCCTCTAGTATTACGGTTAACTTTAAAATATTTATGTTTGCTGTGACACTAGCTTGGTAGTAAAGGATGTTGTGTGCAGCATTGCCTCGGTTTCAGATATTGCAGTTCATGACCTAAGTTCATGGCTTGTAGAAAATAAACTAACACTAAATCACAGTGAGACTCAGTTTTCATAGTTTGTAACATACAGTTCAACAAAACCTGACATTTTAATTTCACAGAATGGGCATATGATTAGTGAAACTGAACAGTTCTAATTTCTAGGTGTTCAGATAGACACTAATCTGTTGTGGAAAGCCCATGTTCAGGATCTTGTTCAAAGACTTAATGCTGCCATTTTACTATTTGAACGATATCTGAAGTAAGTGATCATTTGATATGAAAATTAGTCTGCTTTGTTTATTTTGTTATTGACTTATGTCATATGGTATTATATTTTGGGGTAACTCTTCCCATTCTAAAAGGATATTTTTGGCTCAGAAACAGGCGGTTCGGGCAATAAGTCTTGTAAGTTCGTAAACCTCTTGTCAACCCCTGTTCACTAGTATGGGTATTAATTTTGATCGGACTTCCTTAACTCTTGTGCAAAAAAGTGTGCTGTATACTGCTGCATCCATTTTCGATAAGCTACCACAAGAACTGAAAAATCTTTCAGTAATCCACATGCTTTCAAATCGAAACTGAAGACTATTCTGTCGAGGAGCGTCTTGAAAATTTAAGCTTATTTTTGTGTTATATTGTTGATTGCATTTACGTATGGCTTGACTTTTTTGCATTCATAAACATTTTATTTTTATCTGTTATTACTTTCACATTGTAATTTCATGTACTGACACGTTCCATGACTTTGGAGATTTGCCCCTCAATTTGGCCCAACAGAACTTGAAGTGTAAATAAATAAATAAATGTGATAGCCTTTGTGAAAATGACCATTTTCCAGTAATCCTGTCCTTTCCGTGCCACTGCTAGACAGACCAACTACCACATTCGGTCTGCCGCATTGGGCGCTTCAAAGAACTAACTGCTTTGGATGCCTCTGCTGTTACATTCACTGCCTCTTTGTCAGGTTGTATTGATTAGGTTGTGCAAAGTGTCTCGGACACTGTCATCCGTGAACTCTACTTAGATACCCAGCACCTGGACACTGTTGTAGCACAGCCCTGTTTACGTGCCTCCTTTTTATAAAAAGGTGGCCTGGCTGCCCAGTATTCACCAACTTAAGGCTAGATGAATGCGAAAGCTTAGTGCTCTCTGCTTCCTTGCCCACACATCTTGGTGTGCGGATAGTGCTACTCTTATCTGTATTTACCAGGCCCTGATTTTGTCCCAGCTGGACTATGGTTGCCTTGTTTATGGCTCAGCTGCTCCTTCAGCTTTGAAACTGTTAGACCTAGTCCATCATTGTGGCATTCATCTAGCCACAGGTGGCTTTCGGACTAGTCCTGTAGACAGCCTCCTTCCCTAATCAGGGATCTTCCCTCTTTGGATTCGATAGTACCTGCTCTTAGCCTCAGTCACTATTCAACAATTCTCTGATCATCCTTGTTGTGTACAAGGGGTGTCCTCCTGTTACCCACCCTTGAGTGGGTTTACCAGTTGGAATGCTCCTTGCTTCCCTCTACCAAGATTGCCATCTCCCCTCTCTGGACTCTGCATCCTGTGCTTTCTTGTGCCCTCCATGTTGGATGGTGCCTAGGCTATGGATTCGGACCAATCTCTTCCGAGGTCCTGAAGTCTGTCGCCCCCATGGCCTTTTGGCATCTGTTACATCCAGTTGTTCAAGAGTTCCACGGTGCTACCATCTTTTACAGTGATGGTTCTAAAACTCAGCATTAGACAGGATACACTGATGTATCTCCTGGCCATATGGAGTGCCATTTGTTGCCAAAAACATATAGTGTGTTTGAACCAGAGCTGATGGCCATTAGCAGAGCCCTCCATTTAATTAAACAGGCACCTTTGACCATGTTTTAACATGTACTGACTCAGTGAGCAGTCTCCAGGCTATTGACCAATGCTACATGTGCCACCATTTTGGTCTTCGTTATTCATTACCTTCTTGCCGACCTTCATCATGTTGCCTGCTCAGTCGTCTTCCTCTGGATCCTAATTCACGCAGATATCCCTGGTAATGAATTGGCCAATAGTTTGGCTATAGGAGCACTTACTCACTTCTTATTTGTCTTGATGAGGTGGATTTGTGGGTGCATATAAGATCTCCACTCGCTCAGAAATGGAATGACATTTGTTGGGCTACTGCCCCATCTAATAAACTCTGCACAACTGAGGAGACTACTGCAGCATGGTGCTCTTCCTTCTTCTGCTTCTCTTGGAAGGAATCCACAATCCTATGTCGTCTCTGCATCAGACGCACCAGGTTGACCCATATTTGTTGATTTTGTTTAACGAGTCTGGTTGTGGAGTCTTACAGCCAGTAGCTCATATCTTGGTGGAATGCCCTCTCATCTTGGCCCTCCGCTCTAAGTATGGATTTCTGGAATCATTACCTCTAATATTGATGGACAATTCAAGGATGGTTGCACTGATTTTCAGTCTTCTGTGTGAAAGTGGTTTTTATTCTCAGTCATAAGGTCTTAATGTACTTCCAGAGCAGAGGCAGATTGGATGGGGTTTGGGCATCTCCCGACGTATGCTAAGTCTGGGAGATCCCTGACCCCATCTCCTCGGCCAGGCCACACTTTCGTACCTCTTTTTAGCTCTGTTTTAATCACTTTTAGAATTGGATTGCCTCCTTTTTGGCACACTCAATTTTCCATTCTCAGTGTTGTGCTCTGTTGAATAGTGGGCGCTATTGACTGTAAAAGATCAGGGTGAGATAGCTGTGGATGGGAGATTTCCTGTTCATGCACAGCCCCGGAAATGCCCACCTGCTGACTTATCTATTTATCTAATCTTGCTTTTATTATTGATGGTACAAAAGATGCCTGTTACATCTTTAACCTTTTTGCTTTTACTGTTGTGTGTCTCCCGACTAGATCAGATCACAATCTCGCTGGACATCTCTGCTTCTGTATGCACCACTCTTGTACCTAGCAACTGTTGACCTTATTTAGGGACTGATGACTTTGCTGTTTAGCCCCGTAACCCCCCCCCCCCCCTCCATCCAAATTGACCAACCAATCATACCTAGTAACAGCAAAATATTGAAAACATTTCCTTTCTTCTATTGGAAACCAAAGTACACCTATATACATGAGCTATCTTTTCTGATATACATATAACTACTAACAGCAAAATCTTGAAAGATAATGTGCCAATTCGAATGGCATCTATTTCCCGACATTCCACACAACAAAAACAAATTATGCTTCAAAACACACATTTTCAAGAGTACATTCATTTCCTGTTCATCAGGAAAACTGCGAAATTGATAACACTGAGAAGAAAACAAAAAACTATGATTTACAAAATAATGAACAGTTGTTTCCATGATTTTAAAACAGATTAATCCATCTATTGTTTTGACTAATAGCAAAATAATCAGTCTGTCTTTGCAACTCAATAGTCTTCTGTAAAAGTCATTTCTTTTGTAAGAACAGACTAATAACTTAGGCATTCATCTGACACTGAATTCCGTAAATAACTTTTTACATGTGTCCTACACAAAAATGTTCTTTCACATGATGCAGAGGAAGCTGAAATAGACACTGCTATTTGACTTAATTTTTAAAAATCATGTAACATAAGTTTGTTGCTCTAACAACTTGAGCAATACAAGTAAATGGTCAGTCTTCACTCTTGTTTGCTGCTCACCTCTTATGATACGATTTTTTAACATCTTAACTTCTGCTTGCAATGACTCAGTGTTGTTTGTTTGTATATTTACATCCCCCATTAGAAACTATTTGTAATACTGCATGTATTTGTGTGTGTGTAGTGGAATGTTTATCTTGTTTGGTGGTGGTGGTGGTGGTGGTGGTGGTGGTGAGAGAGAGAAGGGAGAAGGTGAAACCTGGTGTCAGTACATAGCCTACTCCTTCAAATAGCACGTAGCAGGCCACCAAGCTTGATGTCCCCATCTGACAGAATGATCAGTTTCAACAGTGTTACGCGCCCTAACCTCATGAGACACTGCGGAGAGGTTTGGTATTTAAACCAGGATTTTGGCACAGAGTCTGGTGGTCAGGAACTTTACGCTACCACCTGTCCTCCTGTTGCTAGCCAAATACTGCCAGTGAAAATTTTTTCCACCACCAAGGGATTCAAACTGGCTGATGCCCAGGTCGAGTGCCATTGCACAAGTGTGCATTAGCGACTTAGACTCGGTATGTCACGAATAATTTTATGCTGATGACAGCATTTGTTTATCTGTAAAATTTTTACTTTTTGTTTGTTCAAATGACTCCTTTAATTATTCCAGAGTTTGAAATAAGTCTCTCCAGTTCACTGTCTATTATATCTAAAACTTTATGAAATTCTAAACATTTGAAATCAGTTGCTTGTACAGTTTCCAGGCTGTCTCTGTTTGGCAAATCACAAACATATTCCCCAAGACATAAGTGAAACCTGAGTCTGATCCACAAATTTCTTTGAAATGGTTTCATGTAGCTCCTACTAAGTTGATCGCAGGACAATATTACAGTCTTTGCCATGAAGGAAATAAGGTAATGAGTTGACTTTTCTAGCAAACATTTGAACAGGCATTAATGAAAACCTTGCACTAAATTCTGATAGAATTTTCTTCCTGTATGTTTACTAAGATTATGGTAGTTCCAGTTGTATTCTTCACAGTCATACATGAATTATACTGAAAGCACACCTAGTTTCACTTAAGTGAAACATGACTTTTCCAATCTTCATTTTTATTTGTGTATTAATAAACATTTGATGCATGTTGACCCCTCTTAAAAACATGAGAGTCCTGGAGTGTCATAAAAAAATCTGTAGCCGACTTGACCCTTCTGCATCTTAAATACTATGGTGAGATTCAACTTATGGTTCATACAGTATTATAGATTGCTTGTGGGGCTGCCTTGCTTAAAAGAGCTCATATCTCCAGCTGTTTGTGCAACACAGTACTTTAAATTAATTAATTATACAGTTTGCAAACTTTTTTGTAGTGTAGACTAACAAAGAGGAAACATCCAATTTTTTTCCAGGTTCCGGTCCTAGAAAACTTTTGTATATGATCTAAATAGTACTGACTGACAATTGATAGTTGCTCAGTTCTGAACAATTTTTTGACTCATCAACCAGTAGAGCAAAATATTGGGCTTTTTTTCACTTCATGTGAGATATGTTCTTGCTCATAGTGCTAAGAATTTCATTTTGTGTATCATGATGTGTATATTTTTCCCTTTTAGAGACAGTTTTTTTCCTAACTCTTGCATCTTTTTTCCCTGTAGTTCCATTAACTTACTTATAGTATATTTCGATTCATTATTACCTCTTTGAGCTACTCCGTGAAAGGCTTTGTATTGAAGTACATTGGCATTTGTTTCTGTGTATCTTCTATTTTCTAGAACTTCTAAATCATGTGTTTCATCTAGCAGGGCAGCAACTGATGCATTCTCTCTGGAGTTACTTTTTAAGCTTTTGAAAGACTCCCAAGCAACTACAGAGTTTTGTAAGTGAAACTGTTCTCATCTACATCTACATCTACATCCATACTCCGCAAGCCACCTGACGGTGTGTGGCGGAGGGTACCTTCAGTACCTCTATCGGTTCTCCCTTCTATTCCAGTGTCGTATTGTTCGTGGAAAGAAGGATTGTCGGTATGCCTCTGTGTGGGCTCTAATCTCTCTGATTTTATCCTCATGGTCTCTTCGCGAGATATACGTAGGAGGGAGCAATATACTGCTTGACTCTTTGGTGAAGGTATGTTCACGAAACTTTGACAAAAGCCCGTACCGAGCTACTGAGCGTCTCTCCTGCAGAGTCTTCCACTGGAGTTTATCTATCATCTCCGTAACGCTTTTGCGATTACTAAATGATCCTGCAACGAAGCGCGCTGCTCTCCGTTGGATCTTCTCTATGTCTTGTATCAACCCTATCTGGTACGGATCCCACACTGCTGAGCAGTATTCAAGCAGTGGGCGAACAAGCGTACTGTAACCTACTTCCTTTGTTTTCGGATTGCATTTCCTTAGGATTCTTCCAATGAATCTCAGTCTGGCATCTGCTTTACCGACAATCAACATTATATGATCATTCCATTTTAAATCACTCCTAATGCGTACTCCCAGATAATTTATGGTATTAACTGCTTCCAGTTGCTGACCTGCTATTTTGTAGCTAAATGATAAAGGATCTATCTTTCTGTGTATTCCCAGCACATTACACTTGTCTACATTGAGATTCAGTTGCCATTCCCTGCACCATGCGTCAATTCGCTGCAGATCCTCCTGCATTTCAGTACAATTTTCCATTGTTACAACCTCTCGATACACCACAGCATCATCTGCAAAAAGCCGCAGTGAACTTCCGATGTCATCCACCAGGTCATTTATGTATATTGTGAACAGCAACGGTCCTATGACACTCCCCTGCGGCACACCTGAAATTACTCTTACTTCGGAAGACTTCTCTCCATTGAGAATAACATGCTGCGTCCTGTTATCTAGGAACTCCTCAATCCAATCACACAATTGGTCTGATAGTCCATATGCTCTTACTTTGTTCAATAAACGACTGTGGGGAACTGTATCGAATGCCTTGCGGAAGTCAAGAAACACGGCATCTACCTGTGAACCCGTGTCTATGGCCCTCTGAGTCTCGTGGACGAATAGTGCGAGCTGGGTTTCACATGACCGTCTTTTTCGAAACCCATGCTGATTCCTACAGAGTAGATTTCTAGTCTCCAGAAAAGTCATTATACTCGAACACAATACGTGTTCCAAAATTCTACAACTGATCGACGTTAGAGATATAGGTCTATAGTTCTGCACATCTGTTCGACGTCCTTTCTTGAAAACGGGGATGACCTGTGCCCTTTTCCAATCCTTTGGAATGCTACGCTCTTCTAGAGACCTACGGTACACCGCTGCAAGAAGGGGGGCAAGTTCCTTCACGTACTCTGTGTAAAATTGAACTGGTATCGCATCAGGTCCAGAGGCCTTTCCTCTTTTGAGCGATTTTAATTGTTTCTCTATCCCTCTGTCATCTATTTCGATATCTACCATTTTGTCATCTGTGCGACAATCTAGAGAAGGAACTACAGTGCAATCTTCCTCTGTGAAACAACTTTGGAAAAAGACATTTAGTATTTCGGCCTTTAGTCTGTCATCCTCTGTTTCAGTACCATTTTGGTCACAGAGTGTCTGGACATTTTGTTTTGATCCACCTACCGCTTTGACATAAGACCAAAATTTCTTAGGATTTTCTGCCAAGTCAGTACATAGAACTTTACTTTCGAATTCATTGAACGCCTCTCGCATAGCTCTCTTCACACTACATTTCGCTTCGCGTAATTTTTGTTTGTCTGCAAGGCTTTGGCTATGTTTATGTTTGCTGTGAAGTTCCCTTTGCTTCCGCAGCAGTTTTCTAACTCGGTTGTTGAACCACGGTGGCTCTTTTCCATCTCTTACGATCTTGCTTGGCACATACTCATCTAACGCATATTGTACGATAGTTTTGAACTTTGTCCACTTTCTCGTGCTGCTCAAAGATCGAATTAATCTCTTCTGTTCTTGTCCAATTAGTGAAACCCTCACTTACAAAACTAAGCAATTTTCTTTTTGTGTCTTGAGTTTGGGGACAGAAAAAGCAACAGACAAAACAAAATACAGCAACATTTATGATTGTGTATTCCAGTCACGAATGAACCTGGCTGCATATTTCTTTTTCTGTCTCCAAATAATCAAAAAGGAAAACACCTAAATAGAGGTTGTTTTGGTTCACTAGTAGATTTTATAGATATGTGACAAACTGAAGCAGGCAGATTAGAGCTGCTGGTGATATTGCTAGAAATAGAAAATAAATCTTTACCTTCATTTTCATTGAATATTTCATTTACCAACTGTTTTAATTCTTTTCCTACTTCCATTTCATCATCATCAAAGTTTTTTCTACATCACTCTCTGGGTCATGAAAACTAACCTCTGCAGTTACAGACTGAGGAGCTACAATTGTTTCTCCTCACAATATATAATGTTAATGCAGATAATATTGTTAGGGTTGTGTCACCTTTTGGTAGCTTGTGTAAGTTTTAACTGGAATTCTTCTTAATTACAGTCACCTTGTGATGATTTCTTGGTGTTGTGGACTTAGTAATAAAGGCTACTGGTTACGATGTACTGCTCTTCTCTGACACAGTTGGTACAAAGACTCTAAGGAAGATCCAAATGTGCACAGCAGCTGTGATATTATAGCTCACCATTCTGTTGCAGAACTGTTGTATTTAAAATCTTCTTGAACAGTTTTACAGTATATTGTAACGTAACTTGAATTTTCAAGTCGTTACATCAATACATATCTAAACATCTGTCACATCTAGTGACCAGAGTTCAGTGCAGTAATGACTGAATAAATCATTTTTCAGTCCTCTTTTGCTTTTACAATTATTGATGGTCCATCTTCCCTTAGAAATCCAAAACACCTCCAGATAGTGATGGCACAGCACGATTAAATATCTACATGGTAAACAGGTCTTCTAGGATGCCATTGCACCTTGTAGGCATTCTGTATGCATCCCATTTTGTGGATTTTACTACAAATTTGACAACCTTGAAGAATGGGTTGCTCTCACTATCGTCTTTTTTTCTAACACCAAGGAATAAATGGAACATGTACCTCTGGACAAGCTACAGGTTACACTTGAAATGTTCTCATTGGTATAGTAAATTTTCGTTGCCGAATGAAGAAACCTGATATGCTAGGCTGTTTTGCCAAGTTACTATGTTCACTTTTAATAACACATAAAATTTACTGTAAGAACAAAACAGAGATCACAATGATACCAAATATGTTTTTATTATTTACTGTTAATGCAAACCATAAAACACATGCAAAAATACAAAACAGAAACCGTGGAAGAATTGTTTATTCAGTAGATTGATCGAGTAGTCTGTTTGCTTGTTGTTCAACGCATACAGATCAATGTATAGGTCGATATTAACTTCTCCATCATAAAGACCACTTCAAATGTATTCAGATTATTTTATGCCTTTATTATGGGACAAAAATTGTTTAACAAATTAACATAGTTATACAGAAAATAAGGGAAAGGCAACTACTTATCTGGAGTGGACGAATCTGCCATAGGTGAGTGTCTTCCTTTCCCTTATTTTACATATTCCTCCATTCAGGAATTTCCATTAGTGCTATAAATTAACAGCATCATTTACCATAAGCTTATTACTGTATAAAAGTTATTTTAACTTGTAGAAAATAAAGATTGACTTTGATATTGAAATTTGCTCACCTTTTTTGGGTGGGCCAAGAAAATTTTGAGAGGACCTGGGCACGCTCCGGGTGCTGCCATCTTAAAATCTTCATTTTGCAGGGAGTCATTCTATTCCTGATGGCTTTACTCCTGATCTGTTTCTAAGTTTATGTTTTGTTGTTGTTGTTGTTATTGTTGTTGTTATTGCTGTTATTGTTGTTGTTGTGGTCTTCAGTCCAGAGACTGGTTTGATGCAGTTCTCCATCATACTCTATCCTGTGCAAGCTTCTTCAAATCCCAGTACCTACTGCAACCTACATCCTTCTGAATCTGTTTAGTGTACTCATCCCTTGGTCTCCCTCTACGATTTTTACCCTCCACGCTGCCCTCCAATACTAAATTGGTGATCCCTTGATGCCTCAGAATATGCCCTACCAACTGATCCCTTCTTCTAGTCAAGTTGTGCCACAAATTTCTCTTCTCTCCAGTTCTATTCAGTACCTCCTCATTAGTTATGTGATCTACCCATCTAATCTTCAGCATTCTTCTGTAGCACCAAATTTCAAAAGCTTCTATTCTCTTCTGGTCTAAACTATTTATCGTTCACGTTTCACTTCCATACATGGCTGCACTCCATGCAAATACTTTTAGAAACGACTTCCTGACATTTAAATCTAAACTCGATGTTAACAGATTTCTCTTCTTCAGAACCGCTTTCCTTGCCATTGCCAGTCTACATTTTATATCCTCTCTACTTCGACCATCATGAGTTATTTTGCTTCCCAAATAGCAAAACTCCTTTACTACTTTAAGTGTCTCATTTCCTAATCTAATTCCGGCAGCATCACCTGATTTAATTCTGCTATGTTCCATTATCCTCGTTTTGCTATTGTTGATGTTCATCTTATATCCTCCTTTCAAGACACTGTCCATTCCGTTCAACTGCTCTTCCAAGTCCTTTGCTGTCTCTGACAGAATTACAATGTCATCGGCAAAACTCAAAGTTTTTATTTCTTCTCCATAGATTTTAATACCTACTCTGTATTTTTCTTTTGTTTCCTTTACTGCTTGCTCAATATACAGATTGAATAACATCGGGGACAGGCTACAACCCTGTCTCACTCCCTTCCCAACCACTGCTTCCCTTTCATGCCTCTCGACTCTTATAACTGCCATCTGGTTTCTGTACAAATTGTAAATAGCCTTTCGCTCCCTGAATTTTACCCCTGCCACCTTCAGAATTTGAAAGAGAATATTCCATTCAACAGTGTCAAAAGCTTTCTCTAAGTCTACAAATGCTAGAAACGTAGGTTTGCCTTTCCTTAATCTATTTTCTAAGATAAGTCGTAGGGTCAGTATTGCCTCACGTGTTCCAACATTTCTGTGGAATCCAAACTGATCTTGACAGAGGTCGGCTTCTACCAGTTTTTCCATTCATCTGTAAAGAATTCGTGTTAGTATTTTGCAGCCATGGCTTATTAAACTGGTAGTTCGGTAATTTTCACATCTGTCAACACATGCTTTCTTTGGGATTGGAATTATTATATTCTTCTTGAAGTCTGAGGGTATTTCGCCTGTCTCATACATCTTGCTCTCTAAATGGTAGAGTTTTGTTAGGCCTAGCTCTCCGAAGGCTGTCATTAGTTCTAATGGGATGTTGTCTACTCCTGGGGCCTTGTTTCGACTTAGATCTTTCAGTGCTCTGTCGAACTCTTCACGCAGTATCATATCTCCCATTTCATCTTCATCTACATTCTCTTCCATTTCTATAATACAGGGCGTTTCAAAAAGAAAGAGCAGATTTCAAACATTTATTTCTCAAAAACTACAAATGATAGAAACACAATTCCAACGGTCCTTCACTCAATATGAGTACCAAATGTTACACAACAAATATCAAAACTGTACCTCAATATGAGCACCATTTGTTACACGACAAATATCAAACCGGTGTCTCATTTCTTGCCACACACGACGCAACTGGTCTTTAGTTACCGAATTCACGGCCGCAACAATTCGATGTCGTACCTCTTGAAGAGTAGCGGGCATAGGTGGGACATAAACACAGTCCTTTATGTACCCCCACAAATAAAAATCGCAGGGAGTAAGGTCTGGTGACCTGGGAGGCCACAGACGATGACATTGATCTTGTGCTCCTGCTCTTCCAATCCACCGTCCTGGAATGGTGTTATTTAGGTACCGTCGTACAGGTTCAGAGAAGTGTGGTGGGGCGCCATCTTGCATGAAGATGAAGTGATTTGAATCTTCCTGAAGTTGAGGAAATAGCCAGTTTTCTAACATGTCCAGGTAAATGGTTCCTGTGATAGTTTTCTCCATGAAAAAGAAAGGTCCATAAACTTTGTTTACCGAAATTGCACAAAAGACGTTAACCTTTGGTGAGTCTCTTTCATGTTGAATAACGTCCCTCGGAGTTTCACTCGCCCAAATTCGTACGTTATGCCGATTAACTTTACCAGAAATGTGAAACGTTGATTCATCTGAAAAAATTAATCGTTCGGCAAAATTGTCCTCTTCCATGTCCTGTAGAATTGCAGTTGAAAATTCGAACCTTTTGTTGTGGTCGTCAGGACGCAATGTTTGCAATAACTGCAGTTTGTACGGCTTCATGTGCAGACGGTTACTCAGAACGCGCCATACCGTTGTTTTAGACATGTTTAGTTCGTGACTTGCCCGTGTCGTGGATTTTCTAGGGCTCCTTTCGTAAGCTGCACGGACACGCTCGACATTTTCATCCGATGTGCGTGGACGACCCGTGCTTTTTCGCTTGCAGATGCAACCATCTTCTACGAATCTGTGATGCCACTCATAAATTTGCTTATGACGAGGCGGCTGTTTGTTGAATTGACGGCGGAATGCACGTTGCACACCAACAATGGACTCTAACTTTGCAAATTGCAGCACACAAAATGATCGTTCCTGTGGTGTCGTCGCCATTTTCCTACAAACAAACGCCAGCGCCACTGCGGATTTGCATGGAACTTCTGCGCGGACCATTGAAAAACTTTGAACCTTTCTCGGACAAGAAACGTTTGAATTGTGTTTCTATCATTTGTAGTTTTTGAGAAATAAATGTTTGAAATCTGCTCTTTCTTTTTGAAACGCCCTGTATTGTCCTCAAGAATAGGCCCTCTATATACTGCTTCCACCTTTCTGCTTTCCCTTCTTTGCTTAGAACTGGGTTTCCATCAAAGCTCTTGATATTCATGCAAATGGTTCTCCTTTCTCCAAAGGTCTCTTTAATTTTCCTGTAGGCAGTATCTATCTTACCCTTAGTGATATGTGCCTCTACATCCTTACATTTGTCCTCTAGCCATCCCTGCTTAGCCATTTTGCACTTCCTGTCGATCTCATTTTTGAGACGTTTGTATTCCTTTTTGCCTGCTTCACTTACCGAATTTTTGTGTTTTCTCCTTTCATCAATTAAATTCAATCTCTCTTCTGTTACCCAAGGATTTCTATTAGTCCTTGTATTTTTACCTACTTGATCCTCTGCTACCTTCACTATTTCATCTCTCAAAGCTACCCATTCTTCTTCTACTGTATTTCTTTCCTCCATTCTTGTCAATCGTTCCCTAATGCTTTCTCTGAAGATCTCTACAACCTTTGGTTCTTTCAGTTTATCCAGGTACCATCTCCTCAATTCCCCACCTTTTTGCAATTTCTTCAGTTTTAACCTACAGTTCATAACCAAAAGATTGTGGTCAGTGTCCACATCTGCTACTGGAAATGTCTTACAATTTAAAACCTGGTTCCTCAATCTCTGTCTTACAATTATATAATCTACCTGATACCTTCCAGTATCTCCAGGCTTCTTCCATGTATACAACCTTCTCTTATGTTTCTTGAACCAAGTGTTAACTATGATTAAGTTATGCTCTGTGCAAAATTCTACCAGGCATCTTCCTCTTTCATTCTTTACTCCCATTCCATATTCACCTACTACGTTTCCTTCTCTTCCTTTTCCTACTGCCGAGTTCCAGTCAGCATGAAAAGCTAGTCTGTAGAAGTTTGTTGATTTTCTTACCCATTGTGTGTTTTGTCATGTACTGTCACATCTGTGTGTCCAGTGAACAATAAATGTCAAAAGTTACTGTTAGTTTCTGTGGAACAAATTAGCAGAAGTGTGTCCTCCCTTCATCATTGTGGTGCCTCTTCTGCATCATCTCATTTGTGATGTACTACTAAATTTTCGTCTCCCTTCACTATCCGAATAATTTCTTTTATCTTATCATACATTTCATCAATCTCTTCGTCATCTGCGGAGGTAGTTATGTTTTAAAGGTCAAAGAATTATTAGTGAAAATTCATTAAGTTTGCTATCGTAGTGTAACTGAGAAAAGAAGCGTGAATTTACATGTGGGGTATACGAGTGAAGCAGTATGGTAGCAGGAGCAGACTATGCATTCTTGTTGTCAGAACACCAATGTAGAAATGTTTTCAGGGGACAATCAGGATGTATCTTGGGAAGAAGATAGTGTATGAGGACCAGCTGACATAGGAAGTTAGTTGGATTCAGGAGTTGAGCCTTCAACAAAAAGTTTATTGATTTTGCATGAGATTTCATTTCACAAAGCCATATCACATTGTTCAGAGACCTCCAGTCCTGAAGTTTCCTACACTTGTGTTCCAAAAAATGACACACATAATCGAGGTTTTTGTCTGTTTATTGATAGTAAAACATTCTTGTAAAGACCTTTGCATTCCTGCCATTCCTCGGCATGTCCCGCTGTCCCTTTAATCAGGCTGTTATTAGAGCTACCACATCAGGTAGAATTAATCAGGCATGAAAAGCTAGTTTGTAGAAGTTTGTTGATTTTCTTACCCATTGTGTGTTTTGTCATGTACTGTCACATCTGTGTGTCCAGTGAACAATAAATGTCAAAAGTTACTGTTAGTTTCTGTGGAACAAATTAGCAGAAGTGTGTCCTCCCTTCATCATTGTGGTGCCTCTTCTGCATCATCTCATTTGTGATGTATATTATTTGTTTTGTATGTTAACCAGAATTGCAGTTAATAAATCTATTTGTTTTGGAAACACTTCATATTTCATAGGAACTGACACAGTAGTGTAAAACAAGGCTCAGAAATAAGAAAATTCCAGTCTACTCTGTTGTATGTTTTCATTTGCTTTGATATAATACCATAAGCTATTATGTCTTCTACAAAGTAGCAACAGATTCCATTTTATACCTACCGTCTCACTTAAAACTTGACTAAAACCCTATTGCCATCATTGAATACTAAATATCAAGCAAATTTAATAATAGTGAGGCTCCAGTCATTAACACAAAGCTAATGCCTTGTCTCCCCTCATCCTTACAATAGGTCAGTCCCTTTCATCCTTGAGCCTGAGTGAATTGTCCTTCCTTTTTTAACCTCCTAAGTTATGAGCAAGGAACTACGAGGGTTGACTGAAAAGTAATGCCTCCACCTTCGTAACTCTTCAACAGTTGGCAGCATTTGTATACAGCAGGTACTGGCTTGTTCTGTAGCTTCTTTTCTACAGCTCCTGTTAGCAGGAAGACTTAGCATTGAACAGTTGTGACGTGACAGTGTTAAGTATGGAACCCTGCACAGATGGTTGGTCAATGTGATTTAAGCAACGTGCAGCCTTCAAATGGAAAGTTTTTTGACTGCCTCTTATATATTAATAGGCAGTAATATAAGATGATGGTATGCTTATTACCAGTGTCCCAGCTGAAGTAGCAAGTTGTTATAGGGCAATTTTGCAGTAATGCTGACATTGCAGGAGCTTAATGTTTGATTTTGATGCAAACATTTAATTGTCTCATGAAGGCACTGAGAGTAAGAACTTGTTTTGCTAAGACAGTGAAGCTCCAGAACCACTATATTCACACCAGCTTGTAGGAATTTCCTTCCAGTGCTACCAGTACTGCCCAATTACCTCACCATCTATCAGTTGGTTAGTGTTTACCATTAGGACTTCACTAGTCATATTGCACCTATGCGTGGCACCTTCTTCTTACTGCACCCGTCACATTTCAGACATCGAGCATCTCATGGTGTGACCATAGTACCTTTTGTGGTATTGTGTTCAGAATTGTCTGCCTTTTGCTTTTATTTATTGACTATTAAAAATTTGTGCAACATGAAATTTTTTTGAGTGATTTGTGTCAGTCATAAGATATATATTACCAGGTCTAAATATTCGCAGGTTGGAGGGTTCAGTAAATCCACAAGAGCTCATACAGCGACTACAGACCATCGTACAAGAAAATGAAGCAGCTCTTATTGCAGCCAGAGCTGAGAGGTTAGTGATATTGATAAATCTAAATGTTACGGCTGTACTGTACTTTTGTGGCTATCATCCATAGTTCCTATTTGCAGCAATATTAAAGCAAAAAATTTGTAGGTAATTTGTGCTTCCTTTATTATCAGGATTCTTTTGTCTTAATCCATTATTTTTTCCAGTCCCTCTAAACACAGTTAGTGTTAGTATAGTTTTAGTTTAGTTTCACGTTTCTATGCGGCAGTCTGTTTTCAGTTTTCCCTCCACATTTAATCATAGTCAGGGAACACAACACATAATGCATGAGAATTTAAAACCCACACCAGTAACGATCATTTTATAATAAAAAGGCAAAACACACAAGGTTATAATATAGACAATATCAGTGGGTTACCTGTATATTACTATTAGTAACATAGTTATTTTTAGTTTAATAGTTAGTGACTATTTTCTTAATGTATTACTAAACGTAGTCAATGACACTTATGTCTATTCTTAGTCGCAGATAGGTACAACAAAAAGACTGCCAGAAAGTGAACTTTCTGCCAACAAGGCCTTCATTGGAAATGAACTGAACACCACACACGCGCGCGCACACACACACACACACACACACACACGCACACACACACAAACTGCCGTCTCTGGCTACTGAGGCCAGATTGGTCGTGACACACATTGTGCTTGAAAAGATTTAGTGGTACTGATAATTAGATAACCTTTGGTTATTGTGGCTTAATCCTTTTATTTCATTCTTCATTCTTTCTTCATATTTCTGTCTTGCATCAGGACAGGTGATAGTTGAAGTCAGGATGTGGTGACCATCCACGAAGTATCACCTATATTAATTGTTCTGTCTTACAGTTTTGGTGAATGTGAGTTAAGAAAGTCGCCCATTTTTCAAGAAGTCATTGTATGGACAATAATCTGTAATCTCTAGGCAAGACTGTAAAAGACTGTTTTGTGATTTTTGTTGTCTTCAGTCCAAAGACTGTTTTGTTGCAACTCTCCTCACTAGGTTACCATGTAAGTCTCTTCATCTCCACATAACTACTACAACCTTCATGCACTTGTACCTGAAGCCTTGATCTCCCCCCCTCTCCCTCCCCCCCCTCTCTCCCTCTCCTCCCTCCCTATCCCTCTCCCCCCGGTCCCTCTCTACAATTTTGCCCCCCCCCCCTCCCTCCCCCACATACAGTTCCCTCCATAACCAAATTAACTATTCTGTGATGCCTCAGACTGTTTGCAATTGACCTGTCTCATCTTTGTCAACTTGTATCATACATTTCTTTTCTTCCTAATTCAATGTAATACCTCTTCCCTAGTTACCCACTCCACCCATATAACCTTCAGCATTCTTCTGTAATTCCGTAGTTCGAAAGCTTATGTTCTCTCTCTTTTCCTGTGCTGTGTATTGTCTGTGTATCACTTTTGCATAAGACTACATTCCAGCCAAATACTGTGATAAGCCTTCCTATTACTTAAATTTATGTTCATTGTTATCAAATTCCCCTTTTCCTGAAATGCTTTTCTTAACTATTGTCAATCTGCATTATATATAATCTTTACTTCGGTCACTATCAGTTATTCTGCTGCCTGAGCAACAATACTTGTGTAGTACTTTTACTGTCTCATTTCCTAATCTAAATCTCTTGGCTCCATGTGATTTAATTTGACTACACTCTACCACCTTTGGTTTACTCTAGTTGATGTTCATGTTAAAAATCTGTGTTCAAGACACTGTCCATTCTGTTTAGTTGCTCCTATATCCTGTCTGACAAAGTCATCAGCAAACCTCAGTGTTTTATGAACTTTAATTCCTTTCCCAAATATCTTCCTGGGGTCCTTTCCCACTTATTCTGTGTAGAGATTGAATAGCATGTAGCTTAGGCTGCAACTCTGTTCTCACTTCTTTCTCAGTTACTGCTTCCCTCTGTGTCCTTTGTCTCTTATAACTGCAATTTGGTTTCTGTACAAGTTGTATATAGCCTTTTCCTGCCAGTATTTTATCCGTGGTAATTTCAGGATTTCAAAGAATGTATTCCAGTCAACCTACCCAATTTTTTTCTCAAAATATACAAATGCTAAAAATGTGGCTGTACCTTCCTTTAACTTATCTTCCCCCAGTTTAGATTTCTACCAGTCATTCTATCATTACAATATTCATAATGTTCTTTAAATTGTGTGATTCTAAATGGTGAGGATGTCAAAAGGCTCTTGCCGAAATAAATGTGTATTAGTTCATTAAATTCATGGTTCTTGCACTGGCCAAAACCACTATCCCTGTATCACCATACGCTATCATTCTGCTTTTAAGTATTTATCGCAGTTTTACATAACAGATGTGAGTTTTTTGGTTTGACAGGTTGTATGGAAATGAAGATGATAATATCTCTATTAATACTACTACTAGTAGTAATTGTGATGACATGTTTCCCCAAATTAGCAACAGAGGCAGTCATGACTGCAGAACTTGTTTCCAAAATTGGTCGAAATAAGCCCTACAGTTTTGCCCACAGGTGGCAATAGCTTAATACAGTGTGCATTGGGACAGGAAAAAATAATTTTATTTTATGACCAATTCAGTATTATTTTCTGCCAATTTTGATGTTGTTTTTTGCCAGTTTTTGTATTAGTTTCCGACAACTTGTTTTTGAGTTACCTAATGTTCCATATTTTTGCCTTATTTCATTATTTTTTTTTCAATGTTGAAAAAGAAAATATATCCATCTTGACATCACAGATCACATATTTTTACATTATTGGAAAAAGAAATTCTATATATTAAGCCCATTAAATTGAATCAGTTAAAGTTAAATTAACTTTGCAACCATATACTGTTGAAAGTTTTTCAACGGAAAGCATTGTCATAACTTCAAAGTTCTCTTCTGAGACACTATGCTGCTGATCTGTCAACACTTCACTATAGTGTGGAAACAGTCTAATTTGAACTGGAAGACAAACTACCCTCAACACAACAACATACATCTTACAATATCCACATTTCCTGCTGGCATGGAATGTTGCTTTTTCACTAAATTATGAAGGGATTTGAATCGCTTCAGAACATCTTACATGGCCGAGTCTTGCCATTCTAGGTACACGTGTAAACTTTTTGCATTACTAAAGTTCATATTCGTAACATGGTTGAAAACCTAGAATTGTGAACACAGGCTTAATGCATGAATCTGTGGCCATAATAGTTGTTAGTCTAATTTGAAGATGCAGCCCTTTGCTGTTCTTTCACTTCTGCCTGAAGTATTCATCTTATCATAGTTTTCAAAAACTTGCTGGTTTACTCACCAGAAATTCATTTTCCCACAACAGTGAAGCTATCTTCACTTTTTGGAATATGGGTAATGGTTTCATCCAGCATGATATTTTTGCAAAACAAACAATATAAAAAATGAAGAGGTTTGAGAAGTTCATTAATGCAGTGCATCAATTAAACTGCATATTTTTGTAGTACAGAAGTATAAATATCAGAAACACCAAATACAGCACTTACAGTTCACAAACACATAAATCAGTGCAACATCCTCTCACTTTACATCTATCAGACAAGCAGAGTCTAATGTTACTGCCTTTAAGTTGAAGTAAAACACGAGTTTAACTATCAGATCTAATAAGCATATAATTTGAAGTTACATAAATTACTTATTGAAAATTATACTGTGAGAAGGAAAGTTGCTACTCGCCATATAGTGGAGATGCTGAGTCGTAGACAGGGCACAACAAAAAGATTTTCTCACTTAAAGCTTTCAGCCAATGGCCTTTGTCAACATTACACACACACACACACACACACACACACACACACACACACACGACTGCAGTCTCAGCTGACTGAAAGCACACTGCAAGCAGCAGCACCAGTACATGATGTGAGTGGCAACTGGGTGGGGGAAAGGATGAGGCTGGGACGGGGAGGGGGAGGGATAGTATGGTGGGGATGGCGGACAGTGAAGTGCTGCAGGGTGGGCGCAGGCAATGGAGAGGTGGGGGGGGGGGGGAGAAGTAGTGGAAAAGGAGAGACATAGAGAGAAATAGGGAGAAATAAATAAAAAATATTATAAATAAATAAATAAAATTTTTATTTATTTCTCTCTACGTCATTCCTTTCCCACTACTTCCTCTCTCCCCCCCCCCCCCCCCCCCCCCCCCAATCTCTCCCCTGCCCGCCACCCAAACTGCAACACTTCACTGTCTGTCATCTCCATCATACCATCCTTCCCCACCCCAGCCGCCTCGTTTCCCCCACCACTCCCATCATGCACTGGTGCTGCTGCTTGCAATGTGGTTTCAGTTGCCCGAGACAGCAGTCGTGTGTGTGTGTGTGTGTGTGTGTGTGTGTGTGTGGGCGCACGCGTGTCGTGTGTGTGTGTGTGTGTGTGTGTGTGTGTGTGTGTGTGTGTGTGTGTGTGTGTGTGCACGCGCACATATGAGTGTCTGTTGTTGACAAAGGCCATTGGCCAAAAGCTTTAAGTGTGAAACTCTTTGTGCCTATCTGTGACTCCGCAGCTCTGCTATATGGTGAGTAGCAACTTTCCTTCTCATACTATTTGTTACATTCCATCCTGACGGCTTTTCTTCAGTCCTAACCCAGTGCTGTTCTCCTTTGTTACTATTTTCTTTTGCATCACTATACTCAATGTTCGTCCTCTTTCTCTTCTTTCCTGTGTTTCTCTTGTTGCCTTACTAACCACACTGCACACACTACTTATGAGCCACACTGTATTGACAGTCTCAGCTGCACACAACAGACGATTACAAGACCACGTTGATTGTTGGTGCAGCATCTTATGTCCCACATTTCTCCCACTGCCAATTTTAGCGAGTTTCCCGTTTTGCTATCATCGACTCCCTCAGATTTCATCTTGTTTCCCCCTTTTGCATCCATTTCATCCTTTCAATATATTTTCAAACATATTTGGGTGTATTTTTGTGAAATTTTTTGGATGATATTCTACATTATATATGTAATTTTTCGCATTTTTCCACCACCATGGATCCTTGCTCCTTTCATCTGTGTCAATACAGAAAAGTCTCCTTATTCCTAGCCAGATCCCAATCCCACATACTGTTCCTACATTGTTGCTTGGCTCGTGAAATCTCCCTGTAATGACCTTACCCATCTCTGGCTGCCTCCCCTCCTTCCACAATGAGCTCCACCTGTTCAAATTCTGCCAACCCTTAGCTCTCACCAACATAGTCCTGCAAAGCCATATCAACCAAGCACAAACCTCCTTGCAGTACCTTCTCTCCATCCGCAAGCTTGTCATGCTGTGCTATCCCAAATTTCTGGAACCCATAACACACATTGAAACTCTTGCCTTGCAGGAACTTGAGCAGCATGCATGATGCCACCTCAAAAAGCTCTCCATCCTGCTCACTTCCTACTCCCGCCCTGGAGTGCCACTGTCCACCACCTCTACAACCACCTCCAAACCTCCCCCAAGCCTCTTCATAGTGGACAAACCCTGTCTTGCAGACCTACTACACTTACCCCCACCCCCTCCAAAACTCCCTCCCACCACCACACAGAATCCTGAACCTAAACAGACCTGCAACACAGTCATGAACCTTTCCTCCAGAAGCCTTAGCCCTGCAGAAATATCAGTCCTTTCCAAAGGCCCCACTCCCAAATTTAATGATGCAGGACTTGTTAAAGACCTTCTCTCCTTCTCTCGGTGCCTACAGTGGAAACACTTTTTCACCACCAACCCTACCAATCAGAATCAACCACAGACCAATATTGAACCTTGCCTAACTCAGTTCACTCCTCCATCCAACTGTGATCCACCCCCACTGTCCCCAAACCACCCCCTGTTAACGTTCCAGAGTTTCTTAACCTCAAACCTTGCCTCACCATCATTCCCCAAATCCCTCAACATGTAGACTAACCTTACATCCGCAGAAAGAACTGCAGTTCACCATCTAAAAACTGATCCCGACATTATATTCCTACCTGCGGGCAAAGGTTCCACCACTGTTGTTTCGAACAGCAAGGATTACCTGGCGGAAGGACTCTGCCAGCTATCAGATACTTCCATCTACAAACCTTGCCAAAGTGACCCCATTCTAGTAATCCGGCAGGATCTTCAGTCACTACTAAAATCCTTAGGCCCATCCCAGAACCTCTCCCTGGAGTCCATCTCTCTACTCACCCATACCACTCCCCACACTCCTACCTTCTACATGCTTCCTAAAGTCCATAAACCTAACCGCCCAGGATGCCCCATTGTAGCCAGTTACTGTGCCCCCACTGAGAGTATCTCTGCTCTCGTAGACCAACATCTTCAACCTATTACCCGGAACCTACCCTCCTATATAAAAAGATACCAACCATTTCCTCCACCGACTCTCCACATTTCCTGTCCCTTTACCATACAGTGCTCTGCTCGTCACTGTTGATGGCCCCCCTCCCTGTACACTAACATTCCTAACGCCCATGGCCCTATCGCTATTGAACACTACCTTTCCCAACGCCTGACGGTTTCCAAGCCAACAACCTCCTTCCTAGTAACCATGACCAACTATATCCTCACCCACAATTACTTATCCTTTGAAGGCATTGCCTACAAACAAATCCAGGCTGCAGCTATGGGCACCCACGTGGCACCATCCTGTGCCAATCTATTCGTGGGCCATCTAGAGGAATCCTTTCTAAACACCTAGAATCCTAAACCCCACGCCTGGTTCAGATTCGTTGAGGACATCTTTGATATTTGGATCGAAGGTGAGGACACCCTATCCACATTCCTCCAGAACCTCAACAACTTCTCCCCCATTTGCTTCACCTGGTCCTACTCGACCCAACAAGCCACCTTCCTATATGTTGACCTCCACCCCAGAGATGGTTGCATCAGTACCTCTGTCCATATCAAACCTACTAACCATCAGCAATACCTCCACTTCGACAGCTGCCACCCATTCCATACCAAGAAGTTCCTTCTGTATAGCCTAGCCACGCATGGTCGTCGCATCTGCAGTGACAAGCAGTCCCTCTCGAAATATACCGAGGGTCTCACTGATCCTTCACTGACCATACTTATCCTCCCAATCTTGTGCAAAAGCAAATCTCCTGTGCGTTATCTTTCCAGTCTCCCACCAACTCTCAAAGCCCCACCATCCGGCCACAGAGGAGCATTCCCCTCATAACTCACTACCACCCAGAACTGGAGCAACTGAATTACATTCTCTGCCAGGGTTTCAGTTACCTCTCATTGTCCTCTGAAATGAGAAATGTCTTGCTCGCTATCCTTCCCACCCCTCCCACAGTGGTATTCCGCCATCCACTGAACCTACACAATATACTCATCCATTCTTACACAACCCCTGCTCCCAGTCCCTTACCTCATGGCTCATACCCCTGTAATAGGCCTAGATGCAAGAACTTCCCCATACATCCTCCCACCACCGCATACTCCAGTCCAGTCAGTAACATCACCTACCCCATCAAAAGCAGGCCTACCTGTGAAACCAGTCATGTGGTCTACAAGCTAAGCTGCAACCACTGTGCTTTATCCACATGAATGGCCACCGACAGACTGTGACCAAGAAACAAGCGGACCACCCTGTTGCTGAACATGCTGCCAAACATGATATCCTTCATTTCAATGACTGCTTCACAGCCTGTGCCATATGGATCCTTCCCACCAACACCAGCTTTTCTGAATTGTGCAGGTGGGAACTTTCCATGCATTACATGCTACATTCCCGTAACTCTCCTAGCCTCAACCTTCGTTAGTCGCTGTCCTCACCCTTCCAGCCCCTTCCCTGCTCCCATTCCAGCACTACACAGCCGTCATTCCACCACCACACCCAGTCTTTTTTCTCTTTTTGTACTTATTTATTTTTTTATTATTTTTTTTATTTATTTATTTCTCTCTGTGTCTCTCCTTTTCCAATACTTGTGTTTCTGGTGGTAAAACTTAGTGTGCGTTTCACTATTTATTCAATATTATTGGTACAATTTTGTGTATTATGTATGTGCGGAAAGTGTGATCTGTTATGTAGACTAGGGCCTATGTTGAAACATGATCAGGTGCCATGTTGAGTTATATGTTTCGTTAACTGAATTGCAATATTTGGTATTTTTCATATATGTGTTTTTTTTACTACAAAATTATGTAGTTCAGTTGGTGCACCGCACTATTATAAGTTGTACAAAAGTGTTTGGACATGTCCAATCTGTAATAAACTGCTACTGCAGTGGAGATCGTTGGAAGTAAGTATTTTTATTTGACGTCACATCTAGAGCCATTCCTTTTCCTTCCCCTTCAACCCTTCTGCCAGAAGAAGGAGCCACTGGCTCGAAAAGCTTGCCCGTTTCCTTAACTTATATATGTGTTTTCTCCTGCAATCGCTTTTTGAGTAGATTTTTTATCAACACAATTACATTATACTATCAACAATTGATTATTTTAGTTGATATATATATAGTCTCATTTTTTTGGGTGTCTGTATTTCCTCCCACCCATTTCATTTGGTTCATTTTTATATTTTCTCTTTTCGTCTACAAAATTCAATATCTCCTATGTTATATGGTTTCCCTATTTTATTTTTCATAGCTACCGCTTCAGTTCCTATTGCGTTTCTTTTCCCTGTTGCTGTCAGTTGTTGCCTAATGCTCCCTCGGAAACTCTCAACCACCTCTGGTTTCTTCAATTTACCAAGGTCCCATACCCTTAATGTCCTATCTTTTTGCAATTTCCTCAATTGTAATCTACCATTCATAAACAATAAATTATGGCCAGATTCTACATGTGTTGTGGAAGCATCGTACAGTTTAAAATGTGGTTTCAAAATCTTTGTTCCATATAATCAATCCCCAGCTCTCTTCCACACAACACCGAGCGAGGTGGCGCAGTAGCTAGCACACTGGACTCGCATTCGGGAGGACGACGGTTCAATCCCGCGTCCGGCCATCCTGATTTAGGTTTTCCGTGATTTCCCTAAATCGCTCCAGGCAAATGCCGGGATGGTTCCTTTGAAAGGGCACGGCCGACTTCCTTCCCCGTCCTTCCCTAATCCGATGAGACCTATGACCTCGCTGTCTTGTCTCCTCCCCCAAAACAACCCAACCCAACCCAACTCTTCCACACATACAATCTTCTTTCAGGATTGTTAAACAATTATTAAATTATGCTACCAAAATTCTACCAGGTGGCTTCCTTTTTCATTCCTTTCCCCCACTCGGTGTTCTCTTACTATTTTTCCTTCTCTTCTTTTTCCTACTACTGAAGTCCCATCACCATCACAATTAAATTTTCATTTTCTGTAATAACCTGAATAATTTTCTTTATTTCATCATACGTTTTTTCAATCTCTTCTTCATTTGCAGAAATAGTTTGCATATAAACTTGTGCTACTATGCTGTGTGTCGACACAATGGTGTGTGTTGACTTTGTGTCTTCTTGGCTATGGTAATTTGTTTACTGTGCTGTTCATAGTAGCTTATGTGCATTCCTGTTTCTTATTCAATATTATATCTACTGCTGCATTACCCCTGTTTGATTTTGTATTTATAACTCTTTACTCACCTGATCACATGTTATGTTCTGCTACCACTTTAACATAACAGATGCTGAGGATGCAAGCAAGAGTGCTCATTTTAAATGTGTGTGCCTGTCAGATGGGATGGTTATAGTCCAGCCCATTAGGCGGAACTTAAGCACAGCTCCAGGCTGCCAGGTAAATGGCAAGGGGTGAGAGACACAGCGAATTTCCCTGCTGCCTAGATACCTCACATCCACATGCTTAGAATGGAAGGGGTGTTGTGGCAAGAATGCTGGCTGAAATGAAATATGTCTATGAAAATATCTTGAATATTTAGCATCATAGAATCCAGTAACACTACATTAACTCCAAAACTACTAAACTGAGCTGTGCTGGGCATGTTCCTTGCTGTCGAAACCGTATCCCAGCCCATTCAGTTGTCTTGGATATTTTAACCATCAACAGTACAAATTAGGTGGCGATTGCTAATGGAGTCTGCTTGTACCAAGTCATTCTGTAAGGAATGTGCATTTTTACAGGTGAGTGAAATTCATACAGCTGCAATCAGACCACAGCATTTTACAAAATACTCCTTGCACAATATTAAATCTCCTTTCCAGAGTTGTTTAATCATTTCTACTCTTAGTTTTATTTTTAAAATAACTTTCTGTGTTTTTGTGTTTTAATTTTGGAATTCTCTGGCTTAATTATGAACTTAGTTGAAGTAGTATATGCAGAGCAGATAATTTTTTTACCAGGACTGGGTCACTATATCAGTGTAACTTTACTTTTAAGGGTGGAGCGCAACTTCAATCAGACTCTGAGGCAGCAGCAGGACCAGGCATACTTGGAATCTCTGCGTGCAGATGAGGAGAAAGAGCGAAGGCGCTGTCAGGAACGTGAGAGATTGGCTGATGAAGAACGAAGCAGGCGAGAACAGGAACAGGCAGAACGTAATCGGCTAGAGGTAATATCAGTTTTCCAATTTCTCACTAACCCTGAAATGGGAAACAGTGAAACAAGCATTGATGTGCAGAAGTTTAGTACACTGTAATTAATTAGTTAACAGCATGCCAAAGCTCCATACAAAAAGCCAAATTGCAATTACTCTTTGATCTACCTAAGAAAATAAGGAAGTAATTAACTGTATCAAAAGTGAAAACTCTCATTCTGTTGATAATATCTCAAGTAAATTATTCTGATCTTTGCGTATATGCAGTGTGGTGGAACATATGTGGAATACATCATTGTTGTTCAATATCACTGCTTACCCCCTTCTCAGAGTTACTGAGAAAGGTTCTGTATGCAAAAACATTAACACAGATATCTCAAAATATGTCTCAAAATATGACTAAATATTGCCATCTAATATACTCTGACACTTGTCCAAAGCATTTTATTGTGCAGATATCAGTATTCTACCACAGAAGCTCAAATATTATAATTTCAGAGACTTTGCTGGTAACTGATTTTCATCGTATAGAACTAAAAAGAAGCAGAGTGTCGCATCAAGAAACTGAGGGAGTGTACTCAGTGAAACAGCATCTTCAATCACGATTAGGAATAATCACTGTAGGTGTACACCAGGGATCGATGTTGGGCTGCTTTTTATTGTTATGTGTAATTGGTCTGCCATTGTACATCCGAGAAGTTGAAATTGTTTCCTTTGCTGTTAGTCTAAGTATAAGGGGCAATCAAAAAGTTTCTGTGTAAGGGCATTGCTGCAGCATATATGCAACCCAGCATGACTCCAATGTTGGTATATAGTCATCTACGTGTAGGTAAGGGGTCAGTACGGTATTTGAATGGAAACATTTTGATTGTTACTTATATTACAATCAAGCCTAATGAAGGAACTTCAACTCTTGAGCAAGTAAATAAACTTTTGATGAAAATTATTGACTCTTTCACTAGACTTAGGTAAAACACAATACATGCAGTTCTGTAATGCACAAGGCAATACTTGGTATGAGAGAAAATCAGTAAATACAACAGAGTATTCTAGAGTCGTAAGTGTTTGTATTGATCATAATGTGAACAGGAAGTTCTATCCTTTGTCAGCTAGAGTAGAATACACAATCGCATACATCTACATCTACACTCTGCAAACTGCCCTGAGGTGCACGGCAGAGGATACATCCCATTGTACCAGCTATTAGGGTCTCTTCCCGTTCCATTCACGTATGGAGCACAGAAAGAATGATTGTTTGAATGCCTCTATGCGTTCATGCAGTAATTATTCTAATCTCATCCTCACGATCGTGATGTGAGCAATAAATAGGGGGTTGTAGTATGCGTGCATACACATGCCTATGCCCCTACATTGTGCTAGCTATACTAACACTGCCAATACCGCTTCTTGGCAGGTGGACTGTTTGTGGTGGGGTACTGTTGCATGGGGAGTAGAGGGAGAGGGAGGCAGAGAGAGGGGTCGGGGTATGGATGGCCAGTGCTCGGAGCGAGGCAGCCAGTTGCCAACTAGGAATGTGAGAGGGAGCTTCAGCACGTATATGAGCTGACATGATTGTCGCAGCTAGTGTGAAGTGGCACACACTGAAGGCAACTGGGGGATGTGAATTGTGAGGGTATGACTGGACAGAGGAAAGGAAAACTGTTGGGTGAAAGATGCAAGGAGAGTGGGTTTACCTGAGATTGAGGCCCGGCTGATTATGGGAGCATAGTATTTGTTGTAAGGATAACATCCATCTGTGTAGTTCAGAGAAGCTGGTGGTGGAGATAATCATCAAAATGGCTCAGCATGTGAAGCAGCCATTGAAATTGAGCCTGTTGTGCCACTGGGTGGTCAGTTTTGTTCTTGATAAAATTTTGGCAATGTCCATTCATTCTGGTGGACAGATACTTTGTAGTCATATTGATATAAAAGACTGTGCAGTTGTCTGCAGCAGAGTTGTTATATGACAAGGCTTCTTCCACAGGTGGCCCAGTGCCTGACAGGGTGGGATAAGTCTCTTGACAGGACTGGAATAGGAGGTGCTGGGCGGGTGAATTGGGCTGGTCTTGCATATAAGTCTTCCACAGGAATATGATCCCTGTGGCACGTGGTTGGGAATGGGAGTGGCATAGGATGCTGTGTGTATTCTGTATATAAAGGAAGATTACTCATTGGGTTTCCCATTCAGGAATCTCATTTGAATGTTTGTCTTTGCGAGATCACATTATGCCTTGTGAAAGGAGAAGAAATATCTACCTGAATGTGTTGGAATTTGAGAGTAGCTGGATCATGGCATATACAAGGTATGATAAAAAAAGTAATATGAATTTTTTAGTTGTGCAGGCTTTGTACATCAGATTTTCAATTTTTTTTATCTTGTTACTACACAAGTTCCTGAAGTATGTTTGCATTATCAGCAGTTTTGAAGATTTAGTTTGTTGTTGACAGTCCTAACGGTTATACATGCTTTTGAGCGTTCAGCTAATTTTTATGTTAAAAAAAGATAGATAAATAAAATTCTGTTATATTTTGTTTGAGAAATGGAATAAAGTACAATACAGCAGTCAAAATGTTGACTATGGCTTTTGGCGAATCTACTATGAGTTTGTGAGTGACATAAACATTTCAAAGAGGGTTGAGAAGACATTGAAGACCTGAAGTAGCACATCAGCTACTAACAACAATGTGGAAGTAGTAAAGAAAGTGATTCTGAAAATTGCTGAATCACCATCATAGATGTTGCTGATATGTCGGAATTCCTTTGGCTCATGTCAAGAAGCTTTTTCGGATGTTTCAGATATGAAATCTGTACCAGCACAGTTTGTTCCAAAATTATTAAATTTCAACTAAAAACGATGTTGTGTAGACATCAATCCAGAATTGCTGAGTGAAGTCGACAATGACCAGAACTTCTAAAGAAGGTTATAACAGGTGATCAAACATGGATATACGGGTATGATGTTGAAGCTGAGGCCCAATTGTCGTAGTGAAAACTGCCAGAAGAGCCAAGATGGAAAAAAGTTAAAGTTTGATCACGTGTGAAGATTCTCCCAACTGTTTTCTTAGATTACAAAGGGTTAGTTCATCACGAGTTCCTCGGTCTTATGGTCAGTGAGGAATACTACCTAGAAGTTATGCGGCATTCACATGAAGCATCCCAAAGAAAATGACCAGCAAAACCACTCGTAGAAATTGGATCACAGTAATGCTCCTACTCTCACCTCAAAGCTTGTTTGTGTTTTTTGGCAACAAACAAAACTGTTGTGTTGCCTCAGCCACCATATTCACCAGACATAGCCCTCTGTGACTTGTTTCTATTTCTGAAGCTGAAGAGAAGCATGGAAAGATTTTCTTTTGCCACCATTGATGAGACAAAATCAGAATCAGTGAAGAAGCTGAACACCATAACCAAAAGTGAATTTCAGAAGTGATTCCAAGATTGGAAAAAGCGCTAACGCAAGTGTATCGTTTCTGAAGGGGATTACTTTGGAGGGTGCAGAGTTGATGTTGATGAATAAATAAAGGTTCGTTAAGGAAAATCCACACAACTAGTGTTCAAGAAGACAGACATATTGTTCACTCAGCTGTGCAGGATTTTACAGCTGTGTTGCATACCTAGAATCAGGAATGGGCTTATGTGCAGCAAGACGAGTATCCACAGGGGCAGTGTAATGGCTTGTGGAGTGCCACAGACTGTCGACACACAGCAACCACTGTTGCAGCATCCCTTAAAAAGCAACAGACAGAGATCCTTTCTGACCGTACAATTTTAGTGTCTGGCAATGTAGTTTGAGTTCAGTTTCAAATTATCCATTACAATGCCACCAAAGTGCCATATTTGAACTTTTTATTTGTGTTACTTGATTGCCACATAACAAATTTATATATCTTTCTTTGTCTGTAACACACTTCCAGTCATTAAATTTGGCCTACTCTGAGTATTTTACATTTTATTTTGGAGCAGTTAAACCATATTACTTTCAATAAAGCTGTACTGCATCTTTCTTCACAACACATATTATCCCCAGTAACAGACATTTTTTTACCATCACCATTGTCCGTTCTGGAAGAAGAATGTTTTTCGTGCATGAAACTGGAAATTTTGAGTCACTACTGAAACTACAAATGTCACAAAGAATTTTGTATTACAGCTAAGTGCTTAAGCTTCATCTTCAACAAGAGTTCAGTTCTTGCTGAAAGATTCAGTAAAACTACTATGAGTGACTTCATTCATCATGTTCACAATAAAAATAACAACAGAACACAGCCAATCCATAGATCGTCGAATGCAAGTTATATGAATTTGCTACCATCACAGTGATTGCTCTCAGAACTGTCATTGAACCTTTTTGTTGATCACAGGCTCCATACGTGTTGGAGACTAGCTCCAGTTCAGAACATATTTATAGTTTGATGACGATTTATATACCAGCTTGTGTGGTATGGTGAAATGCTGCATTTTCCAGACAAGTGTGTGGAAACTGTTGGAGACTGACAGCACAAAATATTTCCTACTGTGATTCAATTGTAACATTATTTTCATTAAGCCTTATTAACAGTATAGACTTGGGAAGTCAGGAGATGTGATTTGATATTGCTTCAATCATATTTTCTAATTAGGCCATAGATTTTTTTGTAGGCAACTGGTACTCTGGTCCAGAACATGTTCATAGTTTCATGATTTATGTACCAGCTTGTGTGGCATGGTGAATGAACTAGGAAATTGATGCAAAAAACTGATGGAAAAAGTAGTCTTTTGAAATATCACACAAATCTGTAGATAAATAATATGATAAATGAGAAGTATGGATGCTGAAACATGCTGCATTTCTGAATGAAGGCATAAGAAACCACAGTGCCTTGTGAAATGCATTAAGTTCATCATACGTGTTGACAGAGCTAATATGGTTTTAAATTCAATAAAATGTGTGTGAGAAACTATCAGATTCTACAAGGTACTTTGTTTCATATTCTGTGCTAACTCTGTTGAATACAAAAGTTTACTGGGATTGACTGGGGAGGGGAAGTGGCTTGCAGCTTCACATTTACTAGCATTGGACATTTAATTCATTTACTTGTTGGTATGATAATTTTTCCATTTGTTTGTCCTTCAAATGAAATGTGATTGATGGTTTATTTACAAGATATATCGCACTCTTATTACCTGTGCATATTTCAGGAGAGTATTGAAGTAGTTGCATACATTGTATAAAGTATTATTTTATTTAGTGACACTAAGTTGGACCCCTTGTTAAATTTCATTGTCTTGATTGTGCCACTGAAATCCTTTGTGGCGTTTTGTCTTTGTTTCTCCATTACAAAATTTAAAAATATCCATAATATTTGATTGTCTAACTGTAATTTCCGTCATCTTACACTGTGTGAAATAAAGCTATTACATAGTGCACTGTAATTTAATGTTACCCTAACAGGAAGAATCATTTTTTACAGGAAATCCGAAGGCAGAAGGTAGAATTCATGAACAGGATACCAGATGAACCAGACAAGAATCACCCAGATGCCGTCCATATTGTTATAAAGCTTCCAGATGGGACTCGCCTTGAACGACGGTTTCTGCGGAGTCACACATTGGATGTAAGGATCTTACGTTGTTTGAATAGTGACTATAAAAGAAAATTTTGCAGATCATCTTCTTGTTGCTGTTGATGTGAGGCCATGCAACTGAATGTTTAAAGAGTTCAATCAGTGATTGAAACAAAAATGTCTCTGAAATAAAGTATTAGCCATGGGATGGTAAACTGTACTGACACATTACTTTTTTCCGTAATTCACCTACTTGGTTTAGTGCAATGCCCAGAATTAATCCTTCAGTCTGCAGCAGCTTGTTCACTTTTATGAAACTTCTTGCTAATTTAAATCAGATGAAATCTGTGTGCTGGACTAGAGCTGAATCCATATACACAGTCGCTAAAGAATATCTGTGACTTTCAGTAACTGCAAGTGCTCTCATCCATCATCAGAAACCATAAGAAAAGTGTCAATGCCTTGTCATTTTCTTGTCCATTTCCAAGTTGCATAGAGATTTACAAAAAATGGAAAGTAAGGTTGAACAATTGGAGTTATGTATCTGTGGTGTATTAAAGCTAAGACTCCTTTGGAAATCAGTGCTGTAATAACAGGAACATCCTGTACTTTTTTATCTTCAGAATTCACACTAAGTTTAAACAGCAGACAACAGGAAGAGGAACGAAAGAGAGGATTGACTCCTAAACTGTTATCATTCAGTCCTAGAACAAAACAACCATATAGCGGAGATGCTAAGTTGCAGTTAGCCACAAATAAAGACTATCAAACAAAGCTTTTGACCAAACAGGCCTTCATCAGATCAGACAAAATGCACGCACACGTGCACTCGCACCCGCACACACACATAAGGGAAAAAAGACTATCTGTGTGCCTCTATATGAACTCGAATTTCTCTTATTATCATAGTCCTCACACGGAATGTACCGTATTTACTCGAATCTAAGTCGCACTTTTCTTCTGGTTTTTGTAATCCAAAAAATCACCTGCGGCTTAGAATCGAGTGCAAAGTAAGCGGAAGTTCTGAAAAATGTTGGTAGGTGCCGCCACAACTAACTTCTGCCGTCGAATATATGTAGCGCTACACAGGCATGTTTTGCAGGCACAAAGATGAATACAGGCGCCAAAACCTCTGCGTCAGTAAATAAATAAAAAAAAAGGTGGAAGACGAGCTTTTTTTCCTCCACCCTGAGTTTCGGCCACTGTATTTTCATACATTATCCATCGAAGTAAATACAAACTCCGTATTGTTCATCTTCGAATGTTGCAGCGTTTCAATGTACTACGAAAATCCGACTGGCAAGACTGTTAGGGATGTTTGTCAATATGGCCAACTCTACGTTCTGAATTTTTTCTTACCTGTGAAAAGAGATGGTTGCTAATAGGAACTTTTATGAATTGTGAATCACATGCAGTATTCTCTTCACCATAAGAATAATACGAATATAAACATTTTGCCACATATTCTTTCGTGTTTGCTGCTATCTCATTTAAATTCTGCCTGCCTAATAAACTACGAAATTAGAGTGAGACAACAGCAAACACGGAAGAATATACATATCATGTCATGTTTATATTCGTATTATTCTTATGCGTAATAGTGATACAGTCAGAAATGAAGCATGGCAATTGACTAGATTTTTAAATCTAAGATGACTAATTTCTGTGCAGAATGTAATGTACTAAAGAGGCGTCTGCAGAGATTTTCAAATGGAGAAAAATTTTCGCTAAACTCTCATTCAGAACATCTTCTATCATACGCAGTCTATTATTTGGTTCTTGTTGATCATTATTAAAGAAAGCATCAGTGTAAATAACAACAAATAGCAGTCTCGTGCCATTGCTTCGCTAATGAGACAATTCTCTCTCTCTCCTGAGCACCTGACACATAGCAATGGCTACCTGGTAAAGCTTAACTGCTAAGCTTACGACTCAAACCAAACTACTGTAGCTGTATCGTCATTCATTCGACCTAAATTGTGTCTCATATTACAATGGACAAACTTTGTTTTGATTTGGAGGTGCGGCCTAAAACTTTTCTCTCCCCTTGAATTTCGAATCTCAAATTTCAGGTGTGGCTTAGATTCGGGAAAATTTTTTTTCCTTGGTTTCGAGTATCATTTTTCAGGTGTGGCTTAGATTCGAGTGCGGCTTAGATTCGAGTAAATACGGTACTTTGGTGGTGGTAGAGTCATATTGCATTTGGCCTCAAATGCCAGTTCCTTTCAGGGATTTTGATATGAGCTCACAAAGCATTTCTGTGATACTTGCATGCTGATGAAACCTACCATAGCAGTACTCAAGAATGAATCACTTTTGTTTTCTGTATGCCATCTTCTTTATAGGTGAGCTGCACTTTCCCAAAGTTATCCCAATAACGCAAAGTCAACCATTCATCTTACCTGCTACCAATCTGATTTGCTCATTCCATTTCATATTGCTTTGCAACATTATGCATAAGTATGTATTTGATGTGACTGTGTCAGGCAGCAGACCACTGATGCTGTATTCGAACATTACAGGATTGTTTTCCCTGCTCATCCACACTAACTTTCATCTTGTATCCTTCTGCAGCCATTCATTTTAGACACCTTCCCATACACCACAGCATCATCAGCAAATAGCCAGAAATTTATGCTCATGCTGTGTGTTAGACCTATGTATATAGAGAATAAAAGTGGTCCTATCTTACTTCCCTGGGGCACTCCTGATATACCCTTGTCTCTGATGAACCCTCACTGTCGAGGAAAACATGCTGGGTTTTATTATTTATGAAGTGTTCGAGCCACTCGCAAATCTGGGAACCTACTCCATATACTCATACGTTCATTAACTATATGCAATGGGGAATCATGTCAAATGCTTTCCAGAAGTCTAGGAATATGGAATCTGCCTGTTGCCCTTCATCCATGGTTCTCTCTTATATCATGTGAAAAATGGCTAAAGTTTCATGTTTTCCTGGCCATAACCTGAGTCGACATATACACATGGTTATGATATAATATATGAAAACATTGGATTAAGCACAGTTTTAAAAATTAATAAAACTACTTCATTGATCAAATTAATGCCAACAGACAAGAAACAATCGTGCTGGTTTATTATTGTTAACAAATGTGTTTTGTGGACATTGTTACGCATCTAATTCTCTCACACGTTGTAATCTGCCAAGAGTGTGCTCTGATGATGTAGTGTCAAATTGTTCTGCCTCATTATATTGGAGGTTACTATGTACTTGATTGTATGATATTTCATCTTTTAACGTGGCAATTTCATGGTGTAAACTGTTAACTTTACGATTGAGTGCATTGCTACATGAGTTCATCTCATTAATAGCGTGGTTCATAGATTGAAATTGTTCAGACTAAATGAAAGTAGAAGGCAGTGTTTCTTCAGATTTAGTATCAGTATTAATTTCTAAAATTTCTGCTCTGTTTGAAAGCCTTTTCTGTAAGTGATGGAGTTTGAGCAGTATTGTTGGTGTCATTTTTGTCAATCTGTTTCTGCAGTTTCTTTGTACATTTGTTAAGTTTGAATATGTCAGATATGACTACGGTAGAATCAGTATTGAGCTCTAATTATTCAAGTTAATATGTGTTCTTGGTGTTTTCATGTTGTTGACTCAAACGAGTTTCTACTTGTGTTTCATGCTCTGTAAAATCGTTTTGAAACTGTGTGTTCGTTTCGTGTACGGTTTTAAGATCACCAAAAGCTTTACTGTAGCAATTGTCTGTGTATTTTTCCATGTGAGCTATTACATTTGTGCTGATTTCATGTTGCTCAAGAGTTTCACATATCTGTTCGATCGTTTTGTTTTGTTCAAGTTGCACTTGAACAGCAAGTGTAACTTGCTCTTGAAATCGATTACATGCTTCTATGTGCTGATTGAGGCATTCATTAAGTTGTGTTTCTTGTTGTTCAAAACATTTGTTACTTTGTTGTTCTACACTGAGTGTCAATTCTTCTTGTTTTTGTGAGACTTTATTAACCTCCTCACTTTTTCTGTTGGTTCATTGCATCACAGATTTGAGTGAAAAATTAGTCTTATTTCTTCTGTGACTTATTATTGCTATCCATGATTTGTTTAAACATCGTCATCACAATAGCATTATTCGATAATTGACCATCCATGATTATAAAGTATTTTGCGTAAACTGTTCAACAGTGTCAGCAGTTGACATGTCTGTTGATGTTGTATTGGATCTGCAGTTTATAGTCAGAGTCATGTAAAGATTCAGTCTGTGTTACTTTCATACAGTACTTTTTGCATGTAATGTACATTTTCTAAGAGCGCCAAGGCTGTTCCATTCCTAAATTAAGCGTAACCTTTGTTGTTGGAAGTAGGTGCAAAGTGTCTTAATACAGTGGCTGTTTGAAATAGGTAATCATTTTGTACATACACAGGGGTGTCACGGACTGCTCCTCCTCGATTTTCTTCGTACTTATAGAATTTGAAGTCAGTGTCTCGATATAAGTTCCTCGAACCACTGTATCACACTGCTTGACAGTTGCAATGATTGTCTTCAAAAATTTCCGAGTGCTGTTAGGCATAAAATATTTTGAATATTTAAAGAAAGCCACCCTGCAGCTGAGAGTGTAGCTTTCTAGAATTGTAAGCACGCACCCAGTGATTTGACTCTCACTAGCTACAACGTTTTTCTTTTCTCTCTAATTTTATTGGACACTCATATTTATTATCGGATTGAAATCTCAACTTACAAATATTGATTTTATTAAATAAATATACCATGTATTTATTTTCAATTACTACTCACATGGGAATGTGGATGTTCACAATGAAGTAAAATTTGATATAAAAATCTGAAATGTCAACTAAAAATTACAGTACTATTTTATTTTCAGAACTGAACAGTATTGTTGATACATATAATTTTTTCATTTAACATTAATACATTTCAAATTTTTGTTTATACTCATAATTTTATGTGATTAATGATTGAAATAATACATTGGAAAATCTGGGATGGAATATAACAATATTGTGAAAAGGATAGTCACTATTCACCATGTAGCGGAGATGCTGACTCGCAGATGGGCAGTTGGCCTCAACAGCCAGAGACTGTGGTCGTGTGTGTGAGAGAGAGAGAGAGAGAGTTTGTTTTTCCGATGAAGGCTTTGTTGACCGAAAGCTCACTTTCTGACTATGCCTATCTGTGACTCAGCATCTCTGCTATATGGTAAGTGGCAACTATTCTTTTCTTTGCACAGTATTGAAAATAATGCATGTTATTTTTATTTTTAAAAATGTGATTCAATATTTGTTAATTAACATTTCAATTTGATAATAAATATGGAATTCAAATAAGAGAAAAAAGTTGCTTTTTGTGAGATGAAGCCTATGACTTCCATATTACAACACTCGGTAGCTAACCATTCAGCTACTGGATGCTCTGTTCAAAAGCTCAAAATGTTTTGTACTTAACAGATGGAAATAAAACAAAGGTGAGATTTAAATTCTGGGTGAAATGTTGAAATAGTTACCATCAGTGAAAGTAAAGAAGAATTACAGGACCATTTTATGCAATTCCAACATTGTGTTCTTGTAAGGATCAGCAACTGCATTTATTTATAATTTATTTAGGTTTCTGTCACAGTTGCATATAATTGTTTTTATTGGTGACAAGTTGTGAACAATAGTTTAAAAGAACAAAAATTGTTGTCCATAAATTCAAACTGTTCAAACATCAATTTGTCTGGCTCCTGTTTCTTCCATGAATGTATTTCTCATTCCTCAGGTATGTCCAATATCATTCCTTTAACAGAGGAATTTCCAAATTAACCTTACAAGGGACCTTCACCAATTTCCTTGCAGCAACAGATAAAGCGATTGAGCACATTGCAGCATTTGTAATTAAGTTTGGTAAATGATATGTAAATGTACATATGAACTATGTCAACTTTACTGTTATATGAATGAATGTGTAAGTATCACAATGAATGCCATATGATCCTTTAGATGCTACTTGTAAGAGGAATGGGAAACATGTAATTGGAAGATAAGGGAGTGGGCCAAATTGATGAATGAATAGCCCAAATTCAATAATTTCTTTTTAAAAGTGAAATATGATCCATTACAGCAATGGCCATGGAGATTAACATTTTATACAATAATTTGACAACATCTGAGACCTTTCTCAATACATCATCTCAGTATTTTATTTTAAATTTATAGAACTCACAGGAATGCATAGTAAACAGCTAAAGACGCCTGTCAAGTTTTGAATGTGCCATTGGAATTATATTACATTCAAATTGCACCTAATGTATGAAAAAATCTAATGAATGTTTCATTGAAATAATATATATCCAAACATTAGAGAAATAGATATTTCGTAATTGATGTACTGTTATGTTGCTTTGGCTGCCAGTCTTTCTAATCCCATAAGATATTAGTTAACCTCTCCCCTCCCCCTACTATCAGCATCATTGCCTAATTAAGCTTTAGAATGAAAAAGAATTTTCTTTGAAAATTTTAACATTTGAAATGTTGAAAGATAAATTATATTTAGTATTGTAGGTGTTTTATTAATCCACAGACTAATGAGACAGTGAGACACTTTGTACTGCTAATTGCTAATAATAATAATAATAATAACAAAGGACAGTTATAATAAGAAATCACTCTCACTAACAACAAAGATACAACACCACAACTCTGCCATTAAACTGGAGTGCCTTTATGCAGCAGAAGTTTTAGTCATCAACAAGAAGGGAGAAACTGAAGAGCTGGAGAAAAAGGAAAGGGTGGTACTATGGAAAATATTCACTCGAAGAAAGGTTGGGAGTGTGTTGATGAAAAGAGGTAATGAAGAAACCCACACCTAAAAGTGAAAAACTATCAGATGCTCTCAGGAAAAGGAGGATTTCATTTTATGGCCTCCTGATTCAAATGAACCCAGAAAGACTGAATGAAAAATATTTGACCATTCAACATAAATCAAAAAATATGAATCATTTGGTTCACGGAAGTGAAACAAGACTTAGTTTAAATTAACATTACAGAAGGAGAAATTCTAGACAGAGTTAGGAAGTTCTAGGGGTTTCAGGTGAAGGTCAGAAAGTGCATCACGATATGGATAGATGAAAGAAGAAAAGAATATATTGAGAGAATGGAGAAATTCTGAAAGACTGAAAAATCAGAAAAAAAGACAGAATCATGAAGTTTCTTCACGTGGTCCACAGATGCCTGAAATCAAAGAAAGAAAGGAGAGGACTAAGTAGGTACCACAGCAATGTAGTAGCCATTACATAGTTACTGTTTTAACAATGTAGGAAACGGTAGATTGCTACTTGCTGTAAAGCTAACACACTAAGTTGCAGGCAGCACAATTAAAAAGATGCTTACACATAAGCTTTCAGCCTCAGCCTTCATCGGAAAAAGAGAAGTACTCACCATTCATTCACACAAGTAAGCACACCTCATGCACACATGACTGCCAAATCCGGCAGCTTGGGCCACAATGCATTGTGGCCCGAGGTGCCAGAGTTGGCGGTCATGTGTGCGTGAGATGTCGCTACTTGTGGGAATGAATGGTGAGTACTTCTCTTTTACCGGTGAAGGCTGAGGCTGAAAGCTTATGTGTAAGCATCTTTTTAATTGTGCTGCCTGCAACTTAGTGTGTTAGCTTTATACTGTAAGTAGTAGTCTTATCTTCTCCTACATTATTGATACTCCTACCTGGAGTTTCCATTGTTTGGCAATAACTGTTTTGTTGCACTGTCAGTTAGTTCGTTTATTGTTGAAAAGTGAATAATAAAGTGATTTCTGGTTTATTGTGGGAACTACTTACAACTTAGAGATCTTCATGATATATGCGACATATATGTCTCAATTTTATCATCATGTATCCGTGATACAAAGTAGGTATGTAGTGTGTGGAATATGTGAGGAGGTCCATACATTCGTTTCACAAACTGTAATCACCACATCTGTCAGTGCTAGTATTTGAAATAAAAATGTAATTACTGGTAATGACAGTGTTGGTAATCACTCTTTTACAAAATAATGAAAGCAGTAATGATCGTTTAAAAATAATTTAGTTTTGTGGCCGAAACAAAATTGTACCTTTCTGTTTCACCCTTCATTTTATTCCTCAGAGGAGGGAGGGAGGTTGGGAACCACTGGCCTAATAAAAGACATTTTGTAGAAATTGAGTCAGAAACTTTCTCGAGATTAATCAACCACATCCGGTGGGGTACTTTCTATCATTGTTTAATTTTATTCCAAGTAATCCCATGTGCTACATTTGCTTCTAAAACCAGCTTGTTCCTTTACTTCATTTAAATCAAATGTTTCGTGTATGGTGTGTGATCATGTTACTGAATACATTGTACATTATGGAAACTGATAGCTCTGACAGTTCTTTATGTCTTGCCTATGATCTTTATTGTGAAATAGAACAGTTATAGCATAGTTACACATTTGTGAAGTTGCCTTCCTCTACAGATGTTCTGCAAATAGTTTCAAAAGTTTTATTTGTATTACTTGGCATTCAGTTTTAGTACTTTCTGTTGTAACGTCCTCATCTGCTATCCCATTGCCTTTCTTCGTTCCTTGAACAGCATCATACATCTCATCTGTTGTTATTTTCAGAATGTTATTATTTTCGTACTTGCAAGTACACATGCTGTACTTGTTTGCACTCCAATTTATTCATTCTTTGAAGAGTGCAGTTATTTCTTGGTGAGTGACTGGATATGGAGAACAGTAATCTTTGGAATATAGAGCCAACAATATGAACGTTGTCTACTCTTTTGAAACCATTGAGATAACATGAAGTCATCCTGACTTCTCTTATACAGCAGTGTCCCATACTTCATCCTTTCATGTGGTGTCATTCTGGAAATATTTATACTGACAGAATTCTGTCCTGTTGTGATGTTTTTCAAAAAAGTAAGTGCTATAACCATATTCAATTCAATCTATTACTGCATGTTTCAGCATTGTACACATATAATATGTGTTACATAGCATACTTTTTTGGGCTGTGTGTGATTTTCATCCCGTCATCTCTATAGAAGAATAGGAGGAGCTGAAACAAGAACATTTTTGTGTAATGATGAAGAAACAAACAGTCTCGGTTGCAGGGATATAATTATTATTTATTTACAAGTGACACACCTGATTCAAGCATCTTCAGATTGGCTGAATATTAGATTGTGTTAGGTATGTGGGATACAGAGCATGCAGAATGTCCCACCAAAAAATTGCCCTTGCCAAATATTCAGAAGCATTGTACAGTGTTGTTGTTGAGGCATGTGACATAGTTCAGTGAATCCAAAACAGAGTCAGACCTACATAGCTCTGCCACCATGCAAACAATGGGAGGCGTAGTTGCTCATATCTGGCCTATACATATAGCTACTACACCACTGACGTGTTTGCTTGGTGACAGATCTATTAAGGCCTGATCCTGTTTTGCATTCAGTTGACTATGTCGCATGCCTCGCAAAGGACACCATGCAAAGTTCCCAAATATTTGACGAGGGAAATTATTGGGCGGACATTCTGTATGCTCAGTATCCCATATATCTAACACTATATAATATTCAGCCTAACTGATTATGCCTAAATCAGGCGAAATGCATCATTTGTAAATATATAATAATTACATCCCTGAACCAAAACTGTTTGTTTCTTCATTGTATATTACTGGTTGCCGTACCATTCCTGGCATGTACTGGAAAAAATATTTTTGTGTAATGTGCTACTGAGACTTAAGAGCGGGGTTGAGTATTCATTAAGGGAATTCAGTCACACAATGAATTCTGTTTAAAATCAAATTTGATTCAGACATCTACATCTACATCGATACTCTGCAAATCACACTTAAGGATACAGGGCACTTATAAATGGTGGAAAAAATTAATTTCTTTATGACTTTATTAAATTCTATAGTCTTTTCTGATTACATTGAATATACGTTATAGGGTTTCAAATGAAAAATGACGTATATATACCAAATTTTAAAGTTACGGTGATGTATACCGCCACACCTTTTTTATTTCTGTTACAGAAACCAGTATTATTTCGAAAAGACCTGTGAACTTTCTGTTCTAGCGATTATACGTATGATACATTGTATATGTTGGTAACAGTGCATGTTTCTAGTGACTGTAAATGATTATCTTTGCTAGTATTTACTTTTGTTTCACTGAAGCAGTTTATTCATGTGTTACTGAATGTTTGTTGCCCAATTGCGAAATATTATATTTGTGGAGGTACATATCCTTTAGTGTGCAATAAATACGAACTATGCCACACATCAAGAAATTCAATAAAGGAAATTCTGTGGTAACCGGTTCACAAACAAAGCAAGCCACACTGTTGAAAGTAATGTATGTATCAGTTCTTCAGGGAAGAAACTCCCACATGGCACGCCTCCTGGCGACTCAAATTTTTTTTTGTTAACTATGACGCTGTTTGTAGTGGATTTGTTGTTGTTGATGTGGGCATCTTATCTTCTTTGATAAAGGAAGTGGCGAAATGTAAACAATGTGATGATGTAGGCTGTCTGGAAATAACTGAACAAGCAGGAAGGGTTTAGGGTCAAAATTAGTTGTTCTGTGTGGATCCTGCAATAAATCTACCTCAAAAATGACTTCGAACATCGTGCATAATTCACATGATGTGAATTTGAAGCTAGTGTATGCAATGCGTGCAATAGGAAAAGGAAAAAAGGCTGCTGGCGCTTTGTGGTTTGATGGACCTTCGTCCTCCTCCTCCTCCCTCCAGTAGGTTCAGCAAGTACATAAAAATACTTTTAGGTGCCTTGATGGTTGTGTCTAAAGCATCTATGAAACGTGCAGTAGAAGAAACTGTAAATATTAGTGAAACCAGGGACATTGCTGTTGCACTTGATGGGATATGGCAACGTCGAGGACATCATTCCTTGGATGGTGTTGTAAGTGCTACTTCTCTGGAGAATGGAAAAGTTGTTGATGTTGAGTGCTTATCTACGTAGGTACTATCACACCTGCCATGGTAACACTGAAGAACATATTGAACATCAGTTTTCTAAGAATTTTGATGGTTACAATGGAGGAATAGTGTGTGATGGAGCTCTAAAAATATTTCAGAGGTCGGTGCCTATTTATAACGTTAGATATACGAAGTACCTAGGTGATGGGGACTCTAAAGATTTCAATAAAATTAATGAGTTTAATGTTGATGGTGATACCTTGGTAACAAAATTGGTGTGTTGTGGACATGTGAAAAAGAGGATGGGTACTGTATTGAGGAAGCTACGAAGAGAAATGAAAGTAAAGTTGCTATCTGATCTATCTGATAGAAAATCTCTGTGTGGCTGAGACAGATTGACAGAAGCAGAAATAGACCTTTGTCAGAGTTATTATGGACTGGCCATAGACAAACTGCACCTCTAAATGATGTTATAGCAATGAGAAAATCTGTCTGGGCCAACTACTTTCATGAGTTGTCTACAGATGAGCACCCTGTTCATGGACTTTGCCCTAAAGGAGCAGATCCTTGGTGTGGTTACCAAAAAGAAAAAGAGAGTGGTCAAATATACCATCATAAGCATTCTCTTCCTGAGCCTTTTATGAATGAAATAAAACCAGTTTTTAGAGGCCTGAGTGACCCTGTTTTGATTAGTAAATTTCTTCATGAGGGCACTCAGAATACAAATAAAAGTTTCAACCGTTGCATATGGAAAAGATTACCCAAGAATGTTTTTGTTGGTCTAAATACATTAAAAGTTGGTTTACTAGATGTAGTGATACGCTTCAGTGATGGAGTGATAGGAAGATTGGAAGTCCTAAGAAATTTAAGCATAAAATGTGGCTTTAATATGGAAGGTCAATTGCTTGCGTGTGACAGACAAAGGGTGCATGAAGCTGAAAGATTCACTGTTCAAGTTACAAAAGAAGCACGAAGTGCTAAAAGGAATTCCAAGAGGAAGCTTGAAGATGAAGAAATGGTGCAGGATGAAGACTATGATTCAGGAGTGTTCTGAGGTACACTTTAATTGGACTCATATCTTCGTTTGCAATTTCTCACAAGTTGTATTTTTTAGGTACAAATATTTCCTAAAGTTTATGAAGCATTACTCTAATTTTTTCTGTAACTTGCAATAACTACTACTAATTATTGCAGAATCAACTAAATTATATAAAAATATAACATTTTTATTAGGAAAAAATTATAAACATTAAAATGTAAGATGTGATATTTTTTTTATCCTTGAAATGTACATAATAGGTGGAATTAAATAGGTCTAGTACCTCAGCCATCATGTCATGCATATCTGGTAAAAATTTGGTCTCCTTAAAATGTATAACACTGGATTAAATGGTACCTCAATTTGAGGAAGCATTTTGGAAAAAAATTGCATCAATTTGTTTGTAATTTTTTAAATAACACTAAGCAGGTTAAAAAACATTCAAAATACTTCTAGTTTGTTTAGAAAGTGTGCTGCATTACATGATATCAACAAAAAAATCTGTAAAACATATACATTATAAGCAGTGCCTGAAAGAAATAGGTGTTGATTTTTACATAATATCGAGCCAGAAAAGTACCCTGTATCCTTAAGTGCCTGGCAGAAGGTTCGTTGAACCACCTTTACAATAATTTTCTGTTGTTCCAATCTCAAGCAGCGTGAAGAAAAAATGAACACCTATATCCTTCTGTGCGAGCTCTGATTTTCCTTATTTTATTTTGATGATTGTTTCTCCCAATGTAGGGCGGTGTCAACAAAATATTTTCACATTCAGAGGAGAAAGTGAGTGATTGAAATTTTGTGAGAACATCCCACTGGAATGAAAAACTACTTTGTTTTAGTGATGTCCAGTCCAAATCCTGTATAATGGCAGTGACACACTCTCTCTTCTGTTTCACGATAATGCAAAATGTGCTGCTTTTCTTTGAACTTTCTGAATGTACTCCCTTAGTCCTATCTGGTAAGGATCCCAGATCACACAGCAGTACTCCAAAAAGAGGACGGACATCAAAACAGCTGCTACTGAAGAAAATATGTCAGAGCTGATTGAAGAGGATACTGCATACTGCACCATTGAAAGCTCTGTACATGTCACAAATGATCTTTAACTCCAATGCTGTGAATGTCAACTGAAAGAAGGAATAATACAACACCCTTTTTATAATATATATTGGTGTCTCTGGCATGTGTACACTGCTTAACAAGATGCAGCCCTTACATTTTATGACAACAAGATAAACGGTTGAGTTACACTAATGGGGTTAGAGGAGTAGTGGTACTATAAACCAAACTATTCAGTGTTTTCAAATAACTTAGAGAGAATTACACATATTGTCCAAGTGCAAAGCAGTTTTTCCTCTTTTGTATGTGCCTCTTAGCTGCTCAGTGCCTCTCTTATATGTTCAGTACCGATGTGCTTGCTTTCAAAAATTATATTTTGTCCTGGAGTGTTTTCATTAATCCATAACTTTATACTCAGAATATTTACACATCAGTGCTATAATCTAATACTTTCCTTGAATTGCTACAACTTTGTAATATTCAAAGTCCATATATTTATTTTTCACCTTTTTGTTTCAGGCTGTTTTCTATTATATATTTTGTCACCCATCATCACCAGTGAGTTTTGAAGTGGCAACAAATTTTCCAAAACGTGTCCTACAATGCTCTCCTGGAGCAGAGGGAACAGCAAAGCAGACACTGGCAGAAGCTGGCCTCATTCGGAGAGAAGTGCTGTTTGTTTATGATTTGGATGCATAAATGTGATAATTTTTTACATTATACCCAGACAACCAGTTTCTTATTGTCACCTTTTCTTCCACTGTCTACTTCCCATTTTAAGTCTGACAAGCTAATTAAAGATTTAACAAAATACTGCTGCCCTAGCCCCCCTAAACAAACATGAATGTTTTCACTTTGTATGGTAAGGGAACAGAGTCATAATTTTGCAGTATGTAAGACACTAAATTGGATGAAAATTGCATGCATTACACAGCATGTACTTTTGTAGTGTCAACACATGTTATCTCTCTGTTTCGAGTGAGCAAGTATTTCCCTTTCCTCACCTTTTTTATAAGCTGCTGTAATTGGAAATGCACATTCTCACATCAGTGAATCATTTGCATTATACTGACGTGTAAAGCACTTATAACCCACAGAGGCAAGTAAGGGTGACGTAACTGGTGAAGTCTCTTTGAGTTAACCACTCTTTATCACATTGAAAGCTGGTTCAGCAAAATTATTTATGAACAGAATGACTTTGGCAGGTCCACTGTTAAGTATTTTCTACTTTGCAAAGTATTTATTTTAAACTCTCAGTTTTGCATTTCTCTCTGTTATTTCATATATATTTTTTATGTTAATATAATATTGTACATTTTGTTGACAAGAAGTGTGTATAGTTACATATCATCTTATCTGTTCACCTTGTGTTTATGTAAGTCTATTTGTATCTTTTTTGTTGAGTGTAGTAAATATAAGGATGTAAACATATTATTTCATACTCTGTTAAAATTGTGTCATTCTGCTGAGATGAACTTCTATTTTAAATAAAACAATTGTGCAACTAAACATATTATTGAAGTTATTTTGAAATTACAGACAATTATTTGAAAAACTTGAGGAATGTTTTGCAACATAACTATAACAATCAATTTAAATGTAAAATAGTGGTTCAATTTTTGTAATTGTGAAATACTGATTTGTGGGTTTCTCATAAAACGGATTATACAACATACTGAAGGAAGGTGCACCTATAACAAGCATTAAATTTGGTATTAGGAAGGGTACTAATGACCCAGACACTAGGCGCATAAGAGAAAGGAAATGTATATAAAAAATTCGTGTTTGGCACAGAGACCTCATTGGGACCAATGAAAGTTTGTTATTCTTATGATGGTGCATGTACTTTAATGTTTCTTGTTCAGATGCTTCTACAGAATAGTTTTTAATCCAGCTTTTAAAATTAGCCATATTCTGTGTGTTTCATGTAAATGAATAACCTGAAATACAATGTAGTCATGAACATATTTGCTTTAGACTTGGTATTGCCAATAGACTTGCATCCAAATCAAGTGACTGCTTATAATTTGTATGTTGCATCATTTTGGCAGTTAAGGCCCTTGACGACTGGGTTCTACATTCGTGAACATATTCCACAAGCCACCGTACGATGCACGGTGGAGGGTACCATGTACCACTGCCACACTTATACGGCCACCTGTCAAAATCATGACTAACCACCTTTTACAGTATGGACCAGTGTGAGGCATGCAAAAGAGTGTCAGTGAGGTTCTGGAAGGTATCGACACAGATGAGGAGCCCTGGTGCCCTTCGAACCACGGACGTACACTGGTCCATAAGGATACATGTACCCTTGTGCTGTGATGAGATCACCCAGAGAATGCCACGAACACATTACCCACCCCATAACACACTGGCATCAATCCTTTCAACAATTGTTGCAGGGTTTTTGCTGTCAGACGTTTCACACTGTACATGCCAACAGCCTGATGGAGCATAAAATGTGATTCATCTGAAAAGCCCACTAGTCACCACTTGGTGGATGTCCAGTTATGGTAGTGGCATCCAAATTCCAGCCTTCATCATCAGTGATCAGCACTTGACACGAATGCGTGAACCAGACAGCTGCTGCGGAGACCCATATGCAGCAATATTCACTGAACGGTCATTGAGGAGACATGTTGGTAGCCCCTTGTTTGTCTGGGCAGTCAGTTGCTCAACAGCTGCATGTTTGTGTGCCTGTACACATCTACACAGCTGTCATTTGCCCGTGTCATCTTTGGCCTTTGATGTATCACAATTGACTCGGCATCAGTTTTGGATAGCACTATTTCGCCACACACACTACACTTTAACAACAGTTACACATGAACAATTTACAAACTTAGCCACTTTGGAAATGCTTCCACCCTTCGCCTGAAAGCAAGTCATGATTTTCTCTTTGACACGAGATAAATCGCTCTCTTTCCATATTATGACAACCACTCCATTGCTTTCCACATCCGCCCCCCCCCCCCTCCCCCCCAACATGCGTTACATACCCCATCTACTAGTGCTGCCACCTGCAATCTGTGAGTGGTTATTGCACATAGCTGTCGAAAGTAGGAGGTGGTCACATTAATGTGACTGGACTGTATAGTTATTTCCTTTCCTGTTCCACTCACAAATAGAGTGAGGGAAAAATGGCAGATTATAAGCCTCCATATGAGCCCTAATTTGTCTCGTCTTATCTTTGTGGTCCTTACACGAAATGCACGTTGGCAACAGTTAGCCTCAAATGCTGGTTCTCTAAATTTCCTCAGTAGTCCGTCACAAAAAGAGCATTGTCTTCCTCCAGGGATTCCCATTTGAGGTCACGAAGAACTCTATAATATAAGTGTGCAGATTGAACCTAACGGCAACAAATGCAGCAGTCCACTTCTCAATTGCTTCCTTGTTCTCCTTTAATCTGATCTGGTGGGAATCCAGAACTCTTGAGCATTACTCAAGAATGAATCACACTAGTGTACTATACACTGTCTGCTTTATAGATGAGCTACACTTCCCCAAAATTTGCTTTATTCTCCAAATAAAGCAAAGTCAACCACTCACATTCCCTATTACCAATCTGATGTGTTCATTCCATTTTAAATCACTTTGAAAAGTTATGCCTAGATATTTAATTAATGTGACTGTGGCTAGCATCACATTACCTCTTTTTTGAGCAAGCTGTCATTCATCACACGAACTAGAAATTGTGTCTTAAGTTATCTCGTATCATCCTACTGTCACTCAACGATAACACCTTCCTGCTGTACACCACAGCATCATCAGCAGACAGCTGTAAATTGCTGTTCACCCTGCCCATCACATGATTTATGTATACAGAAAATAAGAGTATTCCTGTCACACATCCCCAGGGCACTCTGGACAGTAGCCTTGTTTCTGATGAATAATTGCCTTGGCATGTAGTTGCACTTGCCTTACAAATTTTTGCATGAAATTCGTTTCAAATCTACTGTCCAGGTCAAAAACATTGATGAACTGTACAATATCATATTAAACAATCCGTGAATAGTGTGAAATAGTTTACGTAGTAGGCATATTACAAAAGAGAGAGAGACTGAGATCTTTTGCATGAAGAACTATATCTGAGAATACTTTGTGGAAGGTGGGTTGCACATAGTCTTGAATACTGTTCAAAGCAAATGCAGAAGCAAATTTGTCAGCAAAGTCTGGACCATTTTGAGAAGAATCTATCATATTATATGCATTTTTTTTCTATTTCTGTGAAAAAGACCTGGCTCTCCCTTTAAATACTCAAAGTACTTGGTCCCATGCAAAAGAAGCCAAAGTCAATTTTACTTCTTGAAGTATGTCGGGCTCCTCCTTCCTTTTGTGCAATAACAAACCAATGTGCCAAAGTGCCTAAGTTCACTAGATTTACTTGCAATAAATAGTTGTAACCTTATAGCTGATCACTGTTGCCTAACTAATATTACCTTCAGAATAAACAGGGATAAACTGAAGGGACTTCTGTCCTGGTTATAAAATGTTTTGCCTTCTGGTTTCCTTCTTCATAGTTTTAAGAAGTAAACGTAGAATCCTGAGGTAAATGTTTTTCTCTGTTTCTCCCTAGGAAAATATTAATGTCTCATAACTGATGTATTCACGACTGGAAAATAAAATGTGGATGCGTTAAATGCATATATACTAACACAATGTAATGGCTAAGATGTAAGCCATTGTAATATGCATAGTTATGTCAAAATGTTTATGTGAATTTTATGTGTATATCGAGCCATATGTAAAAGATGAACTTGAAAAAATAACAGAAAGGGAAAAAACCTGAAGGACTAAAAACAGTTCTCATGCCAAAGTGAATGACGAAATAGATGTGGTATCCAAACGTGTGCAATAGTGCAATGAATCGGTTATGGTAACGTCATGCTACGCAATATCTGATATATTAATCAGCAAACTACAATTGTGCAAGCATCACTTACCTTGACATCGGATTTTGATGTGCGGCATTCACCCCACTGAAAATGTAGATACAACAGAGAAGATCCTTCCCAAGCCGTATCAAAGGTGAATTATCTGCTGCAGCATCAGTTCTTGGAGAGTAAATGCACATGCACCGCACTCTCAATGGAAGACCACACCACAACAAATTATTCAATGGATAGTACTGCACTCAGTGTGAAAGTGACACTAAAGCGGGAGTGGAAGTGCATATGGCTGTACACAATAATGCGTGGAGCATTAACGGCTCTTGCACAGCCAACAAGCATATTTTGTGTGCATGTGCAGAGAGACTGGCAATGTTGCCAAAGGACAAGTAACCACTCTAGCAGTGCTCTCATGTAAATACTTAATGAACTGTCATTCCGCATGTAAGTTATGTATTTGATGTGACTTCTGAAATTTTCCCGGCGTATTTCTTCTCCTAATATTTTCGGGTATGCAGCCGGATCCCGTCGACATATGATCCATAAGAAGAAGTTATGTATTTCCTGTAAGATAATGTGTAAGCAAGACAAGCTGACATCTCCAACCCAAAATACAAAGAAAAATACGCTGACAAATAAAGGTCATTGTACCCCTTTTGGCAAAATTTAAATTTGAGCTGTATGAGTGTATACAAAACACTGTGCACCTCCACTGTATGTCACCGCACAGTGTGGAGGCAATTGTATAGGTACATAAGGAAAAGCTCCAACAAGCTATGACAAAAATTTAAAACCAGTTGATGATAATCATAAGCGTGGCCACTGTAAGCACCGGAAAAGATGTAATTTGCAGTGCCGCAAGGCGAATGACAAATGATAAAAACTCCATTCACATTAGGCAAAAACTCATTACCATCCTGGAACACATCATCGAATACTTTCTATCTGTACTGCACTCAATAGATTCAATATATGAAAAGAGACCAGTACAACAGAAGTCTGTTAACACATCGATAGCGACACAGAGATTTAAGGACCAATAAGTAAACAATGGATTCATAGTACCACACGGATGGCAACCTTACCCCACACAGACCTATGGTAGTGGTAACAGTAATCACAATGGAAATGGAGAAAGCCATAAATACAAAGGCGGATATAAAAGAAATGGGCAAAAATTTAGCAAAAACAGTTACAATGGGCAAGTAGCATATGGCCAGCCTGTACAATATGTACAGACACAATGAATGAAGAGAGGTCCCATACTCGGAGGAGCATAGAGAACAATGCGGGAGACTCACACCACCGACTAGGCAAGGTTCTAGTAGAGGTGGTTTGCCATTGCCGTCCTCTGACCATAAAGGGGATGGATGGATGATGATGATGACGACACAACACCCGGTCATCTCGAGGCAGAGAAAATCCCGGACCCCACCGGGAATCGAACCCGGGACCCCGTGCGCTGGAAGCGAGAACGCTACCGCGAGACCACGATCTATTCTTTTCCATTTTATTACATGTCGTCCCGCTTCCCTGAGACACAATATACTGGCAATAATCAGCTGATCGCTTGGCAGACGCAAAATAATAACGGACAACTGAATAACGCACAGACAGCGGAATTCGGTCAGCAGAGTAACATACATATGCTGAATAACACGCAGAGGCAAAGAGAATTTCAGTCGAGAGCCTCTCAGAACAATAATTGGTGTAACCAAACACCAAGGGTCAACATAGTGGAAGTTACGCCTAACCTAGAGATCGATGCCACCGCGACGCTGGAAAACTTGAATCAGTCACGTTAGGCCCCAGCTCTGAGGCCTTGGAGGGGAGTGAGGGCACGAACTTGATCGAGACTTGCTTTATCAGATATCATGGTAATGATACGAGAGATGATCTGTATCAAGGTAATGAGGGTATGCAGAAAAACTTGACAGAGAGCAAGGTACAAGCTACTATTAAAGTACCCATTGCAGTTGACACAGGGGCTACGACTAATTTGATGTCACAGCAATTATTTCAAGAATTCAAGAAACGTGGACATATACCTACACTGCCAGTGCAAAATTGCAAGGTACAAACTGCCACTGGCCAGAAATCAAAAGGAATCAAGATACAAGCTTTAATTCCCATACAATTAGGACAGTTTTCTGTATGATGGAAGTTTTTGATAGTAGAGAAATTAATAGTTGGTTGTTTAATAGATATGGATAAATTTAGGACATACCAAGTGCAAATTGATGTAGGAAAAGGCCACTGTCATTTTGCTGTAAATAATCAATTATTTGTAATAAACCAGATCAGGGGAAGTATTAATAGATGTAAAACTGAAGTTACTCACGACCTTGAAGTTCAATTGGTAAAACCCATAGTTATGTTTGTCAGCACATTCAGTAACGAATAGTCATCAGCAGATGAAATAAACGACACAATAAGCACAAAGGTAAGTGAATCAAAGTTCTTGTCTAAAGAACAGCAAGCGGAACTTAGGGAACTGATATTTGCTTATGTACATGTATTTGAAAATAGACCAGGTATTATTAAGGATTTCGTATACAAAATGGAAGCGTATCCTCACAAAACTTTTTGTTCTTCCTCATACCCTATACCATGCACAAAGAGGGAAGCAGTAAGAAAAGAGGTTAATAGGATGCTTGAATGAAATGTAACACAACCACCATTTTCCCCTCGTTGTAGTCCTATCTTGGCTGTGAGTAAGCCAGATGGCAAGGTGCGCTTGGTCCTTGACGCATGTAACATTAATAAGATTATTGTATCAGTCCGAACACATCCAGATAATTTAGAAAAAGAGCGTGTGAAATTCCACAATGCTAAATTTCTTACTTTAATTGACCTCTGGTCTTCATATTGGCAAATAAAACTACATGAAGAAAGTAGGAAGTATACCACTTTCATATGTGGGGCAGGAGCTTTGAATTTCGAGTATTACTGTTTGGTATGAATGTAAGTGCAGGTGTGTTTATCTCTGCACTTGACACAAGTGATAGGGCCCGAACTTTTGAGTAAGGTAACAGTATACATGGCCAACCTTTTAGTCGCTACAGCCACTTGGGTAGAACATTTAAGATTAATTGAACAAGTATTGAGCTGTTTTTCCATATATGGAGGAGCAGCAAATCTCAAGAAATCTAATTATGGACAAGAAAAGGTAAAATTTTTAGGACACACAATCTCTTCGGAAGGCATACTGCCAGATCCTAAAAAACTTGATGCCATTAGGAACTGCCCTATTCCGCATAACAAGAAACAATTAAAGGCATACTTAGGCCTAGTGTCATTTTTCAGGAAATTCATCCCCAACCAATTTATGAACAGTGATGCTTTACTCAATCTTCTCTGGAAAAACAGACCTGGGGTATGGGACAAGCAGTGTCAGACTGATCATTAAGTGTGCCTTATTAAATGCTAACATTTTATCTCAACCAGACACAAAAAAGATTTTTGTTTATGACCTGACGCATCTTCTCACGGTCTGGGTGCATGCCTTTTTTTTAAATTATAGAAGAAGTAATTAGCTTAGCCAGTCGCACCTTATCTGAAGCTGAATGTTCCTCTTCAGTCACAGAGTTAGAGGGTTTGGCTGTAATTTAGTCCTTTAAAAAGTTTGAACATTTCCTTTGGGGTTAACACACACAAGTGTATTGTGACATCAGTCCCTGTCGTTTTTGTTAATTTGTAAGTGGCTATACCGACGGATAGCCAGATGCTGTATGTATCTTCAAGAATTTGACTTTGAAATAGTGTACATAAAAGAAAATCAAAACATAATAGCTGATGCTCTTTCCCGACTACCACAAGGCTTAGAGGAATTCAACGATCTTTTAGAGCAGGAAGGTGAAATAAAAGCTATGTTGATGGAGGACAAAACATTCCGACCATACTATGTCCACATGTGTAAACATATGGAGCAATTACGGCAGGAAGACACACGCTGGAATGAGATAAGAGCAAAACTTATGCATAACAGTGATGAAAAATTAAAAAGGTTTTTTACTATTCACAAAGGTGTTCTGATACACAGGAATCCTCCCGAACTAGAAAATTGGCGCATGTGTTTGTCAGAGGAATGTGTGGATGATTTTATCTTGTAAACACACAATACTTGGGGCCATTACGACACTGCTAAATGCACTGATAAAATAGCTAAATATTGGTATTTCCCCAACCTTAGACAAAGAGTACTACAGGTGGTAAGAAAGTGTATTGTTTGCTAGAAAGCAAAACATTTTAACGTCTCCAAACAGATAGAACTGCATCCCATTGTGGCTAAGAAACCTCTAGAAAAGGTATCATTAGATGTGACTAGACCCTATCCCAGATTTAAAGTGGGAGTAAAATATATAGTAGGACTGTAGCGTATTTTCACTAAATACATAAAATTGTATGCTATACAGAAAGTTACAGCCAGTTCAATTATAAGATGAATTAAAGAGGATTATTTTGCAAGAGTGGGAAAACCAGAAGTCATATTAACAGATAATGCCTCATATTTCGTGGGATGTAAATGGAAAGAGTTTGTAGAATCCAACCCACTCAAAAACATTTTAGTATCCAAATTTCATCTTGAAGTATCCCCCATAGAAAGGATGTTTAAGGAATTCAACATGTTTGTGAGGACCTATATACCTCATAAACATACCAAGTGGATTGAATATGTCACTCCTTTCTTACAAGTTGTTAACAACCTTCCCCACATATCAATTGGATTTACATCAAATGAGCTGATGTTCAATTGCAAACAGGTAGACGAATGGAAAAAAATCTTTACCCAAGATACCAATAGCGGAATTATCACAGGATGATAAAATACGACAGGCAGTAATCAACCTTGAACTCTAGGCTAAATGTAGGAAATGAATTTATCACAGAAAGCTGAAACGTACAACACAGTTTTGCATAGGTCAAAAGGTGTTATTTTGAACACATCCCAAATCAACAAACATTGGAAAACTGAACTATAAGTGGCAATTAGACCACACATAATTACCAAAATCCACTACCCGGGAGCATACAGATTGGCACATGCAAATGTGGGTAAAGACAAGGGCCTTTACCCACACAAAGACTTGAGAACGTTTATATATTGAAGAAGGGCTGTATACCCTCCAAGTTGTACATATAGTATTAAATTTAGGATGCTGAAAAATCACATTCCAGAATTTATGTTGTTTGTTGATAAGGAAAAGTTCTGTTTAGATTTTTTCTTATATGTCAAATGTATAAATGATAGGGTAAGTAGGTGTAACAATGAAGAATTTTACTTTTATGTGTCTAGAGATGACGATACTTTAATCACAATGCTTCTCCTTGTGCATAACCCAGTTGTAAATGAATAAACAAACTTGTGAAACACACAGTAGTGTGCACTGCAATACACAACTCACTGTGACATCATTAGTAACAGAGTGACACAGCGCTTGCACATTGGGGAGAAAACTAGTCAACAAACTGCAAGCGTATGCGTGCCAGACAGACACAGCACCCAAAACAAACAAACTCTATGAGCCACAGCCTGCACTAGCTTTTCTAGAGCCTATTGCATAAATGGGGGCACAGAAACTTAAGGGAGAGTGTATACTACAATACGACTATCGACACAATACACACAAATAAAGATAAGCTAAGGGATTATATACACGGAAAGGGAATCCTAAACTACGAGATATTTACTAAAGTTACACTACTATGTACATTATATCTGTATATTTACAAATATAAGTATTGAAAGTACACACACTAATTATAATTAAGTGATCAGAAAACCTTTGCTGCAGGTAAATAAGTGAGTACAATATGAGTAGCAATTGAAATAAGAGGTCGCATCATTTCCTGTAACACACCTTATCTTTCAGATTTACAAGGTAAGCAGAGGCGCACACATGACATTAAATGAGTTTGTAATAGCACGACTACACACTGAAGTAAATGAATACATGGTTGAACAAATTTAAGAGTTGTTAGTGACCATTGAGCAACTGTACACTTATCTTTGAAAATTTAGTTCTAATTAGTATTAAGTTTTTTCTTCCAGGGAACGATGCATCAACACGTCCTAGAAGTGAAGAAAGATAAATGCTTGTCGAGTGTTAGGTGCCATATAAACACAAAAAAGGCACCGCACTGCAAGTAAATATAGTTGTAAGTTTATGATATATATGAATGTGATAATGTGAATATATGTGTAGAAGAATACAGTTGTAGTACAGTGCATATCATGATGCTGAACTAAGGTGAAGCACTACCAAATAATCAAGAGGTCGAAACCTAACTACTGTGAGTGTCGACTACTCGTGACAGCATCAAACATCTGATTTACGATGAATTTTTTTTGCATGTTTGTCACTTATGTAAACACTATTTTACCCTCATTATACATGACATATAGTATTGATGATACAACTCTGTACACCTCGGCACATGAAATGGTTATTCGTTATGAGATGAACATAACAAGTAAATATTGAGGTACACTTTAAACACTGAATAAGTATTAGATATGATTGGTATCATCAGGTTTGCATTATGTTTATAAACAACAAACTATTTTTGTTCTGGGAATCACAATTAAGTTTAGTAAAGAGGTGTGACCGAGCACATAAATGGCTTTCCATGAAGTTTCCTCAACCCTGTAGTGTGTAGATCCTTCCTGGAGAATGCCAGAGAAGTGAGGCCACACAGTTATTTAAGCAGTACGTAGAATCTGTTGTAATGACTATTGTTTACTTATTTAATTTGAAATTTATAAATATGCTCCGATAAGAAGCTACTGTAAATTGAAATGATATGTATGTCAATTTATACCATAAAGGAAAAACGAATTTATTATTGTATGAAATGTTATGTAAAACCAAATGAGAGCAAAAAGTGTACTCATGTAATTTGAATTGAACAATGTAACAAAATTATAATTTAACAAAATGTACTAAACAAAATGACAATCAGACTGTAAGGTATATAAGCAATGATAATGGCATGTCAGCAAATGAATAGGATAAGTTTTTATTTATTTATTTATTTATTTTTTATGTGAATAGTCTGTAGAAAGGACACTACAGAAACTTTGTGTAATGCAACGTTATGAAAGATGCCCAAAAACAAAGTGCAAAAACATACGAAACCTGCCTACAAAGTGTTAAGTGTGCATGTGAAATACATGGGTGTGTGCATGATGAACTAAAAACAAAAAAGTCAATAATTCGTGAAAACATGAATTTTCTGTGCTTGACAACGTCATAAAAATATGAATTTTCTGTGCTCAACAACGTTGTAAAAACATGAATTTTCTGTGCTCGACAACGTCGTAGAAGCGGCAAGAAACTTAACTTGCCAGCACATGTCGGATGTATGGCTGGTATCCCCACTGAATAAGTGTGAGCGACGAGGTAAAATACTTTCCTCGGGCCACTGATATGGAAACCAGTTGTCACCGCATTGAAGATTTCACAAAGGACCACGCTACTGAATACGAGCTTCACGAATTTGTGCAGTAAAGACTATGTGGACGCAAGACGCACACTCTGACTTTGTATTAAACACACAAACTTGATCAGGAATGGCAATGGATGTTAGGCTGCATGAGCGTTCTTTGCAAGCTAAACACTGGGCAGGTAATGATTGACAATAATGGGACTATGTGCTTACAGCAAGCACTTTGTTAGGAAGGAGAGCTTATGTAGCTATGTGTTAATGGAGCTGACATACCTATATGAATTGGTAATAATAGAGGATAACTCCAATAGCTGAAAAATAAAGGCTATGCCCATATCGGCCAGGGTTATCAACCCATAAAAAGAAATAAACTCAGACACTGTGCACCTTCATATGACGTCAGTGCACAGTTGGGGGCAATTACAATGCAACGTATTATTATTATTATTATTTCTTTCTTTTCTTTTCTCCCTCATTCTTTTCTTTATATATAATAATTTTGTACCATAGATAACATTGAGATAAAAACTAAAGAGATAAAGAGATGCCGAGTTAATATTGTTTCTCTGAGATGATATTATGTTTAAAAATTTGTATTCCAATTGTACATTAAAAAGTGTTATCAAGATAACAGAGTTTATTCATATTTCCACAGCAATGATACCCATCTGTTCATCTCTCTGTGACGCGCTGAGAATCCAGCATCAAGAGGATCGAAGCTAACAAGAAGAATTCACGTGAGCAGAGGAGGGGTGATCTGGAACCATTATTGTCATACCAATCTCCATGCACAATAGCAGTAACAAGAAAAGGATGTACGTAAATTTACAAATGTTAAATGCTGAATGTATGTATTGAATATTGAAAGTCTGTTGATATTAGAGCCAGTTAAAGTTCACTCAGGACAGGTGTACCTTCCAAATTTTTCAGTCATTCTTTCAAAAATTTCCTTTTAATTATTTAATCAGCAAATTTTTATTCAGTCCCTGCCTCTATTCAGTAAGCATCAAGGAAGATGCTAATGCTGCCTGTTTGAATTTTCAGGTATGTGGCAGGGACAGGATAGTTAGCTGGTAAGTAGCATCAGGGGGCTATGCTGGGGTGAGGGACAAAAAAGGAAAGGAGAGAAGTAGAGAAGACGGAATGACTGCAGGATCCTACAACTTCAATGTTTGAACTTATAACTTCAGTTGTGTCAAAACCAAGGAACATTGAACAACCACTCAATTTACTCTTCCTATTGCTTACTATCACCAATCTGGTTCTGTGCTACCTCACTGTTTGCTTTGATTTCACTTTCATTATTGGTTGTGTTGCTTAAATTCACAACATTGTCTGCTACATGTTCCTGATTTTCTAATGGCACACTATCTTGCTTACTATTATTCACTATATTGATAAACAAACAATGAAAATTTCAGTCCTCACATTAAAAGTCTATCCTCTACATAGAAATTCTAGCACACAGAAGAAAGAAGAAATAATCAAAGTGCTTATCTCAATTGTCCTCAACGATGTAGTTTCTTGCCACAAATGTCATTTCCTTCTCTGTGCCCACTTTTTAGTTATCTCTTTAATCTTCATTTCTGCATTTACATGTATGGGCCGTTTCAGTTCCCCATGCTTTCTTTTAAATTGTCAATTGTAGCAGCGTCCATTATTGCATAAATCAACTGGAAACTCAAAATTCTGTTAGCAAAACCTCACTAGTAGTGCAGCTGTAATCCCAGGATCCTCTACCACAATCGAAATATAACAGGGCATGGCAGTTAATCAGTAAACTCTCATCTTCATTTCTTGGCAATCTCCGATGCTGCAGTAGCTGTAAAATAATTTTGCGATTATCTGCTTCATCAAAATTTGCTGCAACTTGCTGAGTTCTTGACAGTGTAGCTATTGATTTAGTAGTGTTAAGAGAGATTTCAAGGAATTCAGGTTGATGTGATGTCCTCTTTCAAAATCACATGTTAATTGCATAATAGTGTGACAAAACTGGCTCATAGATTGTTGGATGTGTGGTCCACCAGTTATGTAAAACAACGTTTTTCTCTCTCCTCTCTTCCGCATAACTGGCAAACCTCACATCCAACAATTTCAACTGCAAACACGGCCAATACAAGGAGCTGCAAATCAAAATGCTGGCTCACAAGAACTGTCAGGAAACTTGATACCCCATGTCTAATTGGCCACTTCTTATGCAAATTTGTAACAGTTACTGCCTACATCATATATTATTAGAAACAGGAAATTTATGGATTACTATCAAAATCTTGCTAATGTACTCAGACTGTGGTCATTCAGTTACATTTTAATTTGTTCCTATCACAAATGCAGCATAAAGTTTTATGTGGTTTTTAGCTTTTAGTATTGAAGTTTGTAAATGATGTTCACTAACAATGTTTTTTAAAAAGTTGCTAATATCATGGAGATTATCAGTTGGAAAATGTTCCTAACATTTCTGTGATGTTATTACACAAATGTAACACTAATTTCAGTCCTTACAAAAACAATCCTGTAATTATACAATGAAAATTGTTGATGTTTTATGTTCAAGAATGGATTAGTAACAGTCGAACCAGCACAGTGATATATGTACATTTGTTAAAGTCGGAATGAAATTAATGACAGAATATGAATTGATATAATAAATTGATTTCTAAATGTCGAGATAATTGAAATAAGTTTTTTGCAAAATTTATATAAGCCTGTAACTGTGGCAGCCTGACATCTGAGGTCAACACTTCATGTCATACTTATTCTAACAATTATGTGTTGCTATGTTTCAACACATGAAAAATTGTGTAAAGACTTTAATGTTAGGTATCGGGTAATGGTCAATTATGGTGAGCAAGTTTAAGGCTCTGTAATCACTCCAGAAATGCCAAGTACCATATTTCTTAAGGACAAGTTTAATGGGTGATAGCAACTCACCACTCCTTATATATATTTTAAACAGTACCGTCTACATCATATATTATTAGACACAGGAAATTAATGGATTACAATAAAAATTTTGCTAATGTACTCAAACTGTGGAGAAGTGGACGATTCCTGCTTTTAATAGTTCCTCTACGGTGCCCTTTCTTGCAAATAGTTTATGTGGAGCTAGGTGGAGCAGTCGACACTGAATAGGTGGACGTGGAATTGTGATGATCTGGTGTATAGATACATTACAGATGACACTGTAACAGGGGCATAGGGATACATGATCGTGATGTATCAGTTGTGGCAGGAGGTTCACACACAGAATTTGATAGTGTCACCTCACTAACCTCGAGTAAGATATCCAGTGAGCTGGCTGAGTCAGTCTGTGAAGTGCACTGTGGCTCTGTTGGGAGAGAGAGTGATGACACTGCCTCGTAAGGTGAACTCGAAGTAGGTGGGGGCAGATGAGATTGATGTAAATGGGTGAGATTTTGCTGTGCGTCCTGCAGTGCAATGGCGGCTGTAGCAATACAGTGATGAAGGTCATCATTTTTGTCATGCTTATGGATGTTGGAGAGGAGTTTGTTAAAATACTGAGTCTGAAATGATTCAGTCTCATTGAGGATGGTAAGGCACTGGGAGAAGTGTCTGTGAGGATAAATGGTGAGAGGGCTAGCCGATACTGATATGGATCCTCAGCTGGCTGAGGGGAGTTTGTCACTGATGATGTTGACAACGGCTCGAATGCTATCCTACCAAAATAAAAATCCTTCATCCAGTTCTGGTAGTAGCCAGTAGTGTCAAATGAAGTCGACAACGAGGAAGGCCTGTGGGAGTTGACGATAGCTGAGTCGTACGCAGCAATTGTAGCATTGTTCACTGGATGAAGCTGAATGTGCAACACGCCTACTGTGAGGGGACGTGCCAATCGAGGGTACAGTTTTGACATTAGTGCCTGCATCGAAAAGTAGGTGGTTTTGCCATGTGAGGTCAGACACAAAGATGCAAGAACTGGAAGATGGTGGCCACGGTGCTTGTATGTCACACAAGTTCTGTGCGTAGGGTTGGCTTGACTGATGAGAGTGACCCAGTGTGCCTACTGTCTGCCACTGTCGGAATTTGGGTGGACAACAGTTGCAAGCTGCTTCTCCAAACTGAGAGTGAAATGAGCAGTAGTGTGGGATGAGGCTGGAGTGGCAGGCGGGCTGTGTTGCCAGGTGGCCGGGGCTGTGTGCAACATGCTGAAGGTCACTGTCCCTTGTGGCAGATGCCACTGGTAACCTGGATGGAGTCAGTTGGACTCGGTCGACCTCGGCAGTGTCTAGGTGGGTCGTGTTGCGAGGTGACTGTGAATTAACAACTTGTGCTTTCTTGGCTGGATAACTGATGTTTTGTCAGTGCTGGCTGACAGTGTGTCCTCTACCCACAAGCCACGGTTTCAGATTGAGGGGTTCCTGTTTATGCAAAATCATTGGACCCACAAAGTCCACAGAGTCCTATTAGGCATAACATTTGTATCCACCAGTGTCAGGAAGCAGTGTCATAGATGTGAAAGAGCACCATCACTAGTGTCTTCCTTGTAAATAACCTATCTGAGCTGTTGTTTCACTGTCTGCAACAGGCGATGGAGCAGCAGTGGCTCAGCCGCGTCGTACTATTCGCTGTGGGTGGCGTGAAAAACAAGTCACTAATCAAATCTGACTGCTTACATAGGTGACTCAGGAGAGTGAAAGATTTAACACTTTCATCTATTATTCCCTGTGTGGCCTTGGTGCACTCACTGACAGCTAACCACACGATGGCTCGATCAGCACAGAATGGTGAAAGCTTGAATGTTGAACAAAAAGTAGACGATTAGTCTCAATGTTGTAGGCACAGTGTAGGCTGGAGTGCAAGTGGAGCCAGTGTACCAAAACCAGCACAGTGGGCACAACAGCAGTGTCATTAGCTAAAGGTTCACTTGGCTGTACCAATTGTTGCAACATGGTGTTGTAACCGCAGGAACAAGCCAAGTCTAATTACAGTCGTTTCAGGCACTATGTCAAGAATAGTACATAGGAAGGAGTTAAAATTGTAGCGCTGGATGCCTGGCGTGGCCAAAGGGTCAGCCGAGGTGGAAGTCAAACTGTTGGGCAGCGGCGCTTAATAAGAAAGCAAACAGCCAGCAGATACAAACAAAGCTCTGTGTAGGGACTCATGATAAGCATTCAATTAAGAGTATCAACAGAAAGCATTACTGGCTAGAGAGAGAGGTCTGGGAATGGAGAGAGAAAGAAAGAGGGCCCTTGGTGGGGACAGCACTACGTGATGAGGAGCCAATGAAGGGCTCAGGATGCAGTGCTTGACCATATAGGGAGAGGCGCCTCTATCCCTCCACCCAGCCTCTGAAGAACAATAACAACAACAATCCTTTAACTATACCAAATAAGGACAAGTTGCCTATGTCATGCCAAGTGCTGTCGGGGTCGAAGGGGGAACGCTAACAAAACTCGAGAACACGCTGCTCTGTGTTCTTCTCGTCGGGTCGTTCTTGGTGTCAAGCTCTAGGTAGTGATGGTAGTGGGCATGATAGCAGCAGCTGACTTGGGCTGTGTAACGGGCTGTAGGCAGGCAGCCGGACATAGTCGCTGAAGAGCATTAGGGCGTAGCCGCGGGACTCTGACGTAAGGCGCTAGGAAATATTGCAGAGCTTCTAGTAGGCAGTCGGAACGGTGGAATCAGTCACCATCTATGTATTAGACTTGGCCTTCCTGTGAATGCAATCACCACCCAGTTAGGGTGAGCTGTAATTATTCAGAATAAATTGCAATTTGTTAAAGTTAGCAAGACTTTAATTCTACCCGCTTCCTAGCCTTGTACCTTTACACTGGGGATTTCCACATCTTAGCCAGATCAAAAAGTCTCCCACTCACTAGGGTCAACCAGCTAAATTCCTTTCACGAACCATGTCGCTCAATCCCTCGCAATACTCACGCTTGGGACGCGACAATGGGCAATGGAATTGTAGACATACGCGATGCAGTGACGTACATGGGCGAGGAAAATTGATTAGAGTGTCACACAGTCTGTTACACAGAAAACACTGAAAAAATTGTGGACAATGTACACAGTGGACAAAACCTCTGTCTGATCCTGTTGTTCAGGCAGAAGTATAGACACTTGTGATGTGGTAGGCAAGACATTGTCAAGTACAGTAAATGGATCGGAATTGTAAGTGGTCCAAGTGTTCGGAAATGCCTAATTTGTCAGGGGTGTGGAAGATACACTGTGCACACTTGACAAAGTGTGAGATTGATGCCATTGTTCATGCAGGAGGTCAACATCGTTCATTGTCAGCACATGACACTGTCATCACATCATTGATTTTAGGCACATTCTGATGAGATGCACTCAGTTGCATGGTTTTGCAGCACAGACACATAACACAAAGTAGTGGAAAGTTTCTGTTCTGTTCATGGTAACTCCAGGACTCCAGAATCTGAAAATGGGTGCATTGTTACTGTATAGTTACCAGAGTGGTTGTATGGCCAGAAAATGCTGCCAGACATGCTCATCATTGGTCACCTACGTGCTTCGTAGCCAAAGTGGTGGGTAAGAAACTTAATTAACGCACATATGACTGGTATAGATGATGATTTCTATAGAGCATAAAAGCATACACAAAATGTGATTGGCATGTTACAAATCGTAGAGCAGACTGTTAAACTAAAGAAAGTCCACACTATACACAGCTGTCAGGAACCAGAGAGGTATTTTTCCCTCATGGCAACCGCACTATTAGTCAAGTCCCCACAACCTCCTCCTCTCTGATGGCTCCATTCACATCTCTGTCCACATTAAACACAGCAACCGCCAACACTAACTACATTTCAACAGCTGCCATCCCTTCCACACCAAAAAATCCCTCACACACAGCCTGGCCACCTGAGGACAACATATCTGCAGTTACAAGAACTCCCTTGCTCAGTATGCTGAAGGTCTCACAAAGGCATTCTCAGACAGGCACTATTTCCCAGATCTAGTCCACAAACAGATTTCCTGTGCCATATCCCACACCCACAATCCTCTAACCACCACCAAGGACCAGCTACAAAGGAGTGCCCCCTTTGTCACCCAATCCAACCCCAGACTGGAGCAAGTTAACCACTTCCTTCACCAGGACTTTGATTTTCTGTCATTATGCTTTTAAATGAAAGCATCCTATGCAAGATCCTTCCCACCCCACCCCACCCCCTCCCCATTTTATTACATAAGAGCAATGCTCAGAGAGCAGTGGATGCAGCTTGTGGTTGGCTCACTTGTAGCATTTCACTGCTCATGCTGATGAGTGATAATGTGCGACCCGTATCAGGTGTAACTACCATGTGCTTGCTCATTGTATACTCTGGAGAGCCTCTGTTTCATGCAATGTTCCTCACAAATAGTGAGCAAATAAGTCTGTTGAGAGAAGCTTTTCAAATATTGATGCTGCTGATAGAGAGATAACAAAGCAAGGCGCAGCAATGTTATGAACCATCATATGGACAGGTTAAGGGTATACTGAACAGAGCGCTACATGTGCCTCATTGTGCTGTGCAGCAATAGCTCTGCTGGAGGGCAAGATAGTGCGGTGTCTTTTGCATTTATCACTCAGCATAGGGTGGTTGCGAGTTTGAATGGCCTGGAGGCAACCCCAGTACCAGTGGTGAGATAAACATAGAAGCACATCTCTGAAGAGAACATTGTTTTTTTCTTAAGACCAAGTGGGTCACACATTTTAGAAGAGCCCTGAGTTAAACTGCTTGTTGTGTTATTCATTTCAGACACTGACACTGGCAGCTACTGAACACCTGTTTTAAAATGTAATACAAAATGGTATCATCTCTTTCTATAGACAGGTGATGGTTGCACTATTTTGAACACAGTGGACTGTGAAATTGGCATATTTGTTAGATGCAGAAGATTGGCCATGTGCCACCAAATTGTGTGTTTTAAAAGGTTTTCTCAAAAGGGCTTGGTCTCCTCAAATGCTTGAAATGAATGCATGCTTTCACCAAAGTACAGGTAGCAGGCATTGTGTGGTAGTCACCTGAAATGTTGTATGCTGTTTGTTAATTGCCATATAAAGGTCAAGTGCCAGAGAGGTGATCCATCTTGCAATGCTTTCAGAAGGTATTGTTAGCTCTGCTTGAGGCTGACCACCCATGTAAGGTTAAGTAATACAGGGTCACAGAGCATTAGGGTGGCTGTTTCCCTTTTTGTCTTTAACCAACAGCTTGATTATATCAGAACATGAGTATCAGTGACTATCAGTAAAATTGGAAAACACATGTGTATTTGTTGTATACTATTATCTAATAGTTCAAGATAACTTCAGTTTTATTAAAGAAGAGACCTAGTAAACTTATAGTGATTGGTATCTGAGCTGTTACTGTAACAGTTGCAACTGTCAATCTCAAAAAGGTCTTGCAGTTAGTGCTAGGATCAACAAGCAGCATCTTGTCCAACAGCTAAGTAAGCCCCACTGAGCTGGAGGGGCAGTGAACAGAGAGCCATCAAGAAAGCAAGACTGCAAAGTGAGAAGACAGGCAGCTAGTGTGTACTGATTGGTACACAGTAGCACTTGCTGTCCTCCCCCCCCCCCCCCCCCCCCCTTTCTCTCTCTGTGTCAGTCTGTCCAGTTTCTAGGACAGTATGCTGCTGCGGACTATGTTGGTGACTTCCGCTAATGTTCCGTGTGGAAGTGGGGGTTATGGCCAGCTGGAGAGGCAGATAATTTAAGAAGACATAGTCACAAGCAGAGGCATGAACAAATGGCTCTGTGGACTCTAAGTTTTGGTAAATGTCATTCTAGGTGGCTTCCTTTCAGTGTCATTGAAGCAGTATTTGGATGGCATTGTTCTAGGGAAATTTTGGTGCAATTGCAAAGTTGAGTTTAGTAGTGGTGGTTCTGGTCTGCATTCCTTGTTGATGCATATAGTAGGAGGTTTTGTCCTAGAACAGAGTATTACATTTGATCCTCTTTGTTAATTGCATCAGAAAACAGTGTAGTGGAGTATGAGAAAAGGGTGGGAGAGTTGTTTAATAAGGCGGGTGTCATACGGATGAGCAATGTGAACATGGATATGCATGCCTGTGAGTTGACTGTAACTGGAAAACTGAGAAGGAAACAAGCACTGTTGCTTCTCATTAGTTGTTCTGTGAAGTTATTTGATCTGCTGTTGCCTATCCTTCAGAGAGTGGGGGAGTTGTTGGTAGAACCTGTCTAACAGACAGAAAAGCCACTGTGATTTCTAGTTGAAACTCAGGGCCAAGTAAGCTTATTTCAGATGGAAGTTAGGGAACTGTCGGAGTTACTGCACCCAGTCATCAAATAGCAGTTAAGTCAGCAGATTGGAGAGGTGATTGTATGAGGAATTATTTAGGTCAACTTCATGAAAACTTTTGTGATTATTTTCTGTAGGATAGGGTTATTCATAAACTAATAAACAGATATTATTCATCAGTACAAGGGGAGAATGAATCCTTTTCCCACTATCTAACTGAAATTTTAACAAGTGTCAAAGCCCTGTGGATAAAGGTACATGAAATAGAGATTTTTCAGAATGTAATAGGAGCATCAAAATCAGGGGATCAGTCTACGTTAATATTTTTACTGCATCCTGAGTTTTAATGTATTAGAGAAGGTGAGTTTGCAAATTGAAAGTATTTGATCGGGTGATATCAGGTGAAGCTGCGAAGGTCTGGATCCGGGGATAGAACATAGGAATTTTCACACTGAGAAACAGGGGACAGAGCCCATGACATGTTACCACTGTAACAAGTCTGTCCATTTTGTTAGGCAGTGTAAAGAAAGAAAGAAAGATAAAATGACATAATGATTAGGTGGTGTGAAGTGGTCCACAGTGCAACTGTGTGACAGTGCCTACTTGTGACTGCCTACTCTTTGTTGGTATGCACGTCACTGAGAAACCAGTGCGCACTGTAAGAGATTTTGGAAGTGCTGTGTAATTATGGATAGAAGACGATACAACCAATACAAGGCAGTATGCTAATTGCTCATGTCGTTCCTTAGGAATCAGTTTTGTCAAATGTCAGGAGTCGGGTTTGTCATGTCTACAATTTAAAGGAACTTTACAAATGAAGATTCATATTCAAGGATTTACTTAGCAGATTCAGATTTTAGTGACCGATGTTTTAGCCATGCTGGTAATCCTAGGGTGTGATTTTGTGCAGAAGGTAGAAATGGTGTTAGACTGGAGGGTTGGGTTGTAAGTTTGCTTTTAAGTTCCACCTTGGTTGGTGTTTGCCTCTTGCCAACATCAAGCACAAGGGAGGATTATCAGTATTGTGGATGGAACAGCTGAGGAAACTGAGGAAATCTTACTGAAACATCTGTTGGCAAGGATGTCACCAGGATTTTGTCAAGGGAGATCCAATTTGCTAAAGACTACTGGTTTTTATTTATTCGGAAAATTTCCATAAAGAATAATAAATCATTTTATTTGAAAATGATCCATGAGTTTTCATGAAGTGAAGATGAAAGCTTGTTACTTGTGATGTAACAGTACATGTATTTAGTAAAGCTAATCTGCCACCCAGTACCGGTACGAGGAAAGATGAATTTGTTGTATGGTTGAACGTTAGTGGGCCCAGGGAACAAGATGTGCCACAGCAGATCTGGCTAGGTGACTGATACAGGCCAGCCAGGTACAAAGACGAGCACTTGAATTGAATTTATTTGATCCTGTAAGATTACATTGTGTACAGTAAATGTACGTGTAATATAGGATATGTCAAAGTATTAACATTCTTTATCACTTATTTTTCTATACCTTTAGCTTACATTTTTACATCATTGATAATGAGTAACAATATATACAAATTTAATGGCATAAGTATTCTGCAACACTGTAAAACTCTTTTTCAATGAGATAGTCTTTAAGTTTCTTTGGAAAGTCATTGTGAAGTACACTATCTTGCAGGTTTTTGGGCAGACTTCTTAGTAGTCTGATACCAGAGTACTGGGGTCCTTTTTCTAGCATTGCCAGTCGGTGGGGTATGCTCCGTACTTCATTCTTCCTTCTTGTATTGTGGGTGTGTACACTAGCATTTGTAATCCAGTCCTCACTACCTTTTGTGATGTACATTATTGTTTTGTATATATACAACGATGAAAAAGTTAAGATACCTAAATTCTTGAAACAGTTTCTGCACGTTTCAGAGGTCTTTCTTCTTAAAATGGTCCTAATTGCTTTTTTTTTGTAATGTGAACACTCGTTTTGTCTCTTGTTTGTTTGAGTTTCCCCACACAGTCACTCCATACTGTAAGTATGGTTCGAAAAGTCCATGACACACTGTACACAGAAGGTTCTTGTCTGAATACTGTGATAGCTGCATCATTAAGAATATGACAGAGCTCAGTTTCTTACAGACATTATTAATATGTTTTTTCCATTTCAGTTCATTATCCACAAGAATACCTAAGAATCTAGCAGATTCTACTTCTTCCAGCCTTGTTCCATCAACCTCTAAATCCATGTCTACAGCCTTTTCCTTGTTTTTAAACACTGCATACATAGTCTTTTTTAGATTTATAACCAGTTCATTTTCCAACAGCCATTGAGCTGTGACATTTGCAGATATGTATGCTCTCCTCTCAAGCTGTTCCATATTTTGGTCACTATTTAGTATTGTCATGTCATCAGCATACAATATTTTCTTTTCTTCCTCCTCAACGCCTAAAACATTGACAAATACATTAAATAACAATGGCCCCATTACCGAACCCTGCGGCACTCCATATTTGATGAATTTGGTTTCCGATTGATATGAGTTTCTTAATGATACATACTGCTTGCAGTTGCACAAGTACGATTTTATCCATTCACCTAGTTGCCCCCGAATGCCATAGTTGCTTAATTTTTGTATCTGTGCTATGTTCCTACTTTATAAGCTTAGGAGTAATGTCAGCCAAAACTTACTGCTGCATTCATATTTTGCTTATATCCACCCCCATCTTTCTTATGGTATTCTGCTTTGGGGAAATTCTCCCAGTTCAATATCAATTTTCAGATGGCAAAAAAAAGCTCTTCGATGTGTAGTGGGTTTATCTCCCAGGGATACATGCAGGGAACATTTCAAAAAACTTAACATCATGACAGTTCCTTGTTTGTACATCTATTATTGCTTACTACACATAAAAGAAAACATAGCTCAATATCCCCTTAGGTCATCTGTCCACACCCACAATACAAGACGAAATCACACAATTGATCTGCCATACTCTAGACTGTCTAAGGTACATAATAGTTATAATAGAAGGAAACATTCCACGAAGGAAAAATATATCTAAAAACAAAGATGATGTGACTTACCAAATGAAAGTGCTGGCAGGTCGACAGACACACAAACGAACACAAACATACACACAAAATTCAAGCTTTCGCAACAAACTGTTGCCTCATCAGGAAAGAGGGAAGGAGAGGGAAAGGCGAAAGGATGGTGGGTTTTAAGGGAGAGGGTAAGGAGTCATTCCAGTCCCGGGAGCGGAAAGACTTACCTTAGGGGGAAAAAAGGACGGGTACACACTCGCACACACACACATATCCATCCACACATATACAGACACAAGCAGACATATTTAAAGACATATTTTAAATATGTCTGCTTGTGTCTGTATATGTGTGGATGGATATGTGTGTGTGTGTGCGAGTGTGTACCCGTCCTTTTTTCCCCCTAAGGTAAGTCTTTCCGCTCCCGGGACTGGAATGACTCCTTACCCTCTCCCTTAAAACCCACATCCTTTCGCCTTTCCCTCTCCTTCCCTCTTTCCTGATGAGGCAACAGTTTGTTGCGAAAGCTTGAATTTTGTGTGTATGTTTGTGTTCGTTTGTGTGTCTGTCGACCTGCCAGCACTTTCATTTGGTAAGTCACATCATCTTTGTTTTTAGATGTACATAATAGTTATAAATATGTAGGCCTCGAACTGTTTAATATGCTCCCTAAAATTGTACAAACAGTATCTAAAAGTAAATTTAAGACAACATTGGGTCAATGGCTCAAAGGTAAAGCATTTTACTCAGTTGATGAATTTAAAGATTGTAATATGGAAGATTTGCTGTTTTAACATAGAGAAAGGTACCTCTGCCTGTAGTAGGACCTAAATTTGTATCAATAGCTTAGGATAATGACATAGTGTTATCAACATGTATATGATAATGACATAGTGTCATCAACATGAATACTTCCTGCTTAATATAAATCTGTCTAATGCTTTCCTTTTCATTGTAAAATTAATAATATATAAAATTCCAAATGTGTGCTATTGTACTACACTAAATTTCACATGATTTATATATACATTGTTATGAGAATATAACCATCTCTATACTGTAATTGAACTTATTGATGAAGCCCATTGTATAAGAAAATACTGAACGGCTAATAAAGATTCTTATTCTTATTCTTATTCTTTCATGGTCAATGGTGTCAAATGCCTTTGAAAGATCCAGAAACATTGCAGAGACAACCTTTTTCTCATCTAAGGACTGTAAAATGTATTCTGTTAGACTGACAATTGCTGATTCTATAGATTTACCCTTTCTGAAACCATGTTGTGAGGGTATGAGAATGTTATGTTTGTCCAAATAGTTAACTAATCTGGTATACATAAGCATTTCTAGGATTTTTGAGAAACCTGATATCAGTGAAACTGGTCTGTAGTTGTTGGAATCATCCTTACACCCTTTCTTGTACACTGGCACTACCTTTGTTGTCTTCAGTTTTTCTGGAAAAATTGCATCTCTTAAAGAACAGTTTGCTATGTTCAGCAGTGGTATTATTATCTCCTCACATACCAGCTTTATTACATGATTTGATATTTCATCATCACCAGCTGATTTCTTGGACTTCAGTTTCTGTATAGTTTTCCGCAATTCATCTTCCGTGACTGGTCTTAAGAACATAGTACTGCATGATCTTTTTGGTACCTTAATACCCTTCTGTTTTTGACTATTTCTTTCCAATTTTAAGTTTTGTACTACTCTGATATAGTTATTATTCAGTATGTTTGCTATTTCCATACCATCTGTGACCACTGTGTTGTCTATTTTAATTGACCTAATACCTTCTTCTTTGTTTGACCCATCTTTTTCCTTTCTTTCAGCATTGATTGCATTCCAAGCTGCCTTTGCCTTGTTTTTTGAGTTCGCTATAGTGGTGTCAATTGCTCTTGCTTTGGCTTCTCTTATTGTTTTTCTATACTTCTTTTTTAACATTTTATAGTTTTCAGCTTCGCCCATCCATCTCACATCCTGAAGCTTCCTTCGCTGTTCTAGTATTTCACTGGTAATCCACTGTGTTTGATCTTGCTGCCTTTCTTGTCTCTTTACTTTGGGAAATGCTACATTAAAATGGTACTTAATTGTTGAAATAAATGCATCATATTTTTCATTTACACTCTGGGCCTGTAGGGTTTCATTCCAGGTTTCCTTACTTAACATTCTTCTAAAGATGTTGATATTTTGTTCACTGATGATCCTAATTTCTTTGGTTGTTTGTTTTGGTTCTGATACTGTGTCATTACTTCTGAAAAAGCTGATTAGTTGTCCATGATGATCAGATATTTCTGTCTGAACTACATGTGACTCATAGTTACACATATTAGTAATTATGTTGTCAATAATTGTCTCACTTTGTGAAGTCACTCTTGTTGGTGCAGTTATTGTGACTTTCATGTTATGCTGCATTAACAATTCTTCAAAATCCTGTCTTATTTTTGTGTCTTTTCCCATGTCAATGTTGAAGTCTCCACATATAATAAGATTTCTCTTCATATTCATTCTCAGTAAGCAAGCAATTTTTTTTAGAAAGATGCTAATATTGCCACATGGTGACCTGTACACACAAAACACTCTAAAATCCTCTGCCACTGTACCAGTAACTTCAAAGTCTTTTTCTCTAGCTATGGGTAATGTAGCAGCTTCACTGTTTACATTCTTTGATAGAGTACCTGTTTTAATATATATACAAACGCTACCATCCTTATATTTAGATCTGCAGAAGTAACTAGCTAGTTTGTAGTCCTTTATTGCAACATTATGTATTTTACTTTCAGTTAGTCCATGTTCACTTATGCATAATATGTCTGGTCTTACTTCACTCAGGAGCACTTCTGCTTCTAATTTTTTGTTACCAAAGTATTGAATATTTTGATGAAGTACTTTTATGTAATTTTTCTTTTGTTGGTTTACATGTTGTGAGCTGTATTCTGGGGCAAATTCTTTAGTATTGTCTTTTTTTGTATGGTGCTTATATTTTTCTTTCCCAGCTGGAGTGTATGATTTATCACTGGAAATGGGTAAACCTCAAAGCTAGGAAACTGTATGGCTGTTGTTCGCATGGCCTTAGTGAAGAAGACATTGCTCCAAAAATAGTGGAGTGTCAGACTATAAGAAAGACGGCTTCTTAAAGCTCTTTGCAAGTCTATAAAAATTTACAGTCAAATATTAATGCAAATCTGAGTTAATCAGCGATCTCAGGAAAATGAGGCAAGTCCAATAATGGAAAAATAATTTCAATATCTTTAAAACAAAAAAATTTTAATAATTTACAGTGACTAAATATTTTCACAATGAACCTCAGAATTAACAACTTATGAATATTTCATGTTATTTCAGTGTATGATATTTCAGATAAGAGCATTGCACTATAGCTGTCATTGCTGAAAGGTGCATATCTGTATCTATCTTAGTTCTTGATTTATTATGTTTTTTATATCTTTTCATTATGCAAATGTTGTCAGAACATCAAATTCCCATATTCCCCACAATAACACAGTGCAAATGAATGCAACTTGAATACCTCACATTTTGCCTAACTTGTGTATTTATTTAATAAACAGACAGTTTTATTTTGGCAATAACTTTATTTAAATTTTGGTTGCGACTGCTGTTGAAAGACTGTGCCAATTTAAAAGTGATCAGTCACATGTGTTAGTAAACAGCACCATTGAAAAGAGAACCAAAAGATGCTTCTGTCAAAAGGTATAAATAATTGTTTAAAACTATTTAATGACAATCTGTTCTCATTTACCATGAGCACATTTGCACAAGAATACTGTCTTATTTATTTATGAACCAACTGTTAATTTTCTGTATTGACACAGATGGAAGGAGCTCCTTCCAACTGTTACTTTTATTTATTGTTAATGATCTGAGTGTAATCAAATGTTTATGACATTTTGTTATTTAAGCAAACAGTAGCAGAATACTATGGGAGTCAAGTGGAGACTGGGACTTCATGAGTGAAGTGCTCAAAGGAGTGATTCTGAAACTTGGTGTCGAGCACTGGAAGGAGGCATCCCTGCCTATTGTAATGTGCATAATTCAGTCATATAGGTGATTGATTCTGGGCAATGAACAACCACTAAAATATTCTAACTTCCAAAAGGACATTGGATGAATTTGCCCAAGAGCAGGACTCGTAATTTTTTACACTTGTATTATGATATTATGAATCTGAGGATAAAAAGAGTATGAGTTACTATTCTTTGTATCACATGTGATAATCTGTAAATCATCATGTTGAAGTTTGAACTGTTTTGAGCTTGTGAATATTGCATGTATTGTGATTACAAAATTGACTTATTTTTCACATATATTTGATGACTATTTAGTTTGGGAATTTTGCTGCCGTTCTTGTAATGCTCTCAATGCAACTTGATTGCATTTGATAAGGGTATTCATTGTCTGTATTTTAACTGAATATCATAGGACCATTTCAGATTTATTTGAGATGTCCTTTCTTGAATAAACATTATTCAACATAATTCTCTGTCATCTAGATCAGTTACAGTCATTAGAGTAGAATCTTTGTTATTAAATTATTCATTTAACTATTATTTTGATTGGGAAGTGAGTGAGACAGGGCTGTAGCCTATCCCCGATGTTATTCAATCTGTATATTGAGCAAGTAGTAAAGGAAACAAAAGAAAAATTCGGAGTAGGTATTAAAATCCATGGCGAAGAAATAAAAACTTTGAGGTTCGCCGATGACATTGTAATTCTGTCAGAGACAACAAAGGACTTGGAAGAGCAGTTGAGCAGAATGGACAGTGTCTTGAAAGGAGGATATATGATGAACATCAACAAAAGCAAAACGAAGATAATGGAATGTAGTCGAATTAAATCAGGTGATGCTGCCGGAATTAGATTAGAAAATGAGACACTTAAAGTAGTAGATGAGTTTCGCTATTTGGGGAGCCAAATTACTCATGATGGTTGAAGTAGAGAGGATATAAAATGTAGACTGGCAATGGCAAGGAAAGCTTTTCTGAAGAAGAGAAATTTGTTAACATCGAGTATAGATTTAAGTGTCAGGAAGTCATTTCTGAAAGTACTTGTATGGAGTGTAGCCATGTATAGAAGTGAAACATGGACGATAAATAGTTTGGACAAGAAGAGAATAGAAGCTTTCGAAATGTGGTGCTACAGAAGAATGCTGAAGATTAGATGGGTAGATCACATAACTAATTAGGAAGTATTGAATAGGATTGGGGAGAAGAGAAGTTTGTGGCACAACTTGACTAGAAGAAGGGATCATGTTCTGAGGCATCAAGGGATCACCAATATAGTATTGGAGGGCAGCGTGGAGGGTAAAAATCATAGAGGGAGACCAAGAGATGAATAAACTAAGCAGATTCAGAAGGATGTAGGTTACGGTAGGTACTGGGAGATGAAGAGGCTTGCACCGGACAGAGTAGCATGGAGAGCTGCATCAAACCAGTCTCAGGACTGAAGACGACAACAACAATTATTTTGCATTTCTGTACATTTTATTAACTTTCAATTCTAGCCAATTCATAGGCTATTTGACTGCAGGATCACAGCTACTAGTTTTTATTCGCAGTGAATGAGCTGCAGGACATGTCAACCTTATGACTGCATCAAGCTACTCTTTTTAAACAGTACTGTGCATATTCCAAGTACCGAAAGTGTGAGTAACCACAGGTAAAGATGCAAGTGGTTTGCTCATATGGATTGCTGTTTAAAAGAGCAACTCAGCAGCAGTAACCATTAGGTGTCTTCACAAGGAGTGCCATATTTTGGCAGTCTCCTCTCACCCTCCAAGGTTGTTTTATACTCTTTTCTTTCAGTCTGGATCTCAGACAAGGAAGTGATCAAGAGCGCATTAGCACTAATTTTTTGAGACACCATGATTATTACTGACAGGGCTTTTGGAATAAAGAGATCTCTTTTTGACAGAGAACCTGAATAATTTTTTATTGCAGAACTGCAAAGTATCTGGAATTATTCAAACTTACACTTACCCAAAATTTTCCTCATTTAGATATGCATCTGCTACTTCTTGTGACATAAGAAAGATGAATTTCTGCTTTAAAGAATGTCCTGTCCATCAAATGCATGAGCCTAAATGAGGAGAAGTTGAATTTTTATACCATCCTGATTTTAATGATGGGAGTATTCAAAGAGATGACTGGTTTGCCTTCTTTGCACCTCTTTTCATTTAAGCAGTGGGACTGCATATTTAAGTGAATTGAGATCTGTCAGGAAAGAAAGGTATCTGCAAGTATCTGGCTGTGGCCTGTACTAAAAGACCAACCCCAGTCCTCAACTGAAAATGGGAAACCACATAGAACCATTTTCAAGGTTGCTCGCAGATAGATTCAAACCACCTTGCCTCCCAAATTCAGGGATTGCTAGCTTAGTGACTATCCCAAAGTAGTGATGAATTTGAAAAAACTGGTTGTTGCGTACCATTTTAAAATAAAATAAAATACATCACAACAAAAGACTGAATTCTAATGTTACATATTTTTTTCCTTTAATTGTGGATGTTTCGTCATTTGATAGTGCGCGAATATATGCATACTTTAAGATTTAATTGTGCATTGAACTGTTGGCTTCAGTTATTGTAGTATTACAAGATTTTGGATGAAAGAGTGAGGGAGTGTTGCAGAGCATAGTTGGGTCAGATGAATTCAAGCAGCCTGCTGAAAATATTTTATAGAAATGAACGAACTATAGATTGTATTCTCATTACATACCTCTTCCGCTTTCCTCAAATCCCTCCCCAACATTCCACATTGGGTGGTTTTCATAACTGACAACCATCTGGGTGACCAGATTGGCAAATATTTTGCCATTTGGACTACTAATGGCAGAATGTTGAGCAATTTTTTCAATGAAATGCAACCATCTCCATTCAGGCAATATTTTTGTTGATCAGCATGATTTTTGGGTGACGTAGACAAATCCAGGTACATTTTTATACACTGATTTTAATTTAATGGTATTTGTAATGATATTTATTGCTCCACTGTCTTTCAAAATACTAAAGCATTGGAACCAGCCTCCAATAATGACTTCAGTGATAACATTAAACTCCTATAGACAGCTATTAAAGCAGCACATACATATTGTGACGTTGATAGTTCGTATCAACCACGAAACTTAATATCTGTGAACTCTAAGTGCTCTGTTGAGCCTCCATCTTAACTTTACTTTAGTCAGTTCTTTGTTATACTTCATTCTGTATGCACACAGTGTCAAGTGTAAATATGTATGAGCTACAACATATATGGGAATTAAGTTTTCTATGTCCCGGTTACTGATCCCGTTCCCATAGTGGTGACCATGCAGTTCATTCATGTTAGGCATCTTCCGCGCCAGTGTTCATGCAACAGGTTATATGCACTAAGCAATGACCATGCCAAACAATGCTTTGTTCGAAGATGTGGAAGCACAACTCCGCTCACTGAGTTTCGTCATTTCTTCGCCAATGGCGTATTCATCATTTACACACAGTGATTCGCTTTCTCAACCTACACTGTGTGCTAACCTCATTAGTTTTCAATGGTCCACAACTACGCTGTTAGAGCAGACAATTGACTCAGGCTTCATGTCACCAGATTATGCCCATCTGGCAGTGAAATGTGAACTGAACAATATTTCGAATTGTGTCTCTTCAAACTGAGTGTTTTAAGAACAAAGTGATCTCCATTCATCCACTGGCACACTACATCAGTTTCTGTCAGGCCGTGTGCAATGCCGCCATTACTACAAACCATGCCAGATTCGTTCCGCACATGTGGTGTTCCAGTTGTGTCTAATTTACATGCACAATTCAGTGTTTTGCATAACATGGACCCCTTACCTCGCTTCAGTGGCCCGCTACATGAACTACAGGCATGTTATGCATCAGATTGTTTCTATGCAGGTGGCGTTCTCAACCTCCCCCTAGCCCCCCCCCCTCCCCCACTTGCGGGAATCCTCGAGTCCGGTTGCTCAACTGCCTGCCGCTCCCACAGCACCGCCTGTGTCTGTCACGCTGGTCTCTCGCCCTGTTCCGGAAACGGGTCATTTCCATCCAGCACTCGTCCTTCACAGTCCAATTTCCAGGCCCCCCCTCATGTGTCATCCATCCACCCATTTCCACAGTACTATCCGTGCCTGCCACGCCATGTTTTCGTGACACACAGTCAAATATGCCAGCTGCTGCTACTACGGATTCACTCGCCTGGTGTAAATCTGGGCATACCGCACTAGCCTCTGACTTAATCTCAGTGCAGCCGCTACCCAAGGAGACACTGAAGCCGCCGTCGTCAACCCCTCCTGGCCACCTGACAAGGCTACTGCCCTTATAAAAGGACAACCTGGCATTGTGGTTTGCGCTTGTCGAACATCTGTTCGAGTTACATCATGTGTCTGATGACAACTCAAAGTTTCTCTGCCTCGTCACACACCTCCACGACCATTCGGATTTGATTTGTGACCTGCTCCTTTAGCTGCCGCCTGCACCAAAATATGAGTTTGCAAAGAAGACTATAATGGAACGACTTGCCTGCTTGCCACAAGAGTTAATAATCAAGATTCTCTACGAGGAGTACCTGGTGGAACGCACCCCCTCACAACTCTGGCACTGCCTTCAATTGCTCGTGAACAAGTATACCATGCCTGACGCCATGCTATGTGCTGTGTGGTTTGGCAAACTACCTACCGATCTACAGATCTATCTGTTGCCACACTCGTTCGAGTCCATCAGCTCCCGCCTATGTATTGCTGACCAGTTGTATTCACTGCTGTGGCAACATCAGCCTGTTCATTCCACACCATCCTTCGGCACAGCTGCCCCCACATACCGACTTTTGGCTGGCAGAGGAAAGGCTCGCTCCGCCGTCACCTCATCTACTTCTCTCTGCTTCCGAGCACTCCAGGATCACCCACGCACCTTATGTACCGGTCTATTTACCGGAACAAATCATCGAGGACAAGCCGCCCCCGCTGTTACAGTCTCCACATCCTCCTCAACATGCTCACCCTTTCTGCTGGTACCACAAAGTGTTTGGCAACGATGCCAAGAAGTCCAGGTTGCCATGCCAACACCCAAACGTCGACCGCAGGAACTAAGAGACGCCGAGCCCTGCAGGGAACCTAACAGGCGTCCTCTTACATTACACTCTGTTCACCCATCCGCCCAGCCGAGTGGTCGTCTGTACGTGACTGACATTGCATCAGGTCTAGTTTTTCTGGTCGACACCAGTGCTGACGTGTCTATTATACCTACTTCAATGGCTCCGCCCGCTTCTTCATAGACGAAGTCACTTCTACGAGCTGTCAACGTGTTGACGTTACCTAACTCAGGCTCAGTAGAGGTTACAGTGTCCTCATCTCCTTCTCTATGTTTTCCGTGGACGTTCTACATTGCCAACATTGATGAACTGATCCTCAGTATGGATTTTTTGTCTTATTACGAACGTTGTACAGGGTTCAATGCTCCACCATCCTACAAACACTCACATACTGTGCACCGCACCTATGTCCAATGCTCTGTTTCCACCACAACATACGATATGATACACAAGTGCTCCACCCTCACGAGCAACATTGTGACCTGTGTTACCAACCTACTGTCAGAACACAACTCGGTGACTCAACTGCGCCTGGACAACGCATCACATCCACTTACAGCAAGCTCATCGCGGCTCGTACCTCGCTTCTGCAACTGCTGTCCATGGTGCCACCACCTAAACAAGATTGCTCAGCCGAGCCTAGCTCGAACTCTCAGCAGGTTAGTCCACAAACTTTACTTGCGTGTGATGTTCCAACCCCCCCGTCGCGCTCTCTCATCCAGTGCTGTGTGTTTCAAACAGTGCTGCTAATGACAGTTGTGCACGTGTGCTGCAACCACCCCCATCTCTCAGACAGTTACTATGTGTGTTGATAAACATTCCCCCTTTCTCACTGACTGGCCACATGACACAGCGGCCATTGTGGTGCCATGTGCGATGCAAGCGCTGCTCTCGCCCGCACCGGTTGTCCAGTGCAAGGTTAACAGCGGTCAGTCGCCGCCTGTTCCCCTTCGCGTGGCACTGCATGTGCACCCAACCCCTCCACACAAGTGCACACCGTGCTCCCATAAGAGACATGTGACTTCCATGCTACCTTTCCCCACTCGTGCTAATGGCTATGCCTCGTCACACCCTACTAGTCCAAAGACTTGGCACAAGGACGTTAACCAATCTCGTGTGCAGTTCTCAGTTTCTTCCGCCACTGATGGAACAACACACAAGATAGTTACCATTGCCAGCCCTCCTATCAGGCATAAGGTCTGATGCCTCAATCCTAACAAGTTGTGCACGGCCCAGCAGCAGATTAATGAACTTTTGGTGGCAGATGTTCTGCAACGTTCAGACAGCAACTGGTCTTCACCAATCCATCTCGTCCCCAAACACGACAGATCTTTTCGAATATGTGGTGATTACAGACAGTTAAACACTCGTACCGTCATGGACAATTACCCAGTGCCAAAAATCAATGACTTCACTGGTATGTTATTAGGTGCCACAATTTTCAGTATTATTGACTGTAAACACGCCTACCACCAGATTCCCATGGCACCGGAAGACATTCCTGAGACTGCTATTATCACGCCGCTCAGTTTATTCCAATACCACTTCATGCTGTTCAGCATAAAGAACGCAGCACAAATGTAGCAACGTTTCATTGACTCTATCTTGCTTTCCTTATCTGGACGACAGTCTTGTTTTCAGCAGCTCAGCGGAGGAACACAAAAATCATCTGTTTACGGTCCTCCAGACCTTGAACTCCAATGGTGTCAAGGTCAACATAGACAAGTTTAAGTTGCGCCAGGCGTCAGTCTCCTTCCTAGGTTACACTGTCTCCGCTGACAGAATGCAGCCTCCCAAATCTTGTGTGCAGGCTATCATATCTCTGCCACCCCCGGCTACTTACAAAGAGTTACGTCGTTTCCTCAGCACTATCAATTACTATCATCACCATCTGCCTTCCACCGCCGCTGTTCAAGCACCCCTGATGGATGCACTATCAGGCAAACAAACTTCCAATATCAAACCCATCTCTTGGACTGCTCTGATGCTAGAGGCCTTCAAGACTCTGAAGACTTCTTTAGCTCACGCTGTGACACTCGCCCACACCTGACCCCTCGGCTGAGTTTTTTATCACTACGGATGCCAGCATCATCGCGGTGGGGGTAGTGTTGCAACAACGCAAAGGCGACACAGTTTCTCCCCATCATTTCTTCTCCAAGAACTATCTACGGCTCAGAAAATATTGTGCATTCTTGCTGTTTACAAGACAATCAAACGTTTACGCCCCGACGTCGAGGGACGTTCGTTTTTTGTCCTCACCGATCACAAACCACTGGCAGAAGTGTTCTGCAACCCACCTGAGGACCCATCTCCTCTATGTTACCGCCACTTTGACCTGGTTTCTCAATTCACAAAGGACGTCCATTACATCAAGGGTGCAGATAATGTCGCTGCGGATTTCTTCTCGCGGATCAGTGCTGTTTCCCGCATCGTTGATATTTCCGATCTGGCCTCCCTCCAAGCTTCTGACAAAGAGTCTCAGGCCCTCCTACGAGACCCACAAATGTCACTTGTTTTCACAAAGGCTAAATTTCCTGGCGTTTCCGACAAGGTGTGGTGTGATTCTTCGACCGGCACACTACTCCCTTTGCTGCCACTCGGGCTGTGCAGATAGGCTTTCAATGCCTTGCATAACCTAGCTCACCCGGGCATTCAAGCCACCACATGTCTTGTGTCACAATGTTTTGTTTGGAAGGATATCAAATGGGACTGTCAAACCTGGGCACGCAGCTGCGTCGCTTGCCAGCGCAACAAGATCAGCCGCCACACCTCCCAGTCTCTGGGCAAGTTCGACATTCCCTCAGGACAATTCCATCATGTACATATTGATCTGATCAGGCCTCTTCCTCCTTTGGAGGACCATAGATATATCTTATCAACTATCAACTGTTCGTCTCGCTGGGTCGAGGCTGTAGCCAAGGCTTTCATTGGTTTGTGGATCGCTCGTTTCGGGTGCCCGACCACTATCACCACCGATCAGGGTCGACAGTTCGAATCCTCCCTTTTCACCATCCTCTGCAATATCTGCAGTATTAAAAAAATACGCACTACCGCCTATCACCCACAAAGCAATGGGTTGGTGGAGAGATGGCACTGCACCCTCATGATGGCCCTGCGAAGCTACGATTGTCTCTGGTCAGAAGCTCTCTCGTGGGTGCTACTTGGTCTACACTCGACCTATAAACCTAACCTACAGGGAACTATATCCAAATTTGTTTTTGGTGAGAATCTGGTCCTACTGGGGGAACTTATTCTTCGCCAGGTTAGCGAGGATCTTCCCCCCTTGCCAGATTTCATTAGCCAGATGCGCACGCATTTTCAACAAATGTGTTTGCACCCGCCCATCAGTCACTCACCACCCGAGATTTATGTTCCCACCACACTCTCCAACTTCACCCACGTCGTGCTTTATGATGATGTGGTTAGGCAGCCTCTTCAACCTCCTTATCTTGACCCCTACAAGGTCCTGTGGCGGGGGGCACAACTTTTGATATCATGATTAAAGACCGCACACAGACAGTTTCTCTGCATCACCTGAAACCGGCTTTTGTTGACCCTGATGGTCTCATACTGTTGCAGTCAGACTCTGCAGATGATCCATCCATGATCAAGAATGAAGACTTGCTCACCCCCCGTTTCACCCTGCGCAGGTTTCGCACCCTCACCTCCAACGTCGGAGACACACACACCTACTATCAGTTTGTCCTGCAGCGTGCCACCATGCTGAGTGAATGGCGTTTCTATATGATGTTCAACAACTGAGCGCTCATTCTTTTTACAGATACTGAGGTCCCACCATCAGACGGTCCCTTACACGTCAACATTGCACACAACCTCATACTCCCGCGAGAGTGTGACTGAGCATCCCTATGTGCTTCCATTTCCACAGACAGATCAATCCACTTAAGGGCCACATACGCCTCTACCACGCCATTGACCACCCCGCCCATTTACTCCCGCGCCGGCTGCCGTCTCATCCGGGCATGGTGGCTGACTGACTATGAAGTGGACCTGCCTCTCGCCGAATGCTAGCAGACCAATCAAAATATTTTTCCTCTTCTCTCTTGTTACATACTTATTCATAATTAGAAATTACAACAATAGCATAAAGCACAAAAACCACAAATGAAAACACTTACATTAAATTCAACTGTAAGTAAAAATTAAACCAATTAGTAAAACAACTGTGTTCAAGCAAGGTCAACAATTTATCTTGGCTATAATATGGATGCTGTGCAAATTTATATAATTATACAAATTAATTATACTATTAATATATTTGATTTTTATGAATTTTGCAGCAAATAAGTTGTCTTCCACTTTTAATTCACAAATTTCGTAAATTGTGAGCCAGTGCTGTCATGAACTTACGTCATATCTGGTATCCTTAGTTATATTCATCTTCTTCCACCATAAGTATTTTTCATTCTTGGCCATGTGTGCAATATTAATTCTTCTGATGCAGGCAGCTATGTTGACATGACACTGGAGTAATGCACGGGAGAAAAGAAAACTTTCGTGGTTTTGCACAAAAATGAACTCTCAGACTTCATATTTTCATAGCATTATTATTCAGACAACACATTGTATCACAAGAAATACATCTTCCCACCATGAGAACTAAAGACAGAGTCTATGTAGTAAATGACAAAAAAATTTAATGGAGTTTTTATCATTTGTCATTCGTCTTCTGGCGTAACAAATTACATCCTTTCCAGTGCTTACAGCAGCTGGGGTAATGATTATTATAATTGGTTTTAAATTTTTGTCGTAGCTTGTTGGGGCTTTTCCTTATGTACCTATACAATTGCCTCCACACTGTGCGGTGACATACAGTGGAGATGCACAGTGTTTTGTATACACTCATACAGCTCAAATTTAAATTTTGCCAAAAGGGGTACAATGACCTTTATTTGTCAGCGTATTTTTCTTTGTATTTTGGGTTGGAGATGTCAGCTTGTCTTGCTTACACATGATCTTACAGGAAATACATAACTTACATACGGAATGACAGTTCATTAAGTATTTACGTGAGAGCACTGCTAGAGTGGTTACTTGTCCTTTGGCAACATTGCCAGTCTCTCTGCACATGCACACAAAATATGCTTGTTGGCTGTGCAAGAGCCGTTAATGCTCCACGCATTATTGTGTACAGCCATATGCACTTCCACTCCCGCTTTAGTGTCACTTTCACACTGAGTGCAGTACTATCCATCGAATAATTTGTTGTGGTGTGGTCTTCCATTGAGAGTGCGGTGCATGTGCATTTACTCTCCAAGAACTGATGCTGCAGCAGATAATTCACCTTTGATACGGCTTGGGAAGGATCTTCTCTGTTGTATCCACATTTTCAGTGGGGTGAATGCCGCATATCAAAATCCGATGTCAAGGTAAGTGATGCTTGCAAAATTGTAGTTTGCTGATTAATATATCAGATATTGTGTAGCATGACGTTACCATAATCGATTCATTGCACTATTGCACATGTTTGGATACCACATCTATTTCGTCATTCACTTTGGCATGAGAATTGTTTTTAGTCCTTGAGGTTTTTTTTCCCTTTCCGTTATTTTTTCAAGTTCTCTTTTACATATGGCTCGATATACACATAAAATTCACATAAACATTTTGACATAACTATGCATATTACAATGGCTTACATCTAAGGCTGACATTCCACTCATTATTTGTATCAAATGTAGAAAATTCTTAAACACTAAAACATTACAAATTCCTTTTTCAATTACAGTTGCTGGTTAGGATAGTTTGTTTGTCAGCTTAAAAAAATCCTTTGTACATAAATAGAAGTAACTTACTTACATTCCATTACATTGTGTTACTATATATGTATTTAATTCGTCCACATTTTATTTTCCAGTCATGCATTCATCAGTTATGAGAGTTTAATATTTTTCTAGGGAGAAACAGAGAAAAACAGTTACATCAGGATTCTACATTATGTGCTGCTGGCTGAACTATGCTTTGACACCACCTCCTGCATTGGGGAGGGAATAAGGAATACTATTCTACTGGTTTATGGATTACTAAGGAAATGCTATTCATCCTTTCTTAAATCACTTATCAGGGAACTCCCTTTTCATGGAACCAAACTGTATTAACGAGTCATGTACTATATACCATTGTGTTACTTATAATTGTTTACATGTAGCTTTGTGTTCATAACACAAAAGTTTTTGCATTATGTCATGCTTATCTCTTTACGATTATGTGTAAATTTCATCGTTTATATATTCACACGTGATGAGATATGAATTGATTAGTTTTATTTGAGGTCACATGTCTCCATGTTTATGTGCACTTTCTAGTCAGTAGGTACGGGTAAATGTTTTGTAGTTGCACTGCGACGATATATATTCTTATTCTTCATTTGCTTGATGACCAAAATATACACATAGACATATTAATAACTAAATCATTTCTTTGGGGTGCAGCCTGTTTTTTTCATTTGGTACCAATAACACCCGTCGTAAATCTCTTCTTCTGCACCACGTCAATGCACTGGTTGCTGCAATATAAAAAACTTATAACTAATTTAAAAACTAATTGTGTTTCATACCTCATAGGCCACACATATACTCGGTCATCACCTTCGTTCGCAGACATTTTTCATATTTCATTCTTATTTGTTTATATATTTATTTACTTGCATTTGTATTCCTTTTATTCATTTACCCTGCAAAGAAAGTTACTTTGACATTTCTTACAGTACCTTATCCTTTTGTCAGATAACACATCCTGTATGTTTCGTTGTAATGATTTCTTTTAATTCTAGTTACAATGTATATATTTTAGTATTAATGCAACTTCGCTTGTTGATATAAATGTAATATATTCTTTCATTCCCTGATAGTAAACATAGTTGTCATGTGTTATTATTTATTTTGAAATTTTGCTTGATACTTGTGCAGCTTCGCGTTTCTATTTGGTTGCACCATTGAGTTAGCGTGTTGCGCTTGCACAAGGTCAATGTCTCTTCCCTAGTACTGATGTAAGCATGTATTGTTGAGTGCACACAGCTGAGTCATACGCTGCTCCAGTTTGCATTTCACTTCGCGTGAAGCTGCGTTATTACACTTTCTTCTAGTCAAATGTTTGTCTTTGCTTACAAAACAAGAAAATTACTTAAGTCCATACATATTTCATTCAAAAATACACATAATAATTTTTTTTACTTATAAAACTGTGACATTACTTATAAATATTCTCCAATGTGAACAAAACGGCCAACGCCTTGCACTCGTAGATGGAGTATTTAAGTTCGGCACCAGTTAACCAACGAGACGCGTAAGCCAATGGCAGCCTCTGCTCTTTAAACTCCTGGAGGAGAACAGCTGAAATACCAGTATTATATGCATCAGTTTTGACAATAAACCTTTTATTAAAGTCTGGTACTCCAAGGACCAGAGGATTGGATATGGCTGCCTTAATGTGCTCTAACGCAGCCTCCTGGGCGGGTCCCCATTCAAAATGCACGCCCTTCCTGCGCATTTCGTTCAAGGGTGTCACCAGCTGAGCAAAATTTGGGACAAAATGCCTAAAATAGTTTGCCATGCCTATGAACCTAGCAATTCTGCACTTATCAGTAAGCGGAGGCAAAGCCCGCAAGGCCTTAGTTTGCTCTTGGTCAATGCGAATAATCTGACCCGACACTATGTGACCTAAGAAGGACACCTGCTGCCTAGCTAATGTCATCTTACTAGGTTTAACAGTCAACCCCCTGTAATCTCAAAAGAACTTGCTGGATATGGTCCAAATGGTCCTGAAACGAACAGCTATAGATAACTAAGTCATCCAAATAATTATACACACTGACTAAATTCAAGTTGCCAAGGATATTATTCAGTAAACAGGTGAGAACAGCTGCACCAGTCGCTATACCAAAGGGAACTCTGTTAAACTCAAACAAATTCCAATCAGTACAAATTGCGGTAACATGTTTACACTCTTCAGCTAATGGAATCTGATAATAGGCCTGGTTCAAATCAAGAACAGTAAACCATTTAGCACCGGCAAACCAAGTGAAAGAATTATGCAAATCAGTCAGGGACACCGGTTTGAGGACAACCTTACCATTCAAACGACGGTAGTCAACCACAGTGAAATGCCATGCTAAACCCGCACGACAGGAAAGGTAGTTGGAATTGTGGAAAGGGGCCAAAATGAGTGGCTGTCAGTTACACTCTAACACATATAACTTTATTTATATTACAGTACAAATTCTTGAACTTGGTTATCGGCTGAATATGCCACACTATCTTATGCCTTAAGGGCACAACCACTTTAATTTTAAAAAATGGCTAAAAGCCATTAACTCAAAATTCAGATGCAAAAAAAGAATATTTAGAAGGCAGAAGACCTCACGTTAAGTAAGTTCTATAATTTGGCTGAAGGCCCAACAACCTTAATTTAAAGACAACTGAAGGTCGATGATTCAAGACTAAAGGTAAAATTAAATAAAAAACATGAGGCAGAAGGCCTTATCTTCAATTAGGCTGAAGACCCCAAATAGTCTGATTCTCGAAAGACAAAGATCCTTAATTAAAAATGGCTGAAGGCCCCATGATTTAAAATTCAAGGTAAAATAAATTTAAACAACAAAGTATTATCTTAAATTAGGCTGAAGGCCCCAAACAATCTGACACCTGACAAGCAAGAAATTTCCAATTTTAAAACAGCTGAAGCCCCATGACTCAAAACACAACTAAAATAATTTTTAGTAGGCAGAAGGCCCAAGGCTTTATCTTTGAATAATATTTTAATAAGGCTGAAGGCCCAAACAATCTAACACTTGAAAAGCAAGGAACTTTAATTTTAAAGCGGCTGAAGGCCCATGACTTAAAACACCACTAAAAACAATTCAACTTTAATTCAAAACCATCGGCTATGAGCCATATAAATACACACAACAGAAAATAAGAAAAGGCAGTAAGCTAACGGCCCTCAGAAGTTTTGGGGGTTGACCAGAATTTGAAATACTAATATTCACTTAGGTGAGACAGGCAGTCAGACCCACCGACAAGGTATCTTGCGCTCCACTTGACCAGCACGCAACCGGGAGTTCAATGCAAAATGTAAAAAGGCATGGACGCCCAAAACCAAGAATACATTAAGCTGTCAAACTATACACCGTGCTGGACAGTGACAACATGGTGAAAAAAGGACACTGCCTGAATTTACATCAACAGCCAGGGCAGGTAACTGGAATGTTAATGGCCATAAGGCAGAAAATTCCACTGGTGCACTTCAATTGCAAATAACCAAATACAGTTAGACTCCACCGTACGGTGGCTAAACCTTCACCATCTCAAACACACAAGTTGTTGCTCGTGGGAACGTCCCAACAGCCAACAACAAAATCCAGATGGCACAATGTGAACAGTCTTGACTTTCTGATAAATTAAATTCAAAATCAACTTTCGTGTCCAGGGTTGGTGAGCCATGGACCTTGTAGCAATGGGAACAGCCCCACACACTCCGACACTGCTTAGGGACCGCCAGCGGACCCGGCCAAACTACACCCAACGGAGATTTCCTCGCTGCCCCATGCCAACTGACCGAATGCCCACACACAGCACAGCTGGAAACTATAAGCACCAGACTAAAGGTAGTACAAGGTGCGAATATCTATGCACACTGCTGCTGCCTCCCATGGAGAGAGCGAAGAACAGCATAATAGCAATAACCACGGGAAACCAAACACAGAATAGGAACCAAGGTTTAAAGCAACACAACATGAGCCTAACGTGGCTCCCACAGGTCTGAAATTGCACCCCTGATCCTCAGGAACCAGGAATATGGGGGAAGCATAAGCAGATGTAGAAGGTCTAATCACTCCTTGTTGGAGCATTTGTGATATTTTAGCCTTGAGTATCTTCACCTTAGGGGATGAGAGGTGATATGGGGACTGCCTGACCAGAATATCATCAGATAGATGGATATGATAATTAAGAATATTAGTAACCCCCAAGTTATCACTAAGAAGCTGTGGAAAACTGTGTAACAAATCCCGTAATTGAGAAGCCTGATGCAGCAAGAGATGGGTAAGATCAAACTCATTAGCCACTGCCTCAATGGCCAACACACCAACATTTTGATGCACAATACATTTAGCGCACACACAGAAAGCAAACTTCTCTGCAAGAGTGAACTTAAAGAAAAAGCTGTGCCCAGAATAATTCAAGACTAACTCAGTCTTATTGATGAAATCACACCCCAAAATTAGATCAACCAGCAGTTCCTAAACCAAACCTAATGACATAGGTCAGGAAAATCCCCTACTGATATACTTCCTTGGACCCAACCATGCAGAGGCAACACTTGGCCATTGGCCACCCGACATCTCTGCATCGAAGGAGGGACCAAACAAAGTTTCGTAAGATGCCCAAATTCCAAAAACCACTCGAAGCTCAATAATGAAAAGGACCTACCAGAATCCAAAAGAGCACAAATCAGTTTGCCACCTACTCAAAACAAATGTAAGACAAAGGTGGTGATGAGGGAGTGACAACACAGGTACGCCAGGGTCTAAAGGCTCGATCCCGAGGTTGCTGCCCAGTCTGGCATCATTTATTGGCTCTGGGTGCGTGAGACTGAACGCAAGAGTGCACCAAATGAGCTGTACTGCTGCTCCTGAAACAATGCCGGGGTTCCCTTCTAATGATTCCAGTGGATATAGAGACTTGGGAGCGAGCACCGACGACTTGCCCCTTAACCTCGTGACATACATAGTTTCCAATTGGCAATGCCGATACTGCTACAACCACGTCACGGAGCTCTTCCCAGGTTGAAGGCTGCTTATGGAAGATAAAATGTGACTTATCTGCCATGCGCATTCCCCTAAGAACAATAGACACCAATTCTTGTTCAGGCAAATCAATTAACAAGGCCAAGGAGGCCGTCTGAACTCTATCAACATACTGATGTAACTGCTCCTTATTGCACTGCACTTCCCAAATGTAATGACATTCAAGCTGTTTTCGAGCTCTGGTGGTCAACTTGTGCATAATCACAAGCTCCCTCAATTGCTGTAAGGAGAACCCTTCAGCCATAGCCGGCCAAAGTGGCCGTGCGGTTTCTAGGCGCTGCAGTCTGGAACCGCGAGACCGCTACGGTCGCAGGTTCGAATCCTGCCTCGGGCATGGATGTGTGTGATGTCCTTAGGTTAGTTAGGTTTAACTAGTGCTAAGTTCTAGGGGACTAATGACCTCAGAAGTCAAGTCCCATAGTGGTCAGAGCCATTTGAACCATTTTTGAACCTTCAGCCATGGCTTGCGAGAGGAGGTTCTGCAACTCACCTCTAGCCAGCGGGTACAACAGTGACAAAATTACTTGGTGTGGAACGCGAAAGGTAGCCACGTGTTGTTCAAGCCGCACCATCAACCGTAATAATTTCTTGACCTGTTCAAGTCACTCCACTATTAATTGACTAATATCTCAGAAGAAATAGCCAGAGGATTTGGCAACTTGGCAAATATTATGTCTAACTTGACACCTCCAATCCTCTTCCCATCCAACTCTAAACACATAAGCTTAAACTATAATGTGCTAACCAAAGCTCCCAATTCAACTGTTAGTTTTTTATGATGATCTTCCAAGGCTAACATGCCCAAATCCACTATCCGATTAGTTAAATGCATTAACTGTGCTTGCACCCTGTCCAGCTGTCTGTCACTAGGTTGGGTTCCTTCCAAAACAGAAATAGTGTTCTCAAGGTCTCTAACAGTCTTAAACAAAAATTCAGTGGCCGCTCCTGTCTCACCCACCACCGCCAGTGTGACGTCAACGGGATGAAGAATGACAGTGCACAAACGGGCCACTAAATCCGGAACACTGCCCTCAATAGGTTGGCGCCTTATTGCCAACTCATAAACAAGATGGTCCTTTCCGAGCAGGCTGATTCCTGGACACTGTCTGACCACCATTAGAATACACCTGAAACAATCAACAAGCAAAACAATATGGTGCCACAGAACAGAAACAAGGGTGAAACTGACAGTAACTGGAATGGTAAGCACAAACGTAACCACTCTCTGCTACCAGAGAAATGCCTGGGCTAGTAGGACAGAGCAGATTAGGTTGTGGAAAGGGGCCAAAATAATTGCTGTCAGATGCACTCAACAAACAAACTTAATTCATCAACACACAATATTACAACAAGGATGCAACACACTCAAAACTTTAATCGACCTCCTATGATTAACTTTAGATCGGCTAAAGGTCACACTCAAAATCCTAGACACAAGGCATAAGCAAGAAATTGAAATGCAAGGTTCTTCTGGACGTTTCACCCAAGAATATTTTCTAAATTTCAATCTAAACAGGTTGAAGGCCTTAGCAATTTAATTTTAATGGAAGTCGGCTGAAGGCCGCATTAAGAAGAGTTTCAATCAAAAGGCAGAAAGCCTTATCTTAAAACATTTCATGCAAAATTCAGCTGAAGGCCCCATACAAAAGCATAACACTCTTATGCCTTAAGGGCAAGACAAGAACATTAATTTAAGAGATATTAAAACTTGGCTGAAGGCCACACATCAACAAATAAGTTAATGGCTTAAGCCCTAGAAAGAAGAGTTTCAATTTTAAGAGGCAGAAGGCCATATCTTAAAACATTTCATATAAAACTCAGCTGAAGGCCCCTATAAAGAATAACAATCTCATGCCTTAAGGGCAAGACAAGAACACCAATTTAAGAGATATTAATACTCGGCTGAAGGCCACATATCAACAAAATATGTTTAATGGCTTAAGGCCTAGAAAAAGAGTTTTGATTTAAAAGGCAGAAGGCCTTATCTTAAAACATCTCGTGTAAAATTTGGCTGAAGGCCCCATATAAAAGAATAACAATTTCATGCCTTAAGGGCAAGACAAGAACATTAATTTAAGAGATATTGATACTTGGCTGAAGCCCACTCATCAACCAAATAACTAAAACCCAAGCAGGGAACTTATACTGTAACACACAAGGAACGGCACTCAGAAGTTTCCAAGGGTCAGCCTGGGATTGTAACACTAACGCCCATTTAGGTGAGACAGGCAGCCTGTCCAACAACTTCTTAATCTGAAGGCCACCCAACCGACATACAGCCAACAGACCAATCAACAAAATCAGTTCCACTCCATGCAACCAGCAAAATGACCACAATATTTCAGTACAACACACACAGAATATTGGCACCCACAACGACCAACTACACCTCGGCTGTCTCACTACACACCATACTGGACAGCAACAACACAAGGAAAATACGCTGCCGAAAATTACGTCAACGACCAGGGCAGGTAACCGGAACGTCAACGGCCACAAGGCAGAAGATACCGCTGGTCAACTTCAATAACAGGGAATAAATTAAGTTAAGTTAAACTCCACGGGAAGATGGCAGGAATCTTAACTGACTTGAAAACACACATGTTGTTGCTCACAGGAATGTCCCAAAAGTGACAACCAGGATCGAATGAAGAAATTTAAACAGTTGAAGCTCGATAGTAGGTTAAGTGAGGACTCAACTTTCATGTCCAAGATCGGTGGACAATGACCTTCGTAGCACTCGCAAGCAGCACCTCACACTCCAACCCCACATGCACACCTCCAGTCACCCCAGCCAGAGTATGTGCGATGGAGACATCCTTGCTGCTCCACGCCAACCAACCGACTGGTCACACACCACCCAGCTGGAAACTATATCCGCCACACCAGAGATAGTACAGCAGTACTAGTATTGATACACACTGCTGCTGCTACTGATGGAGAGGACAGCAACATTATCATTATAACAGCAGGAGAAATAAAACCACATGACTACAACGAAGGTTTAACCCGAGACAAGCATGACTCGAGCCAGCCATGGCTCACAAGGGGAAGGCCTCAGACACAGCCAATCGATTCGGCTCAAATTTGGCAGGCCATTTGTGTACAACCTAAAACGAAGGAATCTAAGATATTTTGGGCCAACACTCCCGCGGTTTTGAGAAAATCACCCCTAAAGGTTATGACAAGTAATCGACTCAAAATTGGAGGGATCGATAGATAATTGCAAATAGAGCATTTTTCGTCATCAGGTATGGGGTCCGAAAACGCATAGTTTTCCAGAAATTTTCTGTACCCATATGGTAGATGCTTTTTGCCGACAGCACCAATAGCGCAATGGACATGGTAACTGGCTGGGAATCGGAGAACCCTAGCGGATGTTCTTTTCGTTTGTATTTTTCCATATCTCAATTGATAGGGATGGGAGGGTTAATAAGGTAAGTAAATCAATAAGGAATGATAATAATAAGGTAGGCAAATAAATTTCTCAAACCTCTTGGGATAGTAAATAACTAAAATGTTACTCCAGGTCGCTTTAAAATGGCTCTTCCAATCACTGTTATGTGTCCTCACTTTTCTTCAAACAATTAGATGGACGGTACTTGTCATATAAACATTCGAAACAAATATACTCATGGCACCAACAACATCTAATGAATACAATCTTTCGACAGCTACACTGTTCCTTCCGAAGAGTCGGCGGAAAACAAACTTGGTTTACATTTAAAAATATGTATTTTTCGGGAATTAATTTTGATGCGTACCATGCATATGATATCATTGCCTGAAAAATCAGTGCTGGAAGTTGGTTATGTATTATGCTGTGAATAGTTATTGCATGCATGTGGTTGAGCACTTCCCGCTGGATTTCCAGAAGCACTGCAATTCTGAAGCCTGGAAATAAAGTTTTTAACCTGGCGATAGAAATAAACATTACACGGCTAGCACACAGGTGTGCAGTTTGGCGATATTACTTTTACTGTGCATGTTGACTGACCCTCGGCATCTATAAACATCGTGTCATACATTGTAGCATTAATTTGCCCACTCTAGGAATCCAATATTAGACAAAACTTGTTATCAGAAATGTTTGTTTTTAAAACATTCTCAAGAAATGTTCTGTAAATCGCATTCATCAGTTTCCCAGATTTGGAGCAGGTAATGTAAATATTTTTCAACGAGTCGGTTAAATGAGTGACCTCTTCTATAACCCGAGGACCAAATGTAACATTAATTTTTTGTAAACACAGGAAAACCTTAGGCAACACTTTTCCTGAGGCTGTGATGGCATATTGTGCCATGTATGAATGTGTTACTTTGTTTTTACTACCAACTGTGACAAGGGTTTGTTTTTATCCCTTATGTGATAACGTGCATCGAATGTTCACCTGATCCTCGCATCCTGTTTGATCGGTGTTGATCATGTAATCACGATTGAAACCGGTCATAAGTGACGCCGTTTGTGTGCTGAAAAGAGCCGCCACTTTCTGTATATCTTCTATATTTTGTACCTCCTTATGAGAGATGTATTTAGTGACATGCTATTGACGAATTTTATACTCCAGTTTGAAAAATCTTGCCCAAAATAATGATGCAGCAAATGTAAAATCCTTGTTGGCCGTATACTGAAGCGCTGCACCTGCAGCCCACTCCTGAAGTATTCTCGTTGTTACATTCTCATTACGACAATGAGATTCGACATATCAGTCGTATGTCCACTTATTCATCGCCTGGTATTTGTCGTATCTTGTCCCTCCTTTAACGATATCATTTTCCCACAATTTAAAGTCCTTCTAACTTTTCAAGGCTGTTGTTGCTCTATTCATTTTCAGTGTTTGTAAGTTCCAATTTGGATGATTTCTGACTAGCACTACCGCCTTTACTTTTACTTCAAGGGGTATAGCGCCGTAGTTCAATTGTTTAGTAACCAGTTCATAATAGTCATCGGGAACAGATGAATCTAATATTCCAAGTGACTTGGAGATTTCCAAACTGTTATGACCATTTTGCGATTCACTAGTCGAGATATCTTCCACCGAATTACCTTCTGCTTCGTCTTCATGTTATAGTACTTCAGTATCAACAAAAGTCATTTTGTTTGTCAGCTCCAAAACTCACTCGACAATAGCCGCTCCTATCAATCTGGAAAGCCGAAAAACCAAAGTGCCTGCTTCCGGTAGTGCACTGATAATGAACCTGTCTTGCAACACTTTTACAAACCAAAACACAGCATTGGTTACTTCCTGCTTGCCATCGTCTGTGACAGGCCCCCAACTGTATATTTCAGCGCTAGTCGAAGGGTGTACATCCTCCATTATTGAGAATATGCACCTGAAAGATTTGACTACTTACTACGGCACAAACAGACGAGCTAATTACTACAAACTACATACAGTACTCGTCATATGTTACTTATGGAAGAACACTGTATCCATTCAGAAAACATAATTCATTCGGCACATTAACGATGGAAAAATCACTACATGTATCCGCGAGGTTCGCGGCAGCCTAATGACGGAAAACAACTCTTTCTGATTGACTTCTATAAGGCTCATGCTGGACACCTTTACTCTTCCACGTTCACAACTATGATATGACAAAGAGGCAACCCGGACAACATAACTCTCCCTGCGTGCATTTTGTCCCGTGCCTTGCTGTAAACAAGCGTTGCGTGGTTGGCTATCTGTTCAAATGGCTCTGAGCACTATGGGACTCAACATCTTAGGTCAGAAGTCCCCTAGAACTTAGAACTACTTAAACCTAACTAACCTAAGGACATCACACACACCCATGCCCGAGGCAGGATTCGAACCTGTGACCGTAGCAGTCCCGCGGTTCCGGACTGCAGCGCCAGAACCGCACGGCCACCATGGCCAGCTGGCTATCTGTGATCCCTCATGAGGAATTCACAGCAATCTTACTCGGAGTTGTTTTCATGAGACAAGACTTAAAAGTTTAGTACTTTACTAACTCACGGAGTTTGGGAAATTTGTTTGCCTACCTTATTATTAGCATTCCTTCTTGATTTACTTACCTTATTAACCCTCCTATCCCTATCAATTGAGATATGGAAAAATACAAATGAAAAGAATAACATTCGCTAGGTTTCTTTGAGATTCCCAGCAAGTTACCTTGGCCATCGCGCTATCAGTGCTGCCAGTGAAAAGCATCTACCATGTGGGTACAGAAGGGCAGTTGTAAAAGTTTCCTTCCTCGATTTCTGGAAAAGTTTGCATTTGCGGACCCCATAAATGATGATGAAAAATGCTCTGTTTACAATTATCTATCGATCCCTCCAATTTTGAGTCGATTGCTCATCATAACCTTTAGGGGTGATTTTCTCAAAATTGCGGGGCTGTTGACCCAAAATATCTTCGAGTCCTTCGTTTTAGATTGTACACAGGCGACCTGCCAAATTTGAGCCAAATCAGTTGGCTGTGTCTGAGTGTCTGAGGCCTTCCCCTTGTCAGTATGAGTCTTGTACCTCAGTACCACACCTTCTCATGTCATCCAAAAAAATGTTAGAACGTGGCGACCTAAGTGACAAGACCCGAAGAAAATGGGAATTTCAAGACAGAAACAGAAAGAAGATAATAGGTGTTGCCATATCAACCAGACCTAACAAGATACAAGAACTGTTTCCAGTAATCGTATTGAGTCCAATAAACCAATGGAAGAAAGTTGCAAGTGCAATGCAGTAAAAGATGTGAGAAAGTAATAGCAGAGAAAACTGGAGAGAAGACCTCAACTTTTCAACTAAGGAGATTGTGTGTGGAGGGTAAGCAGTCTTCACACACGTACATCACACCAACACTGACGCAGTAACCAGCCACCGATGCCAACTGCACCAGCTGCTGCTCACCAGTGCTGATTCCACATATGCTCACCAATGCCGACGCTGAAAGCAACATTCGACGCCGCCAGTGCCAGTGCTGTTCACTGGCGCTGATTACGCATCCACTCACCAACACTGCTAGAATCCTACGTCGGGTGAGTGTGATTAGATTAGATTAGATTAGATTAATACTAGTTCTATGGATCATGAATACGATATTTCGTAATGATGTGGAACGAGTCAAATTTTCCAATACATGACATAATTAAGTTAATTTAACAACATACTTAAGTTAATATAACAACTCTTTCATTTTTTGTGTTTTTTATTTTATTTTTTATTTTTTTTTTTTTTTTATTTTTTTTTTTTTTTAATTTATATCTAAAAATTCCTCTATGGAGTAGAAGGAGTTGTCATTCAGAAACTCTTTTAATTTCTTCTTAAATACTTGTTGGTTATCTGTCAGACTTTTGATATTATTTGGTAAGTGACCAAAGACTTTAGTGCCAGTATAATTCACCCCTTTCTGTGCCAAAGTTAGATTTAATCTTGAATAGTGAAGATCATCCTTTCTCCTAGTATTGTAGTTATGCACACTGCTATTACTTTTGAATTGGGTTTGGTTGTTAATAACAAATTTCATGAGAGAGTATATATACTGAGAAGCTACTGTGAATATCCCTAGATCCTTAAATAAATGTCTGCAGGATGATCTTGGGTGGACTCCAGCTATTATTCTGATTACACGCTTTTGTGCAATAAATACTTTATTCCTCAGTGATGAATTACCCCAAAATATGATGCCATATGAAAGCAATGAGTGAAAATAGGCGTAGTAAGCTAATTTACTAAGATGTTTATCACCAAAATTTGCAATGACCCTTATTACATAAGTAGCTGAACTCAAACGTTTCAGCAGATCATCAATGTGTTTCTTCCAATTTAATCTCTCATCAATGGACACACCTAAAAATTTGGAATATTCTACCTTAGCTATATGCTTCTGATTAAGGTCTATATTTATTAATGGCGTCATACCATTCACTGTACGGAACTGTATGTACTGTGTCTTATCAAAATTCAGTGAGAGTCCGTTTACAAGGAACCACTTAGTAATTTTCTGAAAGACAGTATTGACAATTTCATCAGTTAATTCTTGTTTTTCAGGTGTGATTAGTATACTTGTATCATCAGCAAAGAGAACTAACTTTGCCTCTTCATGAATATAGAATGGCAAGTCATTAATATATATTAAGAACAACAAAGGACCCAAGACTGACCCTTGTGGAACCCCATTCTTGATAGTTCCCCAGTTTGAGGAATGTGCTAATCTTTGCATATTATGAGGACTACTTATTTCAACTTTCTGCACTCTTCCAGTTAGGTACGAATTAAACCATTTGTGCACTGTCCCACTCATGCCACAATACTTGAGCTTGTCTAGCAGAATTTCATGATTTACACAATCAAAAGCCTTTGAGAGGTCACAAAAAATCCCAATGGGTGGTGTTCGGTTATTCAGATCATTCAAAATTTGATTGGTGAAAGCATATATGGCATTTTCTGTTGATAAACCTTTCTGGAAACCAAACTGACATTTTGTTAGTACTTCATTGTTACAGATATGTGAAGCTACTCTTGAATACATTACTTTCTCAAAAACTTTGGATAAAGCTGTTAGAAGGGAGATTGGACGGTAATTGTTGACATCAGATCTATCCCCCTTTTTATGCAAAGGTATAACAATAGCATATTTCAGTCTATCAGGGAAAATGCCCTGTTCCAGAGAGCTATTACACAGGTGGCTGAGAATCTTACTTATCTGTTGAGAACAAGCTTTTAGTATTTTGCTGGAAATACCATCAATTCCATGTGAGTTTTTGCTTTTAAGCAACTTTATTATTTTCCTAATTTCAGAGGGAGAAGTGTGTGAGATTTCAATTGTATCAAATTGCATAGGTATGGCCTCTTCCATTAACAGCCTAGCATCTTCTAATGAACACCTGGATCCTACTATATCCACAACATTTAGAAAATGATTATTAAAAATATTTTCAACTTCTGACTTTTTGTTCGTAAAGTTTTCATTCAATTTGATGGTAATACTGTCTTCCTGTGTTCTTGGTTGACCTGTTTCTCTTTTAATAATATTCCAAATTGTTTTAATTTGATTATCAGAGTTGCTGATTTCAGACATGATACACATACTTCTGGATTTTTTAATAACTTTTCTTAATATAACACAGTAGTTTTTATAATGTTTGATAGTTTCTGGGTCACTACTCTTTCTTGCTGTCAGATACATTTCCCTTTTCCGGTTACAAGATATTTTTATACCCTTAGTAAGCCATGGTTTGTTACGAGGTTTCTTACGAGTATATTTAACTATTTTCTTGGGGAAGCAGTTTTCAAATGCATTTACAAAAATGTCATGAAATAAATTATATTTTAAATTGGCATCAGGTTCACGGTACACCTCATCCCAGTCTAACTGCTGTAGGCTTTCCCTGAAATTTGCAATTGTTAAATCGTTGACTGAATGTACTACTTTGGAGGACTGTTTAGTATTGCTGAATGGAGCTATGTCATATATTGTAACTAGCTGTGCACCATGATCAGAAAGACCATTCTCAACAGGCTGAGCATTTATCTGGTTAAACTTATCTTGGTCTATAAAGAAGTTATCTATCAGTGAGCTGCTATCCTTTACCACCCGAGTAGGAAAATCAATAACGGGTGTCAAATTGAAAGAACCGAGTAATACTTCGAGGTCATTTTTCCTATTACCTTCTTTCATAGAATCTACATTGAAGTCCCCACAAATAATAATTTGCTTCCCCCTGTCTGACAGATAGCACAACAAGGAGTCCAAATTTTTCAGAAATAGATGAAAATTTCCTGATGGGGACCTATATATAGTTACAATTATAAATGTGCCTTTATTTAATTTAAGCTCACAGGCACATGCTTCTATATGTTTCTCTACACAAAACTTTTTTGTTTCTATACTTTTTGCACAATGATAACTTTTGACATATATGGCAACTCCTCCTTTCTCCATATTTTCTATCATTACATGTGCAGAGAGCTTATATCCACTTACATTTACCTTATCCATATCAGTAACAATGTGATGCTCAGACAGGCATAGTATATCTATTTCATCCTCAGCTTCTAAATCTTCTAAACAAACCAGAAGCTCATCTATTTTATTCTTTAAACTCCCGATATTTTGATGAAATATACTTACATTATTTTTAATTATACTTTCATGAGAACCTTTCCTTATTCTAACATTTGCAGTACTCTCCTGTCTGAGTTTCTCATTGTGCTTAGGCCTAGTTGCTATACCAGTGGTCACATGGTGTTCAGAGAGGTTTTTTTTTATTTTTTTTTTTTTTGTTTTCAAAGTGTTACTCGATGATTTATCAAGTGGCTCAAAATTTGGTGTCTGTTCTTGGCGATTGTGCGGCGACTTTGTCATCGTAACTTCGCTTTGTTCTGCTGTTGCATTTGTGTTTGTGGCCATTTTGAAACCACTTTCCTAGATCATCGGACACCGTTCTACGCGTTTTTGTCTCTCATGTTTCATCGAAATATAAACTTTATTACTCTAGTGTTACAAAATACTTTGGGGTGAACTTTTACTGTGTAATTGGTATAACTGAAATTAGTATTAAATGCTCACAAGAGCTAAAGTCTATAGAAGCATGGACAGTATACAACCAGTTGGGGAAATATTAGAACCAGCCATGGCCATGACAGTGAATAGGGTCGTGCCAGGCTGGGTTGAGGTAGCAAATTTAATTAAAGCACCAAGTCTTAAATTAGACATAATAATAAACTCAGTGAATTCTAAATTAGATACTCAAAATGAAATTCTAAAAAGTTGAATGTCAAATATAAGTTTGTTGAACATCACAGTAGACGCTCAAAGCAGAGTCTAGTAATCAATGCAAAGGCACGATTGCTTCGGAAACTGAATTTGACACCAAATGTAATAATAAAGAACCTAATCTGAATGAAAAATTAGAATCTTGTGAAAATGTATGTAATGTTAAATTTAATTCTGAAAGACAGGAAATGAATGCTTTGGAAGAGAGCACAGACCAGCCTAAGGAATTAATGTCAATTATTCAATCAAAAATTCCAGGTGTTAGTACACGGTCGATTATTCAATCAAAAATGCCAGAGGTTAATACACGAGTTGTTAATGCACGAGCTGTCAGTTCACGAGTAGTTAGTGTAGGACAGAATTTCAAAGGAAAAATAGCCAACTTTGACATAATAAATGTAAGTAGTTTGGCGGAACCATTTGAACTAATTATCGATCGAAAAGTTGCCACGAGGATAATCTCCGGAAATGTTTTGACTGTTGCTTTTTCCAAACTTAATGATAATAGCAATGTTATAGATGACTTGTGTGAAGAATTCAAACTTGTCCATGGCAGAGTAGAAAATAGAATAACTTTACATAATGTTGTGTTTCCTAGTAAAATGGTAATTGTTTTGCTGTGGGGAGACTTTCACACAAAATTTAATGAGAAGTATTGGTCCGTAAGTAATCGAGTGAGGTTAATGTCAGATCCATGGGATCCTGGCAGAGTCACATCTGTCCCCCAGAGACGTTAATGTTCAGTGTTAATGGGCACAGTGATGACCATTGGGTCCCTAGTTGTTTTCGGTATTTCTTCAAACTTAATTTTCCTGAACCAAATTCCCTTCTATTCTTCAACAATTCTGCAATCTATTCCTGAATTCTTAATTTTAGTACATAGGAAACTGGATATGACTACAAGATTGAGACAAATTTAAGAGAATCACAGATGAACAGTGATCTCTAGACATGAAGTGAAATAGATAGAATGTTATATTAGTAGAAAGTAGAATAAGATTGTACTATTGAAACCGAGTGATGTTGAGACAACATAAACTGAATAGAGGTTTTTATGTGTGTATAAAAGTACAGTATAAACTGAATGACTATGTTATTTTAGTGTATAATTTTCTATTTTTATAGAATATTTTATACCTTTTGTGAGATGTAATGTAAATGGGAGGGTTTGTATCGCTTTTGGAAGGGGTCGGTAGTGTAAGTACAAGCATGACTAACACTAAACACACACCGCACCTTTCAGACACCCCTCGCAGACAAGTGTAACTGATTCTTCACCATCTGCCATTACATAGGTGTGGCTAAGATTTCTCTTTGAGGGCTTCAAAGGTGAAGGTGAGAATGTCCATTCTGTAGGAGACATTTAACATCATACCTCCTCTGGCTTCTCACTCAAGTACTGGTGAAGTATGAATCTTGGGAAAGGGGGGTGGGAAGGGTTTTCCTGTCTTTGGGCATATCTTCTTTCACTTCTTCTATCTTAGCAAACAGTTCTACTTTTACCTTTCTTACTTCTCATTTGAGTACCAGTCTATCACTCCCTCTTTCCATATGCATATACTTCTTTTGCTTAAGTCCTTCTTATTTTCCGTGGTTTCCAATAACCTTCAACATATTTGATATAAGTAGGCCAAAGAATCAGGATACACAAACACACATCTAGATACACACAAAGATACACTTAAACACAAACAAGAGAATTACAAATTAGAAACCTGAAGTGATGTCAGAACCGCCAAGGGATGTGGGGGAATAAAGATGTATGTACATCTGAGTAGATGCTCATATTACATTGTTGTTATGTGATGGTTCTGCATCGTGTTTACATGTATATAAATACAGGAGAATAACAATCAACTCATGTGCCAGAGAGACAGGAGCAGGAGAATGGGTACAATAATTATAAAACAGTGATAAGCTAAATTGGAGTTAATCATGTTAGTCATTTGTGTAGTAAGAACTGATCCACACGTGTAGGCATAGTATCTACTGAGAGTCAGTAAATACAGGTAGACACAGCATCTACTGTGTGCAGGCATGATATCTGTTTATATAGTAGGAGTAAGGACTGAAAGAGGTCTCTACGGCATTAAATGGAGTATTGGAAAGTGGAGTTGAGGTGTAAAGTAGATTTGTAATTTTACCAGAGAATGTTTAAGAATAGTATTCATAATGATGTATGCTATGGCAATGAACCAGGAGGCCCACTCAAGAAGGATACGGAGGGTGCACTTGACAATTATTGGATGAGAAAAAGGGCGGATAGGCAGACCTATGAACGTCTGACCTATACTGCATGGACAGGGGCACCAAGAAGGGGATTGACCTGTACAATAGGAGGATAGGAATAAGAAAGGGGTGTACATCTACATCTACATCTACATCCATACTCCGCAAGCCACCTGACGGTGTGTGGCGGAGGGTACCTTGAGTACCTCTATCGGTTCTCCCTTCTATTCCAGTCTCATATTGTTCATGGAAAGAAGGATTGTCGGTATGCCTCTGTGTGGGCTCTAATCTCTCTGATGTTATCCTCATGGTCTCTTCACGAGATATACGTAGGAGGGAGCAATATACTGCTTGACTCCTTGCTGAAGGTATGTTCTCAAAACTTCAACAAAAGCCAATACCAAGCTACTGAGCGTCTCTCCTGCAGAGTCTTCCACTGGAGTTTATCTATCATCTCTGTAATGCTTTCGCAATTACTAAATGATCCTGTAATGAAGCGCGCTGCTCTCCGTTGCATCTTCTCTATCTCTTCTATCAACCCTATCTGGTACGGATCCCACACTGCTGAGCAGTATTCAAGCAGTGAGCAAACAAGTGTATATACTTCCTATGTTTTCGGATTGCATTTCCTTAGGATTCTTCCAATGAATCTCAGTCTGACATCTGCTTTACCGATGATCAACTTTATATGATCATTCCATTTTAAATCACTCCTAATGCGTACTCCCAGATAATTTATGGAATTAACTGCTTCCAGTTGCTGACCTGCTATATTGTAGCTAAATGATAAGGGATCTTTCTTTCTATGTATTCATAGCACGTTACACTTGTCTACATTGAGATTCAATTGCCATTCCCTGCACCATGCGTCAATTCTCTGCAGATCCTCCTGCATTTCAGTACAATTTTCCATTGTTACAACCTCTCGATATACTACAGCATCATCTGCAAAAAGCCTCAGTGAACTTCTGATGTCATCCACAAGGTCATTTATGTACATTGTGAATAGCAACGGTCCTACGACACTCCCCTGCGGTACACCTCAAATCACTCTTACTTCAGAAGAATTCTCTCCATTGAGAATGACATGCTGAGTTCTGTTATCTAGGAACTCTTCAATCCAATCACACAATTGGTCTGATAGTCCATATGCTCCTACTTTGTTCATTAAACAACTGTGGGGAACTGTATCGAACACCTTGCGGAAGTCAAGAAACACGGCATCTACCTGGGAACCCGTGTCTATGGCCCTCTGAGTCTCATGGACGAATAGCGCGAGCTGGGTTTCACACGATCGTCTTTTTCAAAACCCATGCTGATTCCTACTGAGTAGATTTCTAGTCTCCAGAAAAGTCATTACACTTGAACACAATACGTGTTCCAAAATTCTACAACTGGTAGACATTAGAGATATAGGTCTATAGTTCTGCACATCTGTTCAATGTTCCTTCTTGAAACCGGGGATGACCTGTGCTCTCTTCCAATCCTTTGCAATGCTACGCTCTTCTAGAGACCTACGGTACACCGCTGCAAGAAGGGGGGCAAGTTCCTTCGCGTACTCTGTGTAAAATCGAACTGGTATCCCATCAGGTCCAGTGGCCTTTCCTCTTTTGAGCGATTTTAATTGTTTCTGTATCCCTCTGTCGTCTATTTTGATATCTACCATTTTGTCATCTGTACGACGATCTAGAGAATCATTTTGTCATCTGCGCGATGACCAAAACGGAAGGAGAAAGGGTGCTCCTAGGATTAACCCACGTAAGATATAGGTACTGTTCCTATAGGGGAAAATGACAGCATCATGACAGAAGTCACACGTTTAAAGGGATGAGTCTGGAAAGTTTGAATTCTATGCAGCACTAGGATTTTTATGAGATAGATATACAAGTGTCGAAAGAAGGGAACACTTTTGTTCTACCTCCTCCAGATTACAATAAGTAATGAATAAGTACACACGTAGGAAAAGTAGTATGGGAAGTAAGAACAAGGCAGTAGAGTATTCATGAGTTATGTACACCTGGAATTTATGACTGGAAGGGGAATGGAAAACAAAAATTAGGTACTCATGAAATTTTTGGAGATTGAAAAGAGCTAACTCCAACTTGGATTGAAATGTTGTTTCTATGTGCAGGTTGGAAGTTTATTATTAGAAGACTGTAAGAGGGGCGAATCACTGATTATGACAAGTGTTTGCCACCAGTGCCACAGAAGACGTGATGAAAACTCAAGGAATAATTATGTAGTATTCTTTGATGTGTTAGTGAAAGTGATTATTGTAGAAAAAGAGAAGAAAACAATTGACTATATACTTTTAACTTACTTCATGTCTTAGCTCTGCATGAGGCAGGATGCATGTTGTGTCTGTAAATTATTGGATTGTTACAACCTATGATATTGTACTTGTGTTTTATCAAGTCTGACGTTTAAATACACCAGTTGACTTGCCAGAGTTTACGTACTTACGTGAAAAAGAGTAAATGTTGATTTGTGTTGAGTTGAAAATATACCATGAATAAACTGAAAGTGTTCTACGAGTACACAAATTATTTCTAGAATAGAGAAGTAGCTTAATAAATTCCTGTAACCCATTATAGTCTTCAGAGAAGAAGCTTTTGGGAGATCAAAATAGCTGATTACCCAGAGAAGAGGATCGGCTGCACATAATACGTAAGTCAACTGCGAGAGACGTGTGAGTCTTGTATCCCAGTACCACACTGTCTCGTGTCATCCAAAAAATGTTAGAAACTGACCTGGCAGAGATACAATTGTTCTTGCTGCAGTAGGGTAGCAATATTATTTTGGGGTAGAGTCAGTGGTTCTACATCCCCACAGTGGATATAGGTAAAGTGGACAAATGCCTATGTACTAAACGTGGGATGCATGTAAATTTTGAAGCAAAAAAAGACTTTTATGTCAGGAAATAAGCAAAATTATCACAAAGGAAGATGACTTAAGCAAAATTATCAATCACAAAGGTGATAGGGATGCAAATTAGAGTAAAACATAGCAGTTCAATCCTTACATACAAGAATGTTCAGTATATAAGGAATAAAACAGAGCACTTGGATGTATGCTTCAATGAATCAAAACCACACTACTTCATAGTGAGTGAATTAGGTTGCAATGGAAAGGAGGCTAAGAAATTACGAACTCATACTGTAGAAGGACACATGGAGGGAGGGATAGGCATCTATAGCAGCAATGATACAGCAAGTGAAAAAGTCAAATGGATATATGATCTGACTGAAGAAATGGTACTTGAAGTTGCAGCAATAAATTTAAATCTAGGGAACACAGCCTGCTTATATAGCAGCTCTGTATTGGTCACATGGAAGCAAAATTGAAGAACTTTTTTAGTTGTCTGGAGGACTTGCTGGAGAAGACATCAGCATAAAAAAACGTGCTGTTTGTTGGAGACATCAACATAGACTCTTTAAATAATAGCAATAATTATTTGCGTTAAGTTGACTTACTACAGTGTTATAACTATTATCACATAAACTCAGAACCTACAAGAATTACTATAGAAACGCAATCACGCATTGACCACATTCTCACACACATAACAAAGGAGAACATAAACATAACCACCGTAGAAAATGACATATCTGACTGCAGAGCCGGAAATTGATGTTGGGAATATAGATATAACTAAAAATGGTAGATTTATGTATCAAAGAACATTTAATTATAATAAACTTAAGATGGCATTAGGCGATGAAAAATGGGAACCTGTTAACAATGCAACAAATGTGAGTGATAAAGGGAAAATTTATACAAACTATTCAATAAAGCTTTAAATGCAACATATCCTTTCATAAAACAAGTAAACAAAGCTATTAATCACAAAGCTGAGACTTTCCCTCCACACATCATTGAACTGAGAGAGAACATGAAATACTGTTACATACTCTTTAGAGATACAAAATTACAATACTATTTAACAAAATACAAACTGCTCATAAAAAATACTGAGATCTCTTGACCAACCTTAAAGCTCAGAAATATGCCTATCAAATAAGCAACTCAATCTGTGTTTGTCAAACAGCCTGCAAAATAATGTATAAAGAATGTGGGAAACAGTAATATCATGGGCACACCAGCATAACATTAAAAGAAAAACACAATATAACAAATGACTCAAAAGCAGTGTGTGAGAAATTCATACAGATGTTTAATATAGTTAGCACAAATGAAACACATGACTGGGCCCCCAATTTAAATGTTACAAAAACTAGCCAATCTTTCTTCATCCATGGAATTGCTGAGAGGGACATCCTAGTAATCATTTCAAAACATCATGCTAAAATGTCTTGTGGCTGGGATGACATTTCATTTAAGCTGCTAAAGGAATACAGAGGAGAATTAGCAAAGTCTCTGGCACATCTAATAAATATCTCCCTCTGCTGTGGAGAATTCCCCGATCACTGAAATCCTATTGGTGTGTGGGTTTTCTAGCTGTGAAAACTGACTTCGCACAGGAAACTCCAACAGATTAAGATTACAATTAACGCTCAAATAATTACTAGGTCTACAACTTTGCTTCCGCTGTTTTTTTCTCAAAGTTTGGAGCTTTAATGTGAAAAACTTACAAAAAACTTATTATTCATAGTGTTGCCCATGGCTGGCCACTACATTCTGCCATCTTTCAGATAGCATACAAATTCTGTGGGATAAGAACTGGGCGTATTTTGTGGGGATGCATAAATCGATTCAATTTTGCATTTGTTCATATGATAAGAAGTACTGGTCAGCCAGACTGTATGCCACTGATCGAAAAAGGTTGTAGAGAGAGAGAGAGAGAGAGAGAGAGAGAGAAATGTATGGAGAATATGGTGGGAGGGATAGGACTTCTCATCTCAATGTTTCCATGTATAATTTTGATGGGTTTGGCGACATGGGGGCGAGCACTGATCTGCTGCAAAATTACCTTTATGTGTCTATCACTGTATTGTGGCCATTTGTGTTTCAATGCTGGGCTCAAACGCATCAATTGCTTTCGATAATGATGTCCTGTGACTCTGTTTGTCTGTTTCAGTAGCTACGAAAATGTTCTGTCTTCCACCGCCATGCCGGTCTTTGACATCAAAATCACCATTCTCTGCACGTTCTTCCACTAATAGTTCCTTCACCATTGGTCCTACCCAGCATTTTAAGAGCCACAGCCACAGATTTCTTCACGTTAAAGCAGAAAATTAAAACTCCCCACAAATGGTGAGAAATGGGTACTTAAGTTGACGTATTTAATCAGGAATAACCTTATGATGCAATCACAAATCGACTAATATTTCTATGGCATTGTGTTTACAGATGCCTAAGCTTGTTGTATTACACCTTTGACCAACCACCTGAACCCCGCTTGCCACTACTGCCATCTATTGCAAAACGGTGGAAGCAAAGTTGTAGACCTAATACATCAGACACAGGGAAAACAATACAGAAAATCACAACTCAAACATCCTCACCAGAGTTTCAAAAACTCCTAAGAACCTCCAGTCCAAAGACCATTTACTCTGCACTTGGCAATTGGCAGGTGGCAGTTACTGGTGGTTGCTGGTCACCACAGAGCCCCCCCCCCTCCCCCCACCCCCCTCCGCTCCATGAGAGTGTGGAGCACTGAGGGAAGGGCGTGGGTATCTTCCTGTGTATCGGTGTTGTGGGATGCTCACCTGTTGATAGAGGCACGTGCGAAGAGTCTACGCTGTCTGTGCAGGGTGAACTAGGCATGGTATAGTCTGCCATCCAGTGGGGAGGACAGACTGGTCGACCTGCATGTGTGAGCTGGACTGGCGTAGAAGTACACGTGGAAAGGAGGGTGCGAATCTTGAGCATCCCGTCGGTGCTAATTGTTGCAGCTCTGCCAGTCTTATCCACCCTTGGGATAGGGACTGTGCGCAGAATGGTGATATGTGACGTGGGTGTGGTCTAGCACGATGTGTCCCCTTTGTGGAGGACAAAGGTGGATCCTTTGTGAAGCTGTAAGGAAAGTTCATCACATGGACACCCAGAGATGTTGACTGAGATGCAAGTTTCATTGACAGTGGACAAAGGGGGTCTTAGGAGGGACAGGGGGAAAAATAATGTTTTTTCAGTGGAGCACTAGAACACTCTGTGGGGGCACTGGGTGCCAACGCTTGCGATGGGATAATGTCACGTGCAACATGTGGTTGGGCCTGAGGTTGTGGATCATCACACGCAGTGCCTGAGGGAAGCAAGGGCAGAACATCGTCACACGCAACAAATGAGCTATCCAAAGGTGTAGGCTTGGTGCAATTGTGATCAGGATGGGGCGACGGGGAGTGGGCGGTGTGTGTGAGATCGAGGTTGTCGCATCACGGAGCACAACTTGCCTCGAGAGGTTGTGGTACAGATTCCTCGATCATCCAGGCCAGTTTCACACATTGAAAGGAAACTGTCTGCTGGTGGCCATTGATGAGAATATCCATAGTATTGTCCATGCGAGCCAATACTCGATGCAGGCCAGAGTAAGGCAACTGTAATGCTGCTTTGTCTGTGTCATCCTGTAACATAACAAACTCACAAGAGTCCAGCGCCAAACGCAGAAAAACCTGAGGACGGGCATGTGGTCATGGAGGGGCACGCAGATCACAGCTATGTGCCTGGAGGTCTGTCTTATAAGCTGTGCATATTCCTAACATAACCCAGGGAAGGGCATCGGACCACTCACCACCGTGGCACAGGAGGGCCGCTTTCAGAGTTCTGTGCCAACACTCGACCAGTCCTTTCACTGTGGGTGGTAAGGTGTAGTGCAGAACCTATCCACCCCACAGAGCATGCAGAGTATGTTAGACGGCAGGGGTTCAAACTGCCTCCCCCGGTCAGTGGTGATGGATGTAGGGCAGCTGAATCGAGCTATCCAGGAGGACATAAGTGCTCATGCTACGGAATCTGCTGAAATGTCCTGCAAGGGTATCACCTCCACCCAACGTGTAACATGGTCGATGACAGACAGGATATACCTGAAACCGTCAGATATGGGTAATGGTCCTACGAGGTCCAGATGCACATGTCAGAAGTGGCCTTCTGGGATGTCGAATTTACCTAGAGGGGGTTGTATGTGCCTACCGACTTTGCTGTGCTGGCACTGTAAACAAGTATGAGCCCAAGTATGACAATTCCTCTTCACACCTTGCCACACGAAGTGTTCTGTAACAACCCATGTAGTAGCCTTGGCACCAGGATGTGAAAAGTTATGTAACGTAGTGAATACTTGGCGGCGTAGCACACACAGAACAATATGGCGGGCAGTGCCCATGTACATGTTGCACCATAGTGGCCTGACCGAGCCTAGTAGGTTGCAGGAAATGATCTGGAGGGAAGTAGCTGGGTCCTGTCAGAGGTTGTGCAGTTCAGTATCACTGTCCTGTAAGTGGGCTAATTTGTCAAAATTAATGGAGGACAAAATTACATTGATACGTCATAGGTAGTCAGCCACCACATTTTCTGAACCTCGGATGTAACAAATGTCTGTTGTGTATTGGAAAATTAAGTCCATCTGCCAAAACCTATATGGAGGAAGATCAACAGAGGTGTTACAGATAGCCTCAGAGAGGGGGACGATGATATGTTAAAATTTTTATATTCCTTCCTTCGATGTCTGTACAGAAATATATTACAGCTTTGTACAATGAAAGTAATTCTCTGTCAAATGCTGACCATTTACATTAAGCCATAGATAGATTTTTGGGAAAAAAATATGAAGTGGCTGAGTCGTGTCACCAACATGCTGTTGGAGGACTGCACTGATTGTGAAATCACTTGCATCTGCTGTAATAGAAATGCGGGCATCTGGCAAAGAGTGTGTGAGAGTGACACCATGTGCTAACGCTGATTTAAGATCTTTGAAAGCTCTCACCATATTGTCAGACCACTGTGTACAATGATTGCCAGAGGTTTGTTTACCGGCCAATGCATCAGTCAGAGGGGTTTGAATGGCTGTCACCATTGGTAGGTTCCAACAGTAGAAATTGATAGTTCCTAAAAACCAGTGTAATTTGTGAAATGGTACTGGGAGAGGTAGATCGTGAATAGTCAATCCACTCCTGTGGAGGGTGTATACCCTTGGAGGAGATGGCATACCCCAGCAAAGTGACAGCAGTGCATCGAAGTTGTGACTTGTCATTATTGATCTCACTCCGTTACATGTCAATAGGTCACATATCATGACTGGGTGGAGTTCATGTTCTCTGTCAGAGGAATAACAATGAGTATATCGTTGAGGTATAAATAACAATATGTTCAGTTAAAGTGAGTCTATAAAATGTTGTCAAGTTTGGGTCACAGTTTTGAGACCATAAGGCAAGTAACAATATTCATAGAGAGTGAAGAGTGTGATCAACGCTGTCTTTGATGTGTCACTCTGTTCCTGCTTTACAGAAGTCTAACACACTGAAGATGTGTGCTCATCTAAGTACTGTCTGCCCCCGGTAGCTGAGTGATCAGCGCGACAGACTGTCAATCCTAAGGGCCCGGGTTCGATTCCCGGCTGGGTCGCAGATTTTCTCCACTCAGGGACTGGGTGTTGTGTTGTCCTAATCATCATCATTTCATCCCCATTGATGCGCAAGTCACCGAAGTGGCATCAACTCAAAAGACTTGCACCAGGCAAGCGGTCTACCAGATGGGAGGCCCTCGTCAAAAGACATTATATCTAAGTACTTGAGCGAAGTCTTGTATGTGAGGTATAAGGTAAGTGTCTAATAAGGTCTGTGTGTTGAGGCAGTGATATTTGACACAGACACACTCTGTGCCACCCTTTTTGGGAACTAAATGTATGGACAAACACCAGTTACTGTCCGACAGGTGAACAATACCCGCCCATAGAAGTTCCTCTACTGCGGCCTTAGCAAGGCATAGTTTATGTGGTGGCAGTCGGCACAATTTATGATGAAGGATAGTCTGTTGTGACAATTTTGTGTGTTGTTCCATTCATGACAGTATTCAGTTGGGCTGACGAACTTGTTTGGGGAGACATCGCGAATGACGCGCAAGTCACCGAAGTGGCATCAACTCAAAAGACTTGCACCAGGCAAGCAGTCTACCAGATGGGAGGCCCTCGTCAAAAGACATTATATCTAAGTACTTGAGCGAAGTCTTGTATGTGAGGTATAGGGTAAGTGTCTAATAAGGTCTGTGTGTTGGAGGCAGTGATAGTTGTCACAGACACACTCTGTGCCACCCTTTTGGGGAACTAAATGTATGGACAAACACCAGTTACTGTCCGACAGGTGAACAATACCCGCCCACAGAAGTTCCTCTACTGCGGCCTTAGCAAGGCATAGTTTATGTGGTGGCAGTCGGCACAATTTATGATGAACTGGTGGATGGTCTGTTGTGACAATTTTGTGTGTTGTTCCATTCATGACAGTATTCAGTTGGGCTGACGAACTTGTTTGGGGAGACATCGCGAATGGGAATCGGTAACACACAAGAGTCACTAACCTGATGTGCTGAGGGAGCTCTCCGCAGCAGTGCTGTCAAAGTTCCACGAGGTGCATCGCTGGTGTCTGGGGATAATGGCATTGACAGGCATTGTATGAGGCATCATGCCTTGGCAAGGGCTTGTGCAGCCGACAATATGGTGTGGTTCAGTTTGGCGTTGCAAACGTGGAGATCGTCGACTGCAGAGCACTCAGATTGAAGCTGGGTGATGAAAGCTGTGAGGCTGTCCACCAGTGAAGAGCACTCGATGAGAGCCATGTTGAAATCTTCGGGAAGCTGAGGGGGAGGGGGAGCCAAGGAGGCAATTGAACACACAATATGAGTAACTGAGATGTGGTGCAATAATGCGGCTAACTGGAGATTTAACTTTAACTTCAGAGCTTGGTAAATTATTTGAGAAAGTGATATTAAATCCATTTCAGGCATATTTCATCAAACAAAATCTATTTAACACTCTATAACATGGTTTTAGAGAAGGAAGGTCTATTGTAACAGCAGTAGCAATTTTTATACATGAAATATTAAAGAAGCTAGATGAAAGAGACAAGGTAACAAACACTTTCCTGGATATGAGTAAAGCTTCCGATACTCTGAGGCATGCAATTCTATTGCATAAATTTAGAAGCATATGGGATGAGAGGGGTAGCCTTACAAATACTTGCCTCCTATTTGAAAGAAAGGAAATAGTGTGTATGCCCGCTCACCCACCATCATCGCAACTGCACTGATATTGCTTTGATGTTACCCCCCTTTGGCAGCGGAGCTGATCTCAGAAAATTGTATATATATATTTTCCCTTGTGGGTCAGGCATAAAACATCTTTAAATCATTAGTGAATCTAATTGTGTGAACTAGCAGTTGAAAATTGATCTCATTTTCTATTTACAGATATATCATACACTTTCTACCTTGACGGATCCAAAGACAGTGATTTTATTTGTTACTCGGGAATATCATAGCAGTCAGGTTCCAGTCTATTTTTTCTAATTTTTGTTTCCCAAATACTTTGATTTAGTTACTTCCTAGTCAATATGCCTTTGTTAAATCCTACTATCTGTTTGTATCAGGTTGATAAGTTTTTCTCAATAACCCTTGAATGTTCACATATATAATTGTCTATGTACTAGCTGATTTTTGGGATTTAGAAAACACAGAGAAAGTCTTGTATATATTTTGTTTTATTGACACAGTTCAATTCTTAAATTAATGAGAGATGGCATTGGCAAATCAATGAAGAAGGAGTTGACCCTAGTGTGTATCATTTCGGTATAATAACAGTCAGTCCGTACCACATTCCTTTGCTTTCCTATTACCAAAGATATGATTTCCTGTGAAACTATCCTTTACCATTAATATCTGATAAATCATAAATATGTCTCTGGCCTTACAATGTCTAAGCTTCTTAATTCTCACGACACAATTATAAGTTCGAGTTCTTTCAATGACTGTCCAGGACAAATTTAGTCTTTTCAGGGGCACTGTATCTCATGTCTTGTTTATTAGCAGAATCACCTTGACAACAATCGGCAAAGATATTAATATGATAAGGTCCAACTATTTTCTGTCCCAATATCTCAAAATAATCTATTATCCACCACTCCAATGTCTAATCCAGTTATCAGAATGATATTTAATTAGGCTTATAATCCCTAACTTCTGTCTACCATGGAAGACTGTGAACATGCTCCATTGAAAACAGAGAATCAAGACAGCAACAATGCTGTGCATTGGTTTATATATTATATTCAAAACAAAACGCAGCTCTGTTATGTCTTTCTTGGATTCCATTTGTACTACTTTGTGTTACTCTATTTCAAATATGCACTCTTTGTAAAATTTTTAACTAACTATTACTTCAAAATACAACTACTGTTTTTTTGGCTCTTGGGTCATTTCATATTACATAATTTTATCTGATATTCATTTCTGTATAACTACTCTCTAAAGAGTGGTTACATGTGTCAAGGTAACTTAAAAAGGAATGAGCAGTTGGCAACAACCAAATCAACCCACAACATACGTCAATGTGGTGTGTCCTAAGGAAGTATATTGGGGCCTTTTCTGTTTCTTGTCTACATAAATGATTTAATTGAACATCAAAACTGCAAGTTTGTCAGCTGTGCTGGTGTCACATCTTTTATCAGCTGGGGCTGTGCCATGCAAACTACCACAGACACTAGTGAAATCAATTATAATTTTCTGTTAAGTTATTTAAATGGAAAATAAGTTACTCGTAAATAAAGAGAAGACAGTGACAATGCAATTTATGCTTAGCTTTAGTCAGAACATAAATAGAACTCAATCTACATGTCCATTGGCCATTACCTGCACAAACAAACACAAATTTTTGTGTGTAATTGTTGACAAACACCTATTATGGAAAGAACGCAAAACAGTACAAATTTGTATCCACTGGAAAGGGTCTCAGCCTTTCTGGAACATAATAGCTTGAGACAAATGTACTTCGGATTGATAAATCCACATCTTCAGTGTGGTATTGGAGTATGGAGTGGGGCACCAGCTGTACACCAGACCTAAAAAAAAAAAAAAAAGAAAAAAAAGAAAAAAAATGGGGGGGGGGGGGGGGGCGTTTGAGTGGTAGCCAAGGTAAACAGGAGAGAGCCTATAAAATACTAACCATCTACTCTACATACATCCTGCAGGCAATAATTTTTGTGAAACAAAATCCAGACTATAATGTAACAAACAGTAATGTACATCTGTATAACACACGGAGAAGGGAAAATTTTCACAGAATTAATTATAAGTAAAGAAAAAAAAGAAAAAAAGGCAGTAGACGGTAGTCCACATAAATAGGAAACGTCTTTTATAACTGACTTTCATCTGACCTGAAGACAGCTAATTTAACACTTTAAAGAATACACTTAAGCATTTATTAATAGAAGATTTCAAGCTGTAATCTCTGTTTTCAAAACAGTGTATATCATGTAAGTATGTTTTTGCAACACAAAAATTATAATTTCTGATCTTCACACACTAAGTCAATGTATGCATTTATATTTCAAATGGTAAAGTCTCTCTGTAAAATGGTGTATATAGCATAAGTTTGTTTTTGCAACAAAGAAATGATATTTTCTGATCTTCACTATTTATATCAATGTGTGCACTTATGTATGTTAACTAAACCTTTGTATCCATGAACTAAAATCTGTGACAAGGTCTGAGAATTGATTTTATATGGACAGCAAACAAAAAAATAAACAAAACTTATCTTTACACCATCTGTCTGCAATTTTGGCATAGCTTCATGAAATGCATGAATAGGTACAACAGAGTGAATAGACTTCTTGTCTAGAAAAAATGTTTGGATTTGTCAATGGCATATCAAATTCTCCTCTAGTAACATTGTAACATAAAGTGTCACAGTTGTTACATTGCATGGCATATCTAGCAATAACGTATTTACTGGTTCAGTTTGTATTTGCTGTGGTCTGATCAGTGTCACTTCAGTAATAAAATTATTTTCGGAACTATATGCTATCAATTGATCATCTTGTGCCTTTAATTCTGCTAGCTGCCTTTTTACATGATCTATTTGGTCCTTCACAGTAAATCTTGTCATAATTTTTTCAGTTACATTATACAATTCACTTTTTGCTTCACTCTTAGAATGGTCATGTTCCTCCATCACTTCACTTGAATTCTCCTGATACCTTTGCATTTTAGTATCTAGAAACTGTACAGTCTGTTTGGCCTTCTCAGAAGCCCAAGCTACAAACTGACCACCTTGTGTTTCAAACTGTTTGTGCAAATTTTAGCCTGCTTTACAGTAATGGACAGTGTATTGAAAGGAGGATATAAGATGAACATCAATAAAAGCAAAACGAGGATAATGGAATGTAGTCGAATTAAGTCGGATGGTGCTGAGGGAATTAGATTAGGAAATGAGACACTTAAAGTAGTAAAGGAGTTTTGCTATTTCGGGAGCAAAATAACTGATGATGGTCAAAGTAGAGAGGATGTAAACTGTAGACTGGCAATGGAAAGGAAAGCGTTTCTGAAGAAGAGTAATTTGTTAACATCGAGTATAGATTTAAGTGTCCGGAATTCATTTCTGAAAGTATTTGTATGGAGTGTAGCCTTGTACGGAAGTGAAACATGGACGATAAATAGTTTGGACAAGAAGAGAATAGAAGCTTTCGAAATGTGGTGCTACAGAAGAATGCTGAAGATTAGATGGGTAGATCACATAACTAATGAGGAAGTATTGAATAGGATTGGGGAGAAGAGAAGTTTGTGGCACAACTTGACAAGAAGAAGGGACCGGTTGGTAGGACATGTTCTGAGGCATCAAGGGATCACAAATTGTCCACAGCTCGTGGTCGTGCGGTAGCGTTCTTGCTTCCCACGCCCGGGGTCCCGGGTTCGATTCCCGGCAGGGTCAGGGATTTTCTCTGCCTCGTGATGACTGGGTGTTGTGTGATGTCCTTAGGTTAGTTAGGTTTAAGTAGTTCTAAGTTCTAGGGGACTGATGACCATAGATGTTAAGTCCCATAGTGCTCAGAGCCTATCACAAATTTAGCATTGGAGGGCAGTGTGGAGGGTAAAAATCATAGAGGGAGACCAAGAGATGAATACACTAAGCAGATTCAGAAGGATGTAAGTTGCAGTAAGTATTGGGAGATGAAAAAGCTTGCACAGGATAGAGTAGCATGGAGAGCTGCATCAAACCAGTCTCAGGACTGAAGACGACAACAACAACTTACAGTAATATTGTCCATTCTAATGGAAAGCTGGAAAACATCTCCACAGAGTGCAGAATGTGCTTGTTTAATTTTCTGTTAGTTTGTGTACCACATCCAGTATACAAGCAAGTGTTGTTTTCATCTAAAATATTTCAGTGGCAAACAGCTTCACTAACTTATCTAGTTTTTTCAAAAGTTTGTTATGTTTCGACATGACTACATTCTGCTTTTCTATGATTTCTGAAATTTTTGTAATTTTGGTAGACATCCCTAAAATATTGGCTAACATAGCGTGGTTCTTTTTTTAAATTTTGGTCATCACTGAAATCATCAATTCAAATTTCTTAAAAAGTTCATTATGGGATCTATCGGTCACACTTCCTGAGTAGTAGTTTTGTACCAACACAGTGAATGACTTATTAATCATGGGGAATGAAACATAAATAGTTTGTGATATCTTTAAGGTCCCTCATTTGTGGTCTAGCTGCTTGACATGTACTTCTACAATGTGACACGTTTTAGTAGATGTTAAATTATATGTTGAGTTTGATTCAGTTAGAGTAGGTGTCTACTTACCTTACAAACAAAAATCTTACTGTGGTGATCCCATAAAGTGAATGCAAGAGTATTCGGAAATGCTACATCAATGGCTAACTTTAAAGACGACATCAAAGACGAGTTAACACAGCTAAGTGTGCCAATCATATAGCAGTCTAAGGAAGTTCAGCACGACTGGAATTATGACTCTTGCAAGCAGAGAGCATGTCTGAACAGCACAGCATCAGGGATAACAAGAATCGATTTCATTGCATTATGGCCACATTAAGTGAGATGCAGATATTTCAAGCGGAAGAAGTGTTGCAAACTCCAGTTACACTGATTAATAAACTGTCCCATAAAAAATTTCTAATTGGTATTGGAGATGTGGTTCCATAGATTATTTGGAGACAAGCAATTCAGAGACAAGTCACCCACACAGTTACTGACAGTCACTGGTGGAGACAGATTTGTTGCCTGAAAATTCCACACACATGTTGTGGCTCAAACAAGTTCCACCTAACATTTAGATAATTTTAGCAGCTAATACAAAAATGCCTCTCAATGTTTGGTGGATAAAGTGGAAGCCATAGCTAACAGCTTGCAGTACAGGGTGGAAAAAACTGTGTCACAAAATTTCAACCCTGGATAGCTGATGGCAGTAGGAACCAATATTGTGTAGGTCGATGATGCGCTATTTTTAAGCTATGAAAACTTGACATCATGTGCTCTGATTGGCCACGGGGTTGCCCTGTTGCTGGATGCTCTGGACAATGCATGAACATTAATGCTTTGCCTACCAGAGATTGCGATGTATCCAAGGCATGCTCGGTGGTAGTGCACCAGCCATCCACTCTGGGGGCCTAGTGGTAAATCCACTGGGGTCCCAAAACATCCATTGTTGTTTTATGATAAGACATACTGGGAACAAACCCATCAACAGCTGTTAGTTTCCTTACACGAAGTCTTTTACAAATTGTGTCAGCCCTGAAAAGGGCCCTTTTTGTAGCTAGGACATTGTTTACTTAAAGCAGGTTCTTGAAGTGGCGACCCTCTGATGTGACACAAGCTTGGTAACATAAAACGGTGTTTTGTCAAACTCTTCAAAGGTTCCCGGCATTGACAGCATGCTGAATGCAATCCATTAATTCCTCTTCATTTCTAGGTGGTTCGCGTCTGGGTAGCTGAGCTAGAATCTTAAAGAATCCCCTCAGGAAAAAGTCCAGTGGCATGAGGTCTGGTGATCACGGCGGCCATGTCCTGCCAGCACCTCTGCCAATTACCCGGCCATTGAAGAGTTCATTTAAATATCCGCACACAGCATGACCGTTATGTGTGGGCGTCCCATCATGCTGCAACCACATGCTTAGCTGTATTTCCAGGGGAACATCTTCCGGCAGGCTGGCTAGATGGCTAGAGTTTCTTGCAAAAAGTGAAGGTAATTAGCCCCAGTAAGTCAAGGAGGTAGACGGACTAGCCCAATCAAATGGCCACCCACAGTACCTGCCCAAATGTTGAGTAAAAATCGTTCCTGGTGTCCGTGGATGTATGTGATGTGACGATTTCCCCTTGCCCAGTAATGAACATTTCAAGTGTTGTAAAGGCCATCCTGATGGAAGGTACACTTGTTGGTAAACAACACAATGGTGGGGAAGTCAGGATCTCATGCAACACGTTGCAGAAACCACTGGCAAAACCCTAGCCTGTGTTCATAGTCCACCACGGGATTTAGGTCTTGGACAGAGTGGAAACTAAATGGATGCTGGCCATCATCCCCCAAAACATCCCAGACTAACCGATGAGTGACTCCCATGTCATGTCCAACTGCTTGAGTACTTGTCATAGGTGCTTCCTTGAAGCGATCAAGAACAGTCTCTTCAAATGCAGCATTATGTCGTGTTCACCATGATATCCTGCTAACGAGTCTGTTTCACCAAGTTGCCAGTGAATTGCTGTAAACTGCTGCACTAGTATTAGTCTTGGTCACAGAAAAGAGGAATTTTGTTAAAATTCAGTAAGGGTGCAGTTGGACGATGAAATCTGGAGTCGCTGGCAGTGTATGGTAATAAGTAGGCCACACAGGGTAAACATGGCTTGGAGCTGTAGCGGCGCATTGCATGTACGATTTATTTGGAGTGAAGCAACAGCGAGGCAGGGAACTGCAGCGTTGCTTTAAGTTATTGTGATGTATGAGGTGAGGCAGTAGGCCAGAGCTGGGAGTGGCGAGGTGTAAATGGCTGACATATGGGAATTTACCCCTGCCCTAGTTTCCGTCTCTCTCTGACAATCCGTCAGAAGTGAGTTAAAAACCAGTATAAATAGTCAGGCACTTTTAGCTCGAAAGGGGTGTGCCAGGTCAGTCGAGAGTCAGGTCAGACCGGCACTGGTCTACCGTTATAGGGGCCAGTCTGGCAGCAATGTTGTAAACATTCTGTGTAACCTGTTCTTTGTTTCTACACTCCTGGAAATTGAAATAAGAACACCGTGAATTCATTGTCCCAGGAAGGGGAAACTTTATTGACACATTCCTGAGGTCAGATACATCATATGATCACACTGACAGAACCACAGGCACATAGACACAGGCAACAGAGCATGCACAATGTCGGCACTAGTACAGTGTATATCCACCTTTCGCAGCAATGCAGGCTGCTATTCTCCCATGGAGACGATCATAGAGATGCTGGATGTAGTCCTGTGGAACGGCTTGCCATGCCATTTCCACCTGGCGCCTCAGTTGGAGCAGCGTTCGTGCTGGACGTGCAGACTGCGTGAGACGACGCTTCATCCAGTCCCAAACATGCTCAATGGGGGACAGATCCGGAGATCTTGCTGGCCAGGGTAGTTGACTTACACCTTCTAGAGCACGTTGGGTGGCACGGGATACATGCGGACGTGCATTGTCCTGTTGGAACAGCAAGTTCCCTTGCCGGTCTAGGAATAGTAGAACGATGAGTTCGATGACGGTTTGGATGTACCGTGCACTATTCAGTGTCCCCTCGACGATCACCAGTGGTGTACGGCCAGTGTAGGAGATCGCTCCCCACACCATGATGCCGGGTGTTGGCCCTGTGTGCCTCGGTCGTATGCAGTCCTGATTGTGGCACTCACCTGCACGGCGCCAAACACGCATACGACCATCATTGGCACCAAGGCAGAAGCGACTCTCATCGCTGAAGACGACACATCTCCATTCGTCCCTCCATTCACGCCTGTCGCGACACCACTGGAGGCGGGCTGCATGATGTTGGGGCGTGAGCGGAAGACGGCCTAATGGTGTGCGGGACCGTAGCCCAGCTTCATGGAGACGGTTGCGAATGGTCCTCGCCGATACCCCAGGAGCAACAGTGTCCCTAATTTGCTGGGAAGTGGCGGTGCGGTGCCCTACGGCACTGCGTAGGATCCTACGGTCTTGGCGTGCATCCGTGCGTCGCTGCGGTCCGGTCCCAGGTCGATGGGCACGTGCACCTTCCGCCGACCACTGGCAACAACATCGATGTACTGTGGAGACCTCACGCCCCACGTGTTGAGCAATTCGGCGGTACGTCCACCCGGCCTCCCGCATGCCCACTATACGCCCTCGCTCAAAGTCCGTCAACTGCACATACGGTTCACGTCCACGCTGTCGCGGCATGCTACCAGTGTTAAAGACTGCGATGGAGCTCCATATGCCATGGCAAACTGGCTGACACTGACGGCGGCGGTGCACAAATGCTGCGCAGCTAGCGCCATTCGACAGCCAACACCGCGGTTCCCGGTGTGTCCGCTGTGCCGTGCGTGTGATCATTGCTTGTGCAGCCCTGTCGCAGTGTCCGGAGCAAGTATGGTGGGTCTGACACACCGGTGTCAATGTGTTCTTTTTTCCATTTCCAGGAGTGTATGTACTTGTTCGGGCTGTATTCTGCTTCCAGGGACACAACACCGGGGCGGGACAGAACGGTGGTCAGGCACTTGGAGACTGCACGGTCTGCCTGAAGGAGGGCAGTGACAGTGGTCTGCAGTGGGTCCAGGATGGGCCACGTTCGCTTCCGACCTGGGGCACCAGGGTCCGGGTGAGGCGTACACTGCAGGAGGCACAGCAGCGCTGAGACGACATTAGGGACAGCGAAGGGTGTTGCCGTCCGGCAAGCACCACTAGCAGCGAGCTGCGGCACTGCATCCGGGAGGGCACGGGTTCGAGTCCGATCCTGTCCTGGGAGCAGCTGCAGCCTGAGGGCCACAGGTGAGCAGTACATCCACTTTGTTCCACGGTCAGACAGAGCAGGCCAAATGGGGTGGAGGGCGGAAGGGACCGGGGACTGTAACAGTCTCCAGAATCACGGGCAGCAGAGTGGCGCCTGTCGCTATGCCTCGGCGAGGCGGCGACCGGGCAGAGTGCAGCTGACTCCCAGCTGAGCGGCCTCGATGACAGAGCAGCAATGTCGGCATACCGGGAGTTGCCGAGCCAGCTGTACTCACGGGGCAACGCTGCGGGCGACACGCCGCCACTGTGCTGCACCCGTCACAGTACTGTAAATTATGTGAATAAAGGAATATTTCCACATACTGCTGTATCACTCTGCACTGCCCCTTGACACTATTGAACTTGGTCGACCTCCTGATGAGAAATGGCACGGTGGGTCCCGGCTTCAGGTCAGCCATCTGGAGTCCCGGCTTCGGCCATCGACGCCCCACAAAAGTGGTGTCAGTTACGATGCTGGCACTGGATTTCCACTCCCACATCTTATGTCGAGCAAGCAGCACTGAGGTGTGCCTGTGTAGAGGGGTAATTGAAATGTTTATTGGCGTTCGTGACGGGTGGTCGTACACTTATTGTTATGTCTCGTCGTTCGGGAAGTGTTCGTCCGTACCAGTATAGGGAGGAAAGCAGGACTGTCACCAGCGCATGAGTATGATTGGGATGGGTAAGCGATGTTTGATTTATTGTTTATGTATCATTATTTTGTGTTTTAAGGAGTTAGTATGGACTTTTTGAAGGTGTCTTTTGTAAAGCCGGAGCAGCCTGTAGATTTATCTGAATTCAGGGGAAATGGGGGACATGATGACATAGCGCCTAAGTGATGTTATTCTTGTAACGTGTCAGGTCACGGATTACTGTGTACAAAGTGAGTGCCAAAGAGTTGTTTTATTTGTAACAGATTTGGACTTTTGGCATGCAATTGTTCAGAATGTAGATGGGCGATGATTCGCTGCAAGAACTAAGTTTTAGGAGTAGCACAGTGGAGTTAATACTAACAGTAGAGAGATAAGCAAAAATGGTGGAAACACAGCAAGCAGCAGAGGCTGCGGCAGTGACTACAGTGGAAGCTATAGCCGCTGTAACTGAGCAAATTCGGGTATTGTCAGTGGCAAGGATAAGGGACAAAGAAAAATATGACGAATTAGCGGGGAGATTTGAGGCATTGCAATTAGGGGAAGGGATGTTGGGTGAAAGTAAATTACAGGTCAGGGAGTCTCGTAGACCATTTGACCTGGCAATCGTGGCATCGATTAACCTCTTTTCGGGTAAACCAACGGAGGATGTGTCGGTATTCCTTAATGACATTATCACAATGGCTAAGGCCAATGGGTGGTCGGACGTAATGTCGAGAGTGGCGAAGTTACTCCTGATAGGGGATGCCGAGTCGTATGTACTGCACCACGAAATGTTGAACAATGTGGGGACATTTGCAGAGCTTGAGGCTGGGTTATGTCAGAGGTACCAAAAACAGAATAGTACCAGGTTTTTTCGGCAAAAATTAAGTGTGTCGGTTGTGAGAAGAAATGAGACTGTGGAGGTTTTCTCAGACAGGATTCGAAAGCTGAATGCACAAATGTTCGAACTGTCACCGAATGGGGAGACAAATAGAGTGCTGTTACAGGAGGCTGAGAACAGGGTGTGAGATGTGTTTTTGCGTGGAGAATGGAGAATACCAGTGATCTGGCGGCGGCTCTAAGGATTGCCACATACAGGGCTATTACAAATGATTGAAGCGATTTCATAAATTCACTGTAGCTCCATTCATTGACATATGGTCACGACACACTACAGATACGTAGAAAAACTCATAAACTTTTGTTTGGCTGAAGCCGCACTTCAGGTTTCTGCCACCAGAGCGCTCGAGAGCGCAGTGAGACAAAATGGCGACAGGAGCAGAGAAAGCGTATGTTGTGCTTGAAATGCACTCACATCAGTCAGTCATAACAGTGCAACGACACTTCAGGACAAAGTTCAACAAAGATCGACCAACTGCTAACTCCATTCGGCGATGGTATGCACAGTTTAAAGCTTCTGGATGCCTCTGTAAGGGGAAATCAATGGGTCGGCCTGCAGTGAGCGAATAAACGGTTGAACGCGTGCTGGCAAGTTTCACGCGTAGCCCGCGGAAGTCGACAAATAAAGCAAGCAGGGAGCTAAACGTACCACAGCCGACGGTTTGGAAAATCTTACGGAAAAGGCTAAAGCAAAAGCCTTACCGTTTACAATTGCTATAAGCCCTGACACCCGACGACAAAGTCAAACGCTTTGAATTTTCGGTGCGATTGCAACAGCTCATGGAAGAGGATGCGTTCAGTGCAAAACTTGTTTTCAGTGATGAAGCAACATTTCTTCTTAATGGTGAAGTGAACAGACACAATGTGCGAATATGGGCGGTAGAGAATCCTCACGCATTCGTGCAGCAAATTCGCAATTCACCAAAAGTTAACGTGTTTTGTGCAATCTCACGGTTTAAAGTTTACGGCCCCTTTTTCTTCTGCGAAAAAAACGTTACAGGACACGTGTATCTGGACATGCTGGAAAATTGGCTCATGCCAGAACTGGAGACCGACAGCGCCAACTTCATCTTTCAACTGGATGGTGCTCCACCGCACTTCCATCATGATGTTCGGCATTTCTTAAACAGGAGATTGGAAAACCGATGGATCGGTCGTGGTGGAGATCAGAATCAGCAATTCATGTCATGGCCTCCACGCTCTCCCGACTTAACCCCATGCGATTTCTTTCTGTGGGGTTATGTGAAAGATTCAGTGTTTAAACCTCCTCTACCAAGAAACGTGCCAGAACTGCGAGCTCGCATCAATGATGCTTTCGAAATCATTGATGGGGACATGCTGCGCCGAGTGTGGGAGGAACTTGATTATCGGCTTGATGTCTGCCGAATCACTAAAGGGGCAAATATCGAACATTTGTGAATGCCTAAAAAAACTTTTTGAGTTTTTGTATGTGTGTGCAAATCATTGTGAAAATATCTCAAATAATAAAGTTACTGTAGAGCTGTGAAATCGCTTCAATCATTTGTAATAACCCTGTACTTACAGGAGGTAGATTATGCGATGAAGCAAAGGGTGGCGCATACAGTTCTGGCAAATTAAGTGTTTTGGTTGTGGCCAGGTAGGGCATGCTAGGAGGTCGTGTCAGTGTCAGTTGCAGTGTTACTCGTGTGGGAAAATTGGTCACGGGCAGTGAACTGCAGGAGTAAAAGTAGGGGGGAACCTCGGAGACAGCAGCCGTTAAAACAAGAACGGGACTGCTTCAACCGTTGGAGGGCAGTCCCAGTGAAATTGGGTAATGAACTTGTAGGTGCACAGATGGAATGCTGCCTATTAGGCCTTGTGAAAGGAAGGGAACAGATGTTTCTGGATGACATGGGGCACACGTGTCTGTTATTAGTCTAGACCTGGTTAGCAGGAGAAGGCTCGAGCCACCACGTTATAGGTTATGTGGGGTGGGGGATAATAAAGTGGAGTCATTGGGTATGACGTTACTTCAATTTGTGATCACAGGAACTAAGTTCAGTGAGCAGATAGAGGTGTTATTGTGTGTGGGTGAGCGGTATTCGGCGATTCTCGGACTGGACTTCCTTGACAGACATCACACAAAGGTAGATCTTTGGCAACAACAGTGGAACTCGGTGGAACAATGTTTTGCATGGGGAAACGGTTGCAAATGGACGAATGTCTCGAGGTGCAATTAACGTGAAGGTGACACCAGCTAAACTGCGAACGGATTCAGTAAAGGTTGATCAGCAGGATAACATACCGGCAGGCACAGGGAAGGTAGTCTGGGTTTTGATAAATACAGACTTACCAAAGGAGACCTTGTACATGGTGGAGCAACTCTTGAGTAATGAGGAGTCGGATAACGTGTACTGTTTTGTGCGGAGGAGTTTAGCTCACGCAAGTTATGTGGAAGGAGATTATAGGGTTCCTGTATAGATAACTTCGGCAGAGCGGATTTTAGCTTGTTGAAAGGGTTTTTATTGGCCACATTGGATGTTTTTGATCAAGATGACCTCAATAGGGAGGATTTAGAGGCAAGCCATAAGCAAAACGTCGATGTAGCACAATTGAGGGGAAAATTACAGCATTTGCAGGGAGACAACGGGGTCACGTTGGAGGAACTGTTATTGATATTTAGCAATTTATTCAGAACAGAGAGTAGGTTACCGGGAACACCGATTACGAAGCATCACGTACCGACGGAGGATAATACACCAGCGTTTAGAAATCCATATAGGGTAGCACATCATACGCAACCGCTACTGCAGGAATTTGTAGAACAACTACGGGATGGAATCATGGAGCATAGCAAAAGTCCATATTCAAGCAATGTACTTCTCGTACCTAAGAAGTTGATGGATGGTACAAAGGAATATAGGTTTTGTTGTGATTATAGGTTTCTGAATGCGAAAACCATTTCAGACGCACATCTGATTCCGAATATCACGGACACATTGGATAATCTGGGACAATATAAGTATTTTGTGGTGATGGATTTACAGAGTGGATACCACCAGTTGGAAATAGCGCCAGAGGATAGGGCAAATACAGCTTTTACTGTTCCTGGGGGACACTATCAGTATATACGTATGCCATTTGGGTTGAAGAATGCATCGGCCACTTTTCAACAGTTATTAGATGGGATTTTAAGGGGACTGAAACCAAAGAAATGTATGGTTTATCTAGATGACATTATAGTATTTTTGAAGGATATACCAAAAATTGTATCGCGTTTAAGATAAGTCCTTTGAAGACTGTGGTTGGCATGGTTAACATTAAGTTTAGAAAAATGTAATTTTGCGCAGACACAGGTCAAATATTTGGGTCATGTAAACAGTGAACAAGGGGTTCAAACTGATCCTTGGTTAAAATTTTCAGGTAACACCTACAATGAAGCACTTACAATCGAATATTGGGTTATGTTCATGTTATTGTAAATCTGTAAAGAATTTTGCTAAAATAGCTGAGCCGTTGACAAAGCTTTTAAAGAAAGGGGTTAAATTTCAATGGACAGAGGAATGGCAGTAAGCTTTTGATGAATTAAAAATGAGATTAGTTTCTGATCTGGTGTTGGTGTTTCCGAATTTTGAAGAAGACTTAAAATGGTGCAGTAGGATGTGGTCTGGGGAAAATGGTAAAGGGACAGGAGCATCCGGTGGCACATGCGTCCAGACAGTTAAATAGGGGCAGAACGGAATTATTCCACATGGAAAAGGAGATCTTGGCTGTAATATATGGAGTAACATATTTTCATTGTTACCTTTATGATAGGAAGTTTAAGGTCATGACAGATCATGCGGCTTGAGATGGTTACTGGGACTCAAGGATCCTTCTAGACGGTTAACACGGTGGGCTCTAAAATTATGTGAGTTTGACTTTGAAGTAATTCATAAGCCAAGGAAGAAACACAGGAATGTGGATGCATTATGTTGCAAGTTAGACGCATTAGAAGTAATGAGTAAGAGTGTCGAGGAATGGCAAAGGGCACAAGCAGAGGATGAGGAGTACCAGGGTTTTAGAACTCAATCACATTTCATTGTGGAGGGAAATTTGTTGTGTAGAGTTACCAGGTGTGGGCCATGGATAGTGGTACCAAAGAATTTGAGAGAGGAAGTCCTAAAGCAGGCCCATGATCATGTGCTTTCAGGGCATGGGGGTCGTCAAGCAATGGAAAGACGAGTAGCAGAACGATTTTGGTGGCGCACTCGGAGAAGGGATGTGGAACAATACATAGCAAATTATGTACCGTGTGTGCAGTGAGTGGATGTGATATGCACAAGAATTCCTTTGCAATGGTTACCATAGGTTTTGAAACTTTTTGAGTTCATCAGGCTAGATATCTGCAGACCATATAACACCGGCAGGGAAACATTACGTTTTAACAATAATTGACCACTTTTCGCGGTTTCTAGACATGGTCCCAATACCAGACCAACAGGCAAGTATGGTAGCACGAGCTTTAGTCAATAACTGATAACTGAAGTTTGGGGTGCCTGATACCATAATTACGGATGAGGGAACGAACTTCACGTCCGAATTAATAACACAGTTAGGTCAGTTATTGATAATCAAAATATTATGGACCAGTCCATTTCATCCACAGGTGAATGGGAGAACAGAGTGAGTACAGAAGACAATTTCAAAAATGCTAAGTTATTATGTGAATGGAAACCATGATAACTGGGACGTTTATCTTCTGTACATGGTATTGAGTAATAACACCAAAATACATTCAGGGGTCAGAATGTCACCATTCGAGGTGGTCTATGGAAGAAAGATGCCATCACTGTTTGATGTTTTATGTCTGAAATTGGGAGCAAAAGGGGACGCAGTGCGGAAATTTGCACATACAATACGGGGAGTCTGGAAGAGGGTACAGAAGGCCAATACAAAAGCATTGGAAAGGCAGAAAGAACAGAATAAGCAGTTGGAACCTTTACCATAGTACAGGGTAGATCAATGGGTACTGATCACAAATCCATATACACCTGAGGGGAAGGTGAAAATATTTTTGACGAAGTACCACGGACCATACCAGGTCGTGGAGATGACTTCGCCTGTAAATGTTAAAGTGCAGCTGCCAACAAAAACATCCATTATCCACGTAATTAGAGTAAAGCCTTTTAAAGGAATGATGGGATGGATTACCTCAATTACAAGGAAGTGACCCAATTGCAGAGGCTAGGCAAAGCAAACAGAAGAAGGTCATGGCAGAGGGGCAACAGCGGACGCATAACGTTCCCTATGCATTACTGTTATGGAGGGAGTAAATTATTATATGTGTAATGTGGTATGGCATGTTTACATTTTTTTTTTGTATTAGGGATAAATTGTGTTTTTTTGTGTGTTTTGGTTGGTCAGAGAATAGTTGCATTTTTCTTGTTTGTTGTTGTATTTTTGTCATTGTATGGGGGAGACTAAGTTCAGGAAATTCGATTGGGGCAGAGTGGACTATCAGGAATTTTTGAGGATGTTGTAAGATGTTATAGTGACTTGTAGTGGGAAGGGGTTCTGGAGATATTACCAATGCAGAATCTGATGTATTTAAACTCCACGTTAAATCCAATTTTTTTGGAAACGCTGCATTCCTTTATTAATGCACAGGAAGGATCTATCATGGTGAAATAAAGTATTGGAAAACACTCTAATGTTACAACAGCATCGCACCGTCAGAATAATGACAGTGAGTATTTCAGCCACAGGGTGTGCCTTTTCAATTTTACATGAGTGTAGCTTTGTGGAGAGTGTGGAAACGTGCACCAGCACCAGTAGAGGAGGTGCCAACACATCAGTTGTCTATGGCATGGGTAACCAGTGCAAACAGTGTAGAGGTGTTGAGTTAATGTTTTGATGTTCTCATTAGTTTTAGTCTGTAGAATGTAAGTTTTGTGAACAAGGTATGTTTACGCAGCCACAGGCCACATCTGTTATCTTTCGATTTGGGACGAATCTTGTTGAAAGGAGGGCGGTGTGCTGCGCTAGTATTAGTCTTAGTCATAGAAAATGGGAATTGTGTTAAAATTCAGTAAAGGCACAGTTGGACGATGAAGTCTGGGGCCGCTGGCAGTGTGTGGTAATAATCAGCAGCCAGTATACCGGACAGGGTAAACATGGCACAGAGATGTAGCAGCGTATTGCATGTATGATTTGTTTGGAATGAAGCAACAACGAGGCAGGGAACTGCTGCGTTGCTTTAAGTTACTGCGATGTATGAGGTGAGGCAGTAGGCCAGAGCTGGGATTGGCTATGTGTAAATGGCTGACGTATGGGAATTTACCCGTGCCATAGTTTCTGTCTCTCTCTGACACTATATCAGAAGTGAGGGAAAAACCAGTATAAATAGTCAGGCACTTTTACGTTGAGAGGGGTGTGCCAGGTCAGTCAGGTCACACCTACACTGGTCTACGCTTATAGGGGCCAGTCTGGCAACGATGTTGTAAACATTCTGTGTAACCTGTTCTTTGTTTCTATGTACTTTTTTGGGCTGTATTCCATCTCCGGGGATGGAACACTGGGGCGGGATGGAATGGCAGCCAGGTACTTGGAGATTGCACGGTCTGTCTGAAGGAGGGCAGTGACAGCGGTCTGCAGCGGGACCAGGACGGGCCACGCTCGCTTCCCACCAGGGTGCAGGCGAGGCATACATTGCAGGAGGTGCAGCAGCACTGAGAAAAACATTAGGGACAGCAGAGGGTGTTGTCATCTGGCAAGTACCACTAGCGTTGAGCTGCAACACAGCATCGAGGAGGGCACGGGTTCGAGTCCAGTCCTGTCCTGAAAGCAGCAGCATCCAAGTGCCACAGGTGACCAGTACATCCACCTTCATCCCATTGTTGGACAGAGCAGGCCAAATGGGGTGGAGGGTGGAGGGGACCAGGGACTGTAACAGTCTCCGGAATCGCGGGCAGTAGAGCAGTGCTTGTCGCTACACCTTGGCGAGGCGGCGTCCGTGCAGAGCATATCTGACTCCTGGCTGAGCGGCCTTGATGACGGAACAGCCGTGTCGGCATACCAGGAGATGCTGAGCCGGCTGTACTTGCGGGACACAGCTGCGGGCGGCACGCCGCCACTACGTTGCACCCATCATCATCGTCATCATCATCATCATCATCATCATTTAAGACTGATTATGCCTTTCAGCGTTCAGTCTGGAGCATAGCCCCCCTTATACAGTTCCTCCATGATCCCCTATTCAGTGCTAACATTGGTGCCTCTTCTGATGTTAAACCTATTACTTCAAAATCATTCTTAACCGAATCCAGGTACCTTCTCCTCGGTCTGCCCCGACTCCTCCTACCCTCTACTGCTGAATCCATGAGTCTCTTGGGTAACCTTGCTTCTCCCATGCCTGTAACATGACCCCACCATCTAAGCCTGTTCGCCCTGACTGCTGCATCTATAGAGTTCATTCCCAGTTTTTCCTTGATTTCCTCATTGTGGACACCCTCCTGCCATTGTTCCCATCTACTAGTACCTGCAATCATCCTAGCTACTTTCATATGGTTCATGGTGTGGGTTCCTGTAGTCATGTCCTAGTTCATGAACCACGGGCAACGTATGAGTGGCCAAGTAAGTGATCCCGACAGTCGGGATACCAGTTACTTTGGAATAAGGCTGGGCATCTCGGACATATTCTGAGTCGTGGTCACCTTTGTGCTCATACGGCAAAGACTACCAAATCCACCGGTTAGTCCCTCAGCCGTTAGGGGTAAAACCCAATGGGACTCGGGGCAAGTAAGGCTAGCAACCTGCTTCCCTGGTACTCTAAATATGATGCTGGCAATAATCAGTGCACCCATCATAGTACTGTAAATTACGTGAATAAAGGAGTACTTCCACATACTGCTGTATCACTCTACACTGCCCCTTGATGCTATTGAATCTGCTCAGCCTCCTGATGAGAAATGGCGTGGTGGGTCCCGTCTTCAGCTCGACCATCTGGAGTCCCGGGTTCGACCACCGACACCCTGCAACAAAACATTTGTAGGTGAGGGTGACGTCTTGCTGGGTACCGTTTCTCATACAACTGTCAAGCTTCATGCACATTACCATAGGCTAGTCCATTGTTCTTCAAACAAATACTGTGCTGCCACACTTACCGCACGACTAATTTCAGGTGACGTGTGTGTGTTCCGAAGTGAAGCTTGTGCGTGAATGCCTCTGACGAGAGGTGGAGACAAACAGCAAGACCTAGTCGACACATGTGCGTGTCATGTTGGTGCAGTGACAGGGCAAGGGATGTTTGTATGTGTGAACCGACAACCATAGTGCTGCCCGTCATCCAACGAATGGCAGAAGGGCAATCCCACCCCAAGTTTCTGTAGTTTAAAAACGGTGCTGTGATGATCTACACAACATTAGTAATTTTGTTTCCTTCTGGCATCAGCTATACAGGGTTAAAATTTCTTGACACAGTTTTTCTCCACCCTCTATAATGTTTTCAATGCAGAAGCAAATGAAAACATGGCGAACGGTTCCAGACCGTACATGCTAGGGGTGGGACCACACAATAGCCCTGAACTGCACATTGCCTCCCACACACACAAAGCAACAACTGATCAGGTGGCAGTCAGCACAGGAGAGATGCAGCCCAAATAGTAGCACTTAACTGTGTGCAACACACAGATGTCAGACTACATCCCAAGTGGTGTAACAAAACTTTTCTTTCAGAAAAGGATGACAAGGAACGGGTTGGTAGTAACTGGTGTTGGTATCTTCAGAGATGTGGTAGCAAGACTCAAAAATGTGTTGCACTCTGCAGTCATCCAAAAGTGTCAGGTGGCCACTAAGGGGCACCAGTGGCCATCCAAATCATTGAATTAGTTGCACTCCCTTCTACGCTCCCAGTGTGGCTGCCAGTCAGGTTTTCAGGACTTATATGTTTCTACCCATGATACCAGAACACAACTGGTTACACATCATAAGAAAACCTCTGAGAACAATGTGTCACAACACTCTGGGAGCATGTCAAGGTGACAGAAGACAGGCGGGCTACAGTTTCGACTGTTTCACGTAAGATTCGAGAATCATGTGTTGGTGGCGCTGGTTCATCAATGAACACTGCAAGAAAGGCATTGATCTGACAGTCTCAACATGATAATATTTCGCAAAATTCAAATGGGAATGAACCAACCTTCTGTTTGAGCTTAAGCAGTTCTGCTCCCTGCCGCCGTTGGATAAGCAGCTGCAGCAGCAAGTTGTATACCCCTAGCTTACTTATTTGTTACATAGTTTAATTCTTAATTTCTTTGCGTGTTTTTGGTTACATGCATTGTTTAATTCATAAATTTCGGGCGTATTATAGTATTTGAGAGTTGTAGCATCGCGCTTTAGTACCTGAATAGTGTAAATTCGCGGAGTCGTCTGTCTTCTGTTTTTGTTTTGAATGGCCAGTGTCGGTTGGTCACAGCCAGTGTGCTCCCTGCCGCCGTTGGATAAACAGCTGCAGCAGCAAGTCGTGTACCCCTAGCTTACTTATTTGTTACATAGTTTAATTCTTAATTTCTTTGCGTGTTTTTGGGTACTTGCATTGTTTAATTCATAAATTTCGGGTGTATTATAGTATTTGAGAGTTGTAGCATCGCGCTTTAGTGTTTACTTCGTAGATTCTTACTTAAATTGCGTGTGAGTTTCGTATAGGAGTTGTAATTTCGAGTTTTAGTTACTGTAATCGTAAATTCAGGCAGATTGTAGCGCAGTCGTTAGGCATTTCTACAGGTTAGTTAATACATTCTTTGCGTGTTTCCCTTGCATTTTCTAGGCACGGACTCGTGTTTCAGTAACTGTTGTTCAACATCGATTAGAATGGACAGGGACTGTGATTGCTGTGTTCGGATGAGGGCTGAGTTGTCATCCCTTCACTCACAGCTGCAAGTGGCGCTGACTTCGGTCGCGCAGCTTGAGGCTGTTGCCAATGGGCACCACTGTGGGGAGCCGGACTTGGGTATCACGGGGATGCCAACCTCGTCCCGTCTGTCCCCAGATCGGTCTGCCGCTGTGGTTGCCCCGGTTGCTGCCCGCAGTGGGGCTGAGCCCTCTCCTGTGGTTGATTGGGAGGTCGTTCCAAGGCATGGCAGGCAGCGAAAGACGTCCCCAGAGGCTGATCAGAAAGCCTCCCCGGTGCGTCTGACAAACAGGTTTCAGGCACTGTCTCTGGCTGAGCCAGATGCAGCTGCCTGCCCTGTTTCAGAGGATGATTCTCAGCTTTCAAGGTCCGGGCAATCACAGAGGGTGGGCTTATTGGTAGTTGGGAGCTCCAATGTTAGGCACGTAATGGGGCCCCTTAGGGATATGGCGGCTAAGGAGGGGAAGAAATCCAGTGTGCACTCCGTGTGCATTCCGGGTGGAGTCATTCCTGGTGTGGAAAGGGTCCTTCCGGATGCCATGAAGAGCACAGGGTGCAGCCAGCTGCAGGTGGTGGCACATGTTGGCACTAATCACGTGTGTCGCTTTGGATCTGAGGAAATTCTCTCTGGATTCCAGCGGCTATCTGATTTCGTGAAGGCTGCCAGTCTTGCTTACGAGATGAAGGCAAAGCTCACCATCTGCAGCATCGTTGTCAGAACCGACTGCAGACCTTTGGTGCAGAGCCGGGTGGAGGGTCTGAATCAGAGGCTCAGACAGTTTTACGACCGTGTTGGCTGCAGATTCCTTGACTTGCGCCATAGGGTGGTGGGGTTTCGGGTTACGCTGAATAGGTCAAGATTTCACTACACTCAGCTGGCGGCTACACGGGTAGTGCAGGCTGTGTGGCGTGGACTGGCCGGTTTTTTAGGTTAGAAGGCCTCGGGAAAGTACGGGGTGGGCTGCAATCTCAAAGGGTGCATGACAAATACAGGACGTGCTTGGATCAATGAACAGTCAGAATTGTAGTTGTAAATTGTTGTAGTTATGCTGGGAAAGTCCCTGAGCTTCAAGCGCTAACAGAAAGCACAGAAGCTGAAATTGTTATAGGTACAGAAAGCTGGCTAAAGCCTGAAATAAGATCTGCAGAAATTTTTATGAAGTCTCAGACGGTGTTCAGGAAAGATAGATTAGGCAGAATTGGTGGTGGAGTGTTTGTGTCTGTCAGTAGTGGTTTATCTTGTAGTGAAGTCGAAGTAGATACTCCGTGCGAATTGGTATGGGTGGAGGTTGTACTTAACAGCCGAACTAAGTTAATGGTGAGTGTGAGTGTGAGGTGAGCCTCCGGGCTGAGGAGGGGGAGAGAGTGGTGGCTTGCACCAAGCTGCTCTTTACTTTACGGAGTGCCTCAGACGTCTCCACTGTCTAGTCGATTTTCCTCTTACCTTGCTTGCTATTGCCTGATAAGGTGCCTGCAAGGGCAGCCTGAAGCTCTGCAGCATGTGGGAGTTGTGGTAAGTTTTGGGAAGAGGCCAATTTTTAACCATGTCCGTCCATTTGGTGGTTGTTTTTATGCCAGACGCATTACATGTGTGACTGATGTAGCTGTGACTTGGCATCACTGATGATAACACCACCCTATTGCAGTACAGCTAGAACTTGTTCTAGGTGAAGTTGGTGCTCCTCTGAGGAACATGAGGAAACCGAAATATTGTCTAGATACGTGTAACAAAATGGAAAGTGGAGGTGGAGGCAATCAGTGAACCGCTCTCACATTCGCACACCATTCTATAAGCCATACAGCACAAACTGGTAGTTTTAGTGTACGAATGGTGTTATGATGGCAGTCTTTTGTATATCGTCACGGTGCATCGGAATCTGTAGATACGTACACTTACAGTCGATGACACCGAAAACTGTTGTGCCAGTGAGGGCATGCGTAAACTCTTGAAGATTCGGACAGGGTAGTTGTGAAGGATTCTTCTAGAGTTCATTACTCCATAGCCCTCACAAAGACTTATTGTACCATAGTTCTTGGGAATAAGTTTATTCCACGATGTCTAGGGGCTGTCCGTGGACAGACAACACCTGCTGGTAAGAGTTCACGAATGGCATTAACTATTTGTAAATCTGCAGGACACAGGTGATAAGGTTTTAGGAGGAGGAGGATATTAGTGTTTAATGTCCCGTCGACAACGAGGTCATTAGAGACGGAGTGCAAGCTCGGGTGAAGAAAGGATGGGGAAGGAAATCGGCCGTGCCCTTTCAAAGGAACCATCCCAGCATTTGCCTGAAGCGATTTAGGGAAATCACGGAAAACCTAAATCAGGATGGCCGGAGACGGGATTGAACCGTCGTCCTCCCGAATGCGAGTCCAGTGCGCTAACCACTGCGCCACCTCGCTCGGTGATAAGATTTGAGTCTGATAGGAGGACCATCTATTATGTCGAGCTCTGCACTGATATTGGAGTGCAGGCAGGTGACAAGTAACACGCTGGCACCTTGTTTGAGGTGATTGTTGACGTCTGGCATTTGCGTGTGGCGCAGTGGAATGCCTGCGAAGTCTGGGCCGTGAGGTCAACGGCTGTGCATGTGGTGTGGCATGCTGTTTGTTGCAGCTGGCTGTTGTGAAGTGAGTTCATGTACATGTGTGCATGCTGTTGCAAGTTTTGCTTCTGACGTGTTGATAGTGTGGCAGAGGGTGGAATTTTCATTGTGGAGTACTCTCATACTTTCATGAAGCAATGAAAGTATTTCTGCTGAGTGGAGAGAATGCTTTGTATTGTAGAAATGCGTTGGCAAATTGTTCCTGTCAAAACCACATGAGTAGGAAAGCATCCAGTGGAATGAGATGTAGTGGGCATAGTATTAGAGAATTGTCCTTGAAGCTGAGGCCCAGTAGTGAGGTGCTTAATGCCACATGCACCACATCAGGCGAAAGTTTGTGGTAGCCTAGGAAGTCCATGCTGAAGATAGGCTTGCATATGTCCGTGACGTAAAGTGTGCAGATGCATTGTAAACTGAATGATGCACAACATGGTGCCATGGATAGAGATTTCTCAGTCAAATGCCAAGTGTAGACTAAAAGTCAACATAATGATTGAAGTAGTAGAAATGGATTAAAATTGGTGCTGCAGCTGGGACTCGAATCAGGGTCTTCTTGCTTGCTAGGCAGAAATGCTAACCATTACACCATCACAGCACTATGGTTAACATTTCTGCAAGATCTACCCAAGTTGAGTGCCCTCCCCAACACAAACTTCAATTCATATCTTCTGCTTATTTCCCCTAACATTGCCACTACTGCTTGAGCTCTCCGGCACTGGAATAGCACTCAGTGTTGGACATAATGGGAGTCCTCTACCACAAATGATCTTACAGATCTTATAATTATATATTTCCCTGAGACATTTAAGTCTCTTCTTTATCTGCGATAATGATAGCTCGAAAGTGGGCAAGCCATTGTAGGGCAGGGAAATGATGTCAGAACCTGTATCCACAAGGAAGAGTTGCTAGAACTGTTTTGTAGCTAGGTCTTGAATGAAGAGGCATCGATCCTCGGGCATCATCATCCCAGTGACAACAATTGGGACCTCAAATGCTTTTCGACATTTTCGACTGTCTGCCTGAAGGTAGTATGAAACTAGCAGAACAATGGTTGTGAAGAGAATGCATCACCAGGATGTCCTTGCGCCTTGGCGAGGGAAGAGTGTCCTTGCTGTGGCCTGATGGAGCCGAACGGTGAGGTCTGACATCACTCACATGTTACATCCACCTAGCTTGGCTGGCAGTGCTTAGCATTGAAGTTAAAAACGCCTATGTGCTGCCCAGTGTGTCATCATCCTGGCTGTTTATTAATTGTCGTGGCAGATGATGGAGAACACACGGTCAGCTAGCAAGAGTCGTTTGTCAAAAGTTTCAGACTCATCCATAATCACTGCTAGTTGTAGTTCTGTCAGTAGTTTGACCATCCATAGTGTCCATAGAACTGTGTCTGGCATGAGGGCATGGTCGGTGGTTGCACAGAGGTGAGATGGAATGTTGTTATGCAGCTGTTGATTGTACACAGCCTCCTACACTTGTTGTTCCAGGGTTACATGAGAGGCATTGTGGGAGTGCAGACTTTGCTGCATCGTACTTGTTCGTTTGAGGTGGTGACAGTATGACATCACTGATGACATCCACTTGGCCCACTAGGTGGCAGAGTAAACTGTCGTTTCTGGCATCATCATCAAGGATTTCTGTTGCTGTAAAAATATTGTCAGTCAGTGCAAACCACAAAGTGGTGTTGGCAATCTGAGTTGAGTACTAAGCTTCAGACATGAAAGATATGGAGTGAAGGCCAAATTTGTAGCATTGTCTCTTGTGACATGTGAGGTGGCTGCCGACTGTGCATACAGTCCGGTCTGTGGTGGCAAAGTGGTAAAATGACTAGATGTTTGCATTTCGCAACATGAAAGACGCGTAGGCACGCAATTTGTGTCACATGTACAGGGTGTTTGAAAAATGACCGGTATATTTGAAACGGCAATACAAACTAAATGAGCAGTGATAGAAATACACCGTTTGTTGCAATATGCTTGGGACAACAGTACATTTTCAGACAGACAAACTTTCGAAATTACAGTAGTTACAATTGTCAACAGCAGATGGCGCTGCGGTCTGGGAAACTCTATAGTACGATATTTTCCACATATCCACCATGCGTAGCAATAATATGGCGTAGTCTCTGAATGAAATTACCCGAAACCTTTGACAACGTGTCTGGCAGAATGGCTTCACATGCAGATGAGATGTACTGCTTCAGCTGTTCCATTGTTTCTGGATTCTGGCGGTACACCTGGTCTTTCACGTGTCCCCACAGAAAGAAGTCACAGGGGTTCATGTCTGGCGAATAGGGAGGCCAATCCATGCCGCCTCCTGTATGTTTCGGATAGCCCAAAGCAATCACACGATCATCGAAATATTCATTCAGGAAATTAAAGACATCGGCCGTGCGATGTGGCCGGGCACCATCTTGCATAAACCACGAGGTGTTCGCAGTGTCATCTAAGGCAGTTTGTACCGCCACAAATTCACGAAGAATGTCCAGCTAGCGTGATGCAGTAATCGTTTTGGATCTGAAAAATGGGCCAATGATTTCTTTGGAAGAAATGACGGCCCAGACCAGTACTTTGTGAGGATGCAGGGACGATGGGACTGCAACATGGGGCTTTTCGGTTCCCCATATGCGCCAGTTCTGTTTATTGACGAAGCCGTCCAGGTAAAAATAAGCTTCGTCAGTAATCCAAATGCTGCCCACATGCATATCGCCGTCATCAATCCTGTGCACTATATCGTTAGCGAATGTCTCTCGTGCAGCAATGGTAGCGGCGCCGAGGGGTTGCCGCGTTTGAATTTTGTATGGATAGAGGTGTAAACTCTGGCGCATGAGACGATACGTGGACGTTGGCGTCATTTGGACCGCAGCTGCAACACGGCGAATGGAAACTTGAGGCCGCTGTCGGATCACCTGCTGCACTAGCTGCGCGTTGCCCTCTGTGGTTGCCGTACGCGGTCGCCCTACCTTTCCAGCACGTTCATCCGTCACGTTCCCAGTCCATTGAAATTTTTCAAACAGATCCTTTATTGTATCGCTTTTCGGTCCTTTGGTTACATTAAACCTCCGTTGAAAACTTCGTCTTGTTGCAACAACACTGTGTTCTAGGCAGTGGTATTCCAACACCAGAAAAATCCTCTGTTCTAAGGAATAAACCATGTTGTCCACAGCACACTTGCACATTGTGAACAGCACACGCTTACAGCAGAAAGACGACGTACAGAATGGTGCACCCACAGACTGCGTTGTCTTCTATATCTTTCACATCACTTGCAGCGCCATCTGTTGTTGAAAATTGTAACTACTGTAATTTCGAAAGTTTGTCCGCCTGAAAATGTACTGTAATCCCAAGCATATTGCAACAAACAGTGTATTTCTATCGCTGCTCGTTTAGTTTTTATTGCCGTTTCAAATATACTGGTCATTTTTGAAACACCCTGTATGTTGCTGTCGGTTTTGAAAGGGAGCGTTGCCCGTGAGGGCACTGTCCTCCAAAGCTAAAAGCAGGTCCGTAGTGAGAGGCAACATGGCGGGCGGTTGTTCGTTAACATTAACAGTTGTTGCGGGCCGGCAGGCGAATGTACATTTCGCACATGCAATGCGGACGGCACGGATGACGTGAAAATGTTCCTATAAACACTCTAGGATTGTTGTACGTTGATATCACTACTATGATCATCGTACCACATGTTACGAGTTTCTTGCCGTTCCAATAGCTTTTGAAGTGTGTGAAGGATGACTGTTTTGGCTCTGTGTGCACTGTAATTAGTATATAGGTGCGTCCACACGATGCCTCTTTCGTCATGCGCAATCACAGATGCATGGGAATAAAAGGGCATGCACAAAAAATTGTGGAAGGGACGCATGTACGTACGGGTGTTCTCATGTCCATACATTGTATCATTGCGCAACCAGTCTGCTTTGAATCCCTTTCTTTGCTTTGGGTCTTGTGTTGCTTTTGTTGTGATGAAAAGGCCACAGAAAAAGAAAACTCAAAAGCGGCACTATGCAAAGAAGTACATAAACAACAGAGGTACAAGAACTACAAAGTGATGACAATGTTTTGTCCGCAACGCGATTTACGATTTTCTGTTTGGGAATCTGTAGCAATAAACTTGGACATAAAATATCGTTAGCTAATAACTGGCAACTTATATACTCTTTTGAATTATTTATTCCTCATTTCAAAACAAAGCAATTGAATTGTATTATATTTTTAACTTGTGATGTGGAATAATTGTAATTTATTAATTAATTGTTTTATCCCTCTGTTCACTGTAGAACGTGCCTAAGCATGTAACTATTAGCATGTTTTTACCTATGCACATATTCCAATTTTTATCTGTCAGCATCTATAAGTACTGTTCTCATTTACAATTATGACATGTTCCATAATTATGCACTTCTCTTTGTACCGTATACTGGATCAAAGGAACACGAATAAATAAATAAAAATGAAAGTGATCATTTCTAAAACTGAGAAATACGTAAGTACGGTTCTTAGGCGTTATGTGAAAGTTAATTAACTTTCAATGGATCATTCGCATTTAATCATGAAATACGATAGATGGATAAACCTCCCGGGACTCTTCAAATTTGGGAAGTTCATGGACGCCAGAATCCATCAGAACGAAGTCTGTGTTTGAGAATCTCGTCAACGCACTTCTTTTAGTCAGATGTCGGGATCCTTTTAAGTCGCCATAGTATGAATATTCGCCCAGTTTCCGAAAACACTTGTCATTAATTTTTAGCTTATTGTTTTCTGTTTTCGTACTTCGAAACTTACGGTATCTTGTTCTTTACAGACATGATTGGAGACCTTTTACCCAATACGTGATGCTCAGTGCAACACAGCTTATAGTTTTATTCAAATAATCTTAAGAAGCAGTATTCCATACGAGTTTTTTCTTTGTCTGTAACCATCTATAAACTTTAGCGTGTTTCCTTAGGAATCAGTAGACGTTATTACACATAAATCGTTTCACAGTATAGCCTCAAAACACACAAGCATGTACGACGTGCCTTTATCTGTGTGCAGGGATGAGACCCCCCAAGAGGGATCATTGCCGACAAAATTTTATTAAGTAAATTTTCAATGCACAATGTTCGGCGTAGCCGGCTTAGGCATACTGTGGTGGAAGGTGCTGGCCGGAAGACCATGGTCGGCACATTCCTGCCACGTGCTCCTCGGTTAGACTCAAGTCCCACGGGTTGGTTGCGCTGACGGGGTTACGCTACTAGCAAGGCGCGTTGGCGGAATCAACCCTCCAATCAGAGACTAATCGTGTGATCACGTGGGGACGCGGCCGGGAGCGGCGAGGGCGGCTTGGAAACAGCTCCGCGCTCTCTTAGCTTCTGACCTCGGCCCCGAGTAGTCGCTCCTCTAGCCTCTGCCTCACTGATGAACAGACGGCAACCCCTCTTGGGGCTGCTCAGCCCTATGTAGGCACCCCTGTACCATCATTACCAGAATAAATTGGGTCCATTCCACTCAATTAATTGTCATTTTACAACGCCCTCCGCTCCTGACTTCTATCCTGACGAACAAATGGTGTCAGAAGTGGGATGCGACCCACCATATGGTTGTAAAATTAACTCATCAGTTATGAGTGCTACAAAGGGGCCGAGTCTGAGCAAGTAAAGAAAACTAGACCGAACGTGGCGAGGCTGCAGCGCGCCATGCGCGTGCTAGCCGCTCGCCTGCGTTGCAGAATGTGCGTGGCCGCGCACTAGCGCGCCACAAGCGTGACGCAGTTCGCCGCCGGACGCGAGCCGAGGAGGGTCCGCGATGCAGTCCCGCTCGCCGACGCCACCGCCGCCGCCGCTGTCCGTAGCTGCCACGGGTCACCGCCTGCGCCAGGGTCCGGGGTGCGGCCCTCGCGCCGCCCCGCCGTCGCAGCTGTCCGTGCTGTGGCCCGCCGCCTGCTGCGCCCGCGCGTGATCAACGCGCCTGCCGCCGCTCGTCGACACCGCCGCTGTCCGTCGTCTGCACGCCACCAACTAATGTAAGTCGCTAGCGACGCTACGGTGGTGTGATGCCCACACTATTGTAACATGCCGATCACCAGGCAGCAATCGGAGGCAGGAGCAGCCGGAGCGGATGAAGATCCCCTCTTGGCGCTGCAGTCCCAGTTAAATCAATTAATTCTAACTAACGCGGAGCTTAAGCAACAGTTAGATGATCTTAAAATGGATTCCCCGCAATCTAATGTTGCTAAGCCAGTGCTAGTGGAAGAACAGCCGAAGCAGGTGATTCCACCACTCACTAGTGCAGAATCACCTGTGGCAGTAGCCACCTCTACTTTGGTGCAGAGCTTCCCAGCAGTAGCGTTTATTCCGGCGTTCGCTGGAAAGCCGCACGAGGATATTCAAACGCTTGTGCAGAATATCCAGGACATCGGAAAGCTTTGCGGTTGGCCAGATGAATTTCTCTTAAACGTGATGAAAATGAAACTCACCGGCGAAGCGCGGAACTACGTGCAGTCGGTCGAGAGCTTGAAAAATGCCCCTACCTTCCAGTCCCTTGCAACAGGGTTGATTGAAAGGTATACAGACAAACGTGGTACTAGTTACTATCGCGACTTGCTTTCCACCCTTAAGCAAAAAACCGGTGAAGATTTAGAAGCATTCGCGGACAGGATTAGAAGCGTCGCATGCCGCACGTACGCACTAAGTGCCAGTTCTGCTCGTAACGAAGTTCTGTTGGAGGAATCAGAATGTCGTGCGATAGACGTGTTTATTCGTGGCATAAACCCTCAAATAGGGGGTGAAATCAAAGTAGCTTCCCCCCGCACCTTACACGAAGCCGTGCGATTAGCACTCTTGAGAGAGGAGGCGAGCCGATTTGTGACCGTCTCCGCGCGGCAAAGCGAGCCCCGACGTATTTTTTCGAACGATAGTAAGTGTGGGCGCTGTAACAGACAAGGACATGTGGACGAGCAATGTCGCGTGCCATATTGTCATCAGTGCAGGAACATGGGTCACCAAAGCGTGCATTGTCCAAATAGTAGGCCACAACCGCCTGCAAATTCCAGGCGAAATGCAAACCAACCACAGAATTCGGGAAACGGCCGCGGGGCAGGAAGTGCCACCCCTCCCGGCCCCCGTTAAAAATAGTGACCCCCCTAGCTTATAAGGGAATCACGCAGGTGGCAAGCGTGGTTGTCGATGGTGTTAGAGGCCGCAAACCAATACGCGTGCTAATTGACACAGGCGCACAGATCAGCTTGGCATTTTTATCGAAGAAGGATAAAAGATCATTGCAACCGCCGCGGTACCATATCAGTGGTATTGGTCCCGGCATAGTGAAACCTGATGGCAGCTGTTGCGTTGAGTTCATGTTGGACTCCACAGAATATGCTTTTACGATGGAGGTTGTACGGAACAGGCGCACGGATTACGACATCATCCTGGGAAGTGACTTTCTGCGTCATTTCCAGGGGGTTATTGACTATAGGTTAAATACCGTCCAATTCGGCGACAACGTGCACCGTTTTGGACGTGACTGCACGTTGCGGGCGAGCGGAGCTGGGAAAAAAGGATCTGTTTCCCAAGTTTCGGAGTCTCCCGTAACGATGCTAAAAGCCGATAATCCCGTGGAGATACCAGAAGGCACAGGAAAGATCCTTTGGGTGCCTGTCGGGATACGTGAATCCGAAGAAGTTCATTTCTTGGTAGATCCACTCTGCCAGAATGAAACTCTTGACCAGATGCAGGTCCACGTAAAACGTAGCCTGTGCAAAGCGCAGCAAGTACAGAAAGAAAATTGCGTACCCGTGTGTTTAGACAATTTTAGTCATAAGCAAGCTTTAATACCGCGTGGTACAGTATTAGCCAGCTTACAGGTTATCACAGAAGATGAGTTGTCAAAGAGAACCCCTTCTCTGAAAAAGAAAAAGACTGCTGCCGCCTCTCAACACCTTTTGACAATCACGTCACATCTGACAGATAAGTTTAAAGCTAAGCTTAGTCACCTCCCATTGCATGAACAAAAGCTAATAAATGAAGTATTGAATGAGTATTCATGGTTGTTTGAAGACAGGAAATATTTACCAGCAACAGATCTAATCCAACATGAGATTCCAACCGGAAATGCTAGGCCAATAGCTCAAAAAGGGTACCGAATTCCCTACCATCTTCAGTCAGTGGTAGAGGAAACTATACAACAGCAACTAGAAGCAGGAATAATACAACCCTCTTCTAGTGCGTGGTCTAGCCCAATTGTAGTCGTTCCAAAGAAATCTATAGACGGAGAAAAATCCTATCGCCTCTGTGTAGACATGCGAGCAGTAAACAAAGTTACTACTCCAGATCATTATCCATTACCCCGGATCGATGAAACACTCGATCGTCTGGGCAATTGCCGGTACTTCACAACATTAGACATGCGCAGTGGGTATCATCAAATTCCAATTGCTCCTCAAGATCGAGCTAAGACAGCTTTTGTAGTTCCTGGTGGCTTATATGAATTCTTAAGGATGCCTTTCGGGCTTCGCAACGCGCCAGCAACCTTTCAGCGATTTGCAGATCTGCTATTACGAGGGTTGAAACCTACTATGTGCCTTGTGTATCTTGATGATATAATTATATTTTCAAAATCCATTGCTGAACATGCTGAACATCTACGCAGTGTGCTGTTGCGCTTGCAAAATGCTAATTTAAGCTTAAAATTAGAAAAATGTTCTTTTGCTCAATCACAAGTGCAGTATTTAGGTCATGTCATCAGTTCCAGCGGAGTCAAGCCAGATCCACGATTAACTGAAGCAGTAGACACTTTTTCTATTCCAACAAATTTAAAGGAATTACAATCATTCCTTGGTCTTGCAAATTATTACCGCCGTTTTGTTAAAGATTATGCTACTATTACCAAACCACTTACTAAATTGTTGAAAAAGGATACTCCTTTTGTTTGGACGGATGAATGTTCGACCGCCTTTCAAACAGTGAAAACTATTTTAACTAGTTCACCTCTACTTGTTTACCCAGACTTCGCTGAACCTTTTATTTTATCTTGTGACGCATCTGATTTTGCTGTAGGATGTGTCCTAAGCCAAGTGCAAGATGGTGAGGAAAAACCCGTTGGGTATGCCTCTCGTCAACTGAATAAAGCAGAAACTAATTACAGTACTACAGAAAAGGAATTGCTTGCCCTTCTTTTTGGAATTAATTATTTTAGATGTTACCTTTATGGTCGCAAGTTTACAGTTCTTACCGATCACTCTGCTCTGCAGTGGTTATTGAATCTTAAAGACCCTAGCAGCAAACTTATGCGCTGGGCCATGAAACTGTCAGAATATGATTTTGAAGTTCGGCACAAGCCTGGTCGGTTGCATCAAAATGCTGATGCGTTAAGTAGAAAAGTGCGTGTCATTCAATCAGATGAGGTATCAATTGAAGAGTTAAAAGAAGCACAGCAGGTGGACGTTCAATGTCAAAGATACGCCACCTTGCCAGAATTTGAAGTAATAGACGACCTTTTGTATCGAAGAACTCCCCATGGAAATCGTTTGGTAATACCGGAATGCTTGCAGCAACGTATAATACGGCAATGCCATGATACAATCCAAGCATGTCACAGCGGAAAACGCGCTACGAACGCTCGAATTGCGACACGTTATTGGTGGCAATACCGACAACGTGACGTGGACAGGTATGTAAGATCTTGCCTGCCGTGTGCACAACGAGCACAAAATAGGCATCCGCGAGTGCCGCTGCAAACACTTCCTCAGGCATCTTCACCCTTCGAAATTCTTGCTTTAGATTTCCAAGGTCCTTTTCCACAGTCGCAACAAGGTAACAAATACATTTTGTCTGTTATTGATCACTTTTCACGTTATCTAATTTTGATTCCCCTCCCCGACATGACAGCTGAAACTGTGGCGAGAGAGTTTGTAAATCGTGTGATACTACCTTTTGGAAGTCCTGATGCCATTTTAACGGATCAAGGAACCAATTTCATGTCTGCTTTATTTGTACAAGTTTGTAAATTGTTAAGAATCAAAAAATGGCGTACAACTCCCTTCCATCCTAAAGCCAACGGTCGCGTTGAACGCGTACACCGTACAATTTGTAAAATGTTATCCTATTATGTTGCAAAAACGCATGCTGATTGGGACAGATATGTACCGTATATTTCTTCTGCATACAACACCCGAATACATGAATCCACGGGGTATACCCCTTACGAAGCTGTGTTTGGACGGCCGATGAATTCGCCGTTCGAGATAGACAAACTACCTCAAGGTGTAGAAATAAAGGAAGTAAAAGGTTTAGCCCGCCGACTAAAAGCGATCTGGTATAAGGTAAAGAGGAATAATATCAAAGCTACCAACAAACAGTTGCACAGGCAGAACAAAAATGCCGTTTTACCGACTTATCAAACAGGTGATTTAGTGTTACTACGAAACCCGGCAATCAAAAAGGGACGAACTAAAAATTTCTCTCCCCGCTTTGAAGGCCCGTATCGGATTGTACGGTTGACCTCACCAGTCAATGCAGAACTGCAATTAACCGATCGTACGGTGATAGTGCACTTTGACCGCCTGCAACCTTACCACGGTAGGGCTGTGTCACCACAACAGGTCGCAGCCCCCGATCCGCCTGTGTCACTTCCACCTCAAGTGGAACAAAGACGAAAGAAAAAACGGAGGAGATTACCTCCACAGGGTTGTAGATACCCTTTGCGGAATCGACACCCTTATGGGTTGAGGTCGCGTGATTAATCACGCCTAATTAGAGTTTATGTTATGTTTTATTGCAGCTTAGTTTAAGTCATTTTCTCCAGGGACTTGGAAGCAAGACGTGCCTGGCCACCACGGAGTTCCCAGCCATTCTCAATTGTCAATTTCCAGTCATGTCATGTATTTTTACTAATTTTCATATGTATGATTATGTTTTATGTTTTGCCAGCAATGCCACGCATTAGACGTCACGCCACTGACTTGCTTCAAATGCAACCATTACGCTTGGTGTTGGCAGAACCGCGGCTGCTAACTCCGAATAATATGTCAATGTCTCTATTGCCATCTATTTGGCAAACCAGTACATGTGGAGTATTTTTACTCCGAGCTTTTCTTAATACTTGTTACGTTGACGTCTAGTGTATTGTACTATATGTCGTAATTCTGTATTTGCTGCAGCTAATCGTAAGTAATCGGAACAGATTAAGTCAGGACTTGAAATGCATACGCCTCGTACGCTTTGTTTACGGGACCAGCTGTTGGCGGGGCAACACATCAGCTGTCGCCTCCCCTCCTCTCTTCAGCGCTGTCCCTTCTCCTCGCCAAGTGGCCAGCGGCCATTATTTTTTCTCAGCCAGTAACAGCGCTCCGCGCGATGACGTATCTTATCACCACGTGCGCTGCCGCCTCCAGCGTCTCAACACGCGGCGCGTCCGAGTAGTTACAAAAACAAACCGCAGATTACTGCCCTATCTTCCGTGTATGACGGACTACAATGCATTTACCATCATTTTATATAACTAACAGCCTTTTTTTTAAAAAAAAACTCTTATTCTAGATAATTAGCAATTTCTAATTCATCGTTATTTCTTGTACACGCTGAGCGCGTGATATTTGTCGCTGCAGTAGCGGCCGGTCTCTCGCGGCTACACGCCGTCTCACATAACCGCTGACGTGCCGGTGCCTACTCCGCACCTACGCGTGCGCAGCGCGCTCGCTAACAGCTCCAAGCTGGTTTCTTTCATGCAGCCGGAAGACACGGCAAACAAAATTCATTCAAACATCCCAATAAATCTTAACATAAACATTAAGTAGATGTGATTCATTGTTTAAATTCTTTTCCTTGTTTTGTTTCACATTAGCTGGATAAATCAAACGAAGTTCTTAACGATTTACATTATTCTGCATACCTTAGTCTGCCAATCCTATAAGTGAAGTTTCACTACTGCTTTGATTCATTGTATAAGGTACAAACTACAGCCCTAACCCTCTTACACATCGAACTATGAGGACATTTAACGTTATCTGCCCTGGACAAGGCCAGATATGGGCAAACCAATGCAATGCCACGGGTTTTTCACGCTACTGACGAGGCACAAACGACCAATCGTCCGGGCTGCCGTATATCGGTGGGCGATTGTTCCTTGGTTGCTACGCAGTTATTTTTTGCCCTCCCCATTTATTTTACTCTACCGCCGTGGTCATTGTTCTATCCTGTTTTCCTTCTTCTGTCGATGAGGAGGCCCCTACAACATGTTAGGTACCCTCTTCCGACAGTACCGGTCTCTTAATCCTACCACCTATTTACACCGAGATATTGCTCTCCCTTGTTGCAGTCTTGCCCCAAAATATCGGCCGATGATCCATTGTGAGATACGTACTTTGCCTCTAATTAGCCGGTGATGTAAGCGCTACGGGAACTGTGCCTAGTTGTCCTTCCAGTTCAATTTGTTATTGTTAGTTTTAAAACTAACACACACGCAGCCTAGCAGCCAGCCCCAGATGGTCAGTGTTACATGTTAACGTTGAGCGTTCCCTCTACTTACAGCATTATTATTATACATCATTGTGTTTTTATTTTCCTGTCAATTTATGTCATTGTGTTTAATTATGTCATTATGCTAGCACTAGTGATTTATAGTTCATGATTTTCATTTTATGTAGTGTTATATACTGCGCGCACAAAAAGTGACGCTATTTATGCATGTATGCTATTCTAGCTTCAGAGCTATTTTTATTGCTTGAACAGTCGACATTTTCCTAGTACAGCAGGTCGCTGATAACGCCGCTGATACTTTTATTCCGTGCATCGCAGGAAACCCATGTGCCTACACTAATTCTTATTAAGTCAGACGGACGCCCTTAGGCCCGCTGAACCACGGTATCGCAGATAGCTCCAATGCACTGCCTACCCCTCAATTATTAGACAGGTTGCCTTAGCACTGTCCGCAGGTTGCTCCATTGCCCTGCAAATTATATAATCATCAATCGAAGTCTGCAGATTGCACTAATGCACTGCTGAACTTAATAGTCGAGTCACTCGCAGGTAGCTCATACGCACCGCGAACTTGTACTTACACGTCACCGAATCCTAGGCTCCTCGGTTGACCACAAAACAATTTATACATTAATTACCGTGAGATAATTTGCGCTCACACTACGCCTTTAGCACTCAACCACAAATGAACTGAGCCCCAGACGCTCTTTTATTACATTTTATACAACGCCACTTTCTTCTAGATGGCAATTCCATTGCAAAATCATCGGATTCTGCCAAAGATTCAGATACCGTTCCCCAGATGGCAGCCTTTTCCGTCGCTGAACGGATTAGTTGCTTTTCACCATCTGACAGTGCAAACTGCACTTTCAAGAACAATGTTGTTATATACACACACTGTCGGATTCTACTGACGTAGTCCCTTATGCACTTCGTCAACCGACTAAAAAAACAACATCCCCTGACGGATTTCGTATCCGATTCGGAAGTTATGTTCGGGAAATATTCTCTTTATTTTATTTCTTGTCAATTATTATTACTTCAATGTCATGTTTTATTGTTATCAATTTATAGTCATGATTAATGTTAGTACACTTTATGGTTATACGTTATTTTTGTGTCACATTCGGTATTCCCTTTTAACTTTCATTGTTTCTCGACTGGAAGTATCTCTGATAGCACCTATTGGCCTTCAATTCGTATCCGCCATCAGCTACCATTAGTCACACATTTACACAACACTTACAACACACTCACACTGTTCATATCCACACTACCTTGGTGTAACTTGTTGATGTTACCAAACCTCTATTGTCATATACTAAGTACATGAACAAGGCTTTTATCGTTTATGCCCTCCGCTCTTCGGAAGGGGAAAGGGAAGTACGTACGTATGTACGTTATGTTCAGTAGCAGTTTCTTTTAATCAACGACGTAATCAATTTACCTGTTGAACACTTAAGTTGTTCTGTTAAAATGGAATCAAACGTCTTTGTGACATCAGCTATTCGTTTATTATTGCTTTGCAATAGACTGTTACTTTTAAGTTGCACTTACAATGTCTTAGTCTCGGACGCAGAGCCACTAGCGCTCTCCGGCGCTGTTATCTGAGCTCAGCTCAGCACTCTGCCGGCTCAGCGCTGATAAAGCTGCGCTGCGCCGCCTCCACTGCTTCACGCTCAGCCTCTGTATTCGCGAGCAACAGACTCGCTCTCGCTAACATTCATTTCCGACTTCAGTACAGTTAATCTCTCTATTGACCACTTCTGTAAGTAAAGATCCTATGATTACTGAGTTAACTCGAGTTGTCCTACCCTCATTCGGGTTTTCTACAGCTGAAAAACCACTCAATATCATTTCTGAAATTTATGAAGTACTTCACCTGTCTCGCCGTGTCGAGCCTTAGCGGGGTTGGTGCCCCTGCGTAGTGGCCAATGCGTGGGAGGTACCTAGGCTGTGCAGGTGTACACCGCGATCACAGGATTCCTTCTCATTTTATTCATTTAAAAAAAAAACTTTCTTCGTACAAAATCTCAAATTAATTAACGACACTTGGCCTTCGTCCCATAGCAGAGTGGACTCATCTTCGCTCGGGAATACGTAATCTGACTATCACATTGGACATTGTGAAGACCACGAAGATTCTTTTATTTAATATACACACAGCACAGTTACACGTGCACATGTTACACTCGGCCATTCAACTCGGACTGCAAGAAAAGCTCAGTCCACATCTGTTACCGTCAGAGCCCTTCTTGCACATGCTACACAATGTGTCGTCGCAAATTTGGCCCCTAAACAAATGCTTTATGCCGTGCGGGAAAGCAACCTCCCCTTTTACTATGCTGCGTTGGAGGTACGACTTACCCGTAATTCGGACGGTATTCGGATGCGAATGCGGTTGCCAATCACGTGCGCAAATTGCGAATACGAGTGCTATCAGATATACACTTTTCCAGTCTCTTGGGCTACCCTTCACCACCATGTTGTTTGGCAGACTCAGGAATTTTTAATAGTTAGTCGGGATCGACAAACTCACGCCACTCTCTCCCGCGCTGAACTATCTAGTTGCTTCCACACAACACATTACTTATGCTCCACGCTAATTTTACACACTAACACTACTGAGTGCGAGATGTCACTGTTTTTAGCTGAAACTACTACACCTCCATGTCCTCGTGTTCTAGTCTCACTTCCTCAACCAATAATTCAGCCTGTTGGCAACAGTTTTCTGTTCGCTGTCCCACAGACTGTCACCGCCACCCTGGTGTGTCACCGTTCAATGTCAGAGACTCAATCGTACCGGGTAACACTGAATAATAGTGGCCTAGTGTATAATAGTTCAAGATGTGACGTATACGCTGCTTCTATGAGGATATCAGCTCAATTGCACTCCGCCTTTCATGTCACCATTCCCACATTTACCTTATACCTTCCTGAACTCTCTTTTAAACTCCATCACCATGAGAAGCTAAAGAATTTACCGATTACCAATGATTCAGATCTACTCCAATCGATCAATCATCTCCTTACCCAAGAACATAACCAAGTTGCTCTTGACCGAGTGGCCTCACATATTGCTGATTGGCACCAAACAAAGCGATTAACCACCGTTGTATTACCCAGCGCTGGTTCGGCAATAATCATTGTAATGATTCTGATTATAGTATCCTGGATACTCTGTAAAAGAGGGTTTTGCAAATGTTTCACTTCCTTCCGAGAAGTAGTACCACCCCCACAACCTGAAGGTGAATATCACACCTGAAACTACCTGCCAACCTTGGTGCATGTGATCAGGCATGACCCCCCCTTAGAATTAAGTTGTAGTCTAGGTGTCAGGTCAATGAACTAATTTTGTAATGGATTTGTATTTCAATGTAAAGTCTATGGAATCAATATTTAACTGTCGAGTTTTAACCCTCATGTAAGTCATTTTGTTTTCTCTTTAAATTTTTGTCATTTTGTAATGTTCTCATTCACCCACTTGGGCAATTACCATTGTAATCCTAGATTTAAGAACTCAAAGTAATATTACGGGGAAAAACCCCCTTGGAACTGTTAGGCCTGGGAGCATTCTCTCACCCCCACGAGGGTGGAGTGTTTCAGTGTGCTGTACTACGGTGCTCCTCATCATCGCCTGGGTACCCACCACCACTGATACCGCCGACACACACTCACAGCATGGCGCCGCCTCACTGCCGTCGCACCACAAGTTTGTTATTCAAGAGCCTTCCTTCAGGCCCTTCAGGCCACTTTGTAACGTTTGCACATATTGATCATATATTTTTTTTTAAATGGAATAATCAACTAGAATAGGCTCATTCATTTTCATTCAGGGAGCCTTCTTCGGAAGGGGAAAGGATGTGCAGGGATGAGACCCCCCAAGAGGGATCATTGCCGACAAAATTTTATTAAGTAAATTTTCAATGCACAATGTTCGGCGTAGCCGGCTTAGGCATACTGTGGTGGAAGGTGCTGGCCGGAAGACCATGGTCGGCACATTCCTGCCACGTGCTCCTCGGTTAGACTCAAGTCCCACGGGTTGGTTGCGCTGACGGGGTTACGCTACTAGCAAGGCGCGTTGGCGGAATCAACCCTCCAATCAGAGACTAATCGTGTGATCACGTGGGGACGCGGCCGGGAGCGGCGAGGGCGGCTTGGAAACAGCTCCGCGCTCTCTTAGCTTCTGACCTCGGCCCCGAGTAGTCGCTCCTCTAGCCTCTGCCTCACTGATGAACAGACGGCAACCCCTCTTGGGGCTGCTCAGCCCTATGTAGGCACCCCTGTACCATCATTACCAGAATAAATTGGGTCCATTCCACTCAATTAATTGTCATTTTACAACGCCCTCCGCTCCTGACTTCTATCCTGACGAACATCTGCATATACATCATGAGAGGTACAGTGCCTGGCCAAGGGCGCGCTCCTTTCAAAGATGTACTTTGGTTTTCTCGAACGCATTGATAGATGTGCCTTCAACTGGATGTGGTGACCTCTGTGAACTACGTCACTTTCCATGTTTCGCTGTCGCTGAGGTCTCGTCGTGGTGACTGCGGCAAGCATTCTAGCAGACGAATTAAAGGAGAAGCTCTTTATATGTTCAGCTGGTTCATTCATTGCAGATCTGGGAACTACTGCTGTCTTTTCTTTCTTTGAAAGTGATTTTCTACTACGAGCGGCTTCTGAGGTAGTGTCGCTGTGCCATAGCACCACTTGTATAAAGAAGAAAGGAAGAGAAATCTATGCAACTGCGCATAAAACATTGTTTTGGAGTATGTATTTTCTGAGTTGAAGAGGCGCGTTTCGCCGCACGCGCTCTCGCGGTAATTTTCTGAACCTTGGTTGCAACTGCAGATTGGCACTTTTTTTTTTCAAGTTTGTGTGTGTGTGTGTGTGTGTGTGTGTGTGTGTGTGTGCGCGCGCTGAAGAGATCATCCTTGATGACTTCTTCTTCTAGGATGGGATGTAAGGATAAAAGGAAACCACTTTATTTATTACACATTCAGTTAGGCTTGGGCACTCAATGGGTCCTTTAGCCTTTGGTGATGTCTATCTCCTGTGGAGGGTGAGATGTGTCTAGGCTGTTATGTGTGACTGCTTCCTCATGTTATGGCAGATCGCCTATGGGGGGGGGGGGGGGGGGGAAACGTTATTGACTTCAGTGCTCGATACTTGCGCCGTCTTGCAAGGTTCACCGTTCCTAACGATTCTAATTGTCGAAATTCGGCCCTAAGGGCATCGACTTTGTAAAAAACTCTTAGAGCCTAGTCATGGACCTTCTCTTTTATAGTGGTCTCGTGGAGTGCAGTGCGGATGTCGACGTTTCTTGTTCACCATGGAACTCCTGTGATCCATCGGTAACAAGTGTTTTGCAGCGCTTGGAGTTTGTTGTAGTTAGAGACGCACGTAGTTTCCCACGAGGTGCAGCCATATAATATTGTGTGTTCCACCACTGCCTTATACAATTGGAGTTTAGTCTTAGGGTTGAGATCCTTACTCTTCAGGAATGTAATCAATGACCTGGCTATCTTCTGGACTGCCATTTTCTTGTCGTCAATATGCTGCATAAAGAGCAATTTTTTGTCAAGGTAGACACTGAGGTACTTCACTCCCAGCGACCGTGGGATAAATTGGTCAGCTATTTGGAGTCTGTCGTTCCGGCACTGTCTGCCCTCATAAGGGCTGTGTGGAATGCTCAGCTGTTGATTTCTACACGCTTACTATGGTGGCGATAGAGTCACAGCTAGTCTGGCTCAAAGCTTCACGTTCTTTCCGCCAGAGAGTAGTTAAGTGTAGGACCTGTAGAAGCATGGTCTGCCATCTAGCGATCATGTTCGAATACACCAGGGCGCAGATTTCTTGTAATCCAGTTTTACAATCATTCTGCAAATTAATGCTAATGCATTCCTGAACGCTAATTAATGCTTAATTAAATCGAATACGGAAATAATGCACTTAAATATGGTTAAAAATAGCTATAAGTAATTTGAATATAACTATGCCCTTAGATTTTGAAACTAAGAGGTATTATTTCAATATTGGTATATTTCACAGCAGCAGGGCTGTTGCTACAAAACAAAAAAACCTAATGTATACACCACCGGTTGAGCATCTGTTTCCCAAACAAAGGGGCAGTATTTCTGTTTATACTCGTTACGTTCGTGTATTACAGTTCTGTACAAACATGTTGTAGCTGTTGCAAGTTCAGGTAATTGACTGTATATAGCTGTCTGCACAGAGTTATCTGTAAGGGAAAATTCAGCTGAATGCGAGAATAGCAAACACGAACAAAGTAAATGAGTTATTAAAAACGCCATTTAGCGACAAGACTCTCACATAAAAAACACTAGGTAGCCCACTCCCGAATCTGAATCTGTAGCAGCAAAGAAAAAGTCGATGCCTTAAGTTCAGTCCAAAAGAAGAAATGGAATTGTGGTTGTGAAGAAAGCAACGTTGTTTTTTGCTTTTCTTATGTGTTATTTGGGGGAGATGTTAATTGGTGTGAGAAAGGAATAAATGATATTGGGCTTATATGATCTAAAGTGAAAGCTCTTGAAATGTCAAAGCGACACATGAATAATGTGCTTAGACTTTCATTTCTAGACAAAACCAACATTCAGCAGAAATTAGATTCGCAATATAGACAAACAATTGACAGCCACAACACACATATAGAAAAGATGTGTTTTGAATGTAATTATAAACTTTATTCTGTTCTGTGATGCTTTGGAACTGGCTCTCAGGGGCCATGATGATCTGATGCCTCTCAAAATAAGGTGGTTGTTTGCGAGCTAATTCAGTTCAGCGCAGACCTGGATAAAGATGTTCAAGTTCATCTCATTCAAGCATGAGTGTTCAAAGGCATGTCTAAGACTGTTCAGAACAAACTACTGCAATGCACGTTGGAAGTGTACCATGATGAAGATTGGAAAAATTGGAAATTCGTGGTAAGGTCTTATGGGACCAAACTACTTAGGTCATCGGTCAGGTCTTACGGCACCAAACTACTTAGGTCATCGGTCCCTAAGCCTACACACTACTTAACTTAAACTAACTTACGCTATGGACAACACACACACACCCATGCCTGAGGGAGGACTCGAACCTCTGACGGGTGGGAGATGCATGGACCGTGACAAGGCGCCTGCGACCATGCGGCTACCCCATGCGGCGATGAAGTTTTTAAAGAAATAAAACGTGCCGATTATGTTGCAATAATTGTGGATGAAAGCACAGATGTGTCTTGCGAATTTCAATTGGTTATTGTTTTGTGTTATGTTGTTGAGGGAAAACCTGGTGAAAGATTTTGGAACTTTTTTAATCCAGAAAGTCAGCATGCTCATTCTATAGCTGAGAGTAATCTGAAAGAAACTGAACCATTAATTGGCGATGGTGAAGAAATAAATGACCCAATAGAAGTGTGTGAGAAATTTATACAAAAGTTCAGTACAGTTCGTACAAACGAAGTTCATGTCAAGCCACAAAATTTTAGTCCTGAAAAATCTAGACAGTCCTTTTATATCCATGGCATTACTGAGAGGGACGTCCTGACAATCATATCAGCATTTCAACAACCAAAAATGTCTTGTAGCTGGGATGACATTTCACCTAAACCGCTAAAGGAATGCAGGGATGAATTAGTGAAACCCCTGACTCACTTGATAAATACCTCCCTCAGTAATGGCGTATTCCCTGGCCTTTTGAAAATTACTGAAAATATACCAGTGCATAAAAAGGGATTAAAAACTGACACTAAAAACTACAGGCCAATATCATTAACCCCAGAACTAGGCAAATTGTTAGAGAGAGTAATACTAAATCAAATTGGATCATATTTCACCAAACACAATCTGTTAAACAACCTACAACATGGATATAGAAAAGGGAGATCTACTACAACGGCAGTAGCATCTTTTATACATGAAATATTAAATAATCTGGACAAAAGTGACAAGGTAACAGGCACTTTCCTAGATATGAGTAAAGCCTTTGATACTGTGAATCGTACCATTCTTCTGTGTAAGCTAGAAGAGTACGGGTTGAGAGGACTAACCTTGAAACTATTTACCTCCTATTTGAAAGACAGGAAACAGTGTGTAAAGCTAAGTTATAAAAATAATGAACAGCTCCTAGCAACCAGATCAACCTTCAGGACACTTCAATGTGGCTTGCCTCAAGGAAGCGTACTAGGGCCTTTTCTGTTCCTTATATATGTAAATAACTTATCTGAACCCCAAAACTGCATGGTTGTAAGCTATGCCAATGACATATCCTTCATCAGCTGTGGCAGTGATATGCAGTCTGCAGCTAACAGTACCGAGATCAGTTTCAATACTCTGTCCGCATACCTTACAGCAAACAATCTTCTTGTAAATAAAGACAAAATGGTAATAATGAAGTTCATCCAAAGTTATAATGCTCCCATAACTGATACTGTATTTACATCCCCATTGGGTCTTCATCATCATCATCATCATCCTCATTTAAGACTGATTATGCCTTTCAGCGTTCAGTCTGGAGCATAACCCCCCTTATACAGTTCCTCCATGATCCCCTATTCAGTGCTAACATTGGTGCCTCTTCTGATGTTAAACCTATTACTTCAAAATCATTCTTAACCGAATCCAGGTACCTTCTCCTCGGTCTGCCCCGACTCCTCCTACCCTCTACTGCTGAATCCAAGAGTCTCTTGGGTAACCTTGCTTCTCCCATGCGTGTAACATGACCCCACCATCTAAGCCTGTTCGCCCTGACTGCTACATCTATAGAGTTCATTCCCAGTTTTTCTGTCTTGCATATGCAAATTTACATAAATTTTTGGGCATCGTTGTTGATGAACACTTATCATGGAAAGAACATGTAGATAACATTTGCAAGAAAATCAGTAGAAATGTGTATCTACTGAAACGGGTTTCATCCTTCTTGGACCATGATACTTTAAGGCAGGGGCGGGCAAACGTTGCACGCGGCTCATGAGCACACAGCACTGCACGTGTGCTGCTCGCGTGCAATCGTCGACAGGGGCAGTGGCAACAGCCAGCAGGTTGCGGCAGTGTAGTACCAGGCTAAGATGCGGACGTTGAAGCGAAGCGACCACTACGTAGTGAACGTTGTATTTCAATAACCGGAAAATTCAGAGTGAATCAAGGAAACGGAGAATTGGAAATTTGCTATCTTTTAAAAAGGAATGGGAGAATCATTTTTTTCTCTGTGCAAAAACGTGAAAATTGGAAATGTATAATATGTGACAGTATTCTGGATGGTCAGCGGAAGTTTAATATTGAACGCCATTATAATAAATTTCAGTATGTTGCCGTTCTTGGTGCAATAAAAGAGGAATTTCGGAATTTCTCAAGCGATTTGGGGATATATCTTACTTATCCCAAGGTTTTGAATAGTTCTCGAGACAACCTGCTGTTTCTGTAGATGATATTCATCCCAGTTTGCAAATGGAATTAATAGATCCACAGCGTAATTCTCGTCTGAGAGACAAGTTCCTTTTGGCAAGACGTGTAATAGATTTTTATCACGACTTTCCACAGCAAGAGTTTCCTCGTCTCCATCGTGAAGCCATGAAGATAATGTCAATGTTTCGGTCGACATACGTTTGTGAGAGATTTTTTTCTGTTATGAAAGTCTCGGTTAAGAGCAAACATCAGTAATGAAAATTTACGTAACTGTTTGCGTTTGTCGGTATGTAGAAATTTTGTTGCAGACATTAAACGTATTGTAAACTCCACCTGTGATAATTAAATAAAACGTGTAGTAGGTAATAGGTACTCTTTCAAACCACGATTACTTTCAAGCACTCCTGCTAACCTTATTCCTTCATTCAATAAAGCAGGCCAGGAAACAAGACGCATTACAAAGGAAGAAGCGTTGAGATGATATGGCGGGGAGGGGAGAGAAGCGGGTGGCCAGCTTGCCCCTGTGTGCGTGCAGAACACCTGTTAACTGCACACGTGCATGTGCACCGCACACGTGCAGAATTCCTGCCCACCCCTGCTTTAAGGCAAATATATTTTGGGTTGATTCATCCACACCTTCAGTGTGGTATGGAGATATTAGATGGGGCATCAGCAGTTCATATAGATAGACTTTTTAGATTACAAAAAAAGGCAGTAAGAATGGTAGCCAAGGTAAAGAAGAGAGAGCCTTGTAGAGAAATCTTTAGAAAATATAAAATTCTTACGGTGTACTCCATGTATATAATGCAGACAGTCATGTTCGTGAAACAAAATCCTGAATTTAATATGACGAACAGTAATGTACACAACTATGATACACAGGGAAGGGAAAATTTTCATAGAATTGTGACCAATAAAAAGGCAATGAACCACAGCCCACATAGAATGGGAGCAATTTTCTACAATACACTACCCAGTGAACTCAAGAAAGCAAATCTAAATATGCTAAAGAGTAGACTGAAGCAATTACTAATAGAGAAGTGTTGTTACTCTATAGAGGACTTTAAGTTGTAGTGCCATCTTCGAAAACCGTGTCTCCGATCTATCAGTGGTATGAAAGAATGTAATTATACACTGTATTATGTGTACTGTACTATTATAAATATAAGCTAAATTGTGTTACACTATAGAGGAATCTACTTGTAGTGCCCTTTTGAAAAATAGTGTGTACAGACATGTGTCTGATCCATATGATGTTATGAAAGAATGTAAATATCTTACTGTATCTGTGTAATATAAGCTAAATTTTACTGACAATGCCCGAAAACCTTTTGTAATATGGACAGGAAAAAAAAAGACTGTGCATAACTAATAGCTCAGAGTTACGATGGTGCAAACGTTATGAGTGGCAAGTCGAGCGGGGTTGAGAAATTAAAGATAAATATCCAAATGCAAAGTACATCCATTGTTATGCACATCAGTTCAACCTTATGTCTACGGCAGCCTCTATTAATCGCAAAGCCCGCATCATTTTTGCACACCTTTCTGATAATTCTTCTTTCTTTCCTAACTCGCCACAGAGATCAAAAGTGTTGCACAGCATTATTCAAAAAAGCTTGCCCCGTTTGTGTGATGAGATAGAATTATCATTCACGAGTAGTAAAAGATGTTTTTGAAATCAGAAAAAAATCGTATTACTGTTATGGAAGTCACTGAAACAAGCGAGAGTATAAAACTACCTCCTACTATTGAAAAAGCTGGTTCATACAAACGAAGGCTGTAAGATAACGAAGTCATTTTCTGGCTATCATTTTTCTATAAGATAATGCCTCATGCAGACGTTCTTTTTAATCAGCCTCAGAAGAAGATAACCGAACCGACCACAGCAACGCAAGACAACCAGAACATTGAAGCAGTAATGCAAAACATCATAGATGACATAGATTCCATCCTTAACGAGATTAGTTTCGAAAATGATGAAAGGATCCCTGCCAAGAACCCATGGATTCTTGATGGGCATAAAAAAAAGAGATGCTTTGGAAATGTGCGATGCCGGCCTTTCTAAAATAAAATTACGTTTCTAGTTCACTGGGCACCTCACTGCAGCCACCTTATTTGATGTAAATCAGTTTGACAAATACTTCACAGATTTTCCTGACAAATACCTTGAAATTAAAGACACAAATACATTCCTGGAAAAAAAAGAAAGTTGAAGGGTGAGCTTCAAGTTCTGTACGCCAGGCCTGAGTTGAGAGCAGTTGCATTTCTTTCGCTGATTCTAGAGGATGAATTTCATGACACATTCGATGAAGAGACTGTTAAAGTTTTGAAACTGCTAATCACGACGTCTGTCTCGACATCAGAAGCTGAGCAGTGTTTTTCAATGCTCAAGAGAATGAAAATGTTCCTACGAAACACCATGAAAGAAGAATGACTCAATGCCTTAGGGATGCTAACCTGCCGGTCGTCGTGGCCGAGAGGTTCTAGGCGCTTCAGTCTGGAACCATGCTGCTGCTACAGTCACAGGTTCGAATCCTGCCTCGGGCATGGATGTGAGTGCTGTCCTTAGGTTAAGTTAGGTTTAAGTAGTTCTAAGTCTAGGGGACTGATGACCACAGATGTTAAGTCCCATAGTGCTTACAAGGGAACCTCCCCATCGCAGCCCCTTCAGATTTAGTTATAAGTTGGCACAGTGGATAGGCCTTGAAAAACTGAACACAGATCAATCGAGAAAACAGGAAGAAGTTGTGTGTAACTATGAAAAAAAATAAGCAAAATGTGCAAACTGAGTAGTCCAATGGCAAGATAGGCAATATCGGAGGACAGAGTAAGCTCAGGAGCGCCGCGGTCCCGTGGTTAGCGTGAGCAGCTGCGGAAGGGGAGGTCCTTGGTTCAAGTTTTCCCTCGAGTGAAAATTTTACTTTCTTTATTTTCGCGAAGTTATGATCTGTCCGTTCGTTCATTGACGTCTCTGTTCACTGCAATACGTTTAGTGTCTGTTTTGCGACCGCACCGCAAAACCGTGCGATTAGTAGACGAAAGGACGTACCTCTCCAATGGGAACCGAAAACATTTGATCGCAAGGTCATAGGTCAACCGATTCCTCCACAGGAAAACACGTCTGATACATTCTATACGACACTGGTGACGGCATATGCGTCACATGACAGGAATATGTTGTCGACCCACCTTGGCGAATGGGTAGAAAGATTCTTCTACCTTGCCCGATTTAGGTTTTCTTGTGGATGTGATAATCACTCACAAAAAGTGATGAAAACTTAAGAGTTTGTCACATAAACTGCAACAAATGAATGCAACAGTTTCACAGTCGCACAGTTTTCCCTGTGCTCTGTCAAAACATATGTTTTAACGTTTTCAAATTTTTCCGTGTGTAGACCGTCAAATCCTGCATATGTCGAAGCAAATCTGAACATGTCCTAGAATTTAGGGGAGCGAAGTTGATTATGTGTGAGTGCCTGAACTTCGATAATTGACACACTATCACGAACAGATAATAGTCTGAAAATAAAAAATTTAAAATTTTTATTCGAGGGAAGACTTGAACCAAGGACCTCTTGTTCCGCAAGTGCTCACGCTGACCACGGGACCACGGCGCTCCTGAGCCTACACAGTTGCCTATCTTGCACATGAACTACTCAGTTTGTATATTTTGCTTATTTTTTTCATAGTTCCACACAACTTCTTCCTGTTTTCTCGATTGATATGTGTTTCGTTTTTCAAGGCCTATCCACTATGCCAACTTATAACTAAATCTGTGTGGGGTGCGATGGGGAGGTTCCCTTGTTAGAGTCATTTGAACCATTTGAACATTGCAGTCTGAGATGACAGATTTATTGCCAACAAGAAGGAGCGACGAATCGATTTACAATATCATTCCTGCTAATTATTTTGAAGCTGTCTTCCCAAAGTCATGGAGATGCTACTTTTGGTGAGTACAATGTTGTAGCGGACACTTTTTGGTAGTCGGCCGTGAACGTAAAACAAACGAGGAGTTCTGGCTGTCGAGGTGAGAAGAGTGGAGTGGGGGCACAAGCCACACCTCCCTCTCACAGGACTGACAGCCTACGTCCGTGTTCTGTGCTCCTGTTAGGCAGAACCGATGTAATAATGTACATACGGATTGCTGATTCCATCTGGTGCTGTGAGAGTCATATTCGAATCATGTGACAGGGCAAGATTGCTCTCTGAACTCATTTCAAAATAAGAAAAGGAAACAACCAGAAAGCACAACTCAAAGCAAAGCGGGGCACATAAATCATTTGGTAACGGCTAGAGCGAAATTGTTAGCTGAGGTTGGTGGTGTCATTACGTGGTGGTTCAGACCCGATCTCCACCGGTATCTTAAACAACTATACATCAGAACACCCTCTGCTTACGACAGCCACGTTAAAGTGAGCAAACATGCCCTGTGAAGAGTGTGTGTCTTGGTGTGTGAGAGAGAGATTTTTGGAGTTAGTATTATATTCTATATCTCATGCAGAAATGCGAATAAGATAGCTAAAGCAACTTATTCTCTCTCTCTCTTTCACAAACACTTGCTTCCGTGTTCTACAGGAATGTATCAATCTCCTACTGTGCGCTGTTGTAAGTGTTCATTTCTGTTGCTGTATACGTTTGTTTGATACAATATCTTGTGAAATATATGAATTATCTAGAAAATTCCGTAACACGTTCGATGCTACCAAACTAAGTTTTTTTTTGGTACCATCAATGGAATACCTCAGCTTCCGCTATTGCCTTCTGCTCACTTCATACACTATTGACAGTGCGGGATGTAGTATGAATACCGGTAGTACTTAAGAAGCACACCCAACGCTAAATAAGTGTGCTGGTTGTGCGAAGTGTGTTCTAATTTGTGCAAAAAATACAGGTGTTGCTGTATTTTCTTTTTCTGAAAGCGAGAACCTGTCAAATGCATACTAGTTATTTATGTACTGATACACTATGTAATCAAACGTATCCAGACACGTGGCTGAAAATGACCTAACAAGTTTGTGGCGCCCTCCATCGGTAATGCTGGAATTCAGTATAGTGTTGGCACACCCTTAGCTTTGATGACAGCTTCCACTCTCGCAGGCATACGTCCAATCAGGTGCTGGGAGGTTTCGTGGGGAATGGCAGCCCATTCTTCACGGAGTGCTGCACTGAGGAAAGGTATCGATGTTGGTCGATGAGGCCTGTCACGAAGTCGGGATTCCAAAACACCCCAAAGGTGTTCTATAGGATTCAGGTCAGGGCTCTGTGCAGGCCAGACCATTACAGAGATGTTATTGTCGTGTAACCATTCCGCCACAGTCCGCGCATTATGAACAGGTGCTCGATCATGTTGAAAGATGCAACTGCCATCCCCGAATTGCTCTTCAACAGTGGAAAGCAAGAAGGTGCATAAAACATCAATGTAGGCCTGTGCTGTGATAGTGCCACGCAAAACAACAAGGGCTGCAACCCCCCTCCATGGAGAACAAGACCACACCGTAACACCACCGCCTCTGAATTTTACTGTTGGCACTACACACGCTGGCAGTGATGACGACCGGGCATTCGCCATGCCCACACCCTCCCATCGGATTGCCACACTGTGTACTGTGATTCGTCACTCCACACAACGTTTTTCCACTGTTAAATCATCCATTGTTTACTTACGTTCCTTACACCAAGCGAGGCATCGTTTGGCATTTACCGGCGTGATGTGTGCCTTATGAGCAGCCGCTCGGCCATGAAATCCAAGTTTTTTCACCTCCCGCCAAACTGTCATAGTACTTTCAGTGGATCGTGATGCATTTTGGAATTCCTGTGTGATGGTCTGGATAGATGTCTACCTATTACACATTACGACCCTCTTCAAATGTCAGCGGTCTCTGTCAGTCAACAGAGGAGGTCGTCCTGTATGCTTTTGTGCTGTACGTGTCCATTCATGTTTCCAATTCACTATCACATCGGAAACAATGGACCTAGAAATTTTCAGGAGTGTGGAAATCTCGCGTTACAAAGTATGACACAAGTGTCACAGAGTCACCTGACCACGTTCGAAGTCCGTGAGTTTCGTGGAACGCCTCGTTTGCTCTCCCACGATGTCTAATGACTACTGAGGTCGCTGATATGGAGTATCTGGTTGGTTCAAATGGCTCTGAGCACTATGGGACTTAACATCTAAGGTCATCAGTCCCCTAGAACTTAGAACTACTTAAACCTAACTAACCTAAGGACATCACACACATCCATGCCCGAGGCAGGATTCGAACCTGCGACCGTAGCAGTCGCGCGGTTCCAGACTGAAGCGCCTAGAACCGCAAGACCACCGTGGCCGGCCGGAGTATCTGGCAGTAGGTGGTAACACAATGCACCTAATATGAAAAACGTATGTTTTTGAGGTGTCCGGATACCTTTGATCACATAGTGTATGTATTACAAAAGTTACTTAAGGAGAAGCTCCCCCACTGCTAAAAAAAAAAAAAATGCACTGGTCATGTGAAGAATGTTCTAATATGCACGAAAAATTACAATTCATTGCCAGGAAAGTAAACTTCCTCCTTTCATCTTGAAAGTAACTGAATCAACTAGAAAACATCAGCAGAAATATGCCTACACCATTAGTAGAATATATTTTGTACACATATGTACTTAATTTGAAGAGGTTCTTGTTTAGAAACAGAGTCTCCTAAAGTAGCTAGTTTGCAAATTTTCTTTTATACTTTATAGCGAGAGTAGGTCGCCTTCTAATTCTTTCTCACATGTGTCAGTCTGGTCTATGATTTTTGTTCGGATGATGACTGGTGGTTTGTTTCTACCAGATAATCAACGTGTTTTGAATATTCACCCTCACTTCTGTGTTTCATGCTTAATTTGTTTGATTGACAATGAAAGTCACAGAAGCTGTCAGAAACGATGAAGATGAATATTCAAATTTTTGCAGATGGCAGAACGCCAACTCGATATTCCGTACAAGTTTTTTGTCATAAGGCTACTGAAACCTTAAACAGTGATAACTCATTATTTGACATTCAGTATCAAAAATTGTACCTTTTCGAGCGAGCCTCGGTGTGCTAGTATTTTGGAACAGCATTTATTTACAGGACGTAATTTATAAATTGGTTATAATATAAAACACACCAAATATGAGCTTGACGAAATCCAATATGACCTTGTCCAGGTGCTTAAGCCAAAGTATATCTTTGAAAGGAGCGCAGCCACAGTTCCTCCCCTGATGTATATACAAATAACAGCACGTCAGAAATGGGCCCCAGCTGTCTGCCGTCTGGTAAAAGCGCAAATATTCTCACCGAAAGCGGATAGCAATGAGCAGAGGGTAGGTCACATTGTACCATTTATTAGCGTTTCTTCCTGTTCCTGTAACCTATGGAGTGTGGGAAGAATGATTGTTTGACTGCCTCTGTGCATACAGTAATTATTCTAATTTATCCTCACGACCCCTATGTGAGCGATATGTAGTGGGTTGTAGTATGTCTCGAGAGAAATCATTTAAAGCTGGTTCTTGAAACTTTCTTAATAGACTTTCTCGGGGTAGTTTATATCTGTCTTGAAGAGCCTGCCAGTTCTGTTCCTTCAATATTTGTGACACTCTCCCATGGATTAAACAAGCCTGTGACCATTTGTGCTGCCCTTCTCTACATATGTTGAATATGCCCTGTTAATCCTATTCGTTAGGGTTCCCACACACTTGAGCAATATTCTAGGATTGGTGGCATGAGTGATTTGTAAGCAATCTGTTTTGTAGACTGATTGCACTTTCCCACTATTATACCAATATACCGTTTGCATGAGTGTGTATGTTTGTGTTTGTCATCTAATTTAGGCAAAGGCCTTACTGGCCGAAAGCTATAATGTGACAGTCTTTTTTTTGCGCCTATCTGCGACTCGGCATCTCTCGTATATGGTGAGTAGCAACTTTCCTTTTCACCATATTGTTACATTCCATCCTGGGTTATCCACTGTTTGATTTTACAGTTAATTTTGTCTGCAAGGTCATTAATGAACATAATGAACAGCAAAGGTCCCATCACACTTCCGTGGGCATATCCGAAGTTACTTCTACATCTGACAATGATTCTCCATCCAAGATAACCTGGTGTGTCCTCCCTACTGAAAAGTCTTCAATCCAATCATAGATTTCTCTTGATACCTCATTTGACCGTACTTTTGACAATGAGTATACGTGTGATACTGAGTCAAAGTCCTTTCGCAAATTAAGAAACACAGCATCTACCTGGTTGCCTTGATCCAAAGCTTTCAGTATGTCATGTGAGAAAAGTACGAGTTTGATGTCACATGATCGATGTTTTTGAAGTCCATGCTGGTCGACACTGAGGGAGGAGGTCATTCTGTTCAATAGTGATGGGCTAAACTGCGATGTGCTCCCTGCCGCCGTTGGATAAGCAGCTGCAGCAGCAAGTCGTATACTCCTAGCTCACTCATTTGTTACATAGTTTAATTCTTAATTTCTTTGCGTGTTTTTGGTACTTGCATTGTTTAATTCATAAATTTCGGGCGTATTATAGTATCTGAGAGTTGTAGCATCGCGTTTTAGTACCTGAATAGTGTAAATTCGCGTAGTCGTCTGTCATCTGTTTTCGTTTTGAACGGCCAGTGTCGGTTGGTCAGTCAGTGTGCTCCCTGCCGCCGTTGGATAAGCAGCTGCAGCAGCAAGTCGTATACTCCTAGCTCTACCACATAAATTTCGGGCGTATTATAGTATTTGAGAGTTGTAGCATCACGTTTTAGTACTCGAATAGTGTTAAATCGCGTAGTCTCCTTCCGCCGCCGAGCAGTGTGTCAGCAGTGCACAAGTGGCAGCATTACTGCATTTACTAGGCAATCTTGTATTTTAATAACCGCTTCAATTTTGTCGTTTTGTTTGAGCTCTCTGTAGATTAGTTCAGACGTTCTTTGCACAAGTTTTTAGCATGGATAGGGACTGCAACTGCTGTGTTCGGATGCAGGCTGAGTTGGCATCCCTTCGCTCCCAGCTTCAGGCAGTGTTGGCTTCGGTCACACAGCTTGAGGCTGTTGCCAATGGGCATCACTGTGGGGGTCCGGATGGGGGTTTGTCGGGGACGGCCAGCTCGTCCCACGCATCCCCCGATCGGACTACGACTGTGGTTGCCCGGGATACTGCCCGCATTGAGGCTGATCCCTCACCTGTGGTAGAGTGGGAGGTCGTCTCAAGGTGTGGCAGGGGGCGAAAGACATTCCGGAGGGCTGAACGGAAGGCCTCTCCAGTTTGTCTGACGAACCGGTTTCAGGCTCTGTCTCAGGCTGATACTGATCTTCAGCCTGACATGGCTGCTTGTCCTGTTCCAGAGGATGCCCCTCAGTCTGCAAGATCCAGGCAGTCGCAGAGGGTGGGCTTACTGGTAGTTGGGAGCTCCAACGTGAGGCGCGTAATGGGGCCCCTTAGGGATATGGCAGCAAGGGAGGGGAAGAAAACCAAAGTGCACTCCGTGTGCATACCGGGGGGAGTCATTCCAGATGTGGAAAGGGTCCTTCCGGATGCCATGAAGGGTACAGGGTGCACCCATCTGCAGGTGGTCGCTCATGTCGGCACCAATGATGTGTGTCGCTATGAATCGGAGGAAATCCTCTCTGGCTTCCGGCGGCTATCTGATTTGGTGAAGACTGCCAGTCTCGCTAGCGGGATGAAAGCAGAGCTCACCATCTGCAGCATCGTCGACAGGACTGACTGCGGACCTTTGGTACAGAGCCGAGTGGAGGGTCTGAATCAGAGGCTGAGACGGTTCTGCGACAATGTGGGCTGCAGATTCCTCGACTTGCGCCATAGGGTGGTGGGGTTTCGGGTTCCGCTGGATAGGTCAGGAGTCCACTACACGCAACAAGCGGCTACACGGGTAGCAGGGGTTGTGTGGCGTGGGCTGGGCGGTTTTTTAGGTTAGATGGCCTCGGGCAAGTGCAGAAAGGGCAACAGCCTCAACGGGTGCGGGGCAAAGTCAGGACATGCGGGGACCAAGCAGCAATCGGTATTGTAATTGTAAACTGTCGAAGCTGCGTTGGTAAAGTACCGGAACTTCAAGCGCTGATAGAAAGCACCGAAGCTGAAATCGTTATAGGTACAGAAAGCTGGCTGAAGCCAGAGATAAATTCTGCCGAAATTTTTACAAAGGCACAGACGGTGTTTAGAAAGGATAGATTGCATGCAACCGGTGGTGGAGTGTTCGTCGCTGTTAGTAGTAGTTTATCCTGTAGTGAAGTAGAAGTGGATAGTTCCTGTGAATTACACTCCTGGAAATGGAAAAAAGAACACATTGACACCGGTGTGTCAGACCCACCATACTTGCTCCGGACACTGCGAGAGGGCTGTACAAGCAATGATCACACGCACGGCACAGCGGACACACCAGGAACCGCGGTGTTGGCCGTCGAATGGCGCTAGCTGCGCAGCATTAGTGCACCGCCGCCGTCAGTGTCAGCCAGTTTGCCGTGGCATACGGAGCTCCATCGCAGTCTTTAACACTGGTAGCATGCCGCGACAGCGTGCACGTGAACCGTATGTGCAGTTGACGGACTTTGAGCGAGGGCGTATAGTGGGCATGCGGGAGGCCGGGTGGACGTACCGCCGAATTGCTCAACACGTGGGGCGTGATGTCTCCACAGTACATCGATGTTGTCGCCAGTGGTCGGCGGAAGGTGCACGTGCCCGTCGACCTGGGACCGGACCGCAGCGACGCGCGGATGCACGCCGAGACCGTAGGATCCTACGCAGTGCCGTAGGGGACCGCACCGCCACTTCCCAGCAAATTAGGGACACTGTTGCTCCTGGGGTATCGGCGAGGACCATTCGCAACCGTCTCCATGAAGCTGGGCTACGGTCCCGCACACCGTTAGGCCGTCTTCCGCTCACGCCCCAACATCGTGCAGCCCGCCTCCAGTGGTGTCGCGACAGGCGTGAATGGAGGGACGAATGGAGACGTGTCGTCTTCAGCGATGAGAGTCGCTTCTGCCTTGGTGCCAATGATGGTCGTATGCGTGTTTGGCGCCGTGCAGGTGAGCGCCACAATCAAGACTGCATACGACCGAGGCACACAGGGCCAACACCCGGCATCATGGTGTGGGGAGCGATCTCCTACACTGGCCGTACACCACTGGTGATCGTCGAGGGGACACTGAATAGTGCACGGTACATCCAAACCGTCATCGAACCCATCGTTCTACCATTCCTAGACCGGCAAGGGAACTTGCTGTTCCAACAGGACAATGCACGTCCGCATGTATCCCGTGCCACCCAACGTGCTCTAGAAGGTGTAAGTCAACTACCCTGGCCAGCAAGATCTCCGGATCTGTCCCCCATTGAGCATGTTTGGGACTGGATGAAGCGTCGTCTCACGCGGTCTGCACGTCCAGCACGAACGCTGGTCCTACTGAGGCGCCAGGTGGAAATGGCATGGCAAGCCGTTCCACAGGACTACATCCAGCATCTCTACGATCGTCTCCATGGGAGAATAGCAGCCTGCATTGCTGCGAAAGGTGGATATACACTGTACTAGTGCCGACATTGTGCATGCTCTGTTGCCTGTGTCTATGTGCCTGTGGTTCTGTCAGTGTGATCATGTGATGTATCTGACCCCAGGAATGTGTCAATAAAGTTTCCCCTTCCTGGGACAATGAATTCACGGTGTTCTTATTTCAATTTCCAGGAGTGTATTATGGGTGGAGGTTACACTCAACAACCGAGCTAGGTTAATAATTGGCTCGTTTTACCGACCCCCCGACTCAGCAGCATTAGTGGCAGAACAACTGAGAGAAAATTTGGAATACATTTCACATAAATTTTCTCAGCATGTTATGGTCTTAGGTGGAGATTTCAATTTACCAGATATAGACTGGGACACTCAGATGTTTAGGACGGGTGGTAGGGACAGAGCATCGAGTGACATTATACTGAGTGCACTATCCGAAAATTACCTCGAGCAATTAAACAGAGAACCGACTCGTGGAGATAACATCTTGGACCTACTGATAACAAACAGACCCGAACTTTTCGACTCTGTAAGAGCAGAACAGGGAATCAGTGATCATAAGGCCGTTGCAGCATCCCTGAATATGGAAGTTAATAGGAATATAAAAAAAGGGAGGAAGGTTTATCTGTTTAGCAAGAGTAATAGAAGGCAGATTTCAGACTACCTAACAGATCAAAACGAAAATTTCTGTTCAGACACTGACAATGTTGAGTGTTTATGGAAAAAGTTCAAGGCAATCGTAAAATGCGTTTTAGACAGGTACGTGCCGAGCAAAACTGTGAGGGACGGGAAAAACCCACCGTGGTACAACAACAAAGTTAGGAAACTACTGCGAAAGCAAAGAGAGCTTCACTCCAAGTTTAAACGCAGCCAAAACCTCTCAGACAAACAGAAGCTAAACGATGTCAAAGTTAGCGTAAGGAGGGCTATGCGTGAAGCGTTCAGTGAATTCGAAAGTAAAATACTAGGTACCGACTTGACAGAAAATCCTAGGAAGTTCTGGTCTTACGTTAAATCAGTAAGTGGCTCGAAACATCATGTCCAGACACTCTGGGATGATGATGGCATTGAAACAGAGGATGACAAGCGTAAAGCTGAAATACTAAACACCTTTTTCCAAAGCTGTTTCACAGAGGAAGACCGCACTGCAGTTCCTTCTCTAAATCCTCGCACCAACGAAAAAATGGCTGACATTGAAATAAGTGTCCAAGGAATAGAAAAGCAACTGGAATCACTCAACAGAGGAAAGTCCACTGGACCTGACGGGATACCAATTCGATTCTACACAGAGTACGCGAAAGAACTTGCCCCCCTTCTAACAGCCGTGTACCGCAAGTCTCTAGAGGAACGGAAGGTTCCAAATGATTGGAAAAGAGCACAGGTAGTCCCAGTCTTCAAGAACGGTCGTCGAGCAGATGCGCAAAACTATAGACCTATCTCTCTGACGTCGATCTGTTGTAGAATTTTAGAACATGTCTTTTGCTCGAGTATCATGTCGTTTTTGGAAACTCAGAATCTACTATGTAGGAATCAACATGGATTCCGGAAACAGCGATCGTGTGAAACCCAACTCGCTTTATTTGTTCATGAGACCCAGAAAATATTAGATACAGGCTCCCAGGTAGATGCCATTTTCCTTGACTTCCGGAAGGCGTTCGATACAGTTCCGCACTGTCGCCTGATAAACAAAGTAAGAGCCTACGGAATATCAGACCAGCTGTGTGGCTGGATTGAAGAGTTTTTAGCAAACAGAACACAGCATGTTGTTCTCAATGGAGAGACATCTACAGACGTTAAAGTAACCTCTGGCGTGCCACAGGGGAGTGTTATGGGACCATTGCTTTTCACAATATATATAAATGACCTAGTAGATAGTGTCGGAAGTTCCATGCGGCTTTTCGCGGATGATGCTGTAGTATACAGAGAAGTTGCAGCATTAGAAAATTGTAGCGAAATGCAGGAAGATCTGCAGCGGATAGGCACTTGGTGCAGGGAGTGGCAACTGACCCTTAACATAGACAAATGTAATGTATTGCGAATACATAGAAAGAAGGATCCTTTATTGTATGATTATATGATAGCGGAACAAACACTGGTAGCAGTTACTTCTGTAAAATATCTGGGAGTATGCGTGCGGAACGATTTGAAGTGGAATGATCATATAAAATTAATTGTTGGTAAGGCGGGTACCAGGTTGAGATTCATTGGGAGAGTCCTTAGAAAATGTAGTCCATCAACAAAGGAGGTGGCTTACAAAACACTCGTTCGACCTATACTTGAGTATTGCTCATCAGTGTGGGATCCGTACCAGATCGGGTTGACGGAGGAGATAGAGAAGATCCAAAGAAGAGCGGCGCGTTTCGTCACAGGGTTATTTGGTAACCGTGATAGCGTTACGGAGATGTTTAACAAACTCAAGTGGCAGACTCTGCAAGAGAGGCGCTCTGCATCGCGGTGTAGCTTGCTCGCCAGGTTTCGAGAGGGTGCGTTTCTGGATGAGGTATCGAATATATTGCTTCCCCCTACTTATACCTCCCGAGGAGATCACGAATGTAAAATTAGAGAGATTAGAGCGCGCACAGAGGCTTTCAGACAGTCGTTCTTCCCGCGAACCATACGCGACTGGAACAGGAAAGGGAGATAATGACAGTGGCACGTAAAGTGCCCTCCGCCACACACCGTTGGGTGGCTTGCGGAGTATAAATGTAGATGTAGATGTAGATGTAGATTTTCCGATATCAGTGATTTCTGTGAATGCTACTTTTCAGTATCTGTAATTCTTAACTGTGATTTGTCGCAGTTAAGAGTCGCAGTTAAGGAACATAGGTCGTGTATCACACCGCCACTGCTATTTCTGCGATTTCTGCTACTTCCGCGATTTCTGCTACTTCCGCGATTTCTGCTACTTCTGCGATTTCTGTGACTTCTGCTACTTCTGCGATTTCTGCTACTTCTGCGATTTCTGTGACTTCTGCTACTTCTGCGATTTCTGTGATTCCTGCGATTTCTGCGACTTACCACCGTATGAAAAAGTTACATCTGTCAACACAGAAAATTGCATCTCAACAAACCTGTCATTGGCAAGTATGTTTTACGTTTCTTCTTCCGTTGGCTTTAATTTTGTATTAAAGAAACAACTGTGAATATATTAATAGTGTAATTAATATGTAAGTAGCCGTACAGTACCGTAATAGCTCGTATTTAGAAAATGAATTCTAACATATTGTTATGTTCACAGGTACCTGAACTACATTTCAGTCACTCAGTAAAGTGATAACTCAAAATATCATTGTCAACAGATCTGAAGAAATTGCCACTGCGTCTTTAGACCATTTTCGTCAGACGAGAGGTTAGTTTCTAAGCGTTTCGATGGACTTAATTACTTCAGTGAGATCGTTCTTGCAAATGTGATATTCATTATAGCAAATATTAGTAATCTACTCTGTCAATTATATTGCTAGTAATTAATGACAGCAAAAATTGTTTAATAATCCTTGTGTTTTTGCAGACACAGTTCTGACTCTGATTACTGTTTGCTGTACGTATCTATCCACATCAAGGCTGTTTTTGAGAGAGACTCGTGAAGATTCAAGACAGCTCTTAGAGGATTTGCAGTTTAAAAGTGAAATAATTGTGAAATAAGTGTGTGAATGATTAAACTGTGTTTTATTGAAGTTGTTGTGCGATTTTAAAGGAATAATAAATGTCAAATACAGTGAGTGAATAATAAAAATCTCATTTTCCACATGTTTAAGCCGTCCTATACCCATAATTTTCCGCCACTTACTTATTGGTAAACACTTGTTGGAGAGTGACATGCCCCCCCCCCCTTTCTCCACAATCTTGGTGTGACACTGACCTGTAACTTATCCCGAAGTCTACAATACGCATTTTGAGGCTGTTGATATGAAAGTGGGAAGTACAGATCTTCCAGTTAAATCAGGAATAGCTTAAGTGCATTACTTGAAAGTAACACAGGAAAAGCTTACTTATGTAGGTGGTAGTAGTGTCGGCAAAAAGTTATTGTGTGTGAAGTTGCCATGTAGAACACCAGGTGTAAAACTTTTCTCCCGAGTCTTGAACTATGTCTGAACAAAAGTGAGGCATTCATATGACTGTTTTCATTTCTCTACACTTATACAGATGTCTGAGTTCTGCTGTGTTAACATTGCAAAGTCCTGTAGGCATGTGGAGTATTAACCAAAACTGTCATATTGGAAGCAGAATCAAACACATTTGTTACGTTACTTGATATTTTCAGGAGAAAAAGGCAATGTTGCTTCTTATTAATATAATACATTTAGAGTCACAGCAGTATTTGACCAACCATAACTGATGCTGAATGTGCATGTCGTCATATAATATGAAGGGCTTATTTCACTAGTGGTACAAGTCCATTACCTCCACTTTTCTGTCTATAATGCTTCTGAAATTAATGATCCAAACAAACTTAAATAAAGGTTCATCTCTAGCAAGAAGCCATATGCTTGAATATTTCTGGCATCTCAAATGCAGATTTGTCAGCGCTGATTTACGACTCTGTATCTCAAAATGAACAAAAATGGACTTGTACCACAATTGAAATAAGCCCTTCATATGCACACGCAGCACATCGATCTCGTGAGGCACAAGGCTCTCATAACGAAGTACGTACGTCGGTCAACAGATGACACTAGGAAAAGTATGTTAACCGCGCTTTTTAGTTGCTACTTGCGACTCTTAGTTGCGATTTGTCACAGAAATCGCAGTTTGACTCGGTAGCGAATAGCGTAGTATGAACTTTGCTCAACAGATGGCAGTGCTAACTGCGCTTTTTAGTTGCTACTTGCGACTCTTAGTTGCGACTTGTCACGGAAATCGCAGTTGGACTCAATAGTGTAACAGGCGTCTAAAGCTAGCGAAATGAGGGTTGCTCAACTAACGGACTTACCGATAGATGGCTCTACCAGCTGTTAACTGTCGTCTGTATTGCCCGCCATATTCGAATTTGGCAAGAAGTTTCTCTCGGTGTGTACGGTGTATAAGGAATATCGAAATGGTGATTTCTTGTTCCGCTTTCAATTGTAGGAAGCGATGGAGTAAGGAAAGTGACATATCATTTCACAGATAATAGGACTACCGATACAATACGATAAAAATACAGACTTGTGAGATTGCTAATTCGATGTTTTTGAACAGGTTTCCTCTAAAGCACCCAGAGCTACTAAAGACGTGGATTACTTCCGTGAAGCGGAAAGATTTTAATCCTACGTCTTGCAGTTTTCTTTGCGGAAACCATTTCCGACAAGATGATTACGTAGTGAGCCCTGGAACGTGGAAGAAACGTCTCAAATCCGAAGCAGTGCCATCAGTTTTTGACTTTCCGACACATTTGATGCCACCAAATAAACAGCCACGACGACATCATGTTGTTAGGATTTTGAGTGACAGCGATGATTCTCCATTTGATGTAGCTAATTAATTTCCTTGCTATGTGTGTGATTTTTACTTTTGTGAATTTATTTCGTACGGACACAAATGGGCTACATAGGTCTAAGCAATGTTGTAATACATGTCCATATTTTTGTTTTTAGCGTTCTGTGATGGAATCCGTGCTCTATTTGCCCACTGCAGACGCTACTGATTGCGTGGAGAATGTTGTCAATGAGAATTCTTCCGTGGAAAGCATGACCCATTTATCCAATGCAGAAGCTGCGAATTGTGTCGAAAACGTTAGTGTAAGGATGTTTTCACACCCCCAAAGTTTTCTTATAATATGTTTTCATCAAGTCTTGAGTTGTTTCAATCATACGTAACGAAATTATTTATTTTAGAGTGCAGTTGGTTCTTCAGTAATTGATTGTGGTATACAGTAGAAAGTAGAAATGGAAGACAAGGCGACTGAAACTTGCACTTTTTTTCTCAGACACTGTGCACGAATGAAAACGTTAACTGAAGTGTGTCCGTGAAAAACTTCGAAGAAGAGAGAAGAAAGTGTTTTCCATGGATGACATCATAAGTTCATTGAAGGAGAAGGGGCATCTTCCTGAGAAGTTACATAACTTATTCAATCATCAGAAAGGAACACAAGTGGAATTAGTGTGCAATTTAGTGAACAACTCTCTCTCCTCAAAGATTAATAGATACACAACAAATATGAAAATGTTTGCGATGACTGTCTACTTTTATTCACCAGCCTCTGCCCCATAAATCATTGATTTCCAAATGAGTGGCAAGTGTAGGCTGTGAACCTGGCTTCTTAAAAGATGTTTTTAAGTACATTGATTTGAACCCAATACTAAGGGACCAGTTCAGTGATTCATGTCTAATTGTAGACAGTATGGCAATTAGGAAGCAAGTAGTTTGGGACCAAGGAACTAAGAAATACACAGGTTTTTTAGACTATGGTGGGGAAGTGCCTCAGTCAAAAGAAGTAATAGAGGCATCTGAGGCTCTGGTTTTCATGCTTGTCTCTATTAATGGCAAATTTAAATGCCCGATTGCATATTTCTTTATCAACGGTGTACAGGCAAATAATCTGGTGTACAGGCAAATAATCAGGCCACAGTGATAAAATCTGCTTTAGAGAGGCTGCATAGTTCTGGCATTAGGGTTTGGTGTGTTACATGTGACGGCTGTAAGGTAAATATAAGCACTTTACGTTCACTTGGCTGTACTTTAAATTTTTCCAAGGGTGATTTTAAAAGCTACTTTCCTCATCCTGTGGAAAAATACAATGTTTATTGTATCTTGGACATGTGTCATATGATTAAGTTTGCCAGAAATGCTCTAGCAGAAGTATCTGCTATTGAGTCTCCAACTGGCATTATTAGATGGCATTTCATTGAGCAATTGAACAAGGTACAACAAGAAGACGGTATGACATTTGCCAACAAACTATCAGGACAACATATAAGTTATGTAAATAGAAAAATGAATGTTTCATTAGCTGCACAGATTTTGAGTTCTAGTGTGGCAGATGGTATAGAGTTTTTGAGGAGGGTTGGTGATCCAAATTTTAAAGGAAGTGAAGCAACAGTAGAATTTTTGTATTATATTGATAGGATTTTTGATATTCTGAACTCCAGAACTCCATTAGGTAAAGGGTATAAGAGCCCCCTGAGACTTGACAACAAATCTTATTGGTTTCGTATTTTCAGAGACACTGAAAATTATATCAAAAGCTTAAAAATCATTGGTGTTCCATTGCTGCTTCATGCAAGAAATACTTTTGCTTTTGGGATAATTTTCAATATGCAATCAGTCAGGCACATAGCTGTGGCAAGTATGCTTCGTGCTGAATCTCCTCTGAAGTATTTGCTAAATTATAAACTGTCACAAGACCATTTCCTGCATTCGGTCCAGAGGTGGTTGGAACAACAATCCAAATGCATACCAGTTCAAATGTGCCATGAGAAAGTTGCTCTTGGGTAACACTGTCACTGCAATGAATGGGAATTGCTCAAATTTTAATGTGTGGTGTTTGCCACCTGTTTGATTTTCATGCAAGAAAGCATGTAGTAGAAAGTGATGAAAGTACTGCAGAAAATGAAGTAGAGAAGTGGTGTGCACTTCTTGATGATAAGATTAAGTTCTCATTTTACAAGCAAAACATACTCTATTATATTGCAGGGTATGTGTCATTGCGCCTTTCGAGGCAGATCACATGCAAAGACTGTCTTCACATACTGAAGCCACCAGTAGCTAAATCTGCCTTAGAATGTATATCTCTCTATGCTTTTCCCAATATGGCCAATAGAAATGCATTTGTAAATTTTATTAACTGGGAAAAACTGGTTAAAACAAGTGACTGCGTGTACTCTGTTGTAGAATACTCAGAAACTGTTTCAGATGTTTGTGATTGCTGGGGATATGCGACAGAAATATATACTGGCCAAGATTTTGCCTTGTGTTATGTTAAAAATAAATTTGTAGATTACCCATGTCCTGCTCCTGCTCTTGGTCATGGTTACCATTATGAAATTGGGATTGAGGACTTACATTAGACTCAACTTGTTTGTAAGATTGCATCCATGTACTCGTGCACATGCTTAAAAACACATGAAAAAAAAAGCCTGCTGAGAAAATTTTAAACAACAAATCAAGTATAAGGCAGAAGTTAAATAAACTCATATTGTTTAATCATGTATAGTGCTCAAATTGGAAAAGATTATGTAATGGGACATTCCATGCAGATGGGTGTGACATTTTGACAGATTTTTAAAACTATTTTGTCCATAGATTTGTTGTTGTATAATGATGAACTTCAAAGGATGAATCATATTGGGTTCCCAGGTTCGATTCCCGGCGGGGTCATGGATTTTCTCTGCCTCGTGATGACTGGGTGTTGTGTGATGTCCTTAGGTTAGTTAGATTTAAGTAGTTCTAAGTTCTAGGGGACTGATGACCATAGATGTTAAGTCCCATAGTGCTCAGAGCCATTTGAACTATGAATCACATGGAAGTAAAATTAACTCTTTACATCCTGTGTAGATATTGTAACAAAATTATAATTGTTTATTATACATGCTTATTTTAAGCTGTTTGGTGTTACAAAATATGCACTTGCATTAAAAACAGGTGATTTGTGTGAAATTAATGGGAAAAAAATGTTCTGGACTTATTTGACAGATAGCTTTCAGTGTGAGAAAATATTTCCCTCAATAACTATGTTAACTAGAATTTTTCAGTTTAAGAAAACAGTTCAATGGGCGTGATCTAATGGAGTATGCAGTGGCCCTATGTTTCAAACAGTAATGTTTGTGGATACTCTGCAACATAAGAGCAATAAAATTGTTACTCTCTTAATTCTTGTTTTAATACTTCCTAGAATGAACACAATGTTCCAATTGATCGTAAGCATTCTTATTACTTTAGAATCATTCTAGAATAAGGGAGCCTGATTCAGGCAAAACCTAACTTTCTGAATTTTGTCTTTATTTTGCTAGGAGGTCTTTCTATTATATTTTCCTGTGTTGAGGGGGGGGGAGAGAATGCAAACAACCATACAGAATTAGGCCGGCCGTAGTGGTCGTGCGGTTCTAGGCGCTACAGTCTGGAGCCGAGCAACCGCTACGGTCGCAGGTTCGAATCCTGCCTCGGGCATGGATGTGTGTGCTGTCCTTAGGTTAGGTTAGGTGCTAGGCGACTGATGACCTCAGAAGTTAAGTCGCATAGTGCTCCGAGCCATTTGAACCATACAGAATTACCTTTCTAGCACTACAAAGTACAGAATACAGTGATTACAGTTACACTTGGAAATCTAGGAAATTTCAAAAAAATGGTTCAAATGGCTCTGAGTACTATGGGACTTAACATCTATGGTCATTAGTCTCCTAGAACTTAGTCCGCAGCTCATGGTCGTGCGGTAGCGTTCTCGTTTCCTACGCCCAGGTTTGATTCCCGGTGGGGTCAGGGATTTTCTCTGCCTCGTGATGACTGGGTGTTGTGTGATGTCCTTAGGTTAGTTAGGTTTAGTGTAGTTCTAAGTTCTAGGCGACTGATGACCTCAGAAGTTAAGTCCCATAGTGCTCAGAGCCATTTTTGAACCCCTAGAACATAGGACTACTTAAACCTAACTAACCTAAGGACATCACACAACACCCAGTCATAACGAGGCAGAGAAAATCCCTGACCCCGCTGGGCATTCAACCCGGGCACAGGAAGCGAGAACGCTACCGCATGACCACGAGCTGCGGACTAGGAAATTTCAGTATTCATGTTACATGCCTAATTTTCATCAACATTTACCTTAATTATACAGTTAAACTTTTTGCTGATTTGAACTGTGTACTACATGTTAAAAAGATTTTGTTTGGTCATAGTAATAAAAGCATTTCTTCATTTTTTTTATTTTTTTAGTTCATATGTCCCATATGGAACTGAAATTATCAAGTTATGACGACAAAGGAAGGAATTAACATTAAGGAATCTTACTTCACAGAAATTATGTAATAATGGTTACACTTTTTGCAAGTTAACTTTATCATAAACCATTTAGTTTTCCATTAAGAGTGAAAGCAGTTGCACGAGTCACGTAAAGAACAAAGTTTCCCATAGGGAACTAAAGTATTTTACATTTGAGTTATTGCAGACCCAATGTATTGTGACCTTCATATTTCTATTTAAAAAAGTTTGTAACAAATTCACAGACACTTTGGAATCTGTACATACATGTGTGTAACAAGGTACTTTTCATGTGCCATGTGGAACCTTTAATTTTCTGGTTTAAATATAATTTATTTCATGAATTACCTTTAATACCAACAATATCTGAATGCGATATTTACCATTTAGAAGAAGAAATATTAGTGTACAGAATAACAAACCTCATGAAAAATGTGAGAGATTGTTGTGTACAGAACTTGGAATGGCTCTTTATCAATAGCAGGTAAAAAGAAGGCTTCTATTAAATGTTCAAAGAAACCAGTCAGTACCTCTTGATTCACCTTAGAGGTGATACAGTAATAAAAGAATTTACTTTTTTCAGAATTTCAGCAAAGTATTAAAAGTGTGAAGACCTATTCAATAAGTATTTGCTTTACCAATAACCTGTAGTACAAACACACATATAAGCAGGTAATTATGGGAGTCAAGATTTATGTTAAAATTAAAGATACTGACTGGTATTACTTGCTCACAAAACATTGTAGTTGCTGTACAGTTTATGCTGTAAGTGGTGTATCCAATGTGATTCCTGGAGGACAAAATATTCTGTTATCCTATGGGAGTGCACTGCTACCACACCTATTGAAAGTTAGTTTTGCTGTGGAATTGTTGTATCAGACGTCTGTACCAGAAAAAAAATCATGTTCTTAGGAGGAGCAAGCTTTACAGCAGCATATGCCGTTAAAAGCATAGTGAGATTTTCTTTTTCATCATTTCCAACATTGTACACAACTTTCTTGCACTTTTGTGTTATCACATTTTTCCCTTGAGAATGGAGAAGGAGAGGAGGGGAAAATAAATAAACTAATTAATTAATTAATTAAGTGTGCTTTCATAAGAACTGAAAACTCTACTTGTGTCATTTGTTATTTTCAAAATGTTATTCTCTTTCCAAATACTGTTCTATTTCTTCAAACCAAATCTGAATTTCTCAAGTTATTACATATTATTTACTGTACATTGTCCAGCAATACTTCTGTCATTACTGGATAGTTTGTAATTTGGCACTACCTTTGTACCACTGGTATTGGCTAGTGTACTTTTGCAGATAAGAAAATCGACTGGACTGGAATGTCCTGTCAGTATAGGACAAATTCATACAATATGGAACATTTTACACTAAATTTGCAATATAATGTCACCCTTGTCTCACACAGATTGTAGCAGCCATTGGGGTGCCTGTCTGGCCAGCTTCTGCAGCTTTCGCTTTCAGGTTTGTTTTTTGCTTGGGCCGTATCATGACAACCAGTCATTCCAATGATAGACACCATGTCAAAGACTGGAACCAAGATTCACAGAAATAAGATTCCATGGTTGTAATTCATAGTGTAATTAATTTTGCTCACTGACATGTTTTGAATTCAGTTTTAAAATAAAACCATGGTACTAGTCACTGTTTGGGTGTCAGACTGGAAAATTACAGTTTTAAGACACCCCAACCTTAAAATTAACAGCTGTGATCAATGTTATTTTCAACGAGTTCCTTCACTTCCTATATCATCATGGATCAGTCCAATATAATATTAATACTACAGTTACCTTGCAAATGATACAAGTTATGCATTTAAGAGGAGTCTTAACGTCGGCCTTTGTGTTTATCTCATTTAAATGTATTTCTTGTCACGTATCAAAGACTGAAGCAATGTTAAAAACTGGTGCTTCTACCTTATCACTCAGTTAAAATACACTGTGTCATGTACAGGGGTTAATAAAAACATGGCATTCAAATTTCTGATCAAAGAGAGAGCCAAATTCGTAAGTGCATGTTGCAATTACAGTGTCAGCATATATGCAGATCGGTAATGCATCACTTCAGATAAAGAAAAATAACAATTTGTTCCGTTTATACGTAAGTAATACTTCAATAGTTCAGTTGCAATTTCTGTTGACAGTAAAGATACCCCCTAAGCAAACGATGTCAACTTTTTTTTCAAGAGACGTTTTCCACACTTGATTTTTCCAAATTATACCTGTTGTTAAAAGCTTTGGCAAGTAAGGTAATTTGTTGACCGCACTGAATCTTAAATAGTGTTTTAAAACGGGCAAATAAGTAAAGCACTCATAAAATTAATAGTAAACAATTTATAGATCAGCTTGTCAAACTTCCGAAACACACTCGAATTTAGGAATTTCATAGCACAACAGTCACTGTGTTTTCTCGCTAGATTAGAAATACTTCATTATGTTGATGTGAAGATATCTAGAACATCCAATATAAAAGACTTATGAGGGCGCAGAACAAAAAACATTTTCATCCGTGTTTTGACACTTCCTTTTTTGCCAAATTCAGATACGGCGGACACTCAATGATCTTCGGCTGGCACGCGCTAGAGCCATCTATCGGTAGGTCCGTTAGTTGAGCATCCCTCATTTCGCTAGCTTTAGACGCCTGTCTGGCTGCTACAGGCGTCTAAAGCTAGCGAAATGAGGGATGCTCAACTACCGGGCTTACCGATAGATGGCTCTAGCGCGTGCCGGTCAAGAGATCATATCATTGAGTGTCCGCCATATCTGAATTTGACAAAAAGCGAAGTGTCAAAACACGGATGAAAATGTTTTTCGTTCTGCGCCCTCATAAGTATTTTATATTGGATGTCCTAGATATCTACACATCAACATAATGAAGTGTTTCTAATCTAGCGAGAAAAAACAGTGACAGTTCTGCTATGAAATTCCTAAATTCGAGTGTGTTTTTAAAGTTTGACAAGCTGACCTATAAATTGTTTACTATTAATTTTACGAGTGCTTTACTTATTTGCCCGTTTTAAAACACTATTTAAGATTCAATGGAGGTCAACAAATTACCTTACTTGCCAAAGCTGTTAACTACAGGTATAATTCGGAAAGTCAAGTGTGGAAAACAGTGAAGACTTCTCTTGAAAAAAAGTTGACATCGTTTGCTTAGGGGTATCTTTACTGACAACAGAAATTACAACTGAACTATTAAAGTATTACTTCGTATAAACGGAAAAAAATCTTAATTTTTTTCTTTATCTGAAGTGATGCATTACCGATCTGCATATATGCTGACACTGTAATTGCAACATGCACTTACCAATTTGGCTCTCTCTTTGATCAGAAATTTAAATGCCATGATTTTATTAACGCCTGTACATGACACGTTGTATTTTAACTGAGTGATAAGGTAGAAGCACCAGTTTTTAACAGTGCTTCAGTCTTTGATACGAGACAAAAAATACATTTAAATGAGACAAACACAAAGGCCAACGTTAAGGCTCCTCTTAAATGCATGACTTGTATCATTTGGAAGTTAAGTCTAGCAATAATATTATATTGGACTGATCCATGATGATGTAGGAAGTGAAGGAACTTGTTGAAAATAACCTCGATCACAGCTGTTAATTTTAAGGCTGGGGTGTCTTAAAACTGTAATTTTCCAGTCTGACACCCAAACAATGACTGGTACCATGGTTTTATTTTAAAATTGAATTTAAAACATGTCAGTGAGCAAAATTAATTACACTTTGAATTACAACCATGGAATTTTAGTGAAAGCTGCAGAAGCTGGCCAGACAGACATCCCAATGGCTGCTGCAATCTGTGTGAGACAAGGGTGACATTATATTGCAAATTTAGTGTAAAAAGTTCCATATTGTCTGAATTTGTCCTATACTGGCAGGACATTCTAGTCCAGTCGATTTTCTTATCTGCATAAGTACACTAGCCAATGCCAGTGGCACAAAGGTAGTGCCACATTACAAACTATCCGGTAACAACAGAATTATTGGTAAACAATGTACAGTAAATAATATGTAATAACCTGAGAAATTCATAAAGAAATAGAACAGTATTTGGAAAGAGAGTAACATTTTGAAAATAACAAATGACGCAAGTAGTTTTCAGTTTTTATGAAAGCTCACTTAATTTTTTCCCCCCCTCTCTCTTCTCCATTATCAAGGGAAAAATGTGATAACAAAAGTGCAAGAAAGTTGTGTACAATGTTGGAAATGATGAAAAAGAAAATCTCACTATGCTTCCTCCTCCATGTGAAGAGTATTCCTGTAATAATAGCTAATAGCATACCAAGAACGTGAGGGTGTCACAGTGGAGATTTGTTTTCTGGTACAGACATCTGATACAACTATTCCACAGCAAAATATACTTTCAATAGGTGTGGTACAAGTGCACTCCCATAGGATAACAGCATATTATGTCCTCCAGGAATCATATTGGGTACACCACATACAGCATAAACTGTACAGCAACTACAATGCTTTGTGAGCAAGTAATAACAGTCAGTATCTTTAGTTTTAACGTGACTCTTAACTCCCATAATTACCTGCTTAAAGGTGTGCTTGTACTACAGGTTATTGGTAAAGCAAATACTAATTGAATAGGTCTTCACACTTTTAATACTTAGCAGAAATTCTGAAAAAAGTAAATTGTTTTATTACTTTATCACCTCTATGGCGAATGAAGAGGTACTGACTGGTTTCTTTGAACATTTAATAGAAGCCTTCTTTTTACCTGCAATTGATAAAGAGCCATTCCAAGTTCTGTACAGAACAATCTCTCACATTTCTCATGAGGTTTGTTATTCTGTACACTAATATTTCTTCTTCTAAATGGTAAATAATGCATTCATACAGTGTTGGTATTAAAGGTAATTCATGAAATAAATTATATTTAAACCAGAAAATTAAAGGTTCTACATGGCACATGAAAAGTACCATTCTGCACACATGTATGTACAGATTCCAAAATGTCTGTGAATTTGAGTTACAAACTTTTTTAAATAGAAATATCAAGATCACAATACTTTGGGTCTGCAATAACACAAACGTAAAATACTTTAGTTCCATATGGGAAGCTTTGTTCTTTACGTGACTCGTGCAACTGCTTTCACTCTTAATGGAAAACTAAATGGTTTATGTTAAAGTTAACTAGCAAAGAGTGTAACCATTTTTGCACAATTTCTGTGAAGTAAGATTCCTTAATGTAATTTCCTTCCTTTGTCATCATAACTTGATAATTTCAGTTCCGTATGGGACATATGAACTAACAAAATGAAATGCTTTTATTACTATGACCAGACAAAATCTTTTTAACATGTAGTACACAGTTGTATAACTGTATAATTAAGGTAAATGTTGATGAAAATTAGGCATGTAACATGAATACTGAAATTTCCTAGATTTCCAAGTGTACCTGTAATCGCCATATTCTGTACTTTGTAGTGCTAGAAAGATATTTGCATTCTCTCCCCCCCCCCCCCCCCCCCCCCCCGCCCCTTCCTCAACACAGCAAAATATAATAGAAAGACATCCTAGCAGAATAAAGACAAAATTCAGAAAATTAGGTTCTAAAGTAATAAGAATGCTTACGATCAATTGGCACATTGTGTTCGTTCTAGGAAGTATTAAAACAAGAATTAACAGACTAACAATTTTATTGCTCTTATGTTGCAGAGTATCCACAAACATTACTGTTTGAAACATAGGGCCACTGCATACTCCATTAGATTACACCCATCCTGTGATTAAACTGTTTTCTTAAAGTGAAAAATTCAAGTTGACATAGCTATTGAGGGAAACATTTTGTCACACTTAAAGCCATCTGTCAAATAAGTCTCAGAACATTTTTTTTTTCATTAATTTCACACAAATCACCTGTTTTTAATGCAAGTGCATATTTTGTAACACCAAGCATCTTAATATAAGCTTGTATAATAAACAATTATAATTTTGTTACAATATCTACACAGGACGTAAAGAGTTAATTTTACTTCAATGTGATTCATCTTTTGAAGTTCATCATTACACAACAACAAATCTATGGACAAAATAGTTCTAAAAAATCTGTCAAAATGTCACACCCATCTGCATGGAATGTCCCATTACATAATATTTTCCAATTTTAGCACTATACATGATTAAACAATATGAGTTTATTTAAATTCTGCCTTATACTTGATTTGCTGTTTAAAATTTTCTCAGCTGCTTTTTTTTCATATGTTTTTAAGCGTATGCAGGACTATAGGGATGCAATCTTACAAACAAGTTGAGCCTCATGTAAGTTCCTCAATCCTAATTTCACAATGGTAATCATGACCAAGAGCAGGAAATGGGTAATCTACAAATTTATTTTTAACACAATGCAAAATCTTGGCCTGTACATATTTCTGTCGCATATCCCGAGCAGTCAGAAACATCTGAAACAGTTTCTGAGTATTCTACAACAGAGTACACACAGTCACTTGTTTTAACCAGTTTTCCCCGGTTAACAAAATTTACAAATGCATTTTTATTGGCCATATTGGGAAAAGCATAGAGAGAATCACATTCTAATGCAGATTTAACTACTGGTGGCTTCAGTATGTGAAGACAGTCTTTGCATGTGATCTGCCTTGAAAGGCGCAATGACACATACCCTGCAATATAATACAGTATGTTTTGCTTGTAAAATGAGAGCTTAATCATCAACTTATCATCAAGAAGTGCACACCACTTCTGTACTTCATTTTCTGCAGCACTTTCATCACTTTTTACTACATGCTTTCTTGCATGAAAATCATAAACAGGTGGCAAACAACACACATTAAAATTTGAGCAATTCCCATTCATTGCAGTGACACTGTTGCCCAAGAGCAACTTTCTCATGGCACATTTGAACTGGTATGCATTTGTATTGTTCCAAACACCTCTGGACCGAATGCAGGAAAAAAAAAGCTCTATGTGGTCTTGTAATAGTTTATATGTTAGAAAATACTTCAGAGGAGATTCAACATTGTGCCGTTGGCCCGCATCTCGTGGTCGTGCGGTAGCGTTCTCGCTTCCCATGCCCGGGTTCGATTCCCGGCAGGGTCAGGGATTTTCTCTGCCTCATGATGGCTGGGTGTTGTGTGCTGTTCTTAGGTTAGTTAGGTTTAAGTAGTTCTAAGTTCTAGGGGACTTATGACCACAGCAGTTGAGTCCCATAGTGCTCAGAGCCATATGAACCATTTTTGAGATTCAACACAAAGCATACTTGCCAGAGCTATGTGCCTGACTGATTGCATATTGAAAATTATCCCAAAAGCAAAAGTATTTCTTGCATGGAGCAGCGACGGAACACCAATGATTTTTAAGCTTTTGATATAATTTTCAGTGTGTGTGAAAATAGCAAGCCAATAAGATTTGTTGTCTTCCCTCAGGGGGCTCTTATACCCTTTACCTAATGGATTTCTGGAGTTCAGAATATCAAAAATCCTATCAATATTATACAAGAATTCTACTGTTGCTTCACCCTTTAAAATTTGGATCACCAACCCTCCTCAAAAACTTTATACTATCTGCCACACTAGAACTCAAAAGTCTGTGGAGCTAATGAAACAGTCATTTTTCTATTTACATAACTTATATGTTGTCCTGATAGTTTGTTGGCAAATGTCATACCTTCTTCTTGTTGTACCTTGTTCAATTGCTGAATCAAATGCCATCTAATAATGCCAGTTGGAGAGTCAATAGCAGATACTTCTGCTAGAGCATTTCTGGCAAACTTAATCATATGACACATGTCCAAGATACAATAAACATTGTATTTTTCCACAGGATGAGGAAAGTAGCTTTTAAAATCACCCTTGGAAAAATTTAAAGTACGGCCAAGTGAACGTAAAGTGCTTATATATACCTTGCAGCCATCACATGTAACACACCAAACCCTAATGCCAGAACTATGCAGCCTCTCTAAAGCAGATTTTATCAATGTGCCCTGATTATTTGCCTGTACACCGTTGATAAAGAAATATGCAATCGGGCATTTAAATTTGCTTTTAATAGAGACAAGCATGAAAACCAGAGCCTAAGATGCCTCTATTACTTCTTTTGACTGAGGCACTTCCCTACCAAAGTCTAAAAAACCTGTGTATTGCTTAGTTCCTTGGTCCCAAAGTACTTGCTTCCCAATTGCCATACTGTCTACAATTAGACATGAATCGCGGAACTGCTCCCTTACAATTGGGTTCAAATCAATGTACTTAAAAACATCTTTTAAGAAGCCAGGTTCACAGTCTACACTTGCCACCCATTTGGAAATTAATGATTTATGGGGCAGAGGCATTAATTTTTGCAGGTATTCATATGCTTCTGGTGAATAAAAGTTCACAGTCATCGCAAACATTTTCACATTTGTTGTGTATCTATTACCCTTTGATGAGAGAGAATTGTTCACTAAATTGCACACTAATTCCACTTGTGTTACTTTCTGATGATTAAGGAAGTTATGTAACTTCTCAGGAAGATGCCCCTTCTCCTTCAAGGAACTTATGATGTCATCCTTGGAAAACACTTTCTTCTCTCTTCTTCGAAGTTTTTCACGGGCGCACTTCAGTTTACGTTTTAATTCGTGCACACTGTCTGAGAAAAAATTGCAAGTTTCGGTCGCCTTGTCTTCCATTTCTACTTTCGACTATATACCACAATCAATTACTTAAGAACCAACTGCACTCTGAAATAAACAAATAATTTCGTTATATATGATTGAAATAACTCAAGGCTTGATGAAAAAATATTATAAGAAAACGTTGGGGATGTGAAAACATCCTTATACTAACGTTTTCGACACAATTCGCAGCTTCTGCATTGGATAAATGGGACATGCTTTCCACAGAAGAATTCTCATTGACAACATTCTCCACGCAATCAGTAGCTTCTGCAGTGGGCAAATCGAGCACGGATTCCAGGACCGAACGCTAAAAACAAAAATATGGACCTGTATTACAACACTGCTTAGACCTATGTAGCCCATTTGTGTCCGTAAGAAATAAATTCACAAAAGTCAAAAAGCATACACATAGCAAGGAAATTCATTAGCTACGTCAAATGGAGAAGCATCGTTGTCACTCAAAATCCTAACAACATGTCGTCGTGGCTGTTTATTTGGTGGCATCAAATGTGCCGGAAAGTCAAAAACTGATGGCACTGCTTCGGGTCTGAAACGTTTCTTCCATGTTCCAGGGCTCACTACGTAATCATCTTGCCGGAAAAGGTTTCCGCAAAGAAAACTGCAAGACGTAGGATTAAAATCTTTCCACTTCATCGAAGTAATCCACTTCTTTAGAGGCTCTGCATGCTTCAGAGGAAACCTGTTCAAAAACATCGAATTAGCAAACGCACTAAGTCTGTATTGTTATCGTATTGTATCGGTAGTCCTATTACCTGTGAAATGGTAAGTCACTTTCCTTACTCCATCGTTTCGTACAATTGAAAGCGGAACAAGAAATCACCATTTCGATAATCCTTAATTCCTTATACACCGTACAGACCGAGAGAAGCTTCTTGGCAAATTCGAATATGGCGGGCAATACAGACGACAGTAATCAGCTGGTAGAGCCATCTATCGGTAGGTCCGGTAGTTGAGCATCCCTCATTTCGCTAGCTTTAGACGCCTGTAATAGTGTATCGCAGAGATGGACGTAGTACGAACTTTGCCCAACAGATGGCACTGTTAACCGCGCTTTCTAGTTGCTACTTGCGACTCTTGGTTGCGACTTGTCACGGAAATCGCAGTTAGACTCGATACCGTATCGCAGAGATGGAGGTAGTACGAACTTTGGCCAATAGATGGCACTGTTAACTGCGCTTTTTAGTTGCTACTTGCGACTCTTAGTTGCGACTTGTCACTGAAATCGCAGAAAGCAGTGCTAAATTCGACCAATAGATGGCTCACGTCTTTGAATATGAAATACTACTTGCGACTGCTAACTGTGACTGAAATCGCAGTTAGATTCTGTAAAGTTGTTACTGTGATATCTGTGACTTCTCAGTCACTGTGATTTCTAACAGATACGCGATTTCCTGCCTACCACTACTGTTCAAGATACCTCATTGTGTTTCAGCTCAGGATATGTTCCAAGATTCAACAACAAATTGATGTCAAGGATATTGAACAGTAGTTTTGTGGATCACTTCTACTACCCTTCTTGGAGACAGGTGTGACCTGTGCGTTTTTCCAAGAACAGGGCACAGTTTGTTGTTCAAGGGATCTACAATATATTATAGTCAAAGAAGACGCTAACTCAGCTGCAAGTTCAATATAGAATCTGACAAGGATTCCGTTGGAGCCTGGAGCTTTGTTCAGTTTTAACTATTTCACCTGTTTCTCTGACGCGAATACTTATTTCATTCATCTTTTCAGTGGTATGAGGATGAACTGGAGAATTCTCCTGGGTTTTGCTTTGTAAAGGAACATTTGAAAACGGAGTTAAATGTTTCAACTTTTGCTTTGCTACACTATAGCCATACATAAATGGTTAAAGCAGATCTCTAGATTCTTCACTTATTACTGGTTTTTAAAACTTTTTCGTGGGGTAATTGACACTACTTAGGTTATTCAGCAGAAGCTGTGGTGCTCTTCCTTAATTCAAACAAATCTGTGACTATCTGTGTTGCCCTTCTTTGAATCTACATCTACTTCCACACTCTGCAACCCAATGCTTAGGGTAGATCCAATTGTACTCGTTATTAGGACTTTTTCCTGTTCCATTCACATATTGAGCGTGGGAAGAATGATTGTTTGAATCTCTTTGTGCATGCAGTGCTTATTCTAATCTTATCTTCACAATCCCTATGTGAGCGATACATAGGGGGTTGTAGTATATTCCTAATGTAATAATTTAAAGCCGATTCTTGAAACTTTGTTAATAGACTATCATGGGATAGTTTACGTCTATCTTCGAGAGTCTTCCAGTTCAGTTCCTTCAGTATCTCTGTAACACTGTGTCACGGGTTAAACAAACCCGAGACTATTCGTATTGCTCTTCTCTGTATATGTTCAATGTCCTCTGTTAGTCATTTCTGGTACGGGTCCCAAACACTTGAGCGTTATTCTAGAACCGGATGTACGAGTGATTTGGGAGCAATCTTCTGTGTAGACTGATTACACTTCCCCAGTATTATACCAGACCAGTACGTTCAATATCCTTCGTTAGTCTATCACTAGGTGTCCTCTGTCGGTGGCGCTACTATCCGGGCTCCAAAAAAAAAATTGAAATCACCTCAAACTATGAATCGAAGAGGAAATGTGTCCTCATAAATCGACCAAATTGGATCTCTGTAAATACACATACCATAAACTTTCTAGTCTACACTTCAGTTTGTAGCTGATGACATGTCAGACGTTCCCAATAATGCATTTGGTAATTACTTTTGGTTAATCTAGTATTTTCGTGAAGCGTTCTTCGTGTGCATTACCTGATTTTATTTTTCCCGCCAAAGCCGTGTTTTAAAGTTAAGAAAGCGCGCTTTTACAGCTGACTGTTCACCGTAGCCAGTAGCTACTAGCTAGTATGTATTGCTGTTGTTGTTCGTGCAATTTGAATCTGCGTTGATTGGAGAAAGATATTTGTTTATGTGACGTGCGAAACACTAACAGTGAAACAATGGAATTGTTAGATTATGAAAATATAAAAAAGACATGTAGGTTATGCTTGAAACCTGATGGAATTAAGTTGCCGATTTTTGGAGAAGTGGGCATGCAGCGAAATGTGGTTCACAAAATTAACATATGCTTTGCAATTGTGGTATGTATGTTTTGTCAGTTGCTACGAAATATTGTAACTGAAGGATTGTTTTCTCAGTTTGTAGGTGTTAGATTTCGTTTTTGTCCTCTGTGCAAACTACATTCAACACTGTTTTATTATGTGTCCAATGTTATTTAGTGACATTGCGTCGTCTCGACCGGCACTGAGATTCATCAGTATGGGATCGGGAGTTATTCCATAGCTGCAAATGCATTTTTCGTTACGAGAAGTACTCCACTAATAATGAATGTAGACATACATATGCCAAATTAAAAAAGCTTTAAACATTTCTGCAAAGAGAAAAGCAAATGACAACTATATTTCTCAGGCCAGTAACAAATGTAAAGCAGCATGGAAAATAAAGCAGAAACAGTTTTAACTACAGAAAATTTATCTGTCCCTCTAAGTGCAGATGAACTAAATAATAGTTTCATAAATTCTGGGGAATTAGCTATAACAAATGAAATAAATTTAGAGGACAATGCAGATAGACTTCCCAGTTTGTGGGAAACAGACTTTCCAGTAGACCTGCCAAAATTTGGATGGAAAAATATTTGTGCTAAGGATATACTGATTGTAGTCAAATCAATGAGCAACTCCAGAACTGAGGACATCTATGGTTTATGTAATTTTATCATAAAAATATAATACACACCATATGCAATCCACTATGTTACCTGATTAGCCTAATTGGATGTTTACAGAAGGGACATTTCCAGACTGCCTTAAACTGACAATTGGCTTGCCCATGTTCAAAAAAGGAGACAGAAATTCACCCCAAAATTACAGACCTATTGCAGTAGTACCTGTATTATCCAAAATTATTGAAACATTAATGAAAGGCCAGTTACATGATTTTTATTTATTTATTTATTTATTTATTTTTTTGTCTTACAACCTCCAAAATATGGCCCAGTATGGATTCTGAAGGGGGCTATCAACAATAAAAGCAGTTGAGGAAGTTGTATTATCAATATTACATGGTTTTGAAAATAGGGAACACACCTATGCATTTTTAGTAGATTTAACCAAGGCATTTGACACTGTCCAACACAGCATTTTAATTAAAAAAACTTGAAAAATATGGAATAACTAATGTAGAACTATTATTGTTGAAAGTATATTTGACAAACAGAAAATATGGAGTCCCACAAGGATCTGTACTGGCACGATTCTTATTTATTGTGTATCTGAATGATCTGCCCAGCTTATTACTATATAAATCTGTAATGTATGCTGATGACACAACTTTTATCACGTCACATAGTGACGCAAACAAATGATCAAACTCAGTGATGGAAAAGCAGCTCCGTGATTCCAAGAAAATAGACGGTCATTAAATAAAATAAAAAATGAACACATCTTATTTTCCCTTAGAGATATTAACAAGGGACCAAGTGAACCAAGACATTGAGTAAAATTGTTAGGCATATATCTAGATACTAAATTATGCTGGAATACCCACCGTTTTCTTTTCTTTAGACATGCAAGGCATTGGCATCATGTTCTGAGGCATCAAGGGATCGCCAATTTAGTATTGGAGGGCAGTGTGGAGGGTAAAAATCGTAGAGGGAGACCAAGAGATGAATACACTAAGCAGATTCAGAAGGATGTAGGTTGCAGTAGGTACTGGGAGATGAAGATGCTTACACAGGATAGAGTAGCATGGAGATCTGCATCAAACCAGTCTCAGGACTGAAGACCACAACAACAACAACAACCCACATAGAAGAGCTCTGCAGTAAGTTGGCAAGAGTTTTATATCGCCTTAGGAAATGTAAGATTGTGTCACTAAGGAGTGCATGCTTATGGCATACTATGCCCTTTTCCATACACATTTGCATTATGGAATACTTCTTTGGGGAAACTTTGCTTGGGCAAAAGATGTCTTCCTCTGGCAGAAGAAAGCCATTAGATGTATTTTTGGTTTGAGCAAATTAACTTCTTGCAGACTGTACTTTGTTGAGCACGGAATACTTACAGTCGCCAGTCTGTACATACTAAAAGCACTTATGCAAGCCAAACAGAATGCCCACATGTATGAAAACAGGTCAGATGTGCACTCATATGAAACCAGAAACAGGAGCTTATTAGACATTCGTTGGACACGTTCGAGTAAAGTTCAGTATAATTTTGTGCATGAAGGCAAAACATTTTTTAACACACTTTCACATGGCACAAGGGAGCTGCATGAAAATAAATTTAAAATGGTGGTAGAGATATGGCTGAAAGAGAAAGCATTCTATAGTACAAGTCAATTTGTATATAATAACAAAATGTGATGCTCTTTTATACAATGAAAAATATGATAACTTACTCATTTATATGAAAAATATGATGCTCTTTTATATAACAAAAAACAAATGTGATTTTGAACTAACAAAATTGTAACTTATGACGTACAACAAAATTTGTCTGTGCAATCGGTGTAACTAATTATGGATGAGTAGAAGATACACAATATTTATGTAATAGTATCTATATATGTTAACCTCTTGTATAATCTTTTGTATAACCATATGTAGAATTATGTATCTACCGTTTGTATAATTTGTGTTGCCAACTGTATAATTATGTAACAAATGACAAAGCCTTATACAACACAACAGTTGTCTACAGGCAAATAAATCCAATTCAGTTCAATTCTGTGGGACAGATTAACCAGTGGGATTTCAGCAGACCTTTCCATCTTTAAACTGTGTGTGTGTGTGTGTGTGTGTGTGTGTGTGTGTGTGAGAGAGAATTCCTAAGGGACAAAACTGCTGAGGTCATTGGCCCTGTATTTAGTCAGATTAGATTAGATTCAGTTTTCGTTCCATAGACCCAAAGAATGAGGTGATTCCGTTGGTGAGATTCATTCCGAAATGAACGATGTAATGTGCCCCTCAGGTTTATTGAAAATGATATTCTTTACACTGATAATAATTACCTTGTGACCACAGACTGCCATCTCGTTCAGTGCTTCCTGTTTGTGGATGAATTTTATGTTTTCTGTACTTGTTCTAAGCTTGCAATTACGATATATTTGAGTTTTCTACTGAACGAATGAATTTCTATCTGTTTGTAGGTGTACCTATTTTTTTTATGTGTGTAGTGGTACCTGAAATAGATATATGTGCTATGCCAATAATACCTCTAGATATGTCTAGAGACAATGTCCGCAATGACAGACCTCAGACACCTTTGTTTCATGCCGTGGTATAATTTTACCATCTGCATTCATCTTCTATGTTTAAAATCTTCAAAGAACTCTCTTGCACAGATGGTTGTGACAAACTTTAATACTCAGTTAGCTCTACCGAACGCTTAATGCCTTACAAGACTGTTTGCAGTTTCGATCCTCTGGTATTTAGACAAGCACCCAACTCTAACCAAACTCTGAAATCTTATTTTTGTTTATATTTTAATAAAACACTACATTTTGGAGTCACCATCATCACCACCACTTCGTGTCCACTGCTGGACTCGTGTATTCTGTCTCCAGCCACAAGTGTACATGCTGCTCTTGCATGTCTTCTAATAGCACTTTCTCTGTTTCCATTAGGTCATTGTGTGATCTTTTTGTATTTTGGGACCAATTTAAGAACTTTCTTGGTCCATCAATCATCCAGTTGCCTGGCTAAATGTTCATTGCATCTTCATTTTATTTGAGTTCTTGTCATAATTTCTTCTCCTGCTTTAGCTTGGCCTTTGACCAATCCCCCTCCCCCCTCCCCCCCACCCTCCTAGTTCTCTGTTTTTCCTTTAGTTTTTGAATGGTTTTGACACCAAAATGTCAGCATCATAAGTCAAAACTGGTACAGTGAAACAAAATTATTGTCAGCTTTCCTTTCCAAGCACATAAGCAGCTCAGTTTTGAAAACTGTTTATTTTCCCAACAACAGCCCAGGCCGTACATTTATTTCTTTTGCTGTCAGTCCAGTAGTCTTCAGCTGCTCTAAATTTAAAAACACCAACAGAATCTGTGGTTTCAGTGGACAGTCATAACTTTATTTATGACAAATTGAGGTAACATTATTTTACATGCTGTGTCGTGTTCTTCCATTCATAGTTGAAGCTGGAGACAAACAGCACCATGTTATACACAAAAGGAAGCACGGGGTAACTGGGCCTTTTTTGCTTCAAAGCAAACTTTTTCTTATGTTTTATTATGATAATCTTTAAATTAATCTTTTATTATAGAATAAGACTTTTTCATCAAAATGCTCTAGTTGAAAAGCTTTAATATCAGGGAAATGAGTGTTATATTCTAATGTTCTATATTTTTATGTTATAGTTTCTGATATATTCCACACCCATGAGAACCATCTCATTTTCGGGTCTATGGAATGAAAACTGAATCTGATGCAATTTTGCATGGGCCTAGTTTCCTCAAGATTTTGGAATAACTGCACCCAGCCCACCTGTCTGTGTCTCTTCAGGCACATTAAAGTTTGCACAGAAAAATCACACTAAAATAGTTCCAATTATTACCAGTTCAAGGGAGTTGTAATATAGGCAAGGGTTTATAGCAGTAAATCCTTGTAGGTTTGTAAATCACGGATAGTGCTTCAAATTGTGTTTCTGAGCTATCATGATTGTTTTACTTGAAGTGTGGGTGGTGTATCTATATAGATTAATAATGCTGGCATGTGTGAGTGAATACTTTTGAAAAAGACATGTCTGAACCAGTTGAAAAACAGTGTGATCTCCATCCGACCTCATTCATGTGCTGACATTGCAGTCTGTGTAGGCACCTCTCTGCCAGTCCAGTTTTCCATTACATACTTTTCTTTAGTCATGCAAGGCGTTGGCCTCATGTTATCATCAGCTGTCAGACACAGTAAGAGCAATGTTTTCTTCCTCAAAACTACCTATATCTTTTCTTTTTATGCCAACTCCTCCAACAGCTTCAGTTTTAGAAGGATCATGAGAAAATGACATTTTATCACGGTTATATACGAGGGTTGCCATTATTTATTCAGAACCGATACAAAAGAGTTAGATGTTTACATGTGTTACTGTTCTTCAAAGTAGTCACCACCGTTGTGTAGAACCCATTGCCAGCGATGTGGAAGGCGTAGTATACTGTTATAAGAGCCTGTTCTGTTGATGGTGCAAATGGAGCGGTCTACTGCCTGTCGAATCTCTGGAACAGTTCTGAAGCGAATACCACGAAGTAGTTCGTTCATCTTTGGAATCAAATCAAAGTCACAAGGACTTAAGTCTGGGGGGTATGGTGGGTGGTACAGCACTTACCAGTCCCATTGACTGAACAGGGCAGCCACAGCTTGCACTGTATGCGCCCGCGCATTATCGTGCAAAATAATTGGTTGGTTGCACAGAAAGTGTTGCCGCTTCTTTCGCATAGCTGGTCGCAGGTGATGCTCCAAAAACGAACAGTAATACTGAGCATTGACGGTCTGCCGTGGAGAATCATAATGCATTAGAATAACACCGTCACAGTCGTACTAGAGAATCACCTTAACTTTAGACCGCTCTGTTCACACCATCAACAGAACAGGCTCTGCTAACGGTGTACTACGCCTTCCACATTGCTTACAACGGGTTCTACACAATGCTGGTGACTACTTTGAAGGACAGTAACAGATGCAAACAAGCAACTCTTTTGTATCAGTTGTAAATAAATAGTTGTGACTATTCAAGTTCCAAACCTCGTTGGTTTGTCCTGGCTTTTCCCATACATTTAGTTCTGTCACAGTGGTAGTGAACTTCAGAAAAATCATAGGTTGACCTGATAACAATGTTCAGTATTTTGAGATTTCTTTGTGTAGAAAGTGTACGCCTTTTTGTTAATGAGGGAGGAGAGTGGGGGAGAAAAGAAATCATACATTGATGTGACACTCCATAATATCCAGCACAGCTTCTGACACCAGCCCAAATCCATTGTTGTCTAATGTTCAGATTCAAGTTGCCAGTTCTTCATCTTTTGGAGCTAGATGACTCAACTATCTTTTCATGCTATTTCCATCATGTACAATCAACATAATGTTTCACTGTGGAAGGAGGGATATTGTAGAAAACTGTCACACCGTGTGTGTCTTATTTCCATCTTCCATATGATCACAAGATTTAGGGCTTTTTTGGGCCTTAAGCGTTGCTAGTAAATTCACTCCCTTTCTACTGTTTCTCCTGTGTGTTCACACCATGACTTAAAGTTGTGTAAATTTTATAGTGAAGAATACCTTCAATTTTTTAATCCCCATTTAATAATTGCAATAGAGCTATCAAAAATATTTTTTAAAAAGTGGGGTAATTGTACCCTTTATGGGGCTAGTGGTCCCTGAGTATATGGCCCAGATAACAACTGGGCCACCCATACTAAAACTCAAGTGAAGTCTGTCCAAACAGGTGTTGAAGTCCCAATGGTACCGACCAACTGCTCTGTTATTCGTAGCCCACAGGTGTCAGGTTACATGGAGGCTCATGTGGTCAGCACACCACTCTCCCAATCATTGTTAGTTTTCATGGCCAGAACCCATGCTAGAAGTGAAACATTAGCTGAAGAATCAGAAATGAACACTCACGTGAAATCTAGTACGGTCTAGTACAAATGTAAAAACAGCCAATAAAAAATAACACTTATTCAGTTGTTGTGGGAATCAATCAAGTGTGCCACTGCACCATATTGCTGTGGAGGAAGAAAGTTGGAAACTTTATGGCCTTATGTCTGACAAATACTTTTGAATGAGATTCAGTGTGTCTTACTCAGATAAACACTTAATTCAGTTCCGTCAACACTATAAGAATTAACTATCCCACCATTCCTTGAGGAAGACTCTGTGGCTAATTTGCCAACTGGGCCCAGTTATCCTGTGCTTCCTTATATGTTCCTTTACTTTCTATTGCTGATTTGTTTTCCCAGTTCCTTTAGAAATGCCGAGAGTAGTTTTGGTGACATGGAATGACGTAGGCTGACTCATTTCTCAGTTTTGAGTTTATGACTATCCTGGTGAAGCCTGATTTTTATTAACTTTTTAAAAAAATTTTGTTAATACAAAACATTTGCTCACAAGATATTTGTTTGGGGAGGACATCTCAAATGGCACTCTATCCATTGCATATGCACTGCAACAGACGATGATTCCTTTACAGGATTGAAACCAGTTTTCTGTATAGAATATTGAAGATACATTCAACAAAGTAGATGCCCAGGAAATAAAGTGGAATTGATCTTTATTGATAAAAGCAACGACTAAAACAATCTCAAGCATTTTGAACCTGTACCAACCTGAGAGATACCTCTGTCACTATTACTCCACATAAAACATTAATATTACTCTGGGCATTATCTTTCAAATAGATCTAATCTTGCAGTCTGATGAAGCACACAGAGTAAACCTGGAATGTTGTGATGTTCGTTTTCTGTGATGCAAACAGAAAGTGTCAAAACAAGTGGACACAGATCTTTCATATTGTCCTTTGAATGAAACATGTTACCAGAAAAAGTATATATATATATATATATATATACCTAAAAACAAAGACGATGTGACTTACCAAATGAAAGTGCTGGCAGGTCGACAGACACACAAACGAACACAAACATACACACAAAATATATATATATATATATATATATATATATATATATATATCCGCTCTCGGGATTGGAATGACTCCTTACCCTCTCCCTTAAAACCCAAATCCTTTTGTCTTTCCCTCTCCTTCCCTCTTTCCTGATGGGGCGGCCGTTGGTTGCGAAAGCTAGAATTTTGTGTGTATGTTTGTGTTTGTTTGTTTGTGTGTCTGTCGACCTGCCAGTGCTTTTGTTTGGTGAGTCTCATCATCTTTGTAAGATGATAAAATGATAAAAGCTCAAAAACTAACATGGTCTACGTACAATAAAAAATGTCTATCAATTAAAACAAAATTAAAACATTACAAGACGGTGGTTCAACCAGAGGTTACATACGGAAGTGAAACTCTTTTTAAAGTCACCCAGAAAAACAGAATTGACAAAATTTTAAAAGTAGAGAGAAGAATTGCTAGAACATGCATAAATAAGAAATATCAAAAAACTGGGCAATGGCGGATAGTTCCAAATGAAGTGGTATACAGAGAACTGGAGCCCATCACCGATACTATACGAAAGAAAAGGATCTCTTTTTGTGGTCACATTCTGAGGACACCAGAAACCAGATTATCAAGGAAAATTATTGAGAAACTCTGGAATTTTAAACAACAAGGAGGATGGCTCAAGGAAATAAGAGAGGATATGGAAGAACTGGAAATAACTCTGGATGATTTGCAGAACAAAACGCCAAATTTAAAGAAGTTGAGGGACACAAAAATAAGATTTAAACCAAAAATTGACAAACGACATAAAATGAAAAGGGTATTTACAGATGAGGATCGACGAAAAGCATCGGAACGAATGAAGATATACTGGGCCACTCGGAAGGGGAAAATACCAAAGAAGAGGACCAGAAATGATTGACTGAAGTGGTCCAATGAGGCCGTAAAAGCAGAAGAAGAGAAGAAGAAGAAGAAGAATAAAGAAAGATGATGAGACTTACCAAACAAAAGCACTGGCAGGTCGATAGACACACAAACATACACACAAAATTCAAGCTTTCGCAACCAACGGTTGCCTCATCAGGAAAGAGGGAAGGAGAGGGAAAGACGAAAGGATTTGGGTTTTAAGGGAGAGGGTAAGTAGTCATTCCAATCCCGGGAGCGGGATTGGAATGACTCCTTACCCTCTCCCTTAAAACACACTCAACAAGGGAGGGTGACGGCATGGGTGGTTTATATACAGTGGAGAATGTTCACAAGGGTGATCACCATAACGAATTCTATGACAGTTTCCATAGAAAGGTGATGAAGTACAGCAGGATGATATGTGACTAAAACAGAAACATCAGAAGCAGCTCATGGAAGGCTTAATTTCATGTGTGTATATATAGACACACATGAAATTAAGCCTTCCATGAGCTGCTTCTGATGTTTCTGTTTTAGTCACATATCATCCTGCTGTACTTCATCACCTTTCTATGGAAACTGTCATAGAATTCGTTATGGTGATCACCCTTGTGAACATTCTCCACTGTATATAAACCACCCATGCCGTCACCCTCCCTTGTTGAGTGTGTGGCAGATTTTGGAAAAGAAAAAGAAGGCACAGGAATGCAAGATATTCGATCGGCTATTGATACTTCATACTCGCAAAAAAAATATGAATGGCTCCATCCAGTGGACATGGCCACAAATTTCACAGAAGGGTCATTCCATGTCAATTGAGCCAGAAAAAAAAAAAAAAAAAAAAAAAAAAAAAAAAAGCATTTTCTTACCTACCACCTCAGATTTGATTAGACTTGGCTTATTTGGTCTCCCTATGGCAATCATCATGACTGGGTGCATGGCTAAAATGGCTAAATTAGCATCCGGAGTAAGTTCCTCGAGTGGGTCTCCAGGAGGAACAGTTATGAGTACAAACATGAAAGAAATCATATGGAAAGAAAAAATGATAGTGGCAATCTGGAATGTAAAGTCAGTGAGTCAAGGAGGGAAAATACATAATACAATTCAAGAAATGGATAGGATGGGAATAGAGATACTTGAAGTTCATGCGATGTGATGGCCAAACATAGGAGGTATTTACATAGATGGACATAAAGTGCTATACTTGGGAAGAGCAGACAGGAAGCATGAGCATGGAGTCTGTGTAATTCTATCGCAAAACTATCGAAATGTCTCAAAAGTTTTGTACCAGTCTCAGCATGCGAAATGTTATCGCAGCTGAGTGGTAGCACTAGTGATATTAACATAATACAAATGTATGCCCCCCTACAACGGACAAGGAAGATGAATCCGATGAACGAAAGGAGATTAAATAAGGGAAACCCAATGGAATATACAAAGATAAATATGGACATCAGATTTGGGGGGGGGGGGGTGAGAAGCATTGTGGGGAAATATAGTTTTAACAAAGTAAATATTATAATTTCGGTGTACTAACGTGGATACGCAGGAAGGACATCAGTGGAAAACTAGTGGGTGGAGCAGGAAACTTGATGGTGGAATTAGAAGACAAGAAAAATTCATGGAAAAATACAGAGAGAATTTATTTCATGGCACTAGATGTGCTTTTAAGTCCAGTGCAGATGAAATAAGTGGTACAGATATACTAGAAGTAGACGTTCAAACAGCCATCAGTGAGACGAAGGACGGAAGATAAAGTAAAAGCGAGTTCTTAAAACTGTTGGATGAAAATCATGTAAAATGGTTAACTCAAATTTTCAATTGAATGTGTCTATCTGGAAACATTCCATAAGAGTGGCTGAAATCAGCACTCATTACTCCGACCACAAAGCCAAATGCAAAACAGTGCAGAGATTATCATACGATAAGCTTAATGAGCCATATCTTGAAATTGTTTTTGAGGGCGATACACAGAAGAATATATAGACTATGTATGGAACAGATAGCCCCCAGTCAGTTTTTTGTTAATGCCTTGGATTCAAGGGAAGCCGTTTTCAGTGTACAGGTAGTGTTTCAGAGATGTAGAGACGTAAATAAAATGTATTTGCTTGCCTAATAGATAACCAGAAGGCTTTTGATAGAGTAAGATGTGGCAAATTGATGGAGATTTTGAGAAATATTGGAATGGAGGAAAGGGATCCGTGAATCATCAAGAACCTCTACTGGAATCAAACAGCGGTGTTGCGTATTGATGGGGAACACACTGAAGTAGTCAAAATTCTTAAGGGGTAAAGCAGCGATGTATCTTGTCACCTATACTGTTTAATATATACTCAAATTCATATTTAGAGAAGCCCTGTAAGAGCTAGAAGAAGGAATTTTGGTAGATGGATTAAGATTAAACAACATTCGATATGCTGATGATACTATTGTATCTGCTGACACTATTCAAGCTTTACAATTGTTAATGGATAGAATTGTAAGGGTCGGCAGTTAGTATGGGCTTGAAATAAACAACACAAAGATAAAACTCGAAGTCGTAAGCAAGGAAAATATTGCAGGAGTAAACTTAGTCATAGACCAGAGAACTAAAGAAGTGGTAAAACAATATATATACCTTGGAACCATAATAAATGAAAATTGGTATAACTTGCAAGAAATCGAGATTCGCATTTGGAAAGCAAGAAGTGTGTTTCAGAGAATCAGTGCTGTCTTCAAAAGCCATAACCTAACTGTAAGAACAAAAATCAGAGGTTTGCACTGCTATGTATATGCTGTCTCAAATATGGGGTAGAGACATGGGCCTTAAGTAAAAACGCAGAGTAGAAGCTGGATGCCTTTTAAATTGTGGCTTTATAGGCAGATCCTATGAATACCTTGGACCCAGAGAGTGGCAAATGTAGAAGTTTTGAAAAGAATGAACACAACACCTAAATTAATCAAGATAGTGAAATACTGGAAGTTGCAATATCTAGGACATATCATGCATAATACAAATAGTGAAAAATCCACTGGAATGTAACAGTATTATGAGAAGGAAAGTAGCAACTTTCCTTCTCATAGTAATATAAATATGATTTATATGAAGATAGTACCTGTTCTCTAATGAACAGATATCACTGATGACCGTGCAGCTTCTCTAGAATAAATGATAATTAATTGAAACCCTGAGCTGCCGACAGGTGTTGTTGATAAGGGATAAGTGCCTGCAGTCGCGCTATTCATCTGTGCCCTTGGTGGCTCACATGGATAGAGCGTCTGCCATGTAAGCAGGAGATCCCGAGCTTGAGTTCTGGTCGGGGCACACATTTTCAACTGTCCCCATCAAGATATGTCAACAACACCTGTTGGCAGCTGAGGGTTTCAATTAATTATCATTTATTCTAAAGAAGCTGCACGGTCATCAGTGATACCTGTTCTTTCGAGAATAGGTACTATCTTCATACATAGTTAAATGGCTACCCAGCCTTTGACCTTCATCGTCACCTTAGTGGGTGTGACTAATGAGTGGATGGGCAAAATATCTAATAGGAACATTACATATATAGATTCTGGACAGTTGGGAATGTGGGTCTCATGGGTAGCATGCAAGTGATAAGCCCCTGCAGTCGCGCTATTCATCTGTGCCCTCGGTGGCTCACATGGATAGAGCGTCTGCCATGTAAGCAGGAGATCCCAGGTTTGAGTTCCGGTTGGGGCACACATTTTCAGCTGTCCCCCATCAAGGTATGTCAACAACACCTGTTGTGAGCTGAGGGTTTCAATTAATTATCGTTTATAAATATGATTTGCTACAAAAAATACTTCAAGGGAAAATCAACAACAAAAGAGGTCCTGGCAGAAGATGAATATAATGTCTGCTTGTGTCTGTGTATATGCGGATGGATATATGTGTGTGTGCGAGTGTATACCTGTCCTTTTTTCCCCCTAAGGTAAGTCTTTCCGCTCCCGGGATTGGAATGACTCCTTACCCTCTCCCTTAAAACCCAAATCATTTCATTAGATTAAAAACAGCCGACCAGTTGCAAAGGATAAAGTAATCTTTACCTAGGTTTCGATAGATTTAAACCTATCTTCTTCAGAAGGCGGCAGTATTACATTAACACGGAGTGATACGTCATTGCCATTTTTACAAACATCTCCATAGCTCCATTAGTCCAAATAAAATATAGCCCTTTATAGTCCTTTATTTGGACTAATGGAGCTATGGAGATGTTTGTAAAAATGGCAATGACGTATCACTCCATGTTAATGTAATACTGCCGCCTTCTGAAGAAGATAGGTTTAAATCTATCGAAACCTAGGTAAAGATTACTTTATCCTTTGCAACTGGTCGGCTGTTTTTAATCTAATTACGTGGAACCGTTGCTGTTACGCAGCTATGTTTAAAATAACCAAATTGTTTCGTCTTTCCCTCTCCTTCCCTCTTTCCTGACGAGGCAACCGTTGGTTGCGAAAGCTAGAATTTTGTGTGTATGTGTGTGTTTGTTTGTGTGTCTATCGACCTGCCAGCGCTTTTGTTTGGTAAGTCTCATCATCTTTGTTTTTAGATATATATTTAGTATAAGGTCTGTTGAAAATAACAACTCACGCCTTTAAGTAAAACTGTCAAGACAGGAAAAAGAATGTGTATTTCCGTTTTTATGTTTTATTTTGCAAAAAGTGTGCCTTGCCATTAGGTCATATATCATATGAGGCAGAAAGGGTAATATACCAAAAAAATTTGTGCATAATAATCCTTAAAGCATGAGCTATCACTTAGGAAATGGGGTTTTTCTTCTTTCATACATGTTTTGCTCATGTAGTAAGTTTTAATTTTTTCCATGAGAACTTAAAATAAACTACTGAAATTTCAAATATGCTGATTAATATACTTCTGAAATACCTGAAATTTGATATCATATGTCTGTGTGTGTTTAAATTAAATAATTATTGTGAGCTTTTTTAAACAGTTGTGGTAGAACCCGTACCTTTAACAACTTTACTTACTTAAATTTCAATTTGATGAAGGGTATGTTTCTCAGGATCCTTGAAGTTTCGATTGTTTATTTTAAGTTCATGAAAATAAAAACTATTATTGTGCCAAAAAATTACAGGGTCTGAATGAAAACCCCATTAATTTTATCTTCATAAGTTATAGTGTGGGCTTTGAGGATTAATGTGGAGGGGCGGGGGAATTACAGATTATCCAGGCTTTCCTTTGTATGATATTTGTTGCACTGGTGCACTATGTTTTTCACAAAATAAAAAAGAAAAATGTAAGTATATATTTTTCCTGTCTTGATAGTTTACTTAGAGGTATGAGATATTTCCTACAATCTGTATACTGTAGAGTAGGTAATCTTAAAATTTTACATTGTTTGTATGATAGATAAAAGAAATGGTAACTTGTTTTCTAAATGTTAAGAAGTGTGAAGTGCCATCAAATTGATAAACACAACAAAACTTCCAAATTTTGAAATGTTGTAAAATTGTAACAGAGAAAGATAAAACACTTAAATTTTGTATGGTTCTTTACCTCCACAAAGAGAACAAATAATCCAAGTTTCGTTGACATGACCTATATGAATCTTCTCTTCAAAGTGAACCATTTGAGGGAGAAGTTACCACCAACCTTCAGCATCCCTTTACCACTCTGCTGGCAGAGCCGGAGGTCCTCTGTCATTCTCAGGTGTCACAGGAGTCAAGGTCATCCCCTAGAGCATACTTGTCTTGTATTTTAACTGACTCTCACACAAATAGCAGCAGTAGGAGTTAGAGCATCGCACCATAGGATTGCTGCAGTTGAATTCTCAATAGTATGTGCAACATAACCCTCCACAAGAATGAAAATCTTCAAAAAAAGAAAAGAAAGAGAGAAAGAAAGAATGATAAGGAAAAGTCTTTGTAGCAAAGTTCTGATAGGATATGAATACAGGGTGAGCCATATTAAACTTTCCAGTTTCATCAGGTCATTGCTCAAATGTGGGAAGGGGTAGAGTGATGGGGATGATGTCGTAAGGCACTCTGTAGCGTGGTTTTCAGGGCACATAATGGCTTTGTCAGGTTAACATCAATGCATTCATGATGGAAGAATTTATTTAAAGTGGCAGATCTGTTATCATAACACACTGTGTGTTTAGTATATATTTTGGCCTTGGTGATCGCGATCCCATTCCCACTGGACCAACAATTAGAAATTGTCCATCTGATTTTAGAGCAACATCAGCTGCAGTGGAAAGAAAAACACCAGGCTGGATAAGGATGTCAATATCAATGAGAAATGTGGATAGAATGCGGGTTTCAATTCAACAATCCCACAGTACTCTCTTTGTGAGTACAGCATGTCATTTGGATTATTTGCCAATAGTGTTACAAAAATCCTCCATAGTGACCTTAAATTGCACACATACAAGATGCAGGTACTATTAGAGTTACAGTAAAAAGAGACTTGGAAACACAAACAGATTTGTGCCGCGACATTCTGCAGAGATTCTCTTGTACTGCCGTTTAAACAAAATTTATGATATTGGGGTGACAATGGCCCCCAGAAACTGCACAAACAAAGGGAGCAGGCAGGGAGAGGGTTGGGGGTGGGTGGCTCAGAGGAGGCAGCATTTTGCTGGCTACGAATGTGGGAGGAAGAGGTGGCAAATGCACTGTTTGGGCATGTGATGCATGGTTGTCAGAACTGGTAGGGAGTGACACATTCTGAAGGTTATGCGGGAACATGAATTGGGAAGGTTGACAGGATGTAGGGAGGGGAAACTGTTGGGTGGAGGATGTGGGGACAATGGGTTACTAGAGATAGAGGCCATGAGGATTACAAGAGTGAATGATGTGTTCTAACGTTCTGACGACTTAAAGTGTGAGTGTGAGTCTGGGTTATACTGATTTATTTCCTCAAACCACATTCCACTTCTTTACCAGATGACTTACTTGGGGGTTTGCAGCCACTCTTCTTTACTGGATAACCGGCTGCTGAAAACTCTCTTGACTTCTTCTCTGTCGAATAACACTAGGTACAGGAACTTCCGAGCCTCTTCCTACTCGTGAAATAAGTAGCCATACAAACTTTACTTTTCATCAATCAACGATGTATTTGACTTTCGAGGACAATAAAAAATTCTCACTTTCAGCAAAATATGTAACTTCCAGCAAGTATCTCGTACAGTTGTACATTAGAAATAAATTGTTTTTCATTCAAAAGAAAGTCTGCTTAGACACCATGACTTTCAGAAAAAGAGTCTGAAAATACGCCGTGGCTCTAACAAGGCTATGTCAGGAGTCTAGAAGAGTACTTTTTCAACTGTTCTTGTTTTACATAACAATAGTCAACGACACAATAAGCACAGAGCTGCATATAGACTCCATGATTCTTCCTTACACAAACACTTAACACATCTATGGATTGTCCGACAAGTACTTGTCGGTGCCGTTTGACCGCCATGTCTACTTTCTTCCCCCGACTGATTTTAAACCTGCTCACACAAACATGTGACACACAGTAGGTAGGATTTTACCATCCCACACTCATATCTAGAATATTGTGTATTTGAAGCAGTAGAAAGATGAGTGGTTCTAGAATTTACACAGAAACTCTCGAATCACTGCAGTGTATCAAAGATAACTCTCATCTGCGTAGTTCAGAGAAGCTGGTGGTGGAGGTGAGGAATCAGATGGCCCAGGTTGTGAAGCAGCCATTGAAATTGAGCATGTTTGCTGAGCTGCATATTGTGTCACCGTCTGGTTAACTTTGTCCTTGGTAACTTGTTTGATAGTGGCCGTTCATCCAGATGGTAGTCATACCTACAAAAAAAATTTAGCATTGTTTGCAGCAGACTTGGTATACGACGTGGCTGCTTTTGCAAGTGACCCAGACTCGGGTGGGGTTGCAGGACTGGAGTAGATAGTGCTGGGTGAGTGGATTGGGCAGGTGTTGTGCCTTGATCTTCCACAGGGATATGATCCCTGTGATAAGGTATAGGGCGTGAGAGTGGCGTAGGGATGGAGGAGGGTGTTATGTAGGTTGAGTGGGTGGTAGAACACCACTTTAGGAGGGGTGGGAAAGACCTTGGGTAGGATGTCCCTCATTTCAGGGCATGAGGACAGATAATCGAAGCCCTGATGGAGAATGTGGTTCAGTTCCAGTTAAGGGAGATATTTGGTGACTAGGAAGGGATCGGGTATATGAAGATATGGCACAGAAAATCTGTTTAAGGACTAGGATTGGGGGGGGGGGGGGGGGGGCAGTGCCTTTCTGTGAAGGCCTTTGTGAGACCTTCATCACACTGGGCAAGGTAGTTCTCACTGCAGATATGTGGTCTGTGCGTGGTAACGTTGTATGGGAGGGATTTTTTTGGTGTGGGAGAGATGGCAGCTATCGAAAAGCAAGTATACAGAGATGGGGATAGGGCCTTCAGGGAAGTGGAGGTCAACGTTTAGGATGGTGGCACGTTGTGTTGAGGTAGGTGGGGGAGAAGGAGTGAGGTTGTGAAGGGATGAGGATAGGTGTCCTAGCTATGACTCCAGATCATGAAGATATCATCAAAACATGAGAGCCAGACTATGGGGTTGGGAGTTTTGGGAGGATAGGAAGGCTTCCTCTAACAGGTTGGCATATGAGGGTGCCCTGCAGGTGCTCATGGCTGTGATGTGGATTTGTTTATATACCTTCCCTTCAAAGGAGAAGTAGTAGTGTGTCAGGATATAGTTTCTAAGGTGTATAATGAATGAGATAATAGATTTGGAGCCTCAGGGACATTGGGAGAGATAGCGCTTGCTAGCAGCAAAACCTTGGGCATGAGGGATGTTCACATATAGGGAGATGACATCGACAGTGACAATTAGGGATCCGGGTGCTAAAGGGTTGGGGATGTTGTGTTGGAAAATTGGTGAAGGAACTGGTTAGTATCTTTGATACGAGAGGCTAGGTTTTGTGGAGCTGGTTGGAGGTGTTGGTCAGCAAGAGCAGAAATTCTTTCAGTGAGAGCATAATGACCAGCTCTATTAACCCACTGTTCCCACATCTCCACCCAACATTTTCCCCTCCCTCCGCCCTGTCACCTTCTGCCATTTCACGTCTCCACATCACCTTTGGCATGTGCCGCTCCCCACCAGTTCCAACAACCGTGCATGGTGTGCCTAGCTTGCTCACCTGCCACCCATCCCTCCCCACATCTCCAGTTTGCAAACCAGCTGCCTCAGTCCCCCCCCCCCCCCCCAACCCCTCTCCGTGCCTCCTGCATCTCTTTCCCTCTAACCACCCCACCCCACCCAATAAAACCCCACCCCAGACCATCTGATGAAATGCAGCACTGGTGTTGTGTATCCAGTCAGTGCTGTATGTGTGTGTGTGTATATGTGTGTGTGTTTCATTTATTTTTGACAAATGCATTGATGACCAAAAGCTTATATTGTGACAGTCTTTTTGTTGTGCCTGTCTGTGACTCAGCATCTCCACTGTATGGTGAGAAGCAACCTTCCTTTTCGTAATATTTTTATGTTCCATCCTATGATGTTTGGTTACCTAAGAACCAGTGTCCCTTCTAGACGCTAGTCAGTTCTTTCCTGAAAATGGCCTAATAAGCTGAAAACTAATTTGAAGTAAACAAAAATTTTTAGAACAAAAACACTCTACTTGTTATTCAACCTTAAATACGGAATTGTTTGAACAAGAAGTAATGGAAGAATCCATAAATAACTCTTCAACATATATGTTTTTTGCTTTTATTGACAAAGCATTAGAAGTGGTAATATTCTAATCATTACGAGTAGGTCTGTCCAGTATTTGCAGACTGAATGATAGTTCTCTTAAGGATGACTTATTCTAGACATAACTGTCAGCATTCTGTGTTCCTTGTTCCACTTTCTGGTGACAACTGCTTTGATTTCTTGTTAGCTGGTTTAATTTTCTCCACTACCTTCTAGCCTAGTTTCTCAGTCATGGCGTGTGGTTTCCACGCACTGTAGACTTTCTTTGATTTGGAACATGTTATTTGTAGCTTACGAAGTCTCTCTGGGGATGTTCACATTTTGTAATCAGTGTTGTGTTGTCATCTTTTCATTTGTGTTTCACTGTTTGGGGATGGTGCCAATAAGAGCATTCTTAAGAAAAATGTTTTCAAAGTCTGTAATGGCCAAATAGTATGTGGCCTAAGGATAATGTTTACACTATAACCACTGGAATGCTCCAGAAGTGTGAACCCCATGTGATGGATGGCATTTTAAGTTCTCATTACACTTAAGACAGAAAAACAAAAGTAATAGTTGCAGTTGTCAATTTATTTTACTTATTTTGCAGTCGGTGCATCTGAATATTGTTATTAATTGCACTGTAGTTCGTAATCTTATTTGCAGAAACGGGAATAATATACAGTGACACATACTTTTGGTATTCTGACCCTTGGTAGCTGTGTCTTTGAAACACGTGCTGTACTCATTTTTGAGTCTGCTCAAGAAACACATCAGCTAGTATTCTTGCTGCAGGTAGTAGGCAATAACTGAATCTTGACAACAACACAGAAAAGTATGGCAACTCTGTGATCAACGAGTTACTTCCTGGATGGCACTGTATTGTCCTGCTAAATTCACTTGATTTCTCATGTAATTTTGATTGAATAATTTTTGTAACTTTCACTTGAAGTGTGACATTAACTTATAAATTTAGGGATTTGAGTACAGGAAAGTCGTTCGTGGAGGAAGTTGCATCTAATCTATAAATATGGCAATTCTTTGTTAGCCCTGTGATCATCTGTACAAGATTATACTCAGAGCCAGACAACAAACAAAAGGAATTTTTGTAGAGGCTAACTTTGTATTTAGTTAGCCTTGACATAAGCAATATAGAGATAATATTAATCATCCAGTGAGAATATATAGTTTTAGTGCGAACGTTGTACCTACATTTCCACCTTGTACATCCTTTTCCATAGTCTCAATTAAGCTTTGTCATTGTTACGAGATCACGGTTTTTAAAGTGAAAGCTGCTTTTGCTTGCAGTTTCAGTCTCGCCGAAAGCTAGGTTTTTAACCATTCTGTTACAGAGCTACAAACAGCCACATAGAAAATCAGTAAGGTAATCGTAAGGAAACTTCTCCATCAAAAGACTTCTTACTACTTCCAGTATCTCATAGTGTAAGGATGATAAACTTATGATACTGCACAATTAATAGCACTTCTTTCCAAATAGGCAGAGACTGTTGAACAAAGCTTTCGGCCAAACAGGCTGTCATCAGAAGGCCTGTTTGACAGTCTCTTTGTTGTGTCTATCTGCGACTCAGAATCACTGCTATGTGGTGACTAGCAATTATCCTTTTCATAATTTTATTTTATTAAGATATACTTCTGTCGTAAGGGTATCATGGCAAGTTGTATTTTGTTTGTATTGGTATAGTTGATGTTTTAATAGCATTTTCTATTAAGTTATTGATCACAGCAGGAAACATCAGAGAGAAATTAAACATTAACAATATATTCTCTCACATTATCTAAAACAATCTGACAGTGTCTGATAGTTTACCAATTCCACACCTGCAGAAACCCATTTCTGAGTTAAAGATGTCATCAAACCAGGTTTTGAAGTGCATTTTTATCTGGAAACATATTTTCTTGACTAGTGTTTGATAAGGAGCGGGAGTGATAAAAATTTGACGGCATAAGATCAGAATAACAAGTGAGTAAGGGATGACTTCCCAAACAACCCTCTAGATAGTTTTGTTTTTGAAATCAGCATGTGATGCAGTTTTGTTGGTTGTTTTCCTTACACTGCTACCGGAAGTAACTCAGTTGTTGCCAACAAATACCAGCTGTGAAGGACACACCTGTGGGTAGGAATTGGAAGAGCAAAACTTCCTTTTTGTGCCAGCAAATGCAAAACATTATGTTCACATTGACTTATGCTTGAGTATATGCCTTTTGTTAGTGCTCAGCCATTAATTTCATCTTAAGAAGTTAAAGTAAAGGCATCATAACTATTCATCAGTAACAGTACTGTATAGGAAAGTTCGATGAGGGAACTGATGATGTTCAAGCAAAAATGTATTAATAGCTGCGCCTTTGATTTTCGTTGCTTTGAATTAGTGTATGTAGTACTCCTACACCCAACTTCTGAACCTTGCCTGTTGAATACAGCACTTGACGTCCTGTGGTGAGTGGTTGTTAGCCAATGGCTGCTGCAGGGAGAGTAAACTCTTGAATGTGAGCTGTTCTGACCTTGACACAGTCCTGAGTCCTGTTTTGTAATTGTTTCTGGAAGTTTTTGCTGTTATTGGTGGGTTAGAAAGTGAAGTGCATTATCTTTGAAGTTCCAGGAGAATGAGAACTTTAGCAGAGAGGCAAAATGTGGTTTAAAAAATAGAGGAACAAATGGATTCCAGTTTGTGACTTTGTGTCTACATTGCTTGATGCTCAGCACTGGACTGCGAGCACATACAGCACTGTAACAACTCAAGAAGAAGACATCACTTCCTCCAGATACTTCCTCATCGTACAATGTTCCCAAATTGTGCATATGACGAGTGACTCGAGCATAGTCTCTGTGGCGGCTGGGTGGTGGGCAGGTTTTATGTCTAAGACTGTACGTGTCTACAGTTCTGATACATAAGAAATCCCCAGGCCACAGTACCATAATGTGCCACTAGTGCAAGCTAAGTGAAGTGGCACAGGCCATTAATTAAGTGAAGTAGTACACAATATGTAATTTTCTGCAATTTAAGGTGATGGCTGCTGCAACAGTCCATGCTGAGTTGGTGAAAATGTGAGGCAACAATGCACCATCAAATGACATAGTGGTTAGGTGGTGCAGATGCTTTGACAAGTCGAAATGCCCATGAATGAAGTTGGTGACATCTCTCCGTGTAGAACCAGGAATCACAAGAGAAGTGGAGCCCCTGGTGCTCTAAGAACAGCATATCACAATTGAGGCAATAATGGAAAATTCGAAAATCAGTTACAGATCTGTCTTCAACATCTGGAATGACATTTTGCACATGACAAAGATCACCACCCTGTGGCTTTCATGTCGGATCATGTCAATTTGAAAAGCCCACTGAACCAAGGCAGCAGAAGAAATGTTTCACATGTCAGGCTAATCCAGACCACTTGTTTTAAACACCAAGTGCTGGGTGAGTCAGTACGACCCCAAAACAAAGGAGCAAAGTGTGACATGAAAATACGTGGATTTGAAAATACGTGGATTCACCACTGCTGAAAAAGGCAAAGACCCCACCATCATAGGGCAATGTAATGCTGAAAGGTTTTTTGAACTGCCATAGTTTAGTGATAACCACCGCAGGAGCATGCTACCAAAATCTCCTGACAATGTTATGGCAGGCTGTCAAGAGAAAGCATCATGGGAAGCTGTCTGTGGGGCTATTTTTACTCTGCGACAACATCCCTGCTCAACTAACATAGGACATAGACACTTGTGCTGCTTCTTTGCGCTGTCAAATTTTGCCTCACTCCCTGTATTGCCCTGTAGTGAAACCTAATGACTACTACTTCTTTCTTCATATGAAAAAAGTACTGTGTGACAGGCATTCCAGAATGACAATGAGTTGATTTTTGATGTGGAACGTTTACTGAACAGCACACACACACACACACACACACACACACACACACACACACACACACACACACACCTTTTGAGGCAATAATTAAAACCTTATGGATACCCTTATATTATATTGTCCACTTAATCTTCATCTGTTTGCTTTCTGTTCTCCATAGTATTGTATTCAAGTTTCTTCTGCATGAAGTGCAAAATCGTACCAGGCAACTACCCCTTGTATCGCTTTTACCCCAACCAATGTTCTCCTACTATTGAATTTCAGTCCCCCATTAAATATAAATTTTTTTCTCCCTTAACGTAATAAATAATTTCTTTTATGTCATGCCTTCTATCAATCTTTTTGTCATCTGAAGAGCTAGTAGGAGTATACTGAAATGGAGTGATCGCTTATGCTCAGTAGTATAAAAAGCAGGTGGCAGACATTTTTCCGTTGGCAGGACACTGGGAGAACAATGTTAGGCTACAGTCGAGACCGCGTACATATCACTTGTGTGTCCCATCTTAAAATACTGCACAGCTGTGTTGGCCCCATACCACATAGTACTAAGAGTAGATACTGAACGTATTAAAAGAAGGGGAGCATGAATGGTCACAGGTTTGTTTGACTCATGGGGCAGCATGGTGGAAATGCTGAAAGACATGAACTGGCTGCTGTTTGAATTATTGCTGACTGTCTTTCTTAGACAGTTTCAAGAACAAGTATTAACTGATGAAACTCAATGTATATTTCAGCCTCCTTTGAATTACTGTGAAGGTGAGATTAAATGAATTACAGAGGCATTTAAGCAGTCCAGCACTCCATGTGCAAATGGACTAGAAAGAAATGCTGGTAAGTACCTTCTGCTGTGCACTTTACTGTGGTTTACAGAGTATGTATGTAAATGTAGATATCCTTGTACCACTGTGGTGTGTCTTGGCTTTGTATCTATCTTGTCTGCTGCAAAGCATTCACTATGCTGTTCATCCGTATTTGATTTTGTGTTGATAACAGCAGAATGTGTTCTTTCTGGGACATTGAACACTCACTTCTGCAATACTCCCCATTTCCGAGACTGTGAGACACCACAGCCAGTGACTCGCACTATCCTGTCATCTCTGATAGTGTGTACTGCTGTACAGATCCTGGATGTATGACGTTTTCTGATCTCTTGCAGCAACCAACAAAATGCACTGATGAGTACTTTATGTTAACAGACACCTCATATGTGTACGTTACAAAGTGGTAATAGTACGAGGGTAATCCCAAAAGTAAGGTATCCTATTTTTTTATAAGTACAGAACTCTGTTTGTGTGGCAGTTGGTCACACTGTTATGAAGAGTGCTTATCGTGCTGTGTATAAACATGTGCACGCTGCGCTGAAGCGCTGTCTTGGTTTGGCAGCCATTGAAAATGGAGCTCCCGTTGGATGTTACCGCCAAGTGAGAGTTGCGTGCAGTTATTCGGTTTTTGAATGCAAAGGACACTGCACCAATTGAAATCCATCGCCAATTGACGGAAGTGTATGATGAGTCGTGCATGGATGTCAAAAATGTTCGTAAGTGGTGTAGAGAGTTTGCAGCTGGTCGGACCGAAATTCATGATGAACAAAGGAGTGTGAGACCGTCAGTTTCTGAGGAGACAGTGTTGAAGGTTGAGCAAAGCATGCGTGAAGGTCAGCAGATGCCCTGGATGATCTCTGCACGTTGGTTCCTGAGGTTACACGAAGCACCGCTCACAGAATTTTAACGGGAACATTGAACTACCGGAAGGTGTGCGCAAGATGGGTGCCACGCATGCAGACTGAGGACCACATGCGGCAACGAGTTGATGCTTCCTGTGCATTTCTTCACTGCCTTGCAGCCGAACAGGACACCTTCTGGACTCAATTGTCACGGGCGACGAAACCTGGGCATATCACTTTACACCTGAGACCAAGCAACAATAATTTCAGTTCATAACTTTCTGAACAGCATGGTGGCGAGCTGGAATGACATCGGCATACAAAAACTGCCACAGCATCTACAAAAATGCATCGACAGAAATCGTGATTATATCAAAAAATAGCTAAATGTTGAAGCTGTAAACTGATGTAAACCATTGTAGAAATAAACAGGTCTATGTACTTATAAAAAATAGGAGACCTTACTTTTGGGATTACCCTCATATTATTGGTATTAACAGTTTTTCCATGTATAATCAGTTTTTGAACTATCTACATCCACTCAAATTACTAAAAACATCCTTTCTGGTATACTTGGTCAAACCACAACGCAATATGGTTGTTCAACCCTAATGTAGAAATTGTGGACACACAGATTACTGTGAATGAGAAAGCTACCAGTGGTCTTCATGTGAGAAAGATGGAAGGACACAAGGTGGGTTTCACTCAATCTTCCTGCGTTCCTGCAGAAAAGGGGAGGGAGAAGTAATTACACAAGTGATCTGAGGCACGGCCCGGGTTTTTCCAGCCAACTGTGCTGCATAAAAGAGAGGACCAGACTTAAGTACAGGATCCATGACGACGGCATGCTATCACCGCACTAGTAATGGGAAAACCATTGACCATGTTCTGGTTCTCAGTATCTAAATAAAAACAAAGCAACTCATCCTGATTGGATGCCGGATCTGGCCCAATTGGAAGGCGAGGTGAGGTGTTGGCATTGGCGTTGGCATGTTGTGCCGTTGACCAATAATGGATCTGATAATGACAACGGTAGAGGAAGAGAGCTGACCATAGCAAACAATGTCCTAACTTGTCCAGTGTGGAAGCCGAATGATTAAAAAGAGCGACTAATGGCTTGTGACCTGTGGTTAAATGGAACTTAGAACCATACAAGAAGACATGAAACTTCTTGAGGGCAAACACAAGCGCTAAAGCCTCCCTTTCAATATGAGAATATCATTGCTGAGCAGGAGTCTTAGAAGTGTAAGCAGTGGGTCGTTCAGACCTGTCCGCGTATTTGTGCCCCAACACTGCACCGAGGTTGTGCTAAGAGGCATATGTAGTTAACATGAGATGTTGACACAGCTAAAAAGTGGCCTGACACGGGACAGATTGAAGCTTACATTTAATCGAGATGAACACTCGGTCACAAGCTGGAGACCAGAAAAAAGGCACATTTTTATGCAAAATCGCATGCAGGGACTGAGCAACTGTGGATGCCTCAGCTAAAAATTTATTTTAGCGCACAACTTTACCTAGAAACGCGTGCAGTTCCTTAATGAAGGGTGGCTGCGGCGAAGCCACAGTTGCACCAACATGGTGACACAACGGCTTGACCCTTGTGCAAGAAACCTCAAAACCTAGGTACTCAGTTGACGGCTGAAAAAATTGAGATCTGACAAGATGGCACTTGAGACCTGCAGACTGCAAAACAGAAAACGCCATCTGAGATTTCTAAGGTGGCCTCCAGTGGAAGAACACAAAGCAATAATATCATCGAGGCAACTGATGCAGCTGGGTACAGAGGCTGTCAGCTGTTCCAAAAGAATGCCTGAAATATTGTGTGTGTACTGGCAAACATTGATACTGGTATACTCCAAAAGGTGTATTGACAATGAGAAGGCGTCGAGTGGCCTCATCCGAGAAGAGCTGGAAGTATGCTTCCGACAAATCAGTCTCGGAATAGCAGTTTATTAAACACACGCAAGTAAATAAACTGTTTGTTTGGGGAGACAGTCATTGTAGAGAGGCATTTTATGTCCGTCGGTACTACTTTGTCTGCCACATTTGAAGAGGTGTTGCGCACTGATGCAGTGTGATCTTTCTTTTGACACCTGTCGCGAACAGCCCAATGCTGAAGGTGTGTAGCACACTAGTGTGCATGGTGTACAAGAGGCTCTAGATACCGGCCCCCATGTTGATGCCATATTCCTCGAGTTTCGGAAGGTGTTCGACTCAGTTCTGCACTGTCGCTTGCTCCAAAAAGTGCACACTTACGGTCTATCTTATGACATATGCAGTTGGGTAGAAAGTTTTCCAACAGACAGAGAGCAGTATGTTGTCCTGATTGAGGAGACTTCAACACAAACAAGCATAACATCAGGTGTGCCCCAGGGCAGTGTAATAGGTCCACTGCTTTTTACGATTTGCATAAATGATCTGGTTGATGGTATTGACAGCAGGATTAGACTGTTTGCTGATGATGCTTTAATCTACAGGAAAGTAGTATCGCATGAAAGTTATGAACAAATCAATGAGGATTTCGTATAACAAAGGGAAAATCCCCGATAATGTACGGGTACAAAATAAATCCCCAGTCTTTGGAAGCGGTAACATCCATCAAGTAACAATTTGTGACTATTTGAAATGATCTCAATGGAACGATCAGATTACATAAGTAACAGGTAAGGCGAACTCTAGATTGTAGTTTATTGGTAAAATCCTGAAGCGATGCAGTCCTTCAATGAAGGAAATTGCTGACAATACATTAGTTCGTTCGGTCTTAGAGTATTGTTTGTCTGTATGGGACCCTTACCAGTTGGGTATGATTCAAGAGATTGAGAAGGTCAAAAGAAGAGTGGCATGATTTGTGACCGGTACATTTTGCTGTTGCGAGAGCATTACAAATCTCTTAGAAAGTTTGAAGTGCGACACACTTGCAGATAGATAACGCGCTAAATGGAAGGGGCTGCTCACTAAATTCCAAAATCTGATCTTTGCCGAGGATGTAGAGCATATATTATTACCAGCAACTTTCATATCGCACAATGATCACCATTCAAAGATAAGGGAAATTAGAGCTCGTACTGAGGCATTCAGACAGTCTTGTTTCCCTCGCCCGATCTGCGAGTCGAACAGAAAGGGGGGGGGGGGGGGGGAATATGGCTTTGGCGCAAATAGCGCTCTCCGTCACACACTGCTTGGTGGCTAGTGGAGTATATATGTAGATGTAGATGTAGATGTAGTGTCGGGTGAAGCAGTACGGGCAAGATGGGAGGGAAGCATGTGGCTATCGTTGTAACACGGCCTGTTGCTGCCCTGTGCGACGCTGAGTCAAAGGCTGTACTGCTGCAGCAGCTTCCTCGTCATCCTGAACACATGCAGCGTGCATGACAGGGTTGACTGAGCAACTTCTGATACCTGCCCCCACACAGCAATCTGAGTGCCTGCGGCCCATGACACTTCAAAGGACTCTGCTATATTGAGCACATCTGTAAGCGTCGGATCCTCACACTGAAGTGTTCTTCACAGACTTCCGTATCCAGAGCCAGACAAATAACAACATCACACACCATGTGATCAGCATAGGATTTGTGATGGGTATGTGACAAATTTACGACAATTGTTCAACCCCCATAATTCTGCAGCCCAGGCTTTGTAAGATTGGTTTGGGCATTTCTGATAATGGTAAAATTCTACGTGCGTCGCAATGACGTGCATTCTGTCACAGTAATAAGTTGAGAATAGCTTGGACATTTCATCAAAAGATAAGCTGGTCGGTTCTTGCAAAGACACAAGTTGACACCGCTACTGATAAATGCGCGACAAAAGCCAGGAAAGAAAGAAAGCCCTACACAGGTTTGCATTGCCCATGCAAGAAGACTGGAAATGTTGGCGTAATTGTGTCTTTTAAGAGTCCCAATTTTCAGACAATTCATCATAAGCTGGAAGGGGCGATGGTTGCACTGTCAGTAGAGTAACCAGCCACAAATACACAAATGCCGTATGATTGAGATTGGTGGTGAGATCCTGCTGTTGTTCCGTGAAAGCTTTCTGCTGGGCAGTGATACGTTGGAGTATTTCTTCTATTGAGGTGTTCGTCGGGTGTCATAGCAGTGGCACTAACGTGCAGAGAAAACATAACTGTCACTCGTCGCCAAGTTTGCTGTAGCAGGAACGAACACGATTTATTGAACATAGTACTTTACAGAGCAACATGAAAGATACAATGAAGTACTGATTTTGTGTAACACTAACCAAATTCACTGGACAACAGTAATACAGGTTACAGAATAGGCTGAGCAGTCCTTTGCAATTGCTCAAATAATGCTGTTTGTTTGGCGGCTCACCAAAGCGCGCGAGGAGGCTGACCCAGGTGACCTCTATAAGTGGGCCTGTGAACTGTATGGACATGTGGTCTCTGACATCACACGCATCATGGGTGAAGGTATGTCAGTTCTAAATTCTGTACTAGATCTTGATGATCAGGTATTTGACCTTTTCTTGACACTTTAAACAGTCTTTCTTTCTTTCTTTCTTTTTTTTTCACTCAATCTTATACTTACCTCTCTTGTACAATAATAGCTTTGTGATCACTGGATTTTATCGTTTTTGTGATTAACCTTAACAGCAGTGAATGCTGTGACCATTTCTTCAGTCTGCAACAAATGTTGATCCTCTTTCAGTAACCTTGCTGTTAAATTATCGATTGTCACGTGAGTCCTAAGCAGGAACGAACAAATCATATTTTCCTTGAAGTCAACCAAAAACTTTGGCAATCTTGTCTGTATCTCCCATTGGTTAACAAGTCTGCAAGAGGCTGTGCGAATGCTTCGACTTAACTCATATGATGTGCCATGGTATAACATTGCAGTTTTTTTATATTTGGAGAACTGCTGTTTCAATGTACAGTAACTTTACTTATTGCAGATCATTGTTCATTGATTATTGTAAGACAGTTTTACATATCATTTCCTGTGGTACACGACATAACAGTTTGCATAAATAAACAAACAAACCGTGTCAGGATAACAACTTTTTATTTGTTTACTGCCAGTTTCAGTATGTGTTGCAGGTTGTTTTCAGCCCCAGTGCTGCAAAGTGCAGTTTGTCAACAGTTGTGTAAAACTAATACTTTGCAACACTGGACCTGAAGACAATTTGCAACACAGACTGAAACCAGCAGTCAGTAAAAAAAACTGTAATCCAGACATTGTTTGTTTGTTTATTGTATTAAAAGGGGTCACCTTTCCTTGGACATGCTGTCGTTTGTGAAGGATAACAGTTTGCAGCCGGTCAACTTCTGTACTAGGTGAGGTACAAAGCATTGCTTTTACATTAAGCTCATCCCACAAATTCTGTATATCTGTGCCTTCAGCTGGCTTACTGTACATTCATTAACGATGTCCAGCAGTTTCTCACCACGAAACATAATTTCCATTTTATATTTCTATAATTGAAAATTAGCTCCATCAAATTTATGGATAACTTCAGAGACTTGACTGACCCAAGGAAAATAAAAATTTTATCTCAGTTAATAAACATGTTTTGCTGGGCGCTTAACCTGATGGGCAGACTGTAATTAAGTTATTACAGTTTAGGGCAAATAAGTTATATTACTGGAATAAAGCAGAAGGCACTTTAAATACAGACTAGATTCCACAGACAATGATACCGAAACAAATTAGTATGTCAGTTGGAAGTGGCAAAGATATAAGAACATCATATGCATTATTGTCGACCTGCACACAGGTATCACGAGATAATCAGCACAATAAGCCATACTGCAGAACAGGTAGTTATTTATATGTGTAGTAGTGAAGTATACATTCTTTTCTTTTGCATTGATGCAATCCACAAAAAAATGTAGTGTCAGTTGCAAGAATTTTTTGTTGTCACTGTAGGCTATTGCCATTTTATTCTTAAGAGTTTGGGCCATGAGAAGTATTGAAAACAATTTCATGTGGTAAATGGAATACGTTCCTATTTGTGTAGTCATAAGGAACAGTTTCTACCTGGCTTTTCTTGATGTAGTTGAACATGATCGCCTGGTACAGTGTTGTTAATTATTTCTTGTCCTGTAGCATGTTGTACAAAGAATGAAAATGCACTTAGGCAGTGGTGAGATCAGTTGAGAAGCTAGAATTTTTCATCCTAGTACAGTGCTTCATCTGTTCTCGATGTGATGTGCAATTCATTATGTACAACATTGTATTTGTGAGATGATAATCTTCCCAGAGGCTCTTGTTTATAAACTGTAAAACTATGTGTCGTGTAATCTGATGTCCTGTCATGATCACTTTGAATGAGGCAGACTGTTGGGTCTTCAATAGCCCATCACTATTCAGGTGGCTCTGAACATTGAAAACACTCAGCTCAACTCAGCAGTGTTATTCTCAGGTGGAAAAAGAAGCTCTTGTTATTGTCTTTGTCTTTAAAAAAATCACGTATTCTTGTATGGTGCAAATTTTTATTTAATTACTGACCATAAGCCCTTGATTTCCAGGTTTAGCCCATCAGCATCGTTGCCAGACAAAGCCACTTATTTTCTTCAGCGGTGGGGTCTGTTCTTGTCCTGGTACAATTATGAGATCCATTTTCATCCCATGTCACAATGTGCAAGTGCAAATGCTGTGTCCTGGTTCCCCATGGGTCCTGGCCACTCATTTGACCCAAAGAACTGCTTCTTTTCTATTGGATACATAGGCGATGCATCTCCATCATCAGTTACTGTATTGTCTCTGTCTTTGTGTGCCGCACACTGTTTTTTCGTCATGGCCGTCCCCTAAACATCCTTAGGAAAGAGCCCACATTGATTTCGCTGGTCTTTTTCTAGACACTATTGGGTTATTGGCCATTGCTGCTTTCACTCATTTTCCTTATGTTGTTCGTTGTCTGTTTGCAACGGCAGACATAACTATCAAGGTCCTGTTGAAAATATTCTCCATGTCTTGTATGTTGGTTGCAGACACTGGTTGGTTGGTTAGTTAGTTACATGTTCCATAGATCATTTGAAAGATTTTTTATCAAAATGATGTGGAACAAGTGAGTATACATAATATGTATACCTGATTGGTGTTGAACACATTATCATTTTATTGCTACTCTTGCAACTAAACTTAAAAGCAAGTGTTTTTTATTTTTATTTATTTTTTAATTTTTTATTTTACTGACTACTGATTAGAAATTAGTCCGTGGAATAGGAGTTGTCCAGCTGAAATTACTTTAAATTAGATTTAAAACTTGCTTCGCTACCTGTCAGACATTTTATGATATTAGGCAAATGATCAAAAATTTTTATTTCTGCATATTGAACTCCTCTCTGAGCCACTGACAGCTTTAACAATGCGTAATAAAGGTGATTTTTCCCCTCAAGTGTTGTAAGTATGTACATCACTGTTCTTCTCAAATTGTGATGGATTATTTATTACAAATTTCATTAGCGAACATACGTATTGTGACGGCACAATAAAAATGCCTATCTCCTTGAAGAGGTGTCTACATTACATACATGGGTGAACACTACATATTATTTTTACTGCTCACTTCTGTGCCATCAATTGTTTGAAGGCAGAACACCTTGTCTGAACGTTTAAGGTACAGATGTGCAAGTATGTTGAAGACTTTTGTAAGCCACAGATGCTGGGCAGACATTTCCCAGCGGGTGCCAGTTTTGTAAGCATTCGCACCTGGCTTGCCAGTCTGGGCTGGAGGTTTAGGACGGTGCCCTCACTGGGTTCCAGCCGTTGTTAACAGCCGGTGCAGTCACTGCTTCTTCATGGTTCACACCGAAGGTAGACTTGCGGGATGCCATCAGAAGCAGTTGCACCGCTGAATGGGCCCCGGGCCCCTCTTCGGGCCTTGGGCTTGACATTTCATTCTTTGCTGGCTCTGACCACTTTCGGGGTCAGGCAGGCCTAGCAATTGGGATTTCGTCATCACCGATAGTGGGTTTGCTTCCTGTGATCAGTGCTGCACTTCCCACTGCCCTGAGCTGGCACTGCTGCCAGCAGGGATGGAAGCTGGGTCTCTGTCACAAGAGCCTCTACTCTCCAGTCCATTGTTGTTCCTGCCCGTATTGACAGCCATCGTTGTGGACTCCAATGCCTAGATGGCTTGTGCCCGCCTCCCTGTCACGGGTCCTGTCCACCGTTCAGCCCAGGGTCCACAGGTGCCAAGGGAGCCCTTCTTGTGACTTTGTCTGCTGCCCCCAATGCTCTGTGGACACCTTCGACATCTATGAATCACAGTATTGTGGATGGAGACACTTGGTCCTTCCACCCACAAGGAAGGAGGAGTGTAGTAACCTGTCAGTTGCTGCACCTACTGCCCACAGCGGACGTAAGTTGAACCACTGCAGCAAGCTTGCTCCATGCATTTCTGAAGATGAGAAGGAACATAATTTTAAATGTTAGGAAGCTTTTTTGAAAGGCATTTGTCTAAATTGTAGCCCTGTACAGAAGTGAAACATGGATGATAAGCAGTTCAGACAAGAAAAGAATAGACAATTTTGAAATGTGGCGCTTTCAAAGAATGCTGAGGTTTAGATGGGTAAGTTGTTTAACTAATGATTAGATTCTGAACAGAACTGGGGAAAAAAGAAATTTGTAGCATAACTTGACTAAAAGAAGGTGTCAGTTGATAGGACACATTCTGAAACATCAAGGAATCATCAGTTTAGTATTTGAGGGAAGTGTGGAGTTAAAAAAGTGCAAAGGGAGGCTGAGAGACAAGTACAGTAAACAGGTTCAGATGGACGTCTTTTGCAGTAGTTATTCGGAAATGGAGAGGCTTGCACAGGATAGAGTAGCGAAGAGAGCTGCAGTCCACAACAGCAATAAAAATAATAATGTGCATTAATAAATATGCACTCTCTGAAACATTGGCAGTAAAACTGAAAGTAATGTCGAACAATGGGAACTCTGGGTTGGAATACCAACAGTATTAGGAAAAGGATAGATTGTTACCCAGCATAAAGATGACTTGGTCATGTGTGTGTGTGTGGGGGGTTCTTTCTTTGCGAAGAAGGCTTTCGCTGAAAGCTATGATGTGTAACAGTCTTTTTTGCAACTCAGTGGGTCATCTTTCCATTATGTAGCAGTCTATCCTTGTCCTGATATTGTTGAAAGTGATGTCATTATCAAATGAATCTGACTGTAACAAACCTGAATTCTATGCGTGTACATTGTGTGTATAATCAAGATTATCAGCTTTCCTACCAGTGAGAACAACAGTTGAAATGTATTTTACTAGACCATGTCTCACCAGGCACTCGTAATTGGCACGTATCCCATTACTTTTCAGTGTGCTTTCTCTTTTTTAGTATTCCACACGTAGTCATTATTGTGCTCAGGTTCTGTTAAGTCAAGTAACAAACAACAGTAGTTCACAAGGTTGGCTCTGATTAGAGAGCCCATATTGGTTTCCTTTCTTGCAGAGCTTTTCTCAGTCCTTCTGAATATATGGTGTACAATTTATTTTCATAAAGAAAACAGTTGTCATTTGAACTAGCTACGGAAATTGGTGTAGCATCATATGCAAATTGAGGTCAGAAGTCTTACTGTTAAGAGTTTTTTTCTTTTACAGATTTATGAGACAGATCCTTTGTCCAAACTTATTTGTCACAGATGTCTATACAAGCTCGAACAGAGCTATGAATTCCGTTGTGACGTGTTCAGTGCATTTCAACAGTTGAAGAAGTCTATGAACCAGAAGAGAAGTGACCCAGTAATAGATAAATATCTGTCTATAGTTGAAGACGAAGTAATTGTAATTGGTGGGAAAGAAACATGTCATCCTGTAAGTACATATCCATAATACAAATATCTATGTCTTATAGCCTTATCTTCCAATAGTAACTATATTTACCTGGGAGTAACCTGCTATGTCTTAGTATTGCTTATATACTTATCCTGGGAATTCATCACATAGAACTACGGGAGAGAGCTTCCTTCCCCAGTTTTAGTAGTAACAGCACTGCATGATAACCCAATACTGTGTTTGTACTGAAGCAAAATAATAATCAGGAAATTTACAGTTCTTGTACAAGAAGTATCTAAGGGCATGGTCGTGTAGGGGAGAGGATGACATAATTCTGAAAGAATTAAACTTGAGCCACAGTTCTTCTACACACTCCCGGCCAGAACTAAATGTTTCTAGTTTCTCCTTGTGCTGCCTCTTTATTTAGTTTTAGTGTTTATGTAAATTTTTCTGCTTGTAGTTGCCCTGTGTACTTTGATAATCACTGCTGTTACAACTGCCTAATGATCACTGATGCCAACTTCAATGTGGGCATGTTTTGTTGTCATTGGATCTAATGTATATCCATCATGAGTGGACTTCCGAATTATCTGTTGTGGGTGGCTTTCAGAGAAGTCAGTTAGTATGGTACAAGTCTTACCGTGCCCACCACTTACACAAATGTAATTGTTACAATTCATTGCTAGATGATTAACGTGTCCTCCAATGATGACATTGTGACAGGGACATTTATATTGGTAAGCTGTTTTCACTAAAGTCTTTGGCTACATTTGGAAAGCGAGTCTGGTGGTCAGTTGAAAGATGCAGTTATAAGTTTGTGCCCAGCCTTGTAACTGACTATTGCCAGTGCTTCAACATTTGTCTCAGTGGGTTTGAGCTTCTTGTCTCCTGTGACGAATACATCATCTCCATTTCCCATAAGCCTATCCTTTTGATATTAAGTTAGATTTTTCCCATAAATCTCACTGTTATCAGTTTTAAATTTTAACTAGCTTTCTGTCCATAGTGTCATGAGAGATCTATTGCTTCTTTGGAACACTACAAACTTGGAACTTAGTTGTGAATACATTGATAGCTGATCACTGTGATTTTAATACTTTCACTTGTAAAAAGGGGAGGAGGCATAATACTTTGGGGTCTCCTACACCTATTGTTATCTGGACTGCATGGTGAGTCACCTAATCTTAAGAAACGCCTTCTCTACAACCCACACTCAGATGCCTCTCAGTCCTATGGTCAAAGTGTAGAAACTCTAAACCTAACTTGTCACAGAATCATTGAATCTTTGGTGCAGGCTTTCCACTTGACTCAAAACCAGGGGGCCATAATTAGCTCTGATGACCTTACATAACTGGCTCAGTTTTATCTTAATTAAATTGAATGAGGTGTTGCAGTTGAGGGTACTGAATTCATATTAATGAGGAACAAGGTTCAAGTCTGTGTCTGGCCATCGTAATGTTTGCTTTCCATCACTTTCCTGAATCATTTAAGGCAAACATTTATGATATGTTAAACTCCTAAGTTTCCTTCCATCCTTTAAACTAAATAAAACTCTTATTAACTCTGCCACAGAACATACACAAGATATGTAGCTTCCACTGAACTTAGTAGGACGTTAATAACTTCATTATGGGAGTCGGAGAGCTACACTCAGGTTTGAAGTCACAGTATTTAGTTAACAGCTTACAACAGAAGCTAATATTGTAGAATGTATATGGTGCATAGCAATATCTTGCTCATTACTATTCCTTCTGTGACATTGTGGCACATTTCATATGTTCAACAAAACAAAATAAATTGTTCCTGCATGGTGGAAAAATGACTCAGTCCTGGCTGAAATCTTTGTCTGTTTTTGAACTGAAGACAGTGCAATAGACAAATACTCATTAATGTTAGTTGTTTGACTTTCGTTGAACACAGGGACTCGGCTAATAGGAATTTTTTCTTCAGTGTGCAGTATTTAGTTAGAATATCCTCATACCACTTCCCCTTCACGATCTTTAATGGTGCCTAGATAAGAGAAATTATCTTGAATTTTGAAAGGGTGGTGCAGAGTTAAGGGAAGGGGGCTGGGGGCTGTATGTATGCCATGTGACATACTAAGATAAATCTGTTTACCTCAGTTGTAAACTGGTCGGAGCAAAATTGAGATATTCAGATTTGTTTATTCTGTCTGCTACAGGTACTTATATTCACAAAAAATGGTAATAACTATTCAAGGGGAATAATTCTTGCCATATCTGTGACTTTTGATAAGCTACACCTGCCTCCTATGTCATGCCAGATGGCGAGCAACTTGGGGAGCTGTACCACCATTGGTGTGCGTGGTGTTTGTGAGCTGGGGAATGGTGAGTGTTGCCAGTCTTCTGTAACCATAAGCTCTGTACATGCTTCAGTGGCCACTGTGTGCCACAGAGGTGGACTGGTGTGCGTCACTGCCCAGCTTGGTGTATATTAAAACTTAATGAGGCATGCTGTGTGCTGATGGGGTGGGTAGCTATAGTGGTGGTGTAGTCATGAGCAGGCAACCTCCAGTGAACCTGCTACACTTCAATTGTATGAGGCTTACCCAGGCATGTTGAGCACTGTCTGGGCGAGTCTTTGTTTTCCTAGCTGCTTGTGGAACTGAAGTGGCTGGTGGTTCAAACTTTACAAAGTCCTTCAGTGTGTCAGGTGATCCACTGTTTGTACCCATCACACGACCACCAAAAAGAGATAGAGAGGCTAATCCTCCAGAGCATTCGACAATCTCTCTAACAAATAGTAACAGGGTCTAGCGGTATCAAAATGTATTTACAATTATTAAGAGGAGAAAAGGGTTATTCAAAAAAGGAATCCTCTTTATTTGGAAAGCACTAGAATGTATCATTATACTGAAAAATGAATAAAACTGCATAGAAGTGTGTGTCAACAGAGGTGTGATCTGTTGCCGTGTTATGAATATGACAATGAAGAAATTGCTGATGAAATTTTCTAATGAAAGAGCAACAGGTGTATGTAATATAATGAATCTCGTCAATAAAAGGATAAAAAAAAAATGATGCCTTTATTGTAACCTTTGACTAACCAAAACTTTCACTGTATATTAAGGCAGGATTCCTGTGGCTAAAAGTGCAGCCATATCATCTTCCAAACCTTCTGTGACATTTCAGGTGGTAGTGACATGATCATACACCTGTTGTCTGCAGTTTGCAAACAGTGTGTGGGAGACATGGTGAAGTAGCTCTTGAAACAAGAACAACTTGCTTCCTTCCAGAACTCTACATAAATTACTCTGGAATCACACAGCACAGAATGAAAGCTGCAAAAAATTCAGAAGGAAAATAAGGCGATGCTACTGCCTACATTCACGAGACACAGGGCAGACCCCTTCTCTTTAAGAAAACTCGTATTTAGGAGTTACAGTCTCCACAGAAAGATGACCTCAATGGGGAGAGAGCTAAAGTCGGTGTGGCCATATTTGTTAGTGACAAGTACTACTTCAAGCCTCTCCTCCTCAACACCATCTTGAAAACAGATTGTACACTAGTGTGTGCTGAAAGTACAACATTATGCTCCTTATACCTTCCCCAAGTGACAACTTTGTTCCTGAGGCTCTCAGTGATCTTATTGACAGGTCTTCCATCTGTTCATCCTTTGTGGAAAATTTATTGCACTTATGTACTGTGGGGATCTATGACCACGTGTCTCCAGAATCGAGCTGTTGAGAACCTAATTTCTTCAGAAGAATTATGCCTACTGAACATGGGCATAGCACACATTGCATCACTGCTATGAGGTCATTCTCTGCCATAGGCATCACAACATATTTTCCTGCTCTCACAAATACTACTAAGGGGTGTGTGGTCAGTGGACTCCAGAACCTACTTCCTCATGTGCATACATCTCTTGAATCAAAGAATACCTGGAAGTAAGGCACTAAAGTGTATGCTCAGAAAGCGTAAGTGCATGCTGTACAGTTCGCATTTGGCACAGTATCCAGGAATGGATGGATCACTTTGTGATGGTGATCCACCAGGCCATTGATGCAGCCATTTCAAAGTCTGCAGGCCATATACAAAGACTGCTTGTGTCTCAGTGGAGGGAAGAGTGCTGCTCTGCAATCAGGGTCATGTGGGCGGCACTGTGCATGTTTAGATACTGATCAACTGCAGAGGGGCATGAAAGGGAAGCAGCGGATGGGAAGGGAGTGAGACAGGGTTGTAGCCTCTCCCCGATGTTATTCAATCTTTATATTGAGCAAGCAGTAAAGGAAACAAAAGAAAAATTCGGAGTAGGTATTAAAATCCATGGAGAAGAAATAAAAACTTTGAGATTCGCCGATGACATTGTAATTCTGTCAGAGACAGCAAAGGACTTGGAAGAGCAGTTGAACGGAATGGATGGTGTCTTGAAGGGAGGATATAAGATGAACATCAACAAAAGCAAAACGAGGATAATGGAATGTAGTCGAATTAAGTCGGGTGATGCTGAGGGTATTAGATTAGGAAATGAGACACTTAAAGTAGTAAAGGAGTTTTGCTATTTGGGGAGCGAAATAACTGATGATGGTCGAAGTAGAGAGGATATAAAATGTAGACTGGCAATGGCAAGGAAAGCATTTCTGAAGAAGAGAAATTTGTTAACATCGAGTATCGATTTAAGTGTCAGGAAGTCATTTCTGAAAGTATTTTTATGGATTGTAGCCTTGTGTGGAAATGAAACGTGGACAATAAATAGTTTAGACAAGAAGAGAATAGAAGCTTTCGAAATGTGGTGCTACAGAAGAATGCTGAAGATTAGATGGGTAGATCACATAACTAATGAGGAGGTATTGAATAGAATTGGGGAGAAGAGGAGTTTGTGGCACAACTTGACAAGAAGAAGGGACCGGTTGGTAGGACATGTTCTGAGGCATCAAGGGATCACAAATTTAGCATTGGAGGGCAGCGTGGAGGGTAAAAATTGTAGAGGGAGACCAAGAGATGAATACACTAAACAGATTCAGAAGGATGTATGTTGCAGTAAGTACTGGAAGATGAAGAAGCTTGCACAGGATAGAGTAGCATGGAGAGCTGCATCAAACCAGTCTCAGGACTGAATACCACAACAGCAACAACAACTGCAGAGAATGCCGTAACTTCTTGATTAGTGAGGGCCAAATATCACTATTATTAAGAATAAGAAGAGATCATAGCAGGATTTTCTGAACTCATTAAACAGTTCCACCAGCTTAGCAAAAGCTATAAGAAGGCAAAGTGGGCCACCTATGACCTCCGTACTGAAATAGGGTACCTCCAAACACCACCGAGAGACATTTCCAAACAATGGTAAAGCAATATGCCGAGACTGCTGATACCACCACCTGTATCCAGCATCCCATTGGCACCATGCAAGTGAGGGATACAGTTTTAAATTTCAAAGATTGAGGGAAGTATTTGGGCATCATATTTGGTTTTAAGTTGTGTGTCACTTGTCATCTGGTGGCAGCTCCTTATTGTGCATCGTGCTTATGGGTTCGCTGTTATTACAAATTCAGTGACATACCAAACTGTTGCAGGCCCTCCCATGAAAGCAATTTTTACAGGTCATCTGCAAGTTGTATGGTATTTTGCGATCTGTGACAAGCATGATTTTGTGGCACTTGGCGTTAGTCAAATACTAGCACTGTCCTAGGGTTGGCACCAACTGCCACCTTGGCTACTGAAGAGGCTCAGAATAATTTTAGGTTAGTAGGGTACAGGAGATACTGAACTGTGACAAGAGCCTGAAAAACAGATGTACACATAGTAGGGCATGTATAACAACTGCATTGATAATGGCTAGTTACTAGACGAAATCTGGATATGCTCTAATAAAGATGAAATGGAAATGATACTGATTGCTGCTAACAACTACCGTATTTACTCGAATCTAAGCCGCACACGAATCTAAGCCGCACCTGAAAAATGAGATTCGAAATAAAGGAAAAAAAAATTCCCGACTGTAAGCCGCAACTGAAATTTGAGACTCGAAATTCAAGGGGAGAGAAAAGTTTTAGGCCGCACCTCCAAATCAAAACAAATTTGGTCCATTGTAATATGAGACACAATTTACGTCGAGTGACGATACAGCTACAGTAGTTTGGTTCGAGTCGTAAGCTTAGCAGGTAAGCTTTACCAGGTAGCCATTGCTATGCGTTAGGCGCTCCGTCCGTATTTATACAGGTACCCTTCCTTTTTCACGTGCTTCGTCTGGTTTGAATCGATTGCTTATTTTGCTTTGATCTGATAAGTGCCGTTTTCTTTGTTATAGATGTTTACGTCACTCTAAGCTGAAAATGCATTACTGTACTGTGTTATGCATTGTTTGTCGCATTGTGATAGTGCGCGTTTACGGCCTGTCGCCGCTCGCGGCATGGCTTGCTTTTGTGCGCGCTACCGCCGCTTACAATTAAAAAAAAAAAAAAAAAAAAAAAAAAAAGAGAGGAATCGTCTCATTAGCGAAACAATGGCAAGCGACTGCTATTTGTTGTTACTTACACTGCTGCTTTCTTGGATAATGATCAACAAGAACCAAATAATAGACTACGTATGATAGAACATGTTCTGAACGAGAGTTAGGCGAAAATTTTTCTCTGTTTGAAAATCTTTGTGGCCGCTTATTTAGTACATCAAATTCTGCACAGAAATTAGTCATCTTAGATTTAAAAATCTAGTCAGTTGCCGTGCTTCATTTCTAATTGTATCACTATTAGGCATAAGAATAATACAAATATAAACATGACACAATACGTATATTCTTCCGCGTTTGCTGTTGTCACTCTAGTTTCGTAGTTTATTAGGCAGACAGGATTTAAATGAGATAGCAGAAAACACGAAAGAATACATGGCAAAATGTTTATATTCGTATTATTCTTATGGTGAAGAGAATACTGCATGTGATTCACATTTCATCAGGTTCCTATTAGCAACAATCTCTTCTCACAGGCAGGAAAAAATTCAGAACGTGGAGTTGGCCATATTGACAAACATCCCAAACAGTCTTGCCAGTCGGCTTTTCGTAGTATATTGAAATTCTGCTACATTTGAAGATGAACAATACGGAATTTGTATTTACTTCGTTGGGTAATGTATGAAAATGCAGTGGTCGAAACTCGGGGCGGAGAAAAAAAGCTCGTCTTCAACCTTTTTTTTTAAATTTATTTAGTGACGCAGAGGTTTTGACGCCAGTATTTATCTTTGTGCCTACAAAGCATGTCTGTGTAGCGCTACATACACTCCTGGAAATGGAAAAGGAACACATTGACACCGGTGTGTCAGACCCACCATACTTGCTCCGGACACTGCGAGAGGGCTGTACAAGCAATGATCACACGCACGGCACAGCGGACACAGCAGGAACCGCGGTGTTGGCCGTCGAATGGCGCTAGCTGCGCAGCATTTGTGCACCGCCGCCGTCAGTGTCAGCCAGTTTGCCGTGGCATACGGAGCTCCATCGCAGTCTTTAACACTGGTAGCATGCCGCGACAGCGTGGAAGTGAACCGTATGTGCAGTTGACGGACTTTGAGCGAGGGCATATAGTGGGCATGCGGGAGGCCGGGTGGACGTACCGCCAAATTGCTCAACACGTGGGGCGTGAGGTCTCCACAGTACATCGATGTTGTCGCCAGTGGTCGGCGGAAGGTGCACGTGCCCGTCAACCTGGGACCGGACCGCAGCGACGCACGGATGCACGCCAAGACCGTAGGATCCTACGCAGTGCCGTAGGGGACTGCACCGCCACTTCCCAGCAAATTAGGGACACTGTTGCTCCTGGGGTATCGGCGAGGACCATTCGCAACCGTCTCCATGAAGCTGGCTACGGTCCCGCACACCGTTAGGCCGTCTTCCGCTCACGCCCCAACATCGTGCAGCCTGCCTCCAGTGGTGTCGCGACAGGCGTGAATGGAGGGACGAATGGAGACGTGTCGTCTTCAGCGATGAGAGTCGCTTCTGCCTTGGTGCCAATGATGGGCGTATGCGTGTTTGGCACCGTGCAGGTGAGTGCCACAATCAGGACTGCATACAACCGAGGCACACAGGGCCAACACCCGGCATCATGGTGTGGGGAGCGATCTCCTACACTGGCCGTACACCACTGGTGATCGTTGAGGGGACACTGAATATTGCACGGTACATCCAAACCGTCATCGAACCCATCGTTCTACCATTCCTTGACTGGCAAGGGAACTTGCTGTTCCAACAGGACAATGCACGTCCGCATGTATCCTGTGCCACCCAACGTGCTCTAGAAGGTGTAAGTCAACTACCCTGGCCAGCAAGATCTCCGGATCTGTCCCCCATTGAGCATGTTTGGGACTGGATGAAGCGTCGTCTCACGCGGTCTGCACGTCCAGCACGAACGCTGGTCCAACTGAGGGGCCAGGTGGAAATGGCATGGCAAGCCGTTCCACGGGACTACATCCAGCATCTCTCTGATCGTCTCCATGGGAGAATAGCAGCCTGCATTGCTGCGAAAGGTGGATATACACTGTACTAGTGCCGACATTGTGCATGCTCTGTTGCCTGTGTCTATGTGCCTGTGGTTCTGTCAGTGTGATCATGTGATGTATCTGACCCCAGGAATGTGTCAATAAAGTTTCCCCTTCCTGGGACAATGAATTCACGGTGTTCTTATTTCAATTTCCAGGAGTGTATATTCGACAGCAGAATTTAGCTGTGGCGGCACCTACCAACATTTTTCAGAACTTCCTCTTGCTTTGCACTCGATTCTCAGCCGCAGGCGGTTTTTTGGATTACAAAAACCGGAAAAAAAGTGCGGCTTAGATTTGAGTAAATACGGTACTGATTGCTGCTCTCTATCATTTTGAAAGTTATTCCACAGTTGTGGTGCGCATTCCACTTTCCTTATGGAAGCTAATTTGATACTACACTACAGCATATGTTTTTAATTCTAGTTTTAATTAAATTTTAAATGAGTGCCACAACTACAGTGTGTAAACTTTTAGATGGCAGACCTCTCCCTAGTCCTGAATCGGTAGAAGTCGGTAAACGTCGGAAGGCTTCGGTGGGCACGCAGTTTCGACTGCTGCCAACATTACGTAGCTGACTGTGTTGTACAAGGTAGCCATTGTCGTCTGCTTCGTTATTGTTTTGTGCTGTACTGTTCTGCGTGTTTTTATTGTGCAGTTGTGCTAAACATTATCAAAATGAGTGAAGAGGCAGTTGCTGGTCCATCTCGGGAGTCGCCAACAACTCCTCCCGGTAGGCCTACGGTTAGAAGGAAACCAATATTATGTAGCGATGCTCACAAAATTATATTGCGTGTGACTGAATGCTGCGCGGCACTTCTCACGCATCTCGATGCTTACCACGTCATATCTCCTGAATTATGTGTCGTAAAGAGACATAAATTTGCCGGCGCATTTACTGATATATGTGCATACTGTATGCGAAATATGTTGCGATTAGAGTTAATAGTAACGAAATAATACATTAAAACATCATGCCTACTGCGGCAGATTTACGGTATGTACTGAGAAAATGTAGTAAGCGATAACCATTTTTCCTTTCATTATTTTGTGGGTGGTGTCAGCGAGAAAAATTTTCGTAAAGGTTTGAAATTGTATGTAACGTTTGTCGCTAGTCACTAAGTGCTCTCATTCTCAAATAGTGGATGCATAAATCTGGGTATTTTCCCACGGTGGCATCTCATTGTTTATGACGTCATATCTCCTCAACTAGTAGAAGCTGACCTCGGGGAAGATCAGTTTGGATTCAGTAGAAATACTGGAACACGTGAGGCAATACTGACCTTACGACTTATCTTAGAAGAAAGATTAAGGAAAGGCAAACCTACGTTTCTAGCATTTGTAGACTTAGAGAAAGCTTTTGACAATGTTGACTGGAATACTCTCTTTCAAATTCTAAAGGTGGCAGGGGTAAAATACAGGGAGCGAAAGGCTATTTACAATTTGTACAGAAACCAGATGGCAGTTATAAGAGTCGAGGGGCATGAGAGGGAAGCAGCGGTTGGGAAGGGAGTGAGACAGGGTTGTAGCCTCTCCCCAATGTTATTCAATCTGTATATTGAGCAAGCAGTAAAGGAAACAAAAGAAAAATTCGGAGTAGGTATTAAAATCCATGGAGAAGAAATAAAAACTTTGAGGTTCGCCGATGACATTGTAATTCTGTCAGAGACAGCAAAGGACTTGGAAGAGCAGTTGAACGGAATGGATGGTGTCTTGAAGGGAGGATATAAGATGAACATCAACAAAAGCAAAACGAGGATAATGGAATGTAGTCGAATTAAGTCGGGTGATGCTGAGGGTATTAGATTAGGAAATGAGACACTTAAAGTAGTAAAGGAGTTTTGCTATTTGGGGAGCAAAATAACTGATGATGGTCGAAGTAGAGAGGATATAAAATGTAGACTGGCAATGGCAAGGAAAGCATTTCTGAAGAAGAGAAATTTGTTAACATCGAGTATAGATTTAAGTGTCAGGAAGTCATTTCTGAAAGTAGTTGTATGGAGTGTAGCCATGTATGTAAGTGAAACATGGACGGTAAATAGTTTGGAGAAGAAGAGAATAGAAGCTTTTGAAATGTGGTGCTACAGAAGAATGCTGAAGATTAGATGGGTAGATCACATAACTAATGAGGAAGTATTGAATAGGATTGGGGAGAAGAGAAGTTTGTGGCACAACTTGACCAGAAGAAGGGATCGGTTGGTAGGACATGTTCTGAGGCATCAAGGGATCACCAATTTAGTATTGGAAGGCAGCGTGGAGGGTAAAAATCGTAGGGGGAGACCAAGAGATGAATACACTAAGCAGATTCAGAAGGATGTAGGTTGCAGTAGGTACTGGGAGATGAAGAAGCTTGCACAGGATAGAGTAGCATGGAGAGCTGCATCAAACCAGTCTCAGGACTGAAGACAATAACAACAACAACAACAACATCTCCTCAAGAATGTGTCTTATTTCTTTTTTTTCGGCTAGGAACCTTCTTGGGCATACGGAGAACAACTCACCAAAGTTTCATTGCAGTCGGATGAATGGTTTGTGAGTGCATAGTAGACAAACATACATACATTCAGTTATATATATATATAGATTTTAATGCACATGATTATTTCAGTTTCGTTTACGAACAACATTTAAAGCGAGTTTTACTTCCAAGCCTTTCGTCTGCTTTCGTGTAAGCATGACGCGCAACAATTTGTAGATTTGTAGTGCCAGCACTGCAACTGGTAGGCGTGCCTTATTCCCCCCCCCCCCCCCCTCCCCCCAATGGCTCCTCTCCCATCATCAGCCAATGCTTGCTTCCTCCTCTCCCCGCACTCACCTCACAACTCTGCCATCTTACAGTTAACACACTGTATGTAGCTGTATTTACAGAAAAATCTAAGCATGACATTTTCTTGCCTGCTCAATGGTGTACTCTGAGCAAGTTCCCGAGATCTGTATACCAAATGAATTTGTTGTGTATGATATACCTGTGCTGAGAAATGTATCGTCTGTTCCAACACTCTAAGTGCCTAGAAACCTTTTAAACAAATGTATGCAGCAGACAAATGTATCCAGAACATCCAGGACTCCCTTCTCTACCTGCAAACCAATTATTCGGTCATGGCATACTTCCTTCCAGCCATTGAGTCAACATGAAATACTTCTCATTATCCTTAGAATAGGGTACATTCAGATGATGCGTGGCTTGCTGCTCTGGTGGGAGGACCCTCCAGACGTGAGAGGACCCTCCAGTGTCTGTTGCTTATGCTGTACAAATTACAGACTTCACCATTTTAAATGAATGTGTATTTCATTTTCAGACAAGAGAGTAAAGATTAATGTATCAACTGATATGTGCTCTATTTTAGCTGACTGTGAGATGAATGTAGTATGACTTTGAAAACTTTATCAGGTGTCAGTCTTGCTCCTTAACTGGCTAGGGAGAAGGTTTTAATGTGTTACCAGGATGGCTCATTAATCCTTGTTTTTTGTAAGTGATCAGCCACACTCATGAACATTTACATACCCACTCTTTTGATCCAACTTATTCGTGTATGAATGACAATAATAATTGTAAGTTCACTGAAAAAAAACCTAAAATTTGCATTTTTTTTTACCCTGTGCATATTTCTCAGTAATATTAAGTTCTCAGTTTTACTTTTGTTGTATATTTGGAGTGGAATACATGGTCTCACTACCTCTTGCAAATTGTGTTACAATGTTTTGTAAAATTTTCTCCAGGACAAGAAACACGCATCTGAATCGATGGACAATCCTGTGCAGTCGTATGTTGGGTGCATTACATTATCAGGACATTGGCCAGGAGACCAAAATGAGCAGATGGAGATTGTCAAGCATACACCATTTGATGAAACCCATGCTGTGGATGTTCATGATGTTGCACCAGACGTACAGGCAAGAAATAGCAGTAGTGAAGGAGATAATATATTCAGACATGGTGAAAATGAAATAACTTGCATAAGTAGTGAACTAAACAATCAGGCATTTAGTGACAACAGAATAGAAGCTGACAAACAGGAAGTAGTGCAGAATGGGCTTGTTGGGTAAGTGAGATGTGTTTTATGTTTGGGAGATGGATACACATTTGAACTACTGTTTTGTTTTGATAACTCAGATCTGATGCTTGATTCTGTGTGGTCTTAGTGCAGGTACCCTTGTGTACTGTTTTCTGTACCCCATAGATCTTGACTGCTGCTTGAGCCTGAGTAGCCCTGTAAGTGATATTATGAGAAATAGAATGTGTTGAATGATTTTAAAAAATGGCAGAAATCACCACATGCCAGATGAGCATTATGAGTGGGAGGTGGAAGTGACTAAGAAGAATGCTTGCATTCTTTTCCTAGGGCTGACCAGATGAAAGGCCTCCAGAATAGAATAGAAGAGAAAAAACAAACTAAAATCTCTTTAAATAAACAAGTTTAACAGTCTTGCAGTTTAATAAAGTCTATTATTTTAAAAACAAAAATTTATATTTCTAACTGGAGGAAAATAGAAAATGGAAGGATGAAATGTGTTTTTCATAAGAATGAAAGCAAAACACAGTGGAAAATGTGTCAACTGACCTTCATTGTTAGATTTCACAATTTACTTTTTTGTCCATTTTGTTGGATGTTTATGTGCTGAAGAATACTAGGCAGTTGCTATATACCTGAGCAACAAGTATCTCTAAGTGAAGAGAAAGGAGCTTGTGAACAGGCTTTGAAATCAAGCCAGTTAATTTCATGCTGTCCTGATCCATTTCTGTGAAGTATAAAATCTAGATTAGTACTGATGCCTTAGCTTTCCTTTTCTTTGTTATATATATTCAGGATTTCCCCTGAAATACATTACTTTTTCACACAATGAAATAATCTTTCAAATTGATATTTTTCATACATTTGCCCTGATGAATTATCACTGCAGTACCTCACACCATCTAATGTTAATTCATTATGCCTGTCTAGAGTTGGTAACGGTGGTGGTGGTGGTGGTGGTGGTGGCGGTGGTTGTAGTGGTAGTGGTATTGGTCGTGGTCGTCAAGGACAAGATTCTTTATCACTGGAGCCAAAACCATGGGCATGTGCAAAAAATTATCCAAAAGGGGCAAATTTCTAAAAATGACCATTTTTTTAATAATACTGATTCTGTGAAATTGAAAATGTGCCATTCTGCAAGAACTAAACCTAGCAAAAGGAACAGAAAATTCATTGTATCTCGCAGGAGTAATAGTTCTCTGCTTGTGATACCTAAAAGGTAAGCATATTCCATTCTGACATGCGAAATAAATCTTTTCATATTACTGATACTGTTACGGATTATGTGTTTCTTGAGTTAACAATTTTGAATTACATCCTGTATAATAAAATGCACCACATACAGGGTGTCCAGAAAAGGACTCCCTGATTTCAAAATTAAATATCTCAAAAACAAAGATCGATAGAGGAATGCGGTAAACGGTATGTTTATTGTGAAAGCTGTAAGAAGTTTATACAGCAGTTTGAAATAATAGTTACAAAAGCTGCTAACAGATGGCGCTGTTATCGCCATACGTAATGCCTAGTATAAATAGTGATCCGAAGCCCAGAGCGATCAGTTCCACTATTGAAACGTGAAAGGAGGTTAGTGTACCGAAGGAAGAGATTAAAACCATGTACTCCATTGAACAATGCGTTTTTCTGGTGCTAGAGTACCACAGGTTAGAAGAGAGTCCTACGGCAACAAGGCGAAGTTTTCAAGCACGATTTAATGTTCCAAAAGGACCCGATGTGAAAACCGTTTGTACACTCTTCGCAAAATTTCAACGAACAGGCAGCGTAACTGATGATCTAGTGGGGCATGTTGGCCGCAAGCAAACCGCAGTTACACCTGAAAATATCGCCACAGTTTCTGGAATTATTCAGCGAAATCCAATGTCATCCGTCCGTAGAACTGCATCTGAGACTGGTTTGAAGCGTTCCAGCATGCCGAAAATACTGAGAAAGGGCCTCCACATGCTTCCATTCAAAATTCAAACGCACCAGGCCATACCCGTACGAGCTGTGCAACAAAGGGTTGCCTTTGCTAATCAGATGCTCAGAATGATCGATAGTGAAGGATTTGATGTTGGCTGCATCTGGTTTACAGATGAAGCACACTTCCACCTGAATGGATACGTGAATAAGCAGAACTGGCGATTTTGGGGTTCCGAAAAGCCATATTGGTGTGAAGCGAAACCCCTGTATTCTCCTAAAGTTACTGTGTGGGCTGCAGTATGCAGCAGAGGCATTATTGGCCCTTTTTTCGTCCGAGAAACGGTCACTGGTGCACGTTACATTGCAATTTTGGAACAATTTGTCGCCACACAGCAAGCGTTAGAGGATCGACCAGGTACTGAATGGTTTATGCAAGATGGAGCCCGACCACTTTGGACTGAACAAGTGTTTCGCTTTCTTGAGGAATACTTCGGGAATTGAGTCATTGCTTTGGAGTATCCCAAATTAACTGGTGCAGGCATGGATTGGCCTCCATATTCGTCGGATTTGACTCCCTGTGACTTTTTTTTGTGGGGCACAGTGAAAGACATGGTCTACCCGAAGCATCCCGCCACGCTGTACGAGTTTGAATAGGCGATCTCTGTGGCATGTGAATCCATTTCGGTTGAGACACTACGAAATGTGATGGCCAATTTCATTTTTCCTTTGCGCCACCTCTGTAGTGCCAATGGTGAACATTTTCAAAGCATTGTGATGTGATTGTTTGCAACAGTTGTTTTCATACGATTATGTCGCTTATGTATGCTGATATGAGCTGTACAGCATACAGTGCCATCTGTTAGCAGCTTTTGTAACTATTATTTCAAACTGCTGTATAAACTTCTTACAGCTTTCACAATAAACATACCGTTTACTGCATTCCTCTATCAATCTTTGTTTTCGACATATTTAGTTTTGAAATCAGGAAGCCCTTTTCTGGACACCCTGTACATTGAATTAGGAAACAAAGCCAAAAAATGTTCACAAAGGTATTTTTATTCATGTGCTAATATGTTTAGGTCAAAAATGAAAAGTAAAAACCTGAAATGAGAAAAGATCAGAATGGCTGAGGAAGTCCAGTTGGATATCACTAAGGACAGGTAGAACTAGAAATATACATTGCCGGTGGGAAGAAGGGGAGAGGGGGGGGGGGCTAGACACCTGGACCTGGAAAGATGATATCGATTTTGAACCGATGTTGGCATATGGCACCTGAGGGATAGTAGATGTACTGATAATGATTTCAACATTGTCTGCCAACAGATAGTGTAGCGGCATAGCTATCAGAGCGCCATCTTTGTCTACCCTTTCTTAGAGAATGCTCACAGCTAGAAGGCTCATTGTAGTGCGAACATCTAAAGCAAGTAGGCACCCATGCTACTGAGATGCACTCATGTTTCCTACAGCCAATTGAGTGAGTTTGAATAGGGTCTAATTGTGACCTTCCCTGTGGTGGGTCAGTCCCTTCGCAGGATTGACATACAATTTGAATGTGCTGCCTCAGTTGTGCAATGATGCTGGTATCAGTGGTCACGTGAATGTTTTCACAACTGTAGATGAGGTTCTGGATGTCCGTGCAGCACAGATACCAGCCAGGATCATCTTATTGTAAGGACAACATTTGCAGGTCATCCAGCTACAACAGCAGAGATGAGAGAGCTGTGGGCCCATATGTGTAAATACAAACTGTAGCGAATTGGTTATTGGCAGTGGGACTACCAGCAAGCACACGTCTAGCCCATCTTTGACTCGTGCCACAGCATCGACACGCACGGCTCGACTGGTGGCATCAGAGGACCGTGGTCTTCAGCGATGAAAGCAGATTCTACTCATGTGCAAATGATCACTTGTGCATAGAACATAGACCTGGTGAGTGCTGTCTCGTAGTGTGTCTTCATTCGAGACACGCTGGCCCCACCCCGGGCCTTATGGTGTGGGGTGCGATAAGCTATAACTCTTGTACACTTTTGTTGTTTCTGGCGGGTGTGCTAACCAGCACTCGGTATGTGCAGAACATTGTTAGACTCGTTCTTCTGCCGTTCTTGCAACAGGAAAGTGATGTGTTGTTCCAGCAGGATGATGCTCGCCCACACACTGCCCATGAAACTCAATATGCTCTGCAAGATGTACAGCAGCTTTCCTGGCCAGCACAATCTCCAGACTTCTCTCAAATTGAGCACGTGTGGGATATTATGGGATGAGAAGTCACTTACGTGACTTGTCAACCGACTACTCTTACAGAACTGCATGCACAGATTGAGCAGGCAAGACATAACATATCGCAGGACAGTACTCGCCATCTGTGAGATTGACTGGATGCCAGAGTGAGCACCTGCATTACAACCCATGGAGGCTACACCATATACTAACTGGGTGTTTCAGCATGGGTTGATACCTGGTCCCTCAAACCGCTTGTGCTATTGATCTGTAAATGTAATCCGTTCATGTATTCCAAATGCACTGTTCTACATCTACATCTACATCTACATCCATACTCCGCAAGCCACCTGACGGTGTGTGGCGGAGGGTACCTTCAGTACCTCTATCGGTTCTCCCTTCTATTCCAGTCTCGTATTGTTTGTGGAAAGAAGGATTGTCGGTATGCCCCTGTGTGGGCTCTAATCTCTCTGATTTTATCCTCATGGTCTCTTCGCGAGATATACGTAGGAGGGAGCAATATACTGCTTGACTCTTCGGTGAAGGTATGTTCTCGAAACTTTGACAAAAGCCCGTACCGAGCTACTGAGCGTCTCTCCTGCAGAGTCTTCCACTGGAGTTTATCTATCATCTCCGTAACGCTTTCGCGATTACTAAATGATCCTGTAACGAAGCGCGCTGCTCTCCGTTGGATCTTCTCTATGTCTTGTATCAACCCTATCTGGTACGGATCCCACACTGCTGAGCAGTATTCAAGCAGTGGGCGAACAAGCATACTGTAACCTACTTCCTTTGTTTTGGGATTGCATTTCCTTAGGATTCTTCCAATGAATCTCAGTCTGGCATCTGCTTTACCGACAATCAACATTATATGATCATTCCATTTTAAATCACTCCTAATGCGTACTCCCAGATAATTTATGGTATTAACTGCTTCCAGTTGCTGACCTGCTATTTTGTAGCTAAATGATAAAGGATCTATCTTTCTGTGTATCCGCAGCACATTACACTTGTCTACATTGAGATTCAGTTGCCATTCCCTGCACCATGCGTCAATTCGCTGCAGATCCTCCTGCATGTCAGTACAATTTTCCATTGTTACAACCTCTCGATACACCACAGCATCATCTGCAAAAAGCCTCAGTGAACTTCCGATGTCATCCACCAGGTCATTTATGTATATTGTGAACAGCAACGGTCTTATGACACTCCCCTGCGGCACACCTGAAATTACTCTTACTTCGGAAGACTTCTCTCCATTGAGAATAACATGCTGCGTCCTGTTATCTAGGAACTCCTCAATCCAATCACACAATTGGTCTGATAGTCCATATGCTCTTACTTTGTTCAATAAACGACTGTGGGGAACTGTATTGAACGCCTTGCGGAAGTCAAGAAACACGGCATCTACCTGTGAACCCGTGTCTATGGCCCTCTGAGTCTCGTGGACGAATAGCGCGAGCTGGGTTTCACATGACCGTCTTTTTCGAAACCCATGCTGATTCCTACAGAGTAGATTTCTAGTCTCCAGAAAAGTCATTATACTCGAACACAATACGTGTTCCAAAATTCTACAACTGATCGACGTTAGAGATATAGGTCTATAGTTCTGCACACCTGTTCGACGTCCCTTCTTGAAAACGGGGATGACCTGTGCCCTTTTCCAATCCTTTGGAACGCTACGCTCTTCTAGAGACCTACGGTACACCGCTGCAAGAAGGGGGGCAAGTTCCTTCGCGTACTCTGTGTAAAATTGAACTGGCATCCCATCAGGTCCAGAGGCCTTTCCTCTTTTGAGCGATTTTAATTGCTTCTCTATCCCTCTGTCGTCTATTTCGATATCTACCATTTTGTCATCTGTGCGACAATCTAGAGAAGGAACTACAGTGCAATCTTCCTCTGTGAAACAACTTTGGAAAAAGACATTTAGTATCTCGGCCTTTAGTCTGTCATCCTCTGTTTCAGTACCATTTTGGTCACAGAGTGTCTGGACATTTTGTTTTGATCCACCTACCGCTTTGACATAAGACCAAAATTTCTTAGGATTTTCTGCCAAGTCAGTACATAGAACTTTACTTTCGAATTCATTGAACGCCTCTCGCATTGCTCTCTTCACACTAAATTTCGCTTCGCGTAATTTTTGTTTGTCTGCAAGGCTTTGGCTATGTTTATGTTTGCTGTGAAGTTCCCTTTGCTTCCGTAGCAGTTTTCTAACTCGGTTGTTGAACCACGGTGGCTCTTTTCCATCTCTTACGATCTTGCTTGGCACATACTCATCTAACGCATATTGTACGATGGTTTTGAACTTTGTCCACTGATCCTCAACACTATCAGTACTTGAGACAAAACTTTTGTGTTGAGCCAACAGGTACTCTGAAATCTGCTTTTTGTCACTTTTTCTAAACAGAAAAATCTTCCTACCCTTTTTAATATTCCTATTTACGGCTGAAATCATCGATGCCGTAACCGCTTTATGATCACTGATTCCCTGTTCTGCGTTAACTTTTTCAAATAGTTCGGGTCTGTTTGTCACCAGAAGGTCTAATATGTTATCGCCACGAGTCGGTTCTCTGTTTAACTGCTCAAGGTAGTTTTCCGATAAAGCACTTAAAAAAATTTCACTGGATTCTTTGTCCCTGCCACCCGTTATGAACGTCTGAGTCTCCCAGTCTATATCCGGCAAATTAAAATCTCCACCCAGAACTATAACATGGTGGGGAAATCTACTCGAAATATTTTCCAAATTATCCTTCAGGTGCTCAGCCACAACAGCTGCTGAGCCAGGGGGCCTATAGAGACTCTTGCAACAATAAATCCTGAGTGAATTGAAACCTCTAGAAGAGTGTACAAATTTTTTCCCCAGTCATGTATATCATTAGTACTCCTCAAAGAAACATGAAATTACCTTTAAAATACACTTTTTCGTCATTGGCCCCTTTTTTTCTTTGCGAAGCTCCACATCTGATCATGTTAATGATTTTATTGAGTTGTTTTCATATCTCATCAGCTGGCATGATTAAAGTTTTAACATCTGTGTTTTGGAAGATATACTTTTTGGATAGTTTGCATAATTTGTGTCCCCGTCCCAACAATCGACAAGATAAAAATGGTAAATTTTCAAAAGCCACCCTCACATTGACCTGTAGAACTTGACATGCTATGACTGACTCTAGACTGTCCTAGTCTTCCCAGTTTGACACATTATGCAGTAATGTCAAATCGGTGACAGAATTCATAATTCTATTGCTGTATGTTGTGATATATTGCTCCCTGTAGAGATCAAGAAGATGCCAGCTTTGTAAAACATTTTTCTGAACTTTAGATTTCAGTCTTTTTCTCTTGTCTTGCACAGAAAACAGAACTATTCTTATTCTGACTGTTGCATTTGGATTAACATATGAAGTATAGATAATTACACTTACAATATAAAAGTTCATTTGCTTTAGGGTCTGCTACAATTGTTGTGTCATGTAAAACTGATTGTAGTCTCTGCAGGCAATCATTGTTCACCAACGGACAAGAGATAAACTACTATTGCACATGTGGGAATTGCGGTTGGATGCCAGCCGTAGACACAACCACCACCTCCATATTCATGTACCACTGGTGTCCTGGCGATTGACATGACTCCATGTTATGTGTTAAACTGGTGTTTTTCTGCAGCTTTTAAAGCTGTATGAGCAAGTCACGAGGATTCCTTCATCTGTGGTCCTTTGACTGCAGGACATTATAGAAAATGCCTTTGTACCAATCAAACCGCATAATTTCTCATCAACAATGTAGTGAGCAACCAATGGCAAATTATGTAGTGATTTAAGTCACAGTATTTCCTGTTGTGTGTCACTATGGTAGATTTGCAGCTTTTTAGAAGCCCAATCGTTCCTAGAAGCGTGCCAGAATTCTAAAATAAATAAAAAATCTATTCTCCTGATTCCAGGAGGGAGACATTCCCCCCTCCCTTTGTGCTGTATGGATGCCTATGGTGGCTGTAACTAAAACTTTTAGTCCAGTTAGTTGATAGCCATGCATTGGTTGTGCAAGAATCTCTGCAGACATCACAGTGTAACCTTCTGTTAGTAATTCTTCTCAACTGGGCCGACTCAAGACCATTAACTGTACAGGGTCTGGCAGGGAGATGTTACGTTTTAGAATTTGCCATAACTTAAGTGGTGGGAGAACTAGCACACGTGTAGTAGTTGATATATATATTCGTTGCCATTTCAGTAGCCATGGGACCTTGGTCAGTTGAACAACGGGTCTTTGTGTATGTGACACTTTTGTTGCAACCATTCATCCAGTAGCGCAGATGCAGTATAGATTTCACAGTCAGCTCAGTGTTGGTCGAAATGGTGCTATCCCATCTTGCACAACAGCAATAAAATGGTTCAACAACATCAGAATGAGAGGAATGGTGAGACCTGGAACAACACGGGGTGGCATTCGAACAGTTAGAACAGCAGAAAACATAGACAAAGCTTAACAATCTATGTCAATTCACTGCATTTTGCAATTTGCCCTCCACTTTCATCCTTTTAAAATTATGGTGGTTCAAAAAATGAAGCAAAATGTCTATGCATGGCAGCGTATGTTTGCAGAAAGGATGCTGGAAACCTTGGATTAGCCTGATTTAGCATCATTGGTCCTTACTTTTTCTGAGAAAGTGGACCCACTGACTCTCAACTTGCAACGATATCTCACAATGTTGCGAGAATTTTTTATGCCAGAACTGAGAAGATATCTGATTGACCTCAATAATGTTTGGTTTCAACAGGATGGGGCTACTTCCTGTGCCTCAAGACCACTAATAGCTTTCCTAAAGGAACATTTTCCAGGTTGCCTCATTTCTTTGCGTGGGGAGGTGGAGTGGCCTTCTCGATATCCAGATCTTTCTCCATGTGATTATTTCTTATGGGGTACGTAAAATTTCGGGTTTACATTGAAAAACACATGCTCTTGAAGCTCTTTCAGTAGTCATTACTGGAGAAATTCTTCTTGCTATCCTTGAAAGGTATATGCACTGTTTTTCCAGTCACCTGCAACAATGGCTGGCAAGAACAGCTGCCACTTGCATGATGTTTTTTGCAGCTGAATGACAATGTATTCTTGTTTGTGCATTATATTTATTAAATCACAATGATTAGGGAAAACAGTCCTCTGATATTCAAATACGGGATTAATGGTGTGCTGCTTGACACAGCCACATTGACTAAATATCTGGGTGTAACACTGGAAAGCAATATGAAATGGATGAGCATGTAAGGGAAGTAGCAGAAAGACAAATGGCCAACTTCGGTTCGCAGGGAGAATTTCGGAAAACTGTAGCTAATCTATACAGGAGGCCATATATAGAACAGTAGTGCGATTTGGTCTTGAGGAGGGCCCTACTGCTCTGGTCTTTGGAATCCCACCATGCTGGGCTAAAGGAAAACATTGAAACAACTCAAACGCATGCTGCTAGATTTGTTACCAATACATTCAATCAATGTACTAGTATTAGGGAGATGCTTCATGAACTCAAATGGAAATCCATGGAAGGAAGCTGACATTCTTTTCACAAAACACCACTGAGAAAAATTTAAGGAACCGGCATTTGCAGCAAACTGCAGAGCAACTGGCTGCAGAATGATACTATTGCTGCTGAGATACATTTCACGTAAGTATCTCGAAGACAAGATAAGACAAATTAGGGCTCGTTCAGAAGCATATAGTCATTTTTCCCTTGCTCTATTTGTAAATGGAACAGAAAAGGAAATGACAAGTAGTGATACAATGTACTTTCCACCATGCATCGTACGGTGCGTGTGTGGAGTGCGTATGTATGTAGCTGTAGAAATTTTTTCAAAACATTCTAACACATTTACTTTTTTAAAAAAATTTTCAATTTTTACATTTTCCAAATATGCATAAAAACTGTTATTTGGTTGAAAAATGGGACTCAGTTGTTCGAAATGTCTAGGTCCCAACAAGTGGCAGGAAACTGTGAACTGCACAACACCTTGAACTAAATCAAAGGTGTAACTTGCAGGGATCTGGCTGGCATTCCCCAAAAAGAACAGAAAGCTGAGTGGTCCCCGGAAGGCATTGCTGATGTTCAAAACACCATTAAAAATGTGGATGGCAATCTTGTCAGATCAGACTATTTTATACTTTATATTTACATTTAATAATGTTAAGACAGATTTCCTTCGTCTAAGTGTCCGGCCATATTTCCCCAACCCAATTCGTCATTTTAAATGCCAGAAATTCTGGCACACTACTCTTGGTTTCAAGAGAGAAGACACTTGTAGCGAATGTGGTAAAGCTGCCCATGATGGACTTTGTTGTTTATCTTCTCCAGAGTGTGTAAACTGCTCTAGGGTTCACTTCAAAATGTGCCCCTCCCCCAGAACTTCAGAAAAGGCCGTGATTGCTGACTTTGTGGAACTTCCTGCCCCTCCAGAGATCCAGTCTTGACCACTGTCCAGTGCTGCCCATACAACTCCTGTGGTTGTGGCACCAAAGCCTCCCCAAACCATAAAAATCAAAGTGAAAGTCAAAAATCACCCATTGACGGAGACAAGAAGAACACTGTCTGATTATGTCGATGTCATCCTCTCGGACGTCTCTCTCGAATCTTCTTTGGAGGTGATGGTCCTTTATGTCTGACTGGGGCAATCATCTTGCTCCAAGACTGAGTCTCCATGCATTGCGGGTTCCCTTCCCTGGCAGAAAGTCAGGATGAAAGTGCTGCCCCCATGGTACATGGCTCCAGCCCTACACGGGAACATTAATGGGTGCAGGACACATGTGGAGGAACTAAAACTCCTAACATAATGCCGTCTGTGCTTGTGTTTGCAGGGGATTCATTTTAAAGCATCTGATGCCCCTGTACTACAGAACTATACGCTCTATAATAAGGATGACCTGACAGGGGAAAGAGCAAAGAGAATGGTTTGTCAATTATCCACACCACTCCTCTGATCTTCCCCTGGCTACTGACCTGCAAGCAGTTCCACTTGAAATTCACATGTGTCTGAGGATTACTATTTGCTTGCTGTATTTATCTCTGCAAGATACAATAGACTTGAGGGTCTTGCAGATCTTAGGGAACTATTCTCCTGACCATTTCTCCTACAGGGAGACTTCAATGCCCATCATGTCTTGTGGGGCTCAACATCTCCTTGCCCTCTGCGTCGGGTTCTGGAGAGCCTCGTGATGTCTCGCGAGCTGTGCATCCTCGACACAGGTGCTGCCGCTCATTTCTGTGCTGCTACTAGGTCATTCTCAGCCACTGACTGCTCTTCCTGCTCTCCAGCCCTCGCGAACTCTGTTCAGTGGGAAGTCACTGACAACCACTTCCTATTCTGCAATCACCTATTGGATGGAACATACCTGAACAGAAGCCACCTGAATGGGTGGTCAGCAATGCTAAATGGACATTGTTCAGTCAGCTAGCTGTGTTTGAACAGTGCAAAAGTAGCCAGGAATGGGTGAACCACATTACGTGAGTGATTCATCATGCCGGTGACTTACACATCCCAAAGTCTCCAGGTCATCTTGGTGATCCAGTGCATGCAGATTGGCAACCCAGGACATGCACGCAGATCTTTGATGGTTTAAGTACTGCCCAACTGCAGACAATCTCACAGCCTTTCAGATAACGAGAGCCAAGGTTCGATGTGTGATTAAGGGGAGCAAGAAAAGGTCATGGCAAGTGTTCCTGGACACCATCAGTCGTTCCACTTATTCTACAAAAGTATAGGAAGCCATCAGGAGGATATCCATTAAACACAGTCATTTATAAATAGCAGCAGTGCTGAGGCAGGGGTACTTCCAAACAATACCCAGAGACATGGCTCAGATGATGGCAGAGTATTATGCAGTGACTACTTCCAATGCCAGCTAGGATCTTACATTTTGCTGCTACCATGCGACTGCAGAGAGGGGCAAGTTAGACTTCAAAGCCCAAAATTCTTATTCTTACAACTGTCCTTTCTCCATGTGGGAGCTAGAATCAGCACTGTCTGAGACTTGTGATACTGCACCTGGTCATGAGCAAATCCAATACTGCATGCTTTGACATTTGCCAGGAATGTCAAAGGAAATCCTCCTCGAATGTTTTAATTTGCTACGGCACACAGGTCACTGTCCCAACTTATCGAGAGAGCAACTTTGATACCTCTCCTCAAACCAAACAAGGGTCACAGTCACAGTAGTTACCGGAGTGTCGTCTTAACGAACTGTGTTCGAGAGTGTGTGGAGTGAATGGTTAACTGTTGTCTCGTCTGGTTGTTGGAGACCAGGCAACTCTTCAGTCTCTCTGAGTGTGGATTCCGAAGATTTTGGTCCACTGTTGACAACCTTACCCTACTAGGGGAAGCTATTCAGCAAGCTTTCCTATGTAAACATTACAGTCACTGCAAATTCTTTGTTATCAGTAAGGTGTATGACACTACTTGGAGACACAATATTCTCCTGCAATGCCATCAATGGGGCTTTTGTGGCCCCCTCCCCATCGTCATACTGTCCTCCCTATAAGAGCTTTTTTAGGTCCCGAGTTGGTAACGTGCTGTCAAATTGTTTTCAGCAGAAGAATGGTGTTCCTCAGGGTTATGTTTTAAGTGTTACCCTCTTTGCCATGGTCATAAACAGTATCACATCTACTGTAAGGAGACCTGTACAGTGCTCCTTGTTTGTCGCGAATTGGCTGTTTCCTGTTCCTCTTCCATCGTTGCAACAGTGACGCATCTGTTGCAACTTACAGTGTGCCAGTTAGAGGAGCGGGCTACAACCACAAGTTTTCTGTTTTCTGCAGATAAGTGTGTGTGTACCCATTTTAATCGTTCTCATCATTTTTTAAATTTATCTGGCTTGCATATGAGGGACATCATTCTACATTTTAAAGAATCAGTGAGGTTTGTGGGCTTCATTTTTTACTCCAAACTGTTGTGGGTGCGACATCTGAGAGACCTGAAGGCCAGAGGCCAAGAGGCACTGAGTATCATAAAATGTCTTAGCTATAGGTCTTGGGCAGCAGACAGGACACACCTGCTCCGGTTTTATAGGGCCTTCATGCATCCACAGCTAGACCATGGATACACAGTGTATGGGTCAGCAAGGCTCTCTTACCTGAAGATTACTGACGCTGTCCACCGTGACCCCTCACAGTGGACAGCATCAGTAATCTTCAGGTAAGGTATCATCATAAACATTGAACTCATTACTTTTATTGAAAGCTTTACAGTGCCTATCGCCTAGGTACTTCGTATATCTAGCGTTATAAAAGGGCACCGACCTCTGAAACATTTTTAGAGCTCCATCACACTCCATACCTCCATTGTAACCGTCATCATTCTTAGAACACTGATGTTCAATATGTCCTTCAGTGTTACCATGGCAGGTGTTGCAGTACTTAGATAAGCACTCAGCATCAACAACTTTTCCATTCTCCAGAGAAATAGCACTTACAACACCATTCAAGGAATGATGTCCTTGACGTTGCCATGTTCCATAAAATGCAACAGCAATGTCCCAGGTTCCACTAATATTTACAGTTTCTTCTACTGCACATTTCATAGATGCTTTAGACACAACCGTCAAGGCACCTAAAAGTATTTTTGTATACTTGCTGAACATACTGGGAGGAGGAGGAAGGTTCATCAAACCGCAAAACGTTTGAGCAGCCTTTTTTCCTTTTCCTATTACACGCATTGCATACACTAACTTCAAATTCACATCATATGAATTATGCACAGTGTTCGAAGTCATTTTCGAGGTAGATAAGATGCCCACATCAACAACAACAAATCCACTATAAACAGCGACATTGTTAACACAAAAATTTGAATCACCAGGAGGCGTGCCATGTGGGAGTTTCTTCCCTGAAAAAATGATACATATGTTACTTTCAACAGTGTGGCTTGCATTTTTTGTGAACTGGTTACCACAGAATTTCCTTTTATTGAATTTTTTTGTGTGTGGCATAGTTCATATTTATTGCACACTAAAGGATATGTACTTCCACAAATATATGTAGCACTTGGGCAACACACATTCAGTAACACGTGAAAAAACTGCTTCAGCGAAACAAAAGTAAATACTAGCAAAGATAATCATTTACAGACACTAGAAACATGCACTGTTACCAACATATACAATGTATCACATGTGTAATCGCTGGAAACAGAAAGTTCGCAGTTCTTTTCGAAATAATACTGGTTTCTGTAACGGAAATAAAGGGGGCATGGCAGCATGCATGACCGTAATTTCAAAATTTGGTATGTATAGATCATTTTTCATTTATTTATATATCAATGTAATCAGGAAAGACTACAGAATTTAATAAAATCATTTTAAAAAATTTCAATTTTTTCCACCATTTATAAGTATCCTGTATCCTTAAGCTGCCAAGGAGATTTTTTAAGAAGAAAGAAAATCTTGTTTGTACCACATGGGCATTCTTATTTTGCCTTCCACAGCCATCTGCAAAAAGTCTCAAGCTATCATTCTCAATAGAGAACTCAAAATGTTATAGAAAATCACAGGGCTGAAGACACCTCAACAGAACCTCTGCCAGCCTGATTTACTGTCCAGACACAGAAGGGTAGATATTTATGTGTGTGTGTTACACAGAGATTGCTATGGTTTATTTGAAGTGAATAATATGCCTCACTGGGAGAACATGTATCTGTTGCATATCAAAGAACATGGTTGTTGAATTATGGGGCTTCACCCTCGTAAACTAATGACAAGTTTTTGCCCTTACTGCATGAGCACCCAAGTTAGTAAGTTGGGCTTTTTCATTTTGACCAACTGTAGCCAATCTATGAGAAATTTTAAGGCAGTAAATAGAAGTGTCTGAGGCAGGTGTTAGAAACCTAAGTTAAATTTTGAACTGAATATTTGCTGGGAGAACCATTTTTTTTTACTTGTAATTCACTTCACGCACTTGCATTCTACATTTCAAACAACTTACTGATCCTCAGCTCTGAAGAAATGTACAATTGCTGTCTCCTATTCCTAGAATATGGCTCTCCCTACTCTTTAGGCTTGCAATGAAACTACTAACCTTCTCTCCCTTGGATGCATACTTTGCTTTCTTGTGGTCACCCCCTCTGCATTATTTACATCCTCCACCACCAATAACTGATTAGCAATTTTATTTCGATAACTGATACAGGTTACCTGGTACCAGCTCTTTGGCGGCATTTCTTTGGTGCAGGTACATGAATCTTTAATGGAACATTCAGATCCTGTTCACTTTTGTTTAGAGCTCCAAATACATTATTTTTGTCCTTTAGTAGAAAATGATATCAAGACCTTTGTCGGAGTCTGTACAAAAAATGAAGGGAGCGAGTCATAAACCTGAATGTTGACTTGGTAGTGTATTAAATTAGAGGATAACACCATTCATTAAAATTTTGGCAGCATCAAATTAGTGTTTGTAGCAAGATCTACAATCCCAGTATTATATTTGAAGTTTATTTTTTGTACCTTTCCTCACATTTGAGTTGATGAGCATGATTGGTTTACTTTTTCCTCTTTCAGCTTCATCTTGAATGATCACCTACAGAAATTTCTTGCTCCACATTTGAAGAAACTGTTCCCTTACACACGATTCAGAAATAAAAGACAACTGTAATTACTGAACACACAGGACTGTTGAGAAAAGGGTGCTAGTCGTCAATATAACCAACTGATCAAAGTAACTAATAAGCTTCACCCAGTATTAATGTGGGAGACGATATGATTTGAAACACATACTACAGAGGACTCAATACAATTGAAACAACAGATAGTTATCAGGAGCCACTTACACTGTCAGTGAATACGGTTTGTTAAAATCTGACTCCACAGCAATAAAGTTGCTGTTTTTGGGTGTACAAGGGCTCAACGGTGAGGTTACAAGTGCCCTTACAAGTATTAAAAGAAACAAATATGGGTAAAGGGCTAAAAAGACACTCACTCAACAACTCTTACTCACTCGCATTGATCCACACAACATTCCATATCACATGCCGTAAAACAAATGACTAGTAGTGAAAGGTGCTACATCTGGGATGAAAACAGAAGGCAAATGACAGAGGAGCTAAAACAATGGCACAGGGATATATGACCAGCTGACTACATATAGAAACATGGGGAGCCTATCGCCCTGGTAACACATTAAGAACACCTCCCGAAAATTTTTGGAAAAAGTTGGAAAAATCACAATAGCTACAAAATCTTAAACATCTCACCACATTCATTTGCACATCACTTAAAATTGAGGGCAAATCTGCCACTGCCCTCTGACCCAAAAATAATAAAGTCTAGTGAAATGTGGCACACAGTAATCTGTATGATACAAGCACCACACACTGGAGGCTCATCGCACCAGAGCAAGGCTGTGGCCTCCCCGAAGGCAAGGAAGGAGGGCCTCATTCTGACTTTGTGGTTGAAATGAGGTATGCCACAGCCATGTAGTGGGCTTTACTAGAAACAGCTTATTATCTGTCACTTGTAACCGCTTATCTTCCCATCGACACACGACTCTGTACTTCAACAGCGATGCGATAGTATGCAGGGGGATGGCACATTGAAATAACTAAGGATCACAACATACCTTCTTGGCTGCTGCATCTGTCCTTTCATGCCTGCAATACCCATGTTCCTGGTACCCAGCAGAAAGACACCACCTTCACCAGCCATTGTAGATGGAGGAGGGTGTCCTGGATATTCTCGAAATACTTCATCTGCTGGGTACAAGTGTTGCAGAGAGTGAAGGACACTCAGAGAATTGGAATAGACAAGGAATTTAGCTCTTGACACACACACTTTGTGCATCCAAGTAGTCTTGCGGGCACTCTGAAATGTTGAGTTGCAAGTTGCAGTGTGTGTGTGTGTGTGTGTGTGTGTGTGTGTGTGTGTGTGTGTGTGTGTGTGTGTTTGTGTATTTGTTCATTGTCTAATTCAGAAGAAGGCCATTTATCCAAAAACTTTCGTGTTCAGTGGTCTTTTTGTTTTGGCTCTTTGCGACTCAACATCTCCACTATATGATGATACCAATCTACCCTTTTCATAATATTGTCATTATCCTTTTCTTAATATTATTGTTGTTCCAACCTCGAGTTTCTATTGTTTGATAATTGTGTGTAAGTCATTTTTGATATATTTTCTGTTAGCTTACATAGGGTAACAAAATGGTAATGTTTTGAAGCAAATGTCATCTTCTCCGCCCACAAAACTGAGACAAAAGTATGCACTGAATATAGAAATTGAAGGGTACTGAAAAAGGCTGTACACACTGATAGAGAATTCAATTAAGAATTCTGGCATCAAATTGCGATCAAAATCGTACATACTATTATCAGCTTCTGTTTACCACCAATTTGAAAAATATGGTTTCAAGAAAATTACGTTTAAAGTTTTTGGCTACATTTTTTGTAGTTGGTCCTCTGACCTCTACTCAGTGATCCCTGGACTGTATAGTAATCCTTCCAGATCCAAAAGGAGGTTCTCTACTCACCTTTTTCATGGCCAAGGTAGTCCTGTAAGCTTCTTTGGCAGCTTCTGTCATCTCCTTCTCTGCTACATCGATATGCCTTTTGTGCAGAAGTTCGTCTGAGCTGAAGTTTGAGTATGTTCATAATTTCCGTAATGCCTGTTGGGCAATCATTGAAATTACTTGCTGCCGCGATGTCGGCTACTTGTTTTCTCGCTAGTAACAGTTTTTAGAGACACTTTGTCGTAAATCACCTCAACAATGGATTTTCTGGTGAATTTGGGATGAACTCTAAAATAAAGAAGACATTCCAGAGAACATTTTAAGCTAAAAACTCAATTTTTTGACATTTTCAAAGAGAACTATCCCATTAAAAAGCCATACTTATTTTCCAGTAAGGGGCCACTCATATCTTTCTGCTGACTTCGTCTTTGGAATTTTGGAAAAACATCTTCGAAAGATGGGACACTGACACCCAAGGATTACCATAATGTTTATAAATCTCTGAGTTCAGTTCATGTCTTACGTGAGGATTGGAGTGTGAGGGACAATAAAGCACTCTGTGAACATTTTAAACAGATGGACAGTATCAGTAACATGAAACAAATTATGTTACAGAGTTGAATCAAAGATGAAAATGTTATGCAAAATAAAAATGGAGTAGACTTGTCCCTGTTATGATCCAGCCAAGATTTTCAGCCCTACTGTAAGAAAAATAAAAAGCAAATAAAAGGGGAGAAAACAGTGTGCCTTGTTGCTGAACCATCTGTACTTTCACCATATATCACGAGTGGTAAGCAGTCACTGCAAAGAAACTTCTAAAGAAACAGTCACTACTGCATAGGCACCAAAGTTAGTGTCCAGTCCCTAGCAAGTCAGATGTGAACTGAAATTGAGGGTCAACTCAAAAGCTGAAATGCTTAACTCCGATTTCCAATGTTCCTTTAGAAAGGAAAACCTAGGAGAACTGCTCCATTTTAATCCTCCTACCATTGAAAAGACGAGTGGAATAAATATCAGTGTTCAACGTGTTTAGAAACAGATGAAATGGTTAAAATTGAACAAAGCTCCAGGATCCAAAGGAATCCTGATCAGGTTCTACACTGAATTTGGAGTTAGCCCCTCTTGCAACTATAATCTATTGTAGATCCATTGAACAGAAAACCATTTATGAGAAGGCTACTAGAAGTGATCCGCAAAACTACCATCCAATATCCTTGTCATCAATATGTTATAGAACCTTAGAACATATTAAGAGTTCAAACATAATGGGATATCTCGGACAGAATGATCTCCAGCATGGATTCCAAAAACATCAGTCATATGGAACACAACTCGTACTTTTTTCACATGACATAATGAAAGCTTTGGATCAAGTCAGTTGGGTAGATGCAATATTTTTTGATTTCTGAAAAGCATTTGATTCTGTACCAGCTCTACACTTATTGTTGAAAGTATGATTTTATGGGGTATCAAGTGAAATTTGTGACTGGATTGAGAATCTTTTGTTAGGGAAAATGCAGCATGTTATCATGAATGGAGACTCATCATCAGGTGTAGGAGTAACTTTGGGTGTGCCACAGGGAAATGTGTTTGGACCCTTGCTGTTCATTCTTGTGTATTAATGATCTTGCAGACAATATTAATAGTAAATTACTGTCTGAAAGAAGCTGCATAAATACCGTATTTACTCGAATCTAAGCCGCACTTGTTTTCCTGTTTTTGTAATCCAAAAAACCGCCTGCGGCTTAGAATCGAGTGCAAAGTAAGCGAAAGTTCTGAAATATGTTGGTAGGTGCCGCCACAACTAACTTCTGCCGTACAATATATGTAACGCTACACAGGCATGCTTTACAGGCACAAAGATAAATACTGGCGCCAAAACCTCTGCGTCAGTAAATAAATTAAAAAAAAAAAGTTGGAAGATGAGCTTTTTTCTCCGCCCGAATTTCGACCACTGCATTTTCATACATTATCCAACGAAGTAAATACAAATTCCGTATTGTTCATCTTCGAATGTAGCAGCTTTTAAATGTACTACGAAAATCCAACTGGCAAGACCGTTTGCGATGTTTGTCAGTATGGCCAATTCTACGTTCTGATTTTTTTTTCTACCTGTGAGAAGAGAATGACTAATGGGAACTTTTGTGAATTCTGAATCACATGCAGTATTCTCTTCACCATAAGAATAATACGAATATAAACATTTTGCCATGTATTCTTTCATGTTTACTGCTATCTCATTTAAATCCTGTCTGCCTAATAAACTATGAAACTAGAGTGAGACAACACAAACGCGGAAGTATACACATATGTCATGTTCATATTCGTATTATTCTTATGCCTAATAGTGATACAGTCAGAAATGAAGCACGGCAATTGACTAGATTTTTAAATCTAAGATGACTAACTTCTGTGCAGAAAATAATGTACTAAAGAGGCGTCTGCAAAGATTTTCAAATGGAGAAAAATTTTCGCTAAACTCTCGTTCAGAACATCTTCTATCATACGCACTTTATTATTTGGTCCTTGTTGATCATTATCAAAGAAAGCAGCAGTGTAAATAACAACAAATAGTAGTCTCTTGCCATTGTTTCGCTACTGAGACAATTACTCTCTTTTTTTTTATTGTAAGCGGCGGTAGCACGCACAAAAGCAAACCATGCCGCGAGCAGCGACAGGTCGTGAACATTCATTATCGGAATGCGACAAACAATGCATGACACAGTACAGTAATGCATTTTCAGCTTAGAGTGACGAAAACACCCATAACAAAGAGAACGGCAATTATCAGACCAAAGAAAAATAAGCAATCAATTCAAACCAGACGAAGCACGAGAAGCACGTGTAAAACGAAGGGTACCCGCATAAATAAGGACGAAGCGCCTGACGCATAGCAATTGCTACCTGGTAAAGCTTAACTGCTAAGCTTACAGCTCGAACCAAACTACTGTAAGCTGTATCGTCATTCATTCGACCTGAATTGTGTCTCATATTACAATGGACCAACTTTGTTTCGATTTGGAGGTGCGGCCTAAAACTTTTCTCTCCCCTTGAATTTCGAGTCTCAAATTCCAGCTGCGGCTTAGATTCGGGAAATTATTTTTTCCTTTATTTCGAGTCTCATTTTTCAGGTGCGGCTTAGATTCGAGTAAATACGGTATTTAGTGAGATCTTGACAATATTTCAAAGAGGTGCAAAGATTGGCCACTTGCTATAAATGTCCAGAAATGTAAAATGGTGCACTTCACAAAACTTAGAAACCTGTGGGTATAATATCAATGAGTTGCAGTTGGAATTGACCATCTCCTACTAATACCTGGGTGTAACAGTTTGTAGGGATATGAAATGGAATAATCACATAGGCTCAGTTGTGGGTAAAGCAGGTGGTAGACTTCAGTTTATTGATAGAATAGTGGGAAAATGTAATCAGTCCACAAAGGAAGTTGCTTACAAATCACTCGTGTGACCCATACTAGATTATTGCTTAAGTCTATGGGACCCATACCAGATAAGACTAACAGGTTATATTGAATGTATACAGAGAAGGGCAGCACGAATGGTCACAGGTTTGTTTGGCCTGTGGGAGACTGTCGCAGAGATACTGAAGAAAGTGAACTGGCAGACTCTTGAAGATTGGATTAAAGCTATCCCGAGAAAGCCTAGGAATACACTGCACCCTCTGCACATGGCTCACATAGGGTTCTTGAGGGCAAAATTATATTAATTACAACACACACACAGGAATTTAAACAATCATTCTTCCTATGTTTAATATGTGAATGGAATGAAAAGAAATCCTTATAATTGGTACAATGGGGTGTACCCTCTGCCGTGCATTCACAGTGGTTTGCAGAGATAGATGTAGGTGAGTGAAGCGAAGGAGACTGAGAGATTAATTTATTCTGTAAATGTTTTGGAGATGACTGGAGGAGCATAGGAGCTATAGATCTCTATGCTGACATCATTGATGAAGCTGCCTTGGTAATTAGGAATGAAGAAGTTTGTATATCAGCTTGTGGTTGCTTGGAAGGAGGAGGATTCAACCAAATTTGAAGAGAAACCAACAGGATGGCCATTCTGAACGCCCTATAAATCAAGATGTTTAACCAGAAGATTTATATTTTGGGATAACAGTTTTGTTCAATAATAACACAAATAAGTATTGAAATAGTAAGTATATTATTATAAATCAAGATGTTTAACCAGAAGATTTAGATTTTGGAATAACAGTTTTGTTTAATAATAATACAAACAAGCATTTAAATAGTAAGTATATTATAAGACTCATAGCAGAAAGACATTTTAAATTTTATATCAAAATCATGGTTAATGTGAATATTTGTATTGTGTGATAACATGGTTTTCAATAATAACATGTAAGTTTGATATAAATGCTATTAAAGTCAATCGGCAGCCAGAAGGACATTATGAACACTCTATACATTAAAATGTTAATTGTAAAGAAATTAATTTTCTATTAAAAGGTAATGTTCCTCTATAATAAAAACAAAAATAATTGTTTAGTGATGTAATTAGTTCATTAATCATTTTTTATTTGTGTATTTTACAAATCTTTGGATCAAAACGTATGAAGTCCAAATAAATTTTTCTTAAATTTTGAAGAACACACTTGCAAACTGATTTCACTTTTTTCATGTTTCCAGAAATATGCCTTAAACACAATTAACTTCCCATTTTACAATTTGTGAAAAGTTTTGCATGTTAGGGGTAGTCAATTTTTTGTTTCTTCTATAAAATTTTGTTCTCTAGGCATAACATAATTTGAAATCATGCTCCCTACATGTAAAAATATTTGATAAGAACTGATATTACTATCAGATTTGTAGTTTTTGTGGACAACACTTATTAGTTACAGTCCATGATGACATGTAACCCCTAGAGTTGGGGTTGGTCTGGAGATGCAAAGACAGTGAGATAACATATCTCTATGTTTCATGTATTAATATATCACATATCAGTATATCATTTGTCACTTGCTGTTTGAAAAAATTTACTCCGACAGTGAGACAATCCTAGCACCCCACGGCTGAGAGGGTGATGTTAAAATGACTGACATAAATCATAAATCTTAAACAGCTCATAACTCTTAAATGCGTGGAGCCATTTCAACCAAATTTAGTATACGCATGTTTCACTATATGCATAAAAATAGTGAGGGAGTAAGATACCTCTACTGCTGCTAGGGGTGGGGGTTATGATGAGAAAGTATGACATGTAGAAGTCTGTGTGTATTTCTTTCCTGTAAATAATTGACACAAAATACTGTACTTTAAAAGTATAAACTACAAAGACCACATAGTTTTTGAGATCAACATCATAGATGCATTTAATGTCCTCTCTAGAGCTACATGGTGTAAAATGTAAAACAATAGAGAATCTGACAGTTGCCAGAGACACCTTTTTCTCGAAACAATAATCAGTTACCTTCATAATTACAAGTTTCTTCGGAATTCAGATGACCTGCAGGCTGAAATTCACTAGAGATATGAATGAAACGTATGTGCTGAAGTGTTACCATTAGCCATCAAATCAGAGGCAGTTCTTATAATAATTTTTGAGTTGTTTATGATCATTTACATTCTTGTCTGTGCACTTTTGTTGCTTGATCTCCAAGGCGTCACAGGTAGTTTCAGGTAAAGCATGGTTTAAACAGAGTTTGAAAGACGTTTTGATAGGCAGCTACTAAACTTTATCGATGAATATCTTGACAGTGACAGTTAGATCAGTTTCAGTATAAATGTCTGTTAGATTTCAGTTTTCACAGCACTTGGTCACAACAGTGTATGATAAATGTATTAAAAGTGCATAACCATGTGTCATTCCGATAGAGTATTAATTCTGTAAATATTAGCAATTCCAGTTTACTCTAATGTATTCACCTATTTTGACAATCTCCTGACAAATGATCAGCATAGTGAGTATTATATTCAAATGTTTTGTGTTATACTTTCTGACACATTCCACAGACAAGAGAACCATCTCATTTTTGGGTCTTGTCCACAGCTGGTGGCCTTTGCACCCGATCTGTACATATAATAATATCTCCGACAGTGGGATATCCCAATAGTTAAAAACTACCTAAACTACATTCTCAGTTACCATGAGAATCTTTCGTCAGCCTAAGAGGATAGAGATGGGACATGTTATTCCAAAGAATCTCATGTTACACCACAGATTCCCCCACTTTAATGAAAGATGTGTAATGCAACATACTTCACTAATTACAACATTGCGTAATGATGAAACAGTCATTAAAAGTAATCATTCCTCCCAAGATAATTTTCTTGTCATTTTTCTTCCTAGCAATGCTGCAAGCTGACCCAAAGTGTGGCGTACACATCACTAAAATAAATCTTAACACTTATAATATACATTTAATGTTCAGTTCTAACAAAGTGAATACTGGTTCTAACACACAGCAAAGTCACATGTAGTGTTCAATTCTAATAAAGGGAACACTGGGTGTAATATGCAGCTACACCTTATTGCCTGCGAAAAATAACTTCACCTTAGAGATTTTGCTTTGTTGCTGAACCAGTGATTACATTTAACAGTAAACATTTTCTACAGCAGGCAGAAACAAATGCACACCTAATACCATTCCTTAGGTTCTGTACATATGTAAACTTTAGCATTTCTTTTCATTTAAGAATCGATAAATAATAAAATAAGGCTAACTTCACCCCAGGTAAGTAATTAGAATAATGAAAACATATAAATCTCAATAATCAAGCTACAAAATAAACAAAAGCCTTTTCTGCTCTCTTTTATTTCTGCTCTTCTGTTAAATGGTAACACTTCCTGTAAGTAATACTTCTCTTCTCCATACTGTGGAATGCATCTCATTACACAGCATCTGCTTCTAATAAATATCTTTCTCTCACCTAATAGTAGTTCATCCAAGAACTTAAAAAATTCACATCCATAACTTAAAGCTTCCTTTAAACACTCCTATTACCATTCAAGTTGAACCTAATATGCACACGAATAACATTACTAGTAAGTCTTCTCCCAAACACGTAGCAAAATAAAAATTCAGTTCGTCATTTTATTCACTACAGCCTAAATATTTTTTATGCCTAGGTTTACGATAATCGCGTACCATAGTGTACTCACTATGATACAGGAAGTCTGAATTCCTACAGTATCACCTAAAAAATTAGGTGTAGCAGTAGCAGATCCAACATTCCTTTGTACTTTTGGTTCAGCTAGTTCTTGTAGGTGCTCCTCCAAACTGTCCTAAGTGTTTGGGGCACTAACTACTTTGCCAAAAATGCGTATCTGACATTTGACTATGAATATCTTCAAACTCCTGGTTGGATAGTTCCTCTATAAGTTTCATCTTATCGTTCACCTGTTTAAACTGTTCTACAGTCTCCTTCCAGACTAAATCACACTGTTTTTCTATTTCAAGCTTTAAATCTATAGGTAATTTTACTTAAGTCATGATTCCTCCTTTCCTTGTGTTTTTAAATGTGTAATACTATTTGACAACTTTTCTTTATTGGATTACATACCATAAGATAACTCTTGTTTATTAGATTTCATACAATTGGATATCTCTTGTTACGCGTCTTTAAGACTATTTGATATTTTTTTAAATTTTCTCCCTGCACTTCTGTGAGAGCTATTAACCCTTCCACTTTGTGTGTGGTAACGGACATCCATTGTAGGCAACAATATATTCACTTATTGTTAGCAGCACTTCTATAATATTATGCTGTTTGAACACCATTGTTCCCAGTTATTGAAATGTGTTCCGAGAACTTTTTTACACGGTACACTACTAAACAAAATTCTCAACTTGGTACTGTGTGCAGCTCACCTAATTAGACATACAGGTAGCTGTGCAGTCATGTAGTCAGCTGATTAGCCACCGCACAGCGAATCGAAGCTGTACTGTTGTCATGTCAGTTGACTGCTGCTGAGATGCCAGTGGGAGCCACTGCAACACTCGTAGCCCCGAAATCGACAAACAAAATTCTTCTGTGTTGTTGTACGAAATCTCCTATGCCGAAGGTTACTTAACCGTGTAGATATATTTTGTGTTGACCTCATTGCTACTGTCAACTGATCTTCTTTATCTAATCTTTTGTGACAATTCACACTTATTTGGTTTTAACAAATCACAATTACCTGTTCATAAATATTTACATTATTTTGTGTGACACAAAAGAGTGTCCCAACTTATATCTTCTGTGCACTGTTTACTAAGGTTATTGATCTAGATTGCTTTGGGAACTTCGTATTTTCTTCTCTTATTTTGGTCAGAAATTCTTGAAATTTCATAAATTCTCTCTTCTTTTTGCACAAGTAATTTGTTTCATGCACTGGCACGCTGCAATGAAGTGTTACCATTGATGGGTGGTTGTGTAGTTCCACTCCGTGTACGATCTGTCACCCATTTCACAAATGCTCTCTTCTTTTCGCACAAGTAATTCCTTTCGTGCACTAGCACGCCGAAATGAAGTGTTACTATTGATGGGTGGTTGTGTAGTTACACTCCGTGTACGATCTGTCACCGTGATACCTCATTAATAATTTTTGGACACTGTTCTCGAAGTTAATTACTTTTGTGGTCGTGCTATGCAATACCGTGGTGCTGTGCCATTGGACTACTTCACCTTGTTGTGGTGTGCGGGTGTTGGAAGAGGGCTTGTCTGTCCGAGCTACTAAATAAGGAAAACAGTTTTGCATTGACTCTTCTTTATTTTATGCACAATGTTTTCCATGTGCAGCTTCAGTTAAAACACCTGGTGAAGAGATCTTTATCCTATATGTGTATTGCTTTTACAGTAGCCATCAAATCAGTGACAGTTCCTATAGTGATTTTTCAGCTGTTTACAATCATTAACATTCTTGCGTACATCTTGCTCCTTGACCTTCGAAACACTGCCAAGCTGCAATGTCCAAAGAGCAAGTGAGCCTCCACAGCAGGTGGAGATGCACAATCACTGTCGTGCTTTGCCAATGTCCAGTGCAGGCAGCCTGTACACGTTAATAATACCGCCCACAGTGGGATGTCCAGACACTTGCAAACTACCTAGGCTACATTTTCAGTTTTCATGAAAATCTTTCATCAGCCTAAGAGGGTAAAGGTGGAACTTGTTGTTATGAAAAATCCCATGTTACACAACAATATAAATATGTATGAAATGTGTTAAATATATGCAAATATTTGTGAAATACATGTACACGGGCAGAGTTGCGGCAAAATGCTAGTTTTCCTTAAAATATCACCTCGGGTCAGGTAATGAGTCCACAGTGTGGTATAGGCCTCTTCGATGTGTTTTAATGCACCCGTTGGGATTTATTATATAAGATGTTAATTTTTAGAAACTATGACTGTTTACACATTGGACTTCTACAGTGTTATAATGAAATTTCAGTATGCATGGTTATAATATTCCACTTTTGTGTTCACGTACTTTACAATGGACATATGGAAGGTCGACATGGAACAGATAACAAGTTTTGTTGCATCACTGAATCACATAATAATTTAGTAACATAATAACAACAACAGTAATTCACACCATTGCACATGCACATTAAAATACTATTCGTGTACTAAACGGTATAACTATTTAAACAGATAATGCAGTGCAGTCACTAAACTGAATACTTTATTGCAATGGCAGAGACAGCATGCTCATAATGAAACTTTTTACTAGAGTGCCACAAACTTTTGTGATGAAAGATTGTGAAACTAGTTAATGCAAGAAATCAGTTGTCTACAATGTCTTTAATTTTTGAGTTTCAGAATGTGAACGCAAACTGTTATTGGGAAACTGCACTTTACAGGCACATGTCACTTAGGTGGGTTGTTACTGTGACATTGATATTCAGTGGCAATAAATAATTTCTGTATCCTTCCTCATTCCTTTTATTGCCATGTTATATTAATTATTACATAGCGGCACACCTTTTCTCATAGTATCTCCATATAAAGCCATGTTATAATTATTCCTCCCTATGCATTTCATCGATCATTACAGAATGCTCATAGTCGCACACATGGCACTTGCCATTATCACCACAAATGAACTGCCACATACCACTACTCTCAGAGTTGTTATGCTAAAGAAAGTATTTGCCTAACTAGTGCAGTTCTGTGATACAAGGACAATAAATGTTTTACATACTTTCTTTCTTTCTTTTTAAAACACATTCTACTTTATCATTGTAGTTTAAATTTGTAAATAACTGAGTATACAAATAATGTCATCTGCAAATACTGTTGTGCTCAGACACTAATGACGATATTTATGCAAATACTTCATTGCACTACTAACAAATGGCATTAGTGGTTACAGTCTGAGAACAGGGGTGCACACTTAGAAACATTCCAGATTTATTATGAATTGAAATTAATAATCTCACAAGTAAAATTTATGCTCTGCTTTTATGTTTTGCAAGTGAGTGACTTTAAGTAATATTACTGTCTTGACATAACTGTGTAGTTGCAGCGTGCACACTCAAAGTTATACTTGTGTCTAAAAAAAGTGGAAAAACCTACTCAGTATTCTTGCACTATTGCACAGGAAGTGCATTTGCAAATTCTTGTAAGTTTTCCATTCTCAGAGAAATACTCAGTGCCCCTCAGTGGATCACCAACCTCCAAATTCAGAAATCAGTGATATATCGAGGGGGGGGGAAAAAAAAAACCTCTGCTCCTGAGTGACCTTAGTTCCTACTGCTAGAAGAGCTACTAGCTGCCTCCTAGTTTCATGAGCTCCTATTGACTGCTCAAACTCGTGTAAACACTTGGGCTTTTCAACAGAGCAGTCTCTGGAGCAGAATACAGGCAGGCTTTCATGTTGGTCACTTCCTTCTCCCACTGCCAGCACTACTCCTTCCTGCCAGGACTTTCTACATGTTTAAATGCAACAGACACTGTAAAACATCTGTTGTCACAGTAAAGCCACTTGCTCCCAAGCCTGCCCACGGAGCTGCATCTGCGACCCACGTAGGCAGATAATAATAATAATAATAATAATAATACTTCATTCAACATTAAATGATTCACTGCATATGTATAAAAACAGCTCACAATTCTTGATACATAGCACAATTATACAGTCTTCTGAATACATAATTGATTAACAAAATGATTAAATATTAAATAAAATGGGCTGCTTAACACTATTACATATCATCTCAAAGCACTTCTTATTCTGCTTGTAAGTATGGTATTCATCTAATGTGCAAAAGGGATTTTGTAACAGCAATTACTTTAGTTGAAATTTAAGCTTCATTGCATGTAGGGTCATAACATTACTGGGCAATGCATTGGCTAACTTTCAACTTGCATATTGTGGACTTTTTTTCAGAGAGTGTTGTTCTATGGCTGCTGATCTAAAATTTTTCTTTATTTATGGTGTTTTACTGATGCAAATCAGAACAGATGTTGGGCTGAAAGCTTTTAACAAGTAGTATGGCTTTTAGAAGGTACGTGTTTACTATGGTTAGCAGTTTTTGGAAACTAGCCACAGCACGATTTGTTGTATTTTGCTCCACAGATGATTCTTACAGCTCTTTTTCGAAGTAGCAGTAGCTTATTTAGATTTGTTTTGATTGTTGCTCCCCAAATTTCTATTCCATAATTTAGGTGAGAGCAAAATAGAGCATGGTATGCAGTCTTTAGGGCAGCAATGTCTCTGCAGAACTTGCTAATCATATTAATTGCAAATATATTCTTAGGCAACATACATGCTATACTGTCAACATGTGTGGCCCATGCTAGATTGCTTTGAATTGTTAAACTGAGGAATTTTACACTAAACTCTTTACTAATTCATTGCTTATGTGTAGTTTAATTTCATCATTAAACTACTGTTGTCAAACTCCACGAGACATGTTTTACTTCTGCTTACGTTTGAGTGGCTTTAATATAAAGCACTGGATGATTTCATCATTCACGTTATTACAGTGGTCTCTAGCTCATTAAATGATTCCTTTTTATACATGGTGGATGTGTCATCTGCATACAGAACAATTTTGGAACTCTGAGTGCAATATCTTTTAACATTTACATAAATCAAAAATAGAAGAGAACCCAATACTGAGCTCTGGGACACTCCATATTTTGTGAACACCACTTTCAGTTTTAAGCAGTACAAACTGTTTTTGGTTACTCATGTAAGACTTTATTAGGTCATGAGCAGTGCCTCTACTGCCAGTGTGCCATAGCTTATCTAATAGGATAGTGGTGTTCACACAGTCAAAAGCTTTCTCAAGGTCAAGTTATGTACCTGCAACATGTTGCTTGTTCTCAGTGCCACTTATTATCTCTTCAGTTATCTCAGCATCTTCTATGCTTGTTGATTTGTATTTTAAGAATCCATTTTGATTTTTAAACATTAGGTTGTGCATCTGGAGAAAGTTTATAATTCAGTTATATATTACTTCTTCAGTTATTTTGGAAAAGACAAGAAGTATTGAAATTGGTTTGCAGTTTTGGATTTTGTGTTTGTCACATTGTCAAAGATTGGTGATATCTGGGCTGTTTTTAGTCTGTCTGGGAAGGTGCCAGGTTCTATTATATTATTTACTGCTACAGACAGATGTGCAGACACATTTTGTCTACACACTTTTAATACATTAATACTAAGACCATCATTCCCTGCAGAACTGGAAGATTTTAGAGAGCTGTTAATTATTTATTTGCAATTTGTGGGGGCTAGATATATGATGTGCTCAAATGGATTGCCTTTAAAATTATACTGCGGGTTATTATGTTTGCCATTGATAGATTTCCCTGCTGAAGAAAAATATTCACTGAATATATTAGCAATTTCAAGTTGATCTTTTACAACAATTCCACTTTGGTCAATAATAAAATTGATACAGAATTTATCTCTGCCTATTTCAAAACTGTTTGTCACTCCCTAGACACCAGTACTAATATTATGTGAAGCCTGAAGCTTGTTTGCAACATAGTTGCTCCTGGTCTGTATTAATAAATCCTTATAATATTCTTGATAAATTTTGAAGGCCTTGTATAGCTTGAGATTTTGTCTATTATTCACCATTGCACTATGGAATAATTTTAATTTTTCCCTTGCTTCAGTGACATCATTATTTATCCAGATACTTTTGTTTGTATTTTTTGTTTGTTTAACTTTGTGGTTACAACTGTGCATGTGGCATCAGAACAGTAGTAGAAGTCAGCAGCAAAGCTATCATAGGAAAAGTTATCATTCTCAAACCACGGTATGTGTGCTAACATGCAGTTCAGTTTGTTGATGTTGTCATTATACATAATTCTTTTGCTTACATATAGTTTCTTTTTGGTGACAAGTGAAATCACATTTGCCTCCAATCAAAACTGTACTGCATGGTGATCAGAGATGGTTAGTTTTAGAATAAATGTAGTGTAGGAAAGATGGGTTCATGTTTGTTACTATGCTATCCAGACATATTTTTCTGTTGCCAGTTTCTCTAGCTGGCTCATGGATAAGTGGGGTCAGTTTGAATTTGTTGTGTAGGAAGTGTAGCTTTTTGGAGTTGGCATCATTGGTTAATAAGTCTATATTTATATCCCCTGTTATTATAGTATTTACATGGCCATTTAAACCTTTACATGACCATTTAACCCTTTACATGGCCATTTATGGAAAGACCGACCTGTCAGATCCTTACTGGACAAAGTTCAATTAGTTCAATTCTACTAGGTGCCGGGAGCTGGCTCTCACTGCCAAGAGGATGACACTACAGTGTGGTTGGAAATAACACGCAACAAATAGAACCTCTAGCCTTTTCTCAATCCTCCTTGTCAGTTTGTGCCATAATAGTTTTGGCTACACTCAGCTCACTTGTTCCCACTGCTATCGAATACAGAAATGTAGTGGAGGGGCAATGCACCTTTCACTTTCACACAAGAGGCTGTCTATTTCAAAACCAGTTATTTTTTACTCTTGAAGTGTTTTCATTCTTTGGTTGTTGTTATCTCCTCCACAATTCACCACACGTTTGATATGTGAGAAGTGAACATTCAGATTATGAAAATATAATCATAAGAAATGGCACTCTTACCAATCTATAATGACATAGTCCAAAAAAGCAATTTACTGTAGTATGCTGGGCATGCTGGGGGATGAATGAGTGGCTGTGACAGACCATGGGTCGCAGGGTAAACACTGTTAACAGTTAAAAACAACTTCGTTTATTTCAGTGCATAGCATAGCGAAGCAGGCAAGCCTCTCCTCACTGACCCTGACCGAGGCTGTTGTACGGGCAATGGGTTCCACTGGATACTCTTGTTGAGCTGGCTGTGGACCGGCCGGCTGTAGACCGTGGGTGTAGACGTTACTGGTGTGTCATGTTGTGCTACAGTGGCACTCCATGTGGGAGACAGTACCTTGGCTCCACAAATGGCTGTGGCAGCAGCATAGGGAGTCTGCTGTGTGTCTTCGGACAGAAATTGGCTAGTGGCTGGCATTGTGGTGCCAAGTCCCACTACGAACTCAATGTGAGAGTCTGCAGGCACAGGCGGCACATTGGCAGGGCTGAGACACGCGAGTCTTGGGAAGGCACAGCCCTGTTTCGCACCCCAACTGCTGCTGACAGGGCCCAGTCATCTCGCTGTCCAGTGTCATTCAGGCATCATTGTGGTACTGCTAGCATCCAGATCCCTGCCTTAAAATCCAGTAGCTGCCCTCGATGCCCGTTTGCTTCTCTAGAGCCCAGCACCACGTCCATTGCCAAACAGAGAGATTTGTCACGACGTTGTGACACCACCCTACCTGCTATACAGTCGCAGCTGTGCAACACTGTTGTCTGAGCTTAGCTATCCTTGCTTGCAATCCACTAGCATGTCTGTTATTGTAAGTCATATGTCACTACTTTGGTGGTTACCAACCCGTAGCTGGACTGAGTGAGGTGGCGCAGTGGTTAGACACTGGACTTGCTTTCGGGAGGACGATGGTTCGTTCCCTCATCCTGCCATCCTGATTTAGGTTTTGTGTGAGTTCCCTAAATCCCTCCAGGCAAATGCCGGGATGGTTCCTTTCAAAGGGCACGGCCAAATTCCTTCCCCGTCCTTCCCTAATCCGATGAGACCGATGACCTCGCTGTCTGGTTTCCTTTCCATTAACCTAGCCAAAAATGATGACACTAGTGCTAGAATAAAACATATTGATATAATCCACCATTCTATTTGGGACCACATACAGCGACAGAACATTGCCGTGGAATACCTGCGCACAGAAGAAATGTTGGCTGACATTCTGATAAAACCCTTGGACAAAGAGAAGTTTGAAAAGGTTGTGGGACTATTTGGTTTATCTTGTGAAGGCAAACCACAAAATTTATGTTGAGAGAGGGGTGTTGGAATTGTTTGAACAATATATTTCATGTGAAACAGTGGCAAATTGCATCATTTGGAATATAATAGACTTCTCTGGTGCTATTGTACACTCTGAGTATTACGTATGTAATTAAATGTTCCTTGGTTGTTGTGTTCAATGTATTTTTCCTGGAAGTGCAAATATAGGTACTGGCACTAAATGTGTTTTACTCACTATTACTTATTCACCTGTGTCGACTCTGACAAATAGTATCTCTGACATTTTGCAGATGATGCTAGTATCTGTAACGGAGTACTGTCCGAAAAAAGCTGTATAAATATTCAAGTCAGTGCTTGATAAGATTTCAAAGTGGGGCAGAGATTGGCAACTTGCTTTAAATGTCCAGAAATGTAAAATTGTGCACTTTACAAAACAAATAACATAGTATCCTATGACTATAATATCAAAGAGTCACAGTAAGAATTGTCAAACTTGTACAAATGCCTGGGCGTAACACTTTGTAGGAAAATGAAATGGAATGAGCACGTAGACTCAGTTGTGGCTAAAGCATGTAGCAGACTTCTATTTATTGATAGAATACTGGGGAAGTGCAATCAGTTGACAAAGGAGATTGCTTAAAGATCACTTGTGTGACCCATTCAGGAATATCGCTCAAGTGGGTGGGATCTTACTCAGAAAGAACGAACGGATTATTGAACTTATAAGAGAAGGGCAGCACAAATGGTCACAGGCTTGTTTGATTCGTGGAAGAGTGCCACAACGACGCTGAAGAAATTGAACTGGCAGATCTTGAAGACTGATGTAAACTATTCTGAGAAAGCCTGCTTACAAAATTTGAAGAACTACCTTTAAATAATGTCTGACTGTAGGAATATACTACAACACTCTACATACTGCTCACATAGGGATCATGAGGATGAGGTTGGATTTATTACAACACACACCGAGGCATTTAAAAAAAAAAATCATTCTTCCCACACTCCATATACGAATGGAATGGGAAGAAATTGTAATAAGTAGTACAATAGGACGTATCCTCTGTGAAGCACTTCACAATGGTTTGCAGAGTATACGCGTACAAGGTTTCATTCGCAATAATAATAAACAGCCTCAAGTTCAGAGAGGGGCCAAGAGAATGGCAGACTTGGGAGGGGGGGGGGGGGGGTTATGGTCAGAATAGGTGACACACAAAGAGGATAGATGGAGGAGGAGGAGATTGGCAGAGAGAGGGGGGGGGGGGGGGAGTTTAGGATATATACCCAATTCCCACTCATATGTAGCATTTGCTAGTTTGTTTGTGTGTGTGTGTGTGTGTGTGTGTGTGTGTGTGTGTGTGTTGTGATGCAGCAATTGGCCTGACTAATAGGACCTTGTACAGATCTGTTGCCAGGGTCATAGTGAAGACTACAACAAATTAGCTGCATCCACATTCTGCAAACCACTGGAAAGTGCATGGTATGGAGAGCTTCCTGTAATACCACATATTAGGGCTTCTTCCCATTCCATTCCTGCATTACGTTTAGGGAGAATGACTGCTTAAATTCCTATATGTGTGCTGTGAATACTTTACTCTTCCCTTTGTAGTTCGTACAGAGCCAACATACATTACTAAATTCCTCATTTAAACTGATTCTTAATAATTGTTAAGTAGGATTTTCGAGGTAGTTGACACTGATCGTCAAGGATCTGGCAGTTCAGGCTTTTCAACATTCCTGTGACACTTTCTTGTGAGCTTTCATGTAGCCTTCTTTGTATTTCTTCGATGATGATGATGATGTTTGGTTTGTGGGGCGCTCAACTGCATGGTTATCAGCGCCCGTACAATTACCCAATCTTTGCTCAGTCCAAGTTCGCCACTTTCCTGGATGATGATGAAATGATGAGGACAACACAAACACCCAGTCATCTCAAGGCAGGTGAAAATGTATTTCTTCGATATTTCCTGTTAGATGTATTTGGTACAGTCCTACAATCTTCAACAAGATTGTAGGATGCATCACACAATCATTTTGTAAGCAACCTCCTTGTATTATACCAAAGAATCAAATTTAACTATCTGCTTTACTTACTCCTAAGCGTAAGTGAGAATTCCATTTCATTTCTCCACCAGTTCCTACAGCCAAGTATTTGATTGATGTGACTGATTTCAATTGTGGCTCACTGATATTGTAGTCATAAACTTCGTTGTTATATTTAGTGAAATGCACAGTATTACAGTTCTCATAATTTAAAGCAGTTTTCCAGACTTTACAAACCGCTTTATAATTTTATTAAAACCTGACAGTATATTTGTTCAATCAGTTAGTGCTTCATTATAGACAACTACATCATTTGCAAAAAGTTTGAAGTTACTGTTATCATTCTCTGCCACTTCAGCTGATTCTCAACAGCACTAACACTAATAGTTGTATGAGTTCTCTTTGTAGTAGTGCAGTAGTGCAAGAATTAAAGCAAGACAGTACTCCTGGATGTTTCTTTGCATAGGAATATTTAAAAACAGAGATTAACATTTTTGGTTTTCCTGTGCTAACCTCAATTTCAGTTCCTGTGTCATCCTCAAGTGTCTGCACATAATTTTGGAACCATTTTTTACATGTGATCATAATTTCTTTGGGTTTTGTGGGAGGTCTTTCCACAAGATTCTGCTGGTAGTTGTTGCATTGCCCTTTTGATGGTCAAACATGTTTCATTTTGCATCTCTATGCCTGTAGCCCTATAAATTGTTTTAGATCTCTTGTACAGTAGTCACTGCTTCCTTACATTGTCCGTATACCATATAGGATCCTTCCTACAAAACACACACACACACACACACACACAACCACATGCGTGCAGTGCTTAAACAACCATTTTTCCAAACCTGAACCACACTATCTCTAACATTCCTGTCCAGAGCTAAATGTTATGACATCTGCATGGGATATGACACCACATCCTATTTATCTAGTTTACTGAACATAACAAACATGGTAAGGAAAGTCCTGGCAGAATGTAAATAATTTAGGAGTAAAGGAGACCACTCACGAAACAGCAGAAGTGTTGAGTCATCAACAGGCACACGAAGAATGAAAACTTCCTAATACAAAATTGTTAAGGCTTTCGTGGCCACTTGTTGACAAACTGCCTATTGGCTTCTGTCTCGGGTTCGTCGACCGAAGAACCCGAGACAGAAGCCAATAGGCAGTTTGTCAAAACTTCCTAACTTTTGGAAGCACAATGATGATAATGCAGAGGCAAGGATTGGGAGAGGGTGACAGGACAGAGGAAGGGGATATTGTTGGGTAGAAGATATAGTGGCAGTGGGTTAGCAGGGGCTCAGGCCAGGAGGATTATAAGGAGTGGAGATGTGTTGTGAGGATAATTCCCATGTGTGTAGTTCAGGAAAGCTGGTGCTGGATGGAAGGATCCAGATGGGTACGGGTTGTGAAGCGTGGATTGAACTCGTGTGGAGAGTTAGTCATGCCTGTATAAAATGCTGTGCTGCTGTATAGCTGGTATGTGTAATGGCCTCTTTGCCACACCACTCCTAGTCCCAACTTGTTGTCACTGGGTTCATATCCCCGTTGGAGACGCAGGTGCAAGAATTTGCTACTCAACCACCCTCCACATCCTACTGTAGTCCTGTCACAGGCTTACCCTGCCCCATCAGAGGAGGGGCCACCTACTTTGTGTCTACCACAAAAAATTAAAAAAAAAAACAAACAAATTTCATCAAAAAGTTTTGATCAATAACTTAAAATGTCTGGCAGTAGGCAGCAAACCAAGTTTTAAATCTAATTTGAAATCATTTCCTCTGGACAGAGCCTTCTATTCCATTGACAAATTTCTATTTAAAATCTGGCAATCAGGAAAGGGAGTAAAAAAGGGTAGCCCCATTAGTACGACTAAAAATACTAATTTGTTCATTAAAGTTAACACTAATCATGTATACATATATTGTGTAAACTGACTTGTTCCACATCATTTCCATAAAAGAATCGTTCAAATGATTATGGAACATGTAACTAACTGGTGAAGTAAATGCAGCAGCATAGTTAGTAGGATTGAAAAATGCAGAAAAGAGGTGGCCATGAACAGCATAATGTATTCATAAAGAAATGAAGAAAATGTTTAAAATCAGCAGAACAATATACCTCACTTAGAAATAAATTAACGGAAAATGTGAAAAACTAAAGGGGAAGAGATGGAATACAGATGCCACGAGACAATAGAAACAGAATAATGTAGATAGTGCACACAATCTCTTTAGGGACAGTACTTAGAGGTAAAAAAAATTAATGGAAGCTGGAAATAAGATGGAAGTAGTAGCAGTAGTAGTAGTAACTTTATTCATCTGTAGATCTCTTTGTACAAGGCTATAGGACATGTCAAAGTATTTACAAGTTTAGACCAATTTAAAATAAGGTAATTCATATACACATTCATTTACAGACTTCTAGTTAGAGACAATCATTAGATTTACTCCTGGTCTACAATATGTTTTTTACAAGTGACTTATTAAATAATGTAATGCCACACTGTTCACACATCTCACTATTAGTCACTGCACACACTATACACACATTGTGTCATAACACTTCACTGACCGCGCGCGCGCGCGCACACACACACACACACACACACACACACACACACACACACTGGTGATCTCTGGGCCATTGTCTGTTCCGCAACTTCCCATTTGCTATCCTGAAAAACTGAGTCAGCATCCCTCTATAATGAGTGAGATTTTGAGCTCAGAAAGAAGAAGCGTTGGTATCGTGCTAAGTGTAGCTTGGGGATAAGTTTTTCTAGAAAAGGAAAAAAGAAGGAAAAACAGTGTGAAGGTGTTATGTGGAATGTCAGATGTTTTATAATCATTGTTATTATTCATTTGCATATTTTTACCAAACCCCTACTCTGTTTTATCTAAGTAATCCTTCGAAGTATAAGATGTATTGCATAACAGGTACTTTTTAGGCACCCTTTTAAATAAGTGTATTTTTGCAGTTTTTTAAATCTCTTTTAGTAATTTATTGTACAGTTTTACTCCTTGCTGTTTTGAGTTTTATGTTATTTTTTCTTGGCAACTGTAAGTTGAGTCTAGCTCTTGTTCCATGGTCATGGACAGAACTGCTTGTGCAGTAGTTACCAATGCTATTTTTGATCTTTACAATGAGCTCGACTACCATTTTTGGTTATTATTCTTATGGCTCTTTTCTGGAGTTTGAAAATTGTGTTCATATTTTGTGCATTTGTTCCCCAAAAAAGAATGCCATAGCTAAGAACTGAGTGTACACATCAATAGTATGTAACTAAAAGACACTGCATGTTACACACTGATGATAGGATTCTAAGGGCATAACGTGCTGATGACATTCTGTTTGCAAGTACCTTTGCGTGTTCATACCACTTCAGCTGCGAATCAGTATTCATTCCTAGAAATTTTGCATTTGTTACACAGTCTATACAGGTGCCATCTACATTTAATTTAACATTGCCATTTTCTCTCTTCAAACTGAAATTCATGGCATTAATTTTCTTTATGTTCAGTGTCACTTAATTGCTTTTTGACCAATCATAAACTTCCTTGAGAGTTACATTTGCCTCCTCTGCAAGGAGTTATCTTTTTTTCTCAGTGACTATGATACTGCTGTCATCAGCGAAGAGAATTTTTTCACCATGAGTAACACCACTGGGAAAGTCATTGATGTATATCAGGAATAGTATTTGTCCTAATATGCTACCTTGCGGAACCCCTATATTAATGTATTTTGGTTCTGATAAGAGTTTTACTAAATGTTTAGATCTATTTGAAGTGTGTTTTATCTGTACTCTTTGCACCCTATCTGCTAGATATGATCGAAACCTGTCATTAGCTACCCCTCTTATTCCTAATGCTTCTAATTTATTTAATGGGATCTTATGGTCGACTGTATCAAAGGCCTTAAAAAGATCCAAGGACATGCCTGTGATACACTCATCTTTGTCAAGAGCATCAAGTACAACTTTTGTGAATTCTACTATGGCTGATTCCGTATTCTTGCCACTTCAGAAACCAAACTGTGATTCGTTTAAAAGATTGTATTAATTCAGGTGATTCATTAATCTTTCTTTCATAATTGCTTCTATTATTTTTGGGAATGGTGACAGCAGGGAAATGGGCCAGTAATTTTCTATGTCTTCTGCATTACCTTTCTTAAGCAAAGGTACAGCTCTTGCCTGTTTTAACCTCTCTGGATAAGTCATTTATTATATTTGTTAAGGGTCCTTGTATAATCTCTATACATTGTTTCAGTACACACATTGGTACTTCATCTAAGCCTTCTGACTTTTTAGTTTTTGAACAGTTTTATTGACTTCAGTCCCTGTGGTTGGAAGTCACATAATTGTGTTTAGTGCAACATTATTTACAGGTGTATTATTTGTTATGGGGAATTTGTGCTGTAACTTCTCTGCAATACTTGAAAAATGCTCGTTTACATAGTTCGGTAAATGTTGTGGATCATTTATTACCTTATCCCCCTCCCTTAGCAGTATGTTACTCTGCATTTGTGTGCCTCTCCCCGTTTCCTTTTTTATAACATCCCAGACTGCTTTGCTTTTATTCTCTGCATTATATATTATTTTGTTGTTAAATGATTTTTTTGCAGCAATCAGCATCTTCCTACAGATCTTTTCATATCTGTGATAGAAATTTAAAAATTCTGGATCATTGTGACTCTTTTTCATGGAATTTAGGTATTTAAGTGTTTGGGAGGTCTTCTTAATACCTGCTGCTATCCATCTGTTTTGTGAGATGTTGATACAGACGTGCTTACTTTTGGAAATGCCTTTTCAAAGTTCAATTTAAAAAATGTGGAGAATTTAGAAAATTTCATATTCACATTGGTTTCCTTATACACTTCATCCAAGCTTCATTTTGCTAGTTCTTTTGAAAAATCTTTTATTTTGATTTCTGAAAGGTGTTTTTTGTAGGCTTGTAGTTTAGGGAATGATTCAATGCCTGATTTTACTGTTGTTATTTGACAGAGATGGTCTGATAGTCCGAGATCTTTTACAGCTACATCACATTTTTCTCTGTCCATATTTGTGGCCACATGCAATAATTGTAGTGGCCCTTGTTGCACTATTGACCAATAGGGACATGCCAAAACTGTGAAGGATATTTATGAGGGTGCTGCTGGATTCATTTATGATATTAGTGTTGATGTTAATGTCCCCACACAGAATTATGTTGACCTGTGTACTTGAGACTTTATCTAGAACTTCTGTTAATTTATTGAAAAAGGTGTCCACACTACCACTGGGAGATCTAGACACACACAAAATGATTAATTTCTTGGTGATCTCAAGCCCTGTTAATTCAATAGCTGCTATTTCAAAGTGTTTGTCTTCATTTACTGTACTGAGGTTATGTCTTGGTTTGAACTGTGTTCCTTTTTTGATATAAATGCATGATCTTCCACCCCTTGAAGCAGTTCTGCAGTAAGAGTTTGCTTTTTCACGCAATGATAATACTACATATTGGATTTCCGTGTCTCTACATCAGTGCTCAGTAACGCAAACTACTATGCAGTTCAAAGCTTGGAGCTCAACTTCTAATTGTTGTATTTTATGTTTTATTGATTGCATGTTTTGAGAGAGGATTGTTAAGTCTGTAAAATGCCCCGTGTTACTCTTTCCAATGGTTTGTTTTTCTTTCTGACATCTGATATATGTGATATTTGAGGTGTTAAAATCTGTCTTGTGAGTGATAGTTTCAGTGTGTTTTAAACTGCTGGAGATACTCCTTAGGCAGGGGAACCTGTTGTCTGGATTTATCCTAAAAAAGACCTACTTTTCCTACCCATGACAACAGGTATTTGACCAGTGAAATCCCATCTGTTGATAGTCCCAACAGGCACCAGAGAAACATGAGCAAAGTTGGCTGCCCTCAGAGCCATCCCGAAGCCGACATTGATTCGCCTCACAGTTCCATCAAGGTTTGGTCGATCATGACGCCAGAACAGCTCAACAAAGTCAGGGAAGCTATCTTGTCCAGGTCACCACCTATGTCATATGCCCCATCTCTGTCCAAACTGTTTCCCACCCAACCCACTATCACTACATGATCCTCTTTTGTTAAGTCCTTACATAAAGACCCTAAGTACTCTATCACATGACTTAGCCCTGCATTTGGCTTGAAGATCCTGGTGGCCTGGTATGCTGCCCCTAAGCTTTCCTGTAACTGGGGGCCTACACCTTACCCATGGCTACTACCTAGCAGCAGCACTTTTTCTTCCTAACACTTTGTACATTCCTAGGCTTTTTGGCCTCGGTTGAAGTGTGTTGCACATTTCCTGCTCCTCGTTCTTCCTGAGGCTCTTCTCCACTTAACTCTGGCAGTGGTAGATACCTGTTTTTGGTGTTGATAATAAAACTATCAGATTGCATTCTCTTAATTCCTATCCTCCTACCAGCTGCCAGTTCCCAAGCACCCTCCTCCTTATTTCTCTTGATCCTTATCAGCTCCTTAGTTGCTTCCTCCAGCTGTGCCTGAAGGGCATAGATTTTCCTTTCCTGTTCTCCAGTCAAAATGTTCCTATTGCATATTCTGCAGATCCAGGAGAGAGCCTCTTCTGTTCTCCCAACTTTCTCCCCAATGCATCCCCCCCTCATCCACCCCCCCCCCCCCCCCCACCACCACCACCACCCAGTGAAAATAATTCCTACAAGATTGGCAGTAAATCCCTCTACTCACTACCCTGTACTATCTCCCACATTTCTCACTCATGGTCAGTTTCAAAAGAATAATTAAGTTTAAAGAATGTTTTAAATTTGTCAAGGACGCGAGATTAGCTGTATGTAACAAAAAACGACACAAAGCTCTTATGTGCAGTTGTTGTTTTTATACTGATTTAGAGATACAATGACAGGAGAATGAATTATTAATTACTTTGCTTTTAGAGAATCTACATTATCAAGCGTGTTTGGTCAGGTTTTTATACGTTTATAACTCGGAAAATTTAGGCCTAGATCGTGTGTATTTAACTAGTAGACAATGTGAAATGTGGTAGTTAATACAATTTAGAAACGTATAATTACACTTTTATTGTGTCAATAGACACTGATGAAACTAGTAGCTGTCTTTTTTAACGAATTTTGCACTATCAAGAAAACTTGAATAGAATTTTTTGTGTTTATGTCACAAAATTTCGGGTTATGCCGCGATTATCGGGACTTCTGATAACACAAAGTTTTTTAAAGAACAATATCTGCTGGGATGCTAATATTCAGTTGTGTGACAAGAAAGGACACTACAGCAAGTATACGAAACAAAGAAAATTTAAATTTAACACTATTTCCTCTTAAATAAGTTTTTCTAGTGGACGAAGAAAATACCTGTAATCTCACTCGGCAGCCATTGTGAAAAAGATGGAAACAGTTCTTGTAGTAGCCTTACGCTTTTCATTCTCTATGTTGTATTCCTTCAGTGTCTCTTTTTCTGTTTAAAATGAGGTTTTTGATCCAGTAAAGACACTTTGGTTTGATGACATTGTTGTAGCATCTCAGTTTGTTGTATTTTGTGCTGCTTAAAAGCTGTTTCCATTTTTTACTACAAATTTCATAATTTATGTTTTCCAGTCCATTTTCCTGAAAGTCTCACTAAGTATTTGAGCTGAGAAACCCTCTCAGTTTTTTCATATTTAGTTTTCAGAATTTTTGGTGGCATGTTGTTTCTGGATATGTATTTCATTTTCTTTCTTTCTTTTTTTCTCCAAATGACATTTGGAGCCCTACTGTTTCTGCTGTTTCCTTAAGAATTTCTCTTTGATTTTGTTGTAGTAGTAAAATAAAACTGATGTATCATACACATTATATTTATTGAAAGACAAACTGCATTCACCAACAAAACAGTAACTGAGCAACACTATAACAACACTTTGATTATCTCTTTAAATAAATCCAATCATTTCATAGAAATAAAATTAACAGAATGAACAAAGGAGCTCTTGTCCACTTGTTTCTCTCTTAACAGTTTTTATGCTGCTTGAATGTCCTGATAGAGAATTGTGAGATCTTCTGCAAAAACTAAGCAACCTATTGAAGATGTTTTCTTCCTAAGACTTAATTTTGTCAATAAATAACAAGGCAAATATAGTGATGTTTGCTTATGATACAAGTATCTTAATCAAGTGCGTCAAATGCTAATTGCAGTTTACAACTGAAACATTAACCCAACAAGTATACAAATGGGTAGATGCTGCTATGGATTACCTTAGACCAGACATTTCAAGTAACTTCCATAATATGAATTTGACCCTCACTACCCCAAGAGAAATAATGTCCATCATAAAATCTTTAAAATCAAAAACATCTAGTGGGTATGATGAAATATCAACAAAGTTAATTAAAGAATGTGATTCTGAGCTAAGTAACATATTAAGCTATCTGTGTAACCAGTCGTTTATCAGTGGAATATTTCCTGAATGGCTGAAATATGCTGAAGTTAAGCCACTGTTTAAGAAGGGAGATAAAGAAATAGCATCAAATTTCCGTCCAGTTTCACTGTTGCCACCATTCTCAAAAATTTTCGAAAAAGTAATGTACAGTCGTCTTTATAACCATCATATCTCAAATAACATACTGTCAAAGTCACAGTTTGGATTTCTAAAATGTTCTGATATTGAGAAGGTTATCTACACTTACAGTGAAAATGTGCTTAATTCATTAGACAAAAAATTGCAGGCAACTGGTATATTTTGTGATCTGTCAAAGGCATTTGACTGTGTAAATCACAATATCCTTTTAAGTAAATTAGAATATGATAGTGTAACAGGAAATGCTGCAAAACGGTTCAAATCTTATATCTCCGAGAGGAAACAAAGGGTGTTCCTAGGAAAGAGACATGTATCAAGCTATCAGGCATCATCCAACTGGGAACTAATTACATGTGGGGCCCCACAAGGTTCCATTTTGGGGCCCTTACTTTTTCTTGTGTATATCAATGACCTTTCATCAGTAACATTACCAGATGCCAAGTTTGTTTTGTTTGCCGATGATACAAACATTGCAATAAATAGCAAATCAAGTGTAGTCTTAGAAAGAGCAGCCAATAAAATATTTGTGGACATTAATCATTGGTTCCTAGCCAATTCTTTGCCACTAAACTTTGAAAAAACACACTACATGCAGTTCAGAACTTGTAAGGGGTGTTCCAAGAGTATATGTCTAACATGCGATGACAAGAAGATAGAAGAAGTGGACAGTGTTAAATTCTTGGGATTACAGCTTGATAATAAATTCAACTGGGAGGAGCACACCACAGAACTGCTGAAGTGTCTTAACAAATCTCTGTTTGCAATGCGAATTTTGTCAGACATAGGGGATATAAAAATGAAAAAGCTGGCATACTATGCTTCCTTTCATTCCATAATGTCATATGGGATTATTTTTTGGGGTAATTCATCAAGCCAAGCTAAAGTTTTCCGGGCACAAAAACGTGCTGTAAGAGTTATATGTGGTGTGAACTCAAGAACATCCTGCAGAAGCCTGTTTAGGGAACTAGGGATACTAACTACTGCTTCCCAATATATTTATTCCGTAATGAAATTTGTCATTAAAAATATATCACTTTTTCAAACCAACAGCTCAATTCATGGAATCAATACTAGAAATAAGAATAATCTTCACAAGGATTTAAAGTCACTTAGTCTTGTACATAAAGGTGTGCATTATTCAGGAACACACATTTTCAATAACTTGCCAGCAGCCATAAAAAGCTTAACAACCAATGAAATTCAGTTTAAGTGAAGCCTAAAGGATTTATTGGTGGCCAACTGCTTCTACTTCATTGATGAATTTCTTAGTAAAACCAACTGATTTGTATATCAGTACAATATAACTTCTGCACAATTTCAGTGCAGTAATGTGTTCATTGAAAATTTGTGTGTATGTGTGTGTGTGTGTGTGTGTGTGTGTGTGTGTAAGTATAATCTAACTTCTGCACCATTTCAGTGCAGTAATGTGTTCATTGTAAATAAGTATTATAGTAGTTGTATTACATGTTTATTACCTTATAAACAAATAAAAAACTTTTTTATTTTAAATTCAGTGTATTAGTATTTGTAAAATGACTCTTTCACATAGTGTTCATTAAAAAATGACGATCATTCCACTTGGGACCTGTGGAATGGTACATTAGCTTATTTGTTTTAGTTGTAAATATTTGTCATGTATTGTTGTTTTTCTGACATGTTCCACATCCTGGAGGACCTCCTCACTACGGATCAATTGGAATGAAAGTAAATCTAATCTAATCTAAACAGCAAGTAATCTTATCATTAAACTGTTCAAAACAAATTTAATGCAGTTCCACACTCCAAATAAAAAGTTAAAAGTTTTTGAAATAGATATCAGTGGTCATAAAATAAATGAAACTTCACATATAAAATTTCTTAACATACAAATGGCTAATAAATTAAGATCAAATGAACATATTGATTAATCACCTGCTGAAGAAATTAAGCCCAGCATACTTTGCAGTAATATCTATTTTGCCCTATGTCGACAGGTAAACTATAATGTTATATTTCAGAATACGATTCAGTTATCAGTTGCAAATATATTTTTATTTTGCTTCAGTACAAACTAAACTGCGAACAGGCCATGAAGGGCCAATGACACCGACTGGTGGCCGTGGGCCAATGATACTGACTGGCGTCCATGTTATCCTCAGCCCACAGGCATCACCAGATGCAGATATGGAGGGGCATGTGGTCAGCACACTGCTCTCCCGGCTGTATGTCAGTTTACAAGACCGGAACTGCGGCTTCACAATCAAGTAGCTACTCTGTTTGCCTCACAAGGGCTGAGTGGACCCCGCATGCTGACAGCACTCAGCGGACCGGATGGTCACCCATCCGAGTGCTAGTTCAGCCCAAAGCAGTTAGCTTCAGTGATCTGATGGGAACTGGTGTTACCATTGCAGCAAGGGCATTGGCATTGGCATTGTTTTGGAAAATTAATTTATCATCTTCAAAAGCCTACAAAATTAGGCATAATATAAATCTTTACACTTTGGCCATACATTTAAGTAAAGTATAAGAAGTAAAATACATAAAATTACTTAGTATTGGTTTAGCAGATGTAAGTATCTTCTTAGTAGAAGCATAGTGGCATGATATTTCCAAAAATGTACATACTGTATGTGATTATTGTAAACACAGGTTGACAGTTTACAGTAATTGAATCATGTCTACATACATGTCAAGCTGTTGTGCTAGCAGCAGGGAACATATATAAAGGCATATAAAAAGTATAACTAAGATATATAAAGAACTTATAAATAATACATTTGGAAAAACATGGCGTATAGTTCTGATGTATAAAAGGAACGAGCTAATTTTCACATTTTAGAATAGATGATGTGCATTCAAAAGGTGTCTGTTATTTAATGCAAGTTGATCATTTAAAAAAATCTTTTCTCTTTAGGTGCTAATATTTATATATTCCAAATTCTTCAGAATGTTTCATGTTGTTGCCTGTAAACTATATGCAAAATTTCCATGTCAAGCAAGGATGGAGGAGGAAGAACGTGTTTTCCTATTTTGAGATGCTCTGCAAAAGTTGACTTAAATGAATTCTCGATTATAAGACTCACGCAACTAGGTCTTATCACGAAAGTGGGTGTTAAATGCCCTCCCTCTTTGTCCTTATAAAAAAAACTTGGACATTTATTACATTGTATTTTGTATATTCCTGATGTGAGAAACTTGTCACGTTTCCACACACTGATCTTGTGTGGTATAATGTTGTTGTTGTGGTCTTCAGTCCTGAGACTGGTTTGATGCAGCTCTCCATGCTATTCTATCCTGTGCAAGCTTCTTCATCTCCCAGTATCTACTGCAACCTACATCCTTCTGAATCTGCTTAGAGTATTCATCTCTTGGTCTCCCTCTACGATTTTTACCCTCCACACTGCCCTCCAATGCTAAATTTGTGATCCCTTGATGCCTCAAAACATGTCCTACCAACCGATCCCTTCTTCTAGTCAAGTTGTGCCACAAACTTCTCTTCTCCCCAATCCTATTCAATACCTCCTCATTAGTTACGTGATCTACCCACCTTATCTTCAGCATTCTTCTGTAGCACCACATTTCGAAAGCTTCTATTCTCTTCTTGTCCAAACTAGTTATCGTCCATGTTTCACTTCCATACATGGCTACACTCCATACAAATACTTTCAGAAACGACTTCCTGACACTTAAATCTATACTCGATGTTAACAAATTCCTCTTCTTGAGAAACGCTTTCCTTGCCATTGCCAGTCTACATTTTATATCCTCTCTACTTCGACCATCATCGGTTATTTTACTCCCTAAATAGCAAAACTCCTTTACTACTTTAAGTGTCTCATTTCCTAATCTAATTCCCTCAGCATCACCCGACTTAATTTGACTACATTCCATTATCCTCGTTTTGCTTTTGTTGATGTTCATCTTATATCCTCCTTTCAAGACACTTTCCATTCCGTTCAACTGCTCTTCCAAGTCCTTTGCTGTCTCTGACAGAATTACAATGTCATCGGCGAACCTCAAAGTTTTTACTTCTTCTCCATGAATTTTAATACCTACTCCGAATTTTTCTTTTGTTTCCTTTACTGCTTGCTCAATATACAGATTGAATAACATTGGGGAGAGGCTACAACCCTGTCTTACTCCTTTCCCAACCACTGCTTCCCTTTCATGCCCCTCGACTCTTATAACTGCCATCTGGTTTCTGTACAAACTGTAAATAGCCTTTCGCTCCCTGTATTTTACCCCTGCCACCTTCAGAATTTGAAAGAGAGTATTCCAGTTAACATTGTCAAAAGCTTTCTCTAAGTCTACAAATGCTAGAAACGTAGGTTTGCCTTTTCTTAATCTTTCTTCCAAGATAAGTCGTAAGGTCAGTATTGCCTCACGTGTTCCAACATTTCTACGGAATCCAAACTGATCTTCCCCGAGGTCGGCTTCTACCAGTTTTTCCATTCGTCTGTAAAGAATTCGCGTTAGTATTTTGCAGCTGTGACTTATTAAACTGATAGTTCGGTAATTTTCACATCTGTCAACACCTGCTTTCTTTGGGATTGGAATTATTATATTCTTCTTGAAGTCTGAGGGTATTTCGCCTGTCTCATACATCGTGCTCACCAGATGGTAGAGTTTTTTCATGACTGGCTCTCCCGAGGCCATCAGTAGTTCAAATGGAATGTTGTCTACTCCCGGGGCCTTGTTTCGACTCAGGTCTTTCAGTGCTCTGTCAAACTCTTCACGCAGTATCGTATCTCCTATTTCATCTTCATCTACATCCTCTTCCATTTCCATAATATTGTCCTCAAGTACATCGCCCTTGTATAAACCCTCTATATACTCCTTCCACCTTTCTGCCTTCCCTTCTTTGCTTAGAACTGGGTTGCCATCTGAGCTCTTGATATTCATACAAGTGGTTCTCTTCTCTCCAAAGGTCTCTTTAATTTTCCTGTAGGCAGTATCTATCTTACCCCTAGTGAGACAAGCCTCTACATCCTTACATTTGTCCTCTAGCCATCCCTGCTTAGCCATTTTGCACTTCCTGTCGATATCATTTTTGAGACGTCTATATTCCTTTTTGCCTGCTTCATTTACTGCATTTTTGTATTTTCTCCTTTCATCAATTAAATTCAATATTTCTTCTGTTACCCAAGGATTTCTATTAGCCCTCGTCTTTTTACCTACTTGATCCTCTGCTGCCTTCACTACTTCATCTCTCAGAGCTACCCATTCTTCTTCTACTGTATTTCTTTCCCCCATCCCTGTCAATTGTTCCCTTATGCTCTCCCTGAAACTCTCTACAACCTCTGGTTCTTTCAGTTTATCCAGGTCCCATCTCCTTAAATTCCCACCTTTTTGCAGTTTCTTCAGTTTCAATCTGCAGTTCATAACCAATAGATTGTGGTCAGAATCCACATCTGCCCCAGGAAATGTCTTACAATTTAAAACCTGGTTCCTAAATCTCTGTCTTACCATTATATAATCTATCTGATACCTACTAGTATCTCCAGGATTTTTCCATGTATACAACCTTCTTTTATGATTCTTGAACCAAGTGTTGGCTATGATTAAGTTATGCTCTGTGCAAAATTCTACAAGGCGGCTTCCTCTTTCATTCCTTCCCCCCAATCCATATTCACCTACTATGTTTCCTTCTCTCCCTTTTCCTACTGACGAATTCCAGTCACCCATGACTATTAAATTTTCGTCTCCTTTCACTACCTGAATAATTTCTTTTATCTCGTCATACATTTCATCTATTTCTTCATCATCTGCGGAGGTAGTTGGCATATAAACTTGTACTACTGTAGTAGGCATGGGCTTTGTGTCTATCTTGGCTACAATAATGCGTTCACTATGCTGTTTGTAGTAGCTAACCCGCACTCCTATTTTTTTATTCATTATTAAACCTACTCCTGCATTACCCCTATTTGATTTTGTATTTATAACCCTGTAATCACCTGACCAAAAGTCTTGTTCCTCCTGCCACCGAACTTCACTAATTCCCACTATATCTAACTTTAACCTATCCATTTCCCTTTTTAAATTTTCTAACCTACCTGCCCGATTAAGGGATCTGACATTCCACGCTCCGATCCGTAGAACGCCAGTTTTCTTTCTCCTGATAACGACGTCCTCCTGAGTAGTCCCCGCCCGGAGATCCGAATGGGGGACTATTTTACCTCCGGAATATTTTACCCAAGAGGACGCCATCATCATTTAATCATACAGTAGAGCTGCATGTCCTCAGGAAAAATTACAGCTGTAGTTTCCCCTTGCTTTCAGCCGTTCGCAGTACCAGCACAGCAAGGCCGTTTTGGTTAATGTTACAAGGCCAGATCAGTCAATCATCCAGACTGTTGCCCCTGCAACTACTGAAAAGGCTGCTGCCCCTCTTCAGGAACCACATGTTTGTCTGGCCTCTCAACAGATACCCCTCCGTTGTGGTTGCACCTACGGTACGGCCATCTGTATCACTGAGGCACGCAAGCCTCCCCACCAGCGGCAAGGTCCATGGTTCATGGGGGGGCTGTGGTATAATATTATGGGTAAATGCCACAAATGTGGAAAAAGTTTTTAAAAAACAATCTTTGAGGTTGAGCTGTGGTGTTACAAATCGGTCATCCTGTAGGTATTTGTTCAGTATCCTTAGTATACTGATATTCACAAGTCAGTACATCTTCTTATTGATGATATTTGTAATCAACAACAAAAAACTTTTCCAAACTAATAGCAATATTAAAAATCATGACATGAACATAAGCAATTCCTTCACAATGTCTCAGTAACTCTCAATATAGTATAAAAAAAGATTTATTCAGCCTGGAATAAGGATTTACTATAACCTCCCACTGAATGTAGAAAAGGACAATAACAATCATAATGAATTCAAGAAGAAACAGAAACAGTTTCCCCTGTACCATAGGCCTACTGTGTATGTAAATGAATCTCTAGATCTATAGGTTTTGTAAAAGGTGTTTTATATTGTAAATGGTGTTGTAATATTGCATGCTAATGTATGTTATATTGCATACCATATATGTGTATTGTTTATAGCATTGTTTGTTTTTCTCCATGCAGTAGAGTATTATGTAGGGACACATTGCAGTCCGACCTTTATATAGAATTCAATTTAAGGACCCGAATAAAAATCAAATCACCCAGTTTTGGCATTAGCTATCTTCATGTTTGATACAGGTTGTATAAAATGAAATCTTCAATTAGTAATTGCGTCACAGCAAATATAATAAACTACAATTCACATTTGTGTAATCCCTATGAGTAGTGTAGGTACAAAATGAAAACATAATTTGTACCACTGCTCAATACAAAATGTATCCTGTTGTAAGTTTTTCTGTGAGGCATGTACATTTCACAATTTAAAAGTGTGCAAATGGATAGTATTTTCATCTTTATATAATCCTACATAAACACTGATGCATGCTTCATATTGCCTGGTGAACTGAGTAATATATATATAAGACAAACAATTGTTTAAAAAACACATGTGTTTGCAGAAAAAGTTGCCCTGAATTTTTATTTAGGTTTTACAGCTATAACATCAAAAATAAAATAAAAGTTCAATAGTGACAATTATGTATCCCATCTTGTTCCTACTAAAACAACAAAAACGCTAGCTGAGAGAAGCTCTCCAGAATTAATTTAGGCATTTACAGTTACACAAATTTTCTTTCTTGTGTTCTATTAACTATTTAGTTTAACAATAATGGAAATTCCTGGATGGAGCAATATGTAAAATATGGGAAAGGTAGCCACTCATCTATAAGGAATCGATGCATGGATCACAGAAATGCTTTAACAGAAAACAGCATTTACACTAGCCTTTGAGTGCTAGCTCTTTTTGTAGCAAAAATACACACCTTCGCACACACAGACACCTAAATGCACACTGCCATGGCTATGGCAAGAGCTAGCGTGAATGCTGTTTTAACTGTTTAGTTTTATTTCCTGCACTTCTCTGTAACTCGAGCACCATCTCGTAGTGCTTGGGAAGCTTATTTTCCTCAAACATCAGACACACCATCTTCTTCATTTCTGTGTAGTCTGCTGCCAAAACTGCAAGTCCACAACCATCCACCAATCCCCTTGCCCTATGTATATGCTTTGTCAGTTTGCCTTGTGTATATGCTTTGTCAGTCACCTTTGTGTGAGTATTTCAAAGTAAGCATTTCAAAGTGGGAGCTATGATTGAATTCACTCCGCTGATTGAGCAGTATTTCACAAGTCCTTTTCCTATGACAAAAAATTGCTAACTCTTCCAACAAGTTAAGTAGATGGCCTTTAGGAAATTTAAGCAATATGTCCAGGTTTTCTGAATGTTTCTGTCTGCATATTTGTTAGTTGGCAGATGTGTAGCGAAGACAGTTTTGTTATTTTGATATTTATGTTCTTTAAATGAGGTAGAAACACTTCTGCCAGTTTATATATTTCCATTCGAATTTTTGCTATTGTACTTTATACGGTCCTGAACTGGGTAATTTACTTTTACTGTTTTTTATTTTATGCTAGGTTAAAATGTGATTAAGTGCTTCATCTGAAAACTGACCCTGATATTAGTAGCCCTGAAACTCCTGACAATTTGGTCTGAAACTGTCCAGTTACAGGTCATCATGAGGTATTTTTCATTTTTGCCAGCTGCTTCATATATAATGTCTCTTGCTTTTTGTGAATAGTCCACTTTTTGTTTGTGGTTAACATTCCTTTTTATAATGTCGTCTTCTGTATACCAACTGCTACTGCCACTTTTTTTACAATATTAAACCCTTTTTTAATTTTGTCATCATCAGTGCTAATTTCATCATCCTTTTCAGCATAGCCTGAAAATATGCCTGGTTGTATCCCTTTGAGTGGCACGAGTGTTCTTAATAATGGTATCCGTAGTAAGCTTCCAAAAAATTCCAGTTTTACCTGTCATTGTGCATGGAAACAGTTAAATCTAGGAAGTTAATTCTGTTACATTTGCTGCAATAAATCTGAAGATAGCTAACACTGAAACCAGTAATCATAACAAAATGCACAAGGGCTACCCGCCTCTTTAGCTTGGAACTAGAAGATTACCTGATGCTAATTTGATTGATGTTCTGTCATGTTTAACTTGTCAGATAAGTTGTCTTTTAGGGAAAGGTGTTTACCTGACACTAATTCAGTTGATGTGCTGTCATGTTTAAATTCTCAGATAAGTAGTCTTTTAGTGAAAGGTGTTTTGTCACAAATATTAATAATAATAATAGATTTATTGTAGCCAAACTGGCCATTTAGTTTGTGAAGTACAGGAATTATTCTCTATTTACTATTATTATTCTTAGTCACTACAGTATTTCACCAGCTATTCTGTTCTCGTCCTACAGATTAACACATGATATCTCTCACACTGGTCACTGCACCTCGCACATATACAGCTCATGCTGGGCTCGTGAAAACTCGGTGTTGCACAGTTTGTGGTAACCATTTACGGAGAGTCTTGTCACTACATGGCAGAGTTTGTATCCTCCCTGTGTCCATTCACAGTTTGTCATGGCATCTGTAACATAGAAATCATTCCATATCTTGCATTTCTTCTCATGTAGTTCCGTCAATAAGTCCTGGTAGGCTGTTGTCACTGGTAGTAGGTGCTTCAGTCGCAGTTCTTCTATGAAGAAGGGCTCTCTGGCCAATTCATACACAAGGCTCGAGAGTGTGTACTTGGAGAGACATAGCACCCTTTTTGAGTAAGTGGCCTTCAGCTTCTCTATTTTGTCGAGATCTGTCTTCTTCAGATGAATCTATATGTTTTCCAATTCGTAAATTGCAACAGGTTCAACTTTGAGTTCAAACAGTCGTAGCGCTGTTTCCAGGAAGAGTTTGCCTGTCGACTTGACATCATTTATGGCTCTTGTTGCACCTCTGGCTCTGTAGTTTATGTGGCATGTGAATACTGTTCCCTGTGACTCTCAGAAATGATCATTTTACGTTCCATTCTCTCTTTTTCTCAGAGAAACTCAAATAAGTGTACCAAAGCCTGACAGTTTAGGTAAGAGACTTGTAAGCAACACATGCTACATGATATTAGATTAGTGTACAATGATAGGTGAAACCATAAGAGATATATTAGAAAATGTCGAGGTGCAAGATGCTATAGATCTTGAGATACTACTCTTTTGTCTCAACCAAGTGAGGTGGTGCAGTGGTTAGCACACTGTACTCTCATTCAGGATGACGACAGTTCAAATATGCTTCTGGCCATCCTGATTTATTGGTTTTGTTTGCTTCTAATTTTCTGACTGAAATTGTCGTGTTATGTATAATATTATCAAATTGTTACCATGTCATATACTCTCAGTTGATATTTCCCTTTAATTTACGTTTTCTAGCAATTAAATTTGACGTGATATTTATAGTTTTCAAAATTTTACACAGGCCACAAAATACGTTGAAGACACTCGCCCAACCACAGCCAGATGGCAAGTCTGGGAAGAGACAAAAACATGATGGATTGATGAAAACAAGAGCAGCACCTTTAGCAGGAAATTTAGACTTACAGTGGTGTAACTTTTGCCAGAAGTATCTAAAAACTAAGAAAATATTTAGGAAGCACAATGCCATAGTCCACAATATGGTAAGGTCACCAACATATAAATGCAAATGCAAAAAGAAATTTCGTTCACTGTTGGAAATGCTTACACATCAACAGACTCATTTAAAAGTAAAAATTAATATCACAGAAGATATGTTGCTGAAATGTAATTTATGTGACAAGAAATTCGCCGATAATTCAATTTTAAAATTACATATAACCACACACAGTGAAAAATTTAACAAGAAATCTTCATTCAAATCCTACCCTGGTAAATTAAATATTATAAAACAGTTCAAAATAGGACAAAAAGAGAAGAGTATTACTAATCTGACTACTTCACCACCTGAGATATTTGTTTGTGATCATTGCCGGCAAATCTTTGAAACTGCTTCATCCCTTTCACTGCATTTAAATTCCAAGCGTTGTTTCATTTTGTGTGATTGTGTTTCTGGTGAGAACAGTTCCAAAAATAGCAGAGTTCATCAAAGAAAAGAAACTATGCAGTCAACTGTAGAAAATGTATCATTGGACAATAGAGAGATGTCTTCTCAAGTCTCGTACAATATGGATAGTCCATTAGACAACACAGCATCTGCAACATCCCTGGAAACTTCAACTATTCATAGTAGTACTCAGCCCTCAGATAACACAGTAACTGAAATAAATGAGAAAGCTTCAACAGATCATAATAACTCATTATGTGCATCCCAGGTTAACCAATGTACACTTTGTGCTAAGGTGTATAGCTCTAAAAAATTGCTGAAAAAACACCAGAAAATTCACATTGCAGCAGAAGCAACAGATTTGTCCTGCACTTTTTGCAATAGAAAATTTGTAAATCGTGCAGGTTTAATATCTCATCTTCATACACATTCAGGTGATGAATCTTATCACTGTAACTATTGCACCAAAATATTCTCAAACAAGCAAGTATTTCTCAGCCACAAGTGCCTCAATAACAAAGTATACCCATTTTGTGATGTACAGTTGTCACAGTATGCAATAGAATACGCACCCCAGCCACATCGAAACAATGAAGGATATGTAAATTTACTACATGAAAATGATCTTCTAAAAGCAAAACAAATAAACACACCTAGCAGCAGTCTGGGACAGTCAGAGGAGACAGAGACAGATTACGCTCATTGTGCACAATTTTCAAACAAAAATAAGAATTATAATCGAAGTAACAATCGTAAACACTTAAAGAAAAGTACTAGTGAACACAGTCGTGCATCCAACATTAGCAGAAACGAGAATTGCATGAAATGTCCTTTCTGTCACCATTTAGTAAAGCCAGAATCTGTGTATCAACACATTTATGAAAATCATCCTGATTCAAATAACATCACATAATAAAACAATTTTACATTTCTTACTCAAAAAATGCAGATTTTGTAAGAGGGATTAAAACTGTGGCAAAACAGATGAATCACTCATGAACACAAGATCAACTGATCAGTGTTCTCAATGTTTACCACCTGGAAAATTAATCCCATACTCCTACAAATAGAAACTGACATGCATTTCAGGCACCTCAAGAATGTGTACATTATATTGAACTTCCAAATTTTGATAAAATTTAAGTTAATATGTACATCAACTTCATGCAAATGATTTCATCTGTTACTTAATGCAACATTTTTTGAGAATGAATATAAAGTCATAGAAAATGCAGTCTACATTAAAATTAGTGGTACAGCAACAATATTTTAGAAATAATAGTATAATTTCATTTAAGCATTTATCATGCAAATAACAACTGCTACATAGACATATTATGTATGTTACGTGATTTGAAACATACGTAATTTTAGGGTGTTATTAATATGCAAGTAATGCAATGGAACATACATCAATGTATACAGAACAGAAGAGGATAGTAAGGTTGTATAATTTGTCTTGCATTTTATATTAAAATGCTTTTACTGTACAGTGTAAGAACTTCTTATTTATTTTCTGTATTGTGAGAGACTGTAAATGCAAAAGGTTGTAATTTTTAAGTCCTAATTTTTTAAACTGGAAAAATGTGTTGGCATGCTAAAATTCTGAATCTTTGGTTATTTTACTACTTAATGTTATAATTTTTAATTCTTTAAGTGCTGCAAACATTTTTAAACCCACAGGCCTGCCTTTCTGACAGTGCTATAAATGTAATAACTTATCCCCCCTAGTTGACCACTGGGCAAGAAGAATGTGTGTACAAGAGTTATGCTTGTTTGCCAGTGTTGTTTGGACATGTTAACATGCAGAGACATATTTTCGTGCCTGAATAACTCAACAGCTGATTGAAGTTCAGGTTGTTTAGTTGGACTGATCATGTGCTAACTATTTTTCAGTATTGACATTGTACTGTTTTCATTTTTGCTCGGTGGTTTGACGCAGGGAGAGTGTGATTCAGGTTTTCTAAAAAAAAGGAAATAATGTATTATCATAATTTCAAAGTCGAAGAAAGCATAAAGATAGTGGGACTGCCAGTGAAATTTTTTATACCAACAATCATGATGACTTCTACAGAACCTCAGAGTAACCATCTCCACCTATGTAATTTGGCATATAGCTATAACACCTCAGTCTGTATTTCATATAAAAGGTGCAGTTGATTGTTATCTGGCATCTGAAGAGATTTGATTGAGAAACAGAAGTGATTCTACATATATATTTGAATATTTAGATTCAGCTAGTTAGTACTTAAAAGATTACATCACCCATCATAATATAACAGAAGACTTGCTGATATTTATAGTAAATGAAATCAAATCAATCTATTTTATTCACACAACAATACTCAAGAATGTGTTCCTTTTTGGCTGATGTAGAGAGATATTGCAGTTCATGAACGTTGTTACTTCATTTCTATTTGTCATCTCATGGCCTGGATAAAAAAAAGACAGAAAAGGCTCCAGAGATGGTACTGTACCGACACTGGCACCAGTAGCCTTTGAGGTGCTTTGGTTCTTCCAACAGAGAAGCCAGACTGATGTTTGTGGAGGTTCCCTGTCATAAGTGGGATGGAAGGAGCAGACGCCCATCATCCGTGTCAAGCTGTTGGAGGGCCTGATGCAGGTGGCTGTCACTGTTGTGGTGGGCATCTGGATAGTGGAGATGAAGTATCTTACCTGCAGTCCCAGCTGTCATCCCTGTTGTGCTGCATTGGACCCCTGAATCCAACCTCAGGTCCACATAAGAGTGCGAACTCACACTGGGATGGTCGTGCGAAATGGCATCGCTTGCTTTTTGGCACACTCAGGTGGTGGGAAGAGAAGATCAAGCAGTGCCTGATGAAGACACCTGTGTAGTAATTCTGCTGTGTTATGACCATGGGTACTGACCTGAATCTGATTTAGCTGCCCCATAGCTTTTGCCATTCACATTTTAAAAGTATAAATGAATCATTTTGCCAAGCCATTTTAAGGTGGACAAAAGGGTGGGATGTCACGTGCTTAATCCCATTGCAAGTGTAGGTTCACACGAACTTGGATGCCATGAAGTGAGATCTGTTGTCCATAACTGGGGTGGGGGAGGGGAGGAGGTGCTACTTTGATAGTCCCTTACTATTGCTGATGTTGTCTGCTGCTGCCTGACAGCATAAGGAAAATAAGGAAAGGAGTCCACCACAATAAATCACACTATTCCATGGAAGAGGCAAGTGAAATCCACATGGCTGTGGTCCCACAGCTGAGTAGGTCCTGACTGCGGACAATAAGACAGTGGGGGTGGGCAGGGAGGGGGCTGATTGAATGCTTGGCAAGCTGTACAGTGACATATTACCTGTGTAGCTATGTCATTCATACGTGGCCAGTAGACAAAGTGCTGGGCCAGATGCTTCATCCTGATGGTCCCCCAATGCAATTGGTGTAGTAGCTCAACACTCATTGCTGCAGGGATGTCACACCATCAACCGGAAATTGTCATCTTCTTGCATTAGTAGCAGGATGACATGATAAATTTGAAGTTGATGTTCTCGGATGACAAAGCATTAATGAGACAAGGGTACTGTGGCCAACAGCTTGCTGGTTCTTTCTGTGCAGATATGTTGGAGAAGTGAGATCAAGCATGGATGCTGCTGCAACATTTTTAGAACTGATTGGAAAATCTTCCAAGAATTGCTCTGTTTGGGTGTTTATTTGTAAATAGACTGTTGCCTACCTTTCAAAATCTGGGCCTGTAGGAAGCTGAGAGAAAGCATTTGCTTTTGAATGTTGGCTGGATAGTTGGTACTGTATAGAGTACTCAAAGTTTGATCACTACAAAGCCCACCAATGCAGATGATAAGCAGTGCATTCTTGCAGCTTAACCTTGGGTCCAAACTGTGATAATAATGGTTTGTGCTCCGTAATTAAATGGAACTTCTAGCAGTATAAAAAAGGTGAAATTTGTGCACACACAGAATGATAGCTAATGTCTGTTTTTCAGTTTGGGAGTAATGTTTCTGGGCCTGATTTAATGTTTTAAACATAAGTGCTTTAGGTTTTTCAGTACCATTGACAAGCTTGTGAGACAGTATGGCCTCTACGCCATGCAATGAGGTATCTGTAGGCGGAATTAACAGTAAGTGAAGCTGGTACTTTGTTCCAAACTGAAGCCTTGATTTCAAGGTCTGAAATGCTTTATCAGAAACAGTCAACCAATGAAAGGGAACCCAACTGCAACATAAATGATTCAATGGGCAGGTGATAAAAGCCACCAGGCATAATAGTTAACCTTGCCTGAAAATACTTGGAGATCTTTTACTCACTTGGGGACCAGCGTTTTGTGTATTTCCGTGACATACTCTTGTGTGGGTTTACTGAGAATGTTGTTGAGGTGAGTAACACAAGTCTGGAAAAAGGAGCGTTTTGAATAATTAAGCTTGAGTGCTGCAAAAACGGGATGCAAATTGTGTTTGTGTTCTTTGTTATTACATCCTATTACCAAATGACATCGAGATAGTTTACACTGTAGGGAATGCATGTAATGACCTGTTCCAAAAATCTTTGAAATACGGCTGGTGTACTAGTGACTCCAAATGCTAATGAATTGTGTTGATAGAGGCCAAAGGGGATGCTCAACATCAAAATTTTCTTGGGTTTATCGTCTAATGGAAGCTGAAAATTAACTGCTGTGAGATGAATTTGGGAATAAAGTTGAACCCCAGGCAATTTAGAAAAGAGCTTGTTGGTGCACGGTGAGGGGTATGAATCTTCTTCTGCTTGCTCATTCACTATAAGTTTAAAATCGAAGGGAGCCACCTGCCTTTTGACTACCATTGGCTACAAGATAAAGGGAAAGCACATTTTGCTGTTCCAGTCAGTTCTAGCTTCACTTCATGTATGACTGCTAGCAGAATTTTATGCACTCTATATCTGTCATATGGTAAGTTGAGGGAGTGGCATCCACTAAGAACAGCTTTTTTGATTTAGGTGAAAAGCATGCCATAATTCAATACTGGAGATACAAAGACTGCATGTGAAGAAGGTGAGCTACCACAGATAAGAAACAGCAGACCAAAGTTCAAAAAACAGGAGAGGAGAGCAAGGGAAGTACGTGGTGTTGCATCAGTAGTTGAGAACAAAGAGCCAAGCCTGGGATCCCAAGTTCTGCCTGCAACTTCTGGAGCCACACATGATGTTCCTCCCATATTGTATATTGTAGGATGTGTTTGTAAATCATCCCAAGCTAGCAGTTTCTAACCGGTATGAACTACTCTAGGCCTGTTACATCAGCCTGCTCCAGTGCAAGGTCATAGAAAATGTACTGTGAGTGTGCACATACACCAACTCTGAATGTTATAAAAATGAAATTTTGTAACTCAAAAACTACGCCAAGCAGGTAGCGACCTACAATGTTTGAAAGAACTGGAGCCTTACCAAAGATTTCGAAGCTATGTGAGCATGAAAGTTCAAAGCCTTCACTAACTGCCCCTCAAACAACAGTGCAAACTGAGAGCAAATAGTATCCATAGCTTCACATGGCACCAAGGGTTGAATAGAGAACCCAATTGCTAAGTATGCATCCAGTCCAAAAATGTTTGCCACAGGTAAGACAGTATCCGACTAACTTGGTTATATTTGACAGAGAGCTGCACTCAGTCCAACAGTGAAATCTCACGATATTCGCATGTGCGTAATTCTGACTGCACATTGTCCAGTGGTGGAGCTCCAATACTAAAATATGTGGACTGATTTGTCATCGAAACCAAGGAAATAGTATCAGAGAGAAGCATCACAGGCACTTCCTGTAATATTATATTCGTAGATGCTATTACACCTTTTACTTGATTTGCTTGGTCTTCTTGAAAATATACATAGGAGGAAGCAGTATAGTGGTTGACTGGAACTTTTAACAGTTGACCATACCGTTGTGCTGCTCTTCTTTAAATCTTCTGTATTTCCTTTATCAGTCCTATCTGGTACGGATCCCATACTGACGAGCAATATTCAAGTACTGGTCAAACGAGTGTTCAGTGGTGTATTTCCTTTGTTATAGACTACATTTCATGAGGATTTTTTTAACGATTGTCAGTCTGGCATCTGCGTTACTTGCGATTAATTTTATGTGGTTGTGCAATTTCTGATCGCTCCATACTCATGCTCCTCGATATTTTATGGAAGTAATTACTTCCAGTAATTGTTCTGCAATTGTGTTGCCATACAATAACTGTCTTTCTGTTTATGTATTCACAATATGTTACATTTTTTACGTTGAGTGTCAACTGCCACTCCCTGCACTGAGCTTCGATCCTTTTCAGGCTTCCTGCATTTCGCTACAATTTTCTCGTATTGCGATTTCTCTGTGTATAACAGCATAATCTGCAAAAAATGTAATGCTCCTATAACACTACCCTGGGTTGTGCTTGAAGATACTTCTACATCTGAAGAATTCTCTCTTTTCAGAATGACATTCTGTGTTCTGTTTGCTAGGAACTCTTCAATCCAATCACACAGCTGGTCTGATATTACATACGCTCATATTTTGTTCATCAGGCGGCAGTGCAGAATTGTATCGAACGCCTTCCGGGAGTCGAGGAACGCGGCATCTACCTGGGTGCCTGCATCTCCTGCTTTCTGAGTCTTGTGGGGGAACAGAATAAGCTGGGTTTCACATAGCTGTTGTTTTTGGTTCCTTCAGATCAGATTTTTGGTCTCCAGAAATGTCGTAATGCATGAGCAGAGAATATGTTCCAAAATTCTGCTACAGACCAATGTCAGATATAAAGGCCTATAGTTTTTTGCATCTTTTTGATGACCGTTCTGGAAAAACGGGAATGACGTGTGCTTTATCCCAATCATAAGGACATTTTGCTCCTCTAGCAACCTATGGTACACTGCTGATAGAAGAGGGACAGGTACTTATGCTTCCTCTTTGTGGAGTGAAATTGGCGTCCATTCAGGTCCAGTAGGAGGCACTACAGTTTGATCTTCCTACGTTAAACAGTTTTTTAAACAGATGTTTAGTATTACGACCTTTTCTGTTGATGTGTAACAGATCACTTTAGCTTAAAGCGATGTGTTGTACCTTATCCTTTCATTCTTATGAATGATGTCAGTGACTTGTAAAAAGGAATTTTCTTTTTCAGTTTATTAGATGTTTGTGACCCACCTTCTGTGCACGGAATTTTTGTTTTGTTTGTATGTGTGTCATGTGCTGGGGTGAACTCAGTGTAGGTACAAAACAGGGCAGTGGGCAGTGATATTACCACGTGTTGCAGCACTTGCTGCAGTGTGTGATTATTCCAAGCCGATTACATCCTGCCTAAGAGATACACTCTGGTCTGAGGAACCCATGGGGAGTTGTCTCTAGGGAGATAAGTCTGCCATTGGTCGACTGTACAAGGCTAACGTTTTGTAACTTGGAGTGTAACCAACTGTAAAAATGCAATGTATTCTTTGTAACGGAAAGTGAATACACACATTGCAAAGAAGAAGATTCTGAAATCATTCTACATTAGCTGGTCTCTTAAGTAACTCTCCGGCCTGACACATGTATCACAATGGAGGAAAATGGGTCTGAATCCAGGATATCTGGGCCATGGTACTTTTGCAACTACTTCCAAGTGCAAGAAGGTAAAATTTGTAATTTATGGTGACTAAAATATAAGCATGAATGGACCATTGCAGACGTGTGATACATTGCACTGTGTTGTCCCCCATTTCAGTGTTGTTATGGTCACAGAGTATCAGGATAGATGACTTCGACATGCTTACTGACTTAACATGAGACCAGAACTTCTTAGGATTTCTTGTTAAGTTGGTAAATAGAATTTTACTTTGGAATTCACTGAACAATTCACACATGGGTCTCCTAACTCCAATTTTGGCTTTTTTCAGTTTTTATTTTGTCTGTAAGGCTTTGGCTATGTTTAAATTTACAGTGAAGCTCTCTCTGCTTTCATAGCAACTTTCTGACAAGCCATCAAACCAAGGTGGATCTTTCCCATACATCATAATTTTGCTTGACACATACCTGTCTAAGATGTATTGTACAATACTCTTGAACTTTGTCCATTGGTGCTCAACATTGTCAGTACTGAAGATGAAGTTTTCATGTTAACCATTCAAGCCATCTGAAATCTGTTTCTTTTCATTCTTCCTAAGCAGAAATATCTTCCTACGTTTATTTATATTTACAACCTTATTCAATGAGGATGTAGCAACCATATGATCATTGAGCCCCCGTTCTATGCTGAGTTGAAAAGTTTGTCCTGGGGGTCTATAAAAGCATCCAATGACGATGTTTGATCCATATTTAACACTCATTTTCACAAAAATTATTTCACATTTGGAATTTGTACTAACCTCACTAGAAATTATAATACTTTTTCGTGATGATTTGTTACTGACAACAGGAGTGTGCCATTTTTTGACAGTTTATCATTTAGTATAATAAGCTTGCATGGATGATTTCTGGTAGCGTTTTGGATAATATGCCCTAAATTCTCAGTTTATGGATACTTCTTTTGTTCAGCTTCACAAACATGATATGAGGTATAAAACTGATTTACATATGGTTAACAGAAAATTAACATTGCCATAAAATTTATTTATTGCAATACATATTCCGTAGATTCACTTCTGTGTGTTAACACATGGATGTGGAATGAGTCAAAAACATTACTAAAAATTAATAATACAAGCTGTAAACACAATCGGTATGATAAAATTACACTCACAAGCAGATACAACATTCTGATTTTGTCCAAACAATTTTCTACAGATTACCAATTAATCTGATTAACATAGCAAGATATATTGAGGCAGGAATATACAACAGTATTTGGGAAATAAAATTAGCTATCTCTGCTATAGAATTCTTCTAGAGACTAGAAACTTTTTTCGAGTAAGAACTCCTTTAGTTTTTTTGTAAACAGTACTTTTTTAATCTCGTAGCACTTTATATTACTTGGAAGTGCATTGAAGATTTTTGTGCTTGTGTATTTCACACCAAGGACAGATTTTTCAGGTCACAGTGTATGTCACATTTCCTCCTTCTGTAATGGTGACGGTACATTTCATTTGTTTCATATTGAGGGGGATTGTGAAGCATGAATGTCATGATTGAAAAGATATATTGTGAAGTAGTGGTTAGGATTCTTATTTGCTTAAAAAGATTGCGACATGAGATTCTTTGAGGCAATCCACACAAAATTCGGATAACCTTTTTCTGACTTGTAAAAACTTTTTTCGATAGTGGTGAATTGCCCCAGAAGATTATTCCATAACCCATAAGTGAATGAAAGCAACCAAAGTAAGCAGATTTTGAGACATTGATGTCTCCGATTTTGGTGATTATCCCAATGGCAAATGTTGCTGAGCTGAGCCTTTTCAGGATTTGGTGGATTTACTGTTCCCAGTTAAGCCTGCTATATATATATAAGTCTCATCATCTTTCTTTTTATATATATATATCTTTCTTTTATATATATATATATATATATATATATATATATATATATATATATATATATATATATATATATATATATATATATATAAAAAGAAAGATGATGAGACTTACCCAACAAAAGCGCTGGCAGGTCGACAGACACACAAATAAACACAAACATACACACAAAACTCTAGCTTTCGCAACCAATGGTTGCCTCGTCAGGAAAGAGGGAAGGAGAAGGAAAGACAAAAGGATTGGGTTTTAAGGGAGAGGGTAAGGAGTCATTCCAATCCCGGGAGCGGAAAGACTTACCTTAGGGGGAAAAAAGGACAGGTTTACACTCGCACACACACACATATCCATCCACACATATACAGACACAAGCAGACATTTGTAAAGGCAAAGAGTTTGGGCCCCAACACCAGTTGAATTTTTTGCTTTTAAAGAAATAATGGTTTGTCCTTACTTCCCATACTGTTATAGGGGATATACCTATCTGCTCTACAGAGTTTGCAAAATGACCTTTCAGTATTTTTAATGCTTCTTCCAAGGAGCCATTTTCTCCTGTTTTGTAAGCAATACTTAGATAATGCTCATTGAAAATTTTTGCCACAGTATTTTGATTTTGTACCTGTCTATCTTCATTACTGAGAACAATGTTTTGGTACTTACTGGGACAATTTGCACCAGTCTCACTCTTTATCACTTCCCATACGGTTTTAAATTTTGTTACTAGATTTATTAACTTTGTAGCACAGATACAAACTTTTTGACTTCTGAATAATTTTACTTAGTACTTTGCATATTTTTTATAGTGATTTAGCTGGGTGTGGTTGTCTCAGTTTTTTGTGCAATGTACAGTTCTCGTTTCCTTTCGCATGAAATCTTAATACCAGTGGTTATCCAGGGCATTTTGGTATGTTTTGTGGTTTGGATCTTGTATATCCTTTTTGGGAAGGTGCTTTCAAATCTCAGTGTCACTTCATTACTGAAACTTGATTACTAAAACATAAAACATGGGCATAATCTATACCTTGTGGCTCATGTATATTGATTATAAGCTCATTGATCTTACTACTTAGGCCTCTAACGTTCTTGTGATAAACTGCAAGTTATTGTTTAGCAGAAGCAGTTACACTCTTCTCTCTAAAAAAGAAGTTTCGATTGAAGGTCTTTTGACAGAACAAGATGGCGTAACGTATTGGTGTAGTGGTGAATCACTCGAGTTCAAATTACAAAAATAATGGTGTTAAGTGTTATGTATGTGGAGAAAATGTAACGCAGGGACTCCGTATGTGTGAAGAAGCCCAACAGTGGGTTCATTCAAATTGTGTTGTCGCACTCAGTTTAAATTACACTGCAATCAATAAAACATGTTTGTGTAGTGATCAGTGCAACGTCATTAACGAACTTTTCGTGGCATATGATGCAGGCATTGAACAATGTATTGTTACAACATTAATAAATGATGTGTGCCGGCTAAAACCTGAAGTAAACAAACTAAAAAATGCCTTTTCAGTAGAAAAAGCCAAGTCGGCAAACGTAAAAGCAGCGGACACTCCCTTTGACCTGCTTTTTAACATGTCCTACACACCTAAAAAGGCTCATCAGGCGAAAGTTTCTACAGATAATTTTCATATCAAACTAAGTAATAGATATCAGGTAATATCAGACAGTACTGTAGTGCAAAAACAGAAAGTCATTCCGAATTCTCGTGAATACCTTACGGCAAAAGGTCTCAATGAGAAACATTTAACTCGTTCTGGCAGCAAAAAAGTACTACTAGATTATACATTAGAAAAAAATGTGATGATAAGGTGAACACTTTATCGCTGGGGAAAAATGACAGGGCTGGAAATCGGAAAGTAAATCAAGAAAATATTTACTTATTCTCAGACCGTCATGGAAGAGGGCTAGCTGAAATACTGAAAGAAAAAATGGAAAAGGTAAATGTTATGGGTCTTGTGAAACCAGGTGAGCCTCTGCACAAATACAAAGACTCGGGTTCAAATAACTCCTTTATAATAATAGCTGGAGCAAATGATGTTTACAAAAACGAAGCGAAACATGCAACAAGAGATCTGAAGAAAATGCTAGAGTGTGTGCCAGGTGTAAATAAAGAAATTACAAATCGTAAAATTGAGAAAATGTGCGAACTGTTCTGCAACGTGAGCTTTCTTAAAGCTGCCAATCTAAGAGAAGACTCCACAACGCATGGTATGCACAGGAGCAGCAGTGGCTAATCTAGATTGTGTGAATTAATACTGGGAAACCTAAATCAATTCAATGAATCACAGTATCCACCAATTGCAGTATGTATGGTGGAGCTTAATCTAGGATCACATAGTAGTACAACTGCAGTGACTTCAGATAAATTGAGAAAAAATTCAAGTAAAGAAATTGACATAGATGATTTGTCAAGCTCCGTTTCTACTATATCAACTGCCCAGTCATCAGTGGAAGTGTCATTAACTCCAACTACAGCACTGGAAACATTAACATTAACTGCAGCAGGATCAACAATTAAATCACAGTGCCCCATCAAAGCTACTGTAGTGTCACCAAGGCCTGCAGCATGCTACAATCAAAAGAGGAGCTCGAGGCCTAGGAAACCTGCTCTACTAAATCAAGATTTTTTATGGTTTCGCACAAAAAGGGGAAAACCATGACTTAGGTAAGTCAGTCAGAAATGACACTCAGCAAAAGATCAATTATCTAACGAGCATGTGCAAAAACTCACCCATCTTGAAACCTAGCAACTCACTTCCTAAAAAAGTCAATACTAAATTTGACAAACTGTGTATTTTCCATCAAAATATAAGGGTGCTAAGAAGTAAACTAGAACTGTTGACAATGAATATTAGTGACAGTAATACTATTGATAATGCCGATATCGTTTGATTTCCCGAACACCATGTAAAGGAGGGTATCAATATGCTGAATCTAGATGGCTATCATATTGCCTCTCACTTTTGTAGAAGCAGTGTGCAGAAGGGTGGTGTAATTATATATGTAAAAAAGAATATAATGTATAGATTTCTAGAGCTCACAAAATACTGTTTTGATCAGCATTTTGAAGCTTGTGGTATAGAAATTAGCACCAAGTCCCTATCACTCATTGTAGTTAGTGTATAGGGCCCCATCAGGGAAGCAATGTAAGTTCTTTAAGCAACTCGAATCTCTTCTATCCTATATATATTCAAAAAATAAAAATACTGTAGTCTTAGAGACTTTAACTTTCTAAATTATGATAGTAGTAGAGCTGACCCGCTACATATAATGAACGCATACAACCTCACACCGATGGTAGACTTCCCCACAAGGGTTAAGAACTACTGTTCAAGCCTTATAGATAATATTTTCATCAATGAGAATAGAAACACCAATGCAACAGGACAAGTCCTAAATGGTCTTTCAGACTATGATGGCCAATTGCTAACTATCAATGATATATGCCCACACAAGAAGGACAAAGTCTGTAAAAGGTCATTTAGGGTAATTAATAATTAAAATCTCATGATCTTCAACAGTTATCATCAACTCATTGACGGGAGTCCAATTTATAGAGCACTGAAAGTCAATGGCAAATTTAACCTATTTATAAATGAATTTATGTGCCACTTTGAAGCTGTCTTCCCTCTAAGAACTGCAAAGAACAAGTACCAGAGCCATACCAGCAAACAGTGTCTCACAAAAGGAATAAAAGCATCACGTAGGACTAAAAGACTGCTTTATGTTTCTCTCAGAAATACAAATGATCCTGAAATAAGAGCTCATTATAAAAGGTACTGCAAGATCTTAAATGAAGTTCTGATAAAGGCAAAAAGTATGTTCATCAAATCAGAAATAGATAATTCTGGCAACAAAATAAAAACCATCTGGGGTATTATTAAAAGAGAAACTGGTAGTTACTCAAACAATGCAGAAAATATTGAAGTTAGACATAATGGGAATATCATTGGTAAAGGTGAAAATGTTGCAAAAATTTTCAACAAGCATTTTTTGAATGCAGCAGATAAAATAGGGTGTAATGGTTCTATAAATGAGGCTCTGAGTCTTTTACAAAGAAGTGGACTTAGTGCAACACCCCAGATTAGCATGCCTCCTGTCACTGTTGAGGAAATTTAGAACATAATAAGGACCATGAAAAACAAAAATTCAACTGGTATTGATGGTATTTCCATCAAAGTGTAGAAACACACATACATTTTCATTTGTGAAGCCTTGTGCCACATCTTTAATGAATCACTGAGACTAGGAATTGTCCCTGATAGACTTAAATATGCAGTCGTGAAACCATTGTACAAGAAGGGTGACAGAAACGAAGTAACTAATTATTCTCCTATTTCACTCATAACTTGTTTCTCCAAGATTCTCGAGAAACTTGTAGCCAGAAAGATTCTTGAACATCTTAGTAAATACAATATTCTCAATAAAAGTCAATTCGGTTTCCAGACAAACATCTCAACAGAAGAATGCAATATATTCTTTCACCAATGAAATTCTTGAATCAGTCAATAATAAAATGTCTCCAACTGGAATTTTTTGTGACCTTTCTAAGGTGTTCGATTGCGTGAACCATGAGATTTTTCTGAGAAAGGCAGAATTTTATGGGTTAACTGGAGAAGCAGGGATGTGGCTTGCCTCCTATTTAAAGAAGAAAGTAATGTTAAACGACACTAATGGGGAACCAGTGTCTTCTTGGGGCACAATAAACTGCGGAGTCCACAGGGCTCTATTCTGAGTCCTCTACTTTTCCTTATTTTCCTAAATGACCTTCTAATGTGTACAAGGGCTAAGATAAAATTTACTTTGTTTGGCGATGACACGACGATTCTGGTAGACAGTTCAACAAATACTAATCTTGAGATCACTGTAAATGCAATTTTTCAGGAGACCTTTAACTGGTTTACCTAATGGATTATAACTAAATTTTGAAAAAACTCAATTGATTCAATTCCATACAAGCCAAAATATCGAAAGTGAGATTAATGTTAAATAGAATGATGGGAATTTAGCAAGAATGGAGTCAACAAAGTTCCTGGGTCTACTTGTTAATAGCAATCTAAACTGGTCCTTACACATTCCTTACCTATATAAAAAAACTAAGCTCAGCAATCTACCCTATTCGTGCGATTTCTTCGTTCAGTGACTTATACACTTCGAAAGCTGCATATTTTGGTTATTTTCATGCCCTGGTGGCCTATGGAATTATATTCTGGGGAAACCAGCCAAAGGCAAACAAAATCCTCATAGCCCAGAAAAGAGTCATTAGGATTCTGTGTGGTGTCAATTACAAACATTCCTGCAGGAAACTTCCAAGAGCTGAGAATACTCACAACAGTGTCTCAGTACATTTTCTCTCTCTTCTGTAAAAACCATTCCCTTTTTGAAATGAACAGCATGTATCATAACTATGACACTAGGGTAAAAAATTATATACATCTTGAACAAAAGAATCTAAGTATGTTGCAAAAAGGAGTACACTACTCTTGCATAAAAATATTCAATGCTCTCCCTCAGGCAATAAAAATGTCAGTTACTGATCCACCTACTTTTAAAGATCAACTTAATCAGTATCTTCTAAGTAAAACCGTTTACTCACTGGATGAATTTATGTATGAGAATATGTGAATTGATTTTGATCTATTGTAAAACTGTTCAATGTAATTTGCAACTTTTTACAAAAAACAATTCTTGTAAACATTTTTTCTATATAATATATTATTCATTGTACAACCTATTAATATAAACAAATGACTCAAATTTCTGTAAATGACACATTCTACACCCAAGCGATTTATCGCTAACAGGTCTACAGAACACGAATGAAATAAATAAGTAAACAATGTATTTTTTGAAACTCACTGGCAGATTAAAACTGTGTGCCCGACCGAGACTCGAACTCTGGACCTTTGCCTTTCGCGCGCAAGTGCTCTCCGCTGCAGAGTGAAAATCTCATTCTCAATGTATTTTTTTACTACACATCTCTCCAAATTAGTCTGTTTCCACACAGTTGCAGATTGGGAAGACACACTTTTTTTTCTTGTTTTTTCACCATCCAGTTGTCCAACGTAGTCTGCCTATATCCATTACTGCAAATAATTTGCGTACCGGTACACTCTTCAATCAAATTTGATTCTTCTATGTTCACATTGTTCCTTGCCTTCGCAACTGTCACTAATTATAGTCGCTAAATGATTTTTTCCACGCCAGTTAAGGTGAAGACCATGAGTGGTGTAAAGTTCTCTGCCAAATTTTTGAGTTTCGATCCTATGAGTATTTGTAAAATTGCTGCAGATATCTGCATATCATCTATTTGTTGCAATTACTGCATTATTTACACAGGAGGATTGTAATAAGTCGTGCCTGTATGGAATATCAACTACAATTACGTTGGACTGCTTCAGGTGGTTTAGAGTTGAATTTAAGACATTAGCAGCATGCAAGCCTTCTTTATGTGCAACATCTTTTGAACCACCACAGATCACGATGTAACTTTGTTCGTTACCTTTTGAGGAATATCAGTTATTGTTGAAAGTACTTGATCAATGTGGGCACCTGGTTTGATATAACATGTGGCACTTACCTCTTTGTTGGTGTTATTATTTCGTGAGCAACACCTCCAAGATGGCTATCACCAAGTAAAAACACTTTTCTTTTGACGGAATATCTACATCGATACTCTGCAAATCACATTTAAGTGCCTGGCAGAGGGTTCATCGAACCACCTTCACAGTTCTCTATTATTCCAATCTCATATAGTGCGTGGAAAGAATGAACACCTATATCTTTCCGTACGAGCTCTGATTTCCCTTATTTTATCGTGGTGATTGTTCCTCCCGATGTAGGTCGGTGTCAACAAAATATTTCCGCATTCGGAGGAGAAAGTTGGTGATTGGAATTTCGTGAGAAGATTCAGTCGCAACGAAAAACGCCTTTCTTTTAATGATTTCCAGCCCAATTTCTGTATCATTTCTGTGACACACTCTCCCATATTTCGCGATAATACAAAATGTGGTGCCTTTCTTTGAACTTTTTCGATGTACTCCATCAGTTCTATCTTTTATTTATTTATTTATTTATTATCATCCAACAACAACTGATTACAAAAAAAAAGTTTTTTTTGTTCCAGTCTTCTGGATAAGCCAGAGTCTTACTTACTAGGGTTACATATTGGCTGGCACTTTTATCTACACAACTTTTTCTAAATTTAGTTGAGAGAACAGAGTTACATATATGGACTATACATAAAAAAATATTATTGCCATACTTAGATTAAGGAATCTACAGTTTGTAACACAGTATTCATATCTGACATTTAAATATTTACAGTTTGTGACACAGTCTAAGATCTGAGATTACATATATTTTTAGATAGATAGATCTTCCATCACACGAGTGTACTAAATCTAGAAACTCATCTATTGAATATACAGGATTGTTTAGGAGCCATAATTTTAATTTCATTTTTAGTTTTGTAATGGGCAATTTGGAGATATTAGGATGGAAGCAATTCAGTAGTTTTATGCCTGCATAGTGAGGGCTTTTCTCATAAAGTGTTGTTCTATGAGAGATGATGTGGGGTCTCTCTTTACCTCTAGTTTTGTGATTGTGTATTTCTTTATTAAGTGTTTTGTTACTATTTACTGCCATAATGATTATCTTCAGCACATGCAGGTTATGAACAGTTAGTATTTTAAATTCTTTAAACAAATTTCTGCAGGACTCCCTGGGACATTTCTTTCCCATAATTCTAAGTGCCTTCTTTTGTAAGGTAAGTACACTTTTCATATTACCTTTACTGCTGGATCCCCATACCTCTATCCCATAACTTAGATGGGATTCAAATAGTGCAAAATATATTTGCCTCAGAGTGATAATGTTACAAAAAGGTGTCAGTTTTCTTAGGACATATATGGTAGTACATAGATTTTTGCAAATATCATTCACATGATCAGACGAGTTTAACTCTGCATCTAGTGTCAGGCCAAGAAATTTGGTCGAGTATTGTTTTTTAATGTATTCGTCACCCATTAAGATTTGGTTTTCATGAGTTTTTTGCCTCCCAAGATCAAATTCAATATAGACAGATTTATTTGTGTTTAATTTTAGTTTGTTTTCATTAAAATACTGCAGAATTAAGCCTGCTGCAGTATTGGATTCCACTTCGAGCTGGTAAGGATCCCACACCGCGCAGCTGTATCCTAAAAAGAGGACTGACAAGCGTAGAGCAGGCAGTCTCCTTAGTAGACCTGTTACATTTTCTAAGTGTCCTGCCAATAAAACTCAGTCTTTGGTTAGCCTTCCCACAACATTTCTTCCAATTTAAGTTGTTTGTAATTGTAATATCTAGATATGTAGTTGAATTTACGGCTTTTAGATTAGACTGATTTATCGTGTAACCGAAGTTTAACGAGTTCCTTTTAGCACTCATGTGGATGACCTCCCACTTCTCGTTATTTAGGGTCAACTGCCACTTTTCGCACCATTCAGATATACACTCCTGGAAATGGAAAAAAGAACACATTGACACTGGTGTGTCAGACCCACCATACTTGCTCCGGACAGTGCGAGAGGGCTGTACAAGCAATGATCACACGCACGGCACAGCGGACACACCAGGAACCGCGGTGTTGGCCGTCGAATGGCGCTAGCTGCGCAGCATTTGTGCACCGCCGCCGTCAGTGTCAGCCAGTTTGCCGTGGCATATGGAGCTCCATCGCAGTCTTTAACACTGGTAGCATGCCGCGACAGCGTGGACGTGAACCATATGTGCAGTTGACGGACTTTGAGCGAGGGCGTATAGTGGGCATGCGGGAGGCCGGGTGAATGTACCGCCGAATTGCATTCGCAACCGTCTCCATGAAGCTGGGCTACGGTCCCGCATACCATTAGGCCGTCTTCCGCTCACGCCCCAACATCGTGCAGCCCGCCTCCAGTGGAGTCGCGACAGGCGTGAATGGAGGGACGAATGGAGACGTGTCATCTTCAGCTATGAGAGTCGCTTCTGCCTTGGTGCCAATGATGGTCGTATGCGTGTTTGGCGCCGTGCAGGTGAGCGCCACAATCAGGACTGCATATGACCGAGGCACACAGGGCCAACACCCGGCATCATGGTGTGGGGAGCGATCTCCTACACTGGCCGTACACCACTGGTGATCGTCGAGGGGACACTGAATAGTGCACGGTACATCCAAACCGTCATCGAACCCATCGTTCTACCATTCCTAGACCGGCAAGGGAACTTGCTGTTCCAACAGGACAATGCACGTCCGCATGTATCCTGTGCCACCCAACGTGCTCTAGAAGGTGTAAGTCAACTACCCTGGCCAGCAAGATCTCCGGATCTGTCCCCCATTGAGCATGTTTGGGACTGGATGAAGCGTCGTCTCACGCGGTCTGCACGTCCAGCACGAACGCTGGTCCAACTGAGGCGCCAGGTGGAAATGGCATGGCAAGCCGTTCCACAGGACTACATCCAGCATCTCTACGATCGTCTCCATGGGAGAATAGCAGCCTGCATTGCTGCGAAAGGTGGATATACACTGTACTAGTGACGACATTGTGCATGCTCTGTTGCCTGTGTCTATGTGCCTGTGGTTCTGTCAGTGTGATCATGTGATGTATCTGACCCCAGGAATGTGTCAATAAAGTTTCCCCTTCCTGGGACAATGAATACACGGTGTTCTTATTTCAATTTCCAGGAGTGTATTTTCTAAATCATTTTGCAGTTTGTTTTGGTTTTCAGATGACTTTATTAGTCGCTAAACGACAGCGTCATCTGGAAACAACCAAAGACGGCTGCTCAGATTGTCTCCAAAATCGTTAATATGGATAAGACACAGCAAAGGGCCTATAACACTACCTTGGGGAACGCCAGATATCACTTCTGTTTTACTCGATGGCATTCCGTAAATTACTATGAACTGTGACCTCTCTGACAGGAAGTCACAAATCCAATCACATAACTGAGACGATATTCCATAAGCATGCAATTTCACTACGAGCCACTTGGGTGTTACAGTGTCAAAAGCCTTCCAGAAGTGCGGAATCGATCTGAAATCCCTTGTCGATAGCACTCAACAGTTCATGTGAATAAAGAGATAGTTGTGTTTCACAGGAACGATGTTTTCTAAACCCATGTTGACTGTGTTTCAATAGACCGTTTTCTTCGAGGTAATTCTTAATGTTCGAACACAGTATATGTTCTAAAATCCTGCTGCATATCGACGTTAGCAATATAGGTCTGTAATTTAGTGGATTACTCCTACTACCTTCCGTGAATATTGGTGTGACCTGTGCAACTTTCCAGTCTTTGGGTACGGATATTACGTCGAGCGAACGGTTGTATATGATTGTGTTAAGTATGGAGCTAATGCATCCGTATACTCGGAAAGGAAGTTAATTGGTATACAGTCTGGACCAGAAGACTTGCTTTTATTAAGTGATTTGAGTTGCTTCACTAGTCCGAGGATATTTACTTCTACGTTACTCATGTTGGCAGCTGTTCTCTATTCGAATTGTGGAATATTCACTTCATCTTCTTTTGTGAAGGCATTTCGGAAGGCTGTGTTTAGTAACTCTGATTTGGCAGCACTGTCTTCGATAGTATCTCCCATTGCTGTCGCGCAGAGAAGGCATTGATTGTTTCTTGCCGCTAACATACTTCACATACGACCAGAATCTCTTTGGATTTTCTGCCAGGTTTCGAGACAAAGTTTCGTTGTGGAAACTGTTATAGGCATCTTGCATTGAAGTCCGCACTAAATTTCGAACTTCTGTAAAAGATCGCCAATCTTAGGGGACTTTGCGTCTGTTTAAATTTGCCATGTTTGTTTCGTTCAATGTTCTAACCCGTTTTGTGTACCAAGGAGGATCAGCTCCGTCGTTTGTTAATTTATTTGGTGTAAAGTTCTCAATTGCTGCCGGTACTAATTCTTTGAATTTAAGCCACATCTGGTCTACACTTATATTATTAATTTGGAATGAGTGGAGATTGTCTCTCAGGCAGGCGTCAAGTGAATTTTTATCTGCTTTTTGAATAGGTATATTTTTCGCTTATTTTTCGAGGATTTGGGAATTACAGTATTCAGTCTCGCTACGACAACCCTGTGTTCACTAATCCCTGAATCGGTTTTGATGCTCGATATTAACTCAGGATTATTTGTTGCTAAGAGGTCAAGTGTGTTTCTCAACCTATTTCTATTTGCGTGGGCTCATGAACTAACTACTCGAAATAATTTTCAGAGAATACGTTTAGCACAATTTCGGATGATATATGTTGTGATAGTTACATTTGCTGTCTTCTTGAAGAGTGTTGGAAACATATTACTTTTATCTTCAAGTGTCGATTTCGGCTGGCATGGATGCATAGGTTGCGTAATTTTTGTGTCCATTTCCTCGTGGTTTATGATTTGATGTCTTTTTAATACAGAACTTTATGCAGCAAACGAGATTTTCTTTTACTGTAGATGACGCAGAATGTTCACTATGGTTTGGTTACTGGCTAGTGTAGAGAGCAGCACGCATTGGAGTACCGGTATTATTAAGGCTATGTTCGGCCATTGTGTGCGCTTCTGTTTCGTTATATCCGCGTTTTGTCTGCTCGGCGGTCTTGAGTTTATTCCGTTCATTTTCAGCATTTCTAAGTCTATCAGTTATCACTCTGTTTCCGCCATTGATCTACGCACAATTTCTTTTAGTGAATTAATAGTTTCAACAAGTTTGGTTTTGTCAGGGTGCACATGACACGCTAGACACTTCCATTTCTAATTGGACTGTTTTTCACCGTAGTTTTTTCTTTTCTTTTCCTTTTTTTTTAAAAAAAAAGCACTGGGTTTGGAACTTTGCGGAGCACTGCTGGTATATTTATTGTTACCCTTTACGCTTGATAATTTACAGGACTTCACAAAAACTGGGGATACAACTTATTTTAAATCTATATTATCATATATCAAAGGGAATAATTTGCTATCAAATAGTCTTATTCTTAAATGCCAGGTTAACGCCGAACTAACACTCTCCCAGCAGTGAGTGTAGTTATAAATGGCATCTAAAATAAACTGTTCACTGTGGAGTGAATTACTACTCTACTACATTAATTAAACAGTTGTTCAATAATATAAGAAAACATCCATGTTCCCAAATAGGGGTTTCGTTGTACTTTGTTGATACTATGCATACATTGAATAATATGTGTTACCAGCATAAAATAATTAACTGTCAAAATGATGTGACTAAGTCAGGGGCCTGGTTACCAGTAATAAACAATAAACCAAAAGCCTGCTTTCACAGGACTCACGTAAAGTAGGAGGAAATTTATGAATAAGTAATTCAAAAGTAAAGGGTTACTGTGCCTTCTCAGATTATGTTATTAAACATATCAGAAAACAAACTGTAAACCCGTTGACTAAAATAATTAATAAAGTCGTGTATGAACACAATTTATCCAGAGTTTTTGGAAATTTCTGTAGTCAATGCAGTTCATCAGGTGGGAGACAGCATCTCTGGATAATTATCGACTTACATTTCATATACCTATAATACAAAAAATTATAAAATACTCTGGCATAAACTGGCGAAAGAAATTTTAATGCCTCTAACGAAAATCATCAACCAAATACTTTTGCAGCCTAGTTGACTTGAACTGACATTGGAGTATAGCAAATTGTAACTAAATTGACGTATTTATAATAAATTTTAAATGCGCTGTCGCCTCGGGACGACATAGTGTCATACAATGTAAATTATAATATGGAACCAAACTAATTATGATGAATCCAGTATAGCGTCCCAGAAGTAGGGAGCAAGATGTCAAGTGACTGATTTCAGCCACTGATTTCCAATTTTAGCCAAATGCAAGGCACATGTTGTGGCACTTGCTAATTTTAGCCAGTTGTGATGTTGACTGGTACATAGGCCTATCTATGGCCAAGTTTCTTGTACAACAAAAGTGACGGCACTTAGCAATCACTCCAAGTTGCATGTGGAAACATCCAAATCCCTGTTGCACTACTCAACTGACACCACTTTTAGCCACTCCACAAAATTTAGAGTCACTTTTAACTTTGTGATGCCGAAAGCAGATGGCGGCGCGTATAGACGTAGTAATAAACCGATCCGCGGAAAACTACGAGTTTTTAAATCCTGTGTGTATAAAATGTAGTAAGAAGGTGAAATATGGTGTTAAATTACGTTCGTGGTCACAGAAATGGATCCACCGTCAATGTTTAAATGCCTTAGAAAAACATGACCTGTGACTGTGGAAATGTGCACTGTAACTATCGTTATATCGTGTGTTTACAAACTGAATGCGAAGAAGAATGCACGACTTCTTCACTAAAATACGATCTTATGTTAGCTAAACTATATGTAGAAAAGCTTGAATCAGTGATAGATAGTGTACAGAAGCTGGAAGAAGTGATAGACCATTAAAAGTGTAGTGAAACGGTTGTAAACGAACAAAATGGTAACTTTATTAGCCTAAAAACCTTTGTCGTGTTAATCGTAACGAACAACTTTCGTCTCCCAGAAGCAAATAAGTTTGAATTTTTAACGTGTGATGAATATGAAACATGTGAAAAGAGCCAAAGAAAGGAAGTACTGTCATCAAATGCAGCGACCACAAATCATTTCAGTAGGCCTACGAAGTCCTGTAATAACAAGCAAGGAAATATCAGAAAATACATGGAACATACTTATCATGCAAACAAGATAACTATCGATACAGGTAAGAAGAACAAAGAAGATATTTTCATACTTTCAGACAGTCATGGAAAGGGCTTAGCCGACATTATGTGTAACATGCAAACTATGTTCAAGGTTAGTGGAATAACGAAACTGGGTGCCCCTTTACGCGAAGTTTTAAAAAACTGTGAACGTTCTTTGAAGCTGGGAAGCAATTGTTCAATAATAGGAGGTGTTAATGATGTTTATAGGAACGAGGGCAAACTCGCCACAAGAGCTCTAAGAAGTACATTATAGAAAATTACAGATGTTAACTTCTTCATTGCCAGTATCCCACAAAGACATGATCTTATAGAACAATCCTGCGTCAAGAAAGAAATCACAGTTTCTAATAGGAAATTTGAGAAAGTCTGCCGAAGCCTCCCAAATACTACATATGTGGATGTACCATCTACAAATAGAAGTCATTTTACCAGGCATGGGCTTCGCAGAAATAAACTCTGAAAGTCATTTATTAGTCGAGAAATCCTTAATGCAGTGAAGGCAATTAAGGACATGAATAGCATGACCATACCACTTCCACCACCAAACGCAGCAACCGAAAATTCCCAACAAGAAAATGAAACTGAATCACTGACAACAGGTCCAGCACTAGAATCTCCACTTTCCTCAAAAGCAGCTGAAATAAATGATTCAACTAGGACAGAAGTTTCCAAAGCAGCTTCAGCAGAAGCAGCTACATACTACGCAACTGCATCATTAACAAGAAAAAAAAACGCCTGATGTGCCAGCAGCCAACGACCTTCCATCAGTATTGGCCCCTCCTCAGTCTTCAACAGCGAAAGACTTTTCACCGGCTTCACTATCATCAGCAGTAACAGAAGCAAACAGAAGAAGCACAAGAACCAGGAAACTTACAACTCTGCAAGATTTTTGGTACCCGACCTCAGTTACAAGACTAATATAAGGCAGATACCTTCAGATACGCCAACTTCCAAGTCTAACTGGCAACAGACTCACCTCCACTGTCATCAACAGAAGAATAACCATGCCACCAGCTCATCTAAAGGATTTTTTAGCATCAGGTCTAAAGGGAAGGACACCACCAAGATAAGTGAAAACAAATGCCTAACAGTGTTTCACCAAAACATTCAAGCCATAAAGAACAAAGCACAACAGCTAGAAATAGAATTGGAATCTTTTGATAGCCGAATTTTGTGTATCACTGAACACTGGTGCAAAGGGAAGGAAATTGAACACATTGCATTAGCCTCATATGACCTTGCATGTTACTATAGCAGAATCTCAGTGAATGGTGGAGGTTCATGTATCTATCTAAAAAAAGGTGTGTCATTTAAAGTTAGATTACATCTTTTAGGTCTAGGTGAGGACAAGCATTTTGAAATTTCCGCTGTTGAAATAATAGGACCTGGCATAGCAAAAAAATTAGTCATATATTGTGTGTACCACTCTCCCAGTGGAGACATTGATATATTATTTTCAAAACTGAATCAAAGCTTAGACAAGGTTTCTGGACCAAAAGCAAATGTAATTATCTGTGGTGACTTAAACATTAATATGATGAAGCCTGATAAGGCTAGCAACATATATGTGAATATTCTAAGCTGTTATGGAATATCCTCCATTGTTAATTGTTCAACTAGAATAACGAAAGAATCTTCCTCATCTATAGATCATGTAGCTACAGATATTGATAGTAAAAATGTCATATTGTTGTCCAAAACCTGGGCCTATCAGACCACCTCTGCCAGATCTTAAAAAGTAACATTCATGTAGAAACTCCTCCTAAACTGTGTACATACAAAAGAATGTTTTCCAAATCAGCCCTGTATGAGTTTAAATCCAGCTAGAATATGAAGACTGGGGGGAAGTCTATGCAGAAACTAATGCAAATAAGAAATTTATCAAATTCATGTCAATTTTTAAACTCAGATTTGAAGAGATGTTTCCCAAAACTCTTTATCAAATTAAAACTACAAAGAGAAATCAATGGGTGACTACAGGTATCAAAAATTCCTCAGAAACTCTTAGATATCTCTAACTCCATAAAAAATAATCAATCTAACCCAGTACAATTCTAATAAAAAGTACAGGAAAATATACAGAAAGGTGCTGCTAGCCGCAAAAAAACTTTCAATCAACAAAATATTACTTCAAGCAGAAAGGAAGAGCAAAGCAGCCTGGAACATCGTCAAACAGGAAACACCTAACTCTGCTAAAAAGGACCTCAATTCACATATTAAAATCAAAAATGTACCAGTAGGTAACCCTAAAAAATTAGCTGATTTTGTAAACTCTTATTTCAGTAGTATTGCAAAAAAAATTACAGCAGAAATTTCCAGATATGTATGATTTATGTACTCAGAAGCTGGACGGTGTGGCCGTGCGGTTAAAGGCGCTCCAGTCTGGAACCGCGTGACCGCTACGGTCGCAGGTTCGAATCCTGCCTCGGGCATGGATGTGTGTGATGTCCTTAGGTTAGTTAGATTTAAGTAGTTCTAAGTTCTAGGGGACTGATGACCACAGATGTTAAGTCCCATAGTGCTCAGAGCCATTTGAAGCCATCTACTCAGAACCAGCCAACAACCTCAATGGTGCTCTTGCCAACTACAGAAAGGGAAGTGGCACTAGTAGTACACCAACTAAAAAATAAAACTTCAGTAGGACTTGATGAAATACCAGTCTGTGTAATTAAAGAATGCATAGACTCCATAAAGGGCCCATTAACAGACATAATTAATGAATCTTTCGAATCTGGATACTTTCCGGAGTACCTAAAACAAACAAAAGTTATACCTATCCTAAAAATGGAGATGTGGAAAATGTAGAGAACTACAGGCCGATTTCTATACTGTCCATCATTTCTAAAATAATAGAAATACTAGTCAAAAAGAGACTGCTAAATTATCTGAATAAATATAACCTTCTTTCCAATGACCAATTTGGTTTTAGGCCCGGAAAAGGCACACAATCTGCTATAGTACAGTTCACTAAAGTAATTTTAGAAGCACTGTACAAAGGTGAAAATGTAAGTGGTATCTTTTTAGACTTGTCAAAGGCCTTTGATACAGTTGACCACAAAATCTTACTTCATAAATTAGGGCAAATAGGAATAAGAGGTGTGACAAAGTAGTGGTTCAAATAATACTTGGAAAACGGAGTTCAACGAGTTGAGATATCACAAGTTTTAAATAATTCCCTTGTGAAACACCTGTCTGACCCAGAACATGTGAATATAGGCGTCCCACAGGGAAGTGTATTAGGCCCAATATTGTTTCTTATATACATTAACGACTTCCCACAAAGTATCAGACATGGAGAAAAAATACTTTTTGCTAATGACAGCAACATAGTAATAACAGGTGAAAATTCAACACAACAGTCAGAAAGAGCAAACCAGGCTCTCAATGATGTCCACAACTGGTCATTAAAAAATAAAGTAACACTAAATGTAAAGAAAACTAACTATATTAACTTCCAGTTGTACAAAAAACACAATGCCACTAGAATAAAAGTTAATAATAATGAATTAGAATGTGTAACAAGTACCAAATTGTTAGGGATGAATGTAGAGAGCCAATTGAAATCGACAAACCATCTCAACATTTTGGCAAAGAAATTATCCACAGTATGCTATGCTCTTAGAATCCTTGCAGCGGTATGCAATAATACCTGTCTTCAAATAACATATTACTGATATCTACACTCAGTCCTCAGCTATGGGATCATGTTTTGGGGAACAAGTTGTAGGGAAGCAGCATACTCACGCCTTATAAAATTCACATCAGTCTTTCCATTGTGTGCCAGCCTAGTCCACTGTAACTAGCTCTGACGTCATAAATATTGCGCAATACTTTAAAATGAAGTAAATAACCTGAAACGTTTCTAGCATGTCAGGAGTAATACTAAATCAATATATGTTGAATATCAGTTCAATAACTTTAACCATTTTCGAAATTTGGATGTTTTTCTGTAAAAGTCGTTGGCGCAACAGAAAAGAGCTAGGAACTTAAAAATTTATATTTAGATTCTTTTTCCATAATAATTTAGTAGAAACAATATTCTGGATCTCACAAATAAAAATTTTAGTTGAAATTCGTGATTTTCTGGTTTTGTCTTAGAAATGAAGGAAGCAAGATAGATTAAGTAGGCGAATAAATAAAGCTAGGATGTTTAAATTTAAGTAGAAGGGAGATCCGCTATAATCATAAAAATGTGATAAGTTTCAACAGAATAACTATAAAACTATAGCTATAGCGTATCTCCAAAGAGCAAGTTCAGAGCTCGTCTACTGCGTGTAGTGTAATTAAATTAATTCTCTCGCCCAAAATATTTGACATAGCCACGTCAGACTTTTATTATGATTACTTACTTGTGTGCTGATGGCACAATTGAATTGAAAGCTTCATCGGCCATCAGCAAAGGAAGCAATGATTTATTCGATAACTTAAAGTAGTGCATTACTAGCCCAGCGGCTAGTCAGGGGAGCAGATTTGATCAGGCGTTCCCTTAGCCGTCAGCACCGCGGCTTTATATGTAAGAACGCTGTGCGACAGGAAGGAAGGCCCCAGTTCTCTCCACATGCTGATTAGCGCACCACCTGTGCCGGGAGTCGCGTCGCGTCGGTATCGTTGATATAAACAGCCTCGGATGCCGTAATAAGTTACTCGGGATACTGTAACCATGAATTCGTTTTCGAGTGAAGTGTTAATTCTGGGATGACTTTAATGATCAATCTTCAGTTTGCATATGTCATATTTTCACGTGCCGCCACAGGACAGACATTCTACCATTATTTAGCGTGGCGTTTGATGAACATTATCGTCAAATTATGGCGATCATTCACTTAAACATTTAATTTGCACAGTTATAGTGGCATCAGCGCATTAGACTCTGAACTGCTCTGGTAGTTGGATTGTGTGGATTCTTTTTGGTCTGTGACTTTCAGAATATAGTGAACATTTTAGAGAGAATGGTTTTTGATTATGAATCCCAGACAATCTCCTAATTCCTCAGAGCTATAAGCTGTAGCTATAAATGTATTTCTCAGCTGAAGTGGGCACTAGGAATTCTAATTACAGGCTTCACGTTTTGCTAATCACTTTCTGGTTGCCAATATTGTAGTTAGAGAGCCAGTGTTGAGAACGGCAAACAGCATCAATACAAAACATTTATTCTATTATTCCACCCGCCGCCCCACGAAGTGCCAGTAACATATAAACTGTGTTCAAAGTACAAAAAAGAGCCATAAGGATAATAACAAACGGCAACAACAGGGCCCTCTGTCTAGAATTGTTTAGAAAGCTAGGCATTCTAACTGGTTCTTGTGAGTATATCTTTCAGAACATAATGTTCATTAAGAAAAATCTCAACATGTATAACACAAACCGCCTAATACATGACCATGAATCAAGATCTTGTCACCACCTCCATCTAGATAGAAAGAACAAGGCAAAGACGCAAAAAAGTATATTTTATAATGGGATAATACTGTATAACAAATTACCACAGGAAATTAAAGAAATAAATGAGCCCCTCACTTTCAGACAAAAGTATAAAACCTTCTTAGTAAGTAAAAGTTGTTATGCTGTAAAAGAATATTTAACATAGATGTAGATTACTAGCAACATATGACATTATCACCAAAATATGATGTAATTATAAATGTGTGTATGACTAGTTATAAAAACTACACAAAATATAAGAAATCTGTTTCGTTGTAAATGTAAATGTATGCTCATGTATTATAAACTGACAACATCCATGGAATATTTATTGTTCCACGGATGAATAAATAAATTATTAAAAACTTCCCTTTGCCCATCAGCGATTAGCATTAAAAGCAAAACAAGCAGCCATCATCTTGATTTCAATACTTCTGATGCTATGGCATGTTTGATGTTTTCTCATATTTATACCCATGTATTATGAAAGTAATCAGTTTCAGTGATACACCACATGAAAGATATCTCAAAAATGCATCGTTTTGTGCTACAGTGGCAGGAAGTTCGACTTCAGTATATAAAACCTTGATGAGCAATAATGGCAAATTTTGAGTGGTGAAAATATGTGATGTTTTTATTATATGATGCATGTGTGCGAGTAAGCAAGTATTACTGAGTGATTAGTGAAATGTGATTTGTGGTTTACACAGCAGCTTTTGTAATTCTACAAAAGTTAAAAAATCAATACTGTGCTGACAATGTATTTAGATTCCAATGCTCTTAAACACTTGCCCAGTGGACTTGAGAATGGAAGTAACAAGTTTTCTGGTAGCAGTGTATTTTCATATTGACTTTATTTCTTAACTAAGTAAATCAACAATATTACAGTGTCTTTTAGTGAATTTATATGAAACATAACTCCAAAATTAGGCATAGAATAACTTTAATATTTCAGTTACATTTTATCATAAAGATAAGAAAACCCATCTTTCGCAGCTGAAATTTATTCTTGAGTACCAGACATGTTTGGCCTACCTATGTTAGGCATTTCAGTGGTCTGTAACACATATAAATTTATTCAGTCATGCAAATTTATCTGTATTAAAGACCACTGAAGAAACCTAATGCGAGTAGGCGAAACATGTCTGGTGATCGAGAATAAATTTAAATTGCAAAAGATGGAAATTTTCTTATCTTTATGATACAGTAAAACACAGTTGACTTTAGCAACTGAGAAAAATGGCTGTAATTCTTAACAGTGTTTAATATTGCTTCACTGTGTAACAACAATGGAAATTCCAGGATGGATAATAGATAAAATAAAGGAAAGGAAATCACTTACCTATAGCTGACTGATGTGTAACACATAGAAACATGCAACAGAAACGGTATTTTACTAGCTTTCGAGCTCTTGCTCTTTGTCTAGTAGAAGTGTACACCCTCATGCACAGTACTACACAGACACCCCACCACATGTGCCCATGACCACGGCGAGGTACTCAAATCAGTGAATCAATGTTGGCATCCAAGGGATGCCCATTTCTCAGTGTGTGCTCATAAAGCACATAACAGGGGCTACAGAATCTGTTGCCTTGTAGCTTAAAAGTCGTTTAATTTCAAATTTTGAAGTGTACACAGTATTTCAAGAATTTCAGGAAAAATAAGAAAGAGGAAGAATCACTGTTTTTGATAATTTTTTCACAATTTACAATTAATGAAAGGACTGAGATACCTCGGTCTTTATAGCTGTAGAACTGTTAGAGGAAACGAGAGGGTTGCCAGAAATACACTGCTCAAAAGAATTAGGAGAACAAGACTTTGGGCATCTGCTGTACTCCATTGAACAATAACTGAGGACAGGATATATTATTAAATTATACCTTTACCTTTCACATCCTCTATCATGTACGTAAACAGAACTGAAATGCATGACAGGTGACAAAAAGAAAGTGGAAATAATCATCCCATCCTCTAGGGTGCTTGTTGTTGGACTTTGAGAGCTCGAATACCATGTATGCCCGCTGTGAGCATTTATCACAGCCTGACATCTGCGTGGCATGCTCCATATAAGTCTACAGAGGTCACTCTATTATATTCATTCACATTCTTCAATGAGAGTTCTTGAAAAGTTGGTGATGAAACAGGTCAATCACAAATGTGTCTTGAGGGCATGTCCCACACCCGCATAAATGGTTTTTAGGTCGGAACTCACCACTGGCCATTCCTTTACTTCAAAGGTTTTGCAAGACATCCCTGCTGATGCCTGCTACATAGGCCTTGGCATTAGAAAGAATTCAGGGCCACCACTGTATGCTGCAGCCACTGCATGGTCCAACAGGATTTGTTCACCCTGGAGGTAAGGCAACCACAGTCAGTGACAATATCCATATGGCTGTCAACACTGAAGCCTCTCCGCAACACCACAGAACTTTGGAAATCTGTGGATTTCCTGACCAACATTTGGCAAGTACCATTCACCATGAGCCTCTGCACACAAACATGACCTCATCTTGTGTGAGACGATAGCTGAAATCGTCTGTGAATAACACATTTTACCAGTGAAAAGGTTGCTGGTTGACATGGGAACAGCAGAACTGAATGTGAGCTGCAAGATTATGTCTTGTCAAGGGGGGTACTCGAGCAGGACATCGGGGTCCTAAGGACGTTTCTTGAAACCTGTTCATTACAGTAGGTCGGACACAGCAGCTCTAATGACCCTTCTGAGATCGTATTGCAGTGTCCTTGTGCTATTTGTATGATGCTGCAGTGCAGAGATGGCCAGATATTGATCTTCATGTAGGGTCTTAATGTGTTAGTGACCTTGTCCAACTTGCCGTGTGTACTGACCTGTCTCACTGTCACATGTCTACAACCTATGGATGACAGGTGGAGAGGCTTTGGCATCTGAAGTAATACAGACGCAAGTCCATCCTTTTAGGATCAAAAGGACTGTCCTTGCAACTTGCACCTTGGCATCGACTGCTTACTTTTTTGTTAATTTGGCTATTACCATCTTATATGTATTGTATCAATTAGAACAGCAACAGACAGATCAGATTATCAAGACAACTGATTCATGTGTATTCATCCAGAAAAAAGATTTGCACTCTTTGTGAGGTACTATTTTGTGTCACACCTTGCTTTTCTGAGTTTCATGGCAAAGAAAGTTCTGTAAGTTTTGAACTTGTAACTTTTGATGAAAATTGAAATGTAATGAATATTTTTGTACACCGACAGTAATCAAATAAATTATTGCATGTACACATAATTTTCCAGTTTTATTTATTTATTTAGGCATCTGTCGACATTTTAAAATGTATGGATGTTGTCAGTTTGTATACATTAACATATTTATACAGTTTTTCATTACATGTAGTTAAACATTGTGGGACATAAGTTATTCACAATCATTTTTGCTCCTTATCAAAACATTACATATAGTTAAACATTGTGAGCAAAAGTTATTTACAGTCATTTTTACTAAGGAAATCACTTAGGCCTAAAGTGTAAGAACAGTGTTCCTACAAATCCAGTTTAAGATTTTTCCTGAAGCCGTACATGTTATCTGTTTATTTTCTGCAGCAGTTTATTATACAGTTTTACATCTTCATACAAAAAACTATTTTGGGTCTTATGTGTATTTTTCCTGTCTAGGTGAAAACAGTGACTTGTTCTTGTACTATACTTATGAGAACTGCTATTTTCACTTTAATTTTCTATATTTTTCTTGATATACGCTATGGTTTGGAATATAAATTCATACAGAGCAGTCAGAATTTCAAACATTTTGATAATTTCTCTGCATTGGGCCAACATACCGCTTTTCATTATAATTCTTACTGCTTTCTGTTTCATTTTAAATACTGTTTGTAAATTCTGAACACTGTTTCCCCCCAAAATTATACCATAACTGATTATTGAATGAGCATAACTAACATATACAGTTCTCATACATTCATCACTGCATGTGGATGCAAGGGATCTTAAGGGGAGCTGGAACGATCCATCTCCTCCATGTTAATTTTAGCAAATAGAAGGGACATTTTTTCTAAAACCATTAAACATATTGCTCTGAGATTTGGACTACATGTTCAGTCAATATTTCTCTACAAAGTTGTAATGCCATGTTAAGAAATATTTATTGGTTTTTGTTTTACAATTTTTTAAACAGATCCTTATTTTTTCTCTAAAATTTTGCACTTTTTCTTCTATAACTCTTTAATTATATAATATTTTTTTACAATTTGTTATTAAAAATTAAGGAAAAGAAGTAAACAATATTGTGTAAAGATTTCATTGATATACTGTTAGCAGTTTTTGAGAAAATGTTCCTCAAAGATGAAAATTTTAAAGTTACGGGAAATGGTTTCCAAAGTTTTTTAATACATTCCTGCCCCATATGGTGGATTATCAGCATCCTCTTCTTTTTCCAGTGTTAGTTTCCTTTTACTGGTCTTTTCTTCCCTTTTGCTGCATTTTGTAGTCTTTTGTCTCTTCGTCCTGCACCTCTTAGTCTTTCTTCATCAATTAGGCGCATTTTGGAAATGGTGTTGTGTCCTGGTTGGAAACCTAAACGTTTCAGCACATCACATTTGATAATGTTTCCTTCATTGTATGTTGCCACTGCATCATACACTCCAAAATGCAATGTTTTTATCTGTACAAACACTCTTTTGGGGATCCTAATCCAGATTAAATAAATTACACTTTCATTTGGATTTTGTGTTTTCCCATGTAAACACTTACCCAATAAACTTGGCTGTGATAAATCTCTGAATATGGGTTTAATTACATCAATTATGGCATTTGGCAAAGTGTTTTTATGGGCATATTCCTTTCTTGATTGGTACTTACACCATGAGTCATCACCTGTGGTGCACAGTGCATGTTGTAGGTGCTCATTTGCTGATGCAGTGTGAAAAAATAATGCCCATACTGCTCTCCTCATAAGCTCAATGCTTCTTGTACTTTGCCTAATTGCACACCCATAATACCCCTGCAATTTATCAATTGCTTCATCTGTCAATCTTCCTCTTCCTCCAAGGGTCTCACCATCACTAAGCTTCTGGGATCCTAATGTCTGCTTTAGTTTGCACAAGTGAGCCCCCATGCGCTTCTGCACATGCCCAATGCACTCTTGTTTTTTAATGTGAATTTCATTGCCATAAGGTGTGAGTTCCTCTACATCTTTATATTCCTTAGAATCACCATCTCCTAGATAGTGTATCGTACATTATACCACTCCTGTGATCTGGAAAAAATTGCTTTCACTCCCTCTACTTCAATCGCTCCACTCATGCCGTGAAAATTTGCTTCACAACTTTCACTATGTTCGTCCTTGGTATTGCCCTTCCATGTACAATGTTCTGAGAGAATAGCAACATCAATTACTTTGCAACTATCTCCACTGGTAGCTGTCACAACTCCATTTAAAGATTTATGACCTCTACGTTGCCATGATCCATCTAAAGCAACAGTTAAATCTCTACAATTCCAATTATCTGTCACAGCTTCTTCAACTGCTTTCTTCATTCTTGCTTGAGCAATATCTTCAGCAGAAGATCCCATCAATTCATTATAAAATCCAAACTTGGCCGGTGGTTTTGGCAAGTTCATAATTCCACATAACATTGTCACTGCCCTTGCCAGTGCAATGCAAGCCATACACTAGCCCAGGGCTTAACAACTGGCCGGTTTTGAGCGCGAGTACTCGCGTCTGCTGCACGTACTCGCGAGCAGGGGTAAGGTCGCGGAGTAGGGAGGGAGGGGTAATTCGCGCGCATGTTTGAATAGGGCCGCAGCTTGCCTATTGAAATCGCGACGACTGTGTAACGTTTAAAGTACTACGATCAGCTCTAACAGTCACTTTGCTGGTTAAGAATCATGTCAAGTCGCCGTTGTGTAACCCCAGCCATGCTTTCGCAGTTGGGAGGAATTGTATCTGTTTACAGAAAAAGATGGTGTTGCAAAATGTTTAGTATGTCACAACACGCTGAATTCCTTTAGGAAATTTAATTTGCAGCGACATTATATTTCGTACCACGCGAAAGACTACGGAAGTGGAAAATATGATGGACCAGATCATGCACAGGAAGTTATTAAACTTAAAAGGAAGCTATCCAAAGAAGATCTTGATGACGAAGAAAAATCAACTGAGGCAGCTCTCAGAGTGAGCTACAAAATTGCTTTGTTTTTAGCAAAATCCCTGCGCCCCTTCACTGATGGCGATTTAATAAAAGATGTTTGGTAGTTGCAGCGGAACATTTGTGTCCATCTCAAGTTGAACAGTTTCGGATTGTGCCATTATCTGACATGACCATTATGCGTCGCATACAGGACATGGCAGACGACGTCCAGAGCCAGCTTGCAAATATCTATAAAGATTTTATGGCGTATTCTCTAGCTCTGGACGAAAGTGTTGATATCACTGGAACAGCGCAGATTTCCATATTTGTTAGAGGTGTTAATAGAGATGTCCAAGTGAGGAAGGAGCTCCTCGGTGTAGTAGCCATGAAGAACACTACAACCGGAGGTGATATTTTAAGTAGTGTTGAAAATATGGGATTGTCGTGGAATTCTTTAGTTTGAGTGTCTACAGACGGTGCACCAGCGATGACAGGGAAAAAATTAGGTTTCGTTGTGCTGTTAAAGGAGAAAATGCAAAAACTGACCGTGTCGAATGAAATAAGGGGCGTTGACTGTGTGATCCACCAGGAAAACTTATGTGCAAAGAGTATCACTCTAAAAAATGTGATGAGTGTTGTTGTTCGTACAACCAATTATATAAGGAAGCATGGGCTACAACACAGACAATTTAAAAGCTTTCTTGGGGATGTAGAAAGCCAGTATGGTAGCCTGCCTTATTACAGCGAGGTCCGTTGGCTTAGTCGTGGCGAATTATTAAATCGAATTTTTGTCTATTAGATGAGATAAATATGTTCATGGAAATAAATAACATGTGTGTTCCTGAATTGAAAGAGCCTTCATGGAAATGTGATCTCGTGTTCTTAGCAGATTTAACTAGCCATCTGAATGCTTTAAACATTTCACTACAAGGTAAAGATCTGCTAATTACTCATTTAATTTCATAGATCGAATACGAGCTTTTAAAATGAGGTTGACACTTTGGGTGAGTCAGCTGGAAACAGGAAATCTAGCTCATTTTCCTAAATTATCATCCATGCAAGATGTTCACAAAGACTGTGAACGTTATACACATAGTTTAGTTGTCCTTGAGGGAGAATTTGATCAACGGTTTCAAGATCTGACAGCACTAGACAGTGATTTTGATCTGTTCTCCTCTCCATATTCAGCGAATATTGAAGAGATTCGTCCTGGGCTGCAACTAGAAATTATTGACCTGCAGTGTGACAGAGAATACAGAGACAAATTTCAGAACAATAAAAACATTTTGGAATTTTACAGGCACTTCCCTCAGGATAGATTTCCTCATTTGCACAAACTGGCGGCTACAATAATATCAATGTTCGGTTCCCTGTATGTTTGTAAATAACTGTTCTCTGCAATGAAATGTAACAAGACGTGCCTGAGAAACACATTGTCTGATCGAAATTTAAACTGCACGCTGTGCCTACGATGCACAAGAACAATTACTCCAAACATAGACGCAATTGTAAAGGGCAAAAAGTACAAGATAACAGAGAATCCCACACTTCAGTGACACCTTTTATTGTGTAACAGTTCACAAATTAATACGAATGTAGAGGCATACACTAAGCTAATAAAATTATGTGGCACGTGTACATTCTCCTTTATTTGTTTCATTTGTCGCAGTAATAATTCGTGAGTGATATCCCTGCAGGTGGCCACGGATTTACATTGACTGGCGGCAGCTGTTGTGTGCCCCACGTGACTCTCCCCACTCTCCGCTCTGGTCCGGTAGTGGGGGTAACATGCTCGCGCTGCTCCGTGCTCGCGCCTTGCTGCTCACAGCTTGCTCCACAAGCACGTATGTTGTGAAGCCCTGCACTAGCCTAACGTTTATATCATACATCTTTCCACTATTACCACTACGAGGAATACTGTTAGAATTAGAAAATGAAACTTCTGTAGCACATTTGCTACACATCAATAACATTTTACATGCCAAACCAATATGTGAAGTTATTTTCAATTCCAGTCCTCTTTTTTTTTTTGCAAACTTGGGGTAATACGTTATGTTTCAAAATATTAGAGAGCGAGGAAATGTTAATTATTTCATTAACACCATTACTGTCACTTTCATAGTTTTCAAATTTTTCTTAGCTGTCACTAAGTTTCTTGCGGGAAGAAGTTCTATCACATTCATTTGGAGTAGTCGGTGAAGCAGTCTGAGCAGCATCTCCCTTCGAAACAACAAAGGATTTCTTCTTCCGCTCATTGTGCCTTTTCTTAAACACTCGATTGCTGAAACAGAGCATATAGATATCCACAAACAAAATACATAAAACAGGTACGAGCAAAATTCGTCAAATACGCAAAATTGAACAGCTAAAGAACACAAAGCAAACTCCACACGTCAACACCCACGGTATAGCGTTTATGTTTACCGATATGAACAGTCACTTGTCACATAGATAAAGCTATGCAACGTTGGAAAACAAAACACTATTTCCGCAAAGATACCATGCTTGCAGCCAGCGAGCGGCGCCGTTAGAGGTGACACATCAAGTCGCTACAACCGTTTACATGGCGCGTCAACTTTGTAGCGATAAAAAACACACTTAGAATTCACTTAGAAGGGTGAAGCTTGATTTGTTTTATTTAGAAAACTCCATATAATTTTGTAATGAAAAAACCAAAAAACGTTAATTTTGTCATTTTCATCGTTCCAGCTTCCCTTAAGTGCATAACATGTTGTGGATATCTTTTTTGAGAGTTTCATAGCATATTAATTCCACTTCATTTGGCTGTCAATATGCAACCCTAAGAATTTTGTTGTAGGTACATCATCTGTGGAGATGTTACCTAGTTTCAAATTTAAGGGACTCTGCTTCCTATTCATTCTAAAGGATATTGTATTTGTTTTCTTTATGTTGATGGTTGCTTTGTGTTCCTGTGACCGTTTGTAGACATCCCTCAGCATTTCAGTAGAATTTTCCAACACTTGTGCTACTGTCTTATTGGTGATTAATATGTTGCTGTCATGAGCAAACAATATCTTCTCTCCATGGCTGATATGTTATATGTTGTGGAAAATCATTTACATATACCAGAAACAATACCGGGCCCAGTACACTTCCTTGAAGAACCCCAATATTGATATATTGTGGATTTCATATATGTTTCCCAATCTGCTTTGATCCACTGGAGAAATGTGTGATTTCTATTGACTTATTCTGTTTTCTATATGTGAACGAAACTGGCAAATAACAGGCTACTTTTAAATCATAAAAGTAAGACAAAGGCTGTATGGTCAGTCATTAAATCTGAGTTAGGTGTTAAAGCCTGTAACCAAGAAATTTCAAAAATTGACATTGAAGGAAATACTATTGTAAATCCAACTCAAATACCAGAGTACTTTAGTGAATTCTTTATAAATATAGCAAAGTCTGATGTATATGTAACAGATTATCACAACAAAGTAAATCCCTTTGGCCTAGGTGAAAACTCTGAAAACTTTACAAAATTCTTAAAAGTTTCTTTGGAGGATGTAGAAAATGCTATTCTAACATTAAGAAACAACAAATCTGCAGGTTGGGATGGAATCCCCACCAAATTTATTAAAGTGGTACAAAATAGAATTGCAAAACCACTAGCTCAAATAGTAAATCAATATTTTGAAGAGTGCTTTTCCCAGAGGTACTGAAATATGCTGAAGTCAGACCTCTCTTCAAGAAGGGATGAAGAGAGATCATGGGAAATTATTGTCCTATCTCAATTCTCCCAGTCCTATCCAAAATATTTGAAAAACTTGCTGTTGCACAAATCCAAAACTTCATTGCAAAATATTCTGTTATTCTGAGCAATCAATTTGTTTTCAGCAGGGGAAAAACACCATCAATGCAGTAAACAGTTTCATTGAGAAAATAAGTACATCATTAGACAAGAGAAAAAAGGTGGCAGGAATTTTCTGTGACCTCACAAAGGCGTTTAAGTCTGTAAACCATACATTGCTTGTTTACAAACTTGAGAAGTATGGCATTAGTGGCAGTGCCGTACAATGGCTTAAATCCTACTTACCTATAACAGAAATCAAAGAGTTAGCATCTCTTCAAATGGCACATACTATTTTTCTGACTGAAAAAAAATCTGAGGGTAATCCATAAGGCTCCATATTAGGCCCATCCTATTTCTCTTCTATGTTAATGACTTACCATTAAATATCAGCTCCTCATCAGTTCTGTTCGCACATGATACTTCTCTCTTAGTTGAAGATCAGGAGTCGGAAAAAATTTCCAAATCTGTGATCAGTACCCTCAGTTGGTTTCAACTAAATGGGTTGAATCTAAACATATCTAAGACTCATGTGATGCAGTTCAAAACCAAACATTCAAAATGTGAGCAGATTATGACTGTACACAACAACTAAGATATAGAAGTAGCCGACTCAGTCAAATTCTTACGTTTAAATGTAGATAAAAATTTGAGCTGGCAGGCACACATTAAATACCTGGCAAACAAACTGAGCAACTTCGCATTCGCAGTGCAAATATTATCAACTGCAATTGACATGGACACACAAAAAATAGCATATAAAAGCTACTTCAAATCCATTATTAGGTATGGTATTGTTTTTTTGGAAAACTCGACAAACATAGTGCAATATTAAAAATACAGAAAAATCACAAAGAACGATGTCAACCATTATTTAGAAAACTTATCAAAATATTAACTCTGTCATCCTTAAACATATACGAGATTATTATATTTTTGTATGCCAGACATGAATTATCTGAGTGAAACCGTTTTGTCCATTCACATGATACTAGAAACAAAGAAAATTTTATGCTCAGGGACCCAATACATAGGAATGAAAATTTTGAAATAAATGAAAAGGGAGCAAGTTGATGCAGATGAATTGAGGTTCACGTAAAAGAAAGCTATATGAGGTACTGACACTGAAGTGTTATTACCTAGTGAATGAATTCATACAGGACAAACTGGAAATTTGAGCTGGATACAAGGTGTTACACATTCTAAGAAATATCCTTTAGTGTTATTATTTACTTTAGTACCATTATTTATTAATGTAAAAATTATTGTAACTGTATTATAAATTTTTGACATATCTCCCGTACATGAAAAAATGGTTCAAATGGCTCTGAGCACTATGGGACTTAACTTCTAAGGTCATCAGTCCCCTAGAACTTAGAACTACTTAAACCTAACTAACCTAAGGACATCACACACATCCATGCCCGAGGCAGGATTCGAACCTGCGACTGTAGCGGTCGCGCGGTTCCAGACTGCAGCGCCTAGAACCACTCGGCCACCCCGGCCAGCTCCCATACACAAACCAAATGGATTGCAAATGTACATCATGAGATGAATAAAACACAATTCACCATTTGTTAACCATTCCCCTTATTCCTAGTGCCTCTAACTTATGCAAAAGTTTCTGGTGGTAAACTGTATCAAATGCCTTAGACAGGTCTAGGAAAAGACCAGTTACATAGCTGTTCTCATCTCGTGTTTCTAAAATTGTTTTGATGAAGTGGACAGTTGTGAATTCTATCCTCTGCTAGGGCTGAAACTATACTGGTCATTGCAGAGAAGGTTTAATTTGCTTAGATAGCTCATAAGCCTGTTTTTCATTATTGTCTCTATCACTTAAGAAAATGATGACAATAGGCCTATTCATCTGTAGTTCTCAATGTTTTCTACATCACCTTTGTTATGAGCTGGCAAAATTTTTGCATGTTTCAGATAGTCTGGGAAGCAACTAGTTTTGAAGCATTCATTTATGATATCTTTTAGTGGAGCTTTGATACCATTTATGCATTTTTTCAGCACACGTTGTTATTTCCAGTCTAAACCTGCTGAGTTTTTGTTCTTTAATTGCCTTACAACATTCCATACTTCCTCCTAAGTAGTTGGAAGCGATACCATTGAGTTAGCGATATGCTTCAGTGTTGGTTGACTAACACTTTTTGGAAAATTTTCTGTAACTTCGTTGCAATGCTGCTAAAGTAAGTATTCACATAATTTGCTAATTCTTTTGGGTTACGTGCTAAGTTTTCCTTGTTCTTGATTTGTGTGTTTGTACACCTCATGCATCAGTCGCTGTTATTTTTTACAGTACAGCCCATGTAGCTTTACTTTTATTGTTGGCTAAATTTATCAACCTATCATTGGCAGATTTTTTGCAGTATTGAGTACCTTCCTGTAGATCCTTTTTTAGTTTTTGTAGTAGTGCAAAAAATCTGGATCACTTTTGTCCTTTTTAATGGAGTTTAGGTATTTACAAGTTTGAGCGTATTTTCTAATTCCTTTAGTAATCCATTTATTTTTGGTAGGTGTTCCAATAGGAATTAATGCCTTGGGGAATGTTTCTTAAAATTTTAGTTTAAACTCAGACATGAAATTAGAGAATTTCCTGTTCACTTCAGTTTCTGTATAAGCTCCTTCCTAACATTCATGTGTTAACTGTAAGGAAAATTCTTTTTTGTCAACTTATGTCCTTACATACACTTGAGACCTCAAAATTTGTCAGGGAAAAACGCTAAAACTTATCTGGAAATCAGGGAAATATCAGAGAATTTCACTTCGGGAAACTTGTGGCATCCCTGAATTATTTTTGCAGTAATCTGCTTACGTATTATTTGATACATTTATTGCTTCTTGCACCAAATTGAACCAGTATTTGAAACACATTAGTAACTTGGTTTGCATTACATTGTGGCTATGAATATCTATACAGTACATTATTCATGCAAACTCGAAATAACACATCCAAAATTGTTTGTTTGATATGAATAATACAAATACACTACATTGGAAGCACAAAACAGTACAGACAGCAGCCTGTCAAGGTATCACAGATTTCGAGTGACCTTATATCAATGTATTTATAATGTAGTGTCCCATTCTGCTACATCATGGATGGCCATGGCTTGTTAAACTTTATGTGGGCCAGGTGTGCGGACCAAGGCTTGGTCTGAATTAGCTTTGTATGTTCCTTCCCGGAAGTAATTGATATTGTGCAGCACCTCATATCCTTTTGCAGTGTGGCATTTTTCAGTCACCTCAACTGTCTTCAGTTCGGTAGATCCATGTTGTCAGCACTGTTTGCCCTTCACTATTTGTTTGTGGTACAACGGTTGTTTACAGATCCAGTGGGTGTTTGTACACAGGGTTGCCATAATTGCTGCAAATCAGGGAATTACAAAAGTGTCAGAGAAATCGGGGAAGTATCAGGGAAATTTGGAAAAACAGGCGCTGAAAGAAGGTTGTTAGGTGGCAGCGGTGGAGCTCGCAAGACACCATCCAGGAACTGCTGCCAAGTCTGGGTAGCATTCTGAAGACCGAAAGTCATAAACAGGCTTTCGCAGCCCGCCAAAGCGTAACTGAAGTCTTGTAGGTGTGGGACTGGGTATTGGTCTGGCACCATTCGCGAATTAAGGGTGCGATAGTCCCCACATGGGCGCCACGAATTATCTTTGTTTTGGTACTAAATGTAAAGCCGATGACCATGGGCAGCTTGATGGTCGAACAATGCCTTCTCGCAGCATGGCCTCGAACTCTGCCTTTGCTGCTGCAAGTCTATCGGGCGTGAGTTGATGTGGGGACACGATGTGTGGGGTCCAGGTGTGGTTATTACATGGTGCACTGCCGAAGGTTTAATGTGTCTCAGTGCGCTGGCTGGGCGGGTGAAGTCGGGGAATTTTTTAAGGATGTCTGTGTAAGGTCAGGGGCACTTCACAGGTTTAACACTGTAGAATGCAGCCTGTCGGCACTGCCCCTCTCTCTTTGAATTTATTGTCACATTGATGAGCTGGCCATTTGCGATGTCAGCAAGCAGCCCGTAGTGGCCGAGGAAGTCCGCGCCCACGATCAGCTCATTCACATGCGCCACAGTAAAAGTCCACGAGAATGTGCAGTGTTGACCTATTTCTAAATTGTAGCTGTGTGTGCCGTAAGTTGTAATACCTCAATTGTTCGCCACTGTGAGGGAGAGTGCCTCGACCCACCTGCGGTCTCATAACATAGAATGGAGGAATATCGAAAGGTCCGAACCTCTGTTGACAAGGTACCTCACACGCACACCCAGTTCTGTGACAAACAGATGCTTTGGTATCGTACTGCAGCCGGGTGCGCCTAGCTCTGGTCGTAGCTGGCATTTGGATGCGAGCAAGTTGCTTCATTGCCGAAATGGGTATGGTACCAGGTTTGTGCATGCTCTGACGTCTGCAGAGTACCATTGGAGTGGCTGATGCTGTGTTGCTGGCTGGGTGAGCCGTGCCGCCTGTAGTCTGGTCTGGTGCGATGCATGCTGCCCTCTTGCTGTGAGCACACCAACCGGTTAACTTGCATGGAGAGAGCTGCCGCCATGCGGCCAAGTTTTGCACTGGCTGGTGGAGGTCAGCATCCACTGCAGGTGCGTGAGGTGCATGCCACCACGGAGGTGGGGGGACGGTGTCGTAAAGTGCCGTGGCCATGGTGCTAGGCACCGTATTCAGTGCATCATGCGCCTGGTTGGCCAAGTTAGCGACGGTGTACAGCTGCATCTCCGTCTGTGCTGCTATCACTGCCTGCACCTGAGCTGGAAGGCAGTGCACCCACATAGTGCGTAACAGTGAATCTGTCACCATGTTGGAGTGCACGAGGCTCTGCAAGTGGCACAGGAACTGTGAGGGCCTCTGGTAGCCGCATTCCTCTTGCCGCAGCAGTTGGTGCACTTATTGTTCTTCAGATGAAGAGATCCGCCGGATCAGCTCTTCCTTGAGCTGTTTGTAGGATGACTGATTATATCCCGCACTTCGGCCGTGTAGTTCTGGTCGAGCTGGCTCACTATGTGTCCAAATTTTCCCAGTTGTCTAGTTACACGGTTGCTCATAAAGACCGCCTCCACTTGGCTGAACCACATTATAGAATCGCAGGGCCAAAAGTGAGGCAGCCTGATCAACACCCCTCTAATGTTTATGGGCACTCCGGCGATTGTAGGAGGCGTCAGTGTGGTGGGAATTTGTGCGCCAAAATTGTCCTGGGCTGTCTGTGGCTGCGCGGCGTCCGCGCATGTAGTCCATGCTTGTAGCTCACTCTCCAGCCCCTTGCTGCATGCGAGAAGGTCTTCAGAAGTCTTTTGCAACTCTTCGAATGTCGCCATCTTAGCTTAGAGTCGAGTCCTCACACAAGGGGAGAGCACACAATGAAAATAACACGACAAAGGAAAACACACAAAAAAGAATAACACTAGACAGTTCACGAACGAAACATACATGCACAAAAACAATACAAAAAAGGAGTTTGTTAAAAAAATAGTTTATCAATACAGAACACTGTTTGGGCGCGGGCACGTATGCGACAGCCTACTTGCGGTTCCATGTCACTTGTACCGACGAATGCTCGTCACCACGCGTTTTTAGTCTCGGAGCACACCGGGGTCACCAGTGAAGTGGAGACGTGTGGTATCACCACCATGTTCAAGAGAGAGGCTTGGTGACGGAAACGACTAGAGCAGTTTTGATCGTGACACATTTATTCTTCAGAAGTCTTACACTAAGTTACAAATATAATTCATCTCTAATGTCCGTCCGTACAGACACATTGCACTAGCAGTACAGCTCTGTCACCGATCCTGGAGGATAAACACAACAGTGATGAGCCGTGGCGCGAACGCGTGGACCGAGCGAGACAAAAGCCGCATCGTTGAATATTCAGCTCCTGGCGCGACCGGAGGCGCCATGATGTCCATGGAAGAGAGAAAAGCACTGCCAAATGGAAGGGTGCACACCGCGAAACAGGCGACTGCATTTAAGACTGTGTGTGCGCGTTTGCGGGGGAGCCGCGTTAACTCGAAGCATGTGGTCAGTGGCGGGAGAAGCCTGAGACGTGTCGCGTTGTGTCGACCAGCTCGCACTGTCTGCCTGCTTTGTCCAATGAGCGATGCGCCGTTGCTAAAATTCGGCGTAACGGTATAGCTGCACTCGTGAATGCCAGACGTCACTCACTTGTGTCGGCTGTGCTGTAGTACAGTCCTTCGCGCGTTTGAACGGTGCGGCTGCTACAATGTTAACTGAGTTATTAAATTTGATATTCCATGTTCCAGCTTGTCTATCAATGAAGAAATCGTCCACTTGTGTCTGGTAGCTGGGAGCTTAAAGTCTGTCTATAATAGTGGATGCAGATAATATGATAATGACAAAGGGGGGGGGGGTAAGAGTTGGCATAGGTTCTGAAGGCTTAGGTCAGTTAGGGTGGATGATGGTCATGAATTTATGCTGTGTATTTTGTGAGAGATGAAATTTCTTCTCCCAAACCAGTTTACTTTTACCCTGGTTTCCTGCCACTAAGGCATAGAGCCTGTGGTTAATATATTCTTCAGTTTCTTTGAAAGAAATGTCGAGGACAGCTGAAGCTTTTTCTATGTCTTGCTGCTTTAGATAAATTGGACAAGTTTTGTCTCTTGTGATTGCCTTTGCTATGTACATACACTCCTGGAAATTGAAATAAGAACACCGTGAATTCATTGTCCCAGGAAGGGGAAACTTTATTGACACATTGCTGGGGTCAGATACATCACATGATCACACTGACAGAACCACAGGCACATAGACACAGGCAACAGAGCATGCACAATGTCGGCACTAGTACAGTGTATATCCACCTTTCGCAGCAATGCAGGCTGCTATTCTCCCATGGAGACGATTGTAGAGATGCTGGATGTAGTCCTGTGGAACGGCTTGCCATGCCATTTCCACCTGGCGCCTCAGTTGGACCAGCGTTCGTGCTGGACATGCAGACCGCGTGAGACGACGCTTCATCCAGTCCCAAACATGCTCAATGGGGGACAGATCCGGAGATCTTGCTGGCCAGGATAGTTGACTTACACCTTATAGAGCACGTTGGGTGGCACGGGATACATGCGGACGTGCATTGTCCTGTTGGAACAGCAAGTTCCCTTGCCGGTCTAGGAATGGTAGAACGATGGGTTCGATGACGGTTTGGATGTACTGTGCACTATTCAGTGTCCCCTCGACGATCACCAGTGGTGTACGGCCAGTGTAGGAGATCGCCCCCCACACCATGATGCCGGGTGTTGGCCCTGTGTGCCTCGGTCGTATGCAGTCCTGATTGTGGCGCTCACCTGCACGGCGCCAAACACGCATACGACCATCATTGGCACCAAGGCAGAAGCGACTCTCATCGCTGAAGACGACACGTCTCCATTCGTCCCTCCATTCACGCCTGTCGCGACACCACTGGAGGCGGGCTGCACGATGTTGGGGCGTGAGCGGAAGACGGCCTAACGGTGTGCGGGACCGTAGCCCAGCTTCACGGAGACGGTTGCGAATGGTCCTTGCCGATACCCCAGGAGCAACAGTGTCCCTAATTTGCTGGGAAGTGGCGGTGCGGTCCCCTACGGCACTGCGTAGGATCCTACGGTCTTAGCGTGCATCCGTGCGTCACTGTGGTCCGGTCCCAGGTCGACGGGCACGTGCACCTTCCGCCGACCACTGGCGACAACATCGATGTTCTGTGGAGACATCACGCCCCACGTGTTGAGCAATTCGGCGGTACGTCCACCCGGCCTCCCGCATGCCCACTATACGCCCTCGCTCAAAGTCCGTCAACTGCACATACGGTTCACGTCCACACTGTCGCGGCATGCTACCAGTGTTAAAGACTGTGATGGAGCTCCGTATGCCATGACAAACTGGCTGACACTGACGGCGGCGGTGCACAAATGCTGCGCAGCTAGCGCCATTCGACGGCCAACACCGCAGTTCCTGGTGTGTCCGCTGTGCCGTGCGTGTGATCATTGCTTGTACAGCCCTCTCGCAGTGTCCGGAGCAAGTATGGTGGGTCTGACACACCGGTGTCAATGTGTTCTTTTTTCCATTTCCAGGAGTGTATTTTTACTCCAATATACCGTATTTCGCTCTGTGATTTTCTCCCAAACATAATTAAAGACATCGGGTTATTGGTCCAGGCAAACGCATACATACTGTATTTGTTTCTGTTTTGTGAATTCATTGCTTTTTATCGCAGTTTTATTCGCGTGAACCGTGACGCTCACGTTCTGGGTCCGTCGTATTTTGCTGGTCTATTGTGGAAAACCTTCATTTTCGTTTCGAACTGAGTAATATAAGTTTGACTTACATTCAGCCTACATGAAGATTAATAAACTGAAAACGTACAGTATCCAGAAATTTGACAGATAAAATTTCCAACTGTGGAAATATCAATTGTAAGTTATTTTTCGTGCTAAGAAAGTGTTCGATATCGTCGAGGGGAAACCGAGGCCAAATGGAGTTGGTGAGAGTCAGACCACTTGGAACGACTTAAATGCGAAGGCGATGGTCATTCTATCTGCTGCGATGGAATTTGACTAATTGCAATCTGTTATGACGCGCACAAATGCAGCGGAAATGTGGGCCAGACTAAAGACTATTCATGAACAGCGGTCTGCAGTTATTAAAATGGTCTTGAAGAAGAAAGTTTTTGATTACCGAATGTCGCCAACAGACACAAACGCACAACACATCAGACACGTTGAGTCCTTGGCACAAGCATTAGCTGATACTGGGGAACCTGTTACAGAAGCTGACAAAATGGCTAAAATTTTGTGAAGTCCGCTAGCACTGTTTACAGTTTTTTCCACTGCTTGGGACTCGTGTGCTGAAGATAAACAAACGTTCGATAATTTGACTTTAAGGTTATTGAAATAAGAACAAATACTTTTACAATGTGATGAAAACTCAACAGCCTTCGCAGCAGTTAATGTGGACAAAACACAAAAGTTCAGTTGAAATACCAGTAACTGTTAGAAGAGTAACTTACGGGCAGTTTCTGTTTGGAACAATTTATTAATACATTAAGCAAGCTACATGAATTACACACATAAAGAGCTCAATACACAGAATATAAAAATTCATAGTGTCTGTAGTTGCCCATAGCAACCCAAAAGATGAAACTTCCTGGCAGATTAAAACTGTGTGCCGGATCGAGACTCAAACTCGGGACCTTTGCCGATGGAAGGCAAGGGTCCCAAGTTCGAGTCTTGGTCCAGCACACAGTTTTAATCTGCCAGGAAGTTTCTTATCAGCGCACACTCTGCTGCAGAGTGAAAAACTCATTCTGAACCCAAAAGATATTCACTACCAGGAAGGCATAGATTCTAAAATTCCACCCCCCTCCCCCACTAGAATTATGCTTGTATAAAAGATACATACACACAAAAAAACTCCTTTCTCAGTCCAAAATCTTGCAGCAGTAGATGATGGCGTGCCTTTGTCAGAGATTCAGTCATCATATCTGCCAGCATTTGGTCTCAAGGTATGTGCTCCACAGTAATTTCAGCTGATTCTATTTTTTCTCTTATGAAGTGGTGTCTTGTATCTATATGTTTGGTTCGACTCTTAAAGCCACTAGTCTTAGACAGGTCAGTTGCTGCCTTGTTGTCACATAATAGTATGACAGCGTCCTTTTTGGGGTTTGGTAATATTTCATTGCGTACCTTTGAAGCCATAGAGCCTCCTGACATGCTGAGGCCAGAGTCAGATATTCTGCCTCATTTGTAGATAAGGCCACTATAGGCTGTTTTGTACACTGCCAAGATATCACTGCTCCTTGAGATTTAAAGAGATATCCAGTTGTTGACTATCTGTCTTCATAATCTCCGACCCAATCTGCATCACAGTAACCTACTATGTGGCAGTCCTCTGATTTAGAAAACAAAAGTTTCATCTCCTTAGTACCTTTTAGAAAGCTGAAGATTCTTTTGACTGCTTGCCAGTGCGGTATGCCTGGATTATTAAAAAAAACAGCTAACAATTCCTATCGGAAAGGCTAGGTCCGGCCTTGCTCCTAATTTAACATACATTAAACTACCTATTGCTTCACGATAGGGTATGTTCTTCATAGCTTCTTGCTCTTGTTCTGTTTTCGGACACATATCATGAGTAAGCATCTGATTACTGTCCAGTGGTGTACATACTGGGTTACAGCCTTTCATATTAAATCTGTTGAGAATTTGTTCCACTTTCAGCAAGTGTAATGCAAGTATGCATTACACGTGGTTCCTTTGACTCAGTTCTCTCTTTACGCTGTTTCGAAGTATCTTCATCAAAAATCACATCTCCCGTTTTTATGATTCTCTGGCAGGTTCAAAAAGTCTGTATGCTTTTGAATTTTCGCAGTATCCTAACAATATACACTCTACACTTTTCTTGTCCCATTTTCGTCTGTTGGCTCTTGGAATGTGAGCATATGCCTTACTTCCAAATATTCTAAGATGCTTAAGATTCGGCTTCTTGTTTGTCCAAGCTTTATCTGGGGTTTTGGTCTTTAGTGTATTAGTCAGGGACCTGTTAATTAAATAAACTGCAGTGGAGACTGCTTCTGCCTAGAATTTATTGGGCAAATTTGCTTCAAAGAGCAGGCATCTTGCTTTTTCTACTATTGTACGGTTGTAACGCTCAGCCACTCCATTTTGTTCTGGTGTGTATGGCGCTGTAGCCTGATGTCGGATTCCTTCCTTTCTGAAAAATGTTATCAGATTATCATTCACATATTCTGTGCCATTATCGGTGTGTAGAGTGCAGATCCTTTTCCTGGCTTGCCTTTGTACTAGATTTTTGAAGTCTCATGTCATTTGTGGTACTTGATTTTTATTTCTGAGGAAATACACAGATACTCTCTTGGAATAATCATCAATTAGAGTAAGGAAGTATTTGGCTCCTCCAACTGATGTAGTTTGGATCGGCCTACACAAATCTGAGTGAACTAGCTCGAGAACTATGCTATTAAGTACTGACTTCTCCCACAAATTGTGGGTAGAGGCAGTAAACTGTGCTGCATATACCTTAAATCACCGATCATGAAAAGCAAACAACAGTGTTACGTCATATGAAAAATGTTTTGGAAAACAACCTTCTTTAGGACACTTGAAGAAGTTTGGATCAGCAGGATACATATACACTCCTGGAAATTGAAATAAGAACACCGTGAATTCATTGTCCCAGGAAGGGGAAACTTTATTGACACATTGCTGGGGTCAGATACATCACATGATCACACTGACAGAACCACAGGCACATAGACACAGGCAACAGAGCATGCACAATGTCGGCACTAGTACAGTGTATATCCACCTTTCGCAGCAATGCAGGCTGCTATTCTCCCATGAAGACGATCGTAGAGATGCTGGATGTAGTCCTGTGGAACGGCTTGCCATGCCATTTCCACCTGGCGCCTCAATTGGACCAGCGTTCGTGCTGGACGTGCAGACCGCGTGAGACGACGCTTCATCCAGTCCCAAACATGCTCAATGGGGGACAGATCCGGAGATCTTGCTGGCCAGGGTAGTTGACTTACACCTTCTAGAGCACGTTGGGTGGCACGGGATACATGCGGACGTGCATTGTCCTGTTGGAACAGCAAGTTCCCTTGCCGGTCTAGGAATGGTAGAACGATGGGTTCGATGACGGTTTGGATGTACTGTGCACTATTCAGTGTCCCCTCGACGATCACCAGTGGTGTACGGCCAGTGTAGGAGATCGCCCCCCACACCATGATGCCGGGTGTTGGCCCTGTGTGCCTCGGTCGTATGCAGTCCTGATTGTGGCGCTCACCTGCACGGCGCCAAACACGCATACGACCATCATTGGCACCAAGGCAGAAGCGACTCATCGCTGAAGACGACACGTCTCCATTCGTCCCTCCATTCACGCCTGTCGCGACACCACTGGAGGCGGGCTGCACGATGTTGGGGCGTGAGCGGAAGACGGCCTAACGGTGTGCGGGACCGTAGCCCAGCTTCATGGAGACGGTTGCGAATGGTCCTCGCCGATACCCCAGGAGCAACAGTGTCCCTAATTTGCGGTCCCCTACGGCACTGCGAAGGATCCTACGGTCTTGGCGTGCATCCGTGCGTCGCTGTGGTCCGGTCCCAGGTCGACGGGCACGTGCACCTTCCGCCGACCACTGGCGACAACATCGATGTTCTGTGGAGACCTCACGCCCCACGTGTTGAGCAATTCGGCGGTACGTCCACCCGGCCTCCCGCATGCCCACTATACGCCCTCGCTCAAAGTCCGTCAACTGCACATACGGTTCACGTCCACGCTGTCGCGGCATGCTACCAGTGTTAAAGACTGCGATGGAGCTCCGTATGCCACGGCAAACTGGCTGACACTGACGGCGGCGGTGCACAAATGCTGCGCAGCTAGCGCCATTCGACGGCCAACACCGCAGTTCCTGGTGTGTCCGCTGTGCCGTGCGTGTGATCATTGCTTGTACAGCCCTCTCGCAGTGTCCGGAGCAAGTATGGTGGGTCTGACACACCGGTGTCAATGTGTTCTTTTTTCCATTTCCAGGAGTGTATGATCCTGATAAATTTAGATCAAAATGGAATAGTAAATCAAAGAAATTGATCATGGTTGGTTATGATTGTATAGTACCAATTATCGCCTCTACAATCCTGAGTCAAAGAAAGTTACAATCTCCTGCAATGTCTCTTTCAATGAAGAACAAACCCATAGCTTAAACATAGAACAAATATATACTAAATTTTACCTGGGAGACGATGCAGCAGAAGATGTTCAAGAGGAGTCTAAAGAGGATGATACTAGTGAATAAACGAAAGAAAATCAAAAATATCTTCGAGAGTAATCTGAAGAGGATGATACTGGTGAACAAATTAAAGAAAATCAAAGGATGTATCTGAGAGATCGGTCTAATCTGCGAGCATCTGCTCGCTTTTGAGACCAAGATGTAACTCGTTCTGCCATTATCTTTGACCCTCGAAAGAGTGGAAACAAGCAATGGGAAAGGAAATGACATCCTTGAAGAAGAACAAAAGTTGGGATCTAGTACCATTACCACACAACCGGAAGGCAGTTGGACTTAAGTGGGTCTATTATGTGAAGCAGAATTCTGCAGAAAGAACTGACCCCTTTAAAGCTAGATTATGTGCAAAAGGTTATTCACAACGAGAGGGCATTGATTATGAAGAGACATTCTCTCCTGTAGGCCGATTAGATTCAATCAGAGTTTTATTAGCCATAGCAGCTTCACAAGATATAGAAATTAGGCAATTTGATGTCAAAGCCAGCCAGAGTGGCTGTGCGGTTCTAGGCGCTACAGTCTGGAACTGCGAGACTGCTACGGTTGTAGGTTCGAATCCTGCCTCGGGCATGGATGTGTGTGATGTCCTTAGGCTAGTTAGGTTTAAGTAGTTCTAAGTTCTAGGGGACTAATGACCTCAGCAGTTGAGTACCATAGTGCTCAGAGCCATTTGAACCATTTTTGTACTGGACTGAGAAAAAGTCAGAAAATATATGTGCTTATTTTGTGTGTATACCTGACATTAGCACATAAACGAATTTCCTTTCTTCCAATAAAAAGCAAGTTACCGTTAAGAATGAGTGCGGCACAAATTCCACAGATTGAAAAACTTATAGGTCGCGATAACTATACAACATGGAAGTTCGCAGTAGAAGCGTATTTACGTTTAGACGACCTATGTATGGGACGTGGTAGATGGGACAATGAAATCCACAGATCAGAATTATTCAAATAAGGATAGGAAAGCAAAATCAAAATTGATATTACTGATTGATTCGGTGAATTATGTTCACGTTGAAAAAGCTGCTACAGCGAAAGAAGTCTGGGACAATTTACGAAGTGCATTCGAGGATGGTGGTCTTACGAGAAAAGGAAGATTATTATGCGAGTTAATTACCACTCGTCTGGACAAATGTAAGAGTGTAGACGGATACGTTAACAAAATAATAACCATGTCGAACCGACTGAGAAACATCAGATTCGAAATCGCTGACTAATGGATAGGAACATTGCTGTTGGCAGGACTGCCCGAAAGGTATGCACCTATGATTATGGGACTTGAAAGCTCGGGTATACCAATCACAGGCGACAGTGTTAAGGTGAAAATCCTGCAGGACGTAAAGAGTGCTCCAAGGTGTTGTACATTGGAGAAGGAAGGTGCGTCTGCTCTCTACTCAAAAAACAAAAAGAAGAAATCGGTGAGGTGCTATAACTGTCAGAAGATGGGACATATTGCGTCTCAGTGCAAAGAAAAAGAAAGCCCAAGATCAGACACTCAGCAAAAGAGGTATGTTACTGATAGCCCAGAGAGAAGGACCAATAACAAAGGTGAGGCACTCTCGTGTTTTTATTCTTTTGGTGGGATGAGTAATCGTGACATGGAATGGATTTTAGACTCAGGTGCTTCTGTGCATATTGTTAAAGATAAATCACTTCTTTATGACATCAAAGATAAGACTCATATGGGAATATCTACTGTTGATGGCAACAAGCTCCAGTGACACCTGGCTGGGAAACTAGATCTACATGTAAGTGTAAATGGTAAATCAGATATGGTTACAGCACACAATGTTCATTATGTGAAAAATGTGGCAACTAACCTGCTGTCTGTAGGGGAAATTGTCAAGAAAGGAAATACAGTCACTTTTGACATGCAGGGGGCAAGAGTAATCAGTGAAAGTGGTGAAGTTATAGCTACAGCAAGTAACGAAAGGGGTATTTTTAAGTTGGATACCATTGAGAGTAAACATAAAAATGTTAGTGATTCAGTATATTCAGCAGAAGGTTTTTTATGGCACCAGAGGCTTGCACATCTAAATAGAAAGAGTATGTCTATAATAAAGGATATGGTAAAGGGAATACAGAATTTTAGTGTGTCCATGGATCCTTGTGAGACATGTATAAAGGGAAAACAAGCAAGGTTACCCTTCAAGACTAGTAAGAGTAAATCCACAGAAGTCTTACAGTTAATCCACACAGATGTATGTGGCCCGATGGAGTGTGAATCCATAGGTGGGAGTAATTATTTTCTTACATTTATTGATGATTACTCACGATATACTCATGTTTATTTTCTTAGTTCTAAAGACCAAGTAAGAGATATCTTTCAGGAATATTGCAATATGGTTGAAAGGTGGACGGGAAAGAAGATCAAGATCATCAGGTCTGATAATGGGAGAGACTATATTAACCAGAAATTGAAGAAACTTCTGGCAGAAAAGGGAATCAGGCATCAAACTACCATAAGGTACAGCCCATCTCAAAATGGGGTTGCTGAAAGGGCTAATAGGAACATTGTTGAGAAAGCAAGGAGCATGATGAATGGCGCTGATTTTTGGGCAGAGGCAGTGTCAACAGCTGTATATTTGAACAATAGATCACCTACAAAAGCATTAAAGAATAGAACCCCTTATGAGATATGGATAGGAAAGAAACCTGATCTAAGCAATATAAGGGTTTTTGGGTGTGATGCAATGGCACATATTCCAAAACAGCTAAGAGAAAAATGGGATCCGAAAGCTAAAAAGTATATTTTTGTAGGCTATTGTGAACATCCAAAGGGCTACCGATTAATGGATCCATTGACTAAAAGGATTGTCACAAGTAGAGATGTAATATTCTTTGAAAATAGAAAGGACTCCAAAGAGAGCAAAACCACTAAGTCAACTGCACCTAGTTCAGAAGGTGAAACCTTGTGTGCCACTTCGGCCGGCCAGTCCAGTACAGATACCAAAACGATATAAATATAGGAGAAACGATATAAACATAGGAAGCATAATATATTACTAAACGTTGATTCTATTTGTATAGGAGCTAGATATTAACAATATGTCGTCTTAAAATCTTAATCATTCATCAAGTTTTGCACTCAAGGACCGGCAGCCATCCTAAATTTCAACTTATGGAAATACCTCTGCAAGTATTTTGAAATAGTTCCCATTCACAGTTGAGATTTTCATCCATTTGTGAAGTGTGTAGGGTCAAAACAACACTGCTCTGAGCATACATTCACTGAGGAACTGTAGTTTTGTTGCTCGTAAACAGATCTGTTAGTACGTTTCACTTGGCCACATGTTAAAAGGACAACCATCGCATTAATGTTGGGAATTTCGGAGAAATCAAAACAACAATAAGGCAAATTATTTTCTTATTAAAGTCCATGTTTCATTTCAGCTATAAATAAGAAAAACTGTGTCAGTTTCCCCTCACACTGTGCGTAATAACGGAAACTTGGTGCCCTGCCTGAGTCATGTGACCTAGATGTTGGTTTCAATCACAGTCTAAAATCTAGCCGCGACACTCACTGCTGTAAAAGTTGTTACCGTTTGACAACTGAAGCAACACTAGCGCTCCAAGTGGCGAAAAGGACAACTTCAGATGTGTCATAAGCACAGTGTTTGTTTTGGATCCCTTTTTCGAGTTACGAAATACTTGAATTATTTTTTTGCCTTCAAGAGTTTGTGTAAGATTAAAAGACATAGATGTTTCTAAATGTGATTCTAAAATAAGCGCAAGTAGGGATAAGACTCATGAATCCAGTGGCAAGCTACAATACATTCGTGAAGAAACACTTGTGATGTTGGGTAGAACTGCAGCTTACCACGTTGATATCAACGGAATATAAACACATAGATTCACACATAACAAACACAGATATATTCTTCTACATACAAAAGGGATCGACGCCCTATTTGTTGTTCCATAGGCCAACTGTGTTTTAGTCACTGTTGCTGTTGTCAGAAGTACGACCTTCATCTTTAAATTATTCTACGTGGGACAAGCAACTGCCAAATAGTGGGAGAAATCTACTGTGAGTATGAACCCCAAGTCCTCAAAGCCAATAACACTGTCAGAAGTGCTGTCATATGATAAATTCGCCCTTAGAAACTTTTCATCCATAACATATTCACTAGTTTATCAGTATCGGAGAAATGCTGTACTTTCTGCTTTAAAAGGTGGAACATACTGTAATTTGATGTGAAACATATTGTCATTTATCCAACATTTTATTTGTATGCATTCCACATACCTCTGTAATGTACACACTGATGGAAACATAAGGCATTCTGACAAAACCTGTATGCCTGAGTGCTGTAATAAAATAAATTTAGAGGAAACAGCTTATTTTTGTCTTTCCATCTTGCAGATGGCATGCTGATCTGGTTTAATGAGCCAAGGGCATCTTTTTTTTTAATATTGAGATCCTATAGTCTTCAAAACTTGTTTGTCCTTCTTCACTCGATCCTTCTGATACATTTTCTGTTGCTGTCTGTACTTAAAATGATGGGCACTTTCCTTGTCCCATAACAGTTTTTCACAAAGTCTAGCGATCTGCACATTCAGATACACCACATGCTTTTTCTAAACACGAATAACTGCACTTAATTTTACGACTTCATCGTCAAAGGAGGTCTGTGTTGACGATTCAGATGAATCTGGCACTGATATTTGGAGAGTTGAACTGGCTGCTTTGAGCCACAGGAGTGTTTTATTGTTTTAGACGGATTTTCGAACCTTTGTAGCAGTCTCCTCTTCATTGTCAGTTGAGTTGGCTTATTTGGAATGTCAAACAGTGCGATTTACTGCATTCCGCCCAAGTTTATTATTGTCTGCATTCATGAACTGGTTTTGTTCACTATGTAGCGGACAAAACATATCATTATTATAAAGGTAAGCAGGGTCTTTTTTCATAAGATCTTCTCATCTGCTATTCACTAGCCATTTTCTACTCCTGAAACGAAACATTAATCATTAGTACATATGCAATTTGCAAGATAATCCTGACATTATAGGTTAATAACAGATGGTTTATACCTCTCAGGGTCCTTAGGAAACCTAAAAAAAGACATGTGGTATCTTCTTGTTGTTGCTTCAATTTATTGTGCTACGTTATGCTCCAATTTGTCAAAAGCATTGTACAAACCAAAGTAAACAACTACTAATCTTTCTCTTTCACGATCGCGCCAAACTCAACAGTTCAACTTACTGGCCACTTGGTGCGCTGCTGGCGGTGCTGGCAACAAAAGCGAGGCGAAGTGTCGCGACTGTTATGTTAAGCCTAGTTTACACGGCGACATTGGGTTGCGCCACTCGTTGCGTGGAATGAGTTGCACGCAGATGGTTTCATTTGTAGGCACGGCGAAACCAGTATACACTTCAGTTTAATCGTTTTGTAGGTTCCTGAGTCGTGTCTGAAATGAAAGTTTTGGCAGCTGCACGACGCACGAGTTGTGTTGAAGTTAAAGCTTGTTGAGTGGAATCGCTGCATTAGAAAAAAATTCCTGACTGGATGAAGAAAAGACATCGGCTTGGTTAATGTTTCTTCTAACTAGAGTTAATTATGCGAGAAGGAATAAAGATATTGTAATGCATGAAGCACTGCCGCCAGAACTGATATTACATATTATATTTCATGCATTACAGTCGAGAACACTCGGCATGCATTAAGATGCGGTTTTAGTTGGTGATGACGCTTTTTCATTAACACCAATAATTATTAACAGTAATAATTATTAACATTAACAGCAGTAATTATTCGAAGCAGCCCACATTAAGAAGAGAATGGTTTCCAAACTACTCTCTTGAAGATAGATCTGTACAGTGGCAGTATTTAAAAATTCAAACATATTTGAATGGGCCGCACTGCTGCGACGTTTTAAATAGATGAATATTGAATAAAGAATGTAAGTTCTTGATTTGGGTAGCCTTCCCTCCTGTCAACAATATTTCTTAAAAAAAGAGTTGGCCAACTCGAGCTATGGGATTTTAGTCTTGTAGACAAGAGCAATTCTACAGCTAGAATTACATTTGCTTGTATTTCTCTTAATTGCGTTGTATATGTTCTCCTAATTCAATAAGTTTTTCCCTGCAGCTCAGGTACTGTCAAACTATCTATGTTGTGATCGCACGTGATGGTCTCAGGAGCAGCAATATGTTGCTTATTTTGGTAATCAGCGTCACTGAAACCCCACAAACACCTATGCAAAGCATAGATATCCAAAAAGCGAACATTATTCTCCGTTCCCAACTTCATATTTCAGTTTGTCTACACTCTAGGAACACACATAACCTCAAAACTCATGCAACTAATGTCACCAAAGTTGGAACACGCCGAAAGTGTTTAGGCCGGTATTACACTATCAAATTTCTTTGTCAAAGATTTGATCAAAGATTTGATCAAAGATGTGATCAAATATTCCATCAAATATATTTGACAAAGATCTTTGACATAGCGCTAGAAGGAGTATTACACTGTCATCAAATTTTTCGTCAAAGTTCAAGATGGCTGACAACAACTTGTTATTAACCGCAGCAGTTGTACGTACCCCAATTGCATTGTGTGCACATGCGGAAAAGAAGTGGGGGGAAAAAATGGAACCATACATACGAGGTTGACAGTTTTAAAAGTCCTGGGATTACAACTTGATAATAAATTCAGTTAAGAGGAGCACATCCCAGAACTGCAGAAACGCCTTAACAAATCTGTTTTCAATTCGAGTGTTAGCAGACATAGGCAACATAAAAATGAAAAAGCTGGCATACTTTCATTCCATAATGTCATTTGGTATAATATTTTGGGGTAAATCTGCAAGTCAAACAAAAGTTTTCAGAGTCCAAAAGCGTGTAATACGTATTATTTGTGGAGTAAATTCATGGACGTCCTGTAGAAACCTCTTTGAAGAACTCGGTGTACTAACTACTGCCTCTCAGTATATTTACTCCTTAATGAAATTTGTCGTAAATAATATATCTATTTTTCCAACAAACAACTCAGTTCATACATACAATACCAGGAACAAAAATGATCTACACAAGGACTTAAAAGCACTTACTTTAGTTCAAAAAGAGGTCCACTACTCAGGAACACTCATCTTCAATAATTTTCCAGCAAACATAATAAATTTAGTTACAAATAAAGATCAGTTTAAAAGGGGCCTGAAAGACTTACTAGTGGCCAACTCCTACTCCATTGACGAAATTTTTAATAGAAACAAATGATGTATTGTATTTATTCATACTATTAGTATTGTTATTTCAGCTTAAAAAAATTGACATGTTCCACATCCATTAGGATCTCCTCAGCACGGATCTATGGAACGAAAAACTAATCTAATCTGGGTGAAGCCGTGGGTTTTATGACGACACGACAAAAGCATTCGACAAAACTTCTTACGTGAGCTTACTGTGGAAGACGTCAAGTGGTACATCAATTACTTAAGAATCGATGAGCATACTTTCCTGTATGTGCTCAGTGAAGTGTATCCTCATATCACAAAGCACAATATTCACTTAAGAACTGCTACATCTTCAGATGACAGGCTCACTGTAACACTCCGATTCCTTGCTACAGGAGAGGGTTATGTTATGTTAGGTTAGGTAGGGTTAGGTTAGGTCAGGTCTCGTCTCCAATCTTCTTATTTTGTTTTGTATTCAGGGTGCCTCACGTTGTAAAGCGCCTCATCAGCTTCATACATCTCTATTAATTTTGTAGTTGTTGGCACACACCAATTGTATTTACCGGCAATATTTATAAAAAACACTACAGACGACAGAACGCTGCAGCGATGCTAGCGCTCCATGTGGTAACATGTCACATTGCAGTGAACAGAATACAAGCGATTTCTTTGATAAAATCTACAGCGAGGCCCTAGATTTGATCAAATATTGAACGACATTTGAGAAAGTTCCTATTACACCATCAAATATCTTTGACAAAGATTTTGGACAAAGATATTTGACAAAGAAATTTGATAGTGTAACACCGGCCTTAGTTGCACCATTTAGTTGCGCAAATGCGCGGCGCGCGTGCGCAGTGGCCGGTTGCACAGTTGCCTGCAACCTAGTGTCATCCTGTAAAGTAGGCTTTAGACTGTGGTTTCAGTGTCACGCGCGGTCTATGTTATGTATTGTCTATAGAAAGTGGCTCCACTCACTGCAGCCGCTCTACAAGTGCCAGCGATCCCTGAATGACAGAGATTTTTACAGGAATACAATTCATGGAGAGACAAAAGGAATAAACTCTCTGGCCATTCATTAATTCATGACAAAATGTCTGCAACAAGCTTACAGGGCTTAGGGGGACTTGTATGCAATAACTGTCAAAAAATCGATTTTTAATTTTTGTTTTAAAAAAATTCTCTGTAGTTTTCTGAACGAGAATAACTTTACTTCCACGAAAATGGACCACAGAAGGTACCAAAATTAGAGGAATTTAAACGTGACTCACGCAACACGCTGTTCCCCGGGCACACAGTGAGCTCTGTTAAAAATTAAGTTTTGCTCTAATTTGTTTCATTTTTACTACTTTTTAGTCCCTTACATTGGCTAACCTGCGAAAGCTTTACAGTTGCTTAACTTTTGTTTAGAGGTTAGTCATTGTTTGCTGTTCTTTTAGGGTGAATGTGTTGTTTACAGCGAAGTAATTGTGTGCGTGAGTTTTTTATTGTCCACACGACTTTCATATTCCACTTCAGAGCAATGGGAAGAATTAAGAAGTTCGTTGTTAAACAACTTAAATTTTATGGAAATTGGTTCACCAAACGGATTAACTCTGCTGATACTGAAATACAACGTGATACAATACGTGATTCAGCTTCAATTACGCCAAATGCTTCCAAGCTAAAACTGAAATATTTGGACAATGGGCTTGGCAATACTAATGATGATAATATAGAGACACCAACTATTGATTCAGGTTGTGTTATTGTTGAACTCTCTGCTCTATCTGAACAACAAAATAAAGCTCTGCAGTGTAAGGAATGTGGCAATAGTGATGTGAAGGTAGTTGAGAAGATATGTGCTAGAAGAGGTTGTGCACCAAAATTAAGATTGTTTCTAATTTTTGTGATTTAAGGGAATGTGGTCATACTTGTTGATAAACAGAGTGCGTATAACACAAAATTAAACTTGTTTATGCTCTGAGGTCTATAGGCAAAGGTTTCAGAAGAGCACAAATTTTCTGTTTTCTTATTGACTTATCTCCTCCTATAAGATTTGACAGATACAATAAAATTATTCTACAGACTTTAGAAGAAGTAGCAAATGATAGTATGAAAAATGCTGTTCAGGATAGTGTAGACAGGAATGACAGGAACACATGTATGTCTGCAACTGTGGATGCATCCTGGCAACAAAGATGCCACAGTTCCCTAAATAATATAGAGACAGCTACCTCTTTGGACAATGGTTAAGTCCTTGATGTGGAATGTATTACCAAGTACTGTCACGGCTGTACTAGTGGAACTGAAAATAGTAAATGTCTGCTTAATTTTAGTGGTTATAGTAGTGGAGGGATGGAATCTGAAGGTGTTGTGAAGGTATTTCACAGGTCAGTGGAGACATGTGTTGTGATGTATACATCTTACCTAGGAGATGGAGACTCAAAAAATTTGTGAATCCAAACCTTATGCTGACACAAAAATTGAAAAAATGGAATTTGTAGGACATATCCAGAAAAGTTTAGGCACAAGACTGTGGAACTTGAAGAGAAATTAGCTGATGGTAAGTGCATTAGTGGACGTGGTCAGCTTACAGATGAAGAAGTAGACAGGTTGCAGTATTGTTATGAACAAACCATAAGACAAAATGAAAATGACCTTGAGGGAATGATAAAGGCAGTATGGACAACCTTTTTTCATAAATCCGCCACAGATGACAACCCATGTCATGCTCTCTGCTAACCTGTCAGTGATAGATGATGTGGCTACCAGAGGGCTGTTACTCAAGGTGAGACCTACAACGATAAACATTCTGTGACATTTGCTATAATGGGAGTAATAAAACCTATATACAGGGATCTTAGTAACTCAAGATTATTAGAGAAATGTTTACATGGTATGACTCAGAATCTAAATGAAAGTTTCAACAATTGTGCATGGGAACTGATATCAAAAACTGTTCTTACAGGACTAAATACTTTGAAAATACGTGTGCTAGATGCTGTTTGATGTTTCAATGATGGTGCAATGTCAAAGTTTAATGTTATGGAACTGATGGGAGTGCCTCATGGACTAAATATGCATAGAACTCTAATAGTCATTGACCAAAGGAGACTCTTCGAAGCAGAAAAATCAGTGTTGGAACCCATTAAGCAAGAATAAGAAGAAGTAGTGTGAGAAAGAGAAGGGAGGAAGAACAACACAAGAAACTAGATGAATATGGACCTGGGATGCATTCGTGCCATGCAAGTTTAATATCAAAAACTAATTTTAATTTTTAACTTGACTTTCTTAAAAGTTAAATTATTTCATGTTCTGGTACACTTTGGCTAAAAACTATTAAAGATACAGAGCTGAAATTTTGTATACTGTCTTAAAACCCGCTTAACTAAAAAGTAGACTACTCTTGTGACTTAACTTTGAAAAGGAAGTGCTTTTTTGAAGAAAAGCCCTGAATTCATTTCCAAAATTTTCGATAATCATGCTTAAAATTTTTTTGTACCATAATTTATGACAGCACGATCCTTTCAATAGTCTGCTTTAATGATGGTAGTGTAAAAAACCTTCTACTTTGTGTGTATTTTGAATAACGTGTACCTATGATGCACATAAATAATTAGTATGGTTTATTTCACTTGCAACACAAAAATACAGTTAAAAATAGTGTGAGAATTAAAGCTGTGGTTCGTACATAAAAATGTTGCCTAAAGATATCTTAAAAGTTGTTAAGCATTATATGGGCTTACAAATCTGTTCTTTCAGTTACACTGTTTAGAAAACTGACAGTTTCTTCCATGCATCCCCTTGTATTCACAGGCTAATTCCCTTAACAATATGTTGTCAATGATAGCAAACAGAAAGTTGCCGTATCTACCAATTCAGTCCCTTTCCCAGTAACACATCATCCATTGTTTACTGGAAAATATTTTACATTAAAGCTCACTTAACACCTGCAACAAGTACTCATGTAATAAACTGAAGATCACTGCACTTTATAAAGTTGAGCTAAGTGAAATTATATTGCTTACTTACATGAGAGAAGTGGACAGGAAATGCTTAGGAGATGTAGTGTGTCTGTAAATTGAGAAGTGAGCAGCGTCCGTGGTGTAGCAAGTCATCTTTCTCAGAAGAACACTACAAATGTATTACAGGATCACTAAGAATCAATTTCCCCTATAGCAATGCAGAACAGTGTGCACAGATCTATGTACAATCTGTTCTTATGCTTGGTTTGTAACAACTCATGTGCAGTGTCTGCACACTGCGTCACCAGTGATTCGTAAGTCAATCTGTGAAGGGTCGGTATAACACTGTGAAGTATCCTGTGGTTGCTTTTTGTGATATAGTGCGTAGAGGGAATGGGAAGTTGTCTGTTAGCTCATCAATCTGAAGACCTATGAAGGAGGGGTGTGCATGACCACATTCCAATGACCTATCTTCCCTCACTCTGCTAACCTTTCCAGCCTGTTATATCCCCAAAACACAATTTTCCTTAATATGGTTCTACTGCATGTAAATGTGATAAACACCTTAATATTTGTTTTTAATTCACTTCATTTTACAACAAACATCAATTTTACACCACTAAAACACTATTTTTGATAACTGCGATTTTTCGTCCCGTGCAGCATAGAGTGTATTCGACCCAGAAAAATATGAGTAGGAAATATTTTATAGGAAATGTAACATATTTTAATCTTCTACTGGGAAAAATTTTCGCTTGATGCCACAGTTTTCGAGACATTAAAGAAACCCTAAAATAGGGAGCTTTACATGAATCCCCACCCCTATACTCACAAGTCACCTGTTGCAATTTTTAATATGTTCTCCTGCATCTACGCCTATACTTTGCAAACCATCATGAGGTGCATGGCAGAGAGTATGTTCCATTGAATCAGTTATTAGGATTCCTTCCGATTCCATTCATGTATGGAGTGCGGGAAGAATGATTGTTGGAATGCCTCTGTGCATGCAGTAATTATTCTAACATTATCTTCACAATCCCTATGTGAGTGATACGTAGCGGCGTGTAGTATGTTCCTAGAGTAATCATTTAAAGTAGGTTCTTGAAACTTTATTAATAGACTTTCTCTGGACAGTTTATGTCTGTGTTCAAGCGTCTTCCAGTTAAGTTCCTTCAGAATCTCTGTGACACTCTCCCACAGATTAAACAAACCTGAGACCATCTGTGCTGTCCTTCTGTGTGTACATTCAATATTCCTTGTCAGTCCTACCTGGTACAGGTCCCACTCACTAGAGCAATATTCTAGAACTGTTCACACAACTGATTTGTACACAATCTCCTTTGTAGACTGATTGCACTTCCCCAGTATTCTACCAATTAACCAAAGTCTACCACCTGCTTTATCCACAATTGAACTATGTGATCACTCTATTACATATCCGTACAAAGTGTTACACCCAGGTATTTGTACAACTCAGGCAACTCCAAGAGTATCTCATTGATTTTATAGTCATAGAATACTATGGTTTTCTCTTTTGTGAATTGCAAAATTTTACATTTCTGAACATTTAAAACAAGTTACCAATCTCTGTACAAGTTTGAAATCTTTATTTTATATATTTATTATTTTATTTATTTATTTATTTTCGAGTTCCGTGGATCCTTGACACGAATGTATCGCTAAGATGTAGAACATGTCAGGTTATTACAGTAATAGCCATGTGTAGATGATCATGAGGCAACCAATTTAACATGCATAAGCAGATACATGAAAAAGGACATTCACATGTAAAATAATTACACACAAAAATTCGGATAACAAAACAGATAATAGTACAGTAATGACATAGAGGATTGCATGATTGCATAAATAATAGTGCAGTAGTGACATAGATGATTACATAAACAAATTTAAAGTAACTCATCAAAAAATATTCTGCCAACAAGTGATATGCTAATCTACATAATCAGTTCTATTAGAGATGCATGTTCAACGAATTCCTATAATGAATAGAAAGAATTATCCAAAAGATATAGTTTTAGCTCTGTTTTGAATTTAGTAAGATCCCCAATGACTGATTTGATATGGACAGGAGGGAGATCATGTTTTCTTCTTGAATTGTGATCATGGTACCCACTATTCATTTTGTAAATTACATAATTTTTGTTCACGAAGCACATTAGTGACAAGATGTATTGACAAGGCATGGTGAGGATTCCCAGCTGTTTGAATAAATTTCTGCAAGAAGATCTAGGATGCACTCTACTCATAATCCTGATAACTCTCTTCTGTGCAACAAAGAGTTTATTGGCTTGTGGTTGATTTCCCCAGAATATGATGCCATATGTCATAAGTGAATGGAAATAACCAACATATGGAGTTTTGATTGTTTCCATGTCACAAACAGATGTAATTGAGCGAATGGCAAATGCTGCTGAATTCAGTCTTTTACGTAGGTCAGTGATATGGACAGGCCAGTTCAGTTTGTTATCAATATGTAAACCTAGAAATTTGGAAGATGCAACATTCACTATTTCTTTGTCTCCACAGTTTATTTCAACATTTTCCAATTTTTTTTGTTTACTCTTTGAAACTGAATGAAATGAGTCGTACTAACATTAAGGAACAGACCATTTGCAGTGAACCAACCTAGAACTTCTTGGACTATAGTGGTCACAGTGTTCTCTAGAATGCAGTTGGGTACCTTGTCAATCATAATGGTTGTGTCATCTGCAAATAGGGTGAAGTGTGCTTCTTGAGTCACACACCATGGGAGGTCATTTACAAAGTTTAAGAGAAGTAAGGGACCAAGCACCGAGCCCTACGGCACTCCACATTTTAATGTACCTCAATCAGAGCTGGCAGGCGCCTTTGCACAACTGTTTAACAACAATTTCTGAGTGAAACAAAGCATTCTCTTTTTTCTACATGAAGTTTTTATTCCCTTAGTGAGTCACTGTCTCCTACAATCATTCTGGTTTGTGCTTTTTGAAATTTTCTTAGGAAATACAGCTTCAAAAAGGGTAACAAATTCATTTAGGAAAAGGTTGAATTTGTCATCTACATTTTTAGCCTGATATACTGTCTCCCAGTCTAACTACTCCAAATGCCTACTGAAGGTTTCCAGATTCTCACCTGTATGGTCTACTGATAGAACTGCTCTTGTTAACAGGATTTACGTCATGTATTTCCAACAGCTGCCCATCATGGTCAGAGAGACCATTTAAGATTTTTGTTACAAATATATTTTCGATTCTAATATTATCTACAAAAATACTGTCAATCAGACTTGTACAGTTCTTTGTTACCCTAGTGGGAAAGTCATCAACTGCCCTCAGATTTTCAATCTCAAACTCTGTTCTATCATTGTTACAGGTAAGAAAATTTACATTAAAATCGCCAAGCATTATTATTTCTTCGGTTTTTGAATACAAGTAAGTTAAAAGTAATTCTACTTGCTTGAGGAATACACTGACCTTTTCCGAGGGAGCTCTGTAGACAGCAATAACATAAATAGGCAGTGTATTGACAAGGACTTCAATGCAACAAGCCTCAAAATTCTGGTCAACACAATATTTTTTTACATCTATAGATTTGTACACTATATTATTTCTAACATACATTATCACTCCTCCTTTGTCCATTTTACTTCTAATATAAAAATTTGCTAGGGTGTACTTGTTTAGATGTAGCATTACAATCCTTTCCTTCATATGATGTTCAGTAAAAACACAAAATATGGGCATTATTTATTGCATAACTGTCATAAATGCAAACAGACAACTGGTTCAGTTCGTTCCTTAGACCCATTATACTTTGATGAAATGAGCAAAGTTTGTCATTTCCTAAACTCTTTGATTCGATGGCACTTCTTTGTTATGAACTGCAATTAGAGATTATAGCAGGTCTACCTGAAGGTATCTGCCTTATGTTAGTCTTGGAACTGAGGCCAGGTACCAAAAATTCTGCAGAGTTGTATGTTTCCTGGTTTTTGTGCATTCTGTTACTGCTGATGATGGTGAAGCTGCTGAAAAGTCTTTCACTGTTGAAGACTGAGGAAGGGCCAATACTGATGAAGGGTCCTGAGATGCTAACGAACACAGGGGGACAGTTGCTGTTTCTGCTGCTAGTGAAGTTGGTCCCATACAAGGAACTGTTTCGTTCATTTTCTCTCTGCTTTTAACAATTTAGTTTACCATTTTACATATAAAGTTCTTTCCTTCGTAATTCAGATGCATCCTGTGCCTGGTATGGTGACATCTGTCCAATTTGCCTATATCAAGGACGCTGCATTTTGCGAACAAAGAACACATTTGTTTTATTTTCATGTTAGTTTCTCGTATTTCTTTGTTGACTCACGAGTGATACATCAAGTCATATCTGTGTGGTAATGTTGAGACAATAGTATTACGTTGTTCATCTCGTTCTACGAATTTCTTTATCTCCGTTAGACAGTTATCTGCTTCAGTTTTTGCGACAACGTTTGAACCCACAATACACACCACAAAGTCATTTTTACTTAGCAATTTGCCATGCAGATTGTCGCCAATAATATTTTTTTGTTTTTGCTCCAGGCTTAACAATACTTGTTGCGTAGCATTATCTCTGTTATTTGAAAACTTTTTTCACGTTTTTGCAGTGGCTGTTGGTTAAAAATAATACACTACTTTCATAAACGCGCTGTTTTACATTTTTTGTTAATAGTGTTCTTCTCATTCGTTTCATTTTTATGTGCAATGGATGGCCTACTCGCTTTTTCACTGTCACTGTTTTCCCTAATGTTGGAATTTGATTCTGTTTCAACTTTCTGTCGACACTCTTTGTTGAAAAGTCAATTTTTGCTTTCCGGTATTAATTCAGTTCCTTCACTAATGGAAAGAACATGAAATTTGTTTTCAACTGCCAATTGATCGGTGTATTCACACGCTAGTGATTTTTTAATGATCGGATTTCTGTTTTTATACGATATTTTCGAATACTCGTTTGAGTTTTTAGCCGGAAAAGAACTACACTTTTTTTGGCTAACGACACACACATTTCCTTTCTAAGTTGTGACATCTCACTACTCAGTGAGCTGATGATTAACTGCAAACTAGAGATACGCGCATTTAGCTTAACTATTTCGTTCCTCCAACTAGCACACACTTTACTTTTACCATAATTATTTTCGTTTTTCGCTGGAACACTCTTCACTTGAACACACAACACTTCCGCCATCTTATCATTTATCAAGGTTGGGTTTGGTTGTTTTGGGGAACGAGACCAGACAGCGAGGTCATCGGTCTCATCGGAATAGGGAAGGACAGGGAAGGAAGTCGGCCGTGCCCTTTGAAAGGAACCATCCCGGCATTTGCCTGGAGCTATTTAGGGAAATCACTGAAAACCTAAATCAGGATGGCCGGACGCGGGACTGAACCGTCGTCCTCCCGAATGCGAGTCCAGTGACTTATCTGGATCTGACTGAATAAGACACTCCCCCCATACCATTGTACTAAAATTTGCGATACACGAATTTTTTCCCCTCAGACAACATATTTTGGTATTTACTGACTGGACTAATAGGAAGGCATATTGAAAAGTAATGTCTCCGATTTTCTTAATTGAAAGCTCTTCTTGAACAAAACAAACATCATCAACATTTTATATCTTTATTCTTCATGTACATATATTTACAGACTCCTACCACTACAGGCTCTGAATTGTAGTGTGTAACATCGCAGGGAGTAATGTAACCACGTCAGTGCATGAGAAACAGTGTGCTGTAATCGAGTTTAGAAGTCAAAGATTTCATCCTCACATGGAGCACACTCTCCTTCAGAATGATAATGCTAGATCACAGTATAACGCCTCGATTTTGTTGCCCACCGCGCCAGCAGCGCCCAGTAACTTAAACTGTGAGTTCGGCGCGATCGTGAAAGCAAATAGTGGTTGTTTATTTTGATTTCTACAGTGGTTTTTACAAGTGAGAGCGTTTGTAGCGCAATAAATTGCAGCAACAACAGGAAGAAGACATCACAGCTGTCTTTTTAAGGTTTCCTAAGGATCCTGAGAGGTATATACCATCATGTTACTAAACTGTATCGTCAGGATTAACTTGCAAACTACATGCGTATTAATGATTAATGTTTCGTTTTAGGAGCAGAAAATGTCTAGTTAATAGCTGACAGGAAGACCTTATGAAAAAAGACCCAGTTTACCTGTATAATAATATTAGTTTTTGTTTGCTACATTTCGAACAAAAGCAGTTCATGAACGCAGACAATAATAAACTCGTGTGGAATGCAGTACCCACACTGTTTGACATCCCAAATAAGCAAACTCAACTGACGATGAAGAGGAAACTGCCACAAAGATTCGACAAACCATCGAAAGCTGTAAAACAGTCCTATGACACAAAAGCAGCCAATTCAACACTCTGTGTATCAGACCTGCTTTCACGATGAAGTGGTTAGATTAAGTGTAGTTATTCGTGTCTTACAAAAGCGTAATGTTTGGTATGTATTTCATTCACTTCTGTTTTTAGTCAATTAATTTTCCTTGCTTCCTTCGTGTGATGACATTATTTTGTTAGCACCTTGTTCACTGTCAGATTGTTTGAAAATTATTCAAATATTTATCGTGAAATCTAATGTTATCAGCTCACTATAATTTTTTCAACGTATTTCTCCCACTATTTGGCAGTCGCTTGTCCCACTTAGAATAATATACAGAGGAAGGTCGTACTTGTGTCAACAGGTGACAATGACGAACACAGTAGGCCTACAGAACGATAAATGAGCAGTCGATCGCTTTTGCATATAGAGGTACATGTCTGTGGTTCTTATGTGTGAATCTGTGTGTTTATATTCTTCTGATATCAACGTGGTAAGCTGCAATTCTATCCAATGTTACAAGTGTTTCTTCACGAACGTGTTGTAGCTTGCCACACGATTCATGGTTTTTGTCCATACTTGCGCTAATTTTAGAATCATTTTTAGAAACATGTATGCCTTCTGCTGCTACACGAACCCTTGGAGGCAAGAAAATAACTCAAATATTTCGTAAATTACGTAGGAAATGGGTGCAAAACAAACATGCTTACGACGCGTTTGACGTTTACCTTACTCGTCGCTTGGAGCGCTAGTGTCGCTCCATATATCAAACGGTAACAACTTCTACAGCAGTGAGTGTCGCGACTGTTATGTTTGACTGCGACTTCTGCAACTGTCTGACGACTTGGGTTCACTGTAATTGATCATCCTCCATTCAGTCCCCACTTGGCCCCTTATAATTTTCATGTTTCCTAAACTTAAAGAACATGTTGAAGGACTTCAGTTTGACAGTGATGTAAGCAGAGGTGAGATTATTGTGGCTCCATCGAAATAGTTGAACATCCTACAGTGATGGTATCAACAATATGGTGCCTTGTGGGATATATGTTCGTTGCCAGGATGACTGTTGAGAAATAAATATGTAGGCATGAAAACTAAAGAGGTTGGATGTTAATAGCTCATCTGTAGAAATCCAATTCTCTGTGGTAATATGAGATCATCTCTCTCTTATTTAACAAGTTATTAATAACACACCAACATGCATTAATACAACTTTATTATGCGAGAATATTTACAACGTCTTATACAGTTGGCAGCAGACAACAGAATGGAAAGCAATATGGAGGCGCACAATAAGTCCACATGGGTCAGAGAGCCTGCTATTGCGGAGATATATCACTCGTAGAGTCGATAGTCGCCACAGAGCCCCCCCCCCCCCCCCCCTTGCAGTGCGGAGCACGGTAGTGCGTCAACTCCTGTGCCAGCCCGTTGGGGGTGGGACACTTGATGGTCACAAAAGCACTTGTCCATGGTGAAATCACACGCACGACACTTGGGGGTAGGTGTAGCAAGCTCGACTGAAGCTAGGACATAATCCCTGTGCCAACGGGCTGGAACCACGGGTCATCCGGCCCATGATGTAGGCTGCAAGGGGGGAGGATGGGGTGGAGGGGTGGTGGGCCCGTCCAAATCGTGATGGGATTCTTGGGAAGGAGGGCAGGCGTCATGTACGTTGGGGTCACTTGCAGAGTGCTCCAGCAAGATCCACGCAGGTTTCACCCGGTGGAGTGAAACAGTTACTGGTTTGCCATTGTTAAGTATCGACAATGTGAAAGGGCCTCGGGACAGGACCAGTGTAGGGAGCTGCAGGGCTGTCCGTACTGTGTCGTCACGTAACATGATAAATTCACATGTGGCCAGTTCCTTATGCACTAACACACGAGGCCTACAGTGGGCAGAGGGCAAAGGAGGTTTGACGAGCGCGATGTGCCCTCGGACACTCTCGACGAGTGCTGGGAGCTTGGAAGAGCTTGGTAGCGACATATCCTCGACGAATTCGGCTGGTAAAACAAGAGGCTCCCCGTAAAGGATCTCGGCGAGGGAGGTTTGCAAGTCCTCTTTGTATGCGGTGCGGAGGCCTAGCAAAACCCAGGGGAGAGTGTCAGACCACTGGCCACCGTGGCACATAAGTGCTGCTTTAAGCGTGCGGTGCCAGTGCTCCACAAGCCCATTGGCCTGGGGGTGATAAGCGGTTGTGTGAAACTTTGCGACGCCACAGTACGAACAGAGGGAGGCGAACAGCTGTGATGCAAACTGCCTACCTTGGTCAGTGGTCAGTGAGGTAGGGCTTCCGAATCGGGAAATCCAAGTGGCAACGAAGGCCCGAGCCACAGACTCAGCCGAAATATCTTCCAAAGGGACTGCCTCAACCCATCTAGTGACCCTATCAATAATGGACAGGATATATCGAAAGCCCTTGGAGGGAGGGAGGGGACCTACAATATCAATATGGGCATGTCGTAGACGTCCTTTAGGTATGTCGAAAGTGCCTGGCAGAGGAAGTGCATGGCGACCCACTTTAGCTCTCTGACACGGTATGCAGGCGCGAGCCTACATCCTACAATCATGTTTAACACCGGGCCAGACGTACCTTTCCGTGACCAATCTGGTGGAGGCTTTGATGCCTGGGTGAGCTAGGTTGAGTGCATCAAGAACAGAGCGGCGGAGAGCTGCGGGTATGAGAGGGCGGGGGCTACCAGTGGAAACATTGCACCAGACCGGTTCTGTGGTGCCGGGGAATGCACATTGTTCCAGTTTGAGGGAAGAGGTTGTGTCTTGTTGCAAGGCACGAATATCAGGGTCTTTGGTTTGCCAGCGAGCCAGGTCGGTAAGGTCAAGTGGAGTAGTGATGATGTTGACGCGAGACAGGTAGTCAGCGACTGCATTGTCAGCGCCTCGGATATATTGTGCATCAGTGGAATATTGGGATATGAAATCCATATGGCGGAAGCGTCGTGTGGGGAGATCGCGTGAGGGGTTATGGATTGCATCTGCCAAGGGTCTGTGATCTGTATAAATCGTGAACAGGCGACCCTCGACATCGGCTCTGAAATATTTGACCGCCTCATACAGGGCGAGGAGTTCACGGTCGAAAGCGGACCATTTGCACTGGAATTTGGTTAATTTCTTGGAGAAGAAACAGATGGGTTGGGGGTATCCAATACATGTTGCTGAAGGACCGCACCAACTGCAGTGTCGCTCGCATCAGCTGTAAAAGAAATGGGTGTGTCAGGAGAGAGGTGAGCGAGTGTGACAGCTTTAGAGAGGGCAGTTTTGAGATTTTTGAATGAATCGGCCATCTCCAGTGTCCAAACGAGTTTGCGTTTGCCTTTAGTATCCTTACCCGCCAGAGCGTCGGTCAGAGGGATCTGGATAGACGCAGCATGGGGCAGGTGGCGCCTGTAGAAGTTCACCATGCCTAGAAAACGGCGAAGTTCAGCGAAGTCCTCTGGGGAAGGGAGGCTAAGTATGAGTTCAACCCAAGAGGAGGTAGGGCAGACACCCTCGGCTGTGACTGTGTGACCTAAGAAGGTGACCTCAGGACTGCTAAGCTGAGACTTCTCGTGGTTGACCTCCACTCCATTAGCAGCGAGCAGTGCAAGCACTCTGGAAAGATGGAGATTGTGTTCCTCAGGTGAGGGAGAGAAAATCAGTATATCGTCTAAGTAGGCATAGGCGAAAGGGAGGTCAAACAACAGTGTGTCAATGAAGCGTTGCCATGTCTGTGCGGCTTTTTTGAGACCATATGGCATGGAACAGTACTCAAAGAGGCCAAATGGAGTGATTATGGCTGTCTTGGGGATGTCTTTGGGGAACATGGGAATCTGATGATATGCTTTGCTACAATCGAGAACGGAAAAGATCTGGGAACCATGCAACATCTGGGTGAAATCTTGAATGTGGGGGATAGGGTAATTATTGATGGTAGTGCGTGCATTTTAAGAGCACAGTAGTCATCACAGAGGCGGAAAGTACCGTCCTTCTTCGGCACGAGATGGATTGGTGACGACCAGTTACTATCAGATTGACGGAGAATGTTGGAATCCAAAAGATCTTTAACAATGTCTTTAGCACGGCGAAGTTTCTGCATGTTTAGGTGGCGTGCCTTATGCCGCACAGGGGGTCCTTCAGTTGTGTTTATTCTGTGGCATGTACCATTGGCAATTGCACGCAAAAACATGGGAAAAGCAGAGGGGGTAGTGGCAGGAGGGGTAGAGGCAGGGGGGGGTAGTGGCAGGGGGGGCAGTGGCAGGAGGGGTAGAGGCAGGAGGGGTAGTGGCAGGAAGGGTAGGGGCAGGGGGGTAGGGGCAGGGGGGGTAGGGGCAGAGGCTGGCCGAAACGTTAATGGGATCACAGCCGCGGAACAATGACCAGGCTGCGGAGGCTTGTCCACGATTGCAAGAGTGGGTGTGCGGAGTTGTAGAAGCTGCTGTTGTGTCTGCAACAGTTGTACATGGACTTCGTCAATGCGAACACGCAAGTCGACATTCTGAGTGCGCAATACATCGACGTCTGAACACTCGTGCAAGAAAGCTGAGAGAGCAGAAGAAAGGTTTGCAGCAAGTGACATACACTCTGAAAGGGCAGAGCGTGAACAGCCAGTAGAAACTTCGGGCTGAGGGGGGGAATGTTGTGACGCACCAGGAATGCTCGAACCGGATACGTGAGTCAGACAGCCGGCTTGCAGATTAGGGGAGAGGGCATAGTGATGAAGAAAATCGAGGCCCAGTACAGGTGCATCAACTTCCGCAATGTAAAATGTCCAGGGGAAAACCTGATCTGGGGCAAATTTAAGCAGGAGATGTGAGGAACCTAGCACTGGAATTGGGGAATTTTTAGCAGCTATCAGTGGCGGTGCAGATAAGGGATCTATGTTAGGGGCGAGGGAGGGCGGGATAACACTAATGCTGGCTCCAGTGTCCACTAGAAAACAAAGTTCGGTGTTGGTGTCCTCGACGAGGAGGCGCGAAGCAGATGACAGTACAGCAAGCGTCGGACAAGATGCCGGTAGGCGACATGGCGCCTATACGTGCCCGCCATAAGTGTTTGGGAAAGCGTACGGGGGTTTGCAGTTGCGAGCGACATCACCAAATTTAGCGTGGAACCAGCAATAATGAGAGCCACCTTGCGGTGCAGGAGCATGGCTGGGCAGTGAGGCGGCCAGCTGCGCGGCCGGAGTGTACTCAGGTGCTCGCTCGGCCGTCTTGTAACGCCGGAAATGCATATCCTACTATTTCCATCTATTGCACTGCAAATTTTTTTCCTTATTTTGTTATCTGAAGATATAACATTTCTGTGTCTTTGTATATTGTAATTGTTTTACTATTTGTATATATAGATGCATTTATGTCCATTTATAATTGGTTTGTTTTGTGAATATTATTTGTATTTTTACGCGGGGTCTGGCTGGAGGAGTGCGGTTGAGCAGGTGTGTTGTGTGACGCTCCCGCGAGTTGCCGCGCTTTCGGGGTTGGGCAGCATGTAATTGCGCTCGACTTGCTATGATAGTTTCTGACACGGTGTCGCGGATGGGAAGCATTAACTGGCGCACATCAACAGCCCGTTTCGCCTGCTGACCATGTCGAGAAGAAGGCGCGCCAACATCCAGCTTCTGCAACAGTGACGGCCGACAATGAGTGACTGTCGCCACCTCCTCGATCGACGGCTTCAAACCTTCAATCAACCAACAAGGAAGACTGGAAGCATGTAAAGTTTTAGAACTGTATGGCAGACCTCAGCTTTTCAAACTTTTAAAATTGTTGCATCTCAAAATTACAGCAACTTAGCATGAACGTTTGTTGCTCATTGTCCCAATTGCATTACCAGGCAGGGTCCCTTCTTTTTCCGGAATGAACCCGAGTGTCGTTGAAATTCAAATGCCAGCATCATTCGATTTCACTGCTTTAATTTTGAAGTTCAGTTAAGGTGTTCATAGCTGGCTACAATATTTAGATTACACAAGCACAAATTAAGAGTGCGAGTTTTGTTACCGTACTTTAGCTTACCTGTGACTGCAGCTCAGCTTGGTACGTACTAAATTTTACTATTGTTAATTGTTCAGAATCATTTAATTCAAGTTCAAAGTTAAATCTCTTATTTCTAAATTGCGTAGATTCAAGTAGCTTTTGAAATGATTGTTGAGGTAGTCCAAGACTAACCGTATTTTACTGAATTTCGATGTGCTTCAGAAAGAAAGCTCACTATTAACTTCAGTCACTAAATTAACTTTCGATTTTCCGGTTTTATTAATTCTTTTGCTAAATTAAGTCAGAGTGTAGCGAAATTTATTACTTCTGACAAACTTTCAGTTTTCACACTACACGTGTCAACCTTCATTTGCCACGCTTCTAGTGCTAATTATATGTGTAATAACCTTTCTTTTTCAGTTACTATAGTAATTGTCCTTAGGACTGGCGACCGTAATTTCCCCCAAATCTCAAATATCTAATTACCGCTAGTTAATTGTTAACGTAACGGCCGCACATTTACTTTCTTTATTAACTTTACCCCTTTTCAAAATTAATTTCCACCAGTTTCATTTGCATTTTTTCTTTCATTTAGATGTAACCCTTTCCTCCCTCTTTACTGACAAATTAACTTTGGTGACGATTGCTTTTCCCAAATTTCCATTAGGTACACGCGGTTTAATTTTTCACTGTCATTAAGGTCGATAAGTGAGGGGGAGGTTAAAGTCTCCAGTGAACTTTGGGGCGGCAACGTAAAAGTAGGTGGTGCAGTCGGGCGACCACGGGGTGGCGGGGTCGTTGCTTGCGCTGACAGCGAGGCGCGTGTCCTGCCGCGGCCAGACTTGGCTTCTGTTACTGCATAATGTGTGGGGCAGCGGATGCCGTACTCAAATGCTGGAGGTACCGGTGTTGAATGATGCTATAGGCACAGTCGGCGATGCGCTGGCGTGCTTCAAGGGGCTCAGAGACATGGGACAATAACTGCAGTTGTAGCTCAGTAGGAAGTTTAAGCAGCCAAATTGTCCAAAGTGCGACGTCTGGTAGAAAGTCTGTGTCCACAAGGGCGCGTAAGTGGCGCCACAGCTGTGATGGGGCACGGTCATTGATGTGTTCCTCATGGATAATACATTGGATCGACTCAGCAGGGGGACGGGATAAGCGTTCAACGATACAAGCTTTAGCAAATTCGTACTTATTCTGCACGGGAGGCGAAAGCAGCAGGTCACTAATAAGATCTGTGTGATCATGCAGGTGACTAAGAAGGTACACAAATCGGGCTCCGTCGTCTAGGACGCCGTAAATGTCCAACATTTTATCCACTAATGCAAACCATGTCTTAGGGTTCTCCGTTTGTAGGGCTGGCAGTTTTGGGAATCTGGTAGGTGCGTGGTACTGAGGAACGGTCGGTGCAGCGAACACACTACTTGGAGGTGCAGACGGTGTAGCAGTGTAGAGTGGTGCCAAATCGGGATTGTAGGCACCAGGAGACTGGCACACAGTAGCTGTACTAATCTGGTTATTAGCGACAAAACCACACGATTTACAAGCAGCAGGAATGCAAGAAGAGAATTCAGTCTTGACATGTGAGTTCAGTTGCATAGTGTAGGCAGGTACAGTTGCTGGGGCCCCGGCTGGTGGGGGCACGGTTGGGTGCAGAAGACTCTCCAGTATCGTGGAAACAGGTGCAGTTCGGACTGGTGAGCACGCGACTGGTGTTTGCCAAGCGAAAGAACCCGGTGCGGAAGTCGATGAAACATTGTGGACCGGTGTGGGTGGGGCGGCCAGTGCCAAAGCGGGCGCTGGCGGTAGACATGCGGGAGCTGTTAACAACGGGTTCGGGAGTGTAGCGGGCGCAGTTGAAACCGACACGGCAGAGACAAACGAAACAGTCGGGAAAACGTGCAGAAGACGAACAGGAGCCGGGATGGCGCGTGGCACGGGAAACACGGCTGCATCATACCTGGGCGGTTGTAAGATGTCCGTAGAGAGTTGCGTAGTCTGCGGCTGTAGAACAGGCATCATGTGTGGGTGCAGCAGATGAGCAGGAACGGCAGGCGCTGGCAGTGCTGGGGCGTAGATAAGCAGAATGTAATCTGACGGTCGTGAGGCAGCTGTAGGCGCGGGAACGTGCTGCGGCAGCCAAGCGGGAACCGTTGAGTTTATCTTGGGGCCACGTAGGTTAAAATCCAGTTGACAGCGGAGTTCACTTTGGCACTGAAACTGCGGCATGATTTCCGGAATGGATTCATTTTTCACTTTGAAAAACTGCGTCTGAGAAGTCGCATCACAGGGACTGAACGATTGTTGAAATATTGTTCATAGCACAATACAAATCACTGTTAATAGCACTCGCGAATTGAACTAAAACAGATCGGGGTCATTAATGTGGTTATTCCTGATATGCGGAGTGGCGGTGATCATTAAATAACACACCAACACGCATTAATACAACTTATGTGAGAATATTTACAACGTCTTATACAGTCGGCAGCACACAACAGCATGGAAAGCAGTATGGTGGCGCACAATAAGTCCGCATGGGTCAGAGAGCCTGCTATGGCGGAGATATATCACTCATAGAGTTGATAGTTGCCACAATTATTATTATGCTAGAAAAGCCCAAACGTATTATATCTGCCCAGGCTGCTCTATTTTTCGCTCCTAACATGATTATTGTAATTGTGTGTAGTGTTACTTTGCAGTTCTGTCTTCTGAAAAAATTTAGGTGGAAAACAGTCTCATGAAAATATTGGAAATCGCAAGGATTGGACACACATTACGTCATTTAATCTTTAGTTTGAAATTAGTGTATACAGGTAGGGTAAATGACAGGTGGCTATAATTAAACTGATGATGTTCCGGGTGCTGCAGTGTGGTCTGTATGTATATATCCCAGGATGTTGAAAAACTGTAGTGGCCCTGTGAGGAGTCAGAACATTAAATAATTCCTGTTTTGACATCAATATATTGTTTGTCACATTGTGATGTGTGTCGATTTCTTTTGTGAACTAACTGCTAAGGTAAAGGGTTAAGAAAGTTGAAGTTTTCTATACAAAACGCCTTGCCTATTGGCAAGAGAGACCATGTACTCCTAGTAAAATTGTTTTATTTAATCAGCAGCGATAGAAGTGCTGCATTATGGGAACATTGCTGCCTGAAAAAGTTGTGAAGAGGCTCCATATCAACAAACTGGCTAACGAATATGATCAAGAAATTTGAAGAATTAAGTGATGCAGCTGGGCGGAGGAGGTAGCCCATTCCCATGTCAATTGTTGACGAAGTGTCTCTAGCCACAGTCGACCACACAGCACATGCCTCAAATTTTGGAGCCAGTGCTCGAGCTGTGTCATGGGAATTCTCTCTCCCATGGTCAACAATTCATAAGATCTTGTAGCTCAGTTTACAGTGTTATCCCTACAGGATTCAGAATGTGCACAAAATGATGCCACCACATGTGCAGGAATACCCACTGCTCTCAGCTTATGTGAAAGTGTGGTGTGGTGTCACAGTCTCCTTCATTCTCGGTCTGTTTTTCAAGGGAATGACCCTTCACAGGCCTGTCAGGTGTATATCTGCCATGTGCAACACAGGGATGCAGCTTTGCAAGAATTCAACTGTATCTATACTACTACACTCCTGGAAACGGAAAAAAGAACACATTGACACCGGTGTGTCAGACCCACCATACTTTCTGCGGACAATGCAAGAGGGCTGTACAAGCAATGATCACACGCACGGCACAGCGGACACACCAGGAACCGCGGTGTTGGCCGTCGAATGGCGCTAGCTGCGCAGCCTTTGTGCACCGCCGCCGTCAGTGTCAGCCAGTTTGCCGTGGCATACGGAGCTCCATCGCAGTCTTTAACACAGGTAGCATGCCGCGACAGCGTGGACGTGAACCGTATGTGCAGTTGGCGGACTTTGAGCGAGGGCGTATAGTGGGCATGCAGGAGGCCGGGTGGACGTACCGCCGAATTGCTCAACACGTGGGGCGTGAGGTCTCCACAGTACATCGATGTTGTCGCCAGTGGTCGGCGGAAGGTGCACGTGCCCGTCGACCTGGGACCGGACCGCAGCGACGCACAGATGCACGCCAAGACCGTAGGATCCTACGCAGTGCCCTAGGGGACCGCACCGCCACTTCCCAGCAAATTAGGGACACTGTTGCTCCTGGGGTATCGGCGAGGACCATTCGCAACCGTCTCCATGAAGCTGGGCTACGGTCCCGCACACCGTTAGGCCGTCTTCCGCTCACACCCCAACATCGTGCAGCCCCCCTCCAGTGGTGTCGCGACAGGCGTGAATGGAGGGACGAATGGAGACGTGTCGTCTTCAGCGATGAGAGTCGCTTCTGCCTTGGTGCCAATGATGGTCGTATGCGTGTTTGGCGCCGTGCAGGTGAGCGCCACAATCAGGACTGCATATGACTGAGGAACACAGGGCCAACACCCGGCATCATGGTGTGGGGAGCGATCTCCTACACTGGCCGTACACACTGGTGATCATCGAGGGGACACTGAATAGTGCATGGTACATCCAAACCGTCATCGAACCCATCGTTCTACCATTCCTAGACCGGCAAGGGAACTTGCTGTTCCAACAGGACAATGCACATCCGCATGTATCCCGTGCCACCCAACATGCTCTAGAAGGTGTAAGTCAACTACCCTGGCCAGCAAGATCTCCGGATCTGTCCCCCATTGAGCATGTTTGGGACTGGATGAAGCGTCGTCTCACGCGGTCTGCACGTCCAGCACGAACGCTGGTCCAACTGAGGCGCCAGGTGGAAATGGCATGGCAAGCCGTTCCACAGGACTACATCCAGCATCTCTACGATCGTCTCCATGGGAGAATAGCAGCCTGCATTGCTGCGAAAGGTGGATATACACTGTACAAGTGCCGACATTGTGCATGCTCTGTTGCCTGTGTCTATGTGGCTGTGGTTCTGTCAGTGTGATCATGTGATGTATCTGACCCCAGGAATGTGTCAATAAAGTTTCCCCTTCCTGGGACAATGAATTCACGGTGTTCTTATTTCAATTTCCAGGAGTGTATTTTAAGGGGGTAACACGACATGCCACTTGCCAGGTAAAAGATTTGCTTTAAGAAGCCTTTGGTAATGACTGCATCATTTCTAGGCAATTCCACAGGTGTGACTTTCCAGATATCCTGACCAAAATACACATGACTTCAGTCTGTAGGGATAACTGAAAGATCATGTCTATCTGGGGTGGTTCTGGATTTTTTCTGATCTGAAGGATGGCATACAACAACATATGTCTCTGATCACACCAGATATGCTGCAAGTAAACCACGACATGTTACAGATGCAGCATGTTGCTGAGTTGGGAGACCATATTGAACACATGTAACTTCTGACCATATTCTAATATACATGCTAGAACCACTGTTATCAAGTGTTTGATTGCTCCTCCCCTTTCCCTGTAACATCACATTCTGCTTACAGCACCATATTTTCACCTGGTGGCAGAAACTGGAACTATTATTTTTTTCAGCATACTCCACGATTGAACTGGTTAATGAACATACCTATGATATTTCAGCATCCTGCGATGCATGCAACCCACACCATCAGTTTTATTGTAATCACCCAGTATGTAGCTGGAATCTATTTATTAGCAACTGTTCGTCAATTTGCAACAAAACAAACTCTGCTGCTGAGCACAACTATTTGTCAATTTGCAAAAAACTCTGCTGCTGTGCTCAGAAGCAACAGGTCGAAGTATTTGTGGTACTGAAAGTTTGTCAGTCTTATAGGAATGGACAGATAACTAAATGCTCAAGGTGAATGCTCACAATATACAGGAAATATGGGCACCCCCGTGTTTCGGCCCTGACACTTGTTTGTGCCATTCAATCTGCATAGTTGTCAGGTGTAATGTTGAAACTTCCTGGCAGATTAAAACTGTATGCCGGACCGAGACTCGAACTTGGGACCTTTGCCTTTCGGGTAAAAGTGCTCTACCAACTGAGCTACCCAAGAACGACTCACGCCACATCGTCACAGCTTTACTTCCGCCAGTACCTCGTCTCCTACCTTCCAAACTTTACAGAAGCTTTCCTGCGAACCTTGCAGGACTAGCACTCCTGAAAGAAAGGATATTGCGGAGACATGGCTTAGCCACAGCCTGGGGGATGTTTCCAGAATGAGATTTTCACTCTGCAGTGGAGTGTGTGCTGATATGAAACATCCTGGCATATTAAAACAGTGTGCCGGGCCAAGACTTGAACTCGGGACCTTTGCCTTTCGCAGCAGGTGTGATGTTGTTGCGTTTGCTTGCAGCATGCCGTGTGTTCCTTGAGTACGTTGCAGCTTGCTAGTGAACTTTAGTGTGTGACAGTCCAAGCAGTAGGTCATGAGTCAACAATGGCATTTACCGATACAGAAAAAGCCAACATGCTGTGGTGTATGAAAAGTGTTGGCAGAATGCAGTTTCTTCTTGTGCGGTGTATGATGCAAGATATCCTAATAGACAACAACCATCTCAGCAGTTATTTATCAACTCCTTCAATCAATTAGACAATGTAACAAGTGATGACAGAAAATGGGGAAATTGATGTTCTTGCTGCTGATCTGCACGTTGGCTTACGTGCAGTTGCATGAGGAAGTGACATGAGTCAGGCAAGTGTCCTGTGCATTCTCCACCAACATAGGTTCCATCCCTATCACATCTCTCTCCATCAAGAGCTGCATGGAAACAATTATGAGAATCATGTTGACTTCTCTACATAGGCATTGAGACAGGATACTCCAGATGTATCAAGTTTAGTGATGAAGTGGCGTTTATCAATCGTGACCAGGTAAACTATTGAAAACAGGCACTGTTGGGCTGTTGACAATCCCTGTTGACTTCGTCAGTGTCCATTGAGTTTAAATTTCTGATAACAAACCATCAGCTCATAGGCCCGTTTTTTATAGCCAGAACACTGAACACTCACAAATATAACAGCCTCCCAACAGATCATCTTCGACAGATGCTAGAAGACATTTCTCTGCAGACAAGGAGGAAGCTGTGGTACCAACGCAATGGCTGTCCAGCCCATAGGGCACAAAGTTCTTCAGTATGTCATCATGAATTGTTTCCAAGTCTTTGGAGTGGATGCAGAGGACCTGTACCTTGGCCAGTCCATTCCCCAGATTTGACAACTAGACATTTTTCTGTGGGGAAAGCTGAAAGATGCTGTCTATAAGGACATATCAATTACACCTGATGATGTGCAACTACAGATTACTGCAGCCACTTCAGGCATCTCTGTTGAAATGCTAGCATGTGTGCAGCAGTCATTCCATACCAGACTGGAAGTGTATATAGCTGCTCAATTTGAACACAACCTGTGATGGTCAGTTGTCTCATTACTGGTCACAATCCACATAATCAGTGAAGCACTAGTATTGTCCTATAGTGTGTGCTACCACAGGTATTGTACAAGTGTCAGTGTGGAAACTTGGAAGTGTAAATGACACACACTAGAATGCTGCATCAAACACCACTGACATTCTAATTTACCCATTTTAGTTTGTTAATGACAACAGGCATTGCTCCATTTAAACAAGTGTATGTTTGCACACAAAATACATTTTCTAAGTATCACTACACACAGTTAACTGGCTAACAAGACAAGCCCTGACTATCAGTTTATTCTGTGACAACCACACTTCAGTAACTCTTTCCATTTCTGCAACATTTATGGTGCAATTTTTAAGTTATTCACTGTGTGTGTGTGAGAATGAGACTTGGTCTGGTAAAAAGAATTTATTGTGTGATCAGTACAAAATTGTTCAAAACAGTCTCCCTGGGCACTGATACACAGTGGCCAATACGATTCCCACACTGCACAGGCTCCGTGGAAGTCAGCTGCTGTAACCTCTTTCAGAGACTTGGTAACAGCCTGTTGGATGGCAGGAACATTGTTGAAACGTTCTCTTACCAGGCATCTATTGAGCTTTGGGGACAGAAACAAGACTGGTGGGCTCATATCATGGCTGTACAGTGGCTGCAGCAAGGTTGCAACTGTAATCTGGGCCAGGTAGTTGGTCACGATTGAGGTGTGGGCTGAAGCATTGTCATGGTGGAGCTTCAAACAACTGGCAGTGTCCACTCATTTTCATTTGATAGTCTGTGCAGGTGTGCAAGGAAAAGATAATGAACATTGTCTTTACGTTAGATTTTGACATTCTCACTTTCTTGGAGCACGGGGAGTTCAAGGTGTGCCATTCCAACTTTGGTGCTTGATTTTGGGGTTGTACCGGAATACCTACGATTCATTGCCTGTTGCTACGTTGTCCAAAAAGCCGGGCTCACTTTCTAACTGCTCCAACACCACTTCAATGTGTTTTGGCACCAATTTCCCACAAAACTTTGGTATGTTCAGATTTTCAGAAATAATTTAATGAAATGTCATTTCGCAAATTGTAACCAACTGAAGAGCAATTACTTTTACACTCAAAACGATGATCAAGGTCCAGGAGATTTTTGACTTTGTTGATTGACATCAGATTGCTCCATGTCTATTCTTGAACTCACTGAAACATCAAAAAACCTGGGCCTTTGACAGTGTGTTGTAAAGTCTCCTTAACCAAAGCAAACATCTCGAAAGCAGTTTTGTCCTGCTTAAAGCACACACTACAAATTCGCCCACAAAGCACCATGCTGCTAGCAACTGGAGCGCTCCTCTGTTGCCCATCTAATTACTTTACAGCCAAACAATACATACACACAAGGTGTTTCAGGACTTCACTGAAAAATTTGAGGAATGATAGGTCACACAAAAATAATCACTTTTTATTAAGGAACATATAGTTTTGAATGGGTCCTTAAGGTTATAATAATGAATAATTGCAATTTTACAAGAATTACAATTTATTTTTATTAGGCATGTTCTGACAGTAATTTACATGATGGTTCTAACAATCTCCCCTACGTCTCAATACATGCTGCATACCTTTGAATCACTGCCCATCCAACTTCTGAGAGATTGTCAGGACTCTGTTAGATTTGGTGGAATACTTCAGGGATTTGGGCGATCATTTCAGCTCTAGTGGCAATTGGAGTAATGTTAACTATAGTCTTGACATGTTCCCAAAGATCAAGATGGTCAAATCAGGTGGACCATCTGGCAACACAACAGGTCCTCCTCATCGTATTCAGTGGTCCCCAAAATCTACAGTTGGCTCTGCCTGTGCACCTACAGTGAAGTGAGCTGATGCTCCATCATGCTGGAACCATTGGCCTCTGCACCAGCAAGCGGTAAATTGTTCAGCAGTTACAGAAATGTGTTCTGCAAGAACTATAAGTAAGATGTTCCAGTTACCCTCGGTAGCAGTATCACGGGTCACAGAACATGATTATCCACAATTCCTGTCCATCAGCTTACAGAGAACCTTTGCCAGTGGGATTTAATAGCAACTTTATGTGGATGCTCATAGTCTCAGATGTGGCTGTTCCTGCTGTTAAAATACGTGTCACTTTAACAGCAATAAAACCTAAATTCAGGAACAGTAAAATACATGACACTGAAGGTATATATTTGTCATGACATCTTGGTAGATGATTGTTGCAGTGCCTGTGTGTTTATGGATTGCATTTTTTCGTATGGCTTGTCAAGCCAATGGCAGCACGGCATCTCTTGCCGCAATTGTCACAAGTGTATCTGGCTGCTGAGGTAGGAGCAGTGGTAGCACTGCGAAGCTTTTTCTGCCTTAATCTAACAAGCCTTCATCATGCTTCGACATTCCAGATGATATATCATCATGCCACTCTGGTCTCATGCTAGCCCGTGCCTCCCATCTGTTTGTGTTGATTCGAAAGCTCTCCATATCTCATTTACAGGAGTCCTTGAACCTCAATACAGGACATCCTACAGGTCTTTTGGCTACAGAGATCTCTCCAAGCATCACCTCACGTGGTAATCTGTCAGGACCCATACGGTGGACGTGTCCCATCCAGCGGAGTTGTCTCTGCTTCAAGATAGCTGAAATACTGTTGCAGTTAGCTTTAGATAGCACTGCTTCGTTGGTCGCTCGGTCCTTCCACGTTACTCCGAGGATGGATCTCAGGCACCGCAAGTGACGTTCTTGTTTGGCATAGGTAGTCCATGTTTCCGATGCATGCAAAAGGATGCTGAGGGTGCAAGTTTGATATACAAGAATTTTGGTGGTCAAAGAGAGTTTGTTGTTTTTCCAAACACGTGTAGAGAGTTTCCCAAAAGTTGTCGCAGCTCTTCCAATGCGAGCATCAATTTCCTTGTCAACAGATGTTTGATTCTATAGTAGATCCAAGATAGCAGAAGTTATCTACGACTTGCAGAATAGTGCCATCTATTCGGCTTTGTGTTAGCACCCTGAACCATAATTACGGTCTTACTGATGTTTACACTCATTGAGAATAGGTGGCATGCGTGACTAAATCTTGATACTAGCTCTTGCAGCTCTTCTGTGGAGTTCGCAATAATTGCAGCATCATCAGCATACAGGAGTTCATGAGCGACTATCTCGTAGTGCTTTGTCTTACTCTTTAGAAGACTGACATTGAAAAGCCTTCCATCTTTCTTAGTATGCAGATGTACTCCAACATTGCAATTCTCGAAAGCTACTTGGAGCAGACCTGAGAGGAAAATTCCAAAAAGTCTAGGTGCCAACACACAGCCTTGTCTTATGCCACAGTTCATACTGAATGGTTTAGATGTACTGCCATCGAAGATATAATGTTACAATAATACAAGCTGAATGCAGCACTGATAACATGCAAACCATTGAAGGGCAGTATTACAACATAAGCTGAATGACAGGATTGGTATGATTCCACAGAATCATAATGGCACTAGGAGCTGTGCAGTAGGCCATCAGGTGGAGTGCACATCATGATCATGGACATAACTTGTAAATAGTAGACCAAAGTGTATGTTTCTTAATGAAAAAGGATCATCTTTGTGCGGTATCTCATCCCTGAAATGCGCTGTACATGTGTATATTAACAGATAAACAACACGGAGTTTATGGGTTTTTATTCATTTTGTGTTTTCTTTTAGAGATCTCTGGGTGGTGAAATGGAGACATGCAATTTGGGGCTAGTGCCAGACACAATGTAAAACTAGAAGGTGGGCACAAAGCAACGTCCAGAAGGCTTGTCGTCAATCACAGGGGAAAAGAACATTAACAAATATCATGGAAACTATTTTTTTATTACAGCAGAATTAAGTTTTTGTATAATTACATGAATGTATTACATGAGAGGAGATTGGTGTATTTTACTAATATTATATTTATTCAGTTTATTACATTTATTCAAAACATTAAGTATGAATGTTTTTATATTATTTTGACATTAATAAAATTCATAATATTCTACAGTAAAAATATCACTGGTGATTATTATATTTAACATTTTGTGGAATGTAACTTGATCATTTATAATGCAGACTGAAACTGAGTTCTTGTGTTCCTTGCATATACACTGTGTATGTCTCAATTCTAATACCAACATTGTTCCTTTACGTGGTACACCTTCATGAATCCCAATGCTTCATTGAGATTAACTCCCCGAGGCAGTGCTGAAATACTCTAGAAATCTATGTTTCATTATTATACTCATTAAAACCAAATACACTATTAAGGTATGCTGCAAAAATACCAGCATTTCCATGAGGAAAAGGTTTTAACTTGTCTAAGTTCATATTTTCTAACACACTTTTCAGATTTTCACATGTGCTGTAATATAAATGTTCATCAGCATGTAGCTGTTTTGCAAGTTCAAGTTGATGATTACCCATCAGCTGTTGATTTATAACCACTACAAGTGGCTTACCAGCTTCAAGTATCTCAAGACAGCTACCAGCTCCAGCATGACTTATAACTAAATCTGCATTCATTATATCTGCAAGCAAACTATCCCTAAACCGAAAATACTCAACAGAAATTCCTTCTTGAGCGCTGATGTTTGAAACCATAGCTCCATTTCCAATCTGAATGCACATATCAGTGAAACCTCTTGACCTGAGAACCTGAAAAGGCAATGGCATCAATATGAACACTGGTGTATTTGTCACATCTATTAATACTCTTTTTCTGGATGAATGAGAGAAAACTGCGATTGAAGAAATGTCTAATTATAGGCTGGCATATTTATTTTTTATGTTGTGTAATTCCATTAAACAAGGACAAATATTAAGTAAGTAATTACCCTCCAAGATAAATTTTATCTTTTCTTGTTTCTTTTTTTAATTACTCTGGCAGGATGGATCAAAGACCACCATATTGTAAAAATTATTTTCATAATCAGACATACACGTGTGCAACGTAAAAAGCTTGATGCAAAAGAATTCATTTCTTTGTGGAAAGTTAACTGATGGAATTTTTATCAGCCTTCATTCCAATTTCCTATTCCCACAATTTTCTTCTCTGAATACTTTGTCAGTTTTAAGATGCAATGTTATTGCTTTGCAATGTGAGAAAGTGATATGATACGTTAATCATTTGAAACTGTATCTAACACTGCTTGAAACATAAGAATTTTAGTACACACAGCAAAGGAATCAAAAAGCAATAAAAAGAAATGTTAACTGAAGAAAGTTTCGAGGCCTCTCTCTAAGAACTATTAGGAAATCTCCGGCAGGAGTACTTGATACGAGCAAAGCAAGAAAGAAGAAACAAACCAGAACATCCAAAGAAAGGAAAAAAATAGCATTCAGCATCTCATTTACGAATTCATTACACAACACATTCTTGAACTGGTCACAAATGGGGAAGGCAACTGGCCGGGCTCTCTTCAAAGAATCAATCTGGCATTCAACCTAAATGGCGGAACCACAGGAGCCTAAACATGAGAGGCTAGTTGGGGATATAAACTTGGCTCCTTCTCAGAACGGGAGTACGGTGTGTTTTGCCTTCCCTATTTTGTTTAGTCCAGAAATCCAAAGAGAACTTGATGATACACTATCAGTTGTAATATAACAAGCAAAGTTGGTCTGTCATAATACAGTACTCACAGATATGGAACATATTTTAGCTACAAATGATAGATGGGTACTCACATATATTCGTTGAAAAAATACAAATTTTATTAGAATCACAAAAGAAAGTTTTAAAACTTAATGAATACAGGGAAACTGAAACAAGAAGTTAAACATTTGAAGTAATGTACAACTACAAACCTAAGGTGTTAATAGAAGATGAAAATGGTCTACCAATAATTAAAACTCTATACAATATGTTTCAGAACAAATGTGTAATATTGTGGAATTGATAAAGCTGGCCACTGTGAACAGGAAGTGTAATCAATATATATACGTCGTAATTAGAGGGGGTCAAAAAGTAATTGTCTCCTACTTTATGATGTGGTGTTGATAGGTCGTATCGACCATGATTAACACCACCTTTGGACTCTTATTGCTCTGCCGAGCCTCCATGTTAGTTTTTTGAGTTCTGTTCTGTATCGCAAGCTGTGTACACATATATGACTTACTGTGAAATATATCTCTATGTGGAATTTAATGGGGATAGTTATTGCATTCAACCGATAATCATATCCCGTTCCCATACTGGTGACCCCGAAGTTTCTATGTCTTCCGCACTAGGTGTTGTAAATCAACAGGTTATGCACACGACCATGGCAACCTCACCCAATGCTTTGTTTGGAGATTTGGAAGCACAACACTGATCGCCGGACATCTTCATTCCTTTACCAATGACCAGTTCTACATTAATTCACAGTGATTCGCGATCTCCAGCCACGTTAACTTCAAACTTTGTCGCCCGACAACAGTAGAGTGCTATGCTGCTAACACAAACAATGGACTCGGGTTTTGTGTTGCTGGACTGTGCTTGCCATACCTGTAATCTCCGGTCAAGTTTACGGAACCCCCGCACGTATTGTGCAACCGCTCGTCCCCACGGTACTGACGGTGCCAGCCGCGTCAAGGACAATGCGGCCCGCTGTCGCTATGGACGTGCTTGCCAGTAACACACCTACGCCTACTGTGCCAGTCTGCTGTATGGCCTCTCCTACCACGCACCAGCCGGTTTACCAAGGGACACCGAAGCCGCCTTCGTCCCCTCCCCCTGGTCATCTGCCGAAGCTGCCTCCTTTATATGAGGACAACCCTGTATCGTGGCTTGCGCTTGTTGAGCATCTTTACGAGTTGCATCATGTGTCTAACGACAACTCTCAATTCCTGTGTCTTGTCATGCACCTCCATGATCACTCAAGACTTAATTTGCAATCTACTCCTCTTGCCACCGCCTCCACTGAAGTATGAGTTCACGAAGAAAACGATCATGGATTGACTCGCCTGCTCACCACAAGAATTAATCACCAAGATCTTGTACAAGGAACACCTGGGGGACTGAACTCCATCACAACTCTGACGCTGCTTTCGGTTGGTCGTGAGTGAGCATACAATGCCGGACGTCACTCTGTGGGCGGTATGGTCCATCAAATTGCGTACCGATCTAAGATTCACCTGCTACCACACTCCTTTGAGTCAATCGGCTCTTGTATCTGCATCGCAGACCAGCTGTACACACTGCTACGGCAACACCAATCAGCTCACCACTCACCACTGGTCGGCACAACTGCTCCTGTTTACCGGCCGTCTGCTGGCAGAGGCAGAGCTCACTCCACATCCACGCTTTCTACACCACCTGGCATTATCCGCTCATTCTCTCCACCATCCGAACATTCCAGGATTGCCTATGCACCATATGTGCTGGTATACACGCCAGAACAAATCGATGAGGACAAGCCTCCTCCACCGCCACCGCCACCACCACCACCACCACCACCACATCTGGCTCATCCGTACTGCTGGTACCACGAGGTTTTTGGTGATAATGCTAAGAATTGCCGGTTACCTTGCCAGCACCCAAGCCGACCGCAGGACCTCACAGGTATTCCCATACATTGCACTCCGTCCACTCGTCTGCCTGGCCGAGCGGTCGTTTATACGTGACTGACATTTCATCACGGCTCGTTTTCCTAGTCTACACTGGTGCTGACATGTCTGTCATACTTACGTCGATGGCTCCCCCGTCTTTTCACCGACAAGGTCACTTCTGCAAGCTATCAATGCATCAACGTTGCAAACCTCAGGCTCTGTCAAAGTTATGGTGCACCTATCTCCTTCCCTGTGTTTTCCATGGACTTTCTTCAATGCTGACGTCGATGAACCAATTCTCGCTATGGATTTTTTGTCCCATTAATAACTCTCTCCAAACGTAGTTCAGGGCTCGGTGCTACACCATCCCACTAACCCTCAGATACTGCCGCACTTATGTTCCACGTTCTGTTTCTCTCGTGACATGTGAGTCAGTACGCAAATGCTCCACCCTCGCGGGTGACATTGTGGCCTGCATCACGAACCTATTGTCAGAATACAATTTGGCGGCACAACTCTGCCGGGAAAACGACGGGCTAAAACAACGAATAGCACAAATTTACAACAAGTTCAGTGTGGCTCGTACCTCGCTGGTGAAACTGCAGTCCACAGTGCCACCACCTAAACTTGTTTCTCCAGCAGACACCAGCTCAGACACTCAGCAGGGTAGGCCAAAAACATTAATTGCGTGTGACGACTCGTGTCCGGTAGACACCGCACCCTCGATGCGCTCACCACGTTCAGAGCCATGTGTTTCAAACAGTGCTTCTAATGGCAGTCGCGTGCATGATATGCCCACGCCCATGCCCACCACGCAGGCAGCTGCCCCGCGTGTTAATAAACATCCCCCCCTCTCTCGCGTGCCAACCATGTGATTCGGCAGCCATCGCTGTTCCCTGCTCGACGCCCGCACCGGTTACTCAAGCTCTCTTGCCTGTGCTGGTTACTCAAGCCAAGGCCGACAACAGAGTCGCTGCGTGTCCCAACCCGCTCAGTGCTGTGCACAGCCGACCTCTCCAAACAATCACACGCCGTGCTCACGTAATAGGCAAGTGACTTTCGTGCTGCCTTTTCCCACCCGCGCTAACGGTTACGCCTCATCGCACCCCACTCATCCAAAAACTTCAACTCAGGACGTTACTTAGTCTCGTGTGCAGTTCTGTTTCTTCCGTCACTGACGGAACAACACAAAAGATAATTACCACTGCTGGCCCTCCTATTAGGCACAGGGTTAGATGCCTCAACCCCATTAAGTTGCGTGTGGCCTGGCATCAAATTAACAAACTTTTGGAGGCAGGTATTCTACAACCGTCAGACAGCAACTGGTCTTCACCAATTCACCTCGCCCCCAAACATGACGGTTCTTTTCGACTGTGTGATTACAGGCAATTAACTGCTTGTACCGCCATAGACAACTACCCCTTGCTGAACATTAACGATTTCACTCATATGTTATGGGCCACAATTTTCAGTGTGCATATGACCATATCCCATAGTGCCGGAAGACATTCCAGACAGCTATTATCACGCCGCTCGGTTTGTTCCAATACAACGTCATGCCGTTCAGCCTGAAAAATGCGGCACAAACACGGCAATGTTTCATCGACTCAATCTTACGACAGTTCAAGTTTTGCTTTGCATATCTGGATGACATACTCATTTTCAGCAACTCGGCTGAGGAACACAAAAATTATTTATACAAGGTCCTCCAGACCTTGAACTCCAATAGCATCAAGGTCAACAAGGGCAAATTACAATTGTGCCAGTCCTCTGTCTCATTTTTGGGTTACACCATCTCCACAGACGGAATACAGCCTCCCAAATCCTGGGTGCAGGCCATCATGTCATTGCCGCTCCTGCTACTTACAAAGAACTCTGATGTTTCTTGGGTACAATAAATTACTATCGTCGGCATCTGTCTTCTGCCCCTGCCGTGCAGGCCCCACTGATAGACTTGCTGTTGGGCAAACAGACTTCAGGCCTTAAACCAGTTTGCTAGACTGAACCTATGCTGGAGGCCTTCAAGGCTCTAAAAACTCACTTAGCTCACACCGTGACACTTGCCCTCCCGACCCATCGGCCGAGTTGTTCATCACTACAGATGCCAGGAACATCGCGGTGGGGGCAGTACTACAGCAACGCAAGGGTGACACAGTTTGTCCCCTTCATTTCTTCTCTAAAAAACTGTCTACATCTCAGAAGAAATACTCTGCTTTTGATACGTAACTTCTGGCGGTCTATGAAGCCGTCAAACACTTTTGCCCTGACATCGAGGGCCACTCTTTCTTTATCCTCATCGATCACAAACCACTAGCAGATGCTTTCTGCAACCCTCCCGAGGACCCAACCCCTCAGCGTTTCTGCCACTTTGATTTAGTCCCTCAATTCACAACAGACGTTCGCTACATCAAAGGCACAGAAAACATCCCCACAGATTTTTTTTCTCGCGGATCAATACTGTCTCGCATATCATTGACTTATCTAACCTGGCTGCTCTCCAGGCCTCCGACGAGGAATTTCAAGCTCTCCTCACGGATCCTCAAACATCTCTTTTGTTTACCAAAGTCAAGTTCCCTGGTGTTTTGGTCAAGGTGTGGTGCGATTCTTCTACCGGCATCCTGCGACCATTGCTCCTGCCCACATTGCACCGGCAAGCCTTCGACGCCGCACATAACCTCGCTCAGCCTGGCGTCTGCGCCACTACACGGCTTGTATCTGAGCGCTTCGTTTGGAAAAATATTAAACAGGACTGTCGAGATATGAGCACGCAGCTGCATCCCCTGTCAACGCAACAAAATTGGCTGTCACACCACCCCTCCAATAGGCAAGTTCGACACTCCGCAATGACAAATTTCGTCATGTACATATCGACCTTATCGGTTCACTACCACTGTTGGAGAGCCACAGATATCTTCTCTCCACAATCGACTGCATGTCTCGCTGAGTGAAAGCTGTTCCTTTACTCAACATCACCACTGAAACTGTGGGCAAGTGTTTCATCTCCTCATAGATTTCCAGGTTTGATTGCTCGAACACCATCACCACCGACCAAGGTCGGCCATTTGAGTCTGCCCTGTTCACCATTTTATGTAACATCTGCGGCATTAAAAAAATTCATACAACAGCCCACCACCCGCAAATCAACGGGTTAGTTGGACGGTGGCACCACACCCTCAAAACTGCCCTCAGGTGCCACAACTACCTTTGGTATGAGGCGCTTCCATGGGTGTTACTCGGTCTTCGTTCAACCTTTAAACCAGACTTACTGGGAACTATCTCTGAATTTGTTTTTGGGGAGAACCCTGTCCTACCAGGGGAACTTATCCTGCTTCAAGCACTGAGGAATTTCCCCCCTCCCCAGATTTCATTATTCGCACCGCACTCAATACTTGCTCTCATGTTATGCTCAGGGATGATTCCATGAGACAACCCCTGCAATCACCCTCATCCTTTAAAGTACTCCGGAGGGGCGAGACGACGTTCGACATTATGGTTAAAGTTTGTTTCGGTACACAGGCTCAAGCCTGCTTTTGAGGACTCCAACGCCCTTCTGTCGTCTCAGTTGGACCCTCCTGACGACTTTTCCGCCATGGGCCTGACGATGCTTTGTCTCATCCCATGGCACTGTTTTCTGCAACCCATGATCGGTCATCACCATTCGCAGGTTTTCCAGGCAAATTGCCATCCACCCCATGTGCGGGTTACGCCGCCACGTCACTGACTGCAGAGACTCTCTCTCCCACATTCAACCTGTGCTGCAACGTGCCACCAAACTGGGTGGATGACGTGGCGCTCGTCACCTACGACGACAATGTTCTCGTGCTTCTAACAGACACTTCGGCCTCGCCCACCAACGGGCAGTTAAATGTTAGTGTAGTGCATAGCTTGTCCCTCCTCCGCGAGTGCGACCCATCAGAAATTCCTCCGTTTATCTCCTCGTACGGTTCGATCTGCATTTGGGGTGGACGCACCTGCACCTGCCGTTCCAAACGCCTGCTTTCAGGCTGGCCAATGCATCGTCTGCCGCCGCTGGTTGACTGACTACGAGGTGGACCTGCCACCAACCACTCCACCTCCGCCTTGACTGAGATGGAAATCCCAGTCGTGCGCCTGCCGCCTCGCCCAACTACTACTGACACTGACGCCCACATGACCCCCATTCAAGCCTCACAGATGGTACTAGTACTGCGGGGGGAGGGGGAGGGGGCTGTGTGGCATCGATAGGTCGTATCGACCACAATTAACACCATCTTTGGAATCTTACTACTCTGCTGAGCCTTCATGTCAGTTTTTGACTTCTGTTCTGTATCGAAAGTTGTGTAGACATATATGACTTACTGTGAAATATATCTCTGTGGAATTTAATGGGGATAGTTATTGCATTCAACTGATAATTGTATCCTGTTCCCATAATGTCTTAGCAAATTATGAAACAAAACACATTTTACAAAATGGACAACACTGATGTATGGTTAGAAATAAAATGTAATATTAGAATTGTTCATAGCAGATTGTGACAACCTTTTGAATCTGTATATACTTGCAAGTTTGTGCTCAGTGAGTAACAAAATTGTTAAGCCAATAACGACACATGGAAAATATCTCACCAGTCTTTTAAACCACTATGAGATACTTGTTATTTCAAACTGTGGGTAATCACAGCCAAATTGCCACATTTTGAATGAAATGATCCACAACAGCTGTTAAATACTTTTATTTAAAGGTCACAGTAGGTTTCTCATCAATTGAAAATGCAACCTCAGGTGACCTGTACAAAAATTAACAAAGAAAAAATCTGATCTGTACAAAAATTAATAAAGAAAAAGAATTGCACAAAGAATTCTTAACAATGGTCTCAAGCATAATGGGATACTTAAGCATAGTATTGATAGTATTGTATAACAATACTTGAAAAGTACTCATGGAGTTTCTATTTAACAACTCATAGCAAAAAGTAACTGCCTTAGAACCACTAAACATTGTTCACATCAAGTTATGAACACACAGCACGCTAAGAGATGGGAATTCACGAGCTTCCATTGAAGATTGGGACAGGAGATACAATCTAGATGTGAAATAGTATGCTGAATGGTGTCATGTAGATTTGCAGAGAAATGAGAGTCAAAAATGTATCATTAGGAAGGGAGGGAATACAAACATGTATTACACTGACATATTACAGGTTTCACTCAAAATTGCCAAGGAAATAAATTGGAAAGATTGAAAAACACACACACACACACACACACACACACACACACACACACACACAGAGAGAGAGAGAGAGAGAGAGAGAGAGAGAGAGACTCAGGGCTGCACTACAATATGCTCTGTTAGTGCAACCTTTATTTTGTATTCAACAACTCACAACCAAACTGTCACCTTCCAGCATAACCTGAAGCCTGTGCTGTTACAGACAAGTCTGCCACCACAACCAAGGTTTCAAGAAAGACAATATCACACTTTAAACTGAATGATGTTCAGAAGAAATAAAATACATAACCTGGAACCAGACTACTCTGAAAACTTATAAAAAGAATTAGAGAGGTGAACAGATAGTAGAAGAAACAATAATTAAAAAAGAATGAGAGTTGCAAGCCAACATTTATGAGTTGCAAGCTAACTGCATCAATTAAATTGTTATAATGGTAGTAGTGATAGTAATATCATTTAGCAAGCTACTCAAATAAGCAAAATTCTCCACTTTTTAAATTTTTGTCAGAAGCATCAGATATTTAAAAAACAGCACAAGTTATGGGAAAAGAACAGAAAAGTACACATATAGTACCTATAAGATGTGATGCAATAACTAAATAAGGCAAGTAATTATGTAGAAAATAGAACAGATTAGAAACTTCCTGTCTGATTATAATTGTGTTATGGACCAGGAAGTGAACATGGGAACCTTGTCTTTCATGGTAAGTGCCCTACCGACTACATGTGATTCATAACCTGCTCTTACGGCTTCACCTCCATTAGTACCTCTCTCATGCCTCTCAAGCTTCACAGAAGTTCTCCACAAACTTTATGCAACACTCCTGAAGGAAGTAATTTAATTGGATAGATAAAGAAATCTATTCACCAAGAAGTGGCAGAACATACACATAAAAGAAGGTTGTAATTAGGCAAGATTTGGGAGCCAGTGGCTCCTTCTGCAGGCATAAGGGTTAAAGGGGAAGGATGAGAGGTGAAGGAAAAGGACTTGAAAAGTTTAAGAAAAGAGGTATATTTCAGAAAAGTCACCCAGAACCGCGGGTGAGGGGATGCTTACCGCATGGGTAAGTCTAGTAATCCCGTGCAGTCACCCCCGACCCATGGTTCTGGGTGACTTTCCCTAAATCTACCCCTTCTCTTAAACTTTTCCAGCCCTTTTCCTTCCCCTTTAACGTTTCTGCCTGCAGGAGCCACTGGCTCCGAAAGCTTGCCTAATTACAACCTTCTTTTATGTGTGTGTCCTGCTGTCGCTTGGTGAGTAGATTTTTTTAATCTATACAATTAAATTATTTTGTCAAAAACTGATTGTTTTCATCATTTTATTAACTCCTGAAGAAAGGAAGTACCATATTTTATGGACTATAAGGCGCACTTTTTTCTTTGAAAAATTGCCTCAAAAATTCAGGTGCATCTTATACTCGAAATTAATATAAAAATGTCCAGTAGCAGTGCACCAATGTGACAAACATGAGTTGGGGGTATTCACATGCTTGCTAACACTGTCTCCTTTCTGCCCCACCATCACAAACCCAGAACACTCTCTAGCCTATGATGTGTCGTTGTAGTCTCCGGTGCCAGTGAAATAAAATTTAAAGTTATCTGTGTTATCGGTAACAGTACAGTATTTTTGTGAGCAGCTTGTTTCATAAGTGAAAAAAATAAAAGGTGTTCATATGATGCAGCTATAGGCTGAAAGTAATAGCATACGCAGAAGAACATGGAAACAAGAGTAGCTGAGTGGCATTTTGGCTCTCCATCAACAGAAAAAAAAAAAAAAAACATTTGTGACTGGCAGGCTAGTAAAGAAGAACTGAAAAAAATGAGGAAGATGAAATGTGCAAACAGAGAACTGAATGCAAAACAGCCAAAAATAGAAGAGGGTGATTTTCTACGATTTTAAAGGTCAGTGCAGCTTTATTAACTAAGTATTTCTGTAGTCTGGTTTTACAGTCTAACAATAAAAATGGTAAAAATGTTCTTCTTTTTTTTTTTAAAAAAAAAAGCTTAAAAATTAAGGTGCATCTTATAGTCTGTGAAATATGGTAACACAGGAATGGCTTCATCAGCACCTAGGGGATTTGAATTTTCACTATGCAATGTGTGCTCCCAGCAGTGCTGCTAAAACTGCAAAGAGTGCAGGAGAAATTATGTGAAGTTTGGAAGGTAGGAGAAAAGAACCTGCACAAGCAAGAGTACGAGGACAGGAAGTTTCAAACCAGCACACACTCCACCACTTCTACATCCAATTGATGTGTGCCTGCCACTGTGAAGTCTACGCGTGTGGACCTTCATTGTTGTCCACATTCTCTCACAGTGACTCATCTGACCCCAATTCTAGCACAGTGTGTTTTGCAATCCAGACACGATACTTGGGCAGTGGCATTGGTAGCATGTCAATATGGATCCAAAACACATGGCCACGTGTCTCATTCTATTTATCTCACAGTAATAGCAGAAACTGCAGTTCCCTGCAAGGTATCTGGGAAATCCATACCCATGTTGCTTGACATGTCTGCTGGTAATCTGTACAGAAACACATCCTGGGTGCACTGCTCAGCTTCTTGGGCCATTACCTGATCAACTTCTGTGGTCCCTGATTTGGTGTATGTCTTCTTATTGACTCGCAAAATATGGCCTGCATTAAGACAAGTAAATATGTGATTTTCAGAACATATTAGGTCGGGTAGTTTAGCACAGAAGCAGGGGACATCAATTACATAAGAAGTTGCTGACAAAGCTGTACTGGGTGGTGCAGTCAGTATAAGAATACACATGTTGGGCTGACTGGATCACACCAGACAGTTTCACAAGTAAGATGGTACATGGAATCCTCATTTTACAAGATTTTCTTTGGATCTTGCTGTTACTGCCAGCAAAGCAGAATGCACTGATGCCAAAGGCTACACTGTTAGCAGCCCCTTACACAAGTTGCAGAGCACTGCGACCTGGATCCACTCGTGGGCCATAAATGTGGCCATCAACCTATCCAAAAAAGGAAGATGTTGGTGCCTATCCGATGGAGTAGCATCAGTTTGGAATACTGAATGCAGCGATGGTAAAATAACCGAGCATGATAAATATATCACAAAGATGCTATATAGCATGACAGAGGATATAACTGGGTGTGACTGGATATAATATATTAACAATTACAGATGGTACATGTTGTTTTGTATGCTTTCCAGAGGCTCTCGGATGTTAGACAGACGATGGCATGCAACCAATGCACTGAGTATGCCTGGCAATGGGAAACACACGACGGCTTTGGGCTGCTGCAGAATTACAATGAGAAGACTTCCTAATAGTCAGGGAGGAGCACCATCATGCTCTTCTTATTACTCTAGGAGAAAAAGTAATTACAATTGTGAACTAAGTAATATCTTAAGTAATTTCGTGATAAACAGTCCCACAGTCTAGTCAGGACATTACAGTTAATACTGGATGTTCACCTATATGGCTTATCACCTATCTTTTATATACATCATAAATTAAAGTCCCCCGCTGTAGTTTCTGTCCATGTGTTTGGGCTAATCTTAGAAGCTACAATAGGGATCTTGCTATCATTTTCACTAGTAGATAGACTGATTCATGAGAAAGTTTTCATGCAGACATACGCACAAATGCTTGTGCCCATACACGGTGCCAGCTGTATGCACAATGTCAAGACCGCACTTTGGCAGGTGGTTTGGGGTGGGGTAGGGTGGGGGTTGTATCAAGTGCAGTGATTACAGGAGAAAAATGTGGGAGGCAGGAAGAGAGGAAGAGTGATTGGGGGTGAGTAATGGAGGCTGTCCATCTTCTGGTTAGGGATGTGAAAGAGTGGGGTAGCAGATGCACAGAACAGGTATGTGATGCATGGGTGTCTGAGCTAATGGGGGTGTAGCATATAATGAAGGTGACACAGAGAGATGAATTGAGAGGGCATTATAGGACATTATAGGACCACAACGGAGGGGTATCTGTTGAGAGGCCAGACAAACATGTGGTTCCTGAAGAGGGGCAGCAGCATTTTCAGTAGTTGCAGGGGCAACAGTCTGGATGGTTGACTGATCTGGCCTTGTAACATTAACCAAAACGGCCTTGCTGTGCTGGTACTGCGAACGGCTGAAAGCAAGGGGAAACTACGGCCGTAATTTTTCCCGAGGACATGCAGCTCTACTGTATGATTAAATGATGATGGCGTCCTCTTGGGTAAAATATTCCGGAGGTAAAATAGTCCCCCATTCGGATCTCCGGGCGGGGACTACTCAGGAGGACGTCGTTATCAGGAGAAAGAAAACTGGCGTTCTACGGATCGGAGCGTGGAATGTCAGATCCCTTAATCGGGCAGGTAGGTTAGAAAATTTAAAAAGGGAAATGGATAGGTTAAAGTTAGATATAGTGGGAATTAGTGAAGTTCGGTGGCAGGAGGAACAAGACTTTCGGTCAGGTGATTACAGGGTTATAAATACAAAATCAAATAGGGGTAATGCAGGAGTAGGTTTAATAATGAATAAAAAAATAGGAGTGCGGGTTAGCTACTACAAACAGCATAGTGAACGCATTATGGTGGCCAAGATAGACACAAAACCCATGCCTACTACAGTAGTACAAGTTTATATGCCAACTACCTCTGCAGATGATGAAGAAATAGATGAAATGTATGACGAGATAAAAGAAATTATTCAGGTAGTGAAGGGAGACGAAAATTTAATAGTCATGGGTGACTGGAATTCGTCAGTAGGAAAAGGGAGAGAAGGAAACATAGTAGGTGAATATGGATTGGGGGGAAGGAATGAAAGAGGAAGCCGCCTTGTAGAATTTTGCACAGAGCATAACTTAATCATAGCCAACACTTGGTTCAAGAATCATAAAAGAAGGTTGTATACCTGGAAGAATCCTGGAGATACTAAAAGGTATCAGATAGATTATATAATGGTAAGACAGAGATTTAGCAACCAGGTTTTAAATTGCAAGACATTTCCTGGGGCAGATGTGGATTCTGACCACAATCTATTGGTTATGAACTGCAGATTGAAACTGAAGAAACTGCAAAAAGGTGGGAATTTAAGGAGATGGGACCTGGATAAACTGAAAGAACCAGAGGTTGTAGAGAGTTTCACGGAGAGCATAAGGGAACAATTGACAGGAATGGGGGAAAGAAATACAGTAGAAGAAGAATGGGTAGCTCTGAGGGATGAAGTAGTGAAGGCAGCAGAGGATCAAGTAGGTAAAAAGACGAGGGCTAATAGAAATCCTTGGGTAACAGAAGAAATATTGAATTTAATTGATGAAAGGAGAAAATATAAAAATGCAGTAAATGAAGCAGGCAAAAAGGAATACAAACGTCTCAAAAATGATATCGACAGGAAGTGCAAAATGGCTAAGCAGGGATGGCTGGAGGACAAATGTAAGGATGTAGAGGCTTGTCTCACTAGGGGTAAGATAGATACTGCCTACAGGAAAATTAAAGAGACCTTTGGAGAGAAGAGAACCACTTGTATGAATATCAAGAGCTCAGATGGCAATCCAGTTCTAAGCAAAGAAGGGAAGGCAGAAAGGTGGAAGGAGTATATAGAGGGTTTATACAAGGGTGATGTACTTGAGGACAATATTATGGAAATGGAAGAGGATGTAGATGAAGACGAAATGGGAGATAAGATACTGCGTGAAGAGTTTGACAGAGCACTGAAAGACCTGAGTCGAAACAAGGCCCCGGGAGTAGACAACATTCCATTTGAACTACTGATGGCCTCGGGAGAGCCAGTCATGAAAAAACTCTACCATCTGGTGAGCACGATGTATGAGACAGGCGAAATACCCTCAGACTTCAAGAAGAATATAATAATTCCAATCCCAAAGAAAGCAGGTGTTGACAGATGTGAAAATTACCGAACTATCAGTTTAATAAGTCACAGCTGCAAAATACTTACGCGAATTCTTTACAGACGAATGGAAAAACTGGTAGAAGCCGACCTCGGGGAAGATCAGTTTGGATTCCGTAGAAATGTTGGAACACGTGAGGCAATACTGACCTTACGACTTATCTTAGAAGAAAGATTAAGAAAAGGCAAACCTACGTTTCTAGCATTTGTAGATGTAGAGAAAGCTTTTGACAATGTTAACTGGAATACCCTCTTTCAAATTCTGAAGGTGGCAGGGGTAAAATACAGGGAGCGAAAGGCTATTTACAGTTTGTACAGAAACCAGATGGCAGTTATAAGAGTCGAGGGACATGAAAGGGAAGCAGTGGTTGGGAAAGGAGTAAGACAGGGTTGTAGCCTCTCCCCGATGTTATTCAATCTGTATATTGAGCAAGCAGTAAAGGAAACAAAAGAAAAATACGGAGTAGGTATTAAAATTCATGGAGAAGATGTAAAAACTTTGAGGTTCGCCGATGACATTGTAATTCTGTCAGAGACAGCAAAGGACTTGGAAGAGCAGTTGAACGGAATGGACAGTGTCTTGAAAGGAGGATATAAGATGAACATCAACAAAAGCAAAACGAGGATAATGGAATGTAGTCAAATTAAGTCGGGTGATGCTGAGGGAATTAGATTAGGAAATGAGACACTTAAAGTAGTAAAGCAGTTTTGCTATTTAGGGAGTAAAATAACCGATGATGGTCGAAGTAGAGAGGATATAAAATGTAGACTGGCAATGGGAAGGAAAGCGTTTCTCAAGAAGAGGAATTTGTTAACATCGAGCATAGATTTAGGTGTCAGGAAGTCGTTTCTGAAAGTATTTGTATGGAGTGTAGCCATGTATGGAAGTGAAACATGGACGATAACTAGTTTGGACAAGAAGTGAATAGAAGCTTTCGAAATGTGGTGCTACAGAAGAATGCTGAAGATAAGGTGGGTAGATCACGTAACTAATGAGGAGGTATTGAATAGGATTGGGGAGAAGAGAAGTTTGTGGCACAACTTGACTAGAAGAAGGGATCGGTTGGTAGGACATGTTTTGAGGCATCAAGGGATCACAAATTTAGCATTGGAGGGCAGTGTGGAGGGTAAAAATCGTAGAGGGAGACCAAGAGATGAATACACTAAGCAAATTCAGAAGGATGTAGGTTGCAGTAGATACTGGGAGATGAAGAAGCTTGCACAGGATAGAGTAGCATGGAGAGCTGCATCAAACCAGTCTCAGGACTGAAGACCACAACAACAACAACAACATTATAGGACAGAGGAAGGGGAAGCTACCGGTATGGGGACCGTCGATTAATGGAGATTGAGGCCAAGATGAAGCCAGGAGTGAAGGATGTGTTGTAAGAATAACTCCCATTTGCACAGTTCTGGTCATTAAGCAGCCATTGTAATCAAACAAGTTGTGCTCAGTTGCACATTGTGTCGCCAGACTTTTCTATTTAGTTCCTGTCCACAGTTTGGTGACAGTCATTCATTCTGATGGAAACCTGGATGGTTGTCACACCAACATAAAAAGATGTACAGTGATTGCAGCAAAGTTGATATATTACAAGGCTACTATCACAGGAGGCCCAGCATCTGATGGGGTAGGATAAGCCTGCAACAGGACTTGAGTAGGAGGTGCTCGATGTGTATACTGAAACTTTCCAACGATTATTACCACCTAGTGGCTTCCTTCCAACTTAAAGCTCGTGCTGCCCACTCTTTGCTAATATTTTCTAATTTATAACTACTTTGTCTCTCCTGTGTTGTCCATCAGCACCTTGTCCTACATTTTCCCTCTCACCTCTTGTGACACCCTATAGCATTGTTCGTGGCTGTTATGACTACATCACTCACTCTTCTAACAACTACCTCTTCACTGTATCACAGTTATAACACTTTCCAGCAACTAACCATCACACTTCATCTCCGAATCCACCCAGGCTTCCTCACACATTGCTCTCATCTGAATTTTACATCTTTTCTTTTTGTGTCCCACACTTGATAATTCACACGTGATCAAATGCCCTCATGTCACAGAACCATCCTATTGCCCTCGGCACAATTTCTTCTGCCCTTTTCACTCCCCAAACTCATACTCTTTGTTATCTATTTCCCATTACAATCACATAACGCCTTCATTTGTCCATTTCTCCTGACATTCCTCATTTTCTTAGCACCACCCAACCCAAATGGACACCTGCTCCATCTAACTGCATCAGTTCAGGAAACTTCCCTATCCCTACCTAAAATTCGGTCCCATACCCTGTTCCTTAAATGCTGTCTAAGGCAGAGGATGGCGTAACCATAATCCCTTTTCTGAAACCCACCCCTTCTTTGACTACAACATTCACATATTCAGATTCCACCAATCCCTATCCCTCACAAACCTGATTCTATAGAAAAACATCACCATGGTACAGGCATCCCAGAACCATCACTGTTCCTTCCGGAAGATACTGTTACTGTAGAATCCTAACTTGTTCTCAATACATAGAAGAGCATTCTAAACACCATCTCCATAAATTATCAACCCGTTGACATCCTACCTCTGTCTTGGAGCACAACTACCCATCAACACCCATTCCCTCACAATGATCCACCTAATCAACCCTTCATAGCACCCACACTCTATTCAGCTGAACTTTTCAATTTGCCACACCCTCCAAAACCCCACCACACCATAAGAAATCCAGAACCCATACGAACCTGAATCACTGTTGTTAATCTTTCCACTGAAAACCTCAGCCCCTCAGAAGTTCCAGTCCTATCCAAAGGCCTTACGTTTAGCCCCACACCCAAGTTTACCCATGTTGGACTTGTCACAGACCTTCTCTCCTTCTCCTGATCCCTGTAACGGAAACAGTTCTTTTCCACCAATCCATCTGATCATAGCCAACCTAATCCCAACAGTGAACCTTGCCTCTTCCAAGTTCATACCATCACCCAACCATGAACCTCCCTTCCTCCCACCCAATTACCCACAAGTCACCTTGCAGAAATTTCGTACCTTCAACTTGGCCTCACCATCCTTCCTCAGGTCCCTTCCAAAGAACACTAACCTTTCAGCACAGGAAAGGATAGCAATACACAACCTCAAAACCGATCCTGAGCTAATCATCACCCCTGCAGTCAAAGGCTCCACCGCTGTTGTGAAGAATTGCAGTGACTGTCTGACAGAAGGCTTCTGGTAACAGTCTGACTCCTCCACTGACAAACTCTGTTATAGTCATACCATCCCAGAAGTCCATCATAACCTCAAATCCCTACTGAAATCTGTAGGTCCATTTCAGAATCTCTCCCCCAGTCCATCTCCCTCCTCTACACAATATCCCACACACCCACCTCCTACACACTCTCCAGAGTCCACAAACCCAACAGTCCTGGATGTCCCATCGTAGCTGGTTATTATGCTCCTACTGAAAAGAGTTTCTGTTCTTGTTGACCAACACCTCCAACCAATTGCCTGAAATCTAGACTTTCACATCAAAGACACGAACCACTGTTTTCATCAACTCTCCACCATCCCAACCCACTTACCTCCTGTAACCCTACTCTTCACTGTTGTTGTCATCTCCCTATACAGCAACATCCCTCATGCCCATGGCCTTTCTGCTATTGAGCACTACCTCTCCCAATATCCTTCGAACCCGAAACCCAATATCTCATTTCTCATACATCTTACCAACTATATCCTCCAACACAACTACATCTACTTTGAGGTAAAGATATCTGAACAAATCCACAGTACAGCCACTGTCATCCACATGGCTACCTCCTATGCCAATCTTTTTATGGGCCATCTACAGGAAATCTCCCTAGGCTCCCAAAGCCCCAAACTGCTTCTCTGGTTCACTGATGATATCTTCAGGATCTGGGCTCAGGGCCAAGAAACCCTATCCTCATTCCTTCACAACCTCAACACCATGTCTACTATCTGCTTCACCTGCTCCTCCTCCAACCAATATGCCACCTTCCTGGATGTTGGCCTCCACCTGATGGCTCCATCCACATTTCTGTCCATATGAAATCCACTAACCACCAACAGTATCTGCATTTTGACAGCTGCCACAACAACCTCACTAGAAAACACTTCCTATACAACCTGGTCATCTGTGGATGGCTTTCTACAGTGGTGGGAACTCTCTTGCTGAAAGTCTCACGATGTCCTCCACCTGCCACCCCTCCCCTCCCCTTGCTAGCTAGCTGCACCTCCCTATTACTACCATACCTGACACAACCCCCATCCCACCTTAGTCCATCTGCCGAACTGCTCTCCTGGCATTGCCTGGCATTGTCTGTCCAGCTAGCACCACCTCTTTCTGTGAAAGAAAGGATGTACTCCAAAAGCTAGCTAGTTTTCTGTCTTTTTTGTGTATGCCTGTCAATGATTCAGCGCTTCTGCTTTTCAGTGAGTGGTCTTCTTTTCTCCTAAAGTATTTACGTACTATAAATGAGCTGTCCAGTCACTGACACTTAGCTCTACTTGTGCAAAGCTGGAATGGTTCACGAATTTCTTGTAACTAAAGAAATTAATTTTTACTGCTAAAGTGGGGCATATTCTGTACAGTAAAATGAAGCCTAAATATTGCACGCAGTCTTCGGAGGAATATAACATAACAGTCAAACTTTGGTTGTTACATAATTATTGGAAGTCAAATTGAAGCTAAAGCTAATATTTACCCAAAAGATAAGCGTTCTGACCACTTGCAATCCATTGGACATCTTGGTGTCTATAGTTTGACCACTGTTAGGCTCATCATTGTTGTAAACTATATCTGAAGGACTGCCATGTATTGAAGTTGTCATAGTCGCTGGTTATTTGTTTAGCCAGTCCTCAAACTTAAGACCCAGTGAGCTGAGCTGCAGCCTTGCAGTTTGCTCCAAGAGGCGGTCTTGTCATCAGCTTGTGCAGATGCATGCAGATAATTGCAGTATGACTGTGATACTAAATAAGTTGAGAAGAAGCCCAGAAGGGCAATCCCATTGCTAACTAGTCCACTTAGACTCCTAATGGGCTTTACTATGCCCTCTTTTGTTGCACTGTTTGGTGAGAAACTTAGTGAAGAAACACTAGTTTTATTTGAGAATCCCATTTGTATTTATTATGTCACGAGGAGCTAAATCATATGAATTCTTTCAGTTAAAAAGTATCACTAGTAACTATTGGCAAGGATTTAATAATAGCTTGACAAGGCATGGGGGAGTATGAGAAAGATATAGACTTTATTTATATCAGAGAATGTAGAAGTGGATTGGACAGTGGTCCAAGAAGTGAAACAGTGTGCTGTGGATGCATTTCTAAGTGAATTACTAGCAGAGATGTTAAGGAAATTGCAACATGTTTCCCAGATATCCTGCAGGGAGCCATAACTTCCACCATCACTCTGGCAGAAATAGAATCATGACACATGGCCACATAATCGGACCCACAGTGATGTGCTACTATTGCCACTGGCCAAGTGATACATGACAGGACTGCAAAACACCAATGTGTGAGAACTGTTGTCCGTCGTGCCACCGAGAGCAAGAGAATGTGCAGAACAGCAATGGTCAGTGCACAGTAGACCACATCATGGCATGGGTGGGTTAAATGGATGCAGAAATGCTGGAACCTCCAGGCAGAATTTCTAGTAAACATAGCCACTAGTCAGCAGTGAACAGCGACAGTGACAGGCAGCCTAACCATTAGGGAGTTATTTTTAGTAGATACAGGAGCACATATTTCAGTTGTTAGTTACAGGTCCTTTGGGCTTGTCTGTAAGTGTCCACCACAGTCTACATTAAGTGGAGTAGGTGGAAGTGTTGTAAATTCATAGGCATCAGGAAGGATTACATTTACCTTGGCCACCGTAACTTGCAGCTTTTATGCAAGTACTTGATTTGGTAGGCAATAGCTGCAATTCTATACTTGGGTTGGATTTACTGGCTTCAAATCCAGGTATAGTTGACTTAAAGCAGCATACTGTGGAGTTTGACGAGGGTTTTGTTTCTCATGGCACCACAGCTGAGGATACCAAATTGATGCAACATGGTGCTGCCTTAACACCATCACTAAACTGCGATCATAATCACTCCAGCTCAACTTCTCTGATAAGATTCCAGAAGAAACTCCACAGATAATCTGGATGGATACTGGGATGAGTTGCCAACAGACACACTGTTTCTTGTGCAGTAACAAACTGAGTAGGGTACAACACTTGGTATCGCGCAGTATGTCACACGCTCAGAAGCATAAACAATGTAGAGTATTCCCTGTCAGTATGGATAATTTTGGAGAAATTGGAGCTTGCTTAGCTTGTGGGACATTGATTGCAAATTTGGCAGGTGCTAGATGAAGATGAGATGGGAAATTAGATGCATTTATGGGTTCCACACGTGGGGAAAGCTGCTGACAAAGTTTTTTTTATGGGAAATTGAGTCACATTTACTGAAAAGAAGAAACAGGCGAAAATGACTTTGCTACTAGGAGATTATGATGAATTATTCCATCCTAAAGGACCACTTCCAGCAATACATGTTATCCAGCATCAGAGTTACAGGAAGGATGTACAGCCAGTTTACAGGAAGACATACCGTATTCTGAACCATCTTAAACCAGTAGTGGAGTAACAGGCAAATCACTAATTCCCAAATGGAATTACAGACATAACTTAGAGTCCATTGCAGCATCTATAGTTACCATTCCTAAATATGAACAAACACATAGCCGCTGATGTACACCCATTCTCTACCACCACAGAGGCTTTAGACAACCTGGGGCGGTGCAAGAATTTCATACCACCAACTAGAAGTGGCACCAGAAGACAGACCTAAAGCAGCACTTACAGTTCCTATAGAGAAATATCAATATCACCACATGCCCGTCAATACTAATGACCACGGTGTTAAACCCAGTTAGCAAAGAACAGGGAACCAGTGATCATAAGGCCATTATACAATCACTGAAAACAACTGTAAATAGGAATGTCAAGAAAGGTAGGAAGACGTCACTGCTAAGTAAGTGCCACCAGAAAAGGACTTCAGATTACCTGAGAAATCAACACGAAACATTCTTCTCTGAGACGGAAAATGCTGAGTATAAATGGACAATGTCCAAAAATATTGTACAATATGCCTTAAACAGGTATCTGCAGAGCAAAGTTGTAATGGAGGCGAAGGATCTCCTGTGGATGAACCAGTATGTTAGAAAGCTGCCCCAAAAGCAAAGACAGCTTCACTGCTGATTTTTAAATGAAATCAAAGCCTCACAGACAAATAAAAACTCCACAAGGCCAATATTAGCACAAGGAGACCTACAGGTGAAGCATTCCAAGAATTTGAAAGTAAAATTCTGACAAAAAATGCTATGAAGTGTTTGTCTTATGTTCAATCAATAAACAAATCAAAGCCATTTGTCCAGACACACTGTGACTGTAATGGCACTGAAACGGAGGGTGACTGAAACAAGGCCAAAATACCAACTTCCTTTCTCGAAAATTCTTTCACCGAGGAATACTGTACTGGTATTGCAGTTTTTTCTTGAAATAGTCACATAAAAATTGCAATGACATATCAGAATAAATTACTGTGAGATATAAAAGAAACTGAAATTGTACAGCAGAGGAAAGAATGCTGGACCTCACAAGCTACCAATACGATTCTACACATAGTATGCAAAAGAAGTTGCTCCTCTTCTAGCAACAATGTATAGGTCTCTTGAGGATTGAAGCATTCCTAATAATTGGAGAAAACCACAGATAATTCCCATTTTCCAGACAAGTCACTGAACAGATGCACAATAGTATAGGCCTATCACTGACCGATCTGTTGCAGAATTTTAGAATACGTTTCATGCTAATGTATTAAGACACATCTACAGAGTGAAAATCTGCTCTGTAGGAATCAATGTGGATTTTGTGAGCAGTTGTGTGAAACCCACCTCACTCTGTCTGTCCCCACGATGCACAAGGCAGTAGATGCAAAAGCCTATGTCGATACTGTGTTCCTCAGCTTTCAGATGGCATTCAGTACAGTTCCATACAGTTGGCTAATAAACAAAATAAGAGTGTACAGAATATCAGACCAGTTATGTGATTAGGTTGAAAAGTTTTTGCAGATGATGCTGTTATATAGCCTACAACGAACTAGCGACAGAAGAAAACTGTGTCGGAATACTTGGTGCAGGGACTGGCAATTGACCCTCAATAGAAACATATGCAACATTTTGCACTAAAACGGCAGAAAGCTCCATTATTGTACGATTACACAATTTCTGAACAATTGCTGGAAGCAGTCATGTAAATTAAATATCCAGGAGTACATATACACAGCAAGTTAAAGTGGAACAGCCACATAAAACTAATCACAGGTAAAAATAAAACAATGGAAAATCCATGCTGGAAGGTAACAACATTATTAAAAGGAAAGTTGCTATTCACCATATGGCAGAGATGCTGAGTCACAGATAGGCACAATAAAAAGACTGCGACAAATACAAAACTGAGGTCTCAGTTGCCCGAGACTGCAGTCATGCGTGTGTGAGTTGTGTTCGCATGAGTGTGTATGCATGTGTCTGTCATCTAATTTTGACGAAGGCCTTACTGGCTGAAAACTATATTTGTTGCAGTATTTTTATTGTGTATATCTGTGACTCAGCATCTCCACCATAGGGTGAGTAGCAACTTCCCTTTTCATAATATAATAACTGAAAAGGCCGATGCCAGACAGATCCGTTGGAAGAATCCTCATAAAGTTTGGTGTACCCATAAAGTGACAGTATGAGCAATGCTTTAATGTTGCTCATCAGTCTGAGACCTTTACCAGATATGATTGATAGAGTGAATAGAGAAGATTCACAGAAGAACAGTGTGTTTTATTACAGGTTGTTTTAGGAAGCATGGAAGTGTCCCTGAGATGGTGACCCAACTCCATAGACAGACGTTAAATGACAAGCGCCATGCATCACGCCATGGTTTTCAAAAGCAGACATTCTTTGAAAAGTCAATCAATATAGTGCTTCCTCCTATGTATCTCTCATGAAAAGGTGATGAAGGTATGATTACAGCTCACACAGAGGCTTACCAACAATCATCCCCCACACCATTCATGAAAGAACAGAAAAGGAGGCAAGTGACAGTGGTAAACAATGTGCCCTCTGCCACATACCACACAATGGTCTGCCAAGTACAGATATAGATGTAAGATTGCAGAAAGTGCTGGACAGAGCTGTTGCCTCACCTAGAGTTTGCTCTCCAGGCAGTAGGCTATTAGGGTCATACCATTGCCTAGAAATGAATCAAACCTGACATGTTTGGCCACTGTGGGTGTACCAGATCAAAATGTTTAGACAATTGTTCATGCTGTCATAACCCAATGGTTACTAAAATTTCAAGCTATTGTCATGGCATGGGCCTCAAATTCCATGTGGTAACTGCTGACAACTGTGCAGGTTCAGGGGGTAAAAAATTATGGACTAGTCCATACTGATGCAAATTTAAAGGTTGTATTAAGAATGTACACTGAACCATTGGCAACTGATGCCACGGAGGCACAGAATTAGGAGCAGCATGAAAAATAGTTATAGGGCTGAGGAAAGAAGTAAAAGATGGACCAAACCTGCCAATTGGTAGTCTGTTAGAGTGGGAGAAATATTTGAAAGCCCTGCCAACAGAAGGACACAGTAGAAGAAAATAAAATGGCACATGAGAGAGAACCAGTATGGTGAAGAGGTACAGAAAATAACAATGAAATTGAGGGACAGGAGGTGGCTACACAAATGAAAGTGGTAAAATCACCAGGACCCGGAAATGTGCAAATTGTGTTAGAGAGGTATGGCCCAAGTAGTCTGTATAAATATCTAAGCAATGTGTTTAATAGAATGTATGCAGTATGTGGAGGAAATTTCAGCAGAATGGTAGTTACCATATCTGAACTCTAAGAGATGTAGAAAATGAAGAAAGAAAGCTTGTATATTATCACTGTAACAGTGTAACAAGATGAATTAGCAGGCTTTGTTGTTGTTGTTGTTGTTGTTGTGGCTTTCAGTCCTAAGACTGGTTTGATGCAGCTCTCCATGATACTCTATCCTGTGCAAGATGCTTCATCTCCCAGTACGTACTGCAGCCTACATCCTTCTGAACCTACTTGGTGTATTCATCTCTTGGTCTGCCTCTGATTTTTACCCTCCACACTGCCCTCCAATACTAAATGGGTGATTCCTTGATGCCTCAGAACATGATGTCTTATGAACTGATCCCTTCTTCTAGTTAAGTTGTGCCACAAACTCCTCTTCTCCCCAATTCTATTCAGTACCTCCTCATTAGTTATGTGATCTACCCATCTAATCTTCAGCATTCTTCTGTAGCACCACATTTCAAAAGCTTCTATTCTCTTCTTGTCCAAACTATTTATCGTCCATGTTTCACTTTCATACATGGCTACACTCCATACAAATACTTTCAGAAATGACTTCCTGACACTTAAATCTATACTCGACATAAACAAATTCCTCTTCTTCAGAAACGCTTTCCTTGCCATTGCCAGTCAACATTTTATATCCTCTCTACTTCGACCATCATCAGTTATTTTGCTCCCCAAATAGCAAAATTCCTTTACTACTGTAAGTGTCTCATTTCCTAATCTAATTCCCTTAGCATCACCCGACTTAATTCGACTACATTCCATTACCCTCGTTTTGCTTTTGTTGATGTTAATCTTATATCAACCTTTCAAGACACTGCCCATTCTGTTCAAGTGCTCTTCCAAGTCCTTTGCTGTCTCTGACATAATTACAAAGTCATCGGCGAAACTTAAAGTTTTTATTTCTTCTCCATGGATTTTAGTACCTACTACGAATTTTTCTTTTGTTTCCTTTGCTGCTTGCTCAATATACAGATTGAATAACATCGGGGAGAGGCTACAACCCTGTCTCACTCCCTTCCCAACCACTGCTTCCCTTTCATGCCTCTCGACTCTTATAACTGCCATCTGGTTTCTGTACAATTTGTTAATAGCCTTTCGCTCCCTGTATTTTACCCCTGCCACCTTCAGAATTTGAAAGAGAGTATTCCAGTCAACATTGTCAAAAGCTTTCTCCAAGTCTACAAATGCTAGAAATGTAGGTTTGCCTTTTCTTAATCTAGCTTCTAAGATAAGTCGTAGGGTCAGTATTGCCTCACATGTTCCGACATTTCTACAGAACCCAAACTGATCTTCCTCGAGGTCGGTTTCTACTAGTTTTTCCATTTGTCTGTAAAGAATTCGCATTAGTATTTTGCAGCCATGACTTATTAAACTGATAGTTCGGTAATTTTCACATCTGTCAACACCTGATTTCTTTGGGATTGGAATTAATATATTCTTCTTGAAGTCTGAGGGTATTTCGCATGTCTCATACATTTTGCTCACCAGATGGTAGAGATTTGTCAGGACTGGCTCTCCAAAGGCTGTCAGTAGTTCTAATGGAATGTTGTCTACTCCCGGGGCCTTGTTTCGACTTAGGTCTTTCAGTGCTCTGTCAAACTCTTCACGCAGTATCATATCTCCCATTTCATCTTCATCTACATCCTCTTCCATTTCCATAATATTGCCCTCATGTACATCGCCCTTGTATAGACCCTCTATATACTCCTTCCACCTTTCTGCTTTCCCTTCTTTGCTTAGAATTGTGTTTCTATCTGAGCTCTTGAAACTCATACAAGTGGTTCTCTTTTCCCCAAAGGTCTCTTTAATTTTCCTGTAGGCAGTATCTATCTTACCCCTCGTGAGATAAGCCTCTACATCCTTAAATTTGTCCTCTAGCCATCCCTGCTTCACCATTTTGCACTTCCTGTCGATACTCCGTACAACCTCTGGTTTAGTCAGTTTATCCAGGTCCCATCTCCTTAAATTCCTACCTTTTTGCAGTTTCTTCAGTTTTAATCTACAGTTCATAACCAATAGATTGTGGCCAGAGTCCACATCTGCCCCTGGAAATGTCTTACAATTTAAAACCTGGTTCCTAAATCTCTGTCTTACCATTATATAACCTATCTGAAACCTGTCAGTATCTCCAGGTTTCTTCCATGTATACAACTTTCTTTTATGATTCTTGAACCAAGTTTTAGCTATGATTAAGTTATGCTCTGTGCAAAATTCTACCAGGCGGTTTCATCTTTCATTTCTTAGCCCCAGGCCATATTTACCTACTATGTTTCCTTCTCTCCCTTTTCCTACTCTTGAAGTCCAGTCACCCATGACTATTAAATTTTCGTCTCCCTTCACTATCTGAATAATTTCTTTTACCTCATCATACATTTCTTCAATTTCTTCGACATCTGCAGAGCTAGTTGGTATATAAACTTTTACTACTGTAGTAGGCGTGGGCTTTGTGTCTATCTTGGCCACAATAAGGCGTTCACTATGCTGTTTTTTCTTTTTTTTTTTTTTTTTTTTTTTTTTTTTTTTTTTGTGGTTTTAGGGCGCAAAACTTCTATGGTCATTAGCGCCCAGCCCGTGACTTAAGACAGTAAAAAACCGAAATTGAAAACCAGCAGCAATGGGAACAAAGTCAGAAAATTGGAGAAACTAAAAATAGAAGTATGCTTAAAAATCTGCTACAGAAAGGGGGTGGTGGTCCCCAAAAAAAGCTTCAAATGACTGACGTCATTTCACTGTCACTAATAAACTGGAGAACGCGGTCGGCTGAGCGCGCGTCATCTGCTAAAATCGACGATAAATCAGGCGACAGCTGCAGACGGGAGCGTAACGGATTAAAATAGGGGCATTCAATTAAAAGGTGTCTTACCGTCCACAGCTGAGAGCAGTGGGGGCAGAGTGGGGGAGGATCGCCGCTTAAAAGATGTCGATGGCTAAAACGACAGTGCCCTATCCGGAGTCTAGCTAAAATTACCTCCTCCCGACGACGCGTTCGGGAGGAAGAGGTCCAAGCGCAAGGAAGGGCTTTCACTTCCCGCAATTTATTACGGGGAAGTGCCGACCAATGCGCATGCCATAAATGAGCAACTTGGCGACATAAACCGCTCCGTATATCGGTGAAGGGAAGCGACTGAATAGCTGGCCGAGGAAGAGAGACTGCAGCCTTGGCCGCCATATCGGCCGCCTCATTCCCACAGATACCAGCGTGTCCCGGGAGCCAGAGGAACGCCACCGAGACGCCCCTCAGGTGAAGCAAGCGCAGACAGTCCTGAATCCGGTGGACCAGAGGGTGCACAGGGTAAAGAGCTTGGAGACTGAGGAGAGAGCTGAGAGAATCTGAGCAGATAACGTACTGTATCCGCTGATGGCGGCGGATGTAGTGGACAGCCTGGAGAACAGCGTAAAGCTCCGCAGTATAAACCGAACACTGGTCGGGAAGCCGAAAGCGATTTGGGGTGTCGCCAACAATATAGGCACTCCCTACACCTAACGATGTTTTCGAGCCGTCGGTGTAAATAAATGTGGCGTCCGTCATTTCTGCACATAGAGCAGCAAATGCCCGACGATAAACAAGTGTAGGGGTACCATCCTTGGGAAATTGACAAAGGTCACGGAGCAGGCAGATCCGGGGACGGAGCCAAGGCGGAGCCGTACCCCAAGTTGTCAAGAAGGTTTTAGGAAAGCGGAAGGAAAGAGAATGGAGCAGTTGACGGAAGCGGACTCCCGGGGGTAGTAGGGAGGAGGGGCGGCCTGCATACCCTACATCAAAGGAGGCGTCGAAAAAAAGGTCGTGGGCTGGATTAGCAGGCATGGAAGACAGACGGCTAGCATAACGACTCAGGAGGACTGCTCGCCGATTGGACAGCGGAGGTTCAGCAGTCTCAGCATAAAGGCTTTCCACAGGGCTAGTGTAGAAAGCTCCAGACACTAAACGTAATCCACGGTGGTGGATAGAGTCGAGACGCCGAAGAATAGACGGCCGAGCAGAGGAGTAGACTATGCTTCCATAATCCAATTTCGAGCGCACTAAGGCGCGATAGAGGCGGAGAAGGACCACTCGGTCCGCTCCCCAGGAGGTACCATTCAGGACACGGAGGGTGTTAAGTGATCGCAGACAGCGAGCCGAAAGATAGGAAACGTGGGAGGACCAGCATAGTTTTCTGTCAAACATAAGACCCAAGAATTTAGCGACGTCTGAAAACGGAAGGGTGACAGGACCTAGATGTAAGGAGGGCGGAAGAAACTCCTTACGTCGCCAAAAATTGACACAAACGGTCTTACTGGGTGAAAAACGGAAGCCAGTTTCGATGCTCCACGAGTGGAGGCGATCGAGACATCCTTGAAGACGTCGTTCAAGAAGGCTGGTCCGTTGAGAGCTGTAGTAGATCGCAAAATCGTCCACAAAGAGGGAGCCCGAGACATCAGGAGGGAGACAATCCATAATTGGATTTATGGCGATGGCAAACAGTACAACACTCAGCACGGATCCCTGGGGTACCCCGTTTTCTTGGGAGAAAGTGCGGGAGAGAGTAGTGTTCACCCGCACCCGAAAAGTGCGCTCTGCCATAAATTCGCGAAGAAAAAGGGGCAGCCGGCCTCGAAAGCCCCAAGAGAACAGTGTGCGGAGGATGCCTGTCCTCCAACAGGTATCGTATGCTCTCTCCAGATCAAAAAATATTGCTACCGTTTGGCGTTGCCGGAGAAAATTGTTCATGATATAAGTGGAGAGAGCGACAAGATGGTCAACTGCAGAACGATGCTTCCGAAATCCGCATTGGACTGGTGTTAAAAGGCTGCGGGATTCCAGCCACCAAGCTAAACGGTAATTCACCATACGCTCCAAAACCTTACAGACACTACTCGTGAGAGAAATGGGGCGATAGCTAGAGGGGAGATGTTTGTCCTTTCCAGGTTTCGGAACGGGAACGACAATAGCTTCCCGCCACCGTCTGGGAAAGGTGCTGCCGGTCCAAATTCGATTATAAAGGCGAAGGAGGTAACGCAGACTATGGGTGGATAAATGCAGCAACATTTGGACATGGATACCATCCGGTCCTGGGGCGGAGGAGCGAGAAGATGAGAGGGCATGTTGGAGTTCCCGCATGGAGAAAACAGTATTGTAGCTTTCGTGATTTTGGGAGGAGAAAGCAAGAGGTCGCACTTCCGCTGCACGTTTCTTCGGGAGAAACGCTGGCGGGTAATTTGAAGAGCTCGAAATCTCAGCAAAGTGCTGACCCAACGAGTTAGAAATTGCGACGGGGTCCACTAAGGTATCATGCGCGACAGTGAGCCCAGAAACCGGGGAGAAACTAGGCGCGCCTGAGAACCGTCGAAGCCGACTCCAAACTTCCGAGGAGGGAGTGAAGGTGTTAAATGAGCTAATAAAGAATTTCCAGCTTGCCTTCTTGCTATCGCGGATGACGCGACGGCATCGCGCACGGAGCTGCTTATAGCGGATACAGTTGGCCAAAGTAGGATGGTGACGGAAAATGCGAAGAGCACGTCGCCGCTCACGTATTGCGTCACGGCATGCCTCGTTCCACCACGGAACTGGGGAGCGCCGGGGCAATTCGGAGGTGCGTGGTATTGACCGTTCCGCAGCTGTAAGGATAACGTCGGTAATGTGTGTGACCTCATCGTCGACGCTGGGAAAGCGACGGTCATCGAATGTCGCGAGAGACGAAAAAAGTGTCCAATCGGCTTGGGCAAACTTCCAGCGTCGCGGGCGCATATATGGCAGTTGAGGCTGCAGTCTGAGGACACATGGAAAGTGGTCACTCGAGTGTGTATCATCAAGGGCGAACCATTCGAAGCGCCGAGCTAGCGGAACAGTACCGACCGCAAGGTCCAAATGAGATAAGGTTGTCGTGGAGGCAGACAAAAATGTGGGGACCCCAGTGTTGAGGCAAACTAGATCCGCTTGGTGGAAGACGTCTAGCAATACGGAGCCACGTGGACAAGGGTGTGGAGATCCCCAAAGCGGGTGGTGGGCATTGAAGTCCCCAACCAGCAAATAGGGGGGTGGAAGCTGACCAAGAAGATGAAGGAGATCAGCTCGTGCCATTGGTGTGGACGATGGAATGTATACAGTACAAAGAGAGAACGTGTATCCGGAAAGTGAAAGACGGACGGCGACAGCTTGGAAGGAAGTGTTTAAGGGGATTGGGTGATAATGGAGAGTATCACGGAGAAGAATCATGAGTCCTCCATGGGCTGGAGAGCCTTCAACAGAGGGGAGATCATATCGGACAGACTGAAAGTGAGGGAGAACAAAGCGGTCATGGGGACGCAGCTTTGTTTCCTGAAGACAGAAGATGACCGGCGAGTAGGAGCGTAAGAGGACCGACAATTCATCCCGATTGGCTCGAATGCCGCGGATATTCCAGTGGATAATGGACATGGGGTGAAAAGAGAATGGAGGAATGTGACCAAAGTTGCTGTCAACTCAAAGACTGCTCGGAGCTAGCAACCGACAGCATGGAATGGCATTCAGCCGAAGGCAGAAGATCCTGATCCATAAGTTGGTCAGGAGCAGTCCCTGCCACCAGCGATCGGCCGGTTGACCGGCCACCAGCAGTGCGCCTCGGCGACACAGAAGATGGCCGAGGGCGATTTCCGCCAGGTGGTGCTGTAGAGGGGGCACGCCTTGGCGGAGAAGGAGAGGAACTGGGTTTCTTTGTAGCCTTCTTGGAAGAATGTTGTTTAGAGGAAGGAGGAACCGATGGTTGTGAAGCTGCGGTCCGTAAAAACTCTTCACGAGTATGCTCTTTTTTCGAAGACTTGGCGTCCGACTTTTGGGCTCGAGATGTAGCAGAACCCGACGAAGGGTGAGCCATAGAGTGGGCAGGCGAAAGTGGTGAGGTTGAACGAGCGATCTTTGCGCTGGCCGATCTGACGACCGTGGTACTAAAGGTGAGGTCGCAAGTCTGCGTGGCCGCCTCCTTTGTTGGCCGAGGAGAAGCAAGGACAGTGCTGTATTTTCCTGTCTGAGGCACGGTGGGCTTGCGACTGGCGAATAATTTTCGAGCAGCAAAGGTCGACACCTTTTCCTTCACCCTTATTTCCTGGATGAGCTTCTCATCCTTAAAAACGGGGCAATCTCGAGAGGAAGCAGCGTGGTCACCCATACAGTTGATGCAGCGAGGGGATGGAGGTGGACAAGCACCCTCATGGGCATCCGTGCCACACGTAACACATTTGGCTTGATTGGAACAGGACTGGCTGGTGTGATTGAACCGCTGACATCGATAGCAACGCGTAGGGTTTGGGACGTAAGGGCGAACGGAAATTATCTCATAGCCTGCTTTGATTTTCGATGGGAGTTGAACTGTGTCAAATGTCAAGAAGACAGTACGGGTTGGAATGATGTTCGTGTCAACCCGTTTCATTACTCTATGAACTGCCGTTACGCCCTGGTCAGACAGATAGTGCTGAATTTCTTCGTCAGACAATCCATCGAGGGAGCGTGTATAAACGACTCCACGCGAGGAATTCAAGGTACGGTGCGGTTCCACCCGGACAGGGAAGGTGTGGAGCAGAGAAGTACGCAGCAATTTTTGTGACTGGAGGGCACTGTGTGTTTCTAACAACAGGGTGCCATTCCGTAATCTGGAACAAGACTTTACAGGACCTGCTATTGCGTCGACTCCTTTCTGAATAATGAAAGGGTTGACCGTGGAGAAGTCGTGACCTTCATCAGACCGAGAAACAACAAGGAACTGTGGCAACGATGGAAGAATCGTCTGTGGCTGAGACTCAGTATGCTTACGTTTGTGACTAGACTTAGTGGAAGGTGAGGAAACCATTGCGGAAGAATCCCCCATGATTACCGGCGTCTCCGATGGCGCGCTCCTCCCTTGTGGGGGCCCTCTCTGAGGGCACTCCCGCCTTAGGTGATTGTTCACACCTCAGGTCACACCTCCCGACAAACGGACGGAGGGACCAATCGGCATTTTCGGAAGGTATCAGCTCGGGTAATCACCCCTCCCTGGGCCTGGCCGTTACCAGGGGGTACGTACGTGTCCTACCTGTCTACCCGGGGCGGGGAATTACGCGTTACCCCGTCACCGGCTACGCACGAAGGGCGTGGGTCGGCCTTCAGACACGCACAGGGAGGAAGAAAAAGAAAGGGAAGGGAAGGAAGAGAAGTCTCAAACGCCGCAGCGGAGAAAAGAGAAAGAGAAGAGGTAAGGAAAAGAGAAGGACAAAGGAAGGAAAAAGACAGAGAAGGACAAAGGAAGGAAGAAGACATAAAAGCAAGGAAGGCAAGAAATGCAGTACATTTACGAGCGTCCGTCTCCGGACGTAGGCACAAACCATACTCCCAGATGGGGAGAAAGAGAAGGAAAGAGCCAGAGGTGAGGGGAGGAGGGGCGAAGATAGGGATGGGGAAGGATGCGGAATGGGAAGGTATGCAGCCCGGAAAGGAAGGAAGGCCACATTAGCTCGGGGTCCCGTGCTCGCTACGCACGTATCCACAAAAGAGTTGTGGACCCCCTGGGGGGCACTATGCTGTTTGTAGTAGCTTACCCGCACTCCTATATTCTTACCCATTATTAAACCTACTCCTGCATTAACCCTATTTGATTTTGTATTTATAACCCTGTATTCACCTGACCAGAAGTCTTGTTCCTCCTGCCACCGAACATCGCTAATTCCCACTATATCTAACTTTAACCTATCCATTTCCCTTTTTAAATTTTCTAACCTACCTGCCTGATTAAGGGATCTGACATTCCACACTCCAATCCGCAGAACGCCAGCTTTCTTTCTCCTGATAATGACGTCCTCTTGAGTAGTCTCCGCCCGTAGACCCTAATGGGGGACTATTTTACCTCCAGAATATTTTACCCAAGAGGACGCAATCATCATTTAACAATACAGTAAAGCAGACTTTATGGGGGGATTATTTAACCAAGAATGGAGAAGATTATAAATGAATTGGAAGAACAGACAGGTTCTGTGTAGATAACATCTTTATTTTATGACAGATCATGGAGAAGAGATTGGAAAGGAATCCAAGCAGTCATTTGGTTTCCATATGACACAGTGTCATTAAAGATATTGTTTGAATAGTTGTGGTCACAGGAACAGCCAAAAATATATATAAGAAGTATCATAAATCCCCACAAGTCAGCAGAATTTGCCATTAGAGTGAGGAAAGAAATTTCAAGAGAGACCTCCAGAATAACTAAACGTCTGAAACTAGCACACAGTCTATCTCCCTCTCTCTTTACGGTGTATGTGCACAATGCACAGGATCTCTGGGGTAGAAAGTGTATGCCAAGGAGGATTAAAGTAGGGAACAAGTGTATGTACACACTATTCTATGTCGTTCATCAGGTTGCAGTAGTAAATGATAAAGATGATATATGTTACATGCTTAGGAAGTTGTAACATGAATACAAAAAGTGGGGTAGAATATATGTGTTGCAGAGGGAAGTAACTTGGACATGGGCAGACCTTAAGTTAAAATTTACAAAGAGTTTAGTAGCATCATATTACATGATGGAAGATGTGACACACATGCATTCAACAACCGATCAGGCAGGAAAGGGCAGCTATCTAAAAATTAAATAGTCTTCTTTGGTCCTCAAAAGTGAGTTTAAAGGTTAAAATGCTATTATAAAAAAGTACTGTGGAAGCAATGACAAGTTGAGGTAGTGCATATTGCGAACTCACAGAATAAAATAAAAAAAGAGACTTTAGATCTTCAGAAACGGTCTACTTGAGAAGAAAACGTGGAATTTCCTGATTTGAATGCATAAGAAATAAGGAAACAAGAGGAAGGATGCAGACCTTTTAGGCTACAGAAATACATAGTAGAATACAGGATGGTTACAGTATGTCATATGCATGGAAGAAGCAGATGTCCAAAGAGAGCACTTACATGGCATCCTCTTGGAAAGAGGAGGCCACAAGAAGGGTGGCTAATGGTATCCAAGATGTGCTAGAAAGCAGGGGAATAGAAGAGGATGAAGAAGAATGGCAAGATTGAGGTGCTTAGTGTTTGGAAGGTTTAATGCCACCTTCATCTTTAGTAGGCCTAGGCCCTACGCTTAAATTATAACCAAAGGGTATTATTATGAATGAAAAAAGTTTTTTAACTATGTTTATTACATATGAAAACAGTTTTAAGCATGAAAACAAAAATTTTTATTCCTCTGCATATACTTGTTTAAGCACTACACCTACATTATAAAAGTTAATTGGGGCATTAACCTGACTCAACTGACGTTCTCCTAAAAAGTTAATTAAGCCCAAAATTCTTTAGATTACATATAGTTTATGTTTTCCATTCTAACTTTTCCAAGAACAACAATATTGCTAACCTCAGTTTTAAATTTTATATAGGCCCAGTAAACTGCTTATTGAGGGAAATTCTAGCCATTCATAAGAGCCTACAATTTCATAAGAATACTTGAGTATTTGAGCAAAGCTGTTCCATCTGTTCCAAGCAATCACAACGAATTATTGAACGAATTAAGTTGTAATTCACAGAACAAAGACTGTGTTTTTAGGTCATGCCAGGAATGCCAAATTAAATTGAGTAAATTTATCCCAGAAGGCTTTGACTTAACAAAAAAGTGTGTCTGGCAGCAATGAGAAAATGATGTGAAACATCATCTTTGTCTTAGTGAACATTCAGTGAGCTGCGATGATGTCTTAGCATCACTGGTTGACAAATTGCCTCAGTTTAAAAAACATTGCTATGCGAAGATAAAGCAGAGCGATTTCTTCCAAGGAAAGAAAAACAGCCTTGATGTTGAAGAATGTGTTCTTCAAATGGACTTTGCAGAGAATTATGCTCTAATTTCACAAGATGAGGTACAGAGTGCACACTGGGTGCATTCACAAGTAACTATTTGCACTTTCTGCATTTAGTTTGCAAACCATGAAGTCAGGTCCTATGCAGTCATCAGTAACGACCTTTCACACACAAAATATTTTGTGTGGACTTTTCTTAAAACTGTTATAACGGAGATTAAAAAAGCATTTTCTAAAGTTAAAAGAGTTTTTATATTTTCTGACAACTGTGCTGGGCAGTTCAAAAATAAATATACTTTGTCCAAGCTATGTTATTTTGAGAGAGACTTTGGATTGACAGTTGAGTGGATTTTTTTTGCCAGTTCACATGGTAAACGAGCCATGGATGGCATTGGAGGTGCACTCAAGAGGAGCATGTGGACAGCTGTTAGATCTAAGAAAGTTATTATTAACAACGCAATTGACTTTTATGACTACACTCTGACTAGTTTTTCTAAAATTAAGGTACTATGGGCTGATAAGATAACAGTGGAGCATAACATTCCTATTTTGGATGAAAGGTGGAAAAATTTACAAGCAATTCCTCAAATCCAGGGCTGCCATCACTTTCGGCCTCATAACACAACTGATTTGCTGGCTTCAAAAACAGCAGAGTCATTAATGACAAGGATGTCAGTATTTATTACTGAGGAGGCCAATGTTAAAACATTACATGCAAAAGATACATAAACTTCTATGAAGTGTGCAGTTCTGATGATTCTGATCAGGAGACTGTTTCACTATCTGAATCACAAGACAATATTGGAAGTGCTTGTGAGTTAAGCGTAACTAATAAAATTGAAAAGTCTGACTTAAAATTTGGGTTATTTGTCTTGGTTGACATTCCAAGTGACAAAAATAAGCCAACCCTTTCCAAAACTCAATACCGTTACTTGGGAATTTGCCAGAGTGAGGTTGATGTGAAAATAATGTTCCTGAAGACAGTAGGAAAAAGTAAAACACTTTTTAAACTAGACGAAACTGATGTTTGTTTTGTGAAATTCAGTCAAGTACTATCTAAGGCAACAACACCAGAAATCAAACAAGGTAACCGTTTATACTAAGAGTTCAATTTTGAGTTGGATGTTGCTGAAAAAGATTATTTAATGAAGTTTTTAAATCAATCAATAATAAGAAAACATTTTTGTCATAAATTTATTAGGCCTACAAAATGAGGTAAACGTTAAGTAACGATATCTTGGCCTAGTTGTACTATAAAATTGTAACAAAATTTTTTGTGTAATAAATAGCTTTATCCTTCAAACATGTTTTCTTAAGTACATACTTTTATTCCAAATAAACTACAATACTTCTTTTCTTTTTATGCAGTTGTGAGAGGTAAACTTCTTCCTTCAAGGATCAAATCTGATGCACCTATGTAACACCCGTAACAGCAAAAAATATATATATACTGAGTTATTATGTCCAAAAAAATAAAAATTTATATTTCAAAATAAAATTTGGGGCAATACCTTTTAACAGTTGTTTTACAAGAATAAAAGCTTCATCAAGTTTGCAGAAATTAGAGAATTCCCTAACTCATAACAGGCGCCAGGTCTACTTTCGGTAACACCCGTAACACTACTTTTTTGATTAATAACCAGGAGAACAATAAAACAATTCCAGTATCAACATTTCTAACATGAAATATAATGTAAGCCTTAAAAGTTTTCAATGTTAAATTCAATAAATATTTTTCCGTACATTATTTTTCCTAATTTTAAGGTGCATTCATGTAACACCCGTAACTGTGGAATTGCCCAAAACACAATATTAATAGTAGTGTTGTGTAGCTGATGTAGCTCTGTATAATCAACTAATGTCTAAAAAAAAGTTGCACAAATATCAAGTCTGATCTTTTAAACTTTCAGACTAGTGCAAAGTTGGCAACTTGCTTTAATTGTTCAGAAACTTTACTGAGTCTCAAAACACAAGTAAGTAGTATGGTGTGCTACAGTATCAGTCAGGTGTAATTGGAATGCTCACATAACCTGTCATGGGTAAAGCAGTTACAACACTTTTTTCAATGGTAGGATACCGGGGAAAAGCCACTGATTTACATACGAGGTTGTTTACAAAACACTTGTGCGACCATTCTACAATACTGAAGTAGTGTGGGATCCATACCAAACAAAACTTAAAGTGTTTTGAACGTATATAATGATGGGCAACATTAACAGCTTCGGGTTGTTTGAACCGCCCGAGAGCGTCACGAAGTGCAGAGAAACGTGAACGGTATCATATTTATGCGGCGAAGTCACATTTCTCTCACGCTTTAGCACAGCATACGATAGCCTATCACCATGGCAAAATTCGGCTACTTAAATAAGTTTAAGATACTTTGCATACTAACAAGCTACAGAACCACAAACTTGCCGCTATGTTGTTATGTTCTAGGAACTAGATATCCATCAATGTATCCTGGAAGTGTTTTCAGTGTGATATATACAATCATTAACTTTTTTGTTCACAGACAAATATTTATCGGATTAGTTGTAAATTCTCATATTTTGCCGAGCCCTCTCCGGTCAAGAACCCACATTATCAATCAAATAGTTGAAAGGAGCAGAGTAACACAATATAATACGGCATGTTACTCAGTACACGTAAATTTCGACCCAGTACAGAATTTTGGAACTGGAAATATTAAACTTCAGCAGAACCAACTTTCTCCTTCAACTACACTTCTAATTAGGCCACCACTCACACGTAACACTTCTTCGGAGCAAACCACTTTTACTAGATGATCGAATTTTGTAGTGCCAACAGTAACGAACACACGTTTCTGCACCATACTTTCGTTAAAACTGATGTTGTGACGTAGGTAGATAGTTGATAAACATTGAGCCACGTATCGATAGTGTGTGTGCGTGTATATGTGCGTATTGTGATTATCGAATCAGCAGTGCCTTGCGAGAAATGGTGTCGAGGAGTGGGGTTGTGTAGGTGAGTAAGCGTTTTGACAAATTTTGTGTTTGGTAGAGGAAACGAATCCAAGTCTCCTTGTGTAATAGTTGTTATCTGTCATGCTGAAATACTGTGTATATGACTAATCGTCTCCATGAGTACAAATATCGTCGTATTTTTTTTTTTTTTGTGTGTTTGACAAGTGACATGTTAGCACATCGGGATGGATACCATACATGATGTGAAACATAATTGTGGGCTGTGTTCCTGTGTATTGCATGTAATTTCGGTAACTGTACGTTTCGACCGTGATGAAGTTTGATAGGTAAGAATCCCCTCGGGGTTCTAGTGATTTATCGAAAATTTGTTTATGTGAAGTATACGGATGAAAAGGTTGGGGAAGGGGGGGCGGAGGTTACATTACGTATATATGAAGAGAATGAACAGAACCTTAGATCTGCTGCTAGTCAAGGGCTACTTTTTTTTAAAAAAATAAAAGGCTGTTACTGTAATCCTTGATTTTAATTTTAATATGTTTATTGTAGACTTTGATATTTTTGTGACCATTTTTGAGTATTTCATCGATGTTTACATTTACAGTTAGTTGTAATCTCATGCTGACTACACCCACGGTGACTTTATGTTGTCACTTGGAGGCATTGAGAAAGAGAAATTGCGTATAATTGAACAAAATTTCGAACGTGGAAGATTCATATTATTGGAATTTCATTGTAAGAATCAGTGTATTTTCTACTTAGGATGAACATAGCTAAATAAAATTCCTGGGCAAAATACATATTGGGCGTTTACAAATTCAATTGCACATCAGTTGAAAACGCGTGAAAAAACATACCGAAGAACTAAAATGTTATTAAGAGGAACAGCATGTAGTTGTGACAGCATACTTGTGACAATCAACACTTTGTGTGGTATAAATGTATGCCAGTCGAGTTTTTCAGAATGTATGCGGGAATATAGTTATTTGTAAGCAACAAAATTTCACGTGAAATTTGTAACTTATATTTGCCCTTTATCTGCATAAGATGTCACAGGATCCAGGCAAAATAAATGCGAAATGAATGGGCCTGAAAATAAAAAAACAATAAGACAGATATGTTATGTAATCAACATATTTTACCCAAAACTGTATAAATTAACAATTGGGTGATAGAACTGATTGGTGAGTTTTTTATTTAGGGCAGTTGAATGACAGCCGAATTGACTGCAAGAGAAATAAACAGAAAAGTTGAAATGTGTGGAGTGTTTCTGATAAAATAGATAGGGCTTGTTTTTCAAAAAAGAAAAGAGAGAGAGAGAAACTTCCAGCATGTGTGAAATTGAAAATTTACAGTCTTTATGTCGCCGGGTTTGAATTATGACAGTGAGATATGAAATTTTAGTATGGAATTGATCTATTCAAAAACTGGAGGTTACTCGGTGAGCAGTGAAGACACACACATTGGGAAGCACTGTTGGGGAGAGGAAAACAAAGAAATGTGTCAAGTAACAGAATTGATTATTAACCGTAATTGTGACTGTCATGAAAATCAAATGGGAATCAGCAAGACATGTAGGCAGACAGGAACAAAATAAAATCATGGTAAGCAGGACATAGCACAAGTTAATTGGTGGTAAGTGGACAAAGGATGTTTTTTGGAGTCCAAAAGGTTGGAATAGACAGGGGAACAAACTAGTGGAAGGTGAGTAGACACAGGAACAATGTGTATTCATGTGGCTGAATACCATAACAAATATGGAAGTTTAGAGGGGTTCTTGACAGGCGATATTCACGGTGTCAGGTGTTTAATATTGCACTGCTTTTTTTAAATTAAAATTTTTGTTACAAGTGTTTCAAACTTTTACCTTGTTCACTAAAACAGGTTCTAGGCCAGCTTAGTGCACTTGATTTAAAACCTTGCTTAATGTGATAAGAATTCATCAAGGATACTGTAAGGTACATGTTATTTATAAGTTGCATGATTACTAAGGTAAATAATTATACCAATAGATGTAGGGAAGAGCTGTCTGATGGAAATTCGCATTGGAGTTCTACAGTGTTCCATCATAGGTACACCACTGTTGCCCCATATATATTTATTTATTCATAATTGTATATACAAGAAGCCGAACTATAATTTGATAAAAGTTACTTGCACTTGTTAGTGTAAACTTTATACATTGGAACTGAATCCATCTGATCAGAGCCCTATGTCACATGCAAACTATGTACTGTTGCCATATAAAACATAGTTCAGAGTTTGAACAGTGAGTTTGGGGGGAGGGAGGCAGGTAACTACAACAGTCAGTTGTGTTGTATTTGGTAACAGCCTGTGTTGACTGTTGCATATTTGGCGAACAACAACATTTGTTCTCTGATTGATGTGTTAAACAAGCTTTAACTGAAGAGCATCACATGGCAGCCTTTGTAGCAACACTATGCTTATAGTTTCACATGGCAGTTGTCAGCTAGCTAGTAGTTTCAATCAATTATTTAATTGGATAGATAAAAAAAATCTACTCACCAAGCGGCAGTGGAACACACACATAAAAGATGGTTGTAATTGGCAAGCAATTGCTTCTCATCCTGTACGGTATGTTTCCCCTGACCGACAGTTCTGGGTGACTGTCCTGAAATCTAACCCTCTTCCTAGACCTCTCCAGTCCTTTTCCTCCACCCCTCTTCGTTCACCTTCAATCCTTATGTCTGAAGAAGGAACCACTGGCTCCGAAAGCTTGCCAGTTACAATTGTCTTTTATAGGCCCCTATGTGTTTCCTGCTGCTGCCTGGTGAGTAGATTTTTTTCTCTCCAATTAAATAATTTTGTCAACAATTGATTGTTTTTGTTATTATATTAGTTTGAATCTAATTGTTGTGTTTTGCACAATAATATAATTGGCCCTGAGAGCAGATAATATTTATCACGTGAATTTCTGTGAAATAAACAAACGTGTGTTCAGTGCTTTCCAGAAAAGCTGTGAACGACAGTGATATGTATAGTGCATAGTCTCGAGGCATTGCAATCTTTGAAGTCATATAAAATAACTAAATCAACTTATTTTGCATATCTCCTTCAGTTATACGTAATGCTTAATCACTATAAACTTGCTGCAATAATGGTTTTTAGTGGGGAAATAGAATTGGTGTGAGATGGGTCATTCCATGTCAAGGGGACCAGGGATTCCCACTAGACTATCTCCAAATGTAATGAAATTTGGTGTGAAGCTCCTATATGGTCTTTGATCATTATAAACCAAATTTCGGTTCATTATCATCAGTGGTTGACTTTTTAAGGGCTTTTAAAAGAGGCTACTCATCTTTGTGTCAGGTGTGAAGGTGCAAATGTGGTAAGTGTGCTGGACTTTTTTAAAAGTTCTAGCTACCATTTGGTCATTTGCTTAAACATATGAAAACAACTTTTTATACTGAATCGCACCATGGCAAAAAATTATAGATAGATAGATAGATACAAGCCTTGTAAGTGGCTAAAAAATTCATCATGCAATTGTGAGAGCCAAGGTTTCACTGACCACTGCTATTCTATAAACCAATCCATCAAACTTCATATGGTTATTCCCATATATGATGTCTATATAGGGATCAAATTTAATTTACATTTGATGCCTAGATGAAAACATGTGCATCTGCAAAGTTGGCTAAAATTTTCTATGTGCAAGCTGTAGAGTGTTTGAGGGGGGAGGGCAATTTATTGTTTCAGCACTTGAGCAAGATTGAAAAGTGAAATGTTTTGCTCATTGAATTTCTTGATGCTACTGGTAATTATTCTTTTTAAATCCATTTCAAACATTTAACTTAATGTATGCTATGAAGACTAGTATAATGCATAGCACAGCAAATGAGGAAAACAAAAATTCTAAAAAGTCAGTACCATTTTTGGTTAAAAAGTTCTACAGTTTTGTCAAGGACAGATTGAGGACAACTGTCGTCGTCTTCCTGATAATGATGATGCTGTTTAAGTCAAGAAACTACGTTGCTCATGCCTCCTGCAGCTGTCTTTAGCAATTGGCCAGTGGAAGGAAAGCGCAGAACCATGTGGGTGGATAAAGCTGATGAGTACACCTTGTTGTTCATGTGAAACTTCACATGTTTCCAACCCATCAGAAATTGCCATACATACATGCAACATACCATCCTGGTTGTAAACTTGCAATTGATATTGCACCCGTACATCGCACACCATCTTCTAGTGAATATGAACTTATAGTAAATTTAAACAAAAAAACTGTTAGTCTTACTAACTAAGCCTAAATATAAATGCCAAAGAATCTTAATTTTTGATGATATTAATATGGATATCAGGGTAAAGAGTCATATAAATATTGGAATTATTGGATAGCTTAAGAGCTTTTGATTGTTATTGTCTAAATGATAAGCTTACTAGATATACTGCATGTTTAGACAATATAATAAGTAATATCCATGAAAATAGTGTTGGAATTGGAATAGTCGAGTTAGGCCTAGCTGACCATGATGGCCTATGGATTACAGTCCCAGTCAGCATTCCAGATGAACAACACAAAACTGTTATACCTATGAATGAATGCAACTTAGGAGAGTTTAGAACTAGATTAAAGTCAGTTAACTGGAATGACATCTTATACAAAGATATATTTTGTGAATAACACAAGCAAATTATTTATAGAGGAAATTGCAAGAATATTTGATGAGTGTTGTCCCAGATTAGAATAATAACCAAGCTCATAAACCACAGAGACTAAATAATTGGATCACACCATACCTCAACAGCATCAGGATTATGCTTCTTATGTTTAAGGACAGATCTCATAACAGCAGCGAGTACAAAGAGATGTAAACTTGACAGCAAAAAAAGTGGGTCACTGCCGAATACAACCAACATAACGTAGCTGTGTTGCAGGTCCTCTAAACACCAAAACCCTGTGGGTACAGTCGTGTGACTACACACAATGGGTATCGCAAGAGACTACTAGAGACCAAAGATCTTTATGGCAGCCAATCTAAATGTCAACTAATATTGTCATACAAAACATATTAGAAGACACGTTCTTAGCGATCAGACACCCCCATAACACTCATATACTAACCTTAATTACAACAAGTGACATTCCAAAAGTTCTGAGACAATGTATTATTTTACATATATCGTACAGTAATCCTTAGTCAAAATTAAATACTTGAGACAATATATGGAGTTACAAAGCTGTACGGCAATTGGAAGAAGCTTTTCGCTCTCGAAAAGGTTTTCCATCCACGTGCTGAACTTCACTCAGCGGCGAGTGGCTCTGGAAACTGGGTATTGGACAAACCAGTAAAAAAAAACGCGATTAACGGCAACAAGAATCTACGGAAATCTCAACATTAACAGTGAATTCTTTTCCAATAGTAGCTAGGAGTGGCATGTTTGTACTTTCAGTGATGTGATGTAAAATACTCTCCTGGCTAGAAGTTGAATCCACAACATATCGTCGTTGGTGATCACAACAAACACGTCAAACCCAAATCATCAGTGGGATGGAGAGGAGTGTTTGAACTTGAAAAGATGTAAGGAAACGTTTGATCTTGTAATGTTGTGATAAAAAGCTCATCATGTGGCTGTGAGTTGAAACAAACATGTTACAGCTGACAACGCACGAAGAGACGTTGAAATTGCAACTATTTTTTACTAGTAGTTTGGAGTGCACATGCTAGGGTTTGAAATGAAATAATGAATATTTTGTGCTGATAAGGATTTGAAACCAGATAGGTGACTTTCGAGTAGGCCTAGAAGAGTTTGCAATCTTGGGAACACAGTGAAATCGAATTCGAATCCCAGTCCAGCACCACAATTTTCAATGTCTCAGTTTCAAATAAAGTAAGAGCCTTGTGAACTTACATGGCCATTGGTTCATTAAATGAAATACGTTTTCTAGTTTACGATGGCTTGCTGGTGACAGAGTTTTTGCCTTCCGGGGTTTCTCCATCTGTCACAGCTCAAACAAATGCCGCTCTGACACAGTCGGCAGCGAAGGGATGTTATCTTTACTGCGGATATTGAACTACGGAGCTTACTGGGGTTCTGCACTTACTTGTGTGTGTTAAAAATCTACGCCTGACATGAGATGTGAACCTACACGTTTTACACATCAATACAAAATTAATCCACCAGACCACAGAACCCGCTGCCAAGCACATAATTATGAATTGCAGAGTATTCATTTAGATGTAGATGCAGATGTCAAGGGACGGGTAACAGGAAGGAGGGCGGGATCTGGGAATGGATAGAAGTGCAAAATATAGGTGTGAAATGCTTGCAAAGTATTGCTTACTTAGATGTGTCCACAGTTCGTTTTATCTTAGGGCCGAGAGATAAGGAAGGACTGTTTTCAGAACGAAGAATGGGTTATAGGGAAGGGGAGATCAATGAATATGGTTTCATGGCTGTTGAAAGGAATGATAGAGAGTAAAGACAGCACCAACTAAGAGAGAAAATGTAGTGTCAATGGAAACTGCTAGATTTGTTTATAAAGTTTTGGGGGAATGGAATAGAAGGGCACTTGCGGTGATAGTGTCAGAGAGAGAGAGAGAGTGTGAGAGGGAATAGAGGAGATATTAACAATGAGTAAACATAATATGAAATCGTTTGCATATTGTGTGGAGGATGGAGGGTGTATTCATGGATGGAGGGGAAGAGAGAGATGTATTTGAAATAACAAAAACTACTGTGACAGAGTCCATCTACGCTGATTAGTTTGTAAGTATCTAGACAGGTTATAATTGAAATCAAAATAGAATATTTAACAAACTGTGAAAACTAACCCATATTGTATCTTTTCTGTTGCCACGCGATCTTCCACTAGCTCCCAATGAGGAAAAAATGATGAAAAAGAAGACATAACATAACACTTTAACGACTCTAATATTTTATCCAGGATTCTTCATTATTTTGTACTTCTATCATGCGTCTTGGCATAGAATGTGTAAGCCGTCGGATGTAACAGCCTGAAGAAGCAACGTCCTCCCAGGCTTCCAGGAGGCAGTCCCAAAGAGCGTCCGCAATAGTTGGTTGGTTTCGTGGCCAGTTCTCTGTAAATGTTCTGGTGACCACAGCCCACATGTTTTCCATGCGGTTCATATCAGCCACCCGTGGCGGCCAGTCCATGACGTTGACGCCAGTCGTGGAGAGCCGCTGCTAAACAAATGCAGACATGTGAATGGGAGAATGGTTCTCTTGCAATGCGACATCCCCCTCTGCGTACAGCATTTGCACTGACAGAAGCATCACATTTTCCAATATGTGGGCATACTGCACACTGTTCAGAGTTCCTTCTATCCTGTGAAGAATTCCCGGCCCTCTCGCAGAAATCCAACCCCAGCGGGTACAGATAGCCAGCAACTTCTTCTCATCGTGGTTACATATTCGCGTCGATAGCGAGTTCCTTGTGGCCTGTAAACAATTCGTGGACCGTTGTTACTGATGGAAAACACCTTCTCATCAGTGAAAATGACATTGTGCCACATCGCCCTCAGATGGAGCTCCGCAAATGCTAGCCGGTATAAAACGTTGTCTTCACTGAGCTCTTGTTTCACGGTGGATCGTCATGCATGCAGTCCAGCATCCCTCAGCCTTCGGTGAATCGTGTCACTGGAGCCGGGGAAGTTGGTCTCCCGCCGCAACTGCTTCGCGTTCAGAAAGGGATTTTCTCTGCTCCTGAACAATAGGTCCCTGTCTTCCTGCTGTAAGCTCACTCTCTTCCTGCCTGAGCCAGGAGCCCTGTTGGTGGTGACTCTTTCAAGGCAGATCCTCCTCCACCTCGTTGCAGTGGTATGTGGTACGTCATACCGTCTGCCAGCTTCTCTGATGGCACATCCTCCTCCTTCAATGAGAGCGACGACTCTATCTCGAATAGACCTCTCCCAGTGAGCCATTACGGCAGACAGCCTGATGTGTATTTCTGCTTGCCGGGGCACATCTACAGTTGACAATCCATTCAAATATTTGACGAACAATACGTTCAAAAATACATTCATTTTAAACATAGCTACCACAAAATATTTCACCTAGCTAGCAATAGCATGATGCAGGAAACTTTTCTTTCTTGTAAGCGCTCTGCATTAGATGTAGCCTTAAGAAAACGTGTATTCAACCATGACAACTAAGTGGAATGTAAAAGTAAACAGATTTGGCGGCAGCTTCTCCAAATAATAATATTATATACATAGTATATAATACACATTTTGTGCACTTATAACATGTACTCAGTGTCTCTGAAACAATACGTGCTGCACGATGCAAATTACTTTTTGCTGAGGCACTTCATTTACATCTCAATGATACACGACTACTACAATCCATTGCTCTTTACGGCAGCCAATCCACTTGTAAATTAACACCATGATATCACAGATATTAAGTAGCATGTTACTAGGGATGAGAAAGGCCTTAAGGTTTGCAACTAAACATGCTACTCCTAGCTACTACTGAATAGGAATTTGATTATTAACATGTCTTCATAACCATGTGTGCGGCGTTCGATTCTCAGTCAGCATTGTTGTTTTTGTCGCCTTATTTCTAGTTAAACGTTCGCACCTCACCCAACTTAATTCGACTACATTCCATTATCCTCGTTTTGCTTTTGTTGATGTTCATCTTATATCCTCCCTTCAAGACACTATCCATTCCATTCAACTGCTCTTCCAAGTCCTTTGCTGTCTCTGACAGAATTACAATGTCATCGGCGAACCTAAAAGATTTTATTTCTTCTCCATGGATTTTAATACCTACTCCGAATTTTTCTTGTGTTTCCTTCACTGCTTGCTCAATATACAGATTGAATAACATCGGGGAAAGGCTACAACCCTGTCTCACTCCCTTCCCAACCATTGCTTCCCTTTCATGTCCCTCGACTCTTATAACTGCCATCTGGTTTCTGTACAAATTGTAAATAGCCTTTCGCTCCCTGTATTTTACCCCTGCCACCTTCAGAATTTGAAAGACAATATTCTAGTCAACATTGTCCAAAGCTTTCTCTAAGTCTACAAATGCTAGATACGTAGGTTTGCCTTTCCTTAATGTAGCTTCTAAGATAAGTCGTAGGGTCAGTATTGCCTCACGTGTTCCAATATTTCTACAGAATCCAAACTCATCTTCCCCGAGGTAGGCTTCTACTAGTTTCTCCATTCGTCTGTAAAGAATTCGCATTAGTATTTTGCAGCCATGACTTATTAAACTGATAGTTCAGTAATTTTCACATCTGCCAACACCTGCTTTCTTTGGGATTGGAATTATTATATTCTTCTTGAAGTCTGAGGGTATTTCGCCTGTCTCATACATCTTGCTCACCAGATGGTAGAGTTTTGTCAGGAGTGGCTCTCCCAAGGCTGTCAGTAGTTCTAATGGAATGTTGTCTACTCCTGGGGCCTTGTTTCAACTTGGGTCTTTCAGTGCTCTGTCAAACTCTTCACACAGTATCATATCTCCCATTTCATCTTCATCTACATCCTCTCCTATTTCCATGATATTGTCCTAAAGTACGAGGGCAGTTCAATAAGTAATGCAACACATTTTTTTTCTCGGCCAGTTTTGGTTGAAAAAACCGGAAATTTCTTGTGGAACATTTTCAAACATTCCTGCTTCGTCTCGTATAGTTTCATTGACTTCCGACAGGTGGCAGCGCTCTTCCGACAGGTGGCAGCGCTGTACGGAGCTGTTAAAATGGCGTCTGTAACGGATGTGCGTTGCAAACAATGGGCAGTGATCGAGTTTCTTTTGGCGGAAAACCAGGGCATCTCAGATATTCATAGGCGCTTGCAGAATGTCTACAGTGATCTGGCAGTGGACAAAAGCACGGTGAGTCGTTGGGCAAAGCGTGTGTCATCATCGCCGCAAGGTCAAGCAAGACTGTCTGATCTCCCGCGTGCGGGCCGGCCGTGCACAGCTGTGACTCCTGCAATGGCGGAGCATGCCAACACACTCGTTCGAGATGATCGACGGATCACCATCAAACAACTCAGTGCTCAACTTGACATCTGTGTTGGTAGTGCTGTCACAAATGTTCACCAGTTGGGATATTCAAAGGTTTGTTCCCGCTGGGTCCCTCGTTGTCTAACCGAACACCATAAAGAGCAAAGGAGAACCATCTGTGCGGAATTGCTTGCTCGTCATGTGGCTGAGGGTGACAATTTCTTGTCAAAGATTGTTACAGGCGATGAAACATGGGTTCATCACTTCGAACCCGAAACAAAACGGCAATCAATGGAGTGGCGCCACACCCACTCCCCTACCAAGAAAATGTTTAAAGCCATACCCTCAACCGGTAAAGTCATGGTTACAGTCTTCTGGGACGCTGAAGGGGTTATTCTGTTCGATGTCCTTCCCCATGGTCAAACGATCAACTCTGAAGTGTATTGTGCTACTCTTCAGAAATTGAAGAAACGACTTCAGCGTGTTCGTAGGCACAAAAATCTGAACGAACTTCTCCTTCTTCATGACAACGCAAGACCTCACACAAGTCTTCGCACCCGAGAGGAGCTCACAAAACTTCAGTGGACTGTTCTTCCTCATGCACCCTACAGCCCCGATCTCGCACCATCGGATTTCCTTATGTTTGGCCCAATGAAGGACGCAATCCGTGGGAGGCACTACGCGGATGATGAAGAAGTTATTGATGCAGTACGACGTTGGCTCCGACATCGACCAGTGGAATGGTACCGTGCGGGCATACAGGCCCTCATTTCAAGGTGGCGTAAGGCCGTAGCATTGAATGGAGATTACGTTGAAAAATAGTGTTGTGTAGCTAAAAGATTGGGGAATAACCTGGTGTATTTCAATGCTGAATAAAACAACCCCTGTTTCAGAAAAAGAATGTGTTGCATTACTTATTGAACTGCCGTCGTACATCGCCCTTGTATAGACCCTCTATATACTCCTTCCACCTTTCTGCTTTCCCTTCTTTGCTTAGAACTGTGTTTCCATCTGAGCTCTTGATATTCATACTAGTGGTTCTCTTTTCTCCAAAGGTCTCTTTAATTTTCCTGTAGGCAGTATCTATCTTACCCCTGGTGAGATAAACCTCTACATCCTTACATTTGTCCTCTGGCCATCCCTGCTTAGCCATTTTGTACTTCCTGTCGATCTCATTTTTGAGACATTTGTATTCCTTTTTGCTGCTTCATTTACTGCATTTTTATATTTTCTTCTTTCGTCAATTAAATTCAATATTTCTTCTGTGACCCAAGGGTTTCTACTAGCCCTCGTCTTTTTACCTACTTGATCCTCTGCTGCCTTCACTACTTCATCCCTCAAAGCTACCCATTCTTCTTCTACTGTATTTCTTTCCCCCATTCTTGTCAATTGTTCCCTTATTCTCTTCCTGAAACACTGTACAACGTCTGGTTTAGTCAGTTTATCCAGTTCCCATCTCCTTAAATTCCTACCTTTTTGCAGTTTCTTCAGTTTTAGTCTACAGTTCATAACCAATAGATTGTGGTCAGAGTCCACATCTGCCCCTGGAAATGTCCTACAATTTAAAACCTGCTTCCTAAATCTCTGTCTTACAATTATATAATCTATCTGAAACCTGTCAGTGTCTCCAGGCTCTCCAGGCTTCTTCCATGTATACAGCCTTCTTTTATGATTTTTGAACCAAGTGTTAGCTATGATTAAGTTGTGCTCTGTGCAAAATTCTACAAGGCGGCTTCCTCTTTCATTTCTTAGCCCCAGTCCATATTCACCTAATATGTTTCCTTCTCTCCCTTTTCCTACTCTTGAATTCCAGTCACCCATGACTATTAAATTTTCGTCTCCCTTCACTATCTGAATAATTTCTTTGATTTCATCATACATTTCTTCAATTTCTTCGACATCTGCAGAGCTAGTTGGCATATAAACTTGTACTACTGTAGTAGGCGTGGGTTCCGTGTCTATCTTGGCCACAATAATGCGTTCACCATGCTGTTCTTAGTAGCTTACCCGCACTCCTATTTTTTTTATTAATTATTAAACCTACTCCTGCGTTACCCCTATTTGATTTTGTATTTATAATCCTGTATTCGCCTGACCAAAAGTCTTATTCCTCCTGCCACCGAGCTTCACTAATTGCCACTATATCTAACTTTAACCTATCCATTTCCCTTTTTAAATTTTCTAACCTACCTGCCCGATTAAGGGATCTGACATTCCATGCTCTGATCTGTAGAACACCAGTTATCTTTCTCCTGATGACGACGTCGTCCTGAGTAGTCCCCGCCCGGAGATACGAATGGGGGACTATCTTACCTCCGGAATATTTTACCCAAGAGGATGCCATCATCATTTAACCATACAGTAAAGCTGCATGCCCTTGGGAAAAATTACGGCCTTAGTTTCCCCTTGCTTTCAGCCGTTCACAGTACCAGCACAGCAAGGCCGTTTTGGTTAGTGTTACTAGGCCAGATCAGTCAATCATCCAGACTGTTGCCCCTGCAAATACTGAAAAGGCTGCTGTCCCTCAGGAACCACGCGTTTGTCTGGCCTCTCAACAGATACCCCTCCATTGTGGTTGCACCTGCGGTACGGCTTTCTGTATCACTGAGGCACGCAAGCCTCCCCACCAACGGAAAGGTCCATGGTTCACGGGGGGTATATGACATTATGGAATGAAAATAAGCATAGTATGCTAGCTTTTTGATTTTTATATCCCCTGTGTCTTTGGTAGGACATGTTCTGAGGCAGTGAGGGACCACCAATTTAGTATTGGAGGGCAGCGTGGAGGGTAAAAATCGCAGAGGGAGACCAAAAGATGAATACACTAAGCAGGTTCAGAAGGATGTAGGCTGCAGTATGTACTGGGAGATGAAGCAGCTTGCACAGGATAGAGCAGCATGGAGAGCTGCATCAAACCAGTCGCAGGACTGAAGACCACAACAACAACATGTCTGACACAATTCGCATTGCAAATAGAGATTTGTTAAGAAGCTTCAGCAGTTCTGTGGTGTGCTTTTCCCAGTTGAATATAGGCCTATTATCAAGTTGTAATCCCAAGAATTTAACCCTGTCCACTTCTTCTATCTGCTTGTCATATGTTAGGCATATACTGGTGGGACACCCCTTACAAGTTGTGATCTGCATTTAGTGTGATTTTTCAAAGTTTAGTGACAAGGAATTGGCAAGGAACCAGTGATTAATGTCCACAGATATTTTATTAGCTGATCTTTCTAAGACTACACTTTATTTGCTATTTATTGCAACGTTTGTATCATCGGCAAACAAAACGACATGGCATCTGGTAATGTTACTGATGAAAGGTCATTGTCATACACAAGAAAAAGGAAGGGCCTTAAAATGGAACCTTGTGGAACCCCACATGTAATTAGTTCCCAGTTGGATGATTCCTGATAGCTTGATACATGTCTCTTTCCTAATAACACCCTTTGTTTCCTGCCAGAGATATAAGATTTGAACCATTTTGCAGCATTTCCTGTTACACTATAATATATAATATTCTAATTTACTTAAAAGGATATTGTGATTTACACAGTCAAATGCCTTTGACAGATCACAAAATATACCAGTTGCCTGCAATTTTTTATCTAATGAATTAAGCAAATTTTCACTGTAGGTGTAGATAGCCATCTCAATATCAGAACCCTTTAGAAATCCGAACTCTGACTTTGACAGTATGTTATTTGAGATAAGATGGGTATAAAGCCGATTGTACATTACCGTATTTACTCGAATCTAAGCCGCACTCGAATCTAAGCCGCACCTGAAAAATGAGACTCGAAATAAAGGAAAAAAAAAATTCCCAAATCTAAGCCGCACCTGAAATTTGAGACTCGAAATTCAAGGGGAGAGAAAAGTTTTAGGCCGCACCTCCAAATCGAAACAAAGTTGGTCCATTGTAATATGAGACACAATTTAGGTCGAATGAATGACGATACAGCTACAGTAGTTTGGTTCGAGTCGAAAGCTTAGCAGTTAAGCTTTACCAGGTAGCCATTGCTATGCATCAGGTGCTCCGTCCGTATTTATACGGATACCCTTCCTTTTTCACGTGCTTCGTCTGGTTTGAATCGATTGCTTATTTTGCTTTGATCTGATAAGTGCCGTTTTCTATGTTATAGGTGTTTACGTTAGTCACTCGAAGCTGAAAATGCATTACTATACTGTGTCATGCATTGTTTGTCGCATTCTGATAGTGCGAGTTTACGGCCTGTCGCTGCTCGCGGCATGGCTTGCTTTTGTGCGCGCTACCGCCGCCTACAATTTAAAAAAGAGAGGAATCGTCTCATTAGCGAAACAGTGGCAAGAGACTGCTATTTGTTGTTACTTACACTGCTGCTTTCTTTGATAATGATCAACAAGAACCAAATAATAGACTGCATATGATAGAACATGTTCTGAACGAGAGTTTGGCGAAAATTTTTCTCCGTTTGAAAATCTTTGCGGCCGCTTCTTTAGTACATCAAATTCTGCACAGAAATTGGTCATCTTAGATTTAAAAATCTAGTCAGTTGCCGTGCTTCATTTCTGACTGTATCACTATTAGGCATAAGAGTAATACGAATATAAACATGACACGATATGTATATTCTTCCGCGTTTGCTGTTGTCTCACTCTAGTTTCGTAGTTTATTTGGCAGATAGGATTTAAATGAGATAGAAGCAAACACGAAAGAATACATGGCAAAATGTTTATATTCGTATTATTCTTATGGTGAAGAGAATACTGCATGTGATTCACATTTCATCAGGTTCCTATTAGCAACCATATGTTCTCACAGGTAAGAAAAAATTCAGAACGTAGAGTTGGCCATATTGACAAAAATCCCAGTATTACCAGTCGGATTTTTGTAGTACATTGAAATTCGAAGATGAACAATACGGAATTTGTATTTACTTCGTTGGATTATGTATGAAAACGCAGTGGTCGAAACTCGGGCGGAGAAAAAAAGCTCGTCTTCCAATTTTGTTTAAAATTTTATCTACTGATGCAGAGGTTTTGGCGCCAGTATTTGTCTTTGTGCCTACAAAGGATGCCTGTGTAGCGCTACATATATTCGACGGCAGAAGTTAGTTGTGGCGGCACCTATCAACATTTTTCAGAACTTCCGCTTGCTTTGCACTCGATTCTAAGCCGCAGGCGGTTTTTTGGATTACAAAAACCGGAAAAAAAGTGCGGCTTAGATTCGAGTAAATACGGTACTCTTTCTAAAATTTTTGAGAATGCAGGCAACAGTGAAATTGGACGGAAATTTGATGCTATTTCTGTATCTCCCTTCTTAAACAGTGGCTTGACTTCAGCATATTTTAACCATTCAGGAAATATTCCACTGATAAACGACTGGTTACACAGATAACTTAATCTGTTACTTAACTCAGAATCACATTCTTTAATTAGCTTTGTTGATATTTCATCATGCCCACTAGATGTTTTTGTTTTAAATATTTTATGATGGACGTTATTTCTGCGGGGGTAGTGAGGGTCAAATTCATATTATGGAGGTTACCTGAAATGTCTGGTCTGAGGTATTCCATAGCAGCATCTACAGAATCTGACAACATCTTTTCAGTAACAGTTATGAAATGTTTGTTAAATAGTTCTGCAACACTATATACGTCTGTCACCAATGTTTCATTTACTCTTAATGGTATGTGTCCCCTGCTGACCTCGTGTCTTGATCAGGCTGAATTTTTTCCATTTCTTCTTTTGGTACATAAAAAAACTATGCCTGGAATACTATCATCACAGAATTTGAACAAATCATATTAAGTCAATATCTGGTCATGTAAGGACCTCTGTAGACTAGCACGAGCCGCTAAGCTTTTTGCTGTTCCAAAAAAATTCTATTTGGCAGTGATGCCGAAATCCTTTTCATATTGATGAAATTTTGGGATTCTTCTATAGAGCAGCTGAACCATCGCTAAAGTAATAAATGCTCTTAATGTTTCCAGCCTTTGTCTGTAAATATGCCATCATCTTTATTTCAAAGGCATGGACAGCAGTGGTATCATGGCGGGGACAGTCGCTGATCATACAAATGTTATTACTTTGACATTCTTTGCCACCAAAATAGACAGCAAATGGATGTAATGTGGTCTGACTGTTCTCCCAATGAAATCCTTGTTCAGCATCTTGAGCAAAAAATGAATAATTCTCAGCAAAATCCATCAATATGGGTAATTCATTTTCTGCAGGAATTCCTTTTAGTCGTATCATGTATAAACTTTGCTGTTTTGGCACAAAGTGATGGTATCTTAAAACTGGTGATTTTCAAAATCAGTGCTTTCATGAAATCTTCAACAGTTCTCTAACTTGTCTCCAATGTGTGTCTGTGTGTATGGAACCATTGCTTCTATTCCATTGCTTCTTCAGGACCACAGTCTTCAAAAGTGTCTTCAAGAAAAGCGTCTAGTTCCATTTTTCCTGGACATCTTCGCAACGTTGCACATACACATACTGAATGTGATCCAGAAGCATTTTTCCCTGAGCCCACAAAATTTTGAGAAGCTCTGTTGATTTCCATATTGCTGACAGTGGGCTATGAACATTTCTTTCATGTTACAAAGGAGCAGGCATTTCTACTTGTGAATCTTTTCCCCATTTATTTGTACTGCAACACATTCCTTTTTGTTTGGGCATAAACCAGAAAATGCTTTAGCTTAAGAAAAAAGTGAGGACTTTTGTTTTACTTCATCATTAAACATTTTTCCCTTTTTAGTTTGCAGCCGGCCAGAGTGGCCGTGTGGTTCTAGGCGCTACAGTTTGGAACTGCGAGACCGCTACGGTCGCAGGTTCGAATCCTGCCTCGGGCATGGATGTGTGTGATCTCCTTAGGTTGGTTAGGTTTAATTAGTTCTAAGTTCTAGGCGACTGATGACCTCAGAAGTTAAGTCACATAATGCTCAGAGCCATTTTTTTTAGTTTGCAGCCATTTTTTCGGTATTCCAGCTATTTGGGGCCAGGGTCAAAATTTGAACTTTACAGCAATTGCTTGAAGAAGTCTGAAGTTTAAGCTTAAGTTCCTCAATTAAGATATCCGTATCTTTACGTTTTTGGCACTCTTCTGTTTGTACTTGATCAATATCTACATGGTTCACATCAGCAGCTGTGGCAATTATCTTAGTAATGTTGCCTTGGGCTTTCAGAACTTTGCGCTGTATATATCCCATTGAATCCCTTTTGCTGTTCCATTGAAGCTTTAATGGCGACTCTCCAAGTGATGATGAATGAAGCACTAGCAGTAAAGCAAGCATCATCATCGTCATCATCATCATCCATCTCTTTAGTGGATGTTGATTGTTGCTTATCCTAGTGGGGTGGTTTGTTTTGGGCCACTTCATGTCTACAATTGGTACAAATTTTCTGATCTTGTTTAAACTCTTTGGTAATCAGTAAATTCAACATAGTAGACACTGCAATGGTTACTGGTGTTAAAACCTTTTTGGTTACATGGTTTTCTTTACCAAATGGGTTGCAGCATGTCTTCTGCAAAACTGAAAAAAATGTCATGAAGGCATTGTGTTATGAACTGATTTGGCATATTCAGTAAAATAAAGCACAGACATATGCTGTAGAAGCTCCTTGTCCATTGTTGACAAGTCCTTAAATGGTTGTAGTTGGCTTTTTTCATAATAGAATGGTGATGACTTATGACAATCAGCAATAGTTATTAACCTATAAAAAGCAATTTTGAAAGCTCTTGAATATGCAGGTTCGAAGCAGTATGTACGATTCTGTTACAAATACTGATTCATATGAATCATTCACCACAGTAGCAGGGTGCAAGGGTCTTTTGGTTCATTTTATGCAATAGTTATTAACCTATAACAAGCAATTTTGGAAGCTCTTGAATATGCAGGTTTGAAGCATTATGTAAGATTCTGTTACACATACTGATTCATATGACTCATTCACTTAAAATCTCACAGTTTTTGTAATGTACTTGTAACAGATTCAGCTGCAACAATGATTATTGATGGTAGACTCAGCAATTAACCCTACAATTGTACAATGTCAACACCAAATATAACACTACACAGAAGACTGCCACTGTGAAAATTTTGCCAATAATGAAAGCAACAGTTGAAAGTGGTGTGATTCAGCAATGCGTCATTGTGAGTATAGAGCCTTAAAAAACTATTGCTGCCTTATAATGCCCATGGAAACTCAGTGACACAGTAAAACATTCTAAAGGCAATATAGCATTCCATTATGATCTTCTAGATATTATAGTGTTACCAGCATTTTATAATGTTTTATTATATTTATATTCTGTAATGTAATGTAAAAATACTTGTTTAGCATAGCTACATTCCCTAAACCACAAGTAAATTTTATTCTATTAAGAGACAATTTATACATATTTTGATTTACAATTTCAAACAGTATTAATTTTTAGTATTTATCAATAATCCATTTCCGTGCTTTTGATTGATATTCTTACTCATCAGTGCAAGATCCAGAAATTAAACGATCTAGCTTTGAAAACTTAAAGCACGCTCTTCCCATTTGTGGCAAGAAAAAAAAAAAAAAGAAGTATTGAACAAGTCTCAGTTCAGATATTGCCTGCTCCCCCAAAAACACCCTAAAAGTTGCACGTAGAAAATTTTGGCCAACTTTGCATATTCAAATCTCTTCACCTAGGCATCGAATGTAAATTAAATTTGATCCATATATTAACACCATAGGTGGGAATAATCCTATGAAATTTTGGTGTGATTGGTTTATATGAAAAGTAGCAGTGGTCAATGAAACCTTGGCGCTCTCAGTTGTGTGGCAAACTTTTTAGCCAATTACGAGGCTTGTATCTATATTTCGGTGTGGCTGAATCCCTAATGTTTTACCATGCCGTTATTCAGCATGCTACTTTCGAGGCTTATATCTATATTTAGGTGCGGTTAAATCCCTAATTTTTTGCCATGGTGTGATTTGGCATAAAAAGTTGTTTATGTATATTAAAGCAAATGGCCAAATGTTTGCTAGAACTTTCCAAAAAGCCTAGCAAACTTTACACGTTTGGACCTTCATACGTGATGCGAAGGTGAGTAGCCTCTCTTTAAAAGCCCTTAAAAATTCAACCACTGAAGACACAGAACTGAAATTTGGTATATAACTATCAAAGATCATACAGAACATTCACACCAAATTTCATTACATTTGGAGATGGTAGAGTGGGGGACACTTTTTATTACTGGTCTCTCTGACATGAAATGACTCATATTGTCATGTAGAAGAAGGTGTAATTAGATGAATGACGAACACTAACTTCACTTAACAAAGGTTTATTCAGCACTTGTACATACAAGAGTGCGGGGCGAACTTCGTCTGGTCAGAACACATACAGTATATATACAGCTACAGAACAGTCCAGTACAATGATTCTTGACATTTGCGGATACTTCTAGTATGTACTTGAACCGAATATAGAGATTAAAATTGTACAGTCCAGGTGAGTTTTGAACTTACTACCCTCCATGCAACAGTTTAGTATCATAACCACTACACCATGGTGCTACTCAGCTTCTTCTGCGACATTGCTCCCTCCTTAAGAGAAGAGCGTCTCGTTGTTATGTCCTCCTAGTCCGGGAACGTGTCCACGGTCCTGCATACTTCGACTCCCATTGACTGATGTTCGCCCTGGCAGTGATCTTCTTAGAACTTTCTTTTCTGCTACGCTCTTCGTCACCTTTCCACTTGCTGCCTGTCACTGGAGCTTTGAATTTTCCCTGGGTTGCAGGATACTTACAGGGCTTCATTCGAAGGATGTGGACCGTATCTCTGATCTTTCGTTGCCTTTGTCGTGGTCGAAATCTTCAACTTCATAAGTAACATCAGACAACTGTCTTACAACCTTATAAGATCCAAAGTAGCACCTGAGGAGCTTCTCAGAGAGACCAACCTTCCGAAGGGGAGTGAAGATCCAGAGAAGGTCACCAGGCTGGTAGACAACAGGGCAGTGGCTTGCATCATACCTTCGGGGATCGTTTCTTGAGCCTGCAGCGTGCGCAGTCGAGCTAACTGCCACACTTCCTCAGCACTGGTTAACACCTGGCCAATGAAGTCGTCTTCCATGTCATCAGGATGAAGCTGAAACACAGTATCCATCGTCATAAGTCACCTCACACCCATGCACCGGGAAAAATGGCGTAAATCCTGTGGTGTCTTGTTTGGCGGTGTTGTAGGCAAATGTCACAAAATGTGGCACCTCATCCCAGTCTCTGCTCAACATTGATGAACATTGATACCATGTCGGCCAAGGTCTTATTAAGGCATTCTGTAAGCCCGGTAGTTTATGGATGGTAGGCAGTTGTCATGTGATGAGTAATGTTACGACGACGGTTTATCTCTGTCACAATACTCAATTGAAAAACTTTTCCTCAATCCATAATTAATGACCTTGGGGCACAGTGTTTTAATGCAAAGTCTTCCACAATGAATTCAGCTACCTCTGATGCTTCGGCTGTTTTCACGCCTTTTGTAATGGCATAGCGTGTCAGATAATCAGTGCATACAATAATCCACCTATTGCCACTAGCAGACATTGGAAATTGTCTGAGGTGGTCAATCCCAGCACGCTGGAAAGGAATTTCGGCCAGGTGGAATTGGTATGAGTTGGCCAGGTGGTTTCTGAGGAACTGCCTTTCTCCACTGGCACTCTCGACAGTGCGACACATAGCGACGGACACTCCTAAATAAACATGGCCAGAAAAACCTCTTGCGGATTCTATCATATGTCTTAATAAATCCTAAATGTCCAGCCTCAGGTGTGCCGTGGAATTTCTGTAGAACATCTAAGCGCATGTGTAGGAATCACTGGTAGCCACCTCTTTCCAAACGGATCAAAGATTTTCATGTAAAGCAATCCATTAACTACCTTACATTGTCCTTTAACATTCTCTGACCAATTTAAGGCAAGCATAATTTGAGATATCTCGGCATCCTTTTTCTGCTCAGCAGAGAGATCCTGGAGTGCAGCGAGACAGTCACTATCTTGCACAGGGTTTCTTGAGAGACAGTCGGCATCTTGGTGTTTTCTTCCACTTTTGTACACTATGGTAATGTCATACTCTGTAAGATGTAGTGCCCATCTGGCAACTCGTCCTGTTGAATCGTAAAGACCTGTCATTCAACAAAGTGGATGATGGTCTGTAACAACTGTGAATGGCCTTCCATAGAGATGCTGTCGAAATTTGCACATGGCCCAGGTCACAGCAAGACATTCTCTTTCTGTAGCTGAGTGGTTTCTCTCAGCTTTTGTAAGTGTCCTAGAAGCATAGGATATAACCATCTCTTTTCCATACGAAATTTGCACCAGAAAATCACCGATCCCATACCCATTGGCATCTGTGTGTAGTTCTGTAGGTGCTCTCTCATCATACAGACCAAGTACAGGGTCAGTCGTCAGAGCTTTTCGCAGCACTTCTAAAGAATCTTGTTGAACACCACCCCAGATAAATTTAGCATCAGCTTTTAACAACTCTTGGAGTGGCCTGGCTTTGATACAAAAGTCTTTGATAAAACGATGGTAATGAAAACATAATCCGAGGAGGCTTCTCACATCTCTAATACTTTTAGGAATAGGAAATTCCGTTATAGCTCTCACCTATTCTGGGTCTGGCCACACACCTTCATTTGACACAAGGTGTCCAAGTATTTTGATTTATTTTGCTCCAAAGAGAAACTTTCTTGGATTAAGTTTCAGTCCGCCTTGTTGGAGACACTTAAGAATGGTCCTCAGTCTTTTTATATGTTCATCAATTGTCTTTGAGAATAGTATAATGTCATCTAAGTAACAAAGACACATCGCCCACTTCAGGTGACGTAGATGATTATCCATCATCTGTTCAAAAGTTGCTGGTGCATTACACAAACCAAACGGCATTACCTTAAACTCATACAGGCCCTTGGGGGTGATGAATGCAGTTTTCTCACGATCAGCCTCATCTACTTCGATTTGCCAGTATCCCGAGTACATGTCCATGGTTGAGAAAAACTTAGCCCCCTTCAGACAATCTAGTGTATCGTCAGTTCGTGGAAGAGGTGAACGTCCTTTTTAGTTATCTTATTAAGCTTCCTGTAATTAACACAAAAGCGCCAACTGCCATCCTTCTTCCTGACGAGAACCACTGGTGACGACCCTGGGCTCTGTGAAGGCTGAATGATGTCATTCTTCATCATTTTCTCTATTTCATCGCGGATTATTCGACTTTCTGTTGCTGACACATGGTATGCTCTCTGGCTTATTGGCTGATGGTCTCCAGTGCTAATCCTGTGCTTCACCGTCAATTTGTCTAATTTGCTTTTCACCTTTGGATTGAAGTATTTGGAGAACTCTTGAAGAATGGCAAGTAGCTTCTTCTGTTGTTCCTTAGTGATATCTGGTGATAGTCGAGCTAGAAGATCTTGTCTCGTAGTGGTGGCGCTAATTTCGCCCACAAACTCGGCATGGGAGGTTTTTATGACTTGAGAGTTCTGCAATTAATGGCTCTGCGTTTGCTATGCACAAGCGTCTTGGCAGGATCTGCGGTTCTCGGGGACAGTTAATTATCCACAATTCACCAAATCCGTTCTTAAAACAGATGACAGAGGCTGGGATGACCTAATTGTTCTCCAGTGGTATGCTTCTCACATTCCACTACAAGATCAATGGGTTGATGCATTGCATGACACGTGACAGTTACCATTCTAGTGCTGACTACAGGAATGATCACTTCATCCAGCACACATAGTGTCCCACACACTTGGATGCGCATCTTCGTGTCCACAGTATCTCATCTCTTCTAGCATAATCTATAATTGCCTGAGAAGCTTTCAAAAAGTCCTATCTGAGAATGACGTCATGACTACACTCTTGTAAGATGAAGAATTCTAAAGGCTGTATATGACCACTTATACCCACATGAATGGTACATCTTCCTGTAGGTTTTAATGTTTTCCATTAGGCACCTTCAGCAGAGATGTTTTGTTGTCAATGAATGCGGTTTTTTGCAACTGGCGACGGTACTTTTCCAAAGTGACGAATGAATATGATGCTCCAGATTCCACAAGAGCTTGCGCTGGTCAGCCTTCTGTGAGGATGTAGACACAGATTCCTATCATTTTTGTAGTGATTGACGGCAGAGGATTTTTCTCTTCGGCGGCCTCACCTCCAAGGAAGGTCGCACCCTTTAGTTTTCCATCTTGCAGCAGCTAGGTGATTGGCTGGAGCTTCTAAATGGTGATAGAGACCTTGATCAGCATGTTGGGGAGCGTCCTTTCCAGCGGCTAGCTTGCCGCGATGGTGACCTACGTCATCCTGCACCCACATCTTCTTGTTCATCTTCGTTGTCCTGGAGTTGGCGTCGAGTAAGATCGGTCTGCTGTCTTCTGGCGTGGGTGTCATCAGATATCCGCCACCTTTCTTGACAATAGTGCACTACATGTCTCGGTCATCCTCAGTGGAAACATATACTGGTTGGTTATCCTGGGTCCTCCAGATATCAGTCTTCCTTGGTGCCCAAACAGGTTCCTCACACGGCATTGTAGGAACGTAACTCCACCTGGGTCTCGGCTTTTTCACTGTTTTAAGGGAAATGAAGGACGAGAGATTGGGTTCAGTGTCTGTTCCACTTCCTCCCTTATGACCTCTTGAAGCGGCTTGGTTTTTTGCTTGCTGTGCAATCCAAGTGTTTTCTGAACTTCCTCGCTCACTGTCTGACGAAGTACACTTGTGACATCAGTTGCTTTCTGCATCACGGGCATCAATGCGACATTTGGAAGCTGTTCAAACTTCTTGGGTGTAATCTTTTTTGATGCATTGTCTCGATGTACTGGCACCATTTTATGAAGTTGTCTGCTGTCGAAACCACCTTGAGGAGTAGGGCTTGATACATGTCCTCAGCAACACCCTTCTAATGAGATGTGCAACCTTATCTTCCTCCTACATTCTAGTATCCACTATTTTACACAGCTCCAAGATGTCTTGAATGTAGGAAGCTGTAGTTTCTCCTGGATGCTGTGTCTTGCACTTTAATTTATCTTTAGCCTTGCCCTTCTGTCATTGTGTGTCGCCGAAGATTCTACAGTGATTATGCTAAAGAACTTGCCCCCTTTCTATCAGCAATTTATCGTAGATCGCTGGAAGAACGTAAAGTACCTAGCGACTGGAAGAAAGCGCAGGTCGTTCCCATTTTCAAGAAGGGTCATAAATCAGATGCGAATAATTATAGGCCTATTTCGCTTACGTCAATCTGTTGTAGAATAATGGAACATGTTTTGTGTTCTCGTATTATGACGTTCTTAGATAATACAAATCTCCTTCATCATAACCAACATGGATTCCGCAAACAGAGATCATGTGAAACTCAGCTCGCCCTATTTGCCCAAGAAATTCACAGTGCCGTAGACACTGGCGAGCAGATTGATGCCGTATTCCTGGACTTCAGGAAGGCATTTGATACGGTTCCGCACTTACGTTTAATGAAAAAAATACGAGCTTACGGAATATCGGACCAGGTTTGTGATTGGATTCAGGATTTCCTAGAAGAAAGAACTCAACATGTCATTCTTAACGGTTCAAAATCTGCAGATGTAGAGGTAATTTCGGGAGTACCGCAAGGAAGTGTGATAGGACCGTTATTGTTTACAATATACATAAATGACTTAGTTGACAACATCGGTAGCTCCGTGAGGCTATTTGCAGATGACACGGTTGTCTACAAGAAAGTAGCAACATCAGAAGACTTGTACGTACTCCAGGAAGACCTGCAGAGGATTAATGCATGGTGCGACAGCTGGCAGCTTTCCCTAAACGTAGATAAATGTAATATAATGCGCATACATAGGGGCAGAAATCCATTCCAGTACGATTATGCCATAGGTGGTAAATCATTGGAAGCGGTAACGACCGTAAAATACTTAGGAGTTACTATCCGGAGCGATCTGAAGTGGAATGATCACATAAAACAAATAGTGGGAAAAGCAGGCGCCAGGTTGAGATTCATAGGAAGAATTCTAAGAAAATGTGACTCATCGACGAAAGAAGTAGCTTACAAAACGCTTGTTCGTCCGATTCTTGAGTATTGCTCATCAGTATGGGACCCTTACCAGGTTGGATTAATAGAAGACATTTAGTCAGCGCGAGAGCGTTACGGAGATGCTGAACAAGCTACAGTGGCGGACACTTCAAGAAAGGCGTTACGCAATACGGAGAGGTTTATTATCGAAATTACGAGAGAGCACATTCCGGGAAGAGATGGGCAACATATTACTACCGCCCACATATATCTCGCGTAATGATCACAACGAAAAGATCCGAGAAATTAGAGCAAACACGGAGACTTACAAGCAGTCGTTCTTCCCACGCACAATTCGTGAATGGAACAGGGAAGGGGGGATCAGATAGTGGTACAATAAGTACCCTGCGCCACACACCGTAAGGTGGCTCGCGGAGTATAGATGTAGATGTAGATGTAGAAATACTTGCGCAGTTCCGCCTGGAATACTTCACAGCTTGTGAACTTCTCCTCGGTGTTCTCATACCATTGCTTGACAGTGCCCTCCAAGTAGAACAATACATTAGCCAAACACTCGGTGTCATCCCATTTGCTAAATTTGGCTATACGCTCATATACCTTCAGCCACTTGTTTGGATCTTGGCCATCATCACCAGAGAACCCGGAAGGATGTCTCATGTGGTGGCACACAGTTGCTGTCATCCTAATGTCCTCTTCTTCTTCTGTCTCCGATAGATTGCGATCTGTTGAATACGGCTCGAACTCGGGTTTCTCACCATGTAAACGGCAGCTCTGTTGTGGCCTGATGGGAGCCACTGTGTCGTCGATAATGTGCGCTATCACAAGTTCCAATACCCGGTGCCTCCACCAGAATAATGTCACTTAGAAGAAGGTATACTTAGATGAATAGCGAACACTAACTTTACTTAATAAAGATTTAATCAGCACTAGCACATGCAAGAGCATGGAGTGAACTGCCTCCGGCCAGAACACATACAGTATATATACAGCTACAGAACATTCCAGTAAAATGATTCTTGACATTTGTGGATACTTCTAGAATGTACTCGAACTGAATATAGAAATTAAAATTGTAGAGTCCAGGTGAGTTTTGAACTCACGACCCTCCATGCAACAGTTTAGTATCATAAGCATTACACCACGGTGCTACTCAGCTTCTTCTGCGACAATATAACAACCAGCCTCCTTAATGGGGAAGGCACTATCTGCTGCTTAACACAGCATTTATGAGGTAAAATATGTTCACTGGTATTCATTGGAAGCTGAAAGTAGCAGGAGCAAGGTGAATTCTACTGGACAACATTATTGGATAACATGCTGAATGATCTAAAATTCCTGATAGAAAGGAAAGTTAGCTTCCAACAATGACTCTTCTTGAAAAACTTGTTATATTTGACACACACATTTCTATCTAGAGAGGTGTAGCGTATTCAGTAAGGTTTAAAATAAATTTGTTAACTGCCATTGCTAAAATAAGACATATTTCACATGCTGATTGGAGAGGTTATTGTAACCCTTACAAAAGTGTAACAGAAACACTCAGGAAACTTGCTTGGACACTCTAGAAGAAAGGTGATGCTGTCTTCGAGGAACACTGTCTGGTAAATTTAGGGAACCGGTGCTCTGAAAGCAGCAGGTCTTGATCTTCTCTGTTATTTTATCTTGCATAGGGCTCATGAGAGTAATGTAAGAGAAATTAGGGTGCGTACAGACATTTTTCTCTCCAAAGATGTGATGATTGGTAGCCCCACATTAGCTCCCCCCTCCCCACTGCCATTGTGACTATTGTTATATAAAAGCTCTGTGTTTTTGAAAACATTTATGTTATCATGCAAAAAAAGTCTTAGTAAAAGTATTGAAAATAATAGGGATTGGACAGATGGGATCTTATTATAGTGAATGCTTCTGGAATTTGTTATGCAAGCAACGTCTTAATAGGAAACATTCAGATGGTAGCTGTGCTATGTGTGATCAGACTGTGTGAGAGGTGATACATCCTTCACACTCGTATTTGTTGGATTCATCTTGGTGAGTGACTCCTGAAGCTCTATATTTTACATGTTCCACCAAATGCTTCATTTAGGTCTTGGCATAACATTTTAACAATGACATAGTCTTTATGTCTATGCAAGAAGCATTCCAGCTTACGCCTAATGCGCAGTTTCCCATGCATCATTAGATGACATTCTTTCTACAGATTTTCACATCTCTGAGGCCTGCATTAGACCTAAAAATGCTAGTTACTGGGTATTGATTACCCAGGGAGTAGTAATTTGGACATCTCTCTCCCATACCTGCTCCTTTAGTAGAAGGCTCTTCTTACTCTTTCTAACTCTGATTACTGTTACCCTTGACTTTGGAATATTTTCCTGTGTCTTTTACAACTGTTTCTAAAATCTTTTAATTATCTGAATATTTTTGAGTACAGTCTCCAGATTATAGCAGCTGTTGGAGACATTTGTCTTATAGGTAACAGGTGTCCAGTGTAAACTTACCTGATTTGGCAGGCTCAACTACAATCCAATCATCAGTCCTTTGTGGAACCATACTGCTGCTAACTGCAGCTCTTTAACTGTCCTGATTCTAAGTTTGCTTCTGATACTGACGGAGCAGCTGAGTTTTAAGAGGCGGCAACACAAATTTGTAATATGATCTCAGTGAGCTTGAACTTGCTCTGGCACAGTCATAGAAGAGTTGTGTATGATGCAAAAGGACACGGAATGGATTATAAAGGAGAGGAGCAGGGAAAGAAAGTTGTTGTGGAGAGGAGAATGAGTGAAAGAGATCCTAGGGATGGAGTGGAACGGTGTGTAGTGCAGTGGGTAGTAGCGATTGAGGCCAGGAGAATTTGTGTGATTGAAGGACTTTCCATAAGGACAATTGTCATCAACATAATTATGAGAAGCAGCTGTTGTTTGGGGGGGGGGGGGGGGATCATTTAGATAGAACGGATTGTGAAGCAGCCATTGAAGTAGAGCTTGTTGTACTTGGCAGCATGTTGTGCTGCTGTGTACTCAATTCTACTCATTGGCCACAGTATGACCATTTAGATGGACAGCTGGTTGATGAAGTTACACACATAAAAGGCTACGGTGTACGACATGACTGCTTTCACTGGTGCACTACCTTTGGTAGAATCGGCTATCCCTGTGACAGGATGTAATGGGAAGTGCAGCATAATGGTGGCTCAGGAAGTTTTGTAAATTGGATTGGCATTGGAATACCATTTTTGGAGTGGTAGAAAGTATTGTGGGTGTGATGTTTCTCATTTCTGGACACGATGATAAATAGTTGAAGTCCTGGCAAGGGATGTGGTTACATTGCTCGAGGTGGGATGATATTATGTAATGAGGACAGTTTGCTCCTTTGCCTTTGCAGCTGATTTGTGGGGTTGATTGTAGAATTAGAGGCATGTTTGGGCTAAACATGGGATATCTGTGTGTGGTCTAAGTTTGTGGGCCAGTGCCTGTCTGAAGATCTTAGTAAGGTCTTCAGCATGCTAGGTGGGGGCTTGTTCATTGCTGCAAATGCACTGACTGTGGGTGGACAGACTGTATGGGAGAGACTATTCAGTGTGGAAGGGATGGAAACTATCAAAATGGAGGTACTCTTGATGGTTAGTGGATGTGTCATGGTCAGAGGTTTTGGTGGTGCAATTGGATAGCTATAAGTCATAAGTCAACATCCAGGAATGTTGCACAGTGGGCTGAACAAGACCAGGTGAAGTGTATGGGAGAGAAGATGTTGAGGCCGTGAAGGAATGAGGATAGGATAGTGTGTCTTGTCCCTGGGTTCCGAACATAAAGGTGACGTCAGTGAACCTGAGCCAGACGAGGGGTTTGGAAGTTTGAGTGGCATGAAAGTTGGCCTACAGGTGGCCCACCAGAAGCAGATCCATCTTAGAAAGCAGTCATATACAGCTCTGCAGAAATTTTGTACAGTCTTTTATGTGGGCATGACCTGAAACCATCTCTCTGTTTGACTGGGCAACCTGTTTCTAGCACAGCTGACCATCCAACAGTGAAACACACTTCTGTGGATGACATGCTGGACTCCATTGCCTCTTTCACAACCTGTACAGTCTGAATACTCATTCAATACTAGCCTCTCCAAACCACGTAGCTGTGAACTGTCCTTGTAGCATATTTTTGAATCTTGTTGTCCTGGCCTCTGTTATGCCCTATACTATGTTCACTACGACCCTCCCTCCCCTCCCCTATCCTCCTGCCACTGGCCCCCCTTCCCACTTTACTCACTCTGTACGTACTTCTTCCTCTCCAGTCTCCTTTTTCCTCTGTTTCTCCATCCTCCCAGTCCACCCAACAGCACATGTGACTGATCCTGCCTGTGCCAAAGTAAGATCACATTCTTATTCTTTGTTTTTACTGCCTCTCCTTCTCTCTGTCAAGTTCCCATACTTCTATCCTTCATGCTACTATTCTTATCTCGCCCACTTGACCCTACTTCTCATCCCAGCCGAACTACAGTGCCATTACAGCGTAGGCAGACAATACCATGTAGCCATCTAGGTCCGTATATTTCTGTGCATGTATATTCTGTGCTACTTAACTTTGATGTGAGATGTCATCCAAAAGCTCAGCAACAGTTTCGGTCTTGTGTATGTGCCTGTTGACCACTCCACACATCATTTTTCTAGTGAGTTGCTATCTTTACTGCTTCCATTATTTGTATTCCATCAAGGACTTTTGTTGCCATGCTTACCAAATTGTGCAAATAGAGCACTGGTTGAACAACAGACAGGCATGCAGAAAAAGATTGATAAACTACTAAGACTTGGAGAAAACTGTTTCCTTGCTTAAAAAAAGAGAGAGAGAGAGAGAGAGAGAGAGAGAGAGAGAGAGAGAGAGAGAGAGAGAGAGAGATGCCCATGGTTGAAGTGCTACACTACTGATCCAAAACTCTCTGGTTTGATCCTGAGTCATTCCTAGGATTTTTATGTGTTACATATTACGTCTTTCACCTCTGGCAAGATTTGTTGGTGGTAAACATGCTGAGTTACACTGTAGTTTGGAGCCCATGTAAATCCTAGCAATACCAATGCATTTTCCATAACACATGCTACCAAGGCAGGATACTTAGTGCCCACCACAAAAAACTGAAAGAATAACAAAATTTTGAAAATTGTCGTTAACTCTTATTAACAAAATAATTTTTTGAAAGGTACTGATGAGTAAATTGGGTCCTGAACCTGAAAAATATCTTTTAGCACTAACTTACCAATGTCAATGCATTTTCTGTAATGTGTACATGTAGAGGAGGGATAGCTTATGACCACCATATTAATTTTTTAAAAATACAAATTTTCTCAATTGTTGTTGAGTTTTATTCTCAACATACTTTTTAAAGATATATAGATGTGTAAGAAGGGTCCTGAACTAGAAAATATTCATACGGCATTTCTTGCAAAAAGTCACATTTACTAGTAAGGATTATGTTTGGATTATGTTTTACTGAAAAATTCAAAACAATTGCAGAATTTAGTATAAGAAATGATTGAAAACAATAAATATTTTTTAACATTTTAAAATACAAGACAAGTTGACATAAAGTATCCCCTGTTCGTATTGCGAGGATGAACTGTAGCCCAGCCCCCCTCCTCTCCCCTTCCCCTTCCCCTTCCCCTTCCCCTTCCCCTTCCCCTTCCCCTTCCCCTTCCCCTTCCCCTTCCCCTTCCCCTTCCCCTTCCCCTTCCCCCTCCCCCTCCCCCTCCCCCTCCCCTTCCCTCTCTCCCCCCTCCCTCCCCTCCCAGTAAAACTGGCTTGGTAGATTAACTAAAAGCAAGGACACCATCTCTATTTTGATATGGACTGTTTTGTTCCCAGTCATCTGTTCACTGTTTTACTAAATTACCATGATTTTGTTTGTTTATTAAATTAACACTGAAGGAACATCAAAACTTTATGAAGCCAACATCATAAATTGACTGAAATGACGGTTATTGTAAGATTTTTCTGTATGTTTTATGTTTGGTTACTCATATTTGGAATAATTTTTTGTAGTTCCTTTTGAATGTACTATGAGAAGGGAAATTGAATGTACTGTTTTTACGTAGCATTTTTAGACTGGCATGGGTGACAGAGTGACCACGCCTGCCCCGGCCACTGCAGGCCCTCCCACGCGACATCGGCCGTGGGAACCTGCAACTGCTGAAGCAAAGTCTGGTGTTACATCCTTGGCAGACATTTTTGATACAGCCTTCTCATCTACAGTTGACCGTCCTGTGGATAATACTGAAAATTTCTCTGCAGGTAATTTCATGTTTTATCCATCATTCTCATATAGCAAGAGGTTTTATACAGTGTAATATTAACATACTTTATTCTGTTCAGTGTCAAAGTAGACACATTAAGCATGTAATAAATGAATTTTAAGAATATTTGTGGAATACGAGATACATTTGTCTACATGAACAGTGTTTATGGTAAGCACACAATTTAAAAACATAGTTTAATTTGTTGGGTTGGAAATCTATTAAAATTTCTCCTATTAGAAAGGGAGCTGTAAGAACCAGGAAAATGAGAGTGTTAGATGTACCGATACTGAAGGTGCAACAACTTGGTCCAAACAACAGAGGAGGAGAGGGATTATATTCAGCAAAGAACTAAGATAAGAACCTTCAACATCGCAGCGTGTCAGCAGTCGTAATATATTAACAAACTTTTAGTTTGTTAATAAAAGAACTAAGACCAGTATTACCTGTTGTTCACTATTATTAAATTGTGACCATCTGATCGCTAGATTTGATTATGATTAAACAGTCCCAAAGCAGTAAGTATAACTATACCAGCATGACTACAGAAGTTGAAGATGCAAGAAAGATCCTTTCTAAAATTCCAGAGTACAGCCGATAATTGTTAGGCTTCAAACAAAATGCAAAACAAAAACGGTGTAAAACCAACTAAATTTTTTTTTTTAAATAGTTTTGACAAGAGAATGGAGAGTATAGGAATTAGATGCTTATAAATATACACATGTGATATGATGTTACAAATAGGAAGGAGGAAGGCTTTGAAATACAAGGGTGGTTTTATAAGTCTGGTAAATGTCCATGAAATACTGGAACATTGATGATGTACCTTCATGGTTGGTGAGCCTGATTACCCCCCAGGGATGTATAAAGAATTTCAGCAATGTACAGCATACAATTCAGTGTTGACAGCCATCTGAATTTGTCAGTGTGTCAACTGCAGTGGAAAATGGAGAAAACATTTTCATTTGGAGGGTTTGACTGTTGCACAAATCAAAACAGAATTGGATGAAATTCACGCAGAGTCTGCACCATCATTTAAGACCATTTAGTTTTGGATTAATGGATTTAAATGTGGTTGGAGAAGTACTGAAGACAAAGTGTGGCCCAGCCGTCTAGTTGTGGTTACCACAAAGGAAACAATTGATAAAAATCCATGGTAACACAAGACTGTCAAATACAAATTTGTGAGATTGCTGAGGCTGTAGGCAACTCAAATCAGTGAGTGCATAACATCCTGCATTGAGAATTGTGTATGAAGAAGCTGCATGCATGCAGGGTGGGTGCTGCAATTTGCTCACACTTGACCACAAGCACATCTGGCAGAATATTTCAACACAATGTTTGGCGATGTTTATTTGCAGTCTGCAAGGCTTTTGGTGTTTATTCATGACTGTTGCTGAAACCTAGATCCATCATTACAGACCCGAGTCAAAAGGCTGGCGGAAGTGCACCAAAGAAGGCAAATACCAATTTGTCAGCTGGTAGGGTGATTCCCAAGGAATAATCCTCAAAGATTACTTGGTAAAAGGCAGAACCATAACTGGACCCTATGATGCTTCATTTGAAACTTGCATTGGCTGAAAAAAGACAAAAGCTGACATGCAAAAAAGTGCTCTTTCACCAGGATAATGCACCATCCCACACACATCAGCAATAAAAGTGACAAAAGTGCTTGAACTGGGCTTTGAATTGGTTCCTCATCCACCCTATCCAGTGGATTTAGCCCCCAGTGACTTCTTCCGGTTCCCAAATTTGAAACTTTGGCTTGCTGGGAAGGAAGTTTCATCAAATGAGGAAGTGATAGTGGTAGTTTACAGAACTCATTTTTCTGATGGGATGAAAAAGCTGGAGGATCACTGGACCAAGTGTATATCCCTCAGAGGGGACTATGTCAAGACGTGAGTTCTTTGTGAAACAAAACACTTTTTAATGCTTTTTTACCCGACTTATCGCCCCATTCTCATAAAGGAAAAGATTAGTATTAATTAACACTAGGAAAATGACTAAGACAAAATTTATGATGAAAGCACAGTTCTGATCTGTAGACTTTAGACCCACCAATGTTAAATTGGGGGGGGGGGGGGGGAGAATCTGAATGACTTTAAGTGTCACTATTGCTAGGCAGTTTTGAAAATAAGTGTGTTACCAAATGAAAGAAAAAGTATGGGAGAGTCATTGTCTTGCTGTTTTGACACGACATAAAATTTTATTCCTCCTTTAACTTTGTTCCTTGCTGTCAATAATTGATTTGTAAGTGCCAACAATTGCACAAGATATTTCTTTCAGTACTCCTGCTGTCTGTGTAAATCCAGAGGTCTTCCTTGTCAAAGCAGAGAGAGAGAACAGTATAAATCTTATCATAATAGTCTCAGATCAGGTCCAAATGTTTCACTAGCAGACACTTTGTGTGTGGCTGAAAATGATCTTAAATATGAAGTTGAAAATAACTGTGTGATTATGTAATGCCATAATGATCCATCAAGATGCAATTCTTCAGGCTTTCCTGGATATCTGTTGACATCGTGGGTGTCAAGTTTTCTGCCAGATGTCAGTGTCGTCCATGCACAGTATTTTGACAATGTTACTCGCTGCTTTCATCAGATGCTACCTGAGACTGATAGTAGAGTGGAACAGGTTGAATATTTATGGCAACTACCTCTCCTCCCTGTGGATGGTTCTGGACATTCCATATATGGTCCATTCCCACTAGAAGTGTCCTGAGATGTTCCATCTTCGGTCCAGAGCACCATGCTGTAAGCTGGTGTTCCATTTTCGGTCTGGAGCACCTCCACAGTCAGTTATAGGTGTTCCGTCTATGGATTTTCTCATTAGAAACATCCTGAGACATTCCGTCTTCGATCTGGTGTGCCTGGTCCCCGGAGCTGGTGTTCAGTTTATGGTGCAGTGTACCTGACAGAAATCTGAGGTTCTGTTCTTGGTGCGATGCACTTGGTGCTATGTCTGGGTTTTGTTCCACATTCCCAAATTCCCAGTTCTTCTATTTCTGAGTTGCTGCCACTGATGTGTTTTTAACTAAGGCAGTGCAGGATTCAAGACATTGCTGAGTTGGTACCCAGTGCCACAAGTCATGAAGTTTCCCACTACTTCCATCTCTATTGATTCTCTTATAATACTGTCCCTATATCCAGTATCTGTGCCAGAACCCTCATTTTTTCCGTAGTTCGTGAATAAGTTCCAGAAAATGCTTGGCGATGACTGTTTTCATTGTCTGATCCAGCTGGATGTTCCTCTTATGCTCATGGCATCTGATGCCAACTGTTCTAGTTGTTTGAGCAATGTGTGACATGTCACAGTGGTAAAGTATATTTTAAGTTGCTGGTTTCTGTAAGCCCAGGTCATCTTTCACATTTCCCAGTAGCCCTCTTATTTTGATTGGTAGACAGAACACACAATTAATGTTATGCTTCTCAGGGATCCTGCTGATGCTGATCTTGGCAACAACTGATCATGCATTGGCCGGGTAAGCTGCAGCCATTGCTTCATCATGCTCTTCTTCTTCTTCTTCTTCTTCTTCTCTCTCTCTCTCTCTCTCTCTCTCTCTCTCTCTCTCTGACTGTGTATCCACCTTTGCAGAAGACAGAGTGCAGATGCTCTCTTTACGAAGTCAAGCTGTCTTGATCTGACAGTATGTGCATTATGGACCAGTGCCCTTAGAACTCCAGCCCTTTACTCTGGGGGATAACAGCTGCTAGCGTTCAGGTAGAAATCAGTGTGCGTTGGTTTGGGACACACATTAGGGCCAAAGTGCCCAGATCTGCTTTCCTTTTGACAAGTAAATCCTGATTTGAAATTAAAATTTTCCCAGCGAATTAAATGTTCAAAGAGGTTTTGGGATTGCAGCCAGTCATCCTAGGCTTCACTCCACAATATTTTGACTGGACACTTTCCAGTCATTTTCAGGTGAGCCATTGAAGACTGAGGAAAATGTTCTCTGCTCTGCCTTGTATAGCGCGCTGAGAGTATTGCAAGCATGCTGAGAGTATTGCCAGTGTGCTCGGGAGTATTGCCACGCGTACTTCAGAATCACGTTGACTGGACCATACCACCTGGCGACAATGCCTTCTCTGGTCCAGCTGCAGAAATCAGCTATCTTCGGTATTGCAACTTGCCGCAGTCATCAGAGTGTTCTGGTGTCCTCATCTGGTGCATATCATGGAGATGATGGGATTTTACGCATTAGACAACTGGTAGCTGCTGTCACAGTTCATTAGATTATTTGTGGTTTGTATTTAAGTGGATTATTTTGTAATGGGTACCCAAAAAAGATGTTGCTGTGGCCAAAATTAATGTTTTGTCATACTTCATTGAATGTCTGTCGGAGATACAATGTTCCGCAATTGCAGACTTGCTGGGTTGCAGAAGGTGAGTGCAACATTTATGTTCTGTGCAATGTTCTTCGACAGTGTGTGTTGTTTGTCCTATGTAGGCCATACCACACAGGCAAGGTGTTTTGTAAATTCCCGCCTTCCACGAGAACAAATTATCCTTCATTGATCCCAGCAGGTCTGAAACCTTAATGGCAGCTTCAGGGTAGGGAGAGTCTCAGTGAGCTTCTGGAACATCTTAACACATGCCACCCAACTGGAGGAGGATGGTCACCTGGTGTTTCTGAATGTACTTGCAAATGGAGAACAGCTGTGTTGTGTGGCAACAGTATGAATTGCAAATCAGCATACTGTGATGTATATGTGCAAGTTAGCAGCTATCATCACCCAGAGCAGTGAAATGCAGTTCTAAAGATATTTCACGATGCATATTTCAATGAAATTTTTTATAATGGAGTCCCAAAAAGACATTGCTGTGGCCAGAATTAAAGTTTTGTCATACTCCATTGAATGCCCATTGGAGATACAATGTTCTGCAATTGCAGACTTGCAGTGCACACACATTGTCAGATCAAAATAGTTTGACATCAGAAACATAGTACCTAGCTCAGTTTTCTGCAAAAGTGGATACACAGGCCTTTTAACGAACTACTCTGCCACACAATAGAGAAGAAGAGCAAGATGATGCAAAGGCTGTGGCTTGTCTGCCCTGTGCAGGATCTATTTGTGCCGAGATCAGCCGGATTCGCGAGAAGCGTAACATCGAGTGTGTGTTTTGTCCACCTATCAAAATAAGAGGGCAATTGGGATGTGCAAAAGCTGGCATGGGCTTACAAAAACGAGGAATTTATAATACACCTTGCCAGTGTCACATTTCATACATTGGCCCAACAACTAGGACAGTGGACATCAGATGCCAAGAATGTCGGGGCACGTACAGCTGGGACAGACAACTAAATTATGGAACTTAATCATTCCATGAAATATGAGAAAATCAGGGTTCTGGCACAGACTCCAGATACAGGGATAGTGTTATAGGAGAGTCAGTAGGATAGAAGTGGTGGGAAACATCATGAATTATGACATTGGGTACCAACTCAGCATTTGCTTACGGCACAATGGTGGCAGCAGCATAACTCAAACAAAAAGAAGAACTGTGACGTAGACTTGGGGAATGAACACCAGACAGAGCACGAAGTACACCATACCAAAAACAGAACTTCTGATCTCTGTCAGGTACACCAACTGAAAACTGAATGCCAGCTCAGGACCAGGCACACTGGACTGAAGACAGAACATCTTAACAACATTTCCAGTAAGAATACCTGCAGACGGAATGCCTCCAACTGACATTGAAGGTGCACTGGACCAAAAATAGAACACTACCTTTGGGCCAGTTGGAATCGGCCAACTCTTACATATACCTGGGTGTAATACTTCATAGGGATATGAAGTGCAGTGATCACATAGGCTCAGTTGTGGGTAAAGCAGGTGGTACACTTCGGTTTATGGGTAGAATACTGGGGAAGTGCAATCAGTCTACAAAGGAGATTGCTTATAGATCACGTGTACTACTGGTCCTAGAGTATTGTTCGAGTTTGCGGCACCAGTACCGTATAGGACTAACGGGGGATACTGAACGTAAACAGAGGGTGTCACAGAGTTACTGAAGAACTGAACTGGAAGATAGACTTAAACTATCCTGAGAAAGTCTATTAACAAAGTTTCAAGAACTAGTTTTAAATGATGACGTGAGGAAAACACAACTACTTCCTTTGTACCACTCACATAGGGACTGTGGGCTTAAGACTAGAATAGGTACTGCATGCACAAGGGCATTCAATCATTACTTCTGCACTACATGTGTCTATGGAAGACTAAGAAACCCTAATAACAGATATGATGGGCTGTACCCTCGGCCATGCACTTCACTGTGGTTTGCAGAGTGTAGATGTAGATGTAGATGTAACAAGATACCGTCAAACTATCGACCAATTTCATGTTCGCTGGCTTTTTCAAAAATATTTGAAAAGGCTGTGTTCGAGCATCACCTTAAGCATCTGACTGCAAATAACATATTGTCCAAGTAACAGTGTGGGTTCCTTAAGGATTCTGATACAGAGAAGACTATTTACATGTACAGCGGGAATGTACCTAATTAATTGCATAAGAGATTAGAGGCTACTGGTATTTTCTGTGAATTGTCAAAAGCCTTTGACTGTGTGAATCACAGCACACTGTTAAGTAAATTGGAATATTATGGTGTCACTGGTAGTGCTGCAAAATGGCTTGAGTCTTACCTAACTAACAAGAAACAAAGGGTGTCATTTCAAAATGCCTGTCATGTAAGCAGTCTGTCTTCATCTAATTGGGAGTTAATTGCTTGTGGTGTTCCTCAAGGTGGGTACATTAATGACCTCTCGTATGTTCCATTGACACATGCTAAGTTTGTTTTGTTTGCAGATGATAAGAAACATTGCAATAAATAGCAAGTCAAGTACAGATTTAGAAATTGCTGTTAATCAAATTTTCACTGATATTAATAAATGATTTAAAGCTAATTCACTGTCATTAAACTCTGAAAAGATGTATTATATGCAGTTGAGAACCTGGAAGACGTGCAGATAGGCCAGATTGACATTGTTCAATTTCTGAGGTTATAACTCAATAATAAATTCAGTGGGGAAGGTCATATTACATCATATGGGATCATATTCTGGGGTAATGTGTCAAACGGAGCTAAAGTTTTTAGAGTGCAAAAGCGTGTAATAAGAGTCCTTTGTGGTGTAAATTTGAGAACATCACCTAGAAACCTGTTCAAGGAACTGGGTATTCTAATCACTGCTTCTTGGTATATTTGTGCCTTAATGAAATTTGTTGCAGATAATATGTCTCCATTTCAATCCAATAGCTTAATACATAGTATCAATACTGGCAATAAGAACAGTCTATATAAAGACCTAAAATTACTTACCTTGGTCCAAAAAGGGGTCCAGTATTCAGGAACACACGTTTTCAATAAATTGCCAGCAACCATTAAAAACTTTGTTTCAGATAAAGCACACTTTAAACAGAATTTGAGAGACTTTTTGGTAGGCAACTCCTTCTACTCTATAGATGAATGTCTTGATAGAGACTGCTAGATCAGCTTCAGTAAAAAGTCTGTTAGATTTTAGTTTTGACAGCACTTGGTTACAACAGTCAAGATTAGGTATTTCAAGCATGTTAAATTAAAAGTGCATGATTATGTTTCATTCTGACAGAGTATTAATTCTGTAAATATTAACACTTCCCGTTTACTGTAATGTGTTCACGTATCTTGCCAGTCTCCTGATAAATGATCAATGAACAGAGTATTGTATTCAAATGTTCTATGTTTTTTATGTTATGCTTTACACCCACACGAATCATCTAGGTTTTGAGCCTATGGAATGAAAACCGAATCAAGTCTAAAGGCTAGTGCCATTTGTCACAAATTTATGCTCTAACATGATTGCACTTTCCTGGTAATGGTTTGTTATTGCTATGTTCCCACTTATATATATTCCATAAACACCAGCCTGTAAACATTCAGGTTGATAACCCCAACCTAAACTTAAAAGCAAAGTATACAGTGGAACTTTGATTTTACGTTTTCCAATTTTATGTTTTTTGCAATTTTGCACCATAAATTCGTATTCGCTATGAAAAATGCATAAGATCAATGTTAAAAATTCCCTGATTTTACATATCTTCCTGATAAGGTGTACCTCAGTTCCACATTCTTGCTCAATGTATCACTTGACATCATCCCATTTTCTTCCTATTGGCATTTGATGTGACTGAACGAGTTATAAGTGGCACATGAGACAGATGGTTCGCACCGCGGATGGTGGTGGAGTTCAGGGACTATTTTTGGCCATTGCAGAGAGGGGGGGATGTGCGAGGAAATACTGACATTAGCCACGATCGGCATTGCCAACACAATTTGCAACATTTAGCTTCACTGCACAGTTAAGAAGCAACTACTGCTATGTTGTGGCAGAAATTGGAAAACAGGACAGTCCACTTGAAGTGTTCCTGACCAGGGCAACATGTGACAAAGGGGCCCAATCACCACTTTTTCTTGTATAACTTATAACTCAGTCTCATCTTTTTGCGTGTTTTTGCGATTTATTGTTTTCAGCAACAGTATCAATTTTCAACCTTTTATATTTAAACACTTGAGTCTCGAAGAATGTATTCAGTCAGAATCAAGGAAACGTCAGTCATTTCTGGGTAGTGAGCTGTTATTGGCTGGTGACTTGTTACGTCGCAGCCGGCCGGAGTGGCAGAGCGGTTCTAGGCGCTTCAGTCTGAAACCACGCGACCGCTACGGTCGCAGGTTCGAATCCTGCCTCGGGCGTGGATGTGTGTGATGTCCTTAGGTTAGTTAGGTTTAAGTATTTCTAAGTTCTAGGGAACTGATGATCTCCGATGTTAAGTCCCATAGTGCTCAGAGCCATTTTGTTACGTCGCCCAACAGCCAGCCCAGCCACCACACCAGCTTTAACTGGTTTTACACGAGTGACTTACTGGTCAAATCGACTACTTGAAGTGCGTGTACCATTTGCACTTGCATATAAATCAGTGACCAACCATGACTCAAGTGTGTGTGTGTGTGTGTGTGTGTGTGTGTGTGTGTTGTCAATGACATATAGATTCTGCAGAGTGCAGAGTCCTAAATTTATGAGTATGCTGCACGCTGCGCTTGCACGTAAACAAGGGACTATTGTAGTGCCTGCTAACATTGGAAACTATAACGTATTATGGTCAAATTGACTCCTGTTATAGAAATGGATTTTATGTTTTCATGTTGTCCTAATCTTTCTTGTGTTCTTTGCTTTGTTTTTGTGGCACACTGAAAAGTTACACAAGGCCGTGGTATTTTTTCATACTAGTGTTCTCTTACAAGATAGATGAAATATCTCAAAGCAAAAAATAATTGTGTTTTACAGAGAAAGGACATAGAGATAAGAAAATAAATAGATAAATGTATTTTAATGACAGTTGTTTTGACGGTGAAAACTCAGAATTACTGGACGAGAAAAATGATTTTTGTTGTTATTTGGCACCTTGGAGGAGAGGGCAAAAAAGATACAAAAGATAAAGGTGCTATTTTCTGCATTCTACATACTTCCTGATGTGTTTCGAAGCATTATTTTCTCGAGCAAATAATTGTATGTGTGAAATGTTTGGACAACACTTTTCCTGTTCTTTCAGTTCTCAGGAGTGTGAACAGTTTGCCACACAACCTTTAACAAGAACTTTCACTATGAATTCTGTTTTGGTCATTAATAAACTCTACTGTCATTTTTTCCTACATTTATTTACTATTTTCCATTTCCCATAAAAAGGATAATCCCCCAAAACATTACTTTCACCATTCAGATGCCAAACTCCACAGCAGACAGCTTTCACAACACCGGCAATTTTGGCACTGACATGTAAATGAAAATTACCAATCAAAACAGATGAGACTCAGTACAGGAATAGTTTTCTTCCCAGGTGTGCTGCAGTAAACATACTTGTCTCAAGTAGTCAATTGAGACAAGAAAGTTGATTGAATAAAAGAGGCTTTTAACAAATGTAAAAAGAGTTTGCTTGCTGGATACACTAGAAGTCACTGCTCTCATGATACTCTAGTCATTGCCCTCACGCACAAGAGTATGCTGCACTGCCATTGCCTACAGAAGGAAAACACACACTCCCACATGTTAGACTCCAATGCCTTTCATCCTGCACTTCACAGTTTTCGGTTTAGATCACCATACTCATCAATTTTTGCTTTTTAATCGGTGAGTGCAAAGGATAGATCTCTCAAAAATGCTTGTCTTGACGTATAATTTGTGGTTGTAGTGTGCCAAAGAATAGCTCAATTACCGTGTACCCAGTTACCAATTTCAATTTTTGGACCAGATTTTACTTGCTGTAATACATCTGTGATTTTTTAAGAGCTGATGAAATTCATTACCAGTACGTATAAACATTATATTGTAAATTTAATTTCCTTCACATATGCAAATTTTGTACAATGTATAGGAGAGGATTTCGATTTTTAATCATGTATGCAAATGACATATGTTTTTGCTTGTATTTTGGGGGTTTTAATGTTTTCCTTGATTCTGCATTTTCCTCAGTTTTCTGTTATTTGAGTCTGGACCACACGAAAACGTAAAATAGGGGCTTCACTGTAAATGCACTATATACATGTTTTGTACCTTTTTTGATTCTACCTGCTTTTCTATTTTGGCACTGATGCAGACTATGTTACAGCCAAAATCTAGATCTGCAATAAACTACAAATGTCTGTAGTTATATTCAACGGTCACTGTGCCCACAAGCATCCAACAGATTCCAGTTTAGTTACTATGTAGTGTACTAAAAGTAATCCAGCCTATTTTTACTGTTCTACTTTTATCTATTACTCTTCTATTGTTATCCGTTTAGTCTCTTCTTCCTCATCTGTCTTAAACAGAAGACTCATCAAGAGTTCTATGACTTCATTGTTATTGTGTGGTTTCCATGTTGCTATATTCATTTTAGATTATTTTAGCAAATTTATGAAAAGGATAGTTGCTACTCGCCATATAGCAAAGATGTTGACTCGCAGATAGACACAACAAAAAAACTGTCAGAAAGTAAGGCCAATGAGGCCTTAGTCAGAAATAGACAACATACACACACAGTCATGCAAATGCAACTTGCACACGCACACGCACACGCACACACACACACACGCACACACACACACACACACACACACACACAAAACCAAAGTCTCTGGCTGCTGAGACCAGACAGCGATCAGCAGCACATGATGTGATGGAAGATGCAACTGGGTGAGGTGGGTTACTAGAACATAGTATTATTTCAGGGAGAGTTCCCACCTGCACACAGCACTACACAGCTCTCTTTTCGACTAATGCACCCACAGTCTTTTTTATTTTTCTCCGTGTCTGCTAGCCCCCCCCCCACCCCCCCACCCCCCCCCCACCCCCAAATCTCCTGCCTGCTGCCTCACCTCCTGACTGCACCTAGCTGCCCTACCCTCTCTCCACCTCGGATCTGTATGCTCCCACAAGCAGCACTCCTACCCTCACACTCACCCTCCCCACTCCAGCCTCCTCCTTACCCCCACCACCCAGTTGCATCTTCCATCAAGCGCTGTTGCTCACAGCCAGAGACTACGCTCGTGTGTGTGAGTTCCATTTGTGTGACTGTGTGTGTATACTGTCTATTTCTGATGAAGGCCTTGTTGTCCGAGAACTCACTTTCTGACAATCTCTCTGTTGTGCCTACCTGCAACTCAGCATCTCAGCTATATGGTGAGTAGCAACTATCCTTTTCAGAACACTGTTACATTCCATCCTGAATTTTACATTATTTTAGTTGTTTAACAGTCCTACTTTTAAACTGTGAATACAGACAGTTCTTCCATGCTGACACTTATCTTCACACGAGGCAAACAATGCAATGTTACTGCAGAACAAAGATTATTGAAAGGAATCTTTAATGCAGAATCTCTTTAGTCCATCTCGCAACATTTTGTTGTGTTATACGTATAACCCATCTCCATTTAAGTTTTGTGAAATCACTACCATGTTTTCAACTCCTATCTTTTCTCCTATCCATTGTTCATGTTTCTATACCTTTTTGTTATGCCCAACTTGCATCTTCCCATTGCTTATAGGACAAACTTCAATGTTTGAACTGTTTGAGCATTTAATGTGTGTATTTCACTTTCATAAAAGTTTTTGTGCTTATGAATGTAGCATTCAGTTTCCAATTTTTACCTTCCTTTTTATATCATGCAATGTCTGTCCAATAGTTATTATCAGTTGTCCCAAACATAAAAATTTGTCAGTTTTTTTCTATAATTACATCATTAATATTTATTATGCTTCTGTTAACATGTTTATTGTATATTATTTTTGTCGTACCCCAGTTAATCCTCAAGCCATCTATCATACTTGCTTTGTTCACTCCTTCCATCTTTTTCTGGAATTCTTCTGTATCTGAAGCAAACAACATTATGCCCATCTACATATTGGAAGGTGGTTCAGCCCGCATCTCGTGGTCGTGCGGTAGCGTTCTCGCTTCCCACGCCCGGGTTCCCGGGTTCGATTCCCAGCGGGGTCAGGGATTTTCTCTGCCTCGTGATGGCTGGGTGTTGTGTGCTGTCCTTAGGTTAGTTAGGTTTAAGTAGTTCTAAGTTCTAGGGGACTTATGACCACAGCAGTTGAGTCCCATAGTGCTCAGAGCCATTTTTTTTGAAGGTGGTTCAGATGATATCCATCTATGTGTGTTCCTTATTAATCCCAGTCAATGATTTGAAGACCTCTTTCAAGGCACAAGAAAATAGTTTTTATCAAACAGAGTTCCTGTGTTTAACTCTTCTCAGTTCTAAACTTTTTCACAGTCTTCATGTAATCATATGGAGGCTGTAATCTTGTTAAATATATTCTGCAACAGGCTGATGTAGGTAGATCCTATTTCTTGGTTATGAAGTGCTACCGGATTTGATTATATTGTGTTAGAATGAATGCTTTCTCTCTGTCTATAAATCCTGTATAAAATAGTTGCTTCTTTCCATAACTTGTGAGACAGTGCCTTGTGATACAGTTGCTTCTAAAGTGAGCTAGTTCTTTTCCTGGTCAAAATCTTAAGTGTTTTTTTTGGAAAGGCTAGATGGCTTCTCACTGTAGAATAAACCTATCCTTTTCATAATATTATTTCATTTCATCCTGGACTTGCAATTGTTTGATTTTAAGTTTGTTCTTGAATATTACTACAAATTCTTGTAAAAAGATTTATACAACTGACCGCAGATTACTGGATCTGTATTGCTTCAAATCTTCACTTCTGCCTTTCTTGTGATTTGTAACTATTACTGCATCCTGAAAGCTATGGATCAAGGTAGTCAGATGGATGCAGTGTTTCTTGATTTCAAAAAAGTGTTTGACTCAGTACCACACCTACGCTTATTATCAAAAGTTTGATCATAATGTGTATCACACGAAATATGTGACTCGACTGAGGATTTCCTGATAGGGAGGATGCAGCATGTTACCTTGGATGGAGAGTCATTGACAGATGTAGAAGTAATTTCAGGTGTATCCCAGGGAAGTGTGTTGGGCTTCTTGCTGTTCACATTGTATATTACGCACCTTCCTGACAATGTGAATAGTAACCCCAGACTTCTCTCAGATGATGCAGTTATCTTTAATAAAGTACAGTCTAAAAAGTGGTGCAGGGATTGGCAGCATGCTTTAAATGTTCAAAAATGTTAAACTGTGTACTTCACAAAATGAAAAAATGTAATATTATATGACCAAGATATCAGTGAATCTCAGTTGAAATCTAAGGTTAACTCATACAAATACCTGTGTGTAACACTTTGTAGGGATGTGATGTGGAACAATGACATAGACTCAGTTGTGGGTAAAGCAGGTAGCAGACTTTGGTTTATTGGTAGAATACTAGGGAAAAGCAACCTGTCTGGAAAGGAGATTCCTTACAAATCACTCATGCGACACATCATAGAATTTTGCTCAAGTATGAGGGGTCCATACCAAATATGACTACCAGGGGATATTGAACATATACAGAGAAGGACAGTACGAATGGTCACAGGTTTGTTTGACCTGCGAGTGATGTCACTGAGATGTTGAAAGACCTGAACTGGCACATTCTTGACAATAGGTGGGAACTATTTCAAGAAAGCCTATTAACATAAGTTTCAAGAAGGAATGTATTACAACCAACTACATATCACTTCCATAGGGATATGGATAAGAGTAGATTAATTACAGCATGCACAGAGGCATTTAAACAATCATTTTTCCTATGCTTCATATGTGAATGGAATGGGGAAAGGCCCTAATAACCAGTGTAGTGGGGTGTTTCCTCTGCCTTGCATTTACAGTGGTTTGCAGAATTTAGATGTAGAGGTAGATTGTTTCAACTATCACATATCATCTTCTTATGGTGAATAACTGAGCAAACTTTGCTTTCACCACCTATCCCCTTGGCTCATTTCCATGTCAGCTTAACCAAAAAAAAGCATTTTCTCATTCCCCCTCCCCCCCCCCCCCTCCCCGCCACCCCCATCTCAGATTTCGAAGAAACAACTCATTTGTTCTTCCTGTGGAGACAAGTAAAAATGCCAAATTTCAGCATTTTATCTATTTTCATCTAAACTTTAAAGGTTTTAGGAAAAAATCTCATACCTTTAAGTAAAATTATCAATACAAGAATTAACTGCACTCGCATTCGGGAGGACGACGGTTCATCCCGCGTCCGGCCGTCCTGATTTAGGTTTTCCGTGATTTCCCTAAATCGCTCCAGGCAAATGCCGGGATGGTTCCTTTGAAAGGGCGCGGCGGACTTCCTTCCCTAATCCGATAAGGCCGATGACCCCGCTGTCTGGTCTCCTTCCCCAAACAACCCAATACAAGAATTAGAAAGGCATACTTAGATTTTTGTATTTTTCTTCACAAAAAATTTGGTTACTTTACAGTGAATATCACATAAAGGGAAAGGGATAATCAGTTATTATGGTTTTTCCATCTTGAGCTTACTGCGATTTAATTAAAAAGAATTTTACACCAAATGCATTTCGCTTTTATTTATAAAGCATCTCCTGTGGTTATTTGTGTTTCGTTACATATTCTCCAAACCACTGCCAGTGTAAACTTCTCTTTAATTAAATTGCAGTAAGCTCAAGATGGGAAAACCAATAATAACTGATTTTAACAGCTGCTGCGGAAGATGGCAATGCAAACAAACATAGAGAGGGGTAATCTGTGAAGTGCTTTTTGCAAAGTAATCATCAGAGCATTAGCTATCACTTGTGTAAAATAAAGTTACTAGGTTTTGTCCATCCTTTTTTTCTGCAGCAAGTAGTAGTTTTTATAATTTTTGTCTGGAATGTAAAATAAACCACTGGAATTTCACAGATACTTTTGATCAAACTGAAATTTTAAGTGATTAAACTTATAAAGGAAACAGGCTCAACCAACAGTACCTAAAAAACCTTTATAAACAACACCACCTGCAGTATATGTAATTTATAATAGCAATATTTTTTCTGAATAAAGCACATACACTCTTCTAAAAATTGGTAAGTTCTTGTAGTTGATGCTTTTGGATGTTAATCAACAAGCAGCACATGTGGACAGATATCCTCTCATTTGGGCCAATGTAATAGTGGTGTGATCTGTAGTATTTAGTATGATGATTATCCTGAACTACCACAGATCAAATTATTCACAAGCTACATGTCTTGATTGGATCAAATTTTCTTCTTTCACAAAGGATGCTAATTTGTTCCTTAAATTATATTTCACGTTGGCCGTCATATCACTATTAATTGTCCTTGTTTTCAAGTTCCCTAGACAGTCTGGTTCCAGGTAATGTATAAGTTGCTGCAAAGTATTTGTAAGGTCATACTGTGATGTTTCTGAAGTACACTCTCTTCAGAAATGAAATGAATGTTAATTTTCATGGCGTTAATGTTACAACAATGAAACAAATCTTATACAGAAGTATTTGAACTCCTGGCAGCTTTTGTAAAATTTTCTCATATGTCAGTCTGTGAACTACCTCTCCTGCACCATCACACTCAGTTTTTCTGTGGCTGGTTGTAAAGAATGATCACTCAGCCTTATTATTGAAATCATTTTCATTAAGACATAGGTTTATAAAATTAAATTTAATTTAAATCTTACAAATCATGATAGCTTGCAGTTGCTTCTGTTAGTTGTTTAAAAACACAAAAACCAGGCACCATAACACAGTTATGAAGCCTTAAGTCCTGTATTCTAGCAAAACAGACTCCGCAGAAAAGTCAGTTTGGAAGATATCTTAAAAGAACACAAAATTCGAAGGAAGATACCCAGCCCCAAGGGAATGGAAGAAGGATACTGATGACAGTCCTGAAAAACTTGTGGTGAACACTAGAAAAACGAGATTGAATTTTTATGGACAGATCCACAGACTCCCAACAAGACACACACACAAAATTGTGACATATGTTGAACAACTAAAAACCAGCAGGTCACCACTTCCAATATGCTTTATCACTGTCTGAGATACTGACATCCCAGGAACTTGCAGGCAGCAATATGACCTTCAATAACCCTGTCCATAGTATACTAGTCTTCCAAGCCTGAAGAGTGTGGTGAGACATGTATTCATCACTAAACCTTGGCTCAGTAATACTAGCAGCAGTTTCACCCCAACTCCAATTGTTTCTAAATGATGGGGATGGACATCCACATGAACAATTCACATGCTGGACATGAGCGCACCAGCATACAGTCACCCTTTTATTGTTAATCTGTGTCAGTCAATTTTCTGCTGTAGAAAGTAATGCTGTCTCTCTGGATGGTTGCATTTCTCTCTCTCTCTCTCTCTCTCTCTCTCTCTTTCTCTTTCCACACAATTTGCAATGTGAGTTCAAGAACTGCCCTTTCATATCTTCTCACCAAACTGATGTTGACTTTCTTGTTATGTTGCGGAATCAGTTTTGAGATGGCTAAGTTTGTTGGTGCAAGTATGCATCAGTCACATGGTAATGGGAAAGATCCTTAACCTATTGAGTCTCAGCTTGGAGGAGTATACATTTGATGATAGGGGTAATGATAGTGTTCTGTAGTAATAGTGAAAGCATTCTCCACCAAGTGAATCAGATGATGTACCTGAGGTGTCAAACTACTCATAAAGTAAGAGTCATACACCAGTTTTCTGTTAAAGCAGTCAAGGTTACCAAATGTAATAAGTTTATCCTGAACAGTGTGGATATATTTATTTCTGTTAAAGGAGATAAACAGCCACTGATAATTTACGTACTTACAAAACAAAAAAAATCAGCTTTTAACTTTGGTATCATATCTACAACAGTTGTGGTCCGTGCGTTCAACTTTCAGTTTTCATTGTTCCCTATGTATTGAATATATATCAGGTATGAAATCCAAACAAAGCAATTTGCAGAATGAAAATTATTAAGTGGACTTTAGCTTGAGTACTTTACTTAATTAGCCCCTTCATAACTTACATTTGGTATATATTGTACATACTCAGAGTACTGTACTAGGCAGAAGAATTTGTAATATGTCGAGTCCATTTCCAAATGGAGTACGATGGGAAATTAAGATACTACTCATCATATCTCAAGAAAGTATGATAACATGACTCATATTATTAGCATTGTACCGCATGTATCATACAGAGGTGGTAACTGTCTGTTTACATATTTTATTATTGCCTGTCAGTCTAGCAAATAGAAGCTGGCCATCAGTGTGTATAAAAAATTGATAACACGACTTCTTCATGTACGGCTCCACAGCATTGTGTAACTTCTAAACAAAGGAACCATTTTATAAAGCACCGTAGGCCATCAGTTTTATTATGCAAGATTCTTTATTGCACCATCTCAATATACCACATTACTGGCCAGTTTAAGCCTGTGGCAATTTTCAGGTGTATAGCTGTGGTGATGTGTGTGTTACATTTAAAACCTATGCTATGGACACACACACAGACACACACACACACACACACACACACACACACACACACACACACACAATATGTTTTAAAGCACACATTATACAGCATGCCATGTGAGAACTGGTAGGGAAGGCGATTGGCCGACATCGGTTTATTGGGAGAATTTTAGGAAAGAGTGGTTCACCTGTAAAGGAGACTGCATGTGGTATGTGGTCTGACCTATCTTTGAGTACTGCTTGAGTGTTTGGGATCCATACCAGTTCAGATTAAAGGAAGATATCGAAGCAATTCAGAGGCGGGCGCTAGATTTGTTACCAGTAGCTTCAAACAACACATGTTACGGAGATGCTTCAGGAACTCAAATGGGAATCCGTGGAGGGAAGGCGACATTCTTTTTGAGAAGTGCTGTTGAGAAAATGTAAAGAACCAGCATTTGAAGCTGGCTGCAGAACATTTCTACTGCTGCCAACATACATTGCGTGTAAGGAGCATGAAGATAAGAGATGTGAAATTGCAGCTCATATGGAGGTATATAGACAGTTGTTTTTCCAGTCTCTATTTGCAAATGGAATAGGAAAGAAATGACAAGTAGTGGGTACAAGGCACCTTCTGCCATACAGACCATATGGTGGCTTGTAGAATATCTATATAGATGTAGATGTAAATAAAACACTGCTAACAGCTAGCTTCGTGTCCTTGCAGATTGATTGACAACGTGTCCTTTTGCTTCCTCATGCACCTTATAACCTGCTTCCAGGCGTACATTATACAGCATCTCATGTAACTAAAAACTCTGCTAACAGTTAGCTTCTTAGTCCTTGCTAATTCATTTAATGGCGCAACATATCCTTTTGCTTCCTGTAATAGATATGTGTATGTATGAGGAAGCAAGAAGACACGTTGTTGTTAAATGAGTTTCCAAATACCATGAACCTAGTTGTCAGTAGCACTTTTACTTACATGATGTGTTGTATCATGTGTACTTGGAAGCTCAAGTTGTGATGTACGTGGTCATCTGTATAAATTTTCCACATATAGGATGGTATTGTTGGGGGGGGGGGGGGACAAGTGTCTGTCCCCACATAGAACGACAAGTTTTGTACGAGGGCTATTCAGAAAGTAGGGAACATTTCTGTCTGGCATCACTAGGTGCACGTTGTGTATATTTTGGTACGTGCGTACTCGGCAGCTCTGCCAGCATCCGTCCATGACAGCGGGAACGTCCCTGTACGTCTGGTTTTTTCGATATTCGAATTTGAAATGTGCGCTGCAATTGAAAATCCCGCCAGTTGTTAGGTGCGGTCTGTGATACAGTTTTTGTTGGCAAAATCCTAAAACCTACAGAAATTTATTGTGAACTGTGCGAAGTGTACGGAAACAACGTAATCACTGTATGTTCTGTCCGGAAATGGTGCATTCGGTTTAAAACTGGCCGAACCAACATTGATATTGAAGAGAAGAGTGGACGCCTGAGTATTGTGACTGACAATCTTGTCGCTAAAGTTGATGAAACGATTCGTGAAAACCTTTGCTTCACAGCAACGGAGCTTTTGCTTTCTTTTCCACAAGTTTCACGGACTTTGTCATTTGAAATTGTCACTCAAAAGCTAGGCGGGCGTGACTCTCTGGCTGAAGTCTCAGGTGGAAGAATTTTACGATGAAGGTATTTCAAACCTTGTCCACCGCTATAAGTGCCTCAGTGTGTTTGGTGACTATGTGGAAAAGTACTCTTTCAGATGTATATAATAATAAAATGTATTTCTTGCACTCGTGGTTCTCTTTTTAAATAATGCCAAAACTTTCCCTATTTTCTGAATAGCCCTTGTGAATGTGACAGTGGCATCACCAACATTGTACTTTGAAAATAGCCAGTGGATGAAACTGGCCAGTAACGAGTTAATATATACGTGGTGCATAACGGCACCTTGCATAATGAAACTGACAGCATACAGTGGTTTATAAAGTGGTTTCATGATTTAGAAATGAAATACAGTAATATTAAATTTGTTATAAGCTTTTAATGCCACTATATTAGTTAACCTCCCCCCATGAACCATGGACCTTGCCGTTGGTGGGGAGGCTTGCGTGCCTCAATGATACAAATAGCCGTACTGTAGGTGCAACCACAATGGAGGGGTATCTGTTGAGAGGCCAGACAAACGTGTGGTTCCTGGTGAGCGGCAGCCTTTTTCAGTAGTTGCAGTGGCAACAGTCTGGATGATTGACTGATCTGGCCTTGTAACACTAACCAAAACGGCCTTGCCGTTGTGGTACTGCGAACGGCTGAAAGCAAGGGGAAACTACAGCCGTAATTTTTCCCAAGGGCATGCAGCTTTACTGTGTGGTTAAATGGTGATGGCATCCTCTTGGGTAAAATATTCCGGAGGTAAAATAGTCCCCCATTCGGATCTTCGGGCGGGGACTACTCAGGAGGACGTCGTTATCAGGAGAAAGAAAACTGTCATTCTACGGATCGGAGCGTGGAATGTCAGATCCCTTAATTGGGCAGGTAGGTTAGAAAATTTAAAAAGGGAAATGGATAGGTTAAAAATTAGATATAGTGGGAATTAGTAAAGTTCGGTGGCAGGAGGAACAAGACTTCTGGTCGGGCGAATACAGGATTATAAATACAAAATCAAATAGTGGTAACGCAGGAGTAGGTTTAATAATTAATAAAAAAAATAGGAGTGCGGGTAAGCTACTATGAACAGCATGGTGAACGCATTATTGTGGCCAAGATAGACATGAAGCCCACGCCTACTACAGTAGTACAAGTTTATATGCCAACTAGCTCTGCAGATGACGAAGAAATTGAAGAAATGTACGATGAGATAAAAGAAATTATTCAGGTAGTGAAGGGAGACGAAAATTTAATAGTCATGGGTGACTGGAATTCAAGAGTAGGAAAAGGGAGAGAAGGAAACATAGTAGGTGTATATGGATTGGGGCTAAGAAATGAAAGAGGAAGCCGTCTGGTAGAATTTTGCACAGAGCATAACTTAATCATAGCTAACACTTGGTTCAAGAATCATAAAAGAAGGTTGTATGCATGGAAGAATCCTGGAGATACTAAAAGGTATCAGATAGATTATATAATGGTAAGACAGAGATTTAGGAACCAGGTTTTAAATTGTAAGACATTTCCAGGGACAGATGTGGACACTGACCACAATCTATTGGTTATAAACTGTAGATTAAAACGGAAGAAATTGCAAAAAGGTGGGAATTTAAGGAGATGGGACCTGGATAAACTGACTAAACCAGAGGTTGTACACAGTTTCAGGGACAGCATAAGGGAACAATTGACAGGAATGGGGGAAAGAAATACAGTAGAAGACGAATGGGTAGCTCTGAGGGATGAAGTAGTGAAGGCAGCAGAGGATCAAGTAGGTAAAAAGATGAGGGCTAGTAGAAATCCTTGGGTAACAGAAGAAATATTGAATTTAATTGATGAAAGGAGAAAATATAAAAATGCAGTAAATGAAGCAGGCAAAAAGGAATACAAACATCTCAAAAATGAGATCAACAGGAAGTGCAAAATGGCTAAGCAGGCATGGCTAGAGGACAAATGTAAGGATGTAGAGGCTTATCTCACTAGGGGTAAGATAGATACAGCCTACAGGAAAATTAAAGAGACCTTTGGAGAAAAGAGAACACTTGTATGAATATCAAGAGCTCAGATGGAAACCCAGTTCTAAGCAAAGAGGGGAAAGCAGAAAGGTGGAAGGAGTATATAGAGGGTCTATACAAGGGCGATGTACTTGAGGACAATATTATGGAAATGGACGAGGATGTAGATGCAGGGTGTCTATGACCTGGGACAACCGGGAGATCCGGGAAAAACCCGGGATTTATTTCATCCGGAAGAAAACCAGGAAAAACCCGGGATATTTTTAGAATTCCGGGAATTTTTCGTTGTTTTAGTTTTCAGTTAAATTTTTGTAATTTTGACTAGTAAGAACCGACACACTAACAAAGGATATTACTGTATCCCGCTACTGCAGAATAATACTTCAACAATAAAACATAAACGAGAGAAAAAAACGAAAATAACTTAAATTGCAAATGAAATGCGCCATACACGACGACGACACAAGTGCTCATGCAAGCGTCTGCCAATTGAAAATGTGTCAAAGGCTTTAGGAAGACTATGCAGTGCTTCATAACAACAAATTGCCTCCAATGAGAGTGAAGTCGCAACTGTTTACATTCGATTTGTTTTAGCAGTTAACGCGCGGGCTCATGCGCATGCGCAGTAGAGTCATGTTTGAGTAGTAGATTCTCCCGCTTCTGTCAACAGGATTGTGGCTGTTGGCTGTGCAAGCAGTCGCAGCAAGCAGCTAGATACTACCGGGAAAAGGGGGCACCAAATTCATATTCTTGAGGAAAAAAAAACTTGTTTCACAAAGCACCTAGCATCCAGCGCACGTTTGCCTATCAATTAGTCATATGATTTTGAAACGCTTCTCTGTTGGTTTTTGAACATTTTTGAACACATTTTAAGCTGATTTCTGAATGAATCATAAGCTGACTTCTGAATGCATGCATAGTGTACGTGATGTCTCCGTCAGGAGAATCCTCGTCGCATCTAGAAATAAACTTTCCACAGACAAAAGGGGGACGGGGCTATACGAGCTGAGTGGAGTAAAGCCGAATGGATGAATGGCAATCGCTGTCTGATTATGTGGCTGATTGGGTGTGCGAATGATCAGCGTTGTTATAATTACTAGCGAAATCCATAGATTCAGACTATCAGAATGGAAATAAACGACTGACAGGAATAACAGGTGAGAAAGATTACGTATTATCTTCTCGGTGTGTCCAAGAAAATGAAGTTTTGACAGAAAATGTTTGACCAGATCGCTACACTAGTAAGGACCAGTAGTACAGTCCCCAGCTACCAGCCGCTTAAGTTCTATTCTGGGAGTAACGAGGAAAACGTGTTGTTCGAACACCTAATAACGTCTAACCGGAAAGTAATCGCGGGATAACTAAACCTGTAATTCTGGCAGGGTTAGTGAAGTTAATCGGCGAACAATAGCAGCTATAGCTACAGATTTGGTGATGACTAGATTGTTTGTTAAAACGAGGAAGGAGAAGAAACGGGGACATCACACAAAGTATGGAAGAATAAGACGATTCCAAATTTATATAAAAATTTCGTAATACTAGTTTTCGATATCATGCTAGAGAAGCTGGTGCATATGAATGAAACGTGAAACTATTTCCTAACATAAAGCTTTTTGCTTGTAGTTGGCCTATTAGGCATTTGATATTGATACTTATTCGATTATATTCTGTTGTGTTATAAAAATGACCATTTGTGCCAAAACAGTCTCGTTTATATGGTGTGTTATAAAATTGCTGCCGTATTAGAAAGGCCTATTTTGTTTTATCTAGCAGACAGTGACAAAATATACGTAATCAGATCGAGAAACCACACCAGTTTTGGGTATTGTTTGTATTAACAGCTTTTTCAGTATTAGATAACTACATTTTGATTTTCCATGTAGCAAAATGTTTGACAAACTTTGATGAGGTAAAAGATTCTTTCACAGAAAGGAAAACACGCCATGTAAAGCTGTAGCAAGATTAGAGAGAAAAAAAATGCTAGGCACTAAGGTTTGACGAAATGTGTAATTTCTTGCTTATCTCTTGTCAGTACTGGTTTTATATATTCTATATTTAATTTTATGTCACACAAAACAGCAACTTATTAACTAATGGGCAATGAAGAGTTCAGATTTTCCGAAGAGTTCTTGTTCTCTCGATTACAAATAATCCCATCCGCTATTAATTGCGAGATTTTTTTTAAGAGAGGCAGGCTGTCAAACCGGCCGACTGGGAGCAGGAGAGGCACCACAGGACATTTCAATTTCCACTCTCCTGAATATAGTTTGGACGTGCGGTAGAAAAATGCTTTATGAAGAGGCATGGAACTGCACTTGGGCATACTTAAGACCTTATTGTCTTACGTTTCCTCGAATACATACGTTTTATGTTTCAGACTTTTCAGAAAGATGTGCGCTACAAGATGAACATATTTTGTAAATTCGATTTTTTTTTAGTATTGACCCGGTTCGCAAATGTTGTAGATCCGGGGCTGATGCGCAGAGCAATCTGAGCTATAGTGGGTTGTCTCCACGTGACCCGTGTTTACGTTCAGTGTTTCCCCTTCGTTTACTCTCACGTCAAATGAAAGCAAAATGGATATCCGTGGCGGAGAGCTATCAAGTGAATTAAAACACATTCACATAATTACTAAAGGCTTAAATATGTTATTAGTTTCAGATTTTATTTTATTTCCACCTTTCTGACAGTCAAGCATTAATCGCCTTGCGGAACAATGAAGTTATTTTTGTCTGTTTGCTAAAGAAATTTGACTTTTGCTAATCTTTTCCGCAGAGGCAGTCAATGTATTTGAAACGAAATGTTTAATTCCACAGTACTGGGTAGTTTCAACTGTTAGCTGCATTTCAACTGTTCGCTGCATTTCAAGTGCACTTTTCATTTTCTAGCACGTATGGCATTATGCCATAATAAAGAACCAAACGTGATATAATACAGTACTGGTGCTCCAAGAAAATTTACATCCTGAAAACCACACTTAAAAGCCTAATATCAGGTCGGTGTCTACGGTACTTCATTGGGAATCTGGACATACGAGTGTGCCTGTAAGTATGCACTTTAAATGTGCACATATTAATGTGGTTCACGAAATTCCGATGCTCTTGCAGTATCATCTTTCATTGATGATCTTTTACACGTACGTACATACGGGCTTCCTACGTCATGATATCTACCCAAGCGCGGTGTCGCCTGTTACCTGAGCTCTCTGGCAACTGCTGAAACGAACCTATTTGTAACAGGTCGCGGGAAAATATTACGATTGGTGGTTTGAAAAGCGTTACTTTCAAAGTAAATATCCTTTTACGTAAGTTGAACTACGTACAAGAATGGACCGTGAATTTATTAAATCACAAAGCGTTTGACTCTCATTTAAAAATCAGATGTCTGATGATGAGCCATTTAGAAGCATTTCGAACCCTCGAACCGTGAAGATCAGACATTTATGTCATTATTAAAAATTTTACAGGCACATTTGTATGATATCTCTTAAAGTGTAACACGCGCAAAAAAGGTCAACAGTATATGCGAAAGCTTAGCTTCTCTTGCAGCTTGAGACCAATATTTAATGTGAAAGAAAAGAAAAGCTATGTATATTAATTTAAACTATTAACTTTCCCTGTTTGGCGCGCTACTTACCACTGATGTTGCTATTGGCTCACTACATCACTTGTCCTATGCTCTGAATATCCGCTGTCATCGGCTGGCAAGATCACGTGACATGAGTTACGAACGGCTTACAAAATCTCGATTTCAATGGTTCGGAAAGTAACATGCGGTGTTTGGTGGAATTCCAATGTATGTTTTCGTAATACGAAAATACGCAGCGTACATGTTGCTGCACATCAAAGATATTTCCATAACGTGCTTTTTTCTCTGAGTTTCGTTTTCTAAAGTACCGGGAAATTGTACGCCCGTGTACAAAACCATAACCATTCAAAGGAGTGATAGGGGAAAATATACTGTCATCCGGGAGAGAGTGTGTTTTTAACCGGGGAATCCGGGAATTTTTTTTCCTTGTCCACGTAGACACCCTGACATGAAGATGAAATGGGAGATATGATACTGCGTGAAGAGTTTGACAGAGCACTGAAAGACCTGAGTCGAAACAAGGCCCCGGGAGTAGACAACATTCCATTAGAACTACTTACATCCTTGGGAGAGCCAGTCCTGACAAAACTCTGCCATCTGGTGAGCAATATGTATGAGGCAGGCGAAATACCATCAGACTTCAAGAAGAATATAATAATTCCAATCCCAAAGAAAGCAGGTGTTGACAGATGTGAAAATTACCGAACTATCAGTTTAATAAGCCACAGCTGCAAAATACTAACGCGAATTCTTTACAGACGAATGGAAAAACTAGTAGAAGCCGACCTCGGGGAAGATCAGTTTGGATTCCGTAGAAATGTTGGAACACGTGAGGCAATACTGACCTTACGACTTAACTTAGAAGAAAGATTAAGGAAAGGCAAACCTACGTTTCTAGCATTTGTAGACTTAGAGAAAGCTTTTGACAATGTTGACTGGAATACTCTCTTTCAAATTCTAAAGGTGGAAGGGGTAAAATACAGGGAGTGAAAGGTTATTTACAATTTGTACAGAAACCAGATGGCAGTTATAAAGGTCGAGGGGTATGAAAGGGAAGCAGTGGTTGGGAAGGGAGTGAGACAGGGTTGTAGCCTCTCCCCGATGTTATTCAATCTGTATATTGAGCAAGCAGTAAAGGAAACAAAAGGAAAATTTGGAGTAGGTATTAAAATCCAGGGAGAAGAATTAAAAACTTTGAGGTTCGCTGATGACATTGTAATTCTGTCAGAGACAGCAAAGGACTTGGAAGAGCAGTTGAACGGAATGGACAGTGTCTTGAAGGGAGGGTATAAGATGAACATCAACAAAAGCAAAACGAGGATAATGAAATTTAGTCGAATTAAGTCGGGTGATGGTCAAAGTAGAGAGGATATCAAATGTAGACTGGCAATGGCAAGGAAAGCATTTCTGAAGAAGAGAAATTTGTTAACATCGAGTATTGATTTAAGTGTCAGGAAGTCGTTTCTGAAAATATTTGTATGGAGTGTAGCCATGTATGGAAGTGAAACACGGACAATGAATAGTTTGTACAAGAAGAGAATAGAAGCTTTCGAGATGTGGTGCTACACAAGAATGTTGAAGATTAGGTGGGTAGATCACGTAACTAGTGAGGAGGTATTGAATAGGATTGCGGAGAAGAGAAATTTGTGGCCCAACTTGACTAGAAGAAGGGATCGGTTGGTAGGACATGTCCTGAGGCATCAAGGGATAACAAATTTAGCATTGCAGTGTGGAGGGTAAAAATCGTAGAGGGAGACCAAGAGATGAATACACTAAGCAGATTCAGAAGGATGTAGGTTGCAGTAGGTACTGGGAGATGATGAAGCTTGCACAGGATAGATTAGCATGGAGAGCTGCATCAAACCAGTCTCAGGACTGAAGACCACAACCACAACAACAACAACAACTACAACAACAACAACAACAACAACATATTAGTTAAATATCCAAAACTGAGAACGGTGTGAAAAAATTGGTCAGAGAGAGGGTGAATGGAAGCTTCCAATATGTTTTTGGAGTTCTGTAGAGGTTCTGATGTGTGTAAACAATATTGGGTGCATATCTATCATTCTTGAGTACTTTTGAGTGTTTGAAATGCCTGTCATATCATCCTCAAATTGCCTTGTTCGCTTTGGTTGCCAAACTTTCTCAGCTAAAGTTTTTCTGTTTACAGGTTTATCTAAATTTATTTTTCTTGTTGATTCTCAAATTCTTCTCAAGATATACATCAATTTAGCATGCAGTCTTGTCATGATTGATAGTTGAAAGATTTCTTTTACCTCATTGACTTCCCTAACAAGCTAGGTCATTTGACTTCAAATTATTCTTACTTCTACTCACTCAACACCATGTTTAGTTTCCAAGCCACGAATAAATATTTTCAAAAATGTCAAATTATTCAATAACATTTATCCTGTTGTACGCCATCAGCTGTTCTCGCGATTTGCTCTTCTTTCTGCCACAGCTGTCGCCCAGTGTAGGGGAAAGAAGTTGTGTCTGTCTTCTGTGTGTGGATTGTGTAAACTTTGTTCTGTGTGTTATCGTATTTTAACTGCGTATGTATCATATTTTCTGTCACGGAGATTGGAGACCAGCTCAGCATTTGCCTAAATGAGTATAGAAAACTTCCTAAAACCCACACTTGGGCTAGCCTTTGTTCTAAACCAACAGTCGTTAACCTGCCATACAGATTATGTCCAGAGATCTCACTCACTTCCTGGTCTTGCAAGCTAGTGTGCTGCTTGTTAAGATGTACAAATAGATTGATTTAGTCATTAAATGTTATCACTACTTATATGAATTTTTCAGTTAGGTATAGTTGTTAGCTCCCTTCCATTGTTATGTTGAATCAAATTTATAAAGTTGTGAAAAAATGTTCTTGTCTTTATACTGCTCCTGTGACCGTAGCAATTACTTTGATTGTACCCCTCTCAACACCATGATCAATCAAATGGCACAACTATGATGCTTTTCTGTCATATTGGCAGTATTGTAGGTACTATAGGTACTAACATTTAATACTCTCCTTATTTTATGACAACTGCTCAAGAGGACTGAAAATAGCCCCATCATAGTTAATTTCTTTGTATTGTTGTAGATATACCTAGGCTTGTTCTGAAATGGTTAGTAATACTCAAGTAACAGCACATTTCATCATATCACAGTAAACATAACTAAATTTCCATCTGCAGAAATATGTTCTAAGTCGGTGTCAAGTTGGCACAACAGGGAGGACTATAAAAAATAGACAAAGTTTCAGTATATGCTGAGATAAAAAATAACTGCACAGTATCGGAGCACAAGTCTCCTTGAGAAACATTCAGCACTGCATAAGGTGGCAGTAGAAGATAATGCAGTGAGACCAGATCCAATACAAAAATGAAGACAGGAAACCTCAGATCATGGGGAACCTCTGATAGGGAATGCTGGTCATATTTTTCCGAAGGTTAGCTATTTGAGAACGAAGAACAATAGGCAGTTGACAACCCATTCACTCTGAAGAAACTCAATATGACCTTGAGTAGGAGTTTTACCTAAAAATCCCTTCCTGTCCCTCTCCCCCCTCCTCACGACCTGCCAAACTTAGGCTTACATACCGTACAAACTTATGACATACTCATAAAGTATGACAGATTCCCCATGATAATGTAATATGTTTGAATAACATGTGTTGTCTTAAAGTCTGCACAACCTTTCTTAACACTCAGCCCATCATAAACTGATTACTCACTTCCTAACCCTAAAATATTGAATGCAAGTGGTGCAAGAGAGGCAGGGGTTATAACCAATCCTAAATTTGTCTTATGTCTATCATGATTGCTTCAAATTGATCATGCTAGTGCTCATGTTATCCATAGAGGCTTTAAAGTAACTTTTATACCTGCACTGTATTTTTAACTTTTCTAATCTTAGGATGAGAAAGAGTATAAACTTTAAATAACTGATGAGTTTTCCGGGCCTCAGTAAGGTGTTAAACTTAGCTGATTAACACATTTGAGTGATATGAAAACATGGTCCCTTAAAACACTCAGTATTTCAAAGTTGGTGAGCCACAAGACATGGTAGCAGGCAGAACTATCTGCTCCTTTTGGCTTCTGTCTCAGGATGTTCTACTGACATTTGTTGAACAATTTTCCTGACATTTTGCCACACAAGTCACTGACATTGTCAAAGGCTCATCCTTCATTGTTGGTGGTGGACTGGAGTTGAGTTTGTGGTTAGAAATTACATGTACCTGTCGTGCCAACGTCTGAGAGTTTTTCCCTGGCCATTACTGCTGTGGTTTTTCCCTCGCTACCTGCAACGGTCATTTGCTGCAACACAGGAATCCAAAACCTGTATACTTTGAGGCTTTTTTTCTTTCTTCTAGAAACTGTTGTCATATTTGTGAATTTCCGTGGCTTTCTTGAAGAGGTGGATGTGGTAGCTCATCTCGACAGAAAGAATGTGAGTGTCTGCAGATTTTGTTGTGCATTGCTTCACAATGGCCAATTTCTCCACTTTTCCCAGTTTGCAATACCATCGTGTTTCATGAGACAGGTTTTTCTGGATCATCCAGTTATTCCAACACAGACATGTGCACAGTACATGGTATGGGATGTCTGGCGAAAAGGCTATACCCGACCTTTCTTTTTCCTATGTGTCATTTCATCAGATGTTTGGTTTTGTGACACTTCTTATGCAACTGGTGGTGTACCCATTGCTCCTGAGAATGTATTCCAGGGGTTACATCTAATGTCTAAGGTGCTGTGGCTCACATATTTGTGTTGTACGCAGTACTACCATATTAAAACAATTGAAAGCTAATGATGTAAAAACTGCACTCTATGAAAAGAATAGAGTGCTGCTCACCACATCGAGGAGGCATTGAGTTGCAGACAGGCAGAATGAAAAAGAACACTAAAGTATTTAAGCTTTCAGAAAGCTTAAATGTTTTAGCGTTCTTTTTATTGTGCCTGCTAATAATTCAGTGCCTCTTTTATGTGTGAATAGAAATCATCCTTTCCATATTATTGTTGCTACTGTATTAATTTCTCCTCTTTTCTGGTTTGGGTGATAATTTGACAGTTTGCATAGGTGTTGGTCTGTGGGTGTCAGTTTTTGATATACGCTGTAGCATAGGTTCTCACTATTCCCTGTAACCAGTTGATCTAGAAGAGAGAGCTGTTGCTCTTTTTTTACCAGCATAGTATATTTTATGTTGGCATGTGAAATACGGCAAAGACACAAGTCGAAAATATGCTCACTATTTTTTATTTACTTAAATTTGCCATATTTCGTGACAGTACCTTTTCCATTAAACGTTTACACGGCGATATAGTCTTGGCTTCAGTTGTCTAAGTATGATTCCACAATGCATTTTTGTTGGTTGCAGAATTGACGTGGTTCAACGTGTTTCTCTCATTTTGGTGTTTCAAATACAGTTTCTTCAAATGTAGTTTCTTCTTTTTAGTTAATACAAAAATAATAGTAACATACTTCAAAATTATTTACGACGGCGACCTTCACATTGTTCTTCCGTCAACACCATGGTCAACACACACCAAGAGTTAGCTGCCGACTTACTACAATCAAAGACGACTCTAGCGTCAAAGATATTTTACACAATTCACAAACTTCCACTTGTAATCAGTCTCTTTGCTATTCTTCGATACATTTTCTAATAGTAATCATTATGCTTTTACTCTCAAAAACAGAAGTAAATTAACATATAATAAGACAAATTATAATAAATCCTGACAAAAATATAAGAAAACATTTACAATTCGGTATCGACAAATACGGTAAAAAAAATTACATCTCCCAGATCCATTACACATGGAGACTATTGAGATGTATTAGGAAGTTGCTGAGCTGTTCCTTACCGTGGCTACTCGTGACATACATGTCATTGACGTGTCCGTATCAAAACACCTTAGGTTTAGAAGATGCCAAGTCCAGCACCAGTGGACGACCCATGGCAACACCATTCCACATAAAGCAGCTCGTGGTATGCTGTGCATGAAAGAGCTTGGTGATGTCCTGCAAGAAAATGGAATCAGTATACTCATGTCATTTTGTGGCACTTTGAACAAAGAAACATCACCATAGTTGACAGATATGTTGTTTGGTCCGAGTTTGTTTCTCCAGCTCCTCAGTGAAATCTCCTGCAGCCTTTATGTATATGTTGGCCTTTCCCATGTGCAGCTGAAGCAAAGAGGTGATGTGTTTCACCAGTTTATCTCAGTGAGCCAGGAGTGCAAATGGTCAGTCATAATGCTACATCATCTTTTTGGATTTTTGGTAACTCATACTATGGAGAAGGTAAGGCTTTTACGTTGCACAGGTTTTGCTGTACGTTCACCAAGATAGGAGAGACCTTGATTAACCAGTTTGTATTCTGCGTGATCTGTTGTGTTGAATCTGTGCTTAAATTTCTGCTGAGGGTTAAAGTTAAGCAAGTGGATAACAACTCCTTTATTTGTTCTGTTTTTCTGACTGGATCACCTTTGACATTGCTGCTGTGTAGAAAAACAGTGCAGTGTCAAGAAGTTTTTGTCCTGCTAAAAAGGGGAGTTAGTTTCCATTCTTTAATGGTGTGTACTTTTTTCCTTTCAGTAAATGTTATTGTGTGTAACACAACTATTTATTCTACTCCAAGAACTTTGGTACATCATCAGGTCTAGTGCAGTACATATCTTCAGCTCATAATCTTCAGTCTCCATTAGTTAGGCTGGCAGAACCGATTTGCACTTGTTGGCATTATGGCCGTGGCAGAGCATTGTGCTGTGCGAGACTGACCACATAATAAAATTTGTAGATACACAGGTTCTCGCTATGGAGAAGAGTTACCATTCTCTCTTGTTCAGTAATGCCATAGAAATTCACAAACATGACAATAGTTCCAACAAGAAAGAAGAAAGCCTCAAGATGTATGGATCCTGAATTCTTGTGCAGTACTGAACATCTGTTGCAGATGGAAAGGGGAGAACCACAGCAATAATGGCTAGGAAAAAGCCCTCAGACATTTATGTGACAGGTACATATAATATGTGGCTGTGGGCTGGCCTCCAGTCTGCCACTGACAATTAGAGATCAGTAATGAGGTCTCCTCACTTTAAACTCACAGGGGATACTATGACATCATCTCCAAATTCAACACCTCCATTCGCTCAGAGACTGAACTCGAGAGTCTCCACCACTGGCCATTTAATTGCAAACTCATCATTTTAGTCTGTTGCCGGTAGAAGTCAGCTATACAAGTGTAGAAATGAGAACAAGTGCAAGAGTTCACAAGTATAACCAAAAACTCGCTTCACTGTTGCTACATACGTAACTAGATTATTTTGTACTAATACGACGACTAATCAGTTAGCAGTGACACTGTCCCAATAGTGGCATCTTTATTACTAAAATATGCAACCCACAACTTCAAATTTGTTTATGACCTCTACAGGCAATGGAGGGTGAAACTGTGATGATGCCAGCCACTCACATTAGTGAAAATTCAGGAAAATCGTTAAGGAAACATCAACCAAGAATTCAAAGACAGAAGCCAACAGGCAATTCATCAAGTGATAATGAAAGCCTCAACAACATCTGTTCATGTTTATAAAACATTTGTATGGCTATCACAGTATGAAGACTCTTCATGCAGTCCACCATGATGGAAAAATGCAGACCACCAGGGCTTGCAGGACGTTCAGGCTGGAGAGCTGCCACTGTCTATCATAGTGCGACAAGTGTATAAAATTTATCAGTACCCTAGGCACTAGCATACCTTACCATTACTCTCCAATCCATGGAACATTATTTTAATAACCTTATATTAGGAAAGAGGCCTTTTGTGGTTCATGTAAAGAGAGCTACGATTTACAAATGGGTCTTGTAGGTGTTAAAGTTCTGCTAAGGTCATTGTATGTAACCACCACTGATGGCTTCCTACAAGATGTATAATTATTTTAGATTTAAGCATTGTAAATGTAGTTTTTTAAGTGTTATTTTATAATATTATGAACAAGTGCCACAATTTTATCACTATCCATACAGAAGGGTCTAATAAAGCGAGGTCTTTTGGCAGCTTACTTATTTTCTTTGACTGTGTCTACAGGATCAGCTTGCCAGATGCATTTACAATTTTCAATATGTAACAGTGGGGGCGGGAAGGGTGGTGGAATCCTTAAGGCACTGGAGGAGATGTGATGTGATGAAGGGAAGCTTTTTTTCATGTACCCTGATTCCTCCCACTGCACAGTAGATGATTCCAAGCTCCAGTCTCCTACAACAAAAGGAGAGGGAAAGAAATTCATCATTTGGGTAGCAGGGTGTGTCAAAATCCAGGGTAATGAGGAATGGGAAACTGGTATTGCACCCAAAGAAATCTGTTGTGATCTTGCACGATGTTGCCTTGTCATTGAACCAAAAAGTTGTGCACGTGAGAATATGAGTGACAGAAACTACTGGAAAGTAAGTTGCTGTCAATAAAACCAACTGTAACACTGTCACATCTCCATATGTGGCATTGGCCTCTGACCCTGTCTCTCTACTCCATCAAGAGTACCCACTTGTTTCTGGTGCCTTCAGGTTTGCAAGTTTCAGTATGCCTGATGTTGAAAGTGCATTTTTTGTTCTGACTTGACACTAGCTGGATATTTAAGTAATAACACGCTTTTTTTAAGTGAAATGGATGTGATACATGTTTTGATGTAGCGATCAGCAAATGATGTATTCCTACTGCAGTATTTTAGTCGCTTCACTGTCAGCTTCTCTAATTTTGCCTAAAGTTTTAAGAATCAACTTAGTATAAGGTTTTGTGTGTGTGTGTGTGTGTGTGTGTGTGTGTGTGTGTGTGTGTGTGTGTGTGTGAGAGAGAGAGAGAGAGAGAGAGAGAGAGAGAGAGAGAGAGAGATTTTACATTTATATTAGTGGAAAATATCCCTTTTTATTGTTTTTAGAATATTTATCTCAAATTAATTAAGCATGGGTGCTGAAAACCATAATGTACAGCATTCATAATGAATCCTATCCACACTTTTGACCCAACTTACTAATTCTAGAACTTCTGTGATTATCTATTTAAAGGTAAGTATAAGCAGATAATGAGTAAGTGAATTGTGCTACAGAAACATATTTGTCATTCCTTGACAGATTAGGTTTGCACAATGTTACTTGCATTATTACGTTGGATTCAATTGTTATCTGGACATTTATTAATAAAAGCTTGTATTATAGTAAGGTCTCTCCATTTTGTTTCAAAATTGTGTCTTTTGATTGTGTACTTTATTCCTTATTCATTGGCTAGATGTATTAACCATTGAGTGCAGCGAAATGATCCAGGTGTTTTATTGTAAATGTGTTTCTCATTATTTGCGAAAATTACCCACACTAAATCTGTTAGCTGCTGTTGAAAGGCAAATGCCTACACAACAGTACACTGACTTACACAAATTTGTGAATGTGGTGCAAAAATGTTGTTTTCCAGTGGTTAAAAAAATGGCATAATGTCAAAAACAGTCTACTGTGAAAATGTCTGTCAAAAAGTTCTACGTGCATGTGAACCCTGTTCAAAAAAAGATAGATACTCTATGTTTTCTTCTGCCTCCATTTAAAATATCTGAAGTTTGGGCCACAGTACACAGTTGGCTTAACAGTAATAGTAAGTAGTCCTGCTTTCCATTCTGTCCATACCTTCCTGCTCTGTTACCTTGTGGCTAATGTTTAGCTGCACTCTGTTGCTATTGTTCTTTTGTAGCTTAGCAACATTCAAGGGTGCCTCTTGTAACTCTTTCATTTCACTTCTGTTTGATACCATTTCGTTGTTTTCCATATGCTTTCTTTATAAATTTATCCAGAAACATTATTGTTATTACTCTACCAGCTACAGATTAAAGCGGTCAGCTTATCTTTCAATGATATCAACTTTATTTTTTTTTTTTTTTTATTCTTATGAAACCTTGTGCATAGAATTTCTGCTGATTTGTAGTTAAGGATCTACTTCCTCAGATTCTAATGTTGTCATTCAATCTCAGAACTATCAGTGAAACTGTCATTGTTGTGTCTTGTCTGTCTTCCTTTTTGTAACACCACATTTACGAATCTCTTGCACATGGTCAAAACTATTTGCCATATTTTTGGGTTAAGGGAGACCACTCACCGAAAAGAAGAAGCGTTGAGGTGTCAGTCGGCACACACACTAGGAAGAAAACTTCTTAGCTTTCGTAGTTACCCTTCAACGAACAAGACTAAAACCATAAACACACACACACACACACACACACACACACACACACACACATACACACCCACACACCACACCACACCACACCACACACAAAAATGTCTATGCCCTTACATGGTGCTAGCTTGGCTAACACTGTATTTAGTCAGGTGGTCTGGTTGTGGTGTGGGTATTGTTGGGTGGGGGAGGTGGAAGGAGAGGGAGGCAGGGATAGGGATAGGTATAGGTATAGGGGGTGAGTGGGTAATGGGTCAGAGGGAGGCAGCTGGTTTGCTGGCTAGAAATGTGGGACCGATGGGTGGCAGATACGTGGGTTTGGGATGTGATGCACAATTGTAAGGCCAGGTGTAAGTGGCGCATGCTAAAGGCTGCATGAGGATGTAAATTGGGAGGAAGTTACAGGACAGATGAAGAGGAAACTGTTGGGTGGGTAGTGTGGGGACAGTTTGTTATCTGAGATTTAGGTCAGGATTATTTATTATTTAGCGTATGGATAATACAGACATATCATGAAATTAAAAGGTCAGGATGATTATGGGTGAAGAGGATGCGTTCTAAGAATAACTCCTCCCTCCATAGTTCCAATGATATCTTCATGATCTGGACTAAGGGCCAAGGACACCTTATCCACATTCCTTCACAACTTGAACACCGTCTCTCCGTTCCATTTCCTCTGGCCCTCCTCTACCTAGCACCTGCTTTCCTGGATATTGACTTCCAGCTCTCTGATACCTCCACCAACACTGGTGTCCAAATTAAACCCAGCAGCCACCAACCAGTGCCTGCATTACGACAGCTGTCATCCCTACCATACAACCTAGCCACCTGTCGACAACGTATCTGCAATGATGAAAATTCCTTTCCCAGTATGCTGAAGGCCTTCACTGGCAGGCACTGCCTACCCCCCCCCCCCCCCCCCCCTCCCTCGCCGCCCACACACAAGACATAATCCAACAGATTTCTCGTGGCATATTCTCAAACACACCCAATTCTCCTGCCAACCTCAACAATCGGCTGTAAAAAAGCACCCTCCTTCCTCACCCAATATCACCCTGGACTGGAACTACAACCATGTCCTTTGCCATGACTTTAATTATCTCTCATCCTCCCCTGCTATGAGGGACATTCTACCCGACATATTTTCCAGCCCTCCTAAAGTGGTTTTCCACTGCCAAACCTATTTACACAACATCCTAGTCCCTCCTTATACACTCCTTCTCCAAAGCCTCTTGCCATGGAATGCCAAGGTGCAAGATCTACCAAATCCACCCACTCAGCACCTCCTACTCCAGTCCTGTCACAAGCTTATCATACATCTTCAGAGGCTGGACCACCTTTGAAAGCAGCTGTGTCATACACCAAATCTACTAAGGACACTGCACAGCTTTTTATGTCAGTATGACTATCAACCAGCTGTCTGCCAGGATGAAAGGCCATTGCCAAACTGTTCCCAAGAACACGTGATCCACCTGGTGGTACAGCATGCAGCAAAAAGGTCAGGGAAGAAGGCCAGTGTTCACTCTGTCTGCTTGCCGGGGGGTCTCATCCGAGATGTGGAGGAGGCCCTGCCGGCAGCGATAAGAGAGCACTGGGTGCACCCGACTGCAAATTGTTGCTCATGTCGGCACCAATGACTCCTGTCGTCTGGGTTCAGAGGTCATCCTCAGTTCGTACAGGTGGTTGGCGGAATTGGTGAAGGCGGAAAGCCTCGCTCATGGGGTGGAATCTGAGCTAACTATTCGTAGTATCGTTCCCAGAACCGATCGCGGTCCTCTGGTTTGGAGCCGAGTAGAAGGCTTAAACCAGAGGCTCAGACAATTCTGTGGAGATCTGGGGTGCAAATTTCTCGACCTCCGCTATTAGGTGGAGAAATGTAGGGCCCCCCTGAATAGGTCAGGCGTGCACTACACGCTGGAAGCAGTTACAAGGGTAGCGGAGTATGTGTGCAGTGCACATGTCGGTTTTTTAGGTTAGAGAATTCCCTCCCTAGGCCCGGTAAGACACCTCCTGAGACGCGGCAAGGTAGGAGTAGGCAAAATGTAACAGGGAATAACAATATTAATGTGCTAATAGTAAACTGCTATAGAAAGGTCCCAGAACTGCTCTCAATAATAAACGGCCACAATGCCCGTATAGTACTAGGCACAGAAAGTTGGCTGAAACCAGATGTAAACAGTAATGAAATCCTAAACTCAGATTGGAATGTATACCACAGAGACAGGCTGGACAGTGAAGGGGGAAGCGTGTTTATAGTGATAAGAAGTGCAATAGTATCGTAAGAAATTGACGGAGATCCTAAATGTGAAATAATTTGGGTGAAGGTCACAGTTAAAGCAGGCTCAGACATGGTAATTGGATGTGTCTAATTGGATGTGTCTATAGGCCCCCTGGCTCAGCAGCTGTTGTGGCTGAGCACCTGAAGGATAATTTGGAAAATATTTCGAGTAGATTTCCACACCATGTTATAGTTCTGCGTGGAGATTTTAATTTGCCGATATAGACTGGGAGACTCAAACGTTCATAACAGGTGGCAGGGACAAAGAATCCAGTGAAATTTTTTTAAGTGCTTTATCTGAAAACTACCTTGAGCAGTTAAACAGAGAACCGACTCGTGGTGATAACATATTAGACCTTCTGGTGACAAACAGACCCGAGTCGTGCTTCGGTAGCTCAGTTGGTAGAGCACTTGCCCGCGAAAGGCAAAGGCCCCGAGTTCGAGTCTCAGTCGGGCACACAGTTTTAATCTGCCAGGAAGTTTCATATCAGCGCACACTCCGCTGCAGAGTGAAAATCTCATTCTGGAAACATCCCCTAGGCTGTGGCTAAGCCATGTCTCCGCAATATCCTTTCTTTCAGGAGTGCTAGTTCTGCAAGGTTCGCAGGAGAGCTTCTGTAAAGTTTGGAAGGTAGGAGACGAGGTACTGGCAGAAGTAAAGCTGTGAGTACCGGGCGTGAGTCGTGCTTCGGTAGCTCAGTTGGTAGAGCACTTGCCCGCGAAAGGCAAAGGCCCCGAGTTCGAGTCTCGGTCGGGCACACAGTTTTAATCTGCCAGGAAGTTTCATATCAGCGCACACTCCGCTGCAGAGTGAAAATCTCATTCTGGAAACATCCCCTAGGCTGTGGCTAAGCCATGTCTCCGCAATATCCTTTCTTTCAGGAGTGCTAGTTCTGCAAGGTTCGCAGGAGAGCTTCTGTAAAGTTTGGAAGGTAGGAGACGAGGTACTGGCAGAAGTAAAGCTGTGAGTACCGGGCGTGAGTCGTGCTTCGGTAGCTCAGTTGGTAGAGCACTTGCCCGCGAAAGGCAAAGGCCCCGAGTTCGAGTCTCGGTCGGGCACACAGTTTTAATCTGCCAGGAAGTTTCATATCAGCGCACACTCCGCTGCAGAGTGAAAATCTCATTCTGGAAACATCCCCTAGGCTGTGGCTAAGCCATGTCTCCGCAATATCCTTTCTTTCAGGAGTGCTAGTTCTGCAAGGTTCGCAGGAGAGCTTCTGTAAAGTTTGGAAGGTAGGAGACGAGGTACTGGCAGAAGTAAAGCTGTGAGTACCGGGCGTGAGTCGTGCTTCGGTAGCTCAGTTGGTAGAGCACTTGCCCGCGAAAGGCAAAGGCCCCGAGTTCGAGTCTCGGTCGGGCACACAGTTTTAATCTGCCAGGAAGTTTCATATCAGCGCACACTCCGCTGCAGAGTGAAAATCTCATTCTGGAAACATCCCCTAGGCTGTGGCTAAGCCATGTCTCCGCAATATCCTTTCTTTCAGGAGTGCTAGTTCTGCAAGGTTCGCAGGAGAGCTTCTGTAAAGTTTGGAAGGTAGGAGACGAGGTACTGGCAGAAGTAAAGCTGTGAGTACCGGGCGTGAGTCGTGCTTCGGTAGCTCAGTTGGTAGAGCACTTGCCCGCGAAAGGCAAAGGCCCCGAGTTCGAGTCTCGGTCGGGCACACAGTTTTAATCTGCCAGGAAGTTTCATATCAGCGCACACTCCGCTGCAGAGTGAAAATCTCATTCTGGAAACATCCCCTAGGCTGTGGCTAAGCCATGTCTCCGCAATATCCTTTCTTTCAGGAGTGCTAGTTCTGCAAGGTTCGCAGGAGAGCTTCTGTAAAGTTTGGAAGGTAGGAGACGAGGTACTGGCAGAAGTAAAGCTGTGAGTACCGGGCGTGAGTCGTGCTTCGGTAGCTCAGTTGGTAGAGCACTTGCCCGCGAAAGGCAAAGGCCCCGAGTTCGAGTCTCGGTCGGGCACACAGTTTTAATCTGCCAGGAAGTTTCATATCAGCGCACACTCCGCTGCAGAGTGAAAATCTCATTCTGGAAACATCCCCTAGGCTGTGGCTAAGCCATGTCTCCGCAATATCCTTTCTTTCAGGAGTGCTAGTTCTGCAAGGTTCGCAGGAGAGCTTCTGTAAAGTTTGGAAGGTAGGAGACGAGGTACTGGCAGAAGTAAAGCTGTGAGTACCGGGCGTGAGTCGTGCTTCGGTAGCTCAGTTGGTAGAGCACTTGCCCGCGAAAGGCAAAGGCCCCGAGTTCGAGTCTCGGTCGGGCACACAGTTTTAATCTGCCAGGAAGTTTCATATCAGCGCACACTCCGCTGCAGAGTGAAAATCTCATTCTGGAAACATCCCCTAGGCTGTGGCTAAGCCATGTCTCCGCAATATCCTTTCTTTCAGGAGTGCTAGTTCTGCAAGGTTCGCAGGAGAGCTTCTGTAAAGTTTGGAAGGTAGGAGACGAGGTACTGGCAGAAGTAAAGCTGTGAGTACCGGGCGTGAGTCGTGCTTCGGTAGCTCAGTTGGTAGAGCACTTGCCCGCGAAAGGCAAAGGCCCCGAGTTCGAGTCTCGGTCGGGCACACAGTTTTAATCTGCCAGGAAGTTTCATATCAGCGCACACTCCGCTGCAGAGTGAAAATCTCATTCTGGAAACATCCCCTAGGCTGTGGCTAAGCCATGTCTCCGCAATATCCTTTCTTTCAGGAGTGCTACTAGTTCTGCAAGGTTCGCAGGAGAGCTTCTGTAAAGTTTGGAAGGTAGGAGACGAGGTACTGGCAGAAGTAAAGCTGTGAGTACCGGGCGTGAGTCGTGCTTCGGTAGCTCAGTTGGTAGAGCACTTGCCCGCGAAAGGCAAAGGCCCCGAGTTCGAGTCTCGGTCGGGCACACAGTTTTAATCTGCCAGGAAGTTTCATATCAGCGCACACTCCGCTGCAGAGTGAAAATCTCATTCTGGAAACATCCCCTAGGCTGTGGCTAAGCCATGTCTCCGCAATATCCTTTCTTTCAGGAGTGCTAGTTCTGCAAGGTTCGCAGGAGAGCTTCTGTAAAGTTTGGAAGGTAGGAGACGAGGTACTGGCAGAAGTAAAGCTGTGAGTACCGGGCGTGAGTCGTGCTTCGGTAGCTCAGTTGGTAGAGCACTTGCCCGCGAAAGGCAAAGGCCCCGAGTTCGAGTCTCGGTCGGGCACACAGTTTTAATCTGCCAGGAAGTTTCATATCAGCGCACACTCCGCTGCAGAGTGAAAATCTCATTCTGGAGACCCGAACTATTTGAAACAGTTAACGCAGAACAGGGAATCAGCAATCATAAAGAGGTTACTGCATCGATGATTTCAGCCGTAAATAGAAATATTAAAAAAGGTAGGAAGATTTTTCTGTTTAGCAACAGTAACAAAAAGCAGATTACAGAGTACCTGACGGCTCAGCGCAAAAGTTTTGTCTTAAGTGCAGATAGTGTTGAGGATCAGTGGACAAAGTTCAAAACCATCATACAGTATGTGTTAGAATGTGCCAAGCAAGATCGTAAGAGATGGAAAAGAGCCACCGTGGTACAACAACTGAGTTAGAAAACTGCTGCGGAAGCAAAGGGAACTTCACAGCAAACATAAACATAGCCAAAGCCTTGCAGACAAACAAAAATTACGCAAAGCGAAATGTAGTGTGAGGAGGGCTATGCGAGAGGCGTTCAGTGAATTTGAAAGTAAAGTTCTGTGTACTGACTTGGCAGAAAATCCTAAGAAATTTTGGTCTTATGTCAAAGCGGTAGGTGGATCAAAACAAAATGTCCAGACACTCTGTGACCAAAATGGTACTGAAACAGAGGATGACAGACTAAAGGCCGAAATACTAAATGTCTTTTTCCAAAGCTGTTTCATAGAGGAAGACTGCACTGTAGTTCCTTCTCTAGATTGTCGCACAGATGACAAAATGGTAGATATCGAAATAGACGACAGAGGGATAGAGAAACAATTAAAATTGCTCAAAAGAGGAAAGTCCGCTGGACCTGATGCGATACCAGTTCCATTTTACACAGAGTACGCGAAGGAACTTACCCCTTCTTGCAGCGGTGTACTCTAGAAGAGCATAGCGTTCCAAAGGATTGGGAAAGGGCACAGGTCATCCCCGTTTTCAAGAAGGGACGACGAACAGATGTGCAGAACTATAGACCTATATCTCTAACGTCGAACAGTTGTAGAATTTTGGAACACGTATTATGTTCGAGTATGACTTTTTTGGAAACTAGAAATCTACTCTGTAGGAATCAGCATGGGTTTCGAAAAAGACGGTCATGTGAATCCCAGCTCACGCTCTTCGTCCACGAGACTCAGAGGGCCATAGACAAGGGTTCACAGGTAGATGCCGTGTTTCTTGACTTCCGCAAGGCGTTCGATACAGTTCCCCACAGTCATTTAATGAACAAAGTAAGAGCATATCCATATGGACTATCAGACCAATTGTGTGATTGGATTGAAGAGTTCCTAGATAACAGAATGTAGCATGTCATTCTCAATGGAGAGCAGTCTTCCGAAGTAAGAGTGATTTCAGGTGTGCCGCAGGGGAGTGTCGTAGGACCGTTGCTTTTCACAATTTACATAAATGACCTTGTGGATGACATCGGAAGTTCACTGAGGCTTTTTGCGGATGATGCTGTGGTATATCGAGAGGTTGTAACAATGGAAAATTGTACTGAAGTGCAGGAGCATCTGCAGCGAATTGACGCGTGGTGCAGGAAATGGCAACTGAATCTCAATGTAGACAAATGTAATGTGCTGCGAATACATAGAAAGATAGATCCCTTATCATTTAGTACAAAATAGCAGGTCAGCAACTGGAAGCAGTTAATTCTGTAAATTATCTGGGAGTAAGCATTAGGAGTGATTTAAAATGGAATGATCATATAAAGTTGATCATTGGTAGAGCAGATGCCAGACTGAGATTCATTGGAAGAATCCTAACGAAATGCAATCCGAAAACTAAGGAAGTAGGTTACAGTACGCTTGTTCGCCCACTGCTTGAATACTGCTCAGCAGTGTGGGATCTGTACTAGATAGGGTTAATAGAAGAGATAGAGAAGATCCAACGGAGAGCAGCGCGCTTCGTTACAGGATCATTTAGTAATTGCGAAAGCGTTACGGAGATGATAGATAAACTCCAGTGGAAGACTCTGCAGGAGAGACGCTCAGTAGCTTGGTACGGGCTTTTGTTGAAGTTTCGAGAACATACCTTCACCGAAGAGTCAAGCAGTATATTGCTCCCTCCTACGTATATCTCGTGAAGAGACCATGAGGATAAAATCAGAGAGATTAGAGTCCACACAGAAGCAAACCAACAATCCTTCTTTCCACGAACAATATGAGACTGGAATAGAAGGTAGAACCGATAGAGGTACTCAAGGTACCCTCTGCCACACACCGTCGGGTGGCTTGTGGAGTATGGATGTAGATGTAGATGTAGATGTAGATGCAGATGCAGATGCAGATGCAGATGCAGCTAAGCATAACATGCTCAGTTTCAGTTGTGACTTCACAACCTGGGGCATCTGGATCCTTCCCTCTGCCACTAGTGTTCCTGAACTGTGCAGATGGGAATTATCCTTACAACATATCCGCTGCTCCCATAATCATGCTGGACTCAGTCTCAGGTAACTCATTGTACCTGCACCCTCCGTGCGACAGTTTCCCCTTCCTCTGTTCCGTCACCCCCTCCCAGTTCAATTCTCCGCACTGCATTCAGCATGCATTGCTCCCCACCAGCCCCTACAATTGTGCATTATATGCTGAGCCCATGTACCTGCCAACCTCCGTCTTGCATTCCTAGCTGGCGTACCAACTGCCTACATCTGAGTCACAATGCCCTTCTTCCTGCCTCCCGCCTCCTTCTCCTTCTACCCCCCCCCCCCCCCCCCCCCCTGTCTTAGTCCAGTTGGCACTGTGTAGGAGCAGAGGTAGGTGTGTGTGTGTGTGTGTGTGTGTGTGTGTTTACTCTAGTTCAACACAAAGGATAACTCAATGCTTATGCCTTCATTTGAGTGGTCTCCTTTATCCCAAAAGTATTTACATTCTTTCCTATAACATTTATTCTGCATATTTATTGCTCTTAAATAATCTGTTTTTTGTTCACCCTTCCGCTACTTCCAGTGACCAATTAAAAAAAAAAAGAGAGAGAGAGAGAGAGAGAGAGAGAGAGAGAGAGAGAGAGATGCAAAAGAAGATTATGCACCAAGTTATAGCAGAAGAGTATTTTATGAAGATGTGGCATCAACTTTTATGAAGTGTATTTTAAAATTTAAGTCAAATACATCTTGGAAAAGAAAGTGAAATTGTTAATTCTCATTGGTTTTTGATGAAATAAGTTATGCTGTTACATGTAATGTTTTTATTGTGGCCTATTATTTAGTTATATTCATTATCAATTAAGTTAATTCATGATATCTTGAGCACATTAATACGCAGAATCTAAAAATATTTCTTGTTTGATTATTTTAATGATTTCTAAACAAGTCATCTTTTTGATGCAATATTGGTAACCTAGTAATGACAATGGCAAATAATTAAATCTTGACACTGAGCACTTTCTTTTTAGAATAACTAACAATCATATATAAATAACTAGAGAAAGAGAATATTAAAAGGCACATGTTTCACGTAAACATCTAACACACAATTTGCAGAAAGAAACTGGCTTCATAGATGTGACACATGTTGTCAGCATCACTAGCGTCGCTGAGAACTTACGAACGGTTTTTAATATGAGGGTCACTCCAAAAGAAATGCACACTATTTTTGTAAAAATATAGCTTTCATTCTGCATGTGTGAAAGTTTTACAGTGTGTTGATACATCCTTCCCACTTGTTTTCAAACTTAGTTCATCCTGTTCCCATGAGTGGCGCCGTCACAGCATGTCTTCAAGATGGCTGCTACTCTTGACGTTCGTCAGAAGCAATGTGCTGTCATAGAATTCCTGTGCTGTGAAAATGAGACAGTGAGAAACATCCACAAGAGGTTGAAAAAGGTGTATGGAGATGCTGCTGTCGATCGCAGTACAGTTAGTCGGTGGGCAAGCAAGTTACGTGATGAAAGCGGGCACAACAATATTGAGGATTGTCTTCGCAGCGGCAGGTCTCCTACTGCAAACACTCCAGACAATGTGCAGAGAGTTAACGAATTGGTGACTGCTGACAGACGCATCACAGTGAACGAATTGTCACACTACGTCGGGATAGGGGAAGGAAGTGTTTGCAGAATACTGAAAGTGTTGGCGTTAAAAAAGGTTTGTGCCAGGTGGGTTTCCAGGATGTTGACAGTGGCTCACAAAGAAACAAGAAAAACAGTAAGCAGCGAACTTTTGGAACAGTACAAGAATGATGGAGATGAATTTCTGGGAAGAATTGTGACAGGCGATGAAACGTGGCTCCATCATTTTTCACCAGAGACGAAGAGGCAGTCAGTGGAGTGGCATCTTGCAAATTCACCCAGAAAAAAAATTCAAAACCATACCTTATGCTGGAAAAGTTATGGCTACGGTGTTTTTCGATTCCGAAGGACTCTTGCTTGTGGACATAGTGCCAAGTGGAACCACCATAAATTCTGGTGCATATGTGACAACACTGAAGAAACTTCAAGCTCGACAAAGTGGTGTTCCACCACATCGGCAAAAGCAGGACAATGCACGGCCCCATGTCAGTCAAAAAAACCATGGAAGCGATCACAAAACTCGGATGGACAACACTGAAACACCCGCCTTACAGTCCTGACCTGGCTCCATGTGACTATCATCTCTTTGGGAAACTGAAAGACACCCTTCGTGGAACAGGGTTTGAAGATGATGACTCCCTTGTGCACGCTGCCAAACAGTGCCTCCAACAGGTTGGTCCAGAATTTTACCGTACGAGTATACAGACGCTGGTTCCAAGATGGCGTAAGGCAGTTGAGAGGGGTGGAAATTATGTGGAGAAATGAAAATATTGTCCCTAAAGGATGTATCTACACACTGTAAAACTTTCAAACAAGTAGAATAAAAGATGGATTTAAAAAAAAATAGTGTGCATTTCTTTTGGAGTGACCCTCGTATAAAAAATTCACCAATGTCTTGTTCAAATATTAAAATTTGCAGCCTAACTGAAAGAATGTTTTTGTTATTTTCATTTGATTAGAAGTAGTTACAGTACAGAATCTGATAATTTTAGTTACTGAAGCTGTATTCCGTATTCTGTTAATAAATTGATGAAGCTCTCCCAGGGTCTAACTCTCCATCCAAGTCATGGAAGGTATGCAGTATCACAAGCAATGATATGCTCTGAAAAGTGGTGGCCAGCACGCTTCTGGTGATACCATGTTAGGCGTTACTGGCCAGTAGCGCAGAAAAATATGATTTGTAGACATAAAAGACAGACAGAATATCCAGAAGGGAAGGAAACATCAGATATTATTAGAGAGATTTGCAGAAATTACCAGCTTGTCAGCCTCATGGAATGAAAGATAAGCATCTGATCTTGGAATTAAAAAAAAAAAAAAGTTGGAATGAAACTGGGAAGAATAATTCCCAGGGGAAACTATAAACTTTAGTGCTCTGAAACAAAGCCAAATTGAAAAAAAATGTCTTAAAAATCCTCTGTAAAGATGTACTTGCATCCAGTCGGATAGTGTTTGATAGTGAAAGTTAATTATGGTTAAAAAAGTTGCGTGAATTAGCCTGACATAGATGTAACATTGTCGCTGCTTTCAAAAACACAGTACTGTATACCACTTTATCAGTGGCTTGTGCTATTTTGTTGTGGCTCCTGTAGTGGTGTGCTGCAGTACTGAAGCCAGGAGATTTCAGTGTGTACAATGAATCTAGACATCTATCCGAAAACAAACAAAAGACTGTGTCTAACTACATAAATAATCAATTATTGACAATATAACGTAAATGGATAGTGCTGCCACTTGGCAAGTAAATTTTTTTCTATCCATTTACATTAAAAAGACTATGTATGTAACTTTATTTATGTAAGGTGGTAAAATTTCATGGCTACCCTTCATACAGATAGTTTAACCTGGCTGTAAATGGAGACAAAAGTTTATGAACTGAAAAACAAGAACCCAGCTGGACCAAATGAATTGGATGTAGCTGTGGCCAATGCTCTTGTAAAAATTGGTCAGCAGTGGTGGTCCATGGCACTCAAAAGCGGGAGGAATGAATATAAAATATTCACTGGTTGTAAACAGGAAATAAATGTGCCAGTTATATTGACATGATGTAAAAATCCTAGATTCATTCCTAAACACAGATGAAAAAACGGATGTTGAATTTACTCTCGAGGAAGGACGTGATGGCTTTAGACTTCACAGACCAACTATTAACCTCATTTTTGCCACAGTAATACTTTGTGAGAAGTAATAGGTGGAAAATAAAATTCTTATGTCTTTCTCATCATCATTATGAATGGTAATGTAGTATGTAAGGGTGTATATTAGACTGTTTGTTGTGTGAAAGAGTGGCTGAGAACATCACTACAAGGGTGAGATTTATATGATGAGATTAAGAGCTGTGTGCGACTCCAGAACAGAAGGTCAGAGCCCAGAACAAATGGTCAGATTGTGGTCCAAAAAGGGAGTTTTCTCTCATAAGGCCTGTTTATCAACATGGTAGGTAACATTGTAAATGCAATCAAAAGAAAGGATCCAACACATAATGTCTTACATTTCACTTATGTTGCAACACTGAGGTGAGACAAGTGGAAGTACAAGATAAATTAAATATCTGACATGAATTTTTAGCAGTGGGTCTTAGTATCAGCAAAACAAAGCGAATAATTTTAGTGTTGAATAAAAATTCTCCAGGAGGCCATCCAAGCACCATAAACATTGTAATAGAGATTGTGGACCTCTTCCAGTTCTTACATAGTATTCTCTCTTCAGATAATAACATATGCCGTACAAAATTTTAATAACAGAATTCAAAAGCTTTTAAATTGTACCACGTTCTATGCTATGTCCTTTAGCATGAAACATATCCACGAGTTTCCAAGATCATTTTGTACAAAGCATACTTCTTCATTCTTGTCTACAAAATAGGATAAAATGAAGAATGGAGATATCCAATAACAGCTGCGATTGAAAGAAGTCTGATAGAGATTCTCGAAGTAAAATGTTGCAGTAATACTGTCATGTGAAAGGAATGGCTCTTCTGGGAACCTCACAAGTATACTTTGATTGAAAGGTTCCTGGGAAGAGAGCAAGAAAATGATATTGTGATTGCTTGAATAAACAGATCTTAAGGATCTTAAAATTGTAGATTCCAAGTAATGAGGATGGGAATGGTATGGGCTTTATACTAAACTGCACCCGGCTGCTTTCACTCATGGAGGAACATCATCTGTGCACAATATTCTCTCCGTGTATATAAATTTTCACCTTTGATTATCATAGGGCACTACGCATTTGCTGATGGACAACCAGTTCATTATTCATTTTGTTTTTCCAATTTCCGTTAACTCTTTGGAGACCAGCCACTTAGAAAAATATTGGCCCTAGGAAACCAGCCTTTTATGCCGTTATTTAAAGCATTTCTGGCACATACGTAATTAATGTTTATTCAAGAGTAACATATACTAAAAAAGAGCCAAGCTTCAAGATTAATTTTTCACATTTACTTTAGTTCTTTGATGATTACAAATTTTAGAATAATGATGAGAGAAAATATAATTGTCCTCCCAGGAAAAAATAGCGAGTTGAGTTATTGAGCAATTTCTTCCTTTCGAGCTTCCAAAATATACTGCACACCCAACGGACATGATGCATGTGTCGCAGAATTATGGCAAACTGTGAAACCTAACGAGTACATATCTGAAATTTTGTCAGTGCAATCATATTGGCTCAGCCATTCATGACAACAACTGTTACTGTTGCTAATGTTTCTTATGAAGCAATTCTAGAAATTGAAAACACGGGGCAGTACCAGTCAGGGGGCAGGTCATGAGACATCTGTACATTGTTCACATACAAATTTAATCCAGTTGTCAAGTGATACTCAAGAAGATAAAGCCTGACCTATAATCGGTGTGGTCTTTTTAACACAAAGTTGCTGCCTGAGATATACTTGGGCTTCGTCTCCACAGTGTTAAGGCCCGTATTACATTCTTAGAAATATTTAACCGTTTTATTAAAAAAAAAAATAAAAGTTTGGAATGCTCTCTGACTTTTATAAAAGCTTTTGTAGAAGTATTCCAAAACACTGTCTTACATTTTATAAAATTTCTTTTGTAAATAATCTTTGACATAATTCTTTTACATTGTAATACCAGCTAAGATATCGTACTGCAAGAGCATGCCCCAATTTGAAATCAAAGAGACTACTTACAATAACAGATTTTATTATCAGAATGTCTTGTCATTTGTTTTTTTACATTCAATGAAAAATTGTACAGAAGAAAGTGTGATTGATGTTCCCGCCCACATCATTTAATTGCAGAAACAGTCACGGAGGTAAACATCCCCCAAGAATAAAATAATCACATTAAATTTTGTCTCACTGATGTAAAGTGAACATGCATTTAATTAGTGGTTGCATTTAAACTTATTTAGAGTGTTTTTGGAGACCCTAAATATTTGAGACAGCAGTATCGTGGAAAAATTGTATAAAGATGCTTCCGTTTACTTTTTCATGTAGAGTTCAGTAATGACTGTTATTGTCTTTATAAGAACCAGGATAGTATCAAAAGAGCTTCATACACTATTGTGAAGAGAAGAGACAAGTGCACTTGACACCAAAAAAAATGGCAGGCAAAAATCACAGTGAGAGTCGAAGTCTGGTACAACAGTGACGTGAGTGTAATGGAACATGCCAGTTCTACAGATTACATTCAGAATATGCATAAGAGAAATAATTACTTGAAATATTGTGCAAAAATAGTCCTGTCACTGTTTTAGACCCATTTCAAGAATACCTCATTTTTTCCACAAATAATATGTGCTGTTGGTACGGTACGTATAATTACATTGCATACATCCTTAGTGGCGAAAATTTTTTTAGTCATCACTGTGGTGGATTGATCAGTCTGTAAGTTTTCTATATAAAGGACCAGAGTTTAGATTCCAAGTTAATTTGTAACAGTTTCTTTGCCTTCCTTGCCGTAAGAGATACATCCCACATGAAAGACATCCTTCTCTACCGGTAATGTGGAATTAATTTTACACTGTGGATTTGACGATTTTCAGTTTGTAAATCAGTGAGGGTGGTGATAAGTATGATAGAACTGGCAGCAACATTACCTGTTAGTCTGCCCAAACGGTGTGGCTCCAGCTTCTGCAACAGATTACAATACTAACAATACTAAAGCAGTTCCATCACAATCTGGCTGAAGGACAAAAACTATCAAAAGTTGATTGATGTATTAAATGCTATGCTACCCTAGCACAGTGGCTTTGCACAACTGCACGGACTACAGTAACACACCTCCACAATCCAAATTTCCTTTCAAGCCTCAGCCCCCTTGTTGTTCCCCCTAAATTCGGACAGCAGGCATGAATTGCAATTTGGCTTGAGGAGGGAGGCATGCTTTTGTATTCCACACAGCTGTTAAAAGCTACTGTCAGGGTAGCATTTTTGTTGCATCTACCTAGTGAACAGGAGACCTGGTTTCAAGTCCCGGCCTTGGTACAAATTTTCGTTTTTCACTTCAGTGTGCCTGTACGAGGTGGAATCCAAAATTTTTGGGACTAGTGCTACCATCTGGAAAGTAGGAGTAGTAGATCTATGCACTGCTAGGTGGTGAGAGCTGCATATCTGATAAGTCAGTGTGCAGAGTGGCATTCAGCTGCGAGGACATGTTGTGTGGCGATTTTACAATGGATCTGCGAACAGAACAGTGCGTGTTTGTCAAATTCTGTGTGAATCTCGGGAAAAGTGCAACGGAGACCGTTGCAATGATTCAACAAGTATTAGGGGGACAGAGCATGAGCCATACACTTATGTTTGAGTGGCTCTCCAAGACACAAAAAAGTGAGACAGATGAAGAGCAAAGTGAAGAGCATGATCATCGTTTCCTTTGATACTGAGGTAATTGTGAACAAAGAATTCGTCCCACCCTACTAAACAGTGAATTCCATGTACTACTGTGACGTTTTACAATGGTTCTGTGAAAATGTGTGGTGACAACGGCCCGAACTTTGGCACCGAGGTAACTGGCGGCTGCTGCATCACAACAACGTGCCCTGTCACACGTCCTTGCTCACCAGGACGTTTTTGGCAAAAAACAACATGGCAGTTGTACCCCACCCACCATAAGCGCCAGATTTGGCACCTTGTGACTTCGCACTATTTCCAAAACTGAAACTCGGGTTGAAAGCCATCGGTTTGACACTCAAAAGAGGATTCTAGAAGCATCACTGGCAGTGATAAACACCCTCAGAGATCAGGACTTCCAGAAAACGTTTGACTTGTGGCAGAAGTGCTGGGACCGGTGTGTACGTGCGGATGGGAACTACTTTGAGGATGATGGTGACCATTAGCCCAAAGGTAAGGTTTTCAACACATGGCAGCACCAGTCCTGAAAATTTTGGGTAGCACCTCGTATACATCTATATACATTGTAGTTGTCTGAAACTTGAAAAGATATCTGGAACAGTATAGTTTTATTTGACAAAAGCTGATTATTGAGTGTCCACAACAGCAGCAACATAAACTCTGAGATTTTCTTATGATTGCATTACTATATTCTGTCAAGGAGAGGTACAACCAGCGACACAAAATTTCAGTGTGCTTTAACTCTTTGAGGACTGGGTAGTTAGAGTGTTATTTAACTAGCTGATACTGTGCCATTTTCACAGTTTCCCTGAATTTTTTGTAGCAGGTTCTATGGCACACAACTCAGATCAATTTGTTGCATTTAAAGAGGGTCTTTTTTCTACAAAATTTTGCATAGAAACATAGGATTACATCAGTGACAGTTTTTTAATAGTGAAATGAAAATGATGTTTTCTCAACAACAACATTTTTGTCTTTAATTCCATAAACAGAGATAAGATTAGAATTTTTGATACTAAAAATGAAACTGTTACAAAGTGTGGGTTTTGTGACTGAAAATTACTTATTTAAATTTCCATTACTGTGAAAAATTTTGAAGTGTTCTGGAAACAAAGTTCTACATCATATTCTTCACAATAGTACCTTGTATCACCTCTTGCCACTTTGCCAGATATTTTTTTGCTTCTTTCTGCACACTCTCTGCATATACTTAGAGGCTATTTTAACTTTCATAAAGCTAGAGTCAGTTTAGGAAAATGTCGTCACAGAATCCACAGCTTGAAGAGTTTTGAGTGGAAGTTGATTCAGTCATGCCATATTTGTTCACCAAAGCATCTGCCAATTCAGTAATGAATTCAACAAGATGTTTATTACTGAACATTGAATTTTTATACAAAACATTTGAGTTTATGACGATCAGCATGAAAAGGTGAAAAAGATTTTCTTTCACGACTTTATTTGCTTCCTCTCAAAAGGGTAGGTGCCGATTAGTGCTCACTGTTGTTCACACCAACCTTGTTTCTATTATAATCCGAAATACAGTCAGGTTTCATCTTCTCTTTTTATCATTTTTAACTTCATTCTGAAATTGACATTAGATGCAGTCATTTTGTGTTTAATTGTAAAAATAAATACATCTCTAGTACCTTTCCATTTCAGAAACAGCAAATGGTCTTGGGTGCAAAACAAAAGTTCAGTTTTTGGCCTCTGGGCTATTAGATCTTTATGTAGGTCTTTTCTATTTTTCACTATTGTAGACACTATGTTAGTTTTGGTTTTCCAGAAGTGATCGAACTGATCTGGGCTAGTGTAAAAACGATCCATTTGTAGAATATAGCCTTTACCTTAGAAAGTTTAACACGGTCTATTTACTACATGCAATATACTGTTATTAGCATTTGCCCGATAACCTGGATATATTCCAAACTTCAAAATGTATCCACTATCACAAAACATAAAAAAATATTACACCATATTTGTTAGACTTATTTTTCATATAGACCTTAAAACTACCGTATTTACTCGAATCTAAGCCGCACTTTTTTTCCGGTTTTTGTAATCCAAAAAACCGCCTGCGGCTTAGAATCGAGTGCAAAGCAAGCGGAAGTTCTGAAAAATGTTGATAGGTGCCGCCACAACTAACTTCTGCCGTCGAATATATGTAGCGCTACACAGGCATCCTTTGTACGCACAAAGATAAATACTGGCGCCAAACCTCTGCGTCAGTAAATAAAATTTTTAAAAAAATTGGAAGACGAGTTTTTTTCTCCGCCCGAGTTTCGACCACTGCTTTTTCATACATAATCCAACGAAGTAAATACAAATTCCGTATTGTTCATCTTCGAATTTCAATGTACTACGAAAATCTGACTGGTAATACTGGGATTTTTGTCAATATGGCCAACTCTAAGTTCTGAATTTTTTCCTACCTGTGAGAAGAGATGGTTGCTAATAGGAACCTGATGAAATGTGAATCACATGCAGTAATCTCTTCACCATAAGAATAATACGAATATAAACATTTTGCCATGTCTTCTTTCGTGTTTGCTTCTATCTCATTTAAATCCTGTCTGCCAAATAAACTACGAAACTAGAGTGAGACAACAGCAAACGCGGAAGAATATACGTATCATGTCATGTTTATATTCGTATTACTCTTATGCCTAATAGTGATACAGTCAGAAATGAAGCACGGCAACTGACTAGATTTTTAAATGTAAGATGACTAATTTCTGTGCAGAATTTGATGTTCTAAAGAAGCGGCCGCAAAGATTTTCAAACGGAGAAAAATTTTCGCTTAACTCTCGTTCAGAACATGTTCTATCATACGCAGTCTATTAATTGGTTCTTGTTGATCATTATCAAAGAAAGCAGCAGTGTAAGTAACAACAAATAGCAGTCTCTTGCCATTGTTTCGCTAATGAGACGATTCCTTTCTTTTTTTAATTGTAGGCAGCGGTAGCACGCACAAAAGCAAGCCATGCCGCGAGCAGCGACAGGCCGTAAACACGCACTATCGAATGCGTCAAACAATGCATGACACAGTATAGTAATGCATTTTCAGCTTAGAGTGACTGACATAAACACCTATAACATAGAAAATGGCACTTATCAGATCAAAGCAAAATAAGCAATCGATTCAAACCAGACGAAGCACGTGAAAAAGGAGGGGTATCCGTATAAATACGGACGGAGCGCCTGACGCATAGCAATGGCTACCTGGTAAAGCTTAACTGCTAAGCTTTCGACTCAAACCAATCTACTGTAGCTGTATTGTCATTCATTCGACCTAAATTGTGTCTCATATTACAATGGACCAACTTTGTTTCGATTTGGAGGTGCGGCCTAAAACTTTTCTCTCCCCTTGAATTTCGAGTCTCAAATTTCAGGTGCGGCTTAGATTTGGGATTTTTTTTCCCCTTTATTTCGAGTCTCATTTTTCAGGTGCGGCTTAGATTCGAGTGCGGCTTAGATTCGAGTAAATACGGTAGGTCTGCCACAAAAAGGGTCAAATCTCATTTGTCCGTACTGAGATTTTCTACACTTTTTGTCACGAATATATTCAAGATGAGTTTCACCTTGTGAATAGGATCATATCGTGCTCTTCTTGATTTTTGAAATAAAAGCCACGTTACGTGATATGTGATTTATTCATCTCATTACGTACAATTTTAAAATCATTTGATTTGATGTACAGGAGACATGTCAAGGTTTACAAAACAAACTTTTTTCACTTTTTTAGGAGAATTACAAAAGTTTACATTATATTTTACATTTGTAAGTTACAGCTACACATGTACATAAAATAATACATGTAATACAATCCTTGTGTTCAGACTGTGAAGCTGTCCTCAATGAATTTATCAAAAGAATAATAACACTTTTCCACCAGATGAGATCAAACATTGCAGAATTTACAATCTCTTGGAAAACAGTTTCCTGCAAAGGAGGTCTGCAGTGCAGAGTTTGTAGACCAATTGTTGGTCAGTTTCAGTTTTCTAACAAGGCACATATATAAAACCACACAAAAAACTTATTCGGTTCGCTGAGTTTTGCCGTACCCCATTTATACAAAATTGAATGCGGCGTTAGTTTCCCTGTTTCAGTTAGCTTTCAGTAGTTGTTCTAGCATAGCAGTTTGTATGTTGGTTTACCATCTTGAGCAGTTCTGAACCGTACAGATAGGTGAAACAATCAAACACAGAAGAGTTCTGATCCCGGATGGTTCTTCAAAAACTGCCAAGTCAAAAGAGGCAGATAGAGATGGGGATCCCTGATATGGCCTCAACATTGGCAGCATCATTTTGAGGGCTTGCTAACACATTAGAAATGCCTTCTTCGTCTATAGCATAAATCAAAAAATTAGCATTCTGCTGTACAGTAGACAAAACTTGAACTTACAGAAAAAACTGCGATGCAATGAATAGCGTATCACCACTGCTTTGTAAACTAAAAATTTTGTTCATTGAGCTCTGAACCACTGCTGTGCAACAAAAACTTTATCTCATCATTAAGGCCATCTTGAAGACAAATATAGAGCGTGCGACCTTGTGAGGCGCTGCGTGTGCCAAGAAGAAGAATCGGACCTCTGCAAAGAAAAAACATTCCTTTCCAGCCAGTATTAGTGACAGGTGCTGTCAACTGTTATTTCCTTATGGTAGTACAAGTGTGATAGAATATCTTTATGCAGATGAGAGACGTAAAACAGTGTTGGAATATGTTTTCAAATCCGACAAATGGCTGAATCGTATTTTCAGAGCAAATCCATGAGACTTAGTGTCTGTGTCACTCATCTTCAAAGTGTTAACCCTAGAATAATAAGGCGCGAATTCCAAGAAATAAACAACAAGTTTACCCCATGTTTTTCTAAATTATTTCTGTTAAAATAAAGGTTACTGAATAAAGTAAGGTAATAAACAAGCAATGTGCAACATTTAATTAGAAAATATTGTCAGCTTTTTTACAATATCACAAAGCCAGTAATTATTATTATGTCAATGTATTTTATTATATCATTGTTGTGATGTATGGAAATATGAGATTGTGCCTATAATTTGTATTCAGTTAACCTTTTTATTGTATACTGAAGTGCCAAAGAAACATGTACCCTACCTAATATTGGGTAGGGTCCCCGTGAACACGCAGAAGTGCTGCAACACAACGTGGCGTGGACTCGACTAATGTCTGAAGTAGTGCTAGGGAGAACTGACACCATGAATCCTGCAGGGCTGTCCTTAAATTCGTAAGAGTACGATGAGGTGGAGATCTCTTCTGAACAGCACATAGCAAGGCATCCCAGATACGCTCAATGATGTTCATGTGTGGTGAGTTTCGTGGCCAGCGGAAGTGTTTAAACTCAGAAGAGTGTTCCTGGAGCCACTCTGTAACAATTCTGGAGATGTGGGGTGTAAAGAGTCCATCGGAATGCACCATGGACATGAATGGATGCTGGTGATCAGACAGGATGCTTACATACATGTCACCTGCCAGAGTCATATCTAGACGTATTGGGGGCCCCATATCACTCCCACTACACACGCCCCCTATCATTACAGAGCCTCCCATCAGCTTGAACAGTCCCCTTCTGACATGCAGGATCCATGGTTTCATGAGGTTGTCTTCATATCTGTACACGCCCATCCAGTCAGTACATTTGGAAACAAGTTTCATCTGACCAGGCAACATGTTTCCAGTGATCAACAGCCCAATGTCAGAGTTGACAGGCCCAGGCAAGGCTTAAAGCTTTGTGTCATGCAGTCACTGCGGGTACATGAGTGGGCCTTCGGCTCCGAAAGCCCACATCAATGATGTTTCGTTGAACGGTTCACGTGCTGACACTTGTTGATGGTCCAGCATTGAAATCTGCAGCAAGTTCTGTAACGGTTGCACTTCTGTCACATTGAATGATTCTTTTCAGTCGTCATTGGGCCTGTTCTTGCTGGATCTTTTTCCGGCTGCAGCGATGTTCGAGATTTGATGTTATACCAGATTCCTGTGATTCACGGTATACCCGTCAAATTGTCATATGGGAAAATCCTCACTTCGTTGCTACCTCGGAGATACTGTGTCCGTTCACTCGTGCACTGACTATAACACCACGTTTAGACTCACTTAAATCTCAATAAAATTGCCATTGTAGCAGCAGTAAACAATCTAACAACTGTGCAACACTTATATAGGCATTGCCTACCACAGTGCCATATCCTGCCTGTTTACATATCTCTTTATTTAAATAGACATGCTTATAGCACTTTTTTTTGGACTTCAGTGTTAGATGACGAAACACAGTATAACATACCATAAAAAATAAGTCTCGTTGAAACAAGCAAGTGTTGCTTAGCATAGTATGGCAGATAATATGTATATTGGTAAAAATGTGTAGTTAACAACTTTGAATAATAATAGTTCACCATGTAAAAGGAAGTAAAGATTTTATAAATTAATTTCGAAAACTGATGAAATTCTGAATATATAAAACATAAAAACCAAACTGGTATGGCAATTTTGACAAATATGTTTCTGATTGTCTTTGCACTCTGATTTTGAATACACACAGCTTTCACAGGAACTTTTTTGGTCTTCTTTTTGTCTGCAAAGAAAGCATAGTCCACATTTTTTTTTTAAAAAAAGTTTGTATCTGGTTGTGTTGCTGATCTTGGTATATAGCTCCCAATATGTGTCAAAATCTGTTCCATTGTTATGGGAAACTCTTTAGTTAAACTATTTTTGTGAGTCTTTCTTTTTCTCCTTCGACCAATCCAAATGGCAATAACTTGAGAAAATTGCTTAGGCTGTTTGTGCCACTATTCCCCGTGTACAAGGCATAGGCTTTAACCCTGACACATCTAAAAGACCACACATACCGTTACATTGCATAGGACTGCGCCCCGTGGACTTACTGTGGTATAGTAAATCAAATACACTGACTCCCCTTTTGTTATTATTGTACGTAAGTACGATGTTCGATTTGTTTACCATCTTATGTACTTCACACATCTCATGCATCATTGACAGTGAAATAATGTTTTGACTTTTTTAATGAACATGTTACTCTAACATATTTTCTTTCCTGTACATCAATGCAGATGAAGAAACTAGCCCATTTGTGGTTTGAAGCAGAGATTCTAGCTTGTTTTTGTGTAAGGTATTGACCATTGTCAAATTTTTGGCGGCTACTTCACAAGAAGCAAACCATTTACCCATTTTAATGTTCCGGTTGGTGCCATAAATGTGGCATGTACGAGGTGCATTCAAGTTCTAAGGCCTCTGATTTTTTCCTAATTAACTACTCACCCGAAATCGAAGAAACTGGCGTTACTTCTCGACATAATCGCCCTGCAGACGTACACATTTTTCACAACGCTGATGCCATGATTCCATGGCAGCGGTGAAGGCTTTAGGAGTCTGTTTTGACCACTGGAAAATCGCTGAGGCAATAGCAGCACGGCTGGTAAATGTGTGGCCACGGAGAGTGTCTTTCATTGTTGGAAAAAGCCAAAAGTCACTAGGAGCCAGGTCAGGTGAGTAGGGAGCATGAGAAATCACTTCAAAGTTGTTATCACGAAGAAACTGTTGCGTAACGTTAGCTCGATGTGCGGGTGCGTTGTCTTGGTGAAACAGTGCACGCGCATCCCTTCCCGGATGTTTTTGTTGCAGTGCCGGAAGGAATTTGTTCTTCAAAACATTTTCGTAGGATGCACCTGTTACCGTAGTGCCCTTTGGAACGCAATGGGTAAGGATTACGCCCTCGCTGTCCCAGAACATGGACACCATCATTTTTTCAGCACTGGTTGTTACCCGAAAATTTTTTGGTGGCGGTGAATCTGTGTGCTTTCATTGAGCGGTGAATCTGTGTGCTTTCATTGAGCTGACTGGCGCTTTGTTTCTGGATTGAAAAATGGCATCCACGTCTCATCCATTGTCACAACCGACAAAAAGAAAGGCCCATTCATGCTGTCGTTGCGCGTCAACATTGCTTGGCAACATGCCACATGGGCAGCCGTGTGGTCATCCGCCAGCATTCGTGGCACCCACCTGGATGACACTTTTCGCATTTTCAGGTCGTCATGCAGGATTGTGTGCACAGAACCCACAGAAATGTCAACTCTGGAGGCAATCTGTTCAACAGTCATTCGGCGATCCCCCAAAACAATTCTCTCCACTTTCTCGATCATGTCGTCAGACTGGCTTGTGCAAGCCCGAGGTTGTTTCGGTTTGTTGTCACACGATGTTCTGCCTTCATTAAACTGTCACACCCACGAACGCACTTTCGACACATCCATAACTCCACCACCACGTCTCCTTCAACTGTCGATGAATTTCAATTGGTTTCACACCACGCAAATTCAGAAAACGAGTGATTGCACGCTGTTCAAGTAAGGAAAACATCGGCATTTTAAGTATTTAAAACAGTTCTCATTCTCGCTGCTGACGGTAAAATTCCATCTGCCGTACGGTGCTGCCATCTCTGGGATGTATTGACAATGAACGCGGCCTCATTTTAAAATAATGCGCATGTTTCTGTCTCTTTCCAGTCTGGAGAAAAAAATCGGAGGCCTTAGAACTTGAATGCACCTCGTAAGACAATGATGGGTTAAGCACCAAAAAACTGATTTAGAGATAATCAATAAAATGTGCATAGCACTTGTGCAAAAGCACTATAAAAATTGGGAATCACCATACATACACAACTACTATGCAAGTTTTTTGTCATATATGTGTTTTTGTTCTACATCAGTAGGGATAAGAACAAAATTTGGAGAAAATGAAATGCTCGTATGCAGTGGTTTTAACATAAATAATGATACAAGTGCCATCATGCCCAGTTTCACTGATTTCATAGAGTTCTCCTAAAGCTATGTAATGTCCTCTTTCATAAATGGAATCATTTTAGCCAAATCCCATCTTTTCTACAGACAATCTAGATTCACAGTGTAGTATGTCCAGTCGCACCTGTTGAAGATAAGAAGGCTTCACTTTCCTCTTCAAGACTTAATGTTCCTTGAACTCTTCAGTTGCATAAGTAGCTGACGGAACTTGGCAATAGAACTAGCCATTCAGCAGTCAGTCTGATCCGCTGTGATTTTGAAATATGCAGATTGGTGAGACTGATATATTTTTAAGCAGCTCACTTGGTCGTAAAAATTAGTTTCTTGCGTAATAGTCGCTATGATGGTGTTGTGTGCGTAGCTTCAGTGATGAGGCGAATTAAATCTTTTGAAACTTCAGACACAGTTAGCCTCTTTCGCTTTTGATTGTGATCAAAATCACAATCACAAGACATAAAAGATTGTCCTTTCACCAAAAACTTGTGTTCTGTTTCTGTAAAGTAATCATCTGCTTGTAGGTAAACTCACAGAAACATCATTATAATATTTTGTTCTGCCCACAGCAGTTGTCATTCCATATTATCAGTTTCTTTTTACAAATTTATTTCAGTGTAAAGGCTTTGTGCACAGAGGAAGCAATTTCATTTGCACCCTTTCTGCATATGGCATAATGACTAGTTTGACTATTGCTAACGTGAATGCAAATGTTGTAATCTGAGAGCTGCTGCAAATAGGACATTTCACTGTGCCTTAATGAAGGAAATTACTTTTTGTAAATGTATTGCAGCTGCACATGCTTCATAGTTAGACTCTTGATTGTGTTAGCTTTCATGGAATCCATAGCTTTCTTTGTTTCTCGGTGATGGAATTCTAACTGCAGTTTATTATCTTTATTATAGGGATTATATCTCAGTGTGCCTTTAAGATGATCACACGTAGAACAAGTGTCAAGTGACAGATGATGAAATTTCAGTTTTGAGAATTTATCATTGAAGACTTCAGCATAGAAGTTGTATGTGTTTTTAGTGTCTTCATGTTGCTGTTGAAATTCCTTGAATAAATGAAAAACAGTCAGTTCCTAAGTATTCTTCATCAGCTGATTTTTGCTTTGAAAAGTGTCTTTCTTGCCTTGGTGTGCCATTAATATCATTAACAACCAGCTTTTCATCTTCTTCTGTATATTTCTGGTGTTTTGTCTTATTCCTCATTCTTCTTTAATGACATTCTCACCACTCTAAGCAAAGTGTGTTAATGTTTTGAACCCTTCTTTTGGTCAAACTGAGAACCTCACAAAATGTGTTAGGAAGCAGGGTGGGAGGTTATGGAGAATGATTTGGAGGTGTTGTTCTGTAGGAGCATTGTACACAGCCACAATAGGATGTCATGTAGGGTGACTTTAAGGGCTGGATTTTTCGAGTTCATGAAGCACTTAAATGGTAGGAGTGGATGGGGTTGCTAGTGTGAAGAGGGAGATGGATTCAGGTGTTAGGTTTTTGGGATGGACCTGAAGGCCTTGAGGAGCTGCTCGATATCAAGTTGCACTTCCGGGATATTGGATCATGGTTATGAGGTTGGTATGCAGAGGTGGAGTAAAGTTGGTTGAAACTCTCAGCTACATGACTACTATTCATGACCGCTGCAGTGGAGGTTTTGTCTGCAAAACGGATGATAAGGTCTGGATTCTTTTGCTGGTCACAGACAGCAATATGTTCCGTAGGAGTGATGCTGGACTCACCAGGAAGCAATGTAGGAAAGGAAAGTGAGGCCAGGTTAGAAGTGAGGTATTCCTGGAAGATTACCAAGATGAGGGGATGGAAGGGGGAAGAGGATCATGGTTGGGGCAAGGGGGGGGGAGGGGGGCTGGAGCAGTTTTAAAAAAGTTTCTATATGGGACTTTAGCTGTTGTCAGTGGGGCATGTGGCAAAGACATGTTTTCACTGCAGCGAATGAGTAAAGGAAAGAAGGTCCTTCACAAGTCCAGGATGGTTGAAATTAGGTTTGGGGCTAAAGGTGAGGCCTATAGGAAGTACTAAGACTTATGCAGAGGCCAGAGTTTGGGAAGAAAGATTGACAACAGTGTTACTGGATAGGTATTTAGGGGTAGTGTATTTCATGGAGGACACAGGAAGTTTTTGGGGCTGTGGAAGGTGGAGTAACCAGAAAGGCATGGCCGGGGAGCTAAGGGGGGTTGACAGAGGGATTGGATCAGAGTATTAGGCTTTTTCTTGACTATAGGTAGTCCCAAGTTGGTATAAGATAGAAGTAGCTGAGACAGCTCCCGCTGATGATGCTGGGAATGCTGTTCCAGCAGTTGGCGGGCAAGAGTTTCTGTTGCAGTGATGCCATTCAGGTAGTTTGTATCACAGAGTAAAAGAATATTGCTCAATTATCATATAGAGCACTATGTAGGAAGTTAGAATTTTTTTAAAAGAAATAGGAAGTAGTGAGCATGCTTGTAAATATATAAGTTCAATTGAAAATTAACATGCGTGACAGTAAAAACGTGCATGATCATAAATAAATCCACATGATCATATACTGAGATTGTAAATAAACCTGTGATCGGCTAACGGTCAAGTTGGGCAATACAAATCAGTAGAGGAGAATGTGTTAAAACTACTAAATTTACATGTTCAAAAAGGGTTGAATTATTTCCTTAGTTCTCTTGACTCTATGAAATGGGAGAGATTACTCCTTTTGAAACTTGATAGATTGACTTAATATTACAGCTGGAAACACTTATGATGCTTTTCTGTAATTAAACATTCATTAACAGATCAGTCATTTCAAATCATAGTATAAAGACAGAATGAATTCTTCAGCTGTCCTCGTGACATCACGAATCATTGTCACAACTCTCAGAATTCTCTTGGGCTCTGCACGCCTTCGAGAAGGGGTGCACTTCAGTGGAACAACCACTGACTCACCAAGTGTCATATGGTGGGAACCAGCTGTCGTAGTCTTGTAAAAACATGGCATCCAGCCCCCACCCTCCAATTATATGCACATACAAACAAATTCTCACACAGTACGCATATTCGCATTTATTAACTATGTAACGAAATTTCTACCTGCAGCTGATGAATACCATTTGTTCATAAGGGAGACGTAGTAACCTACCACGTTTGTGAAGTGATAAGTTACACTTCAGGTGGTTTCACCGCATTTGCTGGGCGTTACATCACAGCACCATTTAATGTGGTGGGCCATAACAATAACAGCCATTTAAAGTCCATCTTAGATGGTGGTCTGCATGTGTTTTGAAGGCAGGTACTGTAGAGGAGAAGATATTACAGAAATATTAAGGAATAAAGAATGGACAACGAGTTGTAGATAAGTAAAGGGAGACAGTACCAAAGGTAAAATTGTATGGAAAGGAAGTGAGCCAAATAGGCAGTTTATTATAATAATAATAATGGTAATTTATGACTCAAGCAATACGTAAAATAAGGGACTGGCAGCCGCTTGCCTATAGCAGATCAATGCATGGAGCACAGAAACATGTAATAGAAAACAGCATCCACACTAGCTTTTGAGCACTAGTTCTATTTATAGCAAAAGTACACACATTCACACAGACACCCAGATTCGCACTCCAGTGGTCGCAGCAAGATTGAGCACACTGTTGAAGAAAAATGCATTTTGGAATTATTTCCTTTCTTAGAATATCTGATTTATCCCAGTTTTGCCTTGAGAAAAATGAATATGATGTCAGATTTTTTTTCTCTAGTTTTTATGATATTCTTATTTCAAGTGGAAATACTAAAAATACATTTCAAAATTCTTTTCCTTATACAAACAGCTAAAGAATTTAGGGTTGATAAAAATGAAAGTGACATTAGAGATTCGATTAGCAGGTGTAACTCTGGTTTTAAAGCTTTGCTAACTTAAGTAAAGGGACTTATTCACATGTATGTCTTCTTTTTGCTAGTTGTTTGTACTCTTTTTCTGGGTCTTCTCTACACACTGTCCAATATAAGTCCACAAACATAGAAGTGTTAAATTTTCCCCCAAACCTTCACTCCATCTGTGAAATGTCCTGGTGGAACTGCTCTACATGTTCGTCATTTACTGTACCACAGTTGTCAGGGATGAAGTCCAAGTAAGGACCTGTGGAATGGAGTTTAAATGACATTTTGCAGCGTAATTGATGGTATTTTCCAGAAGATTATTCACAGTGACAACTTACTTGTTAACTCTTTGATTTCACAGGAAGCCATTTGCATCATCTTTAAATACTTTCCATGTTGCTTTCTCATGGCCCTGGAGAACTTGTCCAAAGTTTTTATCTTTAAGATGATGACAAATCTGTTGAGTAGTGAAGATACTTTCTTTAACTTTAGCAGCACTGATCTGTGGAAAGCTTCTCTGATCTCGTCTGTCCTCTTTACAAAGTTCTTCATTAATCCAGTTTTTATGTGTAGAGGGGACAAAAGAAATTTGCTTTTTTCTACCAGAGGATCACACTGCACATTTTTCTTTTTGGGGCAGAGATTTTCCCTAGGGGGCAAGATCTTTACTTTGGAGTGAGATGACCTAGCCTGACTATCCCACTGACACATGGAACAACAGTATTTTATGTAGCCCCACTGTACGCCCAGCAATATTGTAGTGACCTTTGTCACCACAGATGTATCATTGATGGTCAGTGTATTCAGTTGCTGTCAGAAGTGGTCTCATGTTTTCATAGGTTTCTTTCATGTGGAAAGCATGGTCTTATAGGGAGTGAAGGGAGGGAATTTCCATTATGTAAAAATACAGCTTTTAAACTTAGCTTTTAAGAGTGTATAAACAATCTCCAGTCCTTTGGATTGTATTCCAGATGTAAAGATGTATCAAACCACTCACATTACAACAGGCAACAAGAGTATTTTTCTTTATAAAGTACTAATTCAGGTCTTTTTGCTGAGTCCTATACACAGACACATTGACATTAGATTGCAGAAGATTCTGTTTTTGAAGCTGTTATGCCAAAAGCTCTGCTTCATCTTTAGATATTCCACGTCTCTAATTAAATCACTTATTGTTAGTTCGGCCTGGCTAAATCTTTGTGGCTCACTGGTCAGTTCACTTTCAGGCATAAATTCAGTATCGTTTAAGATGATGGATGGGGTGATTTCTCCCTTCCATGCACTTTGTCTACATTAGACTGCTGACTGTATTCTTGTGGAGATCCTCTCCATGCGATTCTGGTCGAATGGCTGGTGGGATGTTGGGATATTCTACAGTCTGCTTCTTTTTTCTGGACTTGCCATGCTGGAGGGTGAGGGAGAGGGATGTTGTGCAGGAATGTGATTTGAAGGCTCTCTGCAAATCACTGGGCAGCAAACAGCACAGAATGAGCATTTTTGTTTACCACCCACAGAGGGTCACAGCACATGTTTTGTAAATTGTATGTGGTACCTAGGACTGATCCATATCTCCTAATTGCATCCCAAAGTAATGGTGATATTCTGTCTCCATAGACATGGCAAAAATTGTCAAGAACGTTTTTACAGTTACATGGCATCCTGGATACTGTGCAGCCTGGGGGGAGACAGTTTTTCTTTTTTCCCCAAAATAAATAATATGTTACATTTACACACAGGCTAAATGAAACTCATTGTAATTCAATACCTGAAATAAGCTACACAGAGCAAATGTCTCAAAGGATTAGCAAGACTGACAAAATTCACAAAGTTATAGTGACATGATAGATGATTCCTGCATTCAGCTGTGCTAACATTATCTGTCGATTCCAAATTTTCCTACTAGTTATAAAAATTACTAATAACCCATCACTGTTTTCGCTCAGATCTGCCAAAACAATCTCCTAGCATCAAATTACGTAATAATTATCTTTATAACTTAAATGGGCCGTATCTGAGAACCAAGAGCCAGCTGAAAGTTTTAAATGTCATAGTCATTTTCCCATGATGAAATGGACCAAAAATATCTATTTTCAAGTCAGAATGATTTTCACTATTGACTAGTGTTATTGATACTAGATTATTAAAAGCTGTTTCTTGAGCTAATTGTGGTGGGGAGCAGGTATGAGCTGATGGAGGTGGGAAGCAGGTTGGGAAGGACACAAGGAGGTGGTAGTGGGAAAAAGTCAGATTGGGCAGATGACTCCGTGGCCACACAACAAACTGAAAAGAGTGCAGAGGGCCTTTGTTGACCACCACCTCCAAACAGTTGTCCTTAACCACCCATTCTACATTCAAAACACCACCCACTTCCTTCATCATCTCTCCACAGTCCCTTTCCCATTACCACCAGACTTGCTGTTGGTCACTGTGGATGTGGCGTCTTTGTACATCAGCATTCCCATGCTCATTACCTTTCAGTCATGGAACACTACCTTCCCCAATGTACTTCTGATACTAAATCCACCAACTGCCATGGGTACCAGCATGGCAACATCTTATGCAAACTTATTTATGGACCATCAGAGGAATTCTTCCTATCCAGCCAACACCTAAAACCTCTTGCTTGGTTCAGATCTGACATCATTTTGATTATATGAACTTTTGACATCAAGCCACCTTCCCACATGTAGTTCTCCACTTCTCAGCTGTTTCCATAAATATGTCTTCCATATCAAGTGCACTAACCAACAGGGGTACTTCCATTTTGACAGCTGTCACCCTTTCCATGTCGAAAAGTCTCTTCCTTACAGCCTTGCCATCTGTGGGTGCTGCATCTGCAGTGGAAAGCAGGAGTCGTCAGAACCTTGACTGACAGAGCATATCCTTTCCAAGTCATCTATGAACAAATGTCCTGCAGCATGTGCTCCTATGACACCATTTAATCTGTTGGCCAGCCACCGACCAGCACTCCTCTGAAAACCCACTATCACCCAGGCCTCAAAAGCTCAACCATATTCTCCATCAGGGCTTCTACTATCTCACGTCATGCCCTGAGATGTGGGATATCGTATCCAAAATCCTGCCGATACCCTCAAAAGTAGTGTTCCACTGCCCAGCCAACTTACCGAATATCATTGTCCATTCTAAACTAATCCTATTCCCTAGACTGCACCCCATGAGGCAATCCTTGTGGTGCAAGACCTGTCTCATACACCCACCTGGCAGCTCCTGCTGATGTCCAGTCAAAGGCATTTCGTTCCCAATAAAAGGCAGGGCAACATATCAAAGCAGCCATGTTATACGAGGTGCATTCAAGTTCTAAGGCCTCCGATTTTTTTGCTAATTGACTACTCACCCGAAATCGATGAAACTAGCGTTACTTCTCATGTAATCGCCCTGCAGACGTACACATTTTTCACAACGCTGACGCCATGATTCCATGGCAGTGGCGAAGGCTTCTTTAGGAGTCTGTATTGACCACTGGAAAATCGCTGAGGCAATAGCAGCACGGCTGGTGAATGTGTGGCCACGGAGTGTGTCTTTCATTGTTGGAAAAAGGCAAAAGTCACTAGGAGCCAGGTCAGGTGAGTAGGGAGCATGAGGAATCACTTCAAAGTTGTTATCACGAAGAAACTGTTGCGTAACGTTAGCTCGATGTGCGGGTGCGTTGTCTTGGTGAAACAGCGCACGCGCAGCTCTTCCCGGATGTTTTTGTTGCAGTGCAGGAAGGAATTTGTTCTTCAAAACATTTTCGTAGGATGCACCTGTTACCGTAGTGCCCTTTGGAATGCAATGGGTAAGGATTACGCCCTTGCTGTTCCAGAACATGGACACCATCATTTTTTCAGCACTGGCGGTTACCCGAAATTTTTTTGGTGGCGGTGAATCTGTGTGCTTCCATTGAGCTGACTGGCGCTTTGTTTCTGAATTGAAAAATGGCATCCACGTCTCATCCATTGTCACAACTGACAAAAAGAAAGTCCCATTCATGCTGTTGTTGCGCGTCAACATTGCTTGGCAACATGCCACACGGGCAGCCATGTGGTCGTCCGTCAGCATTCGTGGCACCCACCAGGATGACACTTTTCGCATTTTCAGGTCGTCATGCAGAATTGTGTGCACAGAACCCACAGAAATACCAACTCTGGAGGCGATCTGTTCAACAGACATTCGGCGATCCCCCAAAACAATTCTCTCCACTTTCTCGAGCATGTCGTCAGACCTGCTTGTGCAAGCCCGAGGTTGTTTCGGTTTGTTGTCACACGATGTTCTGCCTTCATTAAACTTTCGCACCCACGAACGCACTTTCGACACATCCATAACTCCATCACCACATGTCTCCTTCAACTGTCAATGAATTTTAATTGGTTTCACACCACGCAAATTCAGAAAACAAATGATTGCACGCTGTTCAAGTAAGGAAAACGTCGGCATTTTAAGTATTTAAAACAGTTCTCATTCTCGCTGCTGATGGTAAAATTCCATCTGCCCTATGGTGCTGCCATCTCTGGGACGTATTGACAATGAACGCGGCCTCATTTTAAAGCAATGCGCATGTTTCTATCTCTTTCCAGTCCGGAGAAAAAAAATCGGAGGCCTTAGAACTTGAATGCACCTCGTACATCAGCTATGCTGCAACTTCTGTACAGCAATCTATGTGGGCACGACAAGTAATCAGTCATTTACTCGCACAAATGCGCACTGCCGAACTGTGGTAGACCACAAACCTGAGCATCAAGTTGCCAAAAATGCTGCACAAAACATTACAAATGACTTCAACACCTGCTTAACTACATGGACCATTTGGATACTCCCTTCCAGAACAAGTTTCTCTGGACTATGCAGGTGGGAATTCTCTCTCCAACACATGCTATACTCTGTCTCCCTGGCCTAAACCTCCAATAACCTGTTACCACTGCCTCAACTTGCCTTTTCCCTTCTCTATTCTGCTCACGCCACACTTCCTCCATCCAGAATGTGCACTGCCTTCTTCCACAACTCTTCCCCCCCCCCCCCCCCCCTCCTCCCTCACACAACCATCCACCCGTGCAGGCATTCTCCCTCTTCTCCCCCCCCCCCCCCCTTTTCAATACCTCTCCCTTCTCTCTCACCTCTCTTTCTTTCGCTTCATCCTCCCTGTTCCCTCTTTTGTCCCCCCTGCTCCTTTCTCACCTCTCTCTACATCTCTTTTTGCTCTACCCTGTCTACTCGTTTCATCTTGTTGTGCAGCCATGGTGTTATCTTCCAGCAACCCAGGCAACTGCTTTTAGTAATTGAGTATTTGTTACTCAGTCTTGCTTCGGCCACAGGAGTGAGCATGTGGGTGTCTGTGTGGTTGTGTGTGAAAGTGGGTAATTCTGCTAGATAAAGAGCTAGGTATGAATGCTGTTTTCTGTTACTTGGCTTTGTGCCCCGTGCATTGATCCACTATAGGTGCATGGTTGCTTTTCCAATATAATTTCAGTTTTATATACATAAAACACATTAGTGCAGCAAAACAAAAAATAATTGCTGAAAATGTGATTCAGTCCAGATTCTGAAATATTAAAGTCACTTTTTTTATTTTTATTTATTTATTTATTTATTTATTTTATCAGCCTGTAGAACACACTAAAGGACTGGTAGGTGCTGCAATATTCAGATATTTCTTACTGTGGTTCCATCCCTGACTCCACTTAATGGCTTCATGTGTCTCTTCCATGTTTGTAATCATTGGAATTATTTGGAGATTTCCTTGGTGTTTTTTTTAGAGAATGTGTGCTTCATGCTGAATATCAATAGAATGTGACTCCCACAATTACATTCACAATTACAATTGTTCTCTACTTTATGAGTAGTATTGTATGCAATGTAATGTGATTGGCTCCTCCATAATATGGCAGACAATTCAAAATTTCAACCGCTGCCACTTTTTATGCTGTCAAGTGCACATTGATATCGTTGGTGAAACAACAGCTCAGTATTTTCTAAATCAGTTACTATCATTTGAGTGCTCATTACCTATTGTGTAAAATATGTTTAAAGCTTAACATTCTTATAATCGCAACTCCAGTCAGGTATGCGGAAGACTGCAACTATTTCTGTAGAGAAACACGTGTAAGAAAATGGTTAAAATGTTCTACGTAATAGTAGCCATCCCAACTTTATTATCTCTAAGGAAAACTTGTAGGCTCATAAAAAGAGAGTTCACAACAGTGTAATCCACTGAAATGAGATTTCTTTGAACTGTTGTTGGATTGCAGCTATTGAGATAATGATAGTAGATACCTTGGAAGAACAAGGAAATTGTGGTCACTGGAACATGATGCTTATTTTATCTCTCATGTGAAGATGATAACAGTAATTCATGTCTGTTGAAAGTACTGAAGATGTTTATTCGAATAATACACTAATTGTCCAAGCTATCACTTGAAATATGTACTATTCCTGTTCAAGCATCCTGTGCCTACAGTCTAAGAAAACATTCTTACATGGATGATTGTTATTGCATTTTCTAGGATTATTATTATGATGACCCACAAAGGAAGAATGGCATCTTGTTTTAAGTCTATAAACCTTTTAATAACTGTCACAAGTTATGTCTCACCTAAGTTGTATCATCCTCTAATTCAACCCATCTCACTTTGCTCTCTCACGTTATAATTACAACTTATACAGATAGTAAACAAGAACACAAAGGTTAGAGATTATGTGTGAGCAGTAAGTGAATGAAGAAGTAAAAAGAAGAAAGAAAAGTATGAAGGCTAATTCTAGCATGTTGTGCAGGATAGAGGTTGTTATTGATAGTAATAAATTGCACATAGACTTTTTGGTTATTCCCCATGTGTTAAACTGACTGGTTCCCCTGCACTTCTGGCACAGGTCCTGGTGATGCAGACTTCGATCAGCTGCTGTCCGACAATGATCCACTGTTTGCAGACAGTGACCCTGACGCAGATGAATCAGTATTGGCTACAAGCCTCGATGAGTACTATGGCTTCAGTACAGATGCTGGGGCTGTAGGGGTGGATGTGGCAGTGGGAGGGCATTGGTCAGCAGCGGTTCAGCCATCACCATCAGTTCTGCCTGGCAGCTCTGCACTTGCACCCCCACCTCCACCTCCACTCCCACCACCTGAACTGTTCGACTTGGTAAGACGCAAAAGATCACTTCGAGAGGATCGCAGTGCCTGTGCTGTTGCTGCTACTGCTGCTGCAAAACTGAGAGCGAGAACAAGGGGCATATCCTCTCCCTCGAGTTCCTCCACTGACTTCGTTTTCTCACCAGGTATTGTAATTGTTGAGAAGTATCTAGATGTAGTTTCTGTATTGATGAACAGAGACATACATTTCTGTGGTATTAAGGATGGCATTAATTGACAGAGCAAAAGGTAAAGTAGACAATGTTCCAGTCCATTTCACTTGGAAAATTGGTTAATTTTAACTGTAGGCAAGAAGAAATACGATTTCTTTAAGTAAATACACTTTCATTTCACAGCATTCACGTCTTCACTTTGTATGTTGCTCCTGTTGTGTTTGTTCACTTTAGTTTCTGGTGCAGCTTTCCATTCCTATGGATTTCATTTCGTGGCACTGTTCTGTGATTGTCAGTAACCTATATTGCAATGCTGACATTTTTCACCACTGATTGATGGCAGATTCATGTAGCAAATAATGTGACAAACTTTATTCTGTTAATTTATTTTGTGAACTTAACTTTCAATGTGTTTCTCTTTACTGGTCTTAAAATTGTTGCTTTCCCCTGTGCTTGAGCCCTATGTCATTGATCCTATGTTGTTTGTTTTTGCTTAGCAACATAGTAAAATGATTTCACGTAGATATTTAATCTAGGATGCTGATAAATTCCATACAGTATTGGACAATATTCAGTTTTATTCCACATTTATTGTGACACACTCAGGATGCGTAGCTAGTTTAAAATTTATTCAGGCCTGTGACCTACCATTTGGCTGTCTATGGCCGAGACTGATGGGCAGCTGCTGCAAGCTATGGTTTCCTATTGTAATGCTGACTTTTGTTTCATTTTGTTGCCTTTTTGTAAGGCTATTGCAAGGTTGTATAGTCCTCAGTGCTCATTTTATCAAAGGAACTATGCTTCGGAGTGAGGCTTTATGCTACTGTACACAATGTTGATGTAGAACATTCTTTTTCGACATATAAATTAACACTGACTGACAAGCGTCATAGTTTTTCTCTGGAAAATCTAGAAAAGGTTTCAGTTCTATCAGACCCCATATATTTTCTCTGCAGTCATAGCTACATAGTAAATGTAACGGAAATGAAAGGTTTAAACCAGATATTCCATGACTCTGAGTAACAACATGCCCAACAGAAATTTAGCTGAAGCGGAATAGAGTTTCGAAGCATGTGGGATTCAGAAGCTAATCTCCTTCACTATTGTGCATGTTCGATAATACTTAGTGCTTTTCTTTTGCAGGTTTCTTGATGTATTTTTGTGATATCCATATTTATTTTGCAACCATTTCCTGCATTTAATCTGCTAACTTTGAGCACACAGATGGTGTACACTGCTGCATATGTTTTGTACTCTTCCTTTGTCTGTAATAATGGAAAAAACAAAAATCACATGTTCAGAAGTTTGAAGTAAAGCGGTTAATATTAAGCGAAGTTGTGACTACAGAAGAGAAAGTGATAGTAAATCAAGAAAATGTGAGAATTGATAACATTGCATTTCTCACTTATATTTACTGAAACATTGAGGAGCATAGACCCCTAAAATTGCAGTCTAATTCCGCAGGAGAGGGAGGGATATATTTCTATGTGGGCACAATAGAGTGTGAGGGAAGAAAACATACTGACCACTCACTGAGACCAAAGTAAACTGTTCCTTTACCTGCTGAACAAGAAAAATGATAAAAGTTTAAAGTAGACTTTTTGTAATGTAATTGGAAGTAAATTACTTCCTTTTCACAAACGTAAAGATACAGAAACAAAATAAAATTTGGTTTCTGTGAGCAGGTAATCGTCAGTGGAAATAGGTGATATGAGAAAAACAAAAATTCTTCTCACATTCTGTTTCTAGTGATTGAATTGAAAAATAAAATACGGTGGCACATGATTATTTGTTCTATTTTTAGTTTAGATTGAATTTCAAACTATGGCTACTCATTTCACTGAAATATCCAAACATTCTCTTACAAAGATTTTCACATTCTTTCCTTTCTTAAATTAAAAATCAGAAACATCTTGGTTATATCATCGTGTTTGTTTAGTTCTGTCATCAACTCGTGTTGTACATAAGCAAAAATTTCAGTTTAAAATTAGTGGAAATTCAGTAAGAAGATATACATCAGCAATACTATAATAAATAAGGACTATTTTTATGTTGTTCTGTTTGGAAATACTTCAGATCTTTTTTCAGTAAGTACAGCTTTTTCATCATAACTGAAAAGTTCAGTGTTCACTACAACATGCATACATGCACGTATGCACGTGAGCGTGCACACACACACACACACACACACACACACACACACACACACACACACACACACACACACAAGTTGCTAAAACAGGAAAAATAATAGCAGATCTGATGAATACACACACCAATTTTCAGGCTGAATACACCCTAGGACAACCAAGAAATCTGTGGGGAAAACAGGAATTTTTTCATCTGGTAAAAGCCTGGGAATTTCTTAGAATTCTGGTAATTTTTCATTGTTTTAGTTTTCAGTTAAATTTTTATAACTTTGACTTGTAAGAATTGATACTCTAATGAATAATTTTATTTTAGCCTGCCTCTGCAAAGTAATTTTGCAGCAGTAAAATAGAAATAAAAGAATAACACCAAAATAGAACTTTAGTTCCAAAGAAAAGGTGTTCTTTACAACAACAAAACACAATACACACACAAGCGTCTGCAGACATCAAAATGTGTCAAATGCTTTAGGATGAAAATTTCACATGTAATTGTAATAATGTATGGAAAAGTTGAAGTGCTTGTCAGAACAGGTATTCAACTAAGTAATTCATGAACTGTTCTGTGATAGCAGTGCAATTTGTAATCACGCTTGTTACTAATTTTCAGCTGCTGCAATTTAAGCTTTGCTCTTGGGATCATGCCTAATCACACACTTGGAGAAAAACCAGCAAAAAAATTTTGAAGGCCTATATTGTACAGACATGTTCAAATTATTATACTAAAGACATTTTTTCCAGTACTTCACATTTATTACACATTTACATCCACATACATATTATATTTGTACATTCAGTACTTTTTATGCATGCCTTTGTTCTTAATCAACATTTTTTATCCTGTTTGTCATAGTTTTTATTAACATTTCACATGACTTCTTAATATCATTGTCATGGTACCAGATCTCCATGAGATCTTGTTTGGTGGTTATTCTAAATTTCCTTATCCTCTGTTTTACTATAGCCCATATACACTCCTGGAAATGGAAAAAAGAACACATTGACACCGGTGTGTCAGACCCACCATACTTGCTCCGGACACTGCGAGAGGGCTGTACAAGCAATGATCACACGCACGGCACAGCGGACACACCAGGAACCGCGGTATTGGCTGTCGAATGGCGCTAGCTGCGCAGCATTTGTGCACCGCCGCCGTCAGTGTCAGCCAGTTTGCCGTGGCATACGGAGCTCCATCGCAGTCTTTAACACTGGTAGCATGCCGCGACAGCGTGGACGTGAACCGTATGTGCAGTTGGCGGACTTTGAGCGAGGGCGTATAGTGGGCATGCGGGAGGCCGGGTGGACGTACCGCCGAATTGCTCAACACGTGGGGCGTGAGGTCTCCACAGTACATCGATGTTGTCGCCAGTGGTCGGCGGAAGGTGCACGTGCCCGTCGACCTGGGACCGGACCGCAGCGACGCACGGATGCACGCCAAGACCGTAGGATCCTACGCAGTGCCGTAGGGGACCGCACCGCCACTTCCCAGCAAATTAGGGACACTGTTGCTCCTGGGGTATCGGCGAGGACCATTCGCAACCGTCTCCATGAAGCTGGGCTACGGTCCCGCACACCGTTAGGCCGTCTTCCGCTCACGCCCCAACATCGTGCAGCCCGCCTCCAGTGGTGTCGCGACAGGCGTGAATGGAGGGACGAATGGAGATGTGTCGTCTTCAGCGATGAGAGTCGTTTCTGCCTTGGTGCCAATGATGGTCGTATGCGTGTTTGGCGCCGTGCAGGCGAGTGCCACAATCAGGACTGCATACGACCGAGGCACACAGGGCCAACACCCGGCATCATGGTGTGGGGAGCGATCTCCTACACTGGCCGTACACCACTGGTGATCATCGAGGGGACACTGAATAGTGCATGGTACATCCAAACCGTCATCGAACCCATCGTTCTACCATTCCTAGACCGGCAAGGGAACTTGCTGTTCCAACAGGACAATGCACGTCCGCATGTATCCCGTGCCACCCAACGTGCTCTAGAAGGTGCAAGTCAACTACCCTGGCCAGCAAGATCTCCGGATCTGTCCCCCATTGAGCATGTTTGGGACTGGATGAAGCGTCGTCTCACGCGGTCTGCACGTCCAGCACGAACGCTGGTCCAACTGAGGCGCCAGGTGGAAATGGCATGGCAAGCCGTTCCACAGGACTACATCCAGCATCTCTACGATCGTCTCCATGGGAGAATAGCAGCCTGCATGCTGCGAAAGGTGGATATACACTGTACTAGTGCCGACATTGTGCATGCTCTGTTGCCTGTGTCTATGTGCCTGTGGTTCTGTCAGTGTGATCATGTGATGTATCTGACCCCAGGAATGTGTCAATAAAGTTTCCCCTTCGTGGGACAATGAATTCACGGTGTTCTTTTTTCCATTTCCAGGAGTGTATTTTCAACTGGGTTCATATCAGGGCTATTCCCCTTCAATTGCTTTTCTTCCAAGTGCTTGGAAACACTTTTGACTTTCTGGCAAGGTGCTCCATCATGCATAAAAATGGCGTCTTTATTAGGAAACCATTCATTTATTTGGGGGAAAAGTTCCTTTTCAAGAATCTCTTTATATTGTTCTTGCCTCATTGTCCCTTCAACAATGCGTAATCTTCCAGGACCTTTCACGGTCATCACACTCCAGACCATAATGGAAGTTGGATGCTTCACACATTGCTGCACACACTCAGTTTTGAACTATTCTCCAGGTCTGCGATCAAAATACTGGCTGCTTTCTTCCATCACAGTGAATACAGATTCATCACTGAATCACACCTGAAGCATGTGTACAAAATTGCAAGTTAGAAAAGTTGGAAACAGTAGCATAGGAGACCTCAACAGTCCCAAAATTCAATTGTGCATTTCTTCAGTATCAGTAAAACATCACAATTTCAAGCCAAAACCCCTAACTTTAGAGATCAGACCCACTTAATTTACCATGTCATCGCACATATCTTAGCCCAGTCCACACTTGCCCACTCCTGAAGTTGTTTAGCGTACTGCAATCTTTTGGTTTTCATGGCAGGTGTGATTTTCTGTTTTTTCCTTGGTTGGCATGCCTCTAAACCACATTCAAACACCCTCCTCCTCACTGTCACAGGTGAAACTTCAACACCAAAACCTTTCAGCTGATCGCACATGTCTGTAGAAGTAAGTTTATGGTTCATTGTTACCATGTTTGTAAGTCTTCTCATTCTTATAGGACTGATTTTATTTTTATTTTATTTACTTTTATTTATTTATTTATTTATTTATTTATTTATTTTTTTTTTTTGACGTCCACATTTTTCTTTTCTGTTTGGGTTGTATTCACCACCTTTCTGTACTGAAAGTTTGATTCTGCTGACAGTTTCTGTGATATTCTCATTCTGTCAGCAATTTCTTGCGGGTATAACGCTTTTTAGCAAGAAGTGCCACCACAGCTGAAATTTTCTGAGGTGAAACATCTTATGTATTCCCCATGACCTCATTTTCTTTGGAAACTCCATGATTTATTCCTATAGCTAAAAACGAGCAAGTTCACAAGCTGCAGTATATAATGTCTTGTCAATGTACAAAAAGTTGATAGAATAGATAACAAGCCGAAGTACACCACAGAAACATAAAACATTACTGTAAACACAGTTTCAAAGCATGTACACAGACAACTAAAACAATTTGGAGAGAAAATGATAAATAAATATTACCAAATGTGAAAAAGTCAGTGATCTGCGAGTTGATTGGAAGGGAAATTTTGTGACATCAATCAAACCATTAAAACAAATAAATTATTACACTTTTCTCTCCTATTTTTATGCCTGAAAACTTAAGAATATAAAAAAAATAATCATTTAGTCTAATAATTTGAACACATCTTTATGTGAAAACTGTGCTTTTCTAGTAGCAATGCTGTATGCATATTAAATTCAATAATTAACTTTTCCTATTTGTGTGTTCGTGCTACTTAACAGTGATTTTTGCTTGGCTGAAAACATTACATGTCCTGTGCTCTGTATATCTGTTGTCATTGGCTGGCTAGATCACATGTCATGACTGATGATTAACTAACAAAAGCACATCACAATCTCTATTTCAGTGCTTCAGAAGTTGCCATGCTATATTTGGTGGAATTTGTATTTATACTTTTGTAATAGGAAAATATGGAGTGTACATGCACATCAAAGATCTTTCCAAAATATGTCTTTTTGCATTTCATTTCCTAAAATGATGGGAAGTTCTAATCTGGTGTATAAAACCTTTACCACTCAAAAGATTGATAAGTTTTACAGCTCCGAGGGAAAGCATTGTCACTTAACATTGGGAAAAAAATGTACTGTCATCCAGGGTATCTGTATTTTCACATGGCAAAAAGTGTATTTTTAACTGAGAAATTCAGGTAATGTCACCACCCCCTGCTGCCACCCCCCTCCCCCCTTTCCTGCCCATGCATACACACTGCATTATTCAGGCATGCACCTTGGACATTATTATACCCTCTCTCATTATTTTGGCTGAGATCTTGTAGCCATTATCAAAATGATTCGATGACAGACTTCTGATACTGAATGCATACCTAAATATTCTTTGAGATGCCAGAAACACATGATCAAAATTATACTAAGCAGTTCACAACACGTTTGTTACAGATGATATAGTTGGCACATAGCAAACACCAAACATAAGGCACATAGCAATTACTGAACGTAAGTGAACCCAGAGGTACTGAAGAAGCCACAGACCCACAGTGATAGAGTCACATGGTTCATCATTCATCCTGTTAGCATTGTACAAAATAATAGGCAGTGGAGACTTGAAACAGAAATTACTGTGAGAGAAAAGACATAAAATGAAGGGATTATATTAATTGTCTAGGTGGAGGTCCTTGTATTGGTTGATCATATTGTATGCCAATTGTATTTGTACTGCTGCTTTGTGCACACAATCCCGAAAGGATGAGGGTGTGACCAATATCTGAGCATTATCATACTCCATAGAATGGTTGGTGGAATTACAATGCTGGACTATATCAGATTTATTTTGACTGTTAGTGTTCATGTATGATTCATTTACTGTGTATGGTTTGTTGTAAATAACTTTTACCACACTGGTACATAATCGTACATGTACCTCCTTTTGTTACAGCAGGAGCTATACATTGCTCACTATTGGTACAAAATGTAAAGGTTGTAGGATTTGCTCTGACCAAAGTTCCTTATTTAATTTTACTTCTGCGCCAGAAAATTTCCTCATTGGAATTTGACTACATTGTTGTTGCTTTTTGGAAAAATTTGATTTATGCGTCTGCATCAAAGATGTCTCCTTGAAAACAGTCTGTGTTAGATATTATATACTATTTAGCTCTTTTCCCATTACATGAAACATTTCTGGAATTTGATCTTTGGGGATAGCTTTTAGATCTCTCAGTGATGCATTTTTAATCTTACCTATTCTTTTAAAATGATGTCTCTTTAAGTTTTTTCTTTATTTTTGTGCACAGAACAAAGTCACATGGCCTTATTTATGGCAAATGTGGTGGCTGGGGCATCATTAAATTACTATTTTTGCCCAAAAATGAACAAACAAGCAACAAAGTGTGAGCAGGTGCAAAAGCCATGAATTGAATCAGATTTTTTTTTCAGATTTTTTCTTGCAAACAGCACTAAATTTGTTAGTGGTGGTTCTTATTGACCCACTGAGCATAACCTTCACATTTGACCACACTTGTTGAGTTTTTTCAGTCTTGGTGATCCAGAATGTTTCCACTGGGATGACTGAGCTTTAGTTTCGAAGCCATATCCGTAAACCCACGTTTCATCACCTGTTGTGGCGCATTTCGATAATTGTGCAGTGTTGTCGATTTCATCTAGTGACTCCTGAGCAAGTTGCATTCACCACAGTTTTTGTTTGAAATTCAAAATTTCCAAACAAATTTTGATATTGTATTTTTCATATCCAAAACATCTGAACAAATTTTACGGTGTGAGCCAAATGATGTGCCAACATCATCAACTACTTCATTGATTGTGATTCAGCAATAATTCATAAGTCTTTTCTCCGTTTCATTGGTTAGTGATGTGGTGGGTATCTGTAGTACTCATCATCTTCACTGTTCTCATGACCTCCTTCAAATGCTTATTCCACTTGCAAACCCTTGTTTTACCCAAAACAGACTTACCAAAACCAATATCTGACATATATAAAACATTCTTATAACAAAATTTGCATTAAATTAAATTATCTGATCCATTTTTGTACAAAATAAATGTCAGTACTACTAAAATATACAGGATAACTAAAATATGAATGGTACTGTGCGAGCCGTTCCATACAGAATGGTGGATTGGTGGGTTGAAGGTCAGTGTGCTAGGGAGGGGGAACCAGCTTGGTTTGCTGCTGCATTTTGTTCTGACCTTAGTACTGGCATGAGCGAACAAGAGGTTCTTCCATCTGTTGCACAACATATTATAAAGTTTTTAACTCATGAAGGTGCTAAACCTTCGGAGATTTTAACTCATTTAAAGGCAAAGTTTGGGATGCTAAACTATCCCAGAGCTGAGTGTTTACGTGGGCCAGACAATTTAAGGATGGCCAAGAAAGTGTAGAAAATGAAGGTCATGCTCCATGGCCAAGGTCAAGCCCCACAGTGACATCTGTGCTGTTCAAGAGCTTATTGAAGGTGATCACTGGTGCAGTATTGAATAAATTGCTGAGGAAGTGGGTGTCAGCATTGGGAGTGCTCAAACCATTATCAATGAATAGTTGGGCTTGAGAAAAATTTGTACTCAATGAATTTGAAAGTTGTTAAGAACAGCAAAAACAGGTGAGACTGGAGATCTGTGAGAGGCTTCTGAATCCATTCCAGCAAGAAGAGAAGGATTTTTTGAAGTGCATCATTGTGTGATGAGACACTGTTGCATCATTATACTCCAGAATCCAAAATGGTGAATAAGGCGTCACAAGTAAAGGATGAAGCCTGCACAGTGAAGGCGAAAACCTGCTCGCAGCTGTGAAAGTTCTTGTGACTCTGTTTTTTGGCTACAGAGTAGTGTTACTCATCGACTTTCTGTATGATAAATGTATGGTGAATGCAGCTTACTACTCCTGGTTGTTAAGATCAGAAAAAGCTGCCTACCGAAAGAAAAGATGAAGAATGTACATCAGAGATGTCGTCCTCCAAAACAGTGCTAAGCCTCACTCCATGAATTTGACAATGGACAAATTGGAGGACACGCTCTGAGAAACCCTCAACCATCCTCCCTTCACTCCAGATCTGTTTGCACCTGACTCGTATTGTAGGTGGGTGGCTACTATGCCTGATGGAAACTGCTGCATCATGCTGCTGCTGCTGTTGGAGTGGACCAGCAGGCCTGCTGCACTGTGGCACCAAGTCCAGGGGAAAAAGGGGGGGGGGAGGCTTAGCAGGAAGCAAGTTTCCCGGTGGGGACTCGAATCCGTGGCTGTGGCTGGCGGCTCCTTGTCATTCCTTGTCCAGCATAGCCCCTTGATACAGCTGGACTGTGATTGACTCTGCTACAAAATCAACTGTTATTTATGCCAGATAGCAACACAATTGTTGTGTCAGTGCCCCACTCCTCGTCACTTACCTGGCAACACCAGCGGAACGCCGATAATGGAGACATCACCTTCCTTGTGCTGTGTAGTGCCGATGTGCTAGCAAGCTACTCTTAGCGAGGCTAGCCTATCTTGCAATAATTTGACATTCTTGTTGGCTTTAGCTAAATGTCAACATACCACACTTTTCAGACACCAGTGACTAATTCAGTGTTCCAAAACACCTTCTCAAAGATTTTACTCTTAACCTGGTAGCGGCAGTACATTACCGCCCCCTCCACCGACCTCTACGGAGAAGACCCAGCGCCTCAGATCTTTCTTAAGACTGTTTGTCACATCTACAATAGTTTCCTTTACAAAACATCTGATGGTGTGATTTTTAAAGTTGAGAGTCTGTGTTTGACTTCAGCCTTATATGCTAAATGCTTCCTTAGCCTATTTAGTTGCTTACATCTACAGCACTTAACAGTCCATTAGTTCTTCTTGGACTTTCATCACTTTGTGCTTTTACATTTCTTACTTTCTGTAAAACATATAGCCTTGATGATTTGCAAATATTCATAGGTTATTTCCCATAAACTCAAAAATACATTTCTCTCTCATATTTACATTACGCTACTATTCATACTGTGGCTGTCATCACCTTGGAATCTCTCCTCATGTTGTTTAATCTCCCAATGTCTCTCAAGAGACCCTTGCCCTGCTCATTATCTCAAATGTTATGAAACATATTGTGCTGCAAGTCTTTTTGCCACCCTCAAGCCCACACAACTTGTAACTCCCCATTCCACACTTAAGAACAAAAAGTGACACTCTTTCTTTCTTAGTGAATTATCCTGAACATATCATCTGTAACAATAAATGCTCTAGCTCTGTTAAACTCTTATGCAGGGCATCTCATCTTTCTATCTGATGTTTTTTTTAATCTTTTGTTGAAATTTTGTTCTTGTGACAACAGTTCCCCTTATGTTTTCCCAGAAAACACTCTTCCAAAACAATCCTCACGAGAAAACCATGTACAGCACTAGTTGAATCACTCATTACAGACTGAATTCGCTTCAAAATGCTTGTCTTTTTGGTACTCCTGCTCCCACAAAACAACTTCCTGGTGCCTGTGGCACTATACCATGTGAATTACACCTTATTGTATTTGTACACGTTTTATCTGGTATAGACATATCTTGTAACAGCTCTTTACTGGCAACAGCTTTCTGTCGCCGAAGGTTAACTTTGGCGTGATTTTTCACGCAGAATATTTACTTTCAGTCTTGTGTTATACTCTTCATCCGATTCATACTTGTTGCATACATCAGACTGTGGCTGTGTGGTAAACAGCTCGCTGTGCAGGTCAGCTGCGTACCCTGCAAGGCTGTGACACAGTACTTGCGCTCGAATTACGTACCAACCCTCTGATGCAAATTCTTAAACAGCTTTAGCTATGGGGTCTTGATCGTCCACTCTGTGAACTCATCTTGTGCCACCACATCTGCAACCCAACTACCAACAACCCTTTAATATCTAAAACAAAATAATTATTGTAGCTCAACTCTGCTTTTCACAAAAATCACCAGCACCTGCACTTACATGTGCATCTGACACAGGCTCACCCTGCCTCAGTGCTACCCCCATTATCACTACTGCATTCAAATCACCTGTGTTGCTATCCTAACACTTAATCAAGTCTGTATAGTCTATACCCATTCCTGCTACCTCAGACTCCACAGTTCCACTTGATAGTGGAGCCAATACTTCTATGTTACTCTCCTTAACTTCAACAATGTCCTTATTATGTGCTTTGTGTAAATTTTCAGGAATTTATGTTACGTTACCATATATAATTACCGAAATCTTGTCAAAGATTGTCCACCAATCTGTAATGTCCTTCCATACTATTCACAGGACCAACAGATCAGCTACATTATTTGCAGTTGGCCATACTTCAGGAACTACTACTACTACTACTACTACTACTACTACTACTACTACGTGATCAGGCCCAGTGGACCGCACGCATCTACAAGTTTCCTCCTCCACTGTATTCTGTCCATTGCTGCTATCCGCCATTCGTCCACATCTATTGACACTTGGTTTAAATCTTCATTGAGTCCATCCCTCCAACGCTTCTTGGGTCTCCCTGGCGGTCTCTTTCCTGTAGGCGTGAAATCCAGGAGCTTCCGAGGCCATCTGTGATCCTCCATCCGGGCCACATGGCCAGCCCACTGCATTCGTTTGGCTTTGACAGTTCGTGCTATGTTGGGCTGCTGGTATAGTTCCTCAAGCTCTTGGTTGTATCTGATCCTCCATTCCCCTGTATCTGCATCCAGAACCAGACCGAAGATCTTCCGAAGCACTTTTCTCTCAAAAATGAGGAGCTTACGGAAGTCCTGTTTCCGGATACTCTATGTCTCACAGCCATATAGAACAACAGGCTGGATCAGGGTTTTGTACAGTCGAATCTTGAACTGTCTGGAGAGAGATTTGGACTGAAGCAGTTGTCCTAGGCTGTGGTAAGATCAGTTTTCTGCTTGTATTCTGGCTTTGAGCTCTGCTTCACATGATGAGTTCTCAGTGAAAAGTGTCCCTACGTATTTGAATTCTTGCACTGTCTTGAAGGAATGGTCCCCAACCTGCAGTGATTGTAGATGATCAGCAGTCTGACAATCACCACGCATCATAACGAGGTACTCTGTCGTGGCTTCGTTTATGTTTAGCCCAAATTTGCTGGAACAGGTAAACTAACCATAAGCCTGCTCCTCTACCTTACAGCTTCTTCTTCCTCACTGCTTCCTCCCTTTTCCTTCTTTCCAATCACTCCATAATCAACGTATTCATAATGTCCTGAGGCCCACTTTCAATCCTGTGGCCATTGTGCTCTCTCCACAACTTATCACCATACTCTGGAGTTTTGCTGTAAACAATTTCCTTCTCTTCAGCCTGAAACACTTCCCATCTTTTAGACAAAAATTTGCACTCACCACTCGCATCTTATCTCCTTCTTCTCTGACAGTTCTCAATACCTCCAGTGTGATAGCCTCCTGCTGCATCGAAAACCCTGCTCCCAGTGGTACTGACCATGATGTGATTACCTCTTATCAATGACAAAACACAAATGAAAAAATAATAATAGAAAAACCACTTAAACATATCACTATCCCAACACTTCTCACAACTTTACATGCTTAAATACGGAACTGTATTCCTTGCTCTGAACAAGTCAAATAACCGTAACGTTATCATTTTACTTCTTACTATAACTTACATTCTCTCGCCTGAGTGGCGAGTACACATTGAAATAATGACTAAACTTAGCTTCACCTTTGGAATTGTTACCCATGCTTACCAGCTTATGTACGACTAGACAGTGAGCCACATCTCTAGCTTGTGATACCAATGTAGCCCATTTCAACCAGGTACAAACTAACACTTATGCCTCCTCAAAATCCTGTATGTGTTCACTTGTCACATGCTGAACTTACAAGTAAAACTCAACCCTGGCAAAGTCGGCTGACTTGGCACAACACTACACATCAGGGGAAAAAGGGGGGGGGGGGGGGGGACCTACACACAGAGACAGCACGTGCCCCACTCTGTGTTACTGAAACTACAGCCCTGCACTAGTAGAGTCATCTGCTTCATTCGTGGGCAGTAGTTGTAAGTGTTGCTGCTCCCTCTATTGTCACCAAATGGGGTGGTGACGAGCTCGAAGATCTCAGTTCTGATACCTCTTTATAGCCAACTCCATGGGTGGCAGAAGGCCAAGTGGTGTCGGGGTGATGCCAGATGGCAGGCTGATGAGGCCCAGGAAAAAGGAGCTGTCAAAATTAACGCTTTTATTTCCAGTTGATACATTGATTCTGCGGGGTTGTGTGAAGCCATTCACACCCCTGCCCCCTGTCAGTTGCCAGCCAGTGTCCACCCAGCTGACAGCAAAGTGTACTGTCACCCTGCTTTGCTGACGTCTGCACTCGGCACCAGGCCAGCGGCTCTATTGTGTGAACCATAGCACTGATGTCAGTGGCACATACTGGAATCTTGCAGAGGTCTACCCTGTTTGGTGAATGGCTGCATCCAGATGGCTGAGACGTGTGGTAAGAGACCCAACCACCGCATTCTCAGTAGGCAGCTGCTGTGCCTGGGGTGTGACATGCTGCCTCCTGGCTGGAGTGCAGCTGCTTCTAGAGTGGACCCCAATGATGGAGACATTTGCCTTTCCTCCACCATTCATTACTGTTGCTCTGGTCAGTTACTCGGAGCAAAGCTATCTTGTCTTGCAATAATTTCACACTCAGATGTTGACGTGGTGTGCTCACTGATTACCTGTGGCTAGTGCAATTTTCCACCACACTGTCTGACAAATTTTATTCTTAACCTGGTAGAGGTGCTACGAAACTTTGTATGTATCACCTACTTTTTTAAACAAATCTCATTATTCTGATGGGATTACTTTGATATCTGTGTTATTGTTTTTAAGCTTCTTGTTAACAATAAACAGTAAAGCATACATTTGGATTTCCTCCCTGCTCTCTATCTATCATAATTGACAAATGTACTGATCTTACTTCTGTAATTTGTTCTTCATTTCATTGCTACACATCGGATAACTGTACTGGTCCTGTAGTATGATGTAGTTGAAACAGTTGGGTTTCAAAGATCTATTCTGTTTGTGGTGGGGAGGGTTTTGTTTCCCACTATCTTTTTAACAATCAGTTCACCTACCTGGATAGGTTTCACGTTGCCTGCCCCCTCACTCAGCAATGGTAGATACTGGTTTAGCCCACAAAAGCAACATTGATGAAAATTCAGATAAATACGTACCATGCAAAGGCCAGTGTGATCCATTTGAAAAATGTCTGAAATTTCCTTGAAGTTGACCTATTGTCTTGAAAAAATGGGAAATAGCTATCAAGTCTGTATTTAATATCTCAACATCAGTTATCCAATGTTACTGACTTTCTCTGTTAAAAGCTCAGTTGGTATAGGCAAATGTTTCATCTTTGACACAAGTAAGAATTGTAGATAGGCTAATGGATACTAATGTGCTCTTCTAATTATTTTTAGCAATCCTGGGCCCATATCCATTGATGGAGTGGAATAAAAAGGTCAGATCACACACATTAATATTTAATGATAGGAAAAAAAAGACTGTGTACGCCGTCAAAGCGGAGAAAACTAAACTTCTTTTTTAACAGAACCATTTTTTAATAGAGTGTCAAAGATAATCCAGTCATGTCATAAAAACACAATAAATAAAGGAGCTCTTGACCACTTGTTTAACAGGACTCAATAAAGTATGCGTGCCACAAAGATAAATGACTGCTCCGTGACAACACTGGTGTGAGTTTCCACCTGGCATGATTATTACGTGTACCAATTATGTTGGTCCCGTGTACCGACATTGGACTCGGACTGCGCTGGGCACACCTCTGCCCAGGTTTCTCACTTTTCACACTTCTTGCCTGAGTCTTCAAGTACACAGCTCGCTGTTAATACTTATTGGCAAAAGGAGTATCACATTAGCTTGATTTGGGACTGCTCATCAAATGGACTCATAAAATACTATTTTAAAAACCATTATGTTTTCAGTTGGAAACAAACTGATGCTTTCCATCAGCACTGGGTGTCACATGTCAGACGTGACAAGCAGTGTTTGTCTGATTGACTCCAGCTACATACTACAGAAATTAAATTGCAGATATCTTCCAAAACATAGGAGATAATGCGCCTGATGACTTAATAGAGATGCATCGTATAGCACATCGGTGTAAGGCACTGGCAAAAATTGTACTTTCCATTTGAAGTGAGCAGAAAATGCATATACGTCCATATGCAATGAGCAGAAAATGCGTATACGAAACTTGACTACTCCAATAACAATATGGAATGAACTCCAAAAATTTTACGCCTCGGATAGCAAATTCCACACTCTGTAATTGAGTTGGAAATTATATTGCCTAAAAATGAAGAATTGTGAATATATGGAAAATTATCTATGATCGATAAACAAAACTCTAAAATCTAGTGAATATGAGTGACAAAATTGAAGATGCAAATCTGGCTATTCTGTGTGGACTTCCGGATGAATGTGATGCAGTAGTTACAGCTTTGTGCAATTTGTCAGACAGTGATTTTAAACGTACTACAATTAATAGGCATCTGCTAACTGAAGATGATAAATGTCATAAATATAGTGAAAATAACATTCTACAATGCCCATCAAACCTAATACTGGTTATCAAAGATTATAAAAGTCACTTATGGAACAACATGACAGAGGACAGGAACAAATGAAGAAAGAAGCAACACAAAAATGTTCTTTGTTTGCTGCAATTTCGCAAAGTTGGTCCCATACCCGGAAGTTGCCCTGAAAAGGGGAAAATTAAGAAAGAGCAAAAGAAATGAGGTGCTGTTAGTATGAGTACTTCCTCTGGCACAGTTACATTCAACAGTGAAATCTAGAGGATGGATTCCTGGGCAACTCATCACATGACCCCAAATGAAAATTATTTTTCGGCTCTCGATTAAATATTTTAGCTGAAGCTGAAGGCAGAAAATAGAAACCGTGGGGAAAGGTACACTGAGGGGGAAGATAATGCCGTAGGTTTGTCTGGAGAATGTGTAGTTAAAAATACACTACTTTTGACTGAGACTGACCACGCAATCTTGTCTGCGAGGTAGCTCACTGAAAACTATAGAGAAGTTCTTTTCGATAAAGAAGGTTGCAAGATCTGTGATGAATCTGAACGACTGCTCATTAGAACTCAACAGGAAGATAATTTAATTAACATAAATACAAAGCCACGTCCAGACAACCGAGTATTAAGTGTAATGAGAAATAATGATCACGACATCTCTAGACTTTGCCATTATCGGATGATGCGTGTCAGCAAGAGTGCAGTCAACAACGTGATAAAAAAGGAAACAGCCTTGGAATTAGAATGTGAAAAACGTGAAATGAACCCTTTGGATTAGACTGTTCGGCTGATTTTGTGTCGTGGCTGAAAGAGCCACACCAATTAATGTGCCCCAGGTAGCAAGAATAAATGAATTTCATTTACTTTCAAAAATGAAATACAAAAAAAAAACCATTGTTTATATACACTACCCAGTTCCAGTCTACCAATAGTCACTGACTTAGCTCTGAGTTTCCTGACAGGGGCAGTGTCAGTGTGGCTGTATCGATGGAGATCGGTAGGCCTCTAGGGTGGTCCAGGAGAGAGGTCCCTGTGAGGCAGAAGTTCGTAGCTGCTCAGAGAGAATCTGGCCGCTGTGCAATGTGAGGAGAGATGGGCTCCGTTGGACGGGCTGCAGACGTGGCCGCTGTGTTCTGATAACAGTGACGAGTTCCACACTGATGCCCCACTGGTGAGGCCGACATTGGGTCCAGCGTGGAGAAACTTAGACGGGATGTGGCTCAGAGCATAGGCATTGTTGGCTGGTATGGAGAATTCACACACACACAGAGTGAAGACTTGGTCACGGCTTAGAACCGGGATGCCAGTGGCTTGTGTGTACAACTCAGGCAAGGTGTGGAAGTGACTCCAAGTGAAGAACTGCACTGCAGTGAAGGGAGCTCTTTGTGACAGACCACCTTCTGGCTCGCAGCATCACTCTGTGTGCGGACTGTCCCTGGTCAGCCGGGCAGCATCCTTTATAGCAGCTTAGTGGAAGAATACTGCTGTGGCAATTGGAGGGCACATTATCTGCAGAAGAAGAGTTCGTGCCTGTGATGGCAGCACTAATTGTGGTCCCTCTAGTAGCAAAGCTGGCACCGCTTGGTACTGTGGCAGCTGCAGGAGATGCAGTGGACAACAAACGTGGTGCACTTCTGTCGTGGTAGTACTGTTTGTCCAGCATCTTCTGCGGTAGGTTTGCCAGCCGCTGGCAGAGACGGCAGTACGTGTCTGTGTTGCTTAATGGTGGATCCCAGGGGATACAGTACTCCTCCACCTTTAAAAAAAGGCGGCAAAACTGACTCGAGGGTGAAGCAATTGCTGCCAGGAGGAGGCACCCGGGCACCCACGAACCAGTGGCGGCGGACGAGAGGATGCTGCTCCGTTGATGGCAACTGCCGTAGATGAGACGATTCGAGCTGACTGGGGAGGCATTCGGTGTGGCTGACAGAAACGGCTGCCGATAAGGGACCCGAAAGCCACAAATAGGCAGGGTCGTCATGGAGGAAGGTAATCTGGCAGCTGGGAGGCAGTGACGGGTGAGGGAGCCTTAGTGGTCCAGGGCTGTTTGTGTCGGAACTTCCACAACTGCGTGACTGAATGCCGAGGACGAGGGCAGGGAGTGGGAGCAACAGCTCGATCGACGGCAATATCGGAGGAGGAAGTGACACGGGAACGCAGTGGTGGTGTTGAGAGTGCCGACAGTGGTAGGACCATTTTTGGAACCTACCGGTGGTGTCGGAGCAGAAAGTATCTCTGCAGCTGATCGATCTGACTCCGATGCAGTGACAGGGGTTGTGGCAAAGGAGTCTGCTGTGGCAGGCCCAGATGCAGTGGCGCGAGTGGTGGCAGCAGCAGGATACTCATTGTACTCTGAAAAACCATTGGAAGAGGTGGCAGCTCACAGTACACATCTGTGTTACAGAACAGTGGATCCCGGCAGGTAAATTGACACGAAGACTGTTTCTAAGAGCAGTATTGAAGGATACGAGGGAATGAACTACCCATTTATTACTTGGTCATAGTAATCTCACGGGACCTGTTGACATTCCAAGTTTGCGAGGTGATAAATATTTAATGAGTATCATTTATAATGCAAGCAGATACATATTTGCACATTCCTTATAAAACCTAGTGTGCGACATTTATGTGTGATACAATGTGAAGTTTTCATTTGCGTACCCAAACAAAGACGTCATTCTAAATTATTCACTAGGGTAGAAAAAGGCATCCTTATTGTATATTCTGTGCATGACCACGGGTCAGAATAGGTAGGTGGAGTGTGAACAGAGCTAGTGAAGGTTGAGGCCATGGGAGGTTACAGGAGTGGAGGATACGTTGTAGGGAGAGTTTCCATATGTGTAATTCAGAAATTCTGAAATTTCTGCCCTTTTCATAATATTGTCGTATAGTATGTGAGATATTCACGTCAGTTTGTAAATATGTTCTGTACATGTACTTCTGACTGTAGTATAAATGATACGTTGGAAAGGAAGAGAGTTGCCCCTTTGTGTTTTTTAGTTTTATTAGGTTGTTCAAGTGTTCCTTGATCACCAGGAGCAGGATGGCTGGTTGCTTGCTTTTGTTTTAATGTCACATGAATTGTCACTTCTGAAATACACACTGTTTCGCAGTGAATCATCTTTAACGTAACATACCATTAGTGTCTTCTAACATATATGCTTTAGTCATTTTACACCTTGCATCTTGATTCCTTTTCCTTGGTATGTCATCTTCAAGTACGGTTTTCTGTGACAGATCCTGTGATGGAAAAAAGTGTTAGTGACCAATCCACCAATCCACATTTAAAAATTTGTAACGAATTGTCAGCTGTGTTTCTCAGTAAATTAGAATGTTACAATCATTAGAACAATCACAGAATTGCATGTTATTTCTACATCTTTAACATGTTATCCTCCTAGGGATATGTTTCAGAAAATTTCCAAAACTGAATTGTTTGTTTGTTTTATCACCTATTTACAGTTTTTCTCTTGTCCCTCCTACTTCAGTGCTCTGTCAAGGAATCTTATGTACTGGGGCTCGCTGTTGCTGTATACTTGGTCTTCACGTTCATAGGCTACATAACTGTCTTTAGCTGCAATATGTATAGAGAAATTCTTAGCACCCAAGGTGCTATAGCTGAAACAATTGCCCCAAGATTGTGGCATTGTAAAAAGAATGTTGTGACAAGCTTTGTTCTCTAGGATACCTGTAGAAGAAATTCCTGTTTCAGGGGGAAAAAAATTAATGTGTATAAAAGCTGACTGTCTTGCTGCTGTTGAAATACATTTTAGACAGACCATACCTCTGATAATTGTAGAATATGATTAGAACGTTACAATGGAATACCAGTGTAGGTGTGTTTGATGACCTTGTTGATGAGATGCAACATTTTCACAAGTGTAGCGTGTGTAAGTATACTTTTTCAACTGTACAATAGCAAATGCTGCAGAAGTGAACCACTATTCAAGACTGATTTCCTGCCTTGAAGTCTTTGCTATAAATGCTTCCAGGTGCTGATCACAGTAAAGACTATAAAAATTCACTTACAGTGAACAGTTATTTTACAGTAATACTTTTCATTGATGAACCTGCATCATCTGTAACAGAATCTGTTAACAGCTACTTGTAAGTGATTCATTCAAAACCTATATGATATCATCATCGTAGAATTTTACACAGAGCACAACTTAATCATAGCTAACACTTGGTTTAAGAGTCGTGAAAGAAGGTTGTACACACGGAAGAGGCCTGGAGACACTAGAAGGTTTCAGATAGATTATGCAATGGTAAGACAGAGATTTAGGAACCAGGTTTTAAATTGTAAGACATTTCCAGGGACAGATGTGGACTCTCACCACAATTTACTGGTTATGAATTGTAGATTAAAACTGAAGAAGCTGTAAAAAGGTGGAAATTTAAGGAGATGGAACTTGGATATGAAAGAACCAGAGGTTGTAGAGATCTTCAGAGAGAGCATTAGGGAAACATTGACAAGCACGGGGGAAACAAATACTGTAGAAGAAGAATGGGTAGCTTTGAGAGAGAAAATAGTGAAGGCAGCTGAGGATCAAGTAGGTAAAAAGACGAGGGCTAGTAGAAATCCTTGGCTAACTGAAGAGATTCTGAATTTAATTGATGAAAGAAGAAAATATAAAAATGCAGTAAATGAAGCAGGCAAACAGGAATACAAACGTCTCAGAAATGAGATCGACAGGAAGTGCAAAATGGCTAAGCAGGGATACCTAGAGGACAAATGTAAGGATGTAGAGGCATGTATCACTAAGGGAAGGATAGATACTACCTACAGGAAAATTAGAGAGACCTTTGGAGAAGAGAGAACCACCTGTATGAATATCAAGAGCTCAGATGGAAAACCAGTCCCAAGCAAAGAAGGGAAAGCGGAAAGGTGGAAGGAGTATACAGAGGGTCTATGTGATGGCAATGTACTTGAAGGCAGTATTATGGAAATGGAAGAGGATGTAGATGAAGATGAAATGGGAGATATGATAATGCATGAAGAGTTTGACAGAGCACTAAAAGACCTAAGTCGAAAGAAGGCCCCGGGAGTAGACAACATTCCATTAGAATTACTGATAGGCTTGGGAGAGCCAGCCCTGACAAGACTCTACCATCTGGTGAGCAAGATGTATGAAACAGGCGAAATACCCTCAGACTTCAAGAAGAATATAATAATTCCAATACCAAAGAAAGCAGGTGTTGACAGATGTGAAAATTACCGAACTATCAGTTTAATGAGTCACAGCTGCAAAATACTAACGCGAATTCTTTACAGGCGAATGGAAAAACTGGTAGAAGCCGATCTCAGGGAGATCAGTTTGGATTCCGTAGAAATGTTGGAACACGTGAGGGAATACTGATCTTAAGACTTATCTTAGAAGAAAGATTAAGGAAAGGCAAACCTACATTTCTAGCATTTGTAGACTTAGAGAAAGCTCTTGGCATTGTTGACTGGAATACTCTCTTTCAAATTCTGAAGGTGTCAGGGGTCAAATACAGGGAGCAAAAGGCTATTTACAATTTGTAAAGAAGCCAGAAGGCAGTTATAAGAGTCAGTGGGCATGAAAGGGAAGCAGAGGTTGGGAAGGGAGTAAGACAGGGTTGTAACCTATCCCCGATGTTATTCAATCTGTATATTGAGCAAGAAGTAAAGGAAACAAAAGAAAAATTTGGAGTAGTAATTAAAATCCATGGAGAAGAAATAAAGGCTTTGAGGTTTGCCAATGACATCGTAATTCTGTCAGAGACAGCAAAGGACCTGGATGAGCAGTTGAATGGAATGGACAGTGCCTTGAAAGGAGGATATAAGATGAACATCAAGAAAAGCAAACCGAGGATAATGAAATATAGTTGAATTAAATCCTGGTGATGCCCAGGGAATTAGATTATGAAATGAGATACTTAAAGTAGTAGATGAGTTTTGCTATTTGGGAAGCAAAACAACTGATGGTAGAGAGGATATAAAATGTAGACTGACAATGGCAAGGAAAGCATTTCTGAAGAAGAGAAATTTGTGAACATCGAATATAGATTTAAGTGTCAGGAAGTCTTTTCTGAAAGTATTTGTGTGGAAGTGAATTGTGGACGATAAATAGTTTAGACAAAAAGAGAATAGAAGCTTTCAAAATGTGGTGCTACAGAAGAATGCTGAAGATTAGATGGGTAGATCACATAACTAATTAGGAGGTATTGAATAGAATTGGGGAGAAGAGGAGTTTGTTGCACAACTTGACTAGAAGAAGGGATCGGTTGGTAGGACATATTCTGAGGCCTCAAGGGATCATCAATTTAGTATTGGAGGGCAGTGTGGAGGACTGAAAATCACAACAACAGCAACAACAAGAACATGGCATCATTAGAAATTTTCAGGTATTGGTACATGTTGCAAACTACACATCGTAGTTTTGAATAGGTGACATGCTCTTTGGCCCCATTACTTGTACTTTTTGATACTGATTGTCTGTCTGTAGAAACACATGTGCTACATGTAAAGTACATTATGAAGGTTACTAGAAAAATATCTTTTGATAGGGTTTGTTATTGTGTACTTGTTCTGAATTATTGCAAACACATGGCAAATGATAACTTCTTTGTACAGGATGATTCATGAAAATACGCAAATATTGTAATATGTTATTCTACAAGTAAAACTAAAGAAAAAAGTTCATATAAACATAGGTCCGCTAATGTTAAGTTACGGAGTTACGGCTAATAAAAGATTTTGTCTGAAATTTAGCAGTTGACTATTATGAAGCCATGGCAAAACTGTACGAGGTTAAAGTAAAGCACAATTTCCATTTATTTCGTTGTTATTGATCTGGTGAATCTAATAAAACATCTCCCAGACATGTATTTGTAGTAGTTTTTGATCCAGAGAAGCAAATACGTAATTTCATAAAATTTTTAATTTATTAACTACTAGGCCCAAATTGTTTTTTCAATTCCAGACAGTTGCACAAAGTTTTCAACAGAAATTGTAGAGAATTTGATTTTGGAAAAATGATGGTAATAATGTTAACTGAAAACTATATGAATGTGTGAGATATCTGCTTTTATTAATACCACAGCACATGTGAATTCATGTTAAACCAGAAAAAACAAAGCTCAGTGTTAAGGAAGTTGTACAGTGTACATACAGTTTCACAATACATTCATAATAAATATTCAAAAATATTTCCACTGAGTTCATTGCATTTAACTGCATGTGTATGAGCAGGTTTTGTTGCTCGGTTCAGTTTCACAGGGTTGTTCTTAATTTTGTCTACTGCATTCATAATGCGAGCAAGTAATGCCTCACGTGTATTGACTTTGTCCTCGTAAACTATGTCTTTCGTCCATCCCCGTACACAAAAATCCATTGGTGCTAAATCGGGTGATCTGAGTGGCCACAGATGTGTAGCACCATGACCAATCCATTTATGAGGGAAATGTTTATTTAAATGTGAAGCAACGGCATTGGTGAAATGTGGAGACGCGCCATCATGTTGAAAATACATTTGCAGTTTCCACCTCTGTAGCATTACCACCTACCACACAGGGGGCCCGGGTTCAATTCCCGGTAGGGGACTGGGTATTGTGTGTCCTTCATCATCATTTTCATCATCATTGACTCGCAAGTCGCTGAAGTGGCGTCAACTAAAAGGTACTTGCAATATGGCGGCTGAACTCCCCCGAATGGGGCCTCCTGGCGAACATGCCATACGATCAGTTTTTTACATTTGTAATCACCTAGCAAGTGGAATGCCTGTGAGCAAGCAGGGCATTTCTTCTTGAAGGAATTGTAAGTACATCTCGCCAGTTAGAGACATCCATGGAAAATGAAATGTCCAATAAAGTGTATGTTGATTATACCACACCAAACATTTATGCCAAATCACTGCTGGAAATTGTGTTGCACTGTTGCATGTGGATTTGCTTCAGACCATACGTGCTTGTTATGTAAATTGTTTATACCATCTCGAGTAAACTGTGCCTCATCAGTAAATAAAATGTATTTGTGTAACTGCTGATTAGTATTTAACCAGCTGCACAACTCCAAGTGAAGGGCAGGATCTCCTGGAAGTAAATGATGAACTTTTTCTTTATAGTAAGGACACAGGTTATTGTACTTCAGTGTATGCCATACCTTAGATTGTGAAATGCCTAATCATTGAGAGATATGTCGTGTACTGGTACCTGGGCTACGTTTCACAGCATCCATAATATTCCCCTCATCGTCTTCACGTATCGAGCGCTCATACTAATTATGAATGCTAGGTAGAGAATCTGTCTCCTGTAACATTTGAAATACTCCACTAATGGTTTGTGCATTTGGAATCCTCCCATTTGGATAATGTACGTGATATTCGTTAGCTGCAGTCATAGAATTACCATCACATTTGCCATAAATAAATACCATATCAGCGTATTCCTCCGTTGTAAATGTGAAAGACATCCCTGTTTCATAAATAATGTACTAACTACGTACAACAGTTACTATGTTGTTTCACTTCAAGACACTGTTGTTATTGTGTTCTTTCACTGAACAATATAGAAAGCTAACTCACTAACGGTTGCCAACAATGACATCAACGTTTCTACATTCTTAATGGAAAGTAAACAGATTTACTTGTATAATAATCTTTGCTTCTCTGGATGTTCTGGAAAACTACTGCAAATACATGTCTGGGCCTGGGCCTTGTTTATTAGATTCACCAGACCAGTAACAAGAAAATAAGTGGAAGTCGTGTTTTACTTTAACCTTTTACAGTTTTGCAATAGCTTCATGCTAGTGAAGTTGCTAAATTTCAGGCAAAATCTTTTAGTAGTCATAACTCCGCAACTTATATGAACTTTTTTCTTTAGTTTTGCTTGTAGAATAACATATTAAAATATTTACATATCTTCGTGAATCACCCTGTATACCCTCACCTAGAGGCCGCTCATAGTTAAAGACTCCGACACACAGCTGCCACAAAATACTCTGCCAGAAAAAAAGTACACCCTTTTAGAGGTTTCCAATTCACTCAAGATGTATTGTTGCAGCAGTGCATGTGGAGTACAGGGAATGATTACATTTACAGATTGATATCACAAGCAGTTCTGAGGTACCACATATTGACCCGTGCCAAAACACCCATATTAGTACATGGTGTAGTCTCCACAGGCAGCAATGCAGGCATCCAGTTGATCATACAGATGGTGGATACTGTCCTGGGATACATTATTCCACACCTGCTTGACCTGTTCACGTAGTTCGGAAAGAGTTGTCGGTTGACGAGTCGTGTGAGTCACTTCTCATCCCGTCATATGACACGTGTGCTTAATCGGAGACAAGTCCGGAAATGGTGTTGGTGGTAAAGGTGCTGCACATCTTATAGAGCATGTTACGTTTCATGGGCAGTGTGTAGGCAAGCATTATCCTGCTGGAACAACACATCACCTTCCTGTTGAAAGAATGGCAAAAAATGGATCTAACAACATTCTGCCTGTACCAAGAGCTGGTTAGTGTCCCTTCCAAAAACACTATAAGTGAATAAGAGCTGTAGCTTATTATTCTGCAGACCAGAAGGCTGGGGTGCTGTTTGTGTGTCTCGGACGAATGCACTCTACGAGAGAGCGCTATGTCGTATGTGCAAACAACCATTGCTTGCATGCAGGTAAAATCTGCTTTCATTGTTGAGACCATGGCCATACCATTCTGTCTTACAAGTGATTCCCTGATGGCACCAGTCGAGGCGTGCATGTCGATGCTGTGGTGTGAGTGGAAGACGAGGTGAGGTGTGCTTGCGTATAGTCCCACTGCTAACAAGCAATTCACAGCAGTTCATGTTGACACATCTAGGCTCACAAGCCCTTTTATCTGTGCAGTGGTAGCTGTACAGTCTTCCACTACTGTTCTTACAATACGATGATTCTGGCAGGCGTCCAGAACCTTGTCTACAGTTGTGAGAATGTTCATGTGACCTCTGATAGCAGTGTCGTTGCACAACTGATGCAGCACATCCAACCTGCGTAACAATTCTCCGAAGGGACCGTCCTGCCACTTATAAAGCCACCTTTTTGATCCCTTTCAAACTCGCTCAGTTGCCTGTAGGAAGCACGAGTGTTTCCCCGTGGCTTGGTTGCCTGCTTGCTTCACACATTTGCACCACACTGAGCCATCTGAATGTGAGCATTCCCTATTAATGAGGAGACACAGATGGTACTCTGGTAGCTGTACCACTATACTATCTGTTGGTCGATGACACTGAAACTGTTTTCACTACATCTACTATCTCCTAACTGTTATATGCCATCATTGGATCAAAATCAACTTCGTCTTTCTAGGTGTACTAATTTCTTTTCTGGCATTGTATATAGCAAAATGCATTTCTTAACAGCCGTAATACATTACAGAATTTCGAGTGTCAGAGTGCATTTTGAATATTTCCCACAAAAAGATGACAGTTGATATTTTTGGAACTATTGGTATCAGTTTATGTTTTTTGAAAAAGTAGCAACTAATTGTAAGGCTGCAACTTGAAATGCCGATTAGCTCCTTGTAGTCGAGGTTTGGGAGAGTGGCTTCGATGGAGTACAGCTTTTGTGGACCTCTCGAAGGCTCTAATCGTTCAGCCTAAAAATGTCCTACCAACTTACATATGATTTTCACGTTCTGTTGCTAACATCAAAAGGGAATGAACAGAGTGGCTTAAACCTTCCTATTGACCTATCGAATTCCTGCCGCTGTATATCTTTATTACACTTTGTTGCATAATTGATCAATGTTTAGTATTAATGTTTTGATATCTGTTAGATACTTTTATGTTTGTGGCATTGGCAGTTCTGTTTGCTGTAGAAATAAGTTTGTAAATTTCTTAATAGAGTGCACTACAATACAATAACGTAAGTATCACCACCTTCTGACAGTGTCATGAATGAATAGAGGAAATAAGTACACGAAAAATATCCCACTACTATTATTAGCACGTTTGGTTTTGTACCTATAGTGTGCCTGAGTTGTAGTGAATTTTGTTTTTTTGCGAATTACTTGCAGTGTGAGTTTGAAAACAGCATAATATGAACCCAGTGAACAGTTGATTAGGCAAAAATTTGGAACATGAGCATGAATAAGAGCCACTGCATCACCCAAATTTTAATGATATGCTTATAGACCATTTTCCAGTGCAGAAAAAACAAATCAGTTACGATAACAAAAAGTGCGTTAATAGGTGATAAAAAGCAATTCCTTTGTTGTAATTACCTATTTTGCTACTAAATGATGTGCTTAAAAATGGGTGGTTACATGGTTGGCCACCCACATCACATTTTCCGATGCTTGAATACGACAAACCATGCTAAATATGCCACATTTTGGAAAGATCTTTAATGCAGTGTGTCACTTAAATCATCTGTCTTCATAAGGATAAACATGAAAACCAACAAATATGGCACTCTAGCTTCATAAACACTTAAGTCAACATAATGGCTGCTTGGTTTGCTTCTGGCAGCCACTCGAAGCATAAGATCCGTGACATCACAGAAACATAACTGTTTTGTGTTTTGTCTGATGAACTGAAAATGCCAAAGATTCAACACGCACAAACCATTAAATACCTCATATTTAGAATTGAAAACCAGAAAACATTAGGCATCCAGCGAATCTAACATACAGTACATCAAAGATCTCTCCAAAATGTATGTTTGATATGATTTGTTGCGATAAAGTGTCAGGGAATGTGACGTTGATGGATAAATGTGGTACATTAGATCTTATCTTGGCGTTAGCTTTTGGTGTTATTTAATAGTGAATATGAAATGGTAAGGGGAAACTGTTTGTAAACTTTTCGCTAGAGTGTGATTCTATGCCTCCCTCCCCAAAATGTAGGAAGGTGACACTGTAGTTAGCACAGTGGGCTTGTGTTGGGAAGAAGATGATGCGAATCTTCATCCAGAGATCTGGATTTAGGTTTTCCTTGATTTCCCTTAATTGCTCCAGGCAAATGTCGAGATGGTTCTTTTCAAAAGGGCATAGACAGTTTCCGTCCCCATTCTTTCGTCACCCCCCCCCCCCCCCCCCCCCCCCCCCCCCCCCCCCCCGCCAAAGGAATCTTGTTTGAGGTGACAGACTGATTTCTGGTCTGTAGCATAGCCCACGGTCAAGATTTGTTCCAGTCATTAAATGCGTCAGCCTTCCTCAGTTTGGAAAACACGAACTGTGCCTGTGCTATCTGTTAGATTTGCTGTGCTGCCCTTAGCTATGGAAGTTAAATTTTGATGTGATTGTTGCAACAAAATTTGATGCTCTGTGCATGGAGATTAATTGTATTTTAGGGGAGTAAATTGCAGAGATGTTCAGTAAATACATGCAAATCCAAAATCTCTGTCAAGTACTGAAGTGAAAACAGATAGATAACAAGAGTACATTGAAAGTGCATAAGAAGGCGTTCAGCTGCCCCGTATTGAAATGACTGGCTAGTTAGTGTGAAAGAAACAGATGAACCTTGTATGCAAATATAATCGTGACTGAGAAGTTTGTAAAGGACATAGGAATAAATAAAAAATACAAAGATGAAATAAGACATTAAAAATGCAGACTAGAGTGGGAATAAAAAAGGTATGAATAACCCACAATGTACAATAATACCAAGTCTAAGTAATAAAAATGGGAGTTTTTATTATTTTATTATTATTTATTTTATGGCCTTCATTGGACCACTGTAGTCAAAAATACAAAGTTCTAAACAAGTTGTTACACAGAGATACAATTTGGTTCAACAATAACTTAATATGATATTTAGGTAATATAATTATTAGAGTCATATTCTTATATGAAAGGTGCTTTGCTCTTCTGTCTGCCCAATATTTCTTCATTCTTTCAGATATTTTCTTTCTTTCTTCATCTGAGACAACTCTTCCTGTACTCCTTTTATTGATTTTCATTTGTAGTCTGGTTTGCGGGTCTTGTAGTATTCTGGTTTTCTCTGTCTTGTTTTTTAGGTCATCTACTGTAATTTGAAGTTCTTTTGTATCTTCCTTAATTTCTGTGATCCATTTAATGTTGCTCTTGCTATTCCACAGTTTTTGTATTATTTTTTTACTAATTCTGTTTTCTGGAGTTCTCATCAGATGTCCAAAGAATGAGATGCATTTCTTCCTGATTGTGCTCATGACTGGTTGTATTTTCTTATATACTGTTTCATTTGATGCTATTCTCCAATGTCCATTTATTTTATACTGTTTATTTATACATGTCCTAATTATTCTTCTTTCTATTTTTAGTATTCTGTCAATTTCTGCTGTATTAGTTGTTTTGAAGATAGTTTCAGCTGCATACGTTATTTCTGGTTGTGTAACTGTTTTATAGTGTTTTAATTTTGCATCTATAGATAGGCTTTTTTTGTTGTATGTAGTTTTGGTAACGTAATTTGCATAGTTCAGTTTTTTTTATTCTATTCTGCCATGATGGCTTCTCATTTAGATTGTATGTTATTATTTCGCCTAAATATTTAAATTTATCAACAATTTTTATTTCCTGTTTTCCTGTTGTAATTTTGTTTGCAAGTGGTGGATCAGTTAGCATAATCTCCGTTTTTTCAAATGATATTCTAAGGCCTACTTTCTCTGCTATTTCTTGTAGTGATTTCACTTGTTGCTTGGCTTCTTGAACGGTGTTGGCTAGGAGAGCAAGATCATCAGTGAATCCCAAGCAGTTTAAGCTAATATCATCTTTTGCACTTCCAATTCCTATCCTCTTTGGATTGTCCTTGTACCATTCTCTTATTATGTATTCCAGTGCACAGTTGAACAGTAATGGTGATAGGCAGTCACCTTGTCTTAAGCCTGTTTTTATGAGGAATTGTTCCGAAATTTCTCCTCTAAACTTCACTTTTGATTTGGTGTTGGTTAGAGTGAGTTGTATTATTTTAATTAGTTTTGGATGGAGTCCTAGATTTCTTAAAATTTTTAATACTGAAGGTCTGTGGAGACAGTCATATGCCTTCTTAAAATCTACAAATGGTATTGCCAGAGATTTGTTCTGTTTCTTGTAGTATGCCATAATCAATTTTAAACTAATTATCTGCTCTGCACAGCTTCTCCATGGTCTGAAATCTCCCTGATATTCCCCTAACTCCTGTTCTAATTGCTCCTTTATTCTTTCGTATAGAATCTTGGATAGAATTTTGTATGTGCAGTCTAGGAGAGAGAATCCTCTGTAGTTGTCTGGGTTGCTCGTATGTCCCTTTTTGTGTAGTGGGTGGATCATAGCTGTGGTCCAATGTTCGGGAAATTGTTCTGTTACCCAAATTTTTGTTAGAGCCATGTGTAAGGAGGTCTTGACTGTGTCACTTGCATACACTCCTGGAAATGGAAAAAAGAACACATTGACACCGGTGTGTCAGACCCGCCATACTTGCTCCGGACACTGCGAGAGGGCTGTACAAGCAATGAACACACACGGCACAGCGGACACACCAGGAACCGCGGTGTTGGCCGTCGAATGGCGCTAGCTGCGCAGCATTTGTGCACCGCCGCCGTCAGTGTCAGCCAGTTTGCCGTGGCATACGGAGCTCCATCGCAGTCTTTTAACACTGGTAGCATGCCGCGACAGCGTGGACGTGAACCGTATGTGCAGTTGACGGACTTTGAGCGAGGACGTATAGTGGGCATGCGGGAGGCCGGGTGGACGTACCGCCGAATTGCTCAACACGTGGGGCATGAGGTCTCCACAGTACATCGATGTTGTCGCCAGTGGTCGGCTGAAGGTGCACGTGCCCGTCGACCTGGGACCGGACCGCAGCGACGCACGGATGCACGCCAAGACCGCAGGATCCTATGCAGTGCCGTAGGGGACCGCACCGCCACTTCCCAGCAAATTAGGGACACTGTTGCTCCTGGGGTATCGGCGAGGACCATTCGCAACCGTCTCCATGAAGCTGGGCTACGGTTCCGCACACCGTTAGGCCGTCTTCCGCTCACGCCCCAACATCGTGCAGCCCGCCTCCAGTGGTGTCGCGACAGGCGTGAATGGAGGGACGAATGGAGACGTGTCGTCTTCAGCGATGAGAGTCGTTTCTGCCTTGGTGCCAATGATGGTCGTATGCGTGTTTGGCGCCGTGCAGGTGAGCGCCACAATCAGGACTGCATACGACCGAGGCACACAGGGCCAACACCCGGCATCATGGTGTGGGGAGCGATCTCCTACACTGGCCGTACACCACTGGTGATCGTCGAGGGGACACTGAATAGTGCACGGTACATCCAAACCGTCATTGAACCCATCGTTCTACCATTCCTAGACCGGCAAGGGAACTTGCTGTTCCAACAGGACAATGCACGTCCGCATGTATCCCGTGCCACCCAACGTGCTCTAGAAGGTGTAAGTCAACTACCCTGGCCAGCAAGATCTCCGGATCTGTCCCCCATTGAGCATGTTTGGGACTGGATGAAGCGTTGTTTCACGCGGTCTGCACGTCCAGCACGAACGCTGGTCCAACTGAGGCGCCAGGTGGAAATGGCATGGCAAGCCGTTCCACAGGACTGCATCCAGCATCTCTACGATCGTCTCCGTGGGAGAATAGCAGCCTGCATTGCTGCGAAAGGTGGATATACACTGTACTAGTGCCGACATTGTGCATGCTCTGTTGCCTGTGTCAATGTGCCTGTGGTTCTGTCAGTGTGATCATGTGATGTATCTGACCCCAGGAATGTGTCAATAAAGTTTCCCCTTCCTGGGACAATGAATTCACGGTGTTCTTATTTCAATTTCCAGGAGTGTATTTCCACATTTCAACAAAAACCTGATCTTCTCCACATGCCTTATAATTTTTTTGTTCTTTAAAAATTTTTTCTACTTCTTGGAAAGTTGGAGGGTCTAGTTTGTTAGGTTTGGTTTTTATTGGGGTATTTATGTTGATTTGTAAGGGTTCTTTGGGTTCCTCGCAATTCAGAAGTTTGTTAAATGCTTTTTCCATGATTTCTGCATTTTCTTGTTACTGTGTGTCATTCTTCCATCTTCATCTTTCAGTATTAGTGTAGGGGACTCATATTGTTGTAGTTGTTTCCCAAAGATTTTGTAGTAGTTCCTGGAGTCGGTTTTATGATAATTACCTTCAACAGACTTTATAATATCTTTATGAAATCCTATCTTGATTCTTCTAATATTTTGAGTGAATTTTTTTTCTTTCATTTTTTAGGTTGATGGCATTTTCTTCAGTTTTATGTGTTTGAAACTTTAACCATGCTTGGTGTCTATCTTCATGGAATTTGTCACATTCTGATGTCCACCATGCATGTTTCCTTCGTGGGTTCAAGGGAGCTAGATTCTCTGCTTCTTTTTTAAGATTAGGCACTAGTTGTTCTAGATCATCTGTTAATTTGATGGTTTGTGTTATTTGTTGGTACTTATTATTTTTAATTAGCTGATGTGGGTCAAACTTACTTTTTATTTTATTAGTTTTTCCGGTCCTCTACTTTAACGGAGTGAATTTGATTTTAATTTTAACCATATAATGGTCTGAGCCTGTGTCTAATCCTCTCAGTACTTTAACATTGTGGATCTCCTTATGAAAGTATTTGTCCATACAGACATTGTCTAGCTGCCACTCGCCCTTCCTCCAGTCTGGATGTTTCCATGTTTTAAGTTTACTTGGCTTCCTCTTAAAGTATGTTGATTTAGATATAAGGTTGTGTTCTCTGCAGAGTTCTACAAGTCTTTGACCGTTTTTGTTTGTAAATTTATGTGGACTCCATTTTCCAATTATATCTTTATATTTCCTTTCTTTTCCCAACTGAGCATTGAAACCTCCCAATAAGATTTTTACATTCTTTTTATTTACTCTATTCACAGTTTGTTCTAGAAGGCCCCAAAATTTATCTACCTTTTCCTTTGTTTTTGTTAGACAATTTGTTTCATTTTTTGGGGCATGAGCATTTATTATGGTACAGGTTTTATTCATTGTTTTAAAGCTCAGAGTCGCAATTCTTGGTGACACTGCTTGAAAATCCGTTACTGAATCTATTATTTTTATGTTTACTAAAAACCCTGTTCCAAACTGGGGACATTGTTTCATTGCCCTCGGTCCTGGTTTCCCATTATAAATTCTGTATCCTTGTGATTCGAATGGGTCCTCTGTGGTGTTTCTCATTTCTTGGATCCCTGTTATTAAAATTTTTTGTTTATTTAGTTTATCTGTGAGCTCCTTGAGTTTTCCGGTCTGAAGTAGTGAGTTTATGTTGTGTGTTGCTATATAATTTATTTGCTCATGTTTAATCCTCTTTTTGTGTTTTAGTGTGCATTTGGATGGTTGCAATCGCTCCGATTCGTTGCTGTGTTCTAGTTGACTACCCACCGAATCCGATGTAGCCTTTTCCTGCCTTTTTGAGCAGGACGGTGGAATTTTTTTCCTAAAAGACCTTTCCATTTTTGACTGTCGAAGGTTGTCAACCTTAGTTGGAGCAAGCTCCGATTTACAACAACGTTGTTAACCGCAGAGGGTGTGTTTGGTCCGCGAGAGCTATTTTATTTCACTCAAGTCGGCCAGTAAACCGGTGAGGACTTCCTTATCCGCCACCTGGGACGCGCCACGTAGGAGTATCACCTCTCCTCCTACTATCACAGCATAGTAGGTTCGTGGAGAGAAAAAAAAAAAGGGAGTATAAAGAAAGAAAATTTCCCACAACTATTGTTTCACTTGTTGGTTGAAGGAAAGAGGGGAGGTGGGTGTTAAAAGTTTAGAACTACAAGAATAGAATAAAAAATACAGGTGCAGAGGGGAACATATACCTACAGTAACATTCATAGCAGAGTTGAATACGCATTTACTATAAGTTGAAAAACTAAAGAATTATCTCTGCCTCAGATGCATTTTTTTGCAGGTTCTTTTTGTTGCTAAAATTATCAGTTCTCAATGGAGATAAATATAAATTTCAAATCTTGATGAATTTGCTTTTAGAATTATTATTCAAAATAGTCACTAGAAGTTATTTTTAGAGGTAGTTCAGGCTCATGTGTAGAAGTGTTACTCAAATGCAGTTTCTCTACACGTCTCTCCATTATTAACAGTGATTTTGCAAGACAGCTCCAAACAAATGTTGCCCTAGCTCTGCGATGAGTGTCTGAATCTCCTTAGATCACAACATTGTTCTTACTATACTCACACCAATACCAATGGAACACTGCAATTTAACTATCAAATAATTCTGCTAATCGTTATGATTTGAAAAAGAGAAGGAAGAAATTAAAAATACTTTTCCTCAAGTATGTTTTTGTTATTTGCAGTTACTGAGAATGGAGTAAACAATTTGATTTTGATACCATTGTAATTACTTCCATTATCTGAAAACAATTACAGGATTTTAATATTGTTATTTCATTGAAATGTGTAGGTAATGTCTTCATTTCTCATACCCTTTTTTTTCTTTTTTTTTTTTTTCCAGGGCCTTCAGTATCTAGTCGACAAAATTCTCAAGGATACAGCCAGCCAGATGACGGTCCAAGTGCTCCTGATCTCCAGCTTGATTGGCTCTCATCTGGTAGTGATGCTGATGACACTGATGATGATAGCGGCATTGAAGTTCTTGGAATGCATACACTTTATGAGAATGGTTCGACAGCACAGCAGTCTCAAAATGTACAGCAGCAACAGGAACAGCAGCAGCAGCAACAACAACAACAACAACAACAACAACAAGAACAAGAACAGCAGCAGCAGCAGCAATACCAACAGCAACAACCTCAACAACAACAGCAGCAGCAGCAACAACAACCACAGCAGCAGCAGCAGCAGCAGCAACAACAACAGCAACAGGTGGACATGCAACAACAACAGCAGCAGCAGCATGAGCAGGAAAGGCAAAGAAGACAGCTGCGGAGACATTATATGAGTGAACGTCAGCATCAACAAACAATGTATACACCAAGCACGAACATCTATGTTCAGGCAGCTGCTCAAGCTTCTCAGATATTACCGCAACCTACTGATATACTTGCACAGCAACAGCACTTCGAATTTTGTTTGGAGCATCCATCTGAACAAGTGCCAATGGTAAGTTATGAGATTAAAAACTTGGTCGTATTCATCATGTTAGAGTTTTATGTGCTTCTAACATTCTTTCAGCTGCATTGTTTATCTTATTTCCTCTCTCTCTCTCTCTCTCTTATGAGATCAGATTATTAGTGCAATGCACATATCAGCAGTGTGTCTGGATGCTACTTCTCTGTTAACCTATGAGTGCCCAGTTTCTTTTTAATTAAATTATATTATCAATTCTTGGAAAACTGTATCCTGGCAACCTAATTTAAGAAATATGGGGAAATTTTGTTTACTTAGGGCCTAAATGTAAAATTTTGAGCCATCCTCATTTGAGGACACTGAATAGTTGGCAATTGTTTTATCCTTACACTGCTTTCCAGAAAAATGAAAAGGGATAAGGAAACTGGTAATATTAAATTCACAATAACATTTCAGAGCCATTATTTATTTTACGGTGAACCACATTTACAAAAGTTTTAACCCAAAAACTTTCCAAAACCAAAGTTTAGTTAAGGCCTAAAATGATATTAGGGAGAGCATTCCATACAGAGCACAATATTACATTTCCCACATTATGTTGTAGGCTTTCCTTTACAGTTCTCAAATTGGCATCATCTTTGTTTTCATGTTTTTGAATGAGATGCTGTTTCTAGTCGTATCGTGTGTCTGGTACTTTTATCCTGGGAGATGAGATGAGTTTTGTTGTTCTTCCCTTGGTTGACCTCATTTCAAGACCTTTCTTCACGTAAGTTCTAGCAATCTGTCTTCTGGATTCTTTGAATGAAACAGAAGTTCCTTCATTGCACTTGTTGAAAGCCAGGTATCCATTTACGTCATGTCTACCATCCGCATAAAAAGGCACCAATACTGCTGTTTACCACACACTACAATTGTATGTTTCTCTACTAGCCAGTCACAAAGATCATTGCCTCCCATGAAATTCTTTTATGTGTTCAATGCATGTGGTTGTGCAATACTAAACTTTTCTCTCAGGGATGAATTGGAGTGTGTTGTCAAGATTAGTTGCTATTGCAACACACTACTTATCATTCCATTTTGTGGCCAAAATTTCCTTCTTTCTGTCAAATCTGAACTTAAAATATCCCCTCCCTTTCTTTTTCATTAAATTATCTAATGATAGCAGGTACTTCCTTGATTTGTTTTTTATTATGGTTCCATTTGCACAGGATCCTATTTCCTTCAGTTGGACGAGCAAGTCATGGATAGTAAACTAATTGTCAAAAAATATAATAATGGACAAAATTTTCAAAACTACTTTGTAATGCAGTGGTAGATCCACATTGTCATCCTTGCTGTTCTTCCCACAGTATAGTAAGAAGTTGCAACGGTAGCCGTCAGTACTACGTAAAACATACTCACGGCTTGAGTCTGATAAACTGCTTTATAGCATGATGTCCATCTCGCAATCATTTCATCAAAAGCTTCCCATCTTTGATATAATTTTAAACCAGAGCATATGCTAATGCTTTTATTTTGAAAGAGTTTGAAATTTTGTTTTCATTGGCCTTTTTATTATCATGTTAACAAGTTACTTGTGTTGGCCATTTATTTTTATTATTGTTGAAATGTAATACATATTTCAGCTCATGATACGTATTATGACTCATTGCATTTTTCACTATTTCACCACCAATATAATCATCCACAGACCAACAATCTCTTTCACTGAACAATTTACGATAGCCAGTAAAGCTCAAGAATGCAACACATACAAGGTACAACTGAAAAATAGATTTTATTTTTATATCCCTTAGCCCATCTTTCAGTCTCCTCTACAGTCATGTTTACAACTTCTTCTGAAAAGAGTTCTTCGAAAACCTTTACAGTTTATTTGACAGGCAAGAAGCTTTCTTCCCTAAGCCAGGAAATGAAAATTTCGGAACCTGATCACACCATTTAATTTACTCCTTGTGGGCTCTGTTAGAAGAAACACAAGGAATGTCTTCGTTGCCTCTTTCATGTAAAATTTCTGTAGTACCTGCACTATTGCTTACATAGGTATTTCCTAACAAGTCATCATCTGTCTTCTCATCTTCATCTGGAGGTAGAGGTACCATATCTACTTCTATTTCTTCAGAAAATAGATAGTCTATTGCCTCATCAATAGTTTTAAAAATTTGGTAAGCCATGACAAAGAAATCTGAAAAGACTGAAAAAACGTAACATTACCATGGAAGTGCCCAGGGTCCTCAAATTGGGACAAGTTTTCATGCACTGGAACACAAAACCCAATGAAGTATTTTCCACTGTCACTGGTACCAAACACTGCTACAGTTTTGTGTGTCCCAGCATGCAGAAAATGACAGTGGTTTTATCTTAGATGCAGCCACACTAATAAAAATAAAAATAACCAGAAGGCTCTGCTAAAACACTCAACTCTTCTTAACAGTCTTGAACGGAATAACTGTAGCAGAGAGGTAAAAACAGTACCTGTTGTTGAAGGAAACCTCACTTTACCACAACAAAAGCCTATTGTTGGTTTGAAGTAGCATACATTGTAATAATAATGGAAAAATCAACTGTCTTCAATAGATGACAACTGATGCTAATGGTTTAATATTATTCATTACAACTGTAGTGGAATTCTGAGAAAAAGAAGTATCTACATATGCCATATTTTGTGTATAATTTTTACCTTTGTGTGCATTTGTTAACATATAGGGTAACTATTCGCCTGCATTAGTATGAGTAGAAAACCTGGGTGTGTTAAGGGAAAATTATTTTACCTGGCAGATTGGGAAAATCACTATGGCAGTTCTAAGAGACTCACTCAATTCTGAAATAGGTGGTGGGAGTTTGAACCATTTAATAACAGATGTGCTGAGTCATTTGAATGCAAATCACTCTGAGAGATTATGCTTTGGAGAACACTGAGTTGTTTAGTAGGAGGAAAAATGGTCCATTGAGTTGTTATCCTGTTTGTTGCTGGATTGTGATCATCTTCTGTCATCCAGCTGATCTTGTAAGTCTACATTATCACCCTTGCGGGGGGGGGGGGGGGGGTGTCACATCCCTTTTCCAGTGTTTGATTGTCAGTGCAGTGTGTATGTTGGAATTTATCACATTGCTGTTTCTTCATTCACACAAAAACAAAGATAAATTTGCAAATTTTCAGAAGATCTCCGAGTGGCACTGTACCATATTTCACTGAGCCATTGCACACAGCTTCCTTGGCCAGAGTACCTACTTTTTCATTCCAGTTTATGCTGCTGTGTGTCTTCACCCACACCATGATGGTGAACTTATTTACATGGGAAAGCTTCTCAGCTGCTTCTCTTATGTGATATCCTATACAATTTTGACACTGCTGACATCACAGCACTTTAACAGCGTCAACACTGAGCGCGAATTTGATGAAATTATGATTGTTTCATCTTGCACTTCTTTTGCATATTTTGCATATTAAATACCTCTGAAATCACTGTATGTTCTGCAGTGGGCATGGATGTAATTTCAGGGAGCTTGAATTTGTCTCGTTGATTAGTCTTTCCATCTACGAATGGGCTTCCTGCCCTGTATTTTTGTTTAGGATTATTTTTGTGGACATCTTTAGGATGGACATGCTACTAGTTATCAGCTAAAAGTTTTTCATTCAGTGTACCTTGGTTGATTGGGGGCTGTCTCTTGGTATTCAGCTCACTACAATGTTAGCGTAGGGCATGCTGAAGCAGCTTAAATTTGGTGTAGTGGCAATATATTCGTAGAAAGATGAAGCATTGAAGTAAAATTTTGCTAAGTGCAGTAGTTTCTTCTTAATCCAATATCTGCCAGCCTATCACTTTGAAATGAGATCTATAATCTTTGTTATAAACTATCATTTAAGAAGTGGACACGTTTCAAGAGAAAATGACAGTGATGTATTTCTAGAATAGATCTAATGGCATTTTATTTACTTTCACCATCAAAGCATTAGTTGGAGTTGATTTAAATGCTCCAGTACAGAATCTGCTAGCTTTATACTGGCCCTTATTTAGTTTCTCTAAGCTATTTGACATTGCTGTACTTTTAACAGATGCATCCATAATCCACGTAACGTATTATTAGAGTACACATGCCATGTTGGGCCAGTGTGTGACAACATTATGCATGCTACAAATCTGTGTGGAAACGTGGTTCAAACAGTGATCGTTGTAACAAAATATTGAGTTTGGCAACAAGTTTCAGAACTTCCTTTTGTCACATTAGGTTACTGATATTTGCAAGAAAAATGGGAAAATAAAGTATGGAACTATTTAAAAGAAACTAAAAATTCAATTCTGATCTCCCTCTGCGGGTCTGGGTGTTAGAATAGCCCCGAGGTATTCCTGCCTGTTGTAAGAGGTGACTAAAAGGAGTCTCTCACGTTTCGGCCTGTATGTGATGGTCCCCTGTAGGGTTTGACCACCATTTTTCAAAATTTTCCTGAAGAGTGAGCCAATTGGAGAAGGGCGCCTTACGTGGTGCATCATGCGCCGAGACCTTTGTCGACGTGGATCTGCACTTCCACTCATTCTCCAGCTGTTGGGCATGGTCACCCTCCTTGGTGCATTTTCCTCCATCCTGTGCAGTATCGCTTTCTGCGTTGTCGCCAATAATGGACTTCTTAGCTCGTTTGCAGCTGATTTCCAGCACGGTAGCCAGTCCGTTGTGGTGGGGCCGCCATGTATCCTGTTGGTTGTAGCCCCCTGACCACACAGGGATCGCTCTGCTGATGCCTGCACCGTTAACTCCACACGTATGCCAAGGAGTAGATGCCGTCCCCCTGGGGTATCGGGACTCCCAACAATGGCCATTCTGCCAGGTGGCCTTTGCTGTAGCTGGGTGCGCCCGTGGGGAGGGCCCCTGATTGGAGTAGGTGACATCATCAGGGCAGATGACATGCGATGAAGTGTAGTACATCATCTCTTGCTGGTGGTCCACCACCAGCAGTCTCTAAGCAGTCTAGGTCTACCTCCGATGCTAAGAAATATGACCCCAAATCATTTCCCTCCTTGGCCACACCATGAGAGGAACGCCAGGCTAATTGATGGCAGTGAACCTTATTCACCCCAGTACATCGTGTGTACAAGAGTTGATGGGGAATCTTTCATGTCCATGAAGCCTCAGGTTTTTGTGGAGCATTTAGAGGACAAGTTTGGGGAGGTGGAGGGCTTGTCCAAAATGCGGTCAGGGTCAGTCTTGATAAGAACAGCATCCTCTGCCCAATCACGGGCATTACTCGCTTGTGACAAGCTGGGGAATGTTTCTGTTACCATCACACCCCATAGGAACTTAAATATGGTCCAGGGTATCATATTTCACAGGGACCTTCTTTTGCAGTCTGATGATGAGCTGTATGCCAGTTTAGACTGGTGAGATGTTCTTTTCGTCTGGTGCATCCACTGTGGTCTGAGGGATAATCAGGTTGCCACTGGTGCCTTCATCTTGTCCTCCAAGGGTGACACATTACCCGAGAAGGTCAAGGTGATGCCCTACCGCTGTGATGTGAAGCCATATATCCCTCCCCTGATGCACTGCCTTAAGTGCTGGAAGTTCGGCCATATGTCTTCCTGCTGTACTTCCAGTGTCACCTGTCAGGATTGTGGACGTCCTTCACATCCCAATATTCCATGTGCCCCACCTCCCATCTGTGTCAACTGCGGAGAGCACCATTGGCCTTGCTCGCCAGACTGCAGGATTCTCCAGAAATAAAGGAAAATTGTGGAGTACAAGACCCTGGACTGGCTGACCTACACTGAGGCTAAGAGAAAATATGAGAGGCTACATGCTGTGCATATGATGTCAACCAATGCAGCTGCTACAATGGTTCTACCGTCTTCCGTTCTGCATACAGTTTGTTCTCATAGCCGCCAGACTCCACCTTCACCTATCCCCTTAATGGTGGGGGACATTTCCCTCCCTGTTGCTCCTGCAGCACCTACTTCGGGGGCAGCAACACCGCCCCCCCCCCCCCCCCCCCAAACCATCGGGGAAGTCAGTCCCCACTTCACAGCCGGAGAAGCATACATCTTCTTCGGCTCCTCTCGCTAGGAAGAGGTCCCTTGGGTCACTCCCTTCCCAGATTCCTACCAGTGGTAAAGCTGACACCCGCCAGTGGCTGAAGCAGCCACAGGTGGCTGGTCATAGGGCTTCACGGTCCTCCTCAGTCCCTGAGACTGAATCAGTGAAGCCCACCCAGCTGGATAAAGTGAAAAAGAAAAAGAACCCCAAGAACCAAGGCACTGTGGCGGCACCCACACCACCGCTACCTACAAGCTCTGCGTCTGAGGATGAAGTGGCGATTCTGGCGTCCACTGAGGACCTGGATCTCGCTAGGCCCTTAGACACAGTGGATGTTGATCGCACAGGTACTCATCTGGTGGCAGCAGGTGACGCTGAGACATAGACTGCCTAACGGAGTGTTTCATCCCTTCCCAGTCTCATGATCACATCATCCTCTAGTGGAATTGCAGCAGTTTTTTCCATCACCTGGCTGAGCTACGGCAATTGTTAAGCTTCACACCTGCTTTCTGCATTGCCCTCCAGAAAACCTGGTTCCCGGCAATGCCCTTTACAGCTACGGGTGATATCACAAGAGCTGTAGCGAATATAATAGAGCATAAGGTGGAGTTTGCGTCTATGTCCTGAACTTGGTAAGTAGTGAACATGTGCCCCTTCAAACTCCTCTTGAAGCTGTGACTGTCAGGATATGGACGACACAGGAAATAACTGTCTGCAGTGTATATCTCCCTCCAGATGGTGCAGTACCCCTGACGTATTTGCTCCACTGATTGAGCAACTCCCTAAACCTTTCCTACTTTTGGAAGATTTTAATGCCCATAATCCCTTGTGAAGTAGCACTGTGCTTACTGGCCAAGGTAGAGATGTCGAAAATTTACTGTCCCACCTCGACATGTGCCTCTTAAATACAGGTGCCCCCACACATTTCAGTGTGGCATGTGGCACATATTTGGCCATTGATCTCTTGATCTGCAGTCCTGGCCTCCCATCTATCCACTGGAGAGCACATGACGACCTGTGTGGTAGTGACCTCTTCCCCATCTTCCTGTCACTCTCCTGGTGTCATGCCCATGGACACCTTCCCAGATGGACTTTAAACAAGGCAGACTGGGTAGACTTCACCTCTGCTGTCACTGTTGAATCCCCCCCCCCCTCCCACACACACACACACCACATGGTGCCATCGATGGTTGAGCAGGTCGCTACAATGATTGTTTCTGCAGCTGAAAACATGATCCCTCATTCTTTAGGGTGCCCCCAGTGAAAGACAGTCCCTTGGTGGTCTCCGGAGTCACTGAGGCAATTAAAGAGCATTGGCGAGCTCTACAGTGACATAAGTGGCACCCTTCCATAGAGCACCTAATAGCCTTAAAGCAGTTCCGTGCCCGCATTCGCCACCTTATAAAACGACGGAAACAGGAGTGTTGGGAGAGGTACATGTCGACCATTGGGTGCCATACGTCACCTTCCCAAGTCTGGACAAAGATCAGACATCTTTTTGGGTACCAGTCCCCAACAGGCGTCCCTGGCATTAACATGAATCTCTTGCTATGTACTGATGCAAACACGATTGCCGAGCACTTTGCTGAGCACTATGCTCGAGTCTCTGCGTTGGAGAATTACCCCCCAGCCTTTCGCACCCTCAAACGTCAAATGGAAAGGAAAGTCCTCTCATTCACTACACGCCACCGTGAATCCTATAATGCCCTATTTAAAGAGTGGGAGCTCCTCAGTGCCCATGCACATTGCCCCGACACAGCTCCTGGGCTGGACCGTATCCATTGTCAGATGATTAAACATCTTTCGTTTGACTACAAGTGGCATCTCCTCATCATCTTCAACCGGATCTGGTGCGATGGCGTCTTTCCATCACAAAGGTGGGAGAGCACCATCATTCCGGTGCTCAAACCTGGTAAGAACCTGCTTGATGTGGATAGCTATCAGCCCATCAGTCTCACCAACGTCCTTTGTAAGCCCCTAGAACGTATGGTGTGTCGGCTGTTGGGTTGGGTCCTGGAGTCATGTGGCCAACTGGCTCCATGTCAGGGCAGCTTCTGCCAGGCTTGCTCTACCATTGATAATCTTGTGTCCCTCGACTCTGACACCTGAACAGCCTTTTGCAGATGCCAACACGTGGTTGCTATCTTTCTCGACTTACGTAAAGCATACGACACGACCTGGCGACATCATATTCTTGCACGAGTGGGGCCTCCGGGGCCTGCTCCCGATTTTTATCCAAAACTTCCTGTCGCTACGTACTTTCCATGTCCAAGTTGGTGCCTTCCATAGTTTCCCCTGTATTCGGGAGAATGGCGTTCCACAAGGCTCCGTAGTGAGTGAAAGGATATAGCAATATCCTTCCTTTCAGGAGTGCTAGTTCTGCTAGGTTCGGAGGAGAGCTTCTGTAAAGTTTGTAAGGTAGGAGACGAGGTACTGGCAGAAGTGAGGCTGTGAGGACGGGGCGCGAGTCGTGCTTGGGTAGCTCAGATGGTAGAGCACTTGCCTGCGAAAGGCAAAGGTCCCAAGTTCGAGACTCGGTCCAGCACACAGTTTTAATCTGCCAGGAAGTTTCATATCAGCGCACACTCCACTGCAGAGTGAAAATCTCATTCTGGATTCATGGAGATACGTTTGGGCTCCAGAGAAGTGTAGGAACATTATACTCACCATATGTCTTAGACAACAGACTGAAGAAAGATAAACATACTTTGGGATATTTCATGGGCTGAATGAAAGCTAGTGACAAAGTTGACTGAAATACACTGTATGCATTTCTGAAGATAATAGAGGTAAAATACAGTGAGGGAAAGCTTATCTGCAACTTGTGTAGAAACCAGGTTATAGTTGTGGGAGTCAAAAGGCGTCAAAGGGAAGCAGTAGTTGAGAAGGTTGTTGGCTATTACTCATGTTATTCAATCTTCACATTGGGTGAACAGTAAATTAAATCAAGCAAAAACAGGAAAGGGAATTAAAGTTCATGGAGAAGAAGTAAAAACTATGAAGCTTACTGATATCGTAATTCTGTTAGATGGCACTGGACCTAGAAGAGCAGTTGAACATAGTGGATAGAGGCTTTAAAATAAGTCATACTGTTGACATCAACAGATGTAAAACAGTAGTAAGTAGTGTAATCCAATTTAATCAGATGATACTGAGTTAATTAAAATATGAAATGAGATAATAAAAGCAGTAGATGAGTTTTAGTCTTTTAGAAGCAAAATATCTAGTGATGGCTGAAGGAGAGAGAATGAAATACAGACTAGCAACAGCAAGATGATTTGTCTAAAAAAAAAAAAGAGGAAACTGCTAACATCTGATATAAATTTAAAAGTTAGGAAGTACTTTCTGAATTTAGTTTTCTGGAGTGTAGCCTTGTACAGAAGTGAAAAGTGGACAATGTGCTGTAGACCAATCTTTGAACTGAAACTCACAACAACATAACTTTTATCTCCTGGAAAAACTCTAATTGACACCAGCAACGAAGTCTGAGCAATATAGTTCCAGTGTTAAATGTGTGTTACCATGCTGTATCGTCACGTTACTGTTCATCCTATTAATCATTATCTAATGTACTTATTAAGCACTGAAACTACCATATTAACTTTCTCTATTTTTTATTAGTCCAATCTCAAAACTTTTGAGATTGACGGGGTGAATACCTTAATATACTGATATACTCATGGAAATGCCAGTTCCGTAACAAGTATGATGGAGCAACAGTTGACAGTAGTAGGCAGCACATACTGCAACATAGTAAACATTATGAAGCGATAGACCTGAGATCATTCCAGTATGTCAGCAGTTCGGATATTACGTCATACAACAACATCCGTATTACAACAGAGAGTTGTACTACAATTCATATCTAGAAATGGGACATCACAAAAAATTGTGAGAAATATGGAACATGACTCAAAAATGATGCTGCAGCAGCACAATCCATAATAAAAAAATCTGAAAAAGTCATGAAAAGAAGCTTCGAAAAGAAAAACTTAACAGGGAATAATAAAAACTGTAACTCACTTTCACTTCCCTGACAACCACAACATCAGTGTCGGATACTATTACCACATCTGTTTATCAATGAGATTTTGAGAAATGCTGTGTGTAGGAAATAAAGTTCAGTTTATTTTTTTAAAAAAGGAATATACAGGGTTATCTTACTAAATGGGGACAAAATGCAGAAAACAATCCCAGAGAGGATAAGACACAAAAACGATCATATGGAGACATGGCAGGAATTGCATTCTAAGGGAGTGGCATCCACCTGAAGGTGGAGATAAAAGTTCTTTGACATTGTAGATTTCAGTGATTGAAAGCACACATGATAATGCACCAAACAATAGGGAATGTTTTGTCTGTACTAATGTTTTAGCTACACACTCTAGAGATCATTAATATTGGCCACAACAGCTGCCAATATCCGTATTACTTGCCCCTGCAGTGACCTGGTATCTCACACACCACACATGCTCTCAAGTGCTGTGTTAAAACACTAGCACAGACAAAATGTTCCCACTTGCCTGCTGTTTCATCATGTGCACTTTCAGTCATTGCAACCTACTGTGAAAGATCTTTTATCTCCATCTTCTAGTGGATGTAACTCCGGTGGAACACATTGCCAGATGTATGTCTATGTGACTTACTTTGCTCCTTATCCTCTTGGGGATCATTTCCTGCAGTGTTTCCTCATGTAGTAGAATCATCGTCACTCTCTATATTAGTGCTAAATACTACCAACAACATCCGTGCTTCCATTTTCTTGCTTTTGCTGTCACTACTGCAATGATACATTACTGCTATATGCCACACAGAAAGTGGTACATTGTTATTTGGTTATTACGGGGTTTAGTGTATATTTATACAAATTAACTTCATCTACATCTACATCCACATCTACATTTATACTCCAAAAGCCACCAAACGGTGTGTGGCGGAGGGCACCTTACTTACCACTGTCATTACCTCCCTTTCCTGTTCCAGTTGCGTATGGTTCGCGGAAGAACGACTGCCAGAAAGTCTCTGTGCGTGCTCGAATCTCTCTAATTTTACATTCGTGATCTCCTCTGTAGGTAAAAGTAGGGGGAGCAATATATTCGATACCTCATCCAGAAACGCACCCTATTGAAACCTAGACAGCAAGCTACACCGCGATGCAGAGCGCCTCTCTTGCAGAGTCCTATCATGCTTACCAACTAATCCTGTTTTCTTGATGGCATGCCTTGCTTCACTGAGCTGGGACATCATAGCACAGAATAACAGACACGTAACAAAACTGCCACCTTAGAGACATGTGGCATCCATCAGCACCATTGTTCATTCACAAACAGTTCAGTTTCCCAACAGTTTGCTTTCCTAAACAAATTATTTAATAACAGTTACTTTCACTGCTTTACCAAAAGTGATATGTTACACCACAAAGCCACAGCTTTAGATGGATAAAGTCATTGCAAAGCTATTAAATAACTAAACCAGGAATATTTGTAGTTTCGAATACACTGCATGTAGGGATACCAAAACCACAGTGTTCTAAACCCCACTGTTGCATGCACCGAAACGGAGTTTATTCTGCAGTTTCACTCCATGTGGTTCTAGTAAAGAACTCCGGCAGCGTTAAGAAGTAGTAGGAGACCCTTTATTAGTTCCTTATTAGACATGATGTCTTCTGTCCTTCAGAGCTTAACATTTTAAAATTGAGTGTGGTGTGGTTTCATCCTCCTCACCACATAGTCTGCACTCAGGGGTTTCTTCCTGTATACCCATCATGTGTAGGTGTTTCTTAAAGTTTCCATGGCCAGTCATGAGCCCTGAGTCATGAGTTTAATCTGTTTCCTGTTCAAATTCAGGATTACAGAACTTCTCTTGAAACATGGATTCATCATTATTAGTTTGCCATGTTTTCGTTTTTGGACTGTATTCCAGTAATCTTTGTGGTGCCTCCTGATCCGACTATGTGGTCTTGATTTTATAATCGCCTTAGTAATGGATAGTACAAGTTCCAGTTCAATAAATGGAGTCATCATCTCTATCCTGGCCAGTCTTATCAGCTTATTCATTATGCCACAAATTCCTGAGTGACTAGGGACCCACAGCAGGTTAATACCGGTGCTTTCACCTAGTCTCCCAAGAGCTTCATCGCATTGTGCAATGATCTTTGATCTTGGTGCAGGGGTTGACAGAGGTTTCAGAGCTGCTTGCTTGTCTGAATAAATGTAGATGGTAAATTCCGTGTAGCACTTATGCAAATTCTCCTCTGCGAACCCTCTGATAGCACATGTTCCCACACGAATACTGTGACCAGCTTCTGTAAAAAGACTGCTCTTTGTAGTCTAGGCCGTACCTAATCTACTCCGGCCCCAATGCTTTCATCAGTTTTCGACACATCAGTAAACCAAACTCTCTCTCCTGCACGATGTTGTGGTTCATTGTTACACTGCTTCCTTCTTCCTGCTGTTACACTGAAATGTTTATTGAAGCAGCTTGAAGTTATTGTACGTTCAGCTGGCATTTCCGTGACTATTCCCATATTTACCACACACACTATATTGGCATGAGATTCTGGATATTCTAAAGGAATCCAGTTGGTTCCAGTTTTTAACCCATATGCCCCAGGTGCTGTCTCCATTGTAACCCAAAGGTGTAATGCGGACATGTCCAGCACTTTCTTCATCCCTGAAGTGGATGTGCTGCTAATTCCACCTATTATGGCTAAGCAGGACAATCCCTGCATCCTGCAAAGCTCTTAAGTGGCTAACTTTTATTCTACTTTATTCCACCATACTATATCCCCATAAATTATTGTAGGTCTTATGACAGTGGTGTACATCCAGTACCTGCTCCTGGTGTTTAGACCTCAGTTTTTATCGCAGGGCCTTCTGTTCATAAAGAGTACTTTGTGCCTTGGGATGTGTGCTCTTTCTGTGAGGGTCCCATGATAATTTTGCATTCAGGATTATACCAGGATACTTCACTGTCCCCTGTATGGTAGAATCTCATTGAGGAGCTTGAGATTCCAGTATGTGTGCTAGATTTGCTTTCTCATAAAAAGTACTACAACAGTTTTCTTGGGACTAACCCTTAAATCCTGTGTTCTGCACCATTTTTCCACAATACCTGGTGCTCGTTGTGCCATTGTTCTAACAGTACTAGCAAATTCGCCATGTATTACCATGGTTAAATCATCTGTGTATCCGTGGCAAAAGTAGCCTGTAGTACTTAACTCTCCAATGAATTCGTTCACCGCTAGGTTCCACAGTAGTGGGGACAACCCCTCCTTGTGGACACCCCCTGGTGGTGTTGACCACTATTTTCTCATTCATCATGGTGGCATGTAGCTTTCTTCTACTTACAATGATCTTAATCCACCTACATATGATGGTGTCAGTGCCATGTTCTTCTGCAGCTCTAACCGTGGATTTGAAGGTCACATTGCTAAACACTCCCTCAACATCCAGGAAATTCAGGTAACTTCTAGTTTTCTTCTACTTAAAATTATCTTAATCCATCTATATTTGGTGGTGTCAGTACCATGTTCTTCTGCAGCTGTAATCGTGGCTTTGAAGGTCATATTGCTAAACGCTCCCTCAACATCCAGGAAGATGCAGAGATCTATGTCCTGAAAGTATAGAGCTTTATCCACGTTCCCAACAAGTTGGTGAAGTGCTGTTTCAAGTGATTTACCTGGTTGATATGCTTACTGTTTTACATGTAGAGGTATCTCAGTTAACTTCTTCTGCCTAACATCCTCATTAACCAGTTTTTCTAATGTCTTTAGAACAAAGGAGAACAGACTGACGGGTCTAACATCCATGACCTTTGTATGATCAGTTTGGCGTGGCCACAGACTGGAAACAACCTTCACTGTCCTCCAAGTGTTAGGGATGATTCCTCCTGGTAGGCTGACCCTAAACAGCCTACATAGGAACCTAATTAAATCCTCTCCTGCAGAATGTTGCAGTAGAGCTGGAAAGATACTATTTGGCGTCTGGTGTCTTGATCGGTAGAAACTTTCCCAATGACCACTGGATTTTTTTTTTTTTTTAAATCTACAAATCCTTTAGCAGATTCCATTTTCCCTTTGATTACCTGTAAAGCACTTCTCTCGAGGACTAACTCCTTGTCTGTGTTGTCTGTCAGAGTGCATTAAGAGACGTGAGTCTTAAGATACACATGAAGTGTCTCACTCACTCTCCTTGTATACTCATCATCCTCCTTCCTTAAATTACTTCCTGGATTAGTTGGTATTCTAATGAGGATTTTATGAAGTCTATGCAAGTAGCGATACCGTCAACTTCCTCATAGAATGCCTTCCAGGAAGGTAGCTTCGCTTCCTTGATCACAGGGCTGTATTTGACAAAGGTCTTCCGATATTTTGCCCACTGTCCTTTATTCCTTGCAAGGTTGAACAATCTTTTTAGCTGCTTTCATTGCACTTTCAGGTTGTTTTTCCACTGAGGTACATTCCTATTTTGTGCACTTCTTGGTGGTTGGGCAGTTTTCCACATGTGGGTCTAATGGCAGATATCACTGGCATCAGACATTTCCTCAAAATTTGCTGGATTCCTTATCAAAGTTCTGACTTCAGATAAGCATGAGTTTAGATCTTTCTCATATGAGTCTCAGACTGTTTGTGGGATTCCTATAGTCTATAGTCTGTTTTAATGCCTGTTTCAGCCTCAAACTTAGTATACATGTATTCAGGAAAGAACGGCTCCCTTGCCCCATGTTTGACATAACTACTCATTAGAATGGACCCAAAAGTTATTTCAGTTACTTCTTCCCTTCTTCTCTTGCTGAAGGTAGGTTACCTACCCCTAATCAAGATTTCCAGACTGTTTTCTAGTAGAAATTCAAGTAGGTGCTCACCTGTGCTGTTGATGTCACTGCCTCCCTGCACCACGTTGTGGGCACTGGCATCACAACCAACAAGCAGTTGGTCACTCTACTGTGAGCAGCTCTCTGCCAGTCCTGTTACTTGCCGGTAAGGAGTAGCACTGTCCTGTGGTCACTAAGTCCCAGGAACAAAAGTCCGCCATCAGCATGGATGGAATTCCATTTTTAACATAAATGCATATTGTGGAGTTCTTTAGATTTCTAGCATAAATCAACTTACTTCCAGTTCCTCCTAAATCTGAAACACCTCTTTGTTATAGATAGGATTCCTAGATCAGAGCTGTGTCCATCTCCTGTCTTCCCAGAAGATAACTCAGGACACCAGTTGCCCCATTACTGTGTTGCAGGTGTATTTGCAACACTTGCAATCTCCACAACTTCCTGATGCCTTTCTTTGATTTTCCTGATGACTACCTGTGAGGATCCTTTGTACTATTTCAGGTTAGGTTCTCACACGCCTGCCACCACACTGACTTCCACACAAGGTTTTGGTTTTCCAGTGCAACCTTTCAGTTGATTACACTCCAATCCTCTGTTGATATATCTTGGGCACCATCTCCTGAAGCCACTCCACTGGTCCCATCCCCTCACAGACATAGACAAGAGTGCTTTGTCCATATAGACCCTACTGAATTTGGGTCCTGGACTCATTCCTCTGTGCCCTCCCCCCCTCTTCCCGCAGTGTCTAAAGGAGAGCCATCTGAACAAGCTCCATCTGCTGTTAGGTAATGTTGACCAGTAGATTTCCCTTCTGCGTAACTGCCATCCTGAAAACCAAGACTGCAATACTGTAGGTCTGTTTCCTCGTTTCCTGTCTCGGTTTTCTAGATCTTTTTAATGGTTAGAAGTGGGGGTATTACACTTCTCTCTTGTTCTCTTGTCTTGGAGGTAGAAGGGGTCTGATTACCACCTTCCGTCTGTGACAGTCTTCTTTTATCTTGATCTGATCCAAGTTCTCAGTAACAGTTTACACTTCCTGAACTGGTCTGTTGCCCAATCCAATTCCGGAAACAGCTTCCATTAGTTCCAACCACAATGCTTGTGAGTTTTAGATCTCATCAAGTCCCTCAGTTTTTGTTTTGTTTTTTGTGTTCTCCATTTTGATCCCACAGGAATATTAGATCTGTTTGGTCAACTCTGCAGAGCCTCACATGATGCAAGGCTAATTATTGAGGGAGGTTGCCCAGTATCCCTGAGGCTCCATTAATGATACTTCCTCCCATGCACCAAGCCCACCTCGACATGGATCGCGTCACACCTTGGTGTGGGTATATTGGGAATTGGGGAATGACTGTGGGAGTAGGTGGGAGAGAGATGAGTTGTTGTGAGATACTCTTCATCTGGTTCATCCACTGAGGCCTGTCTGGCAGGCGAGACCCTGCCAGTAGCTGTGCTATGCCAGCATAGCACTCAGCTGCTTGTGGATATGCACCTGCAAAGACAGTGCTTCTACAAGTCATCACCACCCCGAGAGGTTTGAACAAACTTCAGCTATTAAAATAGTGACAGTTCATCTCTTTACTTTCCCCACTATATTCTGTGTCAACGACAAGCTGTCCATGCATAGCTTTTGTGCTAAGTACTAAGGCATGTGATTAAAACTCTAAATTCTCACTATATGAAACAGTCATAAAAAATGTTTTGACCGTAATCTATTTGTATATTGTTTCCATTTTTCCATCTGTAGTCTTACCACAAAGAGGGCGGATAAATCAGCTGCACCTCTAGTTTATACTTCAGTCTTTGAACAAATCAGGATCAGTACTCATTGCTTAACTATGTTCATTGGATACCAGATAAATATCATTTCCTGATACCAGTGTAGGGATGTCCTTACCTTATCCCAAAGCTATTTGTATGTGTGCTACACCTCTGACAGTCCTGTGAAGAAAACAAGTTTAAATATCCAGAGAAGAGAAGAGTTTCCACAGTGGAAACTACTGAATGTGAAAAAAAGGAAGGATAGATGTGGTACTCCTGGTGGAGAAGAAAGAAAAGGCTAGGAATGTTAGAACCGGAGAAAAGAAAGAAAGAAAGACAGACAACTGATCCCAAAGGCAGATACCCATCTCAGCCCCACCCCAAGAATCCCTCCCTGGGAGATACTTCACAGTCAGGCTGGAGGATGAAGTTGTTTGCCACTCCTGCAGAATGGACACCATCAACTTCACCTCCTTAGGCCCTGAAAATTGGTTCTAAAACACTGTTAATAGCTTATGGAAATTGTAGCAACACAAATAGTAACTTCAGAGTGAATAATTAATTGAAGTCAGACCCCATATGTGGTCTACTCCTAATTAAAGTTAAACAGAGTAGACCAGTAATAACCCTTGTTACTAAAACTTATTTGAAAAGGCATACAAAACCTGTACAAAATATACTCAGGTATAATTTCAAAATGTGCATCCGTATTGATTCATTGGATGTACCCAATCATATTTTTAATACTGGTTGGATATTGCAATAGACATTTCATATATTTAATTGTATTCTTTTTTTCATTACCCCCAAAGGAGGGAAGTTACAGCTTTTGAACAATTGGTAACATTTTGTTGCCTTGCAAGTTGTACTTTTTTACTCATTATTGTCTACATTATGAACAGCACACAAAAAATTCAAAACACTCATGTCCACATTATTTTTTAAATTTAGTATAGAAATCAGACCACAACAGTTCAGATAAGTCCCTCTATTTCACAACTGCGGAGTAAGCCTCAAAACCCGCAGTATTCTACTTCTGTAGGAACTGTCTAGTACATCTGCTTCCTAAGACAGCTGTCTCGGAACTACCACCATATTTTCACAGTGGTACTGCCCATATATCCTACTTGCTTTGGTACACCTACCCTATTCAATTCATTGAACATTTAATAAATGTGGGTAAAATTGCCTGTTTAATATCGCACACCAATCTTCTCTCTACTCCTGTACTTTGAGATAACTTCCTCCTGTTTTATCTGGAAGCCTTACATGATTACCAGGCTTCCTCATCTGCTGTCTAATGACTATAATCTCTGCATTTCGTTCAGTATGACCCAAGATTCTTTTCATTCATTGCAAATATATTATGTTACTGTGACTGCGAATGTCTCTAAGTATGTTTTATCTGGATGTTAGCTCATTATTGAGCTGCTATATAAAGGTATCTTTTCTCATCAGTCTTCCCCACCATTGACATGACATTGCTCACATTGTACATGGCTCCCATTAAACTCCTAAAAACAATCTTATTTAGGTAGGGTAGCCTACCTGTGACTGCATAGCAACTTTAAACATATATAACTTTAATTACTGTTGAGAACTTAACAATCCTCATTTATCCTCATGTTACTTTTACATAAGTATATTGTGTGAGAAATTACACAGAAAAGTATTACATAATAAACTCGTGGCATCTGTAAAATCAGCTACACATGAATTACTAATATTCCATATGTCAGTAAACATCTCAGTAATTGAACATTGTAGATAGAATAGCGAAAGGAAATTTAATTAAAAGGATAGAAAGGATAGTTGGCGAAGGAGACATCATTATATAGAATTCAAACTAGTAAGAAATATAACAGATAGTTGGAGCCTTCTAGTCATCACTCTACATAGTTTGCACAGGTTGTGAACACTCCTGAGGTGAATTGTTACTTAATACTATTTCTGCATGCCTGTGGTGCCGAAAAATTCATCCAATCAACGCACACACCTCAGTTTGCTTAATGTATGCCTTCGATTTCAAACGTACCTTTTCATATTTTTTAATCTTCTAAAAATGTTTACTATTTGTCATAACATAGAATTATGGGTGGAATTGAGACCAGGCCCTATTGGCAATGGCTGATTAGTGAAAAGACACACACACAACCAAGGTTCAAAAAATTAATTTTTTTTAAAAAGTAAAATTTTCGTTCCTTTAAATACAATAACCATTTCAGAATAACAGGACACTACCAATTTTTCAGAATTAATTAAAAGAGATAAGAACCACTGCTGATATTTAACAAATGAGATCTTTATAATAATCAGTTTAGCAGAAATTATATTTTTATTAATAAGGATGAGGCAAGTCAGCCATATACAAGTAATACGAATAAGATAAGTCCACTAGACGAATAATTAGTCACCTCTAGAGAAATAATTACAAGCATCACACTGCCCCTGCACTTGATAAATGCCTGGATTTGGTTAGGAGGTGAGTCCACGAGGTTGTGCAAGTAAGTCACATCCTGGTTAAGCCACTTGCTGAGAATTTGATTGGGGACTTCCACCAAATTGTTGGCTGCTGATATCAATGTTTTACCTGCTGTCCCACAGATTTTCTATAAGGTACAAGTTAGGTAGTTTTGCAGGACAAACAAAATGTAATAGTGTGGGGGAGTTTCAGAAAACCACTCACATATTCTTCCAGCCCAGTGATCTTTGCTGTTGTCATCTTTATGTGCCTTTGTGAGCAATGGAATCTTACAAGTTGTTGGTTCCAAATGTTCATTGCTTGCAGTTCCGTCGCAATGTTCTCTCACTGTTTACAATCTATGTAAGTGATTTGGAGGGTAATGGAAACTCCATGAGGCTTTCTGCAGGTGATGCTGTTGTAAATAGAGAAGTCACAAAATTAGAAAATTGTAGGGAAACACCTACAGAGGAGTGAGACTTGGTACAGGGATTGAGTTTCAACACAAACAAATGTAATGTGCTGCAGAGGAGTTGTGTGATCAAATGATTGGCAAACAATCACTGGAAGTTGGAAGTTTAGTCCACCTACTATAATTCATTTTCTTCTGTTACAGTCTCTGTTGGACCTCTGGTACCTCATTCAGGGATCCATTTTCTGCCAGAACATCTTCATCCTGTCTCTTCTGTTGTCCTGCTCTGTTCCTGAGATTTTCGGTATCCTTCTCTCTTGTTGTCTGCTCCACTAGTATCCATCCATCCTTTTCATGTATTGTATTCTGGTGTTGATCTCTTGACTTATTGGTTGTGTGTACTTGCTTCACCAATTTTGTTCCTCTTCCATTTCGATCCCCAATTCAGATCCATCCTCAGCGAGTTCAACAACCCGGTTGTTTCCTTTCTTTGCTTTTGTCTCCTCGAGTGATTCCAGTACATTTTTTAAAATGATTCTATCCATATTCATCCTGATCATGGTCCCATAAATCATACCCTCTTCAGTCAGAGTTCTCTTTGTATTGTCCTCATACTGGATTACGATTCTTCCCTAAGTTCTGCCATCCATCTGTCACTACCTCTTCCAGGGACAGTAATTTCCCAAATATTTTTCTCTTTTTCTTTTCTGGTTGTTCTGCATCATATTTTCCTAGTGTGATCATTTCAGCTATGTATAGTACTGCAAACCTCATAATTGCCTTATAGTGTCTGAGTTCTGCATCATCGTCCTATTGTATATCTCTTGATCATACAGTAGGCTGTCGTCATCTAATTCTTCATCCTGTCTAGTATTCTCTCATTGTTCCTATTTCTTCCTGTTACATATCCTCCCAGGTATTTAAATTTGTCCACCATTTGCAGAGAGCTTTCTGATGTTTTCCAATACCCAGTAGTGTTTCTCAGTCTTGTAGATTTGGGTTACTTGCTTAGGTTGTCGAGTTGTTTCCTTGTATCTTCTTCTTTCTCAGTATTGCTATGTCGTCTACAAAGGTTAGGCAGTCCACTTGAGCCCTGTTGCCCTTTTCACCCACACGTACATCTTTGGCATTTTCATTTTCTCGTTTATTGCTCTTCACAGTCTGATCTTTTCACTCAGTGCTGTGTTGAACAAAATTGTGACAGTCAACACCTCTATTTGACACTGGTCTTGATCTTAGACTCTTCTGTTCATGGTCCTCTGTACCTTACCCTTGCCTTTATGTCTGTCAGAATTTGTGTTATTAGTTCTAGCGTAGTGCCATCTATTTGTGTGGTTCTCTAGTTCAGCAAAGTTTTTATAGAAGTAACTTGCAGCACCCTTGTTCATCCAGTATCTTGTTATTAATGAGTCTGGGATCCTTACCAGATAGGATTGATAGAGAAAGTAGAAAAAATCCTAAGAAGAGCAGTGTGTTTCCTCACAGGTTCTTTTAGTAAGTTTGAAAGCATTACTGTGATGCCTATATAACTTCAGTGGCAGACGCTACCAGAATGGGGATGTGCATCATGATGTGGTTTACTGTTAAAATTTTGAGGATGTATGTTCCTAGAAGAGTCAACCAATATATGGCTTCCTCCCCTGTATATCTTGCACTGTAACCATGAAGGTCAGGTTTGAGAGATTTTGAGCCCACACGGAAGCTTACCAACAATCGTTATCCTTCACACCATTCACAGCTGGACTATGGAAAAGGGGGGGGGGGGGGGGGTGACAGTGATACACAAAGTCTCCTGCACCACACATCATAAAACGGATTGCAGAGTACAGATATATAGATGTAGATGTCACCACTGCTCAAAGGCAAAGTAAAAAAAAAATTTTCCCTTGTCATGGTGAGTAACTTTGAACAACAGGTATAATGATTGGGTAAGAAACAATTGCCTTTAATTTTTTTTAAATGTAACTATGAAATAGACGTGTAGTGATCAACATCACTAGTTTTACTGAGCAAGCTTGTAAAGCTGCAACTTCATCTTTTTCTCAGTTTTGTGTAGAGACCTCACCACAAAATATTTAAGCTTGACTTGGAAAATACCTACTTGAAAGGGACATGCTACAGAAGTATCATCCACTTCTGGTTTTTGTCCAGACCTTCTTGTTGCACAGTACTTCCTGTGTTCGAGTGGGTGCTTTCCACAGTATCCCCAAATCCATGAGAATGGGGTCCAGCAGGGCGCTGTATTTAGTGTTCCTCTCTTTGTAGTGGCCATCAACAGTCTAACAGCAGCTGTGGGGTCTTCAGTGTCAGCTTTCTTGTATGCCGATGATTTTTGTATTTTACAGTTGCTCCTCTAATGGGGTCTTGCTGAACCTGAGGGTCTTGCTGAACCCCAACTGTAGGATGCCTTTTGAAAGGCACAGCTTTCAGTTTTCTGCCACCAAAACTCACATAATTCACTTCTGTCACTGTCATACTGTTAATCCACAACCAGAACTTTACCTCAACGACCAATTACTCGATGTAGTGGAGACTTAACACTTTTTGGCACTGGTCGTCAATGCCCGGATGACTTGGCTCGGGCTTCCCCATCTTCGCCAGCGTAATTAAAGGTGCTGGCTATACCTTAATACACTTTGCTGCCTCAGTAACAACAGTTAGGGTGCACAATGCACTATCCTTCTGCAGCTTTACAAAGCCCCAATCTTGTCCTGTCTTTATTATGGGAGTCTGATAAATGGTTTAGCATCGCCATCAGCATTGTGGTCACTGGACATGGTACACAGCTGTGGGTTCTGAACTAGCCATGTGAATAACCTGCTTATGGAGCCTGTGGCAGTCTCCCATCTGTGCTTCTCACAGGGAATCCACTGTCCTTTGTCGGCTATGCATTGGCCACACTCGGCTGACCCACAGCCACATTTTCTGACCTGAGGACCCACTTTACTACCAATGTGGTACCTGCCTGTGGTGACCCACATCCTGCTAGACCACCCAAATTTGTCTCTTTGCGGTGATATCTTAAACTTCCTGATGAACTACCTCTGGTGGTAGCGGACAATGCCAAAATGGCTGACCTGGTTTTACATTTCATCGGCAAAGGTTGTTTCTAGTCGTCTGTGAGATGGGGCACTTTGGCTTGATTGATCGCCTGAGGAGCTGGAGGGGGCACCCTGTGCCTACTGTGGCCCAGGGCCGCCATGGCAGCTCTTACTCAGTGGTCAAACCTGGCCCCTACCATTTCCACCTTTTTATTCTACTTGTCATTTTATGTTCGCCATTTTCAATGTTTTATCTTTAGTAAACTTTTACCATCTTGTCTGTGTTGCTCGTTTTCTTGGGGTAATGGACGGTGAGGTGGTGCTGATGAGATGCAAAGGGTGCATCTCCCACCATATATACTGCTCTGGGGACCTCCCAACTGCACTCTGTGCAGAGCAGCTCACCCACCTTACCTCCACATTCCCCTCATACTTATCCTCAATTTTATCTCTGTCTTACTGTATCTTGCGTACAATCAGGCGTCCCAAGATGGCCTTGCAGTTTGGCTCCTTTTTTTTTTAAACAAAAAAACTACTACTACTACTACTACTACTACTACTATTACTATTACTATTACTACTTAGTGTCAGCAGCCTAGGTAATTTGTTTAGGTTGACCATGTTTCTGTGATGATCTTAGACCACAGTTCCATTTTCTATTTGTTCACCTCCACTTTTTATATTTTTATTTAATTTTTTTATTTTCTATGTTCTTTTTATGAGTTTGACAAGCCAACTTTGTCTCGGTTCCTATGAGTGGAAAGTGTTCTCATTGTATTGGTGGCACGCATGTGTGTTAATAAGAATTTTTCGAAGATATGTAAACCGATTCTTATGTACTTCTTATCGTTGATATACAGGTTTGTACACATTAATAAATTCTCTTTGTATTCGCTTTACTTTTGGTACTTTTTAGATCCGATGATGACAGCAAGGTATTGCCGAAACCAGTTATTGTGAAATAGAATAAAAATACCAAATGATCTTGGATGCAGAAGATTTTCCTATTCATTTTGTATTTGTTATTGTGTAAGAAAGTTTGGTTCAGTTTACCTAAACACAGTCATTGGAGATTTTGCATATCTCTAGTATCAAATTTCAGTGAATTGGTAACTGAACCTAGCTGTTGCTTTTAAGACACTGTGTTCAGCATATAGCATACTATTTTGAGGTTGTTTATGCATCTATGTCAGCAAACTGCAAGTCAGCTTATGGTGTGTGTGGTTGAGGGTATTTTTCCCCTTTTATATTCCATTTGCAGTCATCGTGGGGGATGAATGATTGTAGGAAGCCTCCATATAAGTTCAAGTTTCTCTGGCATTATCCTCTTGATTGTGTCGTGAGATGTGTGTGGGGGGTAAACTATTATGTTGCTAGAATCTTTGGATGTGCATTCTCTGATTTTTTACTGGTAACCTTTTTGTAATCCTGAACACCTCTGTTATTGTCAGTCACTGGACTTGGATGAGCAGCTCCCTGTCACTCCCACACTTGCTGAAAGGTGACAAAATTCTCTGTATCTTCTCTATCTCGTCTACTAATTCTACCTCATCTGGATCTAAACTGAATGAGTGCTTTGTAAGCTACCTCATCCATACATGAATTACATTTTAGCAGGATTCTTCTAATGAACCTCAGCGTGGACTCTGTTTCGCTTATTACTAGTTTTATGACAGCTTGTGTTTGATTTACTGTTAGTTCTGTATTTATATCTTATATTATTGTTTTATAGTGTTATGTTGAAAATTAAAATAGTCCTATCAATTTCATTATGTTTATTGACATCATCACATTTATTAATGTCATAGAAGGGAGTTACAATAACACTATTAAATTTAATGTCATGGAAAGTAATACTATGCAACTATACCCTTGAAACATTTTCAAAAGAAAATGTCCTAACATCAAAATTCTCTCAAAGGGATTATTCTGCTGAACTGTCAAAACTTCAGTGTATATTTGAACATGGAAGACAGGCTGCCTTCAGTACAAACATTTGACAGTGTTGACGTATCCTGCTGACATGGAAAGTTGCTTTTCCACTAAATTCTGAAGGGATTTGTACACCTTCGAAATATCTACAAGGCTGAGACCTGCCACATCAAGTATACATAAAAGACAGTTTGCCATGTCAGCACTAACAGAATTAATCTGACCATCGTAAACATGAAACAATAACCTAAAGTTGTAATACAGGCTTGTGTGGGTCTGTCAGCTTAAAAGTTATCGGCTGAGTTCGAGGTGCAACCCAGTGTGCTTCATTGTTCCTTCACCTCTGCCTGAAGTATTTTCAAAAGCTTGCTGATATCACCACCAAAAATTACTTTTTCAATATAGCGAAGGCATCTGCAAACTCCCATTTCCTGTTCACATGTACAATACTAAAAGCAATAACTGCTGCACTTAATGAGGTAAATTATGATAGATTGCTACTCACCACATAGAGAAGACATTGATAAGCAGGTGAGCACATTTAAAAGTAGATTTTTGGATATTATTTAGATGTTGGAGAAAGTTCCCTATGAGATAAAAACTCACACCCATTCGTCTGATGAAGAACCTTGTCCGATAGACAAATAATATCCAACAATCTACTTTTAAATGTGCCTGTCTGCTGTCGACCCATCTAAGTGGGGTGAGTAACAATCAATCGTAATTTGTGTTACAATTGTTCCATCCCAGATTTTCCCTTGTTAAATGTGGAACATGCTTGGAGTGCTTATGTTGGTCAATCACAGTACAAGATAAATGACATCACACAAACCTCTTTCTGATGGTAAAATAGAACACTGAGGATGCTTATCTTATTATAGATTAAACACATGCAGTTAAACTGATTCACTACACTAAAGATACCTTCTAAATGCATCATTTTGTTGTGGAAAAGTATTGGGAAATGTGACTTCGGTGATTAAAACTGGTACCAGAATAGAGTTAGTTGAAAGTAGAAGATTTTCAACCGACATCACATCTAGAATAACTGTTCCTAACATGGAACAAAGTGGCACAGTCATTATCACACAGGACTGGCATTTTGGTACGATTTTTCAAACCTGCATCTGATCATCCTGATTTAGGTTTTCTGTGATTTCTCTAAATCACTTCAGGTAAATGCCGGGATGATTTGTTTTATAGGACCTCGGGTAGATTTTTTCCCCAACCTTCCCTAATCCGAGCTTGTGCTGTATCTCTAATGGCCCGTTGTCGACAGGAGATTAAAGACTAATCTGCTCCTCCTACTCCTCCAACAGTTCCTAATACGGGACATAAATGGTCATTTTCATGTTACATGCGAACCTTGGCTTTGAAAGCCTCAATTTCAACATTCAGTAACTATCAGTTAAGAGTATTACTAACTGCTGCCATCAAATTTATGACATATTTACATGGAAAAGGGAAAACTGCTTAGTTGCAAGGAAGTAGAGGTCTTTTTGTTGTGTTACTAAAACTGCCAGTTTTGTGACCTCTGCTCATTTTTATACTGCCGCATTCAATTGCATTTCTGGGATGCAAATGTTATGATCAGTTTCAGTGTAGTCGCCTCTTTATGAGAGTTCTGTTTTCTGAATCCTTCACGGAAAGTTCTACTGATGTTTCATTGAACCTTTTAGGCATGTCCCAGTGTCACCTTTTTGTGTTGGCTACTGTGGTAGTCAGCACGGACACAAACAAGGAAGCAGAGAGGTAGTGATAGGTGGAGGCAGGAATCGAAAATCATCTGTACAAAACACTTTCTAAGATTAATTGATCACTTTATTTCCAAAAAGAAAAGAACTTAACTTCTCCTGTGCTTCCTGTGTGTCCTGCATACAAGTACTTTACTCTGTATTGCTGCTCGCAGAACACATGATAAGTATTGTCTTCCTATTACTTAGTATTGATCAAAGTCTGTGACCGAACTGGGCCAACAAGCAATGTGTGGCTGGTTAAATTAGGATGGACGGAGCGCTGAACTCTCTCTTCTTGGAGATATGCTACTGCCTGCTCTTTCCATTGACATGTAGGTCAGCACCTTCTGGATACTGTTTTGCAGCAGTGCACTAGTCGGTGTGCAATTGATGCTTTAGGACTGCTCATCCCACCTCCCCAAAAATGGTGCATCAGTGTTGTGTAGGGAGCCATCTTACAACGATAAGGGGGGGGGGGGGGCAGCAGGAAACTGGGTGGCGTGGGGGGAGCTGGGAGCTGCAACTTGAACTGACGCCAAGCCCCGGGCCACGCCTCGATATCCATCGTGCGCTCCGAGGGGAAAATCAGTCAGAAAACCCCAGAAAGGTGCCCACCCCCTGTCTGAGCTGGCCTGTAGAAAAACAAAGAGGGCGACAATGATGACGGTGATGGTGCTGGGTCCATGGTGGGCACCGGGATGGGTACTGGGAAGTTGAGCTACTGCGGTGGTGAAGGCAATGGGTGTAGTTCCATTGCTTCTGCAAGAGATGCTGAAGAGGCAACAGGGGCAGATGTGTTGGCCACAGGATCCCAATACAATGCGTATCTGGGGACAGAAAATCTACAGAAGAATCTCTCGATCGACAAACACGAATCTGGTTCTGATGATGGCGCAGCAACACAGCAGGCCCTTGAATTAAATTCATGCGAGCCACCAAATTTTGATGAATCATTCTTCTATCCCAGTGCCTGGTGTGACTAGAAACCCTGAAAAGGATAGAATCATTAGGTGCAAAGCGATACTTGCAGAGTGTGGGAGGCACTGTGCGATGCATTGGGTGCAGCTGCTGGAGCATCATGCGGTGACGCCAGCCGTGTAGAAGCTCTGGTGGTGATGGACTGTCACGGGGCTGGTACCAGCACATTGCAAGGAAAAGAGTAGCACTTACTCGTGTGTGTGGGAGGCATGTTGTTTGTTCATCTGTTACTTGAATATATGCGTGAATCGTTTGACTGTGGATGAAACAGAGCACTGGTAAGGTGAGTTATACCATTGGCTCTACAAAATTGTTTACAGTCCTGAGCCATAAACTCTGGCCCGCTGTCTGTAACGAACATTTCAGGCAAATTTTCCAAGCAAAAAATAGATGACAGAGCCTGAATGGTACCACACGACATAGTCGTGTTCGTGGGCACTGGAAACATATATTTGCTAAAAGTGTCCACAACAATAAGCCATTGAGTGTTCCAAAAAGGAATAGCAAAGTCAATGTGCACTTGTTGCCATGGGGATTAAGACTTTGGCCAAGTTGAAAATGCTTGTGGCGGGGCCGATATATTCCCAACACAAGCGTGACACTGACATCATCTGTTCAATGTGGGTGTCTGTGATCAGCTACGTACAATGCCAACACACTAACTGTTTTGTGCATACAATTCCCCAATGTCTGTGGTGGAGCAATCACAATACATCTTTTTCCAATACTTTAGGAATAAGCCCAAGCTATTGTCCAGAGTAATTTTGCAATAAAATCACACTGTCATGGACAGAGAGGCTATGGCAATGGACAAAATATTGGTGCACAAAAGAATTATGAATGTTCTTCAATGAACGAGGCCAAGCAGTATGATTGTAGTGCAACAAAATGTTCAAGTCAGGGTCTGCTTCTGTGTCCTGTGCAATTTTCCTATTGTTCAGTGGAAAAATATGTAAAAGTTCAGTGCCCTGAGCATCGATTTGACAAGAAGATGAGGCAGTAACATCAAATTCAGAATCAGGACCAACAGGAAGGCGAGAAAGGGTGTCGGCATTTGCATGCTTCGACGTGGGCTGGTACAATAGTTCGTACTGATACTGTCACAGTAACAAAGCCCAACATTGCAGCTTTTGAACAGTGCCTGGCAGAACAGGTTCAGACAGATGAAACAAAGACTGAAGTGGCTTCTGGTCCATTACTATGTAAAACTTCGACCAAAGAAATATGGCGAAACTTTGTCACGCCATAGATAATAGGGAGCATTTCGTTCTTGATTTGGGAGTAGTTACATTAAGTCTTGGTCAAAAACTTGGAAGCAAAAGCAAATGCCCTGTTATGTGAACCAAATCTGTGCAAGAGCACAGTTCTGATCCTGTGTAAAGAAGAATCCACTGCCAAAACCACAAGCTTAGTGAGATTGCTGTCACTCAACAAGGCATTTTTAAGTTTCAGGAATGTATCATGAGACTCTATGGTCCAAACAAAAGTCACATTCTTCTGGTGCAAACAATGCAATGGAGCCATAATCTGGGCTGCATTGGGTAAAAACGGGACGTAATATGTCAACTTCCTGAGAACTGGCTGCAGTTGTGTCAATTTCTGCAATACAGGGAGGGCCCGGGTGGCCAGCAAATGCGACTGAAGGGGGTGAACATCTCGGCTATTAAGAACATGGCCTAAGTACTGAAATTCATCTGAAAAAAAGGCACATTTGTCCAGGCAACCATTCAAACCTGCAGCCAAAAGCAGTTGAAAAATCGTATGAAGGTTTCTGATTTGTTACTCTGGTGTACATCTTGACACAACAGTATCATGCAATAAATTGGAACAGAATGTAACTTTTGCGGTAAGCTGTTCTTAATAGCATTGGAATATGGCAGGTGTGGAATTGCTGCCAAACGGTAAGCACAAAAATTACAAGCCTAAATATGTGTTGACTGCAAACACTTTCTGAGACTCCTCATCTAGCGGAATTTGCATACGCATCACTTTAGTCGATTTTTTTGAAAAACAGTGGCCTGCATTTAACCTGTCCATTGATTCCTCATGGCAAAGCAACGGATAAGTATCAATTATTATTTGTGGATTCGCAGTGGATTTAAAGTCAACACGAAGATGAAGTCTTCCAGAAGGCTTTGGTAAGATGACTGAAGGAGAAGCACATTGAATGGCCTGGATAGGAGCAATAACAGCAATGTCTTGCCATTCTTTAAGTTCACTTGCAACTTTGCCTCTAAGTGCATGGGGGATAGGATGTGCCCGAATAAACTTAGGTTTTGCATTACCTCCATTGTAACGTGCGCCACAAAGTTATTTGCTCTGCAAAACCCATCAGAAAATAAATCGGGAAACTGCAATCAGTTGAGTAATATTGTCTTTCAGGTTGAAAGCAGATACAGAAAGTACATTGTACTGAATGTGAAGACCAAACAAATCAAATGAATCTAACCCAAAAATATTTTCTCAATCTTGCGAATGCACAATTGTAAATGTCACTGTTCTGGTGTGAGGCAAACCACATGTACCAAGCACTGGAATGTCCAGATTGTTATACGCAGTAAGTTGCGGGCAAGATTTTGTCAGCTGTGGCAAGCCCAACTGTTCACAAAAGTGGCACGATTAAGCAATTTAATGGAAGTGCCAGTGCCTAACTGAAGTTGCAGACAGTGTCCAGCAATGACTTAAGTTCAGAAACAATTTGTTTGTCTGTCATTGCACCTCACTTGCGCAGGGTGAAAGCACATCCTGAAGCCAGTTTAGAACAACTACATTCACTGAGAAGGTGCTCTGCACTTATGAGAGCAAATGTGTATAGGATTCATTTTCTGATGCCAGCACGCAGACTGTACGTGACCTGGCTTCCCACAAGCAAAGCAAGTTGTGTTCTGCGAAGGGCAATGTTACCTTTTACGCATGGAAAAGGTGCGGGTTCATAATTTCACAGCAGACATGCATATTGACACTAGTATACTCTGGCCAAGGTGCTGCAGCCTGTTCACTCACGGTGGTCAGTCACAAAGCTGTAATTGTTCGTCACTTGTGCATTACACTGCAGACAGGATCTGCCTCAAAGTTTTCCGCAGCAGTATCACATGAGTCCTTATGTTCAGTAATTTGTAACAGTTATTTCAAAGTAGGATCAGAATGTTTGAGAAATTGTTCATAAATCCTACTGTCTGTCATGTTGTAAATAATTGCAACATGAATCACAGTGTCATTATGGTACTGTCCACAGCTACATTGAAACCGACACTATTGTGTCGTACCTTGAAGTTCAGTGACCCACTGATAGTATATCTGTCCTGGCTTTTTGCGCAATTGAAAGAACTTGTAATGAGCTGCAGCAACCTGCACCTGATCCTCGTAATACTTTACGAGGGCAGAAACTATAAATCTTCAAAACCTAGCAGCTCTAACCTACTAATAGGGAGTAACTCCTGAGCAAGATAAAACTCCTGGGCTGGCCATTGATAAGAAATAAGAAACTTTCACAGTACCTTGAACTTGACGTTTATCACAGTGAGTGTCGAACTGAGAATACCATTTGTTCCAGTCCTCTTGTTGTTAATTGAAAGCTCGGAGTGGTGGAATGCACAGAGCCAGTGCCATGGATGTGGCTGGCTGTTGAGGCAAAGTCAATTCAGCAGTGGCTTGTGCATAAATGAGCTGCTGCACTGCTGTCATCAACTGCGACATTGGTTGGTTGTGAAACTGAATAAACTGCATCAGATCAAAGCCAGCAGCAGCTAGAGGCATAGGCACAGGTGGTGGAATACATGGGTTGGAGCCCAGTTTTATGAGAAGTGCCAAAACATAACAATTATAAGCAAATCAAATATCAGAAGTGTTGCCGCTAGTCTGCAAGTAGTGTGCTTCTGAAAGAAAAGAAAGAAATATTAGTGACCTGCTGTGGCGGAGCAGTGTACAGCGAAGGCAACATCGGTTCTGAAATCCTCGTTACCAGATTTTGTGTCTGCTATTGTAGGAATCAGCATCGACACAAACAAGGAAGGAGGGAAGTTGCAATGGCCAGTGGTAGGAATCCAAAATCATCTATACAAAACAATGTCTGGCAGTTTCCAGCGACTAGAGGAAGCCATGTGGTGCTGGTGTGCAAGACTCACATGTCCCCTTCATCATTGGACTTACTTGGATGTGCTTTGCTGATCTTCTTTTCAGGATAGCCGGCTGCGTCAATCTCCCCAACTTCTTCTCCGAAGATATAATGCTGTTTGGAGGAATTTTCTCTATTCTGAAAATGATTCTGTACACTCAAGATACTTTTAAATCAAGCCCACTATATTTTCACTTCCACAAACAGAACACCACATAATAGTTTTCACATAAATAAACAATATTTCGTAAACCCAATGACTCACAGACCATCAGAACTATAAGTACTTTTAAAATAAATTCAGTTCCAGAAATATCTCAAAGTTTTCGCAAGCCTACCATCAGAATCTCAAGAGAGTAAGTAAGTAAGTAAGTGTGTCTTTCTTCTCTTATAATCCAACTGTTCACAATAATGACTGACGTAGCACCATCCCGGAGTAAGGCGCGCTTGCTCCTTGTGTTGAACATGTAGCTTCTGTGGCGAGTGCGGCAACCACTTGCCCACGTTGATCAACTGTCCACATCTTAGCATTCTATTCTTACAAGTCCACCATGCACACACAGAAAACTGGCGCGAGGTCGACACTCTCCCATCTCTCACTCTCATTCGTAAAATACGAGGTGCATTCAAGTTCTAAGGCCTCTGATTTTTTTTCTAATTAACTACTCACCCGAAATCGATGAAACTGGCGTTACTTCTCGACATAATCACCCTGCAGACGTACACATTTTTCACAATGCTGACGCCATGATTCCATGGCAGCGGCGAAGGCTTCTTTAGGAGTCTGTTTTGACCACTGGAAAATTGCTGAGGCAATAGCAGCACAGCTGGTGAATGTGCGGCCACGGAGAGTGTCTTTCATTGTTGGAAAAAGCCAAAAGTCACTAGGAGCCAGGTCAGATGAGTAGGGAGGATGAGGAATCACTTCAAAGTTGTTATCACGAAGAAACTGTTGCGTAACGTTAGCTCGATGTGCGGGTGCGATGTCTTGGTGAAACAGCACACGCGCAGCCCTTCCCGGACGTTTTTGTTGCAGTGCAGGAAGGAATTAGTTCTTCAAAATATTTTCGTAGGATGCACCTGTTACCGTAGTGCCCTTTGGAATGCAATGGGTAAGGATTACGCCCTTGCTGTTCCAGAACATGGACACCATCATTTTTTCAGCACTGGCGGTTACCCGAAATTTTTTTGGTGGCGGTGAATCTGTGTGCTTCCATTGAGCTGACTGGCGCTTTGTTTCTGGATTGAAAAATGCCATCCACGTCTCATCCATTGTCACAACCGACGAAAAGAAAGTCCCATTCATGCTGTCATTGCGCGTCAACATTGCTTGGCAACATCCCACACGGGCAGCCATGTGGTCGTCCGTCAGCATTTGTGGCACCCACCTGGATGACACTTTTCGCATTTTCGGGTCGTCATGCAGGATTGTGTGCACAGAACCCACAGAAATGTCAACTCTGGAGGCGATCTGTTCAACAGTCATTCGGCGATCCCCCAAAACAATTCTCTCCACTTTCTCGATCATGTCGTCAGACCGGCTTGTGCGAGCCCGAGGTTGTTTCGGTTTGTTGTCACACGATGTTCTGCCTTCATTAAACTGTCGCACCCACGAACGCACTTTCGACACATGTCTCCTTCAACTGTCGATGAATTTCAATTGGTTTCACACCACGCAAATTCAGAAAACGAATGATTGCACACTGTTCAAGTAAGGAAAACATCGCCATTTTAAGTATTTAAAACAGTTCTCATTCTCGCAGCTGGCAGTGAAATTCCATCTGCCGTATGGTGCTGCCATCTCTGGGACGTATTGACAATGAACGCGGCCTCATTTTAAAACAATGCGCATGTTTCTATCTCTTTCCAGTCCGGAGAAAAAAAAATCGGAGGCCTTACAACTTGAATGCACCTCGTATCGGATGTTCGAGACGGTGGAAAGCCGAGGGTCTCTAGAATTGGCATCGAAATTCTCAAGGCACCACAACTGTCTAAGATTAATTGATCTCCTTATCTCTAAAGAGAAAAGAACTTAACTTCTTCTGTGCTTCCTGTGTCTCCTACATGCAAGTACTTTACTCTGTATTACTACTTGCAGAACGTGGACTAAGTATCGTCTTCCCATTACTCAGTACTGATGCCCTCGAAGTCTGTGACTGAACTGGGCTGACCAGGATTGGGGGGGGGCTGGTAAAATTAAATTTGACAGGTGGCCCTGAACTCCTGCCTAGAGGTGTGACACTGCTCGCTCTTTACATTGGCATGTGGATCAGCACCTTCTTGATGCTGTTTCACGGCACTGCGCTGGTTGGTGTGCAGCCATTGCTTTAGGTCTGCACAAACTTATTTCCTGTTCAACAGGAAATATTTTTAAGAAACCTATGGCATAGCTATAAGTATTCTGGTATCAACTGCTATGATGAACCTATATTTGCAACCCTTTGAAGCAATGGCAGTAGACTTGCCAAGTTGATACCAACATGTTTCTATCAACATGTGAGTGACACATTTGTGGTGCAGTTGAATAAAATGAAAAAACTTGAAGAGTTTCTGGAAGATTTTAACTCTATCCTTCCTAATATAAAATGACAGAATTTGAAGCAGAGGGCCAATTAGCTATCTAGATGTGTTAGACTGAACGGAGCCTCGGATCACACTGCTTATAGAAAATCCAAACACACCGACTTCAATCTCCATGCCTCAAGCTGACAAAGGAAGTCAGTGCTAAACACTCTGGTCTGTAGAGCGCAGACACTTTCAGAAGAGGAGATCCTTGCCGAAAAATTACAATACCTATAAGTAGTTTTCTGATGGAATGGGTACTCAGGTATTAGAATTATGAATGTGGTATACAATTTGTGGGGCAGACCCAAAGAACATCAGTGACACACCCTACTGAAACAACCAATCAAATAAGTTATTGCCAAGCACTGCCTTGAATATAATCATGAACTGAAATTCGATGAGACGAGTATCAGGGTAGAAACAACAAGTTTCTGGGATAGTAAAATTAAGGAGACTATCGAAATAGAGATGTTGGAAAATCTAATAAAGAGGTATGGAGATTCCAATTTAAACAAGATTTGCTGTCAGGGACTCAGTTCATTATGATCTCATTAGCCTTTACATCTGCAAGAGCTGGAAAATTCTGAGAGAATGTGTATATCACAAAATATCAGTACGGCTTCTGAAAAGTAAAAGAGCATGGAAGACTGTTGGGGGCATTGGGAATTGAAACTCACAAGGGGACCATGCCTACTCATTATCACCGATTTCTTCCAAATTCACGGTGTCTCCAGGTCTTAGCTAGAAATTAAAATGGCAGAAGTGGAAGTGCCACATGGCCAAGCATTTAGAAAAACTAACATTTTTGGCCTGAGTCAGGCGAGGCATGAACCATTTACATTAGCGTGGTTTGAAGGCAATGATTGGTGCAGCAGAAAGAAAACAGAGTGGTAATCCAAAAGTCATGGGATCGAGTTCCTATACAGAAACCTTTTTTATTTCTACATTACTTAAACTGCGAATAAACTGAGATAATGCTTAAGATATAGCATTTGATGTGATGAAATTTCTTTTGTTAATTGGCTTGTGAGGAGGGCAGACAAATCCACTATTACAGATTTTTCAAGATGAGAGAGGATTGCCAGTATGCAGTGTGGAAGTGATTCCCCCCAAATACACACTGCTAAGGCAATGCTGCAATGTCTGTTTTTATCATCAGCAAAAGAATTTGATCAGAAGGGTGAAAAACTGTTCATATCTTGTTGAAACAGAAAAATAAATCTCATCCTCAGAAGGCTGCATCAAAATACAGTCAGTTGTACAACACAAGCTATCCTCACAGATATTAGGCAAGATGATGCATTAACATGTGGTTCAATGCAAAACAATATGATGAAAGAAAACATTTAATGAATGTAAGTGAGATTTGTTTTTCTATAGAGCCTTTAAAACAACAATGTCATAAAAAAGCGGTGTTTATAATGTGTGTGCACAATATGCGAGAAAATTACTGCTCCACCTGTTTTTTCGATGAATATTACCCGAGCACGTGTAAAGCATCACCAAAATAATAAACGTATCTAAGCTTATATATGAAGTTCACTTGTACACCTTACACTCCCTTCCTCAAAATGTATTTGCAATCTCATATTTTCAGTTGCCTTCCCTTTTCATCCCTTTTATGAAACTGTTAATAAACACAATATTCTGAGCATTATTTCATTGTATTTACAGTGTAATTAATGTAATAACTGGAAATAAAAAAAATATAAAAAAGTTTTCACATAGCGGCTCAAAGCCATGACCCTTGGATTATCATTCTGTACTCTTTTGCACTGTACACACAACCTGCAAAGTACACCAATGTAAGTGGCTCAAGTCTGTTCAGCCCATGCCAGAAATGCTACTTTTTCCAAACGCATGGCCGTCTGGAGCTCCCTCTTCTGTCACTTTCACTTCTGGCCGTGCTGTGCATATTCCATAAAATTGGATGAAATTGGTAATCACGAGTAGACACGGTCCCCTTATCAGCTATATATAGCAGCATGAGACCAACATCAGTCTACAGTCTGGTTGGAGTCTTAGGTAGTGAGCCCTCGTAACAGCGCAACTTGCAGCAGCTGAAGAAGACGATGGGGGCGCTCTTTGAAATATTAGGCATAAAATGGAAAAGGTTACCCGGTGGATCATCTGGAAGCACCCCATTAGATTTGGTCGTTGATTATAATATGAATAAAACTGGTATTGACAAAACAGGTCAAATGCACAGTTGTTATCTCATTTGCTTTGGAAGACTTTGTAATAGTAGAAGGAACAGGTATATACCTATTTATATCCATTGTCAACAGCTTTATTTTTTAGACCGAGGAAACTGACAAACATGTTTGCTGAGGTGACACTGTGAAAAACTGTCCAAACAACGAGCAGATCTTACTGAAAAACCGTCTACTCCGTTCAGAGATACTGACAAAACATTTGCTGGTCATTGTTGTGAACAATTCCCGTTTACTCCAAAGTAACTAAATACGAAGTCTGTTCAGATTTGGATTTAATAAACACCCAAACAAATGTAAAAGAAGAAAAAGTAACTGGTGGTGAAAGGGATACAAAGTCAGTCTTTCTGTGTGATTTTCCAAGATTTTCACAAAAAATAAATCATTTTTAGGAAATAAAAATAATTTTTAAAAACTAAAATGTGTTTTTGTGTTTGTTTTCTGCTACTATCATTCAACTCTGCTAATGGCAACATTTTTGTCTTTATAATTCTTATCATTTCCTGGAATATCATTGCTAAAACTGTATGACCCATCTATTAAAATAAATATGCGTTTCCGTAATTTATTTCTCTTTCCTAAAAGTGATAGCAGACAAGTTCTATTATATCTTAATTGCATAATGTTGTTTAATAATAACCCCACGTTATGCTAGTTTCAGAGCTAAATATTCTAGAAGTACATTGTGTTGTTGAAAGTAAAACTATGTAAGACTATTAGGTAATACAAAGTGTTCAAAGATGAAAAATATTACCTGCTTCTACCAATGTGGCCGAGGTGCAAATGGGAAAATTTTTGCTTTTATGGTTTTCAAGATTTTTATAGTTTGTGGTTATTTTAGTACAACCTATAAGTGAAAAAAGGAAATTTCAAACGACAGATAATTTGCTTCTCAAGTGAAAGAGTGAAAGATCCATTCAATGGTTGTTATCTGATCTCACTGAAAAGAAGCAACATACAAGGAGTATGTATCACAGTCATTGAACACAGCATTGAATGAGAATTGTTTAAAGGACGACATACTTTAGAATGTCAGAGTCTGGATTCTTCACCATAACGATGCATGCAGCTATGTGTGTTACTGCAGCTGAAATATTTATGGAGGTTATTTTTCTGCTAATCATCATTAACACTGATATTTTGTAGTTTCGTGTTTGTATAACATAAAAGATTTGTGGATCCATGTGTGACGTTGTTTTCTTGTTATGTGTCTTGGGTTGCATATTGTAGTGTGGATGTTTAATTTTCCCTGTCTTCTTTCCTTGGCTCAAATTTGGTTGTATTAATTTCATTGATGGACTTTAGGTGAACCTGTAGGCCATTGTGATATAATTTAAGTGGAGCATTATATTTCTTTATTAGTTGATAAACCATTGAAAAAAGTGTATAAAAGAGGCAGCAAATTGTGCCTGTAAAGATGCATTCGAGAGTGTGGTTGGATCTGAACCTCTTTTGAAAATTTTTTATTTCCGTCACTATGGAATTAATGCACGAAGAAATACGCTTTTTCAATCTTAGTTAGAACATATTTTTTATGCTAATCATTATTAACTTTGATATTTTGTAGTTTCCATTTTGTATCACATGAAAGATTCCTGGGTCCATGAGCGACATTTTTTTATGGTCATGTGTTGCTAGTCACCATATAGTGAAGATGCTGAGTTGCAGATAGGCACAACAAAAGGTCTGCCAAACAAATAAGCTTTCAGCCACAAAGGCTTTCATCAGAATTAGACAACCCCCCCCCCCCCCCCCCCACACACACACACAAAACTACAGCTCACACACACATGACCGCAGTCTCTGACATCGGCAGCCAGTGACTGTGGTCATGTGTGTGAGTTGTGTTTTGATGAATGAGTGTTTGTATGTTGTCTAATTCTGATGAAGGCCTTTGCGGCTGAAAGCTTATTTGTCTGACAGTCTTTTTGTTGTGCCTATCTGTGGCTCAGCATCTCCTCTACTTAGTGAGTAGCAATGTATCCTTTTTGTAATGGTGTCTTCATTACATCCTGTGTTTTCCATTGTTTGACTTCTTTATGATCCATAGTTGCTTTTATTTCCTTGCATAAAATTCTGAGTCACTCAATCAGGTATTCCCGTTTGTGTGCAGAATACTGCATTTTGTTGCCCCATGTGAAGTCATAACTTTCTGAACTTCCTGGCAGATTGAAACAGTGTGTCGAACTGAGACTTAAACTTAGGGCCTTTGCCTACCCAAGCACGACTCATTACCCGTCCTCACAGCTTTAATTCCACCAGTACCTCATTTCCTACCTTCCAAATTTCACAGTAGCTGTCCTGCTGGGAGGACGGGTCCTGAGTCGTTCTTGGGTAGCTCGGTTGCTGCAGCACTTGCTCACGAAAGGCAAGGTCCCGAGTTCAAGTCTTGGTCTGGCACATAGTTTTAATCTGTCAGGAAGTTTCATATCAGCACACACTCTGCTGCAGAGTGAAAATTTCATTCTTATAACTTTGTTTAGGCAGATGACATACTATTTCGTATAGACTTCATTTTGCAGCTGAACTTCCCAAATTAATAAAAGACTGAATAGTCAAATGTGAAACTGTAACCTGCCACATTCTTTGTAATATTATGTTTTCATTTACATTTTGATAAGTGACTTTAAACCACACCAGTTTCCAATTTCTTTCTAAAGTAGAATGGACAAAAAAAAAAATGAGATATGAATGAATGGAAAACATTAATTACTCAAATGACCAACAAATTTTTGAAATCTCTAAATACATTCTCCCAGTTAAATTTCACATGATCTTGTTGAGAATGTATTCCACTTTTCTTGATGTTGACCTCATCCTCACTGAGGTTCAGCTACACATTGGTGTTCATGTTAAACCTAACAAACAATAGTCCATTTGACAGTTGCTGTCCTTCCTGTTTCATATGTTCTCTCTCAAAACACCTTGTCATTCGATACAAACATATTTGTTGAGTTGCAGACTCTGTACAGGAGTACACCACCATTCTCACCTATGGCTTCAGTGGACATAATTACCCCACCAGCTGAATTCCAAAACATGTATTTGCTGGTGTGTCACGTCCAATTCTGGTACAGCCCGTTCCTAAAAAAAGGGCGGGGGGGGGGGGGGGGGGCTGGGGTGGCAGCTTAGGAGTACATCTCTTAATCTCTTATCACTTAGTCTTATCCTGGTTTTTATTGTATTAATCAGCTACTTCAACAAGGCTGTGACTACCTAAAATCTGTCCTGAAATGAGGTCCATTCTGTTCTGTCTGACATTTTGTCTACCACACCTAGAATAGCATTTGCCCCCCTCCCCCCAATTTCCACAATATCCTTGCTGTAAGGCTTGTAATTCTGTCAGAGACAGCAAAGGACTTGGAAGAGCAATTGAACGGAATGGACAGTGTCTTGAAAGGAGGATATAAGATGAACATCAACAAAAGCAAAACGAGGATAATGGAATGTAGTCGAATTAAGTCGGGTGATACTGAGGGAATTAGATTAGAAATGAGACACTTAAAGTAGTAAAGGAGTTTTGCTATTTGAGGACCAAAATAACTGATGATGGTCGAAGTAGAGAGGATATAAAATGTAGACTGGCAATGGCAAGGAAAGTGTTTCTGAAGAAGAGAAATTTGTTAACATCAAGTATAGATTTAAATGTCAGGAAGTCGTTTCTGAAAGTATTTGTATGGAGTGTAGCCATGTATGGAAGTGAAACATGGACGATAAATAGTTTGGACAAGAAGAGAATAGAAGCTTTCGAAATGTGGTGCTACAGAAGAATGCTGAAGATTAGGTGGGTAGATCACATAACTAATGAGGAGGTATTGAATAGAATTGGGCAGAAGAGAAATTTGTGGCACAACTTGACTAGAAGAAAGGATCGGTTGGTAGGACATGTTCTGAGGCACCAAGGGATCACAAATTTAGCATTGGAGGGCAGCGTGGAGGGTAAAAATCGTAGAGGGTAACCAAGAGATGAATACACTAAGCAGATTCAGAAGGATGTAGGTTGCCATAAGTACTGGGAGATGAAGAAACTTGCACAGGATAGGGTAGCATGGAGAGCTGCATCAAACCAATCTCAGGACTGGAGACCACCACCACAACAACAACAACAACAACAAGGCTTGCCTTACATCCCCTCCTACCATCACCTGCATCAGTCCTGTAACTTGCTAAACATATGCTACCAACCAAGTTATCAATTTAAGATGAATGAACATAGACTGATAAAACACAGTATCCTGTTGCAGATCACACTCTACAACATGACCTTGGTACCTATTTCACCACATGTGCAATCTGAATTTTTCTTCCTGACACCAGTTTCTCAGAACTCCACAGTTGGAAACTGGTGCTACAACATGCTCTTAGTTCTTGCCACCCACCTGCTCTTCATTTACATTAATTTCTTCAGTCTCAGCATTTCTTCTCAATAACTATTTCTTTCTTCACTCCCTTTTAGTTTCTGTACCTTTTATTTTCTAACCTATTTTCCCCACCCTCCGCCTCTGCCACATATAGTGCACTTAACTTTCAATTCTTATTAGTTTTTGCACGAAGGTTTGTCTGAAATCTCTGTCTTGTGTGTTATCCTATCTTACATCTTTAAGTTCTCAGTTTCAAAATCTTTTCCAGTTCAGGCCCCAATAATCAGCCTTTCCTGTCCGTCACATCTGGTAAGTCTCTGCTGATATGGGGCTCTGGGTGACTTTTCTGAACTTCCTCCATTTCCTAAAACTTGCCGGTCCTTTTCCTTCAGCCATCTTCCTACGTTTTCTTGTGCCACCCTTTTGGTGAGCAGATTTTTTTCTATTCAATTATGTAAAAAAATGTATGGCTGACATATAAATTGAAATGTGTGTCTGTGGACGAAATAGGCTAGTTTCTTCATAATTTCAAAAATTCACAACTTGCCGAAGTAAAGATCACAGTGAAAACTACTGAGACGGAGCTTTTTAATTCATAGGCATTTATTTATATCTAGTGCTTTGGATTGTTGGTAGGATTCAGTTGCCTATTCATACTTAATATAATCTCTCAACAGGGTGGCTCTGCAGTCTAATTGTAACTTGTAGAAATGACAAGTAAAGCTGTAAACTGCTGTTCAATTCATTCATTAATGTGTGACTGATTTCGGTCAGAGAGCTCTTTTTTGCCCATTTGGATACACTATTCAGTCACCAACAGTTACAAAAATACACTAATTTTTTAAACATGCATACAAATTACTTTAAAATAACAAAACACTATTTCTTCATTATGAGCAATAAAAAAAAAGCTTCTTAATTTCTGAGCACTGAAGTAGCAATTAAATATTTTTCACAAAATAAAAGTGTACAAACAGGTTTGTGCAGTCACTTTGAGATACTAGCAATTATTTTAATGCTAATATGGTAGTTGCAAATTGATATCATTCAAGGATCAAAGAACTTTATCAAGTACAGTTTTCTGGAAACACAAATATACATAAAAAACACAATTTCAGAATATATTATAATTATAAATAAATTTTTATTCATGTTGAGGTAGCTACACGACTTAACATCATCTTAAAGAACAACAAATTGGAAAAGATAGATTGTTAGTTGTCATGCTCAGGACTGCCCTCATCAATGACCAACCACAATCTTTGGCCAAGAGACAGCTGTTGCAGAACATGCTGCACAACATGATGTGCTTCACTTTAATGACTGCTTCACAGCTGGCCCACACGGGGCTCACAGTTCTTTAGTGAGTTCGTGTATGGCACATACAGAGCTCTGAGCTAGTGCAGTCTAGTCTTCCTTCCCAGGCTGCCTTTACTTCCCTGTGCACCTCCCCATCCACGCTCCTTCCCCACTGCCCCTTTCTTTCCCTCTCTTCGTGTTCTTACTTATGTTGTCCTGGCTATCCACCTGGTTTCCTGTATTCCTTGTGGATTTGTTTCCCTTGCCTTTTCTCTTTCACCTTTTCTGGCGTTTTTGGTCCCTTGCGAGCACGCAGAAGTGCTGCAACACGATGTGGCATTGACTTGACAAATGTCTGAAGTAGTGCTGGAGGGTATTGACACCACGAATGCTGCAGGGCTGTTCATAAATCTGTAAGAGTAAGAGTAGTGGAGATATCCTCTGAACATGATGTTGCAAGGCATCCCAGGTATGCTCAATAAAGTTCATGTCTGGGGAGTTTGGTGGCCAGCGGAAGTGTTTAAACTCGGAAGAGTGTTCCTGGAGCAACTCTGTAGCAATTCTGGACCTAGCAATTCTGGACCTGTGGGGCGTTGCATTGTCCTGCTGGAATTTCCCCAGTCCGCTGGAATGCACAATGGACTGGAATGGATGCAAGTGATCAGACAGTATGCTGTCAGAGTCGTATCTAGATGTATCAGGGGTCCCATATCACTCCAACAACTGCACACGCCCTGCACCATTACATAGCCTCCACCAGCTTAACAGTCCTCTGCTGACATGCAGGGTCCATGGAATCATGAGGTTGTCTCTATACCTGTACATGTCCATCCACTCTATGCAATTTGAAGTGAGACTTGTCTGACAGGCAGCATGTTTCCTGTCATTAACAGTCCAATGTCAGTGTAGAGAGGCCCAGACGAGGCGTAAAGCTTTGTGTCATGCAGTCATCGAGGGCACATGAGTGGGCGTTCGGCCCCGAAAGCCCAGATCAATGATTTTTCTTTGAATGGTTCGTAATCTGACACTCGTTGATGGCCCAGCATTGAAATATGCAGCAGTTTGCAGAGGGGTTGCACTCGCCACATTGAACGATTCTCTTCAGTCATTGTTGGTCCCGTTCTTGCAGGATCTTTCTCTGGGTGCAGCGATGCCAGAGATTTGATGTTCTACTGGATTCCTGTTGTTCAAGGTACACTCATGAAATGGTCATACAGGAAAATCCCCACTTCATTGCTACCTTGGAGATGTTGTGTCCCATCACTCGTGTGCCGACTATAACACCGTGTTCAAACTCACTTAACCCCTGATAACTTGCCATTGTAGCAGCAGTAACCAATCTAACATCTGCGCCAGAAACTTGTTATTTTATATAGATGTTGCCGACCACAATGCCGTATTATGCCTGTTCACATATCTCTGTATCTGAATACACATGCCTATTTCTTTGGCACTTCAGTGTGTGTGGTTTATATTATTTGTATATATATGTGTATATATTATTTGTGTGGGGAATATTGTTGGATACCGTATGAAAAATGGAATTCAGTTTGCTACTTGTCCTTATTTGCTAATTAAATTAACATTGTGTGTTCAGCCAGCACATTGCTAGCGTCAAGTGTGTTATGTTTGCAGTTTTCAATTTCCTTGCAGATGCAGCACCAGCAGCAGTCTCAGCAGCAGCGACAGCAGCAACAAAGCACGGTTGGAAATAGTCAAATGAATACCGATAGTGGTGCAGTGCCTGTTGTTGATTTGACTCAGGAATCTGACGAGGAGATGCCTATGGTTGCCCCAGTGCCATTAACATCAATACCACCAGGAGGGACACGACCAGGCATTATATCTAGGCATCCTGCACGATTGAATTATCCAGCAGTGCCAGCACCTGCCCCTGCGCCAACATCATTCTCGGTCGGCTGTCGAGCAAGATGTCGAAGTAGGGGTGACTTAGCATCTACAGTTGGTCCTACATCTATGGGACCTGTTACTGGACATCTGGGGAGCTCAGTTGGCCCTGGACCTGGTCCAATTGCCACTGACTCACATCGATGTTACTCGGCACCTTGGATGCACCCCTGTCCTGCTGTTACACCACACGCTCATGGCCATGTTCACAGTCACAGCCACACACATGGTCACAATCATAATTCTCATGGATACAGTGGTGGCCGGTTTTATGTAGGTGAGTGTTAGTAACCCTGATTGAAATGAAATAGTTTTTCCTGGAGACGTGACTACGCACACGCGTGTGTGCAAGCGCGCGCGCACACACACACACACACACACACACACACACACACACACACACACACCACATTCATCTGTTAAGCCTGTATTTTTATATAAGAAATTAAGTTATTGTTGACTGTAGATTTTCCATCCAATGATTGCATTATTGGCAGGGCCACTGAGTGATAGGCAGGTACATAAATGAGACTGAACTCATAGCTAAGCTTTCAGACAATGTCACTTGCATAGATCATAATGCATGCACACACACGTTACCAGCACTTAGAACCGTTAATATCCTTTGTGTGTGTGTGTGTGTGTGTGTGTGTGTGTGTGTGTGTGTGTTTTTATATGTAGGTTTGTTAACTCTGGTGAAAGACATTGTATGATAGCTTAACTATGAGTTTAAACCCTTCATATGTGACTGTGTATTGCTGTATGCCTTGATTATATGATTAGTGCTTATCTTTACTTCTTACGTTGTGTGTGTCCCATCCAGGACTTTCCAGTATTTTATTAACATGTTTTAAATCTCTTTTTGGGGGCTTTGACACAAGATCATTGTCTTTTGGATGAGGGAGAGTAAGGGGGGGGGGGGACTTCTTTCCTCTGTCATTTAATTAATGTTGTTGGCTCCTGGCAGTATGAAATGACGTCCTGAATTTAGTTGAATTTATTTGATGTTTGTCACACACAGAGATGACGTTTTGCTATGTATTCATTGTTGTTTTTACACTACTGGCCATTAAAATTGCTACACCAAGAAAAAATGCAGATGATAAACAGGTATTGATTGGACAAATATATTGTACTAGAACTGACATGTGATTACATTTTCACACAATTTGGGTGCATAGAACCTGAGAAGTCAGTACCCAGAACAACCACCTCTGGCCGTAATAATGTCCTCGATACGCCTGGGCATTGAGTCAAACAAAGCTTGGATGGCGTGTACAGGTACAGCTTCCCATGCATCTTCAACACAGTACCACAGTTCATCAAGAGTAGTTACTGGCGTATTGTGACGAGCCAGTTGCTCGGCCACCATTGACCAGCCGTTTTCAATTGGTGAGAGATCTGGAGAATGTGCTGGCCAGGGCAGCAGTCGAACATTTTCTGTATCCAGAAAGCCCCGTACAGGACCTGCAACATGCAGTCATGCATTATCCTGCTGAAATGTAGGGTTTCGCAGGGATCGAATGAAGGGTAGAGCCACGGGTCATAACACATCTGAAATGCAACGTCCACTGTTCAAAGTGCCGTCAATACGAACAAGAGATGACCAAGACATGTAACCAATGGCACCCTATACCATCACGCCGGGTGATACGCCAGTATGGCAATGACGAATACACGCTTCCAATGTCAGTTCACCGCGACGTCGCCGAAAATGGATGCGACCATTATGATGCTGTAAACAGAACCTGGATTCATCCAAAAAAATGACCTTTTGCCATTTGTGCACCCAGGTCCATCATTGAATACACCATTGCTGGAGCTCCTGTCTGTGATGCAGCGTCAAGGGTAACCGCAGCCATGGTCTCCGAGCTGATAGTCCATGATGCTGCAAACGTCGTCGAGCTGTTCGTGCAGATGGTTGTTGTCTTGCAAATGTGCTCATCTGTTGACTCAGGGATCGAGACATGGCTGCATGATCTGTTACAGCCATTCAGATAAGATGCCTATCATCTCGACTGCTAGTGATACGAGGCTGTTGGGATCCAGCACACTATTCCGTATTACCCTCCTGAACCCACCGATTCCATATTCTGCTAAAAGTCATTGGATCTCAACAAACGCGAGCAGCAATGTTGCGATACAATAAACCGCAATCGTGATAGGCTACAATCCGACCTTTATTAAAGTCAGAAACGTGATGGTACGTATTTCTCCTCCTTACACAAGGCATCACAACAACATTTCACAAGGCAACGCTGGTCAACTGCTGTTTGTGTTTGAGAAATCGGTTGGAAATGTTCCTCATGTAAGCATGTTGTAAGTGTCGCCACCGGCGTCAACCATGTGCGAATGCTCTGAAAAGCTAATCATTTGCATGTCACAGCATCTTCTTCCTGCCAGTTAAATTTCACGTCTGTAGCACGTCATCTTCGTGGTGCAGCAATTTTAATGGCCAGTAGTGTATATAATAATGCACCCCAGACTGAATTTTCACTTTACTATGGATTACGCACTAGCTTGGAACTTTCTGGCAGATTAAAACTGTGTGCTGGACTGGACCTCATGCCTAGAACCGTTGCTTTTTGCAGGCAAGTGCTCTACTTATGACGTTTGTTTGCTTCATTTCTTCATTTGTTGTCCTCGGTGTCGACGTATTGCGTTGCTATACTGGCTGAAAAATGCAGGGCTACTTTAAACGATGTAGCCAACAGGTGCACACTTGCGTTTCACAGTTGCTTATTTTCACTGTTCACAACCCCACATATACACGTTTAATATAGCCAGTGCACTATTGTTTAACTTTTGATAAGCCTCATTAAGAGTTTGCAGATGAACATCCCCAAACTGCTACAATAGTTTACTATTGAACATCTATGAGCAGTAGAAACCTAACCACACAGTTCTTGAAGAATAACAAGATACATATGGAACAGACACAGTCATTGTTTTAACTCACAGCCTAATTGTGTTACACGTGTTTCACGGATGCATTGTTGTTGATCCAAACAATACAGATTCCTCATCTGAAACTCGGCTGTGGACTGACTGTGTCGGGACCAAAAATGGGCCCTTATATATCCTAACAATAATAGGTAATAGGTGCTGGAACTACACATTGTTCAATGTTTAATTTACAGAAATTACAATTAAAACTTAACTCATTGAATTAACTGAATACATCGAAAAATTGGTTCTTTTTAACAGTTTCTTCTACTACGAGAATTAGGCCGAATTATTTGTTTAAATAATGAAATTAACATATATAGTTATGGAAACAATACTTTTGACAAAACTTTTAATTACTTGGAATTAGTTGAGGGATGGCTTTGCTAACATGTTTTCGAATAGAGCCATATAAATACTTGTTTTGTCTTCCAAATGTTTATAATTATTATAGAGTTTATATTTGTTTATAAGTCAACAACAGAATTTAAGTTACGAAGCAATTACTGATTTCACCCTATAACAAAATTATTAACTAGTAATAGTCAAAATAAATTAGAAAATCAATTACATACAAAAACTAAGAACAAATTCGATCTAGTGTTATATTCTTCAAAACTCGGGCCCACCTCTCTCTTTCATGAAAATGCAGATTATACTCACATATGTTAATTGTAATTAGTTAAAAATGAAAAATGAATTTTAAGGAGGTAGATGGCAAAACAAGAGGGGAACTAAAAATATCCCAGTTTGCTTCATCACATCACCCCATCACTGGATTGACCAGGTAGATATTGCAAATAGCTAACTGGGAAATTCAATGACCACAAGTGACCCCAGACAGTGGGTTAAAAATCTACACACAAAAAAATATTACTTATGAAATCTTATCAAAACTACAGTACATATGTTTTTTTTTTAAATTTATGCTTATATGAACTGGCTGTTTGAAAATCCCCATACAAAATATTTATATACTTTGCATTGTACAGTGTCACAAAAGATCCACAAGTAATACTTTTATCAAAAATTATGCGTCTTCATCATAAGTGATGTCCTTTTTTGGATAAATGAAGATTACATTTAAAGCTACATATCATTTGTACAAGTCCTGTCTTGCTTAACAAAAAATTGATCCTCATGGGTGGCAAAAAAGTTAAACCACACCGCGCATTGCAGTTCAGTTTTAGACAGAAAATTTCACTTGCTTAATGTTTAGTAATTTTCATAAGCACTTTCACTTTTCCAATGAGCTTTTACACATTTTCTCACCAAGTTGTTCATGCCTTCAACAGGTCCAAGTGATAGTAAGGAAATGTATTGCTATCAGTTCCCTTGGTGTTGGTTCTCCTCCATCACAGTACATGAAAAAATTAGACAAAATACCCTACTTTAGTACACTTACTGTAACTTCTAACTTAAGTCCAAGAAAAAAATGTTTAACACTAATGGAAAATGATAGTCATTACATCATAAATAAATACATTACACAGTTCTCATAATCGCACAATAATTAGCCATAAAATTGACTATAGTATGAAAGGTTTGGAGTAGAAAAAATTTAAAATCGAGTGCACATTACACACAATAAATTACTCTCTAAGTCATAACTGTCCGAAACTGGTTGAACTTGAAAGATTTTAATCTCTTTTCCATTTACAAAATAGCAAAAACACAAGATGTGCTGTAGCATAGATTTACTAATCATTACATTATGAAAAAAGAATGGAGTCACCCTCACATAACTTAATTACTATTCAACTCAAAAAATTAAGGGGATGGAAATTGTACCGAATCATAGCCCTACTTGCCTACTCAACTCTGAGCATTACTCTCATTGAATCAGAAAATTAAATCCTCACAAAATGCTACCAAATAGTTGACCTGTCAGAATGTTCACATCAGTCTAGTACCATAGTTATCAGTTAATCAGCAAAATTATTTCATTCATCCCAGTATTACCACGTTAAGCCCATATTTTGTCAGAAAACAAATAGAAGTTTTCAGATAGCCTATAGATCCAATAATGCAGCGTGACTTGTACGTAACTAAAATTTTGCTATTTCTGGTAATCTCTCATTCCAGCTGCACTATCATGAATTGCACAATATAAACAGTACCCAGTGTTGCATACTTCAGAATTATATCATCAGTACAGCTACGCCACATTTGCCTGTATACAGTTGTCTTTTTCATTAATCATGTCTGTCAGCTCCATTATTTTACTTACCTTTCTTACCTCATTAGCTAGTGGAGTGCATTCTCAAAAAATATCCCTACTGCAGGGACAGGCTCCCTAACGATTAAGACACCAACATTATTTGTTATTTTATTATTTCATTATTGTTTCGTTATCTAATAAATAAACACTTGCTCTGCTTATCTACTGCAAATTGACTCTACTGAATAACACTCCACCATAACAGATCCTTATGCTAAGGCAAACTTAACTCTCATGACCGATCAGACAAAGTTATTGCTTAGAAAAACTATTATTTCACTGTATTCCATCAAATTGCTTAATATTCTAGCCTGAAGGGTGATATGCATACAAACCTTGCTTATTCTTTCCACATACATTACTCCAGGCAACTACGTGTAAAGTTGTAATTCCTTAATGTTAGAAAAGGCTGTACCACAACACAAGTAGATAGTTATCTCCATATACTGATTGCACTAAACACAAACACTGCTATTATACCACAATTAATGTTAAGATCTCATATTTAAAATGGTTTTTACTGCATATTGCCTCTGCTGCTGCACCAATGAGCTGATTATTCAGATGTTAATTATAGTTTTCAGATAATCAACACCTTTTCCTCCACATATGCTGACACCTTTTGTTTTCTGTTTACCTAACTTTTTTATTTTATTTTATTTTTTTTTTAGACGGAAATTCTTTAATCATTGTACCAATTTACTTTCTTCCATCCTCTTATGATTGCATTACTTAGCAATAACACAACATAACACTGGATAAAACTTTTCTAAAATATTTCTATACTAAAGCATCCTACTGCACAAAATCACATGACAGTCAAGGAGAGAATGTTTCTGATTCACTGGTAAACTACAGATAGAACGGGACAGGAGTTTGACTGCCCCGTGAAACATGAAAAACGGGACAGACAGCTGGGGTAAGCATTATCAACACGTAATGGATCCAACACAGAACGTTGAACCCCCTACTTGCTATTTGCACAGGAAATTAGTCTCAAATATAACATCAAGCTGAGATTTTGGATCACCAAGAAATTGTACTCCAACAGCTGTCCTGCCAATTCCACAGTTAATAGTACCTTTTGTTTTACACTCTTTGATAGCTTACCAGTAGCACCAATAATTCTTGTTCCAAAAACATGCAACACTGCTATACTCTTTGTGTTCTTAATAGATTCAAAAAATGCTTGTGGATTTCCATTCAAATCACTACCACTGTCTAGTAAACACTTAACTTGTATACCTTGTACATTTGCAGTTATTACAGGGTGCCACACTTCCTTTTTACTTACCATGTGATCTTCTTCGAATAACAAATCCTCATTAATCTTTTCCCTGGAAAAACTATCATCCTGCTTACCAAAATGATTACCAGACCCACTGCCACTTTCTCTTCCACCTTTTTCTCTATATTGGCCAGTTTTGAATCTAGATTTTCATGTACTTTTTCCACATTTGCGTTTCACAGTTCTTTACTTTCACTGTTCAGTCCCACCCCCCACCCCCACCCCCTGGTAATAAGTTCTTGAAGAATAACAAGATACATATGGAACAGACACAGTCATTGTTTTAACTCACGGCCTAATTGTGTTACATGTGTTTCACGGATGCATTGTTGTTGATCTAAACAATACAGGTTCCTCATCTGAAACTCACAAGGGAACCTCCCCATCGCACCCCCCCTCAGATTTAGTTATAAGTTGGCACAGTAGATAGGCCTTGAAAAACTGAACACAGATCAATCGAGAAAACAGTAAGAAGTTGCATGGAACTGAAAAAAATAAGCAAAATATACAAACTGAGTAGTCCATGCGCAAGATCAGCAACATCAAGGACATTATGAACCCAGGAGTGTTGTGGTCCCGTGGCTAACGTGAGGAGCTGCTGAGTGAGAGGTCCTTGGTTCAAATCTCCCCTCCAATTAAAAGTTTAATTTTTTTATTTTCAGACAATTATCATCTGTCCGTCCGATGCGACGTAACTGCGCCGTAGTATGGGGACGTTGTATGAAAACGTTAAAAACACATGTTTTGACACAGGGAAAACTGTGTGACTGTGGAACTGTTGCATTCATTTGTTGCAGTTTATGTGACAAACTCTTATGATTTCATCACTTTTTTGGGAGTGATTATACATCCACAAGAAAACCTAAATCGGGCAAGGTAGAATAATTTTGTTACCCATTCGCCAAGTGTACAAGTTAGGTGGGTCAACAACATATTCCTGTCATCTGACGCACATGCCATCACCAGTGTCGTATAGAATATATCAGATGTGTTTTCCTGTGGAGGAATCGGTTGACCTATGACCTTGCGATCAAATGTTTTCGGTTCCCATTGGAGAGGCACGTCCTTTCGTCTACTAATCGCACGGTTTTGCGGTGCGGTCGCAAAACACAGACACTAAACTTATTACAGTGAACAGAGACGTCAATGAACGAATGGACAGATCATAAATTTGTGAAAATAAAGTAAGTAAATTTTTCACTCGAGGGAAGACTTGAACCAAGGACCTCTCGTTCCGCAGCTCCTCACGCTAACCACGCGACCACGGCGCTCCTGAGCTCACCTTATCCTAGATGTTGCATATCTTGCGCATGGACTGCTCAGTTTGTATATTTTGCTTATTTTTTTCATAGTTCCACACAACTTCTTCCTGTTTTCTCAGTTGATCTGTGTTCAGTTTTTCAAGGCCTATCCACTGGGCCAACTTATAACTAAATCTGAGGGGGTGCGATGGGGAGGTTCCCTTGTCAGCTGTGGACTGACTGTGTCGGGACCAAAAATGGGCCCTTATATAGCCTAACAATAATAGGTAATAGGTGCTGGAACTACACATTGTTCAATGTTTAATTTACAGAAATTACAATTAAAACTTAACTCATTAAATTAACTGAATACATCGAAAAATTGGTTCTTTTTAACAATTTCTTCTACTACAAGAATTAGGCTGAATTATTTGTTTAAATGATGAAATTAACATATATAGTTATGCAAACAATACATTTGACAAAACTTGTAATTATTTTGGAATTAGTTAAGGGATGGCTTTACTAACATGTTTTCGAATAGAGCCATATAAATACGTAAAGAATGCTAGTGTTTTGTCTTTCAAATGTTTATAATTATTATAGAATTTATATTTGTTTATAAGTCAACAATAGAATTTAAGTTACGAAACAATTACTGATTTCACCCTATAGCAAAAGTATTAACTAGTAATAGTCAAAATAAGTTAGAAAATCAATTACATACATAAAATTAAGCACAAATTTGATCTAGTGTTATATCCTTTAAAACTGCGGGCCCACCTTTCTCTTTCATGAAAATGCAGATTATACTCATGTATGTTAATCGTAATTAGTTAAAAATGGAAAATGAATTTTAAGGAGGTAGATGGCAAAACAAGAGGGGAACTAAAAATATTCCAGCTTGCTTTGTCACATACTGATTGAGCTGACTATCAAAGAATGTCTCCTGTGGACAATGTTAATCTGCCAGGCAGTTTCAAATTGGCACACACACTACTGAAAAGTGAAAATTCATTCTGGAAATGATCTGCTAGGCTGTAGCTTAGCCATTTCTCCACAGTATCCTTTCCATGAGTGCTAGTCCTGTAAGGTATGAAGGAGAATCTGTAAAGTTTGGAAGTTAAGAGAAGTGGAAGTAAAGCTCTGTGGGCAGTCATGAGTCATGTTTGGATAGATCACTTGGTAGAACAATTGCCCACGAAAGGCAAAGGTTCCAGATTTGAGTCATAATCTGGCATGCTTTACATCTGCCAGGAAGTTCCTAATCATGAACTGATCGATTTATTGTTGTGCTTTTAACTCTGATAGAAATTGTTCACGAAGTGCAAGTATAAGGCCTTACATTGTTTGTTTTTTAAATCAGCTTCCTTTCTTTCTTTTCAGTTTTTGATTTTATGTCCATTTTATGATGATAATATTTAATGTATTTTATAAAATATTTTTACCTCTTGATTTGCCAATTTTTTTAATGTATTTTATAAAATATTTTTACCTCTTGATTTGCCAATTTATGTAATAACATCGTTAAGTTGTGAACCTTCTGGGACTCTGGAAATCTAAGTCTTGCTCTGTTGTGTATTCCCTCTCCCTCATAAAATGTATACCTCTTTTCCATCACACACTTTTTTTTATAGGACTATCCTTTAAGGAACGTCAATTTTATTTTCTTTTTTTCTTAATTGGGGTGTTACAAATATGTTTATGTTCTTACCACTCCTACTTCTGAGTAATTTTCTAATTGATAGCCCTTATTTGTTCCTTGTTCAGTGGTCCTTGAACTTTTCTTTGTGGTTTGGTATCCAGTTTTAAAATATTTGTGATGTAATGTAATTCTGTAATGTTCAGTAGTCTTTTATTTCATAGACTGTCTTTGTTTCATCAATAACAGATATTTTTTTTCCAGCCTTGACACACAGTAGTCCATTGTCTTTTTTAGTGATGAATCTGATTTGTAAAGTGTGAGAAAATATGATGTGTATTCTGCTTTGTCATTGTTTCCATGAATTATAAACATTATACACATTTAAGTATGAATGAAACAGTTTGAACTGTTGCCATTTCTTAAGACATTTTTGTAAAATTCTAGGTGATGCACCACTACAACGAATGGCACAATTCCAGTATGGCGGTGTTAACTCAGGGCGCCCTACTACAGGTGCCTTTCCATATCTGGCTCCACCTCCTCCTCCTCCCCCTCCACAACCTCGTATCTATCCTGTCCATGAGCGACTGTGGCATACTCAACAGCGTATACAGGAGATACAGCGACGACAACATTCTTTGCATGTGCAACAGCAGCAGCAGCAGCAACAGCAGCATAGGTATGTTGTTTTGTTTACTTTGTGAGAGCTGTCTTGTGCAGTTGAATTACTTTCTCTATACTCTTCTCAAATTTTATCTTTACGGTGGAAACAATATCAGGATTGAGAAGTGTAGCCTGGAAACCGTAACAACAGGAATAAAGTGGATAAACATATAACAAACAGTATTGGTTAAAGGTGCATCTAAGAAGCACAGGTGCAAAATTTCAATTTTTTTCCATGATAAATTGCATTTATTAGTTACCTGTTATCAATATTCATTGTGACAAATCACACCAAAATAAATTAAGAGAAGTTTGTATTTTGTTGTGTTATGCCAAGTCATTACAGTTACCTGGAATTTCTTTCATATTTTTTAATGTTTTATTCTGTGGGTATGTGTGATTATAGAAAGTAAAAGACCTCAAAATTGTTTAAGAGTACAAATTGAAATATGCTCACTATTTTTTATATACTGTATTTAGCATATTTCGTGACAGTACCTTTTCCGTGGAATGTTTGCAAAATGATATTTGTCTTTTTGTGTTGGCTTCAGTCGTCTAGTGAAAGTATGATTCCACAATGCAGTGCCGACTGACTACTGTCAAAGACGACTCCAGTATCAAAGGCATTTCACACAACACACAAGCTTCCACTTGTAATCAGTCCCTTTGATATTCTTCGTCACGTCTACTAATATTAATCAATATGCTATCACTCTCAAAAATATAAGTAAATTAGCATAAAATATGGCAAATTACAATTCACAAAAAAAATATTCTGACAAAAATATAAGAAAACATTTACAACTTCCTTCATTAGGTTGGGTATTGACAAATCTGGTAGAAAATAACACATCTTCCAGATCCATTACAACTGCTCCCCAGGGCTTTTGTTGTTATGAACATATACAACAAAATCCCGACCACACTCAGTAATGGATCTGTATTACAAAATTAGTACGTAAATGATGAAGTTGGATAACCTCTTCCAAATTTGGACTCTTTGAATCTGTGGACTTGTTACTGGCTGTTGTTGCTGTGATACTTCCCCATCAATCTCATACACGAAAAATTCAAGTAAAGAAATTATTTAACATGACAAATATACATGGCATAAAACATACATGAGAAATATTCTAAAATACAGCATACTGATTGAAAATAATAGGAAGGTAAAACTCATTTGCTAGATTAAGATATCTACAACCACTTCTTTGGTCACACTTTGTGCCAACTGGTTCTCATAATTAAATTTTTTGTTCCCCATATTAATGTTAATTTCATTTTGCTTACATATTGTACAATAAAAAATGATACTGGACATATATAGTGTAGTGTTTTTTGTATATATTTGCCTTTTTTATAAATATTTTTACTTCTGATTTTCTTTTTGTATTTTATATATTTTTTACTCATGTTTTTTTGTAATTTTTTTTACTTATGATTTTCTTTTTTGAATGTTATTTTTTTTGTATATATGAATTTCTTTCTTTCTTTCTTTTTTTATATTTATTTTATTTATTTATTTATTTGTTGTTGTTAGTACAGCTAAAGATACAATTATTTATGTACACTTGCCTCTCTACTACAATATTACTACAAGTCACATTCTTGTGAAGAGTACTTTCGCTCCCCACAACATCAGTATAAAGTATAATAAATTGCTCATATATCATGAGGCTTTATCTAAAATTGGTTTTGAAACTTATATCTTTGCATGCATGGCCTCACATGCATGCCTTCACCCACAGGGAGGACTTAACTTCCAAAAATTAGAAAAATTCATAAATGCTCACTATGGGGACTTTTTTTTTCTCATCAGTTTCAATTAACATGTGACTTCAAATTATTAATTTATACCTGCAAATATACATACTTGGTTGTACAGGTAGTTTTATTCTAACAAGCATTTTCCAGTGGAGGACTTTTGTTTTAGATGAAACTAGGTTATTTAAATTTTGAAATTATGATTTCTGTTTATATAGTTTCAAAGAGACAACATTCCTGAGACCAAATAATTTCTTTGACTTAGGGTATACCAAATGATAAGCATTTGGGTGTGGATTTTCTATGACTTCAAAAGGCCCAATATAGATATCAAAGAATTTTTTAATTTCTGAAGTTAACATTTTTGATTTTTCATGAGATTTACCAGAAAAAGATGCCCAATTTTGAAAGTGGTTAATCTTACCCTATTGTTATGTCTTTTATTCCTCTTTTCCCCTTGTTTCCTCATAGTTTCCCTGACAATATCTTCTCTCTCTTGCATAGTTAAAGGTGTACATTTAGGAAACTCAGTAAGTTCTGATATAAGATTTGCAGGTCTAATATTAAACACAATCTCATACGGTGAAAATCCTGTGGAACTATGTTGTAGGCTATTCATTATATATTCAAAATTTTGAATGTGCTCAAACCAGGTTGGATGTTTATGGCTACAATAAGTTCTGCAAAGTCTCCCAATTTCCCTCATATATCTTTCTGCAGGATTGGTGGATGGACAATAAACAGATATAAGTATATGCTTCAATTTTGATCTTTCAATAAACTTTTTCCAAATTTTGGAGGTGAACTGTGAACCATTATCTGATAATATAGCTTTTGGTTTACCCACCTGTGCGAAATAATCTCTTTCAATTTTTATTATAATTTCATGGCTAGTAACTTTTTTCACTGGATATAGATAGTTTAATTAATTTTGAAAATACATCTACCATAACAAATATGTAACAGTGACCACCTTTACTCTTTGGTAACATTCCATATAAGTCCACAGTGACAAGATCTAAAGGTTTTTTCGGAATAATGTTTTGCATCTCCCCACCTCGTCTTTGATTGCTCACTTTAACTCTCTGACGTTTGTCACAGGTTGCCAATTCTTTTCTTACCTTCTTTCCAATATTGTAAAAATAAACGTTTTCTTGTATCTTTTGAATGCACTTCTGTATCCCACAATGACCAAAACTTTCATGTATGTAAATGATCAGCTTTTCAGCATCTGCCTCTGGCCAACACAGTTTCCAATTATCAGAATTTACATCTGTTCTCCGAAATAAAATCCCCTTATGTAATTTTTAAAATTTATCAAGTTTCTCATACCCCTTCTTGCCTAAACATTCTTTGATTAATTTCCAACTTTGATCTAAATTTTGATTTTTTCCTTATTTTGTTACACATAGCTCTAATTGTTTTCTATATCTAAAAAGAAAGATGATGAGACTTACCAAACAAAAGCGCTGGCAGGCCGATAGACACACAAACAAACACAAACATACACACAAAATTCTAGCTTTCGCAACCAACGGTTGCCTCGTCAGGAAAGAGGGAAGGAGAGGGAAAGACGAAAGGATTTGGGTTTTAAGGGAGAGGGTAAGGAGTCATTCCAATCCCGGGAGCGGAAAGACTTACCTTAGGGGGAAAAAAGGACAGATATACACTCGCGCGCACACACACACACACACATATCCATCCACACATATCTAATTGTTTTCTCATTTTATACCCCTTTCAAGTATCTAATTTTAAATTGCTTTTCCTCCTCTTATTCAAAAATCTCCTTTTCTCCCCCAGTTGGTAACCTTGAAAGTGAATCAGCTACTACAGTATCAGAACCTTTTATGTGCTTGATTTCAAAGTCAAAACTATTGCAGAAATATTGCCCATCTGGTCAATCTACTGTGGTATAATTTGCACTCTTGTAAGTAACTCAAAGCTTTGTGATCTGAAAATACTATGGTTTTATGTTCAATTAGGTAAATTCTAAATTTTTTAAAAGCCCAGTGAATTGCCAAAAGTTCCTTCTCTGTGACTGTATAATTTTTTTCATGCTTGAACAGCATTCTGCTTGCAAATGCTATGGTACAATGTATCTTAACGCCATTCTCTACTCTTTCTTGAAATAACTCTGCTCCAAGCCCATAATTACTGCTATCAGTGTTCAACCAAAATGGTAAATTAAAATCAGGTCTGTGTAATAAGTGTTGCTTCCTCAACTCTTGCTTAATTTTATCAAACTCTTCCTGACAACTTTTATCCCAAACCCAAACAGTTTTTTTCTTAAGTAACTGACTTAAACATGGTGCATTCAGACTCTGATCACTTATATGTTTTTGGTAATAACCGCATAATCCAAAGAACGACTTTAATTGTTTTTTAGTCTTAGGAATAGGAATTTTTGAAATTGCTTTAATTTTTTCTGGATCTGCCAAAATTCCCTTGTCTGTGACAACATGACGCAAAAATTTTAATTCAGAAACTGCAAACTTACATTTCTCTAATTTCAATGTCATCCCCCCTTTTCTAAGTTTTTCACAAACTGACTTCAAAATCGAAAAATGTTCCTCCCAATTGTGCCCTGTAACCAAAATGTCATCTACATAAATTATCAGTTTAGATGCAAGTTCTTGCCCCAGTACATGATCTAAAGTTCTTATAAATTCAGAAACAGAAGAATTTAACCCAAATGGCACAACACAATATTGGTAACTCTTACCATTGTATAAGGAAGCAGTATATTTTCTAGAATTAACCAAAGTGGTACCTGATGAAAACCTGAAGTTAGATCCAAACTTGGCACATATTTTATACCTGTAAATTTATAGAGTAACTCGTCAGTATTTTCGGGATGGTCTGTCTGTCTGAACAAAATTTTGTTTAAGTGTCTAGAGTCCAAAACCTATCTTACTCCACCATCTTTTTTTGAAACAACTACTAAAGGATTATTATATGCACTGATACTCCTTTCTATTATATTACATCCTTCCATCTTTTTCAGCTCTTTCTCAACAGCGGGTCTTTTTGATATTGCAATACTGTATGGTTTTATGAAAAATGGTTCATGAGGTTTTACCTAAAGCTCACACTGATAACCCTTTACTCTACCAGGTATGTCACTGAAAACATCACTGTATTCCCACAGCAGATTTTCTAACTGTTGTTTTCGCTCCCCATATAAATTTTGTGTTTCTGAAATTTTCAAGTTTCCTAAATTCCCAAATTCAACTTCATCAGTATCAAATCTATGAATTTCAGTGTTCTCCAATCTATTTTCTTTTAGTAAATTGATACTGTCAAAATTTCCATTACTCTGATCCCCAAGTGTGTTCACAAATTTTGTCTGAATGTATTCCCTTTCACTAGTTTCTATCAAAAGTTTTCTTCCACCCCAATCAAATGCTGTATTTACTTTTACTATCCAATTCATACCCAAAAGAAAATCCTCATTAAATTCCTGAATTACAAAACATCCATGTGTGAACAACTTGCCTTCAATTAAAAATGTTAACTAAAGCCTGGCTTTTTACCAATTTACTGCTCTTCCCAGTAGCACCTTTTATCTTTACCCCAACAACTGGCATTTCAGCATAATCTTTCCCCACTTTTAATTTCTTGCTTAACCTTTCAGATATTCCAGAGATCTCACTTCCTGCATCAATTAAACATTTACCAATCCGTGACCCAATTTGAACTTTTATATAAGGACTGCAAAATTGATCACTTTTCTCAGAACCTGTATCCTCATGTAATAAATCACTTTCAATTTCCCCAAACCTATACTTATCAGAATCATATGGTATACCAACAAAGAGATAGAGGGGCTAGCCAGTACTTACCTCAGCTCAGTACAGCCGATAGATACACATAAAACAGAACCAAAAATTACATTCCTAGCTTTCGGAACAGATGTTCCTTCATCAGGGAGGAGAGAGGGGAAAGAAAGGGAAGAAGGGAAAGGAGATTCAGTTACTCACAACCCAGGCTATGAAGCAACAGCTTGGATGTACCGTGCACTATTCAGTGTCCCCTCGACGATCACCAGTGGTGTACGGCCAGTGTAGGAGATCGCTCCCCACACCATGATGCCGGGTGTTGGCCCTGTGTGCCTCGGTCGTATGCAGTCCTGATTGTGGCGCTCACCTGCACGGCGCCAAACACGCATACGACCATCATTGGCACCAAGGCAGAAGCGACTCTCATCGCTGAAGACCACACGTCTCCATTCGTCCCTCCATTCACGCCTGTCGCGACACCACTGGAGGCGGGCTGCACGATGTTGGGGCGTGAGCGGAAGACGGCCTAACGGTGTGCGGGACCGTAGCCCAGCTTCATGGAGACGGTTGCGAATGGTCCTCGCCGATACCCCAGGAGCAACAGTGTCCCTAATTTGCTGGGAAGTGGCGGTGCGGTCCCCTACGGCACTGCGTAGGATCCTACGGTCTTGGCGTGCATCCGTGCGTCGCTGCGGTCCGGTCCCAGGTCGACGGGCACGTGCACCTTCCGCCGACCACTGGCGACAACATCGATGTACTGTGGAGACCTCACGCCCCACGTGTTGAGAAATTCGGCGGTACGTCCACCCGGCCTCCCGCATGCCCACTATACGCCCTCGCTCAAAGTCCGTCAACTGCACATACGGTTCACGTCCACGCTGTCGCGGCATGCTACCAGTGTTAAAGACTGCGATGGAGCTCCGTATGCCATGGCAAACTGGCTGACACTGACGGCGGCGGTGCACAAATGCTGCGCAGCTAGCGCCATTCGACGGCCAACACCGCGGTTCCTGGTGTGTCCGCTGTGCCGTGCGTGTGATCATTGCTTGTACAGCCCTCTCGCAGTGTCCGGAGCAAGTATGGTGGGTCTGACACACTGGTGTCAATGTGTTCTTTTTTCCATTTCCAGGAGTGTATTTCCACTTTAAAATTTCCGATTTAACGTTAGTGATAATGGCCTTGGGTGTTTCGGATGGGTAAAACAAACTCCTGTAATTTGATGGAAGTTTCTTTCTCAGTGGAGGTGGTATCCTGTAGGCTAGTGTATATTTGCTCTTCTTACTATTGTTTCATTGCAGCTGATAATTCAGCTTTCTATAAAGTACCTTATGCCTCCTTATCCCTTTGCTGCTTTTCCAAACCAATATCTAACATAACTCTAATGGAACTGTAATGGCTACTATTTCCCATGGTTAGAAAATGTTGTGTCCATTGTGAAATTCAACCACGGTTGTAGTAGGTCAAATATATCATGATATAAATTTTTCTGTGTGTAGGAAGAAAGATGTTGCATATTGTAGCCCTGACAGAAAGATTTCATTTATCTAATTATGTATATTTGTGTCATTTGTCTAGTGCATGTTCGGAAATCAGATTGTATGTATTCAGTCGACTCATATGCAGAAAGGGACGAGTTGCAGGTGAAAGCTGTAGTGCTTACCAACTTGACAAAGAAGAGCAGTAAATGACGGTGTTGGCAGGAATGTTGACATGGAGACAACAGCAAGTTGCAGTTATATTGTACACGTTTACCAGCTGCTGCACCCAGCCGTCAGGTCTCCCTGCCTGCCGGGTGTAACTGAATGCCCGTAGCCATCTGGCTGTTCTGCCTGCCTGGTGTACATGTGTCCCTTAGCCATCTGGGCACTCTACTGTCAGGCATATATGCCCATAGCTGCAGAAGGGTCAACAGATTCATTCTCCTTTGATGGTCATGAATCAACATTTGGTACAATATTTTGCTGTCCTGGTATAAACTGAATCTCAGAATTGTATTCCAGAAGAAGTAATTCTCACCACGTTAGCATATTTTGCCTTAATTTGCAATTTAGCAAGACCAAAGGTGCCTTAAGGTCTGTAGTGACAATAGAATGTCTTGCTAGCAAGTAGTAGTGAAACATTTCAAAACTCCGTACAGTAGCAAGTGCTTCCCTTTCCCTGGCTGTGCATTTTCTCTTCCAATTAGTACTGCATGGCTTACAGAGATGATAATACGGTATTCAATGACTCCATTAACTTGTGTCGATTGATGCAATTCTGAACCAAGAAATTAATCACTGGAGTCAGCACTAAGACAGAAATTTTCACTCAGATAAGAATAATCGAATATTGGCACCTCACTCGGTTGTTTTTTAATTTATTCCAATGCTTCTTGATGTTCCTTATTCCATTTCCATAATTCGTCCATCTAAGTTCCATGATTACAAGTGATGGAAATTGCAAAAGCCAAAAAATGATTTGAGTAGTTTACATCATGTGAAGTGGCAAAATTTATTCTTGATTTCAGTTTCATTGGATGACATTCAGTTCCATGCAGAGAAATTACACATTCAAGGAATTTAAACTCTGATTTGGTAAATTCTGATTTGCCCAAGTTGATTGTTGTACATTCAAGTTTCTAAGTGTTCTTCCCATAAAGTGATTCTAATTTGAATATGGTCTGTTTAGATCGTTATATGCTTGAACAATTCTTCTGGCAGAACTTCATTTGGTGCTCTCATAAAGACTGCTGATGACATTGAAAGACCAAAAGGCATTCTTTAAACTGGTAGCATCTTCCATTAAATAAAAAGACAACATATTTTCTGCTGTTGTCATCTAACAATAGTTGCTTAACTACTCATTAGGTCAAGGTTATTTAATTATTGTATTTCTTTAAACTTAAGTAAAAGACATTCCAAGTTTTCTCGTTGGTCACATTGTAGCAGAATAATGCGGTTCACTGCACAGACATCAATAACTGTACAACTGTGCTGTCCTTCTCGTTTATGGTGCAGATTGGGTTAGAATACTCACTTTCCAAGTGTTCTGATTGCCCAGTATCCTCTTAATGTCTTCTCTCTTAGCCAAAGATATTGGTTAAGATTTGCTGTGAAATGGTTAATTTGGCAGATGCAACATTTGATCAGACTAAATCAAACAATTAAAATTCCAGGATGGAATAACAACAGCATGAAAAGGCTGAATTTCTACTAACCGCATAGAGGAGGTTTTGAGTTGTGGACTGACACAGTGAAAAGAATACTAAACTTTTAGTTTTCAGACAAACAGGTTCTTCTTGAGAAGCAGAATACACACACACACACACACACACACACACACACACACACACAGCTACTGTCTGTGGTTACTCAGGGCAACTGCAGGCTGCACCTCCATCTTACGTGAGCAGCAAACCATGGTGGATGGCGGGGGTAAGGAGGTATGGGGTGGGAGGGTTAGGGATAGCAGGGTAGGGGTTGAAAAATATGTTGTGCTGCTCAAGGGAGTGAGTAGGGAAATGGGGGGGAAATGGGATGGGGGAAAAAGAACAGGGCAGAGCAGAGATATGAAGAAGGGGAAAGGCTAGTAGGCTTTACCTGGTCCTCCTCAACCCAACAAGCCACCTTCCTCAATGTTGAGCTCCACCTCGAGGATGGTTACATCATTACCTCTATCCCCATCAGACCTGCCACCCATACCATACCAAGAAGTCCCTTCCATACACCCTAAGGCACTCATGGCCACTACATATGTGGCGATGAGCAGTCCCTCTCCAAAAATGCAAAAGATCACACTGACGCCGTCAAAGATTGAAATTACCCTCCCAGTTTTATCCAAGAATAGATCTCCTGTGCCCTGTCTCTCCAATCACCTACCGCCTCCCAAATGCCCACTGTCTGGCCACTAAGGAGCACTCCTCTTGTGACTCAGTACCACCCAGGACTGGAGTAACTATATCAAATTCCCCACCAGGATTTCGACTACCTCTCACCATCCCTGAAATGAGTAATATTCTACCAACTATCCTCTCCATACTAAAAGGTATCAGATAGATTATATAATGGTAAGACAGAGATTTAGGAACCAGGTTTTAAATTGTAAGACATTTCCAGGGGCAGATGTGGACTCTGACCACAATCTATTGGTTATGACCTGTAGATTAAAACTGAAGAAACTGCAAAAAGGTGGGAATTTAAGGAGATGGGACCTGGATAAACTGAAAGAACCAGAGGTTGTACAGAGTTTCAGGGAGAGCATAAGGGAACAATTGACAGGAATGGGGGAAAGAAATACAGTAGAAGAAGAATAGGTAGCTTTGAGGGATGAAGTAGTGAAGGCAGCAAAGGATCAAGGAGGTAAAAAGACGAGGGCTAGTAGAAATGCTTGGGTAACAGAAGAAATATTGAATTTAATTGATGAAAGGAGAAAATATAAAAATGCAGTAAATGAAGCAGGCAAAAAGGAATACAAACGTCTCAAAAATGAGATCGACAGGAAGTGCGGAATGGCTAAGCGGGGATGGCTAGAAGACAAATGTAAGGATGTAGAAGCTTATCTCACTAGGGGTAAGATAGGTACTGCCTACAGGAAAATTAAAGAGACCTTTGGAGATAAGAGAACCACTTGTATGAACATCAAGAGCTGAGATGGAAACCCAGTTCTAAGCAAAGAAGGGAAAGCAGAAAGGTGGAAGGAGTATATAGAGGGTCTATACAAGAGCGATGTACTTGAGGACAATATTATGGAAATGGAAGAGGATGTAGATGAAGATGAAATGGGAGATACGATACTGCGTGAAGAGTTTGACAGAGCACTGAAAGACCTGAGTCGAAACAAGGCCCCCGGAATAGACAACATTCCATTGGAACTACTGACGGCCTTGGGAGAGCCAGTCCTGACAAAACTCTACCATCTGGTGAGCAAGATGTATGAAACAGGCGAAATATCCTCAGACTTCAAGAAGAATATAATAATTCCAATCCCAAAGAAAGCAGGTGTTGACAGATGTGAAAATTACCGAACAATCAGTTTAATAAGCCACAGCTGCAAAATACTAACACGAATTCTTTGCAGACGAATGGAAAAACTAGTAGAAGCCGACCTCGGGGAAGATCAGTTTGGATTCCGTAGAAATACTGGAACACGTGAGGCAATACTGACCTTACGACTTATGTTAGAAGAAAGATTAAGGAAAGGCAAACCTAAGTTTCTAGCATTTGTAGACTTAGAGAAAGCTTTTGACAATGTTGACTGGAATACTCTCTTTCAAATTCTAAAGGTGGCAGGGGTTAAATACAGGGAGCGAAAGGCTGTTTACAATTTGTACAGAAACCAGATGGCAGTTATAAGAGTCGAGGGACATGAAAGGGAAGCAGTGGTTGGGAAGGGAGTAAGACAGGGTTGTAGCCTCTCCCCGATGTTATTCAATCTGTATATTCAGCAAGCAGTAAAAGAAACAAAAGAAAAATTCAGAATAGGTAGTAAAATCCATGGAGAAGAAATAAAAACTTTGAGGTTTGCCGATGACATTGTAATTCTGTCAGAGACAGCAAAGGACTGGGAAGAGCAGTTGAATGGAATGGATGGTGTCTTGAAGGGAGGATATAAGATGAACATCAACAAAAGCAAAACGAGGATAATGGAATGTAGTCGAATTAAGTCGGGTGATGTAGAGGGTATTAGATTAGGAAATGAGACACTTAAAGTAGTAAAGGAGTTTTGCTATTTGGGGAGCAAAATAACTGATGATGGTCGAAGTAGAGAGGATATAAAATGTAGACTGGCAATGGCAAGGAAAGCGTTTCTCAAGAAGAGAAATTTGTTAACATCGAGTATAGATTTAAGTGTAAGGAAGTCATTTCTGAAAGTATTTGTATGGAGTGTAGCTATGTATGGAAGTGAAACATGGACGGTAAATAGTTTGGACAAGAAGAGAATAGAAGCTTTCGAAATGTGGTGCTACAGAAGAATGCTGAAGATTAGATGGGTAGATCACATAACTAATGAGGAAGTATTGAATAGGATTGGGGAGAAGAGGAGTTTGTGGCACAACTTGACCAGAAGAAGGAATCGGTTGGTAGGACATGTTCGGAGGCATCAAGGAATCACCAATTTAGTATTGGAGGGCAGCGTGGAGGGTAAAAATCGTAGAGGGAGACCAAGAGATGAATACACTAAGTAGATTCAGAAGGATGTAGGTTGCAGTAGGTACTGGGAGATGAAGAAGCTTGCACAGGATAGAGTAGCATGGAGAGCTGCATCAAACCAGTCTCAGGACTGAAGACCACAACAACAACAACAACAACAACATCCTCTCCATCTCTCCCACAGTGGTATTTTGCCATCCACGAAACCTACACAGTATTATTGTCCTTACTTACTTCACCCATACTCCAGTCCTGCCACTGGCATATACTATCCCATCAAAGGTAGGGCTATGTGTGAAAGCAGACATGTGATTTACAAACTTAAGTTGCAACCACTGTGCTGTTTTCTACGTGGGTATGACAATTAACTAGCTGTATGTCTGCATGAAGGACCTCTGCCAAACTGTGGCCAAGAAACAGCAGTACCACCCATTTGCTGAACATGCTGCCCAAAATTTGTGCTTCAGGTCAATGACTGCTTCATAGCCTGCTCCATCTGGATCCTTCCTACCAACACTAGCTTTCTGGGCAGTTGAGAACTCTCCATACAATATAACCTTCATTCTCATAACTCCCCCTGGCCCGAACCTTTGCTACTGCCTGTCTTCCATATTCTTCCCCTTTGCCACTCCAGTGCTACACACACCTCCTGTTCCACCAACACACCTAGTAGCCTTTTCCCTTCTCTACATCTCTCCTCTGTCGTATTCTTTCTCCCACTCCCTACTTCTGTGTCCTGTCCCCACCACCACCTCCTCCCTACTCACTCCCAGAGCAGCAGCACAACGTCCTTCCCCTCACCACTACCACCACCACCACCACCACCACCACCACCACCACCACCACCAATCCGGCTATGCCCCCACTACATGCCTCCTTACCACTGCCACCAACAGCAGTTTAATTCTCACATCAGGTGCAGGTGTAGCCCACAGTTGGGTCTGGGCAGCTATATACAGTGGCCATGTGAGAATGTGTGTTTTCTCCTTCTGAAAAAGGATATTTTTGTCTGAAAGCTAAAAGTTTAATAGTGTTTTTCATTGTGTCTATCTGCAGTCTTGATCAAACAAGGTGTTTTTGAACTCAGAGCAGTGTAGTGTCTTAGTACTTCTAGTTTTATTCTTGTTTAGCTTCAGGTAAGTCCACTAATATTTGAATCTTGTTCTGAATACTAATCAGAGAGTCTTCATCATTATTATTCTCTCGCAGTCCATCATCATCCTCTGATTTATTTGTAACTGCAGTTCCCCATTCTTCTTGAAAACACATTAACCTCATATTCACGTACACAATGTTTGTGCTATCTCTCTCAATGAATCCCTTATATTTAGTTTTTGTCTCTCCATTATTTAACTTCGCATGCAGGCAACTTTCTTCAGATTCTATTATATATTTTGTTTTAGGTAACCAGTCAATACCAAAGACTAAATAGATCTTAGTTCCAACAATCAGCACTCTCTGCTCATACTCATCTTCCTGAATTCTGAAGTTGATCAGTGCCTGACCTTTGATAGATTTGCATTGATTACCTACAGCACTTATGATACGTTTGCCATTAACAGGAAATGCTGGGAATGCAACCAGACTATTCAGTTTTGAAAGTAAATGTTCTGAGATGGCACTTGTCAGTGTATCCCATACCTCCACTTCTACAATCTCTGTATAGAGCTTTCTTCACATCTGTGATACATTTGCCTTTAATGTCATTCAGTGCGACTTTTGACCCATTTCGTACGACATTGTTTTCTTAGTGGGCCATTTCTGAAAATTCGGTTAGTTTACTGGTGCACATCCTTGTAGATTACAACCTCAGCTTCTAGCACATTGTGGCGATCATGTGCTCTGCCTCGTGCATAAGGTGATAAGCTTTCATGATTTAGTTCTTGTTGTTTTTGTTCTGATACAAGAACATCAATTCAGTTTATAATTAAAGACACATGCTTCATATTCAAATACAGGTATTTTGTGCACTCATCCCTCTGTCTGCAGGTACGAGAGGTACATTAACAATCTTATGATCTGTAACGCACTGTGCTGCATCAATCTTTTTCCAGCACAATCCTTTCATTTACGTCACTTGATCCATTTTTCCATTCTTAACTTTCCGATGAATTTTGTCTACTTTGATAACCAGCTCATTGCACTGTGTCCAAATGCCACCAATTTAACAATCATATCTGTTACTGTCTCAAGTGCTCTTTGCGTTCTAAATTTCAGTGTCTTGGACACAAATTTTGTCTTGAGCATCATTAAACATTATTTTCATTTGCTTGTTTTGTTTGGCAAACTGTGCTTTCAAATCTTGAATTTCAGTTTTGAGTCCATTGTATTTGATCTGATATTTTTTACCATGTTCTTGAGTAAATGTGTTAGTGAGCTGTTTGGAGACTACCAATTGCATCCCATAATTTGTCATGACCGTCCTGCATTTCCCCTTTTATTTCCCGATGAGAGTTTTTAATTTCTTGCAATATCCAGAGTATCAGATTAGTGCTAACAAAGCTCTTTACTGTTTTCTAATTAACTGTTGCTGTCAAATTTGGCATATTTTAATCTAAATTGCAGCTGCCACTATCTGTAGTAATGGGCGAAAGTGGTGAGTGGTTTGCTTCTCAGTAGATCCTACTGAACACTCGGAGGAAATCATAAAATTTTCCTTTAGCTAGTATACATGGTGTTACAATGCTGACTGACTGTCAGATAAAAAGTTTAAAAACCAGAAATGTTCAATGATAAAGTATGTGGTTAGAATGAATTTTTCACTCTACAGCGGAGTGTGCGCTGATATGAAACTTCCTGACAGATTAAAACTGTGTGCTGGACCGAGACTCAAACTCGGGACCTTTGCCTTTCACGGGCAAGTGCTCTACCGACTGAGCTACCCAAGCACGACTCATGCCCTGTCCTCACAGCTTTAATTCCACCAGTACCTCGTCTCCTACCTTCCAAACTTTACAGAAGCTTTCCTGCAAGGTTCGCAGGAGAGCTTCTGTTAAGTTTGGAAGGTAGGAGACGAGGTACTGGCGGAATTAAAGCTGTGAGGATGGGGCGTGAGTCGTGATTGGGTATCTCAGCCGTTAGAGCACTTGCCCGTGAAAGTCAAAGGTTCCGAGTTTGAGTCTTGGTCCGGCACACAGTTTTAATCTGTCAGCAAGTTTCAAGTATGTGGTTGTCTAGATAAAGTTTGGAATGAAGATAAAGACTCCTAAGCTTTCAAGAACTGTGTCGCGACTGTGTGTGTCTGCATTTGGGTGTCTGTGTGGTCGTGTGTGTAAAAGCTAGTGTGGACGGAATTTCCTACTACATGTTTTTATGCAAGACATGTCTGTCCATTGTAGGTGAGTGGTTGGGTTCCCTTATTTTAGGGACTATGTAAATTGTTTTAAGAAAATCATCAAGGACTGTGTTGATGCCTCGAAATAGAATTCATTAGACTTCATGTAAGAACAAGTCTTTAATGAGTAAATCTCTACAATGTAACATAAAGTAATTTATTGTCTCCTTAAGTATTCTTAGATATGGAACATTTATGTTCAAGGCACAGCAAATTTTGTATTCTGTTTGGTGTTGTTTCTTATTTGGGATATTTTAGCATTTGTTAGGACAAAGTCCATAATTTAAAATATCAACCTGCAGGAGGTATTGTATAGTTAAATGATACATTATAATAGTTTGAAATGTCTTGGGCACTGTAAACACTCATATGTGTATATTTTCTTTGAACTTTCTCAGTGTACTCCATTAATTCTATCTGGTTAAGGATCCCACACCGTACATCAGTATTCCAAAAGAGGATGGACAAGCTTAGTGTAGGCAGTCTCTTTAGTAGATTTGTTGCATCTTCTAAGGGCTCTGCCAATAAATCGCAGTATTTGGTTCGACTTCCCCACAACATTGCACGAGTCCTTTTAGCGCTCGTGGAGGACCTCACATTTTCCATTACTCAGGGTCAATTGCCAGTATTCGCATCAAACACATATCATTTCTAAATCATTCTGTAATTTGTTTTGATCTTCTGATGAAATTACTAGATGATTAATTACAGCATCATCTGCAAACAACCAAAGACAGCTCTTCACATTGTCTCCTAAATTGTTTATATAGATAAGGAACAGCAGAGGGCTTATAACACTACTTTAGGGAACACCAGAAATCACTTATTTTTTACTCGATGGCTTTCTGTCAGTTACTACGGGTTGTGACCCTTCTGACAGGAAATCACAAATCCAGTCACACAACTGAGACAATATTCCATAAGCATGCTGTTGAATTACAACCAGCTTGTGAGGTACAGTGTCAAAAGCCTTCTGAAAAATCTCAAAATATGGAATAAATTTGAAATTCCATGTCAGTAGCACTCAACACTTTGTGTCAGTAAAGAGCTAGTTGTGTTTCACAAGAACAATGTCTTCTAAATCCATGTTGACTACGTGCCAGTAGATTGTTCTCTTTGAGGTACTTCATAATGTTCGAACACAGTACAGGTCCTAAAATCCTGCAGCATATCAACGTTAATGATATAGGCCTGTAAATTAGTGGCTTACTCCTATTGCCTTTCTTGAATATTGGTGTGACCTGTGCAGCTTTCCAATCTTTGGGTACTGATCATTCGGCGAGAGAGCGGTTGTATATGATTGTTGATTATGGAGCTATTGCATCGGCATACTCCAAGGATAGCTACTTCTAAATTACTGAGGTTGGCGGCTGTTCTTGATTCGAATTCTGGAATATTTACTGTGTCTTCTTCAATGAAGGAATGTCAGAAGGCTGTGTTAGTAACTCTGCTTTAACAGCACTGTAATCAATAGTATTTCCATTGTTTATTATGCAGAGAAGGCATTGATTGTGTCTTGCCACTGGCATACTTTACATATGATCAGAATGTCTTTGAATTTTTGCCAGGTTTCGAGACAAAGTTTCACCGTGGAAATTATTATAAGCATCTTGCATTGAAGTCCATGCTAAATTTCGAACTTCTGTAAAGGATCACCAATCTTCTGGATTTTGCATTTTTTAAAATTTGGCATCCTTTTTTTGTCGTCTCAATCTGGCACTGTTTTGTGTACCAATGGAAGGCTCATCTCCGTCATTTATTAATTTATTTGCTATAAAGCTCTTAATTGCTGGTGATACTATTTCTTTGAATTCAAGTCACATCTGGTCTACATTTGCATTGTTGATTTGGAAGGAGTCTCTCTGAAAGGCATGGAGTGAATTTTTATCTGCTTTTCTGACAAAACAAAATAGCAGCTCTTACACAAATGAAGGCCACTACCACACTGATTTGACTACAGACAGCAGAGATGTGAGATTTGACTGAGAAGGCTATTGGTCATTCATCTTTGGTGCATCCGAGCTTATTCTGTGAGTCCTATTATTTCATAGGTGTGTATATAGCCTGAAGAAATATTGAAGAGTGAAACTGTAGAAGTTTATACAGGTTTAACAATAAAAACATTATTTGGCTGGCAAACATCCTTCCCAGAATTTGTGAAAGATGATGCGGGTGATCTTCCAAACTGCATAGGCGACAGCGTAAGTACTTCATACCTTAGTGGATTATTATGCAACGTACACTCCTGGAAATGGAAAAAAGAACACATTGACACCGGTGTGTCAGACCCACCATACTTGCTCCGGACACTGCGAGAGGGCTGTACAAGCAATGATCACACGCACGGCACAGCGGACACACCAGGAACCGCGGTGTTGGCCGTCGAATGGCGCTAGCTGCGCAGCATTTGTGCACCGCCGCCGTCAGTGTCAGCCAGTTTGCCGTGGCATACGGAGCTCCATCGCAGTCTTTAACACTGGTAGCATGCCGCGACAGCGTGGACGTGAACCGTATGTGCAGTTGACGGACTTTGAGCGAGGGCGTATAGTGGGCATGCGGGAGGCCGGGTGGACGTACCGCCGAATTTCTCAACACGTGGGGCGTGAGGTCTCCACAGTACATTGATGTTGTCGCCAGTGGTCGGCGGAAGGTGCACGTGCCCGTCGACCTGGGACCGGACCGCAGCGACGCACGGATGCACGCCAAGACCGTAGGATCCTACGCAGTGCCGTAGGGGACCGCACCGCCACTTCCCAGCAAATTAGGGACACTGTTGCTCCTGGGGTATCGGCGAGGACCATTCGCAACTGTCTCCATGAAGCTGGGCTACGGTCCCGCACACCGTTAGGCCGTCTTCCGCTCACGCCCCAACATCGTGCAGCCCGCCTCCAGTGGTGTCGCGACAGGCGTGAATGGAGGGACGAATGGAGACGTGTGGTCTTCAGCGATGAGAGTCGCTTCTGCCTTGGTGCCAATGATGGTCGTATGCGTGTTTGGCGCCGTGCAGGGGAGCGCCACAATCAGGACTGCATACGACCGAGGCACACAGGGCCAACACCCGGCATCATGGTGTGGGGAGCGATCTCCTACACTGGCCGTACACCACTGGTGATCGTCGAGGGGACACTGAATAGTGCACGGTACATCCAAACCGTCATTGAACCCATCGTTCTACCATTCCTAGACCGGCAAGGGAACTTGCTGTTCCAACAGGACAATGCACGTCCGCATGTATCCCGTGCCACCCAACGTGCTCTAGAAGGTGTAAGTCAACTACCCTGGCCAGCAAGATCTCCGGATCTGTCCCCCATTGAGCATGTTTGGGACTGGATGAAGCGTCGTCTCACGCGGTCTGCACGTCCAGCACGAACGCTGGTCCAACTGAGGCGCCAGGTGGAAATGGCATGGCAAGCCGTGCCACAGGACTACATCCAGCATCTCTACGATCATCTCCATGGGAGAATAGCAGCCTGCATTGCTGCGAAAGGTGGATATACACTGTACTAGTGCCGACATTGTGCATGCTCTGTTGCCTGTATCTATGTGCCTGTGGTTCTGTCAGTGTGATCATGTGATGTATCTGACCCCAGGAATGTGTCAATAAAGTTTCCCCTTCCTGGGACAATGAATTCACGATGTTCTTATTTCAATTTCCAGGAGTGTATATAACCAAAAATAGAAAACTGTGCCATAAGTCTACTTTGTAGTAGATGAAAATGTGATGTATTCTTAAGATTTCTTTTGCGTGTAACTTCAATAACAAAAACGTTTCCTGTATGTTGAAAATTCACTATCATCTTCAGGAAAGGCATTGCTTAAACTGTTCATAGTCGTCTTAATAATTTTTTGCTGCAGTCTATGAGTAGCAGCACATGATGGTAGAGGCAACTGGGTGGGGGTAAGGAGGAGGCTGGGGTGGGAAGAGGGAGGAGGAGGGATAGCAGGGTAGGGGTGGGAACGGTAAACTGCTGCTAGTGGGAGTGTGCAGGGATGAGCTAGAGAGAGGGTATGCAGCGAGGTGCTCTCGGGAGGTTAAATGGAGGATGGGGGAGAGAGGGGGGAGGGTAGTGGAAAAGGAGAGAGGAAGAAGACTGGGTGTGTTGGTGGAATAGAGGGCTGTGTAATGTTGGGATGGCAATACCTCCATTCCAGTAGCTGCCACCTGTTCCATACCAAAAAGCCCCTTCCATATAGCCACCCATGGCCATCGTATCTGCAGTGATGAGCGGTCCCTCTCAAAATATACTGAGGGTCTCACTGAGGCGTTTACAGACTGTAATTACCCTCCCAACCGTGTACAAAAACAGAATTCCTGTGCCTTATCTTTCCAGTCAGCCACCACCTCCCAATGTCCCACCATGCTGCCACAGACGAGCATTCCCCTCATGACTCGCTACCACTCAGGGTTGCAGCAACTGAATAACATTTTCCGCCAAGATTTTGACTATCTCGCGTTGTGCCCTCAAATGAGAAATGTCACACCCACTATCCTTCCCATCCCACCCATAGTGGTATTCTGCCGTCCACTGAACCTACACAATATCCTCGTCCACCCCCACACAGCCTTACTCCCAACCCCTTGCTCCTGGCTCATATCCCTATAATAGACCTATATGTAAGACCTGTCCCATACATCCTCCCACCACCACCACCTACTCCAGTCCGGTCACTGACATTACATATCCCATCAAAGGCAGTGTTAGCTGCGAAACCATCCATATGATTTACAAGCTAAGCTGCATCCCCTGTGCTGCATTCTATGTGGCACAACAACAAACAGGCTGTCTGTCTACATGAATGGCAACTGACAAACTGTGGCCAAGAAACAACTGGATCAACTGTTGCAAAGCATGCCACCCAACATGACATTTCTCATTTCAGTGACTGCCACACAGCCTGTGCCATATGGATCCTTCCCATCAACACCAGCTTTTCTGAATTGCATAGGTGGGAACTTTCTCTCTCTGCAATATAACCTACATTCCTGTAACCCTCCTGGCCTGAACCTGCATTAGTCATTGCCCTTAGCCATCTAGCCCCTTCCCTGTTCCCATTTCAGCACTACACAGCCCTCTAATCCATCAACACACCCAGTCTTCTTCTTCTCTCTTTTTCCGCTACTCCCCTCTCTCCCCCACCCTCCACCTAACCTCCCGACTGCACCTAGCTGCATACTCTCTCTCTACCTCATCCCTGCACACTCCCACTAGCAGCAGTTTACTGTCCCCCACCCCTACTCTGCTATCCCTCCCACTCCCCCTCGCCACCCAAGCTTCCTCCTTACCCCCACCCAGTTGCCTCTCCCATCATGTGCTGCTGCTCGTAGTCTGGCTTCAGCTGCCAGAGACTGTGGTCGTGTGTGTGTGTGTGTGTGTGTGTGTGTGTGTGTGTGTGTGTATACAAAGGCCATGTTGGCCGAAACCTCATTTTGTGACAGTCTTTCTGCTGTGCCTATCAGTGACTCAGCATTCCACTATACAGTGAGTAGCAACTATGTTTTTTATAATATTGTTGTATTTTGCACAGTGCTTTTCATTGAATGTATTACACACACACACACACACACACACACACACACACACACACGCAAGGTACATGTGTTTGGCCCATAACTTTTCTGGCAGATTTCAGTCAGGACAATTATCATCCACCCATTGTTTTTTGATTTCTATTTCATTCCTGACATGAATTGATAGACCCATGCCTCATCCACAGTAACAAATTGACAGGAGAAAAGTTCAGTTCTTCTTAAGAACTGTCCATATGTTGCTGGATCATCTGGATCATACAGCCATTATTTGAATTTATCCTCCCATTTCATAGCTGTTGAAAATGCAGGAGCGGACTACATGTAATTTATAGCTTCGCTAACTTTTAATGACTTAATTAGCTGAGTACCAAGTGTTGGCCAGGCTTATTAGCCTATCTCCTCCTTCCCCACTTTCTGTCTGTCCATTTCTCCTTCCCTGTTTTCTCTCCATGTTCCCACCCCAGTCTCAATAGGATGATCGTGGTTCATACCTCCACAGTATTTCTTTCCAGGTCGTAAATAATATGTACACCAAATTTGATTTAATTTTTTCCATGGATTTGGGATTGGCTTTTTACCCGCTGCTTTGCCCGTGTACCCATGTCACATACATTTAACATATTTGTACATATATTTCACCTTTATCTCTAGCTAATATTTCCCTGCAGTTTATCTCTAGCCAATATTTCCCTGCAGTTTTATTTTCAGGCACCCCAACTTTTATGATGTCATATCTCCTGAACTATGTATTGTACAGTGATATAATTTTGCAGGTACATCCAGCAGTATATATGGCTACTGTCTGAAAAATGTGTTGTGAATAAAATTGTTGTTGTGGTCATCAGTGCGATGACTGGCTTTATGCAGCTCTCCATGCTTCTCTATCCTGTGTAAGCCTCTTCATCTCGGAATAACTACTACAACATACATCATTTTGAATCAGCTTCCCTCCAGTATACTAAATTAGCGATCCTTTGATGTTGTAGAATGAGTCCTATCAGCTGTTCCCTTCTTTTGATAAAGTTGTACCACAAATTTCTTGTCTCCCCCATTCTATTCAGTATCTCCTTATTAGTTGCAAATTGACCAATCTGGTCTTCATCATTCTTCTTTAGCAACACATTTCAAAAGTGTCTATTCTCTTTTTGTCTAAACTGTTTGTCATCCATGTTTCACTTCTATACATGGCAACACTCCATACAAAAGCTTCAGAAAAGATTTCCTAACACTTAAATGTATATTTTATGTTAACAGATTTCTGTTTTTCAGAAATGCTTTTCTTGCCATTGCCAGTCTATATTTTATTTCCTTTCTACTTCAGCCATCATCATTTTATTTTGCTACCCAAATTGCAAAACTCACCTACTACTTCAAGTGGCTCATTTCCTACTCTAATTCCCTTCCTTTAGAATACCCTGATTTAATTCGGCTATATCCCATTATCCTCGTTTTTCTGTTGTTGATGTTCATCTTGTATCGTCCTTTCAAGGCACTGTCCATTCCATTCAACTGCTCTATCAAGTCCTTTGCTGTCTCTGACAGAATTACAATGTCATCAGCAAACCATCAAGTTTTTATTTCTTCCTGAGTTTTAATTCCTACTCCAAATTGTTCTTTAGTTTCTTTTACCGCTTGTTCAATGCACAGATTGAATATCAGGGATAGGTTCCAATCCTGCCTCATCCCCTATTCAACCACTGCTTCCCTTTCATGCCCCTCGACTCTTATAACTGCCGTCTGGTTTCTGTACAAATTGTAAATAACCTTTCACTCCCTCTGTTTTAACCGTGCTACCGTCAGAATTTCAAAGAGAGTATTCTAGTCAGCATTGTCAAAAGCTTTCTCTAAGTCTACAAATGCTATAAATGTAGATTACCTTTCCATAACCTATCATCTTAGATAAGTCAGTATTGCCTCTTGTATTTCTACATTTCTCTGGAATCAAAACTGTTCTACCCTGAGCTTCATTTATACCAATTTTTCCATTCTTCTGTAAAGGATCCATGTCAGTATTTTGCAGCCATGGCTTATGAAACTGATAGTTCGGTAATTTTCACACCTGTCAGTATCTGCTTTCTTTGGAGTTGGAATTGCTACATTCTTCTTGAAGTCTGAGGGTATTTCGCCTCTCTCACAAATCTTGCACACCTGATGGAAGAGTTTTGTCATTGTCATGGCTGGCTCTCCCAAGGCTATCAGTACTCCTGACAGAATATTGTCTACCCCTGTGGCCTTGTTTCGGCTTAAATCTTGTGGAGCTTAGTCAGATTCATCTTGCAATATCATATCTCCCATCTCATCTACATCCACTTCACCTTCTTTAATATTGCCTTTATCTCCCTTGTATAGACCTTCTATATATTCCCTTCACATTCCAGCTTTCCCATCTTTGCTTAGGACTGGTTTCCAATATGAGCTCTTGATATTCATACAGCTGTTTCTCTTTTCCCCAAAGACCTCTAATTTTCCTGTAGGCAGTTTCTATCTTTCACCTAGTAAAATATGCTTCTAAATCCTTAAATTTGTCCTCTAGCCATTCCTTAATAGCCATTTTGTGCTTCCTGTCAGTCTCACTTTTTAAACATTTGTATTTCCTTTCATCTGCTTCATTTCCTGCATTTTTAAATTTTCTCCTGTCAACAGCTAAATTCAGTATCTCTTGTGTTACCCAAGGATTTCTACTAGACTTTGTCTTTTTACCTATTTGATTCCCTGCTGCCTCCACTATGTTGTATCGTAAAGCTATCCATTTGTCTTCTACTGTATTCCTTTCCCCTGTTCTAGTCAGCTATTGCCTAATGCTCCTTCTAAAACTCTCTAGAACCACTGGTTCTTTCAACTTATCCAGGTCCCGTCTCTCTAATTTTCTACCTTTTCTCAATTTCTTCAATTGCTGTCTGCAGCTCATTACGGGGAGCATCTCTGGAGCTAGGCAGATGTGCGTATACGAAGCTTTCGCTAAGTTAAATGATTAATATTGAAATAAGAGCTAATTGAGTTAATATTACACTTTAGACTAGTGTATATACTTCTTCTCTAGGCTATCTATTGAAGGTTTCACTTTTCTGACCGTATTTAGATAAAAAAGGAAGTGTTTCGTAAAAGGCCGGTAGTTGCTAGTTTTGTTTACATTTTTTAGGTGTAAATTTTGCGTGAGTGTAGATTTTTGTTTTTGACTAGAGTTATCGCTTCAAAGTCAAATTAATTCGTGTCGGTCATACAGAGCTAGGTAGTTAAAACTTCTGGAAGTAAATTTAAAAGTTTGTTTACATTACGAATTAGGAGGCTACAGGTTACGAAACTACTGTGGTCTTGTGCCAGCATATTCTCTGCTTTTGTGTTAAGTTTGTCTATTAAACCAAATGTGGTGGTTGCGGTTGCCGTAGAAATTTGAAAGGGGGGTGTTCTGTGTAGACTGTAAGTTATGGTTTCATTGGGGCGAATGTAGCGGCGAGGAAATGGGGGTAGAAAATGAGGCTCTTCCATGGCAGTGTAGGTTATGTAGAAAGGACAGAAAAATCGCGGAACAGGAGGCAAAAATTTGTGCCCCTAAGGCTGAATTAGAAAACGCGAACTTGGAATAATGTAGGTTAAGGGAGGAAAAAGAGACTGGGAACTGGAAAAAGGTAACAAGCAAAGGGCGAAATAGGGAAACAATTGAAAAAAACTCCAGAAATTCAATTAGTAAATCAGTTTGGCTTGCTATTTGATGTGGAGGAAGGGCCTCATCCAGATGTAGTTGAAAGTAGGTTGAAGCAGAATATAAGCTTAAAGAAAAAAGACAGATCAGGATCAAACCAGAATAGGAAAAGAAGAATTCTGCTTATAGGCAGCAGTCATGGGAGGGGTGTGGGCCAGCAGCTTCAGGAGAAATTAGGTGCAGGGTACCAGGACACAAGTTTTGCGAAACCAAGTGCTAGCCTTAGCCAGGTGACAGAAAACTTAGGTCAGCTATACAAGGGCTTTGAGAAGGAAGATCAGGTAATTATAGTAGCCTTAGCCAGGTGACAGAAAACTTAGGTCAGCTATACAAGGGCTTTGAGAAGGAAGATCAGGTAATTATAGTTGGGGGAGCAGGAAACAGCCTGGCTATGAATCCAAGATATAGTATTAGGAGTGACCTGGATAAAATAGGAGAAGAAACTGAGCACACAAGTGTGGGGTTTGTGGAGGTCTTTCAGCACCATGATCAGCACTGGGTAAACACTGCTGTAAGGCATGTTAACACTGAGCTGAACAGGATGCTCCAGACGCCGGCAAAATCTCACATAAGTGTTGTTCCAGTAAATGCTATTGGTATGGGAGGGATACACTACACATGGCTTGCACCTGAATAGGATGGGGAAAATTAAGTTAGCTTCTCTGTTAGCAGAAACTGTAAGGGGGTCCACAGTCATGCAAGGGGGTGATCCCTGTGGTTAATGGGTCCAGGCAGACAGATTTTTTAGGTTAAACCCAAAGTCCAGACAGATGACAATCAAGATAAATCGAATAAAAGAAACTTCATGTACAGTAAATAGTGGTAAAACTAAGGGCGTTATCAACTTACTTCATCATTCATCAAAATATCAGGGGAATAAAAAATAAAGTAGATGAGCTATTAGTGTGTTTAGATGATCTCAAAAATAAGAATGAGATTGATATACTTTGTCTGTCTGAACACGATGTAACTGTGGGTGTAATTTAGCATCTTACACTTGTAGATCTAGGATGGCTAAAGGATGAGTTGCCATTTTCATAAAACATGGGGATAAATGTAAAACTGTAGAAGTAAGCAAATTTTGTGTTGATCGGCACTTTGAGGTTTGTGCATGTGAACTTCAGCTAGATAATGTAGTATTCATATTGGCAACAGTGTACAGGTCCCCATTAGGAAAGTGGGAGCTATTCATAAAAAAGTTTGACTCCCTATTATGCTGTCTGTCAGACAAAAAGAAGAAGTTATTAATCTGTGGTGATTTCAGTGTAAACTTTCTAAATAATTCTGAGAGGAAAAGTGAACTAGAAGTGTTATTAACAACTTATAAATTAGAATCAGTGATCAGTTTCGCTACACGTATAGCTCAAGACAGTAACACACTAATAGATAATGTATTTGTACAGAAAGAGGATGTAAAACAAACACATGCTTTCCTTGTGGTAAATGGATTGTCAGACCATGATTAAGTAAAAGTATAAGTTCGCTCAACCCGGTGTCTATAGAGCACTTCAAAGAAAGCTTAAGAATGTTAATGGGGGAGGTGTATATAATGAGCCAAATGCCAATGATAAATGCAACATATTTCTTGATAAATTTATATCCCTTTTTGAACATTTTTCCCCAAAGAAAATTACTAAATGTAACAGCACACACTTTTCAAAGAAACCTTGGATTACTAGACGTATTAAAGTGTCTTCAGAAAGAAAAAGAAAACTGTATGAGACAGCAAGAACTAGTAAAGATCCAGAAGTAGTTTTACACTGGAAACATTATTGTAACATACTGAGAAAAGTTGTAAGGAAATCAAAAAATGTGTATGTTAGAGAAGAAATTAACAACTCCAGCAATAAAATCAAATCAATATGGAATGTTGTTAGAAGGGAGATAGGAAAAGTAACCACTGGGGTAGGTAGTATTACTATTAAATAGAACGAGACCATCCTAACCAACAGTGCACAAGTAGCTAATGTATTTAACAACCATTTCTTAAGTGTAAGAGAAAAATTGGCAAGAATAGTTCAAAAGAAAAAGCCAGGCAGTACATGGAAGAGTCTGTTTTGAAAAAATTTAGTCAGATTAAGTTTCATCTAACAACCTCTTGTGAAATGAGTAAAATTATTAAATCTTTGAAAAATAAATGTTCTATTGGAGTAGATGACATCTCTAATAAGATATTAAAACAATGTGGAGCAATTACAGCTGATGTTCTGAGTCACATATGTAATGCATCATTAACTCAAAGTCTTTTCCCAGACAGGGAAAACAGTGCACAAGTAGCTAATGTATTTAACAACCATTTCTTAAGTGTAAGAGAAAAAATTGGCAAGAATAGTTCAAAAGAAAAAGCCAGGCAGTACATGGAAGAGTCTGTTTTGAAAAAATTTAGTCAGATTAAGTTTCATCTAACAACCTCTTGTGAAATGAGTAAAATTATTAAATCTTTGAAAAATAAATGTTCTATTGGAGTAGATGACATCTCTAATAAGATATTAAAACAATGTGGAGCAATTACAGCTGATGTTCTGAGTCACATATGTAATGCATCATTAACTCAAAGTCTTTTCCCAGACAGGTTAAAATATGCAATTGACAGGCTGCTCTACAAAAAGGGGGACACCACAGATGTCAATTATTATCGGCCAGTATCCTTGCTTACAGCATTTTCAAAAATCTTCGAGAAAGTAATGTACTCAAGAGTGGTTAGCCATCTCGACAGGAATAGGATACTTACACGTTAGTAAATCACAGTTTGGATTTCAAAAATGCTGTTCCACTCAGACAGCAATATACAATTTCACTGTCCACATAATAGAGTCTTTAAATAGTAAAATGTCACCAATAGGAATTTTCTGTGACTTGTCCGAAGCATTTGATTGTGTGAACCATAACATTATGTTACAGAAATGACAGTTCTGTGGTATAAATGGAGTAGCATATGAGTGGTTTAAGTCGTACCTACAGAACAGGAAGCAAAAAGTTTCCTTATGTGGGTCAAGTGATTTAAATAAGTTTGCCACTTCATCTAACTGGGGTGAAATTACATTGGGTGTTCCACAGGGTTCAATCATGGGTCCCCATCTGTTCTTGATATATGTGAACGGCCTCCCTTTTTATCTGAAACAGGAAGTTGAACTGACACTGTTTGCTGATGATACAAATATTATTAATCTGGTAAAAGAAACTTCAATTGAAAATGATACAAATAAGATCTTTAGAAAAGTCATTAATTGGTTTTCTGCAAATGGGCTTGCTCTGAACTTTGAAAAAACACAGTACATCCAATTTTCTGCTGCAAAAAGTACAGTTCCTTCAATAAATATAACACATCAACAGAAGTCAGTAGACAGGGAAGAGCATACTAAGTTTTTGGGTATACACATAGGTGAGAATCTTAATTGGGAAATTCATATTTTGGATCTTCTAAAGCGACTAGGTTCAGCAACTTTTGCAATCAGGATAATTGCCAATTTTGAGGATATAGAAATTAGTAAGCTAACATACTTTGCATACTTTCACTCTCTGATGTCATACGGAATAATATTTTGGGGTAACTCAACATTTAGACAAAAAGTATTCACTGCTCAAAAGATTAGAATTATGTGTGGGGTTCATAGTCGCACATCTTGTAGGCATCTTTTTAAAAGATTGAGAATTCTTACAACTGCCTCACAGTACATTTACTCACTAATGAAATTTGTTCTCAACAACGTGGACCAGTTTAAGAACAACAGTGACATTCATGATTATAATACCAAAAAAAAGAAAGACTTACACTATCCTTTACTCAACCTATCTTTGGCACAGAAAGGGGTAAAATATGCTGCTATAAAAATTTTCGACAGATTACCAGATGAAATAAAATGTCTGACAGACAGCAGTAATAGCTTCAAAAATAAATTGAAATCGTATCTCCTTGATAACTCCTTCTGTACCATAGATGAATTCTTGAATAGGAATAAATAAATCTATAAATATAGTATATGCATTTTGTCCCATTTAAGGGAATGGGGTAAATAATAGAAATATTAATCCTTAACTCTGTATTGTAATATATTTGTATATTAAAAAATCTTGTTTCATATGTGCATTTCTTGTGCACTTGACATGTTCCACATCGTAACGGTTACCGTACCGTGCGATTGATCAATGGAACACGCAGCTAGCTAACTAACTAACCAATAAATTGTGGTCAGAGCCCCACATCTGCCCCTGGAAATGTATTACAGTTTAAAGTTTGGTTCCTAAATCACTGTTGAACCATGAAACCTTTGAGTGTCTCCAGGTCTCTTCCACATACACAGCCTCCTTTTATGATTCTTAAATCAAGTTTAGCAATGATTAAATTATGCTCTGTGCAAAAGTCTACCAGGTGGTTTTATCTTTCATTCCTTTTCCACAGTTCATATTCACCTACTATTTTTCCTTCTCTTCTTTTTGTGCTATCGAATTCCAGCCTCCCATCACAATTAAATTTTCATCTCCTTTAACCATCTGGACAATTTCTTTTATTTCAACATAGATTTCTTCAGTCTCTACATCATCTGTGGAGCCAGTTGGCATATAAACTTGTACTACTGTGTTAGACATGGACTTTGTGTCTGTCTTCGCTAGGATAGTGTGTTCACTATGCTGTTCATCAGTAGTTTAAAATAAACCACATTCCTATTTTCTTATTCATTATTAAATCCAATCCTCCATTTCCCCTATTTGATTTTGTGTTTATAATCTTGTATTCACTTAACCAGAAGTCCTGTTTCTCATGCCACAGAACAACACTAATTCCAACTATACCCAACTTCAACCTATCCATTTCCTTTTTTTTAAATTTTCGAATATACAAGGGTGGTTTGAAAAGTGCTTGGAACAGAATAGAGAAAAAGCACTTACATCACTGAAACGTTTTTTATTTTTCAATGTAGCCTCCTTGTAGATTAATGCACTTGGTCCAACGATGTTCCAGTGCCGTGATCTCATCTTAAAAATGAGTTTCCTTCAGGCCTGCAAAATAGTTGTCAACTCTGGCTATCAGTTCTTCGTTTGAAGTGAATCTTCATCCACCAAGAAAAATTTTCAGTTTTGGGAAGAGATGGAAGTCTGACGGAGCCATATCAGGTGGATAAGGCGGGTGTGGCAACAATTCATACCTTAGTTCGTGTAATTTTGTCATGGCAATGGCGCATTTGTGTGGTTGCCCATCAAGAGCCACGCCACCCATCTTGCAGATAATTTTTTCATTTCTAATTCTTCAGTAAAATGTGATATACCATTTCAGATGACATCTGGCAAGTGTGAGCAATTTCACGCACTTTCACTCGGTGATCCTCCATGACCATTTTGTGCACTTTTGCAGTGATTTCTCGAGTAGTGACACATCTTGGCCGACCACTGTGCGGATCATCATCTACCAAATTTAAATTCATTTGTCCACTTGGCAACAGTTGAATATGAAGGAGCAGAGTATTCTGGAAATCAGGATGTATGTCTTTTGCTTTCATACCTTTCTTTATGAAGTACTTAATCACTGCTTGAATCTCGATTTTTTCCAACTTCGCAAATCCCTAAGCAGGAACAACTACAGAGCCACGTCACCACCACAGCTCTCTTCCAAGAGCACTGACGTGGCTCGTATTTACAGTCCAGTGAACAACTCTTTGCACTAGTGCTGACCTGTCATGGTGATTCCGAGAACTTTTCAAATCACCCTCATACCTGCCCAATTAAGGTATCTAACATTCCATGTTCTAATCCTTAGAATGCCAGCTTTGTTTCTCCTGTTGATGACATCCTCTTGAATAGTCCTTGCTCGAAGATCCGAATCGGGGACTATTTTACCTCTGGAATGGAATATTTTACCTAAGAGGATGCCGTAATCATTTAGTCATACAGTAGAACTATATTCCCTCAGGAAAAATTACAGCTGTAGTTTCCCCTTGCTTTCATCCATTCACAGTACCAGCACTAACATTCTGACGAGTGTGAGCGTGAGTGTAGATCTGAGTTATATCAGCTTATTCCCCCAAATCACCTTTCACTTCTTTACGATCTGACTTACTTGGAATTTGCAGCCATTCTTCTTTACTGAATAGCCGGCTGCTGGAAACCCCCTTGACTTCTCTGTCGAACAATGCTAGATACAGGAATTTTTAGACTCTTTCTGCTTATGAAATAAGTAGACATACAAACTTTACTTTTCATCAACTAACGATGTATTTGACCTCCATACACAATAAAAATCTTACTTTCCACATGAATATGTAACTTCCTGCAAGCCTTTCGTACAGTCGGACGTTAGAAACAAATTATGTTACAGTCAAAAGAAAGTTGGCTCGGATACCATGACCTTTCTTAACATGAATCGTAAAATGAGTCTTGTCTCTAACAAGGTTGCGTCAAGAGTCTACAAAAGTACTTCTTCAACTGTTCTTGTTTTAATAACAGTAGTCAATGACACAATAAGCACAGAGCTGCATATGAACTCCACGGTTCTTTCTTACTCACTCACTAAAACATCTGTGGATTGCCCGACAGGTTTGCTGGACCTGATGGGATACCAGTTCGTTTTACACAGAGTACGCAAAGGAACTTGTCCCCCTTCTTGCTGCGGTGTACCATAGGTCTCTAGAAAAGCGTAGTGTTCCAAAGGATTGAAAAAAGGGCACAGGTCATCCCCGTTTGCAAGAAGGGACGTCGACCAGATATACAGAACTATAGCCCTATATCTATAACGTCAATCAGAATTTTGGAACACGTATTATGTTCGAGTATAATGAATTTTCTGGAGACTAGAAATCTACTCTGTAGGAATCAGCATGAGTTTCGAAAAAGACAATTGTGTGAAGCCCAGCTCGCGCTATTCGTCCACGAGCCTCAGAGGGCCATAGACACGGGTTCCCAGGTAGATGCCGTGTTTCTTGACTTCTGCAAGGTATTCGATACAGTTCCCCACAGTTGTTTAATGAACAAAGAAAGAGCATATGGACTATCAGACCAATTGTGCGACTGGATTGTAGAGTTCCTAGATAACAGAACACAGCATGTCATTCTCAATGGAGAGAAGTCTTCCGAAGTAAGAGTGATTTCAGGTGTGCCACAGGGGAGTGTCGTAGCACCATTGCTAGTCACAATATATATAAATGACATTGTGGATAACATAGGAAGTTCACTGAAGCTTTTTGCGGATGATGGTGTGCTATATCGAGAGATTGTAAGAATGGAAAATGGTACTGAAATGCGGGAGGATCTGCAATGAATTGACGCATGGTGCAGGGAATGGCAATTGAATCTCAATGTAGACAAGTGTAATGTGCTGCGAATACATAGAAAGAAAGATTCTTTATCATTTAGCTACAATATAGCAGGTCAGCAATTGGAAGCAGTTAATTCCATAAATAATCTGGGGGTAGGTATTAGGAGTGATGTAAAATGGAATGATCATATAAAGTTGATTGTCGGTGAAGCGGATGCCAGACTGAGATTCATTGGAAGAATCCTAAGGAAATGCAATCCGAAAACAAAGGAAGTAGGTTACAGTACAGTTGTTCACCCACTGCTTGAATATTGCTCACCAGTATGGGATCCATACCAGATAGGGTGGATAGAAGAGAGAGAGAAGATCCAATGGAGAGCAGCGTGCTTCGTTACAGGATCATTTAGTAATCGTGAAAGCGTTACGGAGATGATAGATAAACTCCAATGGAAGACTCTGCAGGAGAGACGCTCAGTAACTCGGTACGGGCTTTTGTTGAAGTTTTGAGAACATACCTTCACCGAGGAGTCAAGCAGTATGTTGCTCCCTCCTACGTATATCTCGCGAAGAGACCATGAGGATAAAATCAAGAGAGATTAGAGCCCACACAGAGGCATACCGACCATCTTTCTTTCACCAAACAATACGAGACTGGAATAGAAGGGAGAACAGAGGTACTAAAAGTACCCTCCGCCACACACCGTCAGGTGGTTTGCCGAGTATGGATGTAGATGTGGATGTATATGTAGATGTAGACAGGTACTTGTCGGTACAGTCTGACTGCCGTGTCTACTTTCTGCCCGCGACCGATTTTAAACCTGCACACACAAACATGGGACACGCAGTAGGTAGGATTCTACCATCCCACACTCATATCGAGAATATCATGTGTTCGAGACGGTAGAAGGCTGAGTGGTTCTAGAATTTGCACAGAAATTCTCAAATCACTACAGCACAGAAAGGCCATTTTGGTTGATGTTACAAGGCCAGATCAGTCCAGTTATCCAGACTTGCCCATGCTGCTACTGAGAAGGCTGCTGCCCCTCTTCAGGAACCATACGTTTGTCTGACATCTTGACAGATACCCTCCATTGTGGCTGCACCTACTGTACAGCTTTCTGTATTGCTGAGGCGTGCAAGCCACCCCTTAGATGACAAGATCCATGGTTCACAGAATAGTAGTAAGTAAGCAATTAATTAAAATAACAATGAAATCAGTCAATTTTTCACAAAATAATATATTTCGATAGATAAAAAATCTACTCACCAAGTAGCAGCAGAACACAATAAAAGAAGGTTTTTATAGCTAGGCAGGATCCACTGGCTCTGAAAGCTTGCTTAGTTATAACGTTCTTTTATGTCTGTTTTCTGCTGCTGCTAGGTGAGTAGATTATTTATCTATCCAGTTATATTATTTTAGTAAATTTAAATGTTATACAAGATGTGGCAGTTTTCACACGTCGCAATGTTTGTTACATCATATTGCCTGAATGTTTGTCATACACTGATATTTTTTGTGAGTACACAGCACCATACATGAATACTGTTTGCGAAATGTTTTCCAATTAGATTTAGCAGTAAAGAAATAAGAAATTAAAACATCATACATGATGCAGCAGCTTTTCATGTATCTCAGTGTTTGTGATGTCATATCTACTGAGTAATGCTTCATACACTGATATAGTTTTGCTGGTACATACAGTGGCATGTGTGAGTACTGGCTGCAAAACATATTGTGAATACAGTTAGCTCTGAAGAAGTAATAAATTAAAACATCATACTTCATGCGACAATTTCACTGCATGAACAGCAAAAATGTAGTAAGTGATAAACTATTTTCTTTTGTTCTTTTTTGGAATTTGTCATTGAGAAAAATATTTGTAAAGGTTTGAGATTATGTGTAAAGTTTCCTACAAGTCACTAAGTTCACTCATTCACAAATACTAGATGAACAAATTGTGGGTATTTTCACTGCTTTTTCACTCCCACCCCTTTGATAGGTAGGTGGTTCTTACCACCACAGCAATTCTTACTAGACAGTAAGTGATATGTGTACCAAGTTTGGTTGAAATCGGTTCAGTGGTTTAGGAGGAGATATGGAACATACATATATGCAAACGTACATCTATTTTTATAATATAAAAGGGATGTCTGCTACTCATGTTTATGAATTCATGTTTATCTATTTGAACAACTCCTGCATTTAGGAGAGTATAAATAGTAGTAAAACAACCATTTCTCAAAGGTGCACAAAATGTTCACATATACGTCTCAATTTTAATGTGATTTACATAGAAGTAGTTGTAGTTTTGTGCTAATAATCTTATTCCATTTACAAATTAAGAGAACCAGACTGAAATTTTAATGTAAATCAATGTCAGTATGTGGCTCCTGCAAGTCATTCTTATGTAATGGCAGTATACTGCATTTTACCATATATTTATGCTTCATCTTGATTTTGTTTGATAATGGAGCATAGAAAGAATGCTTATATGTATCTGCCTGCACAACAAGTAGTCTGATCTTATTGTTTCAATCTCCTTTGGGCATGAGGCAATGATCTGTTGAGTACATAAGGATGTCCTGCAGAAAATTGCTTCTTGAAATTTTGCACATAAGTTTCTGTGTTATATTTTGCTTCTGCTGTTAAGTATCTGCCAATTCAGAATTTGTATTTCTTGACACACTCCATTGAATCAAACAAATCAGTCCCTATGGATACTTACCATATTTATACATGATTTAAATCTCCTATTATGACTGCCTGACATTGGTCTCTCACATACGAGTAAATTCCACTGTTCACCATGTAAGTAATTTACAGACAATGTATTTCAGAAATTGGCTGTTGTCCTGATATACTACCATTGAATTTATGCCCCTCACTATCATTATTTCCTCTGCTCTCTTTTTGTCTCTGAATCCCACATCCCCCAGATAATGAATCATTTAGATACGTACTCCTGGATGTGGATTCATTTATTAAATGTTTTGTCTCTGCACGCTCACAAAGACTTCTCAGTGTTGATACCATTGTAATCAACCTATGGATTTTCATTATTTCAAAAATGTCACAAAATTAAGTCTCAAATACTGCCTCAAATACTTTAAAGCAATTAGAATACTAATATTTATAAATATGTCAAAAGTGTTGTTTGGCTTCACACTGTGCTACTAAAACGACTTTTGAATGAAAGTCACTGTGGTAACAAGTGCATGTAGTGTTGCAAATCTCTTAAAAAGTACTTCATTTCTGTCACTGACAGCTGGGAGTTATCAGGCTCGGTTAACAGTGCAATGGAGTATCTGAGACCAGTCTTTAAAAATAACTTCATTAAAATGGAAATGACATGTTTCCCAAAGAAGTAGCATCCATCATAAAATCATTAACATCTAAGTATTCTACTGGGTATGATAACATATCAGTGAAGTTAATCAGTGTGCTCATGCGAGTTTAGTTCTGTCTTATGTTATTTGTGTAAGCAGTCTCTTATCAGTGGGACATTTCCAGGCTGGCTAAAATATACTGAATTTAAGCCTCTTTACAAGAAGGGGGATAAAGAGACACCCCAAGCTATCGACCAATTTCTCTTTTGCTGGCTTTCTCAAAAATATTTGGAAAGCTTGTGTTCAAGCGTATCCTTGAGCATCTGACTGCTAATAACGTATTGTCAAGTCACAGTTTGAATTTCTTAAGGGTTCTGACATTGAGAAACCTATTTACACTTACAGTGAGAATGTTCTTAATTCATTAGATAATAAATTAGAGGCCACTGGCATTTTATGTTACCCGTCAAAAGCCTTTGACTGTATGACCCATAGCATTCTCTTCAGTAAATTAGAATATTATGACATCACCAGCCATGCTGTGAAATTGTTAGAGTCTTATCTAACTAACAGGAAACAGAGGTTGTCACTGCAAAATACCTGTGCAGTAAGCAGTCAGTCTCCATCTGATTGGGAATTAATTACATGTGGCATTCCTCAAGGTTCCAACTTGGGTCCATTGCCTTTTCTTGTGTATATTAATGACCTCTCATCTGTTACATTGCCAGATGCTAAGTTTGTTTTGTTTGCAGATGATACAAACATTGCAATAAGTAGCAAGTCAAGTACAGATTTAGAAATAGCTGCTAATCAAATTTTTAATGGCATTAATAAATGGTTTAAAGCTAATTCACTGTCATTAAACTTTGGAAAGACCCACTATATGCAGTTCAGAACCTGTAAGAGATTTCCTTTCAGCATGTGTATAATACATGAAGACATGCAGACCTAAGAGGTTGACAGTGTTAAATTTCTGAGATTACAACTCGACAATAAATTAAGTTGGGAAAGGAATACCACAGAATTGCTTAAGCACATAAACAAGTCTAGATTTGCAGTGAGAATGATGTCAGATGTAGGAGAGATAAATATAAAAAACTTGGATACTTTGCTTACTTTCCTTCTATTATGTCGTACGGGATCATATTCTGGTGTAACTCATTAAACCGAGCAAAAGTTTATAGGGTGCAAAACTGTGTAATAAAAGTAATTTGTGGCATAAATTCAAGAACATCATGTAGAAACCTGTTCAAGGAACTTTCTATTCTAACCACTGCTTCTCAGTATATTTATTCCTTAATGAAATTTGTTGCAAGTAATATATCTCTATTTCCAAGCAAAAGCTCAGTACATAGTACCAGTACTACGAATAAGAACAATCTACATAAAGACCTAAAATCACTTACCTTGGTCCAAAAAGGTGTCCAATATTCAGGAACACACATTTTCAAACAATTGCCAGCAACCATTAAAAACTTTGTTTCAGATAAAGCACAGAGTTTGAAAGATTTTTTGATAGGCAACTCCTTCTACTCTATAGATGAATATCTTAACGGAGACTGTTAGGCCAGCTTAAATTAAAATATCTGTTGGATTTCAGTTTTGGCGGCACTTGGTCTCAACAATCAAGATTGGGTATTTTGTATTAGATAAATTTACTAATAGTGCATAACATTGATTTCATTCTGACAGTGTATTAATTCTGTAAATATTAGGTGTTCCGGTTTACTGTCTTGTATTCACTTGTTTTGACAATCTCCTAACAAATGATCAGGGTAGTAAGTGTTATATTCAAATGTTTTATGTTTTTTATGTTATGCTTTTTACAAGTTCCACACCCACCAGAATCATCTCACTTTTTGGGTCTGTGGAATGAAAACTGAATCTAATCTAATCTAATCACTAAATAATTCCATTAATAGACTATTTGTGGATCACCAATGTATATAAATTGCTATGTCTCCAATAACATAACATAATATGAGTCATTCCATTATTGCAGCCGAAGCTTGTGGATCACCAATGTATATAAATTGCTATGTCTCCAATAACATAACATAACATGAGTCATTCCATTATTGCAGCCGAAGCTTGATTGGCCGTGGTGAAGATGATGCTTATTGCCGTCTTCAGCAGGGAGCCAGCCGACATTCTTGTCATGCTGCTCCACCTCCTCCACCTCCACCACTGCTTGCTCCACAGCAGCCAACTGTTTACAGTCGGCCTGAGGTTGTGCCGGCTCCTGCTCCAACAGCTGCACCACCTACAGTAAGTCTGAAAAAAATGTAGTTGTATCATTGTTTTATCTTTAAAGTTTTTGGGTGTTTTTCTGTATGATTTTTATTGAAAGTCTACACTTTTTATAAAATTTTGATATTTATGTTTGTCAAAATAGTACCCTAAGTCAGATTAGGAATGTTGAAGACAAAACCACGATGTAAATATGCATTGTCTGGTGAATTTATTCTCAAACAATGATGTGCAAAATCATAATAAATGGTTTGCCACATCATAATAAAATGGTGTCTCAGAAAACAATTACTAGGTTTAATAATCAAACAATGGGAAATTTTGTGGAACATTACAAGAATGTGTCTTGTCTTCTTTGTTTTTTGTCGTCTTTACAGTCACAGCTATACAAATTATATAGGTTAATACCGTCTTTTGCAACTGTAATAAATTGATCTAAATAATACTTTTATTAGTCACAAAAGATGGTGTTGACTTATATAACCTATGTTACAGGAGACTAATTGCAGTGTGGTGTGCCAAATGTGACAGTTAACACATATGTGATGTTCTAAATGCACAGTTTTTCTTGTATTTCTTCTGTTCTGTAATGGTGAAACGTTGAATAATTGGCTGCATAATGCAAGATTTTATTTCAGTTCTATTTGTATGTCTTCATAAGGTTGATGTCAGAGTCAGGTTTGTCATGTTCATGGTAGTCAATAAGCTAAACATTCTACGTGCTTCCAGTGTGTTGCCACTGGTATTCATTACTTGCTCATTAGACAGAACCAGGCGGCTTGAGCAGGAAGCTCATGAACCACAAGATATGTGCATGCTGCAGTGATCACTAATAGACATTGATAGTGGAATGTTGTGTTTCGAATCCAAGTAGGTGTTTACAGTGCCAAGGTTTAGTAACATCCCTGTTGTATATAAATACAAACTCACGTCCAGTATGTGTGAAACAGTAGCATATGAAACACAATCTTCGTGTACATGTTCATCTTCAAAGTAAAATAACTGGCAGAGTGTTTGGAACAGAGAATACATCTACATCTACATCTACATCCATACTCTGCAAGCCGCCTGACGGTGTGTGGTGGAAGGTACCTTGAGTACCTCTATCGGTTCTCCCTTCTATTCCAGTCTCGTATTGTTTGTGGAAAGAAGGATTGTCGGTATGCCTCTGTGTGGGTTCTAATCTCTCTGATTTTATCCTCATGGTCTCTTCGCGAGATATACGTAGGAGGGAGCAATATACTGCTTGACTCTTTGGTGAAGGTATGTTCTCGAAACTTAAACAAAAGCCCGTACCGAGCTACTGAGCGTCTCTCCTGCAGAGTCTTCCACAGGAGTTTATCTATCATCTCTGTAACGCTTTCGCAATTACTAAATGATACTGTAATGAAGCGTGCTGCTCTCTGTTGGATCTTCTCTCTCTCTTCTATCCACCCTATCTGGTACGGATCCCACACTGCTGAGCAGTATTCAAGCAGTGGGCGAACAAGCATACTGTAACCTACTTCCTTTGTTTTCGGATCAATATATGAAGGCAAATTTCACAGACTTAATTGCAGAAGATTCCTGATTGTGAATCAGATAATATGTTCTAGGGTACTCAGTCTCCAAGCTTTAAGTTTTTGGTATCACATCTTTCTAGGAAGCTATACTTATGAAACTAATGCTGCTAAAAAGATGAATACTAAGAAGGCTGTCACAGGTATCTGCACTTGCAAATACGCTTGCAACGATATAAAGGTTACAGTTTTTACACATGTTTCATATTGATATTGACTGCAATAGATATTCTGTGACATAGTAGTATATAAACTCTGGAATATAATGGAAAAAATCACCTTTGCAAGTATAAAAGCAAAGAGAATCCACAGGAAAGAATGGGAAAGCAGAGGCAGTCGTTTTAAAGCCACTGGCTCTTGATATCGTATAGTGAAAATAACTTCATGAGGTTACAGTGATAGGACATAGTGAACATGTTGTAAACAAGGTTCTTCCAAATTGTGAAACAGTTTACAAGAAAATATCTTCTGTGTGCAGTACATTTAATTTTTTTTTTATTATTTATATGCTAAGGTGCAGCATGCATATATGTTTTTCTTGTTAACTACTGCAATTTATATACAGCTGCTGTGGAAAAGAAACTGATTAAAATTCTTTTATTGTACTTTTCCTGCCTTGGGCCACACAAATGTTATGATAACTGGTTCCATATGATCTGTTCAAAATTAGAAAAAAAGGAGAATAGTAAACTACTAAGAAACTAAATTACTGGCTCAAACCAACTTTTATTTTCTACTGTACATTCTTCACTACGTTACATAGTTACTTGTACTGAACAAACAAAGAACTTACAAGGGAAACTCCCCATCACAAACCCCCCTCAGATTTAGTGGTAAAAGGGTCCAGTGGACAGCCCATCAAAACTGAACACAGATCAAGTGTAAAAACAGGAAGAAGGTGTACTAAATTATGAAAAAATGCAAAATGGAAACAGTGAACAGTCCAAGCACAGGAAACACAATATAGAGCAGTGTAGAACAGACAGGGCATTATGGTTAAGTGGTCACGGTGCAAAGCAGATGAGCCGGGCTCAAAGCTCCCTGATGCCCGATCCTATTATTCAAATTTGTGTCTGTGTCGTGCTGTAATGTCTGTTTGCAACAGCAAGGCATAAGAAAGGGACCTACAATGAAAGTTGAGTCTGCACAACTACTCTATTAGCAGCTGAAACAAAGAGGCTTTTGAATGGGAACTGCAAATGTTTGATGACGAGGCAACCAAATCCTCCACAGGTAAACACTTCTGGTGTGTCATAAATGGCTTTAGTGATAGTACGTGTGTCATATGATAGAAATCTCTTATAGACGCACCTAATTTGTACTCCTGTTGGGTGAGTGAGATTGCCCAATTTAGGTGTTCATGTGACTATGAATATGTATATGAATATGAATATGAATATGACCACTCCCAAGGGAATGATGAAAACATAATTTGTCACATAAGCTGCAACAAATAAACACAATAATTCCACAGTCACACAGTTTCTTTGTGCTCTCTCAAAACATATGTTTTTAACATTTTTGCATTCTGTTTTGATAGTTTTGACTATTCAATTCCTTTGTTGTGACATAGTACACACCCGTTTATTTGTTGTTTTCATTTCTGTGAGGCACCTATGTGGTATCTCGCCTATTCTCACTATTCATCACATTTACTTGTGACGGTGATGTACTCCTATCACATGACTCATATTCTATAACCAATGGAACAAACATTTCAGTGACCAGATGGACAATTCATAATGTTGGGGGGGGGGGGGGGGGGTGAATTTAAAATAAATGGCATGAGGGAGTTTTGAACTTGGCTCGTCTGCTTTGCAGTCCAACAACATGACCACTTAAACACGACCTCATGTCTCATCCATTTCCTCGATGTTCCACTTGTTAAGGGTGGGCCATTCACTGTTTTTCAATTCCTCCCACCCCTTCGCCACCACCCCACCCCCCACACACACAGTTCGGTACACCTTCTTCCTATTTTCATGCTTGATCTGTGTTCAGTTTTTGACAGGCTATCGACTGGGCGAGCTAACCAATAAATCTGAAAAAGGGGGGGGGGGGGGGGGGGTTGCGATGGGATGTTTCCCTTGTAAGAAACTAAATTACATAATCAAACTGACCTGACATACTTGAATGCATTACATACTAACTCATACTTGTATAATTTACTACATAAAGTATTCAAGTAAGTTAAGCTGTATAAATAAATTGGTTTGAGTTTGTAACTTAGTTCCTTATTGTTTTACTAGCCCCGATTTTTCTTTCATTTTAATCAGATCATCTGATGAAGACTTGCAAAGAACATGAAAGCAATTGTCACATTTGTGTGATCTGAATAAAAAAATAAAATAAAATAGGACGACTCCATAAAAATCTACGTGTATTTGGATGAACTGAACCCTTTCCCCCTTTCCTGCCCTCCACCGTTGCTACCAACAGTATCTGCTGATGGCTGCTGCACATCACTAACACAGAGAGAAATGGGAGAGATCTTCATTATCATATTTGTTGTAATGGGACACTTAGACAATGACAGTATGGTGGCCCATCACCACTCATCAGTTTTAGCAGTCCAGCCCCATCCCATACATGCCTAGATTGCAACAGCCATCTGCTAATGCAGCGAGGTTCTTTCTTCATGTGCCTATGTCTGCCTCTGCCCAGAGCCCGTGGTTCTGGCATTCAACCTGACACCTGAATGCTACGGTTGCAGGCTAATGGGAAAAAGATGGTAGCTCTGCACTGAGCTACGCTTCTGTTGGCCTAAGCTCACTCATGTTTCTTCTCTTCAAGGTGACAACAATAAAGTTTGGTCCCGCGGATATGCTGCAACATATACACCGTGTGGCCATGAACTTAGTATCTTGAATAGAGCAGGATGTGGTACGGAGGAAATTCTTAGATGTTTGTTGCAAAAATATTGAGACTCACCCACTCCACACCATCTGTACACCTGCAACACAGCTTGGCACATAAAGCAGTGCGACCATTTGTAGAGTGTTGATTTCCTCGGCAGGTCTCTATGACGGACACAGTTTTTACTGTGCCTCTTGGCACCACTTTTTTCTTCAGTATTCATCATGTCAGCAAGTGACATCAATACTGTGGCTCATTGTTTTAGGAACCACTATTAATTCATGAGGTTTTTTCAGTGTTCCTTATAATAGTTTAGTTAATTCAGTAAAACAGTTTGTTTCTGTCTTAAGCCTCTTGTAAGTGTTATTCGTTGTGCCAGTGCCTAAGATGCATGTTATCACTTACCCATCTGCCTCCCCCCAGTGGGGCTCACCTCTCTTGTGAGTATTTGCTTGGCCAATAACGTAGCCCCCGGCCCTTGCCGCACTACTCCCCTTTCCATGCTGCGAGTCGATCCTTCCACTATTCTTTTTTCTCCTCTGGCTTCCCATTCGATGGTCTTGCTGCTGATCACACAGGACATTCAGTCTCTCAACCTCCCTCCCCCTCCTCCCATTTTCTCTTTCTCTTTATACAACTTTTTCATTCTTCATTAAATGTGTGATCTGAGGTTTTCCCAGCGTATGTACCCAATGTGGCTGGGGCACAGGGACACCGTGCAACGGTTCACCACTGCAGTAACTGTTGCTGTGGCTACGTGATGCCTATGGGGTGAACCCCATTCAGAGTGAGTGGCACCGAGCTGAATGAGTCGCTAATGAAGCAGCTCAAACTTTCTTCCGCTGGTGACCGTACGGCACTAGCAGTTTCTTCTGAAGGAAAGGATTACTACGATGTGGAGAGGTATGACTGCACAATGTTTCTTTCGCTGACTGCACCATGGAAGGGAATGTAGAGCTCAAATACAAGGGGAGGAAAACTTCCCACAGTACTTAGTTGCTCTACAATTAGTGGCATTCCTTTTCAGCCACAAAACCATTATTCTTTGTTGAATGTCTTGAGGCTATGTTTTCAGAAATAGCTTCAGTTAAGATTAAAATGGCGTCCTCTGGTCAGTCCTGGGTGTTGCTCGCGTATTACAAGCTGGCTGACATTCCTGTAACTATCACACCCCCGTAATAGTCCCATGGTGCAGGGTGTCATCTTCCACCACAACCTCCTTATACAGGCAGTGATGAGTTACTTGCCAGTTTGGAGCAATGGGGCGTGCATTTTGTCCATTGTATCCAGTGAGGACCAAAGAACAATAGTGTTGTTACTTTGGTTTTTGAAGGCAACTCATTACCTGAAAAGATCAAGGTGATAGTGTATTGATGTTATGTGAAACCATATGTTCCCCCTACCATGAGGTGCTTTGGTTGAGGTTCGAATTGTAATGCCAGTCCCATCTGTAGAGATTGTACATCAGTTTCACTCAGACGCTCCCTATGATCCTCCAACCATACAGTGTCAACTACGGGGCGCACCTTTCCCTCTGTTCATTGGATTGCACTGTTGTCCATAGAGAAAGGAAAATCCAAGAATATTAGACTTTTTACTGGTTCACATATCAGAATGCCAAGAAGAAATTTGTTCATCTGCATCCTGTATGCATGACAATGGCATTTGCTATGGCTATGACGATGTAGTCCTCTCTAACGACAGCACTCTCGCCCTTTGGGGTTTCTGTGTCAGGCTGTCAAGGCCACTCAAATACACCTGCTTCCCTGGTGGTTGGGGGCACCACTCCTATTGTTCCCTCACATTGATATCATTGACTCCCCATCCACCTGGAATGTCAATCCCCAGCCCACAGCCAGAGAAGCAACACCCTCCTCTGGAGCGTATCACCAGGAAAGGGTCCCTTGGGTCACTACCCTCCCAGGATTCTGCTGACCTGCAACCAGATTCCATCCAGTGGCTAAAGGAACCACAAGTGGCTGGTCTTAGGGCTTTGCATTTCTTCTCTGTCCCTGAAACTGGTGCAGACAAGCCCTCTTGGACATCAAAATCTTCCTAAGAGGAGAGAGACAAAAAGGAAGACTCTGGTGGTCTCCATGTGACATGACCGCACGTGTTCTGACTCAGTCCCAGTGTCAGAGTTCCAGGTGGCCTGTGGCACCAAATCCCCCTTCATAACCTGCTTCATAACCGGTGTTTATTAATGTCGGATCCTTACAACCGGTGGCAGCAGGTGACATTGGGGCATGACTTGCCCCCTTGGTCCTCTCACATTCTCTCACTCCCAAGGGATACCGGTAATATGATCCTCCAGTGGAACCGTAGTTGTTTTTTCCACCACATGAATGAGCTGTGGCATTTCTTATGCACTTCTCCTGCTTTCTGCATTGCCCTCCACAAAACTTGGTTCCCAAAATTGCAGGCATGGATGCTTCTTGGCTATTGGGACTGTTTTAAGGATCAAACTGACTATGACAGCGCATCAAACTGAGTTTTCGTGTACGTTCTGGACTCTGTCTATGGCAGACAAGTGCCACTCAATACAACTTTGGAGGCTGTAGCTGTTCATGTAAGGATGTTTCCTCCCTCATTTTAGCTGACTTCAAGCCCTTAACTCTTTGTGGTGTGTACCTAAGACCACTGGCCTTGGTAAAGCTTTCGAACTTCGCTCACAGAGCTCAGTCTTTGTCTCTTGAATACCTGTGCTCCCACACACTTCATTATGGCACATGGATCTTATTTGATTTTTGATCTTTCCATTTGCAACCCTGACCTTCTCCCCTCCATCTATTGGCCAGTTTGTGATGATCTGCGTGACAGTGATCATTTTCTGATCATCCTGTCCCACAGTATGACTCATCTGGGCATCTACTCAGATGGGCTCTCAGCAATGGCTGACTGGGATACCTCTGTCACTGCCATCACGTAGCACCCAGTAATGTGGAGGTATTGATGCAGCTGGCCAGTGCACAACTGCATCCATTTTATTAGCAGCAGACCTAGCAATCTCCTAGTCCTTGGGAACCTCCTGTTGGAAAACAGTGAGTTGGTGGACTCCAGAAATTGCTATGGCCATTAGAATTAGAGATAACAGACGAGTTCTCCAATGCTATAAACAATACCTGTCATTGGAGCATCTCATTGCCTTTAAACAGCTCCATGTTCCAGGCCACCACCTAATAAAACAGTAGAAACAACAACGCTGGTAACAATATGTTACTATCATTGGACTGCAAATCCCTTCTTCGCAGGTTTGGGCAAAGGTTTGATGAGTCTATGGGCACTAGTCCAACACAGGTGGTACCTGGTGTCTTCCTGAATGGTGTTGTCTCTATGAACGAGATGCTGTTGCCAAACTTTTTGCTCTGCGTTGTGTTTGAGCCTCTGCATCTGAGAATTATCAGCCTGCATTTCATATCTGTAAACAGCATATGGAGCTTACACGATTGCAGGCACTGGAGCTGATAAACTATTGTGGAGTCCGACTTAATGATGGGTGCGTTTCTGACCAGCCCTGCGAGCAACTTACTATAGTTCAATTCTTTTATCTTGGTGGCTCGCGCATGCCCGCCCAGATGCGGGAGATTGCTGTGTTGCCAGTTGCACACGACGCACGCGCCAAGAGAAGCAGCGCCATAGTATAGCATAGTTCGCAAGCTTACGTTTAGGGGGAAGCGCGCAGTTCGTGAGGTAAAGCCACCACGGCCGCAGTAACCCTTTGGCTGCTACAAAGACGTGTTCCCTGCATTCCGCACTGTGCGCAGTTTTGTCACTGCACTGCTCGCCTGTGCAGACACATGGTGTTCCGACTGCTTTGACACTCTTATCATTCGATTCCACAAAAACTATTTGGCCCAAAAATTAGATTTTTACACATCTTCTTGACTGATACCTTCCCCCAATAAATGACTTAATTTTGTTTCGATGTTCAACGCAGTTATTATGCAGCATTAAATATAGTAAATCATTGCACAAAATTTTGAAGAGTTTGCAGAGGTATAAGTCCATAGAGTATACTTTCCGTATGGTCGATTTTAGTTGCCACAATGTTGAGAGTGTAATTAGCAGTCTTCGAAAGGGAGGTAAGAAGGAAATGATAAGTATTTTGGACAGGTCAGGAAAACTGCTGGTGAATCCTGTGGATGCCTTGGACAGATGGAGGGAATATTTTGAAGAGTTGCTCAATGTAGGTGAAAATACGATCAGTAATGTTTCAGATTTCGAGGTAGAATGGGATAGGAATGATGATGGAAATAGGATCGCATTTGAGGAAGCGGAGAAAATGGTCAATAGATTGCAGTGCAATAAAGCAGCTGGGGTGGATGAAATTAAATCGGAACTCATCAAATACAGTGGAATGTCAGGTCTTAAATGGCTACACAGGATAATTGAAATGGCCTGGGAGTCGGGACAGGTTCCATCAGACTGGACAAAAGCAGTAGTTACACCAATCTTTAAACATGGAAACAGGAAAGATTGTAACAACTACAGAGGTATCTCTTTAATCAGCGTTGTGGGTAAAATCTTCTCAGGTATTGTTGAAAGGAAAGTGCGAGTATTAGTTGAAGACCAATTGGATGAAAATCAATGTGGGTTTAGGCCTCTTAGAGGTTGTCAGGATCAGATCTTTAGCTTGCGGCAAATAATGGAGAAGTCTTATGAGTGGAACAGGGAATTGTATCTATGCTTTATAGATCTAGAAAAGGCATATGACCGGGTTCCTAGGAGGAAGTTATTGTCTGTTCTACGAGATTATGGAATAGGAGGCAAACTTTTGCAAGCAATTAAAGGTCTTTACATGGGTAGTCAGGCAGCAGTTAGAGTTGATGGTAAATTGAGTTCATGGTTCAGAGTAGTTTCAGGGGTAAGACAAGGCTGCAACCTGTCTCCACTGTTGTTCATATTATTTATGGATCATATGTTGAAAACAATAGACTGGCTGGGTGAGATTAAGATATGTGAACATAAAATAAGCAGTCTTGCATATGCGGATGACTTAGTTGTGATGGCAAATTCGATTGAAAGTTTGCAAAGTAATATTTCAGAGCTAGATCAGAAATGTAAGGACTATGGTATGAAGATTAGCATCTCCAAAACGAAAACAATGTCAGTGGGAAAGAAATATAAATGGATTGAGTGCCAAATAGGAGGAACAAAGTTAGAACAGGTGGACAGTTTCAAGTACTTAGGATGCATATTCTCACAGGATGGCAACATAGTGAAAGAACTGGAAGCGAGGTGTAGCAAAGCTATTGCAGTGAGCGCTCAGCTACGATCTACTCTCTTCTGCAAGAAGGAAGTCAGTACCAAGACCAAGTTATCTGTGCACCGTTCAATCTTTCGACCAACTTTGTTGTATGGGAGCGAATGCTGGGTGGATTCAGGTTACCTTATCAACAAGGTTGAGGTTACGGATATGAAAGTAGCTAGGATGATTGCAGGTACTAGTAGATGGGAACAATGGCAGGAGGGTGTCCACAATGAGGAAATCAAAGAAAAACTGGGAATGAACTCTATAGATGTAGCAGTCAGGGCGAGCAGGCTTAGATGCTGGGGTCATGTTACACGCATGGGAGAAGCAAGGTTACCCAAGAGACTCATGGGCTCAGCAGTAGGGGGTAGGAGGAGTCGGGGTAGACCAAGGAGAAGTTACCTGGATTCGGTTAAGAATGATTTTGAAGTAATAGGTTTAACATCAGAAGAGGCACCAATGTTAGCACTGAATAGGGGATCATGGAGGGATTTTATAAGGGGGCTATGCTCCAGACTGAACGCTAAAAGGCATAATCAGTCTTAAATGATGATGATGATGATGATGATGAATGTTGAGAATGAAATGTGGACAAGATACCTAAATTTCATATAAAATTTACTGTATAACAATATCTCATTTAATTTAAGTACCACATAGGTGTCGTATGTAATATTGAGAAATATTCCATCTTTCGCGATTGTAACAAAAGTTTTATTTACACTGGGCATGTTTGGCTTTATTTTAAAGCACTTCAATCAATCAAAAGGAAGTAGACAAAATACATTAAACAAAACTGTGAACTTAAAAACATTAGGACTTAATATACCATCTATCAGTGAAGTGCGCTGAGCTATGTCAAATATAATTATTTACTAAAACACTGATCAGCCAACACAAAATTTGAATATTGTGTTACCGCAGCACAAAACTACGAAAGGTGACTTGGCAATGGAGGAGACAAAATACTGTCCACTGAAGATGCTTTGAAAGAGAGAAACGCATCTGGTCTAAATAAGTTGCTTATTAAAGTTGCAGAAGAGGAATATATTTCAATATCACTGGTAAAATTACGACTGTGGAACAAAAACAAGAAAAAGAACATGAGTACCATTGTGTATGTGCCATACCTTTCATTGATTAAAGTGCTTTAAAATAAAGCCAAACGCGTCCGGTGTAAATAAAACTTTTATTACAGTCGCGAAAGACGGAATATTTTTCAATGTTACATACGACACCTATGTGGTACTTAAATTTAATGAGATATTGTTATACAGTAAATTTTATATGAAATTTAGGTATCTTGTCCACATTTCATTCTCAACATTGTGGCAACTAAAATCGACCATACGGAAAGTATACGCTATGGACTTTTACCTCTGCAAACCCTTCAAAATTTCGTGCATTGGATCACTACATTTAATGCTGAATAATAACTGCGTTGAACATTGAAACAAAATTAAGTCATTTATCGGGGGAAGGTACCAGTCAAGAAGACGTGTAAAAATCAAATTTTTGGGTCAAATAGTTTTTGTGAAATCGAATGATAAGTGTGTCAAAGCAGTGGGAACACCATGTGTCTGCACAGGCGAGCAGTGCCGTGATGACAAAATTGCGCACAGCGCGGAATGCGGGGAGCACGTGTCTGCAGCAGCGAAAGGGTTAATGAAGAAACAAAGCACTAGAAATTTCAAAAATTGCATTCAAACTAATATAATTCGTGAAGTAAGGCACTTCGATATTGTTTTTAAATAATGAAAATATTAAGCACCGCACAAGGTTTGAACTCATAACCTTCAGCGTAGCAGCCGAACACCTCACCCATTACGCTAACGCAGCTCGTGTGACTATAGAACGACATGAGGAGTTTAACACGCAAAATACTGACAAACACTGTTGGTATGACTATGAATTACTCACGCTTCGTCGAAGTACAATAGGAAATAAACAATTACCACTGTTCTTTATTGCAAAAAAGCGGTTCGTGAGATTGATACAAACACCTTTCCTTGCTATCACCTGAATTAGGAGTCTTATTGCTTGTTTGATTTAATTAATTAATAGAATATGAATCAATTGATATAAAGAATGCTTTTTCCAAACTTTCTATAAAAGAAAGTCTGCTATCAAGACATTGCTTTTGTTCTATTACTTTATTTATGACTGAACGTTTCTAAAACTGAAGACACTCGTCCATGCTCTGCACTGCAGTCGAGATCTGGCAACGCCGTTCTCTGTTCATTGGCTGACTGTGTTTTGTGACGTCAGATGCGCAGAATGAACTTAAAATCGGCCGCCAACATAAATGACGCGCACTATAGTGAAGGCTGGGCTTCCTCCACTACAGATCATGCACCAACAACTGCTGCTCACTCATGTGATACACATTCGCTGCTCACGTGAGCATCTGAACTACCCAGTCTTTTTTCTGATAGGTATATCCACGTCCTGCAATGGCAGCCCACAACTAGTGACAATTGCAGTTTGCATACGGTGTGTCTGCTCAGAACTGCAACTTCCCCACTGTTACCTCTTCATCAGGGGGTGATCGCATATGCCCCCATGATGTGTGCCCTGCCCTCGGATCTATGTCGATCATTCTTTGGACTGAAAGACTGTGTCGACTCCATGGTTTTTGACAACCTGTTCCTGGCCATTAAGCGGCCTTTCTAGATGAATCACGTTTTATGCTATATTGGACAGATGGCCGTGGGCATGTACGGTGTGAAACGTGTAATAGCGAACATCCTCCAACAATCTTGAGAAGGGTACAGGCTGGAGGAGAAAGAATTATGTCCTGGGCAATGTTTTTGTGGTATTCCCTGGGTGATCTCACCATTCTGAAAAGCACCTGGACCAACAGAAGTATGTCTCTATCCCTGGGGATCATGTTAGCGACCGTGTATACCCATACTTGCAGTTTCTTTTTCTTGGCACAATGGCATCTACAAGCAGGAAAATGCACTGTTTGTCACAACTCACAGTGTACGTGCATGTTTCGAAGAACACCAGGATGAGTTTATTGTGCTCACCAGGCCACCATACTCACCAGATTTAAACCCCATTGAGAAACTGAGTGATCACCTCGGTCGGCTGTTTGCGCCAAGTACCCTTAACCGAAAAACCTAGCACAGCTGGCCACAGCACATCCCTTCCAGAACCTAATTGACTCTCTTCCTGCACATTAGGCAGTGGTCCGCACTGCAAAAGGCAGGCATTTGACAGGTGGTCACATCAACGTGACTGGACAATGTATTTCAGGAACCATCCAGAAATGAAAAGTACTAAATATTTGCTGGTGGTTTGGTCTGAACAGGTGTCTCACAGCATGCTAGCCATTGCAGCTAACCACTACACCATACTGCTTCTGCCAGAGCTCGGTTTATTGCTCCCTCTCCAGGAATAACAGCAGTTGGCCATTTCAGAAATTCTCATCACAACAGACTACAATCCATTGAATTTAGATCTTTTCATTGGTCCTCTGTAAGGTGGTGCTGATGGGTCTTTACATTCTGGTCATATTTTTATATCCTCTTCCCCATGATGAACATCAGCATTGAGAGTAGCTCCTCCCATCGAAGCTTTGCGATTGTCGACTGGGTCTTCAGTTTTATTGAACCTCTCATCTTTTATCTGCACCTCTGGACTGCAGCAGTACTTCATATGAAGGACACGGATGATGTCTTTGTGCTTTTGAGTAACTTTTCCGATAGTCCTACTTTCTGCACAGGAATCAAAATCCAAGCCAATCCTAGAACTGTATCTCACTGGTTGGTGCTTGACAGTGTAGCAATCTCGGACCTTCTCCTGTAAATCCATGGTCTGTATACTTTCTTGCATCTTCATTTCTGGTGATTAGCTGTGTCACTTAGTCACTCTGAGTATCAACTGGTTGAAAAGCGAATAGTATATCGATTATCATTTTGGTGTGTTGGTTAGCAGAGGGAATGGTGTAAAGCATGTAGTGTCTTATTTCGCTTGTATTTGAATGTCATCCCAATCTCTCTGTTCGACATCAACATACATCGAGAGCATATTTGCCAGTGTCTTAGTAAAGCATTCTCTAAGGCCATTTGTCTTTGGAAGTTAGGCAGTTTTCATCCTGCAAGTGAAGTCACAACATGAAGTCAAGTGTGGTATTAATCTTTATTGGAAAACTTTTCCATGATCAGAGATCATCACATTGTGTGCTCCATTATAGAAAATGATGTCCTTTACAAGGAACCTTGCACTTTCCAGAGCTTCAGTGGTAACCACATCTTCGTTGATGTCATAACGGGTGGGGTAGTTAGTGCAGATTATTACCCATCAGTTCCATTTGTCGACTTCAGGAACCTCCCCAAAAGGTCAGTTCCAATTCGGTGGAATTGTACTGCTGCAGGCAGAATTGATGCCAGATGCACGGAGGTAACTGCAGCATGTGCTTCCATTATTGACATAACTTACAGCGACTCGCGTAGTTTTTTAACAGAGTGATAGAGGCCTGGCCAGTAATAAGTGCATCTCGTCATGTCCAGGTGACCAGATGTTAAACACAGTGGAAGAACTTCAGCATAGCTGACCATAGATGAGCAACAATTTCTGTCCTATTGGATTATAGTTTCTCTTGCACAATGTTTCATTAATTAATTGAAATTCTCCTTTGGTCAATTCCTTCTTCAAGGCTTCTATGGTTTCCGCAGTTCAGAATTTTTCCTCTATTCAGCAGCAATGTCATTTAATGCAGCAGTGACTGGGATATCATCCAGGCTACTATGTTCTACCAGAAGAATTCTTCAAAGGCAGTCAGTGCCCTTCTGTTTGTATCCACTTTTGTATACCACTGTGATGTCATACTCAAGAAGCCTCTGTGTCCATCTCACCAGCCAATCCAGTGGATCCCTGAGACTGGTCAACCAGCAAGTGGTTTGCCACAATGATGAATGGTTTGTCAAATAAGTATGGCCAGAAATTGTTAAGTGACCAAACAAGTGCAAGTCACTCTTTCTCAGTTGTAGAGGCATGGTATGGAAGTTCTGTATGAATCGATAGGACTGTGAGCACATGCCAAGAAAACTTCTCACATTGCGAATATGCTGAGGAGTCGGAAAATCTGTAACTGCTCTTATTTTCTCTGTTTTGAGACAGACTCCATCACCATTCACTAGGTACCCCAATTTTATTTCTTGGGTGACTAAGAGGCACTTTTTTGCTTTAATTCCAACAGTACCAACCGAAACGTTAAGTTTGGTGCATAAAAATAATAAATGTACATGTACACTTGTATTTTATGACACAGGTCAAATGTCTGTCTACACTTCCTATTGTGTGGGTGTGTCATGTTAGTATCTCTTCTTGCTGCTCCACTTCTTTTATAAATTATGTGTAAATAACGTCCAGTGAAAACCAATGCAACTGGTATATAAATAAAAACCAGTATTCTGTCAGTTACTGATACGAATTGTGCCCAGAAATGTGAAGTTAATCAGTGTAGCCTAATACACTTAATCATAACATTATTGTATTTTTACTCTTAGCCAGAAGCAGTTCTTTGCTCAGTCCTATTAATGTATCAGGCTATATTCAGTTAGAATTAGCTTCCTACCCTTTTTCTTTTTTAGAAAAAAGAAAGAGTGCACCTTGTTAATGATTATCTGTTAATTTCAATTATGCTGCTGATGTGTATGTAGGAAAATTTGCAACTACTACCAAGAAATAGTCTTGAGCTAGAAACTGATTTACACTCACAAGTTTTTCCTTCATATTTGTCAAGTACAATTTCTTTAATCCCAGCAAAATTCTATATCCCAGTTTATATTAAAAGAAGAGAGAGAAGAAGAAGAAATAAATTCAGAGTGCCACCACCACTTTGGTCCCTGAAGTTAAACAGTTATGCAAATCTCAGTCCTCATCACGCATTGGCTCATCATGTCCCACTAATGTTCCCTAATTGGATCAAGGTCTGATTTTAAACACTTCACACGTCAACTCCCAATAACAATTACTTGGTCAGAATACCTATTTACATCTAATAACACTCTAAAAAAATTATTTAAACCTGGCTTTCATTCAACAAGCCTGAAGATCAGCCTGTTAATATTTCCATCAGCAAACTCCGGAACCTACACTACCAAAACCCAAAACACAGTAATAGTTAGACAGCATAATTGCAAGATTTATAAGGATTCACTCTCTCCGAAGGAGACTCGCCACACCACTATTTTATCCTCGACTGTTCTCTCGATACCTGATGGTAAATTCCTTACCCAATCTGATTAGGTGAGCTCAATTTGCTCGACAACCCCAGATCATGGTCAGATGGAACTGTGGTCCAGCATTAACTGTCCATAAGCCCGATGTTAAGTCCTTTTGAAACCATTAAAAGTTAACAAATGTAAAATGCTACCTGTGCATTCAGCAATAGCTTCATTTTTAGTATCAGCCGTTGATGCAGCTTCAGGTGGCCAGTTGTTCTCTGCAGGATCTTTGCCGCAAATTTTATATCCCCTGCCCCCGTTGCCATAGCTGTGTAACATCAGTTTGAAAGTGCTCTTTACAACATTACAAATGACCACATATAAGCACATGCAAAAATTAGAAGATTATTGCTAGATCTCATTTATTTTATTGCATACAGGCAGTTGCTGAGGAAGAAATTAAGGCCAGATGCTGAGGCAGAAGATAAGTTGATACGAAAATCATGATGCTAAATACCATCACATATTCTTGACCTATCAAAGCGTGCAGTCTGAACACAATTCAACTCGGTTGTCTTTCGGCTTACATGTTCCTGAAAATGTATTTGAAAAACCAACAATGTCATCCAGATGGCAAAGTTACATCATCCATTTAAGGTGTCAAAGCAGGTTATCCATCGTACATTGGAAGGTGACTGGAACATTACCCAGATCAAATGGTGTAACTTTAAACTTAAAGAGGCCATTGCTTCTTTCCAGCCGTCAAGGGTGTCATCAGTGTGCTATAATGGTAGACATCTTTCTTTGTGATTTGGGTCAGTCATTGATAATTGACACAGGTATCCTCTGTGCCTTCCTTCTTCTTCATGAGGACAACAAAACAGGATCAAGGAATGTCTGAAGGATCAGTGATGTCATCTTGCAGCATCTTCTCCATTTCCTGAATCATCTGTTGTTCAGCTGGTGACACAATATACAGGCACTGGCTAGTTTTCAGATGATCCCAAAGTTGATATGGTATTCTAGCAATGGTTGCATGGTCTGTCTTTCCTCCCCTCTGAATTTGGAATTATCCAAAACTTGACACAGAATGGCTATCATTCAGTAACGTTCCTATGTCAGGCCAGGTCCTACTGGCATTTCAATAGCAGCTTCCTCCCCAGCATTGTGCGCTGTGTTAATGGGGCAGAATTCGTCACTAATGCTGCTAAGATGACCTTCTTGGAATGTGTTTTCAGAGTCTTTTGTGGTGGCATGGCTGAATAAAATCTTCTTAGTTTTCAAGCCAAGAATCGTTCTTCTTGGAATGATTGAGATGTTCTGACACGAATACTTTTAGAGATGGTATTGAGGCTGCTCGAGACAGTGATCGAAAGTTCTCCTTGCCTGCCTGCAGTGCTTATAATCGTCACTGACATGGGGATTATTTTGTGGTGCTGAGTAGGTTTTTGCAACTGTCAAAGCATTGCATTTGATGACTGGGATTTGAATTATTGATGAGAGTGGATAACAACATCTTTCCGTGTCAAACAACCACTCAGAGCAATTCTTGTTGTGTTCTTGTTAGAATAGCTTCATCAAACTGGAGCTCTTATCTGCGGTGTATGACTGCTTGCGATGGCTGAAAGAATTCCCCATCCGAGAATAACATTACGACTTCACTTTGCTAAAGTGACAATCTCAAAAGCCTGCTTTCTGTAGAGATCAAAAATGGAGTGAGTATGAGTCTAATGTTTAGGGTCGTGTGCACTACAAATCGAGATGCCATTGTTATGTCAGTACTAGACTGGCCTTCCTTTCTTCCCGCTGTAGTCACATGAGTATGTTGATGCTGAGAACGCACTGTGGTTGCTTCTTACTTGTCAACTCATTCTCTCTTACTGACGTAATGGAATGAGGCTAATTGTGACACAGTATGGAAGTGGAGTGCACAATTGCATTGTTGTAAAGTAGTACTAAGAAGTGAAATGACAGATTATCAGGATCAGTTGGCCTCTGACAAAGTTGTATTGAGGGAGACAGTGGAGAGTGTAAGGCAGAAATGAAGTATTACGGTGTATACAACAGCGAAAATTCTCCGTTAAAGAAAGAGTGATGTCTGGAAAAAGTTTGATGCCCTTACATCAGATGACAAAAATACAATGTTCATCCAATGGACACAAAATGGCTGTATTCTTATTTATTTCACCTTCACCGTGAGAAAACGTATGTGCTCCGTCACATGAAAACTAGGCACACAGCAAAGTCTCTATTATGTCTCTGCAACCAAAAACTGCACTATTTGTGTATTCTTTTGGTCAAGGCAACCTTCATTTGTGGTCTAATAGGAAGTTGTGTTGTTTAAAATTCATTTCTGTAACTTTTTCAAAGACTTCTGTTAATTTATTGTAATAATTAATCATCATTTTATATAATACACTTTATCCTCATGTCTTGTTTTCTTGCACTGTTGTCAAAGACTCAGTAACATATTGAAAGTGTTTGTATGTCATTATAATTGTTAGACATTCTCTAAATAGGGATCAAATATTAAAATAAATTTATAACAGTTTTCGAAAAAGTTTTGTGTTCACACACACACACACACACACACACACACAGGTGCACGTGCGGTGTGCTAAACGTAGGGACAAGTAACTTTTGCATGATGTGTCACTGCCAAGTAATATAGCTTGATGGAACATAGACTGTACATAGAAAGAACTTCTACAGTATAAATACAGAAAGTAACTGAAACAAATACAAGATGAGAGTAATACAAATGATACTTTTATTCAAAGATAGTAATTACTTTGAAGTCATCATGATTCATAATGGTCCCCTGGACATTGCAAAAGACAGGACATAGTACTTAATAGGGTGTGTGACTACCCGAGACTGCAATGCGTACTCTGCAAAATGCTTCCATGCTGACCATAAGGTGGGCAAGGAGTTGTTGTGGTAGGGCATTCTGTTCCTCAACCATTGCAGTTAACAACTGCTGGATGGTTGTTGGCACATGTAGACGTGCTGCAATATGTCTCCCCAATGCATCCAGCCTGTGCTCTATCAGATTTAAGCCTGAGGAATGGGCAGGACAGTCCATTCACCAGACGTCTTCTCATCCCAAGAGCTGCTCTGCCTGCCCTGTTTAATGCGGTCATTCATTGTCATCCATAAAAATGAAACTGGGGCAAAGTGCATCCCTGAAAAGATGCATTTAATAATAACAGAACCGTAGAGTGTACTGTATTCAAAGATTTGGAGGTCAATGTGCGTATGCAGCACTATGGCTCCCCACACCGTAACATCTGGACCACCAAAATGAACACATTCACCAGTATTCCTAGGTGAATTACATGTTCAAGCATCTTGCCATATGAGGGCATGTCCGGCATTGTGGAGTGCATTGCAGAACATGCACTGCCACCCGTGTTGATCTCATCTCGTTTGAGAACCATGGACCCTCATTTGTAACGTCCAGCAAGCCATAGTGAATCTGGCTGAGTTCAATGTAATTATTGTCTTTAAGTGTCATTTCTGTTTATTCCTTTCAGTTAACTTCCATACTGTACTGCAGCAGTTCTTTCTCTGTACGACCCAAGTTTCATCGAGCTGTGTTACTTGGCATGACACTTGACGTGGAAGTTACTTTCATCCTTACGTTTTGCACACCTGTGTGTGTGTGTGTGTGTGTGTGTGTGTGTGTGTGTGTGTGTACCCTCTTGTGCTTGTGTGTTTGCAACCAGAACAGTATTCTTTGCTAACCGATCAGTCATTGCGTCATTGTATAACATTCGTAATGCCCAACGGTTGCATACGTAGCAGCAGTGCTGCAAGTCCTCATTAATACTTGTGAACTTATATATTTGCTATCCTTTCTGTGCTGATATTGTCCACTTTTACCTGGTAGCAGACTCAAGTAGCAATTTTTCAGTTAAATGTGTAGTTGTGGAGACTAGCAAGTTGCGTCTCCGAGCGTACGGAGACTAAGGGTTTGGAGATGATGTCATAGGATGCACTGGTGAGTTAGAACAAGTATACGGAGCTCACTTCTGTTCTCTAACATTCTGTCATTCATGGTTATCCTTTCAATAAATCTTCCAATCATCTGGATATGTTTCCCATTTGCAGCCTTCAGTACAATTGCTTTCATATCATGGAACATAATCTTCTTTAGCTGATGACAAGCATTTGACATTAAAGAAAAAGGATCCCCTAAATCCATTAGTACCTGGACAGTTTGGCCGTCAGTGATGACATCAGTGAGATATCCTGACATCTTGGTGACACTCTTCCGTGGAGGATTTTCATCTATGACAGCCTCACTTCCGTAGGAGGTCACCTCAATTAATTATCCTGAATTCAACAACTAGATGAGCAGTCGGTACCTCTGTATGATGACAGAGAGCAGCTACAGTGCCTTGGTGAGCAACGTCGTCCAGGATTCGTGCCACAGGTTGACTGTAATTGTCTGCAGTCGATTGGTGCGAGTAGGAATGTTGTGAAGTTCAAGTCTTGCAATAGTCAAACACTCATCCTCTCTCTCTGCAGGAACATACAATGTGTCCAGGGTGAAAACGTATTGGAATGTTGTTTTCCATCCCCCAAATGTCTGTTTTTTGTAGGTAATTGTAGTTGGCAGGGGACTTGGTTGTACTGGTGTTGATCTGATGCTGAGTTGTTGTTACGGTTGTGGCTCAAGTTTGAGTTGGCCAAGGCATTATTTGTGGCACAATCGACTAGTGGCAGATATTGGTGCCAAAGATTAATACACCTCTTCTTCGACATTCTCTGTTAGCTTATGATGTATGAGGTTTACATTTGTGACTGGTATACCATGTGTACTCAGTCCGACATTTCTGGAAATGAAGTCCCATGCTTCTTGACAGAGCATAGGGGAACGATGTGGGAGACCCGCACCACTTTATTAGGCGAGGTGCTAATAGAGGTGGGTTGCCGTTGCCTTCCTCCAACCATAATGGGGATGAATGATGATGAAGATGACACAACACCACCCAGTCATCTCGAGGCAGGTGAAAATCCCTGACCCCGCCGGGAATAGAACCTGGGACCCCGTGCTCCGTAAGCGAGGCCACGAGCTGCGGACTCCGACATATATAGCTGCCATAAATTGCTGTCTGTCTCCTGTTACTGCCTGGTGTCTGGGATGGGTTGAGTACACTGTGGTCTTCCACAACTGCCTTATGGACCACATTCTGCAGTCAGTCATAACTCTTTTGTCCGACACACTTCTGTTGCATTTCCTCAATTCCCTGTCACCACTTGATGAATTCCTGTGCTTTTGCTACACCTTTGGCCAGAAGAGCTTAGTACATGTCTTCTGTGACTCCCTTCATCAGTTATGAGATTTTCTTGGTTGCTGTCATATTTGGATTTATGATGTGGCATAGAGCGTAAACATTTTGTTTGTATGACTGTCTCATTTCTCAGTGACATTGGTCCGTGTTCTTCAGTTGTTTTTCTGCTTAGTGGACCCCTCCAGTTCATCTTGTAATTTGTTCTGACTATTGAGTGTCTCTTCGTTGTTCTTGAAATGCTGTTATGCTGTGCAATCCAGGAAAAGTATACATTTCCCGAACATGTTGTGTCATCCTATGTGGTTCATTGCCTTCTACATGCTTGATGGCTAGCTGACTTTCTTGAAATTTTCTCACTTGATATAGTGCATTTTTCGATCTCTTGTGAAATTCAGAGCTTTTGCCCAGTTTAATGGCACTTACATTATCAACAAGAAGAACAGGAACACTCTCCAGAGGTGAAATTTATTCCAGAGCTTATGTAGCACCCAAATGTTCTGACTCGGTTGCTGACAGTGATATGCACTGTTGCTGCATACTAACCCAAGTAACCACTCCTCCACAAATTCTTGCAATCACTCCGCTAACTGAGCTTCGAATTTCTGGATCACTGGCGTGATTGAAATCAATATATACTCATATCTCCAGTCTTCTGTTTGCATGGCTAGCATCTTGCTTTATATCCAACTAGCTTAGTGCCCCCCTGCTTCACTTGCAGTTGCATTGTAAGTACATAAAAATAGTTTTAGAAACATATATCAGGCCTATTGGAAAATTAATGTATTAATAAGCTGTTTCTTTTTCTTTGCAATTCTGACAAAGCCAAGTAGTTGTGGTGACTATTAAATAGCTATCTTTGATTTAGTTCTCAGATTGCAACATTCTGTAAATTTTTCATGCTAATTAAGGCTTCTAAAGCATGGTCCTTTCTGAATGTACTTCTGACCAAAAAGTGATTCTGGTAGTTGGAGTCCAAGGATTTTGTTAATCATGCCTTTTGCATTCTTTTGGTGAATTTCCATAGAAACTTTCATCACCTAACACATATTTCTTTGTATCTAACCGAGAAGTGAAATACTAATTTTCATGGCTGTAGCTTATATTGAAGGCATCATTTAGGATGGAATTTTTTGAAATTCCACCCATAAGGGGATGAAATAGGGTTAAAAATTAGTTGAAGGTATGTCCCTGTTAGGGCAATTTTGAAGCTATATGTACGAAAATTGGTATTTGGTTTCTTGGTCAGAAGTAAAGAAATACTAAGGGAGAGAAATAGGGGATTAAATGTTTTATGAAAATTGTTTTATGCATGGATGTAGTTTTCAGCAGCTGTAGCATTATTTTATCCAGATAAAATTCAGTCATCAGTTACAAACAAATTTTATTATGCTTTATCAGTTTTTGTCACCTTCAGAAGGCTTCAAAATTAGGCATATTAGAAATCTTTAGGTCTTGGCTATATATTTTTGTGAAGTATGAAGAGTATATTACAGAAACTTACTTAGTATTGGTTTAGTAGATGTTAATATCTTCAACAGAGAAGCATAGTGCCATGGTATATCCAGAAATGTACATATTGTATGTGAATATTTTAATCACTGATTGACAAGTTACAGCAACTGAATCACATCTATGGTTACGCTGTGCTAGCAGCAAATGATGTATATAAAAGCATGTATCAAAATATAACCAAGGTGTATAAAGAAGTTATTAATACATTTGAAAAAAAATGACATATGGTTCTAATATATGAAAGGAATGGGCACTTGCTCAACAAAGATGACGAGAATTCATGTAAGTCAACTTTTGCAGAACATCTCAATACAGAGAAACACACACTTCCTGCCCCATCCTTGCTTAACATTGAAATCTTACATATAGTTGACAAGGACTACAAAATGAACTTTTTAGAAGAATTTGAAATGTATCAACATTCTCACCTTATTCAAAAGATTTGTTGAATGATGAACTTGCATTAAAAAAGACACTATTTTGATTGCATATCATCTCTTATAAAAAGTGGAAATTAGCCCATTCCTTTCATATGTTATGGCTATTTGTCATGTTTTTTAAATGTACTATATGTAACTTCTCTATGTACCATGTCTATATGTTTTTATGTGCTTATGTATATGTTTCTTGCTGCTAGCACAACAGATACATAGATGTGATTCAGTTACTGTAAATTGTCAATCAATGTGGAAAATAATCACATATAATATGTACATTTCTGGACATACCATGGCATATGCTTCTATGAGAGAGAATTTTGACATCTGCTAAGTAAGTTTATATAATATACTTTTTATACTTCACATAAATGTATAGCTAATTTATAATATCCATAATTTTGTAGGCTTTGGAAGGTGACAAATTAATTTGTCCCAACTGGTAAAGCACAATAAAATTTATTTGCAGCTAATGACTGAATTTTATGAAAATATTTCATTATGAAAGCATTTCTAAAGCTAAATGTAATAAATTTTGAATTTGGTTTCTTGATTAGAAGTAAAAAATATGTGTTTCACTGTTGTTGGAAATTCAACTTCTGTGGGGGTGAAATAAGGGTTGAAAGTCTTTTTGAAAATATGTCCCTGTTAAGACAATTTTAAAACTAGGTCTATGAAAATTGGTGTTTGGTGTGTCAGTCAGAAATAAAAAAAAGTGTGTTTCAGCATTTTTGGAAATTCAGCCACTAAGGGGTAAAACAGTGGGTGAAAGCATTTCTGAAAATAAAGTATTATTATAGAACTGCCAAAGAGTTTTTAAAGCTACATCTATGAAAATTAGTATTTGACTTCTTGGTCAGGGGGGGAGTCTTTCAGTGGCTTTGAAAATTGAGCTCCTTAAGGAAGTGAAATACGGGATGAAAAAGTTTGTGAAATTATTCATCATGAAAGCCTTTCCAAAGCTTAATCTTTAAAAGTTTTGGTAATTTCCAAGAATGATTGCCTCTCGAAGTCGCGGGGTCCAAACAATACACATCGAACGTGCGATCCTAAATCGATGCCGCGACTCTGGTGGCGGGCGCTATGATCAATTATTTGTGAACGTCATTTTTATCTGTTTTCATTCATTCCTTTGGTTGCTCTAAGTTACACACCTCCGTGAATTAATGGCAAAAAGGGAATTTTTCCCGTAGCGTACGCATCAGGTGGACTTTCACATGATGACAACACTAACAACGAATAAGGTAAGTCGTCTCCTTTGCAATTACAAGTATTTTTGTAATGCTCTTCTTTTGTCTTTGCTGTAGTGACCAGTGGAAACATACTCATAATGCCCACCACCAGAGATGCACGATCGATTCAGGATCGCACATTCAATATGTATTGTTTGGACTCCTCGACTTCGAGAGGCAATCATTCTTGGAAATTACCAAAATTTTTATTTGGCATCTCCCTTAGAAATTAAAAAAATCATTTTTCACTGTTTTTGGAAATTTAATCCCCAAGGGAGGAAAGGGGGGGGGGATATTTAAGAAAATATTTTGTTATTATTTTTTTAAAAAATCCATGAAAACTAGTACTTCACTTCTCAGGTATAAAGAAATATGTGTTAGGGGACGAAAGTTTCTGTGGAAATATAACTACAAGAATGCAAAAAACATTATTAACAAAATCCTTGGACCCCATCTATCAGAATCACTTTTTGGCCAGAAGTACATTCGGAAAAGATTATTCTTTAGAAGCCTTAATTAGGATGAAAAGTTTATAAGATGTTGCAATTTCTAAACTAAATCAAAGAAAGATATTTAACAGTCACCATGACAAATTGGCTTTGTCAGAATTGTTCATTAATACATTAATTTTTCATTACGACTATTATATGTTTAAAATTATTTGTGATAGAACTTAACTTAGTTGGATTGTCTTTCTAGTGAGTACCTTGCAGAGTGTTCTGCCATTCACATGACTTGTACCAATTCTGCTTTACACATAATCAGCTGTGTTTAGTATTTCTGCCCACAGAACCATAGGCAGACCCTGAGCTAGCAACACGGTTCAAAGTTTGAGAGTGGTCTGATACGTCTGGTAGAAAGGCAAGAAAAAATGTTTGTTTCATAAACAAGTGATCTTACTTATTGACATTGTCTCCTTTGAAGGATATACATTTGGTCTAGGGATCCTCCAGTTATTTCATTCTATGAGAAAAACAAGTTCAGTTAAACTCTGCAAAATACTCATAAACTGCAGCTGTCACTTCCTTATTTGATGAAAATTTCTTCCCAGCAACTCAAAGTTTCAAGTTAGGGTACAGGAAGAAATCACTTGGGGGTAAGTCTGGTGAACAGGATGGATGAGCAACATTTTAAATCCCAATTCATACACTTTCACAATTGTTAACACTGATGTGTGGGATGGTGAATGATACTGGTAAAGAACGCTTGTTCGCATGCCAAGCTTGGTCTTTTTTCAGCTAATGAAAGTTTCAAATGGTCAAACAATGAAGCTTAATAGGGTCCAGCTCTGCCTGTTTCCAGTTAATCTATGAATATTATTACTTGGGAATCCCAAAAAACAGTGGCCTTCACCTTATCAATTCACAAAATGGTCTTTGCCCTTCTTCATTGTACTTTCATCAGCATTTATCTATTGTTTTGACTGCCATCTTGACTCTGGTGGGTAATGATGGATCAAGGTTCCATCAAAAGTCACAGATCGGTGCAAAAAGTCTCGAGGATTGTGATTAAATATCACCAGACATTGTGTTAAAATGTTGTGCAAGATGCACTTTTGGTTGACTGTGAGCAATCACAGCACCCACCTTGCACACAGCTTCTTCATAGCCAATTCTTCATGCAGGATGTTTTGCACTCGCTGCGTTGAGATGCCAGCAGTCGCAGCAATCTCACAATTTTTTTATTCAGCAGTCTTTTATTACCATATCATGGATCTTAGCAAGGGTTTTCTTTATGGGGACCTCAGTTGGACAACAAAAAATGCACTTTGTCTTTCTTGCTTGTTCGACCATGTGTAAAGTCATTAATCCAAAAGTAAATGGTCTTCAACAATGGTGCAGAATCCACGTAAACTTCATCCTGTCTTGTTTTTATTTGTGGAGCAGTCCAACCTTTCAAATGAAAATGTTTAATAACAGCATGAAGCTCTGCTTTCTCTGTTTTCAATCATGTCGATACACTGACCAATTCATATGACTGTCAACCAATGAATTGTATACTATACTTAGTTGAAATTCATTATACAATCATTGGAATAATCAGGAGTAACAAAAATATTCCATTCTTTCATGGAAATTTACTAAATTTGTCAAACCAAGCTCTTAGTTCCACAACAATTCTGGTGGTAGACTTAGCACATCCATTCTGCTTTCTGGGGTGTAAGGATTTGTGATGATGAGTTGTATATGATTTAATTTCAGCAAATCTTTAACTTCAGTAATATCAAATTCTTGTCTGCCATGACATTGAAATGCTTTTTATAGTTGACCACAAAAATTCTTCACAATACTCACTATTTCTGCAATATTCTCTGCAGTATCAAACTTCTGCTTGAAAAAATATACCATGCATAATCTTGAAAAAGTGTACGTAGAGCAGAGAAGATATTGAGGTCCTCCCAGCGATTTATGTTCCATAGGTCCACACAGATCAGTACAAATCATTTCAGTTTGTGTGGCACGCTGCTGTCGTGACTGCTCCAGTGCTGCTTCCCCTTAATACATGCCTCACAGAATTCGTTACCAGAGTTTTCAAATTCAGCACCACATTGCTTCAAGAATTATTGTACATGACCCAAGGGTTTATGCCAAATGTGCAGAGATCCTTTGACACAAGATTTACCTCATGATCACAAAGATGAATATGTTTCGTCACTACATATGCCGTAGATTTGTTTCAGTACCTTTGTTTCAGAACTCGCACTTGACTTCCCATGAATAAAAGCCTAATCCCTTGTCCATAACAGGTGGAAAGAGATTTCTTCACCCTTCAGGAGTAAACAAAATAATGTCCATATGCCATAAAATTCCATTCTACATCAACAAAAGCTTCAAAATAAGTATTCCCTTATGGTAGTGTGTTCATAGTCGAATCATTGCCCATGCGTATCTGAGTGGTTTTTCAAACTCATTAAACAATGTGTATTACTTAATTCTCTTACCCATGTGATTCATTGGTCCACAATCAGCAGTCCATGAGTCCTTTCTGATTCTGTACTCATTACCTTACTAGTGGAAGAGCCTGGTCACGCAGTTCACTTTTATTTTGGTTGTGGTACTGCTGTTTGTTTGTGTGTGATGTTTGGGGGCACATTTTTTAATATGGCCAAATCCACCATATCCCAAACATTTCAGCTTCTTTTTCGTATTTATTTGACAAATATTCCTGCCAGTGGTTCCATCGGCATTTTTTGTTTCTTTAGTGTTTGCAGCACAGCTGAGTTGTTTCATTTCTCAGGCCTTGACACATCCATTAAATATTTTAATGTATGTTGATCTTCAGGTCTTGTCCACAACAACAGCTGTGATCTTTCATAACTGTCAGGCTGTGTGTCAAATAGTAGTACCATTAATCATGATTCATCAGGTTTCATAATGAGTTGCTGCTTTTGAAGAACCAGGTTTCCAGAATGAGTGAGATGTGTCACCATGTCATTGCCTGAAATCATGTGAAAATTTAAGAATTCTGACTGAACAGAATGTGCAGCTTGCTTTGTTTTGTGTTCAAACACATCATGTAGCTTGTCCGACATATCTCGCATACTCTCACGTGCAACAATGCCACCATGACTTTTGCTTTGACAGCTCTGACAATGATCAGCTTTGTTTTTAGCACAAGATTAAACAAATCTATTCGTGCTGATGTCACACCCACTGGCAAAGCCGCCGGTTGTTATATGTTGTCAATATTCACTTCATATACGCTGTGTGATACACATAATAAATTTTATATTGCAAATTTCAAAATGGTCCAATTGTCATCCCCGTACAGTTTCTCAATACCATGAAAATTCATTACAACCCCATAAAACAGTGCAGATTTACAGCTACAAAAAATATATGTGAGAACATGCAGCAATTGTTCATGTATACACAATACAAAATGCGCGCATCGCACAAAGGACGCTAATACATGTCTGGTGTCACAAAATACAGAATTATAGTACCCAATTTATTTCTTGAACTGCGGACTGGGTCCATAATCTATTGCAGAAACTTCAAGGATAAAGGGGCACAATATAAAGCACAAACACACTACACATGCTACAATAAGGCATATATATTTTAGGACAGCAACAAAAGACAGAGATATGCTACACTGAATAGAACACTGTACATGAACATTTACTTCAACACATTGGGTGTATAGAGTATAACAATCTGTTTTGTGTTAATTTCTTCTTCTGTAACTGTTTGGTGAAAAACTTCATAATTATAAATGAAAAGCACAAAATTGTTTATGTTTTTCAGTGTTAATTTATTTAATTTACCAGTGTTTGGCTCATAAGACCATGCTTCAGACTGGACGATTTTGTGAAAATTTAGTTGATGGATAATAAAGCTTGGTTTTTCATAATGTGCAATCAGGGTTTGGACATTGCAGTACACCACTAATAGTTCCCATTTGTACTGGGCAGTTTGCAGCAGGCAGCTTGAAGTGTTTGCCCTTTCCTATGGGGAAGGGCAGTGTGCTACATCCCTGTCAAGTGTCACAGTCCTAGATGATCCACACTCACATGCCTGAGAAGGGTCTCAGCTATGCTTGTTGAAGGAGAGGAGAATGTTAAGTTCTTGTTTTCTGAGATTACAGAGATGGTGGTATTTGACATTGATTTAGGTCTCATATTTTATAAAAATGGATATGATTGAGTTTTCTGTTATCTGATGTATATAATTTGTGGATTAATTTTTTGTTAAATTTTCTTCTTTAGTGTATTTGACTTTGTGTATCAGATGCTCCTTCAGCTTAGGAAATAAGAAGTAAAGACCTACAATACAGTGCTATTTCCCTTTGTCCCTCTATTGCATTACATTAAAAACAGTTTCTTTTCCGCCTTATAACTGAGTTCTGAATAATTTTAATTCATATATAATTAAGAAGCTAACAGTAGGACTTTTGCCTTTGTTACTGGTAATGTAGTCCAAGATAACATGGAATTACTAATTTATTAGATTTCTTGCTCTTTTTTTTCTTTTTTTTATGGCATTGTACCCTGATGAGCCAAAACATTATGACCACCTGCTCAACAGCTGGTTTGTCCATCTTTGTTGGTAGGTTTGTGATGTGGGACAGATAATTCATATAAATAACGGGCATATGTTGTGATGGCATCCGATAGTGACCTAGATGGGTTCCATAGGCTTTATGTCAGGTGAATTTGGTCACAGAGACATCAACATGAGTTCACTATAATACTCCTCAAACCACTGTAGCATGGTTCTGGCCCCAAGACCTAGGCAATTATACTGTTGAAAGATGACATTGCCATTGGGGAAGACATCAAGCATGAAGGGATGCAGGTGGTTCACAGCTGTCAGCAAGTCTTTGATTACTACCACAGGTGCAATGCAAGCACAGGATAATGTTTCCCATTGTGTAATACTGCTCCCTCCAGCCTGTGTCCATGGTGCACTGCACGTTTCAAGCTGCTGTTCATCTCAATGACAGTGTTTGTGAAGACAACCTCGACCAAGTGCAGGAAAAATTATTTCTCCAAAGAGCCAACATGTTTCCATTGATCAAAGGTCGAATCTTGATGGTCCCGTGCACACTACAGTCATAATTGACAATGTTATTGGGTCAACATGTAAACTCGTAGTAGTAGTGCGCTGTGGAGCTCCATGTCCAACAACGTACAATGAATGGTGTGCTCTGAAACACTTGTGCATGCATCAGAATTGTGCTCTTTATGCAGAGACGAATCCTAATTTACAGAGCAGACAAGCCTCTGAAGCCCACGTTCTGTGAAGTGTCGTGAACGTCCAACCATTTAGTGCTTAGCGATAGTTTCACTTTCCTTCTTCCTCTTCCCAAAGATGCTCACGTCAGTAGCACGTGAACATTCAACCAGTTTCACTGCTTTCAAGATACTTGTTCACAGGTTCTGCATAATAACAACCTGTCCTCTGTCAGAGTCACTTATTTCACTGGATTTCCCCATTTTCAGTCTGTATCTTCACTACAGTGGTCACCTGTCTGTGTCTGCTCTGCTTACATACTTTTGTTGCCACGTCACATGTCCACAGTGCCACCAGGCAGCATCCACCATCACACTGGGCAGTGCTAATTATGTTTTGGCTTATCAGTGTATGTGCTAGAAAATTGTGTGTTGTCATTAATTGATATGTGGACTGCAACACACTGTCTTTATACAGGATTACATGTATCTTTTTTTTCTTTCTCCTCTTTCTTGCAGGGAGCTGCTGCCGCCACTGCAGGCTGGACGCCAGAAGCAGATGTTCTCACATCGAGTACTGTGCTTTCATCACCTCCAACAATCATGCCTGACTTGCACACAGAAATTGTTGTCAGCTCTCCACCTACTGTTGGCATGTGAGTTGGCTGAACTTTACCTTGGGCTTGCTTTCAAGTTCACATTATGCAGTTGGGTTATACCTGTCTGCTTTTAGTAGTGAGCTGTGTTGTTGTTGTTGCTGTTGAAAGTGTCAAATATGAATTAATGATTCATTTGTTGTATTCAAAGCCCTCTGTATATTTCTCCCCAGCAGTCTTTTGCCCCCCTGTAATTTGTCCATAGAACCATTTTACAAATGGTTTATACAATTCAAAACCATACAGTATTATACACTCCTGGAAATGGAAAAAAGAACACATTGACACCGGTGTGTCAGACCCACCATACTTGCTCCGGACACTGCGAGAGGGCTGTACAAGCAATGATCACACGCACGGCACAGCGGACACACCAGGAACCGCGGTGTTGGCCGTCGAATGGCGCTAGCTGCGCAGCATTTGTGCACCGCCGCCGTCAGTGTCAGCCAGTTTGCCGTGGCATACGGAGCTCCATCGCAGCCTTTAACACTGGTAGCATGCCGCGACAGCGTGGACGTGAACCGTATGTGCAGTTGACGGACTTTGAGCGAGGGCGTATAGTGGGCATGCGGGAGGCCGGGTGGACGTACCGCCGAATTGCTCAACACGTGGGGCGTGAGGTCTCCACAGTACATCGATGTTGTCGCCAGTGGTCGGCGGAAGGTGCACGTGCCCGTCGACCTGGGACCGGACCGCAGCGACGCACGGATGCACGCCAAGACCGTAGGATCCTACGCAGTGCCGTAGGGGACCGCACCGCCACTTCCCAGCAAATTAGGGACACTGTTGCTCCTGGGGTATCAGCGAGGACCATTCGCAACCGTCTCCATGAAGCTGGGCTACGGTCCCGCCGTCTTCCGCTCACGCCCCAACATCGTGCAGCCCGCCTCCAGTGGTGTCGCGACAGGCGTGAATGGAGGGACGAATGGAGACGTGTCGTCTTCAGCGATGAGAGTCGCTTCTGCCTTGGTGCCAATGATGGTCGTATGCGTGTTTGGCGCCGTGCAGGTGAGCGCCACAATCAGGACTGCATACGACCGAGGCACACAGGGCCAACACCCGGCATCATGGTGTGGGGAGCGATCTCCTACACTGGCCGTACACCACTGGTGATCGTCGAGGGGACACTGAATAGTGCACGGTACATCCAAACCGTCATCGAACCCATCGTTCTACCATTCCTAGACCGGCAAGGGAACTTGCTGTTCCAACAGGACAATGCACGTCCGCATGTATTCTGTGCCACCCAACGTGCTCTAGAAGGTGTAAGTCAACTACCCTGGCCAGCAAGATCTCCGGATCTGTCCCCCATTGAGCATGTTTGGGACTGGATGAAGCATCGTCTCACGCGGTCTGCACGTCCAGCACGAACGCTGGTCCAACTGAGGCGCCAGGTGGAAATGGCATGGCAAGCCGTTCCACAGGACTACATCCAGCATCTCTATGATCGTCTCCATGGGAGAATAGCAGCCTGCATTGCTGTGAAAGGTGGATATACACTGTACTAGTGCCGACATTGTGCATGCTCTGTTGCCTGTGTCTATGTGCCTGTGGTTCTGTCAGTGTGATCATGTGATGTATCTGACCCCAGGACTGTGTCAATAAAGTTTCCCCTTCCTGGGACAATGAATTCATGGTGTTCTTATTTCAATTTCCAGGAGTGTAGTTGATGTTTGAAAACAAAGTTACACAAACTGATCAAAATACAAATTTTCACACACAATGCATAACACATACAGTTGATAGGACTAAAATATGACATAGATTACACAAAATAATATGACTGGCAATACGGTACAAATTTATAGAGTTCATCTTTTATATTGCATAGGTTCTTTCCATCTCAATCTACATTAAATGCAGAATATAAGTCTACCTAAAGTTATAGGGATTAATATTTAGGTTCTCCTTCTAAAGGTGTTATAAATGTTGGAGGTATAGCACAAGTTTTATTAAGTTAAATAATTCAGTTTTGTATGACAAGCTGTCATATGGGAGCAGACAACATGCCATTAGAACTACTGATAGCCTTGTGAGAGCCATCCCTGACAAAACTCTACCATCTGGTGAGCAAGATGTATGGGACAGGCGAAATTCCCTGAGACTTCAAGAACAATATAATAATTCCAATCCCAAAGAAATCAGGTGTTGACAGGTGTGAAAATTACTGAACTATCAGCTTAATAAGTCACGAATGCAAAATACTGACATGAATTCTTTACAGATGAATGGAAAAACTGGTAGAAGCCGACCTTGGGGAAGATCGGTTGGGAATACCCTCTTTCAAATTCTGAAGGGGTCAAATACAGTGAGCAAAAGGCTATTAACACTTTGTACAGAAATCAGATGGCAGTTATAAGAGTTGAGGGACATGAAAGGGAAGTAGTGGTTGGGAAGGGAGTGAGACAGAGTTGTAGCCTCTCCCCGATGTTATTCAATCTGTGTATTGAGCAGGCAATAAAGGAAAAAAAAAAGAAAAATTCAGAATAGGAATTAAAATCCATGGAAAAGAAATAAAAACTTTGCGGTTTGCCAATGACATTGTAATTCTGTCAGAGACAGCAAAGGACTTGGAAGAGCAGTTGAACGGAATGGATGGTGTCTTGAAAGGAGGACATCAACAAAAGCAAATTGAGGATAATGGACTGTAATTGAATTAAATCGGGTGATGCTGCGGGAATTAGATTAAGAAATGAGACACTTGAAGTAGTAAATGAGTTTTGCTATTTGGGGAGCAAAATAACTGATGATGGTCAAAGTAGAGAGAATATAAAATGTAGACTGGCAATGGCAAGGAAAGCGTTTCTGAAGAAGAGAAATTTGTTAACATCGAGTATAGATTTAAGTGTTAGGAAGTCGTCTTTTCTAAAAGTATTTGTATAGAGTGTAGGGATGTGAAACATGGATGATAAATAGTTTAGACAAGAAGTGACTAGAAGATTTTGAAATGTGATGCTACAGAAGAATGCTGAAGGTTAGATGGATATATCACGTAACTAATGAGGAGGTACTGAATAGAATTGGGGAGAAGAGGAATTTGTGGCACGACTTGACCAGAAAAAGGGATTGATTGGTAGGACACGTTCTGCGGCATCAAGGGCTCACCAATTTAGTATTGGAGGGCAGCGTGGAGCGTAAAAATCGTAGAGGGAGACCAAGAGATGAATACATTAAGTAGATTCAGATGGATGTAGGGTGCAATAGTTATTTTGATATGAAGAAGCTTGCGCAGGGTAGAGTAGCATGGAGATCTACATCAAACTAGTCTCTGGATTGAAGACAACAACAACAACAACAACAACAACAACAACAACATGATGAGATGTTTGCATTGGTTACAGACTTGTACAACAGTCTACACATTGATGTATCATTAGTAACTTACACTCATTGGAGACTGGGTGGGAACAGACGATGAAGTGTTCTATGATTACTTTCATACTTCTTATGTACTCAATATTTTTAACACGTTGTAAAAAATATAGTTTTGATCATCTTCCTCGCCACAGTCGTGCGGGGGTGTGGCACTAAGATTGATCCTCTGAAAGTATTTCTTGAAGTTCCAGTGATTCAAATTCAGTCTAGCAGTAGCTTTTTTGTAACTTGCTGATGTTACTGTCCTATGTCACATTACATTAAAACATTCTGTTTTCTACTGCTTTACAGTACTCAACTTTTCTGAATTCGCAGATGGGAACTCTCCCTGCAATTCGTCCGTATTTCCATACCCCCTGGTGTCAACTTTCACTAGTCCTGTACTCCACCTTCCTATTCCATTGTCTTCTACCACTCAATCCCTGCACAAATCTGTCTACTGGACCCCATAAAAACCAACAAGGCTTGTGCATGTTGCACAAGAAATATATTTTGACGATAGCCAAGCTGATTGTACTTGACTTGGACACATCTGTGTTTATTATGCAGTCCTCATTCTAGCAGTAAAGAAATTACATACCTGATGTGCTACAAATGTTGTAGTTTCAGAATTATAATATTGTCCTAAGCTCAATTTGCAGAGCCAGTGCTTCATATCACCTGTTATAGTTTGGTGCGGGTAGATCTTTCTGTACAGTGTTCCTCAATTTCTAAACCTCTTCATATTCAGCTTTTACTTATGAAGGCTGTTGGTTTACCCAGTGTATTCCAGCCATATATTAAGTCACTGATATTGGGATGTTATCATCTATAAACAAATATCTGTCATTATATTGCATTAGAAGGAATTTCATGCTTAGTTATATTCTTTGATTATTTTAACAATGACTGATTTGCTTCAACCACATTGTGTTTCTTGGGCTTGACATTATTGCCCCTGTAACTATATGCAAAGCATTGTACATCACAGTATGACACTTTTTAAGTTTGCTGCATGGTGCTGGTTTGTAGCACATTTTACCATAATCAACATGCGTTCCTATGAAGCTACAGTACAGAGTCATGGCTGTTCATCAATGGAAATACCATCATACTGCAGTTGTAGCTCTTATAATAGTACATACTTCTTCACATCTTGTAATTACGTGTCTGATATGATGTATGCATTTAAACTTATCATTGATAAGCATTCACTGGTGGGGGTGGGGGGTTCTGGGATGGGGGGGGTTGTGTTGTACAAGTTACATTGTAACTTGAAATTCTGTTTAGTAAAGATGTCACCATGATGGATGTACTACGGATATTTCAAGGTCAGTTGTGCAACCAACTAATGGTTGCATCCATTTTTTGTTGACAAGTCAGGAAATTTTTTTCTTCAGCATTTGTACCTATGTTATCTGCATATAATAGTATTAGAATATTCATGAATGTCTGTGGTATGTAAGTTGGACAACAGAGGAACCAAGACTGATACATGTGGAATTCCTCTGGTACTCACAAAATATATAATGCTATATAAGTAGGCTTCGGGAACTTAAATTTTTTTTTTCCAATTTTTTCTCCAATGTCAATAAGATGGCACTGCCATATGCTTTGATCAAGTCTATGCATGCAACTATCATGTAATTATTGTTAGAAAAATTTAGTTGTCTACTAATGACCAGCCATAAGAAGATTTTACTAGTCCCTTTCTCTTTCTGAAAACCCATTTGTTTTTCTGTTTCTCACACCACCATTCTGAATGCCATATAATAATCATTTCCGTTGCCCTTTTTGAGTGTTGTAATGAGCTGATGTGCCATTATGACTGGTTCATCTCTTTTTAGTGATTTGTGACTGGAGATGAGCAACAATTGTTTACTTATTGTGGGAGTTGTCTCATTGTATAGTAATCAATATAATTGTGGTCAGTTGAAGCTATGCTTTATAAGAGTGCAATTTGTAATTTTTTTTCTATCATAGAGAATTGCATAAGTTGTCCTCTTCATACCTTGTTTCAACTTCCTTGTCCAGTACATCAAGTGGTGCAGTCATAAACAGGAATAATTCCAACTGTAGCAGAATTCTATAGAAGTTTGCCGTTGCGTCATTTTTTATGTCCCTTATTATCTCCCAATTTCAGGTTAACAGTGTTTCTATACTAACTACAGTGCAGAAGTTTTACCAATTTTTATTTTTGTTTGTAAATTTTTTTTTGCTTTGGCTTAGCATTTTTAAGCTTAAGGAAATTAATGTCATTAAAGAACATTTCGTATTTTCTTAACAATTATCTTCATTCCATTAGAACTGCAACACATCATTCATTGGTGACGGGGTGGTGATTTATGGGTTTTCCAGTTTTTTCCAACTTCAAATATTAATACTTTTCCCGCTTCATTTATGAGTCATGACAAGGTGCTTGTGTCTTTTGGCAACTCTAATTTGACTTAAGAGACATTACGGTTAGTTGTTTTACATGTAATGGTCAATCCAAGGTTCGAGCTTTGTGATGTTCCACTGCTTCTTGACTGTGATATCAGGTGGCGATGTACAGTCTGATTCGCAGCTACAAGTTGCTGTTATCCAATCTTGCTCACTTTATTATTTTGCACACCTGCCAATATCTTCTAATCGAACATTGTCTCTCAAAGTGCTGCAGTTACTTTTAGAAGTTAAGAGTACAAATAAATATGTTGCTTCTCATAAGCAAGATGTAGTATATTGTACTCTTCTTTGCAGTACCATGAATTACAAAGCTGCTTTATTTTTTAAATTATCACAAATACATTGATAAGGATTATGTCCAAAAACAGTCTGTCTTAGTTAACAGATTCCAGTTGAGTGACTATATAACAAATCTTCTCTTGTCCCCTTGATGTCTTAGGCATTTTCACGATTGTGCTTCCTGTATTCTTGCACCATATCTCCAAGGCAGGACCTGACAATATGGAATAAACTGCCCAACCAGGAGGTACCAAGAGTGTCTAACAATGTATATTATTGTTCTAACTTGCAGATCCTTGTAAGCTACTGCGTAAGCTACAGCACGTGCGCCTCGAGCGAGTTTTTCAACATTCTTGCGCTCTCTTTGCACAAACCATTAGTTCTGGAGAAAAAATGAAAAGGACCTTTTTTGTAGTAAATTTAATATAGTTTAATTTTGTGCTGCAACACTTTTTCGCTGGAGGATGCAGTTTTCGAGTTATTCAAGAAAAATGTACAAGAAGATATTAAATGTGTTCTATCTCATAAACCATTCGGAATAGGACATGCGACCATATGAAGTTTTTTGTTCAAAATCACAAATACAAGCATGTACCTTTCCTCCTGACTCACCCTGTATTTCTTCTAGAACTCGGGCTTTTTTGGAAATTACTGGTCATGTCATAAACCTTGGACAAGCCTGTGAATACAGATTTTAATAAACGGAGGCTACTGAATGTGGTAAACAGGGAGGATAGCCAAGATACTCCAGGAGCAGAAGACAGAAACGAGAAGAAAGACTAAGGACATTAGACCTCAAAGATTGGTACCCATCCCACCTCCATCATCCCAAGGATACCGCCCTGGTAGGTTCTTCACTGAAGGCTCGGATAATGAAGATCTTTGCTGTTTCTGGAGAATGAGCTTCAATGGCTTCTCCTCGCCACACCTGAAAAGTGGTTCTTTACCTTTAGTATTGATGCCAAATGGAGAGGGTAGAAACACAACAGTTGTCACCTTTTCCTCTGTAAACTCCACATTCAAATTAAACCCTCTGTGGGCTAAATTACACAAACCTCCTGTAGCAAATTCTTATAAACCCAACTGTCTCCAATAAAAATTTGAAGAAAATATATAGATTCTTCTAGGAAAATTATATGAGACTCTGCAAAACTTACAAAACTAAACTGGGATATTGCCCTGTGTAGTTGTTACAGAGAACGCAACCTTTCCTGTTATGAAACTAGTTTCTTTCCATTTACAAAACTGCCACCGAATCAGAGGAGTCACTTGTTGAATGATTAACAAGCCCTTGTTGTTTGACATTCTACGAGGGTTGCCTGAAAAGTAATGCCTCCACCTTTGTAACTCTTCACCAGTTGGCAGCATTGGTATGCGGCAGGTACTGGCTTGTTCTGTAGCCTCTTCTCTACAGCTCCAGTTGGCAGGCAGCCTTAGCATTGAACAGATGTGTTGTTACAGTGTAAAGTATGGAACCCTGTGCAGACGGTCGGTCAATGCGGTTTAAGCAATGTGTAGTCATTGAATTCTTGACAGGAGAAGGTGTCCCACCAAACGAGATTCCTCAGAGAATGAAAGCAGTTTATGGTGATTGTGTTGATGTGAGTACTGTGCGTCATTGGACAAGTGAGTTTAAAAGTTATATTTTACTATAAAAATACAGCAACCAACCACAGTTTAAAAGTGTTGAGGTGAGGTGGAAACATCTGACCTGCATGACAAACAAAGAGTTGGACGTCCTGTGACAGAAACCACCAAGTTCCACAAGCAAAATGTTGACAGATTGATTCAGGACGATCGTCGTATCACTCAGAGAGAAACTGCAAGCACAATCGACATTTCACAAGAACATGCGGGTCACATTATTGCTTTGCTTGGCTGTTGGAAGATCTGTGCACGATGGGTACCCCGGATGCCGACTCCTGGAATGAAAGCACACAGACTTGAAATTTGCCAGGAACTCATCTCGCCTTACAAGATTAAGGTACACAGTACCCACATCAACACAATCACCATAAGCTGCTTTCATTCTATGATGAATCTCCTTTGGGATGACACCTTTTGCTGTCCAGAATTCAGTGACTGCACATTGCGTAAATTGCATTGACTGAGCATCTGCACAGGGTGCCATACTTTACACTGTAACAACATTTCTGTTCAATGCTAATGCTTCCCGCCAGCTGGAGCTGTAGAGAAGAGGCTACAGAACAAGCCAGTACCTGCCGCGTACCAATGCTGCCAACTGTTGAAGAGTTATGAAGGTGGAGTCATTGCTTTTCAGTCAACCCTCGTATAAACAGTTATCTGTTGAACCAAACCAAAAAAGTAGTATGCAAAACACAGGACACTTTTCAGCAGTAAGATTATCTCTACACTGTCTTTTACTTTCCCACAGTGATACTGTCCATATTTATGTATCCACCTTTTTCTCTCAAGCGTGGCTCATCCTTTCCCCTCTAAGTTCACCTACCCTTTCCAAAACGCCATACACACATCCAGAGTAGGCTACAATATCCTTTTAATATCCAGAATGAGATTTTCACTCTGCAGCGGGGTGTGCGCTGATATGAAACTTCCTGGCAGATTAAAACTGTGTGCTGGACCGAGACTCAAACTCGGTACCTTTGCCTTTTGTGGGCAAGTGCTCTATCAACTGTTAAGTTTGGAAGGTAGAGGACGAGGTACTGGCAGAAGTGAAGCTGTGAGGACAGGGCTTGTCGTGCTTGGGTAGCTCAGTTGGTAGAGCACTTGCCTGCGAAAGGCAAAGGTCCCGAGTTCGAGTCTCGGTCGGGCACGCAGTTTTGATCTGCCAGGAAGTTTCATATCAGTGCACACTCCACTGCTGAGTGAAAATCTCATTCTGGAAACATCCCCCAGGCTGTGGCTAAGCCATGTCTCCACAATATCCTTTCCTTCAGGTGTGCTAGTTCTACAAGGTTCGCAGGAGAGCTTCTGTTAAGCTTGGAAGGTAGGAGATGAGGTACTGGCAGAAGTAAAGCTGTGAGGACGGGACATGAGTTGTGCTTGGGTAGCTCAGTTGGTAGAGCACTTGCCCGCGAAAGGCAAAGGTCCCGAGTTCGAGTCTCGGTCCGGCACACAGTTTTAATCTGCCAGGAAGTTCCTTTTAATATCATTTTAAAATCTGCCTTCCCATTCTGTTAATATACAGGGTGAATCACCTAAACCTGCATCACAAATATTGTGGAAATGGAAAGTGCTGTTGATGTGTGGTTTTCATGGAGTGGATTGGTTGTCAGGGGCTTGTATTGTTAGCAAATCAGCAGATTGTAGTAATACTTAGAAAACATTTTTCTTGTGCAAACATACACTTTTTTTAAATGGAATAATGCCTGTTGACATTAACAATCTAAAAGTGGGATAAATTAAAATATCAGTTCTGTTCGTTGCAGGTTCTAGTGAGAGTCGTGTATGAGATCGTATTTTGAAAAGTTTCCACACCCACACTTGTACAATACATGTGGTACCACACACTAAAGAACAACACAAGTGCATACACTAGAAATGTGGATTCTCACCAGTAATGAGACAGTTGACCATGGCAGGTTGTGTTCGAAATGACCACTGTCTGTGGCAATGCACACTTACAGGCTGGTAAGGAACGACTGCTGCACACGTACGAGCATTTCAGAGGAGATGTCTGAGTAGGCTACAGTAATACGTCGGTGCATGTCATCAGGTATAGTTGGTACGTCCTTGTAGACAGTGTCTTTGAGCTTTCTCCACAGGAAAAATTCCACAATTATCAAATCAAGGGAACAGGCCAGCCATGGTACAGGTCCTCTGTGTCCGATCCATTCATGAAGACATATTGCAGTACTATGTGCACTATGGGTTGGACAGTCATCATATTGGTATCACAGGTTCTGACTAGTCTGCTGAGGAACTTTTTATAGCATCCGTGAAAGATTGTCTGTCAATGAAAAACAGGCTTGTGAGCTGATAGTTCACTATCTCACACCACACATTTACACTCCATGGATGCAGATGTTCCACACGACTAAGCCAATGGGGATTGTCAGCAGACCCATAACACATGTTTTGGTGGTTTACCTGGCCATAATTGATCAATGTGGCTTCATCACTAAACAAGATACCTAATACATCTGGAATATTCTGTCTTAATGGCTATGTGCAGAAGTTAACATGATTCTTATAATCATTCAGTGCAGCTCTTGGTGGAGAGAGATGTGATAACAATGCATAAGATACTTGCCTGACTTGTGCCACTTCCTTGTGCGATTGCACAAGAGCTAACATGTGAATCAACAACAGCAGCAGCAACAAGAACATTAATTTCCCCTATTTTCTGCCATCGCTTGTTTCCTTCTGTTATTTTGTCTAGGTGATACAATACCAATTTCACATAACTGGTTGAAGGGATTGGTAAATAACTGCTGACATGGTTGACATGTGTTGGGATATCTTGCCACGTACACTGTACATGAATGTACTGCATTCTTTCTACATTCCCCATACACATTGAGCATATTGGCTTTCTCTGCACTGGTAAATCTCATAGCTCACTCAGGATCTACTGCTTGGACTGTCGCATTTGCACTGCACTTGAGGAACACACAAGCATACTGTAAGCAAACATAACATCATACTTAGCAACTGCATAGGTTGAATGGCACAAACAAGTGTCTGTGTGAGAACTTTTAAAAATACAATATCTCATAAACAACTCACACTAGAATCCTGCAACAAAAACCAGTGACATTTTAATTTACTATACTTTTAGTTTTTTAATGTCAGTAGTCATTGTTCCATTTAAAAAAAGTGTATGTTTGCACAAAAAATACATTTGCTAAGTATTATTACAATCTGTTTATTGGCTAACAATACGAGCCCTGACTACAAGCCCACTCTATGAAAACTGCACATCAATAGTACTTTCCATTTCTGCAATATTTGTGATGTAAGTTTTAGGTGATTCACCCTTATATTGAGATAACTACTCCTATCGTAGATCATATTTATTCCTGGTTTTTGATCTGCCTTCTGCACTGTATTTATTTTACTGCAATCTACATAACCACTCATTGCTGTAGCTCTGAATGTCCTCCTATTATATAGTTCAATAATTGTTTAACAATCACACCTGGATGTTAGCCCATCACGTTTATGTGTCATAGGTAAGGCTACACCCCCTTTGATTCTCCCTGTCAAAAGTAATGGAACTGACAGACAGCACCACTTTGGGGAGGGGGGGGGGGGGAGGGCACGGGGAGGTGTCACCCTCATCTATGTGCTGCAGTCTATTTGCTGGCTAAAGTTTGTTAGTTTTTATTGTTTTCCAGATAATCATACAAAACAAGAGACTGCTATAAGGAAATCTGAAGCTGAAGAAATATAGCAGACAGTATGATACTTGGTGGGCCTTAATCTGCTAAATTGACACAGATTATGAATTTATCTGAGGGGTGTTTCTTAGACACACATCTTTTGATTATGTTTATAATACATAGACCTTTTTGTTTCCAATTCGACAGATCTGTTAGGAAAACAGCATCCAGATGTGCAGTCCTCATAATAATTTTCTATGGACCGTTATCAGCATTGGGAAGACTTGCTTGTTTCTTTCATTACTTGTGAATTAGGTTGAAAGACTTTCACTACAACCACATCATGAAGTTTACAGTTCAGGATGCTTGCTTTTAATTTGTATTCTTGCACTTAGCATTGCTCCTGTTGTATTAAATTCCTCTCTATCTTTTTTGTGAATCAATAGGTGTTATTTCATTTATTTCAGGCCAAGAAAAAAATTTATCAGTGATTTTCCTGTGAATTTTGTATTCAACACTTGTGCTGGGGAAAGTTCAATTGATAAGTGAAGTAAATTCATTAAGCATATTGTGAAACTGCAGGATCATCCTCATCCAGGTTGTGTGTTTCACAGAGCAATATGTACCACTTCATCTTGGACAACGTTTAGGAAGGATAGGATTGATGCTATGGGAGGTGGTGTGTTCATTACAGTTAAAAGCTGTTTAAACGTAGTTGAGATCAATACTGGGTCAGACTGTGAAATAGTCTGGATAAAGCTGTCAATCAGACAAGGATTGGCCATTGTATTAGGATGTTTTTATAGACCACCAGCATCCTCAACAAACGTCACAGAACGTTTCAGGGAAAGTCTTGAGTACATAGGAAGTAAATATCCAAATTATCCTTTAGGTATAGGTGGAGATTTTAATCTAGCATCCATTGACTGGGAAAATTACACGTTTATCACAGGGGGCAGAAGCAAAGATTCGATTGAAGTTATTCTAAGAGCGCTCTCAACATACAACCTTGAGCAATTGGTTAGAAAACCAACTCGAGGTGGGAACATATTAGATATCTTGGCGACAAACAGACCTGATCTTCTTGAGGAAGTTAATGTAGAAGAAGATGTTGGCGACCATAATGTCGTTGTTGCTTTTATGTCAGTGGAAGCTGCAAAAAACCCAAAGAAACAGCATAGAGTTTTCTTGTTGAGGAAAGTAAATAAAAGTGTCATTAATGAATATCTTCATAGTCAGCTCCAAGCATTCGCCGTGGGGCACAAAGATATTGAACACCTTTGGTCGGAATTTGAAGGTATTGTCCACCATGTGCTCTAGAAGTATGTGCCTAGCAAAAGAACAGGGGAGGGAAAGGATCCACCTTGGTACAACAAACATGTTAGGAAGTTGCTGAGAAAGCAGAGAATTTTGCACAGTCGTTTTAAACATAGTCACTGCCCCGCTGACAAACAGAAATTAAGTGAAATAAAAGCAGCCATCAGAAGGACAATGAGAGATTCTTTTAACGAATTTCAAAGCAATATTTTGTCTACTACTACTACTACGTGATCAGGCCCAGTGGACCGCACGCATCTACAAGTTTTCTCCTCCACTGTATTCTGTCCATTGCTGCTATCTGCCATTCGTCCACATCTATTGACATTTGTTTTAAATCTTCATGGAGTCCATCCCTCCAACGCTTCTTGGGTCTCCCTGGCAGTCTCTTTCCTGTAGGTGTGAAATCCAGGAGCTTCCGAGGCCATCTGTGATCCTCCATCCGGGCCACATGGCCGGCCCACTACATTCGTTTGGCTTTGACAGCTCCTGCTATGTTGGGCTGCTGGTATAGTTCCTCAAGCTCTTGGTTGTATCTGATCCTCCATTCCCCTGTATCTGCATCCAGAACCGGACCGAAAATCTTCCGAAGCACTTTTCTCTCAAAGACAAGGAGCTTATGGAAGTCCTGTTTCCGGATACTCCATGTCTCACAGCCATATAGAACAACAGGCTGGATCAGGGTTTTGTACAGTCGAATCTTGAACTGTCTGGAGAGAGATTTGGACCGAAGCAGTTGTGCTAGGCTGTGGTAAGATCGGTTTCCTGCTTGTATTCTGGCATTGATCTCTGCTTCACATGACGAGTTCTCAGTGAAAAGTGCCCCTAGGTATTTGAATTCTTGCACTCTCTTGTTGGAATGGTCCCCAAGCTTCGTTTATGTTTAGCCCAAATTTGCTGGCAGCCTCCTTTAGTGCTTTGGTCATTTGCTCCAACTCCTCTTCCGACCTAGAGAGTAAACAGATGTCGTCTACATAGGCTAAATATGCCAGTCTCTTTCCTTCGATTTCAATCCCTTCGTTCTCTTGGAAGGTCTCGCGTACGATCTTCTCGAGGGCAAAGTTGAACAGGATAGGGGACAACCCATCTCCTTGCCTGAGTCCTGTCACAATTTCAAATTCCTCAGTTACACGATTTCCCATCTTCACCTTTGCATGTGTTTCGTTCAGACAGATCTTTATCAGATTGATGAGTTTCTCTGCTATGCCAAACTCCCTTAAACAGTTGAGCAGGCTCTTGCAATATATGCAATCATAGGCCTTTTTAAAATCAATGAGTAAAATATGCAAATCTTTACCATATTCACCCAGTTTCTCAGTGAGCTGCCGGAGACTGAAAGTGTGATCTACTGTTGACCATCCTGGCCGGAAACCTCCCTGGTACTCCCCAATCACCGATTCTGCCACTGGCTGAATTCTATGTATGAGGCAATTGGACAGGATCTTATAGCAGACGTTAAGCAGGGTGATTCCTCGATAGTTGTCACATTTCAGTTTGTCACCCTTCTTACGTATTGGACAAATCAGAGCTGTTTTCCATTCTCCTGGTAGTTCTTCTTTGGTCCATATTGCCTGTATCAGTCGGTGTATTTTTTCTGCAAGTTTCTCTCCTCCTGCCAGGATCATTTCAGCCTGTATTCCATCTTGACCTGGACTCTTATTCTGTTTAAGGTGTCTGATTCTGGTTTTTATCTCATCCAGGGTAGGTGGGGGTAGTCTGCATCGGCTGTAATTGGGTACTGGAAATCAAACTGCAGTTCGGGTTCATCACAATTTAGCAGCTGTCGAAAGTACTCTTTCCATCTCTCCGCTATGTCCCTATCGTTCATCAGGATCTTATCACGGGAATCTTTGACAAATTTCTGCTTGGCCTGGTGACCTTTGCAGAGGTACTTTACCCTCCGAAACATTTCTCTTGTCTTTTGTCCTCTGAAGTCTGTTTCTGCTTCAGTGATGATATTCCTTATGTATTTCCTCTTTGCTCTTCTCAGAATTGCTTGTGTAGTCTTTCGGACCTCCTCAAATTGTGCTTTGGCCTGTGCCAGATTTGTCCCCTTCAGCCATTTTTTCCTGGCTTCCTTTCTCCTTTCCAGGGCATCTGCACATTCCTTTTTTGTCTACAGATTCTAAAAATAACCCCAAAACATTTTGGTCATACGTAAAATATATGAACGCTACAACTAGTTCAATACCTTCTCTTGCTGACAGTATGGGTAATGTAACTGATGATGATAAACAGAAGACTGAAATTCGAAACATAGCCTTCAAAAACTCGTTTACAGTAGAGGACTGCAGCACCATTCCCCCTTTCAATTATCGAACAAACGAAAGAATGGCTGACATAGTGTTTAGTGTATCTGGGATTGTAAAACAGTTAAGATCCTTAGACACCAGGAAGGCATGTGGCCCAGACGGTATCCCCGTAAGTTTTTGTGTTGGCTATGCTACAAATATAGCACCATTCCTATCCATCATCTATCAGAGATCATTGGAACAGCATAAAGTTCCATGGGACTGGAAGAAGGCCCAGGTCATAGCAATCTATAAAAAGAGTAGAAAATCAGATGCACATAATTACTGGTCAATTTCACTGACATCGATTTGTTGTAGAATCATGGAACATATTTTGTGTTCAGACATAATGACCTTTCTAGACTCTGAGAAGCTCATCTGCAGAAACCAGCGTGGTTTTAGGAAATAGCAGTCATGCGAGACACAGCTGGCCCTCCTTGAGCATGATATACAACAGGCTCTAGATACCGGCTCCCAGGTTGATGCCATATTTCTCGACATTCGAAATGCGTTCAACTCAGTTCCGCACTGTCACTTGCTATAAAAAGTGTGCGCTTATGGTCTATCCGATGACATATGCAATTGGATAGAAAGTTTTTTGACAGACAGGAAGCAGTATGTCGTCCTGAATGGGATGACTTCAACAGAAACAAATGTTACTTCAGGTATGGCCCAGGGCAGCGTAATAGGTCCTCTGATTTTTAAGATTTACATAAATGATCTGGTTGATGGTATTGGCAGCAGCCTTGGACTGTTTGCCGATGATGCTGTAGTCTACAGGAAAGTAGTATCACACAAAAGTTGTGAACAAATCAAATGAGGATTTGCAGAAAATAAATGCGTGGTGTAATGACTGGCAGTTACCTCTCAATATTAGTAAGTGTAACCTACTGCATATAACAGGGCAAAAATCCCCATTAATGTACGAGTACAAAATAAATGCCCAGTCTTTGGAAGCGGTAACGTCCGTCAAGTATCTAGGTGTGACTATTCGAAATGATCGCAAATGGAATGATCAGATTACACAAGTAACAGGTAAGGTGAACTCTAGATTGCAGTTTATTGGTAGAATACTGAAGTGATGCAGTCCTTCAACAAAGGAAATAGCTTACAATATGTTAGTTCGCCCAGTCTTGGATTATTGTTTATCTGTGTGGGACCCTTACCGGTTGGGTCTGATTCAAGAGATTGATAAGGTCCAAAGAAGAGCGGCAAGATTCGTGACTGGTACATTTATCCAACACAAGACCGTTACAAATCTCATAGAAAGTTTGAAGTGGGACACACTTGCAGATAGACGGTGTGCTAAACAGAAGGGGCTGCTCACTAAATTTCAAAACCCGATCTTCACCGAGGATGTAGAGGATATATTATCACCACCAACTTTCAAATCATGCAATGATCACCATTCAAACATAAGGGAAATAAGAGCTTGTACTGAGGTGTTCAGACAGTCATTTTTCCCTCGCGCGATGCACGAGTGGAACAGAGGGGGGGGAAATATGACATTGGCACGAATTGTGCCCTCCGGCACACACCGCTTGGTGGCCAGTGCAGTATATATGAAGATGTGGATCGTCCTATCTCTTTCATAATTCTTGCAGAGGAATTGGATTGTGGATGATATTTTGAAATAAGTACATGTTTTAACACCTTCCCATGGCATAATTCTCTGAAAGTACTTATAAATTCCCTTCCATTATTGGCAAGTAAGCGATTTGGTTTGCCTACATCCATGAAATAATCTGTTAGACAGTTGATTATAAGTGTTGTACTTGATAATTTAATGAAATATAAATACTTTTGTATTAAAGGAGACTAAAGCTTAAAAGATTTAGACCAATAGCATACTCCGAACAAAAAATAAAATAAAAATAAGGAACATCACCTCTGTGCTTTGGTAAAGGACCAGAAAAATCCGCGGCTGTAATGTCATGTATTGCTTCAGAAATTACTGGATACAATGAGTAGTTTATTTGTATATTATTTTCCTTAACTTTCTGACAAAGATCACAACTTAATATCCTTTTTTTATTTCTCTTCTCTGATTTTTAAAATAATAAAACTTTGTCATATATTGGATGCACTTTTGTATGCTGAAATATCCATATTAAACCATAGAAACTCTAGATTGGAATGTCAGCAACGTGAGGGAAAGATAAATTCCTACTTACTGTGAAGATGACATGTTGAGTTGCAGAGAAGCACAGTTAAAGACACTTACTCGTAAGCTTTCGGTCACACCCTTCATTAAGAAAGGTAAGAGAAACATGTACCATTCATTCATACAAGCAAGCACACCTCATGCGCACATGATCGCCAACTCTGGAAGCTTGAATTGAGATTAAATCCTTTCTCATACTTTATTGTCAACTAGCAAGTGTAGACCCTTAAATAGCAGTCACATCTGAATCTTTGCTTTGTTCTAACACTCTGAGATTTGAACATGTATTGTGTTTGTCCACATCTCTAAACTGCTCATTCGCTTCATTTTGATCTAAATTGCAGTGTTTTAAAATTTCCAAATTTAGCACCTGTGTTAAGGTGGGAAGTGACTGCAGTATGTTACTTTTGAGTCCTTGTTTTTCCTTATGTGAATCGGTGATATGCTGTTACAGCTTGGTATTCATTTTCTCAAGTATCATGCTTGTTGTTTTTATTTCATTTTTAATTCTGATTTAGTATTCTCTAAACTGGCTGTTAATGCCTTTATATCATTACTCAGTTACACACTAAATGATCTGAACTATATCAACACATTCATTCTTCTCATTCCTATGGGCATACAATGTCTACAGTACAATATGTTTAATTAACCTGAGCTTGATATTGCGACAAGGCCAGCTATGTTGTTATAGTACACCCAAAAACTCTAGTTGCAAATCCATTTGCTGTTTACCACACAACACACACATCATCTCAAAAAGAAGAAAAATAAAAAAAGCTTTAGGAAACTAATTAACTCTGATTTTATATAGCATCATAGAACTTTGCCATGACTAGATGCCGACAAGAAGCTGGTCCGGTGTGTAGGCTGTGCTGCATCACTAAAAGTGAGTGTTCTGTAGAGACTATCACTGCTGCAGGTTGACTAGCCACAGCTGTGATCCATGAAGGCCGTTGTAGGCTCTTCATGGGATTAATATAATTGAAACCCGCTATAGTCATAGTCAAAAATCTTCCAACTCATGGAGTAGTTTTTTCTCCATTTGTAATTGTAGTTGAAAGATTTAATAACTGTTGCTCAATTACTCAGACTTCTCGAAAATTCTTAATTCACAGTGCTACCAACTGAATTTGCATCATAGTAAGATCCTTGCTGTTGACCTTTGTTGCTAAAAGCAACAGATATCAACTCCAGCAAATCTTTGTACACCAAAATCACCAATTTTCTTCAACATGTCAAATCTTCTGAGTGGCATAAACATATTTTGGATCAACATCTAAATTGAATCTGTTCTTAATTATAGACCTACAACAGTTCATAAATCATTCATTGCACTCATAATTGTATTTAAGATATTGTTAACTGGTTATTAGCAATATCGCTCTGCGGGTTTAGACTGAAATATTTATTGAACAAGAGTTAGGACCCATTTGAGCGAGAGGAAGAGAAAGTTCTGGAAAAAATATTTATTGTTGGATTACAGAGTTTTGATGTAGTTCTGTAGTTTTGGTATGTTGTACGTTACTGCTGTTGTGGCTGGCTGTACTATAAAGGAGGTGGTGGGGCTAACTCTGATGGTGTAGCAGCCAATGTTGCCTTTCCTATCATCTATGTTATTGGCATAATGGCTTGAGCAAACTACTGTGAGCCAAAGATAGCTGTGCTGGTGTTTACATTGAAGTGATGTTGGCTTGTTGGGGGGCAGAAATTGTGTGTTTTGTCTCTTTCTTTTTCTATTACTACACATCTTGTCTTACCATGTCTAAACAGTAAATGGTCATAGGATTCTAAAACAGATAGTGTGTAGACTTCCACTGGACAGTGAGCTCCATGAATATAAACCGAGCGAGATGGCGCAGTGGTTAGAACACTGGACTCACATTTGGGAGGACGACGGTTCAATTCCGCGTCCGGCCATCCTGATTTAGGTTTTCCGTGATTTCCCAAAATAGCTCCAGGCGAATGCCAGGTTGGTTCCTGTGAAAGGGCACGGCCGAGATCTTTCCCCATCCTTCCCTAATCCTATGAGACCGAACTGTAGTATCCACTAGAATCGTAATGTTAAATCACGAACTACCAATGACTTCCCCATCCAGCTTTATAATTTTACTGAATCACCAACTTGCAATAACCTTACTATATCTCATATGTTTGCAAGTTGTAGGCTTACTGAGGTGGAACTGCACCTCGAAAATCTCATAACTTGTCTTCTTGGATCTTCGTCCCGCTATTAATCGGCTTGTGAAAACAAATACACAACACTGTAGCAAATGGTTTCGATCCTTTCATGTTTGACACATAATGTTCCTTTTTTGTTGATCAGATTCGTAACATTTAGGAGCTTCATTATTTGACCTCGATTAAGAAGCTACGCTGGTCAACATACGTTCACAAAGTTCACTGGTGGTAGACTAACCTCTTGCATACACAATTCTGATATAATAATCATGCTGTATGAATGATGAGAGATGTATTATGCACAAGTTCATAGCTAGGGCTTTGCACACATCAAAAATATACATTTTATATACATTATTGTAGTTAATTATAAATTGTCTGACAATTGCATAAACCAAAAACTAAACAATGTTTACAATTTCACTAGCAGACCTGGGCTGCTTAATGAGGACTGAGCAAAAAGTTACAAATTACACCTGTTTATAGGCACACATAATGTAGAAAATTGCAAATTGGTGTAGTACTGAACTAGTATGTTTTAGTTGTTGATTTAAACGACAGAAATATTAAAGGGCACAAATATGCAGTAGCTAAAGAAGTAAGTCTGTTTGACTGAGATGGATATAAATATAAAATGTCAAAACCATACTTACTACTTTATGAGGGTGAGTTTAATATGTACCAGGATTCCAAAAGCTTGCCAGAAAGTTTCAGTACAGTAAAATTTTATAATTGAACTAAGTAACAAACTAAATTATGTTAGTGAAATTATGCATTTTTGGAAACAGAAAAATCAAGACTGTAAAACTTTGGTACAAAATTTTGGAAATAATTAAATTGTAAGACTATAACATTCTAGAACATAAAAATTTTGAATACAAATAAATTTTGAAATATTAAGTTTTTGAAAAAAGAAAAACTATGTTGAAAAGAGGTGAATGTGGGCTTTGAAATGAGTTAGACCAATCTACAAACCTTTTAAGTCACCAAAAATTTCGCTGTTTCTTTTTTTCCATGTATAGTAAATAATGAATATTTTATGAGAACAAGTATAACGCTCTCACCTTGCACTGTTACAAACGCTGCCTCTGTTATGGAGATTTCTGTGTGTCTTATTATATCCAGTTTAATAGTAAGAACTTTGGTATGTAGGCCTTCAGATCTGCTGTGCTCAGAGAAGAAAATTTTGGACAATTGTCTCTGCAGTTAGTCATGACACAGTTCCAATTTTCACAGAGCTTTTTTCCTGATGCTGTAATGTTAATTATGTGCTTAAATAACAACTGACATTCTCATCTAATTAGTTTGCCAAGAGCCATAGAGTGCAGCCTGCTTTCTACGAATGAAATGAAAGAATCTACATCACTTGGTGCACACAAGTTGCCAATGCAAACACAGTCACGTTGTTGAGATAGCATTAATGCATAGTAATTTCAATTCATAGTAATTTCCATGTTTTACTGTGTTGATTGTTGAATTTTTTCTCTGCCAAATCATCTTATTGCCATTTTTGAGTTAGTCATTTCTGCAGCTATTGTATCGATGTGTTGAATTTTTTGGCACTCCTCCATTATGTGATGTGATGACTGGATTACCAATCAGTTTGCTAATTTGGTCACATGGCATTTCTTTATCCACTGCTGCACAGCATAATTGACTGTGCAAAGCTTGTGTAATCACTACTACATATGGTGGAGATGGCAATATAAAAAAATTTTGATGTTTGGTATATGAGCAGCTATATATTCAATACAGATGTTAAAACTGTCACTGTTACCACTTTATGAACACTGTCTAAGCAAATATATCACTTTACTATTGCAAAAACAGTCACTTGTTGAGTTCAGTTTTTGACAGTAATACCCACAGTGGCTAAATGTCTTCTGAGATGTAGCAGTATTTGAGTGTATAAAGGTTTTCAATATGTCAGGTCATGCAACTACTCTTAAATATTGAAGAAAAGACATTTTTAATATTAATAAATAGCAGCATTGGTGCAACAAATTAAAAATGTCTTTTGTTAAATATTCGAGGGGTTTTGCATTGATGGCCTCAATTTTGAGCATCTCCGTATACAACATGATACAAAATGAAGTAACTTGCTTGAACTATCTCCTCTCTTTTATGTTTGTTTCCACACATTACTGACAATGTCTTTGTGGCGTGAGCTGCTAACAATCAGCTGGTAAATGGTAGCTCTTGTCATTACCGAGCATCAGCATGCCTCTTCAGTAACAAATACTGACCACAGTCCAGAATGGAAACAAGAATCCAGTATACTTGAAATCACTAACTGTTTCATCAAAATTCTATACACTCATTATTGAGGCAATGTGTAGTTGATATGTGTTATTAGTCTTTAATGCTGAACCCTTAAGATATTATGAACATTGTACAAAGTTATCTGCTTATTGATATTTATTTATATATTTGTGTTGTGTTACTTTGCTTGCCCTTTGAATTGTCATCCCAGTAAAAATGATAGAGTGCATGGCCTTACACAGTTTGGTGCATGCATTATTATGTGCTTTTTTTACTAGATGTCATAGATATTATACTATATTAAGTTCTCATTTTCGTAGTTGTTATCAGACTTTCTTTCTGTAATTGTGTTTGTATGTGCAGAATTAGCCAAAACCAAACTATTTGCCTTCCAGTTACTGCGTTGGTCATATCATGTAGACAAGAGTGACTAGTATCACTTTTAAATTAAACATCAAGCTCAGCTGTTCCAAATTTCTAATTAGACACTTGTAGCTCTATCAAGAAGCAGTGCCCCATCAGCTGGATCTGACAGTTCCGTATGACGACGCAAACTTCCGTATAAGGCAGTTACCAGTTTGTTGCTCAGGACAAATAAATCCTAAGTTCTCAATACTGTGAAGTCTTTAAATACATATCAGGCCTTCTTAGAGTAAAATGTGGGTCAGTTAACCTCTTTGAGATCTGGACTAGCAGCAGTAGAAGTTACAACAGTTACGTTCGAAAAAATGAAGTTCATACCAATACATCTGTATTAATGTAGCTATGACAGGGGACTAGATTAAGTAAGGATTTTTTTTATGATTAGACATGGTAAAAAAGTAACTACAGTACTTTAAAAGGTTCTGTAAATATTTTAAGTTAACAGCTTAATTAAATGACTCTGTATAACAGTATTTTTTTGCATATCATGAATGTTAAAGAAAGTAAATCTGCCATGAAGGTTCTTATGAACACTACAGTGCTTTATTAGACATAGTTCTGTTAGAGATGGTATGCTGTTACCTTCCTCCAACCAGTGAACTGACATACCCAGCCAGTTATAGAGGACCTACAGTTTAACATGGAATACAGACCACAGTGTAATGTGTCATTTTTCACATTATCAAGCATAGCCAGAAGTGAAAAAGTGGATCACAACACACAAGTGGATCACAACACACAACACACAAGTAACTTAGGACTGACTGGTGTCTGAAACTGGGTCGTCGGGATCCGTAGTCTGGCAGTTGACCACTGAGCAGCCTAGCAACCTTTTTTATGTCATGAATGTTATTTATTTATAAAGTTGTTAACTAAATTACTGTAATGTATTTCAGGGAAGCCACTCACCAACATGTGCACCATCATCTGTATCACTATCACCAGCCGGGACATCGCATGCACCACCTGCATATCAGCATAACCCCTACAGTTGTAAGTGTACTGTTGTGTTGTTCCATTAGCATATTATAATTTCAATTGCATTCTGTCTTATTCTGTGTTATAACTTCTTCTTCTTCTTCTTGTGATAAAAAAAAATGGATGAAGCGCTGCATAATTGTAGGTAGCTTTGACATATGCACTCTTCGAACACTGTGGGTGTACATATAAGTAGTTTGTGGAAGTTATTGATTGTGTGGGGTTCATCAAAGTGATCACTTCAGAGAACAAATTCAAAGTGAACTGCAGGTATACAAGCCACTTTTTCAATAGATAAAGAATCCATCACAATGAATGGAGATAATACCACACGGAAGACTGTAAGGAACACCATTTCAGCAATAAAGTGGAAAACATACAGTATGCACAACAAATTCAAAATTGTAAGAAGAAAATTCCAGGTTGGTACATCAACAGTATTAGGAATTTTCATTGTGCCTGTCTGCAGCTCAATGTGTTATCTTTATGGTATCAGTCTTTTCTAATATTGTCAAAATTCCAATTAGGCAATTGTAGCAGTATTGGCATGAAAGCAATATACTTGGTGAAGCAAATGATGTTCAACTCACTTAGAAAAGTTGCAAAACAAATTGTGTTAGATTCAAATCATCAGCCACTAAATTTAGTGAAATCTTCCTAGCAGTTGTTGGAAACGTTGGGGCAAAAATGGCTCATGAAAATCTTAACTGCAGAAGAAATACCCTGGGTCCAACCCAATTGTTAGAGCTGGAGTCTGTCAGAGCTTTCTAAAGTTTGCAGTCAAACAAGGCAAAGCAGATAGGTAACATTCGAGCAGAATTTATAAAATCATGAGAAAGTGGATACCATTTATTAGATTAGCCTGTAGAATTTGTGACAGTAGGTACATGCTATTGAACTCTCAGAAAACATATCCCGACTTGAACAAGGACCGAGAAATGGGAGAACAATCATACAATCAGATTGACTAATACAGTAAAGTTACTGACCAGAATGTAAATATTTATATGAGAGTAAAGGAGACCACTAAAGGAATAGCAGGTGTGATGAGTCATCAAGAGACACACATAAAAGAGAATGGAAACTTCGCGGACTTTCTGAAGAAATCCGTGTATGAGTTACAGAAAAAGAAAGCACCAAACACACACACACACACACCTCTGAACCAGCATTGTGTGAACCGGGCACACAAGGATGGTGTTATATGTATGACAATAGCAAATAAAACTGAGGATCTGCTAGACATTCTTTTTCAACAGTGTAGGAAAAGATAGATTGCCACTTACTGTAAGGATGACACATTAAGTTGCAGGCAGGCAGGCACAATTAAAAGAAACTTTAATTATGGCAGTCTGCAACTTAACATATCATCTGTACAGTAAGTGGCACTCTATCTTTCTCCACATTATTGATATTCCAACCTGGAGTTTCCATTGTTAAGCTATTCTGTTTTGCTTTACAAAAGGTAAAGCAACGGAGAGGCAGTTCTGATGTTATACTTGTTAATGGAAGCAAGACTTAAGAAAAACCACGGAAGACTCATTCGGTTTGTCGACCCATGAAATTTGTTTGACATTGTTAAATGATGCAAAATATTTGCAATCCTTAGAAAAATAGCTGTATGTTGTAGACGAGCGTCTGCCATGTAAGCAGGAGATCCCGGGTTCGAGTCCCGGTCGGGGCACACATTTTCAACATGTCCCCAATGAAGTACATCAACGCCTGTTTGCTGCTAAGGTGTCCAATTAATTATCATTTCATTTCTAGAGCATCTGCCATGTAAGCAGGAGATCCCGGGTTCGAGACCCGGTCGGGGCACACATTTTCAACATGTCCCCAATGAAGTACATCAATGCCTGTTTGCAGCTAGGGCGTCCATTTAATTATCGTTACATTCAATTTCATATGTACGAATTTGTGGTGAAACAAATAAAGTTGATAAAGAAAGTGTGAACAGCTGGTTGCATGAATTCAACCAAGTGAGGGAATAGTATGCCTCGTGTGATGTGTTAAACATGGATGAAACTGGATTTTTCTACAATCTTTTTCCAAATCACACCCTGGGGATAAAAGGTGATAAGTGTCACGGTGGAGCACGAAGCAAACAACCTGTGACTGTTGTACTGTGCTGTAATGCTGACAGCAGTGAGAAGTTTCATCCCTGGGTTATCTGTAAATCTGAGAAACCATGTTGTTTTCAAAACATAAATATGTACGCTTTACCTTGCATCTACTCTCACCACAAGAAAGCTTGGATCGATGGCACATCATTTTGTAAGTGGCTTCTTCATTTCAACAGTCGAATGGTTGCTGAAAATAGACGTGTTCTTCTTACATTGGACAGATGTACTGCCCATAACATTCATGATCTGAACCTATCCAACATAAAGGTTCAGTTTTTTCCACCCAATGCCACAAGCCGCCTTCAGCCTTTGGACCAAGGCATAACCTCTCTCATAAAGAGAGCTTATCATAAGCGACTTGTAAGAGCTGCAATTCGTGCTGCTGAAAACAATAATGTAACCCTAAATTGGAATCTGCTTGATGCAATAAAAGCCATCGCTGCAGCTTGGGACTCAGTATCGCCACATCATATATGGAAGTGCTTTAACAGAGCTTGGAGACATAGCAACACTGAAGGTGTCCACGAGTTAGAAGATGCCACTTCACCTGATGAATGGACAGTTCTGCAGGGCGTTGCGAACCCTGGGATTCGCTTCGAAGAATTCATTAGTATAGACGACGATGTTGCAGTATGTGCTTCTGTGGAATCAGATGTGCCAAAAGCTGTGAACGAGGTACAAGAAGAGCCATCAGAAGAAAGTGAAGAGGAAGAGAATACAGATACTATTCCACCTACCCGTCAGGAGATGTTTACAGCCTTGGACTGTTTAGAACGTTTTGCTTCAACGCCTGACGTCACTGCTGGGTTTACGGACACTATCATTGCAATTGGTTGTGAAATTACAAAATATTATCATTCCCATGAACGTCAGCGAACCATGACCGAATTTTTTTCCAAAAAAGTAACATACATAATTTGTGAGTACTTGGATTTTACAATCACTTTATGGTATTATAAGTCTACAATAACGTGATTGATAGTGTAGTGTATTACACATTAGTGTAATACACATTAGTGCTGTACATGTATACTTATTAAAATCTTTGTTTTTCACTTAACATGAATTTTTTTAACATGAACTCCTGATTTTTTGGTCCCTTCGGATTCGTGTTAACAAAATTTTACTGTACAACCATCTGTGGACTGCTGATTTCAGTTTGCACATCATAGAGCATTGACCAACCCGGAATTTCTTCATGGGACCGAGCAGATGAAAGTCCGACAGTGCAAGTTCCAGACTGTATGGTGGATGCTGGAGCACCTCCCAGCCAAATTTGCCAATTTTCTTACGAACTGGAGGAGCACATTTGGGAGGGGGGGGAGGTGTTGAGCATTGTCGTGAAGAAGCTTGACACTGTCGTCATTCGTAGTGTGGCGTTTGTCACAAAAGGCACGACACAACTTAACCACAGTTGTAATGTAGGCTGTGGCATTCACAGTGGTCCCATATACAGGAAAGTCCACCAATAACATACCACGCATGTTCTAGAACACTGTCACAAGCACTTTCCTAACACACTGAATCACTTTCAGTTTTTTTCTGGGGAACCAGCATGTTTACACTTCATAGATTCCAGCTTGGTTTATGACATGTAGTGGTACACCCACGGCTCATCATCAGTGATGATTCTTTTCAGAAATTCGTGTCCTTCCCTGGTATAATATGTTAAGGGATCAGAGCTTGCTATCATTTGCTGGCCCTTCTCATTGTCTGTCAGGTTCTCAGGCACCCAGCGAGCATGACTTTATGGTATTTCAGCCTGTTGTGAACAGTATCATACACCACACCATAGGAAATGCTGAACTGCTGTGATGAAGTTCACAGTTGCATACGCAGGTTCTTTAATATTGCTGCCTCAATTGCTCCAACATTCTTTGGGGTTGCAGCTGCTACCGGCCACCTGGAGTGTGTCAGATCACTAAGATTCACACAATCCTCTTGGGAAAATGCACTCCACATGGTGACATTGCTACGGTCCGTTCAGCTGTACCCGTAAACATCACGCATGTGGCTGTGAATTTCACTTGGTTTATGCCCTTTGGCCAACAAGTATCAGACTACGTTTCTGTGCTTTTCCCAAGTTGATGACAATAACGTGCATGCCATGTTTGCTTTGTAGTTCAGGATTCTCTCACTAGAGCTGCACATGAATACAAAATACCTTCCGTAGCACAAGCTTCGAATTATATTACTGTGAAATTTCAGCATTCCTGCTGCAATAACAGGGGTTAAAAAAATTATTGTGCGTTACTTTCTGATCCTCCTTTGTAGCTAATGGGTGAGGTCAGCATGGAATTTCCACATACCATAAAAAGAAATTTTAAAGTGGGATGCAGGCTTTCTTGATAAATTTCACTGATGAAGTCTTCTCAAAATATTGGCCAAATGATACGAGTACACTACGGCTTTCCAGTTTTTACAGGTGAAGAATGTATGACATTTGTAGGAAGTCTGCTTCTGCAACACATAGTGGGTTCAACATTTAATGTTTGGAATAACTAGCGAACTTTACTTTCAGTGAAGAATGGACACACATAGAAGTTTATATTACTTAGAGTGAGAACAGAATATCGGTGATCTTTTAGATTTAAATGTAGCCTTTTTTTTTTTATTTCATCTCAGTAGCTCATAGCAAAATCATTTCTATTTTATTTACAGACTGCTGGTAGTACCAGCCCTGAGCTGGTGTTTCCGCCAGTTCTAGCGCCTGAGTTAGTTCCTTTTCCTTTCCTGGCTCGACATATGACAGCGAGACTCGAGGATTATGTCCGTGTAGTGGAGCAGCGTCGTCTTGCCCATGCCAATCGTGGTGCTGATCAGGAGACAATTGAGCGTTACACATTTCCTCATAAATACAAAGTGGTAAGTAGTTAACAGTGATTTACAGTTTCTTTTTAAGTATTTAAATAATACCTGTTTCGTACAAGTAGTGAAATTACTTCTTTCGTTCGAGTTCCTCAATTCTCTGCTGATGGAAACAGATAGAAATAAGTAGCAGTTCTTCAGGAGAGAGAAGAAGAAAGAGTTTGCAAAATCAGGAGAGGAATCTGAGGAAGATGAAACACAAGACAGGCTAAGAGGGACCCATCTTATTTTGGAAGGAGTCATAGATGAAGGAAATGGTATCAGAGAGAGCATAAAGCCAAAGATAGCAACAGGGAGATAAAAAAAGCCAAGGAATAAAAATTCTAACAAACATCAATGTAAATGAGAGAGATGAGGGAATATCACAAGGAACAGTTTCCCATCTCTGGAATTGAGATAAACTAGTACTGGAGATGAGAATCTAAATAGGCATATCATGTAGCATCCTCAGAAACTGGGTACTGATAGTCCAGAAGATGAATAAGTCACCTCCGCCCAGTAATGCATCAGCCAGTTTGATGGTGGTCATCCAGATGTAGATGACATGGTGAGAACACAATTGCGGTAGCAAATCACGTGAGTAGATCTGCAACTGGACCTATGTGTAACATTGTATGGTTTGCTACTTGTGGTACTGTAATAGATGCTAGTGGGTGGTTGTATTGGAAAGATTTCAGGCTTAGAAATATTGGAATAGGAGTGACGACATTCCCAACCCCTCAGTGAATTTTCTTTGTATGTCTATACCATAACAGATTGACAGATTGACTTTCCTTAGATGACCTATCACTTCATAATTCACTAAAGTTCATATTGATTAAATCTGTTTCCTTAACATGTACAGGGTAGACAAAATAGAACTAACGCAGAAAATATTTTAAGGCTGACATGGAATTGACATTTGTTAATGAACAGGAAATCTTAATAGTGTGCTTCCAGGTGTTACGACAATTTGTTGTTCCCAGTTTATGCACAAAATGCAAACAACAACTCAGCATAACACCTGGAAGCACACTGTTAATAAGTACCACCTTTATGGATCACAATGCGGGAACTTCCCATTAAAGAAAATGCTGGAATCTGTTATTTTGATGCACCAAATGGTTGCTGTTGCATGTTTGTGCATAAGTATCCCTCGTGTGCTCTGTCCGAAGTACTTCGCTGTGTCATCACGTGCCTCATATAACTGGCGCCTTTACCATGTTCACTATTAATAGACACTACAATGGTGTGCCATGCGCCAAGTCGGCACTTGCCACTACTGCCGAAGACATACTGCCTCTACCATAATCACATGATTTGTAAGTGTATGTTATGAGACTAATAAATCACAATTCACAAAAAAAGACTACTACTTGTAGCTCGCTACCTTACTCCTACAGTAATACAGGGTGTCTACGTGGACAAGGAAAAAAAATTCCCGGATTTCCCAGTTAAAAACACACTTTCTCTCGGATGACAGTATATTTTCCTCTATCACTCCTTTGAATGGTTATGGTTTTGTACACTGGCGTACAATTTCCCGGCACTTTAGAAAACGAAACTCAGAGAAAAAGACACGTTTTGGAAATATCTCTGATGTGCAGCAACATGTACGCTGCGTATGTTCATATTACGAAAACATACATTAGAAAATCCACCAAACACCGCATGTTACTTTCCGAACCATTGAAACCGAGATTTCGATGCGCTTTCGTAAGCCGTTCGTAACTCATGTCACATGATCTCGCCAGCCGATGACAGAGGATATTCAGAGCATAGGACACGTGATGTAATCAGCCAATAGCAACATCAGTGTTAAGTGGCGCGCCAAACAGGGAAAGTTAATAGTTTAAATTAATATACATAGTGTTGTTAAAAGAAAAGCAAAGCTTTCACATAAAATATTGGTCTCGCATATACTGTTGATTTTTTTTGCGCGTGTTACACTTTAAGAGATATCATATAAATGTGCCTGTAAAATTTTTAATGACATAAATGTCTGATCTTCAGGGTTCGAGGGTTTGAAATGCTTCTAAATGGGTCATCATCAGACACCTGATTTTTAAATGAGAGTCAAACGCTTTGTGATTTAATAAATTCATGGTCCATTCTTGTATGTAGTTCAACTTACATAAAAGGATATTTACTTTGAAAGTAACGCTTTTCAAACCACCAATCGTAATATTTTCCCACGACCTGTTACAAATAGGTTCATTTCAGCAGTTGCCAGAGAGCTAAGGTAACAGGCGACACCGCGCTTGGGTAGATATCATGACGTAGGAAGCCCGTATGTACGTACGTGTAAAAGATCATCAATGAAAGATGATACTGCAAGAGCATCGGAATTTCGTGAACCATATCAAAATGTGCACATTTAAAGTGCATACTTAAAGGCACACTCGTATGTCCAGATTCCCAATGAAGTACCGTAGACCCCGACGTGATATTAAGCTTTTAAGTGTGGTTTTCAGGATGTAAATTTTCTTGGAGCACCAGTACTGTATTATACCATGTTTGATTCTTTATTATGGCATGATGCCATACGTGCTAGAAAATGAAAACGTGCACTTCAAATGCAGCGAACAGTTGAAACTACCCAGTACTGTGGAATTAAACATTCCGTTTCAGATACATTGACTGCCTCTGCAGATAAGATTAGCAAAAGTCAAATTTCTTTAGCAAACAGACAAAAATAACTTCATTGTTCCGCAAGGCGATTAATGCTTGACTGTCAGAAAGGTGGAAATAAAATAAAATCTGAAACTAATGACATATTTCAGCCTTTAGTAATTATGTGAATGTGTTTTAATTCACTTGATAGCTCCCGGCCATGGATATCCATTTTGTTTTCATTTGACATGATAGTAAACGAAGGGGAAACAGCAAAATCACTGAACGTAAACACGGGTCACATGGAGACCACCCACTATAGCTCAGATTGCTCTGCGCATCAAATGGTTCAAATGGCTCTGAGCACTATGGGACTTAACATCTATGGTCATCAGTCCCCTAGAACTTAGTACTACTTAAACCTAACTAACCTAGGGACATCACACACCACCCAGTCATCACGACTCTGCGCATCAGCCCCGTATCTACGACATTTGCGAACCAGGTCAATACTAAAAAAAATCGAATATTCAAAATATGTTCATCTTGTAGCGCACATCTTTCTGAAAAGTCTAAAACATAAAACGTATGTATTCGAGGAAATGTAAGACATATTATTTGGTCTTAAGTATGCCCAAGTGCAGTTCCATGCCTCTTCATAAAGCATTTTTCTACTGCACGTCCAAACTATATTCAGGAGAGTGGAAATTGAAATGTCCTGTGGTGCCTCTCCTGCTCCCAGTCGGCCGGTTTGGCAGCCTGCCTGTCTTAAAAAAAAATCTCGCAATTAATAGCGGATGGGATTATTTGTAATCGAGAGAACAAGAACTCTTCGGAAAATCTGAACTCTTCATTGCCCATTAGTTAATAACTTGCTGTTTTGTGTGTCATAAAATTAAATATAGGATTTATAAAACCAGTACTGACAAGAGATAAGCAAGAAATTACACATTTCTTCAAACCTTAGCTCCTAGCATTTTTTCCTCTCTAATCTTGCTACAGCTTTACGTGGCGTATTTTCCTTTCTGTGAAAGAATCTTTTACCTCATCAAAGTTTGTCATAACACACCAAATAAACGAGACTGTTTTGGCACAAATGGTCATTTTTATAACATGACAGAATATAATCCAATAAGTATCAATATCAAATGCCTATTAGGCCTACTACAAGCAAAAAGCGTCTTATTCTTCCATAATTTGTGATGTCCTCGTTTCTTCTCCGTCCTCGTTCTAACAAACAATCCTGTCATCACCAATTCTGTAGCTATTGCTGCCACTGTCAAAATTTGTCCGCCAATTAACTTCACTAACCCTGCCAGAATCACTGGTTTAGTTCTCCCGCAATTATTCTCCGGTTAGGCGTTGTTACGTGTTCGTACAACACGTTTTCCGCGTTACTTCCATAATAGAACTTAAGCGGCTGGTGGCCGGGGACTGTACTACTGGTTCTTACTAGTGTAGCGATCTGGCCAAACATCTGTCAAAACTTCATTTTCTTGGACACACCAAGAAGATAATACATAATCTTTCTCACCTTGTTATTCCTGTCAGTCGTTTATTTCCATTCTGATAGTTTGAATCTATGGATTTCGCTAGTAATTATAACAACGCTGATCATTCCCACACCCAATCAGCCACATAATCAGACAGCGATTGCCATTCATCCATTCGGTTTTACTCCACTCAGCTCGTGTAGCCCCGTCCCCTTTTGTCTTTGGAAAGTTTATTTCCAGATGCGACGAGGATTCTCCTGACAGAGACAACACGTACACTATGCATGCATTCAAAAGTCAGCTTATGATTCATTCAGAAATCAACTTAAAATGTGTTCAAATATCAACAGAGAAGCGTTTCAAAATCATATGACTAATTGATAGGCAAATGTGCGCTGGATGCTAGGTGCTTTGTGAAACAAGTTTTTTTCCTCTCAAGAATATGAATTAGGCGCCCCCATTTCCCGGAAGTATCTAGCTGCTTGCTGCGACTGCTTGCACAGCCAACAGCCATATTCCAGTTGACAGAAGCGGGAGAATCTACTACTCAAACGTGACTCTACTGCGCATGCGCATGAGCCCGCACGTTAACTGCTAAAACAAATCGAATGTAAACAGTTGCGACTTCACGCTCATTGGAGGCAATTTGTTGTTATGGAGCACTGCATAGTCTTCCTAAATAAAGCCTTTGACAAATTTTCAATCGGCAGACGCTTGCATGAGCACTTGTGTCGTCGTCGTATATGGTGCATTTCCTTTGCAATTTAAGTTATTTTCGTTTTTTTCTCTCGTTTATGTTTTATTGTTGAAGTATTATTCTGCAGTAGAGGGATACAGTAATATCCTTTGTTAGTGTGTCGGTTCTTACTAGTCAAAATTACAAAAATTTAACTGAAAACTAAAACAATGAAAAATTCCGGTAATTCTAAAAATATCCTGGGTTTTTCCCGGTTTTCTCCCAGATGAAAAAAATCCCGGGTTTTTCCCGGATCTCCCTGATAGTTTGAATCTATGGATTTCGCTAGTAATTATAACAACGCTGATCATTCCCACACCCAATCAGCCACATAATCAGACAGCGATTGCCATTCATCCATTCGGTTTTACTCCACTCAGCTCGTGTAGCCCCGTCCCCTTTTGTCTTTGGAAAGTTTATTTCCAGATGCGACGAGGATTCTCCTGACAGAGACAACACGTACACTATGCATGCATTCAAAAGTCAGCTTATGATTCATTCAGAAATCAACTTAAAATGTGTTCAAATATCAACAGAGAAGCGTTTCAAAATCATATGACTAATTGATAGGCAAATGTGCGCTGGATGCTAGGTGCTTTGTGAAACAAGTTTTTTTCCTCTCAAGAATATGAATTAGGCGCCCCCATTTCCCGGAAGTATCTAGCTGCTTGCTGCGACTGCTTGCACAGCCAACAGCCATATTCCAGTTGACAGAAGCGGGAGAATCTACTACTCAAACGTGACTCTACTGCGCATGCGCATGAGCCCGCACGTTAACTGCTAAAACAAATCGAATGTAAACAGTTGCGACTTCACGCTCATTGGAGGCAATTTGTTGTTATGGAGCACTGCATAGTCTTCCTAAATAAAGCCTTTGACAAATTTTCAATCGGCAGACGCTTGCATGAGCACTTGTGTCGTCGTCGTATATGGTGCATTTCCTTTGCAATTTAAGTTATTTTCGTTTTTTTCTCTCGTTTATGTTTTATTGTTGAAGTATTATTCTGCAGTAGAGGGATACAGTAATATCCTTTGTTAGTGTGTCGGTTCTTACTAGTCAAAATTACAAAAATTTAACTGAAAACTAAAACAATGAAAAATTCCGGTAATTCTAAAAATATCCTGGGTTTTTCCCGGTTTTCTCCCAGATGAAAAAAATCCCGGGTTTTTCCCGGATCTCCCGGTTGTCCCGGGTCGTAGACATCCTGTAATACTGTCTTCATTGTCTGAGTAATGTATGTTACTGTTTGCCAAACTGGTTGCCTGTCCTTGCTTCAGATGTCTGTTTTGATTTATTCCTCAGTTTGGACATATCAGGTAGCCAGTTGCACCAAGCAGAATCTGTTTATTGATTCTCCTTTTCCACCATCTTCAATCCATTCATATTTTTAGAGAATGGCTCAATTATTTTTCACTTTTGTAAACAGGGAAAAACTACTGCTATCCATTCTGCAAGTGTGCCTGCTGTTTACTCAGGTTACAGAAGCAACACAAATGGGAAAATCAATTACATTTTATTATTTTGACTGTGTGAGAGGAACAGACATGTTTAGTGACCGGTTGAATGCATCATAAAATGGTGGTCAAGATAACACAGCACATGTGAAATTGTGGGCACAAAATCAAATCGGTTCTGTAGCAAATACAAACTGTCACTGTTCAAAAAGAGTTCAAACCTGAAACTATTGCTGAGTGAAGGAAAGCCTGATATGAAGCCTGACTAAATCTGAGCATTATTTATCTATGCAAGTGGGAAGTAAGAGTTTGTCATCTCAATAATTATCAAAAAGGTCATACATCGGTATCCTCACAATTTACTATTGTGCATGAATTATAGTGTCTGACAAACTTTCTGATGATGAGTTGTGCTGATAATTTCGGAGTAAAGTGCAACTAGGACATATGGCTCCTCAGTTTTTCATTTCTTCAAATGAGACCTAGTTCAGCCTGTCAGAGTATGTGAACTCACAGAACGTGCACCATTGTGCATCAGAAAATCGCATTCAGTACTTTGAATAGCCATTGCATAATATCAAGATTGGTGTTTGCTGTGCAATATCTAGTGTCCGCATTGTAACGTGATTCTTTCAACAAACTGTTAATACTAACTGGTAAGTCTAGAAACTGTTTAATGCATATGTGGATCAACGTACAGAAGATAAATGACTATAGGTATTTTCAGCTACATCTACATCTAAGTGAGTACTCTGCAATTCACACTTACAGGCCTGACAGAGGCATCGACGTTAAGTCGTGAGTGTTTCCTGACTGTAACTTCTGGTTGGGAATATATTATTTAATAATATTGTGAAAAGGAAAGTTGCTACTCACCATGTAGCGGAGATGCTAAGTCACAGATGGGCACAACAAAAAGACTGTCACAAATATAGCATTTAGCCAGTAAGGCCTTCATCAAAATTAGATGACAACAAACACATACATTCACACTCATGCCAATGCAGCTCACACACACGATTGCAGTCTCAGGCAGCTGAGGCCACACTGCGAGCAGCAGCAACATTGCATGATGGGAGTGGCGACTGGGTAGGGTTAAGGAGGAGGCTGGAGTGGTGAGGGGGAGGGGTAGTAGGATAGGGGTGGCGGACAATGACTTACTGTTGGGAAGCACGCAAGTACAAGGTGGAAAGAGAGTAGGGCAGCTATGTGCAGTCGGGAGGCTATATGGAGGGCAGTGGGGTGGGGAGGGGGGGATAGTGGAAAAGGATAGAAGTAAAAAGACTGGTGCGATGGAGGAATGAGGGCTGTGTAGTGCTGGAATGGGAACAGAGAAGGGGCTGGATAAGAGTGGACAATGACTAACGAATCGGGAGGAGGAACTCTGATTGCGGACATCTGGGAGTGTACAGGAGACCACGCTGTTTGTTGATGGTTTGGTGTGACTCGTGTCAGGTGTGATGCATTGTTAAAACCGTAATAGCAGCCAATGTTACTGTCTTGGTCTTGGGTGGATCCAAGGGGATGAGGCCTGGTTGTCCATTGAAACTCCTAACCTATTATTGTCATTGGACTTAAAGTAAGACGTTTTGACCATTATTTGCATCATTTGCAAGCAACTGGGGATTCCGGCGTCTGCAGTAATTCGGCAAAGATTATTTGTTTCGTCGGTGTGTAAATGATTGAACAATGAGCAGTTTATTTAATGCTCACCTTATGCTCGTGTTCTGCATTTGCTGCTTGCGCGTGTAAACTTGACTCTCACCTTTGTCTGTTTATTTTAAGCACATCGTCAAATACTGAATCCAAGTAGTGACTTTCAATTATGGATTCTTTCTTTCCTCATCACGACGCATGTTAAATGGCAAAGTAGACTTGCAGACCTTAACTTGCTACCTCATTTGTGTGGCATCAATAACCTGTTAACTAATTGAGGCGTGTAGTAAACAAAGGTATTTAAGTATGTTTTAAAATATTATCTGAAAAGTGTCAATGAATTATGTTGCGCTAGTTTATTCTGGGGTATTAACGGAAGTGTTGGCACGTCTGCCATGTAAGGGAATCCTGCTAGTTTTGATTGTTTTTCAAACTTTAATTGAGAGAGAAACTAGTGTGCTTTAGTCCTGCCTTGGTTTAAGGCTGTATTTGGGCTCTGGCATTTGTACTGCAAGCTACAATATCATCCTGTTGTTTCATGGTTGTTTTGTTCTCAGACTAGGCGTTCGTGCTAAACATGCTTTGGGCTGGGCGTTTCGCCTCTCAGCATTGTACTTTGGCTTCAGCCGAGTGTTCAGTCTATTGACTATCCATTCTATGGCACATTGGTAATGGTCAACCTGCCATCAGTTGATTTCAATGCTGTAGTTAGTTGTATATTAGTACTGGTTCCATTACTTTCTGACCAGGGTTCTTGCTCGACACTTGTCTTTAAATACGCCGCTAACCTGGTTGGCGTATGTTGTGGATAGCTTAAATTAATCACTGTTCAATAGCTGAACACAGTTTATTCTAGTCAACCTATGAGCATGCTATTCTTAATTTTGTTACTCTAAGTAGCCATTAAGTAACCATTTTTAGGGTGTTTAGATGGAGTGCAGCTCCTTTGAGTAGGCAATTTCCAATTTAGTGTTTTTCCACCAGTTTTTAATCGTGCTCTTCATATATTGGTGGAATCTAAATGTTTTTATTTTTTTATTATTATTTTTTTATTTTATTACTATTGAGCTGTACTTAATGTCATGTTGTAAAGAAAAGTACTTATTTGAGGTTAAATGTCACGGTAAGGTGTTGTAGATGGTTCACTTTCCTGTTATTCACCTTAATGTTCCAGTCATTGTGTGAACTTGCTAATTATTTTCTCTTTAAATAGAGTGTGCCGCCCTGATGTTCTGAGTGACTGTTTTATAACCAGTTCTTTAACACGCCTAGACGCATATTTATATTTATGGGAGAACTTAAATTCTGTTCTCCTGTTGAACTTTAACTAAAGTGCAGAAAACTGAATCAGGTGTTAATTATTGTTATAGTGTTATTATCTGTCAAGTGTAACATGCAGACATTTTCTTGTTACAATAAATGCAAATTGCAGTGAAGTGATGCGCTATTTCAGTTGTTCTTGTGATTTCCTATCTCCACATATAATATTTAATTGTTTGATATAAGACTGATTAAGCCTTTGTTGAAATATTGAAGGGAGGTGCACATGTCCCACTTATCAATAGTTGTTGCACTAATAGGGGATTGTGCCACTGCCTTCGCTGAATCTCCATCCGTGTGAAATCGAATTTCTAATGCTGTATTGAAGGATGCGTCTTGTCCTGTCTAAAGATGAGAGAGAATGTCATTGTTCAGATGTTGAGTGTGGTGTGATATTGAATGTCATAGCTGTACATGAAGAGGAACATGGCCCACCTTTGAAGGTGCTACACCATATTACTGACCTTATGAGGGATGTCACCTCCCAGTGCAATATCTTAAACACCTGCAGCCACTTCTTAGGATCGTACATGGAAAAGCAGTTGGGCTTCAGGATTGCCTATTTTAGGTCATGAAAGGCCTGTTGGAAGGCGATTGATCACTGATACTTTACATTCTTGTATAACAGGTGCTGCAGTGACTCTTTAGTGGGTATTATGTGAGGAATTAATTTTCTGTAATAAATTAGTATTCCGAGAACTGGCTTCAGCTGTCAGATTTTGGATGGCCTCAGTGTGCTTTGGCATAGTTTGAATTGGTGCAGCAGTGAAGATAAGCTTCCTGAAGCTATCTTTGAAAAAATGGCGCCCAAACCTACTTAGCCATGATGTCCTTCACCGTGAGCATTGGGTCATTTGGTTGTTGATCGTGTAATTGAAGTCACCGCAGACACGAAGGGAACCATCCAGCTTTGGCAACAGCACAATGGGTGTGGCCAAAAAAGGTATTAAAGTGCGCGCCATTTATGACGGCGGCCGAGTTTAGGTTCGTTCTGCGCATCTTGACGTCACAAAACACAGTCAGCCAATGAACAGAGAACGACGTTGCCAGAGCTTCACTGCAATGCAAACCATGGATGAGTAGCTTCAGTTTTAGAAACGTTCAGTCATAAATAAAGTAACTGAACAAAAGCAAAGTCTTTTATAGAAAGTTTGGAAAAAGCATGCTTTATACCAATTGCTTCATATTCTAGTAATTAATTAAACCAAACAAGCAATAAGCCTCCTAATTCAGGCGATTGCAAGGAAAGGTGTTTGTATCATTCTCATGAACCGCTTTTTCGCAATAAAGAACAGCGGTAATTGTTTATTTCCTATTCTACTTTGACGAAACGTGAATAATTCATAGTCGTATCAACAGTGTTTGTCGGTATTTTGCGTGATCTTTTAGTGTCCTACAGGAAGTGGATTGAAAGACGAACTACATTGGCGTAATGGTTAAGATGTTTGACTGCTAAGCGAAAGGTTTTGAGTTCAAACCTTATTAGGCGCTTAATATTTTGTTTATTTAAAAACAATATTGAAGTGTCTTACTTCATGAATTTTATTCGTTTGAATGTAATTTTTTGAAATTTCTAGTTCTTTGTCTCTTCATTATAATCATAATAAGTTTTCAGTTTTTCTAATTTTGTCCTCCAATATTTCTTTTCACAGCAATTAAAAACAATGAAAAGGCACACATACAATATTCATGTTATCTGTTTTGTTTGTGTATCTTCTCTTCCACAGTCGCTGTTTTACTATTCATATTGAAATATATTCTTTGCGACAGTATTAAAAGTATTATTTCGAGCAGAATTTCGGCTCGTACGTTGCCGAGCTACTTGATTGTCTGACGCAATTCTTTGCTTCACTGCTTTGGCAACATCATCATATTCAATTTTTTCGTCAACTGATCTATGTTTTGGCAAGTATTTGCTGTCCGTTGTGACAAACACAAATTTTTTGCACATTGCGTCTCACTGACAATATATTTTGGTTTCTATATTTTATTACGTCCACAATTGAGTTTTGTGTACTTTGCCAATCTTAATCAGAACTTTTTAGAAAAAAGCATAATGACTCTGGTATAAATAAAACTTTTATTACAGTCGTGAGAGACGGAATATTCCTCAATATTACATACTACACCTATCTGATACTTACATTAAATGCGATATTGTTATACAGTAAATTTTATATGAAATTTAGGTATATTGTCCACATTTCATTCTCAACATTGTGGCAACTAAAATCGACCATACGGTAAGTATACGTTATGGACTTTTACCTGTGCAAACTCTTCAAAATTTTGTGCAGTTGTTTACTACATTTAATGCTGCACAGGAAGTGCGTTGAACATAGAAACAAAATTAAGTAATTTATGGGGGGAAGGTATCAGTCAAGAAGATGTGTAAAAATCAAATTTTTGGGCCAAATAGTTTTTGTGAAATCGAATGATAAGTGTGTCAAAGCAGTCGGAACACCACGTGTCTGCACAGGCGAGCTGCGCGGACGACAAAATCGCGCATAGCGCGGAATGCTGGGAGCACGTCTCTGTAGCAGCGAAAGGTTTAATGCGGCCGTGGTGGCTTTGTGGCTTTACTTCATAAACTGCGCGCTCCCTCCTAAATGTAAGTTCGCGAACTATATTATACTAGGGCGCTGCTTCTCTTGGGTGCGCGTGCGTCGTTTGCAACTGGCAGCGCAGCAATCTCCCGCGTCTGGGCGGGCATGCACGAGCCGCCAAGATATAAGAATTCAACTATAGTAATCACAGTGAGGATGCCTTTTTCTTGCAATCTTTGTAGTTCCAAATGTAGTTCGTCCCTTAAGCTAAAGGAGACATTCTGTGCCTTACAGAGTTTTGGAATTGCTGGCAGTTTCATTGTAATGTAGACTCAGGCACAAGTTGTCTTCCCATTGTAGGTGGTACAGTATTTCCATAAGAAGTCCTGAAGGTGTGTGCAGGGCAGGAGAACCTGAGTTAATCAAATTGTTCAAAATATTAATGGTGCCTTGTGATTAGACCACCTTTCAGAAAAACAGAATCCTTGTACTGGACAGTTAGTAATAATTGGCCATAGGCTGAAATGTCATCTCTACTGTAGCTGGTCAATATTTTATGGAACATTCAGGATGGTGTGCACTTAGACACCTGTATCTTCGCAGTTAAGGATTGTGAAAGAAGATCTGATGTCTGTCTGGAAGTTGACTGGTGTACTGTCTTTGGATACCTCCATGTTTAAGGTGTGTGTAGAACAGGCAGACAAGCATGTTCTTGGAGGACATTGGTACCTGAATCCAGCAGTTCGAGTTATTGGAGGAGCCTATACACTTCAGCATCTGACTGTGCAATTGAAAAGGCGTTTTGATGAGTGTCACCCGTAATGCCGTGGGCCTCGAGGTGTTGTTCCGAAATGGCTATGTAGTTCACTCACGGCTCCGACTGATTATCAGAACTTGGAAATAGAGACAGAATTGGCCGCATGCCCTTAAGCTCTTCTCGATCCAGAAAGACGATTGGAAACTCCTTCTGACACTGTGTCGAGACACGCCAGCTTTTGCTAATAACACAGGTCGACACGAGTTCTGGGGTTTGGAAAGAAAGTGGTGTTCTTTATTAACTTGCCTCCCTGAACATGAAACTGATATCAGTTTTTTTTCCATTATCCTAAATTTTTTCTGCACAGCTACCCCTCCTGCCAACCTGCTATTGGCTGCGAAATCAATGTTACTCAGTGGAATTTAAATTCGTATCACCTCAAGTCTTGTTTACATTCGAACCTCCACCTTTGTTAATTAGGTTTTCTGACATTTTTATTTTGGTAGGCTCTTCAATTATGCTGTCCCAGAAACTTGATGTTTGCACCTTCATTCCGGTCTCATTTTATATTTTGTGATTATATTTGTAGCAGTGCTCGGAGACAACTCATTTGCTTAGTTGTTTTAGTCGGGTATGTCATTGATGTTCCTTCGTGTGTTCTGATAGTCCGCTCCACCTGAGACATGTCACATATGCGCGGAATGCAATACACACCCAGCTTTTGGAGACATAGATTGTTTTTAATGTTGCAAAGAAGATTTTGTATTTTAGTTGAAGGTAGTGAAATATACAGGATCCCGTGCTTCCGTAGCAGTGTACTGATCTTTCTGTATATCGGATCAGAACAAGGTAGGTAAGAAATTTTTTATTTATCTTCCTTGCTCTCAACGTCTTTCTCTGTTATTCCTGATTTTGATGCAACACCTGTGCAGTTTGACAACCTTAGTACCCCTTCCATTTGGCAATCTGAGACCCCTTACCTCTGGCAGTCCAAGTACCTCTTTTTTTTAACATGTTTTATTTCTTCAATGAAACTGCATGTTTGAATGTGTTGAAGCTCTATGTATCAGAGTCTTAAGCACTAAAGTTCTTTGTGACGGATGGAGAAAGCTCGAGGTATGGAGATACAGGTCAGTGTGTGTGGTTTTCTGTATACAATGTGTAACCCAGGGATGCATTCGTTTTTCTCTCAAGTAACACGTCAAGGGAAGGTACAGCTACCTCTACTTACATACTACTCCACAAGCCACCGCACGGTGCGTGGCCGAGGCTACATTGTATCACTACTAGTCATTTCGTTTCCTGTTCCACATGCAAATGGAGTGAAGGAAAAATGACTGTCTATATGCCTCCGTACAAGCCCTTATTTCTCTTATTTTGTCTTCATGGTCCTTACACAAAATGTACATAGCAGCAATAGAACTGTTCTGCTGTCAGCTGGTTCTCTAAATTTTCGTAATAGTTTTTCATGAAAAAAGTATCACCTTCTCTTTAGGGGTTCCCATACGATTTCATGAAGCACCTCCAAATGTACCGGTAACAAAACTAGCAGCACACAGTTTAATAGCTTCAATATCTTCCTTTAATCTGATCTGATGGGGATCTCACACACTCGAGCTGTACTTAACATTGTGTTGCACTTTTGTTCTATACGCTGTCTTCTTTGTAGATTAGTTGCACTTTGGTAAAGTTCTCCCAATGAACACAAGGTGAACATTCGCCTTCCCTACCACAGTCCTCAGATTAGATTAATACTAGTTCCATGGATCATGAATATGATATTTCGTAATGATGTGGAATGAGTCAATTTTCCAATACATGACATAATTAAGTTAATTTAACAACATACTTAAGTTAATATAACAACTTTTTCATTTTTTGTGTTTTTTATTTTATTTTTTTTTTAATATATTTTTTTAAAATTTATATCTAAAAATTCCTCTGTGGAGTAGAAGGAGTTGTCATTCAGAAATTCTTTTAATTTCTTCTTAAATACTTGTTGGTTATCTGTCAGACTTTTGATACTATTTGGTAAGTGACCAAAGACTTTGGTGCCAGTATAATTCACCCCTTTCTGTGCCAAAGTTGGATTTAATCTTGAATAGTGAAGATCATCCTTTCTCCTAGTATTGTAGTTATGCACACTGCTATTACTTTTGAATTGGGTTTGGTTGTTAATAACAAATTTCATAAGAGAGTATATATACTGAGAAGCTACTGTGAATATCCCTAGATCCTTAAATAAATGTCTGCAGGATGACCTTGGGTGGACTCCAGCTATTATTCTGATTACACGCTTTTGTGCAATAAATACTTTATTCCTCAGTGATGAATTACCCCAAAATGTGATGCCATATGAAATCAACGAGTGAAAATAGGCGTAGTAAGCTAATTTACTAAGATGTTTATCACCAAAATTTGCAATGACCCTTATTGTATAAGTAGCTGAACTCAAACGTTTCAGCAGATCATCAATGTGTTTCTTCCAATTTAATCTCTCATCAATGGACACACCTAAAAATTTGGAATATTCTACCGTAGCTATATGCTTCTGATTAAGGTCTATATTTATTAATGGCGTCATACCATTCACTGTACGGAACTGTATGTACTGTGTCTTATCAAAATTCAGTGAGAGAACGTTTAGAAGGAACCACTTAGTAATTTTCTGAAAGACAGTATTGACAATTTCATCAGTTAATTCTTGTTTGTCAGGTGTGATTACTATACTTGTATCATCAACAAAGAGAACTAACTTTGCCTCTTCATGAATATAGAATGGCAAGTCATTAATATATATTAAGAACAACAAAGGACCCAAGACTGACCCTTGTGGAACCCCATTCTTGATAGTTCCCCAGTTTGAGGAATTTCCTGATCTTTGCATATTATGAGAACTACTTATTTCAACTTTCTGCACTCTTCCAGTTAGGTACGAATTAAACCATTTGTGCACTGTCCCACTCATGCCACAATACTTGAGCTTGTCTAGCAGAATTTCATGATTTACACAATCAAAAGCCTTTGAGAGATCACAAAAAATCCCAATGGGTGGTGTTCGGTTATTCAGATCATTCAAAATTTGGTTGGTGAAAGCATATATGGCATTTTCTGTTGAAAAACCTTTCTGGAAACCAAACTGACATTTTGTTAGTACTTCATTGTTACAGATATGTGAAGTTACTCTTGAATACATTACTTTCTCAAAAATTTTGGATAAAGTGTTAGAAGGGAAATTGGACGGTAATTGTTGACATCAGATCTATCCCCCTTTTTATGCAAAGGTATAACAATAGCATATTTCAGTCTATCAGGGAAAATGCCCTGTTCCAGAGAGCTATTACACAGGTGGCTGAGAATCTTACTTATCTGTTGAGAACAAGCTTTTAGTATTTTGCTGGAAATGCCATCAATTCCATGTGAGTTTTTGCTTTTAAGCAAGTTTATTATTTTCCTAATTTCAGAGGGAGAAGTGTGTGAGATTTCAATTGTATCAAATTGCATAGGTATGGCCTCTTCCATTAACAGCCTAGCATATTCTAATGAACACCTGGATCCTACTATATCCACAACATTTAGAAAATGATTTTAAAAATATTTTCAACTTCTGACTTTTTGTTCGTAAAGTTTTCATTCAATTTGATGGTAATACTGTCTTCCTGTGCTCTTGGTTGACCTGTTTCTCTTTTAATAATATTCCAAATTGTTTTAATTTTATTATCAGAGTTGCTGATTTCAGACATGATACACATACTTCTGGATTTTTTAATAACTTTTCTTAATATAACACAGTAGCTTTTATATTATTTGATAGTTTCTGGGTCACTACTCTTTCTTGCTGTCAGATACATTTCACTTTTCCGGTTACAAGATATTTTTATACCCTTAGTAAGCCATGGTTTGTTACGAGGTTTCTTACGAGTATATTTAACTATTTTCTTGGGGAAGCAGTTTTCAAATGCATTTACAAAATGTCATGAAATAAATTATATTTTAAATTGGCATCAGGTTCATGGTACACCTCATCCCAGTCTAACTGCTGTAGGCTTTCCCTGAAATTTGCAATTGTTAAATCGTTGACTGAACGTACTACTTTGGAGGACTGTTTAGTATTGCTGAATGGAGCTATGTCATATATTGTAACTAGCTGTGCACCATGATCAGAAAGACCATTCTCAACAGGCTAAGCATTTATGTGGCTAAACTTATCTTGGTCTATAAAGAAGTTATCTATCAGTGAGCTGCTATCCTTTACCACTCGAGTAGGAAAATCAATAACGGGTGTCAAATTGAAAGAACCGAGTAATACTTCAAGGTCATTTTTCCTATTACCCTCTTTCATAGAATCTACATTGAAGTCCCCACAAATAATAATTTGCTTCCCCCTGTCTGACAGATAGCACAACAAGGAGTCCAAATTTTTCAGAAATAGATGAAAATTTCCTGATGGGGACCTATATACAGTTACAATTATAAATGTGCCTTTATTTAATTTAAGCTCACAGGCACATGCTTCTATATGTTTCTCTACACAAAACTTTTTTGTTTCTATACTTTTTGCACAATGATAACTTTTGACATATATAGCAACTCCTCCTTTCTCCATATTTTCTCTCATTACACGTGCAGAGACCTTATATCCACTTACATTTACCTTATCCATATCAGTAACAATGTGATGCTCAGACAGGCATAGTATATCTATTTCATCCTCAGCTTCTAAATCTTCTAAACAAACCAGAAGCTCATCTATTTTATTCTTTAAACTCCCAATATTTTGATGAAATATACTTACATTATTTTTAATTATACTTTTATGAGAACCTTTCCTTATTCTAACATTAGCAGTACTCTCCTGTCTGAGTTTCTCATTGTGCTTAGGCCTAGTTGCTATACCAGTGGTCACATGGTGTTCAGAGAGGCAGATTATGTCAACTGGGTTGGGTGACTTTAATTCATCAATGCAATTACCTAGGACTGAGATACAACTTGGTGGAGATAAAATTTCTGGTGATTGGTGAAAATTTATAATTGACAGCTGTGATTGGTGATCCAATGTGCTAGAATTGTGCTGTTTTTCTTTCCTAAACTGAAGATTTGTTTCAATCCTGACCTCTCGTAAAACTTGACATCTTTCTGTCTTACCTATCCTAAAAAAAGGTGCTGCTCCAACACCTGTAACCACTGGTATTTTACCATTCATGGCAGTGCCTCCTCCCCTTAAATTTCCTGCTATTACCCCAGCCAGTTTCCCCTTCCCTTTCCTGTTGAGATGTAGGCCGTGCCTGGTATAGTCCCACCTACTGAGAGAATCAACAGGAACCACACCAATATGAGCCCCCGCACCTGACCCAAGCAGCCGTTCCAACTCCAAATTAACTCTCCCAACAGAAGAGTTCAAATGAGGCTGGTCATGGCGTCTCAGGACAGATACAAATTCAACATTGGTGGGTCTCGATGCTGACGCAATCTTTACCTGGTCACACTCTATACTGTACCCAGGATCTCTGTCGATGCTGTTCCCTGGCCCTCCCACAGTAACCATGGTGTTTTCCCTGGTAAATCCTTTACAGAGTGAACCTAAATCCTCTGTCACCTGATCCAGACTAGCACTTGGGTTGAAAAAATTTGTGACTTGGTATTCTGGTCCTAATTCCTCATGCAGAAGTTGGCCTACACCTCTGGCATGAGAATTACCTAACTACAAAACTTTCTTCCTTTTCGATGGCCTTCCTACATTCTTTTTCAATTTCCTATTGAAAGTTTGTTGTGTCCTGTCTACACCTACCTCTGCTTGAGGCTCATCAGTTTCTAACTGAAGCAACAGGTCAAACGTATTTTTGACATTCACCACAAAACTGTCAGACTTAGTTCTAGGCCTGTTCCTTCTGCTACCTGTTGCCACTTCCCACCTCTCTTTGCCCTTCCCCCTCCTTAACCTGTCCAGATCTTCCCTAGCCTGATCTAGCTCAGCCTGAAGGGCAGCATTTTTCCCCTCCTGTTCCACTATCTTCCTATCTCTGCTGCAAATCCTACATAACCACTGATGAGCCTGATCCACTTTCCCGACACCCACGCCACTGCAGTCCCCCCCAGTGAAAATAACTACTGCATCCATCACACCAAATCCCAGAACTAACAATTCTACGGCAAGTCAGGCACTTCTCACTCATGGCAAAAATAATACTTTAGCTAGAATAAATCAATTAAATTACCGAAAATAAAAAAAGACGTTACAAGAATTAAGCCTATTCACAAATGTATATAAGCAAGTTTCTCATTTAAAATTCCGCTGTTTTTCTGGGATCTGTATTAAAACAATGAAGATATACGCTATTTATTTTATATTTCACTTGATGGAATGAAAAAAATAGGACAATTAAACGAGATACTTTAACTTTGATTCTCCAAAAACGTTACAAGAATTAGGCCTATAAACAAATGTATATAAGCAAGTTTCTGATATAAAGTTATGCTGTTTTTCTGAAATCTGTATTAAAACAATGAAGTTATATGCTATTTACGGTAGTTTACTTATTTGTTACCGAGAAATTAGTTAAATTACCGTGAAACAAGAAACAAACACGTTTACAAAATTTAAGCCTAAGTGCGACTTCGCGAAGTTACGATCTTTTCGTGTTTTCTGAAAAAATACGCAAAGAAAAGTCAAACCTTTAACGGCAAGACTAAATGATACACTAATGCATGTATTTAATTTGTTGTCAGCGTTAAACTAAATTATATTCCTGTCTAAATCACTTAACTTTCTGGAAATGGTTTCTGGCGTCACTTACTCGGCGGCCATCTTGGAACACCTTGGAACACTTATTCGTTCCATTTCATATCACTGTGCAGTGTCTTGCCTATGTATCTAATCGACGTGACTCTGAAGCAGCACTCTACTAATGCTGAATTCTAACATTACCCAGCATACTAGTTTCTATTCATCTGCATTAAATTACATTTTCTGCATTTAGAGCAAGCTGCTATTTGCCACACCAACTAGAAATTGTGTCCAGTCTGTCAGATCATTATGTTCAGGGTGAGGCTAAAAGATGTTAACATTAAGTGGGTGTCTAACAATGTGAAATTAAAAGACAGAGATTTGGTTAGAGGGTTTCAATTTGACGCCCATCCTGGTCAGTGCACTTCTAGAGTTTGTCAGTTGTTGATTGTAAGGCCCACTGAGCCATTTGGGCGGGGATGTGGCCCTTTACGTTGTCCAAGTTGCTAGGTTTGCTGGCATAGACACAATCCTTGATTATGCTCCACAGCCAAAAGCTGCATGGCATCAGGTTGGGTGAATGTGCTGGCTGTGGGAGAGAACCGCCTTGCCATCCAATGTTTACCAAACATTCCGAGCACACGATCCGAAACCATTTGTCTGTAATGTTCAGAGGTGCTGCCTTGCTGAAAGTACCCTCACTGGAATATGGCAAGTGCTCAGCATGGCATGGTAATTCTCTCCCCTGATGATCTGTTGTTCAAAAAAAGAAGGGTCCAGGCACTCTAGGTTTGCTCACTGCTCATTAAACGTTGACCTTGGTGGAATCGCGCATGTGTTCTCAAACTTCCAAGTGGTGCTTGATGGTCCTGATGACACAGTTGTGCTTGTCCACATGACAGCTGATGTGGAATGTTGCCTTGTTATAAAACATGAGCAGAATGTCAAGCTCAATGTGCACTATTTCCAAGATAATTTGTACAGCACGTACACATGCTTGCTTGTCTGTATTTGTGAGCTGCTGCATGATCTGCAAGTGGTATGGCTTCATTCCTAAATTATCAATGCTTAAGACTTTGGTCCATAGAACTCGAATACTTCCAGACATTGAGATCCTTGCTAATGAAAAATGACGTCTACAAATAGTTTCCGAAGGAAACGGGACAAAGATTGTCAAATTGAAGGGTTTGTGAAGCCCCCACTTCTATACCCTAAGTATTCCTATTGCAAATTAGACTTCTTGTAATGCAATTCCAGACCAATTGAGAGGCCAGTGTTCTGTCCAATTAGTTTTCATAGTTTACCATAGACCACATTGCAACATAATAGGTAAATATCATGAAGAAACTCAATAAGTGTGATTAATTTACATTTGCCTCAGTAAAATTATTTCACTCTAAGCGAGGACTGACGATGAGTGTTGCGCCTGCTCGATACCCGTGGCCCGAGCAGCACCAGAACGTAGGCTCCCTGCTGGTTTTACAACCGACCAACTAACCGGAAGATAGTTGCAGGTATTATGAAAGTAGTAGTATTACTCGTCGGTACCTTCTGGTATTAATCTTGAATAAAAGGTATTGAAATACTGGTCTGTTGAATTCTCTACAATTATGAGTGTTACTGTCTTTGTTATTTAACCTTAGTGTTGGGATGTTTTTGAAGGTCTGGTGGGATGCCTTCTCGTTGGTGGCAGTGCCAGAAGCCAGATTGTCTCTGGGAAATTCTTGAACAACATGGGAAAAAGTTTTAGTGCAAGCAAAGAATAGCCTCAAAGTCATAAACCAATTACATTACCACCTCTATCCAGTTCACCAGCCATAAAGACCCCAGATTTGTCGAGTAGCACGACGAAGCGAGCCGCACCTGATTCTCGATGAACATCTTTGCACGAATGTTTGCTATGTAACACGGTTGCAACATCCCACTTGCTTGTTGTCTAAATCAGTTAAAGCTGTTCTAGGGCATGACACTCACTCTACTAGTATTCACGTTACCTCATCCACTTGTACTTTGCCAACTGTAGATGATCCACAGTTCACAGTTTTTCATTTGTCACCAGTTTTAATAAAAATGTTTGTTTTGTATATTTTCAATAAATACAGCACTTAGTTTCCCTCGCATATAATTAATTGGTATACTTTACCAAATTTATGCATTCTTAAGCACTCGAGATGTGACACGTGTAGCACCCACAGCTCCTGGCCTCCGTCTGACTCGACCCCCGTATGCTCTCCCATTTGTGATACCACGTGGCATTGGCTGTTCTTTTCATAGGGCCTGCCTGTATCAGAATTTTTGCTTTCTACATATTTAGTTCATTAACACTGGGCATCAGTTTTATGCTCATGTATTTGGCCTAATACAATTGTCTGTTTCTAATTTGCTTTTCAGCTTTGTTGCTCTGGACTCATTTATTAATTTTTGCGATTTTTATTTTAAAATCTGTGCTGTCCTTCTTGCTGGGTCTACATATCAGTAGGCTTTCTCAAAATGCTCTCCCACCTAAGCTGCTTTCTGATGCCACAACATAAATTTGCATATGTTTCCTCAGATAGTGCAATCAATTGTCATCAAAATAAATTTCAGAAAAATTATCCCTACCTTTGAAATGAAAAATGATTTTTATACATCCCCTCATTTTTCATGTGATAATAGTCATAAAAACAAGGAGAAATGCATAATACAATGCAGCTATTACTATTTTGCCAAGTGAAATAAACATTAAACCATCAAATTGACTTGGTTAGATGAAATAAGACATTCTTACACATTCAAGAATATTCTTCTTAAAATTAATTATCTTTCAACAGTGTAATGTATCACTGCTAATTATATTAATTTTCAAAGCCTTTCAACACTTTGAATTTTTCTGACTACCTAGTACTTAAGTCCTAAAAGTACATCTATACACAGATTATTTTATAATTATAAGCAAGAAAAAGTATTGATATAGGTATTAAATCAGAACCCCGAAATTTTTATGTAAACACAAAAAAAATGAATAAAGCCATAAATTAATTAAGTCGTAAATATAAATCGTGTAGGTTTTATGGTGGGTTTTTCTTTAGCTTACTTTTTGTATAGCCTGTCACTGTGGGATTTCACCATAGCTCTTATGCCTTGTCACAATGGGATTTTGATCATAGTCTCTTATTCAGGGTGTATACAACCCGGGACAACCAGGAAATCCGGGAAAAACCCGGGAATTTTTTCATCTGGGAGAAAACCGGGAAAAACCTGGGAATTTTTCAGAATTCCGGGAATTATTCATTGTTTTAGCTTTCAGTTAAATTTTTGTAATTTTGACTGGTAAGAAATGATTCTCTAGTGAAGAATGTTAATGTATCCTGCTACTGGAGAATGATACTGCAGCAATAAAATATAAACAAGAGGGGGGGGGGGGGGGGGGGGGAATAAAACTTTAGCGGCAGAGGAAATGCGTCATTTACGACAACAAAACACCGTGCACGCAAAACAGTCTTCTAACAGCAAAAATATGTCAAAGGCCTTAGGGCGAAGACTAATATTTTGTAACAATAAGCTAGCTGTATCGGCCGTAGCAGCAAGCAGTCAGATGCTAACGAGAAAAATTTTTCTCGTGCGCCCTAGCTGCCAGATCGGCGCATGCGCAGAGTTGTCTGAGTTGTAGTGGGGAGGAGGTTAGTCTGTACCTGACTCCTGTTTGCGTTAAGCGATTTCACTGTTTCCTCTTCGTTTACAGCTCCCACGTCAAATGAAAACAAAATGGATTTCTGTGGCCGGGACCTATCAAGTGAATTATAATACATTCACATAATTACGGAGAGCAAAATATAATATTAGTTTCAGTTTTCTGATTTTATTTTATTTCCACGTTATTAGCAGTCAAGCATTTATCACCTTGCAGAACAATGAAGTTATTTTTGTCAGTTTGGTAAAGATATTTGGCTTTATTAATCTTTCCTCTGAGGCAGTCAATTTATTTGGAATGAAGTGTTTCATTCCACAGTATTGGCTAGTTCCAACTGTTCGCTGAATTTCAAGTGCACGTTTTCATCTTCTGCCATGTATGGCATCATGCCATAATAAAGAACCAAATATGAGATAGTACAGTACTGGTACTCCAACAAAATTTACATTCCAAAAACCACACTTAAAACCGAGCGAGGTGGCGCAGTGGTAGCACACTGGACTCGCATTCGGGAGGACGACGGTTCAATCCCGTCTCCAGCCATCCTGATTTAGGTTTTCTGTGATTTCCCTAAATCGTTTCAGGCAAATGCCGGGATGGTTCCTTTGAAAGGGCACGGCCGATTTCCTTCCCAATCCTTCCCTAACCCGAGCTTGCGCTCCGTCTCTAATGACCTCGTTGTTGACGGGACGTTAAACACTAACCTAACCTAACCTAACCACACTTAAAATCTTAATATCAGATAGGACCTACTTCATTGCGAATCTCAAAAAACCAATGTGCAATTCAAGCAAATTATGCATTTTAAGTATGGTTTACTTAATTCTGATGCTTTTGGAGTATCCTCTGATGTCCTGTTTCCTTTATGGCGCAATGTAAGCCCTCGTAGTGCTTTATACATGAGGGCTTCCTACACCACTGCAGCTGCACATGCGCAATAATTTCCTGTTAGGAAAAGGACTAAAATACAATGTCAGGCCTAACCTGTCAGACAGAAATGTAAGAGAAAATATGCTTGTTGATTTAAAAATCGGTCTCGATTATAATAAGATAGATAATGCTTCTCAAGCCAGAATTGCGTATGATGTAACCCGCATGCTAGAGAAAAATGCAGCTACTTTGTCTAATGCTACGCAAAATGACAGAATTTTAGTAACTTCCATTAATAACAAACTTAAAACAGCAAATGCTTTAATAACTAAATCTGATAAAGGTTGTTGTCTAGTCATTGCTTATATTTCTGAGTATATTTCTAAAACTGAAAATTTCTTCAGTGAAAACAACATATCAGAGCTGCATGATGATCCGACACCTGAATTACAGAAAGGTTAGCTGTTAACAATGCAAAATTTCTTATAAAACCTTTGCAAAAGAAACTACTCATCAATATGAACCCTCAGCCCCCTAAACTTCGGTCCCAGTTCAAAATTCATAAACCTAATCATCCAATACGTCCAATCTCCAATAGCATGAATAGCGCATATCACGATTTGGCCCGATTTCTACACAAAACTTTGAAAAAATCCTTCGTTTTCGAAAATAATTATTCCATTCCTAACAGCCACGTTTTGGTCCAAAATATTAAAAACTTAGTATGCAGTTCAGACACCAAGCTTTCTTCCTTAGATACTAAAAATCTTTATACCAATGTCCCGGTACATGAGATGCTCATCATTGTGGAAGAAAACTTACGTCAATTTAAAAAAGATCTATCAGATGAACATATTACTGATTTTATGAATCTCATTAATGTCGTTGTCAAGTACAACTACTTTGAATTCAACGGACAACTGTACCAGAAGTCTGACGGGCTCGCTATGGGCAACCCTTTAGCCGGCATCCTCGCTGACATCTTTATCAATTCCTTGGAAAAAAAGCTGTTTAACTGTGTCTCAGCCGCTTCACTGGGTATCCTTTCTTACACAAGATACGTTGATGATATTCTAGTCATCTATAATGGACCCGCCGATAGAATTGATCATATATTTAAACTTTTTAACGACCTCCATGAAAAAATTTCTTTCACTATTGAACTCGAAAACGATAACCGCCAATTAAATTATTTAGACTTGACGCTTACAATAGAAGACAATAACATCACTTTCAATATTTTTCGAAAAGAAACTTATACTGACCAAATCGTGCCTGCTTCCTCTTCTCATCCACAGTCTCAAAAAATAGCCTTTTTTCACTCTGCCATCCACCGAGCCACCTCCATACCACTTTCAACAGAAAAGTTTAATGAGGAGATTAATTTACTTAAAACCATAGCAGTCAATAATGAATACACGCCTAACATAGTGGACGATATCCTAAAAAAGAAAACTGCAAGAACTACCACGCTCAACACCTCATGCACTGAAATTAACCCAAAAAAACATTTTTCTATTCTTTTCATAGGACCCATTTCCTATCAGATTCAGCGCATGCTTCGCAACAAATACAACTGCAATGTTGCCTTCTCTACTAATAATAATCTAAAGAGAAATTTCATTCATAATTTGAAATCCATTCGCTCCCCTACAGAAAGTTCTGGCGTTTATAAGATCATCTGCGATACCTGCTCCTCCTATTATATATGGCAAACCGGACGTGCTTTCACCGTCAGATATAAAGAACATCTTTTGAGAGAGAACGGCACTAGTCCCCTAAATTCATCCTTTGCCGATCATCTCTTAATTACTGGACACGTGCCTAAAGCCATAGGCGATAACAATATTCTGCATACCGAAAAGAAGGGGCGTAGATTAGACGTCTTAGAAGAATTGGAGATTTTCAAACATCTCACTCGCCACATGATGGCCTCATTCTCAACGAACTGCCGCAGCTGCAAAATAAAAACTTTTTTGACTGTATAAAGCCATTGCTCGATCTTTGACTCAGATTTCCTCATGCAGTTTACCGAAATGTTGTTTTCCTGTCACATCTTTGCTGTTTTCTTGTATGTCATAACTAACGTTTTTACATTACAAAATGTATCTCTATTTAAAGCAGATAAATATGTAACTTCATCCTGTTATTATTAACGCCTACGTTATGTCTGAATCAGCTGCATCACAATTTCATGTGTCTAATTTTGAATGTACAGTAGCCTAGTTGTTTCTGCGGCTACTAGATGGCGCTCGTAGCAACACCATGTTTACTTTCCACACTTTCTAAAGTGGGCACCTCAGTCTTGTTGCAACCCCTGTCCACAGTACGAGCAGCCCTTAGCGGCTCGCCATCTGACAAGTGTTCATGACGTCGCCTTTCCGGCCGAGATCTTTTTTAATATGTGACTTGTAAGTACTGCACCTTTTTGAGTCAGTACAAACTTTAATTTTATATTATGTAGTATATACCTAATGTTTTAGTACAGTTCGTCTAATTCTGAAGATGATGCTCATAGTAGCGTCGAAACCAGGTCAATTGTGACTTAATATTTGTGACCGAGGGCTTATTTGTTACAATATAATTCTGACACGGTCACTGAACCTTGGCAGCTATGTTCAAAGTAAACTATTAACTTTTCCTCTTTGTGTGTTTGCACCATGTAACAGTGATCGGGGTATTGGCTGACTATAACACGTGTCCTATGCTCTGAATATCTGCTGTCAGCGTCTGGCAAGATCACATGGCATGAGATATGATTGGCTTACAAAATGACATCGCAATCTTGGTTTTAATGCTCCTGAAACTAACGTGCCGTGTTTAGTGCAATTTGAATTTATTCTTTCATAATACGAAAATATGCATCGTATATGTTGCTGCACATCAAAGTGCTTTCAAAACTTCTCTCTCTCTCTCTCTTTCTTCTTCTTCTTCTTAAATTGAAAGTCTTTCCAAAACTTCTCTCCCTTTTTTTTTTTTTTTTTTTTTTTTTTTTTGGGAAGTTCTATGCCAGTGTATAAAACATTAACCATTCAAAGGATTGATAAATTTTACAGTCCCAAAGGAATAATCTACGGAAAACCTACTATCACTTAGCATGGAAAAAGTGTATTTCTGCCTGGAAAAAACTATAAATTTTAAACTTGAAAAATCCGGAAATAATCTGGGGAAATTTTTTTTTCCCCCCCTTGTCCACGTATACACCCTGTTATTACCTAGCATGTATCAGTTCAGTCTCTTACAAAAACTGCTACTTTTAGTCATCCATTGGGTACCTTTATTTATTCTGTATATTTCCTACTATGTAAAATTTCCTGCACTTCTATAAAACAGGGTCAAACCTTCCCACACTTATCGATGTGCCTCCTTCCTTGTAGGAAACCATTACAAGTTCATGCTTGTACTGCATGAGGAATGAGTGAGAAACCGTAATTAAAGTCCATTGATTGGCCTCAGTAGATCACCCAAAAATTCATTGGCATGCAGTGCTGCAGCTCACCATCCCCTTGGTATGCCCATCAGAACAGTTACATAACTGTTATACCTTACCATAAGACTAAATCCTTACTAGCTGTTAATAGTTGGTAGGTATAAACTTTCCTTCTAATGGTACAATGCTGTCTCTGATGGCCCTGCCTGGTTATGGATTATTAATATTTAGTCTCTTCAATGTACAAGTAGGTGGGACTCACCCATGACTCTTTTCATCGTAATCTTTGTATAATTCCTCATTAAAAATTTTTGTTTGCTAGTGGCCATGTAATTTAGCTGTGGGTTAGCCCTCTTTGCAACTTTATCTCTTTTTGACTTTTTTCTTCCAACCTTTACCCTTTTTTGTTTCATTTTCTTTGTTTGTACAACGCGTAAAGGAGGAACTAGATATTTTGAGGAGGGTGAAGGGTGGTGGGGAATGGGCAGTTGGCAAGAAGGCAGCTAGGAGGAGAAGGTATTCAGACAGTTATACTTTGCGTATATGCAATAGATTTGACCAACTGTCAGAGTTGAGTGGAGAGGAGCCTCTTGTAGCTGTAGATGTAGGGAACATGCAGCAGTCCTTAGCAGTTAGGAGGCCTAGGTCAGTGGCAAATTCTAACAGGAAGGGGAAGATTCTGCTGCTAGGTGGTTAGCACGGTAGAGGTGTGGGCCAGCAGTTGCAGGAAGTGTTGGGGAGTGAGTACCAGGTCACCAGCATTGTGAAGCATATTGCAGGGTTGGCTCAGGTGACTGACAGCGTAGGGGAGTTATGTAGGAATTTTATGAAGGAGGATCAGGTAGTGATAGTTGGTGGAACAGGGAACAGCCTTGATAGGGAAGGGGAATACGATGTAGGTGGTGATCTGGTAAAGATAGCTACTCAGACTGGTGACACTAATGTGCATTTTGTGCAACTGTTTCAGCTTCATGATCGGTCTCATCTTAATGCGGCTGTCATAGACACATTAACATAGGGGTGGAGAGGGCGCTGATGGCAGAGGGCATGGGTCAAATTTCAGTGGTGCCAGTTGGGTCTATCATTAGATTGGGTTTCACTATGCATGGCTTGCACTTCCGTAAGTATGGGAAGGGGAGGCTGGCAAAGCATATAGGTGACATTGTAGGGGGTGGTGGTGGGATCATAGACAAATTCCTTTAGTAGTTGGTGTTAGAGCTGCACATTTTTTAGATGGAAGTAAGCTGATAGGCATACCTGCTTAAAGGAAGTCGCTCTAAGGACTCACCTTCAGAGGATGTCATGTTTCCAAGTAGAGAAGGAATTAGCATATTTCATTAAAATATAAGAGGCATTAGAGATAAAGTTAGTGAACTGCTTATAGATGTTGACTCTGAAATTATTAGTATGTCAGAGCACCACTTAAGGGGAGCCGGAGGTGCCTATGCTGCCCATGTTAAAATCACTAAGTTTGAGGAACATTTATGAATAAACTACAAAATAGAAAAATTTGAATTTTTTTTACATATAGAGTGGTTTAGTATTGCAGTTATGACAGAGGAATTTTGGAGTATCTTTTCTAGTTTCCTACCAATTATTTTTTTTATTAATTACCCAAATTTTTTTACAAATAATTGCTTTATAATTAAACTGAAATGAAACTACTGAACATATTGCCAAGTGGCTGTGTTACAATGTTAGTTTGACCACTAGGAGTGCTGTATAAAAATTTCATCTCTCTAGCTTGAGTGGATTTTGGGAAAATGTTCCTTATATTCGAAAAATTCTAATTTACGGGAAATGGCTATCAAAGTTTCTCAATACATTCCTGCACTATAGGATGGATTATCAGGGTCTTCTTCTTCATCCTCCAAAAGCTTCCTCTTCTGTCTTCTTTTCTGGCCTGTTGTTCCATCATACTTCATATGCCTTTCTCTTCTTTCTGCTCCTCTTATCCTTTCTCTGTCAATATTTCTTAGTGCTCATACAGTGTTCACCCCAGCTGTAAATCCTAATGCCTTCAGAACTTCACACTTCACACTGTTCCCTTGGTTGTAGGTTGCTATTGCATCATAACTGCCAAAGTGCAGTGTTTTTATGCTTACAAACACCCTTTTAGGAATCACTTTCCAAATCAAATTGTTTACGCTCTCATCAGCATTCTACGTCTTTCCGTGTAGACATTTGTGTAACAATTCTGGCTGTGCTAAGTCATGAAAAATTGGTTTTATTGTTCCCTCCTGATTCTTGTACATACTGCATATTACCCGCTTTACACAAGAAGTATAATACTACCAACAACAGGCGCAACAGGTGATCATAAGGCCATTGCAGCATCCCTGAATATGGAAGTTAAAAGGAATATAAAAAAAGGGAGGAAGGTTTATCTGTTTAGCAAGAGTAATAGAAGGCAGATTTCAGACTACCTAACAGATCAAAACGAAAATTTCTGTTCCGACACTGACAATGTTGAGTGTTTATGGAAAAAGTTCAAGGCAATCGTAAAATGCGTTTTAGACAGGTACATGCCGAGTAAAACTGTGAGGGATGGGAAAAATCCACCGTGGTACAACAACAAAGTTAGGAAACTACTGCGAAAGCAAAGAGAGCTTCACTCCAAGTTTAAACGCAGCCAAAACCTCCCAGACAAACAGAAGCTAAATGATGTCAAAGTTAGCGTAAGGAGGGCTATGCGTGAAGCGTTCAGTGAATTCGAAAGTAAAATACTAGGTACCGACTTGACAGAAAATCCTAGGAAGTTCTGGTCTTACGTTAAATCAGTAAGTGGCTCGAAACATCATGTCCAGACACTCCGGGATGATGATGGCATTGAAACAGAGGATGACAAGCGTAAAGCTGAAATACTAAACACCTTTTTCCAAAGCTGTTTCACAGAGAAAGACCGCACTGCAGTTCCTTCTCTAAATCCTCGCACCAACGAGAAAATGGCTGACATCGAAATAAGTGTCCAAGGAATAGAAAAGCAACTGGAATCACTTAACAGAGGAAAGTCCACTGGACCTGACGGGATACCAATTCGATTCTACACAGAGTACGCGAAAGAACTTGCCCCCCTTCTAACAGCCGTGTACCGCAAGTCTCTAGAGGAACAGAAGGTTCCAAATGATTGGAAAAGAGCACAGGTAGTCCCAGTCTTCAAGAAGGGTCGTCGAGCAGATGCGCAAAACTATAGAACTATATCTCTGACGTCGATCTGTTGTAGAATTTTAGAACATGTGTTTTGCTCGAGTATCATGTCGTTTTTGGAAACTCAGAATCTACTATGTAGGAATCAACATGGATTCCGGAAACAGCGATCGTGTGAAACCCAACTTGCTTTATTTGTTCATGAGACCCAGAAAATATTAGATACAGGCTCCCAGGTAGATGCTATTTTTCTTGACTTCCGGAAGGCGTTCGATACAGTTCCAGGTAGATGCTATTTTTCTTGACTTCCGGAAGGCGTTCGATACAGTTCCGCACTGTCGCCTGATAAACAAAGTAAGAGCCTACGGAATATCAGACCAGCTGTGTGGCTGGATTGAAGAGTTTTTAGCAAACAGAACACAGCATGTTGTTATCAACGGAGAGACGTCTACAGACATTAAAGTAACCTCTGGCGTGCCACAGGGGAGTGTTATGGGACCATTGCTTTTCACAATATATATAAATGACCTAGTAGATAGTGTCGGAAGTTCCATGCGGCTTTTCGCGGATGATGCTGTAGTATACAGGGAAGTTGCAGCATTAGAAAATTGTAGCGAAATGCAGGAAGATCTGCAGCGGATAGGCACTTGGTGCAGGGAGTGGCAACTGACCCTTAACATAGACAAATGTAATGTATTGCGAATACATAGAAAGAAGGATCCTTTATTGTATGATTATATGATAGTGTAACAAACACTGGTAGCAGTTACTTCTGTAAAATATCTGGGAGTATGTGTGCGGAACGATTTGAAGTGGAATGATCATATAAAATTAATTGTTGGTAAGGCGGGTACCAGGTTGAGATTCATTGGGAGAGTCCTTAGAAAATGTAGTCCATCAACAAAGGAGGTGGCTTACAAAACACTCGTTCGACCTGTACTTGAGTATTGCTCATCAGTGTGGGATCCGTACCAGACCGGGTTGACGGAGGAGATAGAGAAGATCCAAAGAAGAGCGGCGCGTTTCGTCACAGGGTTATTTGGTAACCGTGATAGCGTTACGGAGATGTTTAACAAACTCAAGTGGCAGACTCTGCAAGAGAGGCGCTCTGCATCGCGGTGTAGCTTGCTCGCCAGGTTTCGAGAGGGTGCGTTTCTAGATGAGGTATCGAATATATTGCTTCCCCCTACTTATACCTCCCGAGGAGATCACGAATGTAAAATTAGAGAGATTAGAGCGCGCACGGAGGCTTTCAGACAGTCGTTCTTCCCGCGAACCATACGCGACTGGAATAGGAAAGGGAGACAATGACAGTGGCACGTAAAGTGCCCTCCGCCACACACCGTTGGGTGGCTTGCGGAGTATAAATGTAGATGTAGATGTAGATGAACACTGAACTAATTCGAAACAGTAAACAGCAAAGAGACGATTTTTCTTTTTCCTACATTCTTCCTCTTCTTATATACACGGTTACTAAAACATGGCATCGTAACCAGAACAAAAGTGTACGACAATATTAAATGGAGCAAGACGTTCGAAATTCTGAGGAAAATCTGAGTAAGCTGTAAGGAAATACGGGTAATATTTGTCACGGAAAACAATGTAGCCAACCCTTGCACACTCGCTGTATGCGTAACATAAAGTGCTGTATGCGTAACAGGCCGAGAAAATCTCAAGCAGTTCGCCAGGAAGTCACGAGAAGGTGTTAGATGCATTTAGCGGCCGCCCATTTCCTCTGCAGGTGTGGGGGCATATGGTAATAACTCCACTTCTAGGGCGAGTAGAACAATAATTCAAAGTTTACATTAAAGAGGAATGTACTAATTAATTTTCGGTAGGGGGGAAAAAAAAAATCGAAATTTTTAGGATTTGGCTTCCTTTATCAGGATACAGATTAGCTGGCTGTTTTTCAAGGAGTTCCTTGCGGGATGGGGGGGTGACTATGTACGTAAAAAAAACGGTATTCCATTTGCGTCCATATATACGTATCACGGCACTGCACTGGAAGATATTTGAATGTTGTGCAGGGGCAGTTGAATTTAGTGAAACTAAACTTCTAATTGTTGTTGTTTATAGGTCCCCTATCTCTGACTTCAGAGCATTTCTGCTCCAACTAGAGAGGGTTCTTGATTCACTTTACAGGAAGTGCCAGAAATTAGTTATATGTGGTGACTTTAATGTAAATTTTGTATATGAGAGTGCAAGAAAAAGGATGTTGGTAGATCTCCTAAAGTCATATGAGCTGATGCAGACTGTGTTTTTTCCCACTAGGGTGCAGGGGAATAGTAGCACAGCCATAGACAGTATTTGTATCCATTCTTCATTACTAGATGGGCATTCTGTTAGTAAAAGGGTGAATGGCCTTTCAGACCATGATGCACAAACTTTAACACTAAATGGCTTTAGTACACAAACAAATGTCACATATAATTACAAACTATGGAAGAAAGTTAATCCAACAGCAATACAGAGTTTTTAAACCTTGTCAAGGAACAAGAGTAGCAGAATGTTTATAGTGCCGATAACATAGATGACAAATATAATGCTTTCCTTAAAACATTTCTCATGCTCTCTGAGGGTTGCTTTCCATGAGAACGTTCTAAATGGGGTATTAGCAGTAATAGGAAGCCCACGTGGCTGACTAGTGGGATAAGGATATCATGTAGAACAAAACAGGAATTATATAAAAATGCTAGAAGTAGTCACAGTCAAGCTACAGTAACCCATTACAAACAGTATTGTAGGGTACTTAAAATGTTATTAGGAAGGCAAAGAGTATGTGGTATGCAAATAGAATAGCCAATTCACAGGATAAAATTAAAACCATATGGTCTGTTGTGAAGGAAGTGTCTGGTCAGCAGCTCAAGTCACTTCGTACTAAAAATATTTCTGTTACTGATAGATCAGATATATGTACAGTATTCATTTTCTGAGCATTTCTGGTGAATTAAATAAAAATTGAGTTTCTACAGGGAATCATATAACTTTCTTGGCAAATGCCTTTCCAAGATTAATGTCTGAAATACTCCTCAGTGATTGAGTGATACTCCTCAGGGGAGATTGAGTCAATAATTAAATCTCTGAAGACTAAGGACTCTCATGGCTATGATGAAGTGCCTAGCAGAATATTAAAGTGCTGTGCTGCACATGTTATTCTTGTATTTAGTCATTTGTAATTTTTCCTTTAGGAATGATCAGTTTCCTGAACGATTAAAGTACTCAGTAGTAAAGCCGCTTTATAAAAATGGAGAAAAGGATAACATAGACAATTTTAGACCTATTTCTATGCCATCAGTGTTTGCTAAAGTTATGGGTTGGGTTGATTTGGGGAAAGAGACCAAACAGCGAGGTCATTGGTCTCACCAGATTAGGGAAGGATGGGGAACGAAGTAGGCCGTGCCCTGTCAAAGGAACCATCCCGGCATTTGCCTGAAGCAATTTAGGGAAATCACGGATAACCTAAATCAGGATGGCCGGACATGGGATTGAACCATCAACCTCCTGAAAGTTAGTCCAGTGTGCTAACCACTGCGCCATCTCGCTCGGTGCTAAAGCTATTGAAAAGGCTGTGTATGTAAGGATAATTGAACATTTTATATTACATGATTTGCTATCAAATGTACAGTTCGGCTTTAGAAGTCGTTTAACAACTGAAAATGCTATATTCTCTTTTCTCTGTGAAGTACTGGATGGGGTAAACAAAAGGTTTCAAACGTTAGGCATATTTTTTTATTTAACTTAGGCGTTTGATCATGTCGGTCACAAAAATATATTGACCCAGAAGCTGGACCATTACGGAATACTGTGCTGATGCTAAGCAGGTATGGAATATCGTATAACAATGGGCGAGCCATGATGAGTGGCAAATGGAAAGAGTTATAGAGCTCCTGTGTTTGAACCAATGTTAACTGTTTTAGTGTGTACATTGTTGAGCTTGAGTTGAGTTGCAGTCGGAAGTGTTGTGACAGGCTCATATGCAGTTCCTTCAGGCTTGAGTAATAACATATGGACAATAATCAGTCGTCCTTTTCTGTCAGGTTTTATTAGACAAATCTAGATATCAGCTAGAGCTAGCCATTATCAATGCTAAAAAATATAAGAAGTACATAGTCAGGCAATAGTATAAAACGTTTCAACTTGTGGCGTAATCTGTTCAAAGTCAAATTGTCAGTTGTAGGTTCATTGTCAAACAAATTAACCTACAGAACTTCCTCCATGGTATGTTCGTTTAGATGCATCTACATGGTTAATAACAGCAAATCAGTATATTGGTTTTATTGTATTTACAATAAAAATCTGCTTCAAGTGGCACAGAGATTAGTACTCTCTACATTCGTAATGAAACAGCAAGCCACACAACTGTCCATCTTTCTGACATTTGGTGCCATGTATGAACTATTCAGTAAATAAGAGGAACCACATACCTGTCATGATGATTAAATAAAGAGAAAAATAGTACAAAAGATAGAAACATTTAAATCAAATCAGTTCTAATACTTGCAGCATATAGCATGTGCCTCCTTGTGTTTTGTAAATATTTTTTAAAAAAGTTTTACCAATCTGATTTTACATATGTGTTTTAAAGAGTAACAAAACAATTGACTCACAAGGAGTGAATCTGGAATTTTTTACATCTTCTATGTTTACTATTAATGTGACAATAAGTCGGACAGCAACGTAAATAATTTTACTTTTATTTTATTTTGTGTTATTCCTACGCAAATTTGGAGTTTTTTGCTAGAGACCATAGCTGCCTTTCTTTGAGTGTTATATATTACGTAGTTCATATAGAGCTTGCCATACAGCCAACCGATGTGTTCTCCACAAAGCCTACCTTCATTATATAGTCGTGAATGAACTGTGACAGAAGCCCAAACAACAGGGGACTGATGTACTAGGATGTGCATTGATGTTATGAAATAGTGGTATGTAATCTAATTTATAAGCCATATAGGTTATGTCATGAGTTGTAACTTTTTATACTATCACCTGTCTATGTACTTCTTATATTTTTTAGCATTGAAGATGGCTAGTCACTAGCTGAAATCTATATTTGTCTAATAAAACCTGAAAGAAAAGGATGACTGATTGCTGTGCTCTTATCATTTGAAAGTCATACCACAGTCATTGAGTGTGCACCCACATACCTAATGGAAGGTATTTTGATTTGGACAATAACTGAAATTCAACAAACAGATAAGGTTCGTGATGAAAATGAAGATTTTCAAAGACATCAACAATGGAATGAAACAAGCAGACATTGCAAGGGAATATGGACTTGCAGAATCAACATTAGCTATTTTTCTTAAAAGAAGGAAAAGAAATTGAAGAAAGTTTTCCACTACTTTTTCACTACTTCTTGTGTGAGAAACAATTTTTAATCAGTAGAGTCTTATGTCTAATTTGTGATTCATATTGCTGATTGATATGATTTAATACTTCATTTTTCTGGTGATGCTGAACAGAGAAGTTCAATAAAACACAGACTTCTAGTGTATCTATTTCAGAGCAACTTAGAACTAAATTGATTGAGTACAGACAGTTTAAGGTGGATGCAAAGTATTTGAATAATAATACTGGAACTCCATGTAGGTTCCATGCCACTATTAGTTTTGTTTTAATTGTGAATTATTGTGGAAGCCTTCGTGCATGTGATAGTGTAACCATACAGGTGCTGCGCAAATTTGAAAATTTGTTGCTGTTTATACTCTTTCTCCAGTTTCCAAACTGACTGATGTTTTATAGTGATTAAGGCTGCGGAGAATTCCATTACTAATCACACCATCCAGGAGAATAACTAGCCACAACAACTGATTGGGGCAGCAGAATTGACAGAAATTGCAAGATGGTGTAGTACATTGGACTGATATGCACTTGTTTCAGGTCACTACCAAACTTAGCTGACTGATCATACAATGTCAGTTTACACAACACACAATGCAGTATACGCTAACACTGCCATTGCCATTCTGTGTTGTCTTTGATGTGCTGAATTTTGTTTCATGAGTTGTTAACTCTGTGTTTCATGTTTCTTTTTGTGTACAAAAGCAGATGAAATGCTAGACTCGAAAGGAGATGTCTCCAGCAGTGGAACCGAGCTTTTGAAACCATATATATTGTGATGTAGGTTAAGATTCCAGGTATCACACCCTGCAGCCATTCATTGTAGTGGGCCCGTGTTTGCAAGTAATTGATGGGGGAAAAAAAATCTCCGCCTTTGCTCTCTTCAGCAGTTGTATAAATCTGCATGTAGTAGCTAAAACATGCATCAGTTGTGCATATAATGGTGATGATCCTATGTTTCTAGTAACAGTGCTTTTTTTTCTCCATGACATTCTACTGATGCATACAGAGTACAGTATTGCAGCATAATGCACATGTTACGCAGGTTTTAAAACAGTCTAAATTGCAGTGCAAAGATAACCCACAAGGATATGTACTATTTCCTTGCTCAAAGTTTTTAATTTTAAGTGATGTGTTATGTGGATAATTTGATGCAATTCACTATCATTTGTATTCACTGTTCTTTGCACCTGTTTTGTGTCCATTGATAAGATGAGTGATGTTCCTGGGAGGGGAGATCTCAAAAACTGTTTGTTACATGCAGGAACGTTTGACACTAGGCTGATGTTCACTTTAACAGTGATTGTGTTTTCCTTTCTTATTGCAGTTCAAGAGAAGAACAGATGATCTGGAAGACAACACAGAGAAGTGTACTATATGTCTGTCAGAATTTGAAGAAAATGAAGATGTCAGGTAAATTATTCTAACTACATAGTGTGCAGGTGGACTGTGTTTAGTGGCCGGCCGATGTGGCCGTGCGGTTCTGGGTGCTTCAGTCTGGAACCACGTGACTGCTACGGTCGCAGGTTCGAATCCTGCCTCGGGCATGGATGTGTATGATGTCCTTAGGTTAGTTAGGTTTAAGTAGTTCTAAGTTCTAGGGGACTGGTGACCACAGATGTTAAGTCCCATAGTGCACAGAGCCATTTGACTGTGTTTAGTGTAGTGATCACTGAAGTATTAAAATTTAAACTGTGACTACTACTGCAAAGTATCTTACGTATACCAATAATAAAACAGTAAAACTGTCGTGTATGTCTGTGTGAATGTTCTAATCTCCAGAACAACTTGAATTGTCATGGGGTTTTCACAGGCAACTTCAGCATTGCAACGCATGGGTTCCATTGCATGGCAGTTGGGACAAGTAAACATAAATATCGTCACTTAAAAGTTTTATCAGAAATCATCTGCTGAGCTTAGTAGTTCGGATGTAAAATTGTCACAGTGTAGTACACCAAAGAACCAATAGAAGGTGCTGTTAGTTTCATAGTGCACCAAATAACCATTAGTTGGTGCTCTTGGTTTATTAAACTCACTAACAATTGAGTTTTCAAATGTTTACATCTGTGACAGAATTAAGCAATGCAGTCGTTGTTGTTGTTGTTGTTGTGGTCTTCAGTCCTGAGACTGGTTTGATGCAGCTCTCCATGCTACTCTAACCTGTGCAAGTTTCTTCACCTCCCAGTACCTACTGCAACCTACATCCTTCTGAATCTGCTTAGTGTATTCATCTCTTGGTCTCCCCCTACGATTTTTACCCTCCACGCTGCCCTCCAATACTAAATTGGTGATCCCTTGATGCCTCAGAACATGTCCTACCAACCGATCTCTTCTTCTGGTCAAGTTGTGCCACAAACTTCTCTTCTCCCCAATCCTATTCAATACTTCCTCATTAGTTATGTGATCTACCCATCTAATCTTCAGCATTCTTCTGTAGCACCACATTTCGAAAGCTTCTATTCTCTTCTTGTCCAAACTATTTACCGTCCATGTTTCACTTCCATACATGGCTACACTCCATACAAATACTTTCAGAAATGACTTCCTGACACTTAAATCTATACTCGATGTTAACAAATTTCTCTTCTTCAGAAACGCTTTCCTTGCCATTGCCAGTCTACATTTTATATCCTCTCTACTTCGACCATCATCAGTTATTTTGCTGCCCAAATAGCAAAACTCCTTTACTACTTTAAGTGTCTCATTTCCTAATCTAATACCCTCAACATCACCCGACTTAATTCGACTACATTCCATTATCCTCGTTTTGCTTTTGTTGATGTTCATCTTATATCCTCCTTTCAAGACACCATCCATTCTGTTCAATTGCTCTTCCAAGTCCTTTGCTGTCTCTGACAGAATTACAATGTTATCGGCGAACCTCAAAGTTTTTATTTCTTCTCCATGGATTTTAATACCTACTCCGAATTTTTCTTTTGTTTCCTTTACTGCTTGCTCAATATACAGATTGAATAACATCGGCGAGAGGCTACAACCCTGTCTTACTCCCTTCCCAACCACTGCTTCTCTTTCATGTCCCTCGACTCTTATAACTGCCATCTGGTTTCTGTACAAATTGTAAATAGCCTTTCGCTCCCTGTATTTTACCCCTGCCACCTTTAGAATTTGAAAGAGAGTATTCCAGTCAACATTGTCAAAAGCCTTCTCCAAGTCTACAAATGCTAGAAACGTAGGTTTGCCTTTCCTTAATCTTTCTTCTAAGATAAGTCGTAAGGTCAGTATTGCCTCACGTGTTCCCATTTTTCTACGGAATCCAAACTGATCTTCCCCTAGGTCGGCTTCTACTAGTTTTTCCATTCGTCTGTAAAGAATTCGTGTTAGTATTTTGCAGCTGTGGCTTATTAAACTGATTGTTCGGTAATTTTCACATCTGTCAACACCTGCTTTCTTTGGGATTGGAATTATTATATTCTTCCTGAAGTCTGAGGGTACCTCGCCTGTTTCATACATCTTGCTCACCAGATGGTAGAGTTGTGTCAGGACTGGCTCTCACAAGGCCGTTAGTAGTTCCAATGGAATGTTGTCTACTCCGGGGGCCTTGTTTCGACTCAGGTCTTTCAGTGCTCTGTCAAACTCTTCACGCAGTATCATATCTCCCATTTCATCTTCATCTACATCCTCTTCCATTTCCATAATATTGTCCTCAAGTACATCACCCTTGTATAGACCCTCTATATACTCCTTCCACCTTTCTGCTTTCCCTTCTTTGCTTAGAACTGGGTTTCCATCTGAGCTCTTGATGTTCATGCAAGTGGTTCTCTTATCTCCAAAGGTCTCTTTAATTTTCCTGTAGGCAGTATCTATCTTACCTCTAGTGAGATAAGCCTCTACATCCTTACATTTGTCCTCTAGCCATCCCTGCTTAGCCATTTTGCACTTCCTGTCGATCTCATTTTTGAGACGTTTGTATTCCTTTTTGCCTGTTTCATTTACTGCATTTTTCTCCTTTCATCAATTAAACTCAATATTTCTTCTGTTACCCAAGGATTTCTACTAGCCCTCGTCTTTTTACCTACTTGATTCTCTGCTGCCTTCACTACTTCATCCCTCAAAGCTACCCATTCTTCTTCTACTGCATTTCTTTCCCTCGTTCCTGTCAATTGTTCCCTTATGCTCTCCCTGAAACTCTGTACAACTTCTGGTTCTTTCAGTTTATCCAGGTCCCATCTCCTTAAATTCCCACCTTTTTGCAGTTTCTTTAGTTTTAATCTACAGGTAATCTACAGGTATCTACAGTCGTATCTTTCACAAATACAAACCTATGACAAATTTACTTGGCTAGGATATACTGATTTTTGCTTTGTGTATTAAAAACTTGTTTTGCTTCTTCTGATAGTTTCTTTCTTTTATTCTTTGCTAGGAAAAACAAATTTATTAAGTTTGCTTTCTGATTTGGTTGCCTGCTCATTACATTTTGATTTTGTTTTGTTTGTGAATGGAAATTCCTAGAAAATAGTCAAATCTTTCTGAATACACCAGAACAGCTAAAAGGCTGAGGACTACGCAGTCTCAAAAATCCAGTGAATATCGTGAAGGGAGACTTGCTGTGGCTCGAGAACATTCGGCATTATCTTGTTGTTTGTAAACTCATTCTGAAAACGATGTGAGACATAACTCTGATCTAGAGCATCATACGTAATCTCGCTCTTCAGATCCCTTTGGTCACAGAGACTTAAAGTTACTTCTCTCCAACATAACATTGTAGAAGTGAGAATTCTAATGGGAAGTGGAGCAGGTGAGCAAGTTTTTACACCCCAAATCCTGCTTATTCTTAACAATTCACCATTTCACTTGAAATGTGTATAATTCCTAATGAGCTTACATTATGCCACGAACGTAAACAACGCACGAGGCCAGACGTTGCATATTGCGGGCGTGGACCTTAGTGCGAGTTACTTTTCACACGGCCCGCTCTGTGTGGCTCTCTCCCATGGAATGAAGCAAGCAGACTCTTCATTCACGTCCCCAATCACACTACATCAAACATTGCCCCAAAAAGAAGCTTTATAAGCCAAAAATAAATTTGACACATTCAGTGTCAGGCACAGCTATAAGTAAGTATCCGGACAATTTCCATTTTCTCAGCTAGTTGCTTATAAAAATGTAGCATAAGTCTATATACTTCAAAAGTGTTCGTAATAATGGTACCCTTTCATTTGAAAGGAAACTTAACATACAGATTTTATTGTTGGTTTGGTCCAGGGGCAGATGCCGAGGAATAGGTGGGTGCTGTGAAAGAGAGCAAAATAATTAGAAGCACACTCAGTATGTATGTAACATCATTTACTTAACTTTCATCTGAAACGGAGACAGATATCTGGATGAGGATATAGTGAAGATCCTTGCTAAAATGCTAAATTTTACACCCACTCCAAAAACACTACCAACAGCACATTACATCACCTTCGTGGATCACATTGTAGCTTATCTCCCACTGAAAGCAGCAGAAGAGGTTCACTGTGCGAAACCTGTAGAACACTTACAAAGATGCCAGTGCTAAGATCAAACATCTCTGAGGGAGAAAGAACGGCATTGAGAAATCTGTGAGAGGACAAGGAAACTGTACTTCTGTCACCCGACAAGGACAGTGCTACGGTCATGATGCCGCACGTGTGGATTAGAATAAGATGATTTTCAATCCTCTAATTGACAATGCATACAGTCAAATAGATGTCAGTCCTACAATTAAAATGATAGGAAGGTGATGGCTCTTCTGAATGAGTCAGAAACATTATTAACGATCTTAAAATGTGAGCAGCAGTGCCACAACAGCTAAATGGACTTCCTAAAGAACATAGTGAAGAAATTCCTCTAAGACTTATAGTTAGTAATATTGGTGCACCGACATAATACCTGAAACACATACTTAGTTAATATGTGGGGAAATGTGAACACCAAATCCACAAGCCCGCTGAATTTGCACACCACCTCAGTCAATTGCAGCACCAGGGTACATGTATTAGGGTCAGTTTTGATGTAGTCTCCCTTTAGTGTTTCTTTTATGATTCCTTAGAACTAATGGCAGAAAAATTTGAGGGTTGTTTCACAGGACTTCTAATATATGTACCGTAATACAATGTATCTCTTGCCAAAGATTATTATGTAGTAAAGCGTAATATCTATCATATCCATATTCTTTGTAAAAACATTGAATGTTTACATTCTGTGAATCTGTGTAAAACTGAGTGTGGCTAAATACTGTGTTTATTTGTGTACATAGCATAATAATGTACACTATAAGAAGCAATCTGATATGGATACCACGAGGCATTGCACTGTAACTACCTAAAACATAAAAAAAACTTTCGGGTTTGTAAATGTTTCATCACCGATCACTAAACTTCTGTCAGCAGCACCAGCACTGCATCTCGCTACACTTGGTCCACAACTTAATGCTCTTGTAACACATCTATCTTATGATGATCCTGCAGTGGCTTGAAAACATGTTCAGGGTTGAATAAATCATAAAAAAGTGACTGGTTGCATATTTATTACCAGATAAACACCAACAGAGGTAAATGATCAAGTGTTTTGAATAGTCCTTGGCCTAGCAACCATTTGCATACCTATTAAAAGAACTGGCATGATTTAGCTATCCTGCAATACAGGGTCAAGATTTAAACATTATACACTTCCTCCAGCTCAGGCAAATTGAGCAAATCAGTTGGTTCTTTTGCATTAGGTGTAATTGAGGTTGGACCTCAGGTGGCTTACAACAGCACCATTTATTCATGGATGGTTTATGAGGAAACACAGCAAAACTGTGATTTTTTGGGTATGAAAATTACCAATTGTGGGGGTGGCCACTTCTGTAGTTACCAATATTGAGAGGTGCAAAGTTACTGTGCTTTTGCAGAAAGTCATAAAAACCAGCTTTTAGCCACTTTTGCACCGTGGACTGCTATTATCTAAATAACTAACCATAGCAAATGGCTCAAGTTTTAACTGTACATTCCTTAGGCATTTATATAGATTCACCATTTTGCTGGTTGTTTTGATTTGATTTTATCAGGGAAGCAAAAACAACATTGGTCAAGCCCGCACTGAAACAGAGTTTATTGTGCTGTATCGTTCACTGTGTCTCTAGTAAAGTCAACCGATGCCCTTAAACATTGCAAGGAGATTCTTTACTGGTGCTTTGCTAGAGACAATTTCTTCAGGTCTGGTTGATCCAAATATTCTGTGTCTTTTAATCTCCAATGCCTCAGATTCAAAGATCAGATGTGATGCGGTTTCATCACCTTCTCCACACATCCTACATTTGGGGTCTTTTTCTATTATCCCCGTTGTATGTAGGTGTCTTTTTTTTTTTTTTTTTTTTTTTAAATTCCCATGGCCTATCAATAGTCCAACCACGAGTTTCATTTCTCTCCTATCCTGACAAACCTATTGGCTTGCTCATTACCACTAATTCCTGAGTGACCAGGGACCCACAATAAGTTTACCCTATTGCTTACACCTCGGTCTGATTTTGAACCGTCAGTGAACCAGATGATGTCCCCAGTATGGTGTCAAAATTTGTTCTCCCAGAGCTCACTACTTCCAATTACTACACTGAAAGGCTTGTGGAAGCAGCTGGGAGTTGTTATCTAGTTGGCCAGCGTTTCCCCAACCGTACCTATGTCTACCTCACTCATTATTTTAGTGTGAGATGCTAGATACCCCAGTGAGTTCCATTTTTTGCCAGTTTTTAACCTGTGTGCTCCAGCTGCTGCCCGCATCTTTACCCTCAGGTGTAATGAGGAACATGTCCAGCATGGCTCCCATCCCAGCAGTGGGTGTGCTGCTAATTCTTCCTGCAATGACTAAGCAGGCCAATCTCTGCACCTTAGCAAGCTCCCTAGCAGCTACCTGCTGATCTACCTTTTTCCACCACACTGTAGCCCCATAAGGAATCACAGGTGGTGTATATCCAGTACATACTCTTTGGCCTTAAGCCCCAGTTTTTACCACAAGCTCTCCTGGTACTCATTAGAGTACCTTTTACCTTGGAACAGGTGCTCCTTACTTGAGGGGTCCACAGTAGTTTCTCATCCAGGGTTACCCCTAGATATTTCACTATCTCCTTCACTGATAGTGTTTCATCAAGAAGCTTGAGATTCCAACGTGTGTTGGATCTGCTTCGTAAATGGTACTACAACGGTCTTTTTATGACTGACCCTTAGATCCTGCTTCCTGCACCAGTTTTGAACAATGTTAAATGCTCCTTCTGCCATAGGTCTGACTGTACTTGAAAATTTGCCAAGATCGTCTTCATATCCCTGGCAAAAGTACTGTCTAGAGTTTAATGAGTTCATTCACCACAAGGTTCCACAGTAGAGGGAACAGGACACACAACCCCCCCCCCCCCCTCCCCCGCCTCTTGTGAACAGCCCCTGGTAGTGTTGATTACCATTTTTTCTTGCATCGTGGTAGTTTCTACCTTATTACCACTAACCATGGCTGTAATCCACATGCAAATTGTGGTCTCCAAGCTGTGAACCTCTGCTGCCTTAACCAAGGATTCGAAGGTCATGTTGCTAAAAGCCCCTTCAATGTCTAAGAAGATGCAGAGGGCTATTTCCTGAAAGCGATCTCTCCATCTCCCCCCCCCCCTCCCCCCTCCCCCCAGGTGGTGGAGTGCAATTTCACATGATTTTCCTGGTTGGTATGCACGTTAGTTTATGTGTAGAGGGACCCTAGTTAACCTCCTCTCCCTAATGTGCACGTTGACCAGTTTTTCTAATGTTTTAAGAAGAAAGAAGGACAGATTGATTGGTCTCATATCTTTGGCCTTGGTACGATCAGTTCTCCCTGGCTTTGGGATGAAGACAGCCTTCACTTCCCTCCAGACGTTAGGAATGATTCCTGCTGCTTGGCTAACCCCAAGTAACCTGCATAGGAATCTTATCAAAAAAACTGCTTGTTGCAGGAGCACTGGAAAAATTCCATCTGGGCCAGGTGACTTGAACAGTTGGAACGTTCCCACTGCCCATTGGATTTTACTGCAGTCAACACATTCTCTGACAGGTTCCCAGTTCTCCCTTCGAATACCTGAAAACGGGTATCTCACAGGGATCTCATCCTGGTCTATGTTGTCTGTCAGAGTACATTGAGGAAAATGAGTCTTGAGTAGTAGTTCCAGCATTTTCATGTGCTGTCCTTGTATACTCCCCATCCTCTTTCCTTAAAAGTTCCTCCTGGATTAGTTGGTATCCTAGTGAGGATTTTGTGAAGTCTGACCTGAACAGTCGTACCCTCTAACTCCTCACAGAATACCTTCCAGGATGCCTGCTTTGCTTGTTTAATTGCAAGTTTGTATTTCACAAAGGCCTCCCAATATTCTGCCCATTGTCCCTTTGCTTCTTGCAAGACTAAACAGTCTTTGTACCTTTTTCATCTGTGCTTCCAGGTTGTTGTTCCATCAAGATACATTCCTATTCATGCACTTGTTGGTGATAGAGCAGTTGTCATGGTATGAGATCATGATGGCAGCTGTTACATACAGCCTCTGCTACCTCCTCAAATTCTACTGGATTCCTTACTACCAAAGTACTGACTTCCAATAGGCTCAAGCCAAGGTCCCTCCTATACGCCTCCCACCCCATTTTCCTGGGATTTGTATAGGACATGGTCTGTCTAATTCCCATTGAACCTCGAACTTAATATACATTGTGGTCTCATGAGGATGGCTTTAAAGCCACGTTCCATTGTATAACATAACTACCCATCAAATTGGAACCGAAGGTTACGTCAATTACCTCTTCCCTTCTTATATTCCTAAATGTAGATTCCTTGCCTGTATTGAGGAACTCTAAGTTATTAGCTAGAAGAAATTCTGGAAGGTACTGTTGGTGTTGGTGCTGTCCCACATTAATTTGTGGGCATAGCATCACATCCAACGAATAGTTGGTCACAGTGTTGTGCACAGGCTTCTGTCAGTCCCCTCATCTCCTGGGAAGGCGGAGCACTGTCGTCGTAACGAAGGTATGCTGAGGCCATTACAAACTCCCTCGTAATACCTTCATCACGTTGCCGCATCCTGATGATCACTTATTCCCTAGAAGAAAAGTCCACCATCAGCATGAAGGGGATTCCATTTTTATGTAAATACACGTTCTGGAGTTTTTTATATTTCTAGCATAAACAAACATACCTCCAGTGCCACCGTGGCCCGATACATCCAATTTATATAAATAGGATTCCTGAATGAGGGCCATGTCTGCTTCTTTTCCTCCCAGAAGACGACTCAGGGCAGCAGTGGCTCCTATATTGTGTTGCAGATTTATCTACAGCACATTTGATCTCCATCTTGCCACTATTGTTGCTTCTGATGTCTTTTATTACCCTGATGGCAACCTGCGAGAACCCCAAGAATAGTCTCAGGTCCTGTTCCCACACTGCCTTCAGGGACTTCTCTGCGACTTCCACCACAAAGGTTTGGCTGTTTTGTGCAACCTTCCAGTTGATTACCTTCCAATCCTCTGTTGAGACTTTCTCGTTTTCAGACCATATTTTCTCATTCAGTTTCTGGACAGGTAGCCTTAAGGAGTTTTGGCACTCAGATTAATATCTTTGCGGTCTTGAAGAGCTCAGCCCCTGTCTTTACCAACACCTTCACATCCTCCCACAGTTATATTAGGGGCATCTCTTGCTCAAGCCAGCCCACTGTACCCACCCTCTCACAGACAAAGATAAGAGCACTGTGATCCAGATAGACTCTCGTGAATTTGGGTCCTGGACCAGCGTCCCCCACAATCTTCTCAAAGAGAGCCATCTGCACGAGCTGCTCCTGCCACGAGGTGATATTGACCAGTGGATAGCCTTGCTGCATAATTGCCATCCTAAAAACTGAGACTGCAGTACTATAGGTCTGTTTCCCTATTTCTTGCCTCGGCTTTTTCTGGATACACTTATCCTGAGAAGTGGGAGTCTTAGAGTCCTCCCTTGTTCTCTTACTGCCTGCCCTCAATTTTTGTTTTCTAAGAAGTTTCCTCCTCTGAGATCTTTGATCTTAATCTGGTCAAACTTCTTAGTAATCATTCCCACTTTTTGAACAGGCCTGTCCCCCTGTTCAGCTGAGGGGTTGTTTTCCATCAGTTCCAACCTCGATGTTTGGGTGTCTGAGGTGTCAACTTGCCCTTCAGTATTGCTATTTTCTTTCACGTCCATTTTGGTCCCACGAAAGTCGGGGATCTAATTGGTCCACACTGTGGAAACCACATGAGGTGCAAGGCTAATTACTCAGGGAGGTCGCCCGGTATCCTTGAGGCTCCGTTCACGACATATCTTTCCATGTGCCACACATCCCTCGGCACGGATCACATCACATCTTGGGTTAAGCATCAAGGAGTTGGCAATGGAGAAGGAATGGATGTAGGATGACAGGTCGTTGTGGGACACACTTAGTCTGGTCCATAGACCAAGACTTTCTGACCATAGGTTACCATAGCCGGCATAGCACTCAGCTTCACGCGAACACACAAATCTCTCTACCCACATGGACAGTGCTACTTCAAGGTGGTGTCCCCCTGAGAGGTTTTGCCTGGTTTCAAAAATCTGTATCTTTATCCAGATACACCCAAAAGGTTATGATTTTTGATTACTGAAAGTGCCAATTGAGGGACTGAGAGTTCAACTGGCGCAAGTGCTTGCTAAGGAAAACTGATTAAATGACTGCCAGAGTTAAATGGCTGTTTATAATTTATGTGAGTTACTTAAAAAAAAACCACAGGATATTTTTCCTAATCATCAGTTAGTCTGTGTGTAGTGAGAGACTGTAGTGGCACTGCTTATTTTTTATAATATATTTCTGATATATCAGAAATACTTATACTCCTTCCATCTTAAATCTTTTTAGAGTAAAACAGAGTCATGTGCAAAAACATTTTATTTGCTGTTCTATATTGTGAAGATTTTGTTTGGTAGAACAAACCATATACATAGTACAAAGATATGCGAATAATTTGTTGTGCTGGCAGAAGAGCCAACACCGTGTTACTAGAGGGGGCTGAAATGCTCGCGTTTTAGCTCACGCAGGCTGGCGTGAGGAGGGAAGAACTATACTGACGCGAGGTCTGGAACGTGACAAGGAATTAGGATTCAGAAAGCGGACATAATTAGTTTGATACTTAACTTTAATTCATTAATGCTGAAAGTCGGTCTTGACGGTACATGATTCACAATATTATCTGTTCAGATTATAGTAACTGAATATGGCGCCTTGCTTGGTCGTAGCAAATAACATAGCTGAAGGCTATGCTAAACTGTCGTCTCTGCAAATGAGAGCGTATGTAGACATTGAACCATCGCTAGCAAAGTCGGCTGTACAACTGGGACGAGTGCTAGGGAGTCTCTCTAGACTAGACCTGCCGTGTGGTGGCGCTCGGTCTGCAATCACTGATAGTGGCGGCACGCGGGTCCGACGTATACAAACGGACCGCGGACGATTTAAAGGCTACCACCTAGCAAGTGTGGTGTCTGGCAATGACACCACATAATTAAAACAAAATTAATGTAACAAACTAAAAAAGTAGGTAAATAGCAAACAAAATAAAAATACTCAATGAAAATATATTAGTGTCATTGCTGTACCATAGTGTTACGCATTTTTAAGTCTTGCTCATTCCCTTCTTTGACCATTTCCTCTTCTTTCTCCACTCTTCTTACACCCATGCTGACTGCTGTCTGGAAATGAGATGTATTGTTATAGAACTCATGGTGAAGTGGATGGACACAGTTCATTATCTTCCAAACATTGTCCGCCCCCCACCCCCCCACCCCCACCCCCCCAGCAGCTGAGTGGTCAGCATGACAGACTGTCAATCCTAAGGGCCTGGGTTCGATTTCCGGCTGGGTCGGAGATTTTGTCCACTCAGGGACTGGGTGTTGTGTTGACCTAATCATCATCATTTAATCCCCACCGATGCGCAGGTCGCCCAAGTGGCGTCAACTCGAAAGACCTGCACCAGGCGAACTGTCTACCCGACGGGAGGCCCTAGCCACACGACATTTCACTTTTTCCAACGATTTTCTTTCACTTCTCAGATTTTATTTCAAACTCATCTTGGTGCAAAGACAGCAGAAGAGATATTGATCGAGAGAGACCAATATTGTGCCCCCAAAAATCCACTTCTGTCAGTTCATCATCAATGTCTAGTAATTGCTTGAACTGCATTGTTTGTAGATTTTTGGTGATTTAGATCGATCTGATATTTCTCCATTGTATTCTTTGTGATCGTTCCAGTTTAGGTTATTTGTAATTGTAATCCCTAAGTATTTAGTTGAATTTACAGCCTTCAGATTTGTGTGACTTATCACGTAATTGAAATTTAATGGATTTTTTAGTACTCATGTGAATAACTTCACACTTTTCTTTATTCAGGGTCAATTGCCACTTTTTGCACCATACAGATATCCTATCTAAATCATTTTGGAATTTGTTTTGGTCATCTGATGACTTTACAAGATGGTAAATGACAGCATCATCTGCAAACAATATGGCTACTCAGATTGTCTCCTATGTCGTTAATATAGATCAGGAACAATAGAGGGCCTATAACACTTCCTTGGGGAATGCTGGATATTATGTCTGTTTTACTTGATGACTTTCCATCTATTACTACAAACTGTGACCTGTGACCAGTCGCACAACTGAGGCAATGTTCCATAGGCATGCAGTTTGGTTAGAAGATGCTTGTGAGGAACGGTGTCGAAAGCCTTCTGAAGGTCTAAAAATATGAAATCCATTTGACGTCCCCTGTCGATAGCACTCACTACTTCATGAGTATAAAGAGTTGGTTGTGTTTCACAAGAACGATGTTTCCTGAATCCGTGCTGACTATGTGTCAATAAATTGTTTTCTTTTAGATAATTCATAATGTTTGAACGCAGTATATGTTCCAAAACCCTACTGCAAATCGACATTAGTAATATGGGCCTGTAATTCAGTGGATTACTCCTATTTCTCTTTTTGGGTATTAATGTGACTTGAGCAATTTTCCAGTCTTTAGGTAGGGAACTTTCTGCGAGTGAGTGGTTGTATATAATTGCTAAATGTAGAGCTATTGCATCAGCATACTCTGAAAGGAAACTAACTGGTATACAGTCTGGACCAGAGGCCTTGCCTTTATTAAGTGAATTAAGCTGCTTTGCTACACTGAGGATATCTACTTCTATATTTCTTATCTTCACAATTGTTATTGATTGGGATTCAGGAGCATTTATTTCGTCTTCTTTGGTGAAGGAGTTTCAGAAAACCATGTTTAATAACTCAGCTTTAGTGACACTGTCATCAGTGACTTCACCGTTGTTATCGTGCAGTGAAAGTATTGATTGTGCTTGCCACTGGGGTGCTTTATATATGACCAGAATATCTTTGGGTTTTCTGCCAGGTTCCGAGACAGAGTTTCGTTATGGAAATTATTAAAAGCATCTTGCTTTGAAGCATGCGCTATATTTCGAACTTCTGCAAAACTTTGTCAATCTTGAGGATTTTACGGTCTTTTAAAGTTGGCATACTTTTTCCATTGCTTCTGCATCAGCGATCTGACCCGCTTTGTGTACCATGGGGGATCAGTACCATCACTTATTAATTTATGTGTTATATGTCTCTCAATTGGTGTCGATACTATCTCTTTGAAATCATACTGTCTCTTTGAAATCATCCCACATCTTTTCCGTGCATATGTGATCAGATCAGAAGGAGCAGAGACTGTCTCTTAAAAAGGTGTTAAGAGCATTTTTATCAGCTTTTTGTAGATAGATGTACTTTGTGTTTCTTTGTGATGGTTGTGATTGTTACGGTATTCAGTCTAGCAGCAACTGCCTTGTGGGCACTAATCCCTGTATTCGTTATGATACTCCCTATTTGTCCAGGATTATTTGTTGCTAAGAGGTCAAATAAGCTTTCACAAACATTTACGTTTCGAGTGGGCTCATGGACTAATTGTTCAAAATAATTTTCTGAGAAAGAATTCAGTACAATTTCACATGGTGTTTTATGCCTGCCTCCAGCTTTAAACATACAATTTTTCCAGCATATTGAGAGTAGATTGAAGTTGCCATTGACTATAATTTTATGAGTGGGATACCTATTTGAACTGTTCAGCAACTATATCTTCTAAGTCCGGGGGTCGGTAAAACAATCCAATTAATAGTTTAGTCTGATTGTCAAGTGTAACCTCTACCCATACTACTTCGCAGGAGCTATCTAATTCAATTTCACTACAAGGTAAACTACTTCTGAAAGTAATAAATAGGGACCAATGACCTTTGCAGTCTGGTCCCTTCAACCCCACAAACCAACCAACAGCAATAAATACTCCACCACCAACAGTATTTAATCTATCCATTCTGAACACTGTTAGGTTGTTTGAAAAAATTTCGGCTGAACTTATTTTCGGCTTTAGCCAGCATCGCATACCTGTAACTATTTGAGCTTCTGTGCTTGGAGCTCTGGTTCTTTCCCAACACAGCTATGACAATTTACAACTACAATACCGATCATTTCTACAACTACCTTACTGTGTTTTACCTGCCCCCATTTTACATGGAAACCCTTTTGGGGTTTCTTGAGACTCTCTAACCTAAAAAAACTGCCTAATTCCCTTCCACACAGCCCCAGCTACCCGTGCAGCCACTTCCTATGTGTAATTGACTCCTGACCTATTAAGCATAATCCTCTGTTCTACAGTTCAACAGGAATAACAACTGCTAATTCATTAACTAGTATATTCTGATAAACAGAGAGCTATAACGGTATCCTTAACTTACATAGATACTAAAGTTTCTGAAAATGTGGTTTTCTTTTGTGAGTTTGAATGTGACTGTACCTTAGCAAAACATGTATGTTCTGTTAAATATCTCCTGCCACCCTGTGTTTTAAGAAGTGAATGCATGAATGTGCCCGAGTGTGACATGACAAATCACTGCACCTAAAGTGTTATAAAGTGTTATGAGCACAGTCCTCTTGGTTAAGTCTCTCATCTTCTCCACCCCCCCCCCCCCCCCCCCCCCCTCTTATTGTATTAGAATCCTGCGTAACCGTATATGACAATCATAAAATTGAAAATATGAACTATGTATTCAATTTTTTGACAGCTGTATTTTTATCTTTCAGACGCCTGCCATGCATGCACCTCTTCCATGTCGAGTGTGTTGATCAGTGGCTCAGCACAAATAAACGTTGCCCCATCTGTCGTGTGGACATCGAAACTCATCTCAACAAGGACTTGCAGACAACTTGACAGCTGTTTGTGTGTGTAGACAGTGAATAATCTTCAGCCATCACACCCAGTACAGAATCTTCTGGCTTCTGTAGTGGTGCTTCCTGAAGACATCTTTAGTCTTTATATTTAATGTTAAGCTATTGTACTTTGATTGATATAATTCAAGGTGGGGTGTCCGATTGCGTGGGCATGAAATTAAGGCATCAGTTTAGATTATTATTATTATTATTATTATTATTATTATTATTATTATTATTGTTATTTTTAACCAGGATGATTACACTAGGTTGCAAAATGCTAATGAAGTGTGATTACTGCAGGTTTCTTTTTCCATCCAAGTCGTGTGACGTGGCCTGCTTGTTTTTTAGAGTTACCATATGTTCATGCTAACAGCTGATTGCATTGTTCTTAAAGTCAAAACACTGTAGGCTAAATTGGGGAATATTACTATGTTTATTTTGTGAATATAAAGTATTTATTAAAAGTTGAATCAACGTAATAATCGTGAAGGAATGGAATCCTCTGCTCCCTGAACAATAATTGTATATACAAGAAAAAAAATGAGAACAAGCTTTATTGTGCCTATTATCTAAATATAAATCAGTTATTAAAAACGCCAGCAACATAATAAACTTTAAGGTGTGGAATCCTCTGCTCAACAAAGAAGAATTACACATAAAATTAAGAATGAGTATTAACAGACTCAATTCCAGATGAATGATGACTGGTATTTAGGCTTACTTAAAACATCAGAAAATCATACTTGCTAGTATTAGTATAATACCCCTCTTCCTCCTTCCCCCTCAGCTCTCTCTCTCTCTCTCTCTCTCTCTCTCTCTCTCTCTCTCTCTCTCTATCTCTCTCTCTCTCAGCTTTGTGTGTGTTACCAGAATTAACTCATATTTTCTCACTACTGCAGTGTGTCATGTGGCTCCCCCTCTCCTCCTTGACAATACTCAAAATGTCATCTTGTATCAACCTTGCCCAGCATGTCTTCCTTCCTCCCAGCTACTCAGTCTTTCATTTCACCACACCCTCCTCACACACACACACACACACACACACACACACATCCAGTTAACTGCTCATAAACAGTCTGTGTGTGTGTGTGTGTGTGTGTGTGTGTGTGTGTGTGTGTGTGTAGTAGTAGAACACAACAGAATAATTTATTTTCTTGTTATCTGTCCCCCATAACAGCTATCCATTGATGACCAAGATATATATATTGCAAAATATTGCCATGTATTCGAGACAAAATGAAATGTCTGTTAACTAATTTTATAAATACGTCTCAAACAATAAAAAAAAAAAAAATGTTATTGACTGATGCAATCTGTAACATTGTAATGGTGTTATGAATTTTATTATTATCATCATCATCACCATAATACATAATCAGTGGAAATAACACCAAGTACTTGTCCTTTTTTGCAAAAAGAAAGTTTAAGCTGTCAAATAACAGATTAACTTTTCATGGTTTGGGTTCATAGTCACATAAAACTTTTTAAAAGACATCATATTTGCCATTGGCTGAAAAATTATTTATTTGTGCTGTTGCAGTTTCAGCCTTATGGCCATAATCTAGTGGTATATTGCAAAAGACTGCATTCTCACACATGTCAGATCTAAAAGTCATCTGACATGTATGCATGTCATGGTCATATTTAAGAGCAGTATGAAATTGGAAATATATGCTACTGACAACATAAAACAGGCATTGAGCAGCAGACAGAGACATTTAAAAGTAGACTAAGCTATCGGACTAAGTCCTCCTTGAGATGTAATGCCGAGAGATGACAGTATCTCTGTGTCCTTGTCCGTGCGGCGTGTGTGTGTGTGTGTGTGTGTGTGTGTGTGTGTGTTTGTATATACCTGTGAAGATGAAGAAGTGCTTTGCCCAATAGCTTAGTCTACTTTTAAATGTGCCTTTCAACCCCTCAGTGCCTCTTCTATTTGGTAAGTAGCAATCTGTCCTATGTCATCTTGGGATTTTTGACTGTTAGTATATTCATTTAAGTGTACACTGTTGAGATGTTATATGATTTGGAGAATCCTACTTCTTCAGCAATGATTTCTGAAATGTTTTGTAGATAGTTATTTAGACAGCACAGCTTTTGTCCCTTCCTTTCAAGTATATAACTCTACATTTCATATTTCCAAATTCAAACTGATTGTGTTAGTAGTTGGTGACAATTTCAAGTTTCATTTTCAGTTATTTCTTCTCTCAAAAACAACACAGTGACAAATCAGAAGGAGGTAGCTATGCCAACACTGCAGAACTTGCTTTTTATTATGAGTGCAATTACAACTTCACCTTGAGCCAGGAGAGATGTAAGCCCTCATGCTCTAACCTCCCTTGAAATTGGGATAGCAAAACTGATGTATTCCACAAAGACAATACAGAAAAAGACTTCTATATTTGTTCATAGCAAGGCTGCACAATCAAAGCTGTTGAGCTATGCCTCTTAGCTTCTCATAGCGAAGTGAAGAGGCATACAGGTACTTTGTTGTAAATATCCATCGCATTGATGCTTTCATTGAAGTATAAACTGTAAACATAAAATGAGTAAGAGAAATATAACGCTGCACACAGTTCTCAGCATATGAGCACTTCAGTGTCAAATAGCCCATATTGCCTTTTCCTACGGATAAAGATAATACTAAACTGTTACTACAGCCCTCGGAGTTGATTCTGCTGTATAATTTGTTCAAATTGAGAAAAAGTATCATGTCAGGAATTCATGATAATGAAATTTGAAAATAGATAAATAGTATCTGTTTTTAGCAATTGAAAACAACATTCTTATGCTGAAGGAAGAATGCTGCAAGTTCCATAGTACTAGAAAAATTAATGGACCTATTTTGTTTAGCATGTGGAAGATTGCATTAGACATTAGTTGCATCTTTGTGCACAGTCTAGATATCAGTTATCATATGATATAACTGTAGAAAAAATCTTTTAATCATTACTTTACCTGGGCCTCTTATTTTTCTGGTTTTATGACACTGCAGTTAAAGTTACTGCCTTTGAGCATCCATTTGAATATACAAATACCTGTAAATTATTGTTGCCATATAACATTTTTGGAAACAGTGGACTTTCAGTATAAATGAATGAGATCAGTTAGTGTGTTTTTCATGTTTCTGGCATGACAAATATTTTATTTCTGTTCTTGATACACCAATTAAAAATGAGATGCATAAAAATATTTTATTGTGAACTTTCTGATGGTTACACTTGTAACTCTTAATCACTAATATCTTGCTTAACCTACTTGGTTTTTCTTTTTACATAAAAACTGATGCTTTAATAAATGATCTTGAAATATTTCTTCCACATACAAGGTTTTTGGTCAGATTTTATGCAACATTTGTCTGTGTTTTAGTGGATGTCAGTTTTTACCACATCAATTTTACATTTTTTTCTTGTAATAGCCAATGAGGTACATGTCTTTAACTCTACAAAACTTACAGTATAGTTCTAAATACAAATCCCTACTTACATGTCATTGAGTTTCATTGCCAAACTTCAGTTTCAGCATTCTTCCCACAGAATTTCCCATGCCCTAGAACCATTGTTTATTGCACCACATTTTCTATCTTGGCAGCATAAATTTATCTTTGTGCAAAGATCAAATAATTTACACTAATGGTCATTAGGTTTCTTGTAATTTAATCTATCTTTTATTTACTAAATTTAACAGCAGTGAAATCTCTTTTCACGCAGAAATTATTCATCAAAATCTCACCCCCATTAAAAGGTTTAGAATTACAATCTAACTTTTATTCTTCTTCAAGAAATCTTTGTAATGGTCCCAGATATATGGCTAGACTGAACTGAATTGCTGAATTGTAGTGTTGTGCTTTGTTAAGGTGACATTCACGTTCATCTTTGCAGTGCTATCTTACTAGACTAACATTAGGAGATTCAAATCCAACAAGTTAAATGAGTTTACAGAATCAGTTCAACAACAGTGGGAAAATTTAATTCGTAGTTTTATTTGTTGTATTATCTCTGTTGTTACAATTTCTAGGTATCTTTGGCCCACAAAATTAAACTATATGTGACTAATCAAATACTAACTTCCCAGAATGAATGAAGCAAGACAGTGGCGTTTTTCATATGCTCATTTATTAATTTTTCATGTACGAAGATGTACTCTGAAAGTGTTACATCTAGTTTAGTTTTGCTCCATTTTTGTGCACACCTTGTTTTAAATTTTTGGTTAATTTTATCTTGTGTGTGACTTTTATTAGAGTGGCCTTGTTAGTAACACACTTCATCATAAATTTGTTCCTCCTTTCTGAAAACTTACTTTGTAGCAGAAAACAGTAAAAGTTTATATTGTATACCTTTTTATTTATCTGGATTGATGTTTTTTATTTCTTGAGAAATCTATACAGAATATTGCAATTCATGAACCCATGTTTCTGTAGAATTTTAACTGTGTTCACACTTTGCTTTTGCAAAAATGGACATGATATTTTGTTTCAACTGTGTGTGGATATATTTTATTAGTTTTGATGTTTCAGAGGACATCTTTTGGCCTCTCTCTTTCTGTATATGTTTCTGGTGTAGTGACTGTATTGTGCTTTACTTAGTGTCAGTCTCTTATGTAGCCAATAGCAACAGTTAGAACTGAAAATGACGAGACATACCATGTCATCATTTAATATCCACAATGGATGAACTTCTCACATGGCATAAAAAAGTTATTTTTTAATGAGTCATCTTAATTGGTTTGTTATGGTATCTGATTGACTGACAAATATCCCTTCTAAATAATATGGATATGCATATTGCAATAATTAAAAGCAGTTTTTGTCATCTTTCATCCTTTCAGTTTGATAGTTGCTCTACATGTGATTGTAAATAAACCTGATACTGTCTAGTCGTAAGCTACCTCTGGAATGTCACTGCTCCTTTTTTTTTAATTTTGTTTTAAATATACCTCAGTACATAAATTTATGTAAACAGTGTTTAGTTCCCAATATTTCTTACATGTTGTAAAATATGTACTTGTTATGTTTTGTATTTCTGCAGTGTTCTGTTGGGTATCCTCATTATTGAAATTTCCAGAATTAGTTGCAAAATATTGTGAACAAAATAGTTAGAACTTTGGAAACTGCGTGCAGCAGTGAAAGTTTTGGAAACTGTGACTGCCCTTTGTTCTAATAATATTATTACAGATTTAGAACTAAAACCAGGACATGCATACTTCCATGCTTCCAATTAAACAGTAATTCATTTTCTGTGTCAATCTTATAATAATGAATGAAGTGTCAAAAATTGTGATACATATTTAATAAACTGCCAGAATCGGTCTTTCATCATATTTAAGTCAGTGGTATCTGGAAAAGAAACAAACTGTAGGAAGTGTTCTGAATGTTATTGGTCAGCATGAATTGTATAGTCTTAATAAAAGTTACTTACCCCACATTAATCATTTATTGTGAAAAGGAAAGATAATATGCTACAATTTTTCTCTTTTGTTGAGCTTCCGTGAAGGACTGACTGGAAGTGAAGTATACCAGTGACTATGAATCAGTTTTTAATGCTATTTTGCTGTGTGAATGAGATAACTTGCTTTATATTATAAATGTATTTCAGATTAGAGGGTGAAATGTTGAAAAAAATATGATGAAGTACCACATTTTTATTGGACATTGTGTGTTTAATAAAATTGTAATTGCGACTAGATTTCCAAATAAAATTGTAATTTTTGCCCATTTTTCCAGAAGTTGAAAAATGTAACTGCCTGTGTTTTCCAGTTCACATTAACAATAACTCTCTCTGACAAGTCATCTAATTTATTTGCCTAAGTATTTTAATTTCAAGCACAGAAAACCCCTAACTGCTATAGAAAATTAAACTTTCCCTATAACTAAACAGTCAGGCTGAAAATAATGACATATTAATGTTGTTCATTCCCTTTTTAACAATAATAGTCATACTGAGGGGCGTGTTTCTTCAGAGTGGAAAGAAAATTTTTATCATAAGGAAATGAAATGCCTACACCCGTCCTTACGATTTTATTTATTGTGTAGCTACCAGTTTCAGCACTTCATCACTCCATCTTCAGGCCTTAATTGATTCTCAACTAAGGCCTGAAGATGGCGCATTGGAGTGCCGAAACTGGTAGCTGCACAGTAAATGAGGTCATAAAGGTGGCTGTAGGCATTTCATTTTCTTACAATAGTGAACGGCCGTGGTCCTCAAGAGCTCCAGTCAAAAGGAAGGACATACAGAAAATTGTTATTGTTTATGCACATTAAATACAGGAGATGTTGAGCAATGAACGGGCAAATAGAAAAGATGTAAACTGCTTAGTTTTCAGCTAAAATCCTTATTCAGAGCTTATAAACACACAGTTACATAACCACTGCTGTCTCCAACTCTGCTCATTTGGCAGAGGGCTTGCATCAACTGCTGTGCTGGACATGTTAGTGACAAGGTATGCTGTGTAACCCCAGTATGCAACATGGCTTCTAGTCCAGTCGTAAAACCCTAGGCCCTTTCAAAAACTTTACTGCTAGTTCTGTTGTTCTCATTTGCACCATCCCATGGGGTCCATTTCATACATGCCGTACAAAATCCATTAACGACTGCAGAGGATGCACCATTGTCACTGATTAATGTGTCTGTAGTGAATTAGTCTGTCTTTTTGTATAAAAACACCTTCAGCCTATTTTCCACAGCTTTCCTGGCCTGCTTGTCACTATAATACTTTTCTATCTCCTTCTGCCAACTGTCTGTAATCATCTTGTAGTTAGAGGAAGTGAAATCATATCCTTCCTCCCTTTTCTCTGCATTAACATCTATATATGATACCTGTGGTCTCGAACATTACCTCTCTCAGTGCCCAGCCACACAGACGTAAACTTCCTAGTTACTAATCACAACCAATGGTATCCCTACCCACATCTACCGCTCTTTTGAAGTATAATCCATAGCAATGCTGTGAGAACTCAAAGGAACAATTTTATGTCAACCTTTCATGAGCCACCCTGAGGAATCTCTTTTAATCACTCAGAATCATAATAAACTGCACTGATTCAGAAATCTTTACGATGTGGACCCAAGGTGAGGACACTGTATGCTCTTTCCTCCAGAACTGCAACACTTTCTCATCCATTTGCCCATCCTCATTGTCCTTGGCTTGGCTAGACACATTTTTTGATGTTGACCAGCATCTCACTGATGCTCCCATAACAGCCTCTGTTGTCTTCAGATGTCCAATCACCCTGCAGTACCTCAACTTTCACAACTACCATCCATTCCACACCAAAAATTCATTCCCACGCAGCTTCACCTCCATGGATGTCACAGTTTGAGTGATACCAAGTTCTCAGGTAGGTCTTTTACAGACTCAAGACACCCTCCCTGAGTCAGAAGAAAGAAAATATGCCATATGCCAGGATTGAGTGGGGGGGGGGGGGGGGGGGGGGAGACATCATCATCTTTTGTTCTTCTCCTCTGGTGGTGGTGTTTTTGTGCATAATTCATTTCCTTTCCCTCAAAGCTCTAGCAATTCAGTTTATATGAATAACAATCTCTTTCATTTCTTGGATGCAATAAAGAAAATAGAACATCTTTACAAAGTTGATAACCAGCACATCATCTGGCATGGAGTAAGTCCTCCATCAGTGTAAAACAAGGTAACAGATCTAAAACATTACTTTCCTCAGTGTGCATCCTTTTCTTTCTCTTCTTTCCTATGTTTTACATGTTGACTCCCAACCGCACCACACGCTCTGAATTAAGAGCCATACGGTATCAATTGTTTCCTGCGCACAGCACATTGCTACATGACCACACCGTTTGTTAGTGCAGATCACATGTCCCACATTATTCCCGCCAATATAATTATCCTAGACCATCAAATTGATAGTCTTCCTGCATCACTATCATGTATTTTTGCATGTTATTTTCTGTACTTTCCTTTGTCAACACGAATTTGTAGCTTGTCCTACCAATCCCTCTACACCCCTCACTCTTTATCCTCTCTTATTCCAATATGCATACAGTGAACTCACCTAATCTAGTCACATCTGATGTCCCCCTTCTTCATACATATCTGGCCACTGATCTGAAACCCACATTATAGTCTTCTTATTTATTTTTATCTTTGATGTCATTGTGTTTTTCACATCAATTGCAGTCCGTTTTTTGCCTTTCACTATTGACCCTACTTCCTCAGGTTTAATCTTGTTTCCTATACTTAATCCATTCCATCCTTTTTGTGACCTTTTCCACATATTTTTACAATTTTTTTTGCACATATATCTATGTTATTATGTGTCTTTACGCGTTTTTATCATCTGCCTTGGATACTCGCTCCTTCCATCTGTGCCAATACAGAAAAATTTCCTTATTCCTGCCCAGAACTCAGTTCCACACACTGTTCCTACGTTGTAGTGTGCCCCATGGTATCCCCCCTCCAAATGGCCTTACCATCAAATTACTCATCTCAGGCTGCAACCCCTCCTTCCACAATGACCTCCATTGTTCAGATTCTGATAATCATTAGCCATCGCCAACCTAGTCTTACAAAACCATGTCTGTTAGGCCCAAATCTCCTTGCAGTATCTCCTCTCTATCCATAAAATTCTCCTGCTCACCAATCCCAAACACTTGTATCTCATCTCTCATGCAACACTTGCCCTCCAGGGACTAGAGTAGGATGTGCAACACCAACCGAAAAACTCCCCAACCTGTTCACCATCCCACTCTCACCTTGTACTACTTGTACCCACCACTTCTACAAGAGTCTCCAAATCTCCTATCCCCCCCCCCCTCCTTCCCTTATTGCTGACAAACCCTCCCTCACAGACTTCTACACTTACCACACCCTCAAAATCACTCCCCTGCCACTGTACAGAATCCAGAACCTAAACAGATGTGAAACAATGTCTTGAACCAGTCCTCCAAAAGTCTTAGTCCTACAGAAGTGCCAGTCCTTTTCAAAGGTTGTACCTTTTGCCCCACTTCCAAAGGCAGTCATGCCGGCCTTGTTAAAGACCTTCTCCCCTTCTCCTGGTCCCTATAGTGGAGACACTTTTTTTGCCACCAACCCTATCAATAAGGCTGAACCCAAAACCGATGTTGATCCCTGCCTGGCTGAGCTCACTCCTCCAGCCAAATGTGATCCACCCCCACTGCCCCCATATCACCCCCTATTAGGTTTCAAGAATTTCTTAACCTTGAACCTCCAAATCCTCAATATGCAAGCTGACCTTACATCTGCAGAAAGAACCATAACCCACCATCTAAAAACTGATCCTAACCTTATAATCCTACCTGCTAACAAGGGCTCCACCTCTGTGGTTTTGAACCACAAGGTTTACCTGGTGGAAGGATTCCACCATATGTCAGATTTGTCCACTTACAAACCCTGCCACAGTGACCCCATTACAGAAATCCAACAGGATAACCAATCTCTCCTCCTTAGGCCAATTCCAAAACCTCTCTCCTGAGTTTATCTCTCTCCTCACTACCACTCACCACACTCTTGCCTTCTATATGCTTCCTAAAGTCCATAAGCCCAACCACCCAGGACACCCCATTGTGGCCAATTAGTGTGCTCCCACCAAGAGAATCTCTTCTCTCGTACACCAAAAAATTCAGCCTATTATTCAAAACCTACTCTACTATATAAAAGACACCAGACATTTTTTCCACCAACTCCCCACAGTTCCTGTTCTTTTACCACACAGTGCCCAGCTCGTTACTATTGATGCCATCATCTTCACACTAACATCCCTAATGTCCAGGGCCTTGCTGCCATGGGACACTTATCTTTCCCAGTGCCTCGTGGATTCCGAACCTACAACCTCCTTCCTGGTCACCATGACCAACTGTATTCTCACCCACCATTACTTCTTCTTTGAAGGGGTCGCATACAAACAAATCTGTGGTACAACAATGGATACCCTCTTGGCACCATCCTACGTCAACCTATTTATGGGCCAGCTAGAGGAATCCTCGCGTAGCACCTAGGATCCCAATCCCCTCACCTCATTCAGATTCAGTGATGACATCTTTGTGATTTCGATCAAGGGTTAGGCATCCTACCCACATTCCACCAGAACCACAACACCTTCTCATCCACGTGCTTCATCTGGTCCTCCTGAACCCAACAAGCCACCTTCCTGAATGCTAACTTCCCAGCTATATACATAAATCTATCAATATCAAACCTACCAGCCTCCAGCAATGCCTCCACCTTGACAGCTGTCACCTATTCCATATCAAGATGTTAATTCCATACAACCTAGTCACCCATGGCCATCAAATTTGTAGTGACAAGCAGTCCCAGGGTCTCACTGAGGCCTTCAGAGGCTGAAATTAACCTCCGAACCTTGTATGGAGGCAAATCTACTATGGCTTATATTTCCAGTCAACTACCACCTCCCGAAATCCCTCCATTTGGCCCCAAAGGAGCATTTCCCTTGTGTCTCAGAACCAGGCAGGACTGGAGCAACTCATTCACATTCTCCTCGAGGGTTTCGAGTACCTTTTCTCACACCCTGAAATTAGGAGTGTCATACCCACTATCCTTCCCACTTCTCCCACAGTGGTAGTCCGCCACCCACCGAACCTACATAATATCCTCATCTACCCCTATTCCACCCCTGCTCCCAACCAACTGTCTCGCGGCTCATATCTCTATAAGAGACCTAGATGGTCACAAGCATCACCTATCTCATCAAAGGCAGGACTACCTGTAAAACCAGTCATGTGAGATTGTAACCTTAAAAATTTTGTCATGTGAGAAAGGTGACGTATGTCGACTATGATGATTAGAGCACCACAACACCAAAAACAGCTGCAACACTTACAGCATGGAACCCGTACCTGTTTGAAGAAAGTAGTCCTCATTTCAGGGCACAATGAGAGGTAGTTGTGCCCTGAAATGAGGGATGTACTACTCACAATCCTTGCCACCCCTCCTAGAGTGGTTTTCTGCCGACCACCAAACCTATACAATATCCTCATCACTCATCTCTCTGTAAGACACCTAGATGCAAGACCTGTCCCATACATCCTACTCCAGTCTGGTCACAGGCATCACCTATCGCATCAAAGACAGGGCTACAGACCACCCAGATGCTGAACACGCTGCCCAGCACAAGTTTCTTCACTTCAGTGACTGCTTCATGGCCTGCGCCTATCTCTCAATCCTTTGTACCAACACCAGCTTTTCTGAATTCTGCACTTGTGAACTCTCCCTGCAATATGTCATATGTTCCCTTAACCCCATATCCTCAACCTTCGCTAGTCATTGTCCTTTACTCACCTGTCCGGTTCCCTGTTCCCATTTCAGCACTACATGATCTTTCATTCCAACACCACACTCAGTCTTTTTACTTTTCTGCCCCCTGACCCCCCCATCTGTTCCCCCACTCTACCCTCCATCTTACTTCCTATCTGCACCTAACTGCCCTACCCTCTCCCCAAAATGTTCCTATATGCTCCAAACAGCACTTCACTGTCCCCCACTCCTATCCTGCTATCCCTCCCCCTCTCTGTTCCAGCCTCCTCCCTACTCCTACCACCCAGATTGCTTCTTTCATCATGCACTGTAGCTCCCAGTCTGACCTCAGCAGCCAGAGACGGTGGTCGTGTGTGTGAGTTTTGACTATATTAGAAAAACGCCATTTGACTGAATGCTTACTTGTTTAGCAGTCTTTTCGTTGTGCCAGTCTGCAACTTAACCCCTCCACTGTATGGTGAGTAGCTGTCTATCCTTTTCATAATAATGTCATTGTTCCACCCTGGATTTTCTGTTGTTTAATTTAACATTATTATTGTTATTATTATTATTATTATTATTATTATTGCTGCCAGTTTACTCCTCTGAATTTCCTCACTATAGAAGTCAGAAACAAAATACACCCTCTAAGACAAAAAAAAGACACACCACGAAGAAATTTCGTAATGGTATGGAAATCTCTAAATGTAGTGTACGTGTACAGACGAACAAACAACTGATTACAGTTTCAGAAAAATTGCATCATTTATTCAAGAGCAAGAGCTTCAAAAATTGAGCAAGTCAGTAAAGCATTGATCCACCTCTGGCTATTACGCAAGCAGTTATTCGACTTGGCATTGATTGACAGAGTTGTTGGTTGTCTTCATGAGGGATATCATGCCAGGTTCTGTTCAATTGACGTGTTAGATCACCAAAATCCTCAGCTGGTAGGGGGCACTGCCCGTAATGCTCCAAACATTCTCAACTGTGGAGAGATCTGTGACAACCTTGCTGGCCAAGATAGGGTTTGCTAACTACGAAGACAAGCAGTAGAAACTCTCGCCATGTGCAGGTTGGCATTATATTGCTGAAATGTAAGCCCAGTATGGCTTGCCATGGAGGGCAACAATATGGTGTGCAAATGTTCTCGATGTACTGCTGTGCTGGAAGAGTGCCATGGATGACAACCAAGGGAATCCTGCTATGAAAAAAAATGGCACCCCAGACCATCAGTCCCAGTTGTTGCGCCATATGGTGGTCAACAATCAGGTTGGTATCTTACTGCTGTCTGGGGTTTCTCCAGACACATCTTCAGCCTGGAATCTCATTGATGGGAGTAGAACTGTCTTCAGTGATGAGTCCCACTTTGAATTGTGCCCCAATGACCAGGGAAAACATATCTGGGGATGACCTGGGCAGCAGCGGGATATCAGTCTGATTGTCATCCACAGTATGGCTCAACAAACAGAGTAATTGTCTGGGTTGCCATTTCTTTACATAGCAGGAGCCCTTTCGTTGTTACCCGTGGCACCATTACAGCACAGCGCAGTATGTCGACGGTATTATACACACCATTTTGTTGCCCTTCATGGCAAGCCATCCTGGGCTTACATTTCTGCAAGGAAGTGGACCTGAAACGTGATGAGTTTGTACTGCTTGTTTTCGTGCTTGCCAAACCCTACCTTGGTCAGCAAGTTTGCCAGATCTCTCACCAGTTTAGAACATTTGGAGCATTATGGGCATGGCCCTCTAACCGTGTTGGGATTTTGATGATCTGAAGCTTCAGTTGAACAGAGTTTGGCATGATATCCCTAAAGAGAAAATCCAATGACTCTGTCAATCAATGCCAAGCCAAATAACTGCTTGCAAAAGTGCCAGAGTTGGCTCAAAGCATTACTGGATTTCTCAATTTGTGACATTCTTTCTCTTGAATAAATCATCCAATTTTTCTGAAATTGTAATCATTTGTTTGTCTGTATATGCTCATCACATCTATAGGTCTGTGTCCCATTCAGAAAATTTCTTCATGATGTGTCACTTTTTTGTGTATGTTTTAGAGTGTATATCAGACAGTCACTCTCAAGATCTATTTTCAAATTCAAATGACCAGTTAAAATCATGTGTAAATGCATTAATTACCACATAAAGAAATTTTATTTTTCAAAAGCACGTTAATTAATTCATACATTGCCCCTATAGGTCTTATCTAGGAGGACAACCTCCAGGGGTACAGAATGAGTCACGATACACATTAACAAAAGACAAGCAAATCAATAGAAACTAATCTGCACGCTGTATTAAGAATAAGCTGTTGTCCACTGTGTATTACTACTTGCTTCTGTTCGTGCTTTTTGCCAACTATATTTACTCAATTATGTTGGAAAGGATGCTGTTGCTTCCTCAGTTTTATTAAATACATGTTTTTTTAGCTTAATATTTACTTGATTTCATTGATATTGTTCAAAGGAAATAGCTGTTTATAACTCTAACAAAAGAAGCATATTAACATTGCCATGCAGTTTTACAATGAACATTTGTCATGTATCTAACACAACTTTTCATTCCTAATTTTTGGAACTAATTGCTAATAGGTGCATCAATTTTCTTTTGAATTGATTGGGATTCCGAGTTCCTTTGCTTCACAGTAACACAACTCCACAAAGCTACACAAACAGTCAAAGTCTGCAAGAAATTAAATATTTGTGATACAGTAGACAGCAGTTTTACAGAAACTGTTTTTTATTGTCAGCAACAAAAACCATTTAGTAGTAAATATACTGGGAAGTGCGTGTAAGAATTGAATGCTCCTTAAAAAGGCCTCTGCAAAATGAATGATTTTCTAACGTATACAGTTTCATTATTAAATGCCTATGCACTGTGAAAATGTATTTATAAAAAGAGAAACATATGTACAACATTCAGTGTAAAGCTATTTTTGAGGTACCTTGGTGACTTTAAATCTACGGTTGTGGTTTTCGGTCCGAATATTGTAGTGGTGGTGCTCTCCATGCTACTCTGTTCTCCGCCAGTCTCTTCATCTCCGGATAACTACTGCAACCTACATCCTTCTCAATCTGCCTACTGTATTCATCTCTTGGTCTCCCTCTATGATTTTTACTCCAGACACTTCTGTCCAATACTAAATTGGTGATCCTTTCATGTATCAGAATGTTTCCTATTAGTTAATCCCATCTTCTATCCAGGTTGTGCCACAAATTTCTTTAATTCCCCAATTCTATTTCTATATAGTACTTCCTATCGAGCGGGGTAGCACAGTGGTTAGCACACTGAACTCGCATTCACGAGGATGACTGTTCAAACCGGCATCCAACGATCCGGACTTAGGTTTCTCCTGATTTTCCTAAAGGCAAATGCTGGTACTGTTCCGTTAGAAAAGGATAGCTGCTTTGCTTCTCCATCCTTCCTTAACACAAGCTTGTGCTCTGTCTCTGATGACCTCTTCGTTGACGGGACATTAAACACTAACCTCCTCCATCCTCCTCAGATCCTCCTCATTACTTATGTGATATATCCACCTAATCTTCAGCTTTCATCTGTAGTACCACATTTCAAAAGCTTCTATTCTTTTCTTGTCTAAACTGTTTATCATCCATTTTTCTCTTTCACACCATACAAATATGGTGTGATTATAATTAAAGTTAAACTTTAAAACTGCTGTAAAAATAACACCACTGATCAGAATGATGTCAAATTGCAATGGAATATTATTGGAGAAGGGGAAAACGTATGACAGAAGAAAAATAAATAATTACAACATGTAGCAATAGATGACACTGTAAGCATCATAATTTAAAAGTGGTCAGCTACAAATGACAAATGAATCATACAACAGTGCCTAAGGTGTATGTTTGATGTTAAACAAACTGTACTACTCAAGAGTGCATGGGTGTACAGGTGTGATACTGTTAGTTACATAAGCCCATCCACCATGGCAAGGTCATATCACATTGGATGGGAAAAATCGGTTTTTAATTGCCCTCACTCACATTGGTTTTTAATTGTCCTGGGTCCAAAAACCCCATAAAAAGCATCAATCAAAATCAAATCGGATTATTAATTTGTGTGTGACTGGTGCAAAAAATGTTCAATATGCTGTCCACCATTTCCTGCAACACGAAATCGAGAATCGTGTTCCACAACTGATTGAAGTGCTTGGGGTCACGTTCAGAATGTGTTGCGCAATGAATGCCTTCAATGCAGCTGAATTTGCAATCAGAACACTGAACACAACATCTTTCAGATAGCCCCACAGCCAGAAGTCACACGGATTGGGATGACCAGGCTGTAGGGAAATGGTGGCTGATAATTCTACAATTTCCAAAATGATGCTTCAGCAGCTACTTAACTGGATTTGCAATGTATGGAGGTGCACCTTCTTGCATGAAAATGATCCCATCCATACATCCATGCTGTTGGAGAGCTGGAATGACGTGGTTGCGCAAAAGACACTCATAGCGCCTACCAGTGACATTACGGGTAACAGGACTGGAAGCACCTGTCTCTTCAAAAAAATATGGCCCTATGATATATGATGCCTTAAATCCGCACCACACAGTGACCTTTTCAGGATGAATCAGTACTGGTTGATATGCATGTGGATTTTCCGTTGCCCATATTCGACAATTCTGTGTATTGACTATCCTGGCAGATGGAAATGGGCTTCATCTGTCGACAAAATCTTCCACAGCCAGTCACTGTCCACTTCCACGCATGCAAGAAATTCTAAAGCAGAGGTCTCTCTTGCTGGTGGGTCAACAGGAAGCAACTTGCGCACATGAGTCGTTTTGAATGGATAGCAAAGAAGGTTGTTTCATAGGACTTTACGCACTGTGCTCACAGGTATGTCCAAGGTTCGGGCAATTCTCTGTTCACTAAACGTTTCCACACCACTGCTCATCTCCTCCTGCATTGCTGTGGTCACTTCTTCCACTGACGTCAAATCAATTTATTTCCTCCCTCTTCCAAGTTGCACACCAAAAGAACCCATCTTTTCAAATTTCTGAGTCATTTTATCCAGGCCCGTAGCAGTTATCGGACCAATGTCTTTTTTCAAACTCTTCGGTGTCCAGAACTTCTGCAAAGTGACGTGTGCACAGTCACCATTCTTGTAATACAGCTTTACAAGTAGAGCGTGATCCTGCATTCACAGTCATGGCAAATGTCGCAGATGCAAAAAGAGGAAAAGCCATGTACCCAGCGTGTTCATACCAACTTGAGTGGGTTGTGCGCAGACTGGTGTTTTCATTTACGTATTCTGATACATGTAGCGCCATCTATTGATCAATTTTCACACTATTTTTTTTTCTTCTGCCGTAGCTTTTCCCCCTTCTTCGATAATATTTCATTGCAGTTTGACATAATTGTGACCAGTGGTGTTATTTCTACAATGTTTTGGAAGTTTAACTTTAATTATAATTGCCCTATACCTTCAAAAAAGACTTCTTAACACTTAAATCAGTAATCAGTGTAAACAAATTTCTCTTCTTCAGAAGCTCTTTCCTTGCCATTCCAAGTTTACATTTCATCTCTACTTTGGCCGGTGTCAGTTATTTTGGTGCCCAAACACCAGAACTAATCTACTACTTTCAGAGTCTCATTTCTTAATCTAATAAGCTCAGCAGTACGTGATTTAATTAGACTACATTCAGTTATCCTTGTTTTGCATTTCTCGTGTTCAACTTATATTCTCCTTTCAAGTCACTGTCCATTCCACTGAACTGCTCTTCCAAGTGCTTTGCTGTCTCTGACAGAATCACAATGTCATTGACAAAGTTTTTATTTCTTCTTCTTGAACTTCAATTCCTACTCCAAATTCTTCTTTGATTTCCTACACTGCTTGCTCAATGTACAAATTGAATAGGTCAGGGATAGGCTTCAACCCTGTCTCACTCCCTTTTCAACCACTGCTTCCGTTTCATGCACCTCAACTCTTATAACTCCTACCTGTTTCTGTATGAGGTGTAAGTAGCCTTTTATCCCTGTATTTTACTCCTCCTAGATCAGAATTTCAAAGAGAGTATTCCAATCAACATTGTCAAAAGATTTCTCTAAGTCTACAAATGCTGTAAACATAGGTTTGCCTTTCCTTAACCTATCTTCTAAGATAAGTCATAGGATCAATACTGCTTAACATGTTCCTACATTTCTCTGGAATCCAAACTGATCTTCCCTAGGATCAGCTTTTACCAGTTTTTCCACTCTTTTGTAAAGAATTTGTAGCAGTATTTTTCAATCCTGACTTATTAAACCGATAGTTCGGTAGTATTAACACCTTTCAGCACCTTGTTTCTTTGGAAATGGAATTATTAAAGTCTGAGGATATTTTGCCTGTCTCATACATCTTGCTCGCCAGGTGGAAGAGTTTTGTAATGGCTGGTTCTTCCAAGGCTGTGAATGTCATCTTCTCCTATGGCCTTATCTCGACTTAGATCTTTTAGTGCTTCATCAAATTCTTCTTGCAATATCAAATCTCACATCTCATGTTCATGTACAGCCTCTTCCATTTCTATAATATTGTCTTCCAGTTCATCTCCCTTGTATAGACCCTCTATATACACCTTCCACCTTTCAGCTTTTCCTTCCTTGCCTAGGACTGATTTGCCATCTGACCTCTTGGTATTAATATAGCTACTTCTCCTTTTTGCGGTGGCCTCTTTAATTTTCCTGGAGGTGGTATCTATCTTTCTCCTGGTGATATATGTTCCTAAATCCTTTCATGTTTCTTCTGATTAGCCATTTTGTACTTCACAAAAGTCTCATTTTTTAGACTTTCGTATTCCCTTTCGTATGCTTCATTTGTTGCATTTTTATGTTTTCTCCTGTCATCATTTAAATTTCTGCCCCTGAAAATGCCTTACAATTTAAAATCTGGTTCCAAAAATATCTGTCTTACCATTATATAAACAATCTGAAACCTTCTGGTGTCTCCAGGTCTCTTGCTTATATACAACCTTGTTTCATGATTCTTAAACCTGGTGTAGCGATGATTTAATTATGTGTTGTGCAAAATTCTACCAGACGGCTTTCACTTTCATTCTTTTTTGCCAGTCCATATTCACCTCCAGTTTTACTACTTTTCCTTTTCCTACTATCAAATTCCAGTCCCTCATCACATTTAAATGTTTGTCTCCCTAAATCTAATATTCAATGATAAATTGGAAATTGTTTATGTTCAAGCAGTGAAGTTTGGCATATAGGAAAAAATAGTCACTTGATACAGTGCAACAACAAATAACTGAAATAAGAAAACGGTTCTAAATCTAAAGTGCAAATTACATTTTGAAATCAGTGTGGGTGAAAGAAGTGATCACTGATATAAAATCAATTCCAGATGTCTTCAAAGCAGGAATTTGGAGTGTTTGAAAAGCAAATTTCAGGTATTAGCTGAAGAGTAAATGTATTAGAAGAGTACAGATTTACAGATGGGAAAGTAATAGTCAGATACTACTTTTATAACATTGGAGGAACTGTTGAATGATAAAGTAGGACAAGAAGTTCAAGAAAGAACAGTGTTGTCCGTGAGTTCACCTCATTCAACAGCATACTATGGAAAAACAGAAGAGGGTTTTAGGAAAATCTAGCAAGAACTACAAAACACTTATGAAATAATTTTTAAAAAATATTAAATGATGATAGGATTTCCTTTAGAGTTGCTAAAGGAATTTCGATTGTAATCAGGGACATTGAAAATTTCCATAATTTAGACCTGAATTGGGTACACACCCTGCTTATTTCCTTGAAGTTTTCCAAAAGTCATTATCAGAGCTATTGGATGACACGAAAAAAGTGAATTTTGTTCTCTGTTATTTGGTAGGGGATGCAGTAGAGTGGGAAACTACACACACAATTATTCAAGTTGTGGGAGGATCTAAGGAAACATTCAAAAAGAAACAATGATCATTTAGTATGCAGCAAAAATTGACTCTAGTATTATTAGGTACCCACTGTTGAAACTAACATTGGGAAAGTTTTAAGAAAGATCAAAATATTTAGACAATCCAATAGATCAAAGTCACATGGTGAAAGTTTTAATTTATGTTTACCTTACAATTCAGAAAAGAAATTTATTACCAGATGTAAGTGAACTGTTAACATTCATGTAAATAATTTAGAAGTAATAAAACAGTAGAAACTCACACACACACACACACACACACACACACACAACCCCCCCCCCCCCCCCCCCCCCGTCTCTCTCTCTCTCTCTCTCTCTCTCTCTCTCTCTCTGTCTCTCAACCTACATTATCCCTTAGGACTACCCTAAATTATTTACTTTCTACCAGGCCTTTCCTTACCATATGTTAACATTCATCGGTGATACCTTACGTAGCTAGAAATGTTGGAACACGTGAGGCAATACTGACCCTACGACTTATCTTAGAAGCTAGATTAAGGAAAGGCAAACCTACGTTTCTAGCATTTGTAGACTTAGAGAAAGCTTTTGACAATGTTGATTGGAATACACTCTTTCAAATTCTGAAGGTGGCAGGGGTAAAATACAGGGAGCAAAAGGCTATTTACAATTTGTACAGAAACCAGATGGCAGTTATAAGAGTTGAGGGACATGAAAGGGAAGCAGTGGTTGGGAAGGGAGTGAGACAGGGTTGTAGTCTCCCCGATGTTATTCAATCTGTATATTGAGCAAGCACTGAAGGAAACAAAAGAAAAATTTGGAGTAGATATTAAAATCCATGGAGAAGAAATAAAAACTTTGTGGTTCGCCGATGACAGTGTAATTCTGTCAGAGACAGCAAAGGACTTGGAAGAGCAGTTGAACGGAATGGACAGTGTCTTGAAAGGAGGATATAAGATGAACATCAACAAAAGCAATACAAGGATAATGGAATGTACTCGAATTAAATCGAGTGATGCTGAGGGAATTAGATTAGGAAATGAGACACTTAAAGTAGTAAAAGAGTTTTGCTATTTGGGGAGCAAAATAACATGACGGTCAAAGTAGAGAGGATATAAAATGTAGACTGGCAATGGGAAGGAAAGCGTTTCTGAAGAAGAGAAATTTGTTAACATCGAGTATAGATTTAAGTGTCAGGAAGTCATTTCTGAAAGTATTTGTATGGAGTGTGGCCATGTATGGAAGTGAAATATGGACGATAAATAGTTTGGACAAGAAGAGAATAGAAGCTTTTGAAATGTGGTGCTACAGAACAATGCTGAAGATTAGATGGGTAGATCACATAACTAATGAGGAAGTATTGAATAGGATTGGGGAGAAGAGAAGTTTGTGGCACAACTTGACCAGAAGAAGGGATCGGTTGGTAGGACATGTTCTGAGGCATCAAGGGATCACCAATTTAGTATTTGAGGGCAGCGTGGGGGGTAAAAATCGTAGAGGGAGACCAAGAGATGAATACACTAAGCAGATTCAGAAGAATGTAGGATGCAGTAGGTACTGGGAGATGAAGAAGCTTGCACAGGGCAGAGTAGCATGGAGAGCTGCATCAAACCAGTCTCAGGACTGAAGACCACAACAACAACAACCACCACCTTACGTAAAGATCAAGGAGATTACCCAGAGATGAAGGGTCTCAGAATTGGATACATTAGAGGAAATTTCTTCTGTTTCTACATCAAAATGGAAGTAGACATTCTGTTTTAGTTGTTCCACGTTGATAGGAAGGGAAAAGCAGATTACTAAATGAGCCATGTACTGTGACTAAAGGCAAGATTGAATTTAGGCTGCAATAACATGGCTAATTTAAGAAAAAAAAAAAAGAAGAAGAAGAAGAAGAAGAAGAAGAAGAATGAAGAGATTTATTGGCTATTCAACAAAGGAATATGACAGATCAGCTGTTGAATTAGTGACAAAGCACCAGTTACATAACAGTTAGGTGCAATTAGGCATCACCAGAGATATAAATGGGTGTATAAAGTTTGAGTGGTTTCATGTCAGGTAATTGTGAAGCAATTAGTAAAAGTAAGTTGGACGTTAGCTAAAGAAAAGAGACCAGCTGCTTGAAGTTAATAGTAATTTTCATTCAGCAGCCTAGGGCTAACAGTATATTGTAGTAATGCACTGCAGAATACCCAGAAAATGTAGGTTTCCAATGGACAGAGTTAAGAGTGTCAGTGGCTCACAGTGGTATTAGTAAGTTGTACAAAGTTGTTTTCAAGAGTAAATGGCGTCTGTTTTGATACAAACTGTGAGAAGAGGAAAGGTAAACGATAGGTGTACTAAGCAAGAAGGACCTTCCCAATTCACGTTATTAACGATGGACAGTGGACATGAATATATATTATGGGCTTTACTTCAGAAGAGAGAAATGGGAAGTTCATATACGTCAAGGAAATGGAATTAGGGGAATAGAGAAGGTTATTGTTTTCAAAGGGTATTTGTGGCCAACGAGATGTAAATTATATCAAGTCAGACAGCTAGTTATTGGAAAGCTGTAAATTGTTATTTCTATTTTTTTATACACTCATGTTCTGTTTTTGACAGAACACTTTGAACAACTAGAGATACGATCTTCATATTCACAGGGCATGTACGCTAATATGTTTTGCAGAAATGATTAGCATTTCAGTCACCTGGGTTCAGCATTTGTCTTGTTTCTAGTATTCACAGGGTCCGCTATAGGCCCCGACAACTTGTTCCATGTTTGATGACATCAATGCGTATAAGGCATGAATGACATGCTCTTAGCCATCCATGCTGCATACACCTGCTTCCAAAGTTCACCTATGGTGGTTGGCATTGGGTCATAGCAGTGCGCAGATCGTTTCACCACATCCCACACATTTTTGATTGGCAACAAGTCTGGTGATCTGGCGGGCCAGTGCAAAAGGCTGACATCCTGTGACACAAAGAAGGCACACATTTGTGTCGCAATATTTTGCTGTGGATTGTCTTGCTGAAAAATGGCATCTGGGGTGTTGTGCAGAAAGGGTATGGCTATGAGCCACTGGATGTCATTCATGTAGGTCACACTGGTCACGGTGCCCTGGATATGCACCAATTGTGGTTTGTGCCTGTACCCTAAATCACCCCACAGCATAAGGCCTTGGGTTGGCACTGTATTTCTTGTGTAAATGCAGTCACTGTGATGCCGCTCCCCCTGTTTGCAGTGAACTGAAATGTGGCCATAGTTTCCAAACAGATACAACCTGGATTAGTCCAAAACCACTATGTCATGCCATTCCTGTCCCCAGGACATCGTTCCATACATCTTTGCCATCTAGCATGTTTCTGCACATCGCCAAAGGTAGGTGGAGAAGTTGACGGTGTGCACGTAACCCAAACTGTAATAAACGACAATGGACTGCACCCCTAATAGTGTACGATGTGTTACACTGTTGCACCAGAACCGAGTGGGAAGCAGATCTGTCCTGCAATGTCATTTGGATGAAGTGTTGATCTTCTCAGGTGGGGTGGGGGTCCGGGGGTGGGGGTCCGGGTGCGACCTGACACATCCTATCGTGTTCTACTGCTTTCCATGAACCATTCTGCATAAACCCTTTGCAGTGCTGAAACACATTGTCCCACACGAGCAGCAATTTCCAGAGTAGATGCATCACATTCTGCCATGCCAATAATGCACTCTCTTTCAAACTCACTGATTTGATGGTACAGTATGTGCATATGTCTGTGAGGCATCCTGCACATATACTCATAGCAACGACAAGAGCTGTAGGCACATTTTACTGGTAGGTGGTGTTTTGTCGCGATATAAATGTTGACCTTGAACCCGCGAGCGAACGTGGTTCAAATGCTAATTGTTTCTGCAGAATATACTAATGTATGTGTCCTGTGAATAAGAACAGCCTGTGTCAAGGTGTTCTGTTTTTTTCCGAACATGTGTGTGTAAACTCTAGTGCTATGCTGGATGATAACCTGAGACTGTGACATAAGAGAATTCATTTCAGGCAAAAAAAAAGCACTCAGTCTTCAGGCCACGAGTGGCCTACCGGGACCATCCGACCACTGTGTCATCCTCAGTCAAGGATGCGGATAGGAGGGGTGTGGGGCGTGGGGCGTGGGGTCAGCGCACCACTCTCCCGGTCGTTATGATGGTATTCTTGACCGAAGCCACTACTATTCGGTCGAGTAGGTCCTCAATTAGCATACGAGGCTGAGTTCTCCCCGAAAAATGGCAACAGCACATGGCAACCTGGATGGTCACCCATCCAAGTGCCGACCACAGCCGACAACGCTTAACTTCGGTGATCTCACTGGAACCAGTGTATCCACTGCGGCAAGGCCATTGCCATTTCAGGCAGAGAAAGGTAAATAAAATTAAAGCTTATGAATAATTTCCAAAAAGTGATGATTAAGTTTGAAGAAAGTATTAAATGAGGTCTAAGAAAGAAGGTCTAAGAAGGAATATAATGATTCTTAAGTGATAGAATGGCCAAGTCTATGGTGCAAGCCCTTGACTGGACAGTCGGCCCGAGTACAGGCAGAGTGCAGTATGTAATGTGACAGCCTATTGCTCAGGGAAGAGACACTATTCAGTCACAAACATGTGACCACAGACGCACAGGCGGCGACTAAGATCAGATCACATTCATGTTGACAGCTGAAATCTGTGTGAAAGGAGCACCTGGAGGGCCAGCAGATGGAGTTGTCTCAGGACTTCCACTGGCCACAAAGGTGATCACGTGACCGAGAAAATCCTTCTGTTAGGCAGCACAATATCTGCTCATTTCTCATGGCCACTTTTCATGTCCAGTGGAAAATTAAATCTTACCCCAAAATTAATAAATACTGAACGTTATGTGTCACAGATGAGCCAGTAGACTCATTTGAAAGGGAAAAGATGGATGATTATGTGTGTTAAGATGTGCCTTTGATATCCACATTAGTTTATAAGTTAAGGTAAGTTAAAAGTTATAAATAATTCCTGAACTGTAAAAGTGAGTGTCTCAGTGATGCATTATGCAATTGCAGCAGACAGATGTCTATGGATACGTCTCGTAGAACTGTATCAGACTGTGATAGCAGATCTAGTGAAATTATTCATATATTTAAATGAGAGTACAAAAAGGGGGATTTTGCACAATTAAAAACAGCTTTTCTTACTAAATAAATAGAGAAACATTAAAAGTAGCAGCAGTAGGTGTAAACTTTATATATGTAGCAAATTATTTAATGTATAATTTAAATCATTTGTTAATATTTATGCTTATGAATCCAAAAGCAGACAAAAACAATAGGAATTATTGTTTATAAATAAACTATGTCAGATAAAAGAAAGCTGATAACAGCACAATATTTCTCAGAAAATTTCTGTGTGAGTTAATGAATCACATGTGTGTAAAAGGTTAAAATTAAGAATTTCAGCAACTTTCACATTCAGAAGTTTAACTGACTTCAGTGGTAGTTGACCAAGATTTCCTGGGTGAACAGTGGCAATTTGGAGAGCAGTCGAGGTTTGGACGCCATTGGAGGCAGTCAGGCTGTGTTAGTCTGTGTTAGGAGAAGGCTTTATCTTATGAGTGGTGAACCAGCCTCTAGTTCACATGTGTAAATTATTCAGAGTTCCTACTAGTCGACGTAAATGTTTTTTGGCATCTGATGAACTTTTCGGGTTGCGTGTGCTACAAGCCGCACTTATAAGGTTTCAGTGTAAACTTTATAGTTTGATATATTGTGGAAATTTTAACATTTTTTTAAAGATTACTCACATAATTAATTGTGGTTTATTCATTTGCCTCGAAGATCTTACAAAACTGAGTCAGGCTCTGAAATTAATTACTTGTGAACTGTGACTTTCGATTTTTGGAAATAAACTTGAATTTGTGAAACTTTTAAAAAAATATATGTGTACGCGCATGATTTTTGCATAGCAAATCCTGCTTCCATTTGTATGAAATACTTCTGTGGAACATTGCAACGAATGTGAGCTGGCGCCCCATAGATAAAACATAGCGAAATTTATAATTCCACCCACATCTACGGGGCCCCATTGAAGTGGGCAAATCTTTCTGTGTAGTGGCGATGTGGGGATCATGAGCTGATACAGAACTTGTGCAGAGTTTAGAACTTTGATTTTTGCAAGCAGATGAGAGAAATTGTATTTTATTTCGTCAGCACCACCACACGCACATTCCTACACAAAATGAAATGGGGACATAGAAACGACGGAGAGGCTTCGGCCCACCGTAGCCCTCAGTGGTTCCCAACCTCACAGTAGTCCACCCATCCCACTGCCACCCCACACCGAACCCATGGTTACTGACAGCAGACTGAGTGGGTCTGGTGATGTGTTGCACGGTTTGAGTGAGGAGAAACCCCTGCCCATATCCAGGATTGAACCCGGTTCTCCAGGGCTAGCTTCTTGTGCTGTACCCACTAGACCACCATAGTCACAATGTTTAAATGACACCAAAAGGAAATTCTCAAAGTGTCTAGTTTGCAAGTCTCTTCATATTATAAGCTGATATAACAATGTAAAATATTATAGTTATGTGTATCTGTATTATAAATAACTTTGAAAAAATATTTGAGACTGAGAAAACTTAGTATAAATGCGTATGCGTGAGGGCATCATAATAAATGGCATTTGTCACTGCTTCCACATGTGAGGTGTCATCCACTACAACACTCATTATTTCTACATGTGAAAGTGCATCAGCTGGAACATTTAGCTTCCCTCTCACATACACAACGCTGATCATGAACTGGCCAAACAATGTAATTGCCACAGCTACCTGGGTCTTGCTTTCTCTAGCTTTACCTTAAAGGCACAGGTAAGCAGCTTATGAGCCATATAGGTGGTGAACTGTCAGCCTTCTAATGTGTGTCTGAATGTTTTAACTGCAGCATAAGGGACATATAATTCACAGTTGTACATTGCACAATGTTTCTAAGATTGCATCAACTTATGACTATAGAATGCAGTGGGCTGCCAATACTGATCAATTTCTTGCTGAAGTGCAGCATTAGTGACAGTGGATGAAGCATCAACCATGAGCACAAGTGGGGCATGTGTGACCAGGTGTGCTAACAGGGCATCCTCTGCTATAGCTATTTCCACAGCCTGAAACGTGGTGACTGCCTTGCTAGTACAGTGTACTCTGTGGTTAGGCTTCAGTGCACCCCTAAGTAGTTCATTCAACAGTGTTGTCATTGGTGCTTCAATGCGAATGAACCATTGTTAGAAATTTACTACTCCTAGAACCATTGTAGTTCTCTGACTGTGATAGGCTGGGAGTATTTACTTATGGCATCTACTTTTTTGTGTGGTGCTTGAATACCCTGTGCATTCACCAAACACCCAAGAAAGTGCACCTGTTTCTCACCAAAAATGCAGTTGGCAAGATTAATTACTAATCCCTGTGTGCATAGGCAAGCACACACTTGTGTAAAATGCTGCAAGTGCTCCTCTTCTGATGCGGACATCACCAACGTATCATCTGTGTATACACAGGAAAAATCTAAATCTTTTGTCACCTCATCTATAAAAGCTGGTAGGTCTGAGCTGCATTTCACAGTCAAAATGGCACCCTGGTGAACTCAGACAGGTCAAAAGCATCATCACTGCTGTTTAGGAATGTCTTCCATAGCTACAGGTATTTGATAGTTTGCTCAAACTAGGACAATGGTAGAAAATATCATCTTACTGTGAATATTTACAGAAAAGTCTTCTATATGTGGGACTGGATACTGGTCTGAGATGGTCCTTGCATTGAGTTGGCAGTAGTCGCCACAGGAGCACCATCTGTTCTTCTTCTTAGGCATTACATTAATCAGGGCTGCCCATCTGCAACTAGAAACTCTCTCAGGTACACCGTGATAGCATGCTATGAAATTCCTGTTTTACCATTATAAGCTTTTCAGGCATCAATTGTCTAGGACAAGCCTGATTTGGCAGCTCTGCTGTGTTCAAAATGTAGTGAACAATTGTGTGCTTGACTGGTGGGAGTGTAGGTGGCCACTGAGTGATCTCAAGATGTCCTTCAGTAATTGTCTGTATGGTGTATCACCCGTGACTGTGTTTACCACTGGTGGTAGACATTCCCTGATGTATGCAGATTAGTAGTCAAGTCTGTTAATTGCCGACATTAAAGTCATAGAAGGATGAAAATTCTGCTCCGATAATAGGCTTTGATATATCTGCCACTGTAAATTGCCATTCAAATACACAGTGTAATCCAAAATTAAGGAATAATGTTACTCGACCATTATGTTCTAATGACAGCAATTATCACAGCTCCAGTGTGGTAGGTGGTTTGCTGGATTTACTGATACATCTCCCCCTCCATCAACCAGGTATTGTAGTTCTGTATCACGGTCCATCACAAAAAGTCAGTGTGTGTTTGCATAGAAGTTGTTGTCACTACTATGTTATCTGATTCATGCTTCCACTTGCAAGGTGGCACAAACTGTCGTGCATTATTACCAAACTTCCTGTGGAACCAACGTAAGTACTGTGCAGACAGTGATCAGCTAAGAACTCATGACTGTCAGCAGCATGGCCATTGATGGTTGTGCGTTGTTTGTAAGCCACCTGTGTATCAATTTTGCCAGTTGTGAAAGCAGAGAGGCTAGTATCACTGTGAGCACATTTCCTTGTCATGACATCAATGTTGAGACACTTGATGTGGACACATTTCAGCTACTCTGTCAGCCATTTGTGTCAGTGCGTTTAAATTGCCTGCACACACCGTAACAATTGTTTTGGTGTATGATGGCAATTAGGATGGCCATATATTCCATACCACGTCACCACTTACAGTGATATTTGCCAAAGAGTGTAAATCTCTTACGAGTGCAATCTCTGAGCTCCTCAGTGCGTGAAAGCTTCTCTAGCATTATGCTTCTGATACCAATGAGTATGTGATCGATGCATTTTTAATTCATTTGGTATCTTATGGTGTGGCTAGAATATCCTGGACTTTTGCTGCTAGATTCTCCATGAGTTCTGCAAACGCATTGTAATAAAACATGGCAAAAACATTTTTGTGGTGAAGTTCGGGATGTATATTGTTGCTTAACATAAGAAAAACAATTTTCAATATACAACATCTTATTACGGATATTCCCCACCAAAAAAATAACACTTATGCTTTGTAATCCAGGGTACTGCTTCTTGATGCTGCTGTAGGTTCATTTTGATGTTACTGCATTGCCAAATGGAATTTATGTAATGGATTCAATAAGTTTCAGTACTTCTTGTTCACAGAGAATTTTATTTCGCACGCTAGATGTTTGGTGGCGAATTTGTCAAGTCTGACTACATGCTGTCGATACAAAATTGATTCCAAGACTGACTTAAGACTGACATATGGGAAACGGGAATATGGATAACTGTGAAAACCCAGTTTGTTTTTGCTGTATAAAAGAAATGTTTACTTCTCTTTCAGCTTCAAAAATTAGCCAAAGTTAATTCATAATGTTTTAGCAATGAATGTAATGTTATGAAACACAAAAACTAAATAAGTTAAAAATTAAAAAACATTTTCTGCTTGCACAACAACTCATTAATTTTTCAAGAAGTGCAGGTAATGTGCAAACGCCTTAAAATGGTGGGAAACTGACTACTTCAAATAAAAACTATTAAAAATGTTAGACACTATTTTATTTCATATTAAATTTAAATTATAAAAAAATATTTTTAAACACAACTGTAATAGAAAAATTCTTCATAAGCGAAGTTCACTTGCAAAAATCGCATATGTAAATATCTCCTTCATTTCCGGCACACAAAGAGTGACTCCACTCCTCACACACCACACACTTATTCCACAATTCTCCCCAAACGTCTTTGGAAAATGCGCCTCCACAAAAAATACAAATAGCATCTTCTTTAGTAGGTTTTTCTTCCCAAACTGGGAGATCCAAATATGACTAGCCTGAAGAGACAGGTGGTGCATTGGGCTCTTCATCTGAATCCTCAGATAACTTAAGCCGTTTTTTGCATGGTTTACTAGGAGGAGCTTCATGTTTTTCTCTTGCTTTTGGCAGGTGCCTTAGTAAGCTTCTGTTTACCCTTCAGTAAGGAGTCTTTAAGGCATGTTTTATAAGGCGAAAATGTCAAAACAGCTGATGAACCTGGCTTACTACCTCTGTTGGAAACCTTCCTCTTTAGAGGAGGGATTGGAATGATATCTTGTGGAGACACACACATGTTTGATGAGGTATTTGACAATGATGTTGACTTTCTGCTTCCTCTTTGACCATCTTCACTTGGGCTGTCAGTTGTCGCAGGTCTGAATGTATTCTGAGTGTCTTATTGTCTGAAGTCATTACTTACACCTGGAGATGCTGGAATCTCATAAGTTCCTCTCAGACTTCTGGCCTCATCTAAAGTTGACGTGGCAGCTATAAAGTCGATTTCTGCCAAAACAGACCTGTCACATGGGAAAATTCCAGTCTCCAAAAATCCTTTTGCAGCAATAGAGCCAGTCTGGCACTTTACGGCTTTCCCAAACAACTCAGATGTGTGATATGGTCCTAAGAGCCGGCTACTGTGCCGCAACCATTGGCGAACATACTCAGCGTAACAGGTTTTTAGAGTGCCCATAAAGGTCTTATCAAGTGGCTGAGTTTTATGAGAGGTATGAGGCGGGATGCTCATGATTGTAACATGGTTCTCCCTTGCATGTTCTATTACTTGAAGGTTTCTGGCATGACTGTTATGCCCATCAAGAATTAACAGCACAGGAGATTCTTTTGAGGGATGTGCCTTAGAAATGAAGTGGTCAAACCACTTGGAGAAGAGCTCAGTTTGCATCCAGCCTGAAGGGTGGCATTTACCAATTGTTCCAGGTGGTGCTCCTTTCAGTATAGTATCAATCCAGTTCTTCCAGGGGAAGATTATCATTGGTGGAATGAAAGTACCACCAGCACTAGCGCTCATACAGCACATGACAGTCACCAGGGATTCTCGCTCTGCTGATGTGAGGGCACCTACTTGATGTTTACCTTTCAATCCAATTACATGTTGTATTCTGCTCTGGACGACAGAGAGCCCAGTCCCGTCCACATTGTACACACGATCAGCACTATAGGAGTGTTTACTGTACTCAGCTTCCAAAATGTCAAAAAACTTGTCTACATCTTCTTTGTTGAACCCATTTGCTCTTGAGAATGAGGCCCCATAGGTTTGTGGATTGTGAGTTTATTTCTGTGTCATCTAAGGGAAAGATCAAACCAAGCTCTGCCTATAGCATTTGAAGTAAAAGGATGATTAATATTATTTCTTTCCGGTAGCTGATATGGCATTCTCTTGGCATCTAACCTGCTAAGGCCACAGAAGTGATTATTCAATGAGATACTGAACCAACTGTTTCTCAATAGCATCAGGTAGTACAGGCTTACGTCCGTGTCTCAAAGAAACACATTCTTCAGGTGACATATCACTATGCACAAACCTTTGAAGTGTCATCTGAGGTACACTGAAAGCTTTTACTGCTCTTCTTAACACCATCTGCTTTTCCTTAAGGCTATTATAGCCTTAATCATGTTTTCAGCATCCCACTTCTTCACAATAGCTCTTGGTTTCCGATCAGTTAGCTTTTGTGACATCTAGAAACAGACACAAAACGTATTATAAGTAATGTATTTGATGTTGGTATTGTGGAAATGTTTCCACAGTGCCATCGTATGTATGCTTCCACATTAGCTACACATTGGCCATTTTAAATTTCGGTAGATTACATTAAGCAACTATCCATTTAAAGTTAACAAAGCACTGCTAAAGCCTTCTATGCACCTCCATTTATGAGCTATCAGATGTAAAGAAAGATAACTACAAAGTACGTAGATAAATATAATCCCAATGTTTCCTCGAGAAAGGTTTAGAAAATGCACGAACGTAAATTGCATCACTGTCATGGCGTCTATTGCTCAGCTGACTGCTAACCCTCTACCGTGACAAATAGGAACTATTGCAACAATATCTGGTTGCCCCACTAGAGTGCAGCACTCTGCAGGCCAGATACTAGGTGTTTCCACATTACCCACAATTCCAAATTTACACCCCTACCTCTACATATATTTCATCACAAAGAAAGATACACGTGTACGCTGTACAAGCTACAAACACTGACTGGAGCATTAACATGGCGGCTCGTCAGGGCAGTTAGAGTTCAAAGACCATGCTTTACATGGTCGATGTGACCTATCGATGCCACACAGTCCCCCCCTCCCCCCTCCCCATAGTACGGAGTACAACCCGTGAGGCCTGAGGGGAGGTCGTGTGGACGTTGGTGTCAGAGTGCGTAGTGCGAGGTAGCAGGCGCACGACTGGAAACTCCAGTGATGGGCTGCAGGTCCACATCGTAATCAGACAGCCAGTGGGTTGAATGATGTGTCGGCTGGCCCGGGAGTAGAGGTGTGGGGACAAGTGCGGTGTGTGAGCGTGCCTGCCCCTAATGCAGATTGAGCCGTCCAAGGAGATGAATGCACGAACTCTTGATGGATCGCACTCTCGGGGGAGGGACAGACTGTGCACTATCTTGACATCTAGTTCCTTGTTGAGTGTCGAGTCTGCAGTGTCTGTAAGGAGCACGAGCACACGGTCGTCAATGCGGTTAGGTGGTACATTGCAGCGCAAGTTGAAAGTCGGCGAGCAAGTCTCTCCACTAGATGAAACGTCATCAAAACCTGCGCATGGGGTTGATGACGACATGCTTGGGAAACCCATGAACTGTGGTGACTAATCATCAGAAGGAGAAGACCCTACCATGGGATGAGCTAACTCATTATCAGGCTCGGCAATGGAAAATTTGTCCGGATGGTCCGACTGGGGCGGCAGAGGGGGTGTGTTGGAGTCCACAACGTCGTCTCGCCCCTCCGGAGTACTTCAAAGGTGCCGAGGTATGGGGGTTGGGAGGGTTGTCTAACGGAATCATCCCTGAGCATAACGTGGGAGCATGTTTTGAGTGCAGTTGGCACGTAACTGTCCGATGGAGAATGACTGACAGGCGGGTGTATCTACGTGTGTCTAAAGTGGGTGTGCATTCTACTAATAAAGTCTGGGGAGGTGGGGAAATCCTCGGATGCTTGAGGCAGGATAAGTTCCCCAGGTAGAACTGAGTTCTCGCCGAAAACTAATTCGGAGATGGTTCCCTGTAAGTGAGGTTTAAAGGTCGAATGGAGACAGAGTACCACCCACTGAAGCGCCTCAGACAGAGGACGTTGCTGGCGTCCGTAGTGATGAACAACTTGCCAGACGGATCGGGGTGGGCGAGTACGATGGCGTGAGCTAACGCTGTCTTTAGAGCCCTGAAGGCCTCTAGCACAAGTTCAGTCCAACGGACTGACTTAAGGCCCGAAGTCTGTCTGCTGGACAGTGAGTCTGTTAGTGAGGCCTGCATGGTGGTGGCAGAAGACAGATGTCAGTGGTAATAATTTATAATACCCAGGAAACAACGGAGTTCTTTGTGCATAGCCAGGGGTGGCAATGACGTGATAGTCTGCACGCAGGATTTGGGAGGCTGTATTCCGTCTGTGGAGACAGTGTAACCCAGAGTTGTCACAGAAGACTTACACAATTGCAATTTTTCTTTGTTGACCTCGATACCGTTGTATGCCAAAGTCTGAAGGACCTGGGATAAATTATCTTCGTGGTCTTCAGTCGATTTGCTGGAGATGAGTATGTCATCCAGGTATGCAAAGCAGAACTTGAATTGTCGTAAGATTGAGTCAATAAAACGTTGCCACGTTTGTGCCGCATTCTTTAAACCGTAAGGCATAAAGTTGTACTGGAACAAACTGAGCGGCGTGATGATAGCAGTCTTTGGAATGTCTTCCAGCGCTATGGGAATCTGGTGATAGGCACGTGTACAGTCAATCACACTGAAGATTGTGGCGCCCGATAACATATGGGTGAAATCATTTTTGTTCGGCACTGGATAATTGTCCATGACGGTAAGAGCACTTAAGTGTCTGTAATCACCACACATTTGAAAACAACTGTCGTGTTTGGTGATGAGGTGAATTGGTGAAGACCAGTTGCTGCCCAATGGCTGTAGAATGCCTGCCTCCAGCAGTTCGTTAATTTGCTGCCGTGCCATGCACAACTTAATGTGGTTGAGACGTCTAACCTTGTGCCTCATAGGAGGACCAGCAGTGGTAATTACCTTGTGTGTCGTTCTGTCAGTGACAGAAGAGACTGAGAACTGCACACGAGGCTGAGTAACATCCTGACATAAAGTTTTGGGGTGAGTTGAGCGCGAGTGTGAAAATGCAGGACAAAAGTCACATGCCTATTACATGACTGCGGCGTATGCTCGTTTGGAGAGGTCGGCTCCGCACACAGCGTAACTGGCGCGGGCGAGAAAGGCGTTGGTGTTGCACGGGGAATGGCAATGGCCACTGAATCACGTGGTTGATGCGTGAGAGAGGGGAATGTTTACCAACATGTGGGGCGGCTGCCTGTACGGTGGGCGTGTATCTCACACGTGACTGTCATTAGAAGCACTGTTTGAAACACATGGCACCGCACATAGAGGACGTGTGGCGGGTGCAGAGATCACTGAAGGTGAATCGTCACATGCAATGATTGTTTTTGAACTAACCTGATGAGTGTCCGTGCTGGTGTCTGCTGATGAAGGTCAGTCAGGTGAAGGAACTGTGGACTGCAATTGCAGCAGCGAGGTACGAGCCGTGGTGAGCTCGTCAAAAGTGTGAGCAATGTGTTGTTTCAACTCGTCATTTTACCAACAGAGTTGCACCACTGCGTCATACTCTGACAGTAGATTAGTGATGCAGGTCACAATTTTGTCCACGAGGGTGGAGCACTCGCAAAGCAAATCACATGTCGCGACAGAAATGGAACGACGAGCATAAGTGCCTGAGCGTGGTATCTTGAGTGTCAGAAGGGTGGTGTACCACTGAACCTTGGACTATGTTCGGGGAGAGTTTGTAATGGGACAAGAAATCCGTACCGAGAATTGGTTTGTCTACATCGGTGATGTAAAAAGTCCACAGGAAAAGAAGAGAAGGAGATATATGCACCATAACTTTAGAATAGCTGACAGTTTGTAATGTTGATTCGTTGACAGCGCGTAGAAGTGACTTCGACGGTGAAAAAATGGGAGGAGCCAACTATGTAGGTATGATGGACGTGTCAGCGCCTGTGTCAATTAGGAAAACAAGCCGCGACAAAATGTCAGTCACGTATAAATGACGTATAAACGGCCGAGAGGACGAGTGGACGGAGTGCAATGTTTGAGGATGCCTGTGAAGTTCCCCGCAGGACTCGGTGTCTTTTACATCCTGCGGTCAGCGTTTGGGCTCTGGCAAGGTAATCTGCACTTCTTTTCCCCATCCCCAAAAATCTTGTGGTACCAACAGTATGGATGAGCCGGATGTGGTGGTGGCGGTGATTGTGACAATGGAGGAGGTTTGCCCTCGTCGATCTGTTCCAGAACGTCAACCGGGATGTACGGTGCATGTGCGATTCTTGAGTGCTCAGAAAGAGGAGAGAGCAAACAAGTTCTGCCCGGAGGTGTAGATGGTGTGGAGGTGGAACGAGCCCTGCCTCTGCCTGCAGACAGCCGGTAAACAGGCAGCATTGTGCCAACCAGCGGTGAGAGGTGTGCTGGTTGTTTTTGACACAGTAGTGCATACAGCTGATCTGCAATGCGAAGGTGAGAGCCGATAGATTTGAAGGAGTGCGGTAGCAGGTGTATCTGCAGGTTGGTAGGTAACTTGGCAGACCATATCGCCCACAAGGTAACATCTGGCATCGTGTGTTCACTCGCAAGTAGCCGAAGGCGGTGCCAGAGTTGTGATGGAGTGTGGTCCACCAGGTGTTCCTCATACAGGATCTCGATTATTAATTTATTAATTCCTGTGGCGAGCAGGCGAGTTGGTCCAATATTGCCTTCTTGGCGAACTCGTATTTTGGCGGCAGCAGTGGCAAAAGGAGGTCACAAATTAAATCTGAGTGGTCATGGAGGTGTGCGTGATGAGACATAGAAATTTAGAGTTGTCATCGGTCACCTGATGTAACTCGAACAGGTGCTCCACAAGCGTGAACCATGAAACGGGGTTGTCCTCGTATAAAGGATGTAGCTTCCACAGACGGTAGGGGGAGGGGGAGGGGGACACAAGAGTGGCTTCGGCATATCTTGGAAGGCCTGCTGTCCCATGGTAGGATAGGCTGTCCTGTAACCTGGCACTACTGGTGTGGGCACGTTAGTAGCAAACACATCCCGAACAACGGCCGGTTACAATGTCCCTGATGAGTCACGTAAGCATGATGTGGCAGGCACGGTCGGTACTGTGGGAACAAATGGATGAGTGGCGCATGAGGTAGGCCCATAAACTGGACTGGAGGTTAAAGGCACACTACTTAAATTGTCCACTTTGGAAATAACACGGAATGCCAGCGCAGCAGGTGCAGACAGTACTGCGGAATGAGTGAGCGGATGTATGGTTGGAATCGGGGCCCCCGTGAGTGAGGGAGGGGTAGGGGGGGGGGATGTGGGGGTGGTTTGGTACTTGGTGTGGCAACAGCAAGAGTTTTCTGTGCACATCGGGAATGCACCCCATGTGGTAGGGCCATAAATCACTGGTGAAACCTGCTGGCAGTCACATTGTCACGGTACAACGTTCCTGGATGGCAAAGCACCGTCGGGTGTGCTCGAACCCACGTGGTCGAGAAACTGGGCGACAGATCTGGTGGTTGAGCCTGGCAAACTTGATGTATAAAAATGTCTGTTATTAAACTGTGAGGAAGACAAAACTGGAATAGCTTGATAGCAATTGTCCGCATGTGCATTTTGGACAATTGGCGGCATTGCACATGGCGCTACCATATCAGACATTGCTGCACATAGAGGATCAAAGCACGTGTGCAAATTTGGGTCCCTATGAACACTACACGAGTGATTGATCATTACAAAATTCTGGAAATCATCCACTTCATCTTTCACATGTTGGCGTGCACAGTCCCATGACACAAAACTTGAGTCCATTGTTTGAGGTAATGGCATAACACTTGGCCATTGTAGAGCTGCAAAGTTTGAGGTTAACTTCATTGGAGATCACAGGTCACTGTCCGTTAGCGGCAAGACAACCGTTGACAGGGGACTGGAGTGGCCTGGTAGTAGTAGCTGAGCCTCCAAATCCTCGTATAAAACATTGGGTGAGGCAGCAATGGTGTCGAATGTAAAACTTGTTGATTCCACACAGCTGGCACGGAAGTCGCAGAAGACGTAGAAACTTCAGGGTACAATTTGGGAAATGGGAATACGGATAACTGTATATGCAACAAACTGTATATGCAACAAACTGTTCCCATAAATGTTTATACATACATATATTTCAGCACAAAGAAAGATACACGTGTATACTGTACAAGGTACAAAGGCTGACTGGAACATTAACATGGCGTCTCGTCAGAGCAGTTGGAGTTCAAAGATCATGTTTTACATGGTCGATGTGACCTATCAACACCACAGCCTCTATTTATATGATTTTAAACAATTACTGTCATTGTTACATATTGATTTCGCATATTAACAATTAAAGTTTTTTCATACATCTTGCAAAATTCAATAAAAATTTACATGGAATAACAGTGAATAATTTCATACAAATACAGGAAAGAATCTGTTTTTATTAAGAGTATAAATTACGTGTTTTATCATTGCAACAATATATTTAATTAATTTGCATCTATTATTTTAAAAACTTAAAGTAAAACCATCCTATCATTTTCAGGTGAACAGAGCAATTACTTTTATTGAATGGAGGTCGTAAAAACAATTAATTAAATTTTGAATGGGTAAAATTTTACATTTCTATATGGTTGTAGTTACAGTTCTATTAAGTAACACCAATTACAACATAAACATGTTTGATTCTGACTGAAAAATCATCATGTCATATTTCCGTTAGTAGAATAAACAATTTCTGACTTAAAAAACATGGAAATAGCTGTCTCTCGATGACTTGAAATATCGGAACTGTAATAATTAATTATTCCATAATTACAATAGCAACTTTATTCCTATCATGTGCCTGTAGTTTGTACTGTGTGTAAATTATGATAGTACATTAGTTTTTAATCCGATATGTTTCCTTCATTCTATATACTGGTGAGGCCCAGTGTAAACCATGTGAAAACAATAGTTTAAATTAGTGTAAATTAGTAAGTTTCTGCATGAAGAATCTTCGGTGTATCACAGTATTCAAATCAAAATAACCAGAAACATGCCTCCTTTTTTCTATATAGTGGTGAGACACGATGTACACAATGTCAAAGCAACAATTTAAATTGGTGTAAATTACTAATACTACATATATGCTCTCTTCAGGAGGGTGGAGATGAGATTGAAATAGGATACAGGATCCCAAAAGGGGTTGTGGTATTACAATACCTCCCAAAGGGGTTTGACTATCACAGGGAGACAAAGCTCTTCTCAATCTCTGACTAAAATTAAAGGAATATAATCATGACTAGTGAAACAAACAAACAATTTGACAATTAGTGTGTGTAAAAAAGTAGGTACTACCATAACAAAATTTTATAAGGCATATCTGATTTTAATATGAGGTATGTGTTATTGTACACATTTATATATATATATATATATATATATATATATATATATATATATATATATATATATATATATATATATATATATATGAATATAATAGAGGGAAACATTCCACGTGGGAAAAATATATTTAAAAAGAAAGATGATGAGACTTACCCAACAAAAGCGCTGGTAGGTCGATAGACACACAAATAAACACAAACATACACACAAAACTCTAGCTTTCGCAACCAACGGTTGCCTCGTCAGGAAAGAGGGAAGGAGAAGGAAAGACAAAAGGATTGGGTTTTTAAGGGAGAGGGTAAGGAGTCATTCCAATCCCGGGAGCGGAAAGACTTACCTTAGGGGGAAAAAAGGACAGGTTTACACTCGCACACACACACATATCCATCCACACATACACAGACACAAGCAGACATTTGTAAAGGCAAAGAGTTTGGGCAGAGATGTCAGTCGGGACGGAAATACAGAGGCAAAGATGATGTTGAAAGACAGGTGAGGTATGAGCGGCGGCAGATTGAAATTAGCGGAGATTGAGGCCTGGCGGATAGCGAGAAGAGAGGATATGCTGAAGGGCAAGTTCCCATCTCCGGAGTTCTGACAGGTTGGTGTTAGTGGGAAGTATCCAGATAACCCGGACGGTGTAACACTGTGCCAAGATGTGCTGGCCGTGCACCAAGGCATGTTTAGCCACAGGGTGATCCTCATTACCAACAAACACTGTCTGCCTGTGTCCATTCATGCGAATGGACAGTTTGTTGCTGGTCATTCCCACATAGAACGCTTCACAGTGTAGGCAGGTCAGTTGGTAAATCACGTGGGTGCTTTCACACGTGGCTCTGCCTTTGATCGTGTACACCTTCCGGGTTACAGGACTGGAATAGGTGGTGGTGGGAGGGTGCATGGGACAGGTTTTACACCGGGGGCGGTTACAGGGGTAGGAGCCAGAGGGTAGGGAAGGTGGTTTGGGGATTTCATAGGGATGAACTAAGAGGTTACGAAGGTTAGGTGGACGGCGGAAAGACACTCTTGGTGGAGTGGGGAGGATTTCATGAAGGATGGATCTCATTTCAGGGCAGGATTTGAGGAAGTCGTATCCCTGCTGGAGAGCCACATTCAGAATCTGATCCAGTCCCGGAAAGTATCCTGTCACAAGTGGGGCACTTTTGGGGTTCTTCTGTGGAAGGTTCCGGGTTTGAGGAGATGAGGAAGTGGCTCTGGTTATTTGCTTCTGTACCAGGTCGGGAGGGTAGTTACGGGATGCAAAAGCTGTTTTCAGCTGCGTCAGCTTTCAGACAACACTACTTACAAAGTTTGCCATGGTAATCCCATTCCTGATGTCCAGGCGGAGCTTCAAGGAATCCTCAGAACCTTAGGCCCCCTACAAAACCTTTCACCTGACTCCATCAACCTCCTGACCCCACCAACACCCCGCACCCCCACCTTCTACCTTCTTCCCAAAATTCACAAACCCAATCATCCCGGCCGTCCCATTGTAGCTGGTTACCAAGCCCCCACAGAACGCATCTCTGCCTACGTAGATCAACACCTTCAACCCATTACATGCAGTCTCCCATCCTTCATCAAAGACACCAACCACTTTCTCGAACGCCTGGAATCCCTACCCAGTCTGTTACCCCCGGAAACCATCCTTGTAACCATTGATGCCACTTCCTTATACACAAATATTCCGCATGTCCAGGGCCTCGCTGCGATGGAGCACTTCCTTTCACGCCGATCACCTGCCGCCCTACCTAAAACCTCTTTCCTCATTACCTTAGCCAGCTTCATCCTGACCCACAACTTCTTCACTTTTGAAGGCCAGACATACCAACAATTAAAGGGAACAGCCATGGGTACCAGGATGGCCCCCTCGTACGCCAACCTATTCATGGGTCGCTTAGAGGAAGCCTTCTTGGTTACCCAGGCCTGCCAACCCAAAGTTTGGTACAGATTTATTGATGACATTTTCATGATCTGGACTCACAGTGAAGAAGAACTCCAGAATTTCCTCTCCAACCTCAACTCCTTTGGTTCCATCAGATTCACCTGGTCCTACTCTAAATCCCATGCCACTTTCCTTGACGTTGACCTCCACCTGTCCAATGGCCAGCTTCACACGTCCGTCCACATCAAACCCACCAACAAGCAACAGTACCTCCATTATGACAGCTGCCACCCATTCCACATCAAACGGTCCCTTCCCTACAGCCTAGGTCTTCGTGGCAAACGAATCTGCTCCAGTCCGGAATCCTTGAACCATTACACCAACAACCTGAAAACAGCTTTTGCATCCCGTAACTACCCTCCCGACCTGGTACAGAAGCAAATAACCAGAGCCACTTCCTCATCTCCTCAAACCCGGAACCTTCCACAGAAGAACCCCAAAAGTGCCCCACTTGTGACAGGATACTTTCCGGGACTGGATCAGATTCTGAATGTGGCTCTCCAGCAGGGATACGACTTCCTCAAATCCTGCCCTGAAATGAGATCCATCCTTCATGAAATCCTCCCCACTCCACCAAGAGTGTCTTTCCGCCGTCCACCTAACCTTCGTAACCTCTTAGTTCATCCCTATGAAATCCCCAAACCACCTTCCCTACCCTCTGGCTCCTACCCCTGTAACCGCCCCCGGTGTAAAACCTGTCCCATGCACCCTCCCACCACCACCTATTCCAGTCCTGTAACCCGGAAGGTGTACACGATCAAAGGCAGAGCCACGTGTGAAAGCACCCACGTGATTTACCAACTGACCTGCCTACACTGTGAAGCGTTCTATGTGGGAATGACCAGCAACAAACTGTCCATTCGCATGAATGGACACAGGCAGACAGTGTTTGTTGGTAATGAGGATCACCCTGTGGCTAAACATGCCTTGGTGCACGGCCAGCACATCTTGGCACAGTGTTACACCGTCCGGGTTATCTGGATACTTCCCACTAACACCAACCTGTCAGAACTCCGGAGATGGGAACTTGCCCTTCAGCATATCCTCTCTTCTCGCTATCCGCCAGGCCTCAATCTCCGCTAATTTCAATCTGCCGCCGCTCATACCTCACCTGTCTTTCAACATCATCTTTGCCTCTGTATTTCCGTCCCGACTGACATCTCTGCCCAAACTCTTTGCCTTTACAAATGTCTGCTTGTGTCTGTGTATGTGTGGATGGATATGTGTGTGTGTGCGAGTGTAAACCTGTCCTTTTTTCCCCCTAAGGTAAGTCTTTCCGCTCCCGGGATTGGAATGACTCCTTACCCTCTCCCTTAAAAACCCAATCCTTTTGTCTTTCCTTCTCCTTCCCTCTTTCCTGACGAGGCAACCGTTGGTTGCGAAAGCTAGAGTTTTGTGTGTATGTTTGTGTTTATTTGTGTGTCTATCGACCTACCAGCGCTTTTGTTGGGTAAGTCTCATCATCTTTCTTTTTAAATATATATATATATATATATATATATATATATATATATATATATATATATACCTAAAAAGATGATGTGACTTACCAAATGAAAGTGCTGGCAGGTCGACAGACACACAAACGAACACAAACATAATTCAAGCTTTCACAACAAACTGTTGCCTCATCAGGAAAGAGGGAAGGAGAGGGAAAGACGAAAGGATGTGGGTTTTAAGGGAGAGGGTAAGGAGTCATTCCAGTCCCGGGAGCGGAAAGACTTACCTTCGTTTGTGTGTCTGTCGACCTGCCAGCACTTTCATTTGGTAAGTCACATCATCTTTGTTTTTAGGTATATTTTTCCTTCGTGGAATGTTTCCTTCTATTACAACCATATATATATATATTTAGGAACTGTCATAAATTTAAGAACATAGACATTCATAAATTTTGCCTATAACAGCATATGGAAGTATGTGCAACAGAAGTAGAATTTCACAAAAAATCCTTAATAATATTAAGTGTATATCGAGCACCTGCAGGTAACTTTAATCTGTTCGTAAACCATCTTGAAGCTGTAATGGCCCATTTAACAACCAAAAACAAAGAAATAGTGGTTGCCGGTGATTTCAATGTAGTTTTCCTTAAAGGATCTCCCAATAAGAACTTATTTGAGTTAATAACACTATCATTGAACTTAATTCCCTCTGTAAAGTTCCCCATTAGGGAAGCCAATTGCTCACAGCCATTGATAATATCTTTATAGAAAAGTCCAATGAACAAAATTATATCACAAAACCAATAGTCAATGGCCTCTCAGACCATGACATGCAGTTCCTTCTGTTAAATGTTAATTCTGAACAGGATATAAAATCTATTAAATCTGAGCTCAAGAAGGTAATCAATAAGCCAAAAGTTGATTATGTTAGGACACTCCTCAGAGACATTCACTGGACTGATGTTTACTGTGCTCATGGCATGAACGAAAAATATAACACTTTTGCTAATAAAATGCTTACCTTATTCGAACACCGTTTTCCCCCAAAACTTACCAGAGTTAGAGCAAAGTCCACAAAGAAGCCATGGATTATTCAAGGAATAAGGGTATCTTGTAAAACAAAACGAAAGCTGTATCTGTCAATCCAAAACAGTTTCGACGTTGATGCTATAGCACGTTACAAGAAATACTGCAAAATATTAAAGACTGAAATACAGACATCAAAGCAAATATATTGCAAGGAAAAGATAGTCATATTAGATAACAAAATAAAGACAATATGGGATATAGTGAAGGAGGAGACCGGAAGAACCAGACACGAAGAGGAACAAATAGCATTAAGAGTAAATGATACAGTGGTGACAGATGTGTATAGTGTTGCAGAAGTTTTTAATAAACATTTTATAATTGTTACTGACAAGATGGGGCTGTCAGGTTCTGTAGATGCTGCTATGGAATACCTCAGATCAGACATTTCAAGTAACTTCCCTAATACGAATTTGACCCTCACTACCCCACCAGAAATAATGTCCATCATAAAATCTTTAATCTCAAAAAACATCTAGTGGGTATGATGAAATATCAACAAAGTTGATTAAGGAATGTGATACTGAGTTAATAACATATTAAGCTATCTGTGTAACCAGTTGTTTATTAGTGGACTATTTCCTGAATGGTTGAAATATGCTGAAGTTAAGCCACTGTTTAAGAAGGGAGATAAAGAAATAGCATCAAATTTCCATCCAATTTCACTTTTGCCAGTGTTCTCAAAAATTTTAGAAAAAGTAATGTACCATCTTATCTCAAATAACATACTGTCAAAGTCACAGTTCTGATTTCTAAATGGTTTCGATATTGAGAAGGCTATCTACACTTACAGTGAAAATGTGCTTACTTCATTAGACAAAGAATTGCAGGCAGCTGGTACATTTTGCGATCTGTCAAAGGCATTTGACTGTGTGAATCACAATATCATTTTAAGTAAATTAGAATATTATAGTGTACCAGGAAATGCTGCAAAATGGTTCAATTCTTATATCTCTGACAGGAAACAAAGGGTGTTATTAGGAAATAGACATGTATCAAGCTATCAGGCATCATCCAACTGGGAACTAATTACAATTGGGGGTCCCACAAGGTTCCTTTTTTGGGGCCCTTACTTTTTCTTGTGTACATCAATGACCTTTCATCAGTGACATTACCAGATGCCAAGTTTGTTTTGTTGCTGATGATACAAACATATCAATAAATAACAAATCAAGTGTAGACTTAGAAAGATCAGCTAATAAAATATTTGTGGACATTAATCACTTGTTCCTAGCCAACTCTTTGTCACTAAACTTTGAAAAAAGACACTACACGCAGTTCAGAACTTGTAAGGGGTGTCCCATGAGTATGTGCCTAACATACAATGACAAGCAGATAGAAGAAGTGGACAGTGTTAAATTCTTAGGATTACAGCTTGATAATAAATTCAACTGGGAGGAGCACACCACAGAACTGCTGAAGCGTCTTAAAAAATCTCTATGTGCAATGCAAATTGTGTCAGACATAGGGGATACAAAAATGAAAAAGCTGGCCTACTATGCTTACTTTCATTCCATAATGTCGTATGGGATTATTTTTTTGGGGTAATTCATCAAACCAAGCTAAAGTTTTCTGGGCAGAAAAATGTGCAGTACGGGTTATATGTGGTGTGAACTCAAGAACATCCTGCAGAAGCTCATTTAGGGAACTAGGGATACTAACTACTGCTTCCCAATATATTTATTCCTTTACGTAATTTGTCATTAAAAATATATCACTTTTTCAAACCAACAGCTCAATTCATGGAATCAATACTAGAAATAAGAATAATCTTCACAAGGATTTAAAATCACTTAGTCTTGTACAAAAAGGTGTGCATTATTCAGGAACACACAATAACTTGCCAGCAGCCATTAAAAGCTTAACAACCAATGAAATTCAGTTTAAGAGAAGCCTATAGGATTTATTGGTGTGTGTGTGTGTGTAGTAGTTGTATTACACGTTGTTACCTTATAAATAAATAAATAAATTTTTTATTTTAAATTCAGTGCATTAGTATTTGTAAAATGACTCTTTCACATAGTGTTTATTAAAAAATGATGATCATTCCACTTGGGACCTGTGGAATGGTACATTAGCTTATTTGTTTTAGTTGTAAATATTTGTCATGTATTGTTGTTTTTCTGACATGTTCTACATCCTGGAGGAACTCCTCACTATGGATCAATTGGAATGAAAGTAAATCTAATCTAATAGAAAAAACGGAAAGAAAAAGATAATCGTATAAGTAGTTTTGTCATCTTGGTGCCTTTTTGATGCACTCCATTGAATGTTCTATGACATTTCTTATCGCTATGTTCAATTGTTCATATATTGTTACCTAAGAAATTGTGTGATACCTCTAAAAAAATATTAATGTGAATTGGTTTCTCGCAAGTCTCTGTTAAGTTGGGTGTCAAGATATGGATATAGTATCACATAAATTATTATTATTATTTTTTGAATATGCAGTCACAAATAAATTGTGGTCATACTTTCATTTTCCCAGAGAGGAACTTGCCTCAACTGGAATGCAAGATATTAGATGCTGTATCAAACCGATCTCAATGTCAAAATTTCAATAGACCAAAGAAATGTATCATCATCCAAATTTAATGGTCAGAATGCTCATGTCTATATCAGTGTCGTAAAATAAATGTGAACGTACATCAGTAAACAAAATCAATTATTTCTCAGTATAACCCCTATGTTGTCGCAACCGCTGTGCCTCTTACATCTACATCTACATCTACATCTACATGATTACTCTGCAATTCACATTTAAGTGCTTGGCAGAGGGTTCATCGAACCACAATCATACTATCTCCCTACCACTCCACTCCCAAACAGCGCGTGGGAAAAACGAACACCTAAACCTTTCTGTTCGAGCTCTGATTTCTCTTATTTTATTTTGATGATCATTCCTACCTATGTAGGTTGGGTTCAACAAAATATTTTTGCATTCGGAAGAGAAAGTTGGTGACCGAAATTTTGTAAATAGATCTTGCCGCGACGAAAAACGTCTTTGCTTTAATGACTTCCATCCCAACTCGCATATCATATCTGCCACACTCTCTCCCCTATTACGCGATAATACAAAACGAGCTGCCCTTTTTTGCACCCTTTCAATGTCCTCGGTCAATCCCACCAGGTAAGGATCCCACACCACGCAGCAATATTCTAACAGAGGAAGAACGAGTGTAGTGTAAGCTGTCTCTTTAGTGGACTTGTTGCATCTTCTAAGTGTCTTGCCAATGAAATGCAACCTTTGGCTGGCCTTCCCCACAATATTATCTATGTGGTCTTTCCAACTTAAGTTGTTCGTAATTTTTACATCCAGGTACTTAGTTGAATTGACAGCCTTGAGAATTGTACTATTTATCGAGTAATCGAATTCCAACAGATTTCTTTTGTAACTCATGTGGATCACCTCACACTTATCGTTATTTAGCGTCAACTGCCACCTGCCACACCATACAGCAATCTTTTCTAAATAGCTTTGCAACTGATACTGGTCTTCGGATGACCTTACTAGACGGCAAATTACAGCATCATCTGCGAACAACCTAAGAGAACTGCTCAGATTGTCACCCAGGTCGTTTATATAGATCAGGAACAGCAGAGGTCCCAGGTCACTTCCCTGGGTTACACCTGATACCACTTCAGTTTTACTCGATGATTTGCCATCTATTACTACGAACTGCGACCTTCCTGACAGGAAATCACAAATCCAGTTGCACAACTGAGACGATACCCCATAGGCCCGCAGCTTGATTAGAAGTTGCTTGTGAGGAGCAGTGTCAAAAGCTTTCCGGAAATCTAGAAATACGGAATCAACTTGAGATCCCCTGTTGATAGCGGCCATTACTTCGTGCGAATAAAGAGCTAGCTGCGTTGCACAAGAACGATGTTTCCTGAAACCATGCTGATTACGTATTAATAGATCGTTCCCCTCAAGGTGATTCATTATGTTTGAATACAGCATATGCTCCAAAACCCTACTGCAAACCGATGTCAATGATATAGGTCTGTAGTTCGATGGATTACTCCTACTACCCTTCTTAAACACTGGTGCGACCTGCGCAATTTTCCAATCTGTAGGTACAGATCTATCGGTGAGCGAGCGGTTGTATATGATTGCTAGGTAGGGAGCTATTGTATCAGCGTAATCTGAAAGAAACCTAATCGGTATACAATCTGGACCTGAAGACTTGCCTGTATCAAGCGATTTGAGTTGCTTCGCAACCCCTAAGGTATCTACTTCTAATAAACTCATGCTAGCAGCTGTTCATGTTTCAAATTCTGGAATATTCCATTCGTCTTCCCTGGTGAAGGAATTTCGGAAAACTGCGTTCAATAACTCTGCTTTAGCGGCACAATCATCGGTAACAGTACCATCAGCACTTCGCAGCGAAGGTATTGACTGCGTCTTGCCGCTTGTGTACTTTACATACGACCAGAATTTCTTCGGATTTTCTACCAAATTTCAAGACAATGTTTTGTTGTGGAACCTATTAAAGGCATCTCGTATTGAAGTCCGTGCCAAATTTTGCGCGTCTGTAAATTTTAGCCAATCTTCGGGATTTCGCGTTCTTCTGAACTTTGCATGCTTTTTCCGTTGCCTCTGCAACAGCATTTGGACCTGTTTTGTGTGCCGTGGGGGATCAGTTCCATCTCTTACCAATTTATGAGGTATGAATCTCTCAATTGCTGTTGCTACTATATCTTTGAATTTGAGCCACATCTCATCTACATTTGCATAGTCAGTTCAGAAGAAATGGAGATTCTCTCTTAGGAAAGCTTCTAGTGACACTTTATCCGCTTTTTTAAATAAAATTATTTTGCGTCAGTTTCAGGTGGATTTGGATGAAACGGTATTGAGCCTAGCTACAACGACCTTGTGATCACTAATCCCTGTATCAGTCATGATGCTCTCTATTAGCTCTGGATTGTTTGTGGCTAAGAGGTCATGTGTGTTTTCCCAACCATTTACAATTCGCGTGGGTTCGTGGACTAACTGCTCAAAATAATTTTCGGAAAAAGCATTTAGGACAATGAGTAAGCATTATCAATGAGTAAGCATTATCAAATGCAGTGAACAATAGCATTGTGTTTTATCATACTCCATTTAACATCATTTTGTTCCAGCTCCTTCCTCAGTTCATTTCAAATTTGCATCAGCACAAAATCATCATTAGTTTCCTCATCTCAGTGTAACTTCCAGTTAAGAAGTATGGTGAACTGTACAATGTAACTAGTTATACTGTGTATATAATGCAGTATACAAAGCAAAATTCATGTTGATAATGTAAAATATAACCTACTATACCAGACAAAATGTAGATTTGTGTCCATGAATGACATATCAGATCCAAGAGTTATCCTACGTTAAATCATAGAAATTGAAATATATGCCAGAAAATGCAAAGTAAAATTCCCTCCAGTCTGTTAAATGAGACCAGAGTAGTGCATAGAACCATACAGAATCCATTCATAGGAAACGGTATTGCAGCAAGTGACAGTAAGGCCACAAAGCAAGTTATATTTGAAGAAAATCATTTACATTCTAATATAGTATTAAACACAAGAGTTAACCTACAATGCACCTATGATATATATGTCATCACAGCTGGAAAACTGATGAAATGGATATAGTAAGCAAAACTACATGAAACCAGAATTTGGCATGAGAGACCTCAAACAAAATTGAAAATGTTAGAGGCCTATGTTTGCAATGATCGTACCGACCTGAAAAATCCAAACTGCTGGGTACTAACCAGTAAGAAAATTCATGTCCAGTTAGTTAAAATCTCAAAGTCCAATAAGGAATAAGTATGAAAATATGAGAAGCTATATGATACGGAACTTCAAGTTCCAAACAAACAACACCTACTACCGTAAGACAAGTAGAAGTTAGTATTAGAAGCACAAAAATTCAGTGATACAGTGAAGCATCATCAATGATTACAACTCATGTCAAATATGGGAAAATCTTCCAGATAAATAAAATTATTCATGTTCATACTGTAATAAAACATAGCAAAAATGTTTTTGTCAGTGATGTTCAGTCACTATCTAATTATTTCACACCACATTTTAATACAAATGGTTGTTTGAAGCTAAGTACATACGTAGGCACTTAAATGATTCAATTAGAAAAGCAATGCAAGTATTCAATAATATCCTGAAGAGGTAGTTGAGGAAACACAATGACAAAAACCGTACATATCACTGATATCGTGACACTGATGTGAGAATGTATCCCGACAAAAGTGGTTCAACATGGGTGATGTGAAAGAATCTGTGGCAAACTCCAACATGGAGGTTAAATTGAGAGAGAAATGGGAGTCATTATAGTCAGGATTAAGTAAATAATAAGCAAATCATTGAAATCCATAGACTATGTGTCATGTATAAACTTCATATAGCAGGCTAAAAGTATGCAGTGTAAATTATGCCAGTTGATGAAAAAAATCTCTATAATAATCATTCTGAATATTCAGTCATGTATGTACAAAGTATTTCAGATTCACGTGACAGTGAATAATTGTAGAAATCATAAAGATGTGAAATAATACAAAATGTTATACATATTTCCCCAAGATTATACCATAATTCCTGCTGATTAACTAGAATGTGAGTAAAGAAATGAATGTGTGTGATCCAGTTGGCTACACTTCCCTTCAAAATGCATATTTTTGTCAGTTCCTGTCAGTGAAGATGAGATGAGATACTGTTATCAAACCAGCGAAGCCTTTCATGTAGCAAGAAATGATTTAGACATGTGGCTAGAAACTATGTGCAAATGGTCTAATTAAGGAATGTAGTACCGAAGTATAAAGATGTTGAAGCAGATACTACATTAGCTGGGGCCCTTGTGCTTGCCAGACAAATGGTAGACACAGAGAGTGTAGCCCGCTGAGGGTTGATCTTTGTATTATTCCCCAACTCTGCAAATTCTCTAACTCCTTCTCAACAAACTTCCTCTTACAAATAGGTACTCTATACTCTATAAGGCTTAATGAAAAATGGTTCACATGGTCTCAATTTTAGCTTACACATGTAATCTTTTACCCTGCCTGGCTTATCACTGAAAATCCAATTATATTCCCACACGGATCCCTCCAAGTCACCCCTTCCATCACTACGGAAGTTGTCTGCTGAGTAAACCTAATCCATTATTAATTAAGAAAAATCTTCACTGGCCACCAGGTTATCAAAACTCTCATTATCATCATATAAATAATTTCTATCAAATACTTCTACTGCTTTTAAATTATTGCTTCAGTTCTCATTAAACATTAAATATAATTTAGTTTCACTACGAACACCAGATTTTGGATTTAAAAAATTTAACTGCAGATTTAACCAATCAAACCTAGCATTAACTTTCAGTATCCAATCCATCCCTAACAACATGTGCTCATTCAGATCACCAATTACCAGACATCCTTTCTCAAATACAATATTATTGACAGTAAATGAAATTAATCCTTGCCGAGGGTGATTAATATACTAAGTTTCCCAGTGGCTCCTTTTTTTAACACCATTAATTGGAAATCCAGTATACTGTTCAGTATTTTGTAATCTATCTCTTAATTTACCAAATACACCAGTATCCAATTTTCAACAGACAAACTCCTTTCCAGGTGCCTATAGATATTTCAGTATAGGGACTATCAAGTATTTCATTCTCTTCCAATACTTTCAGTATTTTATCACTAATTAGCTTATCTTGATCCTCCTTACTTTAACAACTAAGTAATATCTCACTGACCTCAATGGGTATCAATCGATTTTCATGTACCCATTTTTCTGATTCCAAATCATCATACCCTACCACAATATTGCTCATATCATTTTCTAGTACTTCTACATGAACCATACCATCTAATTCATCACAAAATACGACATCAGCATCAACATCAATAGTCTCAGAATACTCATTAGCAACATCATATGCACCTTCTTGAACCTCAACGTCAACTACACGTGTCTCCACATCACAATCACTATAAGAAGTACTATAACTTGTGTCAGCGGGCACATAAACCTAATTTAACTTAGATATATGATCCTTATTTTCCTCCACATCTTTTTCAAACAATAGTGAAAATTCATCATCACAAAGTAAGCTAACTAAACCGTACTGATCAGCATAATCATAATTGTTACTATTACTTAACATACAACTGTCATCAAATAAGTTAGTCAAATCATCTGTAATAACATTATATTTATTTTCTACTCTACTAGTATCTTCTCTCATTTCCATCAGCATGAAGACCCAAAATGCTTTATCATAGTCAAATCTGTTTATCTGGTAATTGTTGTATCTATTGTGGTATCTGTGACCTGAATTTCGTCTTCCTCTTCTACCTCCAGCCTGATTTCTGTAACTGTTCTTCACCTCAAACTGACAGGCTTGCAATGAGGTGCTTACCTGTTTTCCTGATTATTATTTTCATAGGATATGTTACCATTTCTCCTTTGAGTATCTCCACCCTTTATTACTCTGGTTGTGATAGTTGTTACCAAAATTATTATTACTTCTAAGACCATCATATCTGTTATTATTTTCCTGTTGTTGTTATTCTGGTGGTGTTGTGATGATCCCACATTCTGAAAATTGTTTTCCCAAGCATGATGTAATGTATCCAAGTATTTGAGAAATTCTTCAATAGTGTCGTCTGATTTGTAAAAAGAATCCACTGAACACAGCCAGGTAAACACCACTTCGGTGTGTCAGTTTGGATTAATTCATCGGGGGTTTAGATTAATGCACTAAAGTCATAAGCTGCCTTTCGCAAAATTCTCGCATTCTCATATCTCCTTCGCCTCATAAAAGCCTCAAGCAAAATGAAAAGGAAATTGCTCAGTTACAGAAAAAACCATAACATATCCCCTCTCCTCTATATCACAAAATATATTCAGCTGTATAGAAAAGCAATACGGCAGGCAAAAATAATGCCAATGTTAAGTTTATATCAGAGTCATAAAAAAAGCAAAGCAATCTGGAAAGTAATAAAGCAGGAAGGAAATAGTAAAAAGGAAAATATCACACTGAACTGTAGAGAATTACTGACCCACAGCAGACTGCAAATCTCTTCAGGCAGTACTATGAAGAAAATACAAAAAACCTAATAATTAATAATAAGAAAGATACCCCACTTAACCAACAAAATAAAGTAAATTCTTGCCTCCACTCAATTTATCTCTATGATACATCCCAGAATGAAATCATTCACACTACAAAAACCTTCAGAAAAACATTCTCAGGAATTGATGGTATTCCAGACTTCGTCATAAAGGAATGTGTTATAAACATTGCAACACCCCTTGCAGAAATAATCAACTTGTCTTTCTCAATTGTAATCTTTTCTGACTGTGTTAAATTTATAAAAAAGATGACAAAGCAAATTTGGAAAACTATAGACCAGGCTCATTATTGTCAGTTTTTGCCAAACTCATTGAAAGAATCATGTATAACATATTAATGGCATTTATCATATAGTGGAGATGCTGAGACATGATTGGCAGAACAAAAAGATTCACACAATTATAGCTTTCGGTCATTAGAGCCTTTGTCAGCAATAGACACACAGACACACACAACACACACACTCATGCAAATGCAACTCACACACATGACTGCAGTCTCAGGTAACTGAAACAATACTGCGAGCAGCAGCACCAGTGCATTGTGGGAGTGGTGACTGGGTGGAGGTAAGGAGGAGGCTGAGGCAGAGAGGGGGAGGGATAGTATGGTAGGGGTGGCAGACAGTGAAGTACTGCAGTTTAGACAGGGGGCAGGAGAATGGGGGGGGGGCAGAGTAGCAGAAAGGAGAGAAATAAAAATACTGGGTATGGCGGTGAAATGACAGCTACGTACCGCTGGAATGGGAACAGGGACAGGGCTGGATGGGTGAGGACATTAGGTTGAGGCCAGGAGGGTTACAGGAATGTAGGATGTATTGCATGGAAAATTCCCACCTGGACAATTCAGAAAAGCTGGTCTTGCTGGGAAGGATCCCTATGGCACAGGCTGTGAAGTAGTCATTGAAATGAGGGATATCATGTTTGGCAGTGTGTTCAGCAACAAGATGGTCCACTTGTTTTTTGACCACAATTTGTCAGTGGCCATTCATGCAGACAGACAGCTTGTTGGTAGTCATGCCCACATCAAATGCAGCACAGTGGTTGCAGCTTAGCTTGTAGACCAGATGACTGGTTTCACAGGTAGCCCTGCCTTCAATGGAATAAGTGATGTTAGTGACCAGAGTGAAGTAGGTGGTGGCAGGAGGATGTATGGGACGAGTCTTGCATCTAGATCTATTATAGGGGTATGAGCCATGAGGTAAGGGATTGGGAGCAGGGGTTGTGTTAGGATGGATGAGTATATTGTGTAGGTTCAGTGGACAGCGGAATACCACTGTAGGAGGGGTGGGAAGGATAGTGGGCAGGACATTTCTCATTTCAGGGCATGACGAGGGATAATTGAAACCCTGGCGGAAAATGTAATTCAGTTGTTCCAGTCCTGGATAATACTGAGCTACGAGGGGAATGCTCCTCTGTGGCTGACTGTGGGACTTTGGGAGGTGGTGGGAGACTGGATAGATAAAGCACAGCAGATTTGTAAAGACTTCAGTGAGACCCTCGGTATATTCTGAGAGGGACTGCTCATCACTGGCCCGATTGTGGCCAGTTACTGTGCTCCCATTGAGAGAATTTCTGCTCTCGTACACCAACACCTTCAACCTATTACCCGTAACCTACCCTCCTATTTTAAAGGAACCAACCATTTGCTCCACTGATTCTCCACTGTTTCTGTCCCTTTACCACACGGTGCCCTGCATGTCACTATTGATGCCACCTCTCTGTTCGCTAACTGTCCTAGTGCCCACGGCCTTACTGCTATCGAATACTACCTTTCCAAACAGCCTATGGATTCCAAACCAACAACCTCCTTCCTGTATCCTCTAAACTAAACTAAACTCCTCCCGAACAGGCCATGAAGGCCCAATGATAGTGACTGGCAGCTGTGTCATCCTCTGCTCATAGGTGTCACTGGATGCAGACATGGAGGGGCTTTTGGTGAGCACACTGCTCTCTCGGCCATATGACGGTTTCTGAGACCAGAGCCGCTACTTATTAATCAAGTAGCTCCTCAGTTTGCCTCACAAGGGCTGAGTGCACCCTGCTTGCCAACAGCATCTGGCTGACCAAATGGTCACCCATCCCAGTGCTAGCCCAACCCGACAGCCCTTAACTTCGGTGATCTGATGGGAACCAGTGTTACCATTGTGGCAAGGCTGTTGGAAACTATATTGTCACTCACAATTACTTCTCCTTTGAAGGCATTACGTACAAACAAATCCAGGGTACGGCTATGGGCACCTACATGGCACCATCCTATGCCAACCTATTCATTGGCCATCTAGAGGAATCCTTCCTAAAAATTCAGAATCCTACACCCCTCACCTGGTTTGATTCATTGATGACATCTTTGCTATCTGGATCGAAGGTGGGGATGTAAGGTAACAGGGGATAATATGGAACTCTTTCAAGTATGTAAGGTAACGGGATAATATGGCACTCTTTCAAGTAATTTAAAATTTAAAGCACAGCAGCAGAGATAATATGCTGGGCAAAATAGACCGGAAAATACTTGTTTTGTGTTTTGGTGGACGTTGTAGTTCCGTTGGACAGTGTTTTGGTTTTCTTTTAATTGCAACGAATTATATAAGTGTGGTGATAATTTGTAAAATTATATAATGTATTTAGATTTAAGTATTTAAATATTATAAAATATTGTAAACGAATTGTGGCCATGTTTAGTGATTATTTTGACTACTGTGGTGTCATGTGACCCGACTCAGGACTGTGGATATGAGCGGGAAAATGGAGGTCTTTTGTCGTTGGCTGTTGTGGTGGCGAGTTGGGAGCGGCAAAGTGCCGCGAGTGTAAGCATGGACACCAGGGAATGCGAAGGAACAAAGTGAAAGTGTGTGGGTGTGAGACAAACAGTGTACGAATTGCACCGATTATTATTTGTGAACTTAAAAATGCATGGCCATGACGTTAAAGTTTTTCTTTTGAATAAATAAGTTTCAATCTGAACATGTATATTTCAATTCACTGCTCTTCAAAAGCCAGCCAATATCAGACTCAATAATAGGGGCAATAATGCAACCGTTTACTACCAACCCCCTTTACAGATGAGCCACATGAAAAATAGGTAGTAAACGAGCTCGAGTTCAGTTGCAATTGGGGGCTCAGCCAGGATTGGACTTTCTTCCATATTCCATAGTATTTCAGAATCGAATGTCCGTTTGATGTTAGGCTTTTGAACAGTCAGTGTGGGGGCTCTGAGCTAAATCGGTGCATTCGCAGTACCGGAGTGTTTGTGCTGGACAAGATACGCTCTGCCTCGTGGTTACGCCGATATAAGGCCACCACGATTATGAAGCAGTCAGTTACACAGTCTGATGAGTCGTCCACGTGTTGCCGCGGGTAAAACTGCCGTGCTTGCCGTGTCCATGTGTTGCCGCGGGTAAAACAGTCATCTGTGCCGCGATACGTGCTGCCACGAGAAGAAACTGTCGTCCGTGCCACGTCCATGTGTTGCTACGGGTAAAGCAGTCGAAGCTGTATCCACGTGCTGCCAACGATCAACGCTGTCATCCATGCCACCGACCAACACGACTACGTGCTGCCAGGGGCCTACGAAACGTGTTCTCGCTCCTGGTTGAGTTTGCTGTGTGTCCACGCCGCCGATTACAATTCACTGCATAGCTGTGCTGCGGAGCTCACTGCAGACGTCGCGTCACATGAGGATATAAAAGATAAGTACAGCCAGCAGCTACATTGCAAAATTGTGTCCTTTCATTAGCCATGGCCGATGAGGCGCGTGAATCTCAAAGTGAAGGCGAATCAGTGGATGTTAGGAGTACCTGTAGTAGCCCTAGCATGCCAAAAGAAATAGGCTGGATACCAGGAAGTGACCTCAGCACATTTTTTGTAAAACTTACTAGTAAATTAGGAGAAATAGACTTGAAAATAGGGAATATAAAAACTGCAATAGTTGGAGAAATGGATTCGAAAATAGGGGATATGGAATTAAGGCCTAGTGATAAAATAAAGACAGTGAGTGAAAAATTTGATCAGCTAGATCTCAAATTCACTCAAATTACAGATAAAGTTGAAAACACAGTTAAAATTGTTGAGGGAATTATCGAGAGAGTTGATGAGGTTGAAAGAGGCCTAGTAGTCAAGGTGGACACTGTGCAAAGTAATCTTGTGGGGCAGATTCAGGTACAGGAACAGAAATGCACATTATTTCAAAGACAAACAGAGGCAGACATTGAATCCATTAAGATAGGATTGTTGGATTGCTATAAGGGAATTACTGACTATAAGAAGGAATTAGAAGGGGAAATAAATGTCTTGAGGGAAACAGTTAATACTGTGGCAGCAGGGAATGGAAATTTCTTGTTGGGATATCCTCTGGGGCATGGATTTCAGTCAAAACCTTTTAATGGGGAGAATAAATACCATGCAGTTGACTTTCTAGCTGCGTGTAAGGATAACTTTGTGACAGGGATGAGTGAGCAGGCAAAAATTAAATATGTTAAGAGGCAGTTGGAAGGGGGAGCTCAAACATGGGCAAACCAAAATGATGATAAATTTTGTGATTTTAAAACCTTCGAAAACCTGTTCTTGAACAAATACTGGGGCCAAGCAAAACAATTAAGATTGCAAAACGATTTTTTGAATGGATCCAGTTACAAGAGTGGAAAGGAAAGTATGAGAGAGTTCTGTGTTAGAGAACTGAATAAATTAAATCATCTGGATAGGCCACTGGGCGTATTAACAGAAATATCTACACTAAAGAGAAGATTATCAGAGCATTTGCAATGGGATTTGATTCACAGTGCAACAGATTCAGTGGAAGAATTTCTTAATTTTGTGGATAATATGGACAGGGCATTGTGTTACAGACCTAAATCCATGGAACATAGGGAGAGTGGAAGGTATCATGAAAGGGGAAACAGTATTAATTATGAATACAGTAATAACCATAACAGGTGGAGAGAAGATAGAAGTGATCAGAATAATCAGGATAGAGATTGGAGAAGCAAGCCACAAAGGTATAACAGAAATTTTGGAGGGAGAAGAGACAATTTGGATCAGATGAGGAGTGATAGAGAAGGTATGAGAGTAGGAATGCCGGATGCAAATGGACAGGGTAGGCAATCAAAAAACTAATTGATGCCTCACTTAAGGTCCGCAGGGGGGCTGGTAATTATGTAAACAGGGCCAGACAAGGACATGATGGGATGAGTAATAAAGTCAGCAAGGAAAATAGGGAAATTGGGATATGTCATATGGATGCTGTCTTAGGAAATGAAAATCTATGGGGGGGGGGGGGGGGGGGGGGGGTTTAACAATTATAGAAATACAGATAAAAGGTATAAGAGGAAAAAAGGGAACAAGGCTAATATCAGCTATGAACAGTGTGAGTTTTACATTGATGACATGTTTAAAAGGGAAGAGAAATTACAAGTAGAGGAGGACAATATTGGTTTGTGTGCAGCAAAATTCATTGAAAGATCAGAGACAGAGGTAGTTTCATCAAAAGGGGGAACAGAAGTGGATATGGAATTAAGGGGCAATGTTCACAGTAATAATGGGTGTGATGAGTGGGTAGAGATGTCTATTGGAAATAGTATGGAGAATTGTGGAAAAGGTGAGGAGAGGGTTATTCAGTGTGATGTAAAGCCTAATATGAGTGGTGTATTTGACAATGTGGAAAATGCTGGTAAATTACCTACTGATAAGGTTGCTGTGCTTGTGGGTGCAGGTGTTAACTGTGGTAGTGATAACGACTTCAGTGTGGATATGGAAATGCGTAATGATATGGAGAATGTTGCTGTAGGTTGCCCAGAAGATAAAATTGAAACCTATGTTTTCTTAACTGATGATGCAAGCCTCAAAGATGTTAATTGTGGGTGGTTAGGAAAGGAGGAGGCTGATTATGATTTGAGTGATTGGGTGTCCTATGCAAAATTACATAAAGCTTTGATGCGTGAAGAATGGGGTAAAATAAAATTTAAAATTGCCAGAAAATTGGAAGAATTAAGTGAAGAAGAGAATGTGGAGTTTGCTATTAAGGATCTGTTTGAAGGGGATACTGATGTATGTTTTGGAGAAAGACCTAAAGATATTTGCATTATGCAAGAGGAAAGCAGGAGTGAAGTAGAAAGAGATTTATTACAGGCAGCAGGGCTGAACAGAGTAGAAATAGAGGTGATACAGCCAATAATGGATATCAGTGTGGGAGGAGTTGCAGATATAGCATTATTAGACTCTGGCTCAAGTTTATCTGCAATCTCTGAATCTTTCTGGCAGCAAATTAAAGGTTTAGGATTAATAGAATTACCAGTTACAGGAGTCAAAATTAAGACAACAACTGGGACATGTAGCAAGCCCATCAGCAGGGAAGTATTACTGGAATTTAATAGTAATGAGTATTGTTTTGATATTAGTTGCTTTGTGGTGAAGGGTTTGGCATTGAATGTAATTTTGGGTATGGACTTCTTGTACAAGTATGACTGTAGCATTTTTGTAAAGGACAGAGTGGTAGAATTTGATGCTGGTGGAAATAGATGAAGAATAAAATTTAAAGGGGAATTAAAAGGACGTGAGACAATTACTCATTTACAAAGGATAGAAGAGATAGGTGATGAGATGTGCACTGAACAGCAGATACATGACAAAGTAAATGAAATGGGACATTTAAATGAGGAACAAAAGGTGCAGCTTACAGGTTTATTGTGTAAGCATAAGCATGTGTTCTCTGACAGACCTGGAAAAGTCGTAGATTTCAGTTATGTTTTGAGGGTATTGCCACATGAAGTGATAAGGGCCAAACCTTATCCTATAGCAATAGCTAATAGAGAGGCTGTAAGGGCAAGGATACAGATGATGTTGAAGTGGGGCATACTGGAAATGGGGAGGAGTGAGTATTGTAATCCAATAGCAGTGGTGAAAAAGAGGGATGGTTCTATAAGAATAGTATTGGATGCAAGAAAGCTAAATAAAATAATAGTCAAAGAAAATGATCAGCCAGAGAACATGGATGAGCTGTTGCAAAAAATTTATAATGTTAAAATTCTGTCAAGTGTTGATTTGACTTCAGGGTTCTGGCAGGTGCAATTGGCTGAAGAGAGCAGAAAGTACACTGCTTTCTTTTTTGAGGGCAGGACTTATATGCTTACAGTTGTGCCATTTGGTTTATCAATATCTGTAGCAGTTTTTGTAAGGGCTTTAAGTCATGTATTGGGTGATGAACTAATGAGAAAATTGACAATGTACGTAGATGACATTTTGATTACGAGTAGCAATTGGCAAGAGCACTGTCAGCTGTTGGAGGATGTATTCAAGGCTATATCTAAAGGGGGGATGACCCTTAAGTTAAGTAAGTGTGAATTTTTTCAAGCAACATTACTATTTCTCGGTCATCAGTTAACTCCTGATGGCATTCTGCCCAATAAAGAGAAAATCAAGGCTATTGTTGACTGCAAGGTGCCAACGAACAGGAAACAATTGAAATCATTTATAGGACTATGTTCATTCTATAGGAAGTACATAAGTGATTATAGCCTGAATTCACCTAACCTATGTAGACTATTAAAGAAAAGTGTAACCTGGTGCTGGACATCTGAGTGTGACCGGGAATTTAAAGCCATCAAGAATAGCTTAAAATACAGCAAAATTTTGTTCTATCCAGATTTGTCTGAGCAGACAGCTCAGATTATGGGATAGGGGCAGTGCTATTTCAGGAGATGGTAGTAGATGGGAAGACCGAGCACAGGGCAATCGCTTTTGCAAGCAGAATGTTGTCCAAACATGAACTAATGTATGGTATCTCAGAGAAGGAACTTTTAGCCATAGTTTTTGGATTTCAGAAGTTCAGGATATATGTGGAAGGTAGGAAAGTGATTGTTTACACAGACCATAAGGCTCTGAGCTATTTGCAGGAATGCAAGCTGTTAAATAATAGACTCATGAGATGGGCCATGTTTTTGCAGCAGTTTAACTATGAGATAAGATATATTAAGGGCATAGACAACTATGTGGCTGATGCTTTATCAAGATTACCTTTCATTGGAGCAGAACATGAAGCGAATGGAGACGAGAAAGAACTACAGATATTGTATATGAAAGGAGTGGGTGGAGAGAAGGAAATCAGATCCATCTGTAAGGACATGAGGAGACTTCAGAATGGGGATCAAACCTTGAAGTTTATCAAAACAAACTTTCGAAGTAAAAAACATGAAAAAATAGCTAAATATTATAGAATTTATAAGGGTATTTTATTTAGACAAAGAAATTTGGACAAAGAGGAGTGGAAGGTATGTTTTCCAGATGAGCATGTGGAAAAATTAATAAATTACATCCACCTTAGCCATGGGCATTATGGGGCTCAAAAATGTTTGGAAATACTGCAGGACTATGTTAGTTTTAACAACATGGCCAGGAGAGTAAAGAGACAGTTGGCTTCTTGTGATAAATGTCAAAAAGTGAAGTATAATACTATTGCAGTACAAGGAGAGATGCAGAATATCGTTCCTAAAAGAAATGGTGAACTGCTGACTATCGATTTATTTGGGAGGCTGCCAACAGGTCGAGTGGGTGTAAAGTATGTTCTTTTAGCTGTTGATGTATTCTCAAAGTTTGTAAGGCTGTATCCACTGAAAAAGGCTACTAGCCAGAATATAATTAACAAGCTAGAGAAAGATTACTTTGTGAATGTTATAAAACCAGAGAATGTTCTGTCTGATAATGGAGCACAATTTGTATCTAGTGTGTGGGGGAAGTTTATGCAAAGATCTGGGATGAAGCATATAAGGATTTCAGTGTATCACCCTGCGGGAAACCCTGCTGAGAGGTATATGAGGGAGCTGGGTAGGCTATGCGGGACATATTGCAGTAAAAAGCATAGTACTTGGGCAGAATATATAACTGTGATTGAGGATCTTATGAACACAGTGAAGAGTTGTGCAACAGGATTCTCACCCTATGAGCTCATGAAAGATATCAAGCCAGACAATCTGATAGCAGAACACTTAGATTTTCCTCCATCTCAAGACTTGACAAGTCAAGAGAAGATGCAGATGGCCAGACAGCAAATGTTAAAGAAAGGACATGAGAGACAGAGGAGGCATGGAGAAAGGTATAAGACAACAAAGTTCAAGGAGGGAGATAAGGTGCTGGTGAGGAACAAGAAAAACTCCAGTGACATTGATGGCGAAATCAAAAAGTTATTTGAATTATACAATGGACCCTTTGAGATAACAGGTTGTCCACACCCTAATGCATATAGGTTGGTATATCCAGTGTCCAAAAAGCCATTTGGACTGAGAAATGTAACGGAGTTGAAAAAATATGTGGTAAAAGAATAAAGGTTAAGGAAGTGAGATTCCCATGTACACTATTGTCGAGTTAAAAAAAAAATTATTGGGGGCTATGTATACGTGTATTTATAATTGGAGTATTATTTGTGTTACTGTTTATGTTGCGATGCCATTGTTGGTGGTCAACAAACTTCATTATACTGTATGTATTTGCAATAAGGGAATCTGTTGTCCAATGGATTTGCACAACTGGTGTGGGTGTGATAGAAGCCTTGTTGAAAGTCATACGGGAACTGAAACCTACTGTACATATAGTCTATTTCTGTATAAATGTGTGGAGAATACAGGAGGGAGGAAATCTGCAAATAGTTTGTTAAAAAAAAAAATAGTTGAGATTTTATTAAAATTTCTAATGTATCTGTGGCACCTGGAGTTGATACTGGTGCGTGGGGGTAGAAGTGTCGGAGGTCCTGATCTGGGAACATTTGAATGGTGAAATAGAATATATTTAACTATGCCATGTTTGTGTTTGATTTTTGTGCATGTTCGTCATTTGTACAAACCTCAATAAGAACTGATCAGTGAAAACAGGATGTTCTCGGGAGGATTTGGATAGCCTGATTCCTGGGAAATGTGGGTCTGCATTTCTGGGCAAGATTCATGAGGATTTGGTTAAATTTTGATAGGATGGCTTGGCTAATGAGGAAGCACAGTGCTGCTGGCTGACAAGTTTGGAAAGACTGTATTCCAATGCATAAACCTGTGAACACAAAGATCTGGTTACATCAACTTCGTGCAACTTACAGAAACAACTGTGTAAAAAGTGGAAGTGTTAATGTGAAGCGAGTGTGCAACCTACATATAGACTAACATGGGCATTTATTTTGCCTGCCCAATCAGACTCAATAGGATACTATCTAATTGTATATTTGAGTTGGATACATTGTTGGATTATGTATATATGTTTTCTAATGACAGTACTTACACTGATTAACTCACCACTATAACACTGTTCAACAAGGTTTGGTGCCATTATAGTTATAATTAAAATGTTTAATATATAAAGTAATATGGGTTCACTCCATTTGGTGCTACTTCATGTTGCCGTTACTAAGGTAATGTCTCCATGAAGTGGGGGTATGTAAGGTAACAGGGGATAATATGGAACTCTTTCAAGTATGTAAGGTAACAGGGGATAATATGGCACTCTTACAAGTAATTTAAAATTTAAAGCACAGCAGCAGAGATAATATGCTGGGCAAAATAGACCGGAAAATACTTGTTTTGTGTTTTGATGGACGTTGTAGTTCCGTTGGATAGGTGTTTTGGTTTTCTTTTAATTGCAACGAATTATATAAGTGTGGTGATAATTTGTAAAATTATATAATGTATTTAGATTTAAGTATTTAAATATTATAAAATATTGTAAACGAATTGTGGCCATGTTTAGTGATTATTTTGACTACTGTGGTGTCATGTGACCCGACTCAGGACTGTAGATATGAGCGGGAAAATGGAGGTCTTTTGTCGTTGGCTGTTGTGGTGGCAAGTTGGGAGCGGCAAAGTGCCGCGAGTGCAAGCATGGACGCCAGGGAATGCGAAGGAACAAAGTGAAAGCGTGTGGGTCTGAGACAAACAGTGTACGAATTGCACCGATTATTATTTGTGAACTTAAAAATGCATGGCCACAACGTTAAAGTGTTTCTTTTGAATAAATAAGTTTCAATCTGAACGTGTATAGTTCAATTCACTGCTCTTCAAAAGCCAGCCAATATCAGACTCAATAATAGGGGCAATAATGCAACCGTTTACTACCAACCCCCTTTACAGATGAGCCACGTGAAAAATAGGTAGTAAACGAGCTCGAGTTCAGTTGCAAGGATAACTTATCCCCATTCCTCCACAACCTCAACAACTTCTCCCCCATTTGCTTCACCTGATCCCACTCAACCCAACAAGCCACCTTCCTAGATGTTGACCTCCACCTCAGAGATAGCTGCATCAGTACCTCTATCCATATCAGACCTACTAACCATCAGCAAAACCTCCACTTTGTCAGCTGCCACCCATTCCATACCAAGAAGTCCCTTCCATACACCCTAGCAACCCGTGGTCATCGCATCTGCAGTGATGAGCAGTCCCTCTTGGAATATACCAAGGGTCTCATGGTAGCCTTCACTGTCTGTAATTATCCTCCCAACCTTTTACAAAAACAAATCTGTCGTGCCTTGTCTTTCCAGTCTCCCACCACCTCCAAAAGTCCCACAGTTACTGTCCTCACCTATCCAGCCCCCTCCCTGTTCCCATTCCAGCACTACACAAACATCATTTCACCGCTACACCCAGTTCTTTTATTTCTCTCCTTTCCGCTACTCCAAACCCCCCCCCCCCCCCTCACCTTCCCACCTTTCTCCTGCCCTCTGTCTAAACTGCAGCACTTCACTGTCCACCACCCCCACCATACTACTCCTCCCCCTCCCCACCCCAGCCTCCTCCTACCCCCACCCAGTCGCCACTCCCATCAGGCACTGGTGCTGCTGCTCGCAGTGTGGTTTCAGCTGCCTGAGACTGCAGTCTCATGTTTGTATGTGGGGAGGGGGGGGGGGGGGGGTGGGTGCACATGCACGTGTGCCTATTGTATTGTTGACAAAGGCCTTAATGGCTGAAATCTATAATTGTGTGAAATTTTTTGTTGTGCCTGTCACAACTCAGCATCTCTGCTATGTGATGAGTAGCAACTTTCCTTCTCTAATAGTGTTACATGCCATTCTGGATTTTCCATTGTTAGATTAATGGAATTTCTGGATAAGAACAAAACCCTCGCTGATGCTCAACATGGTTTTTCAAAAAATAAGTCTACAACCAGTGCCATATATAATTTCTAACAAAATGCTCTAGAAGCACTGGATAGCAAACAAAATGCTGCTACTATTTTCTTAGATCTGAGCAAAGCCTTTGACATTTTGGACCACAGAATCCTGTTGGAAAAAATTAAAAAGTAGGGCATTAGAGGCAGCGCATTAAAATGGTTCTCCTCGTACATGACAAAACAAAAAGTACTAATAACATATGAACTAAATGATAGCACTAGAACATATTTTTCAGATGGGAGAGTAATTAAAACTGGAGACACTCAAGGATCCATTTTCAGGCCTATTATTTTCCTTCTATATATAAGTGATGTAGATATAAGCATAGAATCGCAACTGAATATTTTGTTTGCAGATGGCACAGGCATAGTTCCTACAGGGGAAACACAAACACAGCTACATGAAAGCATAAATAAAGCTACAGACCAGCTAAATGACTGGCTTGCAGCAAATAAACTAATATTAAACTCTTCCACAACAACTGTGCTTAATTCCTGTTTGAAGGGGAGGGCTGCAACACTTCTGTGACAATAAAGACCAGTGGAATTATACCCTCACTGGAAACAAAATTTTTAGACATATGGCTTCAAAATGATTTTAACTGGCAGACACATATAACAAAAATGAATATAACACTGAAAAAAGTATGCCACAGCCTATTCTTACTTACACACAAAACAAGCTTCCACACTTTGCCCAGTTCCACAGTATTCTACACTATGGAATTATATTCTGGGGTAGCACAGAGGCTAGCTCAGTAAACTTCCAGACTCAAAAGAGAACTGTAAGAGCAATGTGACATGCAAAACAGACTGATTAATGTAGGCCCCTCTTTCAAACATCTCCTATCCTCCCTCTCCCCTGCCTCTTTTTCTAGAAAATTGTAAATATGTGAGGAAAAATATCAGAAAGATAAATAAAAACTGTAATGTACATGAACATAATACTAGGCAAAAAGACAAACTCATTGTTCAGTCAGTACAGACAACAGTCTTTAAAACCTCCAGTACAAATAGTTCAACACAAATGTACAAAGTGCACCACATAAAATTAAATTTATTTCTTCATTTTGTCTGTTTTACAAATCCCTAACGGCATTCTTACTAGATCACTGCTTCTATTCAGTTGCAGAATTCTTAAACCTTGTGAAGTATGACAGGCACGAAGCCAGAATATGCAAAAACTACCAAGCAGTACTGTTGCTAAAGCAAGATCAAATACACTCCTGGAAATTGAAATAAGAACACCGTGAATTCATTGTCCCAGGAAGGGGAAACTTTATTGACACATTCCTGGGGTCAGATACATCACATGATCACACTGACAGAACCACAGGCACATAGACACAGGCAACAGAGCATGCACAATGTCGGCACTAGTACAGTGTATATCCACCTTTCGCAGCAATGCAGGCTGCTATTCTCCCATGGAGACGATCGTAGAGATGCTGGATGTAGTCCTGTGGAACGGCTTGCCATGCCATTTCCACCTGGTGCCTCAGTTGGACCAGCGTTCGTGCTGGACGTGCAGACCGCGTGAGATGATGCTTCATCCAGTCCCAAACATGCTCAATGGGGGACAGATCCGGTGATCTTGCTGGCCAGGGTAGTTGACTTACACCTTCTAGAGCACGTTGGGTGGCACGGGATACATGCGGATGTGCATTGTCCTGTTGGAACAGCAAGTTCCCTTGCCGGTCTAGGAATGGTAGAACGATGGGTTCGATGACGGTTTGGATGTACCGTGCACTATTCAGTGTCCCCTTGACGATCACCAGTGGTGTACGGCCAGTGTAGGAGATCGCTCCCCACACCATGATGCCGGGTGTTGGCCCTGTGTGCCTCCGTCGTATGCAGTCCTGATTGTGGCGCTCACCTGCACGGCGCCAAACACGCATACGACCATCATTGGCACCAAGGCAGAAGCGGCTCTCATCGCTGAAGACGACACGTCTCCATTCGCCCCTCCATTCACGCCTGTCGCGACACCACTGGAGGCGGGCTGCACGATGTTGGGGCGTGAGCGGAAAACGGCCTAACGGTGTGCGGGACCGTAGCCCAGCTTCATGGAGACGGTTGCGAATGGTCCTTGTCGATACCCCAGGAGCAACAGTGTCCCTAATTTGCTGGGAAGTGGCGGTGCGGTCCCCTACGGCACTGCGTAGGATCCTACGGTCTTGGCGTGCATCCGTGCATCGCTGCGGTCTGGTCCCAGGTCGACGGGCATGTGCACCTTCCGCCGACCACTGGCGACAACATCGATGTACTGTAGAGACCTCACGCCCCACGTGTTGAGCAATTCGGCGCTACGTCCACCCGGCCTCCCGCATGCCCACTATACGCCCTCGCTCAAAGTCCGTCAACTGCACATATGGTTCACGTCCACGCTGTCGCGGCATGCTACCAGTGTTAAAGACTGCGATGGAGCTCCGTATGCCACGGCAAACTGGCTGACACTGACGGCGGCGTGCACAAATGCTGCGCAGCTAGCGCCATTCGACGGCCAACACCGCGGTTCCTGGTGTGTCCGCTGTGCCGTGCGTGTGAGCATTGCTTGTACAGCCCTCTCGCAGTGTCCGGAGCAAGTATGGTGGGTCTGACACACTGGTGTCAATGTGTTCTTTTTTCCATTTCCAGGAATGTATAATGAATTTATTGTACAATTAAAATAAATTTTGAAGTTATATGTAACCTGTATGTGTGTGTGTGTGTGTGTGTGTTAGTGTGTGTGTGTGTGTGTGTGTGTGTGAGTGAGGGCATGCGCGCCGTGCAAATTATATCTAACAATCTGTAGAGATTTACTGGATGAATAAATAAATAGCACAACAAGAACAACATTCCAATATACCGTGTCTTATTACGGATATTCTCCACAAAAAAATAATGTGTATCTTGTGTAATCCATTGTGCAGCTTCTTGATGCTTCCATAGGTTCATTTTGATGTTACTGCATCACCACATGGGATTTATGCAATGGATTTGTGGCGTCAATACTTCGTATTGACAACAAAACTTATATCTGTGAACTTTAAGTGCTCTGTCGAGCCTCCATCTTAACTTTAGTTTAGTCAGTTCTTTGTTATACTTCATTCTGTATGGACGCAGTGTCAAGTGTAAATATATACAAGCTACAACATATATATGAATTAAGTTTCCTATATCCCAATTACCGATCCCGTTCCCATAGTGGTGACCCCGCAGTTTGTTCATGTTTTGCGTCTTCCGCACCGGTGTTTATGAAACAGGTTATATGCACTACGCAATGACCATGCCAAACAATGCCTTGTTTGAAAATGTGGAAGCACAACTCTGCTCACCGAGTTTCGTCATTTCTTCGCCAATGGCGTATTCATCATTTACTCACAGTGATTCGCGTTCTCAACAAAAGCTGTGTGTTAACCTCATTAGTTTTCAACAGTCAACAACTACGCTGTTAGAGTGAACAATGGACTAAGGCTTCGCATCACCAGACTGTACCCATCTGGCAGTGAAATGTGAATTGAACAATATTTTGAATTGTGTCTCTTCATATTGAGTGTTTCAAGAACAAAGTGATCTCCATTCGAACACGTATTTAGCCACCCACCGGCATGCTTCATCAGTTACTGTTGGACCGTGTACATCACCGCCATTACTACAAACCGTGCCGGATCCGTTCCACACATGTGTTGTTCCAGTTGTGTCTAATTTACATACACAATTCAATGTTTTGTGTAACATGGACCGCTTACCTCACCTCAGTGGCCCGCCACAGGCACTACAGACATGTTATACATCAGATAGTTTCCACACAGGTGGCATTCTTAACCCCCCCCCCCCCCCGCCCCCTAACTTTGGGGGGGTCCGCGAGTCCAGTCACTCAACTGCCCCCACAGCACCACCTGTGTCTGCCGCGCCGGACTCTCGCCCTGTTCCGGAAGCGGGTCGTTTCCACCCAGCACTCATCACTCATGGTCCAGTGTCCAGACCCCCCTGTGTGCTGTCCATCCACCCGTTTACATAGTACCGTCTGTGCCTGCCATGCCACGTTTTTGTGACACACAGTCAACTGTGCCAGCTGCTGCTACTATGGATTCGCTCATCTATTTTAAATCCAGGCCTACCATGCCAGCCTCTGACTTAACTTCAGTTTAGCTGCTACCCCAGGAGACACTGCAGCCGCTGTCGTCACCCCCTCCTGGCCGCCCGCCTAAGCTACTGCCCTTATAGAAGGACAACCTGGCATCGTGGTTAACACTTGTCGAGCATCTGTTCGAGTTACATCATGTGCCTGACGACAACTCAAAGTTTCTCTGCCTCTTCACACACCTCCACAACCACTCGGATTTGATTTATGACCTGCTCCTTTTACCGCCGCCTGCAGCAAAATACGAGTTTGCAAAGAAAACTATAATGGAACAACGTGCCTTCTCGCCACAAGAGTTAATAACCAAGATTCTCTCTGAGGAGCACCTGGGGGAACACACCCTGTCACAGCTCTGGCGCCACCTTTGATTGCTTGTGAACGAGCATACCATGCCTGACGCCATGCTATGGGCTGTGTGGTCTGCCAAACTACCTACTGATCCACAGATCCATCTGTTACCACACTCGATTGAGTCATCAGCTCCCGCCTATGCATTGCTGACCAGTTGTATTTGCTGCTGCGGCAGCATCAGCCGGTTCATTCCACACCATTCATCGGCACAGCTGCCCCCACATACCGACCTTCGACCAGCAGAGGCTGTCACCTCATCTATTTCTCCAGGCAGTGACGGCTCACTCTCTCCACTGTCTGAGCACTCCCGGATCGCCCACGCCTCTTATGTAACAAGCTGTTTACCAGAACAAATGAACGAGGACAAGCTGCCCCTGCTGTCACAGTATGCACCTCTTCCTCACCCTTTCTGCTGGTATCACAAAGTGATCGGCGACGACGCCAAGAAGTGCTGGTTGCCATGCCAAATCCCACACGCCGACCACAGGGACTAAGAGATGCCGAGTCCTGCAGGGAAGCTAACAGGCATCCTCTTAGATTACACTCCGTTCACTCATCCTCCAGGGTGAGTGGTCATCTCTATGTGACTGACATTGCATCAGGTCTAGCTTTTCTGGTCAAAACCGGTGCTGACGTGTCGGTCATACCTACTTTGATGGCTCCACCTGCTTCTTCACGGACAAAGTCACTTCTACGACCTTTCAATGCATCGACATTACCTACCTCAGACTTAGTAAAGATCATAGTGACCCCATCTCCTTCTCTACATTTTCTGTGGACGTTCTACATTGCCGACATTGATGAACCGATCCTCAGTATGGATTTTTGTCTCATTACGAACTATCTCTGAACGTCGTACAGGGTTCAGTGCTCCACCATCCTACAACCACTCACATACCAGCCAGCGACATTGCAGTGGGGGTAGTGTTGCAACAATGCAAGGGCAACATGGTTTCTCCCCTTAATTTCTTCTCCAAGAAACTATCTGTGGCTCAGAGAAAATATTCTGCATTCAATAGCGATCTCCTTGCTGTTTATGAGGCAATCAAATATTTCTTCCCCAACATCGAGGGTCATTCGTTTTTCATCCTCACCGATCACAAACCACTGGCAGAAACATTCTACATTCCACCTGAGAACCCACCCCCCTGAAGTTACCGCCACTTTGACGTGGTTTCTCAATTCACAACGGACATCCGTTACATCGACGGTGCAGATAACGTTGCTGTGGATTTCTTCTCATGGATCAGTGCTGTTTCCTGCATCATTGATCTTTCTGATCTGGCCTCCCTCCAAGCTTCTGGCGAAGATTCTCCAGCTCTCCTATGAGACCCACAAACATCACTTGTTTTCACAAAGGCTAAATTTCCGGGCGTTTCCAATGAGGTGTGGTGTGATTCTTCGACTGGCACCCTACGGTCTTTGCTCCCACCCGGGCTGCGAGGACAGGTTTTCGACACCTTGCATAACCTAGCCCACCCAGGCGTTCGAGCTACCACACGTCTCGTGTCAGAACTTTTTGTTTGGAAGAATAACAAACAAGACTGTCAAACCTGGGCATGCAGCTGCATCACTTGAAAGTGCTACAAGATCAGCTGCTTCACCTTCCCGCCTCTGGGCAAGTTCGACATTCCTACAGGACGATTTCATCACATACATATTGATCTGATCGGGCCTCTTCCTCCTTCAAAGGTCCATAGATATATCTTATCAACTATCAACCATTTGTCTTGCTGGGTCAAGGCTGTCCCTCTCCCAAACATTACCGCCGAGATGGTAGCCAAGCCTTTCATCGGCTCGTGGATTGCTTGTTTAGGGTGCCCGACTACTATCACTACCGATCAGGGTCGACAGTTCGAATCCTCCCTTTCCACCATCCTCTGCAATATCTGCGGTATTAAAAAAATACACACTACCACCTATCACCCAAAAAGCAATGGGTTGGTGGAGAGATGGCACTGCACCCTCAAGACGGCCCTTCAATGCCATGATTGTCTCTGGTCGGAAGCTCTCCCATGGGTGCTACTTGCTCTATGCTCGACCTATCGACCTATAAATCAGAGCTACAGGGGACTATATCCGAATTTGTTTTCTGTGAGAATCTGGTCTAACTGGAGGAACTTATTCTTCCCCATGTTAGCAAGGATCTTCCCCCCTTGCCAGATTTCATTAGCCAGATGCGCACGCATTTTCAACAAATGCGTTTGGACCTGCCCATCAGTCACTCACCGCCTGAGACTTATGTTCCTACCACACTCTCTGACTGCTCCCACATCATGCTGCATGATGATGCGATGAGGCAGCCTCTTCAACCTCATTATCTTGGCCCCTACAAGGTCCTGCAGTGGGGGGACATGAATTTTGATATCATCGTTAAAGACTGCACACAGACAGTTTGTCTGCATTGCCTGAAACCGGCTTCCATCAACCCTAATGGTCTCCCACTGCCGCAGTCGAACTCTGCAGACAATCCATCCTTGATCGAGAATAAGACGTGCTCCCATCAAGCTCACCACACACCTCTTCTGCCGAAGACTTTTCGCCATGATTCGCTGGTTTCCCAACCTCGCCCCCTGTTTTACCCTGCGCAAGTTTCGCGCCCGCACCTCCAAATTCAGAGACACACACTTATGACCAGTTTTTCCTGCAACTTGGCACCGCACCAAGTAAACAACGTTTCTATAGTGATGTTCGATGACCGAGTGCTCATTCTTTTGACAGATACCGAGGTCCCACCATCGGATAGTCCCTTACGCATCTACATTGAACACAACCTCACACTCCCGCACGAGTGTGACTGAGCATCGCTACGTGCTTTCATTTCTACGGACAGCTCGATCATCTTAAGGGCCACACATGCCTCCACCACACCGTCAACTGCCCTGCCCGTTTATTCCCAGGCTGGCCGCTGTCTCATCCGGCCACAGTGGCTGACTGACTATGAAGTGGACCTGCCTCTCGCCGATCTGCCTGCACAACCCACCTTTCTTGAGATGGAAGTACCTGTGGTGCGCCTGCCTACGTACATGATTTCCACCAACGTCAACGCCCATATGCCCTCACCTTTGGACATCTGTAGTACTCTGTACCATTGGGAAGGGGGGGGGGGGGGGCTGTGTGGCGTTGATAGTTCGTATTGGCCACAAAACTTAATATCTGTGAACTCTAAGTGCTCTGTCGAGCCTCCATCTTAACTTTACTTTAGTCAGTCGTTTGTTATACTTCATTCTGTATGGATACAGTGTCAAGTGTAAATATATACGAGCTACGACATATATGGGAATTAAGTTTTCTACATCCTGATTACCGGTCCTGTTCCCATAGATTCAATAAGTTTCAGTACTTCTTGTTCACAGAGAATTTTACTTTGCATGCTAGACGTTCAGCAGTGAACATACAAAGACTGCTTACATGCTTTTGATACAAAATTGGATCCAAGACTGATTTAAACCTGATTTATGGCAGCAAACAAATCGCCTCTATTTATACAATTTTAAACAATTGCTGTCATTGTTACGTATTGATTTTGCATACTAACAGTTAAAATTTTTACATACATCTTCCCAAATTACATAGAAAATTACTTGGAATAACAGTGAATGATTTCATACAAAGACAGGAAAGAACCTGTTTCTATTAAGACTATAAACTACATGTTTCATCATTGCAACAATATATTTCATTAATTTGCATCTATTATTTTACTGACTTAAAATAAAACCATCCTATCATTTTCAGGTGAACAGAGTGATTAGTTTTATTGAATGAAAGCCCTAGATTCAATTAATTAAATTGTGTAAGAGTAAAATTTTATGTTTTTATGTGGTTGTAATCACAGTTCTATTAACTAACACAAATTAGAATATAAACATGTTTGATTTTGACTGAAAAATTCATCGTGTCATATTTCTGTTAGGAGAATAAACAATTTCTATCTTAAAAAATGTAGAAGTAGCTGTCTCTCGATGATCTGAAATATCAGAAGTGTAATCGTTAATTATTCCATAACTATAATAGCAATTTTATTCATATCATGTGCCTGTAGTTTGTACTGTGTTTAAATTATGATGGTACATTATTTTTTAATCCAATTTGTTTCCTTCATTCTATATACTGGTGAGGCCCAATGTAAACCATGTCGAAACAGTAAATTAAATTTGTGTAAATTACTAAGTTGCTGTGTGAAGAATCTTCGGTTCATCATAGTATTTGAATCCAGATAATCAGAAACATGTCTCCTTCTTTCTATATAGTGGTGAGACAAAATGTAGACAGTGCTAAAGCAACATTTTAAATTGGCATAAATTACTAATATTACATATATGCCTTCTTCGGGGGAGTCAAGATGAGATTGGAATAGGATACATGAGCCCAAAAGGGGTTGTTGTATTGTAGTGCCCCCAGAATTTTATGAAGGTCCAGAGACACTTGCGTTCCAGCCATTTCGAACACGCACTATTTTAAAGCAGGGCCTAAGGATGAGCATGGGATACTGCACCCATTTATTGTTTGTGCAGGCGAAACTGGAAGGGAGATAATTCGTCGGCACTGGCAAGTATTCAGCATGACCTGCCAAGAATAAGCAAATACAGCCCGGAAGCTCTATGGCCAGCTGCAAAGAGTAATGTAGCACTGTATTGTTAAAAAACAAATGGAGAGACTCAAAATAGTGACTGATTATTAGACGTTGACCTGCTGTTGAGAGTATGTGGACTGGACGTGGATAGTCGGCCAGGATAAAAGCTTATGTATTAATTGTGTTCAAAAATGTGTAATTAACTGATTCTGGGTGCCCGGTTATGTGTGGGCTTACGTCATAAAGTTTAGTTATTTTTTTTGTACAAAGTGGAAATAAATATGTTCTGGTGCATTGAATGATATTCCAAGAGCAGCATTTTTTTAAATAAGAAGAGAGAGAGCGAGAGAGTGAAAATTTCCCCTTCCTAGCAGTGAAATCTTCAGAGAAGTGTCCGGTGCTAGCAGAAGACATTGGCGCTGCAAGAAAGCAGAACCAGCATTCTTCAACAAGTAAGTCCACGAAAACGCTTAAGCTATATAGAGAGAGCTTAACATTACACTGGGCCACTGCAAGAACGTGGTGACCATAAAGAAAGGACCTGAGAAAGAAGGGGATTAAAGAAGAAGCTATAAGAAAAAAAAAAGAAAAACAAAAAAACAGTTGGGAGTTTCCATAGCAACCGATAACAGCGAGGCTGAAGAGTGATTCCACGATACTTATCCAGAAATATCTTGTTGATAAATGGTGAAATGATAAAGGGAATCAAGAAAAATATACAACACTGCAGTTAGTCTCAAATCACCACCGCCACCGTCTAAAACTGCTGACGCCGCCGTACACCAACGCCAATGCCGCTGTACACCAACGCCAATGCTGCCGTACACCAATGCCAACATCCCATCACACCAACGCTGATGCAGCCGTCCACAAAAGCCGACGCCATCGTCCACCTACGCTGATGCCGCTGTCCATCTACGCTGATGCTACCGAACACTGGTGCTGATGCCGCCTTTCACCAATGCCGGGTGAGCTAGTACTGACCTTTGATTGTTTGTCAAGTGTGGGGGGTTGTGGAAATAAGTGAGTGTACTTTTAATGATAACTAGATTAAAGGCAAAACAAAACACAATGGAAAAAGAACATCAATCCGTAGAGTCTGTTGGGGCTATAGGAATTGAAAAACAGGGGCCAGATTTAGGCAAGATTTATCAAAGCGCAGTTTGTATCACAGAACACAAAACAGGACGAACTGAAGACAGAATTAAACTCTAAGTTAGATTTGCAAAACACAAAACTAGAGACTCAAGTTAATATCCTAAGTAATCAGATGCAAGAATGGAAAAAAGAATTGAAAAAAGAATTGTCCGATTCCCTGAGTGAGCAGACAAGTATTTTATTTAAGGATTTAGAACAAAGAAATGAAGCTCATTTAAAAGGGTTGGTTCAAAAATTAGAATATGATGTAGACTGTAAATGTAGTAATTTGGAAACACAATTTAACAAAAAATACGACTCTTTGAAAAATGTATGTAATGTTACATTTGATGTGGTAGAACGAGAATTAACTGCACTAAAACCAATGTCCAGAAACAAGATAAGTTGCTCCCCCTAGTACAGGCACAAATTTCAGGGGTCAAATCATGGGTGGAAACTACAGAACAGAACTTCAAAGAAAAGTTCATGACTGCAGAGCTTATAAATTTGAATGACTTAGAAGAACAAGTAGAAGAATTAATAGGACGAAAGGTTGAAGAGAAACTAAGTGTTGATATCTATTCGCCTATAGTAACTTCCGATTTAGATAACACCAAGAAAGATTTAGAAACTTTGAGGAAAGAATTCAAGCTTATGTATGAGAAACTAGAGAAAGGCACAGTTTCCCAAAATATTATATTAAATAAGGACATGATAACTGATTTACAATGGTGATCAAATTCAGGCTTGTCAAGACAGTTTCCTAAATTCAAACCAGACGGGGAGGTATACCAAAAAAAACTATATTTAGTAGATCCTGTGATGGGAAAGGAAAAGGGAATGTATAATGTAAAGGATATAAAACAATATGTACAAAACCCCCAGGGACGCTGACGTTCTGTGTCAATGGGCGGAGTGACGTCCGCCGGTTCCCCGAGTTGGTTTCAGTGTTACTTCCACATTAGTTTTCCTACAACGAACTCCCTTCAAATCTTCGACTATCCTGTAATCTATTTATAGCCCTTAAGTTATCCTATCATATTAGTATTAAAAGAGACCAATTATGACTACATGATTATGACTAATTTAAGGAGTCATAATAAACAATAACCTCTAAGCATGAGATAAAACTAACAGGGTAACATTCTAACGGGAGATATAATGTGATGGTACTGTTTAGGAAGAATGATACCTAGATGACATAAACTGAACAGGTGTATGAAATATAGAGTGAAGTGACTAACTGAATAACTATTTGATTATAGTGTATATAATTTCTATTTTTATAGAATGTTTTATATTTTTTTGTAAACTGTGATGTGATTGGGGGGGGGGGGGGGGGTTATATCTAATTTTTAAAGGGGTGGGTAGCGTAGGCACAGACACGACCTACAGACCATGCCCTTCATACAACCCTCGCAAACAAGTGTGACTGGTTCTTCATCATTTGCCATTCCATAGGAGTTACTAAGATCTTTTCTTCAGGGAATTCAAAGGTGATGGTGAGAATGACCGTTCTGCATGAGATGCCAAACATCATACCTCCACCGGCTTCTCACTTAAGTACCGGCGAAGTGGGGATCCTGGGGAAGGGGGGTGGGTAGGGTTTCCTGTCTTTGGGGCTGCCTTCTTTCTTTCTTTGATCTTAGCAACCAATTCTTTTATTTCCTTTCATACTTCTCTTAAGAGTACCAATCTATCTTTCCCCCTGTCCACATTCATATACTTCTATCGCTGAAGTCCTTCTCTTTTCCGTGATTTCTATAAATCTTCAACTAAGAACCTTAGTGGGGCCAAAGAATCAGGATGCACGATCACACTTCCACATCAAACAATTAAATACAAAGATGCAGACAAGTAATACACAGGGAGGTGTACCAACCGTCACAGATAAGGGGGGAGGTAGTGCTCAGGAAGGGCTCGAGCACATGTGCTAAGTAATGATGGTTGCGCATCTCAAGTGAAATGTTATAGTAAGCTTAAGCTAAAGGAACAAGAGGAGATGAAGTGTATATCCACCTTTGTTCATAGCTATAATAGTACAAAGTAATATGAATGGAGATAAAAAGAAATAGATATTAAGCCAGAGGTATCGAGTCAAATAATTTTCTGATGAATAATAGGATTGTGGAGACCAAATAGCCCAAAGAAAAGAAATAAAGTTACAACCATGGACGAAACATATTTAGTTATTAAGGCTACATAAGTGAGCTAAATGCCATGTGCCTTGGGCCTCCCATCAGGTAGACCATTTGCCTGGTGCAAGTCTTTCGAGTTGACACCACTTCGGCGACTTGCGTGTCGATGGGGATGAAATGATGATGATAAGGACAACACAACACCCAGTCCCTGAGTGGAGAAATTCTCCGACCCAGCCGGGAATCGAACCTGGGCCGTTAGGTACGACATTCCGTCGCGCTGACCACTCAGCTACCAGTGGCGGACTATATAAGTGAGCTGTAAGCAATGAACAAGTGAAGAATTTAAGCAGGTAGGCTGAAGGACTCAGGAGGAGGAAAGGAGAGGTAGATAGAAATTTTACCAGAAAATTTTAAATAAAATAGTGTGCAGAGGAGTACGAAAGAGGCAAGACTATGAATCACTGTTAGAGAAGATAGGGAGGGCACATCCGATATAGATGAAATGAGAGAAAGAGAGGCAGGTAGGCAGACCCAGAGGAGGCTGACGTATACTGTGCGGGCAGGGGCACCAAAAAGGGGACTGACCTGTGCCATAGTTTAGTAAAGACTCTACTCAGAATAATGCCTGAACTATGAAACTGGCTAAGGGGAGGGATTTATTTTCGCTCAATCCTGGAAGCAAGAGTAGATAAATCTATTGGAAATAGCTAATACTTGTTGTATTATTAGTTTATCATACTACTATGTCCATGAAAGATATTACCAACAGCTTAATGAAATACCAGAGATGGAATAGAGTTTTTGTACCTAATGTTTTATGTAGTACAAAGTAACAAGATAAGTGTTAAGAAAAAAAAATTATTAAAATATATATTGTGTGCTAAATAACAAGCTATGGGGAGGGATATGTAGTACCCCCAGAATTTTACGAAAGTCTGGAGACACTTGTGTTCCAGCCGTTTCGAACAAGTGTTATTTTAAAGCAGGGCGTAAGTATGAGCATGGGATACTGCACCCATTTATTGTTTGTGCAGGCGAAACTGGAAGGGAGATAATTCGTTGGCACTGGCAAGTGTTCAGCACGACCTGCCAAGAGTAAGCAAGTGCAGCCCAGTAGCTCCGTGGCCAGCTACAAAGTGTAATGTAGCATTGTATTGTTAAAAAACAAATGGAAAGACTCAAAATAGTGACTGATTATTACACGTTGACCTGCTGTTGAGAGTACGTGGACTGGACGTGGATAGTCAGCCACGATAAAAGCTTATGTATTAATTGTGTTCAAAAATGTGTAATTAACTGATTCTGGGTGCCCGGTAATGTGTGGGCTTACGTCATAAAGTTTAGTTGTTTTTTTGTACAAACTGGAAATAAATATGTTCTGGTGCATTGAATGATATTCCAAGAGTAGCGTATTTTTTAAATAAGAAGAGAGAGAGCGAGAGAGTGAAAATTTCCCCTCCCTAGCAGTGAAATCTTCAGAGAAGCGTCCGGTGCTAGCAAAAGACATCGGCACTGCAAGAAAGCAGAACCAGCATTCTTCAACAAGTAAGTCCACGAAAACACTTAAGCTGTATAGAGAGAGCTTAACATTACACCGAGCTACCGCAGTATTACAACATAGCTCGATTTAGTCTCATTCACCAATATTTTTGTGAGGATGAACTGACTCTCTAATTGGGCAAAATGTAATAGATGACTATGTTGCCAGAATAGAATCTACACTATATACTTGTCCGTCCTTACACAATCCCTGCTCCCAATCCCTTACCTCATGGCTCATTCCCCTGTCATAGACCTAGATGCAAGACCTGTCCCATACATCCTCCTACCACCACCTACTCCAGTCCGGTCACTAACATTATGTATCACATCAAAGGAAGGGCTACCTGTGAAACCAGTCATGTGATCTACAAGCTAAGCTGCAACCACTGTGCTGCATTCTATGTAGACATGACAACCAACAAGCTGTCTGTCCGCATGAATGGCCACCAGAAAACTGTGGCCAAAAAATAAATGGACCACCCTGTAGCTGAATACACTGCCAAACATGATACCGCTCATCTCAATGACTGCTTCACAGCCTGTGCCATATGGATCCTTCCCACCAACACCAGCTTTTCTGAATTGCGCAGGTGGTAACTTTCCCTCCAATACATCCTATGTTCCCGTAACCCTCCTGGCCTCAACCTTCGTTAGTCAATGTCCTTACCCATCCACCCCTGTCCCTGTTCCATTACAGCACTACACAGCCATCACTTCACCACCACACCCGGTCTTTTAATTTCTTTTATTTTTATTTTTATTTCTCTCCTTTCCGCTACTTCCCCCCTCCCCCCTCCGCACCTTCTCTCCTACCCTCCATCTAAACTGCAACATTTCACTGTCCACCACTCCCACCATACTATCCCTCCCCCTCCCCACCTCAGCCTCCTCCTTACCACCCAACCCCCCACCGCCCCACCCCCCCCACCCCCCCACCCAGTCGCCACTCTGATCATGCACTGGTGCTGCTGCTCGCAGTGTAGTTTCAGCTCTCTGAGACTGCAGATGTGTGTGCAAGTTGCTCTTGCGTGAGTGTGTGTTCGTGCATGTGTGTATGTGTGTCTACTGCTGACAAAGGTCTTAATGACCAAAAGCTATGATTGTGTGAATCTTTTTATTGTGCCAATCGCAGCTCAGCATCTCCACTACATGGCAGGTAGCAACTTTCCTTCTCTCGTATTGTTACATTCCATCCTGGATATTCCATTGTTTGTATATAATGTCTGTGAGATTGTCTATTTTCACTGCTCACAGTTAGAGGTTATCTGCGTGAAATATCCACTTTATCACTTAAAAATTTATGATTTTTATTTTTGTGTATTTAATGTAAATTTATAAACAATTCACATAGTTCTTTTCTTTAAAAAAATTGTGTTAACTTTACATGTGTAATATCACTATAAAATATGATCTGTGAACAAATGGAACTACCTGACTGACTAATATGACGTTTTAAAGACTGTCTCTGGAGATGTGAAGAATAAGCCTTCTGATTATTGAGCAACAAATGTATCTGTAGATACTGTAAAAGTCTATATCATTTTCCACAGTTTTGTGTATAACAGAGATGGCTACCCTTGCAATTGGAAGCCTTGTGAAGTCAAAAAATATTGGAGTGGTAAAAAAATCTGATTTAATTGTTCCCAATATAGTATTCCATCTGTATAGCTGCTACTTCTCTTCAAAACCCAAATTGTTTGTCACTGAGTGTTCTATACAACTGTTTATGCAATCCAATGTTCGAGATGATATCTATCTATTGCGGTTAATTGTTGATCAAAAATATTTTCTGGTTTTGTATACTGATGATTTTTCATCAATTTATCAAAGCTCTATCCCTTCTGAGGAGTTTTGATCTTTTGAATTAGCTCAAGCAGGCTCAAACTTCTTCATAATTTGCAGTATGGTACTTTGTTATTTTCCAGTCAGTTCATCACATTGATTCTTAAAGAAAATTATAAGAGTTTTTATTTTTTTAATTGTTTTACTTATGAGAATTATCAACTATTGTGTAGAGTTGAGAGCAATTTTCCTTTCCACACTTCTCAGAATCAGTAGTATTCATTTGTTCATGACAATCTCCACTGGCATTTCTGGCTCTAAAAATCAATCTTATTACATTCCCCCCAGGGGGTCCACAACTCTTTTGTGGATACGTGCGTAGCGAGCACGGGACCCCGAGCTAATGTGGCCTTCCTTCCTTTCCGGGCTGCATACCTTCCCTTTCCGCATCCTTCCCCATCCCTATCTTCGCCCCTCCTCCCCTCACCTCTGGCTCTTTCCTTCCCTTTCTCCCCATCTGGGAGTATGGTTTGTGCCTACGTCCGGAGACGGACGCTCGTAAATGTACTGCATTCTTCGCCTTCCTTGCTTTTGTCTTCTTCCTTCCTTTGTCCTTCTCTTTTCCTTACCTCTTCTGTTTCCCTTTTCTCCGCTGCGGCGTTTGAGACCTCTCTTCCTTCCTTTCCCTTTCTCTTTCTTCCTCCATGTGCGTGTCTGAAGGCCGACCCACGCCTTCGTGCGTAGCCGGTGACGGGGTAACCCGTAATTCCCCGCCCCGGGTAGACAGGTAGGACACGTACGTACCCCCTGGTAACGGCCAGGCCCAGGGAGGGGTGATTACCCGAGCTGATACCTTCCGAAAATGCCGATTGGTCCCTCCGTCCGTTTGTCGGGAGGTGTGACCTGAGGTGTGAACAATCACCTAAGGCGGGAGTGCCCTCAGAGAGGGCCCCCACAAGGGAGGAGCGCGCCATCGGAGACGCCGGTAATCATGGGGGATTCTTCCGCAATGGTTTCCTCACCTTCCACTAAGTCTGCTCACAAACGTAAGTATACTGAGTCTCAGCCACAGACGATTCTTCCATCGTTGCCACAGTTCCTTGTTGTTTCTCGGTCTGATGAAGGTCACGACTTCTCCACGGTCAACCCTTTCATTATTCAGAAAGGTGTCGACACAATTGCAGGTCCTGTAAAGTCTTGTTCCAGATTACGGAATGGCACCCTGTTGTTAGAAACACACAGTGCCCTCCAGGCACAAAAATTGCTGCGTACTTCTCTGCTCCACACCTTCCCTGTCCGGGTGGAACCGCACCGTACCTTAAATTCCTCGCGTGGAGTCGTTTATACACGCTCCCTCGATGGATTGTCTGACGAAGAAATTCAGCACTATCTGTCTGACCAGGGCGTAACGGCAGTTCATAGAGTAATGAAACGGGTTGACACGAACATCATTCCAACCCGCACTGTCTTCTTGACATTTGACACAGTTCAACTCCCATCGCAAATCAAAGCAGGCTATGAGATAATTTCCGTTCGCCCTTACGTCCCAAACCCTACGCGTTGCTATCGATGTCAGCGGTTCAATCACACCAGCCAGTCCTGTTCCAATCCAGCCAAATGTGTTACGTGTGGCAAGGATGCCCATGAGGGTGCTTGTCCACCTCCATCCCCTCGCTGCATCAACTGTATGGGTGACCACGCTGCTTCCTCTCGAGATTGCCCCGTTTTTAAGGACGAGAAGCTCATCCAGGAAATAAGGGTGAAGGAAAAGGTGTCGACCTTTGCTGCTCGAAAATTATTCGCCAGTCGCAAGCCCACCGTGCCTCAGACAGGAAAATACAGCACTGTCCTTGCTTCTCCTCGGCCAACAAAGGAGGCGGCCACGCAGACTTGCGACCTCACCTTTAGTACCACGGTCGTCAGATCGGCCAGCGCAAAGATCGCTCGTTCAACCTCACCACTTTCGCCTGCCCACTCTGTGGCTCACCCTTCGTCGAGTTCTGCTACATCTCGAGCCCAAAAGTCGGACGCCAAGTCTTCGAAAAAAGACCATACTCGTGAAGAGTTTTTACGTACCGCAACTTCACAACCATCGGTTCCTTCTTCATCTAAACCACATTCTTCCAAGAAGGCTACAAAGAAACCCAGTTCCTCTCCTTCTCAGCCAAGGCGTGCCCCCTCTACAGCACCACCTGGCGGAAATCGCCCTCGGCCATCTTCTGTGTCGCCGAGGCGCACTGCTGGTGGCCGGTCAACCGGCCGATCGCTGGTGGCAGGGACTGCTCCTGACCAACCTATGGATCAGGATCTTCTGCCTTCGGCTGAATGCCATTCCATGCTGTCGGTTGCTAGCTCCGAGCAGTCTCTGAGTTGACAGCAACTTTGGTCACATTCCTCCATTTTCCTTTCACCCCATGTCCATTATCCACTGGAATATCCACGGCATTCGAGCCAATCGGGATGAATTGTCGGTCCTCTTACGCTCCTACTCGCCGGTCATCTTCTGTCTTCAGGAAACAAAGCTGCGTCCCCATGACCGCTTTGTTCTCCCTCACTTTCAGTCCGTCCGATATGATCTCCCCTATGTTGAAGGCTCTCCAGCCCATGGAGGACTCATGATTCTTCTCCATGATACTCTCCATTATCACCCAATCCCCTTAAACACTTCCTTCCAAGCTGTCGCCGTCCGTCTTTCCCTTTGCGGATACACGTTCTCTCTTTGTACTGTATACATTCCATCGTCCACCCCAATGGCACGAGCTGATCTCCTTCATCTTCTTGGTCAGCTTCCACCCCCCTATTTGCTGGTTGGGGACTTCAATGCCCACCACCCGCTTTGGGGATCTCCACATCCTTGTCCACGTGGCTCCATATTGCTAGACGTCTTCCACCAAGCGGATCTAGTTTGCCTCAACACTGGGGTCCCCACATTTTTGTCTGCCTCCACGACAACTTTATCTCATTTGGACCTTGCGGTCGGTACTGTTCCGCTAGCTCGGCGCTTCGAATGGTTCGCCCTTGATGATACACACTCGAGTGACCACTTTCCATGTGTCCTCAGACTGCAGCCTCCACTGCCATATATGCGCCCGCGACGCTGGAAGTTTGCCCAAGCCGATTGGACACTTTTTTCGTCTCTCGCGACATTCGATGACCGTCGCTTTCCCAGCGTCGACGATGAGGTCACACACATTACCGACGTTATCCTTACAGCTGTGGAACGTTCAATACCACGCACCTCCGAATTGCCCCGGCGCCCCCCAGTTCCTTGGTGGAACGAGGCATGCCGTGACGCAATACGTGAGCGGCGACGTGCTCTTCGCATTTTCCGTCACCATCCTACTTTGGCCGACTGTATCCGCTATAAGCAGCTCCGTGCGCGATGCCGTCGCGTCATACGCGATAGCAAGAAGGCAAGCTGGAAATTCTTTATTAGCTCATTTAACACCTTCACTCCCTCCTCGGAAGTTTGGAGTCGGCTTCGACGGTTCTCAGGCGCGCCTAGTTTCTCCCCGGTCTCTGGGCTCACTGTCGCGCATGATACCTTAGTGGACCCCGTCGCAATTTCTAACTCGTTGGGTCAGCACTTTGCTGAGATTTCGAGCTCTTCAAATTACCCGCCAGCGTTTCTCCCGAAGAAACGTGCAGCGGAAGTGCGACCTCTTGCTTTCTCCTCTCAAAATCACGAAAGCTACAATACTGTTTTCTCCATGCGGGAACTCCAACATGCTCTCTCATCTTCTCGCTCCTCCGCCCCAGGACCGGATGGTATCCATGTCCAAATGTTGCTGCATTTATCAACCCCTAGTCTGCGTTACCTCCTTCACCTTTATAATCGAATTTGGACCGACAGTACCTTTCCCAAACGGTGGCGGGAAGCTATTGTCGTTCCCGTTCCGAAACCTGGAAAGGACAAACATCTCCCCTCTAGCTATCGCCCCATTTCTCTCACGAGTAGTGTCTGTAAGGTTTTGGAGCGTATGGTGAATTACCGTTTAGCTTGGTGGCTGGAATCCCGCAGTCTTTTAACACCAGCCCAATGCGGATTCCGGAAGCATCGTTCTGCAGTTGACCATCTTGTTGCTCTCTCCACTTATATCATGAACAATTTTCTCCGGAAACGCCAAACGGTAGCAATATTTTTCGATCTGGAGAGAGCATACGATACCTGTTGGAGGACAGGCATCCTCCGCACACTGTTCTCTTGGGGCTTTCGAGGCCGGCTGCCCCTTTTTCTTCGCGAATTTATGGCAGAGCGCACTTTTAGGATGCGGGTGAACACTACTCTCTCCCGTACTTTCTCCCAAGAAAACGGGGTACCCCAGGGATCCGTGCTGAGTGTTGTACTGTTTGCCATCGCCATAAATCCAATTATGGATTGTCTCCTTCCTGATGTCTCGGGCTCCCTCTTTGTGGACGATTTTGCGATCTACTACAGCTCTCAACGGACCAGCCTTCTTGAACGACGTCTTCAAGGATGTCTCGATCGCCTCCACTCGTGGAGCATCGAAACCGGCTTCCGTTTCTCACCCAGTAAGACCGTTTGTGTCAATTTTTGGCGACGTAAGGAGTTTCTTCCGCCCTCCTTACATCTAGGTCCTGTCAACCTTCCGTTTTCAGACGTCGCTAAATTCTTGGGTCTTATGTTTGACAGAAAACTAAGCTGGTCCTCTCACGTTTCCTATCTTTCGGCTCGCTGTCTGCGATCGCTTAACACCCTCCGTGTCCTGAATGGTACCTCCTGGGGAGCGGACCGAGTGGTCCTTCTCCGCCTCTATCGCGCCTTAGTGCGCTCGAAATTGGATTATGGAAGCATAGTCTACTCCTCTGCTCGGCCGTCTATTCTTCGGCATCTCGACTCTATCCACCACCGTGGATTACGTTTAGTGTCTGGAGCTTTTTACACTAGCCCTGTGGAAAGCCTTTATGCTGAGACTGCTGAACCTCCGCTGTCCAATCGGCAGGCAGTACTCCTGAGTCGTTATGCTAGCCATCTGTCTTCCATGCCTACTAATCCAGCCCATGACCTTTTTTTCGACGCCTCCTTTGATGTAGGGTATGCAGGCCGCTCCTCTTCCCTACTACCCCCCGGGAGTCCGCTTCCGTCAACTGCTCCATTCTCATTCCTTCCGCTTTCCTAAAACCTTCTGGACAACTTGGGGTACAGCACCGCCTTGGCTCCGTCCCCGGATCTGCCTGCTCCGTGACCTTTGTCAATTTCCCAAGGATGGTACCCCTACACTTGTTTATCGTCGGGCATTTTCTGCTCTATGTGCAGCAATGACGGAGGCCACATTTATTTACACCGACGGCTCGAAAACATCGTTAGGTGTAGGGAGTGCTTATATTGTTGGCGACACCCCAAATCAATTTCGGCTTCCCGACCAGTGTTCGGTTTATACTGCGGAGCTTTACGCTGTTCTCCAGGCTGTCCACTACATCCGCCGCCATCAGCGGATACAGTACGTAATCTGCTCAGATTCTCTCAGCTCTCTCCTCAGTCTCCAAGCTCTTTACCCTGTGCACCCTCTGGTCCACCGGATTCAGGACTGTCTGCGCTTGCTCCACCTGAGGGGCGTCTCGGTGGCGTTCCTCTGGCTCCCGGGACACGCTGGTATCTGTGGGAATGAGGCGGCTGATATAGCGGCCAAGGCCGCAGTCTCTCTTCCTCGGCCAGCTATTCGGTCGCTTCCCTTCACCGATCTACGGAGCGGTTTATGTCGCCAAGTTGCTCATTTATGGCATGCGCATTGGTCGGCACTTCCCTGTAATAAATTGCGGGAAGTGAAAGCCCTTCCTTGCGCTTGGACCTCTTCCTCCCGAACGCGTCGTCGGGAGGAGGTAATTTTAGCTAGACTCCGGATAGGGCACTGTCGTTTTAGCCATCGACATCTTTTAAGCGGCGATCCTCCCCCACTCTGTCCCCACTGCTCTCAGCTGTGGACGGTAAGACACCTTTTAATTGAATGCCCCTATTTTAATCCGTTACGCTCCCGTCTACAGCTATCGCCTGATCTATCGTCGATTTTAGCAGATGACACGCGCTCCGCCGACCGCGTTCTCCAGTTTATTAGTGACAGTGAAATGGCGTCAGTCATTTGAACCTTTTTTTGGGGACAATCGCCCCCTTTCTGTAGTGGATTTTTAAGCATTCTTCTATTTTTAGTTTCTCAAATTTTCTGACTTTGTTCCCATTGCTGCTGGTTTTGAAATTCGGTTTTTTCCTGTCTTAAGTCACGGGCTGGGCGCTAATGACCTTAGCAGTTTTGCGCCCTAAAACCACAAAAAAAAAAAAAAATCTTATTACATTGACAAATCTATTTCTTCAGCTTATATAAACATTACTGCATGCAACAGCCTTCTCAATGTACAGATTAAAACGTTCTCTGTGTTTATTGCTATCATAGTTGATTTTACTTAAGTTGCATACAATTTTTAAATCTAATTTCTACTTTTTTTGGTGGCTGACCACAGGAGTTCATAACAGCCCAATTACAATGTTTTGTTATTCTTCCTAAAATATTAATTTAAAATGCAAAAGATGAAATAATTACAATTAAAAAGTTGCTACAGGGTGCAACAAAAGTAAAAAGACACTTTTATTAATATTCAAAAAAGAAAAAGAAAAGAAGAAAAGGTGATGCACCTTGAACCACTAAGGAATTACCTCAATGGGGTGGAAATCAGTAGATGTGATGTACATGTACAGGCAAACAACTGATTACTGATTACAGTTCCAGAAAAATTGGATGATTTATTCAAGAGAAAGAGCTTCACAAATTGAGCAAGTTGATAACACACAATGTTCCAGCTATGGCCCTTATATAAGCAGTTATTAAGCTCGGTACGGATTGACAGAGTTTCTTGGATGTTCTCCTGAGGGGTACTGTGCCAAATTCTATCCAACTGGTGCCTTAGATTGTCGAAATCCTGAGATGGTTGGAGGGCCTGCCCATAATGCTCCAAACATTGTCAATTGGGGAGAGAACTGGGGATCCTGCTAGCCATGCTTTGGCAAGCACAAAGACAAGCAGTAAAAACTCTTTCCATGTGCAAATGGGTGCTATCCTGCTGAAATGTTAAGCCCAGGTTATATTGCCAGGAATGGTAGCAAAATGCGGCAAAGAATATTAGCAACATATAACTGTGATGTAATGGCCTATTGATGACATCCAAAGGGGTTCTGCTGTGAAATTAAATGGCACCCCAGACCATCATTCTTTTAGTCAGTCCATGTGGCAGGCAGCAGTCAGGTTAGTACCACACTGCTGTCCAGCGTGTCTCCAGACACTTTTTTGCTGGTCATTGGGTCTCAGTTTGAATCGGGGCTCATCACTGAAGACAATTCTACTTCAGTCAATGAGATTCCAGACTGAAGATGTATTTGGAGATACCCACAACAGAGGTGGGATACCAAACTGTTGCCCAACATATGGCCCATCGGCCAGGAGTGATGGTCTGGGTTGCCATTTCATTTTATAGTGGTACCCCTTTAGCTGTCATCCGTGGCACCCTTGCAGCACTGTGGTATGTCAAAAGTCAGCTTAAAATTTTTAAATAGTGAGTTTCCTCAGTTGTGCCATATATATGAATGTGATGAACAAGTAGAGTCGATAAATACAGTGAGCTCGAAAAGTGAATTTGTTGAACAGAGATGTTGAAGTTCTTAAAGGTGAAATAATTTTCTTGAAAGAAGAAAATGGGAAACTCAAAAATGAAAAAGAAAATTGTTTGCCAATTAAAATACAAATACAGTGTCAAAATGCAGTGTACATAATAACAACAGTGTAGGAAAAGACAGATTGCTGCTTTCTGTTAAGAATACATGTCAAGCTGCAGACAGGCCCAATTAAAAGACACTTTTAATTATTGTGCCTGTCTGCAAGTTGACATGTCTTCTTCATGGTAAGTAGGAAACTGTCTTTTCCTACATTGTTGATATTTGTACATGGAGTTTCCATTGTTTGAGTGTATATAACAGAACAGACTTTTGTAATACGATAGAATCTGGTGAGAATGGAAAACTGCAGGTAACAAGCTGTATACAAAACCAATAGAGAAATATAAATGGATAAACATAAACTGCAAAAATAGTGCACATAATATTGAACAAATTGTTGCAAGTGAATTTCTAATAATCTGGAATTTATCCTGAACAAATTGTTGCAAGTGAATTTCTAATAATCTGGAATTTATCCTTAAAAATGTATTAGCTCCTAGATGTGCCATTAGTGTTTGCCCAGAGACAATCATTCATTGATTAAATAAGCATTTGAAGAATGTTATTGAAGCAAAACATAGCCTAACCGAAAGTGTAAATTGTAATGCAAATTACAAAGCAGTTTTTATCTATGTGGAGATGAATTCCCTTCGAAACTACAGCGAAGAAAACATATTCATTGAAACAAGAAATGTGATCACAGCAGTGAAAAATGTATTTGTAGCATCAAGAGAGGCCTGGCATTATCCATAGAGGATACATGTTTAGCTTCTTTTGTGTTTTCTTAGTAGCATAGTTCTTAAATTTTGTGCATGTTTTCTTTTTCTCTATTCAAGAGATTTCTTCTCATGTTTTTGTAACTGTGAAGTGTTTTCAGTCATTTTGTAGTCCTGTTTTCATTCCTGCTGAACAACCAGCATGACAGCTGACGAGGCATCAGCCTACACTGGTGACACGTCAGGAGTTTAGCAAGTTGCATATCGAGGTTTGTGTCTGCGCTTCATTGACTCTGTGAAAGGCTTTGCTCCAGATTTCCAGCCATGCATTATTGTGTGGGGAATAGTAAGACTTCCCTTGATTGGTGAGGAGTGCACCACACAAAGGAAGCAGTTACTTGGGTAGCAGAGTGCTTGTGGAGAGCACATGGTTTTTTTAGGCTAGGCAGTAGGTTGAGCTTTCTGATGAAAACATCACAGATTTCTCACAGATAGCATACTCAGACCACGTTCAGAGTAAAGACATTTAAACTGTCAAAATTTTATCAGTAAACTGTTGAAGTATTCATAATAAAGTTCCCAAATTTACTGCCCTCCAGGAAACTTATCACACTCAAATTATTCTCGAGACTGAGAGCTGGCTGAAACCCGAAGTAGAAAGCTGTGAGATATTTAGTGGTTCATGGAATGTATATTGAAAAGACAGATTAGATGCCATAGGAAGGGGTGTGTTCATTGGATTTGATGAAAATATTGTCTCTGCTGAGGGCAAGTTTGAGTGTAGCAGTGTAGTTATCTGGTTGTGTATAACAGATCTAGATTAAATCAAGTTAATTATTGGATATTTTTACTGGCCACCTGATTCTACTGTGGTTGAAGAGTCATTGGTAGAAAGTCTTTGATGAGTAGTGTTGAAATACCTGGATTATGCAGTATGAGTTGGAGGCGACTTCAATCTACTGAGTATAGACTGGTATGTCTATAGAATCATTGCAAGGGGTACAGAAAGAGTCTTGCAAAAATATTTTGAACATGTTTTCTGAAAACTGTCTTTAGCAGCTAGTTTGATAGCCCGAGGTAACCAACACAATCAGTAAAGAGACAGGGATTAATGACTTGATGTCTTCTTAGGAACTTCGGTTACTGAAGTTAATAAATCAGTCAAAAGGCGAAGAGAGTGTTTCTCTTAGAAAGAGCAGATAGACAATGAACTGATATCATTTGGTTCCAGCATGATGGAGATATAGGAAGTATGGGCAAAGTTTAAATGGATTGTAAATCATGCTCTGGAGAAGTATAAGCTGAGTAAACGGGTTAAGGATGGAAAATACCCTCCATGATTTAACAATGAAATTCAGAAAATGCTGATGAAGATAAGACTATTGCACTTTCAGTTAAAATCAGAATGCACAAATGGTAACTGATAAAAGTTTATAGAAATTTGTGTGTCTGTAAAAAGATCAAAGCACATAGCTTACAACAACTACTACCATCATACCTTAGCAACAGATCTTGCTGAGAACCTAAGAAAGTTTTGGTTGTATGTAAAATTGCTAAGTGGGTCTAAGGCTTCAATCTGGTCACTGGTTGACCGCTCTGGTGTGGCAGTAAAAGATGGCAAAAGCAAAGGCAAAGTTTTAAATTTCACATTTAAGAAATGGTGTGTGCAGAAGACTCATACAAATATACCACTGTTTGATCGTCACACAGATTACCACATGGAGGACATATTAATAAGCATCACTGGTGTAGAGAAACAACTGAAAGAGTTGAAAGCAAATAAGTCACCAGCTCCTGATGGAATCCCAGTTCGATTTTGCAAAGAGTACTCTACAAAATTGGCCCCTTACTTAGCTTGCATTTATTGTGAATCTCTCACCCAGTGCAAAGGCCCCAGCAAGTGGAAAAAAAAACACTGGTGACTCCTGTGTATGAGAAGGGTAAGTGGAGAGACCTCCAAAATTACAGACTAATACCTTTAACATCAGTTTGCTGCAGAATACTTGAACACATTCTCAGCTCAAATATAATAAATTTCCTTGAGAGGAAAAAGATTCTGTCCACAATCAGCATTGTTTTAGAAAACATTGCTTGTGTGATACTCAACTTGTTCTTTTCTCACATGAGATTCTGCAGATCATGGATGAAAGATAATGGGTGGATTCCATATTTGTATATTTCCATAAAATATTTGACATGTTGCCACACTGCTGACTGTTAATGAAGGTACAAGCATTCGGAACAGGTTCCCAGGTATGTGAGTGGCTTGAAGACTTCTTAAATAACAGAACCTAGTGTGTTGTTCTCAATGGTGAGTGTTCATCAGAAACAAAGGTATCATTGGGAGTATCCCAGGAAAGTGTGACAGGACCGCTGTTGTTCTAAATATACATAAATGATCTGGTGGCCAGGGTAAGCAGTAGGCTGTGGCTATTTGCTGATAATGCTCTGGTGTATGGGAAGGTGTCACTGTTGAGTGATTGTAGAAGAATACAAGATGACTTAGACAAAATGTCATGTTGGTGTGATGAATGGGAGCTAGCTCTAAATCCAGAAAAATGTAAGTTAATGCAGATGAGTATGGGAAAAAAAAAAATAAAATAAAATAAAACACATAATGTGCAACTACAGCATTAGTAGTGTGCTGCTTTAGACAGTCATGTTGATTAAATATCCAAGCATAACACTGCAGAGCAATATAAAATGGAATAATATGTAAGGACTATTGTGGAGAAGGTCAATGGTTGACTGTCATTTATTCTGAGAATTTTAGGAAATTGTGGTTCATCTGTAAAGAGGGTGCAAGTAGGACACTACTGTGACCCCTTGTTGAGCACTGTTCAATTGTTTGGGAACCACATGAGATCAGATTAAAGGAAGACATTGAAGCAATTCAGAGGCAGGCTGCTTGATTTGTTACCAATGGATTCAAACACCATGCAAGTATTACGGAGGTGCCTCGGGAATTCAAATGAGAATCACAGGAGGGAAGGTGACGTTCTTGTCAAGGAGCACTATTGAGAAAATTTAGAGAACCAGTATTTGGGTCTGATTGCACAACAATTCTGCTGTCACTGTTGTATATTTTGTAGTAAGGACCATGGAGAAAAGATTAGAGAGATTTAGACTCTTGAGTGGCATATAGACAGTTTTCCCTCACTCTGTTTGTGAGTGGAAGAGGAAAGGAAATGACTACTAGTGGTACATGGTACCCTCCACCACACACCATATGGTGACTTACAGAGAATATATGTAGATGTAGGTGTAGATGTAGAAGATAAGTAAGTGACAAATATAGGCAAAGTAAACAGCAGTGTCAGAGAACATTATTCATAGGAAAATTATTTGTAGATAAATAAGTTTATAACCACATATTGCTTAGCACAGGATGTCCCACATTTCAACATGTCAGAATGAGCAAAATTCAGCTAGATATTTACAAACATGTGCAAAATTACAAATAATAAGGGAAATTACATGTGCGGAATGGGGGTGACAAGCTGCCTAATGGAAGAAAAGATAAAAATCCATTAATAAAATCCATTCTTAAAACAATATGTAACAGGAAAGCATATTTTTGATGCACTGAGAAACATATGAGGTGTGTGTGAAAAGTAAAAAGAATGACAACACTGTGAGTGATCTGGCAACACTCTGTTGTTCTACTTGCATAGACTGGTGGTCATCCATTCAAGAGGCTCAGTCTGAATTTCATCTGCATACAGCCATCACACGTTTTCTGAAAATGCCATCAGTAAAGTTGTGTTTTTGTTGTGTGTAAAAGAAATGGAACTGCAGAATTTAGAACAATGTTAACCCATCAAGTTTTGTTTAAATTTGGGGAATCTGCAACATGTGATCTTTGAAAAGTTGAAACAGGGCTATGGGGAACATTCCTCATCAAGAGCACAAACTTTTGGTTGCACAAACAATTTTTGAAAGGCTGAGAACATGTTGAAGGTGAATCTCATTCAGGAAATCCTTTCACTTCAAAAGCCAACAAAAATTTCAAACAGACGTGCATGTGTTGTTGTGAGATAGTTCCTCCAGGACAAAACTGCCAACCAAGTGTTTTACAATGATGTCCTCAAAAGGCTCAGGCAAAGGGTGCATCGACTGAAGCGGGACATTGCAAACAATGGATGCTGCACCGTGACAATGTTCCTTGTCGCACGACTGCTTCCATCATGGAACTTTTTATCTCAGAAGGCATTATTGTTGTTCTGCAGCCCAACTTTTTACCTGACCTTAGTCCCTGTGATTTTTTTCTTTCCCTGAAATGGAAAAATCTCTTAAAAGGACATAATTTTTGGCCTCTGGAGAACTTTCAAAGGAATGTGATTGACATGTTATAGGCGCTACCATTTGAAGCCTTTCAACACTGCTACCAAGACTAGGAACAACAACTCCACCAGTGTATACTTGTTGAAGGGAACTAATTTGAAGGGGACAATATTGTTGTTTGAAAAAAATAAAAACTTTTGTAGATAAAAAAAATCAGTCTCATTACTTTTCTCTCACTCCTTGTAAATAACTTACATACAAAACATATTAATGGCAGAGATCCAGAGAAGGAAAAATTGATGATCTACAAATTTTCTTGGCAGGAGGGAGATATATATCAGTTCTCTGTCCAAACAAATATCAGCTGACATCAAAATACTTAATAAATTAGATAACAATGTTGCAGCAATTAGCTTTTGTAGAAGTAACAAAATTCATGGGGATTCCTGCACACTAATTAAAAAATTCTTTGATGTATTAGGAAGACACAATTTTAATTTTCTATGTGATGTATTTGAAAGTTGCCGTTTAAAATTAGAGAGACAAAATATTGTAATAATTTAAATATATGGATAAAGAAGCAACAAAACCATTTCTGTTTAAACTAAGGAATCTCCTACAGAAACTAACAAAACAGTCAAAAATGAATTATCATAGTTGCTGATTTTACCAAAACATAATAAATAAATCCAGGAATCAACAGAATTCATTGATTCGATTCAACCATTTGGCTTCAAGCTAAGCTTCCCTGAATTCACAAGAGGTACATTTACTCAGCAATGAAACCTGTTCTCAGCAACATGAACCAGTTTAAAAACAACAGTGATGTTCATGATTATAATACCAGAAGAAAGAAAGACTTACACTATCTTCTATTTAACCTACCTTTGGCACAGAGAGGGGTAAAATATGCTGCTGTAAAACTTTTTGATGAATTACCAGATGAAATAAAATGTGTGACAGAGAGCAGTAATAGTTTTAAAAATAAATTGAAATCATATCTCCTTGACAACTCCTTCTACACCATGGATGAATTCTTGGATAAGAATAAATAATTCTATAGGTATAATATTTACATGTTGTGCCATTTAAAGTAATGGGGTAGGTGATAAAAATTTTAAGCTTAAAAAAAATCCTTGATTCATGTGTGCATTTCTTATTCACTTGACACATTCATAATGGTCACCATGAAGTTGATCAATGGAACATGTAACTAACTAACTAATGTATAAAACTATTTTTAGAAGCATGGTAAAGGCACAAAAAGAAATTGCATACAAAAAATTCATTCTGAACCATACAAATAAGGCAGTATGGTCAGTCTTAAAATCTGAAATTGGTATCATAACTACCAGTTCACAAATTTCCAGGATTAAGATAGATGACAAATTTGTTGTAAATCATTCAGACATAACAGAACATTTCAATGAGTCTTTTTTTTATTTTATTTTATTTTTTATTTAATAAAAATGTCAAAACAGATATTGATATAACTGGTTACTGGTACCCAGATAATGTTCAACCCTTTGGTTTCATCTACATCTACTTCTATACTCTGCAAATGACACTGATGTGTATGGCAGAGGGTATGTCCCACTGTACCATTCCATTCACATATGAAATGTGGGAGGGATGAATGTTTGAATGCCTCCATTCATGCAGTAATTATTCTAATCTTATCCTCACAATCCCTACATGAGTGATACGTAGGAAATTGTAATATGTTTCCAGAATCATCATTTAAAGCCAGTTCTTAAAACTTTATTAAGTGACTTTCTCAGGACAGTTTCTGTCTATCTTCAAGAGTCTTCCAGTTCAGTTTCATCAGTATCTCTGTGACACTCTCCCACAGATCTAATAAACCTGTGACCATTCACACTGCCCTTCTCTGTATACTTTCAATATATTTGGTACAGGTTCCACACACTTGAGCAATATTCTAGAACCAGTTGCACAAGTAATTTGTAAGCAATCTTGTTTGTAGATGGATTGCACTTCCCCAATGTTCTGCCAATAGACTGAAGTCTACCACCTACTTGTCCCACAACTGAGCCTATGTGATCATATCCCTACAAAGTGTTACACTAAGGTATTTGTATGAGTTGGTCAATTCCAACAATGACTCACTAATGTCATTATCATAGGATACTATGTTCTTATGTTTTGTGAAGTACACTTAAATAAAGAAAATGATTTTGAGGCAGCTGTAATCAAAATTCTAGAAGCAAATATAATCATAACATGTATCTATTGTTCTCCAACAGGCAATGTATGTGTCTTCCTAAAAAGCCTTATGTGGTGATTTCAATGTTGATTTTCGGTCTACAGGGTACATGAAAGAATCCCTACTGAATCTCACTAACTCTTTCAGTCTGAATCCCACAGTAACATTCCCCACAAGGTGCAAAAACAACACCAAAACCACACTTGACCAGATATTTGTATACTGTCCCTACCAGGAAGTCGAACCTCTGGTCACAGGCTGTAGTGATCACTGTGATCAAGTCCTATACCTTACAAATGTTCTCCCCTTGGACTACAACAACAAATACACATCTAAAGTAAGAAATTACAGCAATGAAAACATGAAAATCTTCAATGATTCCTTAGCCGAAGAAACATGGAACAAAGTATATGAAGCAGATGATACAGACAACAAAATGGAATCATTCCTAAACATATTTCTGTATCACTTCAATATTGCCTTTCCTCTTAAACTCAAACACACCACATCAAAATAACCCAATAAGAAGCCATGGATAACAACTGGTATAAAGATTTCCTGCAAAGGGAAGAGAGATCTGTTGAAGTATCTAAAAAATAACAACCCCATCTCAAGAAAGATATATCAAGCAATATACCGAAATCCTTAAAATAAGTCATAGCAGTAGCAAAGTGAATAGCTAATGACAACTATGTGGCAACATCCTCGAACAAAATGAAGGCAGTGAGGAACATCATAAATAATGAAACAACTCAACAGCCACGTAGACATGAAAACACTATTCTGATCCACAACAAAACCAGAGAAATTACAAATATTTTCAACAATTGCTATGAAAATATTGTTAAAATCTGTTACAAGCATCAACAAACCTACACTCAATAGACAAAACAAAATAACAACTCCTGTAGAATCTTCTTCTGGAAAACTACTGCTGAAGAAATTGTACTAAATGCTAAGTACCTCAAGAATAAATTCTCATCTGGAATCGATGACATCCCAGATTTTATCATCAAAAAGTGCATAAACAAAATAGCTCTCCCACTCTCAAATGTGTACAACTCGTCATTAATGGCAGATACATTTCCAAACTGCATGAAAGTGGCTAAAGTCATCCCAATCTTTAAGAAAGCTGAAAAACTCAATGCAGAAAATTACAGACCCGTATTACTGTTACCTTTGTTTGGTAAACTTTTGGAGAGATTAGTTCACCAAACGCTAATAAATTTTCTTGATAAGAACCAGATACTATCTGATGCCCAGCATGGTTTCAGAAAAAACAAATCCACGACAACTGCTATATATGAGTATTTACACTCCACCCTAGATGCTCTAGACAAAAAACAAAAAGCAGTTGGGATCTTCCTAGATTTGTCCAAGGCATATGATGTCATAGACCACAAGATTCTTCTCAAAAAACTGGAGTCATATGGCATCAGAGGCACTCCACTAAACTGGTTCAGCTCATACCTGACTAATAGGAAACAAAATGTGTCAATAAAACGTAACAATCAAGGACGTCTCGAAACAGACTACTCTGACTACTGCAATATTACACAAGGTGTGCCCCCAAGGCACAATACTTGGACCAGCGCTCTTTCTTGTGTACATAAACAACCTACCATCAAACATCAATGCCAGCACCAGTACACTCTTCGAAGATGATACCAGTATCCTCATAACAAACAAAAATGAACATGAACTCCAAGAGGTCATAAATGGAAATACATATGAACTTGGTGATTGGTTTGAGAAAAACAAGCTCATAGTTAGCACAAAGTAAACCACTTACCTGAACTTCCACCTAAGAACAAATAAAATTATGCCTGATGTGAAATTACACAGTTCCCAAATATCCCCAAATAGAGAAACAAGATTTCTAGGCCTATGGATCCAGGATAATCTAAAATGGCAAACACGCATTAATAAAACTAATAGTAAGCTAAACAAAGTGTGCTATGCCCTATGAATCCTCGCATGCTGCACAAGTCCAGAAACTGTTCACATAGCCTACTATGCACAAATCCACAGTTTAATGCAGTATGGTATTATATTCTGGGGAGATCCTACACATAGCCCAAACATTCTCATCACCCAAAAGAGAGCTATAAGAATAATGAATAAGGCAAAGTCAACTGATAGCTGCAGACCTCTCTTCCAAAAGTTGCATACTAGAACTATGGAAATTTGTAAAAAGTAATATTACAAAATTTAATAAAAATGTAAATGTCCATGACTGTGGTACTAGGCAGAAAATGAAACTCCATGTTACAGAAATGTGCACATCTGCCTTTAAAAACTCTCCCTTCAACAAACGCATTAAAATATACAACAGCCTGCCAACAGAAATAAAAAACAGCAAGTCCTTGACTGTATTTAATAAAAAATTAAAATCATTCCTACTTGATCATTGTTTCTACAGTGCAAGTGAATTTATGCTGCACATGGGTGGAAACAAACATGAAACAAATTGCAGCAAAGAATTTTGTAAAGAGTAAAACATTAATGCAAGTAAGTGCAACAATCTTGCATCTATATCATCTGCTACTATGCAAATTAAGTGCAGAAAGAATATCCAACCAGATACTGTTGTGTAAATGTGTGAGAGGAATACAGCACTAAAATACAAATGTGTAACTGATCATATAAATTGTGTGTTCATAAATTTGGGTGTTCATAACTTCTCAGAAAATATGTATGTAAACTAATGTTTGTGTAAACTTTTGGCATATTACTTCATGCCAGTAAATTACCATAATGTCCAACATCAAACGTATGTTTGTACATCATCATGTGTATGTCATGCACAGTATTGATTCAGTGGACAATAAAGAAATAAACATAAATAAATAAACAGTTGTTACGTTTCTGAACACTTAAAGCAAGATGCCAATCTTTGCACCACTTTGAAATCTTATTGAGATCTGACTGAACATTTATACAGCTTCTTTCACATGGTACCATATTATAGATAACTGCATCATCTGCAAAAAGTTTGAGGTTATTTTTAATATTGTTTGCAAGATCATTATATACAACATGAACTGAAAGGGTCCCAACACACTTCCGTGGGGCACATCCAAAATTACTTCAACATCTGACAATGACTCTCCTTCCGAGATAACATGCTGCATTCTCCATACCAGAAGTCTACTAGTATCAAACATAGGCCTTCATCTGAGGAAGAAATTTCTGAGAATGTAGGTGTGGAGCACAGCATTGTGTGGTGGTGAAACATGGACTGTGAGGAAACTGGAACAGAAATGAGTCGAAGCATTTGAGATGTGATACTACAGAAGAATGTTGAAAATTAAATGGACTGATAAAGTAAGGAATGAGAAGGTTTTGTACAAAATCTGAGAGGATAGAAATATATGGAAAACTCTGACAAGAAGGAGGGACAGAATGATATGACATCTGTTAAGACATCAGGGGATAACTTCCATGGTATAAGAGGCAGGTGCAGAGGGTAAAAACTGTAGAGGAAGATAGAGGATGGAATATATCCAGCAAATAACTGACATAGGTTGCAAGTGCTATTCTGAGATGAAAAGGTTGGCACAGGAGAGAAATTCATGACATGCTGCATCAAACCAGACAGAAGACAGATGATTAAAAAAAATACTTTTGAGAACAAGCATGGGTGTGGTACTGAGTCAAATGATTTTCAGAAATCAAGAAATACTGCATCTATTTGGTTGCCTCAATCCAAAGCTTTCAGCACGTCATGTGAGAAAAGTGTGAGTTGGGTTTCTCATGATAGATATTTGTTGGAATCCATACTGATTGAGGAGGTCATTCTGTTCAAGATATCTCATTGTATGTGAGCTCAGAGCATGTTCTAAGATTCTACATCAAATCAATGTCAAGGATATTGATTGGTAATTTTGTGGATCACTTCAGTTCTCTTTTAAAATTTTTGAGAACAGTAGGCCTATAAACAGTTGTTCTCTAATTTCATTGTACAATTATGTGAGAAACAGGTTATTTTGAGAATTTTTGGGAGCTTAAAAACTATATTTCCTAAGTTATTGGTATGAGTGTTTTGGATACATAATTTATTTCGTAGCAAATCAACATTTGTGAGTCACAGTTCCACCAAAGAATATGTCAACCCTGATTTTCATTGTATAACAACATAGCAAACACGAATTTTTGTGAATCTTTGGAAGCTACCATTGTCTTTTGCATAACCTATGAGCAATTTATAGAAAGTTGCCATCTATGATTTTTATACACACAAGTCAAAAGGATATGGGTTTAAAGGGAGAGGGTAAGGAGTCATTCCAATCCCGGGAGCGGAAATGTCTGCTTGTGTCTGTGTATATGCGGATGGATATGTGTGTGTGTGCGAGTGTATACCTGTCCTTTTTTCCCGCCAAGGTAAGTCTTTCCGCTACCGGGATTGGAATGACTCCTTACCCTCTCCATTAAAACCCATATCCTTTTGTCTTTCCCTCTCCTTCCCTCTTTCCTGACGAGGCAACCGTTGGTTGCGAAAGCTAGAATTTTGTGTGTATGTTTGTGTTTGCTTGTGTGTCTATCGACCTGCCAGCGCTTTTGTTTGGTAAGTCTCATCATCTTTCTTTTTAAATATATTTTTCCCACGTGGAACGTTTCCCTCTATTATATTCATATATATATATATATCAGATTCACCTGGTCCTACTCCAAATCCCATGCCACTTTCCTTGACGTTGACCTCCACCTGTCCAATGGCCAGCTTCACACGTCCGTCCACATCAAACCCACCAACAAGCAACAGTACCTCCATTATGACAGCTGCCACCCATTCCACATCAAATGGTCCCTTCCCTACAGCCTAGGTCTTCGTGGCAAACGAATCTGCTCCAGTCCGGAATCCTTGAACCATTACACCAACAACCTGAAAACAGCTTTTGCATCCTGTAACTACCCTCCCAACCTGGTTCAAAAGCAAATAACCAGAGCCACTTCCTCATCTCCTCAAACCCGGAACCTTCCACAGAAGAACCCCAAAAGTGCCCCACTTGTGACAGGATACTTTCCGGGACTGGATCAGATTCTGAATGTGGCTCTCCAGCAGGGATACGACTTCCTCAAATCCTGCCCTGAAATGAGATCCATCCTTCATGAAATCCTCCCCACTCCACCAAGAGTGTCTTTCCGCCGTCCACCTAACCTTCGTAACCTCTTAGTTCATCCCTATGAAATCCCCAAACCACCTTCCCTACCCTCTGGCTCCTACCCCTGTAACCGCCCCTGGTGTAAAACCTGTCCCATGCACCCTCCCACCACCACCTATTCCAGTCCTGTAACCCGGAAGGTGTACACAATCAAAGGCAGAGCCACGTGTGAAAGCACCCACGTGATCTACCAACTGACCTGCTTACACTGTGATGCATTCCATGTGGGAATGACCAGCAACAAACTGTCCATTCGCATGAATGGACACAGGCAGACAGTGTTTGTTGGTAATGAGGATCACTCTGTGGCTAAACATGCCTTGGTGCACAGCCAGCACATCTTGGCACAGTGTTACACCGTCCGGGTTATCTGGATACTTCCCACTAACACCAACCTGTCAGAACTCCGGAGATGGGAACTTGCCCTTCAGCATATCCTCTCTTCTCGCTATCCGCCAGGCCTCAATCTCCGCTAATTTCTAATTTCAATTTGCCGCCATTCATACCTCACCTGTCTTTCAACATCATCTTTGCCTCTGTACTTCCACCCCGACTGACATCTCTGCCCAAACTCTTTGCCTTTACAAATGTCTGCTTGTGTCTGTGTATATGTGGATGGATATGTGTGTGTGTGCGAGTGTATACCTGTCCTTTTTTCCCCCTAAGGTAAGTCTTTCCGCTCCCGGGATTGGAATGACTCCTTACCCTCTCCCTTAAAACCCAAATCCTTTTGTCTTTCCCTCTCCTTCCCTCTTTTCTGACGAGGCAACCGTTGGTTGCGAAAGCTAGAATTTTGTGTGTATGTTTGTGTTTGTTTGTGTGTCTATCGACCTGCCAGCGCTTTTGTTTGGTAAGTCTCATCATCTTTCTTTTTAGATATATTTTTCCCACGTGGAATGTTTCCCTCTATTTTTTATATATATATCAAAGATGATGTGACGTACCAAATGAAAGTGCTGGCGGGTCGACAGACACACAAACGAACACAAACATACACACAAAATTCAAGCTTTTGCAACAAACTGTTGCCTCATCAGGAAAGAGGGAAGGAGAGGGAAAGACGAAAGGATGTGGGTTTTAAGGGAGAGGGTAAGGAGTCATTCCAGTCCCGGGAGCGGAAAGACTTACCTTAGGGGGAAAAAAGGACGGGTATACACTCGCACACACACACATATCCATCCACACATATACAGACACAAGCAGACATATTTAAAGACAAAGAGTTTGGGCAGAGATGTCAGTCGAGGCAGAAGTGCAGAGGCAAAGATGTTGATGAATGACAGGTGAGGTATGAGTGACGGAAATTTGAAATTAGCGGAGATTGAGGCCAGGTGGATAACGGGAAGAGAGGATATATTGAAGAGCAAGTTCCCATCTCCGGAGTTCGGATAGGTTGGCGTTAGTAGGAAGTATCCAGATAACCCGGATGGTGTAACACTGTGCCAAGATGTGCTGGTCGTGCACCAAGGCATGTTTAGCCACAGGGTGATCCTCATTACCAACAAACACTGTCTGCCTGTGTCCATTCATGCGAATGGACAGTTTGTTGCTGGTCATTCCCACATGGAATGCATCACAGTGTAAGCAGGTCAGTTGGTAGATCACGTGGGTGCTTTCACATGTGGCTCTGCCTTTGATTGTGTACACCTTCCAGTTTACAGGACTGGAGTAGGTGGTCTTGGGAGGGTGCATGGGACAGGTTTTACACCGGGGGCGGTTACAAGGGTAGGAGCCAGAGGGTAGGGAAGGTGGTTTGGGGATTTCATAGGGATGAACTAAGAGGTTATGAAGGTTAGGTGGACGGCGGAAAGACACTCTTGGTGGAGTGGGGAGGATTTCATGAAGGATGGATCTCATTTCAGGGCAGGATTTGAGGAAGTCGTATCCCTGCTGGAGAGCCACATTCAGAATCTGATCCAGTCCCGGAAAGTATCCTGTCACAAGTGGGGCACTTTTGTGGTTCTTCTGTGAGAGGTTCTGGGTTTGAGAGGATGAGGAAGTGGCTCTGGTTATTTGCTTCTGTACCAGGTCGGGAGGGTAGTTGCAGGATGCAAAAGCTGTTGTCAGGTTGTTGGTGTAATGCTTCAGGGATTCCGGACTGGAGCAGATTCGTTTGCCACGAAGACCTAGGCTGTAGGGAAGGGACCGTTTGATGTGGAATGGGTGGCAGCTATCGTAATGGAGGTACTGTTGCTTGTTGGTGGGTTTGATGTGGACGGACAGGTGAAGGTCAACATCAAGGAAAGTGGCATGGGATTTGGAGTAGGACCAGGTGAATCTGATGGAACCAAAGGAGTTGAGGTTGGAGAGGAAATTCTGGAGTTCTTCTTCACTGTGAGTCCAGATCATGAAGATGTCATCAATAAATCTGTACCAAACTTTGGGTTGGCAGGCCTGGGTAACCAAGAAGGCTCCCTCTAAGTGACCCACGAATAGGTTGGCGTACGAGGGGGCCATCCTGGTACCCATGGCTGTTCACTTTAATTGTTGGTATGTCTGGCCTTCAAAAGTGAAGAAGTTGTGGGTCAGGATGAAGCTGGCTAAGGTAATGAGGAAAGAGGTTTTAGGTAGGGCAACAGGTGATTGGCGTGAAAGGAAGTGCTCCATCGCAGCGAGGCCCTGGACATGCAGAATATTTGTGTATAAGGAAGTGGCATCAATGGTTACAAGGATGGTTTCCGGGGGTAACAGACTGGGTAGGGATTCCAGGCATTCGAGAATGTGGTTGGTGTCTTTGATGACCAATGGGAGACTGCATGTAATGGGTTGAAGGTGTTGATCTACGTAAGCAGAGATGCGTTCTGTGGCTGCTTGGTAACCAGCTACAATGGGACGGCCGGGATGAATGGGTTTGTGAATTTTGGGTAGAAGGTAGAAGGTAGGGGTGCATGGTGTTGGTGGGGTCAGGAGGTTGATGGAGTCAGGTGAAAGGTTTTGTAGGGGGCCTAAGGTTCTGAGGATTCCTTGAAGCTCCGCCTGGACATCAGGAATGGGATTACCTTGGCAAACATTGTAAGTAGTGTTGTCCTCAAAATCACCCTCTCCTAACCTTCCAGGAATTTCTGACTTCCAGCCTTGCCTCTCAATCCTTCTTAAAAAACCTTAATCCTACTCCCAACATCACCACTGCTGAAGCCCAGGCCATCCGTGATCTGAAGGCTGACCAATCCATCATCATCCTTCCGGCGGACAAGGGTTCCACGACTGTGGTACTTGATCGTCGGGAGTATGTGGCTGAGGGACTGCATCAGCTTTCAGATAACACTACTTACAAAGTTTGCCAAGGTAATCCCATTCCTGATGTCCAGGCAGAGCTTCAAGGAATCCTCAGAACCTTAGGCCCCCTACAAAACCTTTCACCTGACTCCATCAACCTCCTGACCCCACCAACACCCCGCACCCCTACCTTCTTCCCAAAATTCACAAACCCAATCACCCCGGCCACCCCATTGTAGCTGGTTACCAAGCCCCCACAGAACGTATCTCTGCCTACGTAGATCAACACCTTCAATCCATTACATGCAGTCTCCCATCCTTCATCAAAGACACCAACCACTTTCTCGAACGCCTGGAATCCTTACCCAATCCGTTACCCCCAGAAACCATCCTTGTAACCATTGATGCCACTTCCTTATACACAAATATCCCGCACGTCCAGGGCCTCGCTGCGATGGAGCACTTCCTTTCACGCCGATCACCTGCCACCCTACCTAAAACATCTTTCCTCATTACCTTAGCCAGCTTCATCCTGACCCACAACTTCTTCACTTTTGAAAACCAGACATACCAACAATTAAAGGGAACAGCCATGGGTACCAGGATGGCCCCCTCGTACGCCAACCTATTTATGGGTCGCTTAGAGGAAGCCTTCTTGGTTACCCAGGCCTGCCAACCCAAAGTTTGGTACAGATTTATTGATGACATCTTCATGATCTGGACTCACAGTGAAGAAGAACTCCAGAATTTCCTCTCCAACCTCAACTCCTTTGGTTCCATCAGATTCACCTGGTCCTACTCCAAATCCCATGCCACTTTCCTTGATGTTGACCTTCACCTGTCCAATGGCCAGCTTCACACGTCCGTCCACATCAAACCCACCAACAAGCAACAGTACCTCCATTACGACAGCTGCCACCCATTCCACATCAAACGGTCCCTTCCCTACAGCCTAGGTCTTCGTGGCAAACGAATCTGCTCCAGTCCGGAATCCTTGAACCATTACACCAACAACCTAAAAACAGCTTTTGCATCCCGTAACTACCCTCCCGACCTGGTACAGAAGCAAATAACCAGAGCCACTTCCTCATCCTCTCAAACCCAGAACCTCTCACAGAAGAACCACAAAAGTGCCCCACTTGTGACAGGATACTTTCCGGGACTGGATCAGATTCTGAATGTGGCTCTCCAGCAGGGATACGACTTCCTCAAATCCTGCCCTGAAATGAGATCCATCCTTCATGAAATCCTCCCCACTCCACCAAGAGTGTCTTTCTGCCGTCCACCTAACCTTCGTAACCTCTTAGTTCATCCCTATGAAATCCCCAAACCACCTTCCCTACCCTCTGGCTCCTACCCTTGTAACCGCCCCCGGTGTAAAACCTGTCCCATGCACCCTCCCACCACCACCTACTCCAGTCCTGTAACCCGGAAGGTGTACACAATCAAAGGCAGAGCCACGTGTGAAAGCACCCACGTGATCTACCAACTGACCTGCCTACACTGTGATGCATTCTATGTGGGAATGACCAGCAACAAACTGTCCATTCGCATGAATGGACACAGGCAGACAGTGTTTGTTGGTAATGAGGATCACCCTGTGGCTAAACATGCCTTGGTGCACGACCAGCACATCTTGGCGCAGTGTTACACCGTCCGGGTTATCTGGATACTTCCCACTAACACCAACCTATCCGAACTCCGGAGATGGGAACTTGCTCTTCAATATATCCTCTCTTCCCGTTATCCACCAGGCCTCAATCTCCGCTAATTTCAAATTTCCGCCGCTCATACCTCACCTGTCATTCATCAACATCTTTGCCTCTGCACTTCTGCCTCGACTGACATCTCTGCCCAAACTCTTTGTCTTTAAATATGTCTGCTTGTGTCTGTATATGTGTGGATGGATATGTGTGTGTGTGCGAGTGTATACCCGTCCTTTTTTCCCCCTAAGGTAAGTCTTTCCGCTCCCGGGACTGGAATGACTCCTTACCCTCTCCCTTAAAACCCACATCCTTTCGTCTTTCCCTCTCCTTCCCTCTTTCCTGATGAGGCAACAGTTTGTTGCGAAAGCTTGAATTTTGTGTGTATGTTTGTGTTCGTTTGTGTGTCTGTCGACCTGCCAGCACTTTCATTTGGTAAGTCACATCATCTTTGTTTTTAGGTATATTTTTCCTTCGTGGAATGTTTCCTTCTAATATAACTATGTGTGTATATATATATATATATATATATATATATATATATATATATATATATATATATATATATATATATATATAAAAAGAAAGATGATGAGACTTACCCAACAGAAGCGCTGGCAGGTCGATAGACACACAATATATATATATTATTATTATTATTATTATTATTATTATTATGTGCGATTGGACCCATACGAATCACGCAAAGCTTTTCCGATTCAATTTTTTAACTCTCCAAACTTCTCTCATTCTTTCCCCATGAATTCTCTTTCTTTCCTCTGTCCATTTTGTCCCCTGTCTCTTGCAAACTTCATTCTCGGGTTGTACTTTCCAACTATTGTTTTTTTGCCTGTATACATTTCTGTTTATAACTTCTGAAGAATTTATTTGTGCATTTGCTAGATCTGTTTTGGTTTCTTTTGTCCAGGGTATGGTTTTCAATTTTTCAATGTATATTAAAATTTTGTGGGAGAGTCTGGGTGTTGGGAGTCTGTGGATATGACCGTAAAATTTTAGTCTTCTTTTCCGAATGTCTGCGGCGAGGTTAGATAATTTTTCTGTAGTTTTCCGAGACTGTAACCTGTATCCATCTTCAGTTCTTTTTGGGCCAAGAATCTTTCTGATAATTTTGCGTTCCTCTTTCAGGATGCCTTCCAGGTTGCCTTTTCTATGGAGTGTGAGTGTTTCGCTGGCATATAGTGCTTCGGGCTTGATTACTGTATTGTAGTGTCGTATTTTTGAGTGAATGGAGAGACATTTTTTATTGTAGATGTTGTGGGTTTTCCAGTATGCTCTTTTCAGTTTTTGCAGTCGAACTTTTTGTGCAGTTTTCTATCCCCCTGTGGGTTCTAGGACCTCGCCTAAGTATTTAAAGAATGGAACTCTCTCAATTTGTCCATATTTTGTAGTCAGTTTTTGAGTTTCAAATTTTGAGGAGATGAATTTGGTTTTTGGAAGGAAATTTGTAGCCCAACTTTTTCGGCGCATTCTTTGAGAATGTCTATGTGTTTAATTTCTGTGGTCTCGTTTTCTGCTAGAATGGCCACGTCATCTGCAAATGCCAAGCATGAAATTTTAATACCATCATTCGATCTTCCTAGTTGTATAGGCTTCCAGTAATTTTGATTCTTCAGTTCTTTTTCCCATTCTCGGATGACTTTGTCTAAGACAAGGTTGAAGAGGAGTGGAGACAAGCCGTCACCTTGTCTGGTGCCGGTTTTGATCAGGAAGGGCTCTGATATTTCACCCAGGAATTTTATCTTAGAAGTTGTGTTTGTGAGCGTTTCTTTGATAAGGTTTAGGGTTTTCGGATCGAGTCCTAGCTCCTCAAGGATAATAAAGAGAGATTGCCTATCGATTGAATCATAAGCCTTTGCGAAATCAACAAAGGAACAAATGATCGGACTGTTTCTGACTGCTTTGTATTTTAGTGTTGTCTTCAAATTGAAAATTTGTTCTGCACAGGATCGGTGAGGGTGAAAGCCAGCTTGGTATTCACCAATACTGTGTTCGAGTTGTTCTTGTGTTCGTTGAAGAAGACAAGTTGAGAGGATTTTATAAGTGACTTGGAGAAGGGAGATTCCTCGATAGTTGTTTATATCTGCCATGTCTCCCTTTTTATGCAGTGGATGAATTAGGGCGCATTTCCAATCTTCTGGTAGTTTTTCTGTCTGCCAAATGTCTGTGATGATTTGAGTAAGTTCTTTGAGGGAATTTGGTCCAAGATTTTTAAGTAGTTCTGCAGTGATATTATCTTCTCTGGATGCCTTGTTGTTTTTCAGTCTATGAATATGTCTTTGGATCTCCTCTAGTGTAGGTGGTGGGGATTCTGGATTTGTGTAGACAGCAGTTTCTTGAGGGAATCTTGAAGAAGGTTCAGGGCAATTGAGGAGTCCGGAAAAGTACCTCGCCAGCTCCTCACAATTTTCCCGATTTGTGAGCGCTAGTTTTCTGAAACATAGATTTCGTGAGCCGTATCCATTGATTCTCCAAGCAAAGGTCTTATAGAAGTCTCGTACATTATAGTTACAGAAATGTTCTTCAATAGACTCACACTGTTCCTTGAGGTACTTCCTCTTGACTTGTCTGATTGTTTTTGCCACTTGTCTTCTGGTGTTGTGGATGTGATCTAGATTTTCTGGGGATTTTTTACTGTTATACTTCAGAAAGGCTTTCTTTCTTTCTTCCAGTGCTTTTTCACATCCAGAGTCCCACCAGGGGTGTTTTGTGTTCTTTTTCAATGGGATCAGTTCTTTTGCCTTCTTTGTAATTTTTGTTCGAAATTTTTCCCAAGAGTCAGCTGGTTCCTTTTCCCACTCCTCCTTCAGATTGGTTTCTTTGATTGTTCGTGCGTCAAATTTCATCATGTGTGTTTTCTTCGGATAGAATTTTTTTGGGGTGAATTTCACTTTAATGCGTGTTAAGTAGTGGTCTGAGTCAATGTTCGCCCCTCTGCGGACTTGGACATCATGGATCTCTTTCTGTACGAAATAGGAGATGGCAATGTGGTCAATCTGATATTCGCCGATCTCTTGTATGGGGGACCTCCAGGTCTTTTGTTTTCTAGGTTTTTTTCTCAAAGATGTAGACATTATTTTTAGATTATTTTGTTGGCATAGTTCAATAAATCTCAGTCCGTTTCTGTTGGTGAATCTGTGTGCTGGATATTTTCCTACAGTTTTTTGGTGTTCTTTCTCTCTGCCAATTTGTGCATTGAAATCTCCCATTAAGATTTTGATATCATCCCGGGGAATTTTGGCCATGACATCTTCAAGTTTAGTCCAGAATTTTTCAGTTTGTAGTTGGCGTTTTTTGTTGTCTATGTTTGTGGGTGCATGAACATTTATCAATGTGTATTTCTTGTTGGCGCACTGGATACGCATGGTCATGAGGCGATTATTTATGGAAGAGACCTCTCTAATTGAGCCTAATATATTTCTGTGCACCGCAAATGCCATGCCCAGGAGTGGCGTACCATTGGCAATTTGTTTGTCAGTCTTGCTCTTGAAGATGCGATAGTTTCCATAGTCTATTGTATTTTCATCCATGAATCTAGTTTCTTGTAACGCTAAGATCTTAATTTTTTGTTGGTCTAGCTCTGTTACTAAGTTGTGTAATTTTCCAGGTTGAATTAGGGTTTGAATGTTAAAGGTACCAATGTACATGGGAACCTTGGGACGAAGTTTGCTTGAGAACTCTGATCGTGATGGCCCGGGTTCCCCAGAATCCGAAAACCCAGTTGTCGTCTGTCGACGAGTGGATTGGTTACCACCTGGGGTAATTCTGTCATTACTCTCACGAATCATGATAGCTTGTAAGTTTTGGTCCAGTGTTTCCACTGGGTGTTTAGAACCAGGGATTGTCAGTTCCTGGAGCATATAATACAGCCGCACCTACTAGATGGACAGACGCTGACCTCGCTGCCACTCGACTCGAGTACAGACGCATTGAGGATTTGGAATGTGAGATTTTTTTTCAAGGTTTTCTCCTATAGATCCGCCGTGTTCTGCGTTAACAGGGTCACCTCGTGTAGGATGTGGCTCTTCACCACACACAGATGGTCTTGGATGTAGCTTCCTCAGAGGCAAAGGTCTTGCATACCTCCTCAGCTCATCCCTGGGGTGGTGAGGACCAGTACTGAGTCAACCCCAAGCAAAGGTGCTACCTCTACCAACCACCTTGACCCCTATATATATATATATCATTTATTGTAAATTAACTTTTTTTGAGTTCACTAACAACTATAATTAACCTCAAAATATTTTAGGAAACTAATAGTTTTTGCCAAGGCTTTTTGTGTTGGCTTAATAGGAAACTCCTTTTGTGTATTCACTTAAATTCTTAAATGGAATTAGCAGCTTTTGAGCTCAACAGATTAAAAAATAATCAGCAGCCTTAATTTAAAATTATTTGTTCACTGCCTTGTAATACATTGCACCAGCCAGAATACAGCCACACTATTAATGCTGTTGTCGAACACAAGATGAGTTGTTTCACGTTCGCAAGCATCTGGAAATCATCCTGACTACTGTCAAACAATTGGCAGCTACTGCAAATCAGTGTGTTGGAAGATCTTCTGAGAGCTGTTGCAACTGCAACAGGAACAGTCACAGGGTTGCCACTAATGAAAACATGGCAAGCAAGACACCCAGATCAACAACAAATTATTAAGCAATGGGGTCACAAGAGAGAACCTCACGAAGTATGTCGTTATTGGCCACAAGGACCATGTGCTCCACAGTGGCACCCTCATGTTAGGCTCGGGGCCAGGAGTGCGCACAGCCACGGCTTACAGCGTGACTACTGCAGAGACCTCTAGTGGTGATAGAGTTCCATGCTGTCTGGCATGGATTCGAAACCCACGGCACTGGGTAGCAGAATATCTGAACCAGAGGAACCTCAAGTGCTATCCTCTCTCATGGAGCCTCTCACCTCTGCAGAAAGTAAAAGATCTGTTACTGCTCATCCACTTGACTGTGAGCTGTAGTGGGACTTTCTTCTCTAGCATCACTTTTCCTCAACAGTAGTTGTCAATACCAGTATTATTTTTCTAATTTTGGACAGTCGATATTATCTTTGTTGCTTTTCTGAAAACTTTCATATAATTTCATACACACTGTGTTATATTTCGAGCTAAAATTTATGAAAATGTATTACTTTATAAAATGTTTTAGTATCGATGCTATAATCAATAAGTACTAGTTCTGAATGTACAGTTAAAATTATTTTTTTTAGAAGAATTTGAAATTGCAAATTAGTGGTACACTTAAAATTTCTATTATTAAGTACACAATACTGTACTGGTTACTATGTCTTTTTCTGGATTCATTTATGAAATAATAGTTGAAAGTAATAATGTAACAGGAAATAGTAGAAATTCGTTTGTCCATAAAAACCGTAAACCCTTCGGAAATGGTTATTTCTGCAGAGTGTGAGAGTCATAAGCATGCCTCTGATGTGACTGGAGATATTTTTGTATTTTGTGCAAATAATGTATTTTTGGCTTTGTTAATGTGAAAAATCAAGAGACTATATGAATACTAAAATATGAGAAAATATATTAACATAAAAACAAAAATTCTGCAACAACAGTCCTCAAATTAGTGTAGATCCAACTGTGAGGACCTAAAATGTGACTTTTCAGCTTCAAGAATCTGACCCTAGACAAGAGGAACTTGAGCCAACTCTACATGATAAGCTAAGTAAACCAGAAAGTTTATTGTAACCTTCACTCCTCTCAAATCTTCATAAAGACTAATGTGAACAATAGATGGAATTAGGAAGGAGGGGGTTGATTACAAGTGCGGGCATCAACTGTGATTAATTCACCAATAATGAAGTTTTGTCTGTTGCAGAAATTGCTTTATTTTGTTGATTTTTGAAATTTATGTACGAATAAATTTTTGATCACGTGGAGCAAAATTGAAGGCTGTCCAACAAAGGATCTTTATGCCAACAGTGACAATGCACTACCAATAATGATGGACTGGGTCAAATAAAAGTGAAGAGAACTTTATATCTACAACCAGGGACATCACAAAGGAAAGATAAGTACAAATTATTTGTGAAGTTAATTTGTTTGTGGACTCGTGCTTATTAGCAAAATGAATATGGATGAAAGTAAGAGTGAGGTAGAAATGAAAGCTGCAGGATCCAGTCAGGATATGTTTGAGCTGAGTGAAATGACTGATGTTTTGCAGTAAATTTTGGCAAAACTAGAGGAAATGAAGACAGATAACAATAGCAAAATTAATGCAGTTAATGATCAGACAACTGAAAACAATAGCAAAATGGACAGAGTGCAAGATCAGATAGGCAACTTAGTAATCAGATTCAGAGTTAAAAAATGGGTTGTCAGAGGGGTTAAAAAGTGTGAGAGCAAAAGTTGACGTTTTAGTAAATAAATTTATTGTTTTAGAAAATGACTTTGTAGCTGAGTCAGTGAAACAATCAATCAATATTGATGATATCAGAGCTGAACAGAAGGCCGTAGCAGAAAAACTGTGTGAGTTAGGAGCTACTACCCAACAAAACGTTGCCAGTTTAAAACATAAAATTTTAAATGTAGAAAACAATCTGCAAACTAATGTAACTCTTTTAGAACAAAAAATTTCAGCAGTTCAGGAAAGCTGTATTCACAAAAATATGCATGCAAACAATGGTAATGTGTGGTCCAACACTCGTGTCAAAAGTTTTCCATCAGATAATTTACATCCAGTGGATTTTCAGCACTACTGCAGAGATAGCTTTGTGTCAGGCATGAATGACAATTAAAATATTAAATTTGTTTAAAGATTTCTTGAAGGCAAAGCTCTGTCATGTGAAAGTTTAAATTTAAGTCAGTAGGAAACATATCAGAATTGTATGAAAAGTTTTTCAAAATACTTTGGTTGGAAGCAGAATAGGGGAGAATCAAAAGTGAATTTTTGAATGGTCTTAATTATAGTAATAGGGATGGCACTTTGAAAGAGTTTCGGAAGAATGAACTTAAAAAAGTAGCACATCTTGACAAACAATTTAACAAAATGACCTTGGTTGATACTCTTAAAACAAGATTACCAAAAAGACTGCAGTGGGATTTAGTACACAGACTAGATAATTGTCTTGAACAGGTTTTATGATATGTAGACAGGATGGATAGGGCAGTAGAAAGAAGTATGTACCATAATAATAGGAATGATAGACATCAAAATGGAAGTAATCACAAAAACAGAGATAATGGTAACTTCCATCAGGATCAAAGTGTGAATAGAAAGAGAACTTCTGGACAGTAGCATGGTAGGAATAATTGGAATAACCATGGACTTTTAATAGAAGAAACAATCAGAGATGTAACTACAGTGGAAACGGCAGTTCCCCTCAATGGAGGTCTACAGTTTGGGGCGAGGAAACATTAGCACAGGACCCCTAAGTTATACTTGCAATTAGACAATAATAACAACGTTAATGATGTGGCACATGTATGTGAAATTGAACAGAATTAATATCAGATTTTTCATTTATGTTTTGATCAAATGTTTTGAGACACTAAGTTTAATTATTTTGATGTAAGTGCCAATCAGAAACCAGAATGTGAGATTAGTGAGAATTTTGGTGTAGTATGTACTAATGATTTCTTCTCTTGGGTGGAAAACAGTATTGTTGATGTATGTATATCAGGTGATGACTGTATTGGATCTGAACTAGGTGGTATTTTTGAAGTAGATGTGAATGAGAGCTGTGAAGTAGCTGAGGTTGGTAAGTCTGAGACTGGTGGCTTATTGCAAATGAATGTAGGTAAAGTAAGTGACTTTAATGGAGATGAGACTTGTATTGTCAGAGATGTTGCTGATGAAGTAATTTTGGAGGAATATGATGATGATGATGAGTATCAGGCATGTGTGTTTAAGAATAATAAAGTGCCAGTTATTTGTAAATTAAGTTACAATACACATAAAGTAAGTGATGTATATGATATTGTAAGTCCATTTAAAACAGTTTTTCATTAATGTCATGCAGAGTAATGATCCAACAGGTGAGGTATCTGTGAGCCTGGAGGACAAAGTTGAAAACTTTCTGAAGTTTGTTTGGGACCAGATTGATGACAACTTAAATAAAGATATATTCTGGAATACGTTAGCTGTGGTTAGTCAGAATTTGTAGCCCAATTGGTGGAATGAAGTGAAAGAGGATCTAAACAGGTAATGTAATTTTGAAAGTTATGTGTTTTGTGTTCCTTCTGTAACAAGTGATGTTAGTTGTGCCATGAAAGCTTTTCATTGTGTTCAATCTTTACCTGACAACATGAGTAATCAAAATAATGTTATTATGTGACTCTTCAAGCTTTCCCAGCAGATATGTTGTATATAGTCTTCACGGGTTTGCCGCCGGATCATGTTGTGCAAATTCCACAATACTTCCTCGGAGCAACTATCTGACATCTTCAGGTGGTTCAACCTTGGTGGTGGCTAGGTATGACTGACGGTATCTGCACATTGACGCCCCATTTCTAGAATATGCAGGTGAAGAGTGTGCAGGCACGGCAATGACACATGTGCAATAATTTGCAGATAGATGGTGCCATATTCAAACTCCCTCTGCCAAAAATTGCACAGCGGCTCTCCTGCGCGTGTGCTGTATGCTGCGTTTACCAACAGTGTGGACAGACGATACTCACCAACGGCTGAACTAGACCAATGTTATGACGGATCTGTTATCAAAGAATCTTGATTTTCGCATTGTGATTTAATAGCAGCCAATGCAGGCTTCCAGGCTGTGCTTAGTTGAAATCTCGCATCCTTGTTGATGAGATTATTGGCTGTACAGATACGTATTGCTTCCTTAATGATGCAATCCCAGAAATTTGATGCCGGGCATAATACATCTGTCTTTTCTTAAATTATCCAATGTCCTGTATTCAGACAGTGTTCTGCAATTGCCGGCTTTTCAGGTTGACGAAGGCCTGTATGTGCTGATGTTCATCACAGTGTTCTTGTACTGTGTGGCCATTAGTGAGTAATGTCTGGCTGCACTGTTGGCAAATGCAGCATTCAGCATACGCACAGGAGAGCCACTCTGCGATTTTCAGTTGAGGGTGTTTGAATATGGCACCATCTATCTGCAAATTATTGTGCATGTGCCATTTTCATGCCTGCACATTCTTCGTGCACATGTTCTGGAAATGGGGCATTGATGTGCGGATACTGTCAGTTGTCCCTATCCACCAGCAAGGTTGAACCACCTGAAGATGTCTGACAGTTGCTCCGAGGAAGTATTGTGGGATTTGCACAACGTGATCTGGTGGCAAACCTGTGAAGACTACTTACATAATGTTATGATACCTGTAAAGTTGATAAAACCTGGTGAAGACAGTGTGAATGGAGCATATGATGAAACTGAAAGTGATCTTTTGCATGAAGTATCTTGCAACAGAGAGAATGATTCAGATTTTGGGTGTCCTTACATTAAAATTAAGATTGATCAGAGGAGAGGCAACTGTATGATTGATATAGGTGGCCAAATTTGTGATATATCTGAACAATTTAAAGACAAGATCAAGTGTAGGAAGAATTTTGTGGAAATGCCCATTGTATGTGTAAAGATAGGAGGAGCTATAGGTAAGCAATGCAAATTGGTGAAATCTCAGGTTCTTTTAACTTTTAGTATGGAAGACAAGACTTTTTAATGTGAGTGCTTACTGCATTGCACTAATCTCAACTTTCAGCAAACTAATAGAGAAAATAATATTAAAAAATCTTGGAACATTACAACAATGCTGACATATTAAGTGATTTCCAGCATGATTTCAGAAGAGGTCGAATTACCATGTTATCAGCAGTACAATTTGTCCGTAATGTACTTGAAAAAATAAATGAAAAATCCCAAGCAACAAGAGTATTCCTGGACCTCTCAAGGGCTTTTGTTAGAGTACATCATGATGTCCTCTCATCAAAAATTGCGAAGAGTGGCGTCACTGGAAAACTCATGCAATTGCTAGAAACATATTTAAAGGGCAGTGCATGGAGATTATGTACTCTTATGGAGAAATACTGGAGAGGAGAAGGTCAAGTATAAGAAATATACATTTTGGTGTTCCTCAGGGCTCTATTTTAGGTCCAGTCCTATTCATATGCTATGTAATTGATTTCCCAAGTTCTCTTGACAATAAGCAATTGATCACTATGTATGCAGATGATACATCTGGTGTACGCTATGCAGACTATGAGCCCAGCCTAGTTGAACAGATACATAACTTTATTGAAAAGGCAAGACCTCACTTTGAAGGAGAGAACCTAAAAGTAGACAATGAAAAATACTAACATTATTTATTTTAAACCAAGGGGTCTGAACCGACAATATATTGTGACTGATGAAATTCTACCGAAAACCTGTACAGATAGTAAATTCTTGGGTTTTTGCATAAATTATTGACTTTCATGGAAGCAGCAAGCTCATTATGTCTGTAAAAGAATAACACCCAGTCTGTATGTATTAAGATGATTATCACCATACTTTGATTCTGAAACCCTAAGGAGTTTCAGATGGATGGATTAGTGTATCCTTTCTTGTCTTATGTAATAGTAATGTCGCGTGGTTCATGCCAAACTAATATGAAAAGAGTTTTCATACTGCAGAATCGAGCCTTGATGATCATAGCAAAAATAAAACCAGGAACTTCTTGCAAATCCCTATTCATTAGACACAATATTCTCACAGTTTATGCCATGTATAGACTAGAAACTATAACGCTAGTGAAAGAAGACACTAAGATCACAAAAAGGAACATGGATATTCACAACTATGAAACAAGGCATAGAAAAGATTTTCTTATGGTTAACAGAAGATCAACTTTAACAGTGAAAAGCCCCTATGTCTAAGGAGCTGTTTTTAATGAATTTTTACCAAATGAAGTTAAGATATTTACAGGGGATACTTTTAAAATGTGACTCAAGCAGTGGTTTATCCAAAAGTGCCTTTATAACTTGAATTTATCATGAATTAAAATGTAATACAAAATAATGTAAACTAAAAAAATTGCAACTGTAAAAACTTTATATTTAGTTGAAAACGCACATACGTGCAAAATTACGAGTTATGAGCAATAAATTGAATTGAAATTGAATCCCTAGTCTGGAAGAAAATGTAATTCTCGGTATGGATTGGATAGTGAAAGTTGAGGCTTGTTTTGGATGGAGTGCTAAAGAATTGTTTACTTTGGAATCTAAAGGTAATACCTATGTGAAAACTAATTTCTGTATTTTAAACTGTGGGAGAAGTTGTAAGTAATTGCAAAACATTTTGAACCAAGGAAAGTACCAGATGTTTTATGATGATATAAATTTCGATGAGACTGAGGATCAGGATTTTGAAAGTGTAGTAGATTCTAAAGTGAGGGAAGCTAAAACTCTTAATGACCAACAAAAAGAACAATTTAGAAATTGTTATTGGAGTTCAGAAATGTGTTCAGTGAAAGACCAGGAAAAGTGAAAGGTTACCAGCAGATGACTTACATTAGAGATCATCAACCTTTCTTTCTCAAGCAATATAAAACATCATTCTCAAAAAGGAAAGATATAGAGAAGGAAATTCAGAAAATGGAAACACAGAGTGTAATTGAGGAGCAATCTTTTAGTTGTGGTAAGTAAGAGAAATGGTGGAGTGTGAATTGTTTTCGACTCTAGACATCTTAATAAATTTCTTATCAGAGAGAATGACCATCCCGAGAACATTAAAGAGCTGTTGTGCAGATTTGATTATGTAAAATACACAAATAGTTTAGACATGACCTCTGGATTTCACCAGATCCCACTTGAAATTAATTCTAGAATGTATACAGCATTTTTCAATACTGTGTGGTGCCATTTGGGTTAAATGTATTTACAGCTGAATTCATAAGAGCTCTGGATTCTTTCTTGGGATGTGAAATGAGATCAAAATTAATTGTGTATGTTTATCACATTCTGGCCACTGAAAAGACTTGGGACAAGATTTGGATATGTTAGGAGCTCTGTTTCCAAAATTAGAATCAGGTGGTATGAAATTTGATGTGGATGAAGAAAAATTTTTAGGACACATTATATCTGAGAAAGGAATTGCACCTGATAAAGAGAAACTTGATGCTATTGCTATTGCTAATTTTCCTACTCCTTACAACAAAAAACAGCTTAAATCAGTTTTTGGGTTAACTGGATTTTATAGAAAATTTTCTAGCAGCCAAGCTTTGAATGCTTCATGTCTGTGTGAACTTCTGAAGAAGAATACTGTTTGGGATTGGAATCAGGACTGTCAGGATGCTTTTGGTAAGATCAAAGGACAGTTGTGTCAAAGTCAGATATTGTTCAGACTGGATTTGTCTCTTCCTTTTTGTATTATGACAGACAGTAGTAATGTCAGTTTGGGTGATAATTTATTTCAGGTGGTTGAAGTAGGAAGGTGTTATTGAACGCAGATTTTTGGCATTTGCTAGAAAAGTATTGTAGAAGCATGACAAGACTTACACTGGAACCAAGAATAAACTTTCGCCTGTACATTGGATGTTCAACAAGTTTGAAAATTATTTACTATGTCACAAAGTCATCATCTATACTGATCTCAAAGCATTATGTTATCTCCAGGAGTGTAAGCTGTACCATAACAGAATTATTTGCTGGGCCTTGTTTTTTACAGCATTTCAATTATCAAATCAGATACATTAAGGGCGCAGATATTGGGGTGCTGATGCTTTGTCTGGGCTACCTTCAGGGAGTGACTCCTCTAACAGCTTTGGAGCAGGAGAGAAAAACTTTAAAATAATATAAGGGATGAAAGAGGAAAAGGAGATCTTGAACATTTGCAAAGACATCCACAGGTATCAAAATCATGAGTTTGCCTTTACAAATGTCTGCTTGTGTCTGTGTATATGCGGATGGATATGTGTGTGTGTGCGAGTGTATATCTGTCCTTTTTTCCCCCTAAGGTAAGTCTTTCCGCTCCCGGGATTGGAATGACTCCTTACCCTCTCCCTTAAAACCCATATCCTTTTGTCTTCCCTTCTCCTTCCCTCTTTCCTGACGAGGCAACCGTTGGTTGCGAAAGCTAGATTTTTGTGTGTATGTTTGTGTTTGTTTGTGTGTCTATCGACCTGCCAGCGCTTTTGTTTGGTAAGTCTCATCATCTTTCTTTTTAAATATATTTTTCCCACGTGGAATGTTTCCCTCTATTATATTCATATCATTAATTTGAACCCAACAATCACGTTTGTTATTGTTATTGTTATTGTCACTGTTACATTTCGTAGTCTTTTCTGTCATCTTATTTCCTCCTCCTGTTTTTGCCAGCAGTTTTACTTTCTATTCACCTTCTCCTTTTTTACCGTAATCCAGTATACAATTTTATCCCGCCGATATATACTCAATTATACGTAATAATACGTAACCCACTTCCAAACCATAACCATAATTTTTTTTTTTCCGCTTTCAACACTACCGCTGCTATATAATCCGCCGTTTCCAGTTCACAAACAGTTCCTTTCAGCTATGAACAACCTTTTCGGCCAGTTTTAATATCTTTTGCTTTATTTCCATTTCCGTTTTTCTCACATCATCGATCATTTTTAGCCGCTTCCCACAGGTTTTAACGTCATTATTTCTTCATCAGACAATTGTTAGCTTCATTTCCATAATCTGCCACCACCAAACCACCCTTTTAATACATCCTCATGTAGTTTTTTCGAAATTTTCCCGCATTTCTCCACCCTTTAACGTGTTTTGGCGGCAACACAACCACCTAACCTTTATGCACATCATTATCTACCTACACAAGTTCACCATAGGATCAACATAGCCCAGCTCTAACCAACCCTTTTTCGCCTTTTTTCACACCAGATCTCCATTTGATTTCTAGTTTTACCTTTATCTCTCCCCATATATTTTTATATTTATTTTCATTTTCATTTCAGCCTCGTTAAAGCCCAAACTCTTTGCCTTTACAAATGTCTGCTTGTGTCTGTGTATATGCGGATGGATATGTGTGTGTGTGCGAGTGTATACCTGTCCTTTTTTCCCCCTAAGGTAAGTCTTTCCGCTCCCGGGATTGGAATGACTCCTTACCCTCTCCCTTAAAACCCATATCCTTTTGTCTTCCCTTCTCCTTCCCTCTTTCCTGACGAGGCAACCGTTGGTTGCGAAAGCTAGATTTTTGTGTGTATGTTTGTGTTTGTTTGTGTGTCTATCGTCCTGCCAGCGCTTTTGTTTGGTAAGTCTCATCATCTTTCTTTTTAAATATATATATATATAGTTCTGTCTGATCTATTGACTGAGTTCATGTCTATACCACACCATATTTGCAGGCTCATACAACTATATAATTCTGTTATGTAATAGAGTTGTGCTTCAGATTTTGATGCATATATCCCATGTGACTAAATGTGTAGATCGTTTTACAGTTTTCAAATGTGACAATGCCATTAAATATGTAGTGATAGATTTCTTGTTTTAGAATGCTATTAGCGTTAAATATTATTATTATTCTTGTGTAATCTGCAGAAAGTGATTTAATTTAACTGGCAGAAACTCTCCTGGGTAAAGTCATGGGTGTTGTGGTAAATTGAGTGAAGACTCATATGGGAAAAGGATACGAATAGCGGTATATGGAATAAACTGTCCACACTGATATCTGCACAGACATATATTTTGACAATGATCATGCACGTGCACACATTACAAGGTATAAGAACAGACTGCATTAACATGGCGGCTCAGATGAGCGACCTGAGTCCCAAAGATTAATCTTGTCTAAGGTCGAAATGACCTATCGACGCCACACAGCCCCCCCCCCCCCCCCCACCTCACCCCAACCCACCCCCTCGCCCCCACAGTATAGAGTACCACATGTGAGTCTTGAGGGAAGACCATGTGGGCATCGATGCTGTTCGTGGTCGTACGAGTCGTACGAGCTGGTAGACGCACAACCGGGACCTCCATCCCAACTGGGGCAGGGTGTGGAGGTGAAGCGACGGGAGGCAGGTCCACCTCGAAGTTGTTGAACCAGTGAGGATGGACGATGCAGCGGGCAGCCCGAGGGCAGGCAGGTTGAACGGCAGATGGCGGGATGTAGGTGTGGCAAGTCCGGATGCAAGCTGTCCGACAAGATGAAGGCATGAACTGTTGTCAGGTTGCACTCACAAGGGAGGGAGAAGCTATGCACAACAGTGATGTTTAACTGGTCATTGGATGGTGGGGGCATGGTGTCTGTGAGTAGAATCAGAACTCTGTTGTCGAGAGTGATGACTGAAGTGTCGTCCACGTGGTGTGGGGGTACGTTGCCAAGTAGAGTGACTATGGGAGAGGGTGTCTCTGTAGTCGATGCGGTAGCAGTGAAACCCGCAGATGGCATGGAGGGTGACGTGTCTGAGTAACCTGTGAAAGGCGATGGGGAGTCGTCGGGTGAACAAAACGGCATGGTGGCCTGAGGAGAAACATTGTCGGACTCCACGGTGGGAGGAAGACTGATGGGAGTGATGTTAGGAGAATCAGACTGAGCCAACAGAGGGACATTGGGATCCACAAATGCTGGTTTGAGTCAGTGTAATGAAACAGTTTGCGGACTATCTTTGGCGATGATGTCGAAAATTGTATCGTCCCGCCAGAGAACTTTAAAGGGGCCGAGATAAGGTGATTGCAGAGGTTGTTGGACCAAATCATCTCTCAGCGTCACATGGGAGCAAGTGTTGAGAGTGGCTGGCATGTAAGTATCTGGCAGGGAGTGGCTGATAGGTGGGTGGAGGCGTGCATGTTTGAAGTGGGTGAACATGCGACTTATGAAATACGGGGAGGGGGGGAAATATTTAAGGTACTCGAGGCTGAATGAGTTCCCCTGGTAGGATGGGGTTCTCCCTGAAAACAGATTCTGAAATAGTAGTTGCCTGTAAGTCAGGCTTGAAAGTTGAACAGAGACTGAGCAGTATGCATGGAAGTGCTTCGGACCGGAGGCAGTCGTGGCACCTGAGTGCCGTTTTTAGTGTGCAGTGCCGCCATTCCACTAACCCGTTGCTTTGTGCTTGGTACACTGTAGAGTGTTTCTTTATGCTGCAGACATTACATAAAATGGTGAACCAGGAAGACTCAAACTGCCAACCCTGGTCGGTCGTGATGGTGATCAGACAATCAAACCTAGCAATCCATGAGGAGATAAAACCCTCGGCCATGGTCTCGGCAGTGATGTTAGGTAGGGGGACTGCCTCTACCCAGTGGGATGTGTGGTCCATTGTGGATAGAATGTATCTGTGGCCCTCCAACGGTGGAAGAGGACTGATAAGATTGATATGTACATGAGAAAATCGTCCTGGAGGGATGTCGAACTTGGCCAGTTGTGGGGTGGTGTGGCAGCCGATTTTGTTGTGTTGGCAGGGGATGCAGCTGCGTGCCCAGGTCTGACAGTCTCGTTTTATATTTTTCCTAATGAAATACTCGGAGACGACTCATGTAGCGGTGCGGACGCCAGGGTGAGTGAGGTTATGCAGAGTGTTGAAGGTCTGCCGGCAAAGGGGGGGGGGGGGGGGGGGGGAGGGGGCGAGTAACAGGCATAAGGTACTGGTAGAAGAGTCGCACCACACCTCATCCACAATGCCGGGGAATTTGGCTTGAGTAAACACAAGGGATGTTTGAGGGTCCATGAGGAGAGCTTGAGATTCCTCGTCGGAGGCTTGTAGGATGGCCAGGTTGGATAAGCCAATAATGTGTAAAATAGTATTGATCCACAAAAAAAAAATCTGCGGTGATGTTGTCCATGCCTTTGATGTAGTGAATGTCAGTTGTGAATTGGGAGACTAGATCAAAGTGATGGAAATGCCGAGGGGGTGGGCCTTCAGGGGGTTGCAGAAAGCATCTGCGAGTGGTTTTGGATCCATGAGGATGAAGAACGAGTGACACTCCATGTCGGGGTGGAAGTGTTTGAAGGCCTCATAGACCACAATGAGTTCTCTATCGAAAGCGGAGTATTTCTTCTGAGCTGTTGATAGTTTTTTAGAGAAGAAAGGAAGAGGGGAAACCATGTCTGCCTTGCGTTGCTGTAGTACCACTCCCACTGCAATGTCACTGGCGTCCGTAGTGTTGAACAACTCGGCTGAGGGTTCGGGTGGGCGAGTGTCATGGCGTGAGCTAAAAAAGTCTTTAATGCATTGAAAGCCTCCAGCATAGGTGCAGTCCAGTGAACAGGTTTGAGTCCTGAAGTCTGTTTACCGAACAGTGAGTCTGTCAGCGGGACCTGCACTGTGGCGGCAGAAGGCAGGGGATGACGGTAGTAATTTATTGTGTTCAGGAAATGTTGGAGTTCATTGTAAGTAGCCGAGGGGGGGGGGGGGGGGCGGCAGTGAAGTGATGGCGCATGCATGGGAGATTTGGGAGGCTGTATACCGTCGGTGGAGATGGTGTAACCCAAGAAAATGATGGAAGGCTGACAGAATTGGAGTTTTTCTTTGTTGACCTTGACGCCGTTGGAGTTCAAGATCTGGGGGACCATGGATAAATGATTTTCATGTTCCTCAGCTGACTTGCTGAAAATGAGTATGTCATCCAGATATGCGAAGCAAAACTCAAACTGCCATAAGATGGAGTAAATGAAATGCCGCCACATTTGTGCCGCGTTTTTTAGGCCGAATGGCATGAAGTTGTATTGGAACAAACCAAGTGGAGTGATAATAGCTGTTTTAGGGATGTCGTCTGGCACTATGGGAATCTGGTGGTAGGCACGTTTACAGTCAATAACACTGAAGATTATAGCGCCCAATAACATATGAGTGAAATCATTTATGTTAGGCATGAGGTAATTGTCCATGACAGTACGAGCATTTAAATGTCTGTAGTCTCCACACATTCAGAAAGACCTGTCACGTCTGAGGATGAGGTGGATCAGTGAAGACCAGTTGCTGTCTGACGGTTGCAGGTACCTGCCTCCAAAAGTTCGTTAATTTGCTGCCAGGCTGCGCGCAGCTTAATAGGGTTGAGGCATCTAACCTTGTGCTTAATAGGAGGGCCAGCAGTGGTAACTATCTTGTGTGTCATTCCGTCAGTGATGGAAGAAACTGAGAACTGCGCACAAGACTGATCAATGTTCAGACGCAAAGTTTTTGGATGGGTAGGGCGCGAAAAGGCATAGCCGTTAGTGCAACAGGGAAAAGGCAGCGCAAAAGTCACCTGTCTAGTACGTGAACACGGCGTGTGCTTGTTTGGAGAGGGTGGCTGTGCATGCAGAGCAGAGCGGGTCGGAATTCGCAGCGACGTCTGCTGTCAACCTTGCACTTGGTACCCGGCACGGGCGAGAGCGGCACTGGTGTCACGTGTGGAACAGTGATGGCCGCTGAGTCACGTGGCTGTTGCACGAGAATGTTTATCAACATGTGGGGTGGCTGCCCGCACGGTGGGAGTGGTTGTATCGCATGTGCGACTGTTATTAGAAGCACTGTCTAACACGTATGGCAGTAAACGTGGCGAGAGTGTCAGGGATGCAGAGTCTACCGACGCAAATTGTCACAAGCAATTAATGTTTTCGGACTAACCTGATGAGTGTCCAAGCTGGTGTCTACTGGAGAATCACGATTAGGTGGCAGGACTGTGGACTGCAGTTTCAGCGGCGAGGTACGAGCTGCAACCAGCTTGTTGTAAGTGTTTGCTATTCGTTGTTTTCCCAGCAGAGTTGTGCTGCCGAATCATATACTGACAGTAGGTTAGTGACGCAGGCCTGGAAGGGTGGAGCACTCACATACCAACTCACATGTCACAAGAGAAGCAGAACATGGAACATAAGTGCAGGAGCATAGTATCTCAATGTTAGTGGGATGGTGTAGCACTGAGCCCTGAACTATGTTCAGAGAGAGTTTGTAATGGGACAAAAAATTCACACTGAGAATTGGTTCATCAATGTCGGCAATGTAAAAAGTCCATAGAAAACAAAGAGAATGGGATAGGTGCACCATAACTTTGACAGAGCCTGAGATTTGTAATGTTGATGTGTTGACAGCTTGTAGAAATGACTTCATATGTGAAAAGATGGGGAGTCATCGATGTAGGTATGATAAGACACATCAGCACCCATGTTGACTAGGAAAATGAGCCATGACAAAGTGTCTGTCACGTACAAACGACCGCTCAGCCGGTGGACGAGGGGACAGAGTGCAATGTATGAGGATGCCTGTGATGTTCCCACAGGACTCAGCATCTTTTAGGTCCTGCGGTCAGCGTTTGGGTGCTGGCAAGGTAATTGGCACTTCTTGGTATTATCGCCAAAAATCTTGTGGTACCAACAGTATGGATGAGCCGGATGTGGTGGTGGAGGTGACTGCAGCAGCGAAGGAGGCTTCTCCTCGTTGATTTGTTCCAGCATGTATACTGGCACGTATGATGCATGGGTGGTCCTGGAGTGCTTTAACATTGGAGAGAGTGAGCAGAGGCTGCCAGGCGATGTAGAAGGTGTGGAGGCAGAGTGAGCCCTGCCTCTGCCAGCAGACAGCTGGTAAGCAGGAGCAGTTGTGCCAACTAGCCGTGAGTTGTGAGCTGGTTGTTGAAGCAATGAATCCAGTTGGTCTGCGATGCAGAGATGAGAGCCAATTGAATCGTAGGAGTGTGGTAGCAGCTGGATATGTAGGTCGGTAGGGAATTTGGTAGACCACACCACTCACAGAGTGTTCGGCTTGGTATGCTCACTCACAAGTAACCGAAGGCGGCGCCAGAGTTGTGATGGATTTCAGTCCCCCAGGTGTTCCTTGAACAAGATCTTGATGATTAATTCTTGTGGTGAGCAGGCAAGTCGTTCCATGATCGTTTTCTTCGTGAACTCATACTTCGGTGGAGGTGGTGGCGAGAGGAGTAGACTAAGTCTAACTGATCATGGAGATGTGTAACGAGACACAGGAATTTAGAGTTGTCATCGGACACATGATGCAACTCGAAAAGATGCTCAACAAGCGCAAACCATGATACAGGGTTGTCTTCGTAGGTGGCAGCTCCAGCAGACGACCTTGGGGAGGGGACGAAGGTGGCTTCAGCGTCCCTTGGAAAACCGATTGGTCCATGGCAGGAAGGCTGTACAGCGGGCCGGCACAGTATGCATCGGTGTGTTACTGGCAAGAACATCCATAGCAACGGAGGATTGCATTGTCATTGATGTGTCACGAAAACATGACATGGCTGGCAAGGTCGGTACCGTGGGAACGAACGGTTGCACGATATGTGTAGGGGTCCCGTAACCTGGACCGTAGGTTATAGGTACTGATTTCAATTTGCCCACCTCGGAAATATAATGCAGAAGGCCGGCATCACAGGCAAAGCTGTGGGAGAGGGGAGTGGCTGAGCGGTCGGAACTGGGGCCCCCCTGCGAGTGTGTGTGTGTGTGTGTGTGTGTGTGTGTGTGTTTGTGTGTTTGTGTGTGTGTGTGGGGGGGGGGAGGGTGGAGGGGGGGGGGCAGCAGAGGTGGTTGGTTGGTAACTCCTGTGACAAAGGTGTGAGTTCTCTGCGCGCACATTGAAAACATGCCCAATGGGGTCAGACTATAAATTACTGGTTGAACTTGTGGAAGATCACTGCAGTATGGTAAGATGCCCCTGGAAGGCGTAACGCCAAAAGATGTACTCAAACCCACGTTGTCAAAACGTTTAGCAACAGGTCTGGGAGGTGAGCAAGGAAAATTTGCACTTGAAAGTGTCCATCATTAGTCTGCAAATGAGGCAAAACCAGAACAGGTCTCAATTTATAGTGGCCTGGTGCGTTTTGCACAAATGGCGGTGTTGCACATGGCATGACAGTAACTGTTGTTGCGGCCCATTGAGAGTCAACGTACGTATGTGAATGTAGATCACTTTGAACATTATACGATCGATCAGTAGGTACACAGTTCTGAATATTATCCACTTCACACTTCACATGTTGGCGAGCACAGTGAGGCGATGTGAAACCCGAGTCCATTGTTTGAGTTAACAGTGTAGCAATCGACCATTGTAGAACAAAGTTTGAGGTTAACGTGGTTGAATATCACGAATCACTATGGAATAATGGAGAGCCGGCCATTGGCGAAGGATTGAAGGGGCCCGGCGGTCGTAGTTGGGCTTCCAAATCTTTGAACAAAGTGTTGGGTGAGGTGACCGTGGCGGCGTGCGCATAACCTGTTGATTTACAACACCCGGTGCGGAAGTCGCGGAAGACGTAGAAACTTCAGGGTCCCTAGTATGGGAACAGGATACGAGTAGTGGTATATGGAATAAACTTTCCTCACTAATATCTCCACATACATATATTTAGACAATTATCATGCACGTGCACACAGTACAAGGTATAAGAAAAGACTGAATTAACATGGTGGCTTGGATGAGCGACCTGAGTCCCAAATATTAATGTTGTCTAAGGTCAATATGACCTATCGACAAAACACTTGTTTCATTCACATGTACTGTAAATATTAGGAATAGTATCTTGAAATTTCATATGGGCAGACCAAACACATGCGTATGTTAAACACAGTATTCTTATGTCTTACACATGGTCTATGGTCCATACCTCATTTTGTAGGCATTTTTTGGATGCTGCATCAGTGCAGTCCAACTTGTCTTGCTTGTGTGCACTTATTGTATGAGTGTACAAGAGATGTAAGGTAAGTCAAAGCAAAAGACACACTGTTAGTATTTGCGCTTTCACAAAAAAGGGTTGAGTTCTAAGAAACAGGCAGAAAATAATGAAATAAAACATTTGTGTACTGAAGGAAAATATATAATGGAACATCCAGGATGGAATGTAACATGTAATGAAAAGGATAGTTCCTACTCACCATATAGCAAAGATGCTGAATCACAGATAGGCATAACAAAAAGACTGTCAGAAAATCAGCTTTCAGCCAACAAGGCTTTCATAAGAGATATAGAACACACACACACACACACGCACACACATATGCAACTATGTGAGCACAGTCTCAGGCTGTTGAGGCCACACTGTGAGCAGCAGCACATGATGGGAGATGCAACCAGGTGGTCAGAGTGAGGAGGAGGCTGGGGCAGGGAGGGGGAGGGATATCAGGATAGAGAGGGAAGACAGTAAAGTGCTGCTTGTAGGACCATACAGGGGCGAGATAGAGATGGGGTCGAGCAGCTATGTGCAATCAGGAGGTTAGACGGAGGATGGGAGAGGGTTAGCAGAAAAGGAGAGAGGCAAAAAACTGTCAGTGCATTGGTGGAGGTCATGTGCAGATGCAACATTTGTTGTAAAGCAACTGACAGAAAAGAGAAGTGTGTTCAACAAGCCACTATTTCTGCTCTTCCTAGACTAAGAGAAGGTTTATGATGAGATAGGTAGGATGATATTATGGGAAATACTCACTGGCTGCAATGTACCCTCAAATTTGTTGAATTTCATTACATCGCTATACGAGAACACAAAAATTCGTATAAATGAAGATTTATTCACTGTAAACCAAGGACAACAGATTTGTGCACTATTGCAAAACTTTTTAACAAACAGTTTATAACTATTACTGAGAAGATGGGGTTGTCAGGTTCAGTAGATGCTGCCATGGAGTATCTCAGACCAGACAGGACACATAACTTCACTAACATGACTATAACCCTCACTACCAAGCAGAAGCAATATCCATCATAAAATCTTTAAATTAAAAAATTCTAGTGGGTATTATAAAATATCTACAAAGTGGATTAAAGAGTGTGCTTCTGAGTTTAATAACTTATTAAGCTATCTTTGTAAACAGTCATTAGTCAGCGGAACATTTCCTGAATGGCTGAAATATGCTGAAATTAAGCCTTTGTGTAAGAAAGGAGATAAAGAAATACCATCAAATTTCCATCCAATTTCACTTTTTCCAGCATTCTGAAAATTTTTCTAAAATGTAGTATAGAGTCAGCTTCTTAATCATCTGACAACAAATAACATGTAGTCCAAGTCTTAGTTCAGATTTTAAAGGGTTTTGATATTGACAAGGCTATCTACATGTATAGTGAAAATCTACATAATTTATTAGACAATAAATTAAAGGCTACTGTTATATTTTGTGATCTGACAAAGGCATTTTCTGGGTAAATCACAATATACTTTTAAGTAAATTCGAATATTAAGGTGCAATAAGAAATTTTGCAAAACAGTTCAGTCTCCATATATCTGTCAGGAAACAAAGCATGTCATCAGGAAAGATACATGAATTAAGATACCAGGCCTCATTCAATTGGGGAATAATTACATATGGCATTCCACAAGGTTCCATGATAGGGCCCTTGCTTTTTCTTGTATGTATCAATGACCTTTCATCAGTAACATTACCAGACGCCACGTTTGTTTTGTTTGCATATGATACAAATATTGCAATAAATATCAAATCAAGTGCAGTCTTAGAAAGATCAATTAATGAAATTTTTATGGACATGAATAAATGGTTCCTAGCCAATTCTTTGCTGTTAAATTTTGAAAAATCACACAACATACAATTCAGAACTAGCAAGAGGTTCCTCACCAGTATATGGCTAAATTATGACGACAACCTGATAGAAGAAGTGGACAGTGTTAAATTTTTGGGATTACAGCTTGATAATAAATTCAACTGGAATGACCACATGACAGAACAGCTGAAGCACCTAAACAAATCTCTATTTGCAAAGAGAATGTTGTCAGACATAGGGGATATACAAACGAAAAAGCTGGCATACTATGCTTACTTTCATTTTGTAATGTCATACGTGATTACTTTTTGGGATAACTCATCAAGGCAAGCTAAAGCTTTTCAGGTACAAAAACATGTAACAGGAATTATTTGTGGTTTGAACTCAAGAACATCCTGTAGAGGCCTTTTTAGGAACTATGGATATTAACTACTGCTTTCCAATACATTTATTTCTTAATGAAATTTGCCATTAAAAATATATCACTTTCTCATACCGACAGCTCAGTTCCCAGAATCAGTACTAAAAATAAGAATAATCTTCACAAAGATTTAAAGTCACTTACTTTTGTCCAAAAATGTGCCCATTATTCAGGAACTCATATTTTCAATAACTTGCCAGCAGCCATAATAAGTTTAGCTACCAAGCTAACCAGCAAGGACAGTCGGGTGACAATCTCAAGTAAGTCATATTGTTAAAGAAGTGGGAGTTTACACACATACTTCATCACTTTAAGTCATCCATAACGTTAGAACTAGGTGACCTGTGTGAAAGGACAGAAGAAAACAGGAATTTTAAGAGGAGCCTAAAGAATTTATTGATGGTCACCTCCTCCTATGCCATCCAAGAATTTCTTAGTAGGAATTACTGATGTAAATGTGTGTGTGTGTGTGTGTGTGTGTATGTTACTAATAATATAAAATAATACAAATATTAGTACAACCAGACTTCTGTACATACTCAGTGCAGTGAAGCAATCATTGTAAATAAGAGTTGAGAAATGGTTCTCCTTTTCAGTGGTTATTACCTCATAAATATAAATATGTTTGAAACTTCTCTGACTTATTCCACATCCAAACAATCATTTCACCTCCGATCTGTGGTAAGTAAATTAACATACTCAATGGACCTGGGAAGGAACAAATTTATTTACACTATTTTATTTGCAGATGACCAAATTCTCCTATCAGACAGTGAAACTGATTCACAAAAAATGTGTTTAAACTGTATAATGATTTACAGACTTATCAAATGGTTAAATCCATAAATAAAATGAAAGTAATTGTGATGGAAAGGAAACATAAGAAAAGGAAAACTAGTGCTAAACAATAAAGTAATAGGACAGGCGAAATCACTTAAATATCTCAGGGCAGAGATATCAGTATACAAAGCTAATTCATCTGTGGCTCAGAATACACAGAAATATAATGTAATGTTTTGAGAATTTCTGCATAAATTCTAGAGCCACTCGGCCTTTAACTGTCTTGAACACACAGTATTTTAAATATAAGTGTGAGAGAGCCTATCTACTGTGTGCCACCTGTCTGTGTGTGCAGGTCCGAAGTGTGTAGTAATAAGAATGTAGACACGGTGTTCGAATGGCACCAAGAAGTGCTTGCCGGTTGCGCCATGGAAGTTTAATGAAAGAACATGGCAGACTCAAGGAACTTCTGTGTTATCCAGTACTGTTTTATAACTCTGACTATTGTAGTGAAAAAGAAGAAGAACAGTTGAAATATTGTTAATTAATGCACATTTTGGACTTGGAGAGGATAAGATGTGTATTCAGATTTAGGATGAGAATGGACTTGATTTTTAAGCCAACTTTCTCTTTATGTGTAGATGAACTTTGTTTCTAACCTTTGGATACATGAGGAGACTTACTTGACAGTGTTTGTTCATGTGGATAATGAGGTTTGTAAAAGTTTGATGTTTAAATATACATTGTTAAGTGAAGCAAAAGAAACTGCATATGTCTGCTTATTTTTATAAGTAGAAAGAGTCTTGAGAAATTCCTGTTCCTAGCAAATATACTTTGGAGAAGAAGAGAAAAGGAAGTTGCAGCAGCCAGCTAACCAGCAAGGACAGTTGGGTGACAATCTCAAGTAAGTCATATCATTAAAGAAGTGGGAGTTTACACACATACTTCACCACTTTAAGTCATCCAGAGCGTTAGAACTAGGTGACCTGTGTGAAAGGACAGAAGAAAACAGGAATTTCGAGACAAAAACAAGATAAGAAGATATTATGTGTTGCCATAGCAACTGAGTATAACAAGGTGAGAGAACCATTACGAGAAACTGGACTAAGCCTAAAAATCAAATGGAGAAAATTAGTAAATGCAACAAAAGGGAAAGTAGAATTTAAAGGATGAAAAGTTGTATATTCCCCAGGGAAGTTAACATTCTGAGTTAACGTGCGGAGCGACGATCGTCAGATCTGGAGTTGTTTTTGGTGTTTCTTCCAAAATAGTTTTCGCACACCAAATTCCCTTCAAATCTTAAACTATTCTGTCATCTATTCCTAAAATCTTAAACTATCCTATAATGTTCTTTCCTAGAAAATTGGATATGACTACAACTTAGGAAAATCACAGAATAAGAAAGAAAGTGATCTATAGATAGACATAAAATAAAATGAATAGAATATTATATTAGTGGAAAGTGTACTATATAAACAGAGTGAGATCTAGACAACATAAACTGAATGGGATATTATATTTCTGAAAAAATATAATAACAGGTGAATATTTGAACAACTGTTATACTGTAGTGTATAGATTTTCTATTTTGTATAGAATATTTTATACCTTTTATGAGATATGATGTAAATGGGAGGATTTGTATCAGTTTCAGGAAGGGGTGGGTACTGTGGATAAAAGCATGGTTTACAAGAACACATAAATCATGACTAAAACAAAACACACATCACATCTTTCAAACAACGCTCACAAACAAGCGTGCCTGATTCTTCACTATTTGCCGTTTCCATAGGGTTGCTAAGGTTTCCTTCAGTGACCTCAAGGGTGAAGGTGTGAATGTCCATTCTGTGAGAGACAGCATCTCACTCAAGTATCTGGGAGGTAGGGATCCTGGGGAATGGGAGTGGGAAGGGTTTCCTGTGTTTGGTGCTGTCTTCTTTCTCTTCTTCGATCTTAGCAACCATATCTATTTTTTTTTTTCCTTCTCATTTGAGGACCTATCTATTTTTTCCCTCTTTTCATATTCATCTACTTCTATTGCAGAAGTCCTTCCTGGTTTCCATGGTTTCCAATAACCTAAATCTTATCTTCGATAAGATGCCCGAAGAATCAGACTACATAAACACACATCCGCATATACACAAAAATACACCTAAACACAAACATTAAAATTACAGATTAGAAACCTGATGTTATGTGAGAACCGCCAAGTATTGTAGGGGGAAACATATGTGTACATCGGGAAATATGCACACATCATTTTTTATTATGACGGTTCAACATTGCCTATTTACATAAAAAACGATGATGATTCCATATCGCATATATAACGCATATGTACATAAAAAAAATTGAAGTACTCATGACGTTTATTTAAGAAAAGTCAGTGTAGCAAATACTCTGATAAATTGAGGATTTGAAGGATAGTGGGACTTGAATAGTGTATGTAAACATATTACCTACAGAATAGTATATAGACATGGAATCTATTAAGCATACAGAAGCTGAAAAGTAGAGGAGGACTGCAGGGATCAGATGAAGTATTAAGAAGTAAATGCTAAGTGTAGAATAGATTTTTTATCTTTACCAGAAAATATTTAATTATAGTATACATAGGAATGTAAACTGGGTTTAATGAACCATGAGGCCTACTCAGAAAGAATAAGGGAGGTGTACCCAGCATTTACTGAATATAAAGGGCAGGCGTACCTACATGAAGATAGGATGACCTGTAGCCTAATGAATATGGATGTTGTATGAAGGGGTGTACCTACCAGAACAGAGAGAGGAAGTGCACTCATATGGTCAACCCACAAGCAAGGTAAAGGTACTGATCCTAGGGTAGAAGGACAGTATCATGACAGAAGTCACACATTTTATAGGGATTATTCTGGTAACTTTGAATTCTATACGCAATGAGCATTACTACATGCTATGTAATTTTACGAGTGTCGAAGGTAACACTTTCGCGTTGCCCAGAGTTCCTCCAAACTACATAAAATATTAGAAGTAATACATACTTAGGAAAGGTAGTATTAAAGATGAAAACAGAAAATAGACTACTCAAGTGCCACAAACACCTGTAGTTTACGATTGAAAATAAAAATAAAGTCTCATGTTTCCTAAATACTAGTCAGGCTTACTGGATCACTAATGAATACTCAGGTCTTGATATCAAAGAATCACTGAATGTATACTGTTAATATGTGAATTATTATTATGTGTGATATTAATGTACATGCTGATCAGGTATAAAATATCTGAGGAGGGGTATATTTAGTGTTTCGAGAATTTCCGCGTAAATTATAGAACCACTCAGTCTTCGACCGTCTCAAAAACACGATATTTTAAATATAAGTGTGAGAGAGCCTATCTACTCTGTGTCACCTGCCTGTGTGTGCAGGTCCGAAGTGTATAGTCAGACATGCTATGGAAGTTTAATGAAAGAACACGGCAGACTCCAGGAACTTCTGTGTTATTCAGTACTGTTATATAACTTTGACTATTGTAGTGAAAAAGAAGAAGAACTGTTGAAATATTGTTAATTAATTGGACTTGGAGAGGATAAGACATGTATCCAGATTTAGGATGAGAATGGACTTTGTTTTTTAAGTCAACTTTCTCTTATGTGTAGATGAACTTTGTTTCTAACCTTTGGATACATAAGGAGACTTACTTGACAGTGTTTGTTTATGTGGAGAATGAGATTTGTAGAAGTTTGATGTTTAAATATACATCGTTAAGTGAAGCAAAAAAACTGCATATGTCTGCTTATTTTTATAAGTAGAAAGAGTCTTGAGAAATTCCTGTTCCTAGCAAATATACTTTGGAGAAGAAGAGAAAAGGAGGTTGCAGCAGCAAGATAACCAGCAAGGAAAGTCAGATGACAATCTCAAGTAAGTCGTATCATTAAAGAAGTGGGAGTTTACACACATGCGTCACCACTTTAAGTTTTCCAAAGTGTTAGAATAATGCTATAAATGACACTAAAGGGATGACACTAAGACTATATTAAACATGCATGCTAAGCTTGCTCCTATGTATGGTAGCAAAAATGGATCCCAAGAAAAGGAGATGACTAAAGAATTGAAGCTCCTGAAATGAGGTTTCTTATGTCACATGCTGGAATAACACTAAGAGATTGAGTGTGGAGCAAAGATATAAGACAACAACTAGACCTAAAAACAAGAGTGATAGAAGAGATTAGGCACTACTAAAAATGGTATCACCATATCAAAAGGGAGCCAACTGAACACCTGCCAAGGCAAGTGTTACATTTCAATCATGCTGGAAAATGGGATATAGGATGGCCAATGAAGAGATGGAGACAATTTTGTTAAATTTATTTGGTTTTGTATTGGACCAACACCCACTCCCCGAAATGGAAGAAGAAGAAGAAGAGGAGCAAGAAGAAAGAAACTGGTGCCAAAATTGAGAAGATTAAACCATTAACAATTAACACTGATGTTAATGAGATCCAGTTAGTTAAGTCTGATGAAAAAATGTTGTGACAAAATTTTTGCATTCTAAGGAAAGAAATGGAAGAGGATGTAGATGAAGATGAAATGGGAGGTACAATACTGCGTGAAGAGTTTGACAGAGCACTGAAAGACCTGAGTCGAAACAAGGCCCCGGGAGTGGACAACATTCCATTAGAACTACTGACGACCTTAGGACAGCCAATCCTGACAAAACTCTACCATCTGGTGAGCAAGATGTATGAGACAGGCGAAATACCCTCAGACTTCAAGAAGAATATAATAATTCCAATCCCAAAGAAAGCAGGCATTGACAGATGTGAAATTTACCAAACTATCAGTTTAATAAGTCACAGCTGCAAAATACTAACGCGAATTCTTTACAGATGAATGGAAAAACTGGTAGAAGCCGACCTCGGGGATGATCAGTTTGGATTCCGTAGAAATATTGGAACATGTGAGGCACTACTGACTCTACGACTTATCTTAGAAGAAAGACTAAGGAAAGGCAAACCTACACTTCTAGCATTTGTAGACTTGGAGAAAGCATTTGACAATGCTGACTGTAATACTCTCTTTCAAATTCTAAAGGTGGCAGGGGTAAAATACAGGGAGCAAAAGGCTATTTACAATTTGTACAGAAACCAGATGGCAGTTATAAGAGTCGAGGGACATGAAAGGGAAGCAATGGTTGGGAAGAGAGTGAGACAGGGTTGTAGCCTCTCCCTGATGTTATTCAATACGTATATTGAGCAAGCAGTAAAGAAAACAAAAGAAAAATTCGGAGTAGGAATTAAAATCCATGGAGAAGAAATAAAAGCTTTGAGATTCGCCGATGACATTGTAATTCTGTCAGATACAGCAACGGACTTGGAAGAGCAGTTGAATGGAATGTACAGTGTCTTGAAAGGAGGATATAAGATGAACATCAACAAAAGCAAAACGAGAATAATTGAATGCAGTTGAATTAAGTCAGGTGATGCTGAGGGGATTAGATTAGGAAGTGAGACACTTAAAGTAGTAACGGAGTTTTGCTATTTGCGGAGCAAAATAACTAATGATGGTCAAAGTAGAGAGGATATAAAATGTAGTCTGGCAATGGCAAGGAAAGTGTTTCTGAAGAAGAGAAATTTGTTAACATCGAGTATTGATTTAAGTGTCAGGAAGTCATTTCTGAAAGTATTTGTATGGAGTGTAGCCATGTATGGAAATGAAACATGGATGATAAATAGTTTGGACAAGAAGAGAATAGAAGCTTTCGAAATGTGGTGCTAATGAAGTATGTTGAAGATCAGATGGGTAGATCACATAACTAATGAGGAGGTATTGAATAGAATTGGGGAGAAGAGGAGTTTGTGGCACAACAAGACAAGAAGAAGGGACCAGTTGGTAGGAGATGTTCTGAGGCATCAAGGGATCACAAATCTAGCATTGGAGGGCAGTGTGGACGGTAAAAATCGTAGAGGGAGACCAAGAGATGAATACACTAAGCAGATTTAGAAGGATGTAGGTTGCAGTACGTACTGGGAGATGAAGCAGCTTGCACAGGATAGAGTAGCATGGAGAGCTGCTTCAAACCAGTCTCAGGACTGAAGACAACAACAACAACAACAACAACAACAAGGAAAGAAGAGAAAGAATAATAAACTGTGACTGTAGTTAAATGTCCAGTACTGAATCTATACAAAATTTTCTAAGTTAACAATGACATAAACTGTCTACAGAAAGTTTTCAATGTAAATATACAGAAGGCCATTTTCAACACATGTGCAGTACTCAAGGGAATAATGTTTGTAAGATGTTAAAGATTTTGTTGTGTGGAGTACTGTATTTGCAGTTGAATGAGTAATGAAAGTAGGAGTTCACATAAAACTGTGAAACTAAATGGAGAATCATAGGATCTGATAAACTGTGAATCCATGAATAGGTAAGAAGTTCACTGAATTTTAGTGAACACATTACTTGGTGAACAGTTCTTTTCCAGTTGGGTGATTCTACTCAACTTTTTTTAGATCACTCCAGTTCCTAACTCTCCTATCCATGGGTTGTAAGAGAAAAGTAATTATCTTCTACTGCTTTCCATTCTAGGCATAATTCATGAAGTAATAGTAAGGACTATATGTAATGATAATTAACAAGGTGAAGGTTGAGATAGTTGGTAGGAAGAACCCTGTATCTCTGAAAGTTCAATTTTGCAAACACACTTTCGTAGTTAACAAGGTTGTAAGGAAGGAGTTTTATAAGATAGTAGATATGAGCAAGAACATATGACTATGTACAAGTAAATACATTTTTTGGATGTGAAAAACTACATGTACTATTTGAGATAATATTGGAGTAACATATTTAACTTAAGGTATCACAAGTAAGAAACTGAATAAAATCCTAATTTATTTAACAGATAATGAAATGAATCTTGCTGTGAATACTGTTTTCAGATTAATGTAATACTTAAATCATTCATGGAGCAAATTCTGTGTATAGATATTTTGCATTAATAACTTCAAGTACTAATGCATTAAGAGAAATATATTACTAATTAATTGTCCGCGATAGGTTAGAAAAATAGGCAAAATATCTTACAGGAATGAAAAACAAATACGATGTAATTTTTGAATAAGTAAAGGTGGAGAATTTCAGTAATTGGATTTAGTTTCAGAAACTTTTGAATTCAAAAGTAGTTCCAACCCCACAATGTAAGCAGTGTTTAATTACTGAAACTTGTATAGGCATTATTAAAATTTATAGCAAGGAAAGTTATGGCAGAATACAAATAATTTAGGAGTGAAGGAAATGCTCATCACATAGTAGAGCCATTGAGTCACTGACAGGCAGTCACAAAAGAAAAAGAAAAACTTGCTATCTTTTGGAATAATTCTTTGATGAGCTGTAGTAAAACACACACACACACACACACACACACATACACACACTATAAACCTACATTGTGTCGGCTGGAGACACAATGCCATGATTGCATTTTGGCAGGTGGACTAGGTTGGGGTGGGAGTTATATCTGGTGGGGTGGGTAGAGGGAGAGAGAGGTAGGGACAGGAGAAGGGGTTGTGGATCAGTAGTTAACAACTCGGAGGGAAGCAGTAGATTTGTTTGCAAGGAATTGAGGAGGGAGGAGTGGCAGATAAATGGGCTAGGCATGTTCTACATGGGCACCAGAGCCAGTGGGATGCAGTGCACAATGAGGGTGACATGAAGGGGGTGAGAGGTTGGAGAAAGGGGACACTATTGGATAGAACATGTGGGGACACCATCTGTCTGTTCTATCCAACAACTAAAAAGAAATTTTTCAAAAGATTTGCGGAAGATCTGAAATTGTACAGAATCCTTTAAATTTAAGGTGATGTAATTGTTTATGCTTTTTTGCGACAAAATGTATTTTTCCTCACTTAGTGTAAGTTTATTTTTTGTAGAGTAATGTCTCACCTAATGAGTCAGTTGATGTGATAGGGAAGTGATGATTTATTACATGAGCATATGTACTTGAGAAAGTATTCCTCCAAATAGTTTCAATTTTTTTCTACAGCCAAATATCAGTTTCAATTTTTGTAATTTTCTTATGAGAGTTTCACTGTGTATGAAATTGTTTTGATGCTATTTAGAATGTGACTAGAATACTAATGTAAATTTTGAATGCTGTATTATTAATATTTTGTTGCTGTAGGTTGTAAGCAGAGATATGTTCTCGTATTGTAAAGTGTGTGTGAGAGGATGTAATTATGAATTGTCTGTATGAAGGTACATAATACTTTCTTTATGAAATTTGTAGGACATATTTTTTCATGCATGAGGTCCATAAAGTTAAGATAATTTGAAGCTAATAATAGAGACAGCATGTTGCTTGAGTCTATATATTGCAAAAACAAGTACCTGGAAAGGTTCCAATTTAAAAATTCTTTATGTAGGTATAATGCAATTTTTCTGACATGAGTATTTCATTTGTGCTTGCCTTTCATGTGTCTGTGGAGCTGACATTTTTAAAGTTGTGTATGTAATTAGGATGTTCCTTTTTTGAGTGACTTAATTTCTGTACAAATTTAGCCTGGGTGTGATACTTTGATGGCTATATAAATATGCCTAACACAAGTGATGTTTTATATATATCTGTGTGTGTGTGTGTGTGTGTGTGTGTGTTCTGTCTGTTCTTTCAGACATGTCCATAAGAATAGACATCACTTTGATCCAGCAGCCATTATGAATTAAGACACAAAGGAATTACTGCTGTGAATGGACATTGATTTAAATCAATGGGAAAAGTTGAAAATTTGGGCTGAACTGGAATTCGAACCTGCGTCTCCTACTTACTAGGCAGTAGTCAGTTTCCCTACGTACCTACCAGGTGTAATAGCTAATAGCATGCTGAGCTTCAAACTGATTACCAAGTTTTTAGAAGATACAGGAATGAAATGTTCAACAGCAAGTCATAAGTAACAGCCAATGACTGGTGATGTTACCCTTAAAAGTGACTGAGAAAAACAGAATCATTCATACAATATTATAAAAATGATAGATTGCTCTCACCATACAGATGTTGTATTGAGCTGCAGACAAGCACAATAAAAAGAGCAATAAAAATTGAGCTTTTGGCCAAAGCCTTCTTCAGAAAGGAAAACACACATGTTTAGACAAACAAGCACCCTCATACTCTGGAATGGCCAGAGATAGAGGTCATGTGTGCATGAGGATTGCTTGTGTGTGTGTGTGTGTGTGTGTGTGTGTGTGTGTGTGTGCATGCTTCCTTTTCTGAAGAAGGCTTTGGCTGAAAGCTCAGCATATAACAGTCTTTTCACTGAGCCTGTCTGCAGCTCAATGTGTCATTTTTACGCAAAGTAGCTATCTGTCCTTTTCATAACATTGTTGATATTCCAACCTGGACGGCATCATATATGCTTATTCGATGCACAAAAGTGTTTTTTTGTATTCCCCATTTCACTGGACTTTAGTTTATCTTCAAAATGAGGAAGTAATTTCTGACATACCTGGTGTGTCAACAAAAAGGAAGGAAAGAACAATATATCACTATACTGAAAGGTTAAAAAACAGCAAACAAATCATTCCAACTTTAAAAATATATATATTTTAATATGATTCTTTCATGAAGTATCATTTGCTCTGTAAGCTGACTCTTACCAGTAACAAATTCATGTCGTTGCACCTATATTTTGTCTCCTTTAAGTTACCGGTGAAGTGACGCTTACATGAACCAAATGATTACAGACTACTTTGTAAGCAGTTATTACAACTGCAGTTGAAACAGACAGTGATATTAAAAGAGGTAAAAAATACTTGCAGCCAATTGAACACAATTACACATTTGAAATCACATAATTCAAAACTGAATGATACACAAGAGTATATCACAGCATAATACACTGTATTACTTACACACTTATTAAGTCACAGCAGAAATGTCCTGCTTCAGCAGACCACTTCTCTGACTTGTTTTGTTGTGTAGTACAGTGTCCATAAAAATTATATACATATGAAAAATCTATAAGAATTACATTTTATGTCCATAAACATTTACATCCTCATTTCAATAAATTATTATTATTAACATTTGTAGTAATGTACAGTTCCTCTGCCTCCTTATTTACATATTTACTGAATATGCAAGAAATACAAAGCAACAGTCTTGGTCCTTGAATCAGTCAGCCAGAAGCAACAGGTGCAAGTTCTACTCTCTATCAGTGCCCCCTGCTTTGCTTTGCACAGGGTACTTTTTTTATTTCATTGATGGAAATCAGGAAGCAAGATAGTAGAGTGCTTGCCCACAGTGCTGCTTCCAAGCCTTCATATAAAATTCAGTACAAAATTGCTTTACAAAACGTAAAAAAATAAATAGTTCTATTGTTTTATCAGTGCCTTAAGCACAGATACGCTCAACAACTCTACTTACGACTTCGTATACACTTTACACACTATTTGTCTTTGTCTTCACAAGTGATTCCTTACACCACATCACTTAAACAACTGTCGGGCATAGTACCAAATACGGAAGAAATATTCATCCCTTCTTAATAATGAACCTCTTGCGTATGATCGGATGTCAGCATCCATGCCTGCTTCTTTCATCCAGGATGTGGTGGTTTCAGTACTGAAACTAAGTGTCGGTGCTGTCGTTTCCAGCTTATCGAGTTCTTGCTGGTCAATTTCTGTAAAAAGACATAGCATTCACAAAAAATTAAGGTGTGTTGCAATGCTACATGCATAGGGTAAGTATTACTAGACTTTTGTTCCACTATTACAAGTAAACACTTTTCCAATAAAAGGTCCAATTCCATCACTTAAAAACAACATAATCTTGAACATTGGGATCCTAACAAACCTTCTGAGAAGCTACAGGGGAAAGCTTGAAAGATTACAAATGTAAGCTTTAGTCAGACAGAACCCAACATCACAAGGATACCAGAAGAAGCTAAGAGGGAAGACACGGGGATTATTTGAGTACAGTACCAGCATTGGTGATATACAATATAGAATGAAGAAGCATGGAAATGTACTGTAATATGATAGATGGCTTGAAATGTCAAGTTGCATAAATCTGCAGTTTGTTCAACTCAATTGTTATACTTTAATTATACTGTTCAGAAGAAATGATATTTGTGGTTCAAATTTGGAGTGCTTTATTTATCAAATTGCATTCAGTGAAAAGCAGTAAGCTGTTGCACATGTTCTTTTTGGAAGGACAGTAAATACAAAGCTTTTTTATTCATACAAATAATATAAAATTCTCATTCTTTATTTTAAAGACTCTCGATTGGAAATCATCAGCACAGACTGCTTTCAAACAGAATGCTATATCTTGAAAATTCATCTTTAATCTTAAACCGAATGCCATAATTTCTGTGGGCTACTTTACCTGTTGGCCTCAGCATTTTAAATGGCTCCTCTGATTCCAAAGGCTCACTAGGACCAACTTCATTCTTTGCGAAAATTCGAATGAGGTATTCGTGGTTTTCCTGAAAGAAGAACAAAGTTATATATAAATAATCATACAATTTCCAGTCCTAACACTGATTATTAACATCACATATACCCTCAGATCAACAGCCAGAGAAAACATAGAGATAAAAAGTTCTGGAGTACAAAAATAGAACTATAATGCAATTGAGTTTCAGAATAAGCAGAGGCTGCATTGCAAAGCGAATGATAAAGGAAAGCTCGGAAATCACCAGAATTTGCTAGCTCTGTCTGAAGTATGACTATGCACTAGCTCTGTCTGAGGTATGACTATGCTTGGAAGACAAGTAGATGTCAGCATAAACTAGGTATCTAGATTGTGAGCTGACAAAAGGAGCAACATAGGTGCTTTGTACCATGCATGGGCAGGAGCAAGGGATGCATGACAGGTTGCTCAGTGTGGCATATTTTCAAGCATTTCTAATGCTCTGCAGGAAGCCCAGGGCTAGCTGGGGTGGCAAGGATTCATCTTCAATTAATACTGTTCAAGGTGGGGCATTTGTGAGTTTCAGGTTGGAGGCAGACCAGGTTATAAGGCTGGTTTGTCAAACAATTTCATGGCATCACAGGGGCCAATGAGATGTTTGCTATGAAGTGCCTCTTAAAGAAGACATTATTTCATTTGTCCCTGCCAAGTAGGTCACACTGTTTAGGAGTGCCCTGAACTAAAATGCTTATCCTATTATTCACTCCTTACATTCTAAAGAAATGGGACATGTATCTTAAATGCACTACAAAGGCCCACTGTCACTTGTCATACGCTTTACTTCAAGAGCTGGGGACACAGCAGGCATTATTATTTGCGAAGCTTGCTGTATTGCAACCAAACAGAAAAGTAATTCTTAGATGCTGCAGGGTGGTGGGGTGATTACACAGAACTTGTTTTTAAAATGGTTTTCAAAGGGACGTCATTGTCTCCTCAGATACACCAGATGGTCGTACGATTTCACTGCCTGGAGGTGGAAACCTGGTAGCGTGTATTAGATATTAGATATACGGGCTACAGTTTGGATATGTGTTAAGCATCACAGAAGGGCCAGTCACCAGCACATCAGCTTGTCTTGAATTGATTTCAAAAGATTCATTAGGTGTACTGTTGGCTCTGGTCGACACCAGCCACCTATGTAATGTTAAGAAATGTTGGCACAGGCAGCATTAGACTGGTTGTTCCCCTTTTTATTTTCAGTCAGCTGTCTTAGCAAGTCAAAAGATGATTGACAGTGTTTGTCAGTGAAATGTGGAAACCATTTATGTAAGGAATTCTAAGACAAAAATAATATGTGGTAACAGAATAACTCAAATTCATGTAAGTTTTATGAGAGATTAGATACAGTGAATATATAGTGTTTGGTGTCATTAAAATCAGCATTTAAATGTGATTTAGAATGTCCCTTTTGTTTAATTATAGATGTAAGGGCATGGAAGATATATTACAAATTTATCTGGGAACTGGTGTTGAGAGGATTGGGGGACTTCAGATAGCCCAGATATTTTCATGTCATTTTCTGTTTGAGTAAATTGTGGACATTGGTCAGGTGCTCAAGAGAGTACAGACATTTCCTTTTCAGTTGTATCTGAGGACTTCTGTCAGTACTCAGGAGACATATCGGTATTGGTATTAAAGAGAACTGTGTTTCCTGAACTGTATTAGTTCCAAACTTCGCATTTTTATCAAAAGTATACAGTGATTTAGAACATTTCCTTGTGGTTGAACTGTTTGTGCTTTGAGCATTCATTGGATTTATCTTGACTTGGAATACTTGCACCAGTGGCCAGTGGCAAAAACAGTCCTGCCATGTTCAAATCCAGCATTAGTAGTGTGCTTCTTGACACAGTCATGTCAATTAAATAACTGGTGTAACGTGATATAATATGGATTGAGCATGTAAGGATAGTTGATGGGAAGGCAGATGGTTGACTTTAGTTTATTGGACGAATTTTAGGAAATGTCATTCATCTATAAACAAGGCCACATACAGAACATTAATGTGACCCATTCTTGAGTACTACTCAGGTTTTTGAGATCCCTACCAGGTCAGATTAAAGGAAGACACTGAAACAAATCTGAAGCATGCTAGCAGATTTGTTATGGGTTGATTCGACCATCATGTATGTGTTACAGAAATGCTTCATGAATTAAGATGGGAATCACTGGAGGGAAGACTATATTCTTTTTGTGGAACACTATTGAGAAAATTTAGAGAACCAGCACCTGAAGGTGACTGCAGACTGACTCTACTGCCACCAACATATATTTTGCATAAGGACCTTGGAGATAAGATAAAATAAATTAGGACCGATACAGAGGCATATAGACAGTTGTTTTTCTCTCACTCTATGTGTGAGACGAACAGGAAAGGAAATGACTAATAGTACAGGGTGCCCTCCACCTTGCACCATATGGTAGCTTTTGGAGTATCTATGTAGGTGTAGGCATATATAATATCTGAGCAGTAAAGTTGTATTGAGTCAGACTCAAGAACAGTTAGAAGAGTTTTTTGGAAACTGTGAGCAAGATATTAGTATGCCTAGTAAATTGGCTGCTGCTGAAGTGACAGAGATAATTAGTGCCATTAATAAACAATTCTTATTACGTAAACAAGAGCAATTTAAACAAAGTTTTTGTGTTCCATTGGTGAAATCCAACTTCAGCTACTTAAATTTAATTAGCTAGCACATCTGCTAGGCCATCATAAACTTGAAATCATCATAAAGGGAACTGTTTTGTATCAGGTGTCTGTTTTGTTTCTAGACAAAATCTGATGAGCCAAATTTCAGAAAAAAATCCAGTCACACATTTAAATTACCCTCCCAGGAAAGAATAGTGACTCTCACCAGGACGTCATAGCTATAGCTTCCAAGATTCATTACAGGCTGCCTACAATGAATTTCACTACACTTAGTTACTGGCATTCCCCTCTGAAATAAAAACTACAAAGCACTGCACAAAAAGTGTTGCATACTGCTGCCAAGTTTAAAATGCAAGAATCTCATCCAGTTCATGGGTACCAGATTCCTTGAATGAGTCTGAAATCTGAATATGAATTTCTGAGTACTTCTTTTTTTAGTAGCTGTGGACTGCTGCACTAAGCATTAGAGTTGTAGAATTCAAGTTGGATACATCAGAAATGTGGAGACCACATTTTTGGCACAGCCAACCATAGCCCACAATGAATTCAGAGAACAGGCAGATCAAAGAACTGTTTGAGTAGATGTTGCTCTCTTTAGATTTAGCCTTCCGTCGATGTGGAGAACAAGTTTGTCCAGCAAGTTCCAGTAAGTATGAAATACCTCAAATGTGTACTTGTACTTTATCAATTACCAGATGGACACAAGTGTTTTTATCTAATGATATTTACTATTTATCTTTATTTTGTTTTGTCTTTTTGTAGTTTATTATTTGTTTTACATTCTGTTTCTTTTTCTAGTGGTCACTTGAAAAATTATTTGCAGTTGTAATTGCTCAGAATAGAACAACTTGAAATAAAAATATTCATTTGTTTTTATTCTTAATCTTTGAGACACAATTAATTATTTTAATGTAACAAATAATAAGTGTAACAAGTGATCAATTAAATGTCAGTTGTGATTCTGATATTTAAAAAGAAAAAATAATTTAAAAATTAATAAATAGTAAAAAGGAATATGCTGACAAAATATGGGTTGGTAATCCTGTCTTGCTTGTAAGGTTACTTATTGCGTGAAAATGTGTACATATCGGTATGTCCAAGGACAAAGGAGATTTTCAGGATGAATCACATGAATAACTTTGGGTTACGAAATTCAGTGAAAGCTCAAAAATGATGTCGATTTAGTTATATAGCATGTACCTATCTTCAAAATTAAAATAGCATGTTGATTTTTCTGCTAAACTGAAAGCTGTAAATCCAACTAGTAAATAAGGGTTTGCCCCAGTGCAGTCTGTTTCTGTTTATTCACAAAGGTCGAATTCTTGTTTGTCAATATAAACAATATTTTCTCTAGTTTAGTTAGTTCATTAATCAATATACAGTGTCTTATTCACTTATTCCCTCACTCAACATTTCTTAAAATTATCATCTTTGCAGAATAAGAAACACTTAACAATGATAAAAATGCACTCTGTTATACTACAAGTTTCACTTACTGATGACCTTGCTGTTTCATTGTATTCCACAATGGTCATTCTCAACCACACATGTGATTATAGTAACATGGTAAGTATCAAAGTTAAGACATCCATTATCTGCTTTTTATTAAAGAAATCTCTACCATTCAGTATATCTTTAAGAAGTCTAGACCAGAAGTGTATAACATGTGCCTTATCTTTCCAGTCATCCAACACCTCCCAAAGCTCCACAGTTCGGCCACAGAGAAACATTCCCCTTGTGATTCAGTACCACCCAGAACTGGAGCAATTGAATTACATTCTCCGCCAGGATTTCGACTACCTCTCATCGCCCTGAAATGGGAAATGTCTTACCCACTCCCACTATCCTTCCCACTCCTCCCACAGTGGTACTCCACCACCCATCAAACCTACACAATATCCTCATCCATCTCTACACAACCCCTGCTCCCACATCCTTGCCTTGTGGCTCACTGTCTGTAATTGATCCAGATGCAAGACCTGTCCTATTCATTCTCCCACCACCACTTACTCCAGTCCTGTGATACATCATCACCTATCCCATCAAATGCAGGGGTACCTGTGAAACCAGTCATGTGATCTACAAGCTAAGCTGCAACCATTGTGCTGCATTTTATGTGAGCATGACAACCAACAAGCTGTCTGTGCACATGAATGGTCACTGTCAAACTGTGCCCAAGAAACAACTGGACCACCCTGCTGCTGAGTATGCCGACCAACATGATGTCCTTCATTTCAATGACTGCTTCACAGCCTGTACCATATAGATCTTTCCCACCAACACCAACTTCTACAGAAGTTCACCATAGCAAAAGTGTTAATTACACTGTGCAGTAATCCGTCCATTCTTGAAAAAATCATTCACTCAAATTCATTCATACATTATGGTTCATAAATGTAGTCAGGAAATGTCCTTAGGTATGTGGAGTAAAAAGAAGGAAGGAAGATTAAGATTTTACATCCCATAAATGATGAGGTTGTTAGAGAAAGGAAAAGGTGGGAAACGAAAATGAACGTGTCTTTTACACAGCAATCACCTTTGCACTGCCTTAGACAATTTAGGGAAATCGCAGGAAACTTAAGTGTGGATGGTGAGATGGGCATTTGGACCACTGTCCTTCCAAGGAGAAAGGAGCCACCTTGGTATTAATTAACCTTAGACAATTTTGGGAAACCACAGGAAATCTAAGTGTAGATGGTAACATAAATATTTGTTCTCCCATTCTTCCAAATTCGGGATGTAGAATAAGTCAAGTTACACATCACCACAAACAGATAGCTGTGATTTACTGTCACTTAGTTTAAGTTAATAGCTCGCTATCATTAATATTACAAACTGACATTATTTATCAAGCATACTCCTCATACTGTACTCCATTTGCACTTATAAAAGTTGCAGATTAGGGTTATGCACCGTCTGAACACCCCTATATGATGTTAAATCGGCCAGCAGATGTCAGTAGAGGCAGATCTGGTAGCAGAAAAGGAGGCATGGAGTATTGTGTAGTGAATAGAGAACCATTAACAGCAGAATGGATCAGTCTGGAGATCACAGTGACTTTGAAAGTGTACTAGTAGCAGATACATCTGTGACATTCCAACCCTTGTAAAGTTGCCAAAGTGATGTGATTTTGAAGGGGAAATGTGAACGAATGACCACAGTTAAATGAAGACTAGGCAGATCTCGTGTACTGACAGGCGGGGCCTGTTGAGCACTGCGGAGGATGGTTGTAAAAAATCACACAAAATCAGCAGAAGGTATCACTCATGAGTTCCAAAGTGCTATCTGCAGTCCAGCTGGCACAATGACTGGACAAAGAAAGTTAAAAAGAATGGGGCAAAGTGGCCAAACAGCTCATAATACGCCACACCTTTCTGTAGTCAGTGCTAAGCAATGTTTGAGGTGGTGTGAAGATTGATGAAACTGAAGAGTGGGTGATTACAAACAACTGATTTGGAGGGATGAATCATGCTATACCCTGTGGCAATCTGATGGAAAGGTCTGGGTTTGGCAAATGCCTGGAGAAAGGTACCTGCCATCACGTTTAGTGCCAACAGTTACATACAGAGGAAAAAGTGGTACTGTATGAGAGTGTTTTTCATGGTTAGTGTGAGGTGACCTTACTGCACTTAAGGAAACACTAAACACACAAGAATATGAACACATTGTACAATGTGTACTGTGTACAGTACAGTGGAGATGGTGACTGCTTGTATCAGCATGACAATGCATCCTGTTTTCAGGCAGCATCTGTGTGCAATGGTTTAAGGACAATTAACATTCCCGAAGGGGTTAGACCTGCCCAGAATCCTGACCTGAACTCGATGGGGCAACCCTGGGACGAGTTTGAATATCGACTTCACTTCAGACCTCAGTGTCTGACATAACTGCCCTCTCTGTTTTTAGCTTTTGTGGAGGAACGGGCTCCCATTCCTCCGCGAACAGTCAGACACGTCATTGAAAGTGCATCCAGCAGAGCTTAAGCCATCATAAAGGTGAAAGGTGGACACACTGTATATTAGTATTTACTAATAAGAGTCTGGATACTTTTGATCAGATAGTGCATACAGTTGCCGTAAGTGTTACTCCACAGGAAAAAAGCTGCTGTGTTTCCACTGTATTGGTCAGATGCTGTTTACCCCAAAAGCATGACACATCAAATATGTTCAAGTACTGATTTATTTCTGTAGATTCTGAATAATTTTGAGTTTAAGGGGAATTTACTTAAAAAAACACTTGTGAACAAAAAATCTATTTTCTATCCTAGAGGGAGGGGGAAGGAAGAGAGAGAATCTGTTCCATTCCATATCGTATCTTACAGTGGTCACGTATATCACTATTCATTTGAAAGTAACATCTGTTTGCTATGAACAACATTTGTCTTTGGAGGTTTGGCAATGGTGGATAAATATGAGTGGGAAGTATGCTGAATTAAGTTTTTGATCGGGTTGTCGAGATGATGATTATATTCTAACTTGTAATACAGTCAACCAAAAAATATTTTTACACATCTCATTTTCTATATTAAGTGACAAACATCTTCTGGAGCCAGTCCATCATTGTTATTAGTTTAGAATTACACAAGATGACTTTCTATATGATTTGGAGTGAAACTGTTTGCTGTGAACCAAAATGGAACTTTCATACTGCTGTGGACAGTGACTGAAATGAATCTTCCTGACAAATTGAAACTGTGCTCGACTGGGACTGTGGAGCAACGTCACAGTTTTCTGCAGGCAATGCAATATCAAATGAGACAGATGAGTGTGACTGATGGCTTCAATAACAGCTTGTGATTGCAAGCAAGTCACATCTGCTTTCCCAGTCTCTACAGATGCCATTATGTATTCTTATATGAAACTAAATGTTCAGACTGCTGGAGTTTTTCCACCATTCATCTGTGTAGGTATTTTGTCATAAGACAGACAAAAGTCCTATATTTATTTATGCTATTAACATTGTCTTTTGGTCTGTTAAATTTTTTAAAGTGAAATTAGCTCAGAAGTATATGAAATCAGTGGCCATTAGCACCACATTCTCAACTAATAACAAAATATTTCTGATAAATATATTTCCTTACACATCATACATTAAAACATACCTGTAGGTCTTTGATTGTGAGTTTATGTACATCAGCTTTGACACGACCAACTTCCATCCACATAGTCTTTCGCACATCACGTATGGCGATAGTATAACCCTGAAGAGGTGCACCACCGTCAGTTTCAGGGATTCCCCATGCAATCACAACAGCATTTGGGCCTATTGGTCGTATCTCAAGTGGAGCTGTAGGTGGTGATGGAACAGCTAGAAAAAATTAATGTTTTATGTAAGAACACTCACATAGTGACAATTAAGGTATGTTTAGTGTAATGACCACATAGAAAGTAACCTCATATTTCTTATAACTATGGAGAATTCATTTAGCATCGACACAAAATCCCAGGTTTTCGATTGTTTGAGAATTCATTTAAGATGATTAAAACTACCGGTATTATTAAAATACAACTGAAATTATGTCAAAAAGAAAAAAAAAGATGATGAGTTGCAGATAGGCACAACAAAAAGCCTTTGTTGTGCTTACCTGCAACTCAGAATCTCTGCTATATTGTAAGTAGCAACTATCCTTTTCATAATATTTTTGTCGTTCCATCCTCTATTTTCGATTGTTTAAAAATAAAGTTTCATTATTTCCAGTTTGTTACCTTATTTTGCACTACTACAGAACTTACTTGCATGCTTTTTAAGGGAGACCAGCTCTGTGCCAGCTGGTGGGCTAAGTCCTATGGCATTTTCTGCATACACACGGAAGAAGTACTCAGCCTTATCTTTAAGGTTTTCTATACAGTATTGTAGTACTGATGGTTCAAGTGTAACAACTTTGCTCCACTTCTTTGATGACAGTAGTCTCTTTTCAATTATGTATCCTGTAGAATAATACAAGAAAATTATATAGAAATTAATATAAGACAAAATAGCAACTGAAACCACATATTTAACTACCTATAAAATTACATATTTAAATGATGTGCTAGAACCAAATTTCAAATTTGGATGGCTAACACATGCAATTTAAAGCCCAATAAAAATCATACAAAACAAAAAATATTTAGGTTAAAATGCAGAAGTAATGCAGCTTTTTTCAAGTAGATTTATAGAAATAATATTAGTCGGACGACAGGCTACATTGATAAAAAAATTTATTGTTCTTAACAAAGTAATTTATTTTCATCTGTGTGGCTTCATAAGCAAACAAGAACTATGTGGCAGGCACTCCTGTAAACTCCAGAAAAATCCACTGTACATTTCCTGTGTAACTGTCTTGAATTCGAAAAGTGTGGAGTCAGCTCATCGTTGAGACACACTTTAAAATTTACCATGTATAGACTGCCACATGCACAAGCTAATTATTTAGACAGTCTCTGCTTAAGTGAAATAGGTATCACTTTAAAAAGTTTTCTACTGCTCGTTCAAGTTTCATAAATAATTTTCATCTTCTTTCATGCCTTCAGCCACTGACATAATAATCTTAATGAAGAGTAATCAATATCTCTTGCTTTTTTTCTGTTCCTTTCTCTTCTCTCCCCACCATTCATTTAAAAAAATTTTACTGTAATTCTGCTAATTCTACTCCACCTCTTCATTTAAATTCAGTTTTTTCTGGTTTTTAAAGAGAATATTCACATCTGCTGCTGATTATAACAGTTTCACTCCTTATGTCCAGCAATATGAAACTTCCTGACAGATTAAAAGTGTGTGCCAGACTAAGACTCAAACTCAGGACCTTTGCCTTTCACGGGCAAGTGCTCTACCAACCAAGCTACCCAAGCACAACTCATGACCTGTCCTCACAACTTAACTTCCACCAGTACCTCATCTCCTTCCCAACTTCACAAAAGTTCTCCTGCAAAAGGCAAGAGCATTTGCTATGAAAGGCAAAGGTCCTGAGTTCAAGTCTCAGTCTGGGACACAGTTTTATTTTGCCAGGAAGTTTCATATCAGCACACACTCCGCTGCAGAGTGAAAATTTCAATCTGGAAATACCCTCCAGGCTGTGGCTAAGCCAGGTCTCTCCAGTATCCTTTCTTCCAGGAATGCTAGTCTTGGAAGAAATTATTAGAACTGACTAATGTCACTCAAACTGGGATTCCTGTATTTTACTCTTCTTTCAGATTTCATAAATACCTCCCCCCCCCCCCCCCCCCCAAAGATAACTGAAAGAGAAGATAGATAAGTGTCTAACAAAATTATAGCAATGTAGTCATATTATGCAAACTTTATGCAGAATACAAAATGTCTACATTACCTGTTAGTTCAGTTCCACCTGTACTGGCAGGGGGGCCCCACTGCAGAGTGACACTCTTGCTTGTGAAATCAGTAATATGTAGATCAACTGGTGCAGATGGGGCACCTAAAAAAATAGAAATGAAGTCAGTTTTTTCACAGAAGTTACACTCTTCACAATAACACAAAGAAACAATCAACAAAATACTTTTATTCTAAAAGATGTATAGAAGATTCCACAGAATGTGTACTCTTAAAGTGCAAATGCAAGGGGATTTGACCACTAATTCTTCTTCTTTTGATGTGTGGCAGCACATTTTCCTTGATCACTGCAGTTTGCGGTTTTCTTCTCCCCCCCCTCCCACATACACACACAAATCCAATCAGTAATAATTCATTCATTACATTTTATGAATCCTATCTGAAGGAGAACCTACAGGAATAAGGAAAAAGTTAACATATGCATTAGCAAAGTGTAGCATCTGTTACTACAGCATTAATAATAATGGACTACCAGCATATACTCAGATTAAGTTTAACATTGTAAAATAAACAGCAATGCTGCTAGTTCGAGGGAGAAGAGAGGAGGACTGCTGTTTCCTCAGTTATATTACTACTGTTTATATGTTGTTTCAACTTATTATCTGCATGAAAACATGAATGCTCAAGACAAAGCAATAGTTATCTATATGCCACAAGAATAGAAGCCTATTCATAGTAGATGTTTAATAAGCATAATAGGAATTTAATTAGCATTATTCCTTGTCAGAGTACTGAGTGACTTCTTCTCTAACCACTAACTCTTTTGAAATTTTTCTGGTCTTTGCTATTAGCCTTCATTGCCCTGAAGGAGTCACAGTATAAAAAATGAAAAAAAAAAGACTGTGGTCTTTGTCCGTGTTAGTACTTCCATCTTGATGTAATGTTTTACGGTTTGACCAAATTGTTCCAGGAAAATATTCAGCTGGTACCTATGAACAAGCTGTGCCCCACACCATCCTTTTTCCCTGCCTGTTATTTACTTGTTCCACATAACCACAGTGATCTCCTTTACAACAGGATTTACAGAACAAAATGAATGCATAACTTAAGTAATGAGATTTGTAAAATGAAGTAAATTATTATGCTACATTTTTGTTGTTGATATTGTCCTTGACGTTGTCCTTTTCACTGCAATTTTTATTCTGGAATTTCATAGTTCAGTGTTTCATTTTTTCCCCTTGAATACATTTTGGATATGTTGTAACATTGCCTAACTGACTTAGAAGCTACCTATGAACAAGCTGTGCCCCACACCATCCTTTTTACCTGCCTGTTATTAACTTGTTCCACATAACCACAGTGATCTCCTTTATAACAGGATTTACAGAACAAAATGAATGAATAACTTAAGTAATGAGATTTGTAAAACGAAGTAAATTATTATGCTACATTTGTATTGTTGATATTGTCCTTGTTGTTGTCCTTTCCACTGCAATTTTTATTCTGGAATTTCATATTTCCGTGTTTCATTCTTTCCCTTGAATACATTTTGGATATGTTACAACATTGCCTAACTGACTCAGAAGCTCAAATGAGTAAAAATTAAATGAATATATGATCCAGCTCCTTTTACTTCAGAAATAATTAATGCCTTATTTTCTTTTCCATTTTGTAGTGAACACATGAATCAGAAGCAGACTAAAGTTATTTCTGCTGCTATTCTTCAAGATATTCTGACCCATAATATTGTGGTTTGAACTTCTTATTGCACAAATCTACCAGTGTTCTCTGGAAGGCAGTTATTACATAAAAAGAATTGTCTGTGATCTGCTTCAAAAACGAATTTAAGCTTCAATTGTTTTGTGAATGTATGCTTTCCCGGCGTATACAGCTGGCGAAGAGTTCTCGGGCTTCCAGCCGGGTGGCGGTGTCTTCAATCTGCGACGTTTCGACGAGTGACATACTCGTCATCTTCTGGCGCCAGAAGATGACGAGTATGTCACTTGTCGAAACGTCGCAGATTGAAGACACCGCCACCCAGCTGGAAGCCCGAGAACTCTTCGCCAGTTCAGTTGTTTTGTTTGTAGCAAAACAAGCTTATCACATTCATGGTACAAACAAACAAACAAACAAACAAACACTAACACACAAAGCACTTTGTTCGCTTCCTTAGAGTTGAGACTGATTAAAAATTTTCTGCTATAGAAACATAGATTAAAACACCAGTCAAAAACAGATACCTTACTAAAGCCACAGTCTATCTACCTCAGATATTTTCTATACATTTTACAATGAGTTGTTAAGAAAATGAGTCAGACATAGTGGTACAAATCACATAGTAATATGTACAGCTTCTCCCCCCCCCACTTCCTCCCCCCCCCCCCCCCCACCACCAAGATAAAACATGTTATCTAAAGCAAAGACACAGATGGAAAATACAAATACACTACAAAAAATCAGTAGGGCCTACAATGTTCTTGCTCTCACAGCATCTGAAAAGTAGATTTTGAAACTACAAACCAACATAATAGTTTATTATTCAAGATATTATCGTCTTTTGTAACACCAAACATGAGGGGATTAGTGTCTTGCAGTTCCTAAAATTTTAGGGGGACTATCTGTAGAGGACTGTAAAACAAAGTTTAGACAAGGAACATTTAGCACAAGCACAAAGCATTACTTACAATAGCCAGCCACACCTCTTGCTCGAAAAGCACCTAACATTACCAACAAAGCGTTTGTTGCATACTTGGGTGGAATTTTTCCTGTGAAAATAGTTAATAGAGAGAAAAGCTATAAAGCACAAATAGCAGTTAATAGCACTAAGGTAAGTTATCTTCATGAAAACTTCTGCCTTCAGATTCACAAAGACAGGACAAACATGCATAGGCATATTGTAAAATCGCATCCCAAAATAATAAGATTACATTGCATTTTCTCTGGATCTTATACATTGAACCCATGTTTAAAAGTTTCAGTTTTGCACAAGCAGATTTTCACAATTACTCAGAAACAAAGCTGACAAATCATCATTTTTTTTGCCCCCCCCCCCCCTGGCTAAATCATTGGCTACTATAGCCATGGAAGCATATTTATGCACACAGTCTAAATCTTCAGTAAAGTTTCACTTCAGTGCACACACTTGTGTAGAATGAAATATTTTATTTCAGAGACTATGAATGAGAGGCAATTACAATCAGTATAACATTACCCTCCCAATGAAAAAAAAAAAATCATATTTCATTACTCCTTTTAACACTGGAGGCAAAGCTGTGAATACAAATTAGTGTTCGGCATGTCTGGAAATTCAAGTTACTGAGCAATTTTTCTGTAATTATGAATATCATTCCAAACTTAAGAAAATAAATATCATGCTTCCTTATTTCGCCATGCACTCCAAAAATTTCCTCTGTTTGTAATGGTAAATATGGTAACTACACTACCAAAAAATTAGTTAAAACATTTTTTGATATAGGCTGTCAACTTCTGAATAAATTTTTAATTGTGTGGTTCTGCATAGGTATGTTAGAAGCAGAAAAAGAATTATATATATTAATATGTAAAACAGTATCTTGGTGATAAAGATGATTAGGAAACAAAAACTGTTTCTTACTTATTCTCATTCCAACAGTAATTGCATCTTCGGGAGCAAATGGTACACTGAGACCAACTTCATTTCTAGCTGTTATCCTGATATTGTGCGATGAATTCGTTTTAAGTCCAGAAACTTCAATGTGAGTCACATCTTTTGTTGTGCTTCCAACCTGTTAGCATTGTATTCCTTACATTACATACTGCAATCTGGTGATATTTTACAAATAAATTTCAGAAAGATAGTAGGTTTTTATACTATATTAATTGAATGCACACTTCATTTGAATACATAATAATGTTACCATTGATTTTGTCAAAATTTACCCATTTATTATACAAATGAACATAAGTGCATAAAATGCACAATTACACAAATTTTTTTCTTAAATTGTATTCAGACTGCATCCAACCTTAGCCTACATTTTTTCAGGTTGTTTTGGGATGTCAATAAAATAAAGTTCACTAGTCACTGCAAATTAGAAGAAAGGAAACAAAATAATAGTATTCTGTTGTTGGTAAGGGATGCCCATGAGTATAGAGTGAGACTGTCCCAACTTCCTGGCAGCAACCAAACGAAGTGCCTGATAATGACACTTTGTTTTTGAAATATTTTGCATGGTTGCCAAACTGGTCTAATAACTTTAACATACATAACATTTGCTATGAAGAAGTTCCAAAGTGGCACTGACTGGACTAGTAGGTGTAAATTTCACCACATAAAAGTGATAGAAGCGAACTAAAAATGGTAATAACTGTAAGTTGTGTAACAAAAGATTCAGGAAAGGTATCCAGAGCAAAATAAACATAGAAGAGATAACTGTGGACTACTCCTGGTCATGCGATATTTGTGTAACAAGAAAGTATCTTCTTACTATAATAGATAGGAGGGAATGATATGTTGCTTGTGTGGAACATTTTCTCCAGCCAGCCATGGACCTGAATGTATTTCACTGAGACATTATAAAAACACCGAAAGTGTATAATTTACAATTTTCAATATAATGTAGTACATGGAGCAATCTTAGATTGTAAGTATGTAATTTCATGTTCAGGGGAAAATGCCTTAATACAAGTTTATATATGCGGGTAGAGTGATTTGCCTGTTGCATAAAGCTGATTGTTAAGCCAATCAAATAGGTTCCCATTGGATTCAAATTTGGGAGGACAACTATTAAAAGTTGTGTCCAGCCATCCAGATTTAGGTTTTCCGTGATTTCCCTAAATCACTGCAGGCAAATGCTGAAATGGTTCCTTTGAAAGGGAAAGGCCGATTTCCTTCCCCGACCTTGAAACATTCCCATCTTGTGCTCCATCTCTAATGACATCAAGGCTAATGGGATTTTAAAACCTAATTTTCCTTCCTCCTTTAGACAGTTACCAACAGATTAAAGAGGTAAAAGAAGATTCACAATATCCCAGTCTTCCTTTCTCAGGAAGTTGTTACTTCATCATGTATATTTTTTACATTTGTTTGTCCATAAGTACTCAAAAGGTTGGCTGATTTTGATGATTCTGGATGTGTTTTATACAGGATGGACCCATATCATCATGAGCTGGTAGCAGCTACTACTGGTACAGTACAAACAAAATACAACTTTTTGAATTTGCATGGGTAAAGTAGACTGGATATGGTCACCTTTTGAGTTGTCTACTTGCCACACAGAAGTCACAATGATTCAGCAGTGTATGCTGTATTTTTTTTTTTTTTACTAAAATGAGCCTTGTATGGAATATCTACTATTTTTGATACATAAATTATTTTGGAAAAAGATGATCCAGACATGTTTTTTCCGCAACAATGCTTGCTTGGCTCATTTCAGTTCTTTGTATTAATCGGAAATTGTCTTCAACAACGTAAACTATTAAGATTTTATGCCACTAGACACCCAAAGGTATAATGGTATCTGTCTCATGTAATAACCAATGAGATACAATAAAAATAGATTTAATTTCTCTTTCAGAATAAAATAATTGTTTGCTCCTTTTTGTAATATCTTCTTGGATGTTGGTTTTTTGTTTTCAAACGTTTTTATCTTCTCCCATAATTTTTTTCACCATATCTTCCCTGCACATCTTGGTAATTACCTTACTTCTCCCCTCAGTTTCCTCCCCCCCCCCCCCTCTCTTTTAATTGTATAAGGTTGTCTTTTTCAAAATTCATTTTTCTATTACTGCTGTGAGCGACTTCTCTCTCTCTTTCTATCTCCCCCTCCCCCCCTACTTTTATCATACTCATACCTCCCACTACTTCTCATGCCTTTCATATCTCCTACTTCTTATAACCTTTACAACCACACATTAACAGCATCACCAAAGCCACAGATAGATGCATTTTTGTGTGAGGTTGTTTATGTGCTCAAACTAGAAAAAGATCTGTAGTTCACAAGCTATGTCTATGCTGTTACATATTTCTGAATGGTACTTTACATCAGTTACTAGTGAGTGGCTGTAATTTTTAATTTTTGTTTAGTTTTCCATCCAGAATAACTATTAATTGTAATGTTGTAAAAAAGTTGCATGAGCAATGTATGCTATTTTGTCAACACATTCTATACTGAAAGATTTCACACAGTATAATGACTGACCTTCTGCCAGGCCTTCTTCCCCACTTCTCTGCGTTCTACAACATATTCCAGCACTGGAGCACCTCCATCTGATTCTGGTGACTGCCAAGCGACAGTGAAAGATGTCTCAGTCATACCTGAGACATGTAGTGGTCCTCTTGGGGCAGACGGTTTATCTGAAAATAAAACAAAATACTTGTTTCTCTCACTTGAAGAAATAACTTTACAATCATAAATACTTTATCGCCGAGAACAGTGCACATGTGCAGATCTCTCTCTTCTGAGTACACACTTCTCCCATCACCACGCCACACTGTCTTAGCAGGAAATGGGAAAATTGCAAACAAACTGCATTACATGGCTATGCAGTGACTACTGAACACCTGGCATGGCACTTTGTTTCACATTTCTCATTAACATAGATCACAAACAAAGCAAATTATGACTTATTCATTTTTGGTATGCTGAAGATATAATAAAATGTATATCTGGCACAAACTGTCAGCACACAGTCAGACACAGGTTGCTTCACAGATTTTCATCCTTCAGCTTGGCACAAAATTATTACTTTAGTTACATAATGAGATAAAAAGCATGTTGATCAAAACGTTGTTATCACCTGTGAAATGTTGCACTGGAGAGATTGAAATTCTATCTGAGGAAAACTTTGTAGAACTCCTGGATAGTTCTAACACAAAGGAATTTGTATTTTACACAGTAATTATACTGCATACTGATTGGGTCCATCTGCAAATGCAACACGGGTGCTTGCAACTGAAGAGCCAAACAGTCTTGAAAAGAGCCCAGAAATAGATGAGAAACTGACAATGTCCTGAAAATGTGTGAAAATGTTTTTTCAGTGGTGCAATTAATTCTTCCAAGTTTGAATTTCCTTTAACTCTAGAGACTTTAGGGAAATGGATAGGGTTCTTTACCAGAAGTTGTCCCTTCAACAATGTGATTTACTTTTTAAATACATCTAGATTCCCCATCAAATCACAAATAAATTGCACTTCATCTTGCAACATATTACTGAGAGCATCTTAGGGTGCACTCAAGTCCACTAAAAATGCAAGGTCTGCAGTCCATTCTGGGTATTGTAATTTTGTTTCCTGCTTCTCTTTCTCCTTCAGAAGTTCAACAATAGCAAATCTTAAACCAAAGAAGTGTTCCATGCATGCCCCTTGGCACAACCCATGTACTTTGCAGCAATACGCAGGTTGTTTCACTGTTCTTGTTACAGGCTTCAAGGGATTGTAGAGGGGACATAGTAGATACAGTTTTGATAAGTAAGCAATGTTTTGATGTAAAGTAAGTTTGAAGATCACATCACTTTCAAATCTCCCACTACACGGTATGCACACAGGCGAGACAATGAGCTCTCATCTGTGTATTCTACAGGAGCCTACAGCATGTGCAATGTTTTGAGTGTTCATCACTGGGTTCTTTTACACCTGATGAAGGACACCCCTTTCAAAGCTGAGAATGCAGTGTGTCTGTGTAGCAACACAGTCAATCCTCCCAGTAGTGAATGTCACTAGTTGGTGGCTACACGCAAAAAAAAGATAATAAATAAATAAAGTAGCAGTTTCTCACTCCTCACAGCTGTTGCTGTAATTGGAGAAAAAATATACCTCATGTTTAATTACAACAGGGACTAACTAAAAAGCCATTTTCTCTGTTTGAGTGTGTACTGTGAAGCTGGAGATTTCAGGCTGACCCGATCTTCAAATTTCTTTGTATCCAAGCAGGGAATTTCTGGACATGGTTTCTTATCAAAACTTTATCAACTATTTTCTCTCTATGACTCTTAGAAATCTATAACAGAGACAACCTATAATAGACACTGTGGGGCATCCAGTATAATATCTTCATACTCTTTGTTCAGCTCTAGCAAAAACTGTTGAAACTGGCAGTGTAATAATGAATGTGACTCAAGAAAATTGACTATTTGCACTGCCAATATCATCACATGCTCCATGCCTGCAAATTTAACACAAAGTGCTTTCAGAGATAGAAAACAATTAATCCCATGAAAATCATCTGCTGGTCATTGTACTTCTTTGCTCTTTCAGCATGTAATCTTTACATTTTTTGTGAATATTGTTTTAATGCCATTCTACAACAAATTTGCAGTGCCTGTCGAATATGCAACTGCATAATAGTTACTGAGAATTCTCATCTCTCTCTTTGAAAAAGAACTGGTTCCCATTCATTATTAAAGGTTTGTGATGACAGGTAGCGAGATTACCTCTTTATGTGCAAACAGTCACTAAACCTTTGATTTTTTATGCCATGAGCAAATAGTGAGGTATAAAATAGCAATACTACTACAATTCTGTCATACTGCAGAAATTCATGCCAACCGAATAATGCCACACCAAATACCACAAGGAATAGTGTCGCATCATGCTTTACTGTTTAGTTCTCAACTGATCTGATGGATCTAGCAAAGCCAAGATGAATTGAGAGGCAGTGAGGCAGGCCGAGACCCCAGAATGCATGCATGCAGCATACTTTGCAAGTAGAAGTTTTGCATGCTGTGGCTGATTTTGCTTTAATACAATAGCGTAATTCAATATTCATAGAGAAACTTAAAGTACAATAATAAAAATGGAATGCATGAATGATGGATGTAAATTATAATGCTTTTTTATAAGAATACCAGCATTCTGGCCCAAGATGCTGAAGTTGGAAGTCGTGTGTGCATGAGGTATGCTGGCTTGTGTGTTTGAGTGGTGTGTGTCTTTCTTTACTGATGAAGGCCGTGGCTGAAAGCTCTATGTAAGTGTCTTTTAAGTGTGCCTGTCTGCAACTTAACATGTCTTCTTTGTAATAGATAGCATTCTGTCTTTTCCTATATTGCTGATATTCCTACCTGGAGTTTGTATGGTTTGATTTTGCAACATTAAGTCTACATATGTCATCAACATGACTGGTACTGTACTCAAAAATTATAGGTTTGTTTTTCCTACTCAGCTGCATCTACTTCCATTTTTACACATTTACAGCCAGCTGCCATCCATCACACCAAATAGAAATTTTATCTAAGTCACATTTTATCATCCTACAGTCACTCATCTTTGACACCACAGCACTATTCGGGAAACAACTGCAGATTGCTGTCCGTCCTGCCTGCCACATCATTTTATGTATATAGAAAATAACAGTGGTCCTACCACATTTCCCTGGAGCACTCCTGATGAAAGCATTGTCTTTGATGAACATATGCCATCAAGGACAACATAATGCATTCTTTCACTTAAGAAGTCTTAGAGCCACTCATATCTGGGGATCTATTCCATATGCTCATGACTTCATTAACAGTCTGCAGGGGGGTACCATGTCAAATGCTTTCCAGAAATCTAAGGATATGGAATATGCCTGTTGCCTTTCATCCATAGTTCACAGTACATCATGTGAGAAAAGGGCAAGCTGAGTTTCACACAAGCAATGATTTCTAAAACCATGCTGATCTGTGGACATAAGCTTATTGGGCCCTAGGAAATTTATTATGTTTGAATTCACAACATGTTCTAGAATTCTGCAGCAAACTTAAGTTAGGGATATTGATCTGTAATTTTGTGGGTCTGTTCTTTTATCCTTCTTATATATAGGAGTCAACTGCACTTTTTTCCAGTCACCTGTGACTTTCCATTGGGCAAGAGATTCATGATAAATGAAAGCTAAGTAAGAAGCTAATGCTGTAGAGTACTCTTTATAAAACTAAGTTGGGCAACTTATTTGTTTTCAACTCTTTCAGTTGTTTCTCCATGCCAGGAATGCTTTTTACTATGTCATACATACAGGACACTGTGTAATGGTCAAATGACAGTATGTTTGTACCATTCTTTGGCACGAATGATTTCTTAAACGTGGAATTTAAAACTTTGGCTTTCATTTTGCTATCTTTGATTGCCATACTGGACTGGTCAGTGAGTGACTGGTTGCAAGCCTTATATCTGCTTAGCAATTTTACAAAGGACCTGTATTTTCTTGGGTTCTCAGCCAGATCTTTTGCTGAGGTATGATGGTGGTGGTTGTTGTATGCTTCATGCATAGATCTTTTCACAGATGCATGAATCTCTACAGACCTTTGCCTGTTGCCATTTGTGTATTATCTTTTGAAAATATACAATGTTTACAATCAGTTCCAGAATTTTCTCTCAGTCCTGATTCTATCAGCAATGGATTTTGTGAAGGTTGACCACAATTACTTGTTCCAGAAACATCGACATTGTGCACAACAGTGTTATAGTATTGACAGCTGGTGCATATGATTCGACTACTCTTCAGACAGCCTTGTACCATTCCTTGCCCACTGGCTGCACAGACTCTGACAATTAGAAGGAAACAATCCAAAATCTTGAACATGGCAGCAATCACCATCTGTCGAATTATGGATGAAATGGGAATCGTACAGCTAATCAGAATTGTGTCAAAAGTTTATTCAGGTTTCGACAGATATAAACCTGGCTTCCTCAGATAAAGTAATAACACATGTTACATATTGTGCCAAAACAGAATCAAAGTCATGAGACTCAGTCAACACTTAAAAAAAAAAAAAAGTTCAAATGTGTGTGAAATCTTATGAGACTTAACTGCCAAGGTCACCAGTCCCTAAGCTTACACACTACTCAACCTAAATTATCCTAAGGACAAACACACACACCCATGCCCAAGGGAGGACTCGAACATCCGCCGGGACCAGCCACACAGTCCACGACTGCAGCGCCTTGGACCGCTCGGCTAATCCCATGTGGCAGTCAACACTAAAATGGTCCCACATCATGGTCCCACATAAATGATACGGCATAGCCATAAAGCTTAGTCAGCAGTACAAACAATCCATGTAAAACCTAAGCCTTATGGATAATGTGGATTTTTCTATATCAGATTGTTTGCTTATGGCATTTGAGTACAATAAATAACAGATTATACTGAAAATGCAAAGATAACATTCAGAACTCAATATCCTGAAATTGTGTTTTTTACATTGGAAAAAGGAAACATTATATAGCAATATTGATAACAATACTGTGCTCTATCTTTTACCCCTTTTCTAGACCTTCTTCACCCCATCCCACCATCCTTATAGATCACAACTGAAATAGGTACTTGTGATGTGATCATAAATAATATTCTGATAATGTCATATATGCAGCATTTGTAAGTATAATTGACTCCTCCAAAGCTCTTTTTTCAGTTCATAATATTTAGAACACAATGTACTTCCATTAAAGCATCTTAATATTTACATGAGACTGAAGTTCACTGCTTACCAAATTTGCTTCTAATGGTGATCGGGTCACTCTCAAGTGGCTCTGATGTTCCTACTGGATTCTCAGCAATAATTCTGAACATGTACTCTGAATCTTCTCTCAAACGTTGTACACAATATGACGAGACATCTTTCTCTACGTCAGCAACCTGAATTAATAATAATCAATCAATTAATTGACAGATAATGCTTCTTCTAATGTAAGTTCAGTTCTCAAATCTATTATGAGCAACATCATACCTTCATCCACACCATCTTCTCAACATCACATTTTTCAACAGAGTATTTAGAAAGCTCAAGGCCACCATCATCTGCAGGTGGTTTCCATTCGAGAACCACAGAATCCTTTCGGATATCTTTTACAATAATTGGCCCTTCTGGTTTGCTTGGCTTGTCTGAAATATTAATTTTTATGGTTGTTAGACACTAATAATGACTGACAGAAACATGAAACTTGTCTCTTAGTGTAGTACAGTTATACTATGCAAATGAAGAAAACTGCAATAGCCCACTGAAAACACTTACTGTATCTTATTGAGAACACTTGAGTTCTAATAAACAAATAGAGCAGAAGGCCAAATATTCCAACTATGTATTTATTATAAATGCTTAAAGGAGCACTGTAGAAGGATGCTTTTGGGAAGTCCCTCAGTCGTTCTTCAGAGCTAGTTTATGAGTTTGTCAATGACTCTTTACTCTACTACATGACACTCAGTAAATAAGTATTTTTACTTTGGTACGATTTGCAGCCCACTCAAAAAAAAAAAAAAAACTATCTGCAAAAACTGTAATTCTAACAGCAAAATACATTAAATAATTTCCCCCACTAGAAATCATCCCTAATTTTGTTTTTAGACCTACACAAGATTACTGTTGTAAGAAAACAGGTAGTAGATAAAAGACACTTATGTAACAAAATGACTTCTCCACAGTACAGTATTGTTTGGAAAAAGAGACAAGACTTCCAGGTTCCTTGATCCTGAGGTTTCAGTGTTATATCACTGGAATATCTTTCCAGGGAAGTGTTTCAATACTACAATACACACAAGGTGCTGCTTAGTGGTGGAAGATCTACTGATGCACATAATGTGCATTGCAAATGGGATCAAATGGTATCTCAAAACTAAGATAGTCAGACAATCAAAGAGTAATATGATACAACATCACCATCACTGCATGACAAAATGAAGAAAAATTCATGGTCTGCTCTTAATTAGAATTTCAGGGTTCTGCAACTGATGGAGAAGCTGGTGGCTGAAAGTAAAACAGTATCATAATAATAGGAAATCTCCGTGGGAAATGCAGTCAAACTCTGCAGATGAACTTTACATAACTGTATTCAATGGGTAAGCTAACCAAACAGATGTCACCAAGTGATATCTGCACATTGGAGGTGCCTCTCTTCCCTATTGGTCACATTATTTTGTAGTGTCATATAGTACATTGATAATGTAGATAACCATAATCTGACAGCCAGTTCCACATCCACATGAATCTCTTTGCATCTGGTCTGAAACCTGTGGAAGCCCTACACTGGATGAAATGAAAAATTCATATGCCAAAATTCGTGTCACTATTGGAAAAGCATGTGTCACTGAAAAATGTAATCCCGTGACAACTTAGTAAGGATTAAGGCAAGCTGTTCTATCTTTGCCCAAAAGGGCACAGGTACCATTAACTACTTGCAGCTCACACAAATGTCTAACTCCTAACACATCATCTGTTGGCCCATCACTGTCCATGTGTACCTGCATGCCCTTGCAGAGGCATCCGAGCTAGAACAGCTCAGATTAAGTGAACCAATGCTCTGGAAACAGATCTTCATTTTCAACTCTGTTATTTACACCATGCATTGTTAGTATCCATAAGGTAACATTTTTGATAGATCACTTCCTATGGTAAATAAATATGGATGGACTGGTCACCAATCCAAACTGCAGCCCACTGAGTTAAATGTCTCACAGTTGACACAGAGACAATCTGTATGGTAAATGTCAGTATCGACTGGTGACTTAGTATATGACCCACACAGAAACAGGAAATAGCTCCGCCACAGTTTAGCACAGTTTACATGTCTCATGAAACTCTTTGCCCTGGAAGGTTAGCGTATCAAGGGTAAAGTTGTGGGATTCTAAGCATTCATAGACCTTGTTATCTGCAGGGTGTGGGAAAAAATATGCAAAAACTTAAAAAAATGGATGCTTGAACATAAATGCAGATGCTAGACAAGCCTGCAGTTTGAACTGTTGTATTTGATCCTAAACAGCACATGTCCTCAATACACTGCAAGCATTAGTCAAGGTCTGTGTAGTTGTGATTGCATTATGTCACAGCTTAGTGCATTCAAATGTGGGCAAATTGTTGGTGCTCATATGGAAGGTGTTTACATATCCAAGGTAGCTGAAGTATTTGTCATTCCAAGAGACGCCATATAAAGATTCACACTGCATCCAGGAGAACTGGAAAAAGCATCATCCTCTAAGCCAAAACATGGATGAAACTGTGTGCTGAGTGACTGTGACAGATAGTCACAGAAGAGGCTTGCGGGAGAGTGGGGGAGCAACTGCTGTAAAAGTCACTAAAAGTTACTGCAGAACTAAATGTTGCACTCGTGAACCCTGTCAGCACCAAAAAAACATTAAAGGAGACCCATAAGTAGGGAACTGCAGAACGTCTGGGATATGAAGCAATGGTTGAATGGCATTTCGTCAGATATGTCTTGTTTCACACTATTTCCAACTTCTGGTTGAGTTTACTTCACAAGAGTGAAAAATGATAGGGGTTTGGCGATGACTTGGGCAGCCATATAGCGGTATTGCACAGACACCATCATTACTCTGCAGTGTTGCTTTGCTAACAAAGATGTGCGACCATTTTGGATGATCAGGTCCATCCCATGGAACAATGTCGATTCCCCAATGGTGATGCTGTGTTCCAAGACGACCCCTGTTCACACAGCTCGCATCATCCAGGACTGGTTTTGTGAGCATGAGGGTGAACTGCTGCATCTCTCCTGGCCACCGCAGGCACATCTTAATATTACTGAGCCTCTACTTTGGAGAGAAGGGTGTGTGACTGCTATCCACTTGCTATATCACCACCTGGAAGTAGCCACTGTTTTGTAGGAAGAAAGGTGTAAGATTCTCTTGAAAGCCATACGAGACTTTTATTTATCCATTCCAAAATGACTGGAAGCTGTTTTGAATGCCAGCGGTTTTCCTATACTTAATTAAGCATGGTCATGTGTTGTGTTTTTGGTGTTTCCATACATTTGTCCTCCCCCTGAATTTACGTATTTAAATATGAACCAGAAACACAGGTTATTAGTAATGAAAGCTACAACAACTCCAAAGTAATGCCATATAAATGTATGAGTTCCTTAAATTGGGAAAAACCAGCCGAGGTGGCCGAGCGGTTCTAGGCGCTACAGTCTGGAACCGTGCGACCGCTACGGTCGCAGGTTCGAATCCTGCCTCGGGCATGGATGTGTGTGAAGTCGTTAGGTTAGTTAGGTCTAAGTAGTTCTAAGTTCTAGGGGACTGCTGACCTTAGAAGTTAAGTCCCATAGTGCTCAGAGACATTTTTTTTAAATTGGGAAACAAGAAAGAAAATATGTTAATAAGTTCCTTAAACTGGGAAAAAAGAAAGAAAATATTTTAATACAATATATTGGTTCCTTCATTTTTTCCTGACAATTCTGTAGGTGGAGGTCAATGTTTAGGAAGGTGGCACACTGGGCAATGAAAGAATGTGGATTCTTTTTTGCCTGGAAGGAGGTGCCCATGGCTGCACAGAGGATTTGGTTGTATATCTTCTCCCCAAAGGAGAAATGGTTATGAGTAGAGATGTAGTTACTTAAAATAAAAAAGTGAAAAATCCAGGATGGAATGTATCAATATTATGAAACAGATAGTTGCTACTCACCATACAGTGGAGGTACTGAGTAGCAGATAGGCATGACTAAAAGACAATCACAAAATGAGCTTTTGGCCAACAAGGCCTATGTCGAAAAAAGGTAACTCGTGCAAATGCAACTCACACACACATGACCACATTCTCAGGCTGCTGAGGCCACACTGCAAGCAGCAGTGCATGATGGGAGATGCAACCAGGTGGTGGGGATAAGAAGATGCAGGGACAGCAGGATAGGGGTGAGAGACAGTAAACTGCTGCTTGCAGGACCACACAGGAAAGAGATGGAGAGAGGTTTGGGCAGCTAGGTGCAATCAGGAGGTTAGACAGAGGGCAGGGGAGGGTTAGCAGAAAAGGAGAGATGTCAAAAGACTGTTGGTGCATTGGTGGAATAGAGGACTGTGTTGTGTTGAAAGAGGAGCAGGAAAGAGGCTTTTGTAAAGACAGGTCCTGTGCAGATGCAACACTGGTTGTAAAGCAGCTGACAGAAAAGAGAAGAATGTTCAACAACTCACTATTCCTGCTCTTCCTATACCAAGAGAAGTTTTTTTTGTTGTGCCTATCTGCAACTCAGCATCTTCACTATATGGTGAGCAGCAACTATCCTTTTCATAATACTGATGTAGTTAGTTAGGTGTATAAGCAATGAGGTACAGAGTTTGGAGTTGGAAGAATGCTGGGGTGACGGTGTTTGACAGTGGCACAACTGTGGACATTAGGAATGCTGATCTGTAGGCAAGTGACATCACTAGCGTATGTAGGGATCCAAGTAGTAAAGGGGTGGGAATGGTTGAGACACATGTCTTTGATACATGAATCTAGTGGGCAGGCAATCAGTTGGAGATGTTCGTAATCAACAGCTGAGATTCTTTTGGTGGGAGCAAAGTAAGCAGTTACAATGGGGTGCACAGGATTGTTAGGTTTATGGATTTTGGGAAGTATGTACAAGGTGGGTGTATGGGTGGTGGTCATGGGAGGAGGGAGATGGATTTGGGTAGAGATTATAGACTGGTCTAAGTATTTGAGTTGGGATTTGAGGTTGTGCTGGATATCAGTGATGGAGTCAGTGTGGTAGAGTTTGTAAACAGAACAGTGAGGCAGGCAGAGTGCCTCTTGTCATGTATTCACTGTAGTTCATCAAGACAGTGGTGGAGCATTAGTATGGAAGGAACATGATTAAATTGGGGTCTGTCTCATAGCCATGATTCCCCAATCCTCCCTCCCACTCCCAGCTTTCTCTCTCACCTTGCTCATTGAACCTGACACAACACCTCACACCAGTTGAGCTGCAGTTCCAGCACAATGTAATCACCTGGGACAATTTAGCTGTGTGTTTGTGTATGTGTACTCGCACTGAAGAAGGATGTAGTCGGAAGCTAGCATAGTTCTCAGTCTTGTTTATATGCCCTTCGAAGAATCAACAGCTCAGTTATTTAGTGGGGTGTTACCTCTGGTCCTAAATTATTCATGTTCCACATCACCAGGATTACTAAGAGAGGCAGGCAAACAAAGAGGTGGATCAGGGAACATATTGGAGTATCAGCAAACACACTGGAATGGAAAATGTAATTACAACTATAATGAAAATTAATGGAGGTGGATTGAATCTACAGCCATTGAATACATGTTTAATGGAATAAGGATGTTATCGCAATCTAAGATATGGAAAAAGACCAAGATGACAAACTAGTGGACTATGGATAAATGACATTTGAAAACAGGCAAGGGCACCATGGCACAGATGCACACAGATTAATACTGTAATACATGAGGAGACTGTAGGCAGCCTTTTTATGCTCTAAACTTTCACACATTATATTGCATTTTATCTGCTGTTACTATGAATATATGGCCTATGTCTATATGATATGAACATACAGAAGCTGCAATGAACTGAAATGTATTCCCCACTGTACAATTTATGTCTTGTTTAAATACACTTATTTTTCATTAAATTTGTGCTGATGCCAATACTGTTTGTACCACATTAATTTCCAACACAGCTGGATTATGTGTGATATTACTTTCCCAATTTCAATTTAAGAATTCATGTTTGGTCTACTACACTATTTACAGCTATCATTCTTAGATGTTGAAGATCCTGAGTTAAGCTACACGGGTCATGGATACAGACTGATGTCCTGGAAGATATCTGCATAATGTCACAAAATGCACAGTGCTTGCATGAACTATGAGAAGGATATAGTGTATAGCAAGTATCGCAAGGTTAATTAAAAAAATAATAATTCAATACTATCAAGAAACTCTTCTACTGAATAATTTTCTGGTCGATTCCACACTTAGACAAAAAGTACTCCATAAAAGTATTTGACTATACCCTCCCCTTGTGAACTGATGGTGCTGCCAGATAATGTAAACAGTTTTAAAAACAAATCAAAATCATTTCTGCTTGATAACTTCTTCAACTTTGTACATGAATTTAATGAACAGCAAAATGTCTACCTTATTGCGGTAGGGCTGCATTTGAGAAATTGTATAACACACTAAGATTAAAATTATGTAAATAGTGAGCAAGTATACACACTTCCATTATGATTTGTATTTATCTGCAATCTTTATAAAAAAAATTCTGACACATTTTACATCATATTGAGTTGTCACAAAGGTGATCCACATAACATGCAAACAAGTAAACTAACCTAAACTAAACTTGAAATATTTGTAACTAGACAAAACGTATTTCAGGTAAACACTGTATTTTGTACAATGCAGTCACAATAAGAGAAATTACTTAAGAACAAGAAGAAAACAGAGAATTCTGCACTAAGACACAAAGTCACAAGAGGTCAAAAGATCTGTAACATGAAAAGTACATTATGAACAATTCAAAAAAATCACATGCCCCTGGTAAAATGTTATCTCTACATAGCAAACCACAGAAACAATAAATAAACAAGAATAGTTTCAAAGAGAGGAAAACTGAGAAGTTATTAATACCTGCTATTTTTCCTGTACTGACAACTGTAAAGTAACAATACAGTGGAGAACACCAATCATGAAGAAGGAAGGAAAAATAATTTAAAAAAATAAAAATTAGAAAGTGGGGCCATTGGATGGAATATAATATTATCATCAGATATAAAGTGTCCCTCCCCCACTCCCACATACACAGAAACACAAAAAGACATTATTTAATGCTTGTTGTATATTTCATCTACAGTTTCTGTTACACAAAAATGGATATTCCATTTTATATAATCCATTATGGAGTCGAGGTAGCAGTTGTCGTTATACTAGTTATTCCATCTTTCCTGCCAGTTTTCTATGCAATAGACAGATTTTTGAGTTTCCAGTCAAGTTCACACATTTCATTTTTGGCACACACTATATTATTAGCCAGATATCTACTGAAACGTTGTTTGGAAAAAACTATACAGTCACAGAGCTGGACACACAGATATTCTTTGTCTTTCAAATGAACATGTCCTTTCTTCAACTCAACCTGAAAATTTTGACATACCTAACCAAGTTGATGTTCCCCAACATGAAATGTAGGAATAACAAAGCATGAAAGAAACAGTAAGTCAAGCTGAAAAATAGCAACTGTGAACAGTTTTTAAGACACATGCATGGAAGCAGAATTGTAGCTTGTGAAAGTAATAGAATCATGACAGTAAATAAATAAGAAGCTATTGATGAGATGCCAATGGACTTGCCACAGTGGTAACACTGGTTTCTGTCTGATCACCAAAGTTAAGCACTGTCGGGCTTGACTAACACTCAGATGAGTGACCGTCTGTGTCTGCCAAGTGCTGTTGACAAGCAGGGTGCACTCAGCACTTGCGAGGCCAATTGAGAAGCTATTAGATGGAGAAGTAGTGGCTCCAGTCATGAAAACTGGCTACAGCAGGGAGAGCAGTGTGCTGACTACATAGTCCTCCATATCCACATTCGGTGACATCTATTGGCTGAGGATGGCATGACGATTGGTTGGTACTGTTGGGCCTTCCAAGGCCTATTCAGATGGAGTTTAGTTTAATTGTGAGATATATAAAGTTTGTTGTCTACAGTTTTCTGCATGAATTATTTCTATTCTTTTGGAGGCAATATAATTACTTTTCTCTCTTACGTTCTATTACATCATTCTCAGAATAATATGAAAAGCAAGTTGATCCCATAAGCCCTGAGTAATTTGTATTCTGTGTCTCAAATATCTAAATTACAATAAAAGGCCTTGAAAGAATAGAAACAATAGCTAAAACTTAAAACATAATTTCCAATGTTCCACTGACTTCATGGATTTTCTTTTTTGCAGTTCTCTTTGTAGATTTCAAAGTAGTATGTTGGTGCTGAAAATGTAAGGTATGGATAAACTTCCTCTTGGATTAACCATACAGGTGGCTATTATTTAAGAGAAAATGACGTATCATTGTAATCAACATAAATTAAGCCTTTGAAGTAAACAGATACCCAAGAATGATTTGGAGCATAAGTCAGTAAATAGTGAAAGATGTTACTAGTGACAGCATAATCACAGTTGACTGACAGTGAAGAAATTAAACATAAAATACCAACTACATGTGTTCAACTTAACAAGCAAATGGGCACCTTTATACTGGCAATGCAGAAAGAAGGAATTAGCAGAAAGAAGAAATTACTTGAAGTTATTATTTACAAGTCACAAAATGGAGAACTAATTTAGGATTTCTGTGCAGTGGTAGGAAATGTGTCATCATACTGTTCAGTTAGGACCAAGGAATGATGAACTACTGGTCTATTTTCGAAATTAAGCATTTTAGGTAATGTGCTCAGAAAACACAGTGGCAGTTTGTAGTGTTATAATACTGAAAATTGGAAAGATTCTTGACAAGATTATAATCTTTTGGAGCCAGCAGCAGGCATTTCCTCCCTCATCAGAGGCAGTGGCACTTATGACAGCAGCTTCATCATCTAACAACACAGCACAGAATTCTCATGGACATAACCATGAACGAACCATTCATTTAAAGGAAGGTGACTTATCACCAAGTAATGGAACACAGTGATCAGAACAATGTAGTTGACTTTAACAGTTACTTCACAACCTCTGCCTCCTGTATTCTTCTTCACCTCTCAACACCAACTTTATGATACATGGAGTTCACAACTCTCCCTTCAATACATCCTTCTTGCCCATAACCTCCTTGTTCTCAATCTCAACTGGAACTTGCCTCAACCTCAACTCCTGTAGCCATCCCATTCAACCCTTATGCACACACACCAGTGTTATGCTATCTCTTGCACTTTATACTCAATCCAAACGTACTTATATTCCTCCACATTATTTTTTCAATGTTTCTTCTAGCAACCCCTGCTTTGTCCCCTGCTTCACCATGTAACAGCCAGTCACATCAGCTGAATACACCTATCTACTCCACACTGACAAAATAAATCCTAAATACCTCCCTCCCTCCACCCAACTCAAATATCCTTCCACAGCCAAAAATCACAAACTTCCTCCAATAGAAAATTCCTGGCAGATTAAAACTGTGTGCCCGACCAAGACTCAAACTCGGGACCTTTGCCTTTCGCGGGCAAGTGCTCTACCAACTGAGCTACCGAAGCACGACTCACGCCCGGTACTCACAGCTTTACTTCCGCCAGTACCTCGTCTCCAGGAAGTTTCATATCAGCGCACACTCCGCTGCAGAGTGAAAATCTCATTCTGGAAACTTCCTCCAATAGAAGTTGGACTGCAGTTCTAAGTGTGTGTGTGTGTGTGTGTGTGTGTGCGTGTGTGTGTGTGTGTGTGTGTGTGTGTGTTTATTCATTAACACTCAAATGACCAAATTTGTATGAAAGTTTCCTGCTGCTTAATGCACCATTCTGTTCATTGGATGTTGATCTTTATTCACATAAATATTCATATTATATCCCAGAATTTACAGTTATTTATAATGGCACCATCCTTCATTCGGTATCTGCACCAAACAAACTTTTATTTTAATTACAAACAGTTCTTTAATGAATCTCTAATATAATATAATACCATTTTGTCTCTTGTTTAGGAAAAGTATTATGCAGGCACACAATCACTGCATGTTACTTTCAGTAAGCTCTGAGTGAGTCAGGGAAGTGATTTTCAGTATTCCCTGCTGATTCTAGATCTGGGTTAAAGTGATTGAAATACACAACCATAAGGTCTTTTGTAACATGTTGTTATGGTTTTCAACCTGAAGATTTTGATGGTGATCTTCATCCAAATCTCTCCTGTACAAGCCCCTTATCTCTGCATCATTATGATTATTGCTTCATGCATCCATTTGAACCTGCTTACCATAATCAAGCCTTGACTCCATTTACCAGTTTCAGCCCCCACACTCCCCTCCATTACCAAACTGACAGTTCCTTGAAGCCCTGAAGTGACCCATCAACTTTCTTATCTGAACTGTTTAACACCCACATTTTACTTTGATACAAGATTACACTTCAGACAAACACTTTCAGAAAAGCCTTTGTAACATTATAGTTTATATCTGACATTAACAAATTTATCTTTTTCTTAAAATAATATCCTCACCATGGCCTTATTTAATTACACTATATTTCATTACCGTAGCTTTGCTTATGTTAATGTTTATCCCCATAATCTCTTTCCAAAATATTATTCATTCCATTTACTGATCTTTTAAATCCTTTACTGTCTCTGAAAGAATTACAATGTCACTGGCAAACTGCACAGTCTGTATTTTTTCTTCCTGAACTTCAATTCCTTCTCCAAATTTCTCCTTGGTTTCCATTAGATACTGAATAATTTGGGGATAGACTACAATGCTATCTCACTACTTTCTCAACTCAAACCTCCATTTCATCTCCCTCAGCTCCAGTAACTGCAGCCTACAAGTTGTGGACAATATTTCACTTCCTGTATTTTATGTCTTCTATCTTTGGAATTTCAAAGAATGTATAACCATCAAAACTGTCATAAGACTTCACTAAATCTATAAATGTTATAAACATAAATTTGCTTTTCTCTACTTTATCTACTAAGATAAATCATAGTATCAGTATTGTCTTGGGTGATCCTGCATTTACCTGAAACCAAAGCTAATCTTCCCTGAGGTTAGCATCAACTGGTCTTTCCATTTTTATGTAAATAATGTGTGGCAGTATTTTGCAACCATAACTTTACTAAGTAGCTGATGGTTTGATGATGTTCACACCTTCCTGCATTTTCTTCAGTTTACATCCACAGTTCATAACCAATTAATATGGCCAAATCCACATCTATCCCTGGAAATGGTTTGAAGTTTAAAATCTGGTTTCAAAATCTCATCCCTATCAATGCCAATTAACTTGAGTATCTGCTATTTCTTCAGAAGGTCTGAAGGTCACAAACAATAAATTATGATCACAGTCCACGTTTATCCCTGGCATATTTCTGTACTTTAAAACCTGGTTTCAAATTCTCTGCCCCACCACGCATCTGAAACCTTCCACTGTGTCCACATCTCTTCCACATATACATCTACTTCTGCATCTATACTATACAAACCATCTTACAGTGTGTGGCAGAGGATACTTTGTGTACTGGCGCCCTTTCCCCTTTTCCTGTTCCAGTTACCTATGGTGTGTGGGAAGGATGACTGCTGCTATGCCTCTGTGCAGGTTCAAATCTACCTAATTTTATATTCATGATCTTTCCACGATATACACATAGAAGGAAGCAGTACTGTTAATTGGTTGACGCTTCTAGAAATGTATGTTCTCAGAACTTCAACAGTAGACCCTAATATGATGCAGAATGCCTCTCTTATAGTGTCTGCCAGTGGAACTGGCTGAGCATCTTGATGAAACTTTTGCACTTATCACATGAAGGTATAATGAGAGATGTTGCCCGTCCCTGGATCTTCTCCTCTTCATCTGTTAGTCCTATGTCGTGCAGATCCCATACTGATGAGCAATATTCAAGTACTGTTTGAGTGTTTTGTAAGCTATCACCTTTGTTGATGGACTACATATGCTGAGGATTCCTTCAATGAATCTCAGTCTTTTCTCTGCCTTACACTTGATTAATTTTATGTGCTCATTCCACTTCACAGCAGTCCATAAACATACTGCTAGATATTTTGTGGAACCAGCTGCTTCCAATGATTGCTCTGCAATTTTCTCTATTTTGTGTGAATTAAACCAAGTTTTCAAATAATTAAATTATGTTCTGTGCAAAATTCTACCGGTGTCTTCCCCCATACCATATTACCCTACTATTTTTTCTTCTCTTCCTTTTCTTACAACCAAAGTCTTCCACCAAAATTAAACCACCTTTAATCATTTAAATAATTTCCCATTGTATATTCCTTCAAACTGCTCATCAGCTGTGGAGTTAGTAGTCATATACATGATGGGTGGTGGCTTTATGTCTGTCTTGGATATGGCAATGTATTCAGTATGCTGTTCACAGCAGCTCACATGCATTCCAGTTTTCTTGTTCATTATTAGACCTAATCCTGCACTATTCCTATTTTGTTTCATGTCAATAATTCTGTAGTCATCTGACTAAAAGTCCTGCACTTCATTAATTCCCACTATATGTAACTTCATCCTATTATTTCTCTTTTTAATTTTCTAATGTGCCTATCCGAATAAGAGCTCTAATATTTGACATTCTGACCTGTAGAACTCTAGCTTTGTTTCCCCTGATGTAAACATCCTTGTGAGCAGCCCTGCCTGGAGCTTCAAATAGGGATATATTTTACTACTGGAACATTTTGCCCAAGTGGATGCCATCAACATTAAATCATGTAGCAGAGCTGCAGATCCTTAGCTATTATAAGAATTGCAGTTTCTCTCTATTCTCAGACACTTTCAGAACCACTGCCCTTACAACTACTCAAAAAGCTGCTGCCCCTAATCAGGAGCCATATGGTACTGGTCGCTCCAGAGGTACTTCTAAGATGTTGTTGCACTTATGGTGCGATTATCTGTATTAACAAGACATTCAAAGCACCCCACAGAGGTGAGATCCAAGATCCATGGATCATGGTTCTTGTGCCATACCAAAAGGACATAAAATGTCATCAAACAATACAAGTATGTGTGTGTGTGTGTGTGTGTGTGTGTGTGTGTGTGTGTGTGTCTAAATGGAATGTTCTATGCTGGTACATTTATTGTAACTATGATCTATAGAACATGAAACTAACCAATTTTCCAATTGCATAGTTTCATTCTGATAATTTATCTCCACTGTTCTTTTGTGTTACTTAACTTTTTAAAACATGAATTTTACGAAATTACTGTAATATCCTTAAAATTCTTGATGCAGTTTTATTACCTATTGTCTGCAATTGCCTATTCAAAAGAAAGAGGACTATTTGTAAGACAAGTTGAATGGACTCTGGCTGCTTGTCACTTCCACCATTTTATGAATATGGGGACCAAATTATTAGCCGAAGTGATTGCTGTCATGTGACTTTATGTTAAGCATTATAAGAACTGCTGTGCATACTATGAATCTACACTCACGTTCAGAAAAAGCAGAACACCTTGTATGACTAGAGACAGGACGTTCATATTTATAGGACATGTTCATGAGAATGTTCTGCAGAAATGATTAGCATTTCAGTCACCTCGGTTCAGCATGTGTACTGTTGCCTAGAAGGAACAAGGGTCCACCATGGGCCCTGGTAACTTGCTCCATGCATAATGGAAGGTGTGAATGGCACCCAGTGGTGTAACCATCCATGCCACATTCACCTAGTTCTGAAGTTTATCTGTGGTGGTCGGCACTGGGTCACACAGCGCTGCACCCATTTTTTCACCATATCCTACACAGTATCGACTGGTGACAAGTCTGGCAATCTGGAGGGCCAATGCAAAAGGATGACATCCTATGACACCAAAACAGCATGTAGTCATGCAGCAACATGTGGTCGTGCATTGCCTTGCAGAAAAATGGCATATGTGGTGTTGTGCAGAAAGGGTATCGCTACAGGTCACAGGATGTCATTCACGTAGGTCACATTTGTTGCAGTGCCTTTGACATGCACCAACTGTGTTGTACTCATTAGCACGCCACATTATAAGGACTCAAGATGGCACTGTATGTCTTGTGCAAATGCAGTCACTGTGATGCCACTCCCCCTGTCTGCGGCGAACCAAAATGTGGCCATCATTTTCAAACAAACAGAATCTGAATTTGTCTGAAAACACTTTCTGCTGCCATTCCTGTCCCCAGTGACATCATTCCATACACCGTTGCCATCCAACATGTTTCTGCACATTCCTCGAAGGTAGGCAGAGAAGTGGACAAAGGGCAAGTAACCCATGCCATAATAAATGGAGGAGGACTGCCACCCCTGATAGTGTACAATGTGTTTCACTGTCCCACTGTTGCACCAGAGCTGAGGAGAATGCAAATCTGTCCTGCAATGCCATTCGGATGAGGTGTCGATCTTGGATGACAACCTGGGTGGCGCAACCTGACCCATCTCATCATGTTTACGGCATTCTGCAAACCGTGCTACATGCACTCATTGCACTACTGAAACATGTCATCCCACATGAGCAGCAATTTCCCAGATGGATGCAAAACATTCTCTCATGCAAATAATGCATCCCCTTTCAAACTCAGTGATTTGATGGAACAGTCCGCAGATACATCTGCGAAGCATCCTGCACATCTGTTCAAGTCATTACCTTCGATTTATAGCAACGACAAGAGCAGCATGCAAATTTTACCAGTAGGTGGTGTTGCACCACGATATCAGTATTGACCTCGAACCTGCGAGCTGACGTCGTTCAAATGCTAATCATTCCTGCAGAACATACTAATTTACAGGCCCTGTGAATATGAACATCTTATCTCTAGTGAATCAAGGTGTTCTGTTTTTCCTGAACATGAGTGTATATTGGTCATACTGTTCAGTTAATGAGATGTGTGCTCAAACATTAGTCATTGTATCAAGAGTGCATTTCTCTATTGCAGTGAACTACAAACTCTTTTGAAACTTTCATAAAGATTAAATCTGTGAGCAGGACCATTATTCAAATATAATTCATTGTCCTTAGTAACCTGCTATATATGTGACTCTGTGTTTAGTACAAATATTCAGTTCATATAGTATCACTTTTTTTTAAAAGCAAGCAACATTTTGCAGCATTTGGAGTTCTTATGTCTCTTAAAGTCACTGAGCAGCAACTTCAGTCCTGAAGTGCCTGGTGACAAGCCAAAAGCTAAAGTGAAATATTTTTAAAAACAAGTACCCCTTTCTGGCATTCAAGGTTTCCACACCTCCTGAACTGATCCTGCTGCAACATTACCCCTAAAGTCCATGTGTTTTTATTTTGTTAACCAATAGCTAAACTGAAATTTTTATTTCCACACTGAATACACTGACAGTCCTAAGCAGGTCACATTACTTTCAAATCAGGCAGAGTAATAAGTTGCTCTCCTGTGTCACTTTTATGGCTGGATAAAAAATAAAAGCTATGGAAGCTTCTTTCAGGTGAGCATATAATGCATGCACAAAAAAAATATATGAAAATAGAACAAGATAGAATTTTCTGCAAAAAGGAGAAGAGATCATGCAATGCATGAAGAAAGAATAGAAGATCAGAAAAAACATGTTTACAAAGATAAGACAAGTGTAAAGCTCAACACATCATTAGACACACAGTTCTGTGTATTTACCAGTTGTTTCCTCGCTGGAACTTTCTGTTTTTGCTCTTCGATCAGTGTCATCTGAAGAAAATGTGTGTGAGATATACCATTACAGAAATATATTTATTTTAAATTTTTACAACAGCAATTTATATTTTCAGAATTAACCAACACATTGGAATTTAGAATAAGTTTTAAAAGTACAGTTCTTTTAGCATATTTAGTTGAATTGTTTATTTCAGATATCTCTTTATTCACACAAAAATATTAAGAAATGTGAATAATACATTTAATGCTTTTGAAAATTACTGTAGCATATAAATGTGTATGTTGTTCCTCTTGTGGAATTTCCATTACTGAAAAATATTTATTTACTTTTTTCTTTTTTTTTTAACACACTCTTAGGTCTGCAGCATCCTCTTAGATTATTAAGGGGAAAAATAATAATAATGGTATGCTCACACAACAGAGTAAGTATTTGGTTTGCTTTGTTTGAAATATTCTAGTACAGACGATGGATGTATGACAGTTAACTTACCAATGACTTTTAGACTGAAATCCACACTCGCAGAACCTGCATCACTGCGAGCTGTAAATGTGTATGTTCCAGTGTCCACTTTTGCTAAGGAATATATTGCAATTGTTGATGAATTTTCATCATGGTAGATGGAACAGTGCTTAGTAGAAGCCAGGCTTTTTCCGTTCTTTGTCCATACCACTTCTGGTTTAGGGAAGCCTGAATACTTAACTTCTATCTTCCACTGATTAGTTATCCTTAATTTCTGAGTTACCAAACTCTCATCAAATTCAAGTTTTGGAGGTTCTGTAAATTTAGATTCAATTATTAATATTAGTTATTATTATTATCACGCAACTGAGTAACACAAATTCTAATCCAAGTAAATCCAAATTCAAAAGAATCTGAAACAAGACTATTTTCTTTTTAATTTCCTTAACAACAATAAAAAAACAGCTTACAGTGTATATTAGAGGTCATCACAAATTTCTAAATCTTATGTAATTAACTTTTCTTTCATTGCAGGTATGTGCCTGTAGTCCTGGTGCACATTAAAATCCCGATGCCACAGTACTGTAGCATGCCACTAGAGGAATGAAAACAAAATGGCACACACCATGGTTGAAGTAAAGAATGATGTGGTATTTTTTCTGCATCTGAGGGGGATAAACACTGGGAAGAACTGAGAATTGAAAGAGGAGGTGCTGGTGCTCAAAGACTGAAGTACCACAAGCAAGTAAATGGTGTAAACATTGAAAATCAGCTACATAACAATTTTCTGCATCTTGCACAACATTTTGAACATAACACAGGCTGCTGCCAGCTGGGTTCTTCGACTACCCATAGCTTTTCAAAAAGCCTGCCAAACTGAGGCAACAGCAGGAATGCTGCAGCTGTGTCAGGTCAATCCAGATGACTTCTTTAGTTGCCTAATACCATGGATGATTGTGACTATATCAACCTGAGACAAAGGAAGGACAGATGCAAAAGAAAGACTTTGGTTCACCACTACCAATAAAGACAAAGACAGAACCATTGTCAGGCAAAGTGGTGCTGAACATTTTTTGCAACTGCCACGGTGTGGCAACATATTATGGTCAAAAGTGGTAAACTGCACAGGTGGGTACTACCAATACCTCATTATGAGCCTTGCAGTAAGCTGTCAAGATGGAGCATGATGCAAGGGCCAGTTTCTGCTGGCAGCACTAAGTATTCTGTGTTCTCATGGTAAGTATTAGCCAGAAATTCTCTCTCTTAATTTTCATATCTGTTCTGTTACCTGTGAGCACAATTGGCGCACAAATGTTAAAAAGTGGGACTCTGATTTGAATTAATATCTAGTACAATCACTGGACACAATTTTTCTGAATACATCTGAAATCTGCTTGGAAGACTTATTGAAGTTAGTCCATCATACCTCATGAAAGTTTTGCAGATGGACATTGCTTTTCTTGACAACTGTCAAACTCATCCTGTAGATCTCCTCAACAATCTCAGTGAATTCATGTCACACAGATGTAGCAGCACTACATGTACGTCAAAAGACAAACTGCCGTATTTACTCGAATCTAAGCTGAACTATTTTTCTGGTTTTTGTAATCCAAAAAACCGCCTGCGGCTTAGAATCGAGTGCAAAGCAAGCGGAAGTTCTGAAAAATGTTGGTAGGTGCCGCCACAACTAACTTCTACCATTTAATATATGTAGCGCTACACAGACATGCTTTGTAGGCACAAAGATAAATACTGGCACCAAAACCTCTGCGTCAGTAAATAAATTAAAAAAAAAAAAAAAAAGGTGGAAGATGAGCTTTCTTTCTCCGCCCCGAGTTTCGACCACTGCATTTTCATACATTATCCAATGAAGTAAATACAAATTCCGTACTGTTCATCTTCGAATGTAGCAGAATTTCAATGTACTACGAAAATACGACTGGCAAGACTGTTTGGGATGTTTGTCAATATGGCCAACTCTACGTTCTGAATTTTTTCCTACCTTTGAGAAGAGATGGTTACTAATAGGAACCTGATGAAATGTGAATCACATGCACTATTCTCTTCACCATAAGAACAATACGAATATAAACATTTTGCCATGTATTCTTTCGTGTTTGCTGCTATCTTATTTAAGTCCTAACTGCCTAATAAACTACGAAACTAGAGTGAGAAAACAGCAAATGCAGAAGAATATACATATCGTGTCATGTTTATATTCGTATTATTCTTATGACTAATAGTGATACAGTCAGAAATGAAGCACAGCAACTGACTTGATTTTTAAATCTAAGATGACTAATTTCTGTGCAGAATTTGATGTACTAAAGAAGTGGCTGTGAAGATTTTCAAATGGAGAAAAATTTTCGCCTAACTCTCGTTCAGAACATGTTCTATCATACACAGTCTATTATTTGGTTCTTGTTGATCATTATCAAAGAAAGCAGCAGTGTAAGTAACAACAAATAGCAGTCTCTTGCCATTGTTTTTCTTAAATTGCAAGCGGCAGTAGCGCGCACAAAAGTAAACCATGCCGCGAGCGGCTACAGACCATAAACACGCACTATCAGAATGCGACAAACAATGCATGACACAATACAGTAATGCATTTTCAGCTTAGAGTGGTGTAAACACCTATAACAAAGAAAACGGCACTTATCAGATCAAAGCAAAATAAGCAATCGATTCAAACCAGGCATAGCACGTGAAAAAGGAAGGATACCCGTATAAATATGGACGGAGCGCCTGACGCATAGCAGTGGGTACCTGGTAAAGCTTGACTGCTAAGCTTACGACTCGAACCAAACTACTGTAGCTGTATCGTCATTCATTTGACCAAAATTGTGTCTCATATTACAATGGACCTATTACAATGGACCAACTTTGTTTTGATTTGGAGGTGCGGCCTAAAACTTTTCTCTCCCCTTGAATTTCGAGTCGCAAATTTCAGGTGTGGCTAAGATTCGGGAAATTTCTTTTTCCTTTATTTCGAGTCTAATTTTTCAGGTGCGGCTTAGATTCGAGTGCGGCTTAGATTTGAGTAAATACAGTACTTTAACATGGCAGTGCTTGTGATTATTTCACATGTTTTTTAGCTTTTCCACTGAATCATATAAACAAGAAAAGAAATAGTGGGCAGCTCACTAGCATATCTTAGTAAATCATGGTGCACCTGAAAATATATTCTACATATGTTAACATTATGAATCAAAATGTTAGATAATTAATGTGATTCTCTAGTCTTTTAACAAATATGTGTAACATATGAGTTAGAGTCACTGATACTTATCCCAAAATATGGCAACAAATTGTGGAAGGAGTTCAAGAATATTACTATACAATGTAGTCCACACAGAAAGGCAGAAATTAGCAAACAATTGTTTTGGTAGCAATGAAAAATTAAGGAATCAATAAATAGAGTCTGACACAGAAAATAAGCTTGACAAAATGCAACAGAACATTATGCAATACAAGACAACAATGTGGAAAGAGAAATACATGACACTTCACTATTTTTATTTCTGTACCACTAATAAAATCAAAATGTTCATCATTAGTGTTTAATTTATTTATTAAGTAAGTTGTGTTGGATTAACATTTTTATATTTGTTACAAGAACTTTTAACTGTACCTTGAATTTTAAGTTCACATGATGTTTCTGCAAAGCCAGCTGTGTTTGTTGCCTGACATGTGTAAATGCCAGATGATGTCTCTGTAGTTTCACTTATGATGCATTTGGCAATCCTGTTCTCATATGTCAAATTTTTGCTTTTGAATACCTTCCCATCTTTCATCCTGTTATGAAATAAGATTGTAATTTTATAAAAAAAATTACAAAAAAAATCATTTTTGAAACAGATGCTCATTTTGTGAACTGATCAGTAAATGTGGAATTATGACTAAACATAAATGAACAATCAAAAAATTAAGTAATAATATAGATATCTCACACAAACAATTAAAGTATAGGGATGTGTTGCTGCCTATATACAAACATAGTGTTTATCCTTCAAACAAAGAGAGTAGGAATTTTGTGCAATATTGCTACACTTAATCATGCAAAAAGATGTTCAGAAGCAAGAAATTACTTAACTCGTTATTTCTGTATGTTTATAAAATTGACCAATAAACTTTAAAATACAACCAGTACAATAATCTTTGCAAAATACATATATATTTATAATACTGGAAGAGATCGTGAATATTATCTGGAAAGGCATAACAAACTGCACCTCTTTAACTGGGATCAAATTGCAAAAGGAACCTCTGAGATACAAAAATGTTTAAAGGGTGATTTCACTGAAATGGCACTGAAGCATTTCCCTACTAAAATAAATAAACGTCGTATGCCTAGGGCCCCCCATCGGGTAAACCGCTCGCTGGGTGAAAGTCTTTCGATTGGATGCCATTTCGGCGACTCATGCATTGATATTCTGTCGCGCTGACCACTCAGCTACCAGGGACAGACTATTTCCCTACTAATAAATATGTTTATATTGGTAAAGAACACCTTTCAGAAAAGTGGATTACCTTCTCATTCATACCACATTATAACACTCTTACTCTCTTTATTACTTTATTTCACAGAGTTATGACAGATACTGTAACAAAATTTTAATAGTTCAAAATAAAACTTGTATTTGTCTATATAGAGTAATTAAGCAAAGCTGTTATGATAGACACACACTTTACGAAGACAGTGATTTAAAGTAGGCCTACATGTTTTTCAACAAATACTGTTTCCATTATCTTTCCACACTTACAACAACACAATTTTTTAAATAATTATCATTGTCTGTTCTTAACAATCCACACACACCCATTTCTGCAGTCCCTATTTAAAATCTCGGTAATTCTTCAAGAGAGAATATCTAACACTAAATCCAAAATTCAGTGTCATCAGCCAAATAGGCCTACAGCCTTTTTATAATCATCATTGATTTTCCTCTCATGTAGCCATGCAGCATCTTCTTTGAATGGATGTCCACCAAATTGTATGCAATCCCTGAGTAATTCTGTTCACTTCAATCATTTCTCTTTCATTGTAAGACAGATGCATCTTTTTAACATTTGGTCTGCTGACTGTAATCATGTGATTAACATTTTCTCTGAAATATAAAGGCTAATCCAGAAGTAAGATTCCCCCCCATTTTTACAAATATACAACATTGTTTATTCAAATTAATGATATGAATATAATAGAGGGAAACATTCCACGTGGGAAAAATATATCTAAAAACAAAGATGATGAGACTTGCCAAACAAAAGTGCTGGCAGGTCGATAGACACACAAACAAACACAAACATACACACAAAATTCAAGCTTTCGCAACAAACGGTTGCTTCCTCAGGAAAGAGGGAAGGAGAGGGAAAGACGAAAGGATGTGGGTTTTAAGGGAGAGGGTAAGGAGTCATTCCAATCCCGGGAGCGGAAAGACTTACCTTAGGGGGAAAAAAGGACAGGTACACACTCGCACACACACACATATCCATCCACATACACACAGACGTGTGTATGTGTTGACAGATTTCCTCCAGTACCTTCTCGTGCAGCTGGAGCTCTTTGGGAACCTTGCTTCTGGATCAACCCTCACACAACAAAATTTACTGAATGCAAAGACATCACACAAATTCTTTAATTCTCCACAACATCTACTTTCGCAAATTTTTCCCTGTCTATTTTTATTATTTCTTAATATCATCTTTAGTTCCATACTTTCTACAAGGTATACTTCAATTAACTTGACTTTCCTAGATATTCTACAGAAATGGGGAAGACTGTGCAGTCAGTGAGATCAGCAAGTCACTGAATAATTAAGTGGCAACAACGATAAAAATAATGATTAATCATGGTACAAATCAGAGGCTGGAAATATGGAGGTAAGGGTAACAAGAAATTATTACTATGTTTCGTCTGGAGCTCCATGTAATGTGTAGTTAAATAAAAGGTGGATTGAAAAGTAATACGTACCACTTTACTGTTGGCTCAGGTATTCCTCCAATAACACAAGAAAGAGTTATCGACTGTTTTAAGCCACACACTACCCCTTCCAGTGGCTGCTGGATTGTTGGTGGTTCAGCAGATAATGGTTTAGTAACTTGTATGTAACAGGTGTTGTGTGATGGAGCACCACGGCCAATATCATTCTCGGCTGACACACGGAACATGTATTCCCCATTTGTCTGAAGTTGTGTCACTTTGTGAGTTGTCTCTCTAACCATTTCCTTTACTTGAATCCATCTACGCAAAAGAAAATTTAGAAAAAAAGGAAAAATTACATCACAATTCACAAATCAGTGGCCCATGTTCATTGGAAATATGTTAATTGACATTTATGTCTGTTACAACCATTTCAAATGTTATATTACTGGCTAAATGGCACATTTCAGCATATGATCAAGTGCAGTCATATATATCTATGTAAGTACTATAAGTACTCTATTTGACACACACACACACACTCCACTGTCTTATTAATGGAACAAAAAATTATAAGACAAAAAAAGTTTTTTTGGGCACCTCTTTCACAAATCATTTATTTTTGCTGCTGGTGCTCAATGTACTGGAGATCAAGAGGTTCTACAAGAACCATCCTGAAGAGCTATTAAATGAAGAAACAGGCTACAGTAACTCTACACTTCATTATACTGCTAAAGCTGGCTAATAACCCAAACAAATTGCATTATATTGTGACCCATTATAAATCCATGTGCCAGTTCTTCATTTATTTTACTGTCTGATGTTTATGAATGTATATTTTGTATATTAATATCACAAATTTAATTTCTGTTATGATTGTAAATTCTTTGATATTTACTTCTGTACTATAATAAAAAATATACACCTCAAAAAAATTTTGCATCACCTTGGTTCCAAGAGTTCCAGAACCTGTACAGAAAATTGGAACAGAAATCACATAAATTTCATTTCTGCCCTTTTTATTGCTCATGAAAAACACACAATGCATGTTGTACCTCCATACAGCAAGACCTTCAGAGATGGCAGTCCAGGTTGCTGTACACACCGGTACCTCTAATACCCAGCAGCACATCCTCTTGCATTGATGCACACCTGTATTTCATTGTGGCATACTACATACAAGTTCATCAAGGCACTGTTGATCCAGATTGTCCCACTCATCAACAGTGATTCGGTGTAGATCCCTCAGAGTGGTTGGTGGGTCACGTCATCCAAAACAGCCCTTTTCAATCTATCCCAGGCATGTTTGATAGGGTTCAAGTCTGGAGAACATGCTGGCCTCTCTAGTCGAGCAATGTCATTATCCTGAAGGATGTCATTCATAAGATGCGCATGATGGGGGCACGAATTCTCAACCATGAAGCAGCATGCCTAATCAATATGCTGCCGATATGGTTGCACTATCAGCCAGAGGATGGCATTCACGTATCATACAGGCGTTACAGCACCCTCCACGACCACCAGCGGCGTGCATCGGACCCACATAATGCCACCCCAAAACAGCAGGGAACCTCCACCTTGCTGTACTCACTGGACAGTGTGTCTAAGGCATTCAGCCTGACCTGGTTGCCTCCAAACACATCTCTGATGATTGTCTGGTTGTAGGCTTATGCAACACTCATCAGTGGAGAGAACATGATGCCCATCCTGAGCAGTCTATACAGCATGTTGTTGGGTCCATCTGTACCACGCTGCATGGTGTCGTGGTTGCAAAGATGGACCTCACCATGGATGTCAGGAGTGAAACTGCACATCATGCAGCCTATTGCAAACAGTTTGAATTGTAACATAATGCCCTGTGGCTGCACAAAAAGCATTACTCAATAGGGTGGCATTGCTGTCAGGGTTCCTCTGAGCCATAATCAGTAGGTAGTGGTTATCCACTGTAGTAGTAGCCTTTGGGCAGCCTGAGCAAGGGATGTCATCGACAGTTCCTGTCTCTCTGTATCTCGTCCATGTCTGAACAACATCTCTTTGGTTCACTCTGAGATGCCTGGACACTTCCCTTGTTGAGAGCCCTTTCTGGCACAAAGTGACAATGGGGACGTGACAGAACTGTGGTATTGACCATCTAGGCATGGCTGAACTATAGACAACATGAGCCGTGTACCTCCTTCGTGGTGGAATGACTGGAACTGATCAGCCATCGGACTCTCTCCATCTAATAGGTGCTGCTCATGCATGGTTGTTTACATTTTTGGGTGGGTTTAGTGACATCACTGAACAGTCAAAGGGACTGTTCTGTGATACAATATCCACAGTCAACATCTGTCTTCAGGAGTTCTGGGAACCGGGGTAATGCAAAAATTTTTGATGTGTGTATCTTTGTCAGTTACGCTAGGCAACAGGCTAATAACCTGGCCACAAAAACAGATTATAATGAAATAACTGGCAAAAAAGAATTCTTTTCATGTAATTGTGTTTCATCAGTTTCCCATACTAAAATAAACAGAAATCATAAAAAAAGAAATTATAGTCCCCAAAACTGAATCACTACTTGGAGACACCAATATATGCTGTAACTAAATGGAGTCACAAAGAACATTTCAGTGATTACCACCATAACCTTGTTTTCTTTCAGTTCACATTATATGTACTTCATGAACATAACTATTTTCTAGTTTTACAGAGCTTTGTTAGTGCTCTAACACATACTGGTATTCTAAATATCATTAAGTTGTTCGTTACCATAAGCATGTGAATGCAGAAATGCACATTGCTTAATGGTATAAATTTAGTCAACAAAACAGAAGCTTTCCCATAATGCAACAGGACTAACACCCCTGGGAGAAGTGTTATCATGACATATATTCAGCTAAAAAGTAAAAAATTTCATTTACTTGTGGTAGGAACTATAATCAGATGCTCCACTCACGTATCTTATTTAATCAGCACATTATTTAATGAAAGTGGCATAACAAAGGAAAAAAAGGGAAAGACAACTGACACAAAAAGAGATGATGTGACTTACCAAACGAAAGCGCTGGCAGATTGATAGACACAGAAGCAAACACAAACATACACACAAAATTCAAGCTTTTGCAACCAACGGTTGCTTCGTCAGGAAAGAGGGAAGGAGAGGGAAAGACGAAAGGATGTGGGTTTTAAGGGAGAGGGTAAGGAGTCATTCCAATCCCGGGAGCCCGGGAGCGGAAAGACTTACCTTAGGGGGAAAAAAGGACAGGTATACACTCGCACACACACACACACACACACACACACACACACACACACACACACACACACATATATATCCATCCGCACATACACAGACACAAGCAGACATTTATAAAGGCAAAGAGTTTGGGCAGAGATGTCAGTCAAGGCGGAAGTACAGAGGCAAAGATGTTGTTGAAAGACAGGTGTGGTATGAGCAGCGGCAACTTGAAATTAGCGGAGGTTGAGGCCGGGCGGATAACGAGAAGCCACTCATACCACACCAGTCTTTCAACAACATCTTTGCCTCTGTACTTCCGCCTTCACTGACATCTCTGCCTAAACTCTTTGCCTTTACAAATGTCTGCTTGTGTCTGTGTATGTGCAGATGGATATGTGTGTGTTTGTGCGAGTGTATACCTGCCCTTTTTTCCCCCTAAGGTAAGTCTTTCCACTCCCGGGATTGGAATGACTCCTTACCCTCTCCCTTAAAACCAACATCCTTTCGTCTTTCCCTCTCCTTCCCTCTTTCCTGACGAAGCAACCGTTTGTTGCGAAAGCTAGAATTTTGTGTGTATGTTTGTGTGTCTATCAACGTGCCAGCGCTTTCGTTTGGTAAGTCTCATCATATATATATATTTAAAAAGAAAGATGATGAGACTTACCAAACAAAAGCGCTGGCAGGTCGATAGACACACAAACAAACACAAACATACACACAAAATTCTAGCTTTCGCAACCAACGGTTGCCTCGTCAGGAAAGAGGGAAGGAGAAGGAAAGACAAAATGTCTGCTTGTGTCTGTGTATATGCGGATGGATATATGTGTGTGTGCGAGTGTATACCTGTCCTTTTTCCCCCTAAGGTAAGTCTTTCCGCTCCCGGGATTGGAATGACTCCTTACCCTCTCCCTTAAAACCCATATCCTTTTGTCTTTCCTTCTCCTTCCCTCTTTCCTGACGAGGCAACCGTTGGTTGCGAAAGCTAGAATTTTGTGTGTATGTTTGTGTTTGTTTGTGTGTCTATCGACCTGCCAGCGCTTTTGTTTGGTAAGTCTCATCATCTTTCTTTTTAAATATATTTTTCCCATGTGGAATGTTTCCCTCTATTTTTATATATATATATATATATATATATATATATATATATATATATATATATATATATATATACCTAAAAACAAAGATGATGTGACTTACCAAATGAAAGTGCTGGCAGGTCGACAGACACACAAACGAACACAAACATACACACAAAATTCAAGCTTTCGCAACAAACTGTTGCCTCATCAGGAAAGAGGGAAGGAGAGGGAAAGACGAAAGGATGTGGGTTTTAAGGGAGAGGGTAAGGAGTCATTCCAGTCTGTCATGGTGTCTGTATATGTGTGGATGGATATGTGTGTGTGTGCGAGTGTGTACCCGTCCTTTTTTCCCCCTAAGGTAAGTCTTTCCGTTCCCGGGACTGGAATGACTCCTTACCCTCTCCCTTAAAACCCACATCCTTTTGTCTTTCCCTCTCCTTCCCTCTTTTCTGCTGAGGCAACAGTTTGTTGCGAAAGCTTGAATTTTGTGTGTATGTTTGTGTTCGTTTGTGTGTCTGTCGACCTGCCAGCACTTTCATTTGGTAAGTCACATCATCTTTGTTTTTAGGTATATTTTTCCTATGTGGAATGTTTCCTTCTATTATATATATATATATATATATATATATATATATATATATATATATATATATATATATATATATATATATATATATATATATAGTTATAATAGAAGGAAACATTCCACGAAGGAAAAATATATCTAAAAACAAAGTAGATGTGACTTACCAAATGAAAGTGCTGGCAGGTCGACAGACACACAAACGAACACAAACATACACACAAAATTCAAGCTTTCGCAACAAACTGTTGCCTCATCAGGAAAGAGGGAAGGAGAGGGAAAGACGAAAGGATGTGAGTTTTAAGGGAGAGGGTAAGGAGTCATTCCAGTCCCGGGAGCGGAAAGACTTATCTTAGGGGGAAAAAAGGACGGGTACACACTCGCACACACACACATATCCATCCACACATATACAGACACAAGCAGACATCTGTGTGGATGGATATGTGTGTGTGTGCGAGTGTATACCCGTCCTTTTTTCCCCCTAAGGTAAGTCTTTCCGCTCCCGGGACTGGAATGACTCCTTACCCTCTCCCTTAAAACCCACATCCTTTCGTCTTTCCCTCTCCTTCCCTCTTTCCTGATGAGGCAACAGTTTGTTGCGAAAGCTTGAATTTTGTGTGTATGTTTGTGTTCGTATGTGTGTCTGTCGACCTGCCAGCACTTTCATTTGGTAAGTCACATCTACTTTGTTTTTAGATATATATATATATATATAATAGAGGGAAACATTCCACGTGGGAAAAATATATCTAAAAAGAAAGATGATGAGACTTACCAAACAAAAGCACTGGCAGGTCAATAGACACACAAACAAACACAAACATACACACAAAATTCTAGCTTTCGCAACCAATGGTTGCCTCGTCAGGAAAGAGGGAAGGAGAGGGAAAGACAAAAGGATTTGGGTTTTAAGGGAGAGGGTAAGGAGTCATTCCAATCCCGGGAGCGGAAAGACTTACCTTAGGGGGAAAAAAGGACAGGTATACACTCGCACACACACACATATCCATCCGCATATACACAGACACACTGTCTGCCTGTGTCCGTTCATGCAAATGGACAGTTTGTTGCTGGTCACTCCCACATAGAAGGCTTCACAGTGTAGGCATGTCAGTTGGTAAATCACGTGGGTGCTTTCACATGTGGCTCTGCTTTTGATCATGTACACCTTCCGGGTTACAGGACTGGAGTAGGTGGTGGTGGGAGGGTTCATGGGACAGGTCTTACACCGGGGGCGGTTACAAGGGTAAGAGCCAGAGGGTAGGGAAGGTGGTTTGGGGATTTCATAGGGACGAACCAAGAGGTTACGAAGGTTAAGTGGACAGCGGAAAGACACTCTTGGTGGAGTGGGGAGAATTTCATGAAGGATGGATCTCATTTCAGGACAGGATTTGAGGAAGTCGCATCCCTGCTGGAAAGCCACATTCAGAGTCTGATCCAGTCCCGGAAAGTATCCTGTCACAAGTGGGGCACTTTTGGGGTTCTTCTGTGGGAGGTTCTGGGTTTGAGGGAATGAGGAAGTGGCTCTAACTATTTGCTTCTGTACCAGGTCGGGAGGGTAATTGCGGGATGCGAAAGCTGTTTTCAGGTTATTGGTGTAATGGTTCAGGGATTCAGGACTGGAGCAGATTCGTTTGCCCTACAGCTTAGGTCTTCATCTTTGCTCGAACCATGGATATAATTAGTTTTAAATATAAGTGGCACAACTGGTTAACAGATCACCCTTTTTATAATATTAAAGAATACTTTGATTTGCCAGATTATTATATTACATTTTAAAAACTGTTACTTTTAATTGTATTATTATGTACTGCATAAACTTTGAAGAACTAATATTTAATGCTATACATTGTACTACTGTGTATTGTATATACTTTATCTTGTATCACATTGACGAAACCCATATCAAAGTGAAAAGATTTATGGTGAATAAAGGTTCTTGATCCATGATTCATTGTTTTGTTTCAGTTTAGAAGACTTGAATAAACTTATTTCTTGACTTTATATAGTAAATTACAAGTCGAGAGGAGATTTCAGTGAAACTACTTACGTGAAATCAGTCTTGTCATGATATTCCAGAACATAGTTTGTAATAGGAGAATGTCCATCAAATTCTGGAGGCTTCCAGTGAAGTGTAATGGTCTGGTCAGTGACTTCAATAACTTCTGGGATGCCTGGCTCTGATGGTGGCTCTGTAACATATGAACGTATTTATTATGTTAATAAATAAGGCAGTCATAATTTTCTGCTGTCAGAAAAGTCTTCTTACTTTGTTCCTCGACCTTAGATATTTAAACACAAATTGTATTTTGTACAAGAATATTAGAGATTCAAAGCACATCTATGTTTACACAGAAGTATTTCCTTCTAATCACTTAATTGGATTACTAGAAGAGTTCTATCCTGTTATGACTGTAACATAAAAACTACAAAATGAAATTGGTCATGTGAAAAGCACTAATTATGGTTTCATTTAAATCAAAGAAAAATTACCCATTAGAATGAGGGTCATCTCTGCTGAAGCTTCCCCTTGCCTGTTGGATAATTTAACAGTATAGCTTGCAGCATCTGTTTCTTCAGCTTTCTTAATGGTCAGAGTTGCAGAATTCTCAGTCAGTGTTTGTATAATCTGAAATAATTAGCAGAAGTGAGTCACAAATATTTTATTCATTTGTTGGTTCATGCAACTGCTTCATTACATCAAATAATAAATTATCATTAAGCTTGAAAAGCAAGCAAATTGCTTTTTTTGCACTAATATTTGTTTATTATGAACCTACTTTCGGCTTATTACGCCATTGTCAGATGATAACTGACCGGCATCCACAAGAGATGCTAGTGTGCATGAAGCCAAATCTTTAAAATTAAAGATATTACTAATCCACAGAAGCACTGGTCATGGCATAGGGTACAAAATGTCTGCATCCACTAAGGGCATAAGTAAACATAAATATGACAGGATGGCCGATTTAGTCAAAGGCGAAGGAAACACTGAAACGCAGTGTGTTACACCTTCAAATTAGGCTAACAATTTAAGACTGGACTGAGGATTTCTTGGTAGGGAGGATGTGGCATGTTACTTTGGGTGGAAAATCATTGACAGTTGTAGAAGTAACTTTAGGTATGCTCCAGGGAAGTAAGTTGTGACCCTTTCTTTTTATTTTGTATACTAATGACCTTGCAAACAATATTAATAATAACTCAGGACTTTTTGCTAGTAATGCAGTTATCTATAATGAAGTACTATATGAGAAAAGCTGCTAAATATTCAGTATGGTCCTTATAAAATTTGAAAATGGTGCAAAGATTTGGAACTTGCTTTAAATGTTCAGAAATGTAAAATTTTGCACTTCATAAAACTAAAAAACAATATAAGTGAGGCACAGTTGGAACTGGTCAAATCATAAAAATACATTGGTGTAATAAATTTTAGGTATATGGAATGGAATTATCAAATGGCTCAGTCACAGATAAAGCAGTTGGCAGACAACAGTTCATTGTAGAATACTGGGAAATGCAATCAGCCTGCAAAGGAAATTCTTTACAAAACTCTTGTACGTTTCCTACAACAATGTTGCTCAAGTATGTGGGACCCGTGTCAAGACTAACAGGGGATACTGAACAATATATAAAGATGGACAGATTGTATGGTCACAGGTTTATATAGCCATGAGGGAGTTTCATGGAGATGCTGGAAAAAAAAAAGAAACTGTCAGATACTTGAAGATAGAGGCAAACTATCCTGAGAAAGCCTACTCACAAAGTTTCATGTACAAACTTTAAATGATGAATCGAGGAACATACAATGACCCTCTATGTACTGCTCCCACATGGACTGTAAAGATCAAATTAGACTAATTACAGTATGCCCAGAGGTGTTCAATCATCATTCTTCCAGCATTCCACACATGAATGGAATGGGATAAAGCCATAATAACTGGTATGTGGGATGTACCTTTTGTCATGCACTTCAAGTGGTTTGCAGAGTTGAATGTAGATTTACATGTAATCTGTGTTCACATCTCTTAGTTTTCTTTTCAACCATGGGATGATAATAAACTTTATTAATCCTGAAATGGCAAACAGTATGTTATATATAACTAGAATGGCAAATCTCGGCCATGTAAGATAGCTTGATGGAAAACAAATCATTTCAAGATTTGGTGGAAAGCAACTTTTTATGCCAGCATGATGTGTGGAATATTGTCAAATGTCTCTAACTGGGCAGAAGGCAGTTTGTCTTCCATATTCAGTTTTGGACCCTGGGTGGCTGTTTTGACACTACAGTGAAGTGCTGAAAAATCAGTCACATAACGTCTCAGAAGAGAACTTTGAAGTTATGACAATGCTTTCTTTTGAAAAATTTTCAACATACACTCCTGGAAATGGAAAAAAGAACACATTGACACCGGTGTGTCAGACCCACCATACTTGCTCCGGACACTGCGAGAGGGCTGTACAAGCAATGATCACACGCACGGCACAGCGGACACACCAGGAGCCGCCGTGTTGGCCTTCGAATGGCGCTAGCTGCGCAGCATTTGTGCACCGCCGCCGTCAGTGTCAGCCAGTTTGCCGTGGCATACAGAGCTCCATCGCAGTCTTTAACACTGGTAGCATGCCGCGACAGCGTGGACGTGAACCGTATGTGCAGTTGACGGACTTTGAGCGAGGGCGTATAGTGGGCATGCGGGAGGCCGGGTGGACGTACCGCCGAATTGCTCAACACGTGGGGCGTGAGGTCTCCACAGTACATCGATGTTGTCGCCAGTGGTCGGCGGAAGGTGCACGTGCCCGTCGACCTGGGACCGGACCGCAGCAATGCACGGATGCACGCCAAGACCGTAGGATCCTACGCAGTGCCGTAGGGGACCGCACCGCCACTTCCCAGCAAATTAGGGACACTGTTGCTCCTGGGGTATCGGCGAGGACCATTCGCAACCGTCTCCATGAAGCTGGGCTACGGTCCCGCACACCGTTAGGCCGTCTTCCGCTCACGCCCCAACATCGTGCAGCCCGCCTCCAGCGGTGTCGCGACAGGCGTGAATGGAGGGACGAATGGAGACGTGTCGTCTTCAGCGATGAGAGTCGCTTCTGCCTTGGTGCCAATGATGGTCGTATGCGTGTTTGGCGCCGTGCAGGTGAGCGCCACAATCAGGACTGCATACGACAAAGGCACACAGGGCCAACACCCGGCATCATGGTGTGGGGAGCAATCTCCTACACTGGCCGTACACCACTGGTGATCGTCGAGGGGACACTGAATAGTGCACGGTACATCCAAACCGTCATCGAACACATCGTTCTACCATTCCTAGACCGGCAAGGGAACTTGCTGTTCCAACAGAACAATGCACGTCCGCATGTATCCCGTGCCACCCAACGTGCTCTAGAAGGTGTAAGTCAACTACCCTGGCCAGCAAGATCTCCGGATCTGTCCCCCATTGAGCATGTTTGCACAGTTATTTTTTCTTTAACTAATCATGTTTAGTGGTTTCACCATACATGATTTATTTTTTTAATAATGCAAATTGCTGAAGATCAAGATATTACAGCACAAGATGATTATGACCTTGAGTTCATGATATGACAATTATATCAGGAATATGACAGATGGGAACTACAAATGAGTAACAATGAGTAACAAAAACAGAGTATCTGGCGGCAAATAGTGATGCTAAATTTGAATGACAAAGCAGTTATGAGACCCTTAGAGAAATTTAAATATCTCAGGGCACATATTGATAAAAATGGTTTGCGCCATACAGAAATAAAATATAGAATACAGCAAAGCAGTAAAGTGTTAGAGTGTATGAATTCTTTTTGGTGGGATACGTGTATGTCCAACAGCGATAAGAAAAGAGTAGGTAAGATAACGTTGACTCAGTGCTATGTTATGGATCAGAACTATGGATCTTAAAAATGCAGATCTCAAAAGAAGACTAATAGCTGTAGAAATGGATTATTTGCATAGGAGTGCCAGAATATCAAGAATTGAAAGGAAAACTAATGATGAAGTAAGAGCTAGAATGAAAGCAAATGATACAGTGATAGATAGAATTGAAAGAAAATCATTAAAATGGTACAGACATATGATGAGAATGCCAGATCATCAGTGGCCAAAGAAGGTTTATGAATGGAAACCACCGAGCAGATGTATCCGTGGAAGACCACGACACTCTTGGACAGACCACATAAATAAAGCAATGGAACATTGCAGCATTGACAAGGAAGATGCACTGGATAAAGAAGCTTGGCGGAGGATAACAGATATACAACAAGATGTTGTTATTAATTAATCTTTGTATTGATTAATCCTGTAATAATAATAATAAAATGCAAATAAATGTGCATTTTGATTTCAATATATATAATGTAACAGACTGGTTTACTTTCATTTTCCACATGCCACTGAAAAACAATGAAATAAGGCAAATTAAGGAACTACAATATTTCAAAAATAATGTGTGAGGGACTAATACCGAAATGGGCAAAATATAGGTAAACCAGTAGAAAAATACTGAAACTGGCAGAAAGCACACCAAAACTGGCAAAAAATGTGGCCACAAAATAAAACAATGTTTTAGTGTACAGTAGTGGGATAGTGTACTGTTAATAATGGTGTACAGAATAAAACTGCCATGAGTTTTTTCTCTTTTGTCAATGAATATTTTGACTTGTTCCACATTTATGAATGGATCTACGGAAAATAATGAATGGATAAATGTCAGATATCACTCATGTTCCATTAGGGTGCCATCTGAGTCTGTTCTTATCTCTCAGTATTCGGCAAAGTACCTCCTTGATCCATCTACCATATATTCATCTGTCTACATACCCCCTCCCCCACTGCCCATTTCATTTTCCCTATGGTCATTATTATCATTTCTTTTCCAGTCAGTTCCTGATCTACTTGCTTGTTTTCGTGCCTTTCCTAGTATTCCCCAGTAAACATCTCTGCACTCCTAGCTGAGTAAGAACATTCCAACCATTTTATGGAAAACTTTCCTATAATTGATCCAACAGTAACTGTGTTTCACAAAATTCTTTAATTCTATTTTTTCAGCACTGCATCACAAAAATTTGTGTGAAACAAGGATGGAAAGATACAATAATAGATTACATCTACAAGGCAGTCACTGTGCTACCACTGGGTTGTATGCTAGTCTAAGTTAATTGTGTTTGTTGTTGCTGTTAATGCAAACAGTACAGTGTTCTCTCTAACAGATTTTTTAGACTAAATATTACTGATGTGTCATCTTATGCTCATCTGATAACGTCCAAAAATGAGTGGTATTGAAAAATAACTGTAACATTAGCATAAATTTTTTGAAATGTGAAATACACTGGAGCCAATGTTTTAAAGAAACACAGGTAGGAAAGTATTCTGAATGATATTTTACATGATATGAGACTGCCCTCTAGTTGATGAGGAGTAATAACATGGAAAGCATTTACGAAGTAATTATAGAAATACTGTAGCATTATCTGTTCATCAGGTAAGTATGATTTGAGAGGACTTACAGTGGCTTCAAAATTTTTCTAAGAGGACAGGGAAACACCAAGAACCACTTATTATATGCTAATCATATGTGGAATCAAGTATTTAAAAGACTGAAGATTAACAGGAACTTTGAAAGAATGCATTATGACAGATGTGGATGTTTGGAAACTCATTGTTGCTACCTAATAAACTGAAAATTCATTCTAAACCATCCTTCCTACAATTCTTCGATTATTACAAGTTATTAAGAAAAATACGAGAAAATATATAACACAAGAGTTTTTAAAATTGCCATCAACTTCCATCTGCAATATGGCCTGAATAATAATGAACTTATAACATACCCTTGGCGATTTCTTGACAAGTTTGCCATTGATGAACCATTCATCCTGTGGTGGAGGAGCTGCAGTGAATTTCACCTCAATAGTTACATCATCTCCTTTTTTAACTCGATATTCTTTTGTAAGAGATTCGATGTTAATCCTTGGTGCTGTTTCAATTACTAAAAATAGGAAACAAGGCAAATTACAATATAATTATTACACAAGCTATCTGTATCAATGTGAACAAATTAATATTACACTTAAAGCAGAAAGAGCATATTAAACAAACTTAAGCTTACAAATATATATGATCTGAATGAACATACAAATTGTTGATGTCGTTGTTCTCAGCTGAAGACTTTTGTGGTGGAGCTCTCCACACTACACTATCCTCTCAAAACCTCTACAGCACTGCATAACTATGTCAACCTATATCTATTTGAACCTGCTTACTGCAACAAAGTTCAGTTTCCCCTACACAGTTTAGATTCCCCCTGCACAGACACACACACTCCTCCATCATCACACCCATGTCTCATTATGTGCCATGTTAGCTAATCTCATCTTTTAGTCTAGTTTGTAGCATAAATTTCTTTTCTCTCCAATTTGATTCTGTACCTCTTCATTAGTTATTTTTTCTTCTTCTTCTTTCTGAAACATTTGTGCTTATGCAGGTTGTTCACAGACAGCAAGTTTCTCTTTTCTCCTACAATCTGCCAATCAGTGTGCCTTACTTGAATATTTCAGGTATCTCAACTGCAGATTTTTCAGTGTTCATTTAACTTTAGGACTCTGTATCTCAGAATTAACAAAAATGGACTAGTACCACTATTGAAACAAGCCCTTCATAAGTGTGTGCCTATGTGTACTCTTAGCTCTTTAAAGGATTCATCCAAAACCTAGCAAACTTTCCATTTTTTCAGTGTGCCTGTCTATGACTTTCACTCCTTTACTTCTAAATTATTTACTACAGACAGCTGTGTTCAGTTTAGTGATTCTTTGTAAGTCATATCTCTAAAAGCTGTACAGAACTTGTGGAAGAAGGAAAGTGATGATGCGAGAACTCACTCTCTCTCTCTCACACACACACACACACACATACACACACACGTTGATCTTGTGGTACATGCATAAAAAGTATTTACTTACTTTCAACTTTAAGTTTTGATGTTGATTTTACATTCAAAGCAACACAGCTATAGTCTGCTTGATCCTCAATGGTAACATTCTTTACAACTAATTTCTTCACAGATCCCTCTGAGGTTATTTGGTACCGCTCAGATGATTTTATTTCTTTGCCTTTCCTAAAGGAGGAACACAATTTTCAATATTCAACTCCATTTCTGTTTATTAAAATAATCTGGTGTGATGCTGGTAAATGGTAGGTATACAACGTCTCACAAACATCATCATAAGCAGATCATTTTGTAGATCACCATAGCAAATTTTAAAGCAGTAACACATCTACTGGAAGATTTATTACTTACATCAACCATTTCACATTAACATCAGATCGTGACAGTTCTACAGTGAATGTAGCATCCAAGTTTAGAGGAATTAATGTCACATCTGGCAGTTTCTTAAGGAACTGCACAGCTGGCTCTGTAATGCATGAAAAATAATTAATAATGAAATAAATAAGTAAATAAATGATTTATTGTGAAAGAGATGACCAAATCCACAAACATTAATAGAAGTAAACTGTTTTGCATGCAGTCTATTAAAATATAACTCTCAAATAAAATTTCATATTATTTGTACCTTCAACAGTTAGTCGTGCTGAAGATGTCTGTTCACCAACTTCGCAAGAGTAAACACCTGCATCCTTAAGTTCAGAATTGTACACTTTCAGGCGCTGCCTCTTTCCATCAATGGACAGTTGCACATGTTCAGAAAATTGCAGCTCCTTGCCATCTTTAAACCATCGGACAAGGGCATCTCCCTTTGTTAGCTCTATTTCAAATGTTGCTTTCTCACCCTTCGCAACAGTCACATCCTGCATCTTAGTAGTTATCTCTGGTGGAAGTTCTGTAATTAATCAGTTATACATATTTAATCATTTGATGTTTAATTTACCTTGACAATTATATCCATTTTGTAAGCAACTGGAATTCAAGGGAGAGGCCTATCATCCACACCAGGTTAAGCAAAAATTGCTTGAGACATTTGTTTGCGTAGAAGTTCACCTAGGTAGTTTACAATGCAAAAATTGGCATAACATTATTGGTCTATTTACATGAAGGAGAAACTTCAATGATTTGAAAGTAATTAAGTTATACATTAACAGTGAGAAGATGCTGTGAGAGGCTAATTCTGCACACTTTTCTCTGTTCACCACAAGAAAAGAACCTGATGTAAACATTATGCCATGTAGTCTTCCATGTTTGCTTGAATCTCAATTAATTTTGTTTCACATGGGGTGGAAGTAAGCTGTATCCAGTACAGTCAAGTAAGATCATAAGGACACATTTTATGATGTATTACATACACAGAGCTATAATGTGGGACAACAGCTTTACCATAGCATTAAACTTGGACAGCACTGGCCAGCCAGCTAGTCCAACTAACCTGTAATGATATGAGCAATAGCAGTTCAGATGTGAAAAGACACAAGCAAAGAAACAACATAGCTTTGGATGTCATTTAATTTTTAAAGAGACTGAAATAATATTTGGCAAAACTCCAGCACTATCACACATTTCTTAGCTGACCATACAGGAACCATAAAATGCTCTCATTCTCATGTAACACAGTATTCTAATCACAAACAAGAGTGACAAAAACTCATAACTTATGCACAGGGTAATTTTTCTGAGTGAGTTTTCTGATTCCTTACCTTGACTCCAGATCAGTTATGTGGGGTTCATATTGTAATGGTACAGTCATCATCATCATTTAAGACTGATTATGCCTTTCAGCGTTCAGTCTGGAGCATAGCCCCCTTATAAAATTCCTCCACGATCTCCTATTCAGTGCTAACATTGGTGCCTCTTCTGATGTTAAACCTATTACTTCAAAATCATTCTTAACTGAATCCAGGTACCTTCTCCTCAGTCTGCCCCGACTCCTCCTACCCTCTACTTCTGAATGGTACAGTGGCAAATATAAAAATGCAGCATTTGTATTGTATGCTCAATGCTGTGAAAATGATTGTTTTTTATATTTCTACAACACTTATCACTCTGGTTCATGTGAGACTACATCTGTGGCATAAAACACTGAACACAGTCCAAATAAACGGTATTTGGTTTGTCCTTTTGTGTCCTAAAACATTAAATTGTTAAGTTTGCTTAATTTTAGCAACCTTTATCAACAGTCTTCTGCAAGATATTGATAATTAAGAATTTATATCTGAAATGAAAACAGGAATTTCGTTTGCAATATGTAATTAGAAAGAAGAAGACATCATTATTCACAAAAAATGATCATGAATTATACAATTATGAGATTTGCATGCTTCAGATTGAATGAAAAAGAAAAGAAAAAAGAAAGAAAGGTGACTACAGTGAGAGATGAATCAGCGATCCATGAACCGTAGTGGGTTACCAAGCTACAGCACTACCAACCCTGCTATACATCTTATGTGTGTGTGTGTGTGTGTGTGTGTGTGTTTCAACTGTAACAAATACAGTCCATTGGAAAACTCCAAAGCTGATTTTTTCTGTAAATCTTTTTAACTGTGTTCCACACGTGTGTTTCACTATGGAATAGGCAGCAGCCTCAGTCATTTTCATACTGCGTATTAACAGTGTAATAATCAGAGCACAACAGTTATTTTTGAAATAACAACTACAAAGCTAAAGCATGATTAAGAAAAGCATTGATGGCTGTTAATACATTAAAATATCTTAAAGTTTCATTTAATGTAACTTAGTAATAATATATCTAATACATAACCAGGACCTACTTCCAAGAGTGTAACAACACCAGTGTATGTGTGCTGCAGCTTCTGACCAATCATTGCATTTGCATTTGTTTACATCAGGTTTATTCTTGTGATGAACAGAGCATAGTAACCTACTTCCAAGAGCGTAACAACACCAGCATATGTTGCTATGGCTTCTGACCAATCATTGCATTTGCATTTGTTTACACCAGGTTTATTCTTATGATGAACAGAGTATAATAACAATTAAATATCATCACACTGCTATAGTCTATTTTATGAGAGGCGATTGAAAAGTCCATGCAAAGTCTGAGAGATGCACCACCACCACATATTGAGGTCATGTTTAGTTAGTAGCATCTTTGGAAAGAACGCACACCAAGTTTCAGCCATATTGGTCTATTTCTTTGTGTTTGGCATTCGTGTGAATCAAGGAAGTCAAAAAATGGACGAAGAAGAATTTCATTTGGTGATTAAACATTACTTTATGAAAGGCAAAATGCGTCAGAGGACAAAAGAGAAGCTTTATAAACATTACTGTAACTCTGCACCTTTGATTGGAACAGTTTATAAGTGGTTTCAAAATTTTCAGAGTGGCTGTATGGGCACAATTGATGCTGAACATTCTGGACCCCCTGTGGAGGTGATGACTCCAAAAATCATTGACAAAATCCATGGAATGGTGATGGATGACAGAAGAGTTAAGGTGCATGAGACTGCTAGTGCTGTGGGCATCTAGAAAGAATGGATACATAATATTTTGCATAAACATTTGGACATGAGAAAGCTATCTGCAAGATGGATTCGACGAATGCTCACCCTTGACCAGAAATGGAATCGTGTAAAGTGTTGCAAGGATGGTTTGCAGCTGTTCAGCAAGAATCTGCAGGACTTTAAGCATCATTTCGTCATTGTGGATGAAACATGGATACATTACTACACTCCTGAGACCAAACAACAATCTAAACAATGGGTTACCAAGGGAGAATCTGTACCAAAAAAGGTGAAGACCAGTCCTTCGGCCGGAAAGGTTTATGGTGACTGTCTTTTGGGATTTGCAAGGGATAATCCTCATTGACTATCTGGAGAAGGGTAAAACTATTACAGGTGCATATTATCCAACGTTATCGGACTGTTTGAAAACTGAGCTGCAAGAAAAATGCCAGTGACTGGACTGCAAAAAAGTCCTTTTCCATCATGATAATGCACCAGCACACACCTCAGCAGTTGTGGTCACAAAATTAATGGAAATAGGATTCCAACTTGTTTTTCATCCCCCATACTCTCCAGACTTGGCTCCCTCGGACTACTATTTGTTCCCCAATTTGAAGAAATGGCTGGCGGGACAAAGATTTTATTCAAACGAGGAGGTGATTGCAGTGACTAATAACTATTTTGCAGACTTGGACAATTCCTATTATTCAGAAAGGATCAACAAATTATAACAGCGTTGGATGAAGTGTATAAGTCTAAAAGGAGACTATGCTGAAAAATAAAAAAGGTTTACCCTAAACACGTAAGTAGTTTTTATTTTTGCATGGACTTTTCAAACGCCCCTCATATGTGTGCCTACAACAATTATAGGCCATTTGATGTTGTTTGGTGCCCTGGTTCTATGAACAGTCACCAGGTTTGAATACTCTCAAATTTCCCTTCACCCATGCTGTCTTCTGTGTCTGGTAACATAGACCACGTCTGGTAGCTAATATTCTTTATAATGAGTCATTCATGTAATTCACTATTTGTCTTTTTTACAACTTTTAATCTTGTAGCTGCTTACATTATCAAATCATACACTGTCTTGCTCTTAAATTTTTAATGTCTGTCTGTAACAGAGCAAGCTGGGACTATCCTAATGTTCTTATACATAGATTTATAGACTAGTAGAGCTCATCTGAAGCCGTTGTTGTCCTCTTTTTAACAAATGTTTTACTTTTTCTAAAAAAATTCATATTTCAAAAATTAAGAAGTTATGTACCCCAGCCAGTCTCTTCTGATGCCATTCTTTATTGACTGATGTTTTATTATCAACAATGTAGGGAAAGACAGATTGCTACTTACCATAAAGAACACACATTAAGTTGCAGACAGGCGCAACTAAAAGACTCTTACACAAAGCTTTCAGCCACGGCCTTCATCAGAAAAAGAGAAACACATACGGTCCACACACCCAAGCAAGCACACCTCACGCACACACAACCGCCATCTCTGGCAGCTCGTGTCTTCTTCACAGTAAGTAACAATCTATCTTTTCCAACATTGTTGATATTCCTACCTGGAGTTTCTATTGTTTGACATTTTCTTATACTGTCTCTAAACAGGAGATCTCATTTATTTCCACTGTTTCTTGTGTAATTTCCAAATACAGTGAATTCAAAAGTTTCTTAGATCTTACTTATTTTGATTAGAACACAGATTACATCAGACTGGTTTTATTCCATCCAGGTTCACCATATTAGTACTTGTTCCAGTCATAACATTTCCTTGCATTTTTGTCACTGATTCTTCTCCATACAACTTATCAACATGTAGACCTGTGCCACTGTCTTTTTCAAAACAACTCCCAGACTCAAGTTGCCCAGCCAGATATGTATGTCTAAAAATTCAGCATTTAGGACAATTACAATTGCTTTCAATTATTCACATAAGTGACAAGATTTAAAAACAATTCCCTTATATTCATGAACTTAGCACCAAAAATGAATAAAAATCTTCTTTTTCTCTTGCCAATCCCCATAAGATATCTTCCACACTTATTGGATACATTGTTTTAAAGCATGTTATAACTTTTTTCCATATGAAAATTAAATACCAAGTGGTATACAGCAATGACACTAATACTTTCATTTTTTGTTGAGATAGAGTCCTGCTCCTATTTATCACTCCAGACAAGCAAATAAATGAGGTCAAAAGCTTTATCTTACATTTAACTGAGATTTTTACCTCTTATATCGAATAATTTGTAACTACTATCAAGTGGCTTCTTTTACAAACTTGGTTTTCTGAATACTAGTTGTTAATGTACAACAATATGGACAATATCAAATGCTCTATAAAATTAGTGAAGGACTGGTTGTAAGAAATTAAAAACAACTATGTGCATAACCTTGGAGTGAAACTGTTTACAAATAGGTATGGTGGAACATGAGCATGTGACACAGGATTTGTCAACCTAGGAAATAAAATGTAGTGGGAATAACTACAGCATTAATTTTTAACATATCAGTTCAGAGTTATGAAAAACTCTGAGTATGTTATTTAAAACTGTATATTTTAGTACGTACCAACAACAGAGACTTCTGCAGTACACTCTTGTTCTCCAAGGGCACATGTGTACTCGCCTTCATCGTGGACAGACACACCTCGAATCAGTAACTTGCGTACTGTTCCTTGCTTCTCAAATACAAATTTATCACTTGTGTCTGTCAGTTGTTCACCATCCTGAAAGATCACAAGCAGAAATTAATGGTTATTCATACCTCCAGCGCAACTATCTATGCACCTACAGAAACTACAATCAGCCAAACAAACTGAAACTGAGTAATAACAAAATGAATGCCACTCATTCATAGAGTTAACAATGATGTATTTCTAGATGCAAAAATAAAACAGAATCATATGACACTGGCTGTAGCATTGCAAAGTAAAGAACTGAGTTTTAATGATATTGAAAGTAGACACTACTGAATTATCCCAAGTTCAATAGGTAACACAGCAGGTACCGCTCAAGTCATAAAAATTTTTTGTTGATTAAAATACAGACCTCCCAAAACTTGAGTCTGTATTTGTCAGGTTTGTTTGGCAAAAACTGGGTAAACCTGCATCTTGCTTTTCTTGGAAGTAGCTGCTCATCAGTTGTGATATTTTCACCAGGGCAGTAACACTGGGGGCAGTTTTGCCCAATCTTGTTCCACCATTCAGAAACAAGAGACAACTTGTCATCAGAAATGTATTCAGCTTGGGATAAATTTTTAACAAAGCAGAGGAATCTAATAAGTTTGCAGACTCTGTCTCTTGTCATTTTATCCCTGATGTGATTAGGCCACCAAGAACATAAGCAAAGGTCATCCAAAGGAACACTTCTAACCCAAATGGCACATCTGGTGTAAATGACAGCAATCACTGCCTCCAATTCCTCCAAATGCAGACTGCAAAGAGTGTTCTTCATTTAATTCTGAGCATTTGATGCTCAGCTTCTTTTTATGACACACAGCACTGATTCAGCAAAACGAAGTCAGAAGGCACTGATGATAGAGCCATCGACTGGGTGGCAAGCATATGCAGTGAGTCCTCTTGTTGCCTTGAGGATGTTCAAAACAGCTCCTCTTCAAGGGCTTCTTAGTGACCTTGTATTCCATTCCATTTCGTTTCTAGCTGTGATCTTCACTGTTGTAACAGCTGAGTCTTGAAATTGTTGTAGGAAGAAATGAGATGGAGGACATCTACTAATGATAACTCATTCTCAGTTTTGCTAAATTCATAATCAGTTGTCTCTGCCAGAAAATTAACATCTGGTTCCAATGAGTCACTCTCTAATTCAATATCTGAGTACTCCATAACATGCAAAATCTCTTCATTAGTAACACTGGTGCAGCATAATTGAAAACACATGTTATCATACTAAAAAAAAATTATCTCAGTGATGAGTCACAGCAGCAGCAACACACAAAAAACAACTGAAAGTTACATTACAATGTCCAGTGTGGAAATCTTGCTGACAAAGCATCTATCATCATTCAAGGCAGCAGTTGTTGACCAGAGAAAAATGCAACACAGTTACCTTTACAATTATGAGGACAGCAGTATGCTAAATGTGAGCTACTTCAGGGTTCAATTGATCCCTCCCACTGCTATAGGAATACTTCAAGAATTTATATGGAATTGTGAAGATACAGCAAATAATGGTACACTACAGTCAAAATTTGAAGAAATAAGGAAATGTCACGAAGTTTGAAAGAAATAAATTAAAAATGGAATTCAATATTGCAGAAGTAAAAGTTTAAAGGTATCTTTTGTCCCCTTTTGCTGTTCTAGTGTCATGGGAAAAAAGTGCACACCATACTTTATAGGCAATCTATACAAGCCCCTTTATCAAACAGCAATATCTTAACTATAATCCATTTCATGCAATACACTGTGAAGCATATGTGGAGTCACTGACATATGTGAATTAGAAACATAAAGTCTTTCACATAACACAATAAAAAGTAATTCCACAGAAGTCAGATCTAGAGATCTAGGTGGCCATGAGCAGAACACACTGTCATCATGTTGGCTATGATCAATCCAACAGTTGATTTAAAACTGTACCAGCTTTCGATTCACTGTGCTTGGATGTCAACTGAAATTTTGAACCTTCTTTTATTTTCTCTGTAAACCTTATCAGTGTATCATCTTGAATTAAATAGTTATAACAATATGTAACTGTTCTATACATTTTGAATTGTCCTGTACATCGTTTAGGAAGATAATGTACAACACTGGCATTTGTAGAATCATGTTTAGGAAAAGTGGAATGACTAGAGACAGGATGTTCATTTACATTAGTATATCCTGAAGAAATCATCAACTTTTCATTCACTTTGTTTCAACATGTGTCTGTTGCCTAGTAGGCACAGGGCCCACCATGGGCCCTGATAACTTATTCCATGCACGATGACATTGACACATATAAGGCATTAGTGGTGGCCTGTGGTATAGCCATCCATGCTGTATTTACCTGGTTCCAAAGTTCAGGATCACAGCACTGCACCCGTTGTTTCACTATACACCCACAGTTTTGATTTGCGACAAGTCTGGTGATCTGGAGGGCCAGGGCAAAAGATCGACATCCTGTGACACCAAGAAGGCACTTGTTTTTGCAGCAACATGTGGTCATGCATTGCCTTGCAGAAAAATGGCATATGCAGCACTGTGCAGAAATGGTATGGCTATGGGTCGCAGGATGTCATTCACGTAGGTCACATGGCTTACAGTGCCTTGGACATGCACCAACTGTGATTTGTGGTTGTACCCAATAGCATGTCACATCATGAGGCCTCAAGATGGTGCTGTACATCTTGTGCAAATGCTGCCACAGTGATGCCATGCCCTCTGTCTGTGGTGAACCAAAATGTGGCCATCATTTTCAAACAAACAGAACATGGATTTGTCTGAAAACACTATCTGATGCCAATCCTGTCTCCAGTGACATCATTCCATACACCATTGCCATGTAGCATGCTTCTGCACATTTGTCAAAGACAGGCACGAAAGTGGACAATGCACCCATAATCTATGCCATAATAAATGATGACAGACTGTCACCGGTGATGCTGAACAATGTGCTACATTGTTCCACTGTCGGGCCAGAGCTGAGGAGGATGCAGATCTATACTGCAATGCCATTTGGATGAGGTGTCGATCTTCTCGGGAGGTAGTCTGGGAGGTGCAACCTGACCCATATTTTCGTGTTCTATGGCCTTCTGTGAACTATTCTCCACACACCTGTTACTCTGCAGAAACACTTCATCCAACACGAGCAGCAATTTCCCAGATGGATTGATCACATTCCCTTGTGCCAACAACACATGTCCTCTTGCAAAATCACCAATTTGGTGATATGGTTCATGCATACATCAGCAAGGCATCCTGCATGTCTGCTCATTCACACTGATCCATTACCTTTGAGAGCAGCAGGCATATTTTATTGGTTTGTAGTGTTGTGGAACAACATTGGTGTCGACCTTGAACCCATGAGCTAACATGGTTCAAATGCTCATCATTACTGCAGAATATACTAATGTACATGCCCTGTGAATATGAACATCATATCGCCAGGTTTTCAAAGTGTTCTGTTTTTCTGAACATGAATGTATTTGTATTTTAACAAAAGCCCAAAATCTGTCTCCACAAAGAATGGTTGACTAGATGAGGTTGGTCTGTTTATGTATCTCTGTGGCATAATACCAATGAATATACAAGACAAAACTGCAAGCTGTGAAAGGGCCAGAAACATGGAGATGGTATTTTACCCAATGAAAAATATCTACAATTAGAAAGTACTCTTGAGTTAGATATTACCAGCAAAATATTTAATCTGAGTGTCTGAATATTTCAGAAAGCAAAGGATCAAATCAATCACATACATCTTCAGAATGACTAACACTAGACTCACTTAGGGGAATCCTGGGAGGGGGGGCAGTGTGGAAGCAGGAAGTGGGAGAGTGAAGTGACACATTCCCTACAGATAACTGAAATCCCAAAAAGTTTTTCACACAGTCCGCAAAAAGTTATTCACAGGGCCCATAATAGATCAATGTCAATGCTTGAGAAAAAATATTACAAATCTTAAATACTAAATATCACATGTTATCTGAACAAAAAAAAACATATACATTTCAACAACTGAAACCAATACTATACAAGCACCATAAATGCAACTAGTCAAAATTCCCTTACTTTGTGCCATGTTACATCTGCTGTTTCTGATGTGATTTCAACTTCCAATATAGCACTTTCCCTTTCTTTCACTTCGAAATCTTGTAACTTCCGCAAAAACTCAGGTTTTTTGTCTGTAATGGAAAGAAGAAAGTACTGCATGAAGTTTCATTTTAATTTTCCAGCAATGATAACAATTACAATATGTGTACAATGACACACAAATAAATATAACCTGACATTTTCATGTGTGAAGAGTCAGCACTTATGGTTCCAATCTAATGCCAATTCTTGTGACTTCTGGAGCAGCTGTCTTACACATTCAAATTACATGGTGGCAGTGAAGTGACATGGGGTAATATGGTTTTTTAACATGAATTGCGCATGCTGTTGTATAAAATGACAAAATATATATATATATATATATATATATATATAAAAAGAAAGATGATGAGACTTACCAAACAAAAGCGCTGGCAGGTCGATAGACACACAAACAAACACAAACATACACACAAAATCTAGCTTTCGCAACCAATGGTTGCCTCATCAGGAAAGAGGGAAGGAGAGGGAAAGACAAAAGGATTTGGGTTTTAAGGGAGAGGGTAAGGAGTCATTCCAATCCCGGGAGCGGAAAGACTTACCTTAGGGGGAAAAAAGGACAGGTATACACTCGCACACACACACATATCCATCCTCATATACACAGACACAAGCAGCCTTTACAAATGTCTGCTTGTGTCTGTGTATATGAGGATGGATATGTGTGTGTGTGCGAGTGTATACCTGTCCTTTTTTCCCCCTAAGGTAAGTCTTTCCGCTCCCGGGATTGGAATGACTCCTTACCCTCTCCCTTAAAACCCAAATCCTTTTGTCTTTCCCTCTCCTTCCCTCTTTCCTGACGAGGCAACCATTGGTTGCGAAAGCTAGATTTTGTGTGTATGTTTGTGTTTGTTTGTGTGTCTATCGACCTGCCAGCGCTTTTGTTTGGTAAGTCTCATCATCTTTCTTTTTAAATATATATATATATATATAGTTATAATAGAAGGAAACATTCCACGAAGGAAAAATATACCTAAAACAAAGATGATGTGACTTACCAAATGAAAGTGCTGGCAGGTTGACAGACACACAAATGAACACAAACATACACACAAAATCCAAGCTTTCGCAACAAACTGTTGCCTCATCAGGAAAGAGGGAAGGAGAGGGAAAGACGAAAGGATGTGGGCTTTAAGGGAGAGGGTAAGGAGTCATTCCAGTCCCGGGAGCGGAAAGACTTACCTTAGGGGGAAAAAAGGACGGGTATACACTCGCACACACACACATATCCATCCACACATATACAGACACAATATATATATATATATATAAAAAGAAAGATGATGAAACTTACCAAACAAAAGCGCTGGCAGGTCGATAGAGACACAAACAAACACAAACATACACACAAAATTCTAGCTTTCGCAACCAATGGTTGCCTCGTCAGGAAAGAGGGAAGGAGAAGGAAAGACAAAAGGATATGGGTTTTAAGGGAGAGGGTAAGGAGTCATTCCAATCCCGGGAGCGGAAAGACTTACCTTAGGGGGAAAAAAGGACAGGTATACACTCGCACACACACACATATCCATCCACACATACACAGACACAAGCAGACATTTGTAAAGGCATATATATATATAGCCAGTTACTGATTTTGGATCACAAGACAGAGGATTCAACTCTAACCACACTAAACCAAAAATTTTGTAGAGTTCAAAAAGAATCTAACGAAAGTCTACCAGTTAAGTCATACCAGTAAGACAACTCATAGATTTATGTGCTTCAGAATGCTCCATTTCTTTCATACAGTAAAAGATAAAGAAAACAGATGGAAAATATATAATGCGGAGAAACAATAAAATTCCAACAACTTGTGAGTTTTAAGAACATGAAATCTGATGCTAATAGTGGGAGCAAACTGAGAATAAACCACAAAGAGATCACAACAAAAAAATAAAACAGAAAGAGAGAAGAATCAGAAAAATAAATACATATATAATTAAAGAGAGAAAACAAATAGAGGGGAGTGGAATTGCAAGAACCAGGCAACAAAAGGGGGGGGGGGCAGAAAAACTCACTGGAGACAGTTAATATCAGCTGCATGGGGACCAAGCACGTGCTGCAGAGCAAATTCCACTTAACAGATGTAACATGAGCTGGAAGAACATATGGGGTAAATGAAAGAAAGGAGAAATGTTAAGGTTTACAATCTGACATTTATGTCATTAGAGAAGCAACTCTGCCTCAATTGGAGAGGATGTAGGAAGGATTCTGTCACATATTTATTCAAGTTACCATCCTATCATTTCTCTTATTCAATTTATGGAAATCACAATAACCTAAATTAACAGGTACAATGGGGATTTTAAAAAAATGCCCTAAAAACATTTGATGTCTTAACCTAGTTAACTGGTATGCTTAAAGAGGTGACTTTTAATACACAAATGATCTGGTGGACAGCATCAGAGGCTCTACAAGGTTGTTCAGAGATAATGATATTGCCTGTAGGAAGGTTGCAATGCCAAAAGACTGTAGTGACATGCCGAAAGACCTCGAGAGGATCAATGATTAGTGTGGCACTGGTAGTTAATCCTAGACATAAATCAACGCAACATTCTGCGCAGAAATAGGTGAAGATCCCAATTACTCAACAATTATGCTATTAATGATAAACCACTGGTAAAAAAAAATTATAAGACATATGAGAGTAACTGTTAGGACCAAAATACAGTTTAATGAACACATAAAATTAATTGTAGGAAAAGCTGAGGCCCGGTTGAGATTTGTTGGAAAGTAATTAAGAAACTGTAAACCATAACTGAAAGAAATAGCTGGCAAAACACTAAAAAGACCAGTTACTGAGTATTGTTCATGGATGCTTGCCAAGTTGGATTAACAGAATACATAAAGAAGATCCAACAAAGAGTGGCACGTTTTTGCACAACAAATGCTCAACAAACTTCAGTGGCAGACACACACAAAAGGAATCATCTGTCATGAGGACATTTACCCTTGAAATTCCAAGAGTTCATACTCTGAGAAAAGTCTCACACAATAACCGCAACAAGAAAGACATTAGAGCACATTTGAAAGGTTAGAGCTCATAAGGAAGTTTCTTTCTCCCTGTGCACCTTTCGCAAATGGGGCAGGAAGGGGGAAAATGGTAGTGGTACCAGCAGTACCTTCCACTACACACCTTAAGGTGGGTCATAAAGTGTAGACGTAGGTAATTAGAGGAAATGAGTAACAGCAAAAAACAAAGTGATAAGATGGGGGTAAAAATTTTGTATGACATCCTATCAAAATTACAGTTCATAGGAAGTTATGAACAAAAATAATTTAATTTCCAGTCCATTAATTCTATAATCACTGAAGGAACTTGTACCTGCTCACATAAGCCACAAATCTGTATAGATACAGAGAGTAAAGATTCCACTCAGAACAACATATTTAACTGTTTTACTAACCGTGGACTGTAACATGGCCCTCCGTCACTTGATCCCTCACCCGACACTGGTACACACCGGCATCTCGCGATGTGCAGTTCTTTATAAGCAAACGATGAATACGGCCCTCTTGCACCACCACTCGGTGGTCCATTCCACTGAGCTCATGATTCTCATGGAACCAGTGTGTCGACACTGTGTGTGAAGTTTCACATTCCAGTACCAGAGATTCTCGTTCCTCAACTTCAGTAATTTCCTGCAGTTTCCTTACAAATGTGCTGAAAAAAATAATATGTTGAATTGCAATTGGAATCTTGTTTATGAAGCTTTTTATTTAATATCTAAAAATGTACATGACACACAAATTTAGCCTGATAAATACGTGACACATTTACAATACTTACTTCTAACTCGGTCTGCATCAACTCTTGGTTGTAGCTGCCACAGTGCTTATAATTGTAATACCTCTGACCTCCTACTCCCTAACACCATTCCCCTTGATCTCCATCTCCCCTTGTCCTCACCAGAGGATGGTCTCTCTTGTACTGTGTTCTGAGTGACCTACTCTTCCTTTCCAGCCTTCCCCAGTCTATCCCTCTCCCCTCCACAAGGAAGAAACTAGTAGTTCTGGAAGCTAGGATCTCCCCTTGTCCTCACCAGAGGATGGTTTCTCTTGTACTGTGTTCTGAGTGACCTACTCTTCCTTTCCAGCCTTCCCCAGTCTATCCCTCTCCCCTCCACAAGGAAGAAACTAGTAGTTCTGGAAGCTAGGATCTCCCCTTGTCCTCACCAGAGGATGGTCTCTCTTGTACTGTGTTCTGAGTGACCTACTCTTCCTTTCCAGCCTTCCCCAGTCTATCCCTCTCCCCTCCACAAGGAAGAAACTAGTAGTTCTGGAAGCTAGGATGGTATCATGTATTTTTTATACTCATCTATCAATAGTGCTAAATATTTTGCCTCTTGAAAATAAGTACTGTTCTGTAATTTTTCCCATAATTTAAGAACTTTAATGCATCAGAGTACACAAGAGTCTATTAACAATTATTTACAATAACAGCAAACGTTTAAATGGCTATTCATGTATGAATTACTTATCTTAATTAAATCTGGTACAGGAATCCTGAAGTATATTTTATGAGGCTAGTGTATGTGCATAATACAAGGAGATGAGAAATTACTGAGAAACATATTAACACTACTCACACTTCCGGAACATCGACTGAAACTCTTGCTCCATGAGATGTGATTCCTGCACGATTTTTGGCTACACATTTGTAGTTTCCAGCATCAACTTCTGAATCCACATTCTGAATTTCCAAAGAAGATGTGGTCCCATCAAATGATAAAGTTAGGTTTGGTGATGGTTTCAGTGGTCTATTGTTCCTGTAAACAGAGGGAATATAACTAAACATTAGTTAAGAAGTACTTTTTCCCCTTCTACTTATCATCAAAATTATTTCTTACTCCGTCATTCACCTTTTGACTAATTAGCAACAATTCTTATACTTTGAAAGTTTTACTTTAGCTGATCATAAATGTAAATTTGTATCAAAATTCACATATGAAAGAAATAAATAGGTGTTTTTTGGGATAAGACAGCTAAATGTTCAAATATCAGTAGTTACAAGAAAACCAAACTGTATTTAGGGCTACAAAATGCCAAGATACACTACAAAGATAAGTTTAGAGAACTAAATATAGTTACGGCAAATGCACTACATGTCTATGAGAAATTTATGTGCTTAAAGAGTAATTGCTCAGCCTTGTGAGCTAAAGATATACACAGGTACAATACACGACACAACAGAAATTACCAACTCGAAATGAAACGTCTTAGATTAGCTGATAACCATCTCCTAAATGATGAATTTATTCTGTGCAACAAACTACCTAATTTTCCTAACAAATCTGTATGAACATACATCAAAATAACCCATACTTTGCAAATGATTATGGAGAACATGGCAGAGATCTCTTCTCACTGTACCACATACTGTGATTTCTTCCCGTTCCATTTCATATAGAGCATAGAGAGAATAGCTGCTTAACTGCCCCTATGAATACCATTATTAGTCTAATCTTGTCTTTGTTGTTCTTATGGGACTGATACATAGGGATTTGTAGTTTATTTTTGGGTTTCTTACTAAATGCTGTTTCCTGAAACTTAGTAAGTACACTCATGTGGAAAAACTGATGCCTATCTTCAAGCATCTGCTACTCTAAATATTGCAGCATCCCTATGATACTCTCCCTTGAGATTTAATATGTATCCCACACACTTGAGCAATATGCCAGGAAGGGCTGCATGAGAGTTTTGTAAACAACTACTTTTGTAGACTAACAGCATATTTATGGCATGTTACCACTGAACCGACATCTGACACCTGCTTTAATAACAACTGAGCTGATGGACTCACTCAATTTCATATGCCCCACAAATTGTTGCACCAAGATATTTGCATGAGTTAATTAATTCTAACCGCAACTCATTGATGTTGTAGCAATAAGATACTAAATTTCTGAGTTTCATGAAATGCACAGCTTTACATTCACAGACATTTAAAGCAAATAAATAATGCCAGCAGGCAAAATGCATACTACATATATGATGTGTTCTAGTATAGAAATGTGTCTGCTGCTCGTTTTTTTTCTTTCTGCTAATTACACTGATGAGGTGTAACATTACAGACCTGCTTAACCATCGAGTGGGAGCACTTACGTATAAAGTGTGCCGACAACAAATATTTAATATGTATCCCACACACTTGAGCAATATGCCAGGAAGGGCTGCATGAGAGTTTTGTAAACAACTACTTTTGTAGACTAACAGCATATTTATGGCATGTTACCACTGAACCGACATCTGGCACCTGCTTTAATAACAACTGAGCTGATGGACTCACTCAATTTCATATGCCCCACAAATTGTTGCACCAAGATATTTGCATGAGTTAATTAATTCTAACCGCAACTCATTGATGTTGTAGCAATAAGATACTAAATTTCTGAGTTTCATGAAATGCACAGCTTTACATTCACAGACATTTAAAGCAAATAAATAATGCCAGCAGGCAAAATGCATACTACATATATGATGTGTTCTAGTATAGAAATGTGTCTGCTGCTCGTTTTTTTTCTTTCTGCTAATTACACCGATGAGGTGTAACATTACAGACCTGCTTAACCATCGAGTGGGAGCACTTACGTATAAAGTGTGCCGACAACAAATAACACTGGAACGAGATTTTCACTCTGCAGCAGAGTGTGCGCTGATATGAAACTTCCTGGCAGATTAAAACTGTGTGCCGGACCGAGACTCAAACTCGGTAGAGCACTTGCCCATGAAAGGCAAAGGTCCTGAGTTCAAGTCTCGGTCTGGCACACAGTTTTAATCTGCCAGGAAGTTTCTTAACAAATAACACTGTTTTGAACCATTCTGTTGTTGCTATACTACTGTGAGCCTGCTTCTATTACTTCATTATTGTTTGAGCTAACACAGCTCTAAGGTTTCTTCCTTATCTCACAATTATTTTCTGTCTCTTACCAACCTCACTCCCACCACACAATATTCTTTTCTCTTCAGTATGCTTCATAACTTTGTATTTCAAATTTTTGTAGTAGTTTACACTGCTAAATTTATAAAAATGCAACTTAAATAAATTTAAAATGTAACACATCAACAACATTGTATCAGAAAACATGAGAGTCAGTAATATAAAAGAAAATGATGGGGTCAAAATGATAAAAAGCTCTGAAGATAAACCTGACATTCATTCAAATGAAATGACACGGTTTCAGAGACTCTACTGGTCTCATACAGATACAATTTTATGTATATAAACTGAAGTGATGAGTGAAAATTTGTACCAAAGCTGGGAGTTGAGCCCAGGTCTCCTGTTTACTAGGCAGGTGTGTTAGAGCCACTAAGCATGCCAGGAGGGAGGCGTGCCAGGGTAATCCATGCAGTTGTGTGAACCGCTGTACCAAGGTGGCTTAGTGGCTACTGCACCTGCCTACCAAGCAGAAGACCCAGATTTGATTCGCAGCCTTGGTACAAATTTTTGCTCTCTGCTTCAGTCTACACACATAAAAAATATTAACATTCACTATTAGGAAACTACAATAATTGTTAGTTCTTTCTTCTGGTGAATAACTCAGAAGGTTTACTGCAGTAGGGGAGAGTGATGGTAACTTGAAACACTTTTCGGACTTTCATCTCTAACCAGCCCTGTAATAGAAGTTCAATGTATTTTCTTACTCTATTTTTAAATTACAGCATTCAATTATTATATGCTGCAGTCTTTTTCTGAAATTACAAAAATTACCCTCAAAAATCAAAGTTTTTCCAACTGTGAAACCATGTTCCATGGTATGACATGGTCATATGCCTATGAATAAATATTCCATTGAAATTTAAAAGCATTGCAATCATGAAAATCTTGTCAATACCTCATTTAGTCATCAACGTCTTACATTATTATCTACTACATACCAAAAATCACTAAGTGAAAACAATAAAAGCAGAAATTGTATCAAAAACCAGTTAAAAGTTAAATACATTTTGAAACTAACAAAAGCTTCCATTTTCAAGAGAGAGAAAATTGTTCAGGCACTAATGAAACTCAGTTAATTTGCAAAAATCATGTGTTCCTTGATAAAAGACCTTCTTCTGTTTCAAGGTACATGATGGTGCACAATTGATGAAGTATGACTTCACTGTCTGTACATTATATAACTAATTTTAAAAACATACAGAATTTCATTTGCCATAACATACTGTAAGTGAAGAACTAACAATATATTCCAAATAGCTTTAATATTTTATACAATGCTTAAATGTGTACAACTCAAAATATTTACAAATGTTGCACAAAACACAACCTCATGACTAACAGCAACAAAAACTGTAGAAAATGGCAGAAATTGCTTATGGTGATCTCTAGTGCAAATTCCTTAATGCAATTCTAAAATCAGTAACTAGACTGAAGTACCGTCCAGAAAATATGATTTGTTTCTAGTGCACTATACTCTACTTACAGCACTCTCCCAAACACATAAAAAGTATCAAATGTTTTGAGAGAAGGACGGGTATTTGACTTTTATTTCAGTCACTTAATTAATGCTATACACTGTGTAAAACAACACCTTATAAAGTATAACACAATACAGCTATTGAATGGGCAAACACAAACCACAAAAAAACTGTTGGTTCGTTCAAATTAATTAGAAATTCTCAACAGTAAAAATAAGAGAAAATTATTTTGTGGTGCTGCAATGCTGAAAATATGTAATACAAAAATATAAATAAATAAAAATAAAAATAAAAAAGGCAGAAATGTAATCTATGATTCAAATGCATAAAATGATTCTGAAATAATTAAGATAATATTAGTGAATGCAGCAGTCTTCTGTCAGTTAATTTTATTTCACACTCAAAAATTACAATATTAGAAGATATTCTTCACAAACCTGAGCCATGTAATCTCTGGAACAGGATTCCCTGTCACCTTGGCTACCAGACGTAATGTACCTTTTTCAGGGACTTTTACTTCCTCAAATCTTTCCGTAAAAAGTGGTGGCTCCATGTTCTCATCAGGTGCTATAAAATAGTGGTACAACACAAAAGTCAAAGATTATTGGATCTCTAAGCATACGAAATAATGTCAGCTAAGGAAAACACACACACACACACACACACACACACACACACACACACAATGACCACAACAGGTGATGTGACAATAGTAGCTATGTGAGCTAATGCTTTTGCAGATGTTCTCATCATCACCACATGAACTAATACATATGTACAATCATGATGCAAAGTCTATGTTTAAGCTGCATTCCAATGGAGGATAAAATGAAACCCGTTTTAAACTGTGTCATTAAAGAGTGGTGCCTACACACTTAGTTTCTATGTTATAGCAATTCTATGCAGTTTGTTAGGGCTGGTTAAACTTTAATTTAACCTTGACATGGGATATCATATTAATAGCAACTCTGTACCATACAGGAATAACTACTGAACATAAGTGAGATATAAATGGCCAGTGACGGAGATTAAACACAGTCTCTCAAAAACTTGTTTGAACAACAAAGAACGTACTAGTGTATTCTGTGAATGTTTTAACATATAATTTGATATTAATATTCTACACTACATTTATAACTACAGCTATAGTCCAAAAGCCGCCTTATGGTATGTGGCAGAAGGTATTTTGTATACCATTGTCACTTCACTCCTGTCCAGTTCATCACGAATGGTGCACGCCTTCATATGAGCTTAAATCTCCCTTATTTTACCTTCATGCTCTTTTCACAATCTATTTGTAGAAGGACACAATATGCCAATTGAAATATTAATGGACAAAATGCCCAAAATTCCTGTAGAATTATGGAATAAGTACCCATACTATGTATTTGTTTTATAAATCACAAAGATATTTTCTTTATTCAGTTGCTTTATGAATGCAGCTAAACTATTATAAAAAACTTTGATTATCTCTTTGACATATTACACGTTCTTATTCTGGAAAGGTAAATAGGAAAAATTTACAAATATTTTCATTTAACTCACCTTCAACTACGAGAGATGCTGTACTTTCTACACTACCAACGGGGTTCTCTGCTCTTACTGTGTAGACCCCTGCATCTCCCTCACCAGCATCTTTCAAGAAAATGCTGTGAGTGTCTCCATCGTGAGAAACAGGCAGGTCGTCGGCTGGAAGACCATCTTTGAGCCACGTGACTTTTGGTGCTGGGTTGCCTGTTATGACTGCACATAATACTACTGGATCACCAGTATGAACAACCGTTGGTTTCAGTGGTTCGAGGACTGTTGGTGGTTCCTTCTTTGATGTTTTTACCTGCATGAAATTTATCACAAAAATAAATTTTAAATGTATGGTAAACATTCATTCGTCTAAATTATGCTTTCACTGTAGGTTTCCTAAGGGCAATTAAAATTATATGAACACAAGACATTTTCCCTTCAGACAGCCATATTTCTAATGAAGTCTGCATGGAAATGACATTGCCATGCAAACTATAAAAGTTAGCTTGGTATAAACATGTTAATTAAACAGTTATATTATGGAGTTAATTTACAAGCACCAATCAGCACACCACACTATAACAATATCTTTATCAGTAAGGTAAATAATCTTGAGTATTACAAAATCCTTAATAGTGCTATATTCTTATTGCAGAAAACAGTCCTTCAGCATATTTTAGAAGGCTATCTTAAGTTTGACTTACATAGGCACGATTTTGTGATATGTCAGTTTCTGGATATAGAGGCCTTTTTCGAATGTTTCACCCTGCAGTATTGGTTCTAAATGTGTACTTATTTCTACTTTCACACAACTATACATTTACATTTGTTTGCAATTATACAATGCCATGTTGAGTGGGGTACTTCAGTGGTAAAGACAATGGACTTGCACTGAGGGGGGACAAAGCTCAAATACCTATCTGACCAGCCTGATTTATGCTTTACGTGTTTTATATTTGTCAATTAAGCAAAGGCTGAGACAATTGTTTTGAAAAAGATGTAGACAATTTCCTTCCCTATTCCAGGGTTGTGCTCCTTCTCTAGTGACATCGTCACCAATGAGATGTAAAATAATGATGTTCCTTCTGCAAGTCTTTTACAGTTTTTTTTTATGTTGCAGGAATGGAAAAGGTAATGTACCCAGGTTTTATAGCAATTTCAGCATAATTATGCCATTTTCAAAGCATTTGCCGTGTGTTTGCACAGAAAATATTTGTTGTGCATTTTGTGTGAAATGTGACAGCATGAATATAACTGAGTTTAAAATATGCAATTATACTACCTTTCAGCTCTCAATGTAAAAAATACTGAAGGAACATACCAAGATTCCTGCCTGAAATAAACATGACCAAATGTTTAAATAAAAGCTATCAAGAAGTCAGTTGAACAAGAAGTTAACTGCAAGAAGCAACTAGTCTGGTAGAATTGCCAGAATGCCAACAGCAAAAAAGAGAAAGGTAAAAGCTAATGTTAATGTTGTCAAATATTCACTAAATAAAAGCTATCAAGAAGTCAGTTGAACAAGAAGTTAACTGCAAGAAGCAACTAGTCTGGTACAATTGCCAGAATGCCAACAGCAAAAAAGAGAAAGGTAAAAGCTAATGTTAATGTTGTCAAATATTCACTAACACACTAAATCACAGTTATTGTCTGAAAAGAATAGAGAGATATATACATTTTTGATCAATATAAAGTCTCAAAACATTTAAAAGTTAGGCATTTATGATGAACAACCACCTCTTTTCCCTAAGTTTATAGTGTTTGATCAATCTGTAGCACAGAAAATACAATAGATTCTTGTTACAATTTATCTTACCTTTAGGATTATGGGCATAGATGTTTCTCCTTCGGTGTTTCTGGCAATGACTTCATATACACCTTCCTGCGATTTCTTTACTTTTTTAATGGAAACTTTGCTAAAGTACATGTGACCATCAGAATCGACAGAAACAGAAACATTTTCAGTTTTATCAATTTCCTTTTTGTTGAAGTACCATGTAATAACTGGTTCAGGCACTGCCACTAATTGACAGTCCAGTTTCACATCAGAACCCTCTGGTGCAGACAGCGGCACTGGTTTGTGCGTAAACATGGGAGGAATTCCTTCCAGGATGTCTGCTAGTGACGATTCCCTATGATAATAAAAAAAATTAAATGACAGCAGTGAGAAATTTCCTGTTAACACAGGATGGAATAAAAATACAGTGATAGACAGATAAGTCAAATTTATTACGAGAGCATAAGACAGTAAACATTAAAATGATATTAGGATAAGGACAGATTGCTACTCGCCATAAAGATGACACGTAGAGTTGTAGACAGGCACAATGAAAATGTTATTACACATTTAGCTTTCTTCAGAAAAGAAAACACACATACATTCACACAAGCAAGTACACCTCACACACGCATGACTGGCATCTCTGGCAGCTCATACGAAAAAGCAACTGTCACAATGAATCAAAGCAACAATCTGGAGTGGGGCAGGGAAGGGGAAGGATTAGCAGGATACAGGTTGTGGGGGAAGAGAAGAATGCTGTCAGGTGGAGAGTGTAGGGACTAGATGGAGGCTGGCAATACTGCCAGGTGCAGTGCCAGGAGGCTGTGGAGCAAGGTGATGGTGGGGGAGGGAGGGTGGGGGGGATGGTGGGGGGGGGGGGAGTGGAGCAGAGAAGGGGAAAAACAGATGGGTGCAATGGCAGTGAGCAACAGACAATTAAAGTTAGGGGACATAAATAGGGAGAAGGTGATTGGACAGGGGGCAGAAAGTATGGGCTGGAGGGTGTGGGGACATTGGGTTACCATTGGTTGAGGCCAGGATAATTTCAGGAGTGGGGAAGGTGTTATAATGATAATATTCATCTGAGTAGTTCAGAGAAGCTGGTGGTACGGGGAGGATCCAGAGGACCCGGGTTGTGAAGCAGCCATTGAATTGAAGCATATTACATTCAGCCGAATGCTGTGCCACAGGGTGGTTTACCTGCTGTTGGTGACAGTTTGGTGGCAGCAATTCAACCTGTTTGACAACTGGTTGGTAATCATACCAATATAAAAAGCTGTGCAATGATTACAGTACAACTGGTATATGACATGGCTGCATTCACAGGTGGCCCAGCCTCTTATGGGATAGAATAAGCCTGCGGCAGTATGGGATAAGATAAGCCTGTGGCAGTATTAGAATAGGAAGTGCTGGGTGAGTGAATTGGACAGGTCTTGCACCTGACTCTTCCACAGGGATATGATCCCTGTGGCAAGGGGTTGGAGCTTGGGAATGGCATAGGGTGTTGTGATGGAACAGCACTTACGGAAGGATTGGAAGGTTCTTGGATAGGACTACAGTTTGGCTGGTCGACCGGGGTGAAGGGTTGTGTTGGGTAGAGGGAGAAAGGCAGCAAGTGTGAGGACGTGTTGACAAGGGGTAGCTGGCAGCTCACAGGGAGGTAGCAGGTGTGCAGAATATGAAAGTGGGAGGTAGCGGCAGTAAGTGCATGGGCACCAGAGCTGTTAAATTCGTGCAGCACACAATGACAATGATATGGAGACACGGATTACAGGGGTTGTGAGCACAGAGGATGTGGGTGCTGTGGATTAGCAGAGGTTGAAGCCAGGAGGATTGTGGGAGCGAAGGATGTATTGCAAGGATAATTCCCATCTATGTAGTTCAGAAAAGTTTATGGTGGGGGAGGGGAGGGGACCGATCGAGATGACAGGGGATAGAATCACCCACTGAACTCAAGCATGTTGTGCTCAGCAGTGTGCACCACCACTAAGTGGCCGACACCGCTCTTGGCCACAGTTTGGCGGTGGACATTCATTCTGGTGGAAAGCTGACTGCTGGTCATACCTACATAAAATGCTGAGCAGCAATTGCAGCAGAACTAGTATATGACATGGATGCTCTCACAGGTGACCCTGCCTTTGATGGTACAGGATAAGCCCATGACAGGACTACAGTAGGATGTGCTGGGTGAGTGAATGAGATAGGTCTTGGACTTGGGCCTTCTATGGGGATAAGACCCCTGTACGAAGGGGTTGGGAGTGGAAGTAGTGTAGGGATGTACCAGGACCTTGTGCAGATTGGGTAGATGGTGGAGCACGTCATTAGGAGTGGTGAGAAGGATCGTGGATAGAATGACCCCATTTCCAGGCATGAGATAGATAATTGAAGCCCTAGTGAAGCTGCTGTCTGGAATGATGTTGGGTGGTGAAGGATGTGTATCTTTGCTGCTTGTTCTCTGGAGTGATGGGAGGATTAGGGGTGTGTGAGAATGTGCAGGAAAATTTTTTGTGGGCTATTTCTGGGGGATAGTGCTTGTCTGAGAGGGATTTTTTGGTGTGGAAGGGGTGACAGCTGTCAAAACGGAGGTACTGTTGTTGGTTAGTGTGCCTCATTTGGAGAGAAGTATGGGCAAAACCACTAGAGAGGCAGAGGTCAAAGTCCAGGCAGGTGTCACATTGGATTGAGTAGGATCAGATGAAGCATATGGCAGAGAAATTTTTGAGGCTGTGGAGGAATAATGATCAGATGTCTTAGCACTGGATTAAGATAAATGCAAGGAATTCTGGGGCTGTGGGAGGCTAGGAAAGATTCCTCCAGACTGCAGATAAACATATTTCCACAGGAGTGCACCATTCAGTACCCATTGCCGCCATGCCATGAATCTGTTTATGTATCTTCCACTTCTGGACCAAAAAATTGCTCCCATTTAGCCTGATCACCCACAGATGGCATATCTGCAATGACAACAATTTCTTTGAGCAGTATGGTGAGATCTTAACAAAGCCCTTCACAAGCAGACACTACCCCCAAACTTAACTAATAAATATATTTGCTCCACCATATCCTTACATGCCCCTAATCCTCCCTCCATGGCTAAGAACCAACAGCAAAAGAATGCCACCACCTATCACCCAATAATGTACCAGACAGAAGCAATGAACTATGTGCTTTGCCATAACTTCAACTATCTATCATCACGGTATATTCTATCTGCAATCCCTCCCTCCTGTCTTAAAGTGATAATCTGCTGTCCACTCAATCTATAAAACATCCTGGTTCATCCCTATGCTACTCCCATCTAAATCCTTTGCAACAGGGCTCACTTGCCTATAGAATTACCAAGTGCAAGATCTGCTCTATTCACCCCACCTGCACATCCTACTCTAGTCCCATCACAGGCTTATCCTATCCCATCAGAGGCAGCGTCAGCTGTGAAAGCGACCATGTCACATACTGGCTCTGCTGCATTTTAAGGGGGCTCAATTGCCAACCAACTACCCACCAGAAAGAATGTCCAAGAGCAGAGTTGACCACCCAGTGGCAGAACATGCTGCTGAGCACAATATATTAGAGTTCAATGGCTGCTTCACAGCTTTTTGAACTATGCAGATGAGAGTCATCCAGAAAATATATCCTATGTTCCCGCAGTCCTCCTTGCCTCTGTCTTTGCTTACCCACTGCACCCACACCTTCTACCCAACAGCCTCTCCTTCCTCAGTCCGGCATGTGTCTGTGTGCTTGTGTGTATGTACATGTAATCTACCTGTTAAAGGATTCATCTGAAAGCTAGAAAAGTTTTCATTCTTTTTTGTGTGCCTACGAATCACTCAATGCTTATAGTATTCAGTGAGTGATCTCATTCAATTCCAAATTATTTGAATTAAATATTACATACAGATAATTCTGCTGCAATGATCAGTGATATTATGTTAATCTATTACTTTTTTTTAAGACTGTACCTTGAGAGGCTTTTCCTGGATAGTACAGCAACATCTGACCCATGGTCTGACAATGGTCCCTCTACAACAAGCTCTGTTGAAGAAGATGCAAATCCAGCTGCATTCTTTGCAACACATGTATAGGTGCCAGCATCTTCTGGGAAAACTTCTTTTATGACAAGTGTTGCCACATTATCTTCACTGTAGAACATCTGAAAAAATATTTTATAATAAATCAGTAATTGAACTAGAGTATCAATGCTTGAAAGTTATATCTTTCTCTCTTATATTAATGTATGTAATGATTTATTGTACGGCAAAGAAACAAAAACATAAAAGTAATGATCTGGACAAATAGCAATCACACTCTCGGCCCTATCACCCCAAACTTTGACACCACTCTTAAGTCTGCTTCATTTGGGCCATCTGTTGTCAATTAATTTACCTCTCTGGGCATTCATCTTCATATTTTCGACAGTTCATTAAAACCTCTTTCGGTATCGAACCTTCCACGTCAACACAACTTGTACTTTAACAGCTGCAACCCATTTCATGTCAAATGTCTTTTTTCTATAGCTTTGCCATCAGTGGAAAGTAGGAGTTAACCAAATACCTTGGTAACTTTAGCAGAGCCTTAAAAAAAAAAGTAAAAATAAAAAATATCCTGCCCATCTGCAGCATGAATTTGCCTCCTGCTTCCGTTGTTACCACATGTCCTTGTACACCATCCTATTATCACACAGTCACATGCATTTCATTTCTGGTCAGTGTTAGATTTGTATGTGATTGCAGCCACATCTACCAGCAGTGCTTTCATTACTGTGCAAATTCTATTTTGGTAAGAAATCCAATTAGCACACAATGTGAATAAATGGCAGTTTCCTAACCTGTCGCCAACAGAAAACTCAGCTGCCTGCTTCTGAAAATGCTACACATTGCAACATCAATGACAGCAATTCCTGCCTGCTTGTGTCTTTTGGATCCTCTCCTTAATCACCAGTAATCACCAGTGCCTCTGAAAAGCATAGGCTGGAACTATCACTTCAGCACATCTTCCATTTCTACAAAGGCCTTGGCCTAAACTTCTGCTGGACCCTGCCCTCAGTCTCCTCCTTCCCACTGTAGAGTCCTCATTATATCCTCTTTTGCTATTTTGTGCTTGGTCATTTCCTCTCATTGTGTTGTGATTCCATTTATTTTTCTGTCTGCATATTCCCTTCATGTATGTTATTGTACCATACAACATATATATTTTGTCACAAATGTTGACAGTCATCTGTCTCATGCTTGTCAAAATTTTCCAATCTCCTCCCTGCCTCACACATAATCCACTGTCCATGTTGCCTCAAGCCTTTTCTCTCCCCAACACACATTTTCTAATTATTTACCCTAATGGCCACACAGCAACAGTCAGTGTTGATGCAGAAGCATAAGCAATGTTGCAATCATAGAAGAGACTATTTCTCTCTCTCTCTCTCTCTCTCTCTCTCTCTCTCTCTCTCTCTGTGTGTGTGTGTGTGTGTGTGTGTGTGTGTGTGTGTGTGTGTGTGTGTGTGTGTCAGCGTGTGCACGTGCGCACACATGTGTGGCTGTGTCGTTGGGCGGGTAAGTGTACATGTGAGTGATAAGACTGAGCAAATGAAGTGGCCTGAAAGATAGTATGATTAACTTATCTAAAAGTGTGGCTCTGTGCCACACACAATTCATTTGCAGCTGAAAGCCCATCCTCAGTTTTGGAAATAATAAAATCCCTATTGCAATTGAAACTGTATGAAATATTTACTAAAATTATGAAAGCTCATTGTACCGGCATACCATTTTCCCTCTATACTCTCTCTCTTTTTACACACTTCCGGGTTACAGGACTGGAGTAGGTGGTGGTGGGAGGGTGCATGGGACAGGTTTTACACTGGGGGCAGTTACAAGGGTAGGAGCCAGAGGGTAGGGAAGGTGGTTTGGGGATTTAATAGGGATGAACTAAGAGGTTCCTCCCACCACCACCTACTCCAGTCCTGTAACCCGGAAGGTGTACACGATCAAAGGCAGAGCCACGTGTGAAAGCACCCACGTGATTTACCAACTGACCTGCCTACACTGTGAAGCTTTCTATGTGGGAATGACCAGCAACAAACTGTCCATTCACATGAATGGACACAGGCAGACAGTGTTTGAGGGTAATGAGGATCACCCTGTGGCTAAACATGCCTTGGTGCACAGCCAGCACATCTTGGCACAGTGTTACACCATCCAGGTTACCTGGATACTTCCTACTAACACCAACCTGTCAGAACTCCGGAGATGGGAACTTGCCCTTCAGTATATCCTCTCTTCTCGTTACCCGCCAGGCCTCAACCTCTGCTAATTTCAAGTTGCCGCCACTCATACCTCACCGGTCATTCAACATCTTTGCCTCTGTACTTCCGCCTCGACTGACATCACTGCCCAAACTCTTTGCCTTTACAAATGTCTGCTTGTGTCTGTGTATGTGAGGATGGATATGTGTCTGTGTGCGAGTGTATACCTGTCCTTTTTTCCCCCTAAGGTAAGTCTTTCCGCTCCCGGGATTGGAATGACTCCTTACCCTCTCCCTTAAAACCCACATCCTTTTGTCTTTACCTCTCCTTCCCTCTTTCCTGATGAAGCAACCGTTGGTTGCAAAAGCTTGAATTTTGTGTGTATTTTTGTGTGTCTATCAACCTGCCAGCACTTTCGTTTGGTAAGTCACATCATCTTTGTTTTTAGATATATTTTTCCCACGTGGAATGTTTTCCTCCACACACCACAGGGGACAGTGTCTGGAAATTGATGAAGAACATCTGGGGAGAAATAGATTTATCAATAATGAGGATATTCACATAGCAGTTCTGATATTCCTTTGTGACCAAGGAGTGAATTGTATTGATGAGGAATTGAATGATCGGTAGAACATTCTAACCATTCTTTACAGAGACTTGATGACTATGCTGAAAAACAATGTTATTTATCTGTGTCGCTTTAAAATGTAGAGTGAAATTCAATAAAAGTTACTTGGCCTTCCACAAGAATATGTAATTTGCTTTTTGAAGTCACCTCATAGTCAAAGATCAAATGAACTGGTTTAGTAAGGAATGAAGACATCATACAGTGAACCAATGAGAAAGAATACCTGATAAGGAATATTATCATTCAAGGAGAGAGAATGGTCTATTAAATATTACGACACAAGTCACTGCTGAAAACTGTAGTTGAAAGGACTGTTGACTCACAGGAACAAATCTAAAAATGGTATATGAGACAGCTCACTGAAGGTGTGGGATGCTGCTGTTATGCTGAAATGAAGATGACACCTGGTAAGCAATTTTCAAATCGGCGCACACTCTGCTGCAGAGTGAAAATTCATTCTGTAAATGTTTCCCTAGGATTAAATCCCTGTGATTAAATCATTTCTCCATAATAATCTTTCTTCCAGGAGCACTAGACATGCATGGTATGCAGGAGAACTTGTGTGAAGTTGGAAGGCAGGAGAAAAATTACTGGTGAAAGTGAGACTGTGTGAGCAAGTCATCAGTTCTGCCTGGATAGCTCATTCGGTAGAGAACTTGTCCACAAAAGGCAAAGCCTATGACAGAAGCGGTAATGGACAGGTTGCATTTACAAATGACACCTGATATGTAAATAATACTCTTTTTGGAATGTCAAGGCCACTAGTAGAAATCTGTTACAATGACGATGAGTTTTATTACAATTTCTAGACTTCATAGTTTCAATTTACTAGCTGGTAACTGTAGGAATAATATTTTTCAAAATCCTACCAATTGACAACAAAAAATTAAGAAGAAACTTTCTATTCACTCAATTTATGATGTACCCTAATCTATATTCTTATCTCTGTAATGCAAATCAACATAAAATAAAATACTTCACTATCCTGATGCACTTTTAAGTCCTCTTTGATTCATAACTAAACAGTACTCCACTTTCCAAGTATGCTACAATTACCTTTGGCCTATACTGGGTATGAAATATAAATGTAATTTTATTCCTTTAAAACAGATATTTTGTAACCATCATTGTATATTTCAGCAATAACTTCAGAACTGCCAGACACAAAGAGTCACTTCCAACAGAACACGTAACACAATATATGAGGATCATTTCAAAAGTTATGCACAGTGTAAGATAGAACTGAAGAAAATATTTTTTTTACAAATACCTTTACAGGCCATTAATATAATCTCCATTATTGCTTATGACAGCTTTCCAACATTTTGGCAATTTGTGTGCTCTGGACAGGGAGTCATATGGTTAGCTGGGTCATCTCACTGGAAGCTTCATCAGTGGTATCAAAATGTTTTCTATGGAGTTGTTCATTTGATTTGGGAAACAAATTAAAGTATGGTGGGCTCATATCAGGACTGTATGATGAGTGAGGAAGAATTTCTGATCCATATTTGGCAAGCATTTCTCTCACTGGTAGGGCAATATGCAGTCTTGCATTGTTGTGCAAAATAAGGACACCAGCTGCAAGCAAGTCAGGCCTTCTTAAAAATTTTCAGATGCCAAACATTTTGTAGAAACAGCTTGTAGTACACAGCTGTTACAAATGTTCCCTGGGGCACTCTAGTTGTAGCTATAACTCCATTTTCTCATACACAAAGATCGTCATCAGTTTCACCTTTGATTGTTGGTGGCGGAAATTTTTGGGCAAGGAGAGCCTGAACTTTTGCATCATGATGACTGAGACTTCATTTCTGGCTCAAAATTCATCAAGTGCAACAATCCTTTTCAGAAACTTTTCTCCTTCTGTACGATGATGTCGAATGGATTCTTCTGTGATTCTTTTGACACTGCTTTCTGCTCTTCACTCACATCATCTGGCAGCAACTTTTCTGACCTTTAACTTTTCAGCCATGATTCTGTAAAATGAAGTGACAGATATTCTGGCCTCATATGCAATTTCCTCAAATGGGCAATTTCCTCAAATGTTTTTTGTCAATCCACTTTCAAAATGTCATTAACAAAAACCTGACCGGTGTAGCCTGTTGCAGTTGATGTTTTCCACTTCTTGGGTTGTCCTCAGTGCTTACTCAACATTCTAGAAATGAGCAGACCACCATGACAATGAGCTACAATCCACTACATTATCCTCACACACCTCTCTAAAAGCATTGTAAATATCCACTGATTCTTTCCACATAGGGTTTTAATTATGCTGTAGCAATGCTGGTCATTATGTGTAATCCACCCTGACTCAATTTCAGCTCCAGTTTTAAAACAGGATTATTCTTGACACAACCATGTGAACCAGCAAACACAAATATGACTGTCACGCCTAAAGTCCCACTTACAACTGACATTACTTAATCTTGATCATGCTATTATGACAGTCATGCATGTGCAGCGTGGAAGACTTTTGAAATGACCCTCATATATTCTTATTATGATAGGCATCAAAACACATTTCATAAAAGCCATTAGCACTGTTTTGGTGGATCTTAAATCAATACTCATACACCTTTCTTCATAAACTTTGCTTGTCATCATCAATGCATTCTAGCTCGAGATTTACATCAACCATACACGACCTCTCTGTCATTATTATAAGCCTTTCCACATATGCACTTAAAAGTCTAGCAAAAACTGTTTTCCTTCTCACACTGACTCCACCTTCAATGATAGATATACAGAAGTGAAGAGCACAGGTATGGGAATGAGACTGGTCCCTCTTTGATAACACAGAGAGGAACTATGTCCCCTAGCTTTCTCTTGTTACGCACCTGGAAGTCATGAGAAGGCAACAGAATGGCTGTCTGCTTAAACCACGTAACCTGTGGACGAGGGCTACCAGAAATCTGACACCGAAATTCAACTGTTGTTCCATCAGGAACATGCTTAGGTTGAAGCTTCTCAACAAATCTTGGTGCGGTAGCTTTGTCTGTATGTACAGGTTCTGCAACAGAGAAAACACAACATTAGATAAATCTCAGTTTTCTTGATCATCAGTACATTTATAGAACTAGACAAGCTGATAATTCAGCCATGTAGCATTTCTAGCCAATAAATATTAGAACAATCATGCTTGATAGTAGAACTGCAACATCACCAAATTTTATCTGACTGTCCACTTCCAGTGATTTATTTGAATAGCGAGTGTATATCTTCGAAACAGGTAATTTGTTAGATCTATTGCTTATTTACTAACCAATAATGAATGAAAACAGGAAAAAAGTCTTTCTCCAGGCAGTTTTTTTAAACTTAAAACAAGGTGTAATTTTGGATCTACTGTCTGTTTATCAGCCAATAAGTAATAAGAGAGATGGGAATAAGAAAGATATGTAATGACAGTCTAGGTCAGCTCTCAAGTATAAATATTACTGAACTGATGTCATAATTGAAACAGGAGAACAAATATGTATTAAGATGCTATAAATTCCAGTTTCTGTTATTCAGTTCTTGATACTTGAACCTGCACTTTCCAATGTTTCAGTTCTTATATTTTCAAGTTATGTGTTGTTTTTGAAAATGCTAAGGTTGTAAACAAATTAACAGCTGCATTAGTTCACATTTTTTACCAACACTGTCAAGTGAAAATTCATCAAACATTCATTACTCATAAATTTTATTAAAACATTTTGAAAAGTGTTAGTAAGAGAAGGGTTGAACAGTTGAAAACTATTGATTATTAGCATTCTCAAGTACATGAATAAACAGTTTACATGTGATATATTTGCTCCACTTAATTCAGATGTATGTATTGGTAATTATACACAACTCTTGTAAAATTATGCATCTTGAGTCTGAACTGACATGTAGGCTGTGTATTTATAAACTGAATCTGCATATACAGTAAATATTCACTGTCTTTGACAAAACATGCCACCAGTATCAAGAACAATATTAATAAATCTTTTTCAACCTTCTGCAAAAATGAGTAGTACGAAACATCAGTTTTGTTCAGTTGTTTCAAGTTATTCAACAATCTCGCTACTATTATTAATGTTTTTGTTCTGATCTTCAATCGAAAGACTAGTCTGATGTATCTCTCCATTTTAGTCTATCCCTTTATCTCTACATGAATAATGCAACCTAAATCCACTTGAACTTGTTTCTGCATTCAAGCTTTGCTCTCTGTCTACAATTTCTACACTCCATACGTCCCTCCATCACCAAACTGACTATTCCTTGATTTCTCTGGCTGTGTCCCATCAGCATATGCCTTCTTTTAGTCAAATTGTGCTATAAATTTCTTACCCCTTCATTAGTTACCCTATCTTCCAATCTAATCTTCAGTATTCTTCTATAGCACAACACTTTAAAACCTTCTATTCTCTTCTGTTCTGTAGTGTGTATCATCCATGTTTTACTTCCATGCAGAGCTACACTCTGTAGATGTAACTTTCGAAATAAACTATTTAACACTTACATTTATCTTAGACTAGCTGAGAAACCCAGTGTTGCCCAGGCATTTAATTATATTAATGCCCAAAACTTCACACACATGGAATTTACTTTTCACTTACAAAGCTTATTTATATACATGTAAAGTAATATGATTGGCGACATGAATCAAGAGCTTGTTTGCTTCACTCACATAGGAGAAAGCCACATAGAGCTGCCTGTGCAAAAAGCAACTGACATTTAGGTCAATGCCCATAGCATGTGGTATCTGGCCTTGTGCTTTGTTTATGATCATGATGTAGCATCAGCTCATCGAGATCTGTACAAAAATAAAGTGAAATGGTAAAACGTTAAGAATATGTGGGATTTGGGGTATTAAATCTCACTCGCCTGCACCACTTCTAATTAAAATTTCTGCTTCTATGGTGCTATGTTGGAGGGATGTAACTTTAAGCCTCTATGATAGAAGGGTTCTAAAGAGCATAACACTCTAGATCAGAGCTACACTGTGCCTTACTTTCAGAATGAGCTTCCAAAGAGCGAGTTAAAGCCCAACAATTTTGGGCTGCAGAAAGTCTCACCTCACAATTCTTGAGATGATTGAGTCCAGTCTTTTACCTTTTCAAGAAAAGAATATCAATAAAACGCATCGAAACAAGCAAAGCAATGTCATTACGTCTTTAATACACAAAGCAAAATTGGTAAACCCATATATCCTAGCCAAGTAAATTCAAAACTAACAGCATCATCTATTGGTTCTTCAGTGTGCTACAAAACTAACTACGTGAGCTACTGGTGACTAAAATCCAAACTACTGAGCTGTGCAGGTAATTTTGCATAAAACTTTAAATTACAATATCTTTTGCCATGTGTTCCACTTTTGTTGAAATAAAGCCTATACATTGCCCCAAGCTATACCCTGGTTACCCCACGAAATTTCATCTAGTAGTTTTGGAGATCAGCGTATTCAAACAGACAAGCATGGTGGTTTTCTATGAAATTTTAAATCACTATAACTTTTTCCCAATATTACATTCTATCCTGGATTTTCCATTGTTTGATTTATAACCTTTGCCCATGTGTTCTGATTTTGAAAAAGTAAAACCCATACATTGCTCCAAACTACGCTCTAGTTACTTGTGAAAATCCCTTGAAAATTCATCTATCAGTTTTGGAGAGCAGTGTGTTCAGACAGCCAGATAGGACAGTTTTAAATAATGTGGCCTCAAACTATGCTCTAATTACCTGTCATCTAGTAGTTTTTGAGATTAGCATGTTCAAACAGACGTGGCAGTTTATACATCTTATTATTAGTACATGTTAAAATATTTATCTTTTCCAGAAACTCTTTTCTGCTTTTCCCAATCTGGATTTTATACCCTCCCTACTTTCCATCATGAATTATTTTGCTGTCTAAATAGCAGAACTCGTCTTCTACCTTTCGTGTGCCATTTCCTAATCTAGGTTCTCCAGCATCGTCTGATTTATATAAGCAAAACTCCATTATCGCTCTTTTACTTTTATTGATGTTCATCTTATAATCCTTTTTCATGACACTACTCTTTCCATTAAACAGACATTGCAAGTCCTTTGCTAACTCTGGTGGAATTACAATGTCAGTGGCAAAATTGTTATCTTCTTCTTGGACTTTAATTCCCATCACAATTTGTTTAATCAATGTACACAATGCTACAACTCTGTCTCCTTCTCTTCTTACATAGTGCCTCCATTTCATGTTCTTTGACTCCTCCAAATGCGGTCTGAATTCTCTACAAGTTGTTGATAACCTCTTCATTAACCTGCATTTTATACCTGCTTCTTCAGAATTTCAGAGAAAATATTCCTGTCAAAAGTATCAAAAGCTTTCTATAAATACTATGAACATAGGTTAGCCTTTCTTCAGTCTGTCTTCTAAGTTGTAGGGCCAACACTGTCCTGACAATCCTACAGTTCTATGGAACCCAAACAGATTTTTCACAAGGTAAGGTTCCTCCAGTCTTTTCTTTTTCTGTAAATAGTTTTTGGTGTGTATTGCAACTGGCAGATCAATAATATTCACATATTGGCACCTGCCTTCTTTGGGACTGGAATTACTGCACTACATTATTATGTTACAGTATGAGGGTGTTTTACCTGTCTCATATATTTTGCATACCAGGTGGAATAGTTTTGTCATGGTTGGTCCTCCGAAGGATTTAAATAATTTGGAGGTAATGTGTCTACTCCAGGTCCCTTGCTCCCACTTAGGTCTTTGCTTGTTCTCTCATGTGTTTCTTACAGTACCATTCATGTTCCTATATTTGTATTACTGGTTATTATAAAGAGTTAATTCCAAATTTTTGTTTTACTCTGACATGGAAAATATGGTACTTCAGGAATTAGAATTTATTATTTCTATGAGCAATGTTAACATCCTCTACCAGGGCTTCAGCTACCTTTCATCATTCTTTAAGAGGAATGTTTTGTAGATTGGGTGGGTAACAGAATGACTTTAGGAGAGGTGAGTATGACTTTCAGAAGCCCTGATAGAAGATGTTAACATCACCCATAGAAATAATAAATTCTAAATTTTTGATTTACTATAGTCTTCATATCAGAGTGAAAACAAACATTTGGAATTGGCTCTTTATGACAACCAGTAATGCAAATATAGAAACACAAATGGTACTGTAAGAAAAATATGAGGGAACAAGCAAAGACCAAAGAGGGAGCAAGTCACCTGGAGCAATCTCATTACCTCAGAATTGTTGAGATTCTTGTGAGCACCAACCATGATAAAACTATTCCACCTGGTATCCAAGGTATATGAGACAGGTACAACATCCTCAGACTGCAATAATAATTATGTAGTCTAATAATCTCAGTCCCAAAGAAGGCAGATGCTGAGGTTTGAATATTAATGAACTGCCAGTTTAACAAGTCTTGGTTGCAAAATACACCAGAAATTACTTACAGAAGAAAAGCAACTGGTAGAAGCTGACTCTGAGAAAGATCTGTTTGGGATCCATGGAACTGTAGGACCATTCAAGACAGTAAGGTCCTACAACTTAGAAGACAGACTGAATAAAGGCTAATGTATGTTTATAGCATTTATAGATTTAAAGAAAGCTTTTGATAATGTTGACTTTAATATTTTCTCTGAACTCCTGAAGGAGTAGGTATAGAATACAGGTAGAAGGAGGTTATCTACAATTTGTAGAGAATCCAGACTGTCGTAAGAGTCAAAGAACTTGAAATGGCGGTATTAGATGATTCAAAAATAGTCATGGAAAATACAGATTAAAGAATCACAAAAGGCAACTGGTTGCTGTAATTTTTGGAAACTTTTATTCATCACAGTTGCAGTGTTCCATTTCCATAACAGAAAAAGTCTTACAGACAAAAGATCTTCTGAGATCCAGACGTAGTGCCGCAGAAGACACCTTTCCATGTATGATCAGCAAATTTCACTTAAAGGTTAGTAAGATTTTAAATGCAGCCTACTTTTTCCTTAATACAGATCTATCGCAACAGTTTCCTGAAGTGAAAGTTTTTTAGGATCTACAAATTTGTTAATACAATCTGCCATAAGATGTAGACACAAACAAATACAAACATTCAAGACATTCTGTCACAACATCAACCAACAACAGAACTGATTATACTGATTTCAAAATTATTACATCTTATATTAAATAGCTAAATTCATGTACAAAAAGACAGATACCAAAACACTTACTCTCAAAAACAGGAAGCTGGTCAATTTTTTGCTGGATTACTTTCTGAACAAATGTTGTGTACCTAATTTCATCCATTAGAAGTTGAGCTGGAACCCATCCTTTCTCTTCTGTGAGATGTTTTTTAACAAACCACCAGTCTGGGTTATTCATATCTAAAAGGAGAGGATACATACAAGTCATTAATATCTGTATGATTGTGATAAATAGGCATTAAAGATATATTTGATGCATATCATAATACTAAAACAATCATCGATATTGGAGTGCAGGCAATGAGCTCACATAATAGCAAAACTTGCAGCACCTGAAGAAGATGGTTAGGACAGTTTCTAAATATTGGGCAGAAAGTAGAAAACACAACTCAGATGAACATCTGGAAGCTCATATTAATCAATCCGCCAAGAAAACCAGAGAGATCAATTTATCAGTCTTGTTATCTGTATATTCAATATGTAAATAAACGGTTTAGAAATCTTTCTGACACATACAGTATGTGCAATAGTATAAAATAAATAGTGATGTTTAGCCTAATGTCTCATTTACACCTTTCCAAGAAAAATGAATGCACTGCACATACGGATCTGGACTATAAACCACATAGAAAAGGAAAAAAGTAAAGTCATGGACCATGAAAAGACAACCAGAAAATAAACGACTACACTCATTATAGGAATAGACATACAGGATTTATCCAATAGATATTGGGATAGAAGTCATAAAAAGAAAAAATTTATTTGTACGTTGGATTACTCTTTTCAAGATATGAGCCTTCTGCATCCATACACAATCAACATATTTTTCTGTCTCTATATACACCCTGGAAGTTGAAACTTCATAGTTATTCATGCATCCTGACAAAACCACTTGCACTACCTTAATAATTCATTTATATTCCTTTGTTCAAATGTCCAGAAAAGAAGCAGAGCAGAGTTAAATATGGAGTGTAAGACAGTTAGAGTAGCTTCACAATGCTGGTGAGTTGTTCCCTCACAATAACAAAATGTGATTGAGATTTACAGTGGAATTCTAGTTGCACTTGGCTGTGTGCCTCCTGCTGCATTCAAAAATGCTAGAATTACATCCTGGTTTACTTAAGCAAATCAGAAAGGCTAATATGAGGTTGTGGGACAGGTAGGAGGGGAAAATAGGGGCGAAAAAGGAGAGGAGTAGTTAAAGACAAGTAAGTGCATAGGCAGAGGGTAGCAAACAAAGTGCATGGGGGATGAGAATGAGGAGGAGATGATAGGACAGAGGGGTTGAAATTTTTGGGAGGAGGGTGTGGGGCCAGTATGACAGTTACAGGAGCGGAGAATGTGTTGTAAGAATAGCTCCTATATGCACAGTTCAAAAAATCTGGTGGTGGAGAGATGGATCCAGACAGCTTGGGTAGTGATGCAGCCATTGAAATCAAAGGTGTTATGTTGCATTCTGGCTGGAGCTGCTGGAGTTAGTGGTTATGTGTGTGTGAAGTGTGCTCGCTTGTGTGTATGAATGGAGTGTGTCTCTCCTTTGTTGATGAAGGCTGTGGCTGAAAACTTTATGTAAGTGTCTTTTAATTGTGTCTGTCTGTAACTTAATGTCTCATCTTAACAGTAAGTAGCAAGCTATCTTTCCCAACATTGTCAACACAGAGCTCAGTTAGGAAGGGGCACCAAATGAATTTTCTTGGCATTTAGTTTAAGTGAAATTAGGAAATCATTCAAAACTGAAAAAAGAGAGATTTGGCTAAAAGATACATTAACTTCACTTCTCATGCACCTGAATACAGACTATCATGTATTGTATGCTCTTGACAATACATATTCATGTCTGATATAGTACATTACAGAACTTAGATCACAAGCACTTCATTTCATATTATTTCATAATTATTTTAGTCTTTGTGAATCTTATGCATCCTTTGGACATCAGATCAAGAAGAGAAGAGAGAACTGAGACTCCCTGCAGAAAACTATTTTTTAGCTGTTGTGGTTTTCAGTCCAAACACGTTAGTCTATCTACCACAAGCATACATACTGCATCCTACATCCATTTGAACCTGCTTACTGTTGTCAAGCTTTTGTCTTACTCTGTAATTTTTACCACACACTCCCCCACCCCATTACTAAATTGACCATGTCTTGATGTCTCTGGATGTGTCTTATCAACTTATCCTTCTTTTAGTCACAGAGTGTTATAGAGATCTTTCCTCCCTGACTCAATGCTGCACCCCTGCATTACTCATAATCTTAATTGTTATTCTAGACTTTTGAAAAAAATATCTACTCTCTTCCTTTCAGTATTGATTCTGTCCATGATTCACTTTCATCAAAGCTACACTCCACACGCATCCTCCCAGAAACAAAACTTGTTCTCTTCAGATTAATATTAGATGTTTAAAGCTTACAATTTCTCTTTATTTCTTGTTTCTTCTATTTAAACTTTAATAGCACTTCAAAGTTTCTTTTGCTTTTCTTTTACTGCTTGTTCTGTATACATACTGCATAACATGAGGGACAGGCTACAGCTCTGTCTCACTGTCTTGTCAACTACTGGCACCATTTTGTATCCTTCAGTTGTCATAACTGTAGCCTGGTTTTTGTACAAGTTGTATATGACATTTCTCTGTATTTTATCCCTACTGCCTTTCAACAAATGTATTCGTTCAAAAATTGGCAAAATCTTCTTTCTAAATCTACAAATGTTACAAATGTGGATTAGCCTTTTTTCAATCTATTTTCTGAGATGCACTGTAGAATCAAATTTGATCCTCCCCAGTTTGACTGCCACCAGTCATTCTGTTGTTCTGTAGACAAAGAGAGCTAATACTTTGCAACCATGATAATTTACTTGATGTTTTGGTAACACTGTCAGCATTTTCCATTTTTGGTACTGAAACTATTGCATCTGTCTTGAAGTATAAGGGTCTTTTTTGGGTCTCACATATCCTGCATACCAGATGGAACAGTTTCATCATGTTTAGTTGTCATAAGGATATTAACAATTCTGAAAGAAGCTCATTCAATCCAGATGCCTTGCTTCTACTAAGGTCTTTCAGTGATCTGTTAATTTTTTCTCACAGTATGATGTCTCCCACTTCATCTTCAACTAATGCCTCTTCCATTTCTGTAATTTTGTCTTCACATTCTTTTCCTTTGTATAGCCCTTCTGTGTATTACTTCCACTTTTAGTTCCCCTTTCTTTGTTTAGTGTTGGCTTCCCACACAAGCTCTTGACAATCATTCAGCTGCATCTCTTTCTTGTAAAGGCTTTTTTTTTTTTTTTCATTTTCCTATACACAGCATCTATCTTTCCCATCATTGTGCATGTTTCCATAGCATTGTGTTTCTGCTCTGGCCACCCCTGATCTGCCATTTTCCACTTTCTGCCAGTATAATTTTTTAGACATCTGTATTTCATTTTGCCTGCTTTATTTCCTCCTTTCATCAACAAAAATCAATATATCATGCGTTTTCCACAATTTCTTCTGGGCCTTGTCATTTTCCTATTTCATCCTTTGCTATTTCATCTCTCATAATTCCCTATTCATGTTCTACTGGATTCCCCTGTTTCAGTCAATTACTGACTAATACTCCCTTGGAAAATCTCAATAACCATTTGTCTTTCAATTTGTCCATGTACCATCTCCTTAAGTTCCTACTGTTTCTGCTATTTCTCTAGGTTTAATCTGAAGTTCATAAATAACTATGGTCAGAGTCCACATTTGTCTGTGGACATGTTTTGCAGTTTGAAACACATCCCCAAATGCTCCACCGACCATTTTATAATCCACCTAAAACTTTGTAATGTGTCCATGTCTCTTTCACATAGCAAAACTGTCTTTCATGACTCTCATACCAAGTTTTTTAAATTATGAGATTATGCTCTTTGCAAAAGTCTACCAGGTGTCTCCCCTTTCAATTCCTTCCCTCAGTCTATGTGCTCCTGGTATTTTTCCCGGTCTTCCTTCTCATACTATCAAATTCCAGTCTTCCATAAAAAATACATTTTTGTATCGCTTAATGGACAGCATCATTTCTTTTGCCTTATCATACATTCTTTCAACTGTTCATCATCTGCAGAACTGGTAGCCATATTCACTTGTACTACTGTGGTGGGTCTTGGCTTTGTGTCTAGATTGGCTACAATAATTCATTGACTATTTTCTTTCTAGTAGTTCACCTGCTTCCTATTTTCTTAATCATTATTAGACCAATTCCTAAGTCAACTCTACTTGATTTTGTGTTAATATTGGTTTGGTTGGTTTGTGGGATTAAAGGGACCAGATGTGTTAATACTCCTGAACCTATCTGACCAACGTTAGGTGGGTGATGGAGCCCCTTAGGGAAATAGCGGGAAGGTCGGGGAAGAAGGACAGTGTTCACTCTGTCTGCTTGCCGGGGGGTCTCATCCGAGATGTGGAGGAGGCCCTACCGGCGGCGATAGAGAGCACTGGGTGCACCCGACTGCAAATTGTTGCTCATGTCGGCACCAATGACTCCTGCTGTCTGGGTTCAGAGGTCATCCTCAGTTCGTACAGGCGGTTGGCGGTATTGGTGAAGGCAGAGAGCCTCGCTTGCAGAGTGCAATCAGAGCTAACTATTTGTAGTATCGTTCCCAGAACCAATCGCGGTCCTCTGGTTTGGAGCCAAGTGGAAGGTTTAAACCAGAGGCTTAGACGATTCTGCGGAGATCTGGGGTGCAAATTTCTCGACCTCCGCTATCGGGTGGAGAAATGTAGAGTCCCCCTGAATAGGTCAGGCGTGCACTACACGCTGGAAGCGGCTACAAGGGTAGCGGAGTATGTGTGGAGTGCACATGTGGGTTTTTTAGGTTAGAGAATTCCCTGCCTAGGCCCGACAAGACGCCTCCTGAGACGCGGCAAGGTAGGAGTAGGCAAAATGCAACAGGGAATAACAATATTAATGTGCTAATAGTAAACTGCAGGACCGTCTATAGAAAGGTCCCAGAACTGCTCTCATTAATAAACGGTCACAACGCCCATATAGTACTAGGGACAGAAAGTTGGCTGAAACCAGACGTAAACAGTAATGAAATCCTAAACTCAGATTGGAATGTATACCGCAGAGACAGGCTGAACAGTGAAGGGGGAGGCGTGTTTATAGCAATAAGAAGTGCAATAGTATCGAAGTAAATGGACGGAGATCCGAAATGTGAAATGATTTGGGTGAAAGTCACGGTTAAACCAGGCTCAGACATGGTAATTGGATGTCTCTATAGGCCCCCTGGCTCAGCAGCTGTTGTGGCTGAGCACCTGAAGGATAATTTGGAAAATATTTCGAGTAGATTTCCCCACCATGTTATAGTTCTGGCTGGAGATTTTAATTTGCCGGATATAGACTGGGAGACTCAAACGTTCATAACGGGTGGCAGGGACAAAGAATCCAGTGAAATTTTTTTAAGTGCTTTATCTGAAAACTACCTTGAGCAGTTAAACAGAGAACCGACTCGTGGCGATAACATATTAGACCTTCTGGTGACAAACAGACTCGAACTATTTGAAAAAGTTAACGCAGAACAGGGAATCAGCGATCATAAAGCGGTTACGGCATCGATGATTTCTGCCGTAAATAGGAATATTAAAAAGGGTAGGAAGATTTTTCTGTTTAGAAAATGTGACAAAAAGCAGATTTCAGAGTACCTGTTGGCTCAACACAAAAGTTTTGTCTCAAGTACAGATAGTGTTGAGGATCAGTGGACAAAGTTCAAAACCGTCGTACATTATGCGTTAGATGAGTATGTGCCAAGCAAGATCTTAAGAGATGGAAAAGAGCCACCGTGGTACAACAACCGAGTTAGAAAACTGCTGCAGAAGCAAAGGGAACTTCACAGCAAACATAAACATAGCCAAAGCCTTGCAGACAAACAAAAATTACGCGAAGCGAAATGTAGTGTGAGGAGGGCTATGCGAGAGGCGTTCAATGAATTCAAAAGTAAAGTTCTATGTACTGACTTGGCAGAAAATTCTAAGATATTTTGGTCTTATGTCAAAGCGTTAAGTGGATCAAAACAAAATGTCCAGACACTCTGTGAGCAAAATGGTACTGAAACGGAGGATGACAGACTAAAGGCCGAAATACTAAATGTCTTTTTCCAAAGTTGTTTCACAGAGGAAGATTGCACTGTAGTTCCTTCTCTAGGTTGTTGCACAGATGACAAAATGGTAGATATCGAAATAGATGACAAAGGGATAGAGAAACAATTAAAATCACTCAAAAGAGGAAAGGCCGCTGGGCCTGATGGGATACCAGTTCGATTTTACACAGAGTACGCGAAGGAACGTGCCCCCCTTCTTGCAGCGGTGTACCGTAGGTCTCTAGAAGAGCGTAGCATTCCAAAGGATTGGAAAAGGGCACAGGTCATCCCCGTTTTCAAGAATGGACGTCGAACAGATGTGCACAACTATAGACCTATATCTCTAACGTCGATCAGTTGTAGAATTTTGGAACACGTATTGTGTTTGAGTATAATGACTTTTCTGGAGACTAGAAATCTACTCTGTAGGAATCAGCATGGGTTTCAAAAAAGACAGTCATGTGAAACCCAGCTCGCGCTATTCGTCCACGAGACTCAGAGGGCCATAGACACGGGTTCACAAGTAGATGTTGTGTTTCTTGACTTCCGCAAGGCGTTCGATACAGTTCCCCACAGTCGTTTAATGAACAAAGTAAGAGCATATGGACTATCAGACCAATTGTGTGATTGGATTGAGGAGTTCCTAGATAACAGGACGCAGCATGTCATTCTCAATGGAGAGAAGTCTTCCCAAGTAAGAGTGATTTCAGGTGTGCCGCAGGGGAATGTCATAGGACCGTTGCTATTCACAATATACATAAATGACCTGGTGGATGACATCAGAAGTTCACTGAGGCTTTTTGCAGATGATGCTGTGGTCTATCGAGAGGTTGTAACAATGGAAAATTGTACTGAAATGCAGGAGGATCTGCAGCGAATTGACGCATGGTGCAGGGAATGGCAATTGAATCTCAATGTAGACAAGTGTAATGTGCTGTGAATACACAGAAAGATAGATCCTTTATCATTTAGCTACAAAATAGCAGGTCAGCAACTGGAAGCAGTTAATACCATAAATTATCTGGGAGTACGCATTAGGAGTAATTTAAAATGGAATGATCATATAATGTTGATCGTCGGTAAAGCAAATGCCAGACTGAGATTCATTGGAAGAATCCTAAGGAAATGCAATCCGAAAACAAAGGAAGTAGGTTACAGTACGCTTGTTCGCCCACTGCTTGAATACTGCTCAGCAGTGTGGGATCCGTACCAGATAGGGTTGATAGAAGATATAGAGAAGATCCAATGGAGAGCAGTGTGCTTCGTTACAGGATCATTTAGTAATCGCGAAAGCGTTACGGAGATGATAGATAAACTCCAGTGGAAGACTCTGCAGGAGAGACGCTCAGTTGCTCGGTACGGGCTTTTGTCAAAGTTTCGAGAACATACCTTCACCGAAGAGTCAAGCAGTATATTGCTCCCTCCTACGTATATCTCGCGAAGAGACCATGAGGATAAAATCAGAGAGATTAGAGCACACACAGAGGCATACCGACAATCCTTCTTTCCACGAACAATATGAGACTGGAATAGAAGGGAGAACCGATAGAGGTACTCAAGGTACCCTCCGCCACACACCGGCAGATGGCTTGCGGAGTATGGATGTAGATGTAGATGTAGATAAATGATGATTTTCCTGTCACTGCACTTGATGAATTCCTATTGTATCTAACTGTAGTCTATCCACTTTATCTTTCAAAGTTCTCTATCCTACCTAATTAATTAAGTGATTGAACATTCCTGTCTTCTGGCCTATAGAACACTAGATTTGCTTTTTCTTATGACGACATCCTCCTGAGTACTCCATCGAGAGATCCAAATCATCATCACCACCATCATCATCACTTCCCCGACCCACTGGTATTCATGATGGCCCACGAGTGAGATCACAGGTAATTTATTTGTCTGCTAAAAAAACTTATTTAAGAGGAAATAGTGTCGAATTTAAATTTTATTTGTTTCGTGTACTTGCTGTCGTGTCCATTCTTGTCACACAACTGAGTATTAGGTGTCACAGCAGAGCTTGTTCTTGAAAAAACTTCGTGTTATCTGCAGTCCCGATAATCGCGATATAACCCGAAATTTTGTGTGACATAAACACAAAAACTTCTATTCAAGTTTTCTTGATAGTGTAAAATTCATTAAAGAAAGAAAGTTACTAGTTTCATCAGTGTCTATTGTCACAATAAAATTATAATTAAATGTTTCTAAATCATATTAACTAACACATTTCATATTGTTTATTAGTTAGATAGACGTGATCTAGGCATAAATTTTCCAAGTTATAAACATTTAAAGACATGACCAAACATGCTTGATATGTACATTCTCTAAAACCAAAATAATTACTAATTCATTCTTCTTTCAGTGTATCTCTAGATCAGTACAAAAACAACAACTGCACATAAGACCTTTGTGTCATTTTTTGTTTACATACAGCCAATCTCGTGTCCTTGACAAATTTAAAACATTCTTTAAACTTAATTATTATTTTGAAGCTGACCATGAGTGAGAAATGTGGGTGCTGTTATAGAGTAGTGAGTAGAGGGATTTGTTGCCAATCTTGGAGGAAATATTTTCACTGGGGTGGGGATACAGTGGGGAAAATGTTGGGAGAACAGAAGAGGCTCTCTCCTGGAACTGCAGAGTATGCAGTAGGAACATTTTGATTGGGGAACAGGAAACAAAAATCTGTGCCCTTCAGGCACAGTTGGAGGAAGCAAGGAAGGAGATGATAAGGATCAAAGCAGATAGGGGGGAGGAGGGAACTGGCAGCTGGTAGGAGGATAGGAAGAAAGAGAACGCGATCTGACAGTTTTATCATCAACACCAAAAACAGTTATCCACCACTGCCAGAGTTAAGTGGAGAAGAGCCTCAGGTAGAACAAGGAGCAGAAAATGTGCAGCACACTTCTACTGAGGCCAAGAAGCCTATGAGGGTACAAAGTGTTAGGAAGAAGAAAGTGCTTCCAGGTAGTTGCTATGGGCGAGGTGTAGGCCCTCAGTTACAGGAAAGTTCGGGGGCAGTGTACCAGGCCACCAGTATCTTCAAGACACATGCAGGATTAAGTCACATGATAGACAACTTAGGGGCTTTATGTAAGGACTTTACAAAAGAGGACCATGTAGTGATAGTGGGTGGGATGGGAAACAGTTTGGACAGAATTCATTTTAATCTATTATAACACTTGATTTAAGAATCATAAAAGAGCATTGTTTACATGAGAGAGAATTATTGACTGCTTAAGTTTCCCAACAGGTAACAGAATGGTAAGGCAGAGGTTTAGAAACCAAATTTTAAACTGGTATACATTTTCAGGAGCAAATCTGGACAATGGTGGCAATCAATTAGTTATGAAATGCATACTGACATGAAGAATTTGCAGAAAAATTAAGGATATGGGAATTGGTCAAGTTGAAAACATTTCAGGTTATTGAGAGATCCAAACTAAGCATTAGATAATGATTAACAGAAATAAGTTAAGGAAATGCACCAGAAGATGCATGAGTATCTTTGAGAGATTAAATAGTGAAGATGACATGTTGTTGTTTTGGTCTTTCCTCAAAAGACTAGTTTGAAGCTCTCCATGCTACTCCATCCTGTGCAAGCTTCTTCAGCTCTGAGTAACTACGGCAACCTACATCCTTCTGAATCTGATTATTGTATTTGTCTCTTGGTCTCCCACTATAATTTTTGCAATCCACATTTCCCTCCAACACTAAATTCGTGATGCCCTGATGCCTCAGAACACATCCTACCAACCAATCCCTTCTTGTAGTCAATTTGTGCCACAAATTCCTCTTCTCCCCAATTCTAGTCAGTACCTCCTCATTTGTGACATGATCTACCCATCTAATCTTCAGCATTCTTCTGTAGCACCACATGTCAACAGGTTCTATTCTCTTCTTGTCTAAACTGTTTATTGTCCATGTTCCACTTATGTGCATGGCTACACTCCATACAAATACTTTCACAAAAGACTTCCTGACACTTAAATCTATAATTGATGTTAAGTTTCTCTTCTTCAGAAATGCTTTCCTTCCCATTGCCAGTCTACATTTTATAACCTCTCTACTTTGACCATCATCAACATAGGATAACTATATTATATTGTAATTATTAATTTTCACTCTGCAGCAGAGTGTGCACCGATTTGAAAGTTCCTTGCAGATTAAAACTGTGTAGTGGACTGGGACTTGAACTTGCGAATTCGGACATTTGAAAAAATGTCATTGACAGATGGCATACAACCAGAAACAGGAATGGTTAAAGGAGAAACACAAGGCTGTACAAGCATATACGACTTTCTACCTCTACATCTATGTCTATACTCTGCAAACCACTGTGAAGTGCATAGCAGAGGGTACATCCCACTGCACCACTTATTAGGGTTTCCTCCAGTGCCATTCACGTATGGAGTGTAGGAAGAATAACTGTCTGAATGCCTCTGTGCATGCTGTAATTAACCTAATCTTATCCTCACAATCCCTATTTGAGCAATACATTGGAGGTCGTACTATATTCCTAGAGTCAGCATTTAAAGTTTTCTCAGGATAGGTTATATCTTTCTTCAAGAGTCTCCCAGTACAGTTCTTTCAGTCTCTGTGACACTCTCCCATGGATCAAACAAACATGTGACCATTCGTTCTGCCCTTCTCTGTATACATTCAATACACCCTATTGGTCTTATTTGGTAAGGCTCCCACAAACATGAGCAATATTCTAGAACTGGTCACACAAGTAATCTGTAAGCAATCTCCTTTGTAGACTGCTTGCACTTCCCCAGTAGCCTACCAATAAATGAAATCCTGCTTTGCCCACAACTGAGCCTATCTGATATCCCTGCAAAGTGTTACTACTAGGTGTTTGTATGAACTGATCAATTCCAGCTGTGACTCATTCATATTATACTCATAGTATACTGTTTTTTTTTTTTCATTATACCTCCCAAGGACCATGGACATTGCCATTGGTGAAAGGCTTGCGTGCCTCAACGACACATATAGCCGTACCGTATCTGATGAGAGGCCAGACATATGAGTGGTTCCTGAAGAGAGGCAGCAGGCTTTTCAGTAGTTGCAGGGGCAACAGTCTGGATGATTGACAGATCTGGCCTTGTAACACTAACCAAAACAGCCTTGCTGTGCTAGTGTTGCGAACGGCTGAAAGCAAGGGGAAACTACAGCCGTAATTTTTACCGAGGGCATGCAGCTTTACTGTATGGTTAAATGATAATGGTGTCCTCTTGGGTAAAATGTTCCGGAGGTAACATAGTCCCCAATTTGGATCTCCAGGTGGGGACTACTCAGGATGACATTGTTATCAGGAGAAAGAAAACTGGCATTCTACGGATCGGAGCGTGGAATGTCAGATCCCTTAATCGGACAGGTAGGTTAGAAAATTTAAAAAGGGAAATGGATAGGTTAAAGTTAGATGTAGTGGAAATTAGTGAAGTTCGGTGGCAGGAGGAACAAGGCTTCTGGTCAGGTGAATACAGGGTTATAAATACAAAATCAAATACAAGTAATGCAGGAGTAGGTTTAATAATGAATAAAAAAATAGAAGTGCAGGTAAGCTACTACAAACAACATAGTGAACGCATTATTGTGGCGAAGATAGACATGAAGCACACACCTACCACAGTAGTACAAGTTTATATGCCAACTAACTCTGCAGATGATGAAGAGATTGATAAAATATATGATGAGACAAAAGAAATTATTCAGATAGTGAAGGGAGACGAAAATTTAATAGTCATGGGTGACTGGAATTCGAAAGTAGGAAAAGGGAGAGAAGGAAACATAGTAGGTGAATATGGAATGGGGGTAAGAAATGAAAGAGTAAGCCACCTGGTAGAATTTTGCACATAGCATAACTTAATCATAGCTAATACTTGGTTCAAGAATCATTAAAGAATGTTGTATACATGGAAGTGGCCTGGAAATACTGGAAGGTTTTAGATAGATAATATAATAGTAAGACAGAGCTTTACTAACCAAGTTTTAAATTGTAAGACATTTCCAGGGGCAGATGTGGTCTCTGGCCACAATCTATTGGTTATGAACTGTAGATTAAAACTGAAGAAAGTGCAAAAAGGTGGGAATTTAAGGAGATGGGACCTGGATAAACTTAAAGAACCAGAGGTTGCAGAGAGTTTCAGGGAAAGCATTAGAGAATGATTGACAGGAATGGGGGAAAGAAATACAGTGGAAGAAGAATGGGTAGCTTTGAGGGATGAAATAGTGAAGGCAGCAGAGGATCAAGTAGGTAAAAAGACGAGGGCTAGTAGAAATCCTTGGGTAACAGAAGATATATTCAATTTAATTGAGGTACGGAAAAAATACAAAAATGCAGTAAATGATGTAAGCAAAAAGGAATACAAACATTTCAAAAATGAGATCGACAGGAAGTGCAAAATGGTGAAGCAGGGATGGCTAGAGGATAAATGTAGGATGTATAGGCATATCTCACTAAACATAAGATAGACACTGCCTACAGGAAAATTAAAGAGAGCTTTGGAGAAAAGAGAACCACTTGTATGAATATCAAGAGCTCAGATGGAACCCACCAGAAAGTTGGAAGGACTATATAGAGGGCCTATACAAGGGCGATGTACTTGAGGACAATATTATGGAAATGGAAGAGGATGTAGATGAAGATGAAATGGGAGATATGATACTGCGTGAAGAGTTTGACAGAGCACTGAAAGACCTAAGCCGAAACAAGGCCCTGGGCGTAGACATCATTCCATTAGAATTACTGACAGCCTTGGGAGAGCCAGCCCCAACAAAACTCTACCATCTGGTGAGCAAGATGTATGACACAGGCGAAATACCCTCAGACTTAAAGAAGAATATAATAATTCCAATCCCAAAGAAGCAGGTCTTAACAGATGTGAAAATTACCGAACTATCAGTTTAATAAGTCATGGTTGCAAAATACTAATGCGAATTCTTTACAGACGAATGGAAAAACTGGTAGAAGCTGACCTTGGGGAAGATCGGTTTGGATTCCATAGAAATGTTGGAACATGTGAGGCAATACTGACCCTGCAACTTATCTTAGAAGATAGATTACAGAAAGGCAAACCTACATTTCTAGCATTTGTAGACTTAGAGAAAGCTTTTGACAATGAAATACCCTCTTTCAAATTCTGAAGGTGGCAGGGGTAAGACATAGGGAGCAAAAGACTATTTACAATTTGTACAGAAACCAGACAGCAGTTGTAAGAGCCAAGGGGCATGAAAGGGAAGCAGTGTTTGAGAAGGGAGTGAGACAAGGTTGTAGCCTATCCCAGATTTTATTCAATCTGTAAAGGAAACAAAAGAAAAATTCTGAGTAGGAATTAAAATCCATGTAGAAGAAATAAAAACTTTGAGGTTCACCGATGACATTGTAATTCTGTCAGAGACAGCAAAGGACCTGGAAGAGCAGTTGAACAGCAAAACAAGGATAATGGAATGTAGCTGAATTAAGTCAGGTGACGCTGAGGGAATTAGATTAGGTAATGAGACACTTAAAGTAGTAAATGAGTTTTGCTATTTGGGGAGCAAAATAACTGATGATGGTCGAAGTAGAGAGGATTTAAAATCTAGACTGGCAACGGCAAGGAAAGCGTTTCTGAAGAAGAGAAATTTGTTAACATCGAGTATATATTTAAGTGTCAGGAAGTCGTTTCTGAAAATATTTGTATGGAGTGTAGCCATGTATGGAAGTGTAACATGGACGATAAATAGTTTAGACAAGAAGAGAATAGAAGCTTTCGAAATGTGGTGCTATAGAAGAATGCTGAATATTAGATGGGTAGACCACATAACTAATGGGGAGCTATTGAACAGAATTGGGGAGAAGAGAAATTTGTGGCACAACTTGAATAGAAGAAGAGATCGGTTGGTAGGACATGTTCTGAGGCATCAAGGGATCACCAATTTAGCATTGGAGTGCAGCGCGGAGGGTAAAAATCATAGAGGGAGACCAAGAGACGAATACACTAGGCAGATTCAGAAGGATGTAGGTTGCAGTAGGTACTGGGAGATGAAGAAGCTTGCACAGGATAGAGTAGCATGGAGAGCTGCTTCAAAACAATCTCTGGACAGAAGACAACGACAACTACAACTGTTTTACGCTTTTTAACATTTAAAGCAGGTTGCTAATCTTTGCACCACTTTGAGATCTTATCAAGATCTGACTGAATATTTATGCAGCTTCTTTCACACAGAACTTCATTACAGATAATTGCATCATATGCAAAAAGTCTGCCATCACTATTAATAATGGCTGCAAGGTCATTAACGTACTCCATAAACAGCAAGGGTCCCAACAAACATCCCTCAGGCATGCCTGAAGTTACTTCTACACCTAACGATGATTCTCCACCTGAGATAACTTAAGGGAAGATGGATGTCATGAACAGGGAAGTTAAAGAAACCTTTGGAGAAAAAAAGGGAAGTAGCTGATGAACCTCAAGAGCTTCGATGGCAAACTAGTACTAATCAAAGATGGGAAGGCTATTAGATTAAATTAGATTACATTAATTATTCATTCCTCAGACCCACAAAAGAGGGGATCCTCCTGGGTGTGGAACATGTCAGATAAACACATTACAAAAATGTAATTAGAAAAACTTGAGTTTCATTAATTTTAATGATCCTCAGTGAATAAACAGTAAAATGATGTACATGAATTAAAATTAAACTTCTAATATTTACAGGTTTAATATTTACATCTGCTATCATTAAATCCATCATTCACTGTCAGTAAAAGGCAGCCCAGGTGGCTGACTAGTGGGATAAGGAGATCTTGTAGAACAAAGCAGGAATTATATCAAAATGTTAGAAGTAGTCACAATCAAGCTACAGTAGCCCGTTACAGACAGTATTGTAAGGTGCATAAAAATGTTATTAGGAAGGAAAAGAGTATGTGGTATGCAAATAGAATAGCTAATTCACAGGATAAAATTAAAACCATATGGCCAGTTGTGAAGGAAGTGTCTGATCAGCTGCACAAGGTCGACAATATAAAGTCAGTTTGCAGTAAAAATATTTCTGTTACTGATAAATCAAATATATGTACAGTATTTAACGATCATTTTCTGAGCATTGCTGGTGAATTAAATAAAAATTTAGTTTCTACATACAACTTTCTTGGCAAATGCCATTCCGAGATTGATGTCTGAAATACTCCTCTGTGATACAGACAAGAGGGAGATTGAGTCAATAATTAAATCACTGAAGACTACAGACTCTCATGGTTATGATGGAGTGCCTAGCAGAATATTACAGTACTGTGTTGCACATGTTAGCCCTATATTGAGCCATATTTGTAATTTTTCCTTAGGAATGGTCAGTTTCTTGAGCGATTAAGTACTTGGAACCGCTTTATAAAAAGGGAGAAAAGGCTGTGTATGTAAGGATAATTGATCATTTTATATCACACAATTTGCTATCAAATGTACAGTTCAGCTTTAGAAGCAGTTTAACAACTGAAAATGCTATATTCTCTTTTCTCTGTGAGCTACTGGATGGTCTAACAAAAAGGTTTCAAATGCTTGGCATATTTTTGATTTAACTAAGGCATTTGATTGTGTTGATCACAAAATATTGCTCCAGAAGTTGGACCATTACGGAACAGGGGAAGTAGCTCACAATTGGTTCACCTCTTACTTTAGTAACAGGTAGCAAAAGGTCATTATTCACAATGTTGATAATGGCTGTGATGTGGGGTCTGACTGGGGTACTGTCAAGTGGGGGGTGCCACAGGGATCAGTGTTCAGGCCACTCCTGTTCCTTATTTGTGAAACTTAACAGTTCAAATTTCTAGGTGCTCAGATAGATAGTAAGCTGTTGTGGAAATCCCACATTCGGGATCTTGTTCAAAGACTTATACTGCCATTTTCACTATTCGAACGGTATCAGAAGTGAGTTATCGTTCGACATGAAAATTAGTCTACTTTGCTTATTTTCATTCACTTATGCCATATGGTATTATATTTTGGAGTAACTCTTCCCAGTCTAAAAGGATATTTTTGGCTCAGAAACGGGTGGTTTGGGCAGTAAGTGGTGTAAGTTCACGAACCTCTTGTCGAACCCCGTTCACAAGTCAGGGTATTTTGACATTGGCCTCTCGATATATACATATTTCTTACTGTCATTTATTGTTAGCAATATTAGCTTATTCCCAAGAATAGGCAGCTTTACTCGGTTAAAACTCGGCAGAAATCAAACCTGCATTTGGATCGGACTTCCTTAACTCTTGTGCAAAAAGGTGTGTAGTATAATGCTGCATCCATTTTCAATAAGCTATCACTCAAATTCAAAAATCTTAGCAGTAATCCACGCCCTTTCAAATCCAAACTGAAGAGTTTCGTCATGGGTCAATCCTTCTATTCTGTTGAGGAGTTCCTTGAAAAATTAAGCTGATTCTTATTGTATTGTTGATTGCGTTTACTTAAACTTATGAACTGACTTTTTTGGGTTCATAAACATTTATTTTTAACTGTTATTACTTTTGTAGTGTAATTTCATGTACTGACACATTCCATGACCTTGGAGATTTGCTCCTGAATTTGGTCTTGTGGGACTTGACGTGTAAATAAAATAAAATAAAACACTGTGAGAGGAGCACAGAAAGACCTAAGTAGAAACAAGGCACCTAGAATAGGCAACATTCCCTCAGAATTATTAATGTCCTTGGAGGAACCAACCATGACAAAACTGTTCCCCCCTGGTTGACTGGATATGTGCACTGTGAGAAATAACTTTTGACTTCCAGGGGGATTTAAAAATCCCAATACCAAAGAAGACAAATGCTAAAAATGTTGCCAAGCCTTGAGTTGCACAACCGTGATTGCAAAGAAACTAGCAGAAATTGTCTATGGAACAATAGAATGACTGGTGGAAGTCATACTGTGGAGGATTACTTTAGGTTCCAGAGAAATTTATAAATTTGTGATGCCTGCAGTTATAAGAACTGAAGGATATGAAAGGGGGCAGTAGTGGACAAGGCAGTGAGACACAGTTGCAACATATCCCCTGTGTTATTCAACATGTACAATGAACAAGCAGCAAAGGCAACCTAATAGAAATTTGAAAGGGTGTTAAATTTGAAGGAGAAGAATTTAAAAAAAATCTTTTGTTGAGGGCATTGTAATTATGTTTGAGATGCCAAAGGGCTTGGAAGATAGGTCAAAAAGCATCGGTAGCGTCTTGAAAAGAGGTTGTAAAATCAGCATTAACAAAAGTAAAACAATGGTAACAAAGTGCACTCTAACTAAATCTTGTGATGCTAAGGATATTAGAAAGGCACTAAGTTAACAGATGGATTTTACTACTTGGGAGTAAATTAATTCATGGTGACCAAAGTAGAGAGGACATATATGATGCAGACCAGCAATAGCAAGAAACTACTTCTGAAAAAGAGAATTTTAACATCAAATACAAAAATGAAATTAAGAAGTTCTTTCTGGAAGTACTTGGTCAGATTGAAAAAAGGTTGAAAACACTAGAGGAAAGAAAAGAATAGATGTTTTTGATAAATATGTTACAGAAAAATGTTTGAGATTAGATGTCTGGGTATTATAAGTACAGCAGAGGTGCTGCATTGGGGGAGGAAGGATACATCTTTATAGCACAACTAGTCTTAAAGAATGGATAGTTTGATAACAAACATCCCAAGATATCAAGGAATAGTCAGTTTTTTATGGAGGACAGTGTGCATGGTAAAAAGAGTAGAGAGAGAGCATGACTCAGATTCAGGTGGATGTAGTTATGAATAAATGAACTGACTTGTAAAGGCACAATGTTATGTTCTTCACTCCAAAGACTGCTTCAGTCCAGCCATTTGACTGATGACCACAAAAATAACAACAAATATAAATTCTTAAAAGCAGGAAATTATTATATTTGTGATACAAGATAAACTGCCCAGATTATTGACATCATCCACAAAGGCAGTTGCTGTTTGCTATTGGAACACATTATACGTTACACTTATACATATGAAGCCAAAAATAAAACACACATGATAAACTTAGAATTCCAACAATTTGTTCATAATCAGTTATGAGTTTTGTGAGTACCTGCTACATACTCCAAGATGAATAACTCTTAAAACATTTACCTTAATAATAGTAAGTTTTTCAATGAGTTATTTGAAAATACTTATTGATGTTTATTAGCGTTTGGACAGTTTATCATACACTTACCTATGATGTAAACCTTCTCACCCTCAACAAGATTCATTGCATCTTCATTTTCTGCTTCGTAGGCACTGACTGAGTATAACACATCCCCTTCTTGAAGCTCTGTAACTAATATCTCTTCTACTCCTAATATGAGAAAATGAAATACTTGTGAGCATTCATTTTACATTTCATCTTTTAAAGAAATCATTATTTACAGCCCATTTCTACTAAAAATGCACACCTTTTTAATTATATAAATTTCAGGGAATGAAAACTTCACATTGTTAATAAGATGCACTGTAGGACTGTCAGAAAATATATTGTACTATTTAATTGTGTTTCAGGTAATTACTTGCTAGCTTAAAAATAATACAGCACAAATTTTGAAAAGTATAATTTCTATGTATTTAACAAAAAAAGAAAAACAAAATTGCATCAATTACTTCCACAAGAACAATCTCTCAACAGAAATTCAATGTTACACACACTTGTTCAGTAATAACAACAATGTGAAAAGAATAGTTTGCTGCTCACCACATAAAGGAAGCACTGAGTGACTGGCAGTCACAATGAAAAAAGACTGTTGGATATTATTAATGACAACATAATTGGGTAGACAAAAAAAATTACTTACCAAGTGGCAGCAAGAGAAAACATGCATCAAGATTCCAAGCCAGTGGCTCCTTCTTCTAGCCAAAGAATTGACTAGGAAGGGAGAGAGATGAAGCAAAAGGACTGGCAAGGTTTATGAAACGGGGAGAGTTTGGAAAAGTCACCCAGATCTCCGAGTCAGGGGAGACTTATCAGACGGAATGAGAAAGAAAGAATTTCCGTTAGTGAGCAGATTTCTTTTATCTGTCCAATTATATCATGTCTTCAATTTTTTTTATTTTCATTGATATTATTACCTGTCAGACTAAGTCCTTCATTAAATACATACAAACCAAACACACACATATTCACACATCGATAAATCATACACACGCGACTATTGTCATCTCTGGGCACTAAGGTCTGGCTACAAATACATCTGAAGTTAGCAGTGATCTTTGATGGGGTGTGTAGTGGGGCTACAATAGGGGTTTTGGCAGTGATGTGGAGGAAAAGCAGAGTATTGGTGGTGGAAGATACAAGTGCTGTCTGTGGTATGGTGGGGATAGAATAGTGGGCTGCTAAGTGCAGCATCAGGAGGTTGTACCAGGGGAGGGTGGAGGAGGGAGGACAGAGGGGAGGGGAGGGAAGTAGAGAAGGGGAGAGGAAAGAAGGTGTGTATAGGACTGGAGTGGAGCAAAGAAGGGAATAGGCATGTGGAGGACATAGATTAGCAAAAGTTGAGGTCAGAAGGGTTACTGAAATGAAGGATACATTGCAGGAAGTATTCGTTAGGAGGAAAAATCGAGATGGCACAGGCTGTGAAGCTATCGTGGAAGTCAAGAAAATTATATTGGGTGGCTTGCTCAGCAACTGGGTGGTCCAGCTGTCTTTTGGCCACAGTCTGGTTGTGGCCATTCATCTCGACAGATAGCTTATCAGTGATAATGTCCATGTACAAAACAGCCCATTGGTTGCACCTAAGTAGGTAGATCAGATGGTGCTTCCACAAGTGGCCCTGCCTACGGTGGGTACGAGATGCCTGTGACAGGATATGTGTAGGTGGTAGTGAGAGGATGTATGGGATACATCTTGCATCTAGATCTGTTGCAAGAATGTGAGCCATGGGGGCAATGGGTTTGGAGGAGGGATGCCCTTGTGGACAAGGATACTGTGTATGTCAGGTGGGTGGTGGAATGTCACTGTGGGAGGAGTAGGGAGGATATTCCTGATTCTGAGGCACGACGAGAGGTGATCGAAACACTGGTGGAGAACATGTTCCTGTTACTCCATACAGAGTGGTACTGATTCATGAGAGGCTGTTTTGTGGCTGGACAATGGATATATGGGGAACGGTAAGTGACTGGGAAGAAAAGGCACATGAGGCATTTGTTTCTGGACAAGATGGGGAGGGTAATTCCAGTCTGTGAAGACCTCAGAGAGACCAGTGGCATATTTGAAGAGCATCTGCACATCACTTATACAGATGCAAAGATCATAGCTGGCTAGGCTGAACGGAAGGGACTTCTTTGTGTGGAATGGGTGACAGCTGTTGATGTGGAGGTATTGTTGGTGGTTAGTAGGTTTGTTGTGGAATGAGATAATGATGTGGCCATTGCTTTCCCAGGAACAGATCTCTCATGCCTTGTCTTCCCAGTCAACTACCATCCCCCAAACATCTTCTTCCCTTCTTCCCGTCTGGCCACAAAGGAGTACCCTCGTCATGACTCAGTACCACCTAGGACTGGAGCAACTGAATCTTATTCTCCACCAGAGTTTCTGTTATCTCTCGTCATATCATGAAATGAGAAATATTCTCCCCACTATCCTCCACATCATTCTCACATAGGTATTCTTCTGTCCACACAAAATATGCAATATCCTTGTCCATTCCCATACCACCCTTGCTCCCTAGTCATTGTCAATAGTTCACATCCTCCCGGTAGATCCAGATGCGAAACATATCACATATATCCTCCCACTACTATCTACTCCAATCCTGTCACAGGAATCTCCTGATCAATCAAAAGCAGGGCCACCAGCGATCTACTAACTTAGCTGCCATGGACATGCTGTGTTCTACAAGGGCATGATCACTAACAAGGTGTCTCTCTGGATGAGTGCCCATCACCAAACCGTGGCCGTGAGACACTTGTATCACCCAGTTGCTGAGCATGCTACACGACATGTTGTGCTTGACTTCCACAACAGATTCACAGATTCTGACATATGGATGTTTTGCACCAACACTAGCTTTTCTAAATTGTTCAGATGGGAATTTTCCTTTTAGCAAATCCTTTATTCCTCCTAACCACCATGGTCACAGCCTTAGCTTGAACTAGTACCCCACCTAGTGATTCATTTCAAGTTCCCACTTCACCCCTACATACGCCTTCTATTCTCCTGTAACACCTGCATAGTGATTTTCCCTTCTCTACTTCAATTTCTCTCCTCTTCCCTTTACAACTCCCCCCTCCCCTCCGTCCTCCCAATACTGCACCTAGCAGCCCAGTGTCCTGTCTCTACCATGTCCATGCACATCCCATAGATAGCACTAGCATCTTCCTCCACCCTTAGCCCACTCTCACTCCCTGCCACATGCCACTGCTGCACCCCCACTAACCACCCTGGCAAAGATCTCTGCTCACCTCACGCAGCCACAGATTTTAGTGCCTGGAGACGACAGTTGCCATGTGTATGCAAGTTACGCATGTGTGAATGTGTGTGTTTTGTCTGTATTCTGATGAAGGACGTTGTTCAATAGCTAATAACATCTATCAGTCTTTTCTCATTATGCCCATCTGCCACTCAACACCACTACTGTGTGATGAGTAGCAATCTGTCCTTTTCACATAGTTACAATATTACAAAAAGGAAAGCTGCTACTCACCATATAGCGAAGATGCTGAGTCACAGATAGGCACAACAAAAAGACTGTCACAAATAAAGCTTTCCGCCAGTAAGGCCTTCATCAACAATAGGCGACAGACAGACACACACACACACACACACACACACACACACACACACACACGCAAATGCAACTCACACACAGGACTCAGGCAACTGAAACCACATATAGCTGTTATTTCAGTCCGGATTTTCTCTGTTTAATTTTTCAATAATAACTTATTTAAATACTTATATGACCTACTTCCATCTGATATCTCTTGCTTCATAAGATCATAGTTCATATACACAGTATGGTATGCACACCTTTCTGTTCTTATTATGAAAACACAGTTTCCTGCATTTGAAGTGAACAGTACCACACTACTTTAAACATCATAAAAAGAAAAGGAGCCTTTAGCATATGATACTCACAAGCAGCATCCAATTGACATTCACTGCTGGATAAGGGACTGCTCCAAATTTTCTCAAGCATTATGGACTTCTGATAAATGACTCCATGTTACTCTCATTCAGTTTCTAATGCCATACAGCTGCCTTCCATCTCAGTCTTATCTATATCCTGACCTATTCATCCTACCCACATACTGTAATTTGTTAACAATAGCAGCTTAAACCCAAGAATTAGCAGCTTTCACTCAATTAATACTAGGCAGAAATCCACTTCCTTGACTCTTGTGCAGAAAGGCATGCAGTATTCTGCTGCATATATTTGCAATAAGCTACCACAAGAATTCAGAAATTTCGCCAATGATCCACATACTTTCATATCTAAACTGAAGAGTTTTGTCCTGGGTCACACCTTCCATTCTGTTGAAGAGTTCTGTGAAAAATTAAGGTGATTCCTGTGATATATTGTTGATTGTCTTCACACAGATTTATAGCTTGACATCTTTTTAGAATTCATAAACATTTTATTTTATCTGTTATTACTTTTCTGTTGTATGTTCATGTACTGACATGTTCCATAACAATGGAGCTTTCCTTCTCAATTTGGTCCTACAGAACTAGAAATGATAAATAAAATAAAAAAATACAAAGGTTGCACCACTGTCATTATGAATTGTAGTCATTACCTGTCAGAAGTCATCTGCCAATTACAGTACTCATCCACCTTTAAACTCTTCCAGAGCGATCCCATCCCAGAAGTCCAACAAAACCTCCAAACCCTGCTTAAAGCCTTAGGCCCTTCCCAGAACCTGTCCCCTGAATCAATTTTGCTCCTTACCCCATGACACTCCACACACCCACTTCTACATGATCCACAAAATCCACAAGCCCAACAATCCTGGGTGCCTCACTGTAGCTGGTTATTGTGCCTAAAATTAAGGAATTTTGACCTTCATTGACTAACACTTCCAACCAAGTCCCGTAATCTAGCCTCCCACCCAAAAGATACCAACCACTTCCTTCACCAACTCTCTGCCATCTACACCACTTTACCTCCTGGATCTCCGCTTGTCACTGTTGAGACTACTTCCCTATACACCAACAGCCCTTCATGCCCTTGGTCTTGTCACTATTGAACACTACCTTTCCCAATGTCCTTCAGACTCCAGACACACTACCTCATTCCTCTCCCACCTTACTAACATTATGCTAACTCACAACTACTTTTCCTTTAAGGAAAGGTACACAAACAATCCACAGCCCAGCCATGGGCACCTTCACTGCACCCTCCTATGCCAACCTCTTTATGGGCCATCTAGAGGAGACCTTCCTAGCTTCCCAAATCTCCTGGCGGCCGCGGTGGTCTAGCAGTTCTGGCGCTGCAGTCCGGAACCGCGAGACTGCTACGGTCGCAGGTTCGAATCCTGCCTCGGGCATGGGTGTGTGTGATGTCCTTAGGTTAGTTAGGTTTAAGTAGTTCTAAGTTCTAGGGGACTTATGACCTAAGATGTTGAGTCCCATAGTGCTCAGAGCCATTTGCACCATTTGAACCCAAATCTCCAAACACGTAGTCTGTTTCAGGTTCATCAACAATATATTCATGATCTGAACTCAGGGACAGGAGATACTGTATTTTCCTCATTGCTTCACAATCTCAACACCTTCTCTCCCATCTGCTTCACCTGGTCCTCCTCAACCAGTGTGCCACCTTCCTAGACGTTGCGTCCTTCTTTCTCATGGCATGTCCCACACCTCTGTTCATATTAAACTCTCCAACCAGCAACAGTGCCTGTATTTCAGTAGCTGTCATCCCTTCCACCCCAAAAAATGCCTCCCATACAGCCTGGCCATATGGTCAGTGACAAGAATTCCCTTGCCCAGTATGCTGAGGCCTCACCAAGGCCTTCACTGACAGATATTACTCCCCAGACCTAGTCAGCAAACAGATTTCCCATGCCATTTCCTTACACATCCAAAAATCCTCCCACAACCCCCAGTAACCATTTACAAAGAAGTGCCTCCTTCGTAACCCAATACCACCTCGGACTGGAACAAATGAGCCATATCCTTCATCGGGGTTTTGATTACCTATCATCACATCCTGAAATGACTGACATCTTAACAAAGATGCTGTCCACCCCTCCTAAAGTAGTGTTGCATCACCCACCCAACCTGCACAATGTCCTAGTCCACCACTAAGCCACTCGTAATCCACCCCTATGCCACTCCTGATCCAACCCTTGCCACAAGGAGCATATCCCTGCATAAGACACAGGTGGAAGACCTGCCCAATCCATCCACCCAGCACTTCCTATTCCAGTCCTGTTACACCGTTATCCTACGCAATCAGAGGATGGGCCACCTGTGAAGGCAGTCATGTCATATACCAGCTATGCTGAAATCATTGCACAGCTTTTTATGTAAGTATGACTACCACCCAGCTGTCCACCAGGATGAATGGTCACCACCAAACTGGCCAAGAGTAAAGTAGACCACACTGTAACACTACATGAAGCTGAACATAACATGCATGATTTCCAGGCCATCTGGATCCTCCACTCCACCACCAACTTTTCTGCACTGTGCAGATGGGAGTTATCTTCACAATACATTCTTCCCTCCTGAAATTATCCTAACCTCAAACTGTGGTAAACTATTGTCCCCACACTATACACCCAAAACTTTCTGCCCCCTCTGTCCTGTCTCTTTCTCCTTGTTCATGTCCCCTCACACTTGTTGTGTGATGCTCTCTGCCAACACATGGGCCCATCTCCCCACCCCTCAGCCCCCTGCTCCTCTCTATTTCTGCTCCCCCCCCCCCCCCCCCCCCATCTTCACAGCCTCCCAATGCTGCACCTGGTGTGTAAGTAAGCAGTGATAACACTGTCACTATACATAAAAGACAACCTTGAGATTTGGAGATGTTTTGATCCTCAAACTTTTCTTACATATACACCTACTTCTAGGTGAGAGTGTACAGCTGTAGATACACTTGTGAGATGTTATTTATCATAGCTTATATAGTTTAAAATTAATAAACACTACTTTCTCTGGTAGAAATCATGTATTAAATCACTGTTGTCAGTACTAAATTCTGACTGCTAACAACTAGATACATTTAATGAGTGAAAAAATAAGTACCTTCTTGGAAGACTTCTGTTTCCTTTACTATACTCAGAGTGAAATCCTCTGTAAAAAAAAAAAAGTCATTGGACCATTAGGAACAATGATTCATTTAATCAATGATATACAACATAAAGAAAATCAATAAGACTAAATTGCCATGCACAACTACAAATTACTGAATAACAGGTACGTAATTCACAGGAATGACTTAACTGTTAATTAATAAAAGGCTGGATCATATCACACTAAATGTTTACATTTTTATTTCTTCATCATTAAAAAATGCAGTTAATATATGACACATCAAATATACCATGTGATTATATTACAAAGAACTGCTCTTTAAGATAAGCACCTTAAGCAGACAAACAAAGAACTTTACAAATTGTTACATACACAGATGCAAAAAAACACAGTTACAATCCTTTATAAATATATTTCTAGGTGCAAAATGACCAAACTTTGCATCTCATATGGATGTAGCAATGTCACATAACTTTACAATCACTTATCCTTTAATGAAATGTATTATTCTCTATAAGAAATCAAAGATGACCTTTACAAAATACATACATAAATTTAAAGAATTAAAATACTTTTTAAGTCATTGAAGCAAAGACAGAGAAACAAAAGTGGAAACAAAAAAAGGAAACGTAAGAAAAACTCTGTCTTAATAGTGAAAATATATAGACAGAGAGACTGAATGCAGCAACCAGTGATTAGAATACAACCATACAGAGAGAGGAGAAGCAAAAGCCTGGTTACATGAAAATCTGTGAAGACTGTAATGTGCTAGAATCATCCAGATACACAAGTGTGTCAGACTCAAGTGTTTGACTGACAGAATGTTTCCACCTGTGAACACCAGACTAAGTAATAGAAGATACAAGTAGATTCATTGCACAGGAGCTTTACAGGGAAACCTTCCTACTTGGTTTACATCCTTCCATCTGTTGAAAGCTTTTATGTTTTCTTCAATAAAACTTTTCCATGAATGTGACCACAACAACATGTCATTTTACAGACCAACATTTAGGACAATTGTTGCAAGTGGTCATCATTAGAATGGTGTATTTACTTTACTTTTATAGTGCAAATTATGAGTATTTGCAGAAATTTTGAACTTAAGGAACATAGCGTCTCATAACAAACACTGACACTGTAAGTAGTTCTGTCTTTTTTATTGTTTGAAATGTGCAGGGAATGTAAGAGATGACAGTATTAAATAACATAGGACTGTCTTTGAAATATGGCATATGCAAAACTTGTGAGGAAGAAACCAGTTTGCTGGAAGAATTTGGTATTTCTAGCAACACATTTCAGATCATGAAAGTACTCTCAGGGATAGTAATGGGATATTGTATTAATGGGCAGCTGTGGCTCACTGAAACAAAATTTTAGACCACTAAATGCAATATATTAGGAAAAATCACTAGTCACTTGATTTGTGTCTCCATTTCCCAATGCTGGTGATCCACAACTCTGCAGGAAATACTTACTTAATAGCTGCAAGAGCTCCTTCCTTAGTCATTCTGACAATAAGATGCAATAGCTGCTTAGAATATTACTGCTATAGCTACAACAGATTCACCTCTAAATATACTCAAACATTTAATATATTAATATCCCACACAGTCCCTATAATGTGAAGACATGACAGAGCAGTATTCAAACAACAAAGTGGACAATGGAGCTCTGGAGAAATACTGATCTATATCATTTAAGTAGCTGCTCAGAAGGTCTTAGAACTTATGTTTGGATGATTTTTGACACAAACAGATTATAATACCTAATCCAAGATATGGTTCATGTGATTTATATAAAACCCATCACATATAAAATCCCAATATACACAACCATTAAATAATATTGAATATATAATCCAATGATGTAATTTCTGGGTCATTATCCAATGACAATTGCCCTGATGGAATTACATTGTTGAAAGTTAGTACAAAAAATGTTCGTTGTGATATATTTAAGGATCCATAAAAATTAAATGACAATAACATAATATTAGCACTTTCTTTACACAGACATATTTGTATTGTCACTGATTCTACATCATTTTGCACCCAGAAACATTTACAGTGAAGAAGCTCCTCATGCTTGCATGATTACAAAAATTAACAAAAAATACTCATTACTTTGTACATTAGCAACTATATATCAATTGTACATTCAAATCTCTGCTACATAACCAGCAAAAATGCATACTGGCAGGTAGGAATGATTTCAGTCATACATTTAACCTGCTATAGCCAAAATGTTGAATACTTCATTTTAGAAGCGTGTGTTATTTAGACGAAGCAAACAGTCTTTCAAAGACTATGAACAAAATTAATATACTGAAATGATAGATTACTATAAAGAGGGAATTAGAAATTAAAGCAATAGAGCTGCAATGTTACCTTATTAAATTAGGTAATTAAACATTTTAGTAAGCTAAAGCACAAGCATTGTTGTTACAAATTTAATTAAAGCAGTTTAAAGCAGGATGTAATAGTCCCAGTTGCTGAGAAGCAGATGATGAAGCAGCATGTAAGAAAGCAGTTGAATACAGCCGCAAAGAAGAGCCACAGTAGCATTAATATTAGAAATGTGTTACAACCTTCCTGTGAAATCCTTGTAGGCCTCTTCTTAGGCTTCAGCCTCAGCTCCAAGGACTCTTCTTCAAAGGATGTTCCTGCTGGAGTAGGCTGCCTCTTTTGAAAACCAATGCTGAACTCTTCTTCAACATTTTCAATGGAGTATGACATTTTGCGAGAATCATCTTTCTTGCGTAAGGAAATCTGAAAACTTTCTTCAATGTCTTCTCTCTCCCTATGTGGTTTTGTTAGTACCACTGTCTCCTCTTCTTCTGCTTCCTGAACTGTATAACTTGGCTTGCGTTTCAAATCAAAACTGACACCTTCAGCTTCAGGAGACTCTAAAACTTCTATAATTTCAGGTGACTTCTGATCTTCTATCTCTTTGACAATTCGAATAGTTTGCTCACCAGCTTCTTCTGCATAGGTAGGACGCCGTTGTTTCTTTAACCTGACTTTACTAGACATTGAGATATCCTCTTCTTCATAAGTATGTAGCTGAATCTTGAATTCTTGTTCAATTTCTTCTTTTGTTTTAGTGATTCTAGGCTGAATTGTAACTGTTTCAACGTCAGTAACTTCAGTTACTTCAGGTAATGATGGTTGTCTTGGCCGCATTGGTTTTAAAGTGATTTCTTCCTCACCTAACTCCTCTACTGACAACTTCCTCTGTGGAGCCTTCTTCTTAACAGTGAATTCTGCCACACTGTCCTCAGGTGTCTTTGGTGCCAACTTCTTAATTGTTATTTCTTCTCGTACATCCTCATCATGTGGTTCTGCAGCTTTCTTTTCCACTACCTTCTTTATGGTGAGTTTCTCACTCACTTCTTCTACAGACGGTTTCCTTGGTTTCTTCTTCTTTATTGTTACTTCTTCACTTACATCATCCTTGGGTTTTTCTGGTTCCTTCCTTTTAATTGTCACTTCCTCAGAAACCTCTTCCACTTTCACCTCTTTAGGCTTCTTTTTCTTTATAACCACCTCTTCTGTGACTTCCCCTTCTTCTTTTGGCTCCACTGGTACCATCTTCTTTAGAGTGACTTCCTCACTCACTTCTTCTACAGAAGGTTTCCTTGGTTTCTTCTTCTTTATTGTTACTTCTTCACTTACCTCATCCTTGGGTTTTTCTGGTTCCTTCCTTTTAATTGTCACTTCCTCAGAAACATCATCCACTTTCACCTCCTTAGGCTTCTTTTTCTTTATAACTACCTCTTCTGTGACTTCCTCTTCTTCTTTGGGCTCCACTGGTACCACCTTCTTTAGAGTGACTTCCTCACTCACTTCTTCTACAGAAGGTTTCCTTGGTTTCTTCTTCTTTATTGTTATTTCTTCACTTACATCATCCTTGGGTTTCTCTGGTTCCTTCTTTTCAATTTTCACTTCCTCAGTCACCTCTTCTACTTTCACCTCCTTAGGCTTCCTTTTCTTTATAACTACCTCTTCTGTGACTTCCTCTTCTTGTTTTGGCTCCAATGGTACCACCTTTTTTAGAGTGACTTCTTCAGCAACTTCTTCTACAGAAGGTTTCCTTGGTTTCTTCTTCTTTATTGTTATTTCTTCACTTACATCATCCTTGGGTTTCTCTGGTTCCTTCTTTTCAATTTTCACTTCCTCAGTCACCTCTTCTACTTTCACCTCCTTAGGCTTCCTTTTCTTTATAACTACCTCTTCTGTGACTTCCTCTTCTTGTTTTGGCTCCACTGGTACCACCTTTTTTAGAGTGACTTCTTCAGCAACTTCTTCTACAGAAGGTTTCCTTGGTTTCTTCTTCTTTATTGTTATTTCTTCACTTACATCATCCTTGGGTTTCTCTGGTTCCTTCTTTCTAATTTTCACTTCTTCAGTCACCTCTTCTACTTTCACCTCTTTAGGCTTCTTTTTCTTTATCACTACCTGTTCCGTGACTTCCTCTTCCTCCTTTGGCTCCACTGGTACCACCTTCTTGAGAGTGACTTCCTCAGTCACTTCTTCTACAGAAGGTTTCCTTGGTTTCTTCTTCTTTATTGTTACTTCTTCACTTACCTCATCCTTGGGTTTTTCTGGTTCCTTCCTTTTAATTGTCACTTCCTCAGAAACATCTTCCACTTTCACCTCCTTAGGCTTCTTTTTCTTTATAACTACCTCTTCTGTGACTTCCTCTTCTTCTTTGGGCTCCACTGGTACCACCTTCTTTAGAGTGACTTCCTCACTCACTTCTTCTACAGAAGGTTTCCTTGGTTTCTTCTTCTTTATTGTTATTTCTTCACTTACATCATCCTTGGGTTTCTCTGGTTCCTTCTTTTCAATTTTCACTTCCTCAGTCACCTCTTCTACTTTCACCTCCTTAGGCTTCCTTTTCTTTATAACTACCTCTTCTGTGACTTCCTCTTCTTGTTTTGGCTCCACTGGTACCACCTTTTTTAGAGTGACTTCTTCAGCAACTTCTTCTACAGAAGGTTTCCTTGGTTTCTTCTTCTTTATTGTTATTTCTTCACTTACATCATCCTTGGGTTTCTCTGGTTCCTTCTTTCTAATTTTCACTTCTTCAGTCACCTCTTCTACTTTCACCTCTTTAGGCTTCTTTTTCTTTATCACTACCTGTTCCGTGACTTCCTCTTCCTCCTTTGGCTCCACTGGTACCACCTTCTTGAGAGTGACTTCCTCAGTCACTTCTTCTACAGAAGGTTTCCTTGGTTTCTTCTTCTTTATTGTTATTTCTTCACTTACCTCTTCCTTGGGTTTCTCTGGTTCCTTCTTTTCAATTTTCACTTCCTCAGTAACTTCTTCTACTTTCACCTCCTTAGGTTTCTTTTTCTTTACAACTACTTCCTCTGTGGCTTCCTCCTCCTCTTTCGGCTCCACTGGTACCACCTTCTTGAGAGTGACTTCCTCAGTCACTTCTTCTACAGAAGGTTTCCTTGGTTTCTTCTTCTTTATTGTTATTTCTTCACTTACCTCTTCCTTGGGTTTCTCTGGTTCCTTCTGTTCAATTATCAATTCCTCAGGAACCTCTTCTGCTTTCACCTCTTTAGGCTTCTTTTTCTTTACAACTACCTCCTCTGTGACTTCCTCCTCTTTTGGCTCCACTGGTACCTCCTTCTTTAGAGTGACTTCCTCTCTCACTTCTTCTACAGAAGGTTTCTTTGGTTTCTTCTTCGTTATTGTCACTTCTTTAATTTCTTCAACCTCAGGTTTCTCTGGCTCCTCTTTCTCGACTATTACCTTTTCAGTATCCTCCCTTTCTGGCTCTTTGGGTTTTATCTTCATTACGTATTCTTCTTCTGGCACTTCTTTGGTTTCTTTTGGTTTCTCATCCAGTATTGGTTCATCCTGCTGAGGTGCTTCTTTGGATTCATCTTTCAGAACATCTTCCACACGCTTAGGTGGTTTTGTTTTCTTTACCTTTGTTTTCTTTATTGTCCTCTCTGGTGATTCAGGTTTTACATGTTCAGTAGGTAATACCTCTTCTTCTTCATAAGGTTTCTCTTTGTCATCAAGTTTAAGGCTGTGCTTCTTAGCAATTTCAGAATCTTCTTCTGGTTTCTCTTTTACAAAAGGTTTCAAGGTAATACTATCTGGCTCCTCTGGTTCAGGCTCTCCCATTTTCTTTTTCAGTTTGATATCCTTCTCCTCTTCAGGGTAAGGTTTCTTAGGAGGCTGTTTTTCTAATGGTATTTTTACTGTCTCTGGTTCAGGTTTTGCAGAGTCTTTTTTGGGCTTTTTAACTTTTTGCTTTTCAGGAGTCCTTCTCTCTTTCTTTTCTGGCTCTTCTTTTACATACTTTTCCAGATCTATGTCAGTTCCTTCTATGTCACTAGGTTTAAAGGGAGCTAAAGTAATTTCCTTCTCTTTTGGTGTGCTCTTTGTATCCTTTTCATCAGTCTCATCCTTCTTAGGCTTCTTAATTTCAGTTATTTCTTCCACTAGTGGCTTCTCAGGAGCTTTCTTAAGCTTTATTTCCTCTTGTTCTGGTTCTTTTGTTTCTGGGATTTTTCCTTTTCCCACAACCAGCTTTGGTTCTTCTGGTTTCTCAGTATCTGCAGCCTTGGGGAGTCTTTCCCATGTACTCTTCTCATCTTCCACAGGAATATCAGTACTGTCTTTCTGATCAACATCAAAAGACTCTAATTCCTCTGTGTCTGGTTTTTCTCTGCCGGGCAACTTTATTTTCTTCACTTTTCTCTTGAGGACTTTCAGAGCTTCTTGTGTATTTCTTGATAGTATCCCCTTGTCACACCTTGCATTTATTATTGTTATAAGAGGGGTATTTTCCTTTGGAGGGTAGTCTATAATCTTTATGTTGCTCTTCAATAATACTTTTGGAACCTCTACAGCCTTAATCTCCCTCTTTTGAACACTTGCTTTCCTCAGCTTCACCTGTGTGAAAAGAGGAACTTCCTCTTTTGGCATCACATCAGTTATCTTCAGTTTGGTAGGTTTAACTTCTTTCCTTTCGAGTTTCAACACTTCTACTTTTTCAGGAAGATGTTTCTTTTCCTTTGGTTTTTTAGGCACAGGCTTCTCTTCCTGTGGGATTTCCACCACTTTTTCTTCTTCTTCTGGCACTTTTTCTTCTGGAATCTTTGAAACTGGCTTGACCTTCTTCTTCTTGGTAATTAATTTCTTAACTGGTGTCTCAACAATACTTACAGAGTCTTCAGTTCCCTCAACAGCTTCTGCTTTCTCTTTTTCAACATCCAATGGACTAATGTCACCTGTACTTACTGTATCTACTACTTCAGTGACCTCAATTCCTTCATGCACATCCTTTACTTCCTCAGGTTTTAGAGTGTCAGGCTTTTCCTGAGTCAGCACTTCAGTTGTCATATCTTCAGTCACACTTTCATCAGCGTACTTTGGCTTCTCAGGAGCTCTTTTCTTCTTCAAGACTTTTCTTGTTGTTGGTTGCTTCTTGACATCTTCATCAGCAAAAGACACCAATGGCTTCTCAGTGACTGCATACTCTTGTGAAATTTCTTCTGCATGTTCAGGTGTTGGTTTCTCTTCTTCAGGAATAGCCTCAACGTTTTCTGGTGCATGAATTTCAACTTCCCTCCTTGGTAATGTAGGAGCTTCTTTAACTTCAGATATTGAAACATCTGCCTTCTTATGATCACTAATTTCCACAAGTTTAGCTTGCACTGTTGTGATTTTCTCCTCAGGAAGTGCCTCTTCTAAGATTCCAGGTTGTGAATGTTCCACTAAAAGAAGCTGTCTTTCCACTGGTATTATTGGGCTTACCTGTTCCATCCTAGGCAGAGCTGGTACAGTAATGTCACCTGTAAATAGTGCAGTTTGCATATCAGTAATTTGCACACTTTCACTTTCAGAAACTGTTACTGTAGGTTGTTCTTGTGGTACTGTGAAGTTAGCAAGTTCTTCCTCCTTTGTGTTTTTGATTACTTCTGTAATTATAAGTGCCTCCTGTCGTTTCTGGACGACTTTCGGCACCTGTGTCAAATACTGTGTTTCTTGAGGTGGCTCTGTGGTAGCAACCTGTTCCGTGGTAACTTCTTGTATTTGTAATGTATCCTGTGTTGAAAGTTTTCTTTGAGCTGATTCAGGTTTTGGCACTTTCTGTACCCTTGTATCAACAGCCACTGTCTGAGTTGGTTGTATCTCTGTCACAAATACAGATTCTGTAGTGGGTAGCAGTGCTGTAACTGCTTCTTTGTCCTGTGTCTCTGTATACCTCAATTCTGATGGTATTTCTAAAGATGTTATTTCATTTACAGTTACAGAGTCAGACAATGGAATGTTTCTGATAGCATGTTCAGTGTCAGGTACTGCAGGTGACATGAAAATATCTTCCTTGTGTTGCAGTTCAGGAAGTGTTACAGAAAGTGTTTCCTGTGGTAAGATGGTTGTCTGGGCTGTTTCAGTTAATTGTTTCACATGTTCAAAGTCTGTATGTGTTTCAAATGTGCCAGTTTCAGTTACAGTTAAAGGTCCTTGTTGTAGAAATGATGGTGTGGCATGCAATACTTCAGGTATACTGGATACGAGGGGTTCCTCTGTTTCATGTGTAGGAATTTCCAATATAGCCACAGATTTTTGGCTCATTACCTTAAGTGTCGCTTCTTCCTTTAAAACCTGAGGTGACTCAGGCAAATGTGCAGGAACTACCTCAACATAAGGTTCCTGTATAGATACAGTATCTTTTTCTCCTATACTTACTAAAGCCTCCTGCGGCAATGGTTTTTTATCTGCTACTCGTTGTTCAGTTAACTCTAAGGACATGGTATCACTCACAGAAACAGAATCTTTAAGTGCCATAGTTACTTGTGATTTACCTGTCTCGTATGATGGAGTAACAATGTCAGTCACTTTCCCCAGAACAGATGATTCGACATTTGCAAAATGTAGATGTGAGTCTTCTGGTTGGCCTTTCTCATCTTCTGCTAATCTTGATTCCTCAGGTGCAGGAAAATTATCTTTAACTGCTTCTTCCTGCAACGACTTTTCAACCTCCTCTGGAACCAATTTCTTCTTCTTGACAATTCGTTTCACTTTCTTTTCTTTTGTTGCTTCCACTTGTTCCACATCTTCAGCCTCCTTGACTGTTTCAGGAATTTCCTCTGCCTTTTGCTCCTCTGGCTTCTCCAGTACTGGCAATGATTCTTCTCCTTTACTCTCATCTGAAGGTTTCTCTTCTTCACTTGGAGCTGACTTCTTCTTTCTGATTATGTGTTTCACCTTCTTCTCTTTAACTTCCATTTCTTCAGTAGTAACATGTTCCTTCTCATCCTCAGGTACCTCTTTGACCACAACCTCCAGCTTTTCCACCTCTTCTTTCTTTTCTTCTTGAACCTCTTCTTCTGGTTTCACTTCTTTCTCTGGCTTCACCTTTTGTACCTTCACTTTCTTTCTGACAACCTTTTGTTCTGGCACATCATCCGCAGCCACTTTGTCAGGCTTCTCTTCCTCAGAAACCTTTGGTTGCTCATCTACTGCAGTTAAAGCCTCTCTCACTGATTCAGGAACTGTCACTGCACCAGGCTGGTCTTCTTTGGGGGAAACTATTTCCTGTGTCTCAGCCTCAGGAACATCTGGTAAAGGCTTCTCTGCGTCTTCCTGTGGTGCCTCCGGTTTCCGAACCTTCTTCACTATTTTCTTCTTCCTTTTTCCCTCTGGCAGTTGGTCCTTCTCTACCTCTTCCTCCTCTGTGGGTCTGTCTACTCCTTTGGGTTTCCCTTCCTCTTTTTCTGGCTGCTCTGATTTATCTTCTGGTTTCTCTTTTCTGAATGGTTTGACAGTAATCCCCTCGGGTTCTTCTGGGGTGGGTTCACCCATTTTCTTCCTTAGCTTGATCTCCTTGTCATCGTCTGGCTGAGGTTTCTTAGGAATTTCCTTCTCCAGTGGAATCTGAATGGTCTCTGGCTCTGGTTTTGGTTTCTTTGCCTTAGGTCCCTTTTTCACCTCAGGTTTGGAAGTCTCTTCGTCTGATTTCTCTGGGCTCTCCCTCTCATATTGCTCTAAGTCTGTATCATGCTTTTCTATGTCCTTGCCCTCAAAAGGCGCCAATGGTTTTTTCTCAGATTCCTTAGGCTTCTTTATCTTTTGTTCATCCCCATCTTTTTTCGATGGCTTGATCTTCTGTTCCTCTTCACCAGGTGTTGGTTTTTCAGGAATCTTTTTCAACTTGATGTCCTCTGGGACAGGAGTTTCCTGCTCTGGGACTTTTCCTTTCCCAATATCAAGCTTCTGTGTTTCCTGTTGCTCAGGTGCAGGTTTCTTTGGCAAGCTCTGCCATGTCGGCTGATCAACTTTCTCTGTAGGTTCTGGTTTTTCTGTGTCATCTGCAGGGAATTTCTCAGGTTCCTCCAACTCAGTTGCTTCCTTATCCTTGATTCGTACTTTTTTTACTTTCCTCTTTTGCACTTTCAGTGCTTCCTGATAGTTCCGTGACAGAATACCCTTGTCAAAGTACACCTCAAGAATTGTTATGACTGGCTTCTGTTCAGCTGGTGGATAATCAATGAACTTAATGTTACTCTTAAGCAAGACTTTGGGAATTGTTACACCCTTTATTTCTCGTTTCTTGACAGGTGTCACTTTCTTCAATTTTATCTGTGCAAATAGTGGAATGTCTTCTTTGACATCAATCACCATCAGCTGAGTAGCTTTAATTTCTTTCCTCTCAATTTTCATCATTTGTAGTGCAGTGACTTTCTTCTTCTTGACAGGTTTGTCTTCTGTGGGTTTTCTAGGAGCTACATCCTCTTCTGGCTTGTCTTCTGTTGGTTTCTCCTCTTCCTTTGGAATGCCTTTCTTTGTTTTGGACACAATTCTCTTCACCCTCCTTCCCTTAGAGTCCTCAGGTACTGTTTTAGTATCCTCTTCAACATCAGGCTTTTCTTCGGGCAGTTCTTCCTCAGATTTTTCTAAGGATGGCGTAATTGTTTCTTCTTTCTCCACACCTATTGGCTTTTCATCTCCTTCTGGAACAGTTTTCTTTTTCTTTTTGACTATTCGTTTTACTTTTTTGTGTTCAGTTTCATCAACAGTTTCAGGAACCTCATCTTTAGCTACTGGCACACTGTCAGTTTTCTCTTCTGTATCTGCCTTTCCTTCAGCAGGTCTCTCTGGTAATGGCAAGGTATCTTCAATCATTTCTTCCTCTACAGGTTTTTCTGCCTCTTCTGGTACCACCTTCTTTTTCCTGACTATGCGCTTAACCTTCTTTTCTTTTGTTGTTTCCACTTGTTCCACATCTTCAGCCTCCTTGACTGTTTCAGGAATTTCCTCTGCCTTTTGCTCCTCTGGCTTCTCCAGTACTGGCAATGATTCTTCTCCTTTACTCTCATCTGAAGGTTTCTCTTCTTCACTTGGAGCTGACTTCTTCTTTCTGATTATGTGTTTTACCTTCTTCTCTTTAACTTCCATTTCTTCAGTAGTAACATGTTCCTTCTCATCCTCAGGTACCTCTTTCACCACAACCTCCAGCTTTTCCACCTCTTCTTTCTTTTCTTCTTGAACCTCTTCTTCTGGTTTCACTTCTTTCTCTGGCTTCACCTTTTGTACCTTCACTTTCTTTCTGACAACCTTTTGTTCTGGCACATCATCCGCAGCCACTTTGTCAGGCTTCTCTTCTTCAGAAACCTTTGGTTGTTCGTCTACTGCTGTTAAAGGCTCACTTACTGATTCAGGAACTGTCACTGTACTAGGCTGGTCTTCTTTGGTGGAAACTATTTCCTGTGTCTCAGCATCAGGAACATCTGTTACAGGCTTCTCTGCGTCTTCCTGTGGTGCCTCCGGTTTCCGAACCTTCTTCACTATTTTCTTCTTCTTTTTTCCCTCTGGCAGTTGGTCCTTCTCTACCTCTTCCTCCTCTGTGGGTCTGTCTATTCCTTTCGGTTTCCCTTCCTCTTTTTCTGGCTGCTCTGATTTATCTTCTGGTTTCTCTTTTCTGAATGGTTTGAGAGTAATCCCCTCGGGTTCTTCTGGGGTGGGTTCACCCATTTTCTTCCTTAGCTTGATTTCCTTGTCATCGTCTGGTTGCGGTTTCTTAGGAATTCCCTTCTCCAGTGGAATCTGAATGGTCTCTGGCTCTGGTTTTGGTTTCTTTGCCTTAGGTCTCTTTTTCACCTCAGGTTTGCGAGTCTCTTCATCTGATTTCTCTGGGCTCTCCCTCTCATATTGCTCTAAGTCTGTATCATGCTTTTCTATGTCCTTCCCCTCAAAAGGAGCCAATGGTTCTTTTTCAGTTTCCTTAGGCTTCTTCATCTTTTGTTCATCCCCATCTTTTTTCGATGGCTTGATCTTCTGTTCCTCTTCACCAGGTGTTGGTTTTTCAGGAATCTTTTTCAACTTGATGTCCTCTGGGACAGGAGTTTCCTGCTCTGGGACTTTTCCTTTCCCAATATCAAGCTTCTGTGTTTCCTGTTGCTCAGGTGCAGGTTTCTTTGGCAAGCTCTGCCATGCTGGCTGATCAACTTTCTCTGTAGGTTCTGGTTTTTCTGTGTCATCTGCTGGGAACTTCTCAGGTTCCTCCAACTCAGTTGCTTCCTTATCCTTGATTCGTACCTTTTTTACTTTTCTCTTTTGCACTTTCAGAGCTTCCTGATAGTTCCGTGAAAGAATACCCTTGTCAAAGTGCACCTCAAGAACTGTTATGACTGGCTTCTGTTCAGCTGGTGGATAATCAATGAACTTAATGTTACTCTTAAGCAAGACTTTGGGAATTGTTACACCCTTTATTTCTCGTTTCTTGACAGGTGTCACTTTCTTCAATTTTATCTGTGCAAATAGTGGAATGTCTTCTTTGACATCAATCACCTTCAGCTGAGTAGCTTTAATTTCTTTCCTCTCAATTTTCATCATTTGTAGTGCAGTGACTTTCTTCTTCTTGACAGGTTTGTCTTCTGTGGGTTTTCTAGGAGCTACATCCTCTTCTGGCTTGTCTTCTGTTGGTTTCTCCTCTTCCTTTGGAATGCCTTTCTTTGTTTTGGACACAATTCTCTTTACCCTCCTTCCCTTAGAGTCCTCAGGTACTGTTGTAGTATCCTCTTCAACATCAGGCTTTTCTTCAGGCAGTTCTTCCTCAGATTTTTCTAAAGATGGCGTAACAGTTTCTTCTTTCTCCACACCAATTGGCTTTTCATCTCCTTCTGGAACAGTTTTCTTTTTCTTTTTGACTATTCGTTTTACTTTTTTGTGTTCAGTTTCATCAACAGTTTCAGGAACCTCATCTTTAGCTACTGGCACACTGTCAGTTTTCTCTTCTGTATCTGCCTTTCCTTCAGCAGGTCTCTCTGGTAATGGCAAGGTATCTTCAATCATTTCTTCCTCTACAGGTTTTTCTGCCTCTTCTGGTACCACCTTCTTTTTCCTGACTATGCGCTTAACCTTCTTTTCTTTTGTTGCTTCCACTTGTTCCACATCTTCAGCCTCCTTGACTGTTTCAGGAATTTCCTCTGCCTTTTGCTCCTCTGGCTTCTCCAGTACTGGCAATGATTCTTCTCCTTTACTCTCATCTGAAGGTTTCTCTTCTTCACTTGGAGCTGACTTCTTCTTTCTGATTATGTGTTTCACCTTCTTCTCTTTAACTTCCATTTCTTCAGTAGTAACATGTTCCTTCTCATCCTCAGGTACCTCTTTGACCACAACCTCCAGCTTTTCCACCTCTTCTTTCTTTTCTTCTTGAACCTCTTCTTCTGGTTTCACTTCTTTCTCTGGCTTCACCTTTTGTACCTTCACTTTCTTTCTGACAACCTTTTGTTCTGGCACATCATCCGCAGCCACTTTGTCAGGCTTCTCTTCTTCAGAAACCTTTGGTTGTTCGTCTATTGCTGTTAAAGGCTCACTTACTGATTCAGGAACTGTCACTGCACTAGGCTGGTCTTCTTTGGGGGAAACTATTTCCTGTGTCTCAGCCTCAGGAACATCTGATACAGGCTTCTCCGCTTGTTCCTGTGGTGCCTCCGGTTTCCGAATCTTTTTCACTATTTTCTTCTTCCTTTTTCCCTCTGGTAGTTGGTCCTTTTCTACTTCTTGTTCCGGCACTTCATCTGCCGCCACTTTGTCAGGCTTCTTTTCCTCAGAAACCTTTGGTTGTTCGTCTACTACTGTTAAAGGCTCACTCACTGATTCAGGAACTGTCACTGCACTAGGCTGGTCTTCTTTGGGGGAAACTATTTCCTGTGTCTCAGCCTCAGGAACATCTGATACAGGCTTCTCTGCTTCTTCCTGTGGTGCCTCTGGTTTCTGAACCTTCTTCACTATTTTCTTCTTCTTTTTTCCCTCTGGCAGTTGGTCTTTTTCTACCTCTTCCTCCTCTGTGGATCTGTCTACTCCTTTGGGTTTCCCTTCCTCTTTCTCTGGCTGCTCTGATTTATCTTCTGGTTTCTCTTTCCTGAATGGTTTGAGAACAATCCCCTCAGGTTCATCTGGAGTGGGTTCACCCATTTTTTTCCTTAGCTTGATCTCCTTGTCATCATCTGGCTGAGGTTTCTTAGGAATTCCCTTCTCCAGTGGAATCTGAATGGTCTCTGGCTCTGGTTTTGGTTTCTTTGCCTTAGGTCTCTTTTTCGCCTCAGGTTTGGAAGTCTCTTCATCTGATTTCTCTGGGCTCTCCCTCTCATATTGCTCTAAGTCTGTATCATGCTTTTCTATGTCCTTGCCCTCAAAAGGCGCCAATGGTTCTTTCTCAGATTTCTTAGGCTTCTTCATCTTTTGTTCATCCCCATCTTTTTTCGATGGCTTGATCTTCTGTTCCTCTTCACCAGGTGTTGGTTTTTCAGGAATCTTTTTCAACTTGATGTCCTCTGGGACAGGAGTTTCCTGCTCTGGGACTTTTCCTTTCCCAATATCAAGCTTCTTTGTTTCTTGTTGTTCAGGTGTAGGTCTCTTTGGCAAGCTCTGCCATGTCGGCTGATCAACTTTCTCTGTAGGTTCTGGTTTTTCTGTGTCATCTGCTGGGAACTTCTCAGGTTCCTCCAACTCAGTTGCTTCCTTATCCTTGATTCGTACTTTTTTTACTTTCCTCTTTTGCACTTTCAGTGCTTCCTGATAGTTCCGTGACAGAATACCCTTGTCAAAGTGCACCTCAAGAACTGTTATGACTGGCTTCTGTTCAGCTGGTGGATAATCAATGAACTTAATGTTACTCTTAAGCAAGACTTTCGGAATTGTCACACCCTTTATTTCTCGTTTCTTGACAGGTGTCACTTTCTTCAGTTTTATCTGTGCAAATAGGGGAATGTCTTCTTTGACATCAATCACCTTCAGCTGAGTAGCTTTAATTTCTTTCCTCTCAATTTTCATCATTTGTAGAGCAGTAACTTTCTTCTTCTTGACAGGTTTGTCTTCTGTGGGTTTTCTAGGAGCTACATCCTCTTCTGGCTTGTCTTCTGTTGGTTTCTCCTCTTCCTTTGGAATGCCTTTCTTTGTTTTGGACACAATTCTCTTTACCCTTCTTCCCTTAGAGTCCTCTGGTACTGTTGTAGTATCCTCTTCAACATCAGGCTTTTCTTCGGGCAGTTCTTCCTCAGATTTTTCCAAGGATGGCATAATAGTTTCTTCTTTCTCCACACCAACTGGCTTTTCATCTTCTTCTGGAACAGTTTTCTTTTTCTTCTTGACAATTCGTTTCAGTTTCTTATGTTCAGTTTCATCAACAGTTTCAGGAACCTCATCTTTAGCTACTGGCACACTGTCAGTTTTCTCTTCTGTATCTGCCTTTCCTTCAGCAGGTTTCTCTGGTAATGGCAAGGTATCTTCAATCATTTCTTCCTCTACAGGTTTTTCTGCCTCTTCTGGTACCACCTTCTTTTTCCTGACTATGCGCTTAACCTTCTTTTCTTTTGTTGCTTCCACTTGTTCCACATCTTCAGCCTCCTTGACTGTTTCAGGAATTTCCTCTGCCTTTTGCTCCTCTGGCTTCTCCAGTACTGGCAATGGTTCTTCTTGTTTACTCTCATCTGAAGGTTTCTCCTTCTCAAGCACCATAGTCTTTTTCTTCCTGATAATGCGTTTCTTTTTTGTCTGGTCAGTCAATTCTTCCTCCTCGCCTTCAGAAATTTCTGACTTCTCCTCATCTTTGGGCTTTTCTGTCAGTGACACAGTTTCCTGCTTTGTACCTTCCACTGAAGGTTTCTCCTCTTCAGTTGGTGTAATCTTTTTCCTTCTGAGTATGCGTTTCACTTTCTTCTCTTTCGATGTTTCTTCTGTCTCTTCCTCCTCAGCTTTTTCAACCGTTATGACCCCTTCAGGAGTTTCATATAGCTTCTCATCTTCTGGTTTATCACATGGTGCTACAGGTTCATTTGGTGTAGCCTTCTTTCTTCTCAATATACGTTTCACTTTCTTCTCATCAGTTGTTTCTTCCATCTCTCTGTCCTCAGCTTTCTCAACCATCATGGTGCTCTCACAGATTTCATTTTCTTTCTCTTCTTCTGGCTTCTCATGTAGTGGTGCAGTTTCCTCTTTTATATCCTCTCCTAATGGTTTCTCCCCTTCTACCAGAGTAATCTTCTTCCTCTTGATAATACGTTTCATTTTCTTCTCTTTTCTTGTGTCTTCCATCGCTCCTTCAACAACCTTCTCACCCTCCCTGTCGTCCTCAGGATGCTTATCTGCCTTTTCCTCCTCAAGTTCTTCCAATATTGGCACAGTTTCTTCCCTTGTGTCATCTTCCGTTGCAGGTTTACTGTCCTCAATTGGGAACGTCGTCTTCTTTCTAATTATGGGTTTCACCATCTTTTCCTTAACTTCAATTTCATCAGTAGTGCCCTGTTCCTTGTCATGGTCTGGTAAGCTTTTCAGCTCTATAACTGGTGTCTCAAGTTTGTGGACTGTGTCTACATCCCCGGTGTCTTCATCAGCAGATTCTCTGTCCGCACTCTTTATAGTGTACTCACCTTGAAGGATCTCAGTTGTAGTTTCAATTACTTTTACCTCAGGCATATGGTCGGTCACTTGTGTAGCAGTGATGTGACGTGTCTGAGAGGCTGATGTATTGTCGTCCAGGACCTCTGAAATTTCAATGATTTTGTGATGTGAAATTGCAAGAGATTGTTGTACATATGGACTGTGGTTCTCTGGTTTGACCTCTAAGGAGGTAAAATCTATATGATTCAATTTTTAATGTCTAATATTTGGTGACACCATCTGTGTCAGTGCACTTGTGCAGTGTGTACATTTTATTATGTCGATTTCATACTGTGTGTTTGAAGTGTTTCTGAATTAGGTTCAGATGCTGTGCATGGTGTCAACATTTGTTACAAGCAATAAATCACTAGACTTTGTTGCCCTGCTGCTCTGAACAATCTCATTTGCTGTTTTGCAGCATTTAAAATGATTTGAATTGTCATAGGCACTTACCACACAATACAGTACTTACCGGAAGTAATTCTGCAGTGAGAGATGAATTATTGCTCATTTATGCATGTCTCCCTTACATGATTATTTATCTAATAAAATAATTATGACTCATTGTGAACTGAAATACTTTCAGAGTTCTTTACAGTGTTTGCTTAAAAATTATAATCAGAATTATCTGTAATATTTTTATTTGATTCCAGTAAGAATATTTAATAAAACTGTTTTACTGGTATTCTTCTGTTACAGGATGAATAAGCTACATATTTATTTTGACAATGAAGAAACTTTATAGTTTAATTACCCATCAACACTGAGCCTACTGGTGACAGATCACTAGCTCATAAGTACAGTGATGGAAAGGAGAACTTGCGATGGACTTGGAAAAGACTGTCCTGGCATTTTCATGAAGGAATTTACTTATTTTTGTGACTACGTGTAGGTGGAACACACATAGGACATCTTACTGGACTTACGAGAACTGAAAACCATTACTACGTACTATATAATCGAAATGTAATGTGATCTGATGAAGAGATGTTATCAAAGAGCAAGTAATTTTGAAACTCTTGGACACAAACTATTCTAAAATAAATTTATCATTAATCAGGATGGAATGAGATGGCTTGAACTTGCACTTTCATACAATAATATAGTATTTCTGTACAGATCGTTTTTTTTTCCTTAGTTCTTTATTAGTCTTACTGTTTTATTTCACTTTCTCTATCCATTATCTGAATTTGATATGTACTGAAATGTATCTATTTGCTACATTCATGGTCATAAGATAAGGGATCTGTGGTTTTCATGACATAACATGAGGAACAAGTATAATGTGCAGACTCGAAAGGGTGCCTGGTATCATATCAACTTGTGACACAGTGATACAGATATGAGAAGCACTGTTGAACAGATCATCCATCATAAATGTCACTTACAATGTGTAGTGTCCCTCCATCAGTTATGTATGGTCCATTAATAAATGTGATGCCAAAAAACAGCATGAGATGATGCACAATGGCTTCCTACACCATAGATCAGACCACCCAGTTATGTCTGTTGTGCTGCATTTCACTGATGGTCAGACACACTATGAGGATTAGTGCCGCTGCATAGAGATGTGTTAGGGTTGCAGACCTTTATTCTAGAGAGCCCCATACCTTACATGTTGAAACTGATTGAAATCTGGACAGTGAGATGAACACCCTACATATAAGATATGTGCTCAGACTGCATGTACTTATCCAACAGATCAGCCATTACCATTCACCAGATGAAACATAGACAGAGAAAAGGCACAGCAATCGCAATATTGCAAGGCAACACCCAGTGAGATACATGTTCTTAGTACTGTGCTATCCCAGATGAGAACACTATGCCACCTTCTTCCGGACACATTACAAGCCTGTCATTATATTTCAAGGCACGGATATGGCATACAGTGATACTGTCTATGAGGTGTCATGATAGAAACATGTCTGCCAATAAATGTTTCCTCAAGGACAGATGAACAGAATGTGAGAATCATTCTTTAACAACTCATCTTTGCATATGATACTACCCAGTGATTGATGGGTAAGGCACCACATTTCTTCTTTGTGTGTGGGAAATGCATTTAGCATGCTGCTGAGTACACAGGCAAGCTCTCCAAGCAGACACGATCTTGTGGAACACGTATAATCTAGGGATGGATCAAACTCTCGCACCTGGACATCTGTTGTGCTTGCTGGACATCTTTGGGCATTTAAGGAAATGTCAGGCTGAGATTTGTTAGAAGAATGCCAAGGGAATGTAATATACCCACGAAAGAAGTGGTTTACAGAACACTTGTTTGAATGATTCTTGAGTATTGCTCACCATTCTGGGACCTTTACAGCCTGGATTAATGGAAGAGATAGAGAAGATCCAGTGATGAGCAGTGCATTTTGTCACAGATTGTTTGATTGGTGTGAAAGTGTTATGAAGACACTCAGCATCCTCCAGTGGCAGTCACTATGAGAGAGGCATGGTGTATCATGGAGAGGGTTACTGTTGAAGTTCTGAGAGCATACAGAGTTGGGAAATGTATTACTTCCTCCACATGTCTCATAAAATGATTGTGAAGAGAAAATTGAAGCAATTTGAGCTCAATTGGAAGGTTATCGAGAGATGTTCTTCCCATGCACTATTTGTGAATGGAACAGAGAATGAGGGATCAGACAGTGGCACCAGGCGTACACTCACTCACACACCGTATGATGGCTTTCAGAGTATACAAGTAGATATCAGGTGAGGTAATGATCCTGGTGCTAGGTCATGACACTTGGTAAACCTTGCCATTACTGTCATTTCCTCTCTCAGCAATCTTCTCCACGATTGTGAAATCATGCTACAAACAACATTCAACTGCTGACCCACCTCCCACCAACTATGGTTAATGTCTAATCTGCAAATGACCTACCCATATATAATACTACTCTGTTGTGTTCATCATCTCATTCTCCTTCCCTATCATTTAACTACTGTACCAAAGACAATCAACTCACATTTAGAACTTCCATATCCATGACTTCTGGCCATACAGGCTCTTTCAAGAACATTCTGTGGTTATCCACTGGTAAACTAGTTATGTAACACATTTCATACTTGATCCAGCACAGCTTAGTATACTTAGTGTCACCAAGACATAGTGTTTGTTCATGAATCTCTAAGATCCCTTCACTTTAGAACAGAATGTATAATCTGATTCTTGTTTACAACAATTTATTTTATTCTTCTTCAACACTGCAACCAGATAAATTAGTTGTGTTTACTTGTACTAGTAAATTCCTCATGCAAGAAAAGTCTGATTTTTAAATACACAGCCACCTACAAACAAGTATCTGTCATATCAGTACATCAGATTTTACATTTTATCAGCTGCTGAAATATTTTCAGTGTGCATCTCATTTTCCTTGATTAGAAAGGTCATTTTCAAAGTAAAGAATGTTTGGATGTGACAACCTGTATTTCTCCCCCACTCCTACCACTGTGTCATAGACCTTCCTAATAGCTGCATGATTTTAAAATGTGTGACAAAATTGACAATCCATCAAGTGTGAGGTTTGTAGTGTAACACAGTTTCTGAGTGCAAAGCAAGTTCACCCTATTAAAATTTACAGGCACATAAATTAGTTTATGAAACATTTGATGAACAAAGCTTCAGTTACAGACTGGTGCATCATGTGTGATGCCAGACAATTTAATATTCATAACGAAGAATGACCTGGCGAACCTTCAGTTGTGATTGAGAAACGAAGATGAAGTCTTGAAGAAGAAAATCAACAAGATAGACATCTCACTATTTAGGGACTGAGCCTGTGCTTTCCCAAAATTTCACAGTCATTTCTTAAAAGCTGTTAGAGTGATTTGGGCTATAGAAAAGTGTGTGCCAGATGGGTTCCTCATCTTTTGACAGATGAACACAAAAAACAATGAATGGGAATTGCAGTGTCTTGCATCACTAATGATACCTCATCTCCCCCACCCCCCTCCCCCTTCCGAAAAAAGGAAAAGAAAAAACAAACAGAACACCACAAAAATGTTAAGGCCAGAGTGTTTAGTGATTGATGGGGCATCTCACTCATCAACCTTATGCCTAGAAAAGAGACCATAAATGCAGTAGCCTAATGTCACACACTTCAACATTGTGCTACTCAAAACAAACAGCATGGATTGTTGTCTACTGGCATTACGCTTCTTCACAATAATGCTTGTCAACATTCTGTTGTGTTAATGAAGGATTTGCTTTGGCAGTTTACACAGTATGTTGTCAAATATCCACCAAACTTGTTTTCAAATGATTACCATCTTTTTTCCAAACTGTTAGAGCTTTTGAGTGGAAAGCAATATTGAAATGACAATCAACTGACTGAGGACAGTAGGTGATTCGTTCAACATCTTGGTGGCAACCAAATATGCAGAAGGCATAGGAAAGCATATAGACATTATGAGAAAACTTTGAATTTGAATGATCACTGCATAAAAAAATAGCTAAGATATCAACACGTGTCATAAAAAAGTTTTCTTTCATTATCTTGAATAAAAATGTTTACAGAAACAAATATTCTTTATTTTTAGAATGAACCCCATATTTAAAATCAGATGAAAATATTGACAGAAATAGTCTTTGAAGGACTACTGACTTGCAACAGCCCAGGGGCCAACATTTGGCTGGCTGATGCACTGGTGACATTGGCAAAAATTTCCTCCCTCATTATTTGCCTAAATCATTCTAGTACACAGAGTCTTCAACAAAAATTCTTCAATGATCATTCCACCATTATTTTCCCAACTTCAGAGAACCCAATTCATATTGTCGCTCTAGCCTGGTGCAGTTCTTTCGATTTAACACCATTCTGGTGATTTATTTATTCAAGCATTGTCTTATTTGGTCCAACATGGTTCAATTACTCAGTCTCAGAACTTCCTGTGCCAGAACATTTTGAGGCACTTACTAGTTATTGAACACAGTAACTTAATCAAACAATGGAAACTCCAGGATGTTATGCCAACAAAGCAAGGAAAAGATAGATTGATGCTTACCGTAAAGACGAAATGTTAAGTTCCAGATCGGCGCAATTAAAAAGATATTTACTCATTCACTTTCAGCCTCAGCCTTCATCAGGAAAAGATAGAGAAATACACATCAGCATGTTTTGCCTTAAGAATAATATCCTAGGTATGTAGCAAAGAATGTATTAGAGCGGTGTACTTTAGTTATTTCCAATCAGTTGCAAGCTATGGCATAAGTTTTTGGGGAAAAACCAGGTCAAGACTAAATGACATTTTTATTATGCAAAAAAGAGCTATTCGTATCATGACACACAGCCCACCACAAACTCACTGTAGACCCTTATTCAGACAACTAAAGATACTGACAATACCATCAATATATATATTTTTAAATGCCTGGAAATGATCAGTAAAAATAACTACGATCTCCAAACCAACTCAAGCTACCATGATCGCAATACAAGGCACTGTAAAGACTTCCACATTCCCTATGTAGCAAAAACTATAAGTCAGAAAGATGTTAGCAGCTTAGGAATAAAGCTTTTAAATGCACTTCCCTCTCAAATTAAAGAATTGAAAGGCAAAAATAATTTCAAGTGTGAAGTAAAAAAATACTTGATGGAAAAATGCTACTACAGTGTAAATGATACCTGTCTGAGACTGTGGATTGAAACCTGTACTTATTTTTTTAAAATTCAAACTAATTTAGTTATGTTTTCAACTTCGTAATTATGGTACTTATGAAAAATCTGATAAATATCCGTAATACATTTAGTGTATAAGGCGTAGTTCATGATCTATAATTGTTTATCATGAGCACGTGCTTTTGTTTTTGTGTAATAAGTTCTTGTACACTACTTATGTACTATGTGTATGTAATTTGTTTTGCTGTTTGTATATGTTTGTCCATTTATTATGTGTATGTGTTGTTATGTGTTACGTGTAATCAAATGACAAATCCTATATCACATGTGTGAACTATTGGATGCTAAATAAATAAATAAATAAAATAAATCATTCATTCCCACAAAAATAAGCATTTCGCACACCAACTCCAGCAGCTGAGGACAGGGGAGGGGGGCAGCAGGGGATAGCAGTGTACAGGTGGCAGAGAGAGGAGTGCTGTCTCTCAGAGTGTGCACGGACTAAATTACCAACAGGCACAGTATCAGGAGGCTGTGAGAGAGGGATGTGGGGAAAAATGAGCAAAACAGGAGAGGAGTATGGAAAGATGGTCGGGTCGACAGAGAGTGGCACAAAAAGAGGGTGGGAGATAAGAATAGGTCAGAGGTGGTAGGACAGATGGGCTAGAAACTGTTGGGTGGAGGGTGTAGGAATGGTATGTTACTGTTTGTTAAGGCTGGAATAATTTCAGGAGAGGAGAATGGGTTGTAAGGATTAGCCCCACCTGTCCAGTGCAGAAAAGCATGATGGTATAGGAAAGGATCCATATGGTCTGCATAGTGAAGCAGCCATTGAAATCAAGCATGTTATATTCAGCTGCATGCTGTGGGTGGTCTACTTTACTCTTGGCCAGTTTGGTGGTGGCCATTCATCCTGGTGGACAGCTGGCTGGTAGTCATACCAACATAAAAAGCTGTGCAATGATTGCAGCAGAGCTGGTATATGACATGGCTGCTTTCACAGGTGGTCCAGTCTTTGATGGGGTATGATAAGACTGTGACAGAACTGGAATAGGAAGTGCTGGGTGAGCGGATTGGGCAAGTTTCGCACCTGGGTCTTCCAAAGGAAAATGGTCCTTGTGGCAAGGGGTTAGGATTGGGAGTGGCATGAGGATGGACTAGGATGTTGTGGAAGTTGGGTGGGAGGTGGAACACCACTTTAGGAGGGATGGGAAGGACTCAGGTAGGATGTCTTTTATTTCAGGGCATAATGATAGGTAATCAAAGCCCTGGCAAAGAATGTGGTTCAGTAGTTCCAGCCCATGGTGATGTTGATGAAGGTGGCATTCCTTCATGCCTAGCCCTTGAGAGTTGTGGGAGGATTGGGATTGTGAGGGGAAATGGTATAGGAGATTTGTTTGCAGACTAGGTCTGGAGGTTAATGCTAGTCTGTGAAGGCCTTGGTGAGATGCACAACATACGGGAAACAGAGTTCTTCTCACTGCAGAGACACCGTCCCTGGGTATTGAGGCTGCATAGAAGGGATTTTTTAATGTTCAACAGATGACAGCTGTCGAAATGTATGTATTGTTCATGGTTGGTGGGTTTAATGTGCCAGAAAGGAGGAGGTCAATGCCTAGCAAGGTGGCATGCTGGGCTGAGGAGGGCCATGTGAAGCAGACAGGAGAAATAGTGTTGAAGTTGTGAAGGAATGAAGATAGAATGTCTTGGCCATTAGTCCAGATCATGAAGATATCATCAGTGAACCTGAACCAAAGTAGGAATTTGGCATTTTGGGAAGCCAGGAAGGTCTGCTCTAGATGGCCCATAAGCAGGATGGCATAGGAGAGTGCAATGCAGGTGCCCATGGCTGTGCTATGGAATTGTCTGTTGCCTTCTCTTCAGAGGAGAAGTAGTTGTGAGTTATGACATATTAATGAGGTATATGAGGAATGAGGTGGTAGGTTTTGGAACCTGAAGGATGTTGGGAAAGGTAGTGTTCAATAGCAGTAAGATCGTGGGCATAAGAGGTGTTGGTGTATGAGGAGGTAGTGTCAACAGTGATGAGTAGGGATCTAGGAGGGAAAGGGGTGGGGATGGTGGAGAGTCGGTGAAGTTATCCTTAACTAGGGAGGCTAGATCATAGGCAGTTGGTTGGAGATGTTGATCAATGATGGTTGGTATAAAGAACCATGAAAGAAGGTCACATATGTGTAAGAGATCTGAGGACAAAGGATGGTTTTGATCAATTAAGTTACGTTAAGACAGAGGTTTTGGAACCAGATTTTAAGCTGCAAGGTATTTCCAGGGGTATATGTGGACTCTAACTACAACTTATTGGTTATGAATAGTAGATTAAAACTGAAAAATTGTAAAAAGGTAGGAAATTAAGGAAATGAGACCTGAATGAGTTGAAAGAATCAGTGGTTATTGAGAGTTTCAGAGGGAGACTTAGGCAATGAGTGACTGAAACAGAGGCAAGGAATATGGGAGAAGTCAAATGGGTAGCTCTGAGGGATGAAATACTAAAGACAGCAGAGGATCAAAAGGATAAAAAGACAAGGCCTAGTAGAAATCCTTGAATACTGTATGAGATACTGGATTTAACTTATGGCATGGGAAAATATAAAAATGCAGCAAATGAAACAGATGAGAGTGAATACAAAAATGTAAACAATGAGATTGGCAGGAAATGCAGATAGCTATGCAAGAATGGTCAAAGGACAAATGTAAGGATACAGAAGTATATATAACTAGGGAAAGAAAGATATTGCCTATAGGATAATTAAGGAGACATTTGGAGAAAAGAAAATGGGTTGTATGTATATCCTCATATGGAAAACCAGCCCTAAGGAAAGAAGGGAAAGCTGAAAGATAGAAGCAGTATATGGAAGGGATGTACAAAGGAAATGTCCTTGAATGCAATATTATAAAAAAAGAAGAGAACACAGATGAAGATGAGATGGGAGATATGACAATCTGAGAAGAATCTGAGAGAGCATTGAGAGACCTAAGTCAAAACAAGACCCCTGGTGGAGATAACATTCCATCAGAATTATTGATAAATAATTCCAGTTCCAAAGACATAAGGTGCTGACAGATGTGAAAATTCTCAAACTATCAGTTTAATAAGTCACAGTTGCGAAATACCAACATGAATTATTTACAGAAGAATTGAAAAACTGGTACAAGCTACCCTCAGGGAATATCAGTTTGACTTCTGGAGAAATGTAGGAATGCATGAAACAATACTGACCATACCACTTATCTTAGAAGGTAAATTTATAGGTTAAGTAGATTTCAAGAAAGCTTTTGACAATGCTGACTGGAAAACACTCTCTGAAATTCAGAAGAATCAGACGGCAATTATGAGTCAAGGGGAATGAAAGGGAAGCTGCGGTTGAGAAGGGAGTGAGATAACTTTGTAGTCTATCTCCATTGTTATTCAGTTTGTATACTGAGCAAGCAGTAAAGAAAGCCAAAGAAAATTTTTTGAGAAGGAATTAAAATTCTAAGAGCAGAAATAAAATCTTTGAGGTTTGCTGATGATATTGCAATTCTGTCAGAGACAGCAAAGGACTTCGAAGAGCAGTTGAGCAGAATTGACAGTGTCTTGAAAAGAGGATGTAAGATAAACATCAAGAAATGCAAAACACGGGTATTGCAATGTAATCAAATTCAGCCAAGCTGAGGGAATTGGATTAGGAAATGAGACACTGAAAGTAGTAGATAAATTTTTGTATTGGGCAGTAAAATAATTGATGATGGCTGAAGCAGAAAGGATATAAAATGTAGACTGCCAATGGCAAGAAAAGTGTTTCTGAAGAACAGAAATTTGTTAATGTTGAATACAGATTTAAGTGTTAGTAAGTCTTGCTGAAAGAATGTCCCTGGAGTGTTGCCTTGTAATGAAGTGAGACAGTGATGATAAACAGTTCAGACAAGAAGAGAAGAGGAGCTTTTGAAACATGGCAATACAGAATAATGCTGTAAATTAGATGGTAGATCATGTAACGAGTGAGGAGGTACTTAATAGAATTGGGGAGAGAAGAAATTTGTGGCATACCTTGAGCTGAAAGTGGGATCACTGGGTTAGGTTGGTTGGTTGGTTTAAGGACAGGGGGTTAAAACTGTAGAGGGAGATCAAGAAATGAATAGAGTAAACAGGTAGAAAAGGATGTAGGTTACAGTGATTACGTGGAGATGATGAGGCCTGCACAGGATAGAGTAGTGTGGAGAGCTGCATAGACCAGTCTTCAGACTGAAGATCACAATAACAACAACAGTCCAAGTTGACAGAGAAATTTATTTACCTATATTTTTATGATTCTCTACTGACAAATTTGCTTCATTAACCCCCCTATTCTCACTAAAACTTAAGGGTTTGCAAGTCATTTTGTCAGAAAGAGCAAATTCCGAAGTTATTTGCATGAGTGAACATTGGCTTATAAAGGACAATATTAAAACCTTAAATAACCTTGCAAATTAATATGTTTCCAGCAGTTTTTTTAGGAGTATTGTAACACAAGGACAATCCTGAACACTTGTGGAAAGCTCAATGAAATATAGTGGGAGATACAATTTTAATTCTCTTAATGAAGAATGTATATTTGAAACCAGCTGCATAGAGTTAGGATAAAATATTGTAATGTTATCTGTGAATAGAAATCCACATGCAGAAATAATGACACTCATTTTATATTAACATCGCAAATTAATTTGTAAATATGGTCATGCGCTGAACATTTCTAAGGATCTTTTTTAATATACAGATCTGAGTCAGTAATTTCTACCCATCACTTTTTACATATACTATACCACCATTAAAAAAATTAGTACACTGTTTTAGAGGTTTCCACTTCACGGAAGATTTACTGTTGCAACAATGCATATGGAGTATAAGAAATGATCACATTTATAGATAAATAGCATACGCGGTTCTGAGGTACCACGTATCGACCCACGCTGAAACAGCCATATTTAAGTGTGGCATAACCTCCATGGATGGCAATGCAAGCCCTGACTCGGGTATCCAGTCAATCTTATAGATGACAAATACCACCCTGAGATACATTATGCCATGCCTGCTCAATGTATAAACACAGTTCTATAAGAGTTAACGGTTGACGAGTTTCACGAGTCACTTTTTGTCCCATCATATCCAACACGTACTCCATTGGAGACACGTCTGGAGATCATGCTGACCAGGGAAGTTGCTTCATGACTTGCAGAGCATGTTGAGTTTCATGGGGTATGTGTGTATGAGCATTATCACATTGGAACAACACGTCACATTCCTGTTTCAAGAACAGCAAAAGAATGAGTCTTACAACATCCTGCACATACTGAGCGTTGGTTCGTGCCTGTCCAGAAATAAAAAAGGTGAATCAGAGTTGTAGCTTATCACACAACAGACTATAAAGTGTAGGGCCAGTGTGTGTTTTACGAATGTACTCTACAAGACAGTGCTCACCAGGTCTACGTCATACATGCAAATGACCATCACTTGCGTGCAGGCACAATCTGCTTTTATCGCTGAAGACCATGGTGTTCCTTCAATGTTCCAAGATCCTCTGACAGCAACAGTTGAGTTGTGCCTGCCAATGCTGTGGTGTGAGTGGAAGATGGGGTAGAGGCACATGCACCTGTAGTCCCACTGCTAATAATCGGTTTTCAACAGTTTGTGTTGACACATCTGGGCTCACAAGTCCTCTTATCTGTGCTCTGGAAGCTGTACGATCTGCTACTGGTGCCCTTACAGAAAGACGATCCTGGCAGGTGTCTGTGCTGCAAGGTCAGCCAGAACTCATCTAGAAGTTGAGAATGTTCATGTGACCACTGATTTCAGCATCATTGCACAAGTGACGCACCACATCCAACAAGTGTAGCAATTCTCAAAAACGACCATCCTGCCACTCATCTGGCCACAATTTGATCCCTTTCAAACTCACTCAGTTGGCTGTAGGAAGCATGAGTGCATCTCCATGGCACAGTTGCTTGTTTGCTTCTCATGTCTGCACCACACTTAGCCTTCTGGCTGTGAATATTACCTATTAAAGGGTAGACACAGACAGTGCTCTCGTAGCTAGGCCACTACGCTATTGGTGGATGATGTTGAAACCATTAACGGTACATCTACTATCCCTGTGGCATATGCTATTAGATCAAATTCAATGTCATCTTTCCAGGTGAACTACCTTTCTGGCAGTGTGTAATATAAATTTTTCTATGGAATAGAAGGAGTTGTTGATTTAGCTAGTGAAGCCAACAGCTCAACAAAACTCACTGACGTGAGTAAAAAAGGTTTAAATGCTACTTCCACTGATTTTACTTGAGTAAACAAATAGTCAGCAACATGTATAGATAGTATTTTAACTAACCATGAGGCAAATAAGATTTTCCGACTTAGAACTTTCTGCCCATTGTGCGCTGTATTATATGGAGTCACACACACACACACACACACACACACACACACACACACACACAGAACTTTGCTCCAAAGAAACTTCACCAAATGGCAGTTCAGCATATAAAATATGAATTTATTCCATCACACATTAAATTAAGTGGATTGGACTATAGAACATAGTATTCAAAATTCTGAAAAGTTTTTTATATTCTTGGAAAACTTTCTGCACACAATTAACGAAACTTTCCCTCTTACTACACTGAGATAGCAAGAGTCATGGAATACCTCCTAATGTTGTGTCAGACCTCCTTTTGCCTAGCATAGTGTGGCAACTCGACACGGGATACACTCAGCAAGTCATTGGAAGCTCCCTGCAGCCACACTGAGTTGTGCTGCCTCTGTAGCCATCCATAAATGTGCTGGTGCAGGGTTTTGTGCACAAACTGACATCTCTGTTATGTCCCATAGATCTTTGATGGGATTCATGTCAGGCAATTTGGTGGCCACATCATTTGCTCAAACTGTCCAGAATGTTCTTCAAACCAGCTGCACACAATTCTGTCCCAGTGATATGGCATACTGTCAATTCTCCAGTAGAGTTGTTTGCATAAAGTTTCCATCCTTGTTCAGGAACATGAAATCCATGAATGGCTGCATATGGTCTTCAAGTAGCCAAACATAACAATTTCCTGTCAATGATTGATTCAGTTATACAAGAGGAAACAGTCCATTCCCTGTATAACACAGCACACACCATTATGAAGACACCATCAGCTTGCACAGTGCCTTGTTGACAACCTGGATCCGTGGCTTTATGGGGTCTGCACTACACTCAAACCCTAACATTAGCTCTTACCAACTGAAATCAGGACTCATGTGAACAGACCAGTTTTCCAGTCATCTATAGTAAAACCGACACGGTCTCGAACCGTGCGACTTTCTGCAGGTGATGTCGTGCTGTCAACAAAGGCACTCACGTCATCGTCTGCTGCCGTAGACCGTTAACGCCAAGTTCTGTTGCACTGTTCTAACAGATACAGTTTTCGTAAGTCCCACATTGATTTCTGTTGTTATTTCGTGCCTTGTTGCCTGTATGTTAGCATTGACGACTCTATGCACGCACCACTGCTCTCAGTTGTTAAATAAAGGCCGTCAGCCAACGTGTTGTCTGTGGTGAGAGATAATGCCTCAAATTTGGTATTCTCAGCATGCTCTTAACACTGTCGACCTCAGAATACTGAATTCCCAAATGATTTCCAAAGGGAAATGTGCCACGCATCAAGTTCCAACAACCGTTCCAGAAGTCTGTTAATTCCCGTCATGCGGCCATAATCGTGTAGGAAACCTTTTCAGAAGAATCACCTGAGTACAAATGACAGCTCCACAAAAGCACTGCCTTTTTATATGTTGTGTACATGTGCATATCGCTATCCTATGGCTTTTGTCACCTCGGTGTGTATACCACAAAAATTAAGAAATAAAGAAAAATTGGTTACAGAAGCAATATAAACATCTAGTGCAGAAAAAACAGCTACACAGGGAACTAATGCACAACAAAAGTCCTGATTATATCACCTATATTACAAAAATATTGTTAAGAAAGTTGCAAAGGCAGCAAAAGAACTCACAAATAACACATTTATTTTGGATAATGGAAACAAATCAAAATGACAGTATGGTCAGTGGTCAAAGCTACAGTTAGAGGCTAAGATATTTCCAAAATCATGATGGGAGCAAACTGTTTACTGAATGTAATCAAAATTTAACATTAATGTAGAAAATCACACAGAGAAGGTAAACTTCTTTGGCACTAGACAGTTTGAAGGAGAATTCTTCAGTACATTCACCACAACTATACAGAAAATGTGATACTACTACTAAAAAGTTAAACATCAGCAGGGTGGTATGGAATACCAACAAAAGTGTTAAAAGCAATCTCAGAAGTAATTGTGCAGCCACTATCCACAACAGTTAATCAGTCCTTTGAAGAACGTTGTTTTCCAGATACTCTGAAGGACACAAGAATTAAACAACTATTCAAAAAAGGCACTAAATAACTTATGGGAAAGTATCATAAATCTCTCTTCTTCCATCAATATCAAAAATATTTGAAAAGTTCATCACAATACAGATTCAAAACATCATACAAAAACTTAATATAATTTCAAAAAGTCAGTATGTGTTTCATACTTGCTATCAACCAACTTGCAGACAAAATTAACTCCTCTCTAGACAACTCCTTGCATGCAAAAGGAATTTTTGTGACCTATCAAAGGGCTTTGGTAGTGTGAACCACTACTTGCTAGTTTTTAAACTGCAAAACTATGGAGTTAGGAGCCCTATCCAACCAAATGAAGACAAAGAGTGACTATAACATCTGAGAGAGGAAATTATGCTTCAGAATTGAAAACCATTTCATATGAAGAACTCCAAGGTAAACTCCTAGGTCCCATTATGTTACCACTTAACAACATTATCTACTGCTTCATGTTGATGGTCACTCAGTTTTATTTGCAGATGATACATCTGTAATCATTGAAACTAACAATACTGACCAAATTCCTCAAAATGTCATCAATACCTTAGAAAAATTGGGTAACTGGTTCAATCATAATTGGTTAAAAAAAAAAACTCAGTTAATGCAGCTCCAAGCGAAATAAGCAAAGTTAAATTACATTTGAATAGACCACAAAAACTAGTATTTGCAGGAAGTTAGCTGTGTGAAATTCTTAGGAATGCAACGGGATAAAAATTTATCATAGGGCATACACAGTAACTCAGAAATAAATTAAATAGCTTAGGATTTGCTTTGATGATATTACACACTGCTACTGGCATGAACATAAGGAAAGCAGTATATCACAGCTACTTCAAATCAGTAATAAGGTTCAGAATTATACACTCCTGGAAATGGAAAAAAGAACACATTCACACCGGCGTGTCAGACCCACCATACTTGCTCCGGCCACTGCGAGAGGGCTGTACAAGCAATGATCACACGCACGGCACAGCGGACACACCAGGAACCGCGGTGTTGGCCGTCGAATGGCGCTAGCTCCGCAGCATTTGTGCACCGCCGCAGTCAGTGTCAGCCAGTTTGCCGTGGCATACGGAGCTCCATCGCAGTCTTTAACACTGGTAGCATGCCGCAATAGCGTGGACGTGAACCGTATGTGCAGTTGACGGACTTTGAGCGAGGGCGTATAGTGGGCATGCGGGAGGCCGGGTGGACGTACCGCCGAATTGCTCAACACGTGGGGCGTGAGGTCTCCACAGTACATCGATGTTGTCGCCAGTGGTCGGCGGAAGGTGCACGTGCCCGTCGACCTGGGACCGGACCGCAGCGACGCACGGATGCACGCCAAGACCGTAGGATCCTACGCAGTGCCGTAGGGGACCGCAACGCCACTTCCCAGCAAATTAGGGACACTGTTGCTCCTGGGGTATCGGCGAGGACCATTCGCAACCGTCTCCATGAAGCTGGGCTACGGTCCCGCACACCGTTAGGCCGTCTTCCGCTCACGCCCCAACATCGTGCAGCCCGCCTCCAGTGGTGTCGCGACAGGCGTGAATGGAGGGACGAATGGAGACGTGTCGTCTTCAGCGATGAGAGTCGCTTCTGCCTTGGTGCCAATGATGGTTGTATGCGTGTTTGGCGCCGTGCAGGTGAGCGCCACAATCAGGACTGCATACGACCGAGGCACACAGGGCCAACACCCGGCATCATGGTGTGGGGAGCGATCTCCTACACTGGCCGTACACCACTGGTGATCGTCGAGGGGACACTGAATAGTGCACGGTACATCCAAACCGTCATCGAACCCATCGTTCTACCATTCCTAGACCGGCAAGGGAATTTGCTGTTCCAACAGGACAATGCACGTCCGCATGTATCCCATGCCACCCAACGTGCTCTAGAAGGTGTAAGTCAACTACCCTGGCCAGCAAGATCTCCGGATCTGTCCCCCATTGAGCATGTTTGGGACTGGATGAAGCGTCGTCTCACGCGGTCTGCACGTCCAGCACAAACGCTGGTCCAACTGAGGCGCCAGGTGGAAATGGCATGGCAAGCCGTTCCACAGGACTACATCCAGCATCTCTACGATCGTCTCCATGGGAGAATAGCAGCCTGCATTGCTGCGAAAGGTGGATATACACTGTACTAGTGCCGACATTGTGCATGCTCTGTTGCCTGTGTCTATGTGCCTGTGGTTCTGTCAGTGTGATCATGTGATGTATCTGACCCCAGGAATGTGTCAATAAAGTTTCCCCTTCCTGGGACAATGAATTCACGGTGTTCTTATTTCAATTTCCAGGACTGTATTTTAGGGCGGATCCAATCACATGCCTTGACCAGAAGTAAGCAGAACGTTAAGTGAAGAAAATGATATCACCTTTTTCTAAAAAATCTAAGTGTATTTAGTGTTCCCTCACTGTACATATACAAAGTGATCTCTTCCCCCCCCCCCCCCCCCTCACACACACACACACACACACACACACACACACAGTGAACCTGAGTTGTTTATAGTAAACCAATTTTTAAACATGATTCCAACACCGGGAATCAAAATAATTTTATGTTGCCTACCCATCGTTTGGAAAAGAATTTCTCTATATTATTTTAGAATCACTGGAAAAATCTTATATTACAAACAAGTGCAGAAATGTTACTATTCAACTGAGGGGCTTGTGGGGGTTATCGACTGCAAGAGTCAACTGCCTCATCTTTGAGAACGAACTTCTTTAAAAATTGTTGATCTCAGTCTGTTCCAAACTCTGTATTCGAGCGGATGTGTTGGTACTGACATGATCAAAATAAAGTTAATTCATTATAAACGAGCGAATACTTAATGTTAGGTTCGATATTTCCATAAGTAATATCTCGATCCTCACACTGGTGACCCCGACACTCACGAACGTCACTTACGACGCCAGAAATGTGTACTGGAACATCACCATGGACAAACAATGCAACAACCCTTTCTCAGATTTCTACGTCCATCAACTTCGCATCGCGCCGCATCTGGATGCAGTGTACAGGAAGTGTAATTAGTGTGTAAATTCCCAACTCTTGTGTGCATCGTGCTTTTTGGTAACTTTCATCACCTTCTCACACATCAATGATGCGACCGAGGTGCACACGTAATCTGTCGAAACCCGCTCAACGCGTTGGTAATTTAACTTCCGGACAATGCAGTGCTCCTTCGTCGATTAATTTGGACAATTTTGACTTGCTTTTGTGAATGAATTAACTTTGTGCAGTGCTTTGACATCGGAAAATCATTCCAAACAATGGACTGCAACAAACTGGGACTATGTTGCAAATCCGAGTTCGCACAAACTCCAAACTATGGCTAAATCACATGCCTGGTCGAATTCACAAATGCCCGTCATGGCTACCGCATCTTCAGCCCTGCATGCAAATTCGTTCAATCCAGTTTCCGCACAGCCCATCTTCCAGAGTTCGAATGTTCACGCCAACTTTTCTGCCACTTCCCCGTGCTTGTCCCTCATTTGCAGCATTCAACTACCAACATTTCTCTCGGACAAACTTCCAATGTGGTTCATGGCCTTCGAGTATATATTCTCCTCTTATGGCATCACCAACGAAAGTGAAAAATACCTCGTACTCTTCAGGCACCTAAAGAACTATCATTATTTAATTACGGACATTATCTGTGACAATTTGAGTGACAAGTAAACCAGAGCGAAAGCCGCTTTAATTCAGCGGCTGTCACCAACATTACAGGAACAATTTCATCAAGGACATCCTACCGATCAATGACAATGCACCAATTACATCAATGACAATGCACCAATTACACCAACGACAATGACAGCTGTTTCTCAGTGCAACACTGGACGTGCCACACCTCCCTCTACGCAGCACCCGAGCCGCACCGACTCTGCTCGACCGCTACTGCCAGCTGTGTCACAGCTGCTGCCTGCTGGCTCACTGACCTCGACCCAGTCAAAACAAACAGCTGCACGACATACGATCCCACCAGGGCTACTGCACCCGCATCTTGTCAACAACTTGCCGACACTACACATGCTTACCGCCCAGCCGTTCACTACTCGATCGCGCCCGAAATTTGTTCACCCACCCCAGAAGACGATTTCAGCCATATCAATGCTCCATACAGCAGTGAATGTGATCTAACTCCGCTGTCACTGAGTACTGAGTTTCACATTCGCAATTGCACACACGATCTATTCCACTTGAACTGTTACGTCAATACTGGGCCACCGTCCTTGTCTTGTACGCCAGGTTACCCTTTGATAGAGACAGATTCTGATTTCGACCCCATCTTACTCAGTGATACACAGCAGACTGCTTCACGACGTACATTTTTTCCTGAACGACTGCAACAGCTACGTGAACAAATTGTGACATACAACTTGTTGGTACAAGATCAGTTACACATGGTGCAGCCGACACTGACCGGGCACGACATGCAACGAGATGCATTTTTGCCTGAACAACTGCGACTGCTACATGAGCAAATTGCGACATACCACTTGTTGGTACAAGATCAGTTACACATGCTACTGCCAACACCGACCGAGCACGACATGCAACGAGATGCTCCTGTCATTGTTCCGCTTCCGAGTGCTGACGATCCTTTGCTGTTACTACCAGCTACAACTAATACCCTGATGATCACGCTACATGTATCCATGTCCCAGATGTCACAACTGTCATCATCACGCTGCCTCAAGTGGAAATTCTGCGTTACTGATGTGATACAAGCAACTTATTTATACCACTGCCACCTTTCCTTGGTAGTTCCGGACACTTCGTTTCTGTACCACGGCATAACCAACCACATTCCAGTGCCACTTGCTTTGCTGCCCTCTTCACTACCTCTGCAATGTACGACCAACACATCTGTTGTTTCTGCTTCGACGAGTGAGCATCTTTCTGCTCCGACACATGACCGTGCAGCAGTTTCGCGCGAGCAGCTTGCAGCCTTACGACTCGACCGCAGCGCTGACAGCGACAGCACACACACAGCTCCAGTTCCATCGAACTGTGTCACCTCTTCGCCACGGACCAGTAGTTCATCTGCCAATTCGACTTCTTCACGTTCACATTACATCTCATCGCCTTCCTGCTACGACCACGGTTTAGCTGAGCACGTCCGCCTTCCGCCACCTCTCGCCGTCGCCATGCCTCGTGCACAGGGCTCACGGCCACGCCCCCCCAACCTTCGATCACGGCTGTTTCGCACATCAAAACACTGACACCATCAACTCAGCTTGGCACATCCTGCCATCTACCACTGTAACACAATCACTGTCCATGGACTCTGTGGTGATGCTTCCATCTACATCGAAGTCATCCGCTGCCAAGGTCAGTCGTGTGCAGCTTGCTGTTTTCTCCCCTGCTGCATCATCTAGCACCTCTATAACTCCATCATTACCGCGAGTGTTGCTCACCCGGCATCTCTCACGCAACCTGTTAAGCCACAGCATGCTTGCTCCTTTATTTCATACGGCCAATAACAAACTGTTACCGGACACGTTGCACTGACCGTGGCGCTCACCGGCAAATACTTTGGCAATACATCGCATTGCATCTTCAACGAACTCCACACCTTTGATCGGATCAAAACTCCACTGCGCCGCACGGCCTTGGCACGACGATGTTCTCCCCACTGACATGCCGCCGCCTTCTGCTTCCACCGTGCCATCAGCAGCATGGCACGGTCAACCTTTGGACGCCTTCCGTGCCTCCTTCCCTCCGTTGCTGCCTACCAAGACGTCGACAAACAGTCCGATCGCGCCTCGCACTATAGCGCCTGTCACGACACGATCGGTTACGCGCACCTGCGCCATCAGCCGGCCGGGTGCACACACGCCTCTCATCATCCTTACCATTCTCCGCACTACCGGCGGGGGCTCTGTGGCGGCTATCGACTGCAAGAGTCGACCGCCTCATCTGTGAGAACAAGCTTCTTTGAAAACTGCTGATCTCAGTGTGTTTCGAACTCTGTATTTGAGTGGATGTGTTTGTACTGACATGATCAAAATAAAGTTAATTCATTATAAACGAGTGAATACTTAATGTTGGGTTCGATATTACCGTACGTAATATCTCGATCCCCACAGGCTCATGAAGCACAATCTGAATATTTGAGAAAGAGGGAACAACTACTTAGGGTTAAAGTTTGTTATTTTAAAAAAAAAAATCACCCTATATTACATTAATGATATTTTAAGAAAAACTGTAAACCGAGTTTTGTGTTTTGACAAATCTCCTGTACATTAAGTCAAGAACTTGAAACTATATTTTATGTGACAATAAATTTATATTCTATTCTAACCAATTTTAATACGGAGAAACAATATAAGGAAACAAATAGATAGCTATTCACCATAAAGTTGACACATTGAGTTGCAGTTAGGCACTATAAAAAGACTGTTACACATTAAGCTTTTGGCCAAAGACTTCTTCAGAAAAGGAAACACACACACATTCATTCACACAAGCAAGAACACCTCACACACATATGACCACCATCTCTGACAGTGCAGACAGAAAAATGTCATCTTAATGGTAAGTAGCAAACTATCCTTTTCCTTATATTGTTGATATTCTACCCTGGAGTTTCCATTGTTCAATGCAGAGAAAAATTCATATGAAACAGAAAAACTGTAGAATACATGTAGGTATCAAATATAGGAATCCTGTTTGACAGCCACATGCTTTGATCATTCCACCAGCACCACTTTCGTTGAAAAGCATTGTGATAGTTCTTTTCTTTATTTCTCAGAAACGCGTGTTTCTGGCCCATATATACTCAGTTTTAAATTATGTATCAATCCCATCAATTTCGTGTTGAATGCATTTTATGAACACTTTAGGTGGTAGTTTTCTCAAACTACATCATATTGCTGTGTCTGGCGTCGTTTCCTTGTCAGTCCAACAAATTACAATCACTGTGGGTTAGGACTTTTTCATACTTGTTTGCTTGGGTTAAACATTTCCTGGCCCTAAATATAAACATAATCTTCTTGTACTGAGTGTAGCACAAGTTCCTATTAAATGTTCCGCCATATATTTGATGCCAAATTTAGTTTTAGGTTTTCAGCTACAGAGTCGAAAATTAAATGAGATGTTACCTGTAGTTTCGTGAATTTTCCTACTGTGGACCAAATGAAAGATATTGTTTAAGGGCTCTCAACAGACCATGAGGAAGATTTGGTTGCACAAATTATGGCCACAGTATAATAGGGTGGGAAGATACCAGGCTTTTAAGAGCGGGTACACCACAGCCTTAATGACAGCTCTACTCTGATTGTTTCCGATTTTCCAACTCGTCTTTTCCACAGGACACAAATCTTCAATTAAAGGTTGTTGTATCCATCAGCAGTAGTTTTTGTGAGAATGAAGGCAGGCACATCATACCATAAGCTAACTTTCACTGTATAGTGTATAAATATTTATTCTACTTCCAAACATTATTAGTACTGGAATACACCATTTGATTGGATCATGTTGATTTGCAAAGGTTTGACATCAGTCAAATCAAACAGAGGAGTTTGTTAAATGTGAAGATAAACTTAAGAATTGCTATATTATGATTATGTCTATAATTCTAAACATCTTACCTTTAGTCTCCACTGTGTGTTGACCTCCATTTTCAGCTTCATGAACATCATTTTCAAATTATAGTACACTAACATGAATGTACAATAACTTAAAAAAGAGAAAATAAACAAACATCTATTGCTGCCTGTGTTGCATAAAAAAAAGGGGCCACACTATAACTTACCTGGCTTCCTTGGCAAATTACTGGTAAGTACAATGTCCGTGTCCTAGTTAATTACATACTTTGCACAAAAACCACTTTGTGATCTTACACATTCGACCTTACACGTTTTTGTTTTAATGTGTCTATGTCAGTTTTTTTTTTCTGTATCCCCACGAAGCTATGCCAGCAATAAATGGACAGTTATTAAATATATACATTTTTCTCATTTTGGGATGCCATGTTGTTCCTGGATACTTACCCTCTCTGTCTTCTGGCTGCACTTCTGTTACAATGACATTGGTTCCCTCTTCAAAGGAGATGCTGACTCTCTTTGGTGATGGTTTGATGAGGTCTGGCAGCTTAGCTTCAAGCTCACCAGTGCTCTGTAGTTCGGTGACCATTATGCTGTGTTGTGCCTGGGGAGCAGACTCTTTTGCCACAATTGGGGTGGGAATATCTACATCTAGTCTACCTATTCCATTCTCTGGATGCACTTCAGACATGAAAGCTGCCTCTTGTTCTACAATATCTTTGTGAGCAATCTCTTCTTTCACAGTTTTTGTGACAACCTTTGTACCTTCTTTATCTTGCACTATCACTTCTGTAACCATGACGCTTTGCCCCTCTTGGAATTTCAGCTCTGCACTTGATATATCTGGCTTCAGTGTGGGCTTGAAAATCCCCTCCCTTTCTTGCAAGGATGTCTCACTTTGAATGATACTTTCATATGGTAACTGTTCGGTTGTTGCTTTACTTTTTGTGGGTATTATGTGAAGGGAAGCTTCTTCTGTTGTGTGGCCAGGAATGACTTCCAACTGTTGAATAACTTCTTTTTCTGGTACTTGCGGCACAGCAGTTTGCTTCTTTGGAACATCTTTTTCTTGATAAATACCCTCTTTATCTTCAGGAATAACTTGGGTGACCATGATACCCTTCTTCCCATCATCATATGTGACTTCAACATTTTGAGTATCTGGTTTGGAGTCACCATAAAACATTCCTTCCCTTTCCCTAACAAGTACTTCTGTTTGTAATATAGTTTCTATTGGTTGCTGCTGTGGCTTAGCATGCATTTCCATGGGTTTCTCACTAACTAGATCAGCAATGTCCTGTTCTGTGACAATTTCTACTTTCTCTGCTACTTCTTTAACTGGTATCTTTGGCTTGGCGACACCTGTTTTAGGAGCTTCTGAAGAGACAAAGAAACCTTCTTTATCTTCTGCTATGACAACTGATACAGCTGTAGCTCTCTGTTCTTCAAATTCAATATCTGCACTTTTTGTTTCAGGCTGGAAAACCTTGTCAAAAGTATGTTCCTTTTCTTGTATAAGTTCTTCAGATATAATAACACCTTCAGTGAGATCCTGACTGTATTTGGCCTTTTCTTTCACGTCAGCTTCCTGCTTAACATCTCCCACAGAAACTCCAGGAATTACTTCACTTAACTGAACAGATTCTTGGCTTATCAAATCAGGCAGTGCGTGTTGAAATTTTGGAAACTCAGTAACCTCAATGTTTCCTTCCTTCTGTTGTGTTGTCACTTGAAGGACGCTTAGACTTCTTCTTTCTTCAAAATTTGGTTTAGCGTTTTTTTCTGTAATTTGAGTAGATCTTCTAAATTCTACTTCACTTTCCTGAATTTCAGTTTGTGTCTGTATCAAACTTTCATATGGAATCTGTTCCACTGTAACATGCATTTCCTGAGCAGGATGTGTTTTGAAATCTGCAAGACAAGTGTCAGGAATTACTTCTGATGTATGTAAAACTTCTTTTCTTGATATATCAGAAAGTGTTGCTTTACTCAGTGGTGCTTCAGGAACAATGTATTGGCTTTCCTTATCTTCTGAAACAACTTCTGTTACTGAAATTCCTCTTCCTTCCTCAAAGGCAACATCTGCATTCCTTGAGTCTAGTTTCAGGTGTCCAATAAAGTCTGTCTCTTTTTCCTGTACAATAGCTTCTGTTTGTAACAGTCCTTCACAAGGTATGGAATCTGGCTGAAGCTTAAGCAATTTGGGCTTTTCTATGGAGAGTTCTCCAACACTCATTTCACTAAGAGTTACAGATTTCTCTGCAATTTCCCTACTTTCAATTTCAGGTACGACAGCATGCTCTTCTGGCTTTTTTCCAATTGAATAGTCTTCTTCCTTATCTTCCAGAATTATTTGTGTGACAGTAATGCTCTTTCCTTCAGTGAAGCTTGTCTCAGCTCTCTTCAGAGATGATCTTATATCTAGACGCAAGTCCTGTTCTTGTTCCTTTTCTTGAACTAATGCTTCTGACTGCATGATACTTTCAAATGTAATTTGTTCCACTTTACTCTGTACTTGCTGTGCAGATTTAATTTCAACTTCTCCCAGACATAATTCTGTCAATACTTCGGACTTCTGAGCCACTTCTTTACCTGAGATGTTGGGTTGTGCAGTTTTTGTTTCAATTACCTCTGGAGCAAAATATTCACTTTCTTTATCTTCCGGAACCACCTGTGTTACTGATGCAACCTGTCCTTCCTCAAATACTATAGCTGCACTCTTGGAATCTGGTCTAGATTGATCCACAAAGTCACTTTCTCTGTCCTGAACAACTGCTTCAGTCTGGATAAGACTCTGAAGAGGAAGTGATTCTGGGAAGGCCTGTGCAGTGGTTGGTACATCTGTATGCAACTCAGCTGTACCAAACTGAGTGACAATTTCAGATTTCTCAGCAATCTCCTGTCCACGAATTTCTGTTTGTGCAGTTTGAGGTTTTGGCAGTTTTGTAGCTATGTAGTCGGCTTCCTTATCTTCAGTAACAACTTCTGTGATAGTAACACTTCTGCCCTCTTCGAAGCCTTTTTCTGCACTTACCATTACTTTTTTCACATCGGCATGGAATTCTCCTTCTTTTTCACTAACAATTGCCTGTGACTGAATAATGCTTTCAAATGGTGTTTGGTCAAAACTAATTTTTAGTTTCTTGACTGGTTTCACTTCAACTTCCCCAACACATGTTTCAGTGAGAACTTCAGATTTTTCAGCTACCTCTTTTGTATCAATATTTGGCTTTATTGACTTGAAATCTGGAAGAGTAGGTGTTACATATTGGCCTTCTTTATGTTGCTCAAAAATTTCTGTAATGGTAATTCCACTTCCTTCTTCAAATGCAATGTCTGCACACCTGCTGCTTTCCTTCAGGTGTTCTAATCCTACAAAGTCTTGTTCCTTTTCTTGTATTATAGCCTCTGTTTGTAAAATTCCTTCAAAAGGTACAGAATGTGGTTGAGCCTGTGCAGTTTTTGGGATAGTTACATCAAATTCATTTACACTAACATGTGTCATGACTTCAGATTTCTGTGCAACTTCAGTACCATACACAGATGCCTCAGCTATAATTTGCTTTGGCTGCTGTTCTACCATATAATCCACTTCTCTATCACTTGTGATAATTTGACTAATTGTTAAACTTCTCTCTTCTTCAAAACTCCTCTCTGCAGTTACTGTAACAGCAGTTACACCAGAAGTAAATTCTCCTTCCTTTTCACGAATAATTGGTTCTGATTGCATCAAACTTTCAAAAGGAAGTTGCCTTGGGCTCACCTGAAGTTTCTGCACTGGTCTGACATCAATTCCTCCTAAAGAAATATCTGCACAAATCTCAAGCTTCTGTGCTACTTCTGTTGGCGTTACATCTGGCAGGGCAAGTTTGGTTTCAGGAAAATCAGGTGCAGTATATATTGCTTCCTTATGTTCAGGAATGACTTCAGTAATAGTAACACCTCTTTCTTCTTCAAATGTCATACCTGCACTTCTAGAATCAGGTACAAATTTCCCCTCAAATGTCTGTTCATTTTCTTGAACAGCAGCCTCTGTTTGTACTAGTCCTTCATGAAGAATAGCTTCTGGCTGAGCTTGTACAAGTTTAGGCAAACCCACAGAAAACTCACGTATTCCTGTACCAGCTACAACTTCAGACTTCTCAGCTATTTCTTGTCCACGAATATCTACTACAGCCTTCTGTTCCTTAGGTCTGTCTTCTACAACACACACAGTTTCCTTATCCTCAGGAACTACCTGAGACACAGTTATGCTCTTACCTTCAACAAACACACTCTTTGCACTTGCTGATATCATTTTAGAATCAGACTGGAAATGCTCCTCTCTTTCACTCACTAAAGCTTCTGACTGTATTATGCTTTCAAAGGGAACTTGATCAATGGTGATTTGAAGTTCTTGGGGGGCCTTCACTTTTACTTCACCAAGAGACGTATCAGTAAACACCTGTGATTTTTGTGCAACCTCCTGCCCAGACACATGTGGCAGAGCAACTTTAGTCTCTGGTGCCCCAGGAGTGATATACTGAGACTCCTTGTCATCTGGCACTACTTCTGTTATTGCCACACCTTGCCCTTCTTCAAACAATACTTTGACTCTCTTCTTGTCTTCTCTGAGCTGACTCACAAAATCAGATTCACTTTCACGAATGGTAATTTCTGACTGAACTAAGCTTTCAAACAACAACTGTTCAGCTGTAGCTTGTACATGCTTTGGTTTTTCAACTGAGAGATCAGACGCTGCCACTTCTGTAAATACTTCAGATTTCTCAGCAACTTGTTGCACTCCAATTTCAGCTTCAGCTACCTGGGGTTTAGGTTTTTCCATGATTACATAGTCACCTTCCTTATCTTCTGCTATGATTTCACTTACAGTAACACTCCTGCCTTCCTCAAATTTCCTATCTGCAGTGGCAGACACTTTCTTTATACTTGACTTAAAGACGTCTTCCTTCTCACGGATAATTGCTTCAGACTGTACAATACCTTCAAAAGGAATCTGCTGAACATCGGCCTGTATTTTCTGTGTAGGTCTTACATCAACAGGTCCAAGGCTAAGCTCTGTTAATACCTCTGATTTCTCTGCTATCTCATGTCCAGATATGTTTGGTAGGGCTACTTTACTCTCGGGCGCTGTAGGAGAGATGTACTGAGATTCTCTGTCATCTGGAACTACTTCTGTTATTGTCACACCTCTACCTTCTTCAAATGATACATCCACTTTCTTCTTATCTTCTTTAAATTGACTAGTAAATTCAATTTCACTTTCACGAACAGTAATTTCTGACTGAACTAAGCTTTCAAACAAGAAGGATTCAGATTTAGCTTGTGCCTTCTTAGGTTTTTCAACCGAGAGGTCAGATGCTGCTACTTCTGTAATTACCTCAGTTTTCTCTGCAACTTGCTGCACTTGGACATCTGGTTCGGCCATTTGGGCTTTGGGTTTTTCAGTAATTACATAGTCACCTTCCTTGTCTTCTGCTATAATTTCACTTACAGTGACACTTCTGCCTTCTTCAAATTTTCTCTCTGCAGTGGCAGACACTTTCTTCATGCCTGACTTAAAGATGTCTTCCTTCTCACGGATAATTGCTTCAGACTGAACAATACCTTCAAATGGAATTTGTTGAACATCAGCCTGTATTTTCTGTGCAGGGCTCACATCAACAGAACCAAGGCCAAGTTCTGTTAATACCTCTGATTTCTCTGCTATCTCATGTCCAGATATGTTTGGTAAGGCTACTTTACTCTCTGGTGCTGTAGGAGAGATGTACTGAGATTCTCTGTCATCTGGAACTACTTCTGTTATTGTCACACCTCTGCCTTCTTCAAATGACACATCCACATTCTTCCTGTCTTCTTTAAATTGGCTACTAAATTCAATTTCACTTTCACGAACAGTAACTTCTGACTGAACTAAGCTTTCAAACAAGATGGATTTGGATTTAACTTGAGCCTTCATAGGTTTTTCGACAGAAAGGTCAGAAGTTGCTATTTCTGTAATGACTTCAGTTTTTTCTGCAACTTGCTGTACTTGGACATCTGGTTCAGCCATTTGGGCTTTGGGTTTTTCAGTAATTACATAGTCACCTTCCTTGTCTTCTGCTATGATTTCACTTACAGTAACACTCCTGCCTTCCTCAAATTTCCTCTCTGCAGTGGCAGACACTTTCTTTATACTTGACTTAAAGATGTCTTCCTTCTCACGGATAATTGCTTCAGACTGAACAATACCTTCAAATGGAATCTGTTGGACATCCGCCTGTATTTTCTGTGTAGGTCTCACATCAACAGGTCCAAGGCTAAGTTCTGTTAATACCTCTGATTTCTCTGCTATTTCATGTCCCGATATGTTTGGTAGGGCTACTTTACTCTCTGGCGCTGTAGGAGAGATGTACTGAGATTCTCTGTCATCTGGAACTACTTCTGTTATTGTCACACCTCTACCTTCTTCAAATGATACATCCACTTTCTTCTTATCTTCTTTAAATTGACTAGTAAATTCAATTTCACTTTCACGAACAGTAATTTCTGACTGAACTAAGCTTTCAAACAAGAAGGATTCAGATTTAGCTTGTGCCTTCTTAGGTTTTTCAACTGAGAGGTCAGACGCTGCCACTTCTGTAATCACTTCAGTTTTTTCAGCGACTTGCTGTACTTGGATGTCTGGTTCAGCCATTTGGGCTTTGGGTTTCTCAGTGATAACATAGTCACCTTCCTTGTCTTCTGCTATGATTTCACTTACAGTAACACTTCTGCCTTCCTCAAATTTCCTCTCTGCAGTAGCAGACACTTTCTTTACACTTGACTTAAAGATGTCTTCCTTCTCACGGATAATTGCTTCAGACTGTACAATACCTTCAAATGGAATCTGCTGAACATCAGCCTGTATTTTCTGTGTAGGTCTCACATCAACAGGTCCAAGGCTAAGTTCTGTTAATACCTCTGATTTCTCTGCTATCTCATGTCCAGATATGTTTGGTAGGGCTACTTTACCCTCGGGCGCTGTAGGAGAGATGTACTGAGATTCTCTGTCATCTGGAACTACTTCTGTTATTGTCACACCTCTACCTTCTTCAAATGATACATCCACTTTCTTCTTATCTTCTTTAAATTGACTAGTAAATTCAATTTCACTTTCACGAACAGTAATTTCTGACTGAACTAAGCTTTCAAACAAGAAGGATTCAGATTTAGCTTGTGCCTTCTTAGGTTTTTCAACCGAGAGGTCAGATGCTGCTACTTCTGTAATTACCTCAGTTTTTTGAGCAACTTGCTGCACTTGGACATCTGGTTCAGCCATTTGGGCCTTGGGTTTCTCAGTAATCACATAGTCGCCTTCCTTGTCTTCTGCTATGATTTGGCTTACAGTAACACTTCTGCCCTCCTCAAATTTCCTCTCTGCAGTGGCTGACACTTTCTTCACACTTGATTTAAAGATGTCTTCCTTCTCACGGATAATTGCTTCAGACTGAACAATACCTTCAAATGGAATCTGTTGAACATCAGCCTGTATTTTCTGTGTAGGTCTCACATCAACAGGTCCAAGGCTAAGTTCTGGTAATACCTCTGATTTCTCTGCTATCTGATGCCCAGATATGTGTGGTAGAGCCACTTTAGATTCAGGTGCCACAGGAGACAAATACTGGGCTTCTTTGTCATCTGGAATAACCTCCATTATTGTGACGCTACTGCCTTGCTCAAAGGAAACATCTACAGTCCTCTTATCTAATTTTAATTTGCCATCAAAATCTATCTCACTTTCTCGGACAGCAACTTCTGACTGAACCAGGCCTTCAAATAATAATGACTCTGGATTAGCTTGTGCATGTTTTGGGACCTGAAATGAAAGTTCTGAAACTCCTGTTTCTGGTATAACCTCAGATTTTTCAGCTATTTCATGGGCCTCTATTTCTGGTTGAGCTATTCGTGTTTTGGGCTTTTGTGCTGCCACAAAATCATCCTCCTTGTCTTCTGGTATAACTTCGCAGATAGTGACACTTTTACCTTCCTCAAACATTGTCTCTGCACTTGCAGTGACCATTTTTAAATCAGAGATAAAGGTATTTTCTTTCTCACGGACTACAGCTTCAGATTGAACAATGCCCTCAAATGGAACTTGTTCCAATGATGCAAAAGTCCTATGAACTTTGTGTTCCATGACATCGCCAACAGAAAGATGTGTTACAACTTCAGCCTTTTCTGCTATCTCATGGCCAAGAATATCAGGGCGTGCTTTCTTTCCTGTTGGTATCTCTAGTTCTTTCACAGTTCCCTCCTTGAGATCTGCAATTACTTCTGTAACGGTTTGCGCCTTCCTTCCCTTTTCTATGAAGACATCAGCCTTTTTTGTCACTGGTAATTGTTTTTTGACAAACTCAGATTCATTTTCATGAGTTTGACTCTCATAGACCATAACACTTTGAAGAACGTCATGTCCTAGTTTAGCTGTTTCTGATACTGGGACTATTGCTTCAATTTGACCAACCCCTATTTCTGTGAGCACCTGACTTTGTTCTGCCACTTCCTGGCTTTCGGTTATGTCTGGCTGTGCTTGTCTTTCTTTGGGTAATTGAGGTGCAGTATAAAGAAGTTCCTTATCACCAAGTGTGACCTCTGAAATAGTGAGAGATTGTTCTGCTTCAAAATTTAATCCTGCCTTTCTAAAAGCAGGAAGTTCACCCTTTTCAAATGTCCCTTCACTTTCTTGAATAATAGCTTGTATCTGCATTACACTTTCAAATGGTGCCTGTTCAGTGTTTGCTTTTACTTTGAGAGGTTCCTCCTGAACCAGTTCCCTGATATTCAAACCTGGAACTATTTCAGATTTCTCTGCAACTTCATGAGTGAGAACTTCTGAATGAGCCACATTGCCACTTGGCTTTTCAGGAGTTACATATTCACTTTCTCTGTCTCCTGTCACCATTGAAGTAACTTGTAGAGGCTGACCTTCTTCAAATACAATTTCAGCAAGTTTGGCTACGGGCTTAATATCACCCTTCAAGGGTTCCTCACACTCTCTTATGCTTACTTCCATTTTAATAACACTTTCAAAGGGCAAATGAGCCTTCTTTGCTTGAGCTGGTGAAGTTTTTTCTTCCTCTAGTTTCCCCATTCCAAATTCAGGTACAATTTCAGTCTTTTCTGCCACTTCTTTGCCACTGATATCTGTCCTTGCCTTTCTTTCCTTTGGCTTTTCCACAGTTGCAATTATTTCTTCTCTATCTTGTGCCAATATTTCAGTAATGGTCAAACTCTTACCCTGTTCAAATTCCAGATTTGCATGTAGCATATCATATTTCAATTTCTCTTTAAATTCTCCTTCTCGTTCTTGCACAGTTGCTTCCGCCTGCTGTAGACTCTCAAATGTCAATTGTTCAGATGTGGCTTGTACTTTGAGTGGAGTCTCTAAAAGTATTTCACCAGTTCTTGATTCTGTCACTACCTCTATCTTCTGAGCTACTTCCTGTCCCAATACACCAGGTTTTGCAAACTTGCCATCGGGTTTGATGGGAGCTTCATAATGCCCTTCCTTGTCTTGTGTGATGACTTCCGTAATGGCTAACATTTTTGCTTCGTCAATTACAACCTCTGCACTCTTACTATCTGGCTGTACACCCACTGAGTATACCCCTTCACATTCCACAGGAGCCATTTCTGACTGAATCAAACTATGATGTGGCAATTGTTCCGCTAAAGCTTGTACACACTGGGGCTCTTCGTATGGTAACTTACCCACACTACTTTCAATCCAAACTGCTGTTTTCTCGGCAATTTCTTGCCCTGTTACAGATGGAAATGCTTTCTTTCCTTCTGGCTTCTCTGGTGAAGAAAATGTTGTCTCCACATCTCCAGTAGTTACCTGATTTACAGTAAGTCCCTCTTCTTCCAAGATAACAGTATCTGCTACTTTGGAATCAGGCATAATTAATGGCTGATACTCAGATTCCTTTTCTCCTGTCAGAGTCTCACAAAGAATAAAACTCTGATATGGAACCTGGTCTTTAGTGGCTTCTGCTGTTGATGGCTCTACATGTGTTATTTCTGTGACATTTAACCCAGCTATTATTTCAGACTTCACTGCAACTTCTTGAGTTCGGAAGTCTGCTGTTGCTTTATATTTGTTTGGAGCTTCCGGAATTTCAAGTGGTTTTTCTTTGTCATCAGGCAAAACTTCTGTGACACTTAGTATCTGACCTTCTTCAAAGGTAATGTTAGCTGTTTTTTCATCTGGCTTAATATCTGCACTATAAAGACCTTCCCTTTCACCAATATGTGGCTGTAGTAACACAGCACATTCCAGTGCATCCTGTTCTGGGTGAGCACTTTCCTTAACTGGTGACTGCCTCTTCCATTCACCAGTGACATAATCCATCACCACTTCCTCCTTCTGAGCAACTTCTTGGCTACGGATATTGAGAGTGGCCTGCCTCTGTTTTGGCATTTCTAGAGATTCAAGGATAGCCTCTTTATGGTCAGCGACAATTTCTGTAATTGATATTCCTTCACCTACATCAATGGCTACATCTGCAGTCCTTTTCTCCGGCTTCACAGCTTCTTTAAGTTGTCTCTCAACTTCAGTAATAGCTGTTTCTGTGATTATAAGTTCTTGCAGTGGTTCATTATCAGGCTTTGCTCTACCTGTGGCATGTTCTCTCTCAGGAAGATCACCAACATTTAACTCTGGCAATGTCTCTGACTTAATAGCCACTTCATGAACTGGTACACTGGCTGTGGCTGTCATTTGTTTAGGAGACTGTTCTGTAACATATTCTTTTTCTTTATCATGTGCCACTACTTGTGTCACACTAATCTCTGAATGTCTCTCTGTTAAATCAACTGTTGCACTCTTTATATCTGGCTTTATATCTTTGGACAACTCACCTTCTTTCTCAACCATTTGTGCAAGTGTCACAAGAAGGCTTTCAAGTGGAATCTGATCAGGTTTAGCAGTTTCTCTTGTTGGATATTCACTAGATAATGGTGCAGCAGAGATATCTGGTCTCACTTCTGTCTTGATTGCCACCTTTTGGCCTTTTATTTCTGGAAGAGCAAAGCATTCAGTTGGCATTGTGGGCTTTGTATACCCAGCTTCTTTGTCTTCTGTAACCACCTCAGTAACAGTTAAGCTCTCTTCTTGTAGAACTGTAATGCCTGCTTGTTTACTATCTGGTTTCATTGCTTCCTTGTACGACTGCAGACCTTCACCTGTAATAGCCTCCTCTATAATCATCTCTCGAAGGAGTTCTCTGTCAGCTTTAGCAATACCTAATGCTGGTGTATCTCTTTCTATATGACCTGCATGTCCTTGTGCAAGAGTTTCTTCAATAACAATTGACTGAAAAGGCTGATTTGGTGATGTCTTCACTCTATGACTTTCTGGCAGTTCAGCTGCCAAAAATATTCCTTCTGACTCCTCTGCCACTGTCTGCACAACAGTTAGACCTGTCTGTGGTGAAAATGATTTTTCACCCTGAGCTGGTAGAGGTTTCTGAAGGTCAGGTAGCATGCTTTCTTTTTCTTGTGCAAGTATCACTGATACTTGCTTAGCTTCTGTTGTTTCAAATACAGACACTGCTTCATCAGTGCGATATCTTAAGCTCTCTGACAGCTCAGCAGATGCATGTCCTGCGCAAACCTCCAATATGGAAAGTGGTTCTTCCGGCCTGACACTAGCTTCAGCTTGAACTTTTAGTGGTGACTTGTCTGCTAGAAGCTCACCTTCCACTTCCTGCACAAGAGATTCAGATACATCAGCAGCTTCCAAACAAGAGAGAACAGGTTCTGCAGTTTTTTCAGCTGGTTTCTCCTCTGGAGCAAGTTCTGCCTCTCTTTCTACTGCTGTTATGAATGCTGCCTGTATAGATTCTTTCTCCATAAACAAGACACCTGCTTTTTTGGTATCATGCTCATCACTCCTGAAGGCCTTCTCTTGCAGCTGTGCTTCCACGGTGGTTACAGTAATACCTCGCATAAGAGTAACATCTTCTTCTGCTGTGGCAGTCTCTGGCTGTTGTTTTGCAGCCAATGGGGCTTCAGCTTCCTGCACATCTGATTGTGAAACCTGTAATGCCTCTCCTGGAGTAATTTCTGATCCAGCTATCTGTGATGGCGGGAGACGATCTGACACATACTCACCTTCCTTCTCTGGTGCATGCATTTCTAGAGCTGAGATTCCATGTTGAGCCACTACACTTTTACTTGCCATTTCTGTTGCTACAAATGATTCTGGCAGATATTTTCCTGGTTTCATCTCAGGAAACACCTCACTAACCAGCAATGGTTCTGCAGATGGTACCTGAACACGAGGTTTCACAGGAAGTGGCTTTGAGGTAATCTGAAGAACATTCTCAGAAGTACCCTCTGTTACTTCTAATACAGATATTCCTTCATTTGGTAAGAAAATATGTTCTGCTTGCCTCTGTTGAGGTTTCCTGAGATCTGTGAAGTCACCTTCTTTTACTGAAATTTCAGTCTCACTTACACTGGTTGCTTCTTGCAGTGTTAAACCAATGGTTGCCTGCTTCTGTTGTCCTTCAGCCAATTCCACCAACTCACCAGTCCCAGCACGCACAGTCATCTCACTTACAACTACACCTTCTCGTGGAATAATAGCTACACTAGCCTCAAATGACTGTGGCTGGAACACATCAGAGAATTCTCGTGCACGAGTATGCACATCTGCTTCCGTAACAGTATAAGGTTCAATGGTGTCAAATCGCTGAGATGCTTTTATACCCTCAAATTTTGCTGATTTTGTGGGAACTTCATGTTCTTCCACAAGCACTTGTTCTCCAGATACTGCACTTAGAGTCAACATGTTCACTTTTACATGCTCACCACGATCCTCAACTCCTATCTGTAGTTCTGTAATATGCACAGACGGTACAGTCTCTGACACTTGTTTTGTACTTAAAAGGGGCAAAGCTTTCTGCACAGCTTTCTCAAATGGTTTTATTTCCTGCAAATATTCCTCATCAATCATTTCTTCAGATGTGTCTGGTTGAGTAGCTTTTATTATTTTCTTC